>NC_080633.1:103594276-105994276 GCF_027579445.1 Ammospiza nelsoni
GTACTATTTTGTGACTTAAAGCCATGGTACACTGTGAGTAAAAGGACTGCTTCAGTAAGTCCTACAGAGCTTGGCTGAAGTTTCCATCCGAGCTTTGCAATCCTGTACATATTCTTGTCTAGATAACAACTAAAAAGTAATTAATATTGCTATGCAAACATAGTAAATCATGTCTGGAAGCTCACATACTCCTGTCAAAGGAGTACAACTAAGCTGTTGTTGTGCCCTCTGTCATTGTGGGTTCATGCTCCTCTTCCCACACCTGCCTAGATAAGAGAGCCATGATCCATGATAGGAGGTGAAGATTCATCAGGCATTCATCCATCTTTTAATGACTGTGTTAGATCTTTCACTGTGCAGGCACTTTATGAATGTTGTGAAACTGTAATGCTATCCTTCCCATAAGGACACCAAATTACTTATCCATGCTTTTGATATAATGCATGTTGGCTGAACTGCTTCAGCTCTCTCTCTCTCTGGATGATTTCCAGTCCAGGACTATATTTACGTCAGTTACAATTGATTCAAAATGCTTCCACAGGATCTTGAACAGGCTAACACATCTTTGTGAATTTAATCCAAACCAGATGACACATGGCTTTCCAGTATAACAGGGAATAATGGTGCTTGTACCTTTAGTTCTTTGGTTTGAGTCAGTAGCCTGGGTTGATATTCAGCCTCTGCTTGGACCGGAACAGGTTTTGGACTTTCAGGTGACTACAGATTATCCTTCCAAAAAGGGACTAAGGCAGGCCATCAACCAACTTCTCTTTCCAAGAAAGACTGAAGGATTCCAGAGCACAAACCCTATGGATTTACAGGAAAGTAAATGCTCCTGCTCTCAAAGTCAGTTTTGACTTAGGCCTTTATGTCACAGGAGAAGTTTTGAAAATTTGCCTTCAACTTAACTGTATATTATTACACTCTTTGTTCTTGGAGTTCTTTTTTATGTGGGTAATAATCTTGCCCAGTTTTCTGGGACTTTGACCATCTAAATTCAAGCCTTATCTTTTAAATTTGTCTTTGATTAACACAGCTGTTATTTATTCTTTTGCTTGGCAGGATTTTCTGCAAGACTGCCATAAAGTCAGCCTGTTTGTATTGTATTCTACTGTTAATCTCTTTTCCTTTATGACATACATTCACAGTATCCTAAGGGGAAGATTACTATACATTTATATGGATTTGTATTCACATATAAATAAATGTATGAATATACAACAAAGATAGCAACAAAAGGAGGGAACATTCTAGTAATCTCCTAAAAGCCATTGTGAAAAAGTCTAGATAATACATAAAATGGAATGTTTTATACAACATTAAGCAGAGGATCAACATTAATCAGTTGCTTAATGAAAGCATAAATCAAAATAAGAAAACTTTTTCTTCAAAGAAGTTGGAATCATTTGGGTGGGAGAAAGATCTGACAAATTAGGAGACTGCTGTATCATTATGATAACTTACACACTGCTCACCACCTAAGGTTTTCCAAAATAATGTATTTGAAGAGACTTTCTAGAAGTAATTAAAAGAGTTGAAGAAAAATACAATATTGCTTAGAATTGCTGGGTTAATTTTCATCAGAATCTGATCATCATCTTAAAACCTCAACAGTGGAGAATTTTTAGCTGTCTAGAATCATCTACATTCTGGTGCTTCACAGAGACTTTTTGAATTAGGAATCACTTTGCAATTTTCCTGTAAAGCCCTGCCTTAAAAAGCCCTAATATCTAAGAGTGAGCTGCCTTTTCATGGTATATACATGATCACTGGGACCAAACATAGGAAAACCCAGTGATGGGAGATCCTTCAGATTTCTTCAACTCATATGAGAAATGGGTCACAAAATCAGAAAAAGGAGCTTGGATAATAATTTATGCCAGTAAACTCTATCCCCCAAGCTGACAGAACACTGCTGGGACTTGGAAACTCTACTGGTGCTAGGAGTGTAAGTCTCCAGCAGAAATTTCTCAATAATCCCACTGATTAGACTAACTTTTCCAAACAAATCAATCTAGAATCCAAGGATCAAACGTCAAACCTCCAGAGATATTAGCTGCCTGGATTTCCTTTCAGTGAGACTTCATATTTGACAAGGGAAGAAGAAAATACTTGCTCTTTCATCCTGATCAAAGTCAATTAAAATCAATTATGTAGTCATCACCTTGACCATGGTCATAATTTTATGCTGCTCTACAGCATCTGATGCAATTTCAGACTTCCCTTTGACCCCCAGTACAGGCCTCCTGCTGCCCCTATGGAGGAAATAACAGAGTAAGAAATCCTTGAAAAATTTTCCCCAAGGCAAGGAGTATTATTTCTGCTGATGGTCATGACCCCAGCTCATGATATTTTGCTGCAGGGGGACTCTGGAACCAGAAAGGTTGTGCTGGCCATTTCAGTATGTGAGAAAACTGTCCCAGTGCAAAAACAGCTAAAAGAAACTCTTCAAGTGCTCCTGATGTTTACTCTGGAGGTGCAGAGCTGTGAGTGTCATGCCAGGCAGTTCAGCAGGAGAGAAATTCCCTGGAATCCTTGTGCAACAGAGGAGAGAGCCTGTTTGTGAGTGTTGGGTTGATGGTCTATTGTTCCCATTTATTTAGACTACATTAACAAGATTCCAGTTTCCTTAAAACTATGTGGACAAGTCCTAGTTTCCAAGTCTCTTGAATTTCTCCTGTTTTCATTATTAGGTAAACAGTTTTAGCTGCTCTTCCCCACCAGTCTCCTGCCACACTGGATTTTTACCTGGTTATCAGACAGAAGCACTTTCAAACTGAAAGTAGCCATTAGAAAGAGACTGTACTATCTGTAAATCCTTGTCTGCCAAATGTACAGAATCAAGCCAAATTTGAGCACAATTTGAAAAATGAGGATTAGGATAATGTATTTGTCAATGTAGAAGCCTTTTAGCTCATTTACCCATGTAATCTCTATGAATGCATCACTTCAATTGTCAGACCTGGCTTTCCTCCCATGGAATAAATCATAAGTTTCTTCTTTCCTTATGGCTAAGCTTGCACAAAGCTAAGTTAGAGTCTGGCCATGACACTGAGCTGAAATCCACGTAATTGCCATAAACAACCATATGACCTCAGAAGGCAAAAGTTGAAAAAGGCAAATTTCTGACCTCCAATCAAATGAGAGCAAAAATAGGAAAAATTGTGAACAATCCAATTTGAAGTGAAGGTTCTTCTCTGTCTGGAATATTATTCCAGAGGAACGTGTATTATTACAGAGAAAAATAAAATATTATAACAGAGTATAACTTCCTAGATGAACACCATATTAATAAAACCTTGAAAGGGTTTATATTAATAGATTTTGAGACATATTTTCATACAGCTTGAGTTGATCAAACCATGCATATGCACTTTCTGAAGTTGCTTACACTTGCACTGTGTCCAGTTGTTTTTCTACAGTGGAACATTTTTTTTTTGTCCCCCCTTTCCTGCCTGGTAAAGCTGGAAAATTCCACTGGTGATAATTCTGACAGCTCACTCCCCCTCCTGTCACTCCTTGTTTAAGAAAGTGAGAGGGAGGGAACATAGTCTGAAAGGCTGAGAAATTACTGATTTAGTAAATTCTGCAAAGTCTTACCTCAGAGGAGAATATAGCCTTGGTGTTATCCGTAAAGGAGCAGAGCAGAGTCTTTCTTAAACCCAACTTCTTCATGCTCCTAGTGGCAGTGAATCCCTCCTCAGCCTATAATCATCAAGTTGCATATTCTGGGAGTTATCTGAAAGCCTGTGACAGGATATTCTGCCTCTAGTCACACAAGGGCTGCGGGAACAAAGAGTGGTGGAGCTTCTGGCCCTTCTGGGAAATGGACTGACACTGCTCCATCACTATTTAAAGAGCAGATGCCTTCAGGATAAATCCTCTTAGTATGTTTTCCTGTTTGTGTCAGAACTTAAACCTTTTATCCGTTTCCTAAGAGGAGAAATAAAAAAGTAATCAGCACTAAGCTGCTCTGTAATTCAGGAGAGTCCCTGTGGGGTGGCTCAGAAAAAGACAGAGCCAGCCTATGTGTTTTCTTCTAAAGGGATATGAGACACTGTCATTAGCATAATGCAGAAGCTCCTAAATGGCCAGATGCAAATTAATGAGGAGTTCTTTCTGCATGGAGATGGCTGCTCCACCCAGAGGAGAAGCCTAGTGTGCAAAGCCAGAGAGAAGGAGAAGGGAGCCAGAGTACAGCTGTTAAGAAATGAAATATTTATGGGGAAGCCTTTCTTCCTTTCCTTACAGTGGGATGATCAGTGGGGGGCCCAGATGAATACTGAAAAAAGCACTCACCAGGTTTATATGAACAGTGGCCCAGAACTGGGTTGTGGCCACAAGATCAGTAAAGTTGTGAGATTCAGGGGATGGTTTTGAGCTGCAGCTGGGGAATGAGAAAACACTCTGTGCAAAATGCTCCCTGCCACAGCCAGCTGTCAAAGGAGCCCTAAGAAATAACTCCTGAACATGAAAAACATATGAGCTGGTCAAACTTTACTCCCTCCACCAAACCTTTGTTTATGCACTGAAATGCTTAAACAGGTCTGTCAAATTTATGGCATTCCTGTCATCATTCCTCCAGCCTGAAATACAGGAGGAAAAGCTAACTTTCTGTTTATAAGCTTTCTGATATCCTACACTTCCTCCAAAGACATGGCTAAAACCCTACAGCAGAATAAAGGGAAAAGAAATCCTGTTATTTAATCAGAGAAAGAAAAAAAAAAAAGACTGAAACAAAGGAGAGAGAAGGGAAAGGACTTCCTGAATCAGACACAGATTTCCTAAGAGGCAGAAAAGAGCAAAACCAGAAGTCATTTGGTTTTACAGTTCATCTTGAAGTTAAATTTGCTCCGTGTTTTAAACTTAACGTCACATTTCTTTCTTCTGGGAAAATTTTATGATTGCATAAATCCTTGAAACTTTTGAAAACTTCTAGTTGTTTACCATTGTCTGTAGGTCTGTCTGGGGACTACTAGGTCATGCTTTAAAGGACAAACTACAAGGAAGAGAGAACATAGCTCAGGAATTTGGTAGTGGACTGTGGGGCTGTTCATGCTACAAATCCAGCTGGTGGTGATGGTGACCAGAAACTGCATGGAAGCTCCTACTGCATTATAAAATTATGCTAGTCCGTATCATCCCAACTAAATACCTCTACAGTGTTACTTTCTACAGGCATTCAAAGGCAACCTCTAGGCTGAATAGTCATGAGACTGCCCTCTCTGCTTCCTTCAAGGATGTCATCATCTCAGTGAAGTGATATACTGTCCCCACTATTGCTCTCCTTGTGTCATATAAATACAGATTTAGGATTGCCTTTTCCCAAGGTTGCTCTCTGATGAAATTTATACAATCATCGGTAACACTGACTTAGGTTTTCCTATGAAAAACCTAGGAAATTTGAAATATGAAATTTTCAACACCTGTTCCTTGTAGCTACCTGCCCATGGGGTAGAGGAAAATGTTTTTGGGAAGGGAGATGAGGAAATGGAGGTCAGCTTGGAGCAGCAATTTACAATGAGTGTATCTTCCCTCTGGCTGCTCTTGGCAATTAAACACTCCCCAGACTCCAAGAAGTCCTGCATCCTGACATTTCAAGTTGTGTTGAACCAGGATGTGTGAGTTAGGATGCTGCTTGCCACATCCAGCAGAAAATCATCTCCAAAGAGCAACGCAGTTCACCCTTGGCTGGGAGGTTTCTCTTGCTGTTCATAAAGGGAGAAACAGTGAGGGACTCATCAGAGATCTAATACATGATAAAAACTGCTCACTGGGCATTTAAAATTAAAAGTGTGACCCTCTAGATACACTGTCCTACTTAACATATTTTACCTCCAAAAATACAGTATCTTCTTTAGCTAAATTTTAAACAAATCTTTAGGTTTAAAATCTTGCCATAGCAGTGTGTAAATATCCTTAAACATAATTTTCTGGCCTCACTCTTTCAGGACCAGCATAGTGGTGAGCCCTAGTCCAATGAAAAACAAAAAGTGGTGAACACATATACACAGGTGTCCCTCTGAGGATCTGCTTGCCCTGGCATTTTTATTCATATTTGAGTTTTCTGTCTTACAGAAAAGTAATTCTGTCTTGTAGAAAAGTAATTCTGAACCAATTCCTTATATGGGACATAATGATGGAATATTTCAGCAGATATACTGAATGCAATACATCTGATAAATACTGACACATGGTTTCATGCTATTCTTTTTCTAAATTTAAATGTTATGCCAGTCATAAACAATCAGCTGTGTCAATAGCTGATTTTTTTCAGGGCTTTGGCCAAACAAGTAATTGAACAAGGTCTTCATTTAAAGTTATTCTGAAACAAAGCCATTTTCTTTTCCTGTAGAACTTCAGAAGAACAATAAACAGTTTGATCTCAGAGATTTGTTTTACTTTTCTGTTGAAAGTCAAATCCACATAAATCAGAAAGAAAGCAGTTATTTTAGAATATGTTGCAATGAAATGGTTCAGGCTTTTCTGATTTTTGCCAATTCTTTTCCTTGGCTCAAAACATGCTCTTATAGATTATTCCGATCAACCCAAACTTTTTTTTCCCTTGAAAAAGAAATGTTCCTTTTATTTTGGTTCCACTTCTGAATACAGTCTCCTGTTTTAACAGGTCATGGCTGCTGGGGAATAGCTTTAAGGACTTGTCTAACTGATGCCATATGGCAGGCATGAAAATAAAACTACAAGGAAGGAACTGGAATAATTATCATTGGATTAATTATTCCACAGAAATTCAACTGGCATGATTATAACTGTGTGGTGGTTTCTTCTGAAACATGACTGCTCTTTCCAGAGTCTCTATATAGTGATCTATTCCAGCTGTAGTGAGTAAAAACCAGAGGTTCTTCTCCAAGCTAGATTTTACATTAACGCTGGGATACATTAAGTGCACATGCTCCAAATCTGCCTTGTTTTTTTGTGGTATAGAAACAGCAATATGCTAAAATTGAATAAGTGATGTATTTGAAAGCAACAGTATAGATAGAAAGAAAACAGTATTCCATGGCCAACCAGTCCAGACTTGCCATCAACTACTCAGATACCATGGAAGGTTAAACCTTCACTTAGGAGATCTCTGGAGATCTGCTTCCTCTGTCTGGGCCTTGGCAGAGGATCTGTGAAATGATCCTCTGCCAAGGCCCAGATCATGACCTACACTTGATCTTGATCATGACCTACATTCATGATCGATTAAGATTTAATTGTGGTCTTACCTCTGCCTAGGAGACCATTAATTTACAGAATAGGGATTTTTTCTAAAGAGAATACTTAACCTCAAGACCACTTAGAGAATAAAAGCAGTCAGACAAGAGGAGAGGGTTTACAGAGCATGATAAAAGAACTGCAAAATGTACAGCCTTTGTTGACAAAACCTGTGGAACAGAGAAATCCTTGGAGGGCCGGTAGGAAGGGTTTAGACTGGGACGCCCCTGTGCCTCCTTGCAGAAGGCCGCCGAGCTGGGTTTCACAAACGCGCTGAGGCGGCTTTCTTTATCTGCAGGAGCGCTCCTGCAGGCTGGGAAGGTCACCTTGACAAATGAACTTGCCTGGCGGAAAACACCTCCTCCACTGGTAAATTAGCAGGAAGGGACTGAGCTTGTTTTGCAGGGCCCACTGCGATAGCCATAAGCCAGGGCCATGTATACACTGGAAACAGTGGCTGGAGCTGAGTGACGGGGGAGCTGGGTTTTGTGCTGAATTCACAAACACAGTTTTTCTCAGATGGCTCTTTGATCTTTGGACAAACACTATTTCCTCCCTTCGTTTTCATACAAATTGTCAAAGATGACTTCTGAAAATATTCTCCTATTAGGATCTTCCAAGAAAAGCCTGTATTGCTTCTTGCGTTAAACAGTACCATAGAAAAGCTTTTATTTATCCTAATTCCAAAAATTTACAGAACAGTTCCCTAAGGAAGCCACTTAGTGTCCCTTAGAGTCATATTTCTTTAAAAGCTGAACCAGGAAGGCCAAAAATAAAAAGACTGGAAGAAGAGTTACCAATTGAGGAGGACATGAATAACAAACATTCCAAGTCACATGGCAAAAAGAAGAAGAAGAAAATAATTGCTCATATTGCTGATGTTGCTGATGCATTGTTATAAACTCTACCACTGATGATATTGCTGAGGACATTTCACCTGGAAAGAACAACCTGAGATGATTGTCTATAATATTACCATTTTCTATGTTCTCCAGAACCAATTTCTCCCAACAGCCTGACGACAGAAACATAGAACCATGGAATGTTAAAATACTTTGTGTTGCAAGAGACTTTTATGATCATTAGTTCCAACCTCCAACCATGTTCCAACCCTTCACCATGAGTCCAACGACACTTACACCCTGAAACAACTGTTGCCTCAAAGAGGCTTTTCTACGTATAGTTTGGATTACTCCTCAAAGAAGTGAAATTCTGACCTTTAAAAGCAATCTTTTCTGCTGGTCCTTCCCCATTTTGCTTTTTCTCATCCCAAACCATCTTTCAAACTTGTTTTTCTTTTACTTCTGATTGATGTTGCTCCATGTCTTTGACACACAGGGAAATGTTAGGGGTAGGGTTCCTGCTGCCTAAAATGATTGCCTGCCTCTCTACTCCAAAACAAGAATATTCATAACATATGATGTGGGCTGAGTGTTCAAAGATTATTATAAAGAGTATAGAAAACCCAGTATGCATGACATCAAGGGCTAAAGGATTACTGCAGCTTGAGAAAAAACAGAGGAACATTATTTAAACCCAAACAAAGCCAAGCAATGGGTAAAAGCTCTGGCTTACTGATTGCCAAATACAAGATATTTATTCCCCTTCCTCCCTTAGATGTTAACCAAGTACTTCTGAACTAACTACAGCTAAACCACTTTAATGTATCAAGATATTTTTATATTAACAGATGTTCTTCAAAAGTATCTGCTCTTTGGAATATAACTTCAAAAGTGACTGCCAGATTCATATTTGGCCAGTAACTTTTATTTTAAGAACTGGGGTGAGTTTCTGATGACCAATTTGTTTCTCCTTAAAGGTGCAGATTTAATTTGGACAAAATACCTTACTAGTTTCACTTATTAGGTAATGCTAATTTAATCAGCAATATTACTTGAGTGAGACGGTAAATCATGAAATGTGTTCCAGTAAAATGACTTTTAAAAATCCCTAATAGGCATCACATCTGAGAATTCTGTTGGAAAGAAACAAAGGAAAAAAGAAGTTTTTACTTTCTGTACACAATCATGACTTTGAATATGCTCAATCCATCACAAATTGCCCATTCCCAAGGTCCATTCCTTTAAACAGAAACATACAAAAGTCCAAGACATATCTAATTACAATGTATAAATATTAGGTTAGTCAAAGATTTTGCTAATTATTTGACATGAAAGCAGAACTGGGACTGGCAGTCAGGCAGAATTTAGGATGCTTGTCTTTTACAATGCAGTGAAATAGAAGACAGGACAAAAAAACTTCTATTACCAAGTTTAAAAGTTTATGTTACCCATTCTGTCACAGACATTTCAACATAAAAAACCAAAAATACATAACATGTGAAAATATTAGTATGAGATTTAAAAAACAAGTAGAGACAGTACTATCTACCATTGCCATAGGGCATGAACTGTAGCTGACACCACCGATCTGTTTTCCTGGCTTCAATCCAGAGAAATAGAGCCCACCATGGTCAGCACTTGGTACACCCAGAGCAGCCAAACTCACGTTAGTGCCACCTAAGGAACCAAGATCATCACTAGCACTGCTGAAAGTGGTGTTTTTCCTTTAATCGTGCAGATCTTAATGACTGAAGGTTATTATTATTATTATTATTATTATTATTATTATTATTATTATTATTATTATTATTATTATTATTATTATTATTATTATTATTATTATTATTATTGTCATAGCAGATCTTAATGGCTGAAGGTACTGGAGACTCAGGTTGGCAAAGACACTGGGAAATGGGCATGCTCCTCGTCAATGTACATGCCTTCAAAAGCCTGAATGGGGTTCCTGCATGCTTTCAAGATCAAGGCTTTCCTCAGCATTGAGAAATCTCTGGCTTCAACAGCACTGTCCTGCAAACAAGATATACATGAACCCAGGGTTTTCGTGAACAGAGATAGAAGAGCACTTCAGGGCCAGCCTGAACCTGCCCTTCACAGCTTTTGTTTCCCAGTCCCTCTCACACTTGCACAAACCCAGGTGGGAAGCCTGGGGAGGACACCAGCCACATGACAATGTCACAGGTGTCATGGAGTCCTGCAAGATAGTTATCTGAGAGTTATTTCCTCTTGCATCACTGCTGCAGCAAAGCTCTTCAGCTCCCTGTTGTGCATTTAACAGCTGATACTGATCCCAGCACCAATGGTTTCACTGGCAGTGCTTTTTTGGCATTGGCCAGACAGAAGAAAATTGTTGATTAAAACTAATAGGAAGTTCTGGATCAGAGAGATAAAATTCAAGATATTTTATAAAACATGATGTTTCAAACAGGCTTTTGTGGCAACACTGCCAAGACTACAGTAAGTCTTCTTTGCCAGCTGATGCAATTGCAGGCGGTGCTCTTCAGATGTTCCAATGGACAAGAGTTTCATGAGGCCTCATAAGAGCTGAGAACGCAATTTATGTCTTACAGGACATGAGTTGGTAACTCAGTGGTGGGTTATAGCTGATGGGGAAAAGCATGTGTTGTAAAGGGGAGGCAGTGAAATCTGACAATGCCACCCACACAGGATACATACAAGCACTAACTGATGAAGATGCCCTTTACTCTCTTCCCCACCAACATCTAGTTGGGGGTTTGGGTATAAAAAATCTACCAGGAATTCCCATGAGAATCCATTTCCTGACAGGTCTGCAGCGCTGTGTCCAGTATTCTGGACAAATTCCGGCATACACTCAGCTCTGTTTACAGTGATCATGAAATTTCACTCTGCTGCTTGTGCCACCTCTGCTTATGCCACCTGTGTCTGTTTCTGTGTGCTGTGAAAATGTTGCTGTGTACTATTATTATTATTATTGTTATTATTACTCACTGGAGGTGTGAGTCAGACACAAAAGCCTCCTGCTTGCTGTTCTTTGTAGCAGCTACCCTGAAAATCACTGTTTACCATCAGCAGCCTGCAGCCCACCCGTGCCCATGCAGAGTGCTGTGATCCCTAGCCATGCTCTGACTGCAGTTCAGGCAGAAAATGTCACTTTATAATCCTAAGATGGCTACATTTCAGTGATGGAATTGCTTCTTTATCAGTAATACACACAGAAAGTTAGCGGTATAAGAAAAGCATAGCAACAAAAACAAAAAGCCAGAGATTTTCCCATACCCAATTACATGGCAATTTTAAAGCTGCTGTTTTGCCCTATGAGGCACAGTGCTCTGGTCCAGTGAAGAATGATTTCTAGTCTCAGAGGGTATGGGCATACCCTCTGAGACTAGAAATCCAATCCAATCAATGACCCAGAACTATACTTTTGTCTTTTTCAGGACCTAGGCTAATCTTATAACTGAAGAAAAGAGGTACATATTTCCTTTATTTTTGTTTTTCTTTCTGGCTGGCTGTTTAGACACCACATCAGCTATTTGAAGACAGATGGATGTTTGCAATGCCAGGCAAACTTTGTTGTAGTGGAAGTGGTGAGGGAACGGGGGGCAGGTGAGCAGAAGTGGTGTTCCTAGCGAGTGTGTTTTTCCACATGGCAAAAATGCTGGGTGTCTGCACCTGAGCAGCACAGTTGATGCACTGCAGATGACAAAAACACCCCTCACAAATACACACACACATACACACATGCATGGATGCATGTGGAGCACAGGCAAGACCACACCACAGTGAGTGTGTACATCTCAAGGATTTTTAAAGCATTAAGGATCAGCTGATAGAGGAATTACACAGCCTGACCCTGAAACTAAAACCTTGAGCAGATTTGCCATGACAGCAAAAAGTCTGTCTGCTTGCTTCATCATTCCTTTCTCACCATGGTCTTCAGACTACTTGCAAATCTGGCTATAAGATTTGAAAATTTATTTAGTAATTGTAATTTACAGCAGCTCTTCACAAAGATTCACTATTATTGGAAAGAGATGAAAGTCGAGTTCACGGAGGTTGCACATCATCTTGACAGCCACGTTTGGAGTTATCGACTCGAAATATTTAATGTAGTGTGTGCTGTCAGACACACCACAAATTCTGGTTTGGTAGGGATTTCTCTGATTTGATTTAACAGCTTATTGCCCCTTTGGAGTATATGCTGAGTATGCCCGAGAATTTATTACACGCTCTCTGCTCTATAGCTGAAGTTTTTCAAAGGCTGAGCAAAAGGAGTTTTGAATAACTCTAGGTAGGACCTCACTCAAGTGAAAATATTGTGCCCTGGAGTTTCCTCAGAGGCCAGCTGTGTATTCTGGAGTTTCCACTGTGGGCATTCAGTGGCCTAATCCTGCTTGGAACTGACTACTCAGAATGAAGTAGTATTGGGGTGGAGTGGAGAAGGAAAAATCTCACTTAGAAGTGCCAGGATTCAGAGCTGGAAAGAGTTTTTTTTACAAACCAGAAAAATTAACCACGGTCTGATTCCTTTGAGGTGCTCAGCACACTGGCCATGATCCAGCAAAGCACTTAAACATTAAGTGTGCTCCTGGAGACTACCGTAGGGAACAGCCTGAGCACTAAGTACCCAGCAGGATCAAGCTCCAAATAGGGACCAGACATAAACCAGATGGCATTATGTCAGCTTTGCCATTTTAATAAGTTATTTACTTTGCATTTTAATCTCTCTCTTCCTTTTTCTCCTTTTTCTCCTTTTTGCTTTGCCTTTTCTATAAAACAATTCATGTGTACTAGCAGAGGAGGGCAATGCACTGAAACTGCCCCTTATCACCTTTTCACAAGTATGGAGTTAAAGCAAGAGCTGGGAAAGCGGCTGCTTGTTTGGTTTTTTTTTTTTAAATCAACAGTGCTTGGTAAAGGACCATCAGAAGTTTGGAGCTGCTGAAGGAAAGAAAATGCTGACTTGTCCTCTAATGAGCTCTCCAAACACGTGTTGAGTGTGCTACTGTGCTACTGTACTTGAGAGAATCAGTGCCTGCATCAGAGGTTATTTTAATGCCTTGCGGTTTTCTGGGGATGGGGGCAGGTAGGATGGCTGAGCAGGAACAGTGGAAGGCAGTTTTCTGCCTGTTTATAAGCTGGGTTCAAACTGAACTGAAGTGAGAATGCTGCCAGGCAGTGTTCAGCACTCATGCATCCACAGAGGTCACCAGCAGGAAAAAAATCAAATTCTAGTTGCTGCTTTGTTTTTTCAAACAAGCTCATGGCTTTGCCCTTTTTCCTTTCCAGCATGGTTACAACTATCTCCAGAACTTCCTCAGACTTGTGATTTGTGCAGAGGCCAGTTTTTATGTGGATGTTTTTCAAATTGAGCTCTGCTGGACTGGAAGCTGTCCTGGCTGAAGCCACTTTGCTGCAGGGAGGACGTGGGCTCCAGCCGAGGGGGGACATGTGCCTCCTTCTCTGCACTGCTGGCACTGCTGGCTCTCAAGACAGTCCAGTCAGTCTGGGCTCGAGTCCGAGCCTCAGAGCTTGGATTAGGGCACGCCAGCTGGCTGCCAGGCAGGTTTGGGGTATTTCTGCACAGGCTGCAAGTCACCACTTTGTTGGAGCTGTGCATGTGTGTGGGTTGTGCAGTTAAGACTGAAGAGGAAATTTCTGTGATCATTTCAGCATTCAGGCAACTGGAAAAGGAGCTGATGGAGGCGCCAGACCTTTGCTTTCATGACTGCATTAATCTTCTCCTGGCCTTGGAGAGAAGTTTTAGATGAACTTAACATGTGTTCTCAGAGCTTTCATTCTCAAAGTTATTTATACTGTGGATCCTGAACTGATGAATGATAATGCCAGTGAATTGGCCAAAATAAATTAAACCTCACTGGATAATAACTTTAGTGACAATTCCTGCTGCTGTGTTGTTACATAAGAAGCTGACAGTTGACTATCATGACCTGGAACTTTTGAGAAACATGGATTTTCCTATCACAAAAGTTGGTGGTGGAGACTGGAGGATGCAGTACTGCCCCTTTATTTTACATCTATGTATCATCCAAGAAAAATCTTTTCTTAGGTGTAGTTATGGAGTTCTTGTGGTCCAGGGAAAGGAGTTTCAGATGAATATAAGAGTTAAGACAAATAATGTTCTTGCTACTGGTAGAAAAGTTCCTAATTAGCAACCAAGCTATATTAACTGCCATGTGAAAGTTTTGTCCATGGCAAATGTGACATAATTCAAAGTAATTCTGTCAAGAAAGAAGTAAAAGCCTAGTTAAGTTACTTTTTATTAGCCATGTACTACGAGCAAGTCCCTAAGTGGTTATTAAAGCTCCCAGCGTAAGTGGCAGTTCGTTTTGTCATCACAACTTGGTTGTGATTCTGAGCCCCAACAGACTAGGAAAGAATGAAAGTAGTTTGGGGATAGCTAACTACCAGACAGAACCTATGAGTTTGGTGGGAATTTGGCAACAACTTTTGATCAAGCAAGGAACAAACTGAAACTAAGCCATTTTGCTTTTGTGAACTGCCTAGTCCTCTAGAGCTGTCCCATCAATGCAGTTGTCACAACTGCAGGAGGAACACCAGGGTATGGCCGGGTTTTTCTTTGGTTCTCCTACACTTTCTCTCCATAGATTTGCCGTAGAGCTGCAGGTCTGAAAACTGACAGGGAAAGTTTTCTGCCTTCACTGTAACATTTTAAGGCAATGATATGAGCTGAGGAAATGGCCAGGAGAACCCCAGAGCACACCCTGGCACAGCCCACGTTCAAGCCTAGAAGTCACCTGAATTTGTTCTTCATGAGCAACTGGACAATGCAATTAATTGCCCTGGGTGTCCATCTGTGAAAAAAGTACAACCCAACAATTTTGTATAGAATATTTCTATATGAAACAGAATATGACTAACAATGTGCAAATCAAGTCCAGCAAACCTTGCAGGAAACGCAGGGCAAGTGCTACTCAGAGTAAGTTTGTGATAAATTTGTGTCCAATGAAAATTAGACAACCACAGCAACTCAGAGGAACCACAGAGCTGCTCACATTATTTATCTTGTCAATGAGATTAAACCAGCCCATCCATTAAAAAATGTTCAAAGCACTTAGAAATACTGTAAATCATCAAAATTTTCTATCGTACAGACAGTACATGTGTCTAAGTCAAGGCTTTCCACTCAAGATATTATCTGATTGCTTTTTTCATGCAAAACAAATTAATTTCATTTTTTTTAGGCAAACATTGGATAGTAGCATGAGGTCAATCTCAGCTAACCAAGAAGCTACGCTCTTATCATAATTTCCAGGGAAGCAGGGACTTTCCTATTTACATATTGTACAGGATAGCAGTCAAAACTCAAATGCAGTGCAGTAAATCATTTGGCTGTTGGCATTTCAAGGGTTGCATCAAAGAAACATACAGAATGAGTCAAAAAGCTTCTGCCATTACATCTGCTATGAATGTGTACTTTCAAATGCTTTCTTTGTGAAAATGCCCAGTAACATGTGTTTCACTTACTTGTTCAGACTTCTGAGTAACAATTTTTACAATCCCTATTCAATATTCTAGTCACAAACATTCTTTTCCACATAATCCAATCACAGAACTTTTCAACAGCTTTAATTTCAACAAGTGCATGATTAAATCAGTAATTTAAGTAAAGCACCACATCAAAACAAACCCCAGAATTCAAGAACAAGCCTCAGCTAAAGAATTTTGATGATCTTTCATCTACTTTCATCATGGTTTTTGTCTATCCTTCACTTTACTACTTAGTAATGGAAAAGGGTATCTACTCAGAAAGATCTCTTCCAATGTTGTCAAATATTAGCCATTTTCAAAGAAAGACTAGCCAAGATTTTGTCAACAACAAGGCAAATGCAAAAAAATCCTGCAAACACCGAGCAAGAGGCGCTTGTGGAATAGCCATTCAAGTAGATCTTAGGTGTTTTTTTTTTTTTTTACTTATGTACTTCTTATTAAGTAATTGCCACTTTACCCTTAACTTTTGAGTTTTCCCCTAAGTTCCTTTAGATTCTATTAATGATTGGAAGTTTTCTTGCTTAAGGTTCAGATGTATACTGCATTATTTTCTTTCACCTTTGCGTAAGTGATACATTCTGAATATACAGATAGGATGACACAGATCTTCATCAATCTTCTTATCTTAGGCAAAATTATATACCTAAAATTATAGATCTATATATTTCTATTAATTTCAATTGATGTCTATAAAAAGAATCAATTCAGTTATTCATTTTAGAAGATACAACATCACCCACAAAAACCAAAACACCATCCCTATTCTTAAAATCCACAGGACTCATTCCAAAACCACAAGACTAACTCAGCAAAAGGCAAAAGTAATACGAAAAGCACACAGAATAACACAGGTAGAGGAAAAAAATCCCACAATTAATACTTACAGAATTTCTTAAAATCTAGCTATGTCTTTCAAGCTGCTGGCCAGAGGACAGCTGTGCATGAGGCAGAGACACAAACAGTACATCCTTTGTTACCTGTTCACAAGACTATTTGAAGTCCACTAAAAAGTAAACTTCTGTTACAAAATGACAAAATAAGATGAAAGAAAAACATACACACGATTTTGCATCAGGTCTTGCTTTCTGCACAGCAATTCCCATGAAGACTGCAGCGTAGAAATTTTTTTTTCTGTTAGTATTGCTCACTTTCAGTTTTTATAGCTGCTTCGAGATCTGCATCATTGTATTTGATTTCAGCTAATCAAGCATACAAATGAACAGGAATGCAGACACACAGCACTGTAAAACACACAGAAGGAAGTTTTTTCAAACAAAATCCCTTTACTAGGCAGTGGTTCCAGTGATGCAATCAGAATAGGAAGGAAAGTCTGTGTTGCTTCATTGTTTTGTTTGGATTTTGGGGTCCACTGCTAACTTGTGATAATATTTCCATTTGCAAGTATATTTCTCTGAGTGCAATCCAAAAAAGTGACTGTGATGAATCTAAAAGGAAAAATATCGCATTGAACTTGCTAAGTTTTTCCATCATGAGTGACCATTACAGAATTGCCCCACTCAATTATCTTTCCTGTGTAGCTCAGTAGTTTTTGGCTAAGTTCATTGTTTTCATCAAAGTCCAATAAATGCACAAAATAGATGCAATAGAAATGCAGTTACAGAGAAATTTAATAACTGGTTCATCCCTGTGTGGAATTTAGGAGTTTCTAAATAAGAGAATGGAGTGAATAGGATAAATGACACAAAAGAGAAGAACTGCATTATATTGAAGATAAAGAGTTTGCAGAATGCTGCCACAAGCATCTAGATCTTCAGAGGCAAGCCCAAAGCCTACTGTCACCAGGAGGAGTTCTAGGTCTGATTTGCAGTGTGGTGAGATGTCAATCACATCTGTAATCCAAAGACTCAACTCTGTCTAGCCTCCACAGTTCAGCAGTTAAAACAAACATGTACTCTTCTCCAGAGTGACTTATCTGATCAGCCCACCACAGCACCCAACTTTAAACAGGATTTTCCAGGTGTCATGAACAGAGCACTGTGTTCTCTCTCTGGCTTTAGATATCATGGTTTAAGTGTGAGACAGGATAGAAATGTCAGCTCAAGCAAAGAGGAATTTTCTGTATGTCTCCCTAACATAGAATGTGCAACAGCAGTCTTGCAAAGTGAACAAACTCTTTTCATCAAATATGAAACTGATATCGAAGATTAAGAGGTTTCCTTCCCTTCTGTAAGAACATGTCACTCCTCTCATTGTATGTAAGGATAGGTCGTTCACTGTTTATCTCTGAGATCTACTCATCACTTTCAAGTGATCTTCAGGATTTGCTAAGTTTGGTCTGCTATAACCACATTACAGGGCATTACTCATTTTATAGGTACTTAAAAATGATGGAAAAACAGTATAAAGCTTTTAACTAAATGCAGACCATAGAAAAGTATAGAAAAATAAACACTGAGTTTATTATCTTCAGCTATACCAGCTGCTTAAGTCTACTGATGTCAGTGAGTGTTTTAAGACCCTGTGAAGATGGCCAAAGCCATAAATATGTGTTTTCTCTAAAGATACCAGAAGAACTCTTTCCACTGTGTATGATTTTCCTGTTTTTTTCTGGTATCTGGTGCAAAGTGATGTACTTAATTTTAAAGATTAATCCCATACTAAGTTTAAATTTATTCAAAGTCCTCAAAGATTGCCTATCACATGTTATCATTATGTCCAGTGAATTAACAGGATATAGCTATTTGTGGGCTTTAGGGTAGCCCTGCAGGTGTGTATGTATCATGTCAGAATTTGGGCCATTCCTATTGTTGCACAGCCTGAGGTCCCCTTGGTTTGTATGAAATACAAAATCTATCCCAGTGATGGAAACTCATCACCAATAGTCTCAAAGGAGGTAACTTAATCCAGCCATCCACTCCACTGATATAATTAGGAATGCACTTTGTCAGCCTTTGAGGGTTTAGCTACAGCTGGCTGGGTTCAAGGCAGTCTCAGAAACCAATCTGTTCTTAGTAACACCATCTCCTTCACAAAATTACAGACATACTTTCAGCAGATATACCCAGCTGACTGTTGAATTATGTTTTTCCACCCACTTCTGCAGTGGTCAATGTCTTTTTCAGCATAACTGAAGCACTGGATCAATGCCATGAAATGATTCAGAAACCAAAGGC
The DNA here is from genome assembly GCF_027579445.1 of Ammospiza nelsoni. NCBI lineage: Eukaryota > Metazoa > Chordata > Aves > Passeriformes > Passerellidae > Ammospiza > Ammospiza nelsoni. The sequence goes on from NC_080633.1 coordinate 103,613,007, forward strand.
TGAACTGACGGCTCAAGAATAAAGATTATAAACCTTATTTACAGTGTTTGAATGTGGCTCAATACAGTTTCTGAACATCATCATATTTCTGATCTGGCTGATGAAATTTAATTAGAAGGGAGATGTTAATGGATATTCAGATGCTGACTGGCCTCAGTCTTGTTTAAGAAATAAAAGGTTTTCAAGCTCTATTCTTCCAGAAAATCAGAACTCTACTTTCCAAATGGATTACCTAAGTTAAAGGGGAAAAACTCTAACCTAATAAAAATGTAAAATCTTCTTTAAATTTATTCATCAGAACTAGTGCTGGATCCCTGCTGTACGCTTGATTGTTCTGCTGGAGTCTACAGGGACTCAGATGATGAATACTTTCATATTGTTGTCAATAAGCTTTTCTAAGTGAGTATGCAAGCAGCGCTCCTTTTTCATGTGTTTTTCCCTTGTAGGAATCTGATTTGCACAAAAGAAGAAGTTATTCTGCTATGGTTCAAATAAGTTGGGTAAAGCTTCCCTTCCAGGCTGCAAAGCATTTGAGAAAAATGCAGTGTAACTTTATACCTGTTTATGTACTTAAACCTGAAAATACCCAACCTAACCTATTAATCAGCAGAATGGCTTGTTCAGAAAAACACATACCCTTTTTTTTTTCCCCTTATCAGTCCTGAAGCATTAGTTTAAACACTTTGAATTCCAGCCTTCAAGTTCCCTACAGCCATGTCGGTGGGATGGACACGGCTCCCCAGGCCCAGAAGCCAGCAGCTGAGGTGGTGCATCACCATGGCTGCTTTTTGGTTTGGGCAAAAACTCCGTGCTAACGTGGCCCTACAGCTCCTGGACACAGGCAGAGGGAGCTCAGATTTGCTCGCAGCCCCCCCATGAAAGTATGTTCTGAATTCCTGTGTGCATTCGTTACGTGGCAATCTTGATATCCACTAAAGCCATGGATTTATTGTCTTGTTGTTAAACCACACGATGTCAGGCTGAATCTCTTTGGTTTTATATTTTCTTTTCACTGCTTTATTTGGTTCTTTTTTGTCTGTAATGCAGATTTTCAGCAGAATACAGACATCACAGCTGGGCCTTAATACTAATAGTACACAAATTCCAGTGTCCTGTGTATAAGAGCAAAAAACCCCCTGTGAAATAAAAAAGCAATACACATCCTCCTTACTTCAGAAAGTTTCACGTTAGGAGGAGGAGGTTACCTCAGAAAACTACAACTTAACTGTATCTTTTAGAATTCTTGATAGCACTAAGTGTTAATTATAGACATCCTTGTTATCCAAATGAATACCATGCCCCATGTTTGAATTTGGAAAGAGAAAATGAGCCTGTAAGGACATCCTATGACAATAAACTCCACGTACAAATGCATGATTACTTAAAACTAGTGATTTATTGTTGCATGACATGTAAGGTAATTAGCTGCAGATTTTCTTGTGTTCAGTGTAGACTGGAGCAAGCTGTTTTGGCTTGCATGATCTTACTGCAATGCTGAGTGTGGCACAGTTGACTTCAGGCCAGTGTTGGCTAAATCTTGTAAAACAAATTTATTAGTTAAAAAAAGGCATAAGAAATGGAGTCCATTAAGGATGAAATGCATTTTGACCACACAAAATAGCTGCAGAATCAACGTCTCTCCCAAAAATATGTGGTGTGCTTCCTAAATACAGAACATGGAGGTCCTGGATGATGAAGAAAGCTCTTCAAAAATTGACATAGGTCTTTTGTTTGTTTATTTTTAATTGCTACGCTTTCTCAGAGGCAACAGATGGTTTGAACAAATATGCTTGAAGAAAATTCCAGTTAATATTTGACTTGCAGGACAAGTAATTGTAATGTTTGCCATATACTCTGTGAATTGTCAGTGACATACGGGTAACCATAAACTTCATGCTCCATCTATGGGCCTGCACATGGACAGGTAAATTAGAATAAACAAATACTTCCCGAAAATTCAAATTACCAGTAATATTAAAATTCTCATGGGTTAATTGCTTCTGCTAATTGAAAGAAAGAAGGAGAGAAGAAAGCAAGCAAACAAGGCAGCATCAAGGAATTGCAGCAGATCACAGGGTCTTATAGTGAAATGCATCCTCTGAGTGGAAGATGTAAGAAAGACCTCATATAAGGCAGACACTATTGTTTCAGCAGGTGACAGAAGATTCCCATGTACTTCAAAGACCTCTTTCCTTTGTTTGGAAGGCTGTCCTGGCTTCCTTCTCCCCACCCTCTCTCCAAAAGTGAGAGGGTGCAATTTAAAATCCTGCTGCAGCTTGAGTACCAAGGCTTCCCTTGTCTCTGTTCATCAGGATAAACTCTCTGCTTCCATTCACCTCCTTGCACGTGCATGACATGGGCTCCATCTGGCCCAAAATGGCAAGGACAGCCGAGCCTGAAAAACTTTTTTGCAGAATGCCCTAAGCCCCCATGCTCTGTGTTTCACCTGTATTTACAGCAAAGATTTTATAATCATCTCTGATACATTCAGACAAATATTTAGAACTCAAGTTTTCAAAATATTTGAGTACCGGAGGGAAGTGCTGCAAAAAGATGACAGGCCTAGTCACTGTTATGTTTTAATCATCTAAGACTTCATATGGATGCCCTATTCTGCAAGAATACTGTTAAAGAAGTCAGCCTGACTTGAGACAGGAGATAGCACAATCAAATCATGCCCTGTAAGTTAAATTAGTGACAAAAATATATGAGCTCTAATGACTTACTCCATTTCTAGTAAATTCAGAGTAATTCCTCTATAACTACACCTAAGTGTTCTTTAATTCAGTCCATATGTACAAAGAAGACCCATATCCCACATGCTGTTTAACTGCCTTATTATTGATTTTTTTATTAAATGAGAATTAAAAAAAAGGACTCATTCATATTGGCTTGAATGCTACAACTATCCAGTTCTTGCTCTTATACCAAGGTTAACCTTAAAATGAATCTGTCATTCTCACTTCTAAATTCCCTCTTGACCACTAGGTATGATAATCACTGGGCCAGAAAAGATGATTGGATGGTATTTTGTTCTGAGTTTTCATTCACCAGAGAAAGAGAAACTGATGTTGAAGAGGCTCTCCACTGCCATACCTGTATTTTGCATTGATTAGCTCGGAGTCTGGCTCTCTGCAGACTCTGCAGGGGTATAGTTAGCAAAGAACCTACTATTCCATGATCAAATTCAGGCCTTTATACATTTCTTATGCCCTTCCCAAGTATGACCATTTGAAAGCTAGTGGTTTTTTTATAACCTCTAGTAAAATATGAAGACTTACAGCTCTAGAGCTTCTTCCATCTCTGGTAGAAAATTTTGAGAGTGACCTGATTGCTGATGTCCTGAGGTTTCATGCACAGGTGTTTAAAACACAGTTCCCTGGCTTGTCTCTTGCTTTAATCTTGCCTTTCATCTGGTTAATGATGTCAACACAGCTGGACTTCTACATCTGATAATTGTTCCCCACATATACTTGTTCTCCTCTGTCTCTCTCTGGTAGGGCACTTCTACCTTCCACAAAAAGACTTATGGTCATTATCTTGCTCATTATCTGCTCAGAGGACTTTCTGCACCAAGAGATTTTTAAAAAGGCCCACCTTCTGCCTAAGCATCCAACATAAGTCCATCCTAAACTGGATGATTTTACCCATCTGAAAATCCCACACACCTACAGTAGCTGAGTATTACACAGCATCCTAAATGAGACAACGTAACTGTATTTAAATGAACAAGCTGATAAAAGGCTCCCTGCTCCAGTGTTTATTCCACTCTCCTCAGAGACTCTGACAGTGTCTGGAAAGTTGAGATATGGCAGGGGAAAAAATGAATTACAGAAATGAGGGATCCCTAACAGATCATCAATCTTTTCCTTGCATTAATTACAAGGGATGCTAACTCAAGCACTTCTGCTGATCTCTGCTGAAATAGTCCTTCAGGGTGAGAGAGCACTTTTTCAAACAACCTGTCTTTTAAACCACTTCACATTTTGATTTCAAAATCACTACTTAAAAATGCTATTCCAAACCCCATGTGTTTGGTGGGACTTGAGGCCCAGCTGTAAATTTCCCTACCACAAAACAAGATTTATGAGTTATTTCTTTTCTGACTCCAGGTCCTTTTATTTGCACACAAGGATGCGAAGCAGGTAACACACCTCGGAATGTGGTCCTTTTTGTGTCCTCCTGTGCTCCCCTCTTCTTCAAACCCCCTTGTATTGTTTATTGTCTCCCTGTTCTGAGTCCCTAGAACTCAGACAGGACTTGGAAGACCAGGGTGGTATGAGTTGATTTTCACTGAGAAAGTAGGAGGCAGGAAAAGGGGGGCCAAAATGCTAGGTAGAGTGCTTTGCCTCAGTCACCACTTTGGGATGAGACTCTGGGTTCTATTCTCTGAGTACCCATCCTGTGCTCTCTGAATCCACCCACCCTGGTGGTACCTGAAGGCTGCAGGGAGCATGGTCCTGCCCCTCTGGCAGATGTGCTGCCAGCTGGGCTGGCTCTGTTGTGCTGGCTGGCCAGCTGGAGCTAGGCATTGCAGTGGGCCAAATGGCTGCTCTACTGTGGTTAGCTGAAATCCAGGATGTCAGCTTGGCTGTTTGCCGTGGATACCCCACACTATTTCAGGATGTGATTCTATATTTGTACAGCACTAACCAGACGCTTTTCAGATCCTGCTCGAGCTAAGTACTTTTACTAGTACTCCACAGTCGTGTCTCGCAGTTGCCACCTCTCCACATTTTCCACACATTTGCACTGAATTAATAATATGATCTCCTGTGCAAAAGTAACACTGAGGTTGTGGATTCCTGGCAGTTTGTTATGCCAGTGATGTCAGACTGCCAGATGCAATCTGAACATGTCTGTGTAGGGCACGCAGGGCTCTCAGGTCCTACTCTTTTTTTTTTTTTTTGCAGGCAGCTCCAACACTCGTGTAATCAGAGATAAGTGACTTAGTTAAAAATGAATGAGGCAGCTGGCTAAATGCTCAACCCAACAAAATGATCAAAGGGACAGTGCCAGATGTTTTTCATTAGCTCTACATATGGAGGTACCAGGGAGAGCAGCAGGAGCACCAAACTAAAAAGAAACCAGAGAAGCCAACTCTAGTTTCAACCATAACATGAGGAGCTGGCTATAAATACTACATTCCTCAGTGTGGCTCTCAGAGGACAAGGATATTTCTAAAACCTACAGGAAAAGCGTGTCTGCTATTGTCTGACTTATTTATATGCATCCTCCTGGTAAATATTTTATTAAGAATTATCATTCTCAGCATCTATAAAAATATACTTTAAAATCATATTTTAGAAAGCTTCTCTAAGTTAAAACAAGGGTTATTTTTTCCATAGAATTTATTTTTTGTGCAGCTGGTGCCAATGCTGTTTTTTCCTAAGCTACTGATTTGTGGGATTTTCTTTACCACATTTAGTACGTTTTAAAATTTTAAATTCATAGCTTTGGAGTCCAAGTTACTGCAGAAGGCTCAAGTCATGTCAAGATTTACTGTGGAAAAGGAGCCAGATTTTTATTTTTGTTTTCTGGATAAGTTTATGATAAGGTGAGATAAACATCCAAAATAGTTAAGGTTGTTTATCCCGCATCACCAAGAAGACATTCTTGACATCACTTGTATACAACTGAGCAGGAGAGCTGCTCAGTCAGCACTGACAGAAATCCAACCCAGATCACCTGGCCCCGGGGCTTACAGACCTTACTTCAGTGTGATAAAATCTCCTTCTGTTGGGATAAAACCTGAGCTGTTCACATAGCTCCTCCTGTCACAAGACAAATTTTGGTGCATAAAGACAGCTCCTGCAGTTGTATTCCTTCCAGGGAATTATTTCATGATGCTTTACCTCACCTTGACATATATCTTTAGTACCTTGAGGCTTGCAAGGAAGAATGAATCCTACAAAACAATCTGGTGTCATACTTGTCCAGTGTAATGACTTGACTGTCAGCTCCAACTCTGCAAGCCTTAGACTTGGAGAGCAGCGATCCTGGAACTTGCCAGCAGGGAACTCAATCCACACAGTATTTTTCAGCCAATATAGAAAATATTCCTGTTCTTTTTTGACTTTTTGGTTTAGTGATGTCTGCCTGAAAGTCAGACATCCTTCCTGACAGCAGGAGGAGGGAGACATGCTGAATGCAAAGAGATTGGGAAGGCATTTCTCTGAAACAACTGGAAGTACCAGACTTGCAGTTGACTAGGGAAGACAGTATGAAGGGCTCTTGGCTGTGTGGATCAATAGTCCTGACATCTATTTCATCCTTTACCTATGCAGCAAGCTCTTTGGTTTGGTAGTATATATGCTGCTCTTTGCATGATTATTGATTGAGAAGGTTACTCCATGTATAAAAAGCTTAATGTGCACTTTAAAAGCTGCTCTCACACCATTCTGCAGGAGCAAACCCTATGAACATGCTTTTTCTTTGCCCTAATTCCTATTTCATGCTCACGTAAGTGACAGCCACTCATTGCAGTGAAAATGTGATTTGCTGTGCAGGATGAGTTCTGTGCTGGTAGCAAGCAGAGGAACACAGTAATCATCAAACTGGAGTCAAGGAAAGCTGGAGCATGACTCACTTAGGAATGCTTTGTCTTCCCCTAATTGCATAATTACCTTAGAGAGCTCTCTGGCCATTTGGCATAGAGGTCATGCCTGTTTCCTTTGAGCACAGGAATAACTCCTCCTAGCTACTCCTAACAGGATAAAAAGGGGATGTGAGAAAGACATATGGCCATGGCCCCACTTTTCCTCTATACAACCCAGGAGCAGTGTTTGTGCACAACTACAAAGTCCTTCATTCTCTGAAATGAGAAGCCAAAGTTGACCATTATGTAACATAAATCAGCACTTTCACCTTTGCACTGAGACAGATCTGTACTGATAGGCATAGTGTGATATTCTGGGTTCTTTGGTGCTGGTATTTGTGACATCTATTTTCTAACAAACAGGATTTTAAAAAAGTGATAGAGTTGCCACAAGAACAGGAATCTTTACCACTATACTTGTATACTGTAGAGCTAGCCTGACTTCTAAGCAAACAAAACAGAGATCTCCCCAACACCTCATTCTCACAAGCAATAAATAAATTAAAAAAAATACTACTATAAATGCTTATAAAATGCACATAAAAGCAGATGGCAAACTAAGGAAAGAGACCTTAATATCCCATGAGAAAATGGAAAGTGAATTTGCTAGTTATATTAGCATTAAAGGAAGGTTTGTCTGGAGAATTCTTCTGGAACTCCAGGATATTCAACAGTGCAGTTTCAGGGCTCACCCCAGCCCATGTATAGAACCGGTTAAATAACTCTTCAAGATGCAACAAACGGGGAGAGATAGAATTGAACTATATGGATAAGTGAAGTCAAGATATTTAAGTCTTTAGTCCCTCTGATGAACTCTTGTTCTGGAGGATGGGTAGCATCTGTGGCCCCTTTCTTAACCACTTTATTGATATTATCCAATGCTACATTTGGAAGCTAGAATTGTCCTTTGCAAACTGGTGAGGGCATAATTATGCAGTCAAACTTTCATCCCACTCTCCTCTTCACTACTTCTATGAATTTTCCATCCTTCACTGCAAACTGATCCATCCTCCATTCAAAGCAATTTAAGCAAATTTTCTCCTTACAGCCCACCACTTACTATCTCCTAACTTATGATGGAGCATATACCCACTGGGCTTAGAACTGGAAATGCTTGCAGCTGCTGTACTTCATGCTGACCCTGATGCTGGCAGTGAGTTTTAGAAATGCACACAGGATGCCAGCCTTTGAGAGCTGGGCATGAATATGAATCCAAGTGGTCTGATGCATCTTTAGTATAACCTTTCATATAGATGGGCTACCCAGCTGTGTGTCTGAGTTGTCAAGAGTGTTTAAGATTACTCATTTGTTTGGGGGCTCATAATGGTTGCTTGAATCTTTCCTTCTTTTTTTATCAGTGTCTTTTTTAATGGTGAGGAGTGGTGCAGTTAATTGCTGGCTGAGGCTGCATTAGATTCCACTTTTTGTGAGAAAACTCTGATCAGAAAGTTTCCAGAGAGAAAGTTTTTTGCAAGAGAAAACAGCTGGAAGACAACTCCAAGCCTGACTCTGGTGAGTGGATCTATTCTAATATAAAGAGTACATCACTCTAAAGCAAGCAAAATGTTATGAAAAGATAAAGGAAAATGAAGTATCTTGATTTCTAAGAGGAGAGAGAATTGGTCAGCAGTTTACCAAATCAAAGGCTAATATCCAAGACAGATTGTATTCCCATGGATAAACATCTCAAACACAGAGTGCTTTAGAGCTACATGTAACTTAAGCAGCCGACTTCAGGCTCTGGGTCCCAACTGTTTTTGTTATCAAACAAGAAAAGGGTGACACCTCTGTTCTTTTCCTGCTTTTTTGAATTGTTTTCCTAAAGAATTAAGGAGTTAACATGCCATAGTGTGAGTAGCTGCCCTAGAGATCAAGGAACACCAGACAGAACTTATAATAAAAGCTCTTGCATTAGGATGGTGGCAGAGGAAACTATACAGAAAATACAGTCCAGGAAAGAGTTCTTAGAAGATGAAGTAGGGATTAAGCCAGAGCCTATTTTACCATTTGCTAAAATACTCAGTGCATTTGCCTTCATGGGTTCTGCATTCCAGAGGACTTCATGCTGGGTTAATAAAATCACTCTCTTGAACAGGCTTTGGAAGCTCAGACAGCCACTGACTGCCCATATGGCAGAATTTGCCTATTGCTATTAGACAGCTGTGGGAAGTTGAAGACAAGAAAGGGGAGACAGCACCAAAATCTTATGGATATGTAGACATGGAGAGAGACACATGGCTTTGGCTCATGGCAGGAGCTTCCAAAATACGTTCCTCATCCAAATGTCAGAATCCGCTTTAGTTATTTGCTTTCAGGAACTGTAATTGGCACTTCTGCTTTTTGTAGGTGATATGCATGTGAGCTTAAGTATCAAGTGCATTTCAAAACAAGTAGCACAACAACACGAAAACCACCAAAACACCACTTTTCTGTTGCCCACAAACTTAAAGAGAGATTGAGTTTAGTACTCTTCTTAAGGGAAGAGCATAGGGAAAAAAACTAAATTTCCCTGTAACTCAATGCCAAACCACTGCTCTCTGTTTTGAGTAGCAAATGCCATTCTTACTGCGTCTAAACGCCCAGACTCCAGTTTCTTTTCTCAACATGTAATTGTGTATTTTGGTACTGCTCTCCTTACCAGAACAAAGGAGTTATCTTTATGGGACAGCCAGGGAAACAACACAAAGAACAGGAAGATGCAGCTAATCTAAATAATGACATTGAAAACAAAATAGCTATTGGGCTATAAATAAACAATATGAAGTAAATATCATTATTTTTGTTAAGAGAAGACCCAGACTTAATTCATGGAGATAATGTCATCTGCTGTTTCCTTAAACTTCTTATTTTTTCAGTCAAGCCATAATGCAAGATTTGCTACTTTCTTCAACTTTTTACAGTATGAACTTTTATATCACTTCTTTTGGAGAAAGTTGCAAAACTCAGCATACGTATATTTAGGATAAAGATCAGATTTTCTAAAATAGTAAAACTGCTCAAACCGCTTGGTTTTGAACTGTGCAAATACATGCATTCTTACAAGGCAGGAAGGTAAACATACACGCGACTGCATTAATTAAGACAATACTTAGTTTCCTGCAACACAAAGGAATTTCTGTATTTAGACTGAGTCTTTAGCGATGCAGTCCCCCATTTTTTGTGCGTGCAAAGCAAAGCAGCAACCTCAGTTTCACAGAGAAGCACAAGGGCTGGTTCTGACCCGGCGAGTGAACGGAGAAGGAATTAAATAATCCTCTAAACCAAAGCCAGAATCAACTTTCTGAGCGCCAAGATCAGCCGGTCCCACCACCTCACTCTTTGGCAGCACAGTCCTAAACTGTCTGAGCAGAAGCCTGATTCACGTGCCTTCTTTCCTAGGGATTGTCTTGTTGAGTATCCTAGGCAGGAAACTGGTGATTTACAAGATTTAACACAGGCACTCGTGTTTCCCCCTCCCAACCCCAACCCGCACCCCGGGGCTGAATCACTTCCCCGGGAGGGACGAGAAATGAGCGAGGAGCTCTCGAGTGTCCGAGCTCTCAGGCTGCCACAGAACACACGTCCGAGCCTGGCGAACACCGGCCCAGGGCACCGCTCCCCGCCTCGGCCTTTACCTGCTGCCGGGCGAGTGGCCGGGGGACACATCCTGCACAAAGCTCTGCTCCATGCCCGGGATCCTGGCGGGGCTGTGGGGATGGTAGGCTGTCAGCACCACGCTGCCCGAGTCCTTCATCTCCATGGTCATAGGCACATGTCGGCCCCGCTGCTGGCGGCAGAGGCGACCCGAGGGCCGGGCGAGGGACCCTGTCACAAGCGCCGGCCCATGGCCTGGCCCGGCAGCAGCGCCCGCCACTGCCGGCTGTCAGCAGAGCTGTGGCACCGGGACACGGCTCCTCTCCCTGTCAGCCAAGCTGAATTAGCATAAATTCAAAAACACCGCCCACAAAACAACCCACGGGGAAGTTACTACGTTCCTAGGAAACGAGAAACCTGAGATAATTCTGCAGTCCTGCAAACGGGACGCTTCCTTCCCGCGCACAGCACTTCTTACTTCTTCCCCCAATAGTTTTGTGCTTACTTTTTTTTTTTTTTTTTTCTGTTTCTTTTTTTAACAGCAAATTCGTTCCACTCCTCCTGGTCTTGAATTAGTCTAGTCGAAGTGAACCGATCTGGTGGAGAGGAGCGCTACTCAAACACAACAAACACATGGTTTGGTGGAGCAGGGAGAGTTACAAGGGACGCAGAAACCGAGCGGGATCTGCTCCCTTTAAATCACCGGGAAAAAGCAGCGGGAGCTGGGATTTCCTACATGCCGGATCATTTCTATAGCGGGGAACTGCATTTGCTGTCTCCTGAAAACAGATTAAGCTTTCATTTTGCCTGATATTGCTGTGTACATAATTTGAAAGGCACTGGAAAATGAGTGAATTACTTTTACAACAGTGTGTGTTCTTCTGGAGCAATCCTGTAAATAAATACACACCAAGATGCTTGGTAGTTTTTCATTATTTAACTTGATCTCTCTATGTTAATTAAGTGCTTTTCACTCAAAAGCAGACAATCACGAAGAACAAGCAGGTTCTAATTCTGGAATTATACTCAGAGAAAACTCTGTAGGACAAAGTGAGAAAATTTTCAAATCCCTTTATTTTCCTCTGCCACTCCTTCAGTGTTGTTTTTGTTTTTTTTTTTTTTTTTAAAGGTTTCTGATAAATGCCAATTCCCGAAAACTATGAAATCATGTGAAGGATGCCCCTAATTTTACTCATTGGACCACAGGTCTCTGAGCACCTTGTGAGCACAGGTGTGAAAAACCAACCTCAGTGCAGCTTTGTCACAGCTGCCAGGGCATCCTGAGCTCAGGTTCTCTCCAAAACGCTTGTTGGTCTCCTCTTTTGCATCTCTCTTGAGTGAGGTTGCTCTCTCCAGCACTGCTATACAGTGCTATATCGTGCTGTCAGTCTCTCTGGGGAAGTAGTTCAGGTTTTGAATCACAAAATGATCTTCTCAGCTCTGCCTTCCCCCTGAGCTGGAGGGACACGGTGGTTTCGGTCAAACACGTTGCTGCGACTCATGTAGGCAGTGCCCAAGTTAATTTTAAATTAGCCAGCGTAGGACACTGATAAAGGTACACTTGGCAGCACTTCTTGTCAGACTCACCCAGGAAGCATAAATATTTGAATGTACAGAGCCTCTAAGCCTGCTCTTGCTATGCTGTTAAGATATCCTGGATTAAATATTTTCAGGCCAGGTTGCCCGGGATAAAATCACAGCTGCTTACATGGCAGCATGGATATCTTCTAGGAGCTTCCATGCAGCCATGTAGAGATTATAGAAGTGAAGGAGAAGGCTCTGAGCTATCTCTGGAAGCACCACCAGGACCATAGGCAGCGGTTCCACCAGTGATGGCTGGGGTGAATGCAATGACCACTATTCTGTGATTACTTGGATATTCAGTTCCATCCAGGTTTTACATTTTCCTTCCTAGACCAGAAGGTGAGAAATCCCCTTCTCTGATGAGGGGGAGTAAATTGTTAATAGAAATTTATACTTGGCACAAATGCAAATAGATGTTTTGAATATTAATCAGCCAAAATGTATATATCTAACAGGATCTGAGAGAGAAAAAAAAAGGATAAATATATGTTATAATGTATTTGCTGACATCCTTTAAGCACGTTCTTCACAATTTACTTCAAGAAATTAAACACCTGAAAAAGCATACGTAGTGAAAGGAACAAAGAACTATCAAAAAGCGAGTGGGCGTCCTTTAGGAGATCAGGGTGTTGACAAAATATTGGCTTAACTTCAGGAAAGCCTTTTTTCTCTCCTTTCTATCATAACACTAGTCTTTTGGCAGTACCATCAGCCAAAAAGTGATTATTATGTGCTTTAAGCTATGTATAGATAAAGCCCACAGTAGAAATGCAATATATTTATAGTATTATTTTTATTTTCTCTTTCCATAATAAAACCCCTCAAACACCAAAATGATTTAGAAAGTATACAGATACCATCTCAATAGAAAAATACATATAAATAAAGGAGGCCCACACTTATTAAATGGGATTTTCTCTCTAAGAAAAATAAACATGGAAGATTTTATTTGGAGATTTATAAAGTGCTGATGCACAAACTGGAGGCATATATGGAAATGGCAGACTATTTGGCACAAGTACAAATAGATATTTTGAAAACTGATCAACCAAAAGACATGTATCAGACCAAGAGCTAAAAATGTTTATATGCCTAATGGCTCTTGGGGTTAGACATCTGCATATTATTGAAATCCCAAAAATATGCTAAATCAACTAGACACATACATCAGCTTTAAACAGAGTTTTAACTGGGCTGGTGAGCAGCCATAAGAAAAGTGTACAAGACAACATGAGCTGGACTCCAGCTCTATCTGAGCAATTCTGTTCCCAGTTGAGAAGTTGTTTTCCTGGTTTATAAAGAAACAAGTAGGAAAGTATTTTAATCCAACATGTGTGTGTTTCTGCAAGATTCCTTTGAATACTGGATTGTGAAGTACTCAGGATTGTGACTGTTTTAATTGTTTTTTCAGATAGTTAATAGCTTTCTAGACCTTTCAAATACTATGCAAATGCCATTTCAAAATATTGTGAGGATGCTTTTGGTGGCAAGAAGTAAAGTGAAGGGGCAGCAAGAGAAGAGTCTGTGGGGAGTCTGTGGCCCATGATCTCATGAGCAACTGTCTTGGGTTTTGTAGGCAAGGGGCTTGTGCTTTCAAATTTTATGTCATGCTTCTGTCAAGGGGAGTGCTTTGCACTTTCACACATTTGGCAAAATAATTAATAAAAAAAAATTGTATAAGGATTAGTGGGCCTGAACTTGGAGAACTGGGAATGAGAAATCTTCACTGACCTGTTACTTCAGAAATATACTGTATATTTGTATGATCAAGCCTTCAGCTCATCTGTTGAAGAGTATCTGTGACAGACACAAGAAATATAAACACACAGAAAGTCACTAGTTCAAGCTTACTGAAATGAAAAAGAAAGCGTCACTGTTGTCAATACAAATTTTGTGTTTTCATTCAATTAATTAATAATCATTTTGGCAGGAAATTGATGGGCTAGCTTTGCATAGCACATTTAGTACCTATTGCTTCAAAAGGAACTATAATTTTAAGCAGATTTTAAGCAGCCTTTTCTGGTCAAGTTCAAGGGGGTGTTCTTACTTAAAGGAATGGGATTTGTCATCTAGGGGTTCTCGTCCTGACATGGTGGGAGCATTCACCATTAAATTATAAGAGTAGACCCACAGAGCCCTGGAAAGTGGAAGATTCCCCTTTGAACTATGAAACACACAAAAATTTCTGAGTATTGAATTTCACTGCTCATTTCCAGCTTAAATTACCCTGGGCAAAGTTAGACAAAATTAGCAAAACCCAGAAGTTAATTTTGGACCAGATTAATTTCAGCTTGGGTTAGATTAAGTTTTATAAGGAAGCTGTGTAAAGCACAGCATTTTTCTCTGATTAAATCAAGGGGCAATGAGTAATACATAGAAAAATGTCATCCTAGCTCTGTGTCTAAATTTCAGCATCCCTCTTGCAATAAATTTTGTATCTATCTGTATGAAAGTAACCAAAACCAGAACCACTGTATTTCTTAATCTTTTTTGGGGGGATGGTGGGGGGGCGGGGGCCATGGTGGAGGCAAAGGATATCTCCTACTTCTCTCTAATTTTCTCATTTGGATGGAAGCATGTTTGAGGGGTGGGGAGCAGAAAGCCTCATCCACCAAAGAGTTGGTGGCAGCAGAAAGCACCTGGACAGTCTGAGAGCAAGCAGTGACACAAACTTGCATAAAAACCAAGGGCAATGGTGTGTGCATCTTCTACTGCTCAATTCACATGAAGAAAGTGTATGAGAAGGGGCTGACTTTGTGTCAGGAGAATTTTCACTGTGTCTTGAGGTCTATATCCTTTCAGATAATTTTATGTGTCATGAAGGATAGTTTTTAATCTTGGTTTAGCCTCTGAACCTTATATTCTGGTGATGTTGGAAGGATTAGAGTCCTTTTTTGTACTAAAAAGGAGAGCTGTTTGTGTGCCTTGTTGTGGTCAGCTGGGAATGTGAGAGTATGGGTGAGACCTACTGCTTTTATACCACTGAAAAAGTCATAAATCAAAAAAATTAGAGAAAAATCTTTGTTATTCTGATTTGTCTTTTCAAACTGAGAACAGAAACAACAAAAAAACCCTGTTGCTTGTCCTTTAAAAGCAGGTTAATTAACAAAGCTATTTAAGCAAAGAAATCAGGTATTGTGGCAACTGATGGTTTTGCAAAGGTTTGTAATCAAAGTATGAAACAAAACATTCATCTTTGTTAAATATAGCTTCACAAATTGCAGTTCCAGGCTCAATTTAAATATATATCCCATTTTGGTGAATTTTAACATGATCTTTTTAAAATTGATTTACTATGGTTTCTTTTATCCTAGAAAAGATACCAAGTATAGAAAAAAAATATTGAGGCAACTTTGTGCAGTTTCTTGCTTAACAGTGACCCTCATTTATTTTCTAGGAGCCCAAAAGTTGTTTCTCCTTAGCCCAGATGAAACTACCCATATATTATTCCCATGTTAATTATGTTCATAAAAGGAAGCTTCCTTAATCTGTCTGCCACAATAGGGCTTTCTGGAGGTTTACTTTAAGAAAAAGCTCATATCCTTTCATTCATCCATGAGGTTTATGCTCCTTCATGACATGTTGATCTAAGCACTTCAGCTGGGACAGCTGACATCCACAGCTGAATACTGTGATCTGGCTTTTTTTTGTTGTTGTTCTGAGGCAGTAAGTTAAAATTACATGAAGGAGTGGTAATGTGGTTAAGAAAAGTAGCACTGGGAGAGGCCGGTTCCTTCTTTGAAATGTTCCTCTAAGCACGAGCTGAAAATGGGAATTTGTTTCTGCAGAATGGAAGGGGAAAACAGTTGTGGATAGACAGCAATGAGCATTTTCAGTACATATATCCTGGTACCTCTGAAAGAGCAGAATTGGGTTAGATATTTGAATTTGGTGCAAGGAAATTGAGTCCTTATATTCAGATGATACTGATTTATAAATATTTATAGATTACACATCATACAAATAGGTTAGGAATGAAAAATGAAATAGGAAGATAGGTTTTTGTATAAAAAGCCAACCAGAAAGAGATTTATAACTTCATTCTTTTAAAAAGTACTGTTTTCTAGGGGCCAGTCAAACTCCTAAGAGGCTGTGTATACATGTATGTATATGTATTTGTTTAGGATATGTATATATATTTACATTACACCTCCTCACCCTCAACCTTTATCCACCATTTTAACATTTAAGAAAGGTATTCTTTTTTTTTTTTAGGCTACAGACAAAAAATGCAATTTCTGAAGTTAGTAATGATTTGTGAATCTATCTTTGCCCTTACAGCAGCACTTTGGTAGTATATCCAAACACAAGAAAAAGACTGTTGCCTCTTTCTTTTTACACTCATAAATCACTTTACATTCAGCATTTTTGTAACATTTTTAACCCTGAAACAACAACATTTATTAAGGATGGCTTTAGGTAAAATACAATGGGTATTTCCCCATAACTTTGTCAATGATTTTTCCATTTTGCCATTATGCCATTTCATAGCTGAGGCTGTTTCCCAGGCAGTAGCAGTAGACCACAGCTCTGCTGGTGTATTTGTTCACCAGAGGACTGCTCTGTTAATGAAACCATGCTTTGAGCTATGGTCTGAGGAAAATGTGAGAAACTTGATGAAGCAAGGTAGAAAGGTGTTAACAGGAACCACTAATGTTCCTCGGGCACATAGCCAGACATGTCAATACCAGCTACCTTGTTCTGATTGCATTCTACTCCTTTTTTTAAATCAAGAGCTGAGTTTTTTAAAATTACAGAGTCTAATAGCACTATTAACTGGATTTTTCAGGTCTGCATACAAGGGGTGAAACCTCAAATTCTCCTTCCTGTATAGAGAAGAGGGGTGTGTTTCAAAAAGCATAGCTTACATCTTCATCCTGCTTTTGGATTCTGTGGCTTGATGACTTGAATTCCTGAAGTTACGAAATTTACTATTGCCTTTGCTATGCAAAAGTGAAGAAAGTTCTCTTCTTATCTGCTAATTTCTTCATAGTACTGCCATATCACCACAGAAATAGTTATAAAGGTTTTCAGAGGAAATCTTTTTCTTGTATTGGTCATGCAGGAGTGATATCTCAGAACTTTCCTGCAATACCTGTGTTAGGTAAGTTATTGCACAATGAAGTGAGTTAGATTCAAAACGGATTTTGCTTTTTTGAGAGAGACATTTTTATAAGTTAGTAACTGCAAATTTAGATCTGCTGCAAAAGTAAATTGATGTATGTTGATTTACAGCAGCTCTAAAGATTTTCAGTAAGAGGAAGCACAACTAAACCCAATTAAAATCTCTGTAAGTAAATTTAATGCTATAATTTACTTGAAAGTTTGTTACAAATTTAAACCCTAATTGTATAATTTATGAACAGTAGGAAGAGGATGTTTTCAAATTTAAAATAAAACAGACTAAATATATCTCAATAAATTTAATATGCAGCAGAAAAGCACTGGATGGCACCATTATTATTATAAATGTATTTTCATTTTGAAATCATATTATCAAAGGTCTGCATTCACTTTATAGCATTACTAATTTAAAGATACCTTTGGGAAAGGCATGTTTCATAACCCCCTCTATGAACACTTTGTGTTTTAGGAATAGAGACATTGAAACACCAGCTAGCTGGAAAGAAGACTGACCTGGTGGAGAAGGGAGTTTTTCACAAGAACTCAGGGAAAAAAGGTGCATCATGTTTGGAAAAAGGGGCAGGCGACTCAGGAAATGTTTAAGAATGTCATTAGGTCACGCAGAAAGAAAATTAGAGACAAAATCTCAGTTAGAACTGAATCTTACCAGTTATGTAAAGGATAACAAAAAATGCTTTTATAAATACAAAAATTAAATTTAAAAAATGGAAGCCCAGTTAAAATCTCTATTTTTTATTGGATGTGGGGAGAATATAGTTACCAAAGATGTGGAAAAGACTGAGGTACTTAATGCCTTTTTTGCCTCACTGTTCTACAGTAAGACTGGTTGTTCTCAGGGCAGCTGGCCTGCTGAGCTGGTAGACAGGGTGAGGAGCAGAATGAACCCCCTGAAATCCAGGAGGAGGTAGTTAGTGACCTGCTGTGCCACTTAGATGCTCACAAGTCTATGGGAGCAGGTGGGATCCATCCTAGGGTGGTGGAAGAGCTCACTAAACTGTTTTCCATCATTTATCATCAGTCCTGGCTAAATCAGGAGGTCCTGGATGACTGAATGTTTGGCAGTATGACATCCATCCACGAAAAGGGCTGGAAGGAGTTTTCAAACTTCCAAAGAAACTTTCCAACCCCAAGTGTGGCCAGGATGAAAGATTATTATGACTAAACAGGAAAGTCTACTCTCTTGTAGCCCTATAAGCAGCACAGTAGAGTAAGTAGTAGAGTGAACCTCATCGGCAAACTTTGTTGGCTGTTGCTTTTATATTGAACCTGTTTTTTTGGTAGCTTTTCCAATTATTCTTTAAGTGCTCTTAAACACTCATTAATGACACAAATATCTGAAAGTAGGTTGTAGCCAAATGGGGATCAACTTCTTCTCCCAGGCAGCTAGGGAAAGGACAAGGACAATAACCTTAAGTTGTGCTAGGGGAGGTTTAGGTTGGACATGAAGAAGAAATTCTTCACAGAAAGGATGATTAGATTTTGGAATGGGCTGTCCAGGGAAGTAATAGGGTCACCATCCACAGGGATGTTCAAGAAAAGACTGAACTCAGTGCATTGTTCCAGTTGACATGGTGGTGTTCAGTCATAAGTTGGACTTGATGATCTCAGAGGTCTTTTCCAGCCTAATTGAGTCTGTGATTCTGTGATGCTCCAACTGTCCTTTGCAGGAAAATGCCAGACATAACTATAGAGGGAACTGCCTGACTCACAGTCCTGTGCCCTAATCACATGTGAGGTTGCAGCTTAATTAATCAACAGTTTGGGAAGCACTTTTATAAAGGAATGGGTAAAAAGATAATGCATTTAATCAGCCCCAGAAGCAGAACCACAACAGGAGATATAGAGAGCATACCATGTGAGCTGCAGAAATGGCACGTCTTCCCTGGAAGTGGCTAGTTGGACATTTATTCCCTGCCGTGGGTATGTGCCAGTTTTGGTGGGGGTATCTAGGGAGACCTGAGGGCTTTCCACCTAATGGTTATTAAATCATCCAGATTAGCCCTAAGTGAAAACACATACATGAACACAGCTTTGCTAAATATATCAACAGTCATGTTTCTAGCCTACTTTTATGTCACAGTATTGAACACTGTGAACTTAAACATGTTTTAGAAGCACTAGAAATAAATGTTGTCACTTCTGCAAGGAGCTGGTTTCATCACCATAGTGAACTAAATGAGTTATCCTAATCAGGGGGTAACAGAAGGGAATTTTGCAATACCAAGGATCTGGGAATTATTGTCTCGGGAGATTGCAAAGAACATTTTAGATTCTTTTGCTTAACAAGGTCAGTATGAGCTTTTCCCTCTCTGATACTGGCACAAGGAATTTTGTTTCATAGTTGAAAGTTCTATCAGAGTTTAAGAACATGGAAATTTCCCATTAAATTTTGTCATTGCACATTGTTCACGGAAAAATAAGCATTCCCAGGGTTCTTGTATCAATTTTGTTAGTGTAAATTGCTAGTCTTCTCAACACAACAGAAAAAATTACAGTTGTTCCAAAGGCATTTCTGCTAAAGGAAAAAAATAGCATGCAGCCATTACTTATTTATTTCATTTGTTTTGGGTTTTTTTATTCATATGTTTTTTATCTGTGGCCTCAGTGGGCTACAATCCATGGTATGGATCTCTATCAAAACAAAACAAAGTCCCACCAGGGATGAAATAGATACATTTTCTCCAGATTAATTTAATAGATAAATGTTTCACACAATAAAGGAGCCAAGACTTGCAGATGAGTTGTTTTTGGTTTGGAACTTCAGGGAACAGATGGGAAAGTGGCAACATTAATGTACCTTAATGGATCCACAGGACCCTGTTTATTATTTGGCTTCAGTTCAGAATTTATTTTTTCTTTTTTTTCCTCTCTCTCTCTCTCTTTTTTCTCTTTCTTTTTTTTTTTTTTTTTTTTTTTTTAGTGGCTGTGCTCTGCTGAATCACTTCAGAATCTTTTCAGAATCTGCTTCATTTTTCTACCACACTTTCCCCCACTTTTGTTCCTACCTTTGTTGTCGGGATTACAGGTTTCAGACTCAAGAAGTGTGGAGAGTCTCTAGCTGTTTTTCCAAAGTGAGTACCATATGGGGGTATGCTGAAGGGGATAGACAGAAAGGTGCCCCCTTGGCCTCTGCTCCAGGAACTGGGAGTATTGGGGAGTACACATAGAAGAGCCTGCAGGGCTCAGCTCATGTGCTCTTCCTAACCAGCATCTCCTCTTGCTGCTGTTGGAGACAGAGGAGTGAGCCAGATGGACCACAGACCTGACCTTCTGACTTTACAGGGACTTTCTTGTGGTCTTCAGCTCGCAGAATGAGTTTTTATTAACTTATTATTTGAAGTACTCTTACTATTTACCCTTGTCAGCTGTTCGTCCACATGGTGCACAGTAAGGCTTGGCTTACTTTTAAACACAAGATCAAAAATCTCTGGGCTGCTGCTGAGAGTGCTGTCTTTTTGTGTATGTCTTCTGCATAGTATTTACAGCATAGCTTTCTTCTAGTTCTTGCAAACAGCACTTTCCTTATTTCTCTCCAGTTGTTTTGCTCTCTGACATTTTGTTCTTTCCTACCTTCGACTGAACTGGAAAACAAAACAAAAAACTAGGTGAAACTTTGAAAGAAAGAGAGAAAGTCATAATTTATTAAATATGGTTCAGCATGAACCAAATAAGGACAAAGAAGCACATAAAAAAATACAGGTACTGGCAAATTGGGAGTGGTTTGTCCTCCTCAAACTCTTATCATTTGATGAATGAGATACTCCAGGTCTTTAAATACTCAAAAACACATTTCTCATATAATCACGCCAAGCATGCATGTCTCAGCAAAGATTTAATGATGAAGATACGTGGATTAATCTGAATTACAGAAAACACAAAGTTTTATTTAGTCATTCAAGTCTTTACTCAGCAATCAAACTGGCATGTCAAATCTGGCATTTGCTTGCATAAAAGAGATAAATAAAATGCTGAATAAATCTCATTTCCCTGGGAAATTACTGGTATTGCAACAAACAAAAAATTCTTTCACACACAGAATGCAAGGCCATGCGTTTTCCTGGGTGATGCATTGTGCCCAAAGTGTGTGTCACTCTTTCTCAAAACAAGAGCTATAAATAGGCAGACACTTTGTGCCATTTTAATGCTGAGTATTACACATTCCAGCAACTTCAGTTTTTCAGCTGGTTATTTTTATTTTCCTTTGTTGTGACTGAGCAAGTGTACCCAGCCTACTGAAATGCCACTCACTCCTTGAAAGAAAAATCTAGGAATAACCTGAAAGGTCAGGAAAGAGCTCTACCTAGAAATATGCTTGAAACAAGGAGGAGAGTGCAGAAAACTGAATGAGAAGGCTGATCTGGATAGAGTGAGTATTTTGTTTGAAAACAGCAATGATCTTTTGTCTGAAAACCACTGACTTAATTACAAATCCCAGTCCCTAGCAAGGAATATCAGTAGGGTTGAAGAGGTTTCTGTAGCAAGTCAGAAGGCTGCCTGAAAAATGTTACTTTTTTTAATTTTCATTTTTTTATTTTAATGTGGCCCCCCATTGTTTCTATACTCTGGGATCTGGCACTCAGAAAGCCAGTCGTTTCCTCTGAACACTATTAGAAAACACCAGGAATGATACGGAACAATAATGTTCCTTAAAAAGAGTTTCACTTCATGGGAGAATTAGTGCAATATGAGGACTTGTTTATAACACACTACAGTGACTTCCTCACCCTATTATCATTAGCAATACAGCCCTTAAAGTTGCAATTACCATCCTGCTAGTGAAAAATTCCCAAATCTGCATTCATGTCAGCTATGGTTTCCTGGATGCCTTCTGTGTTAGCAGACCTTGGTGCAATGCAAAGCTTTTAGTGTTCTCCTGACTGCTGAAACCTGTGCTGGACCTGAGCTCTGGTGTCCACTGGGCCTTGTGTTACCCATTTAGGCAGCCTGGAATCTGTCTGATGGGAATCCCTCATCCCCTTATGGCAGTCCATGACAAAGGGCTGCTCCTGTTTTGGAGAAAAACACCAGCAGAGCCATCAGCTTAATCTTAGGCACTTTTGTTAATGGTAGAGGTACAGAAACAGAAAGTCAGAAAAGCTGCATCGTGCTGGGGCAGTTGTGAATGCAACCATGAAACTCTGTGTTTTTGAAGGGTGCACATGATGTTTTTATGGGTTATTTACCAGCTGTTTTGTCCAACCTGTCTGTGAGAGTATTCTAGAGGATAAACACTCAGCAAAGCTGACCTTGAGCTAACAATAAATAGAATGGATTTACTGTCGCTCTTCTGAGGATTTGAAAGTTTAGTAATGAATTATAGAAAACTTCTGTTCCTGGGAAACATTGTCTATGTGGGATCATAACTATTCCATAAACTGGCAGACTGTGATCCTTGTGGTCTCATATTATTGTCACTGCAGTTTTATTCTGGGCTAAAATTCTCTGACGAAAATAGAAGTGCTCCTTATTTATGCCATTGCAAACAATGTTAGCACAAATGGTTGATCAAAGCAGCTGCTCCAGCTTGTAATGGCTGGGTTAGGACGAGTGCTAGGAGCTGTGACTCTGAGGTTCTGCACTGCTCAGGAAAAGGCTCATTTCCCAAAAACTTTATTACCCTAAACTTCTGCTGCAGTTTTGGCCCTTCGTTAGACCACCCTCCTAGCCCCCTGGCCCTCTGCCATCTCTCCAGTGATTCCTTGAATACCACAGACAAGGTTGCAGATTCGTTCTATCATTTCAGTTCTTAGTTTTCTCTCTGGGCTGAATATTGTTTAGGACAGTTCTCTTTGGGCAAATAGGAAAAAGTCAGCTTGAGGACCCCCAAAGAACATCAAAGTGGTGGTGCATATACAGCAAACAATACAGGACACTGAACATGTGGACTTAAACAGAGGAAAAGGCTTGAACATGACTGTGTTTCCTGTGCTGCAGCCTGTGCTCCTAGTAACGGCAGTCCATGGGAGCCAATTTTTCCTTCATAAGCTGATGAAAACGGGTATTTGTGTTTGCAGCAGCTAGGAGGGCAACCATCCAAATGTGCTCTGCTCTGTAACACACACAGGGCTGCCTCTGCAGTGGCAACAACCCTTGGTGCTGCAGATACCTTGACAATTTGCCCTTAACTAATCAACCTAACTCCTGTTCTCACTGTTTGTCTGAGAACTGTATTCTCATTTAGACTGCAAAATTCTTGCAGCCTGTGTATGCTGAAAATAAGTTGAAAATTATATTTTTTTATTTTAAGGATGAAGAATATAATTTAAAAAATATTTTTGTGATCCTGAATAGCCACCTAGATCTTCTTGCTTTGCAATTACTGCACCAGCCAAGAGAGATTGCCTCCATCAAATCACTCAATAAAATGACTTTCTGTCAGAGAAACCTACTCACCTGACTTTGTGGAGAGGATCAAAGGGATTTCTTACTGCAAATGGTGTGCTGGTTCTATTGGAATACAGTGTAATTATAATACATATGTGCCATTTTAAGTTGCAAGTAACCCCCTAAAGGGCTTTATAGTATTCTGCTTCACTGTGCAACAAAGGTGCAAAGAGGGAGGCACAGTCCCCACAATTGGTATATAGTCCCCAGCTTTGGCTCTCTGACTGCTGTGAAATGATGAATTTTGTGTTACTGTTTTCTAGACCAATACTACTAACATAGTTTTTAGGAAAGGGTTAGAGTGGTAGCAGTTATCATATTTATGGAAAAAAAACAAAACCAAACAACTCCACAAATTTTGGAACTTTGCTCCAAGAGAAAAGCATGCCCTTTCACCTGGACTGTACAGCTAGGAAACAGAGAAGGCAGCATAAGAAATGTTCAGCGCAAGGACAGGAAAAGCCTGTCCGACTCAATATGCCCGGTATTTTCTTTCTGCCCTTGTTTATCTGAAACTCACTTCCCTTCTTTTTTCCCTCTGCTCCTCTAACTCATTTTCAACTTGTCTTTAATTTCCAGCACTTTTTCCATTAGCACTACATAAAGTCTTGGCATAAAGTAGTTGTGATGGCAACATTTCCCACTTTCTCCTGTTTTGAACTTGGGGAAGCTCTAATCTCTTTGCCTGTGGTTTTAAAGGCCAGTGCAGACAGTGAGCACAGAGCTTTAGTCTGATAGCTGTGTATGCTTTACAACTTTGCTGAGTTTTAAAATTCTTGTGCCAATTTAGATTAGCATGAAAACTGCTCTTATAAACTTTGAGATAACCACAGTTACCACGCTTTTTGACTAGTTTGGCATGAAGAAGTCACATCAGTCTTTCTTTTCCTATTTAATCATTGTCAGGACAAGGGAATATTGGAAGAAATCTGTAAGTTGCCCAAGTCCATTAGTTTTTAATCAACTTGGAAAAATCTCTCATATTGCATGTGGCAGGTAAATTTGTGGTAGTTGTGAGGGACAAAGCTGATATACTGCTTCAGAAACTGTCCCCATTGATTTACAAAAGTCCCATTCAAACTGCACATGCCTTAAAAATTTCAGAATGATTAAAGCTTTTACTTCAAGTAACCCTACCAATCTCTTTTCTTCCTTAAAAATAGCTATACATCATTTTCTTTTGTTCTTTGAAAAACAATTTTTGTTCCACTCTAGCTCTTAGTCTTTGTTCTATACCTTTTATCCAGTAATCTTTGATGTAGAGCAGTGCTAAGTATCCTCTCAAAATCTAATTAAATTGGAATTCCCTTTATCTATCGTGGCAGTAACATCTTCAAAGAATTCTCACAAGTTAGTTAAGGTTGAATATTTTTGCTTCAATATAGTGCAAGTATTTTGAGATGTTATCCCCCTAACAGAGAGGTCTTTTAAATAGCTTTCAATAAATTCTTAAAACAGTCTTCAAAAGTTACTGGATCCCCATTTCATCCTATCTCTCCCATGTAACATTTTTGATAATTGACCTTAAATTATGTATCTTTGTTGTATTATACAAGAATCTCCATAAGATATTGAACTTTGTATAAAACTTTGTATAAAGTAAAATTTATGTTCAAAGGTTCTCATTCTCTTTCTCCTCTTAACTACATGGACATTGTTTTGATTAAATGAAACTATACCAACGAATTACATTATATACCTAACAGAATATATTCTTTCCTCTTTGACTTTGAAGAATGATTGCTAGTGAGAACAGTTTGTTTTGCATTTCCTGTACAAAAAATGGAACTATAATATAGACTTCATAATTCTATTGTATTTAACCCCAGATTAACTTTTCACTTTTCAAAATTCCAATCAATATGTAATGATAGACAGATAGATAGATAGATAGATAGATAGATGGAACAAGAGCATTTGGATTCACAGAAGGTATTAGTTTTGAAAGTTATCCTATCACTTATGATGGATTAGCTTTAATGTAATCTTAAAAATGTAATGGATTATTAACAATAATTTCCAGGGTTTGGTTTCATTTTTTTTTTTCCCTTAATATTCTGGTAGTGCCAGTTTGCCAACACCTGTTCTGCTTGCATAGTTATAAGTGTACCTTAAGCTTACACTGGAATAATTTAATTTTTCTTAGTAATTTCACTGGTGCTTGCAAAGTACCAGTTACCTTCCCAACACTTGTCTCTCCTGAGCTGAAGGGCTGCCTGGGCTGATTCCATTCCTGTTGCTGCCAGGTCCCTCCCACCATGTAGAGTGACCTTTCAGTTCCTTTCCCATAGCTTCCACACACACAGAAAGGCTCTGGGCCTCCACCAGCACTGACTTAACCAGATCCTTTTGCAGCCTTGCAAATCATGGCCAAGGAGCCCAGCTTAAACAGCAGTGCCCAAGGAGGGGGAACTCCTCATCAGCATCCCCATTTGAGGACTTGAAGCAGCCCTGTTCCCTCCTCTGCTGTGCCAAACTGCAGATTGGGTTTGCAGTGGTCTCTGTGTCTGGTGGTGTCAGTGGTACAAGCATTTCTGTTTAAACAGAGGGACTTTAGTGGTGCTCTGGTTTACTTTAACAGTACTTTCTAGGTATTTGCATGAACTAAACAAAAGTTATGAAAAATCGGGTATATTGAACTGGAACCCCACTTTTTTCTGTTTTGCTTAGGTGGGATATCCTTTTTGGCAGGTTTACAAGCATATGTCAGACAACTGTTTTACAACAAAAACATTTTGCTACAGTCATGGGTTGATAGAATGACTGATTGTCATTTAAGAGGCCCTTTGTTCTGACTCCTCATATGTTTCCTCATGTGCTTACAGTCTGAGATTCATTTCTCTCCAAAATTGAATTCATATGTTCTGGAGAAAAAAACCCCATCCCCTCATTCTTGAACTATGAGGTCTTTTTCTTTCCCCCCATGACTGATTTTCATAGTCCTGTAACTGATTCTCATAGTCTGAAATGATAATTTTATAACTGCAGTGAGCGTGGAAGAAGTGAAGCTCAGCCCCAGGAAGCAGATAAGTGCCTGGACTACCTGTGGAGAGCTGTGCTGAGACGCCCGTGTCAACTCTGAGAGAGGAGCCTTGGGCATAGAAAGATCCCTGTTGCTGCTTCAAGGAGAGGACTCCCTGCTCTCATCCCTCTTAACACAGACCTCAGGCACAGACATTAATTAATAGCAGCCTGCTGAGGCAGTGAAATGCTATACCTATAAGAATTGCCTGCAGTCACAAGCTGAAACAGAGCCAGGAGCTCAAGCCAGCCTGGAGTTCCAGTCTAGTGCCTTTTACCACT
The DNA here is from genome assembly GCF_027579445.1 of Ammospiza nelsoni. Taxonomy (NCBI): domain Eukaryota; kingdom Metazoa; phylum Chordata; class Aves; order Passeriformes; family Passerellidae; genus Ammospiza; species Ammospiza nelsoni. Next base: position 103,639,594 of record NC_080633.1, read on the forward strand.
TCCTTCTCTCACATGACTATTTACATTACTGACCTTTGGAAGAAAACAGCAACCCCCAACTAGATATTTATATATGCTCATATTTCAACACAGGATTCCTGCTTTTGAAACATCTTTAATACCTCTGCAGTCCAAAGGTCTCAGCAAAGCCCAGTCTATCTGAGGGAAGGCACATACTGAAATTGAAATTTGAAATCTCCTAACATTTATATAGAGATATAACCAGCCTGGTAAATCCTGTTTCACCACATTATTTCCCTTTGGCACAGAATAAAGGAATCTAGGGACAGTTGCTGGGCTGCTTCTAGGAAAGGGGAAGTAGCAAAGTGTCAAGGTAACAACAATGGTTTAGCTCTTACAGGGATTTCAGGGGTGTGGTCTAGGTTGCTCTCCACTGCAGACTTCAGGCTAACCATCCTTGAGAAGAGAGCATTTCCGAAGCTGAGCAGTGGTCTCAGCTGCCTCAGTTTCAGATAAGCATATGGTAAGCAAAGCATCTATTTACTTTGTGGAAATAAAAACTCTATGTCTTGGTTATCATATTCCCACAAGTTTATTAAATTTTGCATTTTTTTGCTTTATTTGCTTAAAATTGAAAATTTTAACTCACTTTGACTGATTGCAGAGCCCCTCTGGATATCAAAGTGTGTGATGTCGTTCAACTAGACCCTGCCATCAGGGCATGTGGCCAGCTCTCTGTGGAGAGCATGCTGTCCCCCTTTGCTGAGCAAATGCTACCCAAGCCCAGTCCTAGATCACCAGCCTCCACCACCAAATACATAATTTTGGCATGGAGAGGGCACCACAGATGCAGTGAGCAAATGCAGCATAGCAGTCCCTCAGTTTCTAGATAGCCTTGGAGTCATTAGAAGTCACTGTAATTCAAAGCAACCCTTATGTCCTCCGAAAAAGTGAAACTACTGTAAAAGCAGAAGACTGACATGCAAACCTCAAATTAAAAATAAGCAAGGATAAGAATGACTCACCTCTTTAGGTTTTTAGAGCTAATTCATCTACAAGTGTCATTTCATCATATCAATATGATGTGTCACCCTTTTACAGTATCTAGCATAAATTAAACTGGGAAAAAGTCAACTTAATCTGAAATTAGGGGACTATTTGAGTTACCTGCCTCGAAAAAGCTTTTTAAGGGAATTCCTTACATGTCTGTGTTATCAGTTAGCATGCAAAATGAACTGATACAAGAATATATGTAAAATACAAATATTGTACTTTGAGGTTCCTGCATTCTAATGAGTGGTACTGTAGTCTGGAAAGAAAAAGAGATTTTTTTTTTTTTATGTTTTAAAGAAGTCCAAATGCACCAATGATCTTTGTGTTCATACACAGGCAGCAAAGTCAAAACACAGCTGTGAGGTCTAATTTTAGGAGCCAATAACCTTGATCATGCTCTTTTAATAATCCTCCTATTTGGGAATTCAAAGATTTGAGGAGGGTGTAACCTTGAGGCTTTTAACCAGTCCTTGAAACCGGTATTCACAATGTGTCATCTGATTTTAGAAACAATATTATCAGAATGCACTGGTAGATAGTGGCTTGACCATAGGATGCCCTGGAAGCTGAAATGCCATTTTAAATATAAACAACACAGAGGGTTCCACAAGAATGTTTCAGCTAAAAGAGATGTGCAAGAAGTCTAGTATCACATTCCTGCATCAATCATAATATGGACAATGCACAGAAATGAAAGTCATTCACTCTTTAAATCTTCCACCAAACTACCTCTCATAACAACTCTGAAGAGAAACTTTGTCAGGGTTTTCTGGTAAATACATGGGGAATTACTGAAAAGTCCTGAAATGAACCTTATTCTTGAATCTTCTTTTGTCTTTTTTTTCTTTCAGCATTCCAGGTTGAATCTTAGCAAACTAAAGCTTTTATATGTTTTGGAGCCCTGCTGGTTTTGCAAAGCTGAAGAATTTGCTACTTCCAAATGTATTATTCATTTGAAGACTTCTTACATGACAGCTGACTTTTAGTAAGCAGAAAAAGTATGTAAACAGTGACTATTAATGTAATTTTATTCAGTTAGAGAAAGCTGTGATTTCTAAAAGGAATGAAGTAAAACAAGACTGTGCATCTGTGGAAACATAAAGACTACGGGAGATTTTACTCCTGTCCTGCAGTGACAGAGTGGCTCAACAGCAGCATTTGAATGATGCCCTGCACAACTGATCTGATGGTGCCAGAAGGACAATCCCAGTGTACAGAAGGGAATAGAACTAAGCTGAACCTGGGTGAGTTAAAACGGTGCCCATCATGTGCAGTGTTCTCTGTTGCTGTTAAGAATCCATTTCCTGAGCATTATCGGCAGCTTTTAGGTTTGCTTGTGATGGCACAGATGAATGATATTCCCAGATGGATTAAAGAAAAGTTCCAGAGCATAATCTACTCCCTATCATTCTTCTACCTCATGACCACAATGCTGTACAGTCCCTCCCACATAACTACTCAGTAGTATTTCAAAATCAGACTGATTCCCTGCATTCCTGGTTAGCACATTCAGAGGTTAAACATAAACCAGAAACCAACACTGATTATCATTAAGCATTCCTGTGCCAAATACCTTGGTGAAGTAAAATGATAAAAGTTCAGCACGTAATTCTTGGCAGGTATGGCGGATATTTTTTTTTATGCTTCTATTAATATTCTTGGTTTACTATGGTCTCACAATTACTTTTATTTGTCTATAAAATTCCACTTTGTTTAGTCTTGTGAGCTATTATTTCTGATTCAGTACAATACCACACACCAAAACCAGGCTGCAGGAGTTCACAGCTCATTATTATATATTGTAATGAACTAATGTGGAGCTGAGGTGGTACCGTGTGAATTGGCAAAGTGCTATGAGAAATCTAAAACACTAAAAGGCAGGTGTGGGAAATGGGGATCTATTTGCTCACAGCTTTTTCACACTTAACCTGAATGTGCACAGGGTCTGTGGGATGGACTCTAGTTTGCTTTCTACATCCTGCCTAGTCTTATATTTATTAGTGCAGACTGTTCCCCTCCATTGTCAAAATTTTTTTCACTGATCATGTTCTTCAGCATGTAGTAATGCTTTTTCCTTGCTACTCTTTTCCAGGGGCTCTAGGCAATCTAGAAAAGGGTGAAAAGAAAAGAGCAATTCAGAGGCTCCAGTCTGTGCATCTACAGGCCATGGAATGAGCAAGCTTTCAATTGGTTCATCAGTGATACAGTATTTTAAATCCTGTTGTTATCAAAAAGCACTTGTTCCTGATAGTGCAAATTCATGAGGTTTTCTGAACTTAGTTGAAAATGGAATCAGAAATAAAGCCACAAACCTAAAAAAACATTAACTAAAGCCTGAGACACGTATGCAATTATATACTATCAATCTTATGTGTTATATCCTGCTGTTTCTGGTCTTCTCCATACTCTGATGAGTTCATAGAGATTACAGGCTTGATGATGGGAAGGTGTATCAGTCTCTAGAACACTAACAGATTTGATTACACTCCTCCAGAATTCAGAAGTGACACACATTACCAGGATCTATCCAAACCCCATTCATTCCTGCACGAAAATTGATAAAAATGAAAATAGTGTCAGCACATAAAGTACTTGGCAGTGCAATTGAACTTATTTTTTCTTGTTTGATAAGTACAGTGTTACCATAGATTCATAACACAATGGGTTCTGCTTGTGCAATAAAACTCACCACCTTATCCTACCACTTTAAGTCCAGCAAGAGTTGGCAGATATAACTTCCAAGAAAGGCTGCCAGACACAGGCAGAAAAAGTCATGGAAAAAAAGGAATTTCTGGGGTTTTTTCCCTTCAAGGGGGAGAATTCAGATAATTGGGATTGCCTTTGTTTACTGACACTGGAATAGCTTTTTATACAGGCCACTTAAAATAGTAAGAGGATAAACATTAAAAGAATGCAAGACATTGTGAAGTAAATAAAGTTATGGAATCCACTTGAGTATTTGAAGCAGCTTTAAAAATTGACTAGAATCCCTCAAATCTGATTGTCTCCAAAAGGGGATCATTTAGATCCTTTTAAAAGATAAAAATACTGTGATAAAAATTTGACTTGCTTAGCCTTTTTTGGATTAGGTCAAAAAGACTGCAAAGGTGTGAAAGACTGGCAAACAAAAGTGTTTTCGTAGATATATTTTCTTTAAAACACCTTCAAAACCTCTGATTTTTAAAGTCCTTATCAAAATAGCCAGCCAAAAAAGAGAAAATTAAACTGTGCCTGGAGAGTTCTTTTGTAAGCAAGAGGAAATGCATCATGGCATAATAGGGATTTTTCATGTCATCTTTCTAACCAAAATAAGTGTAGTTGAGAACTGAACTGAAACATTAAAAAGCAAAGATGATCTCTCCTTCCTAAGAGCTTTCTTTTTTTTCTCTCCGTCCGACTTGAGAGACTCCATTTATCTCCCCATAAGATCAAAAACATATTATCAAAATTAGAAATACTTCTTCTCCAAAGATTTTGTGTTCTTCTTCTTGATCATGTTTTTAAGCGTCCCAATAAAAGCAGAATTTCCTTGCCACAAAGAAATTCCACAAAACACCACTGGGGAAGTCTATAACTGAGATAAAAACCTTCCTTTTGAGGATTTTGGGATTTTTGCTAAACTCTCCTCTAGGTCAAAAAGCAGTTCACTCTGCTCCTAGGAGGTATTTCAGCATTTCTTGTTTCTTTCATCAACTATTTTTCCCCTAGAAAAGGGAACATCCGTTTTTACTTGGCTCTTTCCCACATGTGTTTTGCTGTGAGTGTCTTCAGTACTCATCAATCTTATCAGATTTTGTCATGGAGCTTGAGTAGGTTAGAATTTGTTTCTTGGAGAAATAATGATAAAAAATACTTCATAATCTGAAGTTCTTAGTTTATGCACTCCTCCTACATATCTAAAACATTTTGAGACTACTAGCACTAATTTTGGAAGATTTTCTGACTACATTTAAAGAACAAAATTATGGGAAAAACATTTGGCCATGGGCCAAAACATTTTGCTATGTTCAGGAATGTATTCTGACCTTGTCTGCTTGTTCATTGCTTGCTGCAGTGTGAAAAATTAATCTTTAAGCCTTTGGACTATACAAATCACTGTTTATGGGCTGCCAATGTTTATTATTCTTCCCACCAAAATCCCTATTCAGAACAAGAATGAAGACATATGTTTTGACCTCTGTTTAAGGAAATATAAAATTTATCTAACTATTTAAATCCTGTTCTCATTTAGCCATGAGTTTAGGCAGAATAACTTAGTTCATGCATCATGCAGTGTGATAAATCATCTGCATGATGCATGAAAATAATGATGAGGCATTTCATTAAGAAAAGATACTTTAGCATAGAAAGTTGTTGAGTTTCAAACACAGCTATTGGGACACAAGAGGTGTAGCAGATGTGTCTCTAATACTGATTTTGTCTGGGAGGAGCAGCTATTAGGCTGTCATTAGACACCAGCCTCTTCCTGTGATGCAGGCTTGGATTTCCCACAAAACACCTGTCTGGCTACTGCTGGCTGTGGGCCGAAATACCTGTGATAAATATAAGCATCTGTTTATGAGCTGTTGCTAATCCTCTGTCACATAGAGATGATAGGAGATGTGAATGGAAGAAATTAATCTTGTAGCAGAAAATTCCAACATTAGAAGACAGCTTATCAAGCATGGAGTATGTACTTAAACTTTTCTTATTATTACTTAGAAAACTGAATTTTAATTTATTGCTAAAAAGTTATAATTTTTTTTTCAAATGAAACGTGATGTTGATTACCTTTTTTTGGAATTCACGATTCCTTTATTTAATGTTTTTTTCTTGTTCTAAATGACCTTATTAAGACCATGCAATTTAACCTAGCTAAATTAAGTTCTAATTTAATCTAGTTCAGATCACAAGAGCAGAAATCCATCTGTTCACCTACTTTACATGTGAAACCATTATATAACCTAGTTTTGTATGAAATATTAAGCTTAACATGCTATTCAACATCCCTGGGCTAAAAAGAAAGTGGAGCTTCTAGTAAAACCAGAAAATAGTTCATCTGAACATAATGAATCCTGAAGTTCAATATGCTACGTTTTGTAGAGGACAGAAGTAGACGTGTATGGTTTAAGGACATCATGAAAGCATAATGTTTTCCATTTTTAATAGTAACAAATGGTCAGTTTCTGCTGTCCTGCTGCTTATAACAATGTGGGCAGATGGCTCTCAGTGTAGGAGAGATCAGTCAAACGATGTCAAACTCAACAAAAGTTGTGATATGAATAACCTATAAAATGAAGTCAGTTAAATATAGTGCCTATAATGAAAATGTAAATTGATGTAACAATATTACCGTTTTGTACTAAGAGATCTGGTATTTAACAGGATCCATATTTTGAACTTAGCTTACCCATCTTATTAAAAAAATAGAAATGACAAGCCTTTTCAGCTTTTATTCTTTCCTGCTGTAATCAATCTTATTTTATAATTGTCAGGCCATTCTGAAAGAATTGAGTCAGGTTGCTCTGGGACCAGAAGTGATTTAAATTCCTAATATGCATGAAATGATCCTTGTTGATTTTAAGAGTAGTTTTCTGAATGGATCTCCATCAAATATAGCTTTTTACCAAATTTTGGTGAATGAGGTAACAGAATGACAACCTGTTCCAAATGTGATGGAAGGACCAAAGGCCGTAGCAAAGCCAAATATGCTAGATGAGAAACGCTTGTCACTGAGAAGGGAAAATTCAAATGTAAACCATTTCAATTCTTTAACCCATATTGCTATTTTAAGTATTGGTATCTCTGGAGTAGACAAGGTCATTTTAGAAAGGGAACAGCAGCTGCTAATTTGAGAGTTAGAAAGACAACCAAAGGTATTTATGGTAGTTGTAATAGTATGAGGAATGACCTCCACAAAATCTCAGGAATCTGCAGGGAAGCACTCCAGTAAAACTACTCTAATTATTAACAAAGCTTCAATTACACCCCACACCACATGCCAACAGTTGTCTGTGGTTACCATACTAAAGATACTCAGTGATCCTACATGGATGTAGCATAATTCTCATTCTCTGTATCCCAGTTGTCTGAACTTAATTATTGTTCATGTTTATGATACCACTACCATAAGTATTTCAAACATAAAGCTTTTCTTTTCAAACATCAGTGAGAATATGTCTATTTGATCAGATCAGAAATATACTAAACTGTCTAGGAAAACAGAGACAAGTATCTTGGTGAACTTAATGCAAGAACTTTCAACTGCAAGTTGAATTCATTATTTTAACCTGCACTTGCTTATCTGGCATCTATTGTCCCCTAAATGCCTCTACATCCATATATAGAACTCACTTCTGAAAAGATATCTTGCCTTGTTCTCAGGCTGGATATTATAGTAATAGATCACATTTAATTTGTGGTTACAATATCCTGCAAATCAGATAGACCTATCCTACAGAAACCAGAGTGGCCAGTTAGTCTGTCATGGCTACTGAGGATGCTAATATTGTGGACAGAAACCAAAAGGTAAAGCACAGATTTAAAAAAGATTTCACAAGAAGTAAGCCTCATGCAGACATGGAAAACTTTGGACAGGAGGAGAGGGGAAGCAAATAGACCAGCTTTCATGAAAGAAGAGGTCCAGATACAACATGTGTCTTCTTGAATATAGTTGCCATACTCCCAAAGGTTCCCTTAAAGAAAGGTAAGATACCATTTACTTTCAGATGGTTGGTTTTATATGAAAAAAAGGTGTCAGAGATTTGGGAATGCCATGTGTGTGAAGCAGAAATACTCAAAACTGCATGAAGATCCTGAGAAAGATGGGTGAAGGGTTCTTCTGGGAAGCCTGTGCTGGACTCAGTGTCAGGTAGCTGTCTCAAGGGCCCCTTGTCAGAGGAGGTGGTTGGCAAGGTTCCACAATCACAGAACAAGAAGGCACACAAAAAAGGAAATCCTGATGTTCAATGGTTTAATGTGGAGATTTTCACTGAATGAATTTTGATAAGAAATTAACCTAGGCCAACTCTAGTGTCAGTTTTAAATGGATATCACATTAAATGGATGACGTGATGTCTGCCTGCATCTCCCCTTCTGTGTTCTGTTCATGTACGCTTTGCACTTCTATAGATTTTTCAAATGCTGTAAAGCCTTTTTCTAGCAAAAGCAAATGACCTCTCTATAACCTGTAATGTAAGCATATTGTCCCTATTTTATGGGAATCTGGTGCACTGACTGATTAGTTGAGTGACCTGGTAAGACACTCTACAGAGCTGTGACAGAACTGGAAGCAGAACATTGATCTTTTCTATGGCTTATTACCCCGTGCCTTCTTATGACAGAAAGTCAAACTATTTGCATCAGTTCATGTCCTTTTTACCTATACCTTAGCCTCAGAAATCTGCTTCAATACCTTCAGATCCATCCTCTTGCATCTTTTATGTGAATTCTCAGAATTTCTCAGCAGTTTTAGCTGCCCTCCCATTGTGGACTGGGAGGTATTATTATGCTGGCCATAATTTGGCCAGCAGCTTATGCACCATCTGGCACATCAACAGACAAAACATGAAAGATAATGAGTTAACTTTTGTACAGAAAGTCCACTAACTGGGTTTTTCTTCTCTAAGCCTGTGACATTTTTTCTGAAACTCATATGAATTTAAGTGTCTTTAAAATTTTCATTCTTCCATCACACCTCTTTATATAGCCCTAATCAAATTGATTAGGTGGTGCAGGCTTGACATAAAAGACATGATTGCAACATACCTTGCCTCTAAAGAAACTAGTTAAAATCAAGCTTAATCTAAATCAAATATAAACTCCATATTGAAGAATAAATTGCACTGAAAAAGTAGAAATTAACTTATGTGGGGTTATTCCTAGAACAACTTACTACGGAACTTTTTCATGTTCCTTTGGAGCTTCTTGTAATTGTGAATATCTGAGGTGAGGAATGAGACTGCAAAGTTAAGGCATCAATCTCCTCCAGTCACAGGAGAAACTGCAGGGAGGAACTATTCTGTATGGCAACTGATCTATGAAGCTGAGCTAGATCATTCAGTCTTTCACCCCTAATTGTTTTATGGATCCATTACATATAAGGACTTGTCCTAGCCAATATTTGGTGAAGGAAAAGGCCCCTGCTTGACAAACGGCCTTTTGGTTCCTGTTCTGTCTGGGCCTCCTGGTCCCCCTTTGTTTCCCCGTCTGGCATTAGCCTTCTGTTTGGCTGAGTTACAGGTGGGTAGTGTTATTACACCAGGAGTGCTTGGCTTGTGTAACTACATTTCTGTCAGTATTTATCTTAACAAACACTTTTTCCCTTTCAGTGGATTCCTAATTAGAGTCTGAAAGCTGTTTCAAGGCTGTTTTAACATATCAAGGCCCCAGTTCTTCTTTCAAATACATAGAAGTAAGACCAGGGCAGCTAATAGAATTATTATGTAGATTTAGGCCAGTGAGATAAAGGTCTATTTGGGAAAAATAAATAACTTGATGTATTTGTTGTGTTAATAGCTTGATGATAAAATGACAGTTTCCTTGATGAAGATGATTCTCTTTATGCTTTATTGCCCTGGAGAATGTGTGGTTGTGATGAGCACCTGCTGGTGAGAAGGCTGCAGGCAGATCCAACTTAGCTGTCTGTGGCCAGTATGGGTTAAATAACCTTTGAAGAGCTACAGCAAAGGAAAACAGTGAGGACAGGCTCACTCTACAGCTGATGACAGGATTGTCCAGAGGCACAAGGTATTTTAGGGCTCTATTGCCCCTTGTGCAGATAATGTCAAGTAGAGAAGATTGATAAGGACATTTCTTGCGGGAATGTGGTGTCTCCTATCTCAGGAACAGAGAGCTAAACTGAAGATCTATTCACACTTGAGCAAGCACGCTGGAGTGAGCACGCTAGCACTCAGGGAATTGCTTTAGCAAAACATAAAGCCAAAAAATCACCACAAGACTCACTCCAAAGGAAATCTGGTATGCAGATAATGTAGGTGAGGGAGTATTATTTTTCACTAGGGGACACTTCTTATTTCCAAATTCACCCTGAATGAATATGCTGAAGGTTGGAGATGTTCACATAATCTGCTATAAACAGCATAAATGAAGAGCTTAGTTCTTTCAGTCTAACTAGGAGACACAGGGTTGTCCAGCCTTATCATGCTCATTCTTAAAGTAGTCTCAGCTGGTTTTCTTTAACAAAATTGATTCAGAACAATCATAGGGGATTTGGATTATTTTCAGTTAAAAATGAAGGATTCATATTCTCTCTATCATGCTAACAATCATAAGGACTTTGCCTGGCAAAGTCTTATAGGGAAATAAATCCTGAAGATGACATTTCCTTTTCCTTAGATCAATGTGAATGGAGCTCTTAATTCCCAAACCTTTGCTATTTTTCTGTTGCTTAATTCAATCCTTCAGTTATAATTCCCAATATGGTTTGAACGTGACAGTTTATTTTCGTTACAGGACATCTGAAGTTCATAGTAGTTTTGTCATTGAATTCAACATGCAAATGTGGAATTAGGCCAGTAGAGCAGGAAGGAGATGCCCTACAGTTTACTGCCAAACTAAGGCATAAATCTGTTAAATCTCTTTTTGATTTTATTTTTCCTGGGTCTGTTGTCTGACCAAAAGAATCAGATTTAGCCCAGTGCTGTGTTTGTTCTAACTTTTGATGTCTAGAAAGATCCTAACAGAGGAATCACTTGTTGATAAAAGATGAGAAGGTAGAAAAACAACTAATATGTTTACAGACTTTTTTTTTTTTTTGAGAAACCTATGAAATAGGATGTTACTTCATACAGGGTAGGTATTTTAAGTTCCAGAACTCCAGAGCTAATTAATGTGTGTGTGTCACTCTGGTTGGTACCTCTCTTTACCACCTTAGAGCAATTACAATTACTTATGGCTGCTGTAAAAATGCATACTGTCATGTGGAATCTTACAGCTCTATCTGTCTGTATCAATTAAATTTGGATAAGACATTAGCAAACCCAGGCACATGAAAAACACAGAATGTTAAGATTTTCAAACCACTGTACTGTTTTCCAGGACTGTATCCTGATTAAGTGATTCATGACCTCATTTACAGGAACCAATTGATCCCAGAGTAGAATATGCTGAACAGCACATTCCTGAAAGGAATTTGCTGATGTATTAAAAAGTGGTGATCCTAAGCTGTCCTACTTTAAATTTGATCAAGCATTGGATATCCTAGCAACATTTAAAAGGGAGGCTGAGTCCTGAGAAGAAAATGAGTGTAATCATTTGTGGAACAGCAGTGGCATTTTTATGAAGAAAGCCATCTGATGTGACAGGGTGTTTTCAAAACTTTTCTTGCAGACAGATGTTCAATTGAAAAAGCTCTGATTTTTCTGCAAACTTGCAAGAGGAGCCAGAGGCACTTTGGGAAGTAGATTTGTTCACAAAATCACTTATTTTTGATGTATCCTTCACACATGGATAACAAACAAGATAATCAAGCCAGTGATCACAGCTGTTAGAAAACAACTGTGTCAGGAAGAAAAGCATGTGCTAGGAATTTCCCACAGAGATGCTTTGAATAATAGAGTTACATTGCTGTCCATCATGCAGATGCCTTTTCACTCCCGTGAAAATTCTACACACAGTATAAAGCTATTCCATGTAAAATCTACACATAAAAAACAGTTTTAGATTATTTAAGGAAAATTAAACAAAATTCAGCACCTTTACATCACAGAAAAGTAGCTTCAATAAGATTTTACAAGCTACAAGCTTTCTACAAAAAAGTAGAGATTCTGAACTAACAAAGTGCTAGTCTGATATCTGAGACTAAAATGTATAGATGTGCATTAATTTTAAGCTGCCAGGACAAGAAATTTCCCGAGATCGCAACTTGAGAATGAATTTCTGTGAGTGTTTTGCCCATATGACTCAGTTGAATACTCAGCTTTGATTAACTGTTGTTGATTGCAGAAAATTTCAGCTAAGGTTCATTCGTCATTAGATTACAAATCAGAGAGCTTCTATTTCCTTTCCCCGCTTTTCTGTGTTTACAGTTTCAGTCATTTTGGAAATTGGTTGTCAATGTTCCTCTACAGAAGTACAAAATGGATTTTAACATAGTTTTTGAGATGCATTGGAAAACAGGTGAAGTATCAACTAATTTCCTTTCAACAGGAGTGCAAACAGAAATCTTCATAAGTTTCAGAAAGTCATGGCCATATGAAAAGTCCTGATAATCTAATGGTAATAAAATTTTACAAGAAATGTCTGGTTTCTGGTAATGAATTGATTGTTGTCCATAACAAATTCTAACCAATCTGGTTCCACAGTTTTTCTAATAAGTTTCTATCCTGGATTTAGATTTTCGTACTGTTCAGAATTTGTTGGACATGGTAAACTTCAAATCTTATTTGAACTTTCAAGCAATTAACTTTCTTAGTACTCTACCTAAGGATATGGGGAAAAATATCCTCCTGATTTTCATAGGTCAAATCTTTATATTCTTTTAATTAGCTTTGTCAAGCTGATTTGATATTTTTAAAGTCATTGCATTCATGTAGGTAATTACAGTGCATAGTTTAATCAGGTAAATAGTTCACCTCTTCAGTGAGGAAATGACTGATCCTCTTTCAGTAAAACAATGTTGGATATATTTCAAAATACTTTTTCACTGTGATTGAGCTAGATCCAGACAAATGGAGCCAAATAGAGCTAAAGGAAGAAGAAAAACTCTACAGTTGCAAGTTGTTTTCTGCTCCAGAGCTAATGAGAATGGAATTCTTGACACTAAACTTTCTGTAGATTGCAGCTGTTTCTGGCCACCCAATATATTTAGTTCACATTTCCTTGCAGCCATTTGGTGGAATTTAGTTTAAATTTTATATTTAACATAAGCACATCTGGGACTATCTCAGGGGTTCATCCCTGCCTGGATGTTTGGATGGCTGAATTTGGGCAGGGTGAGACTCTACTCCTTTCCAGCCTAGGGGAGATGGACACACATACAGGATCCATATGGTCATGGAAGCAGGATTGTATATTTTCTGTAGAGTATACCTACTTGTGCAGTATAAACACAATTTCTGGGACTTCATTCCTTGAAACAAGTACACTGTCAGTTATAACACATATTTAGAATAGGGCTTTTAAAACTTTTTTTAAAATACAGATAAAAAATTAGTAACATAAATAAAGGGTCTGTGTGATATTTATGGCATTAAACATTAAATACTTCTTTGAAGCAAAGGAGTATTCAGTGAGAAAAAATATGCTAACAGAAATGCACACACTTTGTTAAATTTTGGAGCTGAAGCTGCACAGACACTCAGACCAGTGCTGAATAGGGGTGTATATTAAAAATATGATCTGTCTCAGATAAGAGTAGAGGTAATGAAATCCTGAAACAAAGTATATATCATGTTTATAATGAAACACAACGTTATTAATGATGTATTAGGTAATTGTGCAACTCTTCCAATATAGAACATATTTACAATGAGTTGAAAAATAGCAATGTTTTTGCCAAAGACGTTTCCCATTTTCTCCTTTGCAAAAGGAGAAAAGTTTAAGCCAGGTTTGTTTACAGAATGTGATTAGACTCAGTGGAGTGCTGGTAAAAGGAAACTTGTTTAACTTTACTCAAGCCCACAGAATCAGCAGAAATAGGAAACCATCATTTGGAAACAAAATCTGTGCAATGCTGCCTGTGTTTTCCACGTGGAAGATATTATTTGGCACTCTAAACCAACATATCTGTTTTAAGCTAGTTGTCCATGTTGTCCATTTCTCCAAGTTAATGATGAGAAAAGTACAGCCAAAAGGGCAAATTTTCCCATCTGAAACAAAAATCTATAAATTCACAAAATTTTGTTTGGATGGGTCAAGAAATGAGCTACAAAATCACCCAGCATTTTTTCAGATGGGCAAAAGATAAAATTTTCCGGACATTCATTCTTACAATTAATGCTGAAGAAATGGTACAGTCATGATCCAGAGTGAAATACAAAATATTAATTGCAGAACTATGTGATTTAAAATGATTTTAAAAGTGCAGTGCCATGGGATTCTGAGAAAATTATCTTTTTACTATGGAGAAAATAGAGAAACTGAAAATGAAATTTATAACATGTTCCAGGTGTAAAAGCATTAAGATTACATGTAACTACTCAAATATACATTAAACAGGAAATGCAGTTACATTCCTTCTCTTTAGCTGTTCTGGTAAGACAGTTAAAACAGAGTTTACTGTAAGTGCCAAAAAACCATGTTCATTATGCAGAGATTTTATTTTACATATTTTGTTATTTTCTAAATTCTAAAATGTAATTTATTCCAGTAATCTTTTCCAACCAAAAAAAAAAATAAAATCCTCCAATATCATCAGAATAAAGGCAAATTTTGATAAAAGGTGAGAGCAAAGAGCTTTATGAATGAGAAGACAGGAGAACCTGCATCTTCAGTTAGTTGCTGATTGCATTTGCAAAGAGGAGTCTGAGTGATGCACACAGATTATATTAATACTTATCAGTTTAAAAATTATCTCAGATTTCCTGTGGCTGTATGTAACTTCCAGAAAGACAATTCTCTTCATAAATCTAAGCATAGTGTGAGATCTGCATTGAAAAAGACACAGAATGTGAAAAACATTCTTGTTTGTTTCATATATTATCTAAGTATTTTCCATTTTAAGAAGTTCACTTGGTGGTATTATTATTATTATTATTATTATTATTATTATTATTATTATTATTATTATTATTATTATTATTATTATTAAAATACACTTAAAAGCAAACATACAGAACTTGAAGTTTTCACACAATGAAGTTAGCAGATAACATAGTTATAACAAGGAAGGTACAACGTGCATTAGAAACTTTACAGACAGACAGAAGCATCAAGACAGATTTTCAATAAGAAAGAGAAAAGCAAGAAGCTAAAAATCAGTCTAACAAATCAGTCTACCATATTGTTATCTTTTAGAGACATATTTTGAGCAATGAGGGTTTAAGTGGAGATAAAAGTACAAGCAATAGGTGATATGGCTGAGAATTCTCAGGCAGCTGCTGATGGAAGCAGAAAAGGTAACACTGCAGTTCTGCAAGGCACAGATAAGGCAACAAGAGAATGCAGTCCCTTCCAGGAAAATCACTGCAGGCACCAGCACTGCCATGACCCTTAGGCACAGAATTATTCAGGACACCAAAATCACCAGTATTGCCAAGGCTGTGTAAGGATGGTGCGAGCTAAATTCTTATCAGCTCAATTAGTACGATAAGAAATGCGTTGGCACATCTTTAATCAGATACAAATAAACTATGTGTTTCCAGAAATCTGAGCTTAGTCTCTACTGACTGATCCAATTTTAGTTTTTGAATAGTTCATAAAAGTGACAGAGTACCACCACTGACAAATCTGATTACTAAGTGCCTGCCTCCCGATTCCCAAGGGCTCATTGAATGTGACATGTGCTACATGTAAAAATATTTTGCCACATTTAGTATAGCACAGACAGACTTCAAAAAACATGGTATGTTTTATTTGTTAGTTGTCTGATATTGACCAGTCTGATTTTCCTGTAGGACACAAAATAGTTCCTATGTTCAAAAAAATACCAATAGCAGTAGTTACAAATCTAAAAGGAATTTTGATCACCTAGTTCATCCCTTTGCTGTGGTATTTAACTCGAGACTTCTCTCTTATACAAGAGAAAGCATAGATTCTTGTAAAGAATAATATATTTTCTAGATCCTGGTTTGTCCTTTCCCATTCCTGTTTTTATTTCAAGAATATAACACAGTTTATCTCTGTTCAGTTTGTGTGTCATGTCAGCCACAGGGCCTTTTTTACCTTGAATTCCTTTCTGTGTCTCTGTGTAACTAAACAGACATTTTGCAATGTGATTTCCTTACTGAAAATTGCAATAATAACATTTTGAACTAATATTTTTTCTTCTAACTTTCTTGGATGCCATACAAGCTTAATTTGAAAAACATCTTTCTCTACTGTCCAGACTATTAAGTTAAATGTGTAATGCCAAATCCATGACAAATTACTGTATCTTTTTGGTTGCTATGGTATTTATCTTAATTTGTACATGATTATCCTTTTTTGTATATTAATCATAAGGTCTCAAAAAAAGGAAGTTGGTCACAGAATAGCATGGTACAGTGTGAGAACCTTAAGAATAAACCCCTTTCACTATAAAAATAAATCCTCATCTATCTGTGACTAAAACTGGACCGTGTAAGGGGTCATTAAATTTAAAAGAGAGACACCCAGAGGAGGAAAATAAGGAGTGGACCTTGCTGAACTGTCAAACAAAAACAAATGTATTCCAAGTGCTGGTAAAATTCTAGGGTTTTTTTAGTGGTCTTTTTTTTTGTTGGGGATTTTTTTTCCTAATGTACACTAACTTTGTTCCATTTTACAATTTAAAAGTTTTTTTATAATTCCACTCTACTTTACATAAAAACCTCAATGTGAAATTTTGTGTTGATGAGCTTAGCTGGTGTGAGAAAGCTTAGAAGACAACCAGCCTCTAAAGAGTGCAGCAATAGTATGTTGAATTGTATGAATAAAGATTAAAAAACAAATTTGGAAGAATTCCTGGTGAATGCATATGCCAACTTCTTCATCAAGGAGTGTTGCTCTTTGAACAGGTTCCTCCAAAAATTTCCCACTCCAGAATTCAGAATAAGAAACCTCCAATCCAAATGAACACAGAATGTATGACAACAGGGTCCTGAGGTGGTCAGCACTGCCCTTGGGGTAACTAAAAAGACCTTCTTAAAAATCAATAAACCTTGCTCTTGATACTTGATAACCTGACCCGGCCAAGCTGAATGGGGCTCTGAGCAATCTGGTCTAGGTGAAGGTGCCCATGGCAGAGGGTTGGAACTAGATGACCTTTAAGGTCCTTTTCAACCCAAACCATTCTGTGATTCTCTGATTCTGTGATCACAATGAATGCTAGTAGAGCGTGGAAAAACAAATGCCATATATTTGTGTATAATCCAAATAAAAATTTAACACAAAGTTGTTTTCTAAAGCTGATGCATGTTCTGTTCCTTCTGGCTTTGCAAGCTTCTGGTTAAAGCATCCCTTTTAGTAATTGCTGCTGATACACATCTGCAACACAAATCAAAGTATTTAATCTCATGAAGTGATATTGCCAGATAGATAGATGAGAACCCTGTTACAGTCTTATCTCTGCAAGTAAGTAATGACAGTATAAAGCTTTATTTGTAATAACTCCAAGTTTCAAGAATAAGCTTTTCCATATAACCACATAGAGTGTTTTGAGTAATTACAGACTTAAGAAATAAAAGAATTTGTATTTAGTGTTCACATGTAGAGGAATCCAACCTAGTGTTTAGTTATCTTACGAAAAATTCTAGCACATTCTATGCAATGTAAGAAAAACATTTAGGATTTATTTATGACAACAACATTATTCTTGATATGATACTAATAATTCAGATAATACCAAAAAATGGAGAAAATAGCATGTCTTTACATAGAGTTTCTGAATGTTTTCAGAGAGCAGCAGCATCAAATCTTCTGCTCTATCCATTATTAGAAGCCAAGAATATATGTATTTTGAAAAAAAATGTATTTTTCTCAGGTGGCTCTACTCATTAATTGTAATGAAATAGCTTTGAAAATTTTCATTCACCAATTTTGCAAAATTACAAGTATAGATATGTTTATTATTGATGTTCTCTAGTTATTTTCAAGGAATGTATCAATAATTATCTACACAACTTACTTTTTTCCTGACTCATACCTCTCAGGCTGAGTTTTATTTTCAACACAACAATGTATCTCTAAAACTCAGATATAACTACTCAGAAGATGCCCTGCATCTGGACCATGGTTGTATTTTCCCCCTTAAACCTAAGGAAGGAAAAGAGGCACTGATACTGTTTATGCCCTGAAATTTGGCAAAGTTGTTCTGGATGTGATGTGATGATATTCTGTGGATCCTAATTTGACATGCCATGCAGACAAGGTACTAAGTGTGGGCCAAAACCATGGGGCCAACAAAACTTTAAAGCTCTCTTATGAAGTGCTATTGTGCTGAAAGAGGGTAAGGACATGGTTATGCCTCCATGAAGTCAGAGTGGCTGTTGAGCAGCTGAATTATCTCCTGGTCTCATGTATAAGTGGTGGGAAAGTCAAGTCCTGGTGCTCCCTGTTGGGGAAACAAGCAGAAAATTGTGCTTTGTTAGGCAGGATTGTGGGGTTGACAAAACTGAAAGACAACCACGAAATTCACTTACACATTAGGGACTGAGCAATTATTTATATTCTCAATATTTGCCTCAACAGGCTGATCCTACTTAATCCCTTCCAGTGTTATTCTTGGTTTAGAATAGAGGATAGAGTAATTTAAGAAGAATAAGGATGCCATCAGTAGTGTAAGTAGCAGCAATCCAGGGATAGACTTTTTTCCCCCTAAGTCATCTGTTAATCTAAATTCTTCCTCAAAGAAAAAAAGATACACACAATATTAAAATGAATAATTACTTACAGAGCTAGTTGTCAGTTTGATAATATTCTTCAACATAGGAAGGAGAAACTGCCTAAAAAGAAAAAAATTGGAAATGCTACATTGTCTAAACTTCTGTTGATAAAAACAGTATTTATTGCTATGATTCTTAACATAGTATTTATTTACTGTAAAGTTTCTAGAACCAATGATTTTTCATGCCTTTTAAGGATTTTGCAGAAGGCTGACTTTGGAATCTATAAATTATTTCTATTTTTATTGGTCAAATTTATCTTGGTTCATATAAGTGAACCTAAACTTCAGAGGTCTGCAAAAGGGATTAACCATAACGAGCACATTAAGGGGTCCGCTGAAGGTTTTTCAGATGTCTGCAAATACAAGTTCTCTCAGATGAATAATATTAAAAAACATAAATCTGTCTGTCTAGCTGTCTTCAACAGACATATCTGCAGACAACTCACCATAACAAGCACAACAGAGTATCTCTATTTATACCTGCTCACATCCTTTGGCACTGGACCTGTCACTTTTCTTCACATTAGGGTCCTGTTCAGATGATAGCTGATGCAGATATGATCATATTCTAAAAATTAGTGCTGCAAGTTTGTGATGTGTCTGCTGTTTAACAGCTTACGCTTGATGAGGCAAATAAACCAACTTCCCTGTTTTCCTTAGACAAATCACTGAAGTTGCCTGCAGCAGAAGTTCTTTGTGTGAATCCCCTGGTAACTGCTTTGGAGCAGAAGAATAATGGGACAAAACTAAACCTCTTTACATCTTTATGCAAACCCCATGGATTGTGCAGTAGTGGATTATACAAGTGCCACATAGGAGAATCATTTATAAGTGTCTTTGCCTTGCTTTCAGCAAAACCATTATCCAATTCCATTACTGTAAACTTTCTTTTAGTGATCAAAAATAATGATTCAGTTCACTTTACCATCTAACCAAATGAGTCCCTTTCATTAGAAAAAGCATTAGCATTCCTAATTCTAATACAGTTGGTAGTTTTAATGTGCAACTTTCTGGTAGTTCCCCACACTTATTAATTTTGCATTTTATGGTTCTACTCTTAAGGCTGGAGTTTTAACTTACAAATAATTGCACACCATTCCTTGGACTCGGAGTGAAGAAGTTTTGAACTTTTATTATCTTGAGATGGCTTTGGATTCCCTTTGGAATCTGCATGGTTATTTTATGAAGATCCTTAATGCTTAACAAGCACTACAGGAAATTTCAGTTAAATGAAGTTATGCTGGTGAAGGATAACAGAAGGACAAAACAAAGCTGTTTTAGCAGCTTGTGTTTTATGAGAAACAGAGGTAAGGGAGAAACCACCCACACGTTCCAGGGTGGCAGAAACAATAAGAGAGAGTGTTCCCTTTGAGCTTTCCAGTGGTATGATAATCAACAGAGCTAATAAAATGCAGCAGTTCATGGGCTTTTGGCAGCGTGAGCCTTCAGAAGGACATAAAATTATTGCCAAAAAAGAATCTTAAAACCTTGGTTTTAAAACAAATATCCTGCCTGCTTTCTCTAGCAGCACTAAATTGTTCCTGAGGTTGTTTGTGTAATCTGCCTATCTCCCTTTATCTGGATTAGATAAAGAAAACGAGGTTATTGTATCATTGATCAAAACAGTGTATTAATGGACTCCTTCTGGACTGGGCCAAAGATACTGTCGACATTTGATTTACTCAAGTTGAGAGAAAGCCCGCAGTGTTTGTGAACCCTGGGTAAGTATGCTGGGTACGAGTGTGTGACACAGAGACAGCAGCAAGATGCAGACTGCTGCAAATGACAGATGGTAATATTCAGTGTGAGTTGGTAAGATTAGTCAGTCCAGCACAGCAGCCAAAATCCTTGCCAAGGTTGTCTCTCTCTCTGAATGTACTCCTACCCATTGAGAAAATGCTCACACACACAGATTGCTATAAATTTATTAGAACCCTCAATGCAAAATCTTTACTCTTTCTTGCTTTCCCTCCCAGGGAACTGCTGTATTTATTACCTGGACTGAATCTACTCCCCACAGACTGAGCAGGCAACTAACTTTGCCAAAACAAATGTTTACACAAGGCTTCTCTAAACTGTGGCATTCAGCTATTGTCAGGCATGCACAGAGTTTATTTGGGTTTAAAATGCCACATTTTGGAGAGTGGAAAGATATAAAAAATAAAATTCCTTGCACTTACTTAAAGTAAGCAATAACTTGCTAGGTTACTTACTTACTTGCCTACTCTAAAGTACCTAAAGTACTTTAAAGAAAATGCTTGTGTTTACCAATTGACAAGACCAGTAGATATGAAAAAGGCATCTTAATAGTGAGTGTCATGGTATTATTAAGCTCTCAGAACAGGCATCAATAAATCTTCACAGGTCCCTGTACACCTCAATATATTGACTGTTTGTAAGGGGCAAATCTTGTAAAATGGCTGCAGAAACCCTGTGAGAAATTCACCTCTTTTTTTCCTTCCTGACATTTCAAGAACCATCTGCCTGGCTCCCCTCCCGATGTATCTGTGAGGTCCTGAGGTCTGATCACAGAACCACAGAATATGCTGAGTTGGAAGGGGCCTTAGAGCTGCTCTGTTCTGCTGCAGGTTCTTACTGCTCCCTTTTATTGCTGGAGCTTGATCCAGGTAACACCTATGAAGAAGAAAGGGATTTGGGCCACAAAGTACGGCCAGCTCTATCCCTGGCCCATGCACAGAGGGTGTTAAGATTAACACAATAGGATTCAAGCGTTGTTTAAAATCATAGTTAGAGAATTTCCAGAAGGCTCCTTCTGAAAAGAGAGCTTAAAACAAACTAGAAACAAAACATTTATTTATCAGCCAAACAGATCCTAGTTATGAATGCTTTCAAGTTATTTCCTCTTGGCCAGACTAGTCCAGCTGGAGGGCTGCTGCAGACTGGAGGCACCACAACCACCACAACTCACTCCAGCTGAATGCTTCAGGAAAGCAGAAACACAGGATAGTTATTCTGCATTTTTAAAGCCAAAGTAGTTAAACTGTGAGGTGGAATTGTAACAGCTCTAGTCAGATTTCCTGGATAAAAGTGAAAAATACCCCACCAAAAGCTGTGACCTAGAGTTGCATTTCCTCTATAAACTTTTGTTTAAAATGTCAGATAAGCATAAAATTTGGCTGTGTAAAAGAAGGAACAATAAGCAAGTAAGTAAAAAGTGTATAATGGCAGATTTATCAGAGAGGAATTAGACTGGTACAAATGTTGGGTCATAGCATGAACTTTCCATGTTTTAAAGTAATGCACTGCCAATTTTCCCCTGCAAGTACTTTCTGGCAGGAAACCACTGAGTACAGAGAGGTAATGAAAAGAACATGTGCGTGACCTGTGCAACCTATACAGATTCAGGTGATCTCAATGAAATGAGACTCTTAAGTTTAATCAGAACGATAAGGTGTGGAGAAAAGGGTGAGGAATTTCTTAACACAAGAAATTGGAAAGGCTCTTACAGCAGGCCCATCTTGAGACTGAGGTTTCTCAGCACAAGTGAAACTGGGACAGCTCTGCTTGTGATGGCCAGGGCAGGAAGAGAATGATCAGAAGAGAAAGAAAAGGGAGAGAGAAGGCAATGCCATTCCAAAGCTAGCCTGGCAGCCTTCAGAGTGGAATTTTTCTTATAACAATTATAACTAGACTGGCCATGAATGCATACCAGTTTATCCAGGACTGAAGAAGTTTCTGGATCGGAAAGGTAATCATCCCTCTGCATCTTTTCCATTCTCCTTTTCTTCTGGCATAAGGATATCAGAGAATCACAGAATATCTGATGTGGAAATGGACCTCTGAAGGCCATTTGGTGCAACCTCTCCTGCTCAAGCACAGCCAGCCAGAGCCAGTTGCCCAGAGGGGTTTTGATATCTTTCATATCCCTAGGGATGGAGACTCCTCAACATCTCTGAGAAACCTGCGCCAGTGCTCAGTCACTCTCACAGTAAAGAGGTGTTTCCTGACTTTCAGAGGGACCCTCCTGTGTTTCAGATTGTGCCCATTGCCTCTGGCTCTCTCACTGGACACCACTGAAGAGTTTGGTTCTGTCCTCTTTGCATCCTGTCCCTGAGGTGTTTGTACATAGCAATAAGATCCCCTTGAGCCTTCTCCTACCTAGGCTGAAGGGTCCCTGCTCTCCCAGTCTTTCCTCACACATGAGGTGCTGGAGACCCCAAATTACCTTTGCTGGACTATGTCCACGTGTGTCACACACTGAGGAGCCCAGACCTGGACACAGCACTCTAGGAAGGGACCTCACCTGTACTGAGCAGAGGGAAAGGATCACCTCCCCCAAGCTACTGGCAGCACTTTGTCCAATGCAGCCCAGGATGAACTTCTTTCCAGCAAGTACATGTTGCTGGCTCATGGGCAGCTGGGTGTCCAACTCCAGGGCCTTTTCTGCAGAGCTGCTTCTCAGCAGGATGGCACCCAGCACCTCTGCTGCCTCAGGCTGTTCTATTCCAGGTGAAGGATTTGGCACTTCCCCTTGTTGAACTTCATGAGGTTGTATCTTGGGACAGAAAAGAATCTGATCTATTATTTCGCCTCCAATTGGAAACTTTATATTTCTAAAAGCTTTGAAAAATATTATTCCATTAAAATATACAAATATATTAAAATATGCTATATTTTATGGGTTTTTTTCTAACTCTTTGTTACCAAAAAGGTGTTCAAGTTTATTTTGTTTATATCTATTTTCTTCGACTGTGGGGTTTTTTTTGCAAACAATGAAAACAAGACGTATAGTTCTAGAATGTATGAAAGATGATCAATGACTTGGTAAATATTCACCATTACTGAAGCCACAATAGCTTTTCCCAGGCAGGCTGTATTTCTCAAGGAATCCACTAATTCTACACTTGGTTTGTACTAGTAGTAATTTCCTCAGTAGTAAAGAAGGCAGACTTAGAGGTTTCTTGATCCCAAAGGAGCTTTTAAAAATATAGCACATCTGTGATACCACAGATGCTACACTCCAGTCCTCAGGTGCCATGGGAGCCTTAAAGCAGAAGTTAGATGGTGCTCTTAGTAACTTAGCTGTTTCATCCTTGAGATCTCTCAGAGCTCTTGGGGGCACATGATCTAGGTCTGGTGATGTTTTAGTGTTTGTTTCATTCCTTTGTTCCTTGTCCCTCCTGCAACCACTTCAGTTTCAGACACAGCCTTTGCAGAGCGCACTACAAGAAGGTTAAAGGTGGGGAATTTTTCTTACTTCCACAATGTATGTCAAGGCAAAAAAATTGTGTAGCATTATATCCTGATGATCAGCTGTCCCTGCCTAAAGTCTGTGGTTTTCTTCTGATGTGTGTGAAGGATTTAGTACTAGTTTTCGTTTTATCTTCTTAGTATTAGCTTAAAATTCTGGTTTAGCCTGCACTGGTTTTCATTTCATTTGATATGCCTGAAGTTTAATTAACACCTTTGTTATATTAATTAGAATATGTATGATTTCAGCAATTTGAAAGATGGTTTTCTGTTTCTAGCAAAAAACCTTTCCTTCCCATTCTGTCTTGTTTTCATCCTTATTTAAGCCTTTCCTACTGCAATGCAATATGCAAATCATCTGTAAGTATTTAACTTTGTCAGCTCCTTCTTTCAAACTCCATTTTCACAGGCTCCTTACTTTTACATCACTCTGTTCCTTCAGGACTCATGAAAAAGTGCATGAACTGGAAGAATTGTTTTGCTTGTGGAACCATTCTCTTTGGGAGTAGGTTGTATGAGGCCACAAAGTGTGTTCATTTAGCACCAATGTTAAAACCACTGTACCTCAATAGAAATGGACTGGATGATTTCTTGAGTGGTATTTGTATCAGTTGTGATGGAGAATGATGGTGTAGATATGATCTCCAGATCAGGAAGTCACTACCTAATTGCTGAAAACCGAGATGGAGTACCAGGGGAAATATTATCCTTTATGCATTCTCCATCTCATATATACCTCCCTAAGCATACCAATCACTGTCTAGAACAGGATATTGAGGCAAATGGCGTTTTTGGTCTAACTCCATAAGCTAGTTTTTATAAAAAGTAAATCTGTTAGGAAGAAAATGCTTCTGGAGGGAGGTTAATTTCCCCAGAACTTGATTTCAGGGGAAAACAGCAGGAAAAGTTCTGATGTTATTATATCTCTTTCTAGGGAACCAGTTTGCTTGATTGTCTTTCTGAAGTGCCTGTACACAAATGCACGCAGCATGGGGAATAAACAAGAAGAACTGAAAGCCTATGTGCTATCACAAGGCCATGATCCCATTCCAATTACAGAGACAGGGTGGGACTGCTCCCATGACTGGAATATTGTCATGGATGACTATGTACTTACAGAAATGACAGGACAGAGAGGTGAGGTGGTGGAGTAGCTGTTTATGTGAAAGGGCAGCTGGAATATATCGAGATCTACCCTGGGACAGACACATGATTTGAGAGTTTATGGGTGAGAATTAAGGGACAGGCTAATACGCATGACACTTGTGGATGTTTATTAGAGGCCACCTGTAGTAACCATGAGATGGTGGAACTCAGGATCCTTCACAGAGGAAGCAAATCGATAGGCAGGACTAGAACCCTAAACTTCCAGAGAGCTAACTTTGGCCTCTTCAAGGACCTGCTAGAAATCCCATGGGTTATGGCTCTAGAAGAGAAGTGTGTCCAAGAGACACGGTCAAGATTTAAGGACTACTTTCTCTAAGGTCAAGACCAGTGTATCTTCATGATAAAGCAATTGGGCAAAAGGAGTGGGAGACCTGCATGGATGAACAGAGAGCTTCTAGCGTATCTCAGAGGCAAGAAAGAAATCTATGGGCTGTGGAAAAAATGATAGGCCATGCAGGAAGACTATGGGAGCATTGTCAAAATATTCAGGAATGAAATGAGGAAGGCCAGACCCACCTGGAACCGCAACTGGCAAAGTACCTCAAGGAAAACAAGAAGGGATTCTACAAGTATATCAGCAGCAAAAGGAAGATTAGGGATAATGTTGAGGTGCTGCTGAATCAGATGGGTATCCTGATAATGGAAGAGAAGGTGGAATTACTGAACACCTTATTTGCCTTAGTCTTTACTTCTGAGGATGGCTCTCAGCAGTCCCAGACCTCAGAGGTAAGAGAAGAATGCTGGAGAAAGAAAGACTTCCCCTTGGTCATAGAGGGCTGGGTTAGAGGTCAACTAGGCAGATAACACCAATAAATCTGTGGGCTCTGATGGGATGCATTCATGGGTGCTGATGGAGCTGTAGATGTTGTTGCTCTGCTGCTCTCCATCATCTTTGAAAAATCACAGAGAATAGGGGAAGTGTCTGAGGACTAGAGGAAGGCCAGTGTTTCTCCCATCTTCAAGAAGAGCTAAAAGGAGGACAAGGGAAACTAGGGGCCAGTCAGCCTCAGCTCCAGCCCTGGAAAGGTGATGGAGCTGGTCATTCTGGAGATCATTGCCAAGCATTTAGAAGAAGGCAATTAGGTGTAGTCAGCATGGATTCACCAAGGGGAAGTGATGCTTGACCAATCTGATAGCCTTCTATGATGACATGGCAGGGTGGGACCATGAAGGAAGGGCAATGGATGTTTTCTGCCTTGACTTCAGCCGGGCTTTTGACACTGTGTCCCAGAACATCCTCATAGGTAAGCTCAGGAAATGAATAGACAAGGTTTTGATCAGTTGAGCAGAAGCCAGTTGGAGGTCTGTAGTCAGTAGCATTCCCCAGGGAGCAATACTGGGCTCTGTCTTATTCAACTTGTTTATCAATGACCTGGATAAAGTGATTGAATGCGCCCTCAGCAAGGTTGCTGATGATACAAAACTGGGAGCAGTGGCTGATACACCTGAAGGCTCTGCTGCCATTCAGTGGAACCTTGACAGGCTGGAGAGTTGGGCAGAGAGAAACATAAGGTTCAACAATGGCAAGTGCAGAGTCCTGCATCTGGGGAGGTTAGTCCAAGAACCAGCACATGTTGGGGGCTGATCAACCTGAAGTTTCTCGTGTTTCAGAAGTATTTTTCATCCAATCTCTTCTTTTCCGAAATGTTTCACTATGGTCAGTGTCAATACTTTCAGAGCATCACAGATCTTACAATCTTGAAAAACTTTCACAAGTCAAAACATTTAAAGCCTTGAAAATACAGTCTCAAGAATACACAAAATATGAAGTCCTTCCTGGCATATAAGAAGAAAATTGGTCATATTGAAACAAAAGGCTACTCTCCATTGTTTTCTTGCAGTTTCTACTATAAGAAGCATCAGGGCAAAACCAGATGAAAAAATGCCAATTTAAAAGTAAGTTACAATCAGGATGCAATTTGAAATGCTTTTGTCCTCTATTCCAGACTTCCCACTCACACTTCACTAAATTTGATCACAGCTCGATTTCACCTTCGAGCCTAAATGATGGTTTTTCCCCTAAAGGAGGCTGGTTAGCTTCCCAGATTTCATCCTGTTAACAATGGATAGATATAGAGCTTTATTTCTTTCTTTGGAAAGGTATTTGATTATAAACATCAACTGACTTTAAGGGTAATTGATGGTCATCAATTTGAAGGAACACACACAGTTTGTTGTGATTGTGAGACGTTTCTGAAGATCTGCCCATACAACCTGCTAGGCCACTAGGCATTCCAGTGAATTTGGGATGTCCTGTTTGTTTGACCTATTTTGGAATGTAAAAATTCTTAATTACACAGTAAATTTTAACAATTAGCTGTGACATATTTATCAATGTTTATCCCTAACTGCTTCAGAAGGTTTCTTGTTCTCCTTGCTGTTTTAGAAGCCACAATGTTGTACCAATTTTAATAAATGTAAGTAAATAACATAATTTCATTAAATGATTTTATATTGTTCAACATACATATGGAAATCCTGATGAAGAGGAGCAGAAATTTGATTATTCTTAAACAGCACTATCTGACTTGGAACAGGTTAGCATAACTAAGAGGAAAACTGTGTTTAAATTAAAATGCAACACTTTAAAATTAAACTTTGAAAGTGAATGAACTTTATTATGTCCTTTGAGCACTTACATTGCAGGAAAGGTTACTTTTACCAAAAGGGCTCTCATCTTAAACTCCCAAGAAAAAAGTAATCACTCATGTTATTGCTTGGCCTGTATTGCTTGAGCATATCCCTGGTAGGAAACTCACTGTGTAGATTAAGTTTGTATGGGGCTTTCCCCACAAGAGGAAGGATAATGTAACTTATTTTAAAACCAGCCCTGTAGTAATTACTTGGATGCAGGTATCCAAATTGAGATGTGTGTTTCAGAATCCATGGTGCTGTTTCCCTCCTGCTGTCCAGCCTTACTTAAAAGGAAAGCTTTTTTCAAAGTTATCAATTTACTTTGGTAAAAATTGTCAGATATACTGGATTTTCCTGTGCTTTTGTCAGGATGGGAATTTTGCCTTTATAGCTTTCCACATTTTCTGTGAAGCCACAAGCCAGCTCCTCCAGTCTGGTTATAAAGCTGTTACCCAACTGTCAGCTTCTACAGTGATACTTTTAATAGCTCCAGTATCTCAGGCTAAGTCTGTTTAGGCTTCCAGGAAAGATGTGTTCTGCCTTGGATGCGCTCAAGTGCACATCAGGTTATTCCCTTCAAGCTATCAACATATCTATTCACTTCATGGTTTCCCTTCTAGTCACAAAAGAAGAAAGTGCAACTCTTTGAGCATCACCTCCATTTATTGGCTCCTAAAGTCTTGCATCCTGCCTAATGCTTAATTCTTATACCTTTTCTCTTTTTATTTCCTCTGAGTCTGTCTCCTTCCTCTGCCCTTGCTGAAGCACATACATTGCAGTACAGGAGGCCTTGCTGCTACCTCCATAGCACACTTCCAAAGAAACAAAGATTATTCTTCTTGTCTCCCTCGGTTTTGGAATCGAAATTAGTTCTTCCAAGACTTTCCCTATCATAGTGAGGAATGAATCACAGCTTTTAAAAAAAAAACACAAACCCCCAAAAATACTCTCTTTCTCACATAACTGCAGTAACAAAGGATTTTAAATAAGACATATTAAAAAAAAAGGCATAGCAGAATACTCATGTAAAAATGGAAACACAGCTGCAATATATCATTAGTCGTTTTCATGATGGAAGGAAAAAAAATATTTTTGGAGAAAATACAGAAAAATATCATTAAATTTGGACCATTTTAAAAAAGAAAAGTCTGTTACAATATAATGGCCCTTTACAACTGGGGGACTCTTACATCTTCTTTGCTGCTAGTTTTTTATTCCTTCTTCTACATTAGGGCAAGTTGTTTTATATCCCCAAAATACAATAATTTCTAATTGTAATAATTTTAACATGTACATAAACCCTTAAGAGACATTGACAAAATGTGTACATGAGTCCAATTTAATATCAAATTTTAGATGTAGAATATGAGTCAGCTAGCTCATTAAGTACATAGTTTGCTTGAAGTCAGGGATAACTTCATTGACCTTAGCAATCCTATTAGCAGGTTTACCTTAATTTTAAATCCACCAATGTCTCATTAAAATAAATGACACAGACTACAAAGACTTTAAACTCCAACCTGGGCAGATATTACATGATTAATCTTTAGCGGGTCAAGACCACAATATTCACTATCTGAAAACTTTATCACTTATGTGCAATAAGATACACAATTAAGTATGACTGAAGTTTCTCATGTCTGGACCTACTCAAAAAAGTATATATTCCTGCTTTGGAAGAGTAATGAAATAATCTTTTTAGCTTGTACAAAGAATATATTTTCTTTTCTCATGCTGCACAAAATCTTCCCTTCATCAGACACTGACCAGGATTCCTCTCTCCTACGTCCTTTCTTGGAGATTAACAGATCTTTTATAGTTGCAACATCTATGAAAGAAAAGTACTATAATTATTTTAGAGGAAATGTACATTTCTTTCAGAACTGCCAGAACATATATATTTCATACCTTACAGTGTGAGTGCATTCACAGCTTTGAAATGTAGAGCCTTTTAATGACTCTTTCTAGTCACTTATTGCAGTCATAAATTTTGTAACATTGGCTGGAGCATTTCTAGGTGGGTTGTCGAATAGGAACTCGATAGTTTAATGTGCTGTGCTCTTTACATAATGCACTGTGTTAACAATCAGATAGAGTTTCCTAATTAAATGTGGTACAAGTTGTATAATGCAGGCATTAGTAAATCTGTGTTACTGACGCAGGAGCAAGGCACGTTAAATTATAAACGATGATCACCGGAAATTGAAACATAGCATGTGCAAGTTTAACAGTCAAGAAACAGTCAATTAAATGTAGGCTTAATTTCCCTTCTACGCTCAGAGAATGTATGCAGGTAAGAGGGGTAGTATTTTTTTAGCATAATATGTGCTTTTTAATCTGATACCTCCCAGTTGAGCTTAGTCATTGTCAAGGTCTTTAACCATGGACAGGATTAAGTTTTTGCAGTACCTGCGAGGGGGAGGAGCCTAGAACAGTGTGGGTGTGGCCAAGACCCAAATATTATTCAATGTTATTTCATGTCATTGCCAGGGCATTCCTTTCCAGTGGAGCAAGCCTGGCAGATGGAGGGGTGGGGTAATGCTGGTCCCAGCCAGAGGGAGCAGTCTGAGTGGCATGGCTGGGGGTGGGTTGAGCTCCACGCTCTGTCTTTTGTATGCTTTTGTTATTAATATTGTTGCTGTTACTGTTCCTTTTCTTATCTCGTTGCTGTTTCCAGTAGAGTGTTCTTACCTCAACTGGTCATCTTTGCCTTTTGTGCCTCCAGTTCTCCTCTCTGGCCACCTATGGGCAGAAGAGAGGAGGAGGGGAAGAAAGGGAGGCACTGTGGTTTTGGAGTCCTGGTGGAGGGGGCACTAAATACCATTCCTAAACCACAACAGCCAGGAAAAACCCCAATAAAGCTCCTATTATAGGAGCTGTGAAGGAAATGCAGTCCACAGCTCAGGAGGCTACAGACCAGAGGGAGCCATTAGCTGCTCTGTGAGACAGACAGGTGCCTCTAATTGCTACCCAGCTCTTGATCATTACCTTGCTAAGGAGCTCCCAGAAGCAACCACGTAGGAAATTCCTGAGTATCCAAGCTATAAGAGAGATGGTTATCTGGCTTGGAAGTAGCCAAGTAAGTAACAAGAGAGCTGGGAGTTCTTAGTACTTATTGATAACTTGCAGACAATTATCATTAATATCAGGTAAAAATTCAATGGATTATCACAGTATTGAAAGCATGCACAATTTAAAATGGTATTCAAATCAAATAATATTAAAAAGATTGCATAACAAAGCACAGGACCCCTATGTTTTAGCAATGCAACATACAATTTAATCTGATGTAACTGAAGGTTAGAATTCCTGCTGGATGGGTCAAATGTGCCCTGCTGGAGGTGATGCTAATGGAAATGTTTATATTAATTTTTTAATCAATGTGCATTGATATTGTGAATTAGAGTGTGAATTTTAGAGTGAACATATATGAAGCAATATGAATATACATAATACAAATCTATTCATAAGAGCTTAGACTTGATGGCTCTAACAACAAGACTTACAGCAACCATTTTTTCTGCAGAAATTAGAGGTGTTTATAGTGATGTGGAAAGAAGCAAATCAGGGAACATTCTTCTGATGCATTAATTACTAATTTTCTCACCCTTATTACAAGGATGTTCAATAGCTAATCAAGAAATTAGGTGATTAACTTAGGCTGTCTTTACTTATTCTGTGATTACATTTCACTCAGACTTGCATGACAACAATCCTCTTGTATGCCAAAGCACTGAGGATGCAGTAATGATTTGTGTATGTATATGAATTTATATATGATTATCTGTGTGCTCAGGTCTGTTGGCTGATTTTAAGTGCCTTGCACTATCTGAAAAGAAATATTTGAAAAGTGTTTACTGAAGAAGCTTTAATGCAGAATAACTTTTACTCACAGATGGATAAACATCATATTTATATACATTATATCAATGGCAAGTATTAACTGAATTTTTTAACTTGATCTATTAACAAAAAAAATTGCTAATATAACTAAGTATTTGGAATGTTCTAAGATGACTTCCAAAGACTCTGATGAGCTTTGTATACCTGACATACAAAGGTATACAAAAAGATGAAATTTCATTGACCCTTCCATTCATGGCATTTTTATTCTATCTATTGGAAAAGCTATGGACAGTTTGCAGTGCTAGGCTCTTTCAGTAATCTTTGTATTGTTTATGTATGTATCTGTGTATGCATCTTTAAAAATTCAAGATGCTTATAATTCATTATTAAAGATTAAGGTGCATTATTTTAGACTATAATGATGTGGTGAAGATACATCAGTAGCTGAGATATCATCTGGTCACTGTTACTAAATGCCCATTCCCACCTAACAAGTTATGGGTGCAGTTGGCAGTATTTTATTTTCCAGACTGAAACACCTTAATTTCTCAAGGGACACCTCTGTACTAGTGTACTGTTGCTTTTAAAATATCTACATAAGGCTAAAATTGCTGTTATTCAACATTTAAGTAGGCAGACAGGATAAGCTTTAAAGAATAGCTACTGTTCTTAGCATACTGACAGTGTTGCACTGTTTATTGTGTGGAATAATCTGCAATTTTTAAACATCAGTGCAGAAGAAGTGAAAATACAAGACAGCTGTCCTTCACAAAGGGAAATATTTATTTTCCCCTCCTAACGTGTATAATAATTCTTAGTGAAGGAATGTAAAATAAAGAGTAATTAAGAATTAGTACAATGAAATAAAATACTGCATAACAATTCATGGCATAATGAACATATCCATAATTAAATATTTCAGTTTTAATGTGATAAGTCGTAGGAAAGAACATTAATTATAACACAATCATTGGCCATGTACTGTCAAAAACTAACATTCTGAAAGAGTATGAAAATGCCTGTTGCTAATCTATTTGCAAATGCAAACATGAAACATTCCCAGATTTTTTCTCACACAAGGATCCTCTATATTCTGCTGAAAAAATAAGTGTGAAGGCTAAATACTAAGGGAGTATTTTGCCTGTGTGATGCCAGTAATAGGTGATAATCCCTACTTCTGTTAGCTGAAGGTACAGATAAAGATAGATGAATATACTGTCTTTATTCTGTACCAGCCATGATAACACAAATCTTTTTGTGCTTCCATCAGTCTCACTGCTTTGTTTGGTCAAAAAATTGTTTTTAAGCAACATTACTTAACTGCTCGTCTCCTGTTCAGTGACACAATCTCATGAGTCTCAAGAGTTTATTATGCAGTCGATGAACAAGGAGAGGAGCTGCTTGAATCAGGACTTCTGCAGGATCCTAAGTGTTTCAGAAGAGGTTAAATGCACCTTCTTAATGCAGACTCTGCCTTTGAAATCTTGAGTGCTGCTGGCTGGAAGCTGCAAGTACTCAGGCCTTGCTGTGTGTGCCTTGCATTTTTACATTTTCCAAACTGTACACTCCAGATGGCACTTTGCTCTCATTCAGCTCAGTATATCTTCAGATTTTGTGTATTTGCATAGGCATCTGAAAGCAAATAAGACTCAGAACAAGGGGCAAGATTTCTAAAACCAAGAGCATGGCTGCACAACAGGAATTGACCTCAAATAAGTTTTCCCCATGCAGCTTTGTCAGTGCTTACTATGCTCAGACCCTGTGTGAGAATCATAGAAACATGCACATTTTTATCCAAACAGCTAAGGATAGATTCCCTTCATCTAAGAAAATGGAATGACAAAATTATTGGATGCTACCAGGGGAGGTTTCTTGATCAAGTTATAACCAGAAAGCCTTGTAGGGTCCTGTATTTTTTTAATTTTTTTTTTTTTTTTTTTTTTTTTTTTTTTTTTTTTTTCTTCTATTAAGTCTCATGAGTCAAATGACCAACTTGAGTCTGTCCTGGAAGGAAATCCTGGATAAGGTGGAGCTGGAACAACACAAAAGATCCAGCTGTTTTTGCAGTCTAGGGTTTCCAAGGAGGTGACAACTGCTGAAGCCACTTGTTAATGTAGTAACACAAAATAGTCTCCACAATCACAGTAAGAGCCAGAAGTGTTTGGCACAATCTTCTAACTGGAAATTGTTGGCAAATAGCATTGAGCAATGGTAAGATGATGAAGGGGAAATGCTAAGAAAGACTTGATAAATCATGTACCTTGATTATTTCAGTCTTTCATTCATCAAAGTAAAAAAAAGAGGCTTTATTTGTAGAAACTGATTTTTGTAATTGAAAACTTGAAAACTAATAACAGAACAGTCCTATAAAGAATTTACTGGCTTTTGCTAATAGCAGAAATTTCATCCTGTGTTCAGGGCAAAACACTGTTACACTGCAAAGACCTCTGAAGAACAGATTGTGAAATGAAAGCTAAAACTAACATTTATAGCCCAAAAAACTTACAGAATTTGTACTGTTGCCTCATAATTGCATGAAAGTTATGTATATTGGTTTGCTGGGAAATACTGGGACAATATTCTACATATCCTTTTATAGGATATTTCTAGCAAGCTACTCATTACCAAAATATGATCCATCTTGCAATTCATTATTTTAATTATATGCAGATACATGGTCATTTCATGTACAATAGTTTCAACAGCAAGCAGTTCTTTAGCTCAGAAGCATTTCAGGCTCTGCATTTAACAGCAAGCTCTTTGATGACACATAAAGTTGCTCTTTTAGGGAGAATGGTTTATATGTAAGGTTTAATTTCTTTTCAACACAGTTCTGTAACATCCCAACTCTTGTTTCCAAGGCTCAGACACAACATGAGACAGTCCTGCTCTCTCTCAGGGTGAAACTGCAGATTTCCTTCCTGGTTTAATTTCAGAAGTTACATGCAGCAACCTTGGCCTCCTGAGTGCTGCTGAACCCGCTGTACCTAATTTGTAACTCGAGCAACGTTTTAGATGTTTGAATGTTATATTGAAAACAAAGATCAGTATTCTTAGATTATTCAAAGACTATTATACAACAGACATAGTTCAAGCAAAAGAACTTTTAAGAAATGGCATTCAGATACTTGCATCACAACTTATTTATTCTTCCAAGTATAAACTTTAGCAGAAGTTAGTGGTTTTGTTTTAGATTCAACAAAGATTTTGCAGAGGGTTTTCAGGCTGGGAGTGAGGAAAGCAACACTGTTCTGGGACAGCTTCCACAAGAGACCTAATGAGACCTGCATCCTGACACTTTTTAAGAAAGAATTTTCTTTTGTTTTTCTTGCTCACTTGAACTTCAGGAAGTAGAATATAGAGGCACTTGATTCTGCAGGGGAGCTCTTGGATCTGTTTAATAAAATTAGTATAAGCCCATGTTCTGCACAGGCTGCAGAAATAATTCTGAATGCCTCACTGCCTTCCAGGAGAATGTCCTAATAGGGCTTATGTCTTCTACTATCAGAGCTCCAACAAAATCTGTGTCTGTCAAAAATCATTGCTTGCTTATGGCTGTGCTCCTCATTCTTCCATCACCTGTAAATTGTGGGTACACAGGCCCTGTAAATATGAGCTGTGAGAAATAACAGTGTTGCAGGGGTACTTTGGGTCCCAGAGAGGCAGAGGCTCAGGTTTATTCTCATCTGTGAGCAGCTGGCTAACTCAGCTCTCTTATTAGTGAATCAGTTCACATTGGCCAAATAAAACCTGACCTCTCACCCTCCTTCTCCCCTTGGCCTTGGCTGATGTGACATGTGCTCCTTCCTCAACAAATTACCCATGGCTGCAGGACCAGTGGGGCCAGCCTGCCTTCGGAACTTGTAACAAACTCTTCTATTATTGACACAGCTTGCAAAACACCATGGATTTTGCCAGGAGAATTTGTAAGGACTTCCTTGAATGCACTAAGCTGAGTAAGAATTTAAGATTTTGATGGTCTAACTGGTGGAAACGAACCAATGAGGTGAAGTAATATACTTGCAAAAGTATTTTATGTGTAGACATAACCAACGTGAACCTTGTAGAAATAAGCAGAACAACACCAAAAGAAGTGTCTGTAGGTAAAATATTTTGTTATTAATACTGTAAGATTAAAACCAGTCCAGGTCTAAACCCTCCTCCTTCCTAAAATCAACTCTTTCCTTGCTGCCAGCACAGTTAATGGCCCACATGTTTCATGCCTTAGACAAAACCTTAATGCCTTCCTCACCTGCCTTCCTGCCAACCTTGCCCTCAGCCCCTTGGTACTGCAGCTACTGTGAGTTCTCTGTGTCCAAGGCCTCCAGCACTCACTGGAATCAAGTAGGGAGAAAGAAAAGGGTGAGAAACTCTCTAAACCTTGTTAAAGAAAAGTTAGGGTGTAATTTGGGTTGGTCTACACAAGCAGACACTATAAAATAGCACTGCTTTTTTATCTCAGACTAATATGAATTTGTGCAGCAAAATGTCCTTTTGCTGCTCTTTACAGAAGAGCATGTGTGCACGAGCTTATGGTCTTAGAGCAGCATGTTAACAGACACTTAATGCTCAATATAAGTACCTATATTTGGAAAACTTATGACCTTTAATATGGTACTTCATTTTCGTCTTGCTTTTATTAAGGATCTTTCATGATGTTACAGTTAATTGAACACAAGATGATTTCAATCACTGCTTTATTAACAAGAGAAATCACAAAAAGTCGGCCAGAGTTTTCAGTGAGCAGCAAAGAATTTCCTGATTTAGCTTGCCATGCACTATTTTATGGTGAAACTGATTGACATCCTTCTGGTTACTATTTACTTAAATACTAGCTTTCTATCAGAGACTAAACAAAGTACAATCCCTACAGAAACCTGAGCTGCTTATATTAAAGTCAGATGGGATGTAAAATGGAGAGTTTCTGTTATTTTTGGCTCAGTAATATGCAGTTATGGTAATTTCCACCAGCATACTCAGTGCCTTGTGCTTTTGTGACAAAACAGAAGAGGCCTTTGCTTAGCTGTTTCTTTTCCATTAGTGACAGGATGACTTAAAATGTTAATACAGCCTAGAGACTTTGTGTCTCAAAGATAGCTTTGCTTGCACTTGAGAGATAGAGGAAATGTGTGGAGGGGTTTTTTATGCCAAGTTCTTTATTATGCACAGGGGCACATAGGTGCGTGCACATGGAGGTTCTTATTTCTCCCCAGTGGCCAACATCTTCCCCAGTTTAATGGCTAGCTCCAAGAAAGAGGTTGCTAAAACCTTGCTGGTAGTTGCAGGTTTAGCTAAGTTCAGCTGTTTCTTAATAGAGGCTCAGAAAGCACTGGAAACAGCAACACAGTGAGCAGCAGGGAGCCAGGCTACTTTGTCCCCTACTTCATTAAACATTCCTATAAATGTCAGGTATGGGTGAAAGAGAGATAAAATCTTTTACCAGAATCTCCAAAACTCTACTAAGAAGAACAATGGTTTCAAAAGTAAATAAAAAAGATATTTTTTAATTGTAAAAATAAGTAACTTCTTTGTTACCAGTATGTGACTAGATCTGCTGAAAAAATGTTATAGAATGAAAGTGAAGGGATTTTTTAAAAAATATATTTCTATCCTTTACAACTAGCTTGGCAGGGACAGTGAATGAGAAAGAAATAAACTTGCTTTGCATGCTGGTGGAGAGGATGTTGGATTTCTTCCACTCACGCTACCAGATGTGAAGTAAGAAATGGTATACCATGTTTGCAGGAAGAAAACAGGTCTTGTGATTTCTATTTCCACTTAGCATAGAAAGTGAGAGAAAAAAAGATTAGAACAGAATTAAATATTTTTTCCTTCACCTAAAGGAAACAATATGAAGGGGAGTAGTATGAT
The DNA here is from genome assembly GCF_027579445.1 of Ammospiza nelsoni. Classification (NCBI taxonomy): domain Eukaryota; kingdom Metazoa; phylum Chordata; class Aves; order Passeriformes; family Passerellidae; genus Ammospiza; species Ammospiza nelsoni. The sequence goes on from NC_080633.1 coordinate 103,676,840, forward strand.
TTCTTTTCCAGACAGGAGATTCTTATTAGATTTGTCAGAGGTATCTAAGTAATAATATTGATTCTATAATTGTATGTGTCATTAAAAGAAAAACTTAAAGTTTGCCTGTAATATGCATTTCCTGAGTCATAATTGCCATTAGCTTGAATTGTAACTCTTCAAATCTCAGACCCTTCATTCATTTGAACTGTTGGTATTTGCTAACACCTACTAATGATTTGCACATAAATATTGTAGAAAGACAGTGTTCTTTCCTTTAAACAATTGACAATCAAAATGGAATTTTAATATTCAATCATTATTGAACATTAAATTGAATCAAATTCATATTTTTTAAGCAACTTAAATCTATTTCAGTAGAGTATAATAGGCTTATAATCAAGTATTTTACAACATTAATCTGCTGTTCAGATGAGAGAGTAGCAAGTTCTGTGCTTCCCAAACCAGCTGGTCACCCACGCCAAGATAGAATATACAAGGTTCAAGATGAACTGCTTGGTGTGTCTTAATATTAACTTCCCTTAGGAACCTGAAATATTTTCAAGTTTATGAAAATTATGTGATGGGTCATACATTGACAAGCTGGCATCTGGGCTTTGCAAAGTGCCAAACCCTTAGACAGGGTAAAACCTTGCCTGCATTACCTCTGTACAGTTTGCAGATGGGTACTGTAATACAAGTCCTACATAATTGCTTTGTGAACTTTGAAGAGCAGTGTCATAGCTGCATTCTGTACCTTGGCTTTGTCACTCTGTGGAGTTCAATGCAAACACACAGCAACTTAAAGTAAAAAATAGCTAAGTTAATTCTATTTCCCTTCACCAAGCACTGCTCTCTCAGAAAGCCTCCTTTTCACAGGGGATGTTTCTGATCATGACTCATCAGCTGGCTGAATAAAATCTAAAGAGATAAAATAAAAAAAATCTTTAATACAACTTAAGGGCTATGAGAACCCGCTAATTCTGCTGTATATTATTGCAAAGTTGTATAATACCTCTGTTATTAGGTTGATTCAGCTCAGAGGGATGTGATATTTTACTTTTATGACTCTGTATAATCCTTTGCCCTGAAGTTGAAAATACATTGTCCCCTGACTCACAATAAGTGATGAATTACAAGGTAGTGCTGCCAATTTTCCAATACACACAAGACGAGAGATATAAACAATCATTTCCTCATAACAGCAACATGAACTAAACCGGGTTCAACAAAACCGAAGGAAAACCTGCAAAACAGAAAAACTAATTTTTCCCACAGACTGTGATTCAGTACCTCCTTTGGGTACCATATTTGAAATATTGGTTAAAAAAAATGCAGTATTCATTTCAATAAGGCGTCAACCAGTCAGGACAAATTCAGAATAGCATTAATCTGTGAACATGCACACTTATGTACCTACATGCATGAACATACATGCATTAGTTGTCAGTTTTATTAATATTCAACATAGTATGACAATGCAGAGCCATAATTTCTTAAGCCCTCATGTACCTCCTCACTGTGATTTCTTTCCTTAATTGTAGGTGGAACATTCAACATCTTTAATTTTAAACCAGAAAGATTTCTGTCTTTTACCCCAAGTTCAGTTTTTGCTAAAAATGCCAAGAAATCTTAGAAATATTTTCCTTTCCCCCAGACCCTTAATCCTGTATTGTATTCCAAATGCTGCTACAACAAAACTACAACGTGTTTATTGCATGTCTTGGAGCTTTTTTTTAATTAGATTGGTAGTTAGTGGCTTCAGGGTTGAAAAATCTTACATCTTCACCACTCTTGCCTTTGTAGTTTGTAGAAGTAAAAACCCAAATTACCCTGTACACTGAGACTAATGGAGAAAAAGGATACCATGTAGGTCAGTAGGGGAAGAGCTAGAGATCTGTACAGATACAGCCATATGCAAAAATGTAGAACCTGCAAACTCAAACCTTGGGAAAATTCCACCCCACCTTTTTCTCTGCCTTCACTGGGTTTTTTTCTGTAGTAGAAAATGTCATAATTTTCCACTATGTTTGACCCTGTAGTTTTTCTGTATATATGAAAGGATGTAACCTTCCTTCATTAGTACCATAGAGGCCACTATATCATCCACAGCTTCTTTGCTTAACAGGAATTGAATTCTCTATCAAGAGCAGAGTTTCTCATGAGAAGAAGAGGAGGAGAAAAGTGATTTGCAGTCAGAGTGAAGAGGAACTTTGAAAGAGAGCTAAAAACCAAGACCAAAACAAGTAATGGAATTGGAAGAACAAGACATACAACTGCAGGCAAATAGGAGGAGAAGATTTTTGACTAAGATGCTATGATTGGTCTGAAAAGGAGATTACAAAATAACAAAATGAAAGAAGATGTTAGAGCAGGAGTATGAAATAACTAACCAGGAGAAAGTGGTGGCAAAAACAGTGGGACTTATAGGATTTTGTGAAAAGGGCCTTTTCCTCCTTTTGGAGGATGTGAAGAGGGAAGGGTTAGAAAAAAATCCATAAAAACAGATAATAATAGAAAAGCAGATAAATAAAAGAAGGGAAAGGAGATAATTATTTAGGCCACCTTTCATTTTTAGTGGGCCAAGATAATAAAATCTGCCAAAACGCTTGCAAAATGCAACATTGATTCAAACTGGGAATTTGGAAGTAGTGAATTCCCTTCTCACTTATAAGAAATAAGGAACATCATGCAGAGCAAAGATATGTATGCAATTTTGGAAAAGACTACCCAGGCAAAAAGTAGCATGAGTGCCATATGTCTTCTGCCATGCAGCCCAGATGTGGATAAGCAGCAGGAAATTTGTACTCTGGTGCGTGGAGGAGGGTCTTATGGAAAATTTTTTTTACTAGGTCGCTGTGAATGTGATTGTATAATGTTGTGTGCAAAAATAAGGAGGAGACAAGATACTGCATGTGCCAGTGACTTACTGAGGAAATGCTAAAAGGAAGTTGTGATTTAAACGTTTGCCTTCTGCACACACAGATTGTCATAGCACCAAGAGCTGTCTGGATCATCACCTCTTGTAGCAATTCTCATTATCAGGCTAGGTTTTTTGAGGCAACCATTTTTGGCTAGGATTTTCATGTTAGGTTGAAAAGAAGAGGGCAGAATAAGGAGCTGAAAGAAGTGAGCTGAGGGATGAAAAGAATACTGACAGGATATTTGTGTTTCAAAGGCATCCCCTTCAAGCAAAGTTGTTTTACCTAATCTTGTTTGCAAGCTCTCTGTGGGCTCGAACTGAGACTTAAGTGCTGTTATCCATGGCATAGAGGCAATGTAGAAAATTCTCTGCCATTCTGGAATTCTGGATGTGCAAGACATGTAATGACAATAGAGCACTGAGAGTAGATACTATCACTATACCTTATCAGATCCAGTACTGGTAAGGTAAGCTGGACCAAAGTAGAGGCACAAGCATCTGTACATGCAAGTATCTGCATCATTGAAGCTAAAGTAAGAGGCAGCATTGTGCATAGTTTTGTAGATGTTCTCAAATTTTACCCAGAAGAAGTTTATAAGGTTTGTGTTTAACTGCAACACAATTAATTTTTTTTTCCAGTAAATAGCGTCTGTAAAATCTTCATATAATCTATATGATAGAAATACTATTTTCATTCACATACAGTCACTTTCCTCATCTCAGATAAGAAGCCAGAGAAAAGAGCCTTTCTTTATAGTCACCAATGATGTTTGAGCTAATTATAACTACCTTTACATACTTTGTTTTTTCATCCAAACTTCCACAGATGCAAGGAAATCTTGCCTAAGTAGAAAAAGAGCATATTTCTCAGAAGCTGTGGTCCATAACTACTTCCACCCATGACTTGAACATAGCACTACCAACAAACAATGTTGTAATCAGCCAGAGCCCTCCCTCAATTCCCTGCAAAAACACTGCCATGTTTGTTTACATGTTCAGATGGTTTCTGTCTATGTCTTATTTTACTGGCAGTTCTGGAAAGGGCACATTCTCTAGTGATGATGCACTCTTGGATTCTGCCCCAAAAATGCATCAGACTGCACAGGATGTGTTGTTATCTGCTCTGTAACACATAGACAGTAAATTAACTCCTATCAGACAGATGACAGACAGCTAAATTGAATGTTTGCATATACTTTAATTTGCTGTGTTTCTTGATAGCTATCTTTCATGATATTCCTCTCATATCCGATTTGAGTAGATTAAGTCTGTCAGAATAATGGAGAAAATTATTATAGATGGCAAAGTTACAGCCCTCCATCAGTGGCAGGCACTTTTCAAACTAATGACTTGTAGTGTGTATTACGCATACTCAAAACCCCTTGTTTCATTGTTCTATAAGTGTGTTTTATCCTATTAAAATAAAAGAGAGAGAGAGAGAAAAATTCACAGTTTTCTCAAATATGCCAGCAATTTCTCTGAGCCCTCAAGGGGCCTAAAAAAATCTAAAACTTTGATATTTTTATGGATGTAAAAATTTTTTTTAGATTGTTGTGACTTTTTAATTCAGTGCAATCAGATTCCTTATGCAAAATAAATTTCAGCATGAACCTGAAAATTGTAAAAGCAGAGAGTATAATTTGGGAAAACTCTCCTTTCAATCAAAACTAGTAAGTAAGGAAATCCAATAGTCAGAAAAATGGCAAATTCTGTCACTCTGTGAATACTAGATGACACTTTCAGTACATGTTTCTCAGTTATTAGCTTACAGAAAAAAAATCTTATTCTTCTGTAATATGCGCCAGTCTTTTATATAGAGATCTGTCTAAGAATTTAAAAAAATCACTGAAATTTCTTGTTACTATGTCACCTGTCATGGAAAGTATAAGGCTAGTGCAGAATCTCATGACATGAATGCATGTTAATATGGAAAAGTCTCTGTCCTACTTTTTCAGGAGATGGCCATATCAGGTTTTATAGCCATTCTGTTGTGCGTCTACACAGCTAAAAGAAAATAAAACCCTTGTGATTTGTCACTTCATCATAAATGTGATTTGCTGCACAGCGCAAGTAAACAGAGATGTTATGGTAAATAATTACACTAAGGAGCCCTGTTAGTAGGAATTATTTCTGGCTGAAAAGAAGTTTCTTGAATTGCCATGTATGATGGCAGTTTGTACTTGGTTTACAAAGGTGATTTATTTGAAGGATAGGCAGCAATAATTTGCTGTAGAACATAACAGTATGGTGAACATGATTGCACTTCATGCAATATGTTATTATGTTGCCTGAAATATTCTCAAGAATCCACAGAGTTCTGGAGGGGCCAGTCCTTGTAACAATGAAAGTGGACAGGAAAGCATTGCAGAGGCTAAGGCAAGCATTCCACAGACCAGAAAGTTGCATTTTTACAAAAAAAATACATATCAAAAAATGAATACTTAATACAGCTTTATAGAGGGTCCTTTAACATGTTGTATTTTAGATCAAATGTATGCAGACTTGCTATGTTGTAATCTGCATCTTTTATTAAAACTCATTTTCATATTTCTGCACCCTCTGTGCCATTCATGGCCAAGTGTGTGTGTATATATATATATATAGTATACATCTATATATATATGCCTTATCAATAGGTGAGTTTTGACTTTCCTTCTTTCTCCCATGTCCTCCTAGCATTGACATTTGGACCTCCAATCTGCATTTCTATTGACTTTTGTGGGGAGACAAAAAGTTCTCTTTCCTTGCATGTCCACTAAATTATGAATTATTGAACCACTCTACTTAAATATATTGTCTGTGTTTTTAATTCCCAGTGCATTAGATGCTTCTAGTGACATCAATCTATTTTATTATACTGTCCTCAGATCCATCAATGAGCCAGATTTCAGCTACACAGACCTGCAACAACCTTGAGTATGCCATTTCTGTACAGTAACACAAAAGATGATTGCAAATTATTTTTTTGTAGAAGTTATCAACAATCATACAGAGTAACAATTTAATAAAAAGATCATAAGAAGAGAATTGTTCTTTGATGTAAAAATCCCTTGAGCCTATATACTGATCATCATTAGCCTTGACAAATTCACTGGGCTTCATTAGATAACCTCATTAACCAACCACAGTTTATCTCAAGTCACAGATGCATTTTCAAGGTTAAAACTGATAATCACTTTTCGTTTTAAATCTGAGGTTGAGAAAAAAGGTTCTTAATTTCCCATAGATCGAAAGTGGAGGATTTCTTGTGTTTTATAACGTTTTTACTTTGTTCTTCTGGAAGTAAAAATCAAAAGTTTGGCAAGAAACGTGGGAATTTAAAATTAATAATGTCTCTTCTTCTCAAAATATTTCTCTTGATTTTGTAGCCATGTACTTGATAACTCATAAAAACAATAATAGTTTCAATGCCAAAGTACATTTACTCTTACAAATAAGAGAAAACAACCTGAGGTAGAGGTTTTTCAAAGACAGAGATAATACAGAAACTGAGAAATATGTGAGGGGGAAAAAAGGGACTGTTTTTGTCATGTGAGGGCACATGGAGGGCAATGATTAAATGCTGGAAGAGAGGGGCAGATGTCAGGCACTCACCAGTATGCAACACAAGTGAACTTTTAAAAACCCAAGATGCTTTTGTTGCCCTAGGATAGCTCATCTCTCAAGCAAATATGGTAAATATGAAAAAATCAGCAGTTATCTTCAAAATGTCTTGAGTGATGGATAGCACAGTTTTTTAGGTCACTCTTTTTAGCAATTCTGTTGATTTTTTGAAAGCAAATAAAAATCATCTGAATGCAATCTCTCATATTCGAATGGCACAGTGGGATGAGAAAAGAATCTTATTAATGCAGATGTCTTTGTGATTTCTTTTCATATTCCTTGGTACATATTCATTACACAGACTTAATTGGCTGAATTGTGAAAGTATCCTCATGGATCCACTACAAGTTTCTCTATGTAATCTTGCTTTCTGCATTTGTGGATTATTTCTCAAGTGTCTTGGGGTAGAAGCTGAAGTCACATCCGTGCCAGGATAAATGTCCATGAGTTTATGGGTGCTTTGTACACCAGACTGGGAGGGAGCTTCACTTTCATACTGAGATAAAGAGGTTTATTTTTTGCAATGAGGTTTGTTTCCAGTGTGCTGAAGTCTGCTAACAAGAATTTATGTGCAAGAGACATAGGAGTGACTGTTGCTTTTTTATTCCTGTGTAATGAGTGTTTCATCAGTCTGTCTTACAAAAGGTGAAATGTTCACAGTCCTGTTTGGTTTTGGTAAGATAAACAGTTTTCTAAGATATTGGAGGACTTAACCAAAGCTTTAATTCTAGTGCTTGTATGTTCAGTGGGAGAAGACTGAGTTCAGGACAAATATGAGACAAATTGAGTAAAAAATACCCATGCTTATGGCTTGGTGATGTTAGGGAACACAACTGGTAATCTCTGCTGGTGAACATTCAGAATGGTCCTTGGCATGGAGACCAGCACCAGCTATTCACAGCACAACTAAGGGATTTGTGTGGGCCAGGGTACCAACCCCAAAACACAGTTTGGGTTCTACCAGTCACTTCTGAAGTGTGAAAGAGTTTAAAATACATATAGACTGCTGATCTGATTACACCTATAAATAGATTGATACATGCTGCAGGATGCCAGAGGAATGACTTGGCTGAAATATTGCTCAATGCTATCTAAAAGGCCTGAAATTGAGTTAATCTCTCTGGCTGTGAACAAAAAAATGACAGTAAATAAAATCACTTTCTAAAAAGAGTTGTGATCCACTGCTAACAGGCAAACTATGAAATTTGCCTCTTTTTGGGCACACTCCTCCTCCCCTCCCCCCACAGGGCTTAATACTTCTGCAGTTAAAGAAAAGAGCATTTAGAGCAGTGCTTTTTTTTCCACATATTCCGTGGGGTTTTGTGTCAGGCAAGGATCAAGCTTCACACATGATCCAACAAGTAACATAGACCTGGAAATCCAGAAATAAAAGCACATGTCATGTAACACCTGCTGATTACTGACAGGCTTCACAGTAGAGCTGTAAGGAAGTCACACTGAGACCTCACAAAATCTGACTTCTCTTCCTCTCATGTCTCTCCCACCTCATTTGCAGACTTAGGCAAGTTTTGCCACCAGGAGTCATCCGCCCTCAGTGTTATATCCATCCAATTTATCCACTCATCCCATGCGCTTGTAATCTGTAGTAAATTTAGCTTTTGTTATTGGCAGAATTTATGAGCTGGAATAAGTCTATCTTTGTAATAAAGACTCAGTGGATATTTCTATGGCAATATGCCACAAACAGTTTTCTAAGGGAATAAAACCTTAAAAGTTAGCCCAGCCATTCTGGAAAAGGAGATCAAGACTCCTTGGAAAAAAATCCCATAAAACTATTGAAACTAATACTAGTTTTAGGGTCTGATTTCGTAAAGACATTTGAGTAATGCATTACCAAGCTTTGCATATCTTATGTCTAGTTTTGGGCTTGAATTTGTCAGTAAAGGTGAAAGCCTTGGGTTTACCTGGCAAGGTTTTGGTAGGAAAGGGGGAACTATAGGAATGGCTTCTCTTAGAAGCTGCCAGAAGCTTCCACAATGTCCAGCAGAGCCATCACCAGCCAGCTCCAAGACGGACCCGCAGCTGGCCAGGGCCGAGCCTACCACAAACAGTGGTAGCGTCTCTGGGATGACATACATAAGAAGGAGGAGACAAGTTAAAAAAAAACCAAAATGGCAATCAGAGCTGGGAAGAGGAGTGAGAATACACAAGATAAACAGCCCTGCAGGCACTGAGATTGAAGAAGGAGAAGGAGGAGCTGCTCCAGGCACCAGAGCTGAGATTCCCCTGCAGCCTGTGGGGCAGACCATGGTGAGGCAGCTGTGCCCCTGCAGCCCATGGGGGTCCACAGCGGGCAGAGATCCACCCACAGCCAGAGGACCCCACGCTGGAGCAGGAGACCTGAAGGAGGCTGTCCCTACATGGGAAGCCCACAGTGGAGCTGGGTCCTTGCAGGATCTGTGGGCCTGTGAAGGGAAGAGCCCATGCTGGAGCAGATTAGCTGAAAGGGCTTGTGACTCTGGGGGGACCCACACCAGAGCCATCTGTGTGTGAAGGACTGCAACCCACGGGAAGGGCCCACACTCTTGAAGCTGATGAAGGACTGTCTGCCATGGGAGGGACCCATGCTGAAGCAGGGGAAGACTGAGGAGACCTCATCCTAAGGATGAAGGAGAAGCAGAGACAGTGTGTGATGGAGGGGAAAAGGGGGAGAAACCTGAGAACAAAGCTGAGCCTGGGCAGGAGGAGAGGAGTTAGGGGTTTTTTCTCATTACCCTATCTGATTTGATTAGTAATAGACTAAATTAATTTCCTCAAGAGTCTGTTTGCCTGTGATGGTAATTGGTAAAAGACACCTTGTCCTTATCTTGACCCACTATTCTTTCATTGTATTTTCTCTCCCTTGTCCAACTGAGGAGGGAAATGATAGAGTGGCATTGGTGGGCACTGGGCATCCAGCCAGGGTCAACCTGCCACGAAACCACAAAAGAAACCTGATGGTGCCAGAAACTTGGGGCTTTGAGCAGGGAAATGGGGGATGAAATTCTTGCAAACAGAAAAGTGACCTGAACCTGAATCTCTCCTATTACAGGAAGGTGCTCTGATTTCCTTACAGTTTACAGGATACAGGTGTTTATCTGCTCTGCCTTCAGCCTCCTACCTCCCAAGTTTTCTTTAGAACCAAACTGGTAAGTGTGGTCTGAGAAAGAAAAACCAGTTTGGGTCCTGCAGGTCTTTCTTTTTTCTTTTAACTACCTTGCCCCTTAGCATTATCAAAGTTTCAGTACTGGGGGTTGGAAAGGACCTAAAAGTTAATCTAGATACAATGACCCTGCATGGACAGGAAACTTTAAACTAGGTCAGGTTACTCAGAGCCCCATCCAGGTTGTCTTGAGCAATTCCAGAGATGGGGAGTCCACAACCTCTCTCAAGCAATCTGTTTCAGTGCATCACTGCCCTTATAACAGAGTTTCTTCTGTATATTCAATATTAACCCACCTTCCTTCAGTTTAAAACCATTCCCCCTTGTCTTAACACTGCATGCCCTTTTGAAAAGCCCCTCTCCAGCTCTCCTGTACTGGAAGGGAGATGTCCTTGTAGGCTTCTCTTTTGCAGACTGAACAGCCCCACCTCTCTAAGGATGTCTTTATAGGTGAGGTATTCTTGCCCTGTGATCAACTTAGTGGCCCTCCACTGAACTTGTTCGAGCAAGTTCTTGTCTTTCTAATGTTGGGAGCCCAGACCTTGAAGCAGAACTCCAGGTGGGGTCTCATGAGGGCAGAGTAGAGGAAAAGCATCGCCTCTCTTGACTTGCTGGTCACAACCCTTTTGAAGCAGCTCAGGATACAGCTGGCTTTCCAGACTGGGAGTGCACATTGCTAAATTATATTGAACTTTTTGTCCACATATATCCCCAAGTCCTTTTCCCCAGGCAAAGTCTCAATCCATTCTCTGCCCAGTCTATATATTGCTTGGGATTGCCTCAATCCAGATGCAGGACCTTGCACTTGGCTTTGTTGAACTTCATGAGATTAATGAAAACTCACCCTCTCAAGCCTGTCAAGGTTCCTCTGGATGGCATCCCTTCCCTCCAGCATGTTAGCCACATTAGGTGCCTGATTAGGTGCTTCTTCCATGGATGCTAATTTGTTGAGCTTTGTTCAACTTGATCAACTGTCTGCCCACAAATTGTGTGGTCCAACAGATCCAGCATGCACATTTGAATGCTCAGATTATTAAACCCACAGAAATTTGGATCTTCAGCAACTTCAATGCTAAACATTTTGATCCCTAAATTACAGAAACACTCATACTAGTTATTGTGAAGAAAATTGACTACCCCAGCCAGAGGAACTCCAGCAGGGCTTTGTGGGATCCAGACTTGGAGGTGCTGAGTATGCATGTTTCCTCTTTTGTGAGCCTAGTCCTTTGTCTCATTCAGTGTCAGAGGAACTTCATCTTCCACCTGACCAAGTCATGACTAAAAGTAAGTCTGGATTGTCTAAATATCTTCAAGCTTATGTTATTAGAATAACTCAGAATCACGCTTGCTCTCAAAAACCTGGTCACAGAAGAGATAGATAATTTCTTCTGATGGCTGAAAAGGAGAGTCCTGGGGAAGAGGGTTCAGAAAAAGCTTCAGAAGCGAGAAGCTTTTGAATTCATGGTGGAAGGTGGAAGAGAAGACTTCCTTATCAGGAAGTTCCTGAAGGCTCTGCCTCCTAGCTCTTAGTCTTATTTTCCAAGCCAACACAGACCTTATCACATTTCCTTTCCCCACAGCTTCCCCCTCTCCTGACAGCTCTGAGTGGAGCAGAACACAAGTAAATTCCTCTGCCCTGGCCACAGCTCTCCTTCTTTCTCCTGTGCTGTGCACGGTTGCACCTTGTCATCAACATTTTCCCTGGCTGACCATTCAGACTCAGTCCTGTCTGGTGACAAAGCACATCCCAGCGCACAGAGAAAGAAAAGAGAAAGCATGGAGGCTTGACAGGACCACGGGTGGTAGATTGAGTAGTTCCACGTGCACCCGTGTGTGGACATTTAGCATGCTCATGCCTTCAGAAGTGAAGGCCCAAACATCATTCTGAACATGAGTGCCATTCTGATATGCTGCCCAGCTGGTCCATGCTGTCTCAGCTCCAAGAGAGGAAGGAAACCTCTGCAGGGTAGAGCAGGGACCTGAAATTCAGATGATATGGGGAATATTTGTGTCCAATGAGTCATATATACACCATCACCCCATATAGGAAGGCCTTTCTTCACAATGGGTGTACTCTCAGGCTAGGAAGAAAAAAGTCACCATTCCCTTTACCATTACCCTACACCATGTTGTATTTGATTGATCAGCTACCAAAAATGACGCCAGGAATGGTGCAGGCAGCAGACACTGCACTTGCACTTCTTAAATAACTAACACAGAATGAGAAAGAACAGAAAAAACTTCTTGCTTTACATCAGAGCTCATACAGGAGACAGCAGTAAGGCCTGATACATGCCTCCAGAATGACAGTGGGACAGATGGGAAAGACTGGGACTAAATCCCCAGTCTAGAGGCTTCTTGTCAAATGGGAGGGAGAGGAGTCTCCTCAAGATCATGAAGAATTACTTTAGGGATTGAAGCAGGTGATTGTAAAAATCCAAGGTAGAGTAAGACAAGCCAGAACAGGAGTTCTTGGGGTTATTGACACCAAAACAACACAACTCCAACAACCTGCAGCTGCTGACAAAGTCCATTACATGCTGGATTTTGTTGTAAATTGACAATCTCAGAGGTTTCACCCAAACTCTGCAGGTGGTGGCAGAGGTTGAATTGCATCAAAGGAAAATTTTCTCTGACATCCATCTTTGAAACGTATCCATCTCAGCAATGATGCAGTTTGACAATGAATGCCAATGTTAATATATGAGATAGATAGATAGATAGATAGATAGATAGATAGATAGATAGATAGATAGATAGATAGATAGATAGATAATAGAATGATGTGGATAATATACACATTAAGGAAAGTGAAGAACAATGACTATGAGAGCTTTTAATATTAAAGTTGTCACTAGGATGAGCTTTAATTGTGGTAAAGCTGAAGTAAGTTTCTAAGTTTGGATGCTGAATCAATGCCATCTAGTGGTAGTAGGGTTGGGGTTTTAGTGGGTTTTTTGTTTGATTTGTTTTGGTTTTTTTGTTATTATTTATTTTTGGTTTTGTTTTATGGTCATGAAGATCACAGCCAGTTTAACATCATCAAAAATTCCACCTAATAATTATCTTTCACACCTTTGTGAAAATTGTCCAAATATTTCTCTGAGCTGAGAGACTGAAAGCCACAGAAATGTAATGATCAAAATATGAGCAAATTCAAAAATATTTACATTTCCATTTATTCAAATAACTGTATCCATCACAGACTAAGACTCTTTTCTACTGAAGCATTGCATTACAACTTATCCAACACTCCCACTTTGAAAGAACATCTTTGCTTCACTATAACCTAGGGAGATGGGAACATCACACTGACCAGTACTCTCAACCTTATGCCAGTTTGTCTAACAGAAGGTATTTCCTCTGAAGATAGGCCTTACAATGAGAAGCATTTTCTTAGCTTTTAATTATGAAGATCATCAAGTTACCAGGTGTTTGTCATCACACCTGACTCCTTAGCAATAAATTCTTTTATGTCAACAAACACTGACAAGAACAAGACTTAACAAGCAGGAATAATTTCAAAGCTTCATAGATAAACAGAGAAGTTCTGAACCCCCCTGCAGTCGTATATTGTAAAAAGAGCTACTTTGGTGGTCTGTTGCTTACTTGCAGAATGCTGGCAGAAGTAAAATGTTAGAAACAAATGTAGTGTCTTGTCATTACCCCTTACAGATTGACTGTGGTACTGAGTGTAAATTAGAGCACACACACAGTTGTGAGCATGGTACTTTATACTCATAAGACTGGTGTGCTAAAAGTGTATCTACTGATAATTTCCAAGACTGTATTTCTCATGTCAGGATTTATAGCAGAGTAGACACATTCATAAATGTTTGGTATTCTCTTCAGTGGTATGCAGCTCTCAGATAATAAATTGCTTCAATTTGTTCCTAATGTCAGTGCTGATCTACAGTTCATCTGGCAGCAGGAACAAAGGAGATGAGGGTTGTACTAAAATGTGAAAAGGTGGTGTGCTGGGTACCAAAATTCTGCAAAGACTGATTATCTCAGACACAGGTAAAGGAAGCAAAAGTGAGGACTCTCTGGGCAGGACCTTATAGCAGCCCTTGGAAAATTGAGGTGAGAGGACTCTTTACTCTGTGTTTATTATTTTTATTTTTGCTTGTTCTTTCTTTTTTTTTTTCCTGTATTGTCCTATTTTTATGTTTGTCTTAAATCTTTTTTTTTCCCTCTTGGGCTCCATGAGGCTAGTCAAATTTGCCCTTTTACAGAGAGGCAAATCCAGCCTTAGCTTGTAAATGGTACTGATAAATGAGATTGGGGTTTGAGATCTTGATTGCTGCTTTAAACTTTTTCCCCCTGTGAAAAAGTCCTCTGGGACTCTATGAAAGGAATCCAACAATACTGGAACTACAGGTCCTAACAACTGTGTAACTAATGCATTTCTATAAACAAAGTCAATGAATCAGAAGTCTAAAAAAAATTGTTTAAGCAAAGAATCTTTATGTACGTAGTGCATGAAAAATCTGTACATACACATTCACATCTGCAACAGATGCAGATATAGACAGTATTGAAGGAGCTAAGAACTTCTGTGGTCTGTCCTTGCGAACAGGATAAAATAAGCAACAAATTAAGGAAAACATTATCAGTGATACATTGCTTGAATTATATTTCCATTAGAGACAGCTGGAACTGCTGTTACCTTTCAGCAAAGTCAGTTTTTGATGGGATTTGATACCTGAACTCTATGACTTTTACAAGCCCTCACAAATTATCAAAAAATATCTGCATCACTGGACCTGTAACATCTTCCTTGTATATCTTCTCAGTTGCATCAGCTAGGGCTTCAAAAGCTTTTAAGCAAGCTAATATTATTGTCAAGCACTTTGCTTTTCTTAGGCATAAAGTCACGGATATTCTAGCTGAACTGGATGCTTGGAAATTATTTCAGAGGAGTGTTTGAACTTTGGAGTGAGCCCTTTGAGGTGTGTTTGTGAGAATGTGGTATGACCACAGCAGCTGGTGGGAGTGTGAATGTACAGTACTTGGTACTTATCTTCTCCTGGAGGATAGTCGTTTCAGCATTTACTTTAATTATTTCCAAGGACAGCTTCTGCATTTAAAATCTAGAGAGCTCAATAAGTTAAAAATACCTCTTCACCAACCTCTTTAAAGCTACATAGGGATTATGCTTGAAATTTAGATTGTCCTCGGTGTTGAACTTGCCTATTTAAAGCCAAGAGCTCCTTTGATGAAAAACTATGGGTAAGCCAGCTAGAATAGGCTAGGCCATCCTCTGCTTTCCCCTCTACCTTAGCAGTGACCTCCAGTGCCCAGCACTGCCCAGACAAGATGGTCCCTTGCTTTACCTACAACAAGTATCACATGTCACTAATAATCAAGAGAATGAAAAGCAGTCACTAGTGGAAATTTTTATCTTGTAAATACAACTCTTGTCACTATCACATTTGCATTGCCACTAAGCTACAAGAGTTGAAACTGTGTCCTGGCTTGTGCTCACTTCTGACCACATTAAATTCTGAAATGAGACTGAAATGGTAGAATCAGATTATCCAGCTGTAAATTGGACAATGCTGTTTGTTCTCATCAGCTGTAACACACACTATTGTAAAGCCAAGCTTGGTCAAGTGTGGGAAGCAGCTCTCGCCTAAATGGTCACAGAACAGCCAGGGCTGTGTGGGGCTATTCTGTATGACTTCATTTTTGTAGATGCCAGCTGTATGAGTTAGGTAGTTCAAAAGTGAAAAAAAAAAATTATGTCCTTATGGTCACACGTAATAACAGAAAACTGAATGTTTTTGGGCTTTGAAAAAAGTTCCCAAAACCTCTTGCTGGAATGGTTTGCAATTGCAGCAGAGGAGTGGGGGATGGTGTGAGGAGCACTCCTGGTGACAGTTATTATGATCTACTTGGTTAAATAGCACTGGCCTCTTTTGAATATGTTTGAAGATACATTTAATTACAAAATCCAATGAAATATCCTTCATGCTTTATTAAGAAGCAAGAACTAGTAGTCACCATTATGAAGAATTTTTTGCTGATGGAAGAAAATGAATGTCAAATAAAAGGATAATGAAATATCACTTATTATTCCCTCCTGTGAATGAATATGGTATTAGAGTTTTACTTTTGCAGAGCTTCGGAACAGTCCTGGTATATCTTTGCACTGTAGAGAGCTCATGGCAATTCCTCAAAGAATTACATCATAAGGATATTACAGAGCTGTAGCTGTGCCCTACTTATAGAGACAGTACCCAGAGGCATTTTCTTGTTCCTCTTCTAATTTCCTTGTGCTTAATATTTGGTGGTTTCTTAAAAGTCTTAAAAAATGCCTACTTTCTGCATATTTAGGTGATTCAAGACCTTTGTAAATCTGAATGGAGGATGGTTTTAGTCGAGCACTTTCTTGTTGTATAGGTAAGTATCAATTGCAGTGACTAATGCTCTGATGTCATCTTTCTATTGAAGAATCCACTTTTCCTGATGTAAAAACCTCAATCACTTGAACACAGTATAGGCCTTCTCTTTTCAGTTGCTGCTCCAATACCTGCCTTTTCTCACCAGGTTTTTTGAAAGAAAGGACTGTTTTCCTAAAATAAAACCACCCAAGTTTAAGGAAGTGGTGGCCAATCAGCCATTACCAAGACAGAATACTTTTTAAACCACACATTCATGTCTAGTGGTGCTTCTTTTCTCTCAAGTACCAGTTTTCATGTGCAAAACAACTTATCAAGTGCAATGCAATAAAAATTCAATGGAAAAAGGATAGCACTAAAAATGAGTTCCCAAAAAGTCCCACTGTTCAGGGAATGACTTCCCCAGCAGTAGAATCTCCTTTCCTTTAAAATTCATTCTCATTTTTACATTGAGCATCGACCTAACTCCATGATTCAAAAGCTGACTAGAGACTATGAGGTGGCTTTAGGACAGAAGCATTGAACCAATGTAATAATTTTCTGACAGTAGGTGAGGTAAGTCAAATCTCTTTTACTGCCTGATAAATGAGATTTCTTTTGGTAGAAGTGAAGCAGATAGCACATATCTAATTAGATGACACAAAGGCACTGCAGTACATGCTCATCAGGAAAATATCCTCAGAAGATATTTTCAAAAGCTGCTCTTGAGCTAACTCTCAGTTTTCTGGAGGAGAAATCATGCATCCTTTGATGAGGACTAACAGCCTCGTCCCCTCAATGACATTCAAAAATTTAGCACCGTGGGATCAGAACAGTCACGTGTTGTGGACAGGACTTGTTTGGTATGCACGGGTATATTCCTGCATTGAAATTGCATTTCATGAACTGCACTGGTACAGCAGCCCTCCCCTCAAAACAGATGCTGCCTCCTCCCTCTGCACAACCACTGACAGAGGGGAGGATAAAATACACTTTTAAACAGTCACAGCTGTCCATCGCTGGGCCTAATCATCAGCAATTGTGTCACACAGCTCAGTAGCTCTGGGATTATGCATTTGAAATGAGCTTTAAATCGAAGATTGTGGAGTGTATCAGAGCTCACCCAATGCCTCTCTTTTTTGACAGATTTCCAGATTTCATCTGTGCTCAAGGACTTCAAATTTAATTCCAGCTTTACCTCTAGTTTCTTGCTTCCTGAAGAAAGCTGCAACAATTTGCCACGAGGACTATAAATATATTTTTTTCCCTACAATCAAGCAATATTTAATTTCTATTTCTGTAACTATGGCATCACACAAGCAGAAAAGTTTGTATTTCATTGAGTTCGTTTCTTTGAGTTATAAATATTTAAATATCATTGAATAGTGAGTCAGAAAAGAAATTCCAACTACTTTAAAAGGTTATACTGATTTGTATTTCAAGCGATATGAGGAAATAGAGAAAATAAGATCTAGATTATAAAGGTGAGCAAAAAATCTAAGAAAACACTAATATAACAAGCACACCAGGCAATTTACACTTCACTGAATCCTACAGTTAGAAAAGGCACAATTGTCACAAAAATATATATGCTTGCATTGCCTATACATATTTTTAAAGTGAAAATATATATAACATGTTTTTCAGTGAAGATAAAATTACAATGGCACACTAGTTGTACACCTTAGCCACTAACATGGTAACTCTGCTCTAGAATTACTCTCACAAATAGAATCTACAGTCACATGTCCATGGGGAACGAAAATGAGTTAGAGCCCAGAGTCAATGAATAACTGGTGCAATCACTGCAGTAAATCAGAGCAAGAAATTAAGAAAACTGGAAAATGCTACTTGATAGGAACAGAGTTTAAGAGTAGCCTCAAAGCCTTTCTCCATTGTGCTGAATCAAAAGCAGCAGGAAGAAGAAATAGCAGCCAAAACACAGGAAGTACTGACCAAGGTATTTCGAACTGCAGCAGCAAAAATGGGTATTGTCTGCTAACAGTGTTTACTTAGCTATTCACACATTAAATGTTCAATTAAAGTAATAAGATCAAAGCAGATGGCAAATAGTGCAGGAAATGACAAATGTTGTTGTATGAATTCTTTGTGCTATCTCAGGCCTGTGGCCATCCACCTTAGCCTGTCTTTAGAGGTGGCTAGCTTATATGATGCTGCAAGAAACAGCTAATAAAAAACCCAGCTAAACAGAAGTGATGCTGTTGGACAAAATTCCACTTTAGTTTTGTCAAGATGCTGAATGACACTTTGGAACTTGAGGTTTAGTTAAAATACTTGTCTTAACATAAACCTACCAATGTCAGGAGGGGATTAGGAGCTCCAAAGGAGTTGGGTGAACATGTGAACGCAGAGCCTCACATTTCAAGAGCAGGATTACTGTTTGTCTAAGCTCTTGCCTGACACATTTCCTACACAGAGGTTGGAAAATGTGAGCTCATTCAGGCCTCTATGCCCAAATAAAGAGCACCTTGAAAATATTTCTGAAAACTGTGCTGTGTCATGCTAAGAGTTTTTGGTGATGGCCTATTCACTACTGTCCATGCTTACACTGGATGATTTTTACAACAGATGAGTTTCCATGGTTTCTAGTAGAAGCAATTGGACCCTCTCATCAGCTCATCAGACCCTTCAAATGACCTTGTATTTGTTCCTGTACTTAAACACGGTGTTCAAGTTCTTTGTGGTCTTCTTGGGCAGCTGAATGAACTGAAGTCTTTATGTACTTATTAGAAATGTTGGTTTCCATTTCCTGCATCTTTCAAAGTATTTTGAAACTTTTCCAGTTTCCATAGCCATCTTGAAACACAATCAAACTGCTGCAAACTGAGCAGCTTGTAAGTAAATTCCTTACTTTCATGTCTCCATCCCAATTTGCACAGCTAAAACATCCCTTCATTGTAGAGACAGAATCAAGTAACTAGAGAAATTCTGAGGTCATTACCCAGAACTTCTCACAATCACTCTTTTCTATGAATTAATTTCTCATCCTGCAAGCATTCAAAGTTCCATTTTTCAAAATATCCTACTTACAGAGTGAAACTCTGTTAAAAATCTTATTTATAATGGAAGTTTATTTTGGAGTTCATACTAAGAAAAACATATTTCCAGGTTTTTTCCATTCAACAAAAAAGGTATAAGTGTTGTTATAAGAGGATACCTATAAACAATTAATTAATTTGATTTTATACTGTCATCATTGCACAGTCACTTTTCTTGAGATACTGGTTATCCAATAGGAGTATTATACAACTTGAGAAGAAATTAATCTCTTTGATTATTTAATCTTATTCTAAAGTCTGCACTATTTTAGAGTATTAGAACTATTTTTAGACTTGTAAAGAGCTTGGTGAAACAACTGTCCTGATTTCTGAAGCTGTGTAAGTAAAATGTGAAAATTTTGCAAATATAATTAATTTACATTTTCTTCTAAGTCATGATGATTGAGGAAGGTGATCCTGGCCTCTCCTCAGCCTTAGTGAGACTGTATCCAGACTACTGACTGCAATTCTGAACTCCTCAGTACAAGAGATATATGGACCTACTTTTGACACTGATAACATTTTATCACAAGGCATGTGATGGGAAATTTCTCATCTTCTCCAGCTTTTCCATATTTGACAGGTAATATAAAGCATTTCCATTTTATATTGCACTCACACAGCCCTTTATTAGTCAATAATGATCATTCTTTGTCAAGAGACACCAAATCTAAGGCTGATTTGAGGTAATTTTTTCAAACATGCTTGGGCTAAAGATACACATGAGAAGATATTATGCTAGTTAAATGTTTCTAAGTAGATATGATACATTTTATTGAAGAGCCTGCAATAAAATCAGATTTGTGACTCGTGTTATTTACACAAGATAAACATTATGTAGACTGCAAATATTTAATAATTCTAATTTTATTTATTCTCTCTGATTTAATAGATTACTTTCTTTTTATCATTCCAGCTAAACTTTGAATGCTAAATAGCCACCCAGATCAGCAGCTGCTACAACCATAAGCGGAGCTGAATTTTGATTATTCAGAATGTTATGAAACGATGGATGAGTCTGCTCTAAGAAACTGTGAGCCTTCACTTAGCAATGGGCTGTAATCATCACAGTTGATTCACTTGACCATGAAAACAACCTGATCAGAGTCAGAGCAAGGTATCAACCTGTTGTTTAGGTCGGTAACTAGGGAAAGGGAAAACTTGATTTGTAGTAATTTCTGAAATTCCTTTTTAATTTATATACTTTTATGTACCATGAGAGCATTCCTACTGCTGGAAACACCTTCCATGTTGTTTTTGAAACCTATTTATTTTTTTTGGTAAATCCTCAGGGGTATCTTTTATTCCAAACTTCATGGAAATTTCTTTCCTATCAAAGAACTTATTTTTGTTTTATGAATTAGGTTATACTTTGCAATCAACTTTAGTTTACTGACTATTTGCCATTTTGAACGTGGATAAGCTGGATTTCATGCTCCTGGCCTCAAGTGATGTTCATTAGAAATCAGGACATGAGAAGCAACTGAGAAGCAAGAGAGCATACAGTGGAAAATAATTTTAAGAATTCTGAAAACTTAAAAAAATTAGCCTTGTTGTGACTGGACTGCGTAAGTGTTGACAATGATGTGTGGTGAAAATGCAGAAGAGGAGGGAAGAGCACAGCCAGGAGAAGCAGGGAGAATTATGAAGGCATGAATCAGTAAACTAACTGATTATCTCTTTGAATATTGTACTATTGGAAATATTGCTTTTCTGGGAAAATGCAATTTTGTAAATAGCATTAAAAGGTTTTCTGTACTTACAGCTTTCTGATGAAATTAATGTGGGCAAAAAATGTATCCAATTACTAAACTGCATCAAGATGTTCACAACATGGCACATAACATCAAAAACAACTGGGGTCAGAAATGCAAGACAATGTGATATATGTGGAAACTTGTACTGTCACTAATCTTCACATGTATTGCATTGCTTTTTAAATAACTATTATTAGGAAATACCATAATAAAATAGATTTATGTAACTCAATCTTTTTGTAGAAATTATTTTTCATGAATTATTTAAACTCTATAATCCATTTGAGTAATATCTATATCAGTGATCTACAGAATTAAGACTATATTTCATCTCCAAAAACTATTTCTGAAGCCAAATACCAATAAGCATAATAAATAAAGCTTTAATATGCTGAAATAGGGAGTGGATTTTCAGATCAGGAAAGAACTCTTAAAGTAAGGTATACGGTTCGCACATTTTTCATTCTAAATGAAAACTTCCTCTTGTAAATCTATATGAATTATACTCTCTTACTTTAGAGAATTTCTGGTTTTAGATGTTTCATTTAATGAAAAATATTTAAATAGATCACACAGACTGCATTATATTTAAATAATTTCCCTAGCAAAAATGTTGAATAATATTTTCCAACTTCCTAATATTTTAGTTGTCATGAAAGTTTTCAGAAACACTAATTGTGAATGAGGACTGGATATCAGAAGGAGAAGAAGATGATGAGGAGGAGAATTCATGGCTGTACTGAGGGTGGGTGCCAGCTGAGCAGCCTGATTGCCCTTGATGATACAATGATAGTCTGGATGAATGAGGGGTGGGCAACAGATGTCATTTACTGTCACTTACATCTCCTGTATCCTTGTATATGAGCTGAGCTATCACAGTCTGGATGGAGGGCCATCAGGATGATTGGAACTGGAACACTTGTCCTGTAGCTCTACTGTCCTGTCCTGTAGTAGAGGTTGAGGGCCTGGGGCTGCTTCAGACAGGAGATGAAAACATTTTGGGGCAGCCAAAGCAGGAGCAGCTCCTTGGATACACCGGGTGACCCCGAAGACAAAAGCAAACTCATCAAAGAGGTGGGTGGATGAGAGACAACAGGCATAAATAGGTACTAGAGGGGCTCAGACTGGATTAAAGGAAAGTTTTCAGCCTGAGGAGAGTCAGGCAGGGGTACAGGCTGCTCAGGGAGGCTGTGCAGTCTTTGTCCTTGGGGGTTTTCATGACCCGAATGGACAACGCCCTGTGCAACCTCACTGGATCTCACACCTAATCCTGCTTTGAATAGGAGACCTCCCAAGGCCCCTTCCTTCAAATATTATTGTGAGATTAAGAATGAGATATACCTGCCTAAAATATCCACTGGAACTACATAAATTTCAAGCATTTTGGGAGATCCTGTTCCAGTTCTCTCAGGTCTGTGAAGAACAGATTATTCTTGCAAAGGGTCCCATTGGTTATTAAGAATGTTATAATATCCGCAGTTTAATCTCTGAAGAAGCAATTGTAGACAGCTTTGATATAAATACAGTAATCAGAATTCATTCATCTGACAGTGTAACATGGCATTTCATTTTACAGACCAAAAAAAAGAGAAAGAAAATACTTTCAAAGGAAGCAGAAATCTTTTACTTCTCCAGAAAATGAACACAGTCTGGCACTCACAATCACAGCTTAAAGATTAAATGGAGCAGTTTTACAGATAAAGGGGTTCTACTGTCACAGTGAAATTTCTAAAGGTTTTTTTTTTTGGAAGTCAGGAAAAAGGGACAATAAACCTGGAGAAAAGCAGACTGATTTTCAAGCATATACTTGAGTGTTTGTCTGGCTCTTCCCATGAGCTCTCAGTCACAGGTGCACATGGCAGGTGCTGTGTGTGCTACATGTGTTTCTGCACATGTGGGGAAGATGTGCATTTAGCTCAAGTACTGTCAGTCTTGCTGTCATACTTGAAAATATGAGAGTAAATGGGAAAAGTGTCTGTGGGTCCAGTGTGTGAACCTCAAAAAACCATCCTACACTGTATGCAACAAGCTTGCGTTAAATCATGGAGAGTCAGACTAATGTCTGTCTCTTCAAACAAAACTTTGTTTGTGAATGCTACACTGTGGTAAAAAGAGTACACTGGTATCAATACTGCCATGGTATTACAAAATATGGGCAGTGTTGACTCTTAAACTTCCTGCACTAAATAACTGCCTCTGGAAAAGCACAGGCCACACTGTTCCCTGCTCTTCACTTTCTTTACAAACCTTTAAGCACCATTAATTTCTTTTAGGCCAAGAGAGAATTGTTAGGTGCTTTTAGCTCAACGAGCCCATCTTGTTGGCCAACTGCATTCTGGAAAAATATTGTCTGTAGTATTTTCACCAGCTGCTGGCCTGCTAAGTAGAAAAAAGGGCTAACAGGTATCATGGGGTGATAATCACAAGGTTACCAAACCAGTCATAGGGTATTGCTGGTACTTTGCTGCCAAAAAGCCCAGTAATTCCAAGTATCCATGTTTTGCGACAGATGTATTAACAAGCTGTAGCTGCACTAATTTTCTTATAAAGCTTATAGGAAAAGTGTCATTAATAACGGCTAGCCATCTTTGAAGAGTAACATTGATACTTTCAGTTTCTGTTAACACAGAGACATTGAATGAAATGGGAACTTAAATATTTTGTGAAAGATGGCTGCTTCACAGAAATCTGGTCACGTTCAAAGTCTCCTCTGATGACACAAAACTGAAGTGTGAAGGAATATGTGGTACTGTGGCCATTTGAACATTGTACATCTCTGTTACAGGATTTTTAACAGGACCTTAGGGCACGCATGGAGATGGCTCACGAGCTCTACAGAAGGGTAGCTTTGTTTTGAGCAAGGTTCTAAAATACCAACTCATGTAGTCAAGAGCAGTTCTTTAACCTGTTTAACTGTTCTTTAAGAAAATTATCTCTGCTATATAATTTTGGGGATAGGGATCTGTAACTATGTGTTCTTTTTTAATAAACTAACAGAAGAAATACAGTATTGTGAGCAACTGGCATGTATTTGTCAGGACATTTGCATGTTGAATATCAGAGTGTAGCATTTAGTCTTTAACCATTTTATCAATCATGTTATTCTTTGCAGTTAAGGCAATAACTTCTAACAAAAGGAAAAAAGTGAATGTCTTTATAGGAGAGCATGCCAAATTATTCAGTGTTTAAGTATCTTAGTTGTCAGGCTGTAACCTCAGACTCCTGGCTCCTCCTGTAGACAGGAGACAAATAATTGATCAGCGAGGAGAGCTGTGCTCTTTGCCAGTTGGTTCTACCAAATTAATAAATGAACCCCGACTAAATGGCCAGGGAAACTCTGTTTGAAATGTGTAATTCAGCGGATGCTGAGGAATGATTTTGAACTTGATTAGTTTAAATGACAAAGGGTTTTCAAAAATTGCTGAAAATCTCTAACAGCCTGTCTTTGTATCTTCAGAGATATGCTGGAGAGAATACTAGGCTGTATTATTAAGCTATTAGTGAGCTGCATAAAGAGAAGCACAGAAAGGAGTAAAGGCAGTGCCATTACAGAAATCATTGGAATATTTTTGAAATGAGTAGTCTATACAGAAATTTGGTCACTGCATCAAAAACAAACCCAAAAGAAACAGAAGCAGCCCAGCAGTTCTGACAGAAAAATTACAGCTCTAGAGATCTCATCTTTACATAAAAAGATGAGATAAATATTAATACCACCTCATACTGAAATAGTGCCCATGTGTGGTGATGTGACAGAGATTTGGGAAAATGCATGTTACTACAGCTGTCATTCAGATGTCCTGGAAATACAGAACTGCAAAAACCCCTTGATTAAATAGAAGGGAAGGCAGGAAGGCAAGCTTTCGTTAATGAAATGTATACATACAAGGAAGCAGTGGACAGAAAGGTTAGGAAAGAGAATAATTCTTAACATTCCTAATGATTTCTATGATAACCATAACAAGGTTATCATAGAGGTCTTCTCCTGACCTCTCCACAGGCCCTGGAGTAATGCTTGGATAGCTCTGGGCGACTCTTTACCCACCCTTATAGCTGCTGCCCAGTTCTGTGTCCCACATTCAGACTCTTAATCTCAGGGATGGCTGGTTTGACAAGGGACACAATTTCAGCCTAGAGCTCCTCTGGAGGCCAGCCTGTCACTGGTGTATTCAATGTCAGTCACCATTCTTGGGATCAACAAAGCTGAAATCGTAGCAGCTGTTGGAGGGTGAGAAGAGATAATGCAGCTGAACTCCCAGCTTCACAGCTCTCCAGCTCTAAATAATGAGTGAGAATAGTTTTGGACTGCTGTAAGTCACCTCCAGCTGCCTACCACCCCAGGACAATTTTGGAAGTAAGAACAGATAGAGCATAAGGACCTTTGACTTCCCCCCCATGGCCTGGCTATCTGAAATATCACCCATTGGTTTCATTTCCACACAGGAAATTCTTTAGCACAAAGTTCAGCTGCCTTTCTGAATGTTTCACTGGACAGATACCAGGCTCCAATCCTAGACACTGACACAGATTTTCCATTATCTATTTTACTACCTCCAGGGAAATCTTGTTCTGCTTTTCATCTTCCTTCTTGCCAGCATTAGTCAGCATTTCTTGTTGTATCTTGACTTCAATTTGGTACACAGCCTGAGTGATAATAAGTGTTTGCAGGATACCTGCATCCCACTGACTCCCATTAAAATATAGCAAGTTCTATGAATCTCTTGGGATCTGATCAGTAGACTCTTCCTCTTTCCAACAGCAACATTTGTAATGCATCAGGAACTTTTATAGAGCTATCAGGAGAAAATATATAGTGTAAACAACTTCACTGTGCAATCCCAGCATCCAAGCTTTAGCCTAGCAGCTACAATGTGCCTAAATCTTGCACACAGGGGATTCTGAGTCTGTGTGTCATTTATAATATAAAGCAAATAGATTTTTTTATTATTTTAAATAACAACAGCAACAACAGCAAATTATCAGGGTAATTGCACTTTTGGGCTTTTTCCATTAAAGTAAAATCCTTCTTGTTTCAGGTTGTCAGTGTCTATCATTAAAAAGCACACCTGTTCTCCATTGCATGACAAATCTTCTGTTCTGCTAGTCAAGGTAAAAATCATAAGTATACATGTCCAGGGTAGCAACCTTATTTTGGACAGATTTTAGGATATGCCAAGTACTCTGCAGATAAAAGCCATGATTTCAGCTTCCTGCTAAATCAGTTCAAATGGTTGCAATGATGACAGGTGCTGTGCCTCTTGTGTGGAAATTTTTTTCTCTTCCTTTCTTTACTGTTTTATTCAAACTCAGATCTGCTTCTGACTGGAAATATGTGAGTGCTTTTGGAAGCAGAAGAGCCTAAAGTTTGCTTTCCTTAGCCAATTGACTTTGACTAGTGCTGTTCAAATTTTAATTTTACAGGATTAAAATTCATTTGTTATTATTTAGATGCAGAAATACCTGTGCAGATTGTTATTCTCAGTTAGAAAGCCTATTTAAAGAAAAAATGAGAGAATGACTGATTTTTATATCAATGCAAACACTAGATATAGAAGGACTTGATTTTTGAAAGATGAAGGAGACCAATCTAAAGACATCAAGAACTTGATCCAAAAAGGACAGTGTTAAGAGTGAACCCACCTGTGTGCATGTGTATGTATATAAAAGACATATGCAATATTTTTTTAAAATCTTTTTGCAGGAGTGTGGCAATCACTTCTGTTTCTTGTAATTGCTTTTGTTATGCTGCAGTTGAATAGGTCTGTGTGTCTGAGTGTCTGCATGCAGAGGTAGGGAAAGTTGGGGACTGCAAGTGTGAGAGCAAGATGGAAGAGCAAAATCATATTCTAACACCCTTGCGTGATCTGTGATACATTTGAGCACTTGCACCGTATTTTCTTGAAATATTGCATGCTTTGCTACTTGCTGCAATTCAGCATAAACTTGGTTGCTGCATTTTTCCAGCTTTGTCACCAAATAAGAGGAGCCATAAAATAAATAGTAGCCCAAGGGAAGACTTTTCTGTCTGCCCCTTAATAGTGTAGCTGACACCTAATACAGAAATTGAATAAAATGGTAATATTTTCTTTCTGTTTTATTTTAATGAGAAAATTATCATTAGAATTAGACAAATGGAATGCTTACTTGTGAAATAGCAAAAATCTGAATGAGATGCTGAATTAGAAAAATGAGCAATACTTTACCTCACTGTTGACCCACAGATGGTGACAAATGGCCTGTGAGGGTGGCTACAGAAATGGAATCAGGATAACTGGGAGGATAGAGGTAAACCCATCGTGGCAAGATCTTGCTGCCTGGGGTGGAAATCCTGATTTTGAAGATGTGTCACCTTAGATGCTCCTTCACCAAAGAGTCAGGCCATGGAAGAACAGCTTCTCCTGGCACTGCAGTGGCTGGTGCTGGGCTGGATGGTGAAAGGGCCTCCTCTGCTCATTGTACCCAGAGTAAGCTGTCACACTGATCACACAAGCTTGAATAGGAAATTCTAGTCGCTCAGGAATCTTGGACGTGGTAATGGACTGGCCAGAAGGCAAGATTTTGGAATGTCACCAGAGCAGGAGGTGTTGTGTGCTGAAGCATCTTCATGTTGGGTGCTCAAAAGGGCAGTCATGTTTCAACCCCAGCCAGCAGCTGAGCACCATGCTGCCACTCACTCCCACTCCCCAGCCAGGTGGCATGGGGAGGAGAGCTGGGGGAAAAAAAAATATAAAATAAAACTCAGGAACGAACAGTTTAATAACAGAAATAAAGTGAAATTTAATACTAATGATTTTAATTATACTAATGAGAATAGTGCTATTTAAAAAAAATAGTAATAGCAATAAAAAGAGGAGAGAGGAAAAGAATAAAATGCAAGAGAAAAAAGTGATATCTGATAAAATTACTAATCACCTGCTGAGCAATGCCCAGGGGCACTTACTTGAGTATAAACTGGGGTTGGCTGCATTTTTCCAACTTATTAACTGAAGATGGAAAGCAATAAACTAAATTCTAATCCAAGGGAAGAATTTTCTGTGTGTACATTAATAGTATAGGTAACACCTAATACTTACTGAAAGAAACTTAATGATAGAGCAACATTTGCTTTCTTTTCAGCTTAGTTTTTGTGAGAGATAATAAGATCTCTTTTCCAGGCAGTTGCAGATATTATCAATTCTGTTTCCACAGCCACAATTTGCTCTTTTCTTAGGTATGGCTATTTCATACTCAAAGTACACAACCCTGAAACAGGCAGGTTTCTATTAATGGCATTCATATTGCAGAAATGAATTTAAGGTTCTCCTAGATATGCAGATACATGTAATCCTTTGGGAATCAAGCCCCAGAATTACGTGTTGGCATTACTCCCAGCTCATTTCTGAAGTAAAAAGTAAGAGAAAATTTCAAAAAGGATCACATATCTATATTATCACTTATTGAAATATTTTCCTTATGTTTTCCTAAAAACATTAAAAAAAAAAAAGCTAAAAAGTTCAAAGGAAAATAACTTCATATTTCTGTACTGATGGAGACCCTATATCAACTGTCAAATGTGGGAATGATATGTCATGTTTAGCATCAAGCTCAAGTGTGATTCTTTTTACTGTGTTGGAATATGCAACACTGGTTTTCTGAATACTTCAGTGTTGTTGGAAAATGTCAGATTGATTCTAGTCTTTGAAGTAAAGAGATTCTCATCTATAACACTTAGTCAGCAAAGCTCATTGTTAGGCAAAATCATGCAAAACAAGACTGAGATTTTAAAAATGGAAACATCAAAGCAAGTAGCTAAAAATCCCATCCCTGAGAGCACACTATTTTCTTGCTCTTCAAAAAAATTAAATTTCCTTTTTGGCTGATGGACATTTTGGTTCACATTTTCACCCTTTTCTTTGTGAGAAATCTGTATTGTGAAGTAATGTAGGTGTAAGAAGATAAGCAATAGATTCAAAGAAGTTACAAGAATAAGATGCCAAGAAAGACATGATGGTTTTTTTTCTTCAGAACAAACACATGTATAAACTCCAGGGCCCACCACGTCAAATCTTTTTTTGTGGCAACTAGAAAACAACTTAATCAAAATATGTCCATTTGAATTTATAATAGTTACTCAAAAAAAAAAAAAAAGGCATAAAAATTCTTTTCATTGCAAATAAACAGGTTTATATGATAACAGTTTAGCATCTATGATGTTCACTGAACTTTATGGCTCACATCCTGACAAATTTAAGTATTTCCTCTTCATTGTTTTTCATGCAGACACTTGGACAGTTGTAGCAGCTTCAGAAATTCTGTGTGTAGTTTTTGCACAGGTACCTGTTTTGAGGATGATTTTGGAAACTGAGCTATGAGCCTACACATTTATAATTCAGATCTGGACAGGCATTTGCACTGCCAATACTTGCCTAAGGATCAATTCTCCTGGCACTGCAAAATGCATTCAGTCATTAAGGCAAAAAGTTTCATAAAACTCCCATTCTGTCCTCAGTTGAGGGACTGCTGTGGTAATTAGTCACAACAGGCTTTGCTTTTTCTAATACAGAATAAAAAGTGATAATTTTGAAAACAATTTCTGATGGAAAGAAATACAGAAAAAGCAAATGTGCACATGTCTGTGTATTCATATTCATACATATATTACATTTGAAAGGGAGTAATTATTGTATGTAAAATGAAGCTTCAGCCTGCATGGTTCCTATATGGTCTCCTCAATTAAGTATGGGTCCTGTTCCTATTAGCTGTCTTCAAATGAAAAAACACAGACTTTTGACATATGCAGTGCAGTCAAGATGACTTCTCTTCCTGAAAACTAGATTTTCCCAGTAATGATTTTAAAAAGGCAGGCACTAGTAATATTTAACTTGCAGGCAGGATTTCTCCACATGGAACAACATTCCTCCAAGTTTTAAAATATAAAATATCAGTTCATTCAGCTTTAATGACTTAAAAAAACCTACACGTTCCGCAGTTAGGTGGCACTGTTTCCTTTTTCTTATTGAAGCCTTAAAGCCTTTGCAGTTGCCGTGCTTCAGAAGCTCCAAAACATATCGCTTTTTGTGATTAGGGCTTCACTCTGAAAAGGACCTGGACAAACATCAGACTGTCTCACGGGTGTGTAATTATTCCCTTCCCCTCTCTTTGAAGGTGGCATGCGTTTCCTACAGTCTTTGTCTATCACCTTTTGGAATGTGTCACAATTACTGTGGGTACTCTGTAGCTTGGAGAAATGCTTGAGGGTGAAATTTTGATCCTCTGCAGGCAGGTGCCCTGCACTTATTGCTGTGGCCTGCTTCCACTTTCCCTACAATGCCATTAAGGCCTTATATTCAACTCATCTATATTCAAACTGGGGATCCTCTACAGTAAAAAAAAATGTCATTTTCAGAAGACACTTCCTTTCAGGAAAATTATGGTGGTGAAAGGAAGATGTAGCTCCATTTTAGTCGTGGTTTTGTGATCCATCCTTCTACAGCTGTGCCTTGCAAACTAAACTGTCTTGAAAATAAAGGAATTTAACATGATTAAATGTGATTTTTTGTGACTTAGTATGATTAGGAACTAGGCTCTCTAACCTTTGTCAAATTCTAAATTGAACTCATTGAGAATGAGAGCCTCTGTTGATATGATAGGTCACAAAGAAATGTGCAAAAAATAGAAAAAAGAAAGAAAATAGCAGAACCCATAGTACAGAACATAGCTAAAGCCACAGTATCAAAAATCTGCCTCAAATTATTTCACCAATATTTCAAACTTCTATTATATTCATTCATTCATTCCTTCATTCTTTCATTCTTCTTCTGTAATAATAATAATAATGATTTTAATAATAACTGACTTTAATTACAACTGGCTTTATAAAATGCCTCATCTTGCCATTTTTTTTAAACAGGGCCCACCAACTATCAATAAGCCTTTGACAATGTACAAAGAAAAAATAATAAGGCAGTCCATCTTAATTTCTGCCAAGACAAAAATATGGTTCAAACACTTTGTGAAGTGGATGGAGATGTGTTGGAGGTATTGCTTCACTGAAGCACAGTGGTCTTATCCCAACAATTGTAACCCAAGTTTAAGCAAGTGAGAAAGTTTGCATTTTTGGAGCTCTGCCCCATATATTCTACATCACAACCTGGTGCAATATTTTATGTCAAGAAAAACACTTAAAGTCAGCAGTATCCTTCTTTTTATTTTCTAGGCAGTTATGACAGTGATGTACCTTAGGAGTGGTTCCTGGACTTCTCCAATGAAGCTTGAATTTCAATTCATGTGTGGCCAAGAAATCACAGAAATATGCTGCACTGATCCTGTGGAACAAAAAATTGCTTTGCAATTTCTCAATTGCTTTTTCACAAAAAGATTCCAGTATGGTTGCCTGATATAAATCATCTTTCCAAATATTTGCTTAGTCTTAAGTAGTGGTGTTTCCCACTTGATAGAGTTTTGCAATATCTTGTTTCACTAAAACTACACTATTGAGTCATGGTTTGTGTCTTTGTGCAAAGCTACCTTTTTGGATGTAGTTTATTCTGCTCTATAATTTGGTGCTATTTTCAAGTGTGACCTAAAATAAAACATGAAACTTGTATTCTTTGTGATATCTGTGTTCTTCTCACCTTTTTTCTAGCCAATCTTTTCCTTGCAGCTTTTCTTCTCTTCTTTGACTGCCAGTGGTCTGTGGTGTTACTAGAAACTTCATGAACTTGAGAAGTTATCAGCTCTTAATATACCACAGGTTACTGAGCACCCATCAAGAATGTTTTACTATTCTAGTAATCCTTCTGTGAAAGAAGACACCAGGGAATGCAAAAGACCTAATGATGTTGGGCTGTTACTGCTATTTTTTTATTTAATGGTTCCTTTCTTCTCTATGGACATTTGTGGTGGGTTGACCTTGGCTGGGTGCCAGGTGCTCGCTGAGCTGCTCCATCGCTCCCCTTCCCTGTGGGACAGGGGAGAGAAAATGAGATGGAAAAAGAGAGAAAAAGAAGTTTATTCTTTGCTTCCCAGTGGCCAGTGATGGTCAGCAATTTCCTGGGGACCAGGGCTTCAAGTGCCAATGGTTGCTCCAGAGGGCATGCGTTGTAGATAATGGACTTTCCCCTACTTTCTCCTTAGCTTTTGTACCTGAGTGATGTCATATAGTATGGAATATCCCTTTGGCTAATTTGGGTCAGCTGGCATGGCTGTGTCTTCTACCAGGATCTTGCCTCTCCCAGATCCTTGATAGAGAGGGAATGTTGAGAGGCAGCAGTGATACCAACACTGCTTGGCAGGAGCCAGAGCACTAGTGAGTGATCAATGCTTTTCTGGCTACCAACGCAAAGCACAACGCTGTGTGGGCTGCTGTGGGAAAATGAACTCCGGCTAAATCAGACCCAATACAACATTTAACTTAGAGAACTTTTCAATTTGATCAAATCTTTATAAGTGGTGAAGTTGCTAGCTAAACTTTCAGTAAAAAGTCCATCAGCCAAAAAGGAAATTTAATTTACTGTGGTTTTTTAAAAACAAAACAAAACAAAACAAAACAAAACTGAAAAATCCTGGCCTGCTTAGAGATTTGTAAGACATCCTTTGATGATGTCCTGAGGATGTCTGTGGACACTTCTGCTAGAAAACCTGGAAGAATGCAGAGATTTGCAGTAGAAGTTGGCTATTTCTTGTTCCTTACAGAGGTAGCACCTGTTCATGGTTAGCAGGCAGCGGTTCCAAAATCTGTTTCCGAGTAATCTTTTGAACTCTGAGGAGGTAACAGCATCTCTGGGGAAGGGAATTGTTGTATCTCAATTTTTTTTTTGTAAGATCAGCTGATCAAGCTTACTCCTCTCGTCCATGCAATTGACTAGCTTTGCATAACAAAAAAAGAAAGGAAAAGAAAACTCACATTGTAAGTGAAATGTGTTGGGTTTTCTGTCCTGTCTGCAGGAAAATGTGGGAAATTTATCTCCCTTGGAAAGGTCAAAAAGGAAGCTACAATTATATTTTTTTTTAAATCCCTCAGTGATAACTGAAAAAATGAATAATTTTTCTGCAGAAAGGACCTAGAAATTATTTATGATTAAATGAATATAATAAAATCAAATACTTCCACTGAAGTGTTCAGATAAATAATCAGCTGCAAAATGTCAGGTACCTGATACTACAGCATTTGAAATGAGTGTCCAGTATCGTAACATCCAAAACTGACATTTGCATTGGATATACTATTTATTAGTCAGCCTATTCAAGGCAGATGTCCTTCACAACAGATGCTGGATAGCAAAGCAAAAGGAAGTGATAACATGTTTTAGGGCTTATATACTATAATATCACAGCTGCATTTTTTATTTGTCCATGAACTTTTTACATCTGCAATACAGCTAAGTTCTGTGCAATGTGTACAGAAGGTATACAGACATCTTCCTTTCCTTTATTCACAGAGTTTCACTGGCTTATTTTACCTTAAGAAACTATTCCCGTATGAGGTATCTGACACAGGGGAGCTGAAATATCAGGAAAAATGCAACAATTTATTGAATAAATAAACCCAGTGTCTATGGTAGATAGATCTCAGCCAGCATACTCTTAGGTCCTATATAATCACTGTTCTGTTTTGTTCTTTTCTGATTTTGCTGTTATTTCTTGAGATATGTATGCACATAAATTAATGTAATTCATCAATATGACAGCTGAATTTTAAATTTAGGCTTGTTATTTTCTAAACAGTTCTGTTGCTTACTTTAATGTCAACAGTGGTGCAGGCTTTACATTATGTGCTTTTCGTCATCTTTAATTCCGGATTTATGTGGCACAGATGAAGAGGAATGCACATATTCCTCAGTGGAGCAGACATTTTTCTTTTCCGGAGATCTGTCTCAAACAGCACTGTAAGCTCTTCTGGAGTCATGAGACCATCCATGTTTAACTTAATCTTCTGTTGGGTCATCAAAGTGACACGGGATTTACTCAAGGAGCTGGAAAAGCATGTTTCTGCTTCTGCTCCCTGCCAGCAGCCCTGCCTTAAGGCAGAAGTTCAAAATTGTTTTTGTGACCTGAATCTCTCTGCTTCCGTATGTTTGTCTTTGAAGAGAGCATGCAAAAAGCATGCTCACTCATTCCCTTTTGCAGGCTAATCCGGTTTTCTTTTTTTATCTGCTATTTGTCTGCTGGTTTTTTTTAGCTATTGGACCTCTGTTATTCTGCCTCCTCTCCTCCATCCCTGCTCCTCACCTCTCCCCATAAAACCCCCAAGCCACTGACAAAACAGGCAGGAAAAAAAAATCTTATGAAAAAGTGTGAGGAGAAAAGTCTTGTCTAAACCTGGTTTTTAGCATTTATGACTGGGGCTTTAAGCTTTCCCAACAGGTAATCTTCCTCATTAACATGTTAACCTTAGGAGAAAAAGGGCTACCAATCCCAAACCTCTGGTTGCACCAAAGGAAAGCCCAACTCTTTGCCTCCCTGAGAACAAGACCTGGCCAGCTTTCCTGAGGCTCTAAATTTGCTGCAAGTCATAGACCACAACCATGCTGCTGGATTGCAAACACCTTTTTCATTTTTTCAGTGGAAGCTGCTGCACAAGCAATGATACCAGCTTTCTGTTTGTTTTGAGAAGCACTTTGCCTTCGTTTCCATTCCATTGAGTCTGCAGCAGAGCCACAGCACAGTACTAGAGGTAATTTCAAATGACTAAACTTTCCACAAAACAGCAGCTGTCAGGCTTGCCATATGGGAAAAAACCTCACCCACAACAGAACATGTATCCAAACTTGGGACTAATAATGTGATAATAGGGTGGCAGGAATAAGAAAACAGTTGGATAGTAGGCTAGAAAAATAGCCACAAAATTAATTATCAATGTAAAGAATATTTTTATGTGAAAGTTCTGGATACTTTTACTTGTTTTGAGGGGAACCTTTATTTCAGCTGGCAAAGTGATTCCTGATTTTAGAGTCCTGTACAACAAAAAAGGACCTACAATGTTCAGACAAAAATTCATCAGTTAAAAACAATGGCCATGCTCTGCATACCCTTACAAACTTCTCCATGAAATGTGCAGTGAAACTAGCTATAATTAAATATATGCAGATATCACAATAATAAGAGCTTGATTAACTCAATTCTATAGGAAGCTGCATATTAATTTCCATAATACTTAAAATTAGATGAGTTCCATCTGAATTTTAACATTTTCCCTTGCCAAATGAAGATGCTAATCGCACTATTCAAATGTTTGAAGAGAGGATTGAGAAGCTTACTGCAGACAAAAAAATCTATAGTGTTACCATTTTAGCAATACTCATGTGCCCGATGTAACCAATCATGAGTGAAGCCCTTTTACTTAAATATTTGGGAAATGTCTAGCACATCTCAAAAAACCAGAATATTTTATATTCATCTACAGAGAATTAAAAAGGAATGTAGGCTTTCTAATGAGATTACCATGTTATTTATTCTTCTTGAGGGAGAAAGTCATCATAATTTGATTGAATATAATATTAGCTGAATTTTAGAAGATGTCTATCTAAATCCTACTTTAGAGAAACCATACATGTTTTGATATCACTATTGCCTAGTGGTTGTTTTTTTGATACAAATGATTTGTTCTACATCTGGATGTTGAATCATCTACATACCAATAACTATTTGATCAAGCCAACACGATACATGATTGCAATAATCAACACAATACTAGAATCAAGATACCATTTTTGAAGGAAAAAATGCTACTTTCCTATGACATTTCTTTGGTTTTGCTCAGCTCCTGTAGCTAAAATGTAGATTTTATTTTCCATAGAGCTTGTTTCTGATCCAGCTTTTAGGGATGTGTTGGGCTTAGTGTTTGTCCTACTTAAAATTGAGTCTGCTAGCTGTAAATAGCTACTGCTACTTTCAAGATGTTTTCAGTTCTGGTACTGAGGGAAATAGCCCAGCCAATTTAATTCCCAGCATGTGTCATGGGGGTTAAGGACAGTAAAGTGTTGTTTTATTTCTTCTGGAGTTACTAGTTCAATGTATCATGTTTTAAGTAATGACCAGTGAGAAGTCTGAGATGAGTCCTTACTGTAACAACAAATTAACCACCAAACTTTGGAAAAAAAAGATTCTGTGACAGCATTAGAGAATCAATGGTTTTCTCTTATTCAGGCTTCTCCTACAACAAGTGCAGCTGGTTTTAATCCTGCTATTTTAGACTTCAAAGCCTTTTAGGGTGCCAGTTTTCATTTACACCTTATTCTCCTGCTAAGAAAGATGGTGTGATGCATAAAGAATTATTTGAGAGGATGTAGCGGTGATTGCAACCCACTACAGGCTAAACCTATTATTTTTATACCTCCTGGCTTATGTCTCAGCTTATTGATTTCAGGATATCATCAAGTGTCAGACACTTATTTAAAAATCCTCATGTCAGAACAAGAACATTGCCATGTAAGTGCTGTAAAAATTACACAATCCTTGGCTAAATCTTAATCACTGAATTTCTGAACAGACTGATGATGACAGCTATCATGGTGAAAAATGTCATAATTTCTGACACATGGTATGTGTTTGCAGAAAGACTGTAAACCACTACTCCTGCTGTTCCTAGATATTTAGGATGCAGATTGCTATTTTGCATAATTATGGCTGCCACAAAGGATTAAACTTGTACTAAAAATATATATCCCTATCTAAACACAGAATGTGGGCTTTTTTTCATTGCTCTTGCTGCCTCCTATCTCTATTCAATCTGTATCTCATTCTCTTTCTATTGTGCTGCCTCTGTTCTCTCTCCCAGTTGTTCTTTTCTTTATTCAGTTTTCCTTTATGCCTTTATTATTTCTCTGTGCCCCTGAATCTCTAAATCATTGTTTATTTGGGGGAAGAAAAGTCCTTTTCAGCCTTTTTATTTTCTGGTTTTGCATTATTCTCAATTCTCTTTGCTTGTCTCCTTTTTTTTTCACCTAGTATTACTTGATTCTCTCCATTTCACATCATGGCAAATTGAAGTACTTCCCTTTTCCAGAATTCCTGGTTTTCTGTGCTTCCTCCAACAACTTATGTTGCTTCTTCTTCTAATAACTAATTGAATGTTCTTCTGCCTTCCTCCAATGGAATGTGTGTAGATTTTTTTTCAAAATTGTGAACACCAGAATACTTACATAGGAGTGGATGCATCAGCAAAAATCCTTAAGCCATCAGCAGCTATGTATCCAGTACTCTACTTGTCTGATCTGTGAAAAACAAGAGTGGGCTGGAGATTTGGATTAAGAAGTTAAATGAAGCTGAAAAGGTTCAGTTGCACTGTGAATTTGGATGAAGAAAAGCTAAGAAGAAGACCATTGAGAGTGTTCAAGTTAAATAATGCTTCAGCAGAAGTAGAAAAGCAAAACTCTGTGACAAGGGGTTGTTAAAAATTTCTGTTCCTGCAGGAGTAGGTGGACTTTAGATCCAGTCTTCACACAAACTCTTAAATTTGAAGTATTCTTTCCTTCCACTTCTTATCTGATCAATTCTTCATCTACTGTTTCAATTTTGCCCTTGAGCATAAACAGAAAATTAGGCTAACCTTCCTTGGCCTCTGATTTAGACAGTTTTTAAATGGATCAAATTATCATTTAACTGTCCTGATAAGGTATTTACAGTTTGCTTACTAATTGTAAAGAACATCAAGATTATCTGCTTCAAGATAATTTAAATGCAAACTATTGTAATTTCCAAAAGATCCTCTGCCCTCAGAATTAAGTAGTTCATTACTCACTTAAACATGTAGCCTTCAAAGTTACTTGGTTTAGAAAAATCTATATCTGCTTTAGGTATTGCATTTACATGCATTGTGTGACAGAAAATTACTTTTTTACTTGACAACTTATTACAATGTCATATATAGGTTCTGAAATATCAACTTGTTATGCAATTCTTAAACAGAGAAAGATTTCAAAATTATAGTGATTTCAAGGCTTGTGTTGTGATTCTCTTACTTTCTGCCCTATGTGCATGCTGAAGCACAGAAAGAGCACTGGCTTTTTGCTACCTAGAAGGAATGTATAAATCAAATAGAACTTTCAATATATGGTTGGCACTGGCAATCTGCTCTGACAGACTGCAGTAAGAACAATCTGGTAGCCGAGTCATTATCAAGGTCTTGCATCCTGCACTGACTTCTTCTTAGCAGTTTAAAAAATAAATCTGTTAGTTCAATCCCTGTTTTAAGACTGCAATATTAAAAATCCTGGCTATGAAACTTTAATGTTGCTTAATTAATTTAAATTGTACTAACCATTAGCTTTCTAAGGCAACTGAGATACCCAGGGCCTCATAAGTAGCAATTAAGACTGTGAAATGGAAATTGTGATCAAGAAAATAGTGCGCTGGTGTCTCCATCTCCATGATCATTGTTGCACTACAACATTATTTGGAAAAGAATTGGAAAATCATAGGAGACATGATCCTTTGTTTTATTTGAAGGCCTTTTGACCTGCCTCATGTTCCTGAGCAGGGTGATGGCTCCACTTGGCCATTGTACATCCAGACAGTCTTGGTGGTGTGCTCAGTGGGA
Organism: Ammospiza nelsoni; assembly: GCF_027579445.1. Classification (NCBI taxonomy): domain Eukaryota; kingdom Metazoa; phylum Chordata; class Aves; order Passeriformes; family Passerellidae; genus Ammospiza; species Ammospiza nelsoni. Next base: position 103,715,225 of record NC_080633.1, read on the forward strand.
TTTTTAGTCACTGGGATTGTTATACCACAGGGCAGGTGAACTCCCATCTGCAACTGCTGTTTCCTCCTACAAAAGGATGGTTGCCTTTCAAATATATATAAATATAGATGAGCAGACATTTTGTACTCACAAGGTTGCACCTATTTAAGTAGCTGAAGGAAGGAAAGGTCGGAACAAAGGAAATATTAGTATTCTGCAATATGGCACTGAGGTCTGTATAAAGCCCTAAATTTCAGATCCTCAAAGGATTTCTTTGCACATCTCATTCAGCCTTACATGCAGTTCTTCAGTGTCTCTGTGTGTCTGGTGGCATCTGGCCACTGAAAACCAGAAAAGATGGTAGCACTCAAGCTCACTGGTCATTCACCACCTTCATCTCCTATATAGTTTGTATGTAGTGTAAAAATAGAAGGCTCTGTTTCTGTAGTCTGTTATACCATCCACTACAAGCCCGAGAAACCAAATAGGGATAGTAGTGTGTATGTAACATTGATTTTTTTTTGGAGGAAAAGAAGCATTTTAAGTTTCTAATAGGGAACTAAGAGTAAGAAGAATATATTATTTGATTTAAAATCTTTCTGAGTGCTCTGTGAGTTTCTTTGACTTTATTTAAAAACTCAGCAAAAATTTAACTTCTACCTACTGTCTGTATGATCTATCAGGAATTTAGGCAGAGATAAATCCAATTTCATTAACTTTGTCCAGAGACAGCAATAAAGCTCCAAAAATATTGAAGTTAGATTTTCTCTGTTAGACTAGGGCCCCCACTATTTTTTCCTCCAAAATGCTTTTATGACTGATGCACTCTTTCTGGGTTAACTGTAGAGTTGTTTTAGATTAAAAAACAAACAAACAAACAAAAAAATAATAAAAAAGAAGTTGGCCTCCTAAAATTGCTTTTTTATGCATAAATTGCTATATGTTCAAACTAATTTTTTTAAAAGAGCAGATCATCCACAATATAACTGGTGCAGTATCTAGGGGGATATAAAATCATATCCTAAGAAGGTCACTGCTACAACATGTTTTAACCTTGGTTGCATCAGTATGGCATTTGCCTCACTGTCATCTTTTAGCACTCCCTCCAGCCTCATGTTGAAAGACAACTTTCAGATGATTTAGCTGTCAAATAATTTTCCTGAAAGCAGCAAGATAACCAGAGAAAGCATGGCACATGGGGCTGGAAAGGCCCCCAAGATGTCGCTCAGCCTGTGTAAGTGGGTCTAAGGCAGGACCAGCTGCTCCTAAAACACATCTTGCAGATGTCTGTCTGTTATCTTTTTCTGGAAGCCTAAAATGACAGCTCAGTATCAAGTTAGATATCAGGAATTTGTTTCTAACTGTAAGGGTAGGGCAGCAAGGATGTAGCTGCCTGGAGAGCCTGCCAGATGGGAGGCTTTTGGCTGTGGGTGAAACAACCATTGGCCAAGTGTGATGGAGTCAGCAGTTTCTGAGCCTGCCTTGGGGCAAGGAGGTGGATTGAATGAGCTTATCAAGACAGGGAACAGGAACTGTCTGACATAGCCCAGTGTCCCTCAACAACAGCCCTCAGCACTCTCAATGCTGATTACCACACAGTGTGGTGTTTTCCCAAGAGGCTGTCCATCATCCAGATCACTTGTGCTGCTTTTCTCCGCACATTTTTACCAAGGAAGTGATGTTGTCTTCAAGCTGTTGTTGCTGGAAACTTGGGCTAAATGTATGCTCTCTGACTTCCACTTTTGAAAACACTCTAAACTAGCTCTGAAGCAGATGTTTTCAGCCCTGCTGACAGGTCCCAAATATGATTATGACTGCAGCTATTTATTCAAGCCAGAAAGGCTGAACCTGTTTGTGCCACTGAACAGAAGCCAGCAGTGGGCTCCTACAAGGAAAGCTGAAAGTGCATTGGGCTGTACTGGCTGCAGTCTAAGCAGAGATTTGAGGATAGTGATTAGCCTGGCACTGTGGTGAGGCTTTATGTACATCCTGTTATTGATCTCCCCTCCTCAGTACAAGCACAATATCAGCAAACAAGAGAGTCCAGCACTCATGCACCAGAATGTTTAGGGGCATGGTTTATATGTCTTACAAACAGAAGCTACAGGAGCTGGGTTTCTTCATCAAGAAATATTACTTACTGTCTTTGTGAACATCTAGACAGAAGTTGTCAAGATGATGAAGCCAGTGTCTTCTCAGAGATACACACTGGAAAAAAAAAAAAAAAACAAAATAACAAAAGCTACAGCAAAAGAAATCCCCACTAGTCATGAGGGGAAAAAAATGGAGTGTTCTAGTTCAATATGGAGAGACAATGGAAGTTGGTTTTTTTGAGATTTTCAAAGCTTACCTACAAAAAATTCTGAAAAACCTGTCATTAGCCCTGCCTTCAATACCATTTTGGCACAGATAACCTTCAGATGTGCCTTCCAACTCCAGTCTTTCTGTGGCTCTTATTCAGCCCCTTACTGTGCACTGTAGTTACCCTTAGACCTTCAGGGAAGAAATGTCTTACAGAATCATAAAACAACCCAGCTGGAAGTGGCCTTAGAACATCATCTGGTCCACAAATCTTTCATGGGAAAGAGAGCCTAGATGAGATTATATATATTATTACTGCTGCATCTTGAAACCTCCAGTGGTGGGGCTCTACCACATTCCTGGGGAGGTTGTTTCAGAAAATGATTGTGTCACTGCAGAAAAATTTTTTTACATCTAGAGGAAACCCCTCTAAGTACAATTTGTGCCTGTTGCCCCTTGTCTTCTCCATGCAGCTCCTTGTGGAGAGAAAACCTTTGTCCTTTTTGGAGTCATCCTTTAAGTGCTGGAATACTTTAAGTACTATGAGGTCCCCCCTCCCTTCTTCAGGGCTGAAAGACATGACTTCAAGTCTTCCCTCAGGGGGCAGGTACTCCAGCCCTTCACAGCCTTCCTCTGTACCTTCTGCAGTTTGTCAGTATCTTCCTTGAAATGTGGGGACCCGAACTGAACTCCAGGTGTGGCCTGACCTGCACTGAGTGGAGAGGATCTCTGCCAGTAGCACCCCTGTGGATGCAGCCCAGGATCCAGTTTGCCTTTGTTGCTGCAGCCGTGCTCTGCTGCCTCAGGCTCAGCTGGCTGTCCCCAGGTCAGCAAGGCTGCTCCCAACCACACAGATCCCAGCCTGTGTTTGGCTTTTTGGTTGTGTCCATCCAGGAGCAGGGCTCTGCACTTGGTAAATGACTTAAGTAAAATAAAACCCTTTGTATCTTTTGTATATGAGACCCACTCTAGCTGAAAATGTGTAGGAGGAGAAATCATGAGATGAGTATGATTTCATTTTAGAGTGTAAAATAGGATTCAATCATTCCTACAACTCCTGGAGTGTATTGCAGGATATGATTATTAATAATAATAACAATAATAACAACTCCTGTAACTTTCTTTTAGTATCACATTTGTCCTCCATTGAATAATAATGGCATTGTTAGGCTAATTTTGAAAGGATTTGATGTAATCTGAGTATGAGTTAAGAAACTATGATTATGCCAAGGGAAATGAGAAATCAGAGTCTTTTTATAAAGTACTGCATGAAAGAAATGATCCAGTGTTCAAAGTACTCTTTGCCTCATTTTCCAGAATTCACAGTCTTTTCCCTTTGCCATGTTTTATTAGGAAAAGGCAATTTTTTTTCCTTACTGAGCAACTTAGTGAATGAGTGTGTCATAGATAATGTTTGAAAGGAAACGATACTATGTGTGTTAATCATCAATCAGAAGCACTCTTCACTCTTGTAATCACCATCATGTGAAGTCCAAGGACCTGTAATCAACCAATAGAAAAAAATCAGCTATGATTGACTTTTGCCTTAATGTGGGAAGTTATGTCAATGACACTACTTTTGGTAGTTATGCTTCTCCTGATCCAGAGCATATATCTAAGTCTCAAAGATGATTTAAGCTTTTGTACTAGAGAGATTTTTCTGCTTCTAAGAATGCAAAATTCCTTTTTTTTTCAGAGGTCAATCTGTACTACTATAATGCAGTTGAAATTACTACTTTAATTATTAGCAAAACACAGAAAAATTAAATGCATAAATCAGATTTTTATATACATACAAACAAACACAAAAAATATATCTTACATTTAGAGTAGTTCATTAACTGGTGTTTTCACTGGAATCAAAATAGAATTTTTAACTAAAAATTACAAAACAAAAATATCAAAGTTGAATTTATGCTTTCAAAATAAAAAAATATTAAAATAAAAAGCAGCAAATAGTCTTGCAATTTTCAAGTGGAATAGGGACTTCTGTCCTTCCTCCTTAAAAATTATAAGGCATCATAAGGTACAAACTACATTTTTTTTGGTTCTGATGCACTGTGCACCCATCTCCCTTCCTGTGAATTATCTGTCCTTACTTGCTGAAAAGCTTCAGGTAAGGAGTCCATTTGGGACATGATGCTTTCCACTGTTTTCCTTCCCTCTGCTGATGGTGTGTAAGTGAAGGAACACTTTTTCCATATGACTACTCTATCTGTAATATACCTTTGACACTCAGGAAGTGTTTCTAGAAACTGTCACATTATGTTATCAGCCTGATAACAAACGTAACTCTCACAATCTTTTACTATAAATGCATATAAAAGATTTTCCATTTTAATCTGTGAAAAGGTGATTGAATTGATAATTTTTTGTGGTAGAAAAAACAACATTTTTTTGTACACTTGTCTCCAGAAAATGTTGCCTGTTTCATCTGAGAAGCTTTGGCATTCCTGCAGTGAATACAATTTATCTCCTTTGAAAATTGCTTTTGGTTTGTAGAAGAAGTTAAATGAAGCTGAAAAGGTTCAGTTGCACTGTGAATTGGCAGAAGCATTTCTCATTTGCTTAGATTAGTATGAATTTTCTGCCCATTTCTGACAGAACAGTAAAAAGACTGCGCATAAGTAGGCATATATACTGTATTTGTAAGGTTAGCTTAACATCTGAGACAGTAAACACCATATCTAATACATTTATCGTTTGTATTCTTTCAATTTGGTATAAATGTCTTGTACAACATTATTTAATGTTGAAGCCTACAGGGAGAGCTGGAAACTGAAAGCCCAAGAGGCAATATTTAAACAAATATGATGCAGTGCCAGCTCACAGGTCCCAGATCTGAGCTGACTTTTGGATTCTGCTGATGTTGCACTACCAGGAAAATTATTGTTACACTGGAGGAAATGATGTCCAGTATTTCCAAAGCCAAGTACTTGAGCAGGTACTTGGGTTACAAGCCTAGTTGGGGGTTAGTGTGGGTTTCAGTGAAAAGGTGAAACACAAATATGTGCATATTTTGGGCAACATAGACTGCAGAAGAATTTTTGCTAGTTTCTCTCACCAGTGTTTGCAACTCTCATAGGGGTCAGAATAACAGAATGGTTCATTTCCATGCTCTCTAAAATAATAAATACAGACATTTATAGTAATTTGGCCTGGGGTGGGAGGAAAAAAAGCATTAGCAAGAGGTAAATAATATTTTTCCCCATTCTGCAGATGTTGTAGTTTATAAATTCAGATATATTACATGGATAAGTATGCATATGGAAGCCCATATGGAAAATTTCTTTTTAATGAGTGTGTGCACTTCCACACATTTTATTGTGATGATTTCAAGCAAGTTATCTAGGAAACATGTATCTCTAAGCCCATGCATAGTCCATTTTATTTCAGCAGCACTGTTTAAAGCAGGCAATCAGGTTCATGGCCACATTCTTGGCAGTGTTGGGCTTTTAGGGTGCTACCCAGTACTGCCTGAAGCTCTTGAATAAATGTGCCAGTGGTTTTAACTCAGACCCAGTTGCTGTGTCTTGTGGTTTTTGTCCAGGCTGCCTCATGGAAGGCTGAACAATCAGCAGCAATTTGGAGGCACAGCAAGCAGCTATGGTAACCTGCATCCTGATGAGCTGCCTGCAGACTGCAGAAGCATTTCACCTGCACCTCCCCAAGACAGCTCAATTTTGTCTCAGTGGGGTCAGCAGCAGTGCAGCCGTAGAACCAAAGCAGCCTCGTGGGTGAGATGGAAGCCTGTGAGCTAACCCTACCCATTATCCAGAGATGGTTCCTGAGAGCAGGTACAGACCCAGATTAAACTGGAGATGGGAAAGCATGGGAGTGCAGAGCAAGACCTAAACTGTTTAAATGTAAACTCAGCTCAATCATCCTCTCCCCCACCACCTTCCCAAGATGCCAGCTTAATGAGCCAGTTTGTAAAGCAGTGCCATCTCCTTCTGTCCAGATAAAAATATTCTTTGAAGATTATTTGAAGGGCGCTGAAAGGAGTCCTGAACTTCATTAAATTGGGATAGAATGATGATAATGGATAGTTCAGGGAAAAGACTAAAAGGTTACTATCTGGTATAATGTGGTAGTAGCACCAGCTGTACACTGATTTCTCATATGCAAAATTTGTGTCATAAAAAATATTGATATCTCATGTAACAGTAAGATCTAAGAAGTTTCTTAATATAACCCACCAATATTTTTGATTGAAGACTTTACTCTGATACATTCTGCTTTATGTTTAATGAAATAAAATTCTTTATCCATCCATTAGCGGAGAATGTGAACTATTTTCCTATTTCCATTTAGAAGAATTAGGTGAAATTTGATTTCAGCTACATTTCCTTCTCTTATTATGACAGGAAATATCAAAACTTTCTTAATCAAACTAGCTTTATTTTCTTCCAACTTAGTGCTGAGCAGCCCAGATGAGTTCATTCCCAAGGATGTAACATAGGTAATGATAACTCTCTGAAGCTCCTGGCTATCACACAAAAACTTGTATGTACATCTTCCACACCACAGAAATGAGTCTTTAATCTGGGTGGTGAAGAGATTTAGATAAGTATGTTAAAAAATTTTTGGACATCTGCTTCTGGAATGCCCATCCCTGTGCATACAAAGGAGCACTAAGATTCTCATGAATACCTCTGAGTTACTTATGCTGGAATTGTCCATAGATGCTACAGGAGGCTGCTTGTTTGCCAGCTGTACTGAAATATTTTTCCTACTAATAAATGCAGCAGTGACACTTAGGTTGCTCAAATAGGCAACAGACATAATGAAATAGATCAAAGTGTAGGAAATATACCAGTTTCTCCCTGGAGCCCACCTTTTTTTCTTTTTTTTTTTTTTTTTTTTGCCAAATCTGTATCTATTTTTTATTATTTTACATTGAGATTCAGATTTCAAAGTGAATTCTGAAACAAACAGAAACATTACCAAATCCACTGCTTGCTACGTAGACTATTTCCAAAGTAATTTCTTTTTTAATAAAAGGCAAAATCACTGTTCAGTAGTTAGATGTCAAAGCTATAGCCAAGTTGCAAGGATTCCTCACATTTCATGTTGCATACACCAGTGGTGGGTGAAATCAGGAAGAAAATGAAGTCCTGAAAAATTATTATATTCCCTGGGTAGCTTAAATAAATATGCCCTACAGCTGCAAAAAAAGGTAACAATAGTCTTTATATTTACCTAAATGTGTCAATGAAAAAAATACAAATTTTTTTACAAGCAAGAAGAAAGTCATAGTCAATGTATTCCCTAAATTTTAATCTGAGAGGTAATACATGACTTCTTCATGGATATTCAGAAATCAGTCTGGGTTTGAAATATGCAATCTCTACCATAAATTAAAATTGCTTTCTCCTAAAATCCTATTACTCTACCCATCACTAACCTCAGTTCCTTATGGTAGCTTGTAATTTAATTACTTCATTGCATCATTTCATCACACTTATTCACTCAAAAAAATCTTAAGGCCTCTCTATTTTACCTGAGTTCACCTAAAGCATTTTGAATGGCTCCTTTGGTCTGTTGACCTCTGACTCTGTGTTTACAACTGACTCCCTAAGATTAGCAAACTGCAGGGTATTTTATAAAGATGGAGAGGGACGGGCAGGTTGCAGAGAGGTTTTCCTAGCCTGGGTGCTCTGCTCTGCTCTAGGACAGCCTTCAGTGGGGATGAAGATGAAAACAGAGTTCTTGTTACAGCTGTGAAGAATCTCAAACAATCCTTGCCACCATATCAAAGGAACTTGTCTCCGTATTGGGTGTCTTCTGTTGCTGGCAACACTGTCTAATTGCACTTGCCTCTGAAACAGGACATGGCACAGGCATCTTTGCTTTTAAACTTCTCTGTGTTTACCTACAAATAACAGACAAACTTTTGGTTTCAGTCTTCTTTGTAAAAGATATGTAAAAGTATGTAAAACTGAGTATGTAAAAGCCCTTGTAAATTCTTGGCATGAAGCTTTAAAACTCAGGAGTTTTATTCAGGAAATTGTATCTCCACAGGGTAGTGTGTGCCATCTTTGAAGATCTTTTCTTCTCCTCAAAGAGAAAGTCTAGCATTTCCATCCATTTCCCATATTTATTTTCTGTTATGATGAACTGGGTACAAAAGTTCAGACTATTTCACAGTTTCTCTATTTTCATTTTCCTTGTTTGAAACTCAAGCTTTCTACTTGGGTACTTGGGTGACTATTTTGGACAGACTGCTGTAGTATTTTTATCTTCATAGGATTTTGAATTTAATGATCAAAATGTTACAGTCACGCAGTCTGTAGGGATTTTCCTTCAGATACCAAACCAAAAAGAGCTATGCTTTAGAAGCAGGGCAAGCATTGCTTTTTGTATGTGCATAGAAGTCTGCATTGAATGGAAAAACTTGATTTAAAGTATGGAAAACGCTATTCAATCCAATGAGTATCGTCCTTGTTTTCAGTGTTCAGCACTCATTATTTTTTCCTCTTTCTCTCTGTTTGGCTGAAAGGGTTTCCTAGCACCTTGGGAAAAAAAAAAAAAAACATAGAAAAGGATGGCAATCATTATGCAGCTACAATAAAAGATTTCCTCATCCACTAACGTAGATGAGGCATTTCCATTTCAATCATAGAATAAAGAAAAAAAGTGAGCCTGGAACTGAAAACATATTTCCCTGAAATGATCACAAAGACTGGAAATCCCTCTTGTTCTTGCTTCCTTACTTGCCTCTCCTAGGGCCCACAACAACTTATTTAACCAAGGAGCAGCAGATACTTCTACATCTCTTGGCTGTGAGCTGGAAAGCTGAGTTTCCTGATGGGGATTATTTGTGTGAAGACAGTGAGGGTTCAGAGAAATTGGTCCTGCAATGTGAGCAGGACAACCCTGCAGTGAGAATGCAGGCATATGTTTATAGCATTACTGCTCTGCCTCCCACTCAGCCACTTGATGCAAGCTACTTTGGCACATTGCTGTCTGTGAATGTCATAGAAAATACTGTCTGCCTTGCAGGATACCAACTAATATGTTTATGATATTTAAACACTCTTTCTGTTTTTTCTGTCTGGTTTTGTTTTTTTCTTTATTTTTAAATAAAAGGAACGAGAAAGAAAATGTGTCATTCTTCTCTTCAGTAATAATATATTCTGCTCTTTACAAGTAAAAGATATTACAGACTATCCATATATTAGGTTTGTACAACTAACTGTTTCAACAGCTGATAGTGATTTTTTGTGTGAAGGAATGTAAAATGGGGAGGCTATAAGGACTTCTATCTTCCCCTATTCGCCACATCATATGTGATTTTTAGTTATAATCATAATATCCACACAGAAAACCAGACAAGGGACAGCTTGTCTCACACCCTCAGAAACACACCATCTGAAGGAAACTTGAAGACCCATGCTCAAAGGTTGCATATTTACTTTAGTTAAGGAAGATGGGTTTTGACTGAGTCTCTCTGTTTCTTCACTCAGAACACTTTAGGTTTTGTTGTGCAGCAGTTTTAGAAGTCTAGAATCCCCAAGTGTGAAAAAGGGCACAGCCTCAGAGCATACATAATGCACGTCAGTGACCAGGGGAGTCAGTCTAAGGGGCCAGGCTAGACTGAATGTACAGCAGAGCCCCTGAGGTGTGTATAACATGGATGACAATGCCACAGCAACAGTAGTTGTGCTCTCGAGACCAGTTCTTATCAGGAGATGCTGCTGTTGTGTTTCTATGGGACTGATGTAGACGTAGACTCAGTTATACGAGTCATAGGAAACTCTGGAAAAAACAGGACACGTTGGGGAGTTGCTGAACATGCATTTCTGCATCACAAAACCCAACCAAAAGTGTAGAAAAAGCTGTATCTCAGCATGCTGTGCGTGGAACAGTTTCTCCTTTTCCTATTCAGTTTTGTCACAATGCTTTATCTTGTGTCTCTAGTGTCTCTTGACTTTCTGCTGGCTCATAATCGCTTTTTCCTTCATTCTTTTGCTTCCAGAAAAATTACTTAACTCTGTTATGGTAATCAGGCTGGCACTTGGCAAAGCCTTCATTTCATGGGCTCATTTTTAGTGCTCACCATGGCCAGGTCTTGCCAGGGTTTGCTGTTCCACTTTCATGACAGTCCAGTGTTGCTTTACCTGAGGGGGAGTAGTCAGAATGGTTGCAAAAGATCCAGAAGGTCAAACTTGTGACTTGTGTCAACACATTAATGTCTAAGGGCAAAAAATGTGCATGCCAGATTGTTTTGCAAAGGTCTGCAGGATAATTTTCTTTCTTTTTTCTTTTCCTATTAGCTAATATTTTTTTATGCTAGAGGAGGGACATTATCCTAAAGGTGAGTTAAGCTAGTTATCTTCCAATTTCTGGTTTTATATTTAAAAGCCCAAAGGTATGACCATGCAGTAGTAATTATATATTGTTTTGTAACATTATCAGTGAAACTGCTGTATTTTTTGCAGTACTGATCGTCTTGTAAATTTGTTTCCTGACAAAGCCCTTTGGGAGTCCTAAATATTTCTAGCATGTTCTGAGTAAGATGGAAGAAGGAAGAGGGAGATAAACTATACACAAAGACTCTCATTTTAGTGTGGCAAGTTGTGAGTCACCATTAATTACTGCAAGCCAGGCAGGCATCAAGAGATGCATTTGTGAAACACGGCAAAGTGTGGGCAATTGCAGGCCACAGGCATAGATTTTAAATTGTTCATTTACAGAGAAGGGCAGATTTTATAAATTTTAGTTAGACAGCATGAAATAAATCTTTTGTTATTATACGGAATTTATCCAACCTTTGTCCCCCAGTCTCGACAGGTAGGGAACTATTGAGTATAAATAGTTTTTAAAGATAAATAAACACACATGAACACAAAAATCAAAAGTAGCGTCTTTGGACCAGGATTTTTTTCCTATTGTCTCTTTGAACTATCAGCAATGGCTTATTGGATCTGTAATCACCATTCCCAGGGAATTCTGTATATGGACACAAAAAGGGCACATGTTTCAATATAACTAAATTTTGTGATTCTGACCAGTAACTCAAAATATTAAGAGAAAGAATGAGTGATTACTATACACTTTAAGTCCTTACTGTGAGTTATTTTGATTTTTTTTGCTTTTTGAGTTTACATTTTTTTTATAATTAAATATTCTTTTTCATTGTCTGAAGCTGTGTGCCTCTGCACTACGAACACCAAGTAGAGTTATTAATGTGTTTTCTTTTTCTCTCCTGAACTTTAAAACAGAACGGTAGGATTTTCTTCTAGAGCTACATTGTTCACAAGGAATTTGCTAAGAGATTTCATTTCAGTAACAAGAGGTAAAAGCAACAGAAATGATTTATGAAGAGACCTGAGATTTAGCTGGAAGACAGTCATCCAGTGTCTTCGGTCTTAATCAGAAAAGCACAGTGTTCTAAAACACTATGCTTAAAAGTGATGTACAACATGACAAGGAAATGAAAATTGGTAAACTAAATAGTTTCTGAATGAAACCGAGTCTCTTATGGAAGACTTTAACTTAATCGATAATTTTCTTTAGTCAAAATTCTGATAATTCAGATGGAATATACACACTGAACAATAAAAAAACAAAACCAACAACATGAGAAAATAACCAAAGAATGGTCTACTGATTGCTAATTGGAATTGCTGTCCTTTCCTTCAATGAGGGAAAGGACCTCTAAAAACAAGAAAAAAGTGTTCTATAGGTAAAGAATCTCAGAGTGTTTATGGCAAACAAGTATAAATTCTAACTGTGCAGTCCATTTTAATTTAGCATTTTCAAACACTGGAGTTTAAAAACAAAGTTTGGTGTATTGGAAGAATTACGTCTTAATGGGACCACAGGAAAACATAACTTTGTGTGTGAATCATTATAGAATGGTTTGAGCTGGAAAGGATCTTAAAGACCATGTGGTTCCAACTCCTCGCCATGGGTAGGGACATCTTCTACCAGAGCAGGTTGCTCAGATCCCCATCCAATCTGTCTTGAACTCCTCCAGGGATGGGGCACCCACAGCTTCCCTAGGTAATGTTCCAGACCCTCACCACTCCCACAGCAAAGAACTTCCTCCTAATGTCTAATCTAATCCACTGCCTTTTAGTTTGAATCTATCCCTTACTGTCATGTCACTCCATGCTCTTGTGAAAAGTTTCCGTCACCCCCGCAGGCTCTCTTCTCTACTAGAAGGCTACAATTAGGTAACCCCAAAGCCTTCTTCTTTCCAGCTGAACAAACCCATTTCTCTCAGTCTTTCCTTGTAAGAGGTGTTCCATGTCTCTAATCATCTGTTAAATCAAGCAATGAAACAAATTATATAAATGTATGTTGTGCATTCTTTCAAAATTCACAAAACTAACATTAAATTTACACTGATAATGTGCAATGTTATTCAAGTTAATTCAGTTTTCCTACTATGTGCTTCATTACTACACATGCATAAGCTTACTTTATTTCTATTAGGAACAAATTTTAAATATCACAATAGTTAAACTGTGTTAGGTTTCCAAAGGATACAATTATGTTGTCTATCTGCAGACAAGTGCTATAATCATGAAGTCTTTCTCCTGCTGTAAATTGTCCTTTAACATTTGTCTTGATTAAGTCTTAGTTCATCTTTAATACATTAAAGAAGAATAATGAAATAGTGTTTGGAGGGTGCCCCCAGCACTGTTGCCCAGTTTGAATTTCTCCTCTCTCTAATAGATGGAAACAATTTTTCCATAGGATATCCTGAGAAAATCTTTATATTTTAATGAAAGTCATCAAAATGAGATTAGTCTAAGCTATCAAAAGACAAAATTTAATCCTTTACCTCTCACCCTAGGACTCCTTTTATCTAATTTTGTACTTTAAATGTGGGACACCTTGACTTATCCCTGTGTATATCTAAACTCAACTGAGAGCGAAAGACATTTCCCAAAGTTATTTTTTGGAACTTTGTCCTAATTTCTGTACTAAAGTTTCATGTTTTTAAGTCAGTCATACAGTACTCCAACTCACCTAACATTTTAGGGCATGCAGAGTGAGATGAAAAGAACATCACACCACCTTCTGGAAGAGAATCTGATAATGATGATAAAAATATTTTTATGACATTTAATTAATGAAGAAAATATGTAATGCTGTGTGTTTCACAATTTCTTGCTCATATTATTTTATGAGAAAATGTGAGTTTGTTGACTATTTTACCTGTATATATAGTAGTCATGTGTCATTTGGAAAGTGCTGCCTAAAAAGCAAAGAACTGTGTTTAGCAGATATGTTGAAAAGAGAAAATGGCTATTAGGAAAGTAAGTCCTATGCATCTCCAGTGAAAGTTAAAATTTTTTGGGAAAAATTATCTTTTATAATATTATGTTCTGCTTAATTTTCTTCTAATTTTTCTCTTTGATGACAATATAACCTGGTGACTAACATCCATACAAAATTTCTTCATGTGTTGGTCTGGTTCATCTATAATTTCTAATCCATATTTATTGGTTTTCATGAACAGACATGCCAGAACAAATCCAGATTTCCTATCTGGTGCAGTATCTGTACCGTGTATGTGAATGGACAAACACTGGTAAATTAAAGCTTGCAGTTCTTAACACCACAAAGTTTTAAGGTGGCTGTAACTGCTTAGGAAAATGAGGTCAGTTGTTAAATAAGACAAGGTTTATAAGTAGGTATGGTTGGAAATGTTGGGCAAGCCTTTGGATACACAAAATCATCATCAGTTAGAAACATACATGTGCCCGTAAGTTTATTAAAATTTCCAGCTATACTAATCTGTCTAACAGAAGATATTAGTTCTGTCTATAAATATTCTCTTGTGCTCTTAAGCATGGATATATCTAGTTTTGAATTCCTTTTACAGGGTTCATAGTTTATTCCTTTTAAACACTTTCATAAAACTTACCACAGTGGATTTTGTTAGCCCAGCAGAGTATTCTTTTTCCTAGTGGGAATTGCATTGTTTTCATTGCTAGAAATCAGAGCTGGAGATAACAAAACTTATTTATCAGTCCTTTTGCGTTCAAAATCTTGACATGATAAAAGCAACTTGAAAGGTAGATACTTGAGTGAAAGAATGCCTTCTAAATATTTCTCTATAATGCCCCTTATAGTTTCAAGACATCTAATTAATACACCCATTAACAAACTATATATTACAGTTATGATCTACACAATAAACCAGGGTTCCGTGTTTTATTGGTCCAGTATAGCTAAATCTGCATATAAAGTACCATTTACAGGTACCTTCAGACCAGAGGAGTACTAGATTAGTTAAAATAAATACATTTTAATACATATATTTGTATTAGACAATAAAATGTAAGTTGTACATGCTAAAGCAAGCTCATTGTTTAGGCTTAACATAAGCAAACTTTGCATCTTAACAGTAAAATCAGTCAGCTTTCTTGTCAAGGACAATCATCCTTGTGCCATACTTACCCATGCAGTTAGTAACATTTCTACATTACTAAAACTAATTTTTCATTTAAGTGCTAATTTTTCTTCATTAAGTTAACAAAACTTCTTAAATATTAGTATTTAGATAACTCAAATTCATGTTTTCTGCACCTTCTACATCAGCACAAAACTCTAAGCTAAGGAATTAAATCAGTTTTGCTACACTGAAACCTGTCCTCATTTATGCCAGTAGACCTGATGCAGTCTTTGTGCACTTGTTTCTTTCCTTTCAGGGGAGAAAAAAAGGCTTACATAAAAATTATTATTTTACCTTTCACATTAAGTGTTGCTACAGGATATATTTGTAAATTGGAAAGCCCTGAAGGTTCAATCGGATAATTGACAAAAAGTGAAAGATGTGAGACATAATAGATAATACAGAGGAATGTGCAGTAAAATGACATAACCCTGGTCTTTTGTTTTCATTGTTTGAAGTTAAGATAAATGTGCAAGGCTATAGAGCAGTTTGCATTGTGTTTCTAGGTTTTTGTTGTTTGTTTGGGTTTTCTTAAGTGAAGATTTCTCCAGCATTATTTATCCCAGCAGAAATAGCACTTGATTAAAATTACTGTCAACAATAAAATCACATGTTCCCTCCTTGGAATGTGAAGCAGAACAAAAGCTACAAAGGCTAGAAATATGTACTGAAAGCTTTAGCAAAAAAATTATAATTAGCACCAAAGAAAATTAGAGTTTGCTAACTGCTTGTAGTTCACCCATAAATTCACCCAGGGTTTTGCAAGATTAAACCAAGCACAAGGCTACCAATCATGGACGTTTACTCAAGTTGTTAATCAAGTTTTTGGATCATTAATTAAAAACCAAAATTTTATCACAAGAAAAAACAGTATTTCTAGGAAATGAGAGAGCTGATTCACCAGAAAAAGGCATCATGTCTCCTAGTCCTCGAAAATCTTCACCAGGAGAGGGATCCCATGGTCTGTCAAGCTGAATTCTTTAAGTTCACTCTAGAACTAGAGATGTAGGGACCCTTCAGTCCCCTTACTAAGCATAGGAAATCCCCATGAGGGGCTCCCCTGCTGCTCTCTATGGCACACCACGTCAAATTTGCAAGGCTCCTTTGCCACCAAGGGAAAAGTCAACCTTGCCAGCAAGACACATCTAATGACAAGCACACTTACATATTTAGAAAAATCCCTGATAATTCACTTCCTTCTTTATGGAGAATTGCAGCCTGATATTCATATTAACAGGAATGGTGCACTCACACCTCAGTGGTATCCACCATAAGGTGAAAATATCTGCCAGCCCATTACAGACACCCCCTTGAATGCTCTTGGGTCACAAAGGTTGAGGAAACCAGTGGAGCATAAAGATAAAAAGGCCTGGTGATAGAAAGTATTCCTTAAAATAAAATACTGCTATTATCTAAAACACTCATTCTCAAGCTGAACCACTTTTTTTTCACTGCAGATGACACAGAGCAGTCTGAGAGAAGACAGCTTATGTGAGCGATAAAATTACTGCCTCACATTGGGAAGGGACTATGTTTATTTTCAAAAAGCTTTTGAGAAATATATACAAGTTAAAATACCAGTTAAATATCTGCCAGAAACTATTGACCCATTTCTAATAGAGTAGAGGGAATACCCAGCATTTTCTAGGAGCTATGCTTAATATCTTATGGGGGAAGAGGAAGAGCACCTTACATAATCTTGGACCCCCTGAAATCCAGTAGGTCCATTCTACTCCCCATCCCTGTCTACCAGCTCAGGAGGCCAGCTGCCCTGAGAATAACCAGTATTACTGTTAAAGAATGGTGCAAAAAAGGCATTAACCACCTCAGCTTTCTCCTTGACTTTGGTCTCTATATCCTCTACCCCCCGTCCAATAAAAAGCAGAGGTTTTCCTTGCTACTCCTTTTTTCATTAATGTATTTATAAAATCACTTTTGTATATGAGAAAGTGAGAAATTTTGGTTAAGAATTGTTTTGAATTTAAAATTCTACCATGTTGGGAAAGATGTAGCTTTTTTGCCAAGTCAACAGTAACTGTAAAATTACAGACTGCTGAATTCAGAAGTTATGTGGAGATCTTGATTCAAAACCTATTGGAACCAATGGAAAAAATCTCTTGCTACTTCAGAAAAGTAGCAAAATAATTGGTTTCATTTATCAACATGTTACAATTAAATGTTTATTTAAATTATTTACATCCTAAAAGTGACATTTGAGGAGATTTTATTAAATTATTTACATTTTATGGTTAAGAAAAATGGCCTTTTTGAAGCAATAAATCAAGTGCTAAACTGCCATACACCTAAAATATATCAGCAATTTAATTGAAAGATAATACAATAGTCAGCCTGCAGCAAACATGACAAACTCCAGATACTTCTACCAAATGATCTCTGCTGTAACAATGCCAGCTGGACAGCCCCACAAGGAGGCTGAACAAAAATAAAAATACCCTTCAGCTTTCAGTGTAACTACAGAAATATTACTCCCTATGAAAATTCGGTAGAAAGATTTACAAACAGCTTTTTTTGTCCTCTGAGCAAGTCACATATCTGCAAGTGTAGACTGAATGATAAAAACCCCATTACTTATCCATTAACTTAGCTGATTTGAATACTGATAAATGAATAGCAGAAATATTCGCATTATTATTTAATCTGAGACTAAGGTACAATAATGGAATAAGGTCCATTTTGTATCTCTGCTAAAAAATCAGCAGAGGAAAGAGGAACTACAGAAATTCAGAGACATTAAATCTGTTTGTAAGCTTATTATTTTCATGGAGAAGGAAAACAATAAATAAGTGATTAGATAATTATTCTCTTATTCCAAAGAAAACAACAAAAACTTAGTGCTATCAGCTATGTGTGAATGCCTTTTTGATTTTCCTGTCTGGAATACATCAATCTTCCCCAATATAATAAACTGTGTGTGGCTTTAAAAGAATGTATTAACACCCATCACTGATGTTTATTGCATAGGTTCCCTCCTCCATTGTGTTTCCTTCCAATATATTTAATTTCTTATACCTGGATCTAAGGTAGGTTTTGAGCTTCCCAAGATTTTTAACAAAAAATTCCACCTCTAACAGGGCAAGAAACTTTTTTTAAAGGCATACAATTCTGATGGCAAAATGTTGTTCAGTGTTTTTCATAGATCAAGGCAGAGTTCTATGTAAAGGGGTTATTTTTCTATTGTACATAAAAGAAGACCTCCTTCAGGGTGATTTTCTTAAGATGTAAATATTTCAAGAATTTAAAGAGTTTTCATTTCTCTCAGCCCCAAGTAAAACATAAAACAAATGCATGGCCCTACCTGCCACGTTTCTGCTTGCCTCTTGGCACTCAGTGTGAGGGAACACAGTGTAAAAGAGCACCTCATAAAGCACATACCTCTTTGTGTAATATTGATTATGAGTTCATAAACTTCCATGCTATTTTAAACATAAAATATAACACCATTCATTTTCCATTACAGAAAAGTTTCTTTCTCTTTAATTTAGAGTGGCCTGTGCTTTATGTCACAAAAATGACATATCATGTCATTTATGTCGCCCTTTTTCTTCCCCACAGGCTTCTCCAGCAGGTCTCACTGTGGAGGGGAAATTCAGGTAATGCTCAGGAATGCAACACACATCCATGTCTTCAGATAAGCCTTTACATTGCAGGCAGCTATACATCTTTGATTTCCAGTGGCTGCTTCATCATAAGTAGATGTTGCCCAGGTTGAAATTAATTTTTCATGTGTTTGTTTTTTTTTCCCTACATTAATGGGAGTGATGTTGTTGATGAGGCAGACAAATTATTTTCCACTGACTGTAGAGCAGACATTTTATAATCTGTGTGAATCATTGTGGCCTGTGTTTTCTTTCATCTTATTCGCTGGATGTTTGAATAAAGCATGAGGCTGGTGAGGAGTGCCCACTAAAGCAGACTGCAAGGGTTGCTGCTGGGCAGCCTTCTGTCTGTATAACAAGACAGACACTGTGAAGAGAAGAAGTGCTTGAGTCAACCATAAGTAAAGCAAGGAAAAAATGTTGGAGAATCCCTACTGCACATGTCTAGAGCGTGTCTAGAGCAAAACTGAGCACGTAGAATCGCAGAAATGCAGATAGGTCAGGGTTGGAAGGCACCACTGGAGGTCATCCAGTCCAACTGATCTGTTCAGGCAGGATCCCCTAGAGAACATTACTCAGGGTTGTGTCCAGACTGTTCCTCAGTATCCCTAGAGGAGGAAATTCTACAACCTCTCAGGCGAACCTGTACCAGTGCTCAGTCAGCTTTGAAGTAAGGAAGCTCTTCCTGATGTTGAGGTGGAAGTTCCTGTGTTTCAGTTCATGCCCATTGCCTCCCATCCTGTTGCACAGCACTGAGAAGAGCCTGGCTCCATCCTCTTGGCACCCCTCTGCAGACACTTATATTCACAGGTATGGCTGATTCTGGTTTGTGTTTGGATGAGGATCTGGATGAATTGGTGAGACTTTCTTTAAATTTATTTTCCTTGATACAAGGGCAGACACAGTTGTGTGCTGTGTTGAATTGTCCCATGCCATGAGTTGGCTCTAGAGCAAGTAGGTTCCACATAATCCTTTCTTGGCATGCGTATCACACCCAAATTTTCTGTCCTGGGCTATTTTTGCATATATGCAATAGTGTGAATGAAATAATTTCTCCTCAGCTATCTCTTTGCAAAGGCACTAGCTCTCCTGGCAGTGCCCTGCCCGCCTAGGGGCACTGAAGCTGGCACCTAGGAATATGCTGTGCCCCATAAGCTGGGGGGCCTGGGAAGCAAGGCATGGTCTGGAAGAAAAGCATCTTGCTGATAGCTGGAACCAGAGGAGAAGCCCTTCTGTTCTGAGTGTCTCTCTAGGAGACACAGAGGAACATGAATATCCACTCTCCTTCACACAAGGAATGTGCTTATCTCTAGCTGTGGACAAATGTAAGGGGCCAGAAAAACTTCTGCACTGGAATAGCACTTTCCCAATGTGTAAGGGGCCAGAAAGACTTCTGCACTGGAATAGCACTTTCCTCTGCTTCACCTCTAGGGCTGCGTGTGAAGGAGCACACCAGCATCTCAGCATGCACTGTTGATTATATATGCAGGAGGCAGTGATTAAAAACAGTATTTCTCCAGGGTTTTTTTTTTTTTTTGCTATTTTGTTTTCTTCTACCTGAATACCCAAAGATTGGAAGAATTTCATGACATATTATAAACTGAGAGCAGTTAAGTTCTGCCATTTGTAGCTTAGTGAATTTGCCAAGAACGCTGAGGTAAAATTACTTCTAGCATCCCCTTTGCAGGTATTATTTTTAAGAGCTTTCTCAAGATCACAAAACCTTATGGGTGTAATGTCTATGCAATGTTAGCATATTACAGCTCTGAAGGAAAAGATGGGATGATATCTTATAATAAATTTGACTGGCTAAAAAATGGAGTTGAGCTTTTCAAAGTCTGCAATATCTATAAAAGAAGTACAACTCCATTTCTAGCCCCTGGATGCATTCTCAGTTCTGCACTTGAATTTTACACAGCTGCTCAGAAACAAAATATTAGAATCAGTGTTGTTGTGTTTTGCAGCATGAATTGAAGAAAAAGGGAATTATGGAATAAAGAATTAACTTGAAAAATTGTGTGGTCTTTTGTGGATGGCATTTAAGCTCAAGACATACATTTAATGTGTTTTTGCATCTCTACAAATCCTGAGGGATAGAAACTTGTCTAAAAGCATATTTTCTTTGTTAAATGTGTCTATGTAACATTGTCTACCAAATGTTGCTGTGTTATTGTTAGACAGAACAATAAGTCATGAGGCTTGGGAAATATTCTGGTTTCAAACATTTCATCATGTTTATTTTCCCTATTATGCAAATCTGTAGAAAATGAAAAGAAGCCTTGCATAGCAGTTTGTGATAAGTCAGCAATATCTTGTATTATTCTTCAGTTTTTCTTGCCAAAACCTCTTGACTTTGTTACATTCATATATTCTTGCAACCATTAAGTGATGAGGAGGAACAGTCATGAAAAAGCATCAGTTATCTTGTTATCCTATTACAGTGATTTAATGTCTGTTAGGAACTGATTTTTAACATTACTCCTACACATTTGGTGACTGATATACTGATAAAAAGACCTGAGCACACTTTGCATTTCACTTTGCATGACAGAATGAATAGTAGGTAGTGTATGTTTTTAAGATGTAGTAACAGATCCTACAGGATCTTTGCTTTTTACTTATATGTGCAATCCAAACACTTTTGAAATCAACATGCATCTTTCTATTGCTTTTAATGAATACAGAATTTCATCCTTTACTTCACAGAATATGGCAAATTTCTTGCTTCAGTACCAGCTATATTTATATAACATCTTGTGCCCCAAAAGTCTGCTTAAGTCAAGTACAGCACCTTGTGCTAAAAGATGGAGGAATTACTTTAGAAGTTTCTTTTTAAAGCTTTAAATATTTCAGGATGAGTGGAGGAGAAGTTAACATGTCTGCCAAAGGAGCCTGGCTGAACTACAGAAAGCTGATTCATGTGACGCTGGTTCTGAGCCTCTCCTGTCCCTGGCATGGATACACAGCGCAGGAGCTGTGTGAAAACTCACCCCTACCAAATGAGGGGAAAATGCACACTTTCTCTTACAGGTAAGAAGTTAAAGTCTTCTCTAAATTTCTTGTTCCAAAACCTGACAGTGATATTGCTGAAAAACCAAGGCCAAATGCATTTAAATTCCATTAATATATAACTTAAAATTCATTATTCTTCTGAAAAATGTTTAGCTAATTTAACTATGACCTTTCAAAAATGCATTTGTCACATTTTACTCTAATAACAAAACAGTTCCTCTCTTTACTGAAAAATGTAATTCTACACTTAATTTATTTTTCTTTCCTTACTGTGCTATGCCCAAACTAAAATAAATGCATAAATTAAAAAAACGCATTGTTGTTGCTGTTGTCATGTTACTAAATTACTTAGTATTTTCTTTCTGTTACCAAATTATGGCACAGCTTCCTTTAAAACAGCAACAACAACAAACCCCTCCTCCAAAAAAAAAAAAAAAAGAGAAAGAAGATAAGTCAGTCTTACTTGGCTGAATTCAAACACCTGCAGTTGACTTTCAATCCATACTTCCTCTAGTTATGTGATTAGCACCTGTATATGTATTTTCCTATTTAAAAAGCATTTCCCTTCTTGCTGCATTCATGCTGCCAGCCTTCCTGTGGCCATGAATCAAGAAGGGAGGCCCACAACAGAGCCTGCAAGCAGCACTTTTCAGGGTTTACAGAGCATGGGCTTCTCCAGTGAATGGTGAGAGACAATCCTTCTTGGCCCACCACAAAGCAGTGTGGAGGCAGTTGTGAGTCTCACGGATACTTTGACCCAAATTACAGAACAGAAGATGCTATTTTTTTATCCTGTAAGGCTGTTCAAAGGAAAGACATTTCTCTTGCTGAGTAAATGGTAGTTGCAGAAATGTGCAGTGATATTCATTAGTCAGTGGGAAAGAAGAATGTTAAATTAGTCTGTGCCTGGTGGATTGATCAAAACTCAGCTAACCCAGCTGAAAAACTGATGTAGTTGTGTAGGAGAGATTATACTACTTCTCAGAATACCCAACAATAATAAAAAAAAAAAGAAAAAAAATTTCTCGTTTTTAAAGAAAAAGCTCCAAATTAGACATTTTTCTTTGTGAAAGGTTTATGAATGTAGTTTTCTTAGAGACTTTTTTTCCCAGGGAACAGTAAATGTAAATTTTATAAATTCAATGAAAATAAAAATTCTATGAGTCAGCTACTCTCTTTTGTAAGCCTCAAAAAACATAGCATATGCTGTTATCAATGCTCATGTAACTGTTTTTCATTCTTTCTATAGCACGTGTCTCTGAATTCCTATATTAGTGTGAGGAACAATCCTGAAATACATTTTATTTTTCCCCATACCCTCAGGTAGGGCTGTTCCTCCAGTAGGCAATACAGGGTCTGGGGAAGGTAAGGAAAATCACAAGGGAGACTGAGAAGAAAATGAGCTATTTAGTTGAATAAATAATTACATAAAGCAGGACACAAGATAAAAGACATGAATATGTTTAAGTATCATTTGTAAAGCAGAACTAGTTTATATCCCTAGCTGAATTAATGATGATGTCTGGTGAATACCAAGGGAACTAGACTGAGGCTACTGCTGTGGATGAAATAAAGGTTTGATTAAAAATCTGTTTTAAGGAAAAGAACAAGGGAAATAATCCTGTTCACTTCAGCAGGTCCTAGCTGAATTGTCTCCATGTCCAACCTATATATAGAATTCCCATATGTCTTCAGGTAGGCACACAAAAAAGAGTGGGATTTTTTCAGATTGTGAAACGTGGAAAAAACTTTCCCATATTTACAGAATAACCCTTTTAAGAATGCACATTGCACAGTTATGCAATGTTTCACCAAAACTGTATGTTATAAACATGTCTTAATATAGATGCAAACACTTGAGAAGAGTTCAACACCAAACGCTTACATAATGCAACAATGGACACTATTTCAGCACTCAGTGAATCCCAAAGAATTGTGCTGGACATTGCTTCAGTGGAAGGTAGCCAATAAAAGGTCAGCTAGATCCACCTAAAAATATGCCTATAAGCTACAAAAGTGGTTGAGGTGAACCATTGTGGGGTTTGAAACATTCCATGTCCAAAATTGTGGATGGTTCGTCCACCCACAATTCAGAACTCAGTGAATATTAGCCCAGTTCTGCGTATAAATACTAAATGCATACTTTGGGACAGCAAGTTTTTGAAGTCTATCCTTACCAATAAATGAGGATATTCCAGCATCTGAAATTTTCGTTGACAGAAATTGACTGAACAGTGATGTATGGAGCTTGGAGAAGAGTCAAGAATTGCCACATGGCTACAGCAAGTCCAGAAGAAGAAGACTGCAGTTCAGAAGAGGGGAGCTGGCATAAAGCTGAAAGAAAGAAGAATTCTGGAAATTGGAAAGAGACCTGAATCAAGGTCAGAAGGTTTCTCATGAATAATTGAAGGCTTTGGTTAGTTTTATTTCTGTTGCCCTGCAGAATTATGCATTGCAATTCAACAGGAATGAGATATTTTATTCAAGATGTTCAGAGACTCACTTTTGCTATGGAATCTTTTAGCAAATGTGTTAGTTTATTTTTTTTCCTCCACCAAGTAACTCTGCTATCTTTCAGCCCAAATTCCTGCTTGTGCATACAGCATTACTTTCTTTAACTATAGTATGTAGTGCATCTGCTGAAGTGTTACTCATATTGTGAATTGCCAGATAAAATGGTTACTTTTCCTCCTTTCTTGCCCAGATCAAGTAACCAGGTTGATTTTGCATGTATGAGAATAACTCTTACAGTTCACTGAGAGTCTTGTCAGGAGAACCATAGAAAGAGTCCTCCCAGTTAATTGCAGCATAGTCTTACCCTTGCAAAAAACAGGTTTAGTCAGTGTGCTTATTTGCCCTTTAGATCCCAGTTTGATAGCCTGCCAAAACATTTTGTCTACTTTCAATTCTCTGTCTCTGCACAGACCTTCAGTGACACTTTCCACCTGAGTTCTGTTTTGTCTCTGAGTTCTCAAAAGTGAAATCAGTGTGTCAGATCTGGGTAATTTAGGTATGTCCAGAAAGCCCCAGGGTTAAAAACTTCAATAAACTCTAGCATTTCAATTGGTGTGCCAGACCCATCATTTGTTTCCACTTTGTCATCTTACCACAGGAGAAGTATACTGTCATTTGTCTACAATGACTGTAATTAATGCCTCAGCTTGCAATTCAGTCTTTGGAGGGCTGCAACAGGATAATACATTCTTTACAGTGCACTAAGAAAATAATGTACCTGCTTGTCCAAAATTACAGTGCAGCTCCTCTATGCTGACAGACATTTGTTTATATTCACTCAAGTGAGTTTTTAGGTTGATCCTTGTCTAAGCAACATGTTAAGTGATTAATCTTTATTTTCCTGGTTGCAGACATGTAATGTGCCAATTTTTTTCCTTAAAACTTTCCATCATCTCATAAATTACTTGATTGCTTTCTGGCTTCTGGGCGAAAGAAGTAAAAAATAATCTTTTTAGCCACTTTCTACTATCAAATGAAAATGTATGAAAAAAAAAGAGTAGATAAATGGGAGAGACAGCCCCTACAGAAATTACCACCATTGAGATGTCATTCTTACTTATCAGATATTTGAATAACAATAGTGATTATATAAACATATATATGTGTTTCTTCTTCACACCCACAATTAACTATGCAAAATAACTGTTGTACTCTCATTACTATGTATAATAACAATGGTAGGCAATTAACTTGCCTAAAAGATTCTATGATTCTATGATAATTGTTTGAAAAGGGATTCAAGGCTTAATGACTATTTCAGCACTTCTGTATCAGCAATCACTGCAATAAGGGCTTTATGTGAGAAATTAGCAGATGGCATCATGAAATACATTTCTTCTGCTCTTGGGTTTGCACAATGTCCTGCTCATCTGTTTCCATTGGGTGCTAATGTGATTCTCTTGTATTTAATATCTGACTTTTCATTTGATCCCTTCAAATCTCTCAGCAACACAGCAAAGCATAATTGATACCTTGGGAGTGGAGGGGGAAAAACCAGCAAAAATTAGGACTTCTGGAAGGCAGAGGGATTCTTTGAGAGCTGCTCTGAGAGGAACAGTGCTACAGGAGCAGACCCTGTCAAACCATGCAGGACCACCTGCAAGACTTTTCAAAAGAGGGTAAAGGAGTGAGCAGGATGCCACAGTGCTTTTATAACCTAATTATACCTGTTCCCAAAGCATCCCATTAAGCCCAGCAACATTGTTACTGAATCTTTAGTTCCACAGTAGCTCCAAATTTCAAAGCAAAACAACTGCCCCAAAGGAACCCAAATAAAACAAGGCTATTAGTCAGGAAGCAGAAAAAAAGGCAATGGGTATTTGAGAATGAGAATTATTATAAATCCATGAAATTAATGTATTGGGGGACTGGTAAAAGAATGAAAGAATTAGAACAGATGAGTGTGCTGTGATTAGTACTCCCTTCAAATATTTATTTAGGTAAAATAATTGGCAACTAAGTACCAGATAACAATATTTGTAAAATTAAAACATAAACCACAAAAAACTGCAGCAATATCTAATAAAAGAGAGTGTGGTCTAATACCTGATTTGATATTATGCAACCAGTATTATTCATTATTATGCATTATCATACATTACCTATTGGAGGCATTAGTTATGTCTCTAGAAAATGTCCTATTGGATTTTCCTACCAAGTGAAATGCAGGGATATAAGTCTGAGCTAGAAAAGGGAAAATAAACCATGATGAATTGTGAGGTCCATGATCTCTGTCATTCTTTTAAAAAAGACTCAGTGAAGCAACAACGGAGATGAAAAGAAACAGAAGAAATAGTGGGTGTCACAATACCTTACATCAAGTGTTTAATGTAGGCATCTACATAGGAGAAAGTCAGCTAAACACCTATTAAGGTATAAAAAAGTAATAAGCACTTCTACAGAAGTTTTCCTCTTATCCTAATTTAGATACATGAATTCTAGTTGCTTATAGAGCTGGGAAATTAATTCCACAGTTGATAGTTATCTTTCATGTATTTACAGCATCTTACCTATTGTGTTTGATTCAACAAGATTTATGTAGCCACAAGAAAAAGTCAGAAATAATCCTGCTGATTTCCATTTAAATAACCATAAAAGCTTAGTTCAGTATATATGCTGGACAAAGAGACAACAGAGAGAAGAAGATATATAAGGATAAATTTATTTATGACAGAACAGCTCAAATGGTTGGTGAGCATGAAATGGAAAGCAAGACATTTTCAAGGACAGATGGTTATCTAGAGAAGAAGTGAAGCCATGAAGGCTAAGACAGAAAAAGTACAACAAATCATGGAGAGCTAGCAGCACAGTTTGAAGATCTCCCAAATTTATATCTTGAGTTTTGTGCTTCAAAAATATCACTATTTTTATAGTATTGAACAGGGAACTGTATAGGAATATAAAGTAGTTTCCAATCACTTGATAAAAAAAAGTATTAATAAATTCAGTGATACTTATTTGTTTAAAATGATCTATTGTCATATTATCAAGCTTTATTTAGTCCCTATTGTCTAGATTATGTCTCCTATCAGTGCTATCTGTGATGTTTAACATCAAATTTCTCTGTTATTTTCTTCTTTGGTTCTTTTCTTCTTCAAAGAGAACATTCCAGAGTTATCATTAATATGCACATTTTGCAGCTCACTTAGACCAGCACAAGTAACAGCAAATGTCACTTAATTCGGAACAGTTCTGCTGTAAAAGCAGTGTGAAAATATTCTGAAAAATAATTATGTAAAATTAGAAGTAGTTTATTCAACTGAGCAGACATGTTTATTCATACTTGTAACTTCATTAGTGCCTGAATTAAGTATAGCATTTCCTTCTTGGGTCTTGTGTGCATTTGTGAATCAATACAGCTCTGGGAATGTAAGCTAGATGCTATCCCAAATTTTATGTCAATAATAAAGTGCCTTAATTGAACTTCAGCTATCTAAAAGTTAGACATCCAGATTGTTCAAGACAATATTAGGCATCTAGCTTTTGTCAATAAGAATTGAACATCTTGCTTTCTTATCCCTGCTGCTTCAATTCCTTGTCCTCTGGAGGCTTTCACTGCTATTAAAGCTGGATTGAACAGCAAGCTTTGACTAACCTTTAAACCGTTGAAATTAAGTGAGAGAAGTCTCTCTTAGATTGTCATTCTATAAGCTATTGGTTTACCACACTGCCTATTTCAAGCCATCAAAGAGATGGGCTGTAGGTTGTGTCACTTGAGGTTCAGAGTTAAAATTCATCACAAGATCAATATATATCAGTGAGATGACAGAAAAAAATAAAGTCAGTTTGACTTGCTGGTATTGGAACTGAATGAGTAAATTTGTCATTAAAAACAAGCTCCAAGTTTTTAGAAGCTGCAAATGTGCAACACATTTTTGTATAAACATTGCTTTGAATAAAAGCTTACAAGATACATTTTGTGGGCTAAAATATAAAGAAAAATAAATACAGTGAAGTCTGAGCAAAACTGCTTGAGCAAGTAAAAAAATTCTTATCTTTGCAGCAAAGATGGAAGAGTCCTGTAACAAGACATATATGTTTCTGTGCATATCAACACCTGGTCATCCTCACTGAGGTTTTCACCTCTGTAATTCCATTTTGCAACTAATGCTTCTGTTCTAGAAACATTTCCTTCTGGAAACATCTGGAAGCTGGCTCCAAAGGCAAGTTGGAAACCCAGCACCTAAAGACAAGAGTTCATCACATTGTGCCTGCGTACCTCTTGTAGGGGAACAGCCACATAGGCAACATGGAGAAGAACATGGTGCTATTTATATTAATTTTAAGGGGGAAATTTCTTAGATGAGGCTGAGTTAAGAAGTGTACTGCAAAAGGAATGATTTTATGCATTGCAATTTCCTTAAGATCAGGCTTTTTAATGTTTAGTAACTAAGAACACTGTATTAAAGTAACCCCTGCTGCTCAACACTAAAAACTTTGCAAGGGCAATATATTTCTTTTTAGACAATAAAGCTTATGTTATTTTTATGGTAGCTTAAAATGTACATATGACAATATTTCTTTTATTCAGTTCTAAAGATCCTGTAGCTCAGTAAAAGTTTTTTACACATTTAGTTGCAGACTAATTTATGTTTTTCAGAATGCAAGATGAGATACTTCAAGCATCAGAAGAGGAACAAGAACAAGTTTTTCTGTGTCTTATAGATGCCTTTGGAGAGAACTACTGGTACTCAAATAGCACAAACATTCTGGGGGAGATTTCTTCCTTTGGTCAAGTTGCTCCTACCACGGCACCTGAACACTTCCACCACTCCTCTGCTCCTCCCAGTTTCCAAAACACACCTTGTGTCCATATTTTCATTAACAACTTTATCATCCTCTCTAACTGAAATGACTATTTCAAGTAAGCTCATGGCCTGCCATCTGCACATGATTGGCTGGATGGGCACCAAGGCCACTAAATGTAAGTGTTTCACGTACATTTTCGAGACCTGCATGTTAAGGACCAAAGATTTGAGGCTTTCCATACACAGTCAGCAGTTTGCCCTTGGTAATAAGCTGTTTGTGCCTACCCAGCCTGCCATCCCCTGTGGCATCTTGATTCCTCTTTCCAAAATCAGCAACATCCAGACAATACCTTCCACCACCAACCACTGCTTAGAATAAATGAGGAAATGGCACCTCAGAAAAATTACATTTTTAACATTTCACATTTCTGTTCCTGAGGCTGATGTCATGCTGTGCTTCAATACGAGGTTTGTCAGGACAATAAAATAGCAACCATCATCATTTTTTTTAAAAAAAGGTCCTTCTGACTGCCAGAGGGAATGCAGGAATTACCTTTCTGATGTACATTTAAAAGTTCATGTCAACAATTGGGTTCAAGGTCCTTGCAGAAGTAGGTTTCACCACATAGCAGGGATCTGCTGATCCTGGGGAACCTGAAGGGATTGTTTTTCTCTACAGTTATCTGAAGCATTTATTGGTATGATTTTCTGTTTCTAATTCATTGCTTCACAGGAGTAACTTTTCAGAGTGGAAATGGTGTTTAGAAAATTACCACTACCTTGAAGTCATTGAATTGAACTTACTGCACTGGGAGAAGCGATAGTTTGCTAATGGTTGGCATATATACCTTAATTCTCTGACACAGTCACCTAATCTTTTCCTCTTTCTTTTTAAAGAATGCTGTAGTTAGCCATCATAACTGCTAAAACCTTTCTTAAAAATTTTCATTTGTCTTTTTAGTCATCTCTACTACTCCATTTATATTTTTGACAGCAAACACTTCAGAGACTGAGTTATTTAAAAAAGCCTGTTTTCTCTGTAGTTGCTAGACTTCACTGTAACATGCCTCGGGGTCCTTTGGGGTTTTTTTTTTATTTTAAAATTGTTTTTTATCACATTGTGTGAAACATGAGTTATTTCTAGCTCTTCCTGCCACATGGACGAAAGTTTAGAAAATGTAATTCCTTTCAAGCAATTTGTTGTTGTTACAATAAAACCTAGCATCAACAAGTTAAATTTTCTGTTTTGGCAACAAATACACATCAATTTTTCTTTACTACTACTGCTGAGGAAAAGGTATCTGATGTAGAAGTTGTCTGGGCTTAACATCAGGCTGAGTCTCAGCTGGCAGAGCAAGCAGTAAAAGGGTGAGGGAGGCATCTCCTCTGTCAATAGCAATTCTCTAAGAAATGAAGAGCCAGCAAAATTATCTCAAATCTCTCCCTCTTGAAGGGTACAAATACAGCACAATGTTGCAAGCCCTTTGTACAAGCTATATTTGCTTTTTAAGAGCAGTTAATAAGTGACATTCGTGGGTGCCTGGGAATTAGGCACCATCAGGTGTCTTCCTTCATGGATTACCACATCCCCTGTCATATACACACACATGCTTTGTAGGGAGCCCAGATGAGATCCTATGCTCCCCAGTCTGTCTTTGAATCATGCATGACCTTTATATACATGCACAAACTCCTCCATGTTTAATGTTGGCATTATCTCTGACCTTCATTGAAACCTCCTATGTAAATTTAATCTCAAAAAAACTGCTTCCTGAGGTTGAGGGAACACTTCAGTCCTGCACCTCAGCACCTTCAGGTTGAGCAATCCTTTGTGCTGTTAGGAAGCACAACCTCTGGATGTCTTACAGACCTCACCTCTCAAAGCTCGAGAGCTGTTTTTCTTTTGCCTCTAGCATCTGAGCCACAATTTCTTGGCTCTCCCTTGCAGGCTGGTAGGGTAACACCTATCTTCATGCCTCTTCCAAATAATGGCACTGTTTATATATGCAAGTGGTTCCTGTGGTGCCCTTTGTATTGTCAGAGTCAGCTAAAGTTCTGTCTCATGTGTCTCACCCTCTTGTGCCTTCTTCCTTCACAAGTTGTGTAAATTTATATTCTTAAGGGAGGGACTTAGCTGAAAGAACAAAATAGGCCAATAATCTCCTACAGGGCACTTCAGATTTGGATTATTCCATCATTTCCTCTGGGTCATTAGGGGTCCTACCCTGGAGTCTGCTGGCTGTTGTGAGTCCCAATATATCAGTCCTATACACCTAATGGTAATGTGGAGAGTTGCCTTAAGCAGTGTTACCTGTTCCATTCCCTGAACTGGCTATCTCAGCCTTAGGCATTATTAAAGTACAAGTCTAAAGTCACTTTCCTAAACTGAACCTTGTTATTACTTTGTTAATTACAAACACTATCTAGGAACACCTTTTCTTTCAAAATAAATTTCCTCAAACAGACAAGCCATCATGAGTAAATCCCACACAAGACTGTGCCTGTCCTGACACCATCTGGAATTTAACAAATTTAGCTTTCTATAGTACAGCTGTTTAGATCTGAGCTTGTTTTGCAGATACCTTTTGTACTCAGTAGAGAAAAATAGGCATTTCTGGGCAGAGTTTAATCTCATCTGAATATAAAATAGGTTAGATGATTACATTCTCAGATAGGGGTGAAATGAGCCCAAATAGACTTCAGAGACTATTTCAAGGGCCTGATGCTAAATCCTGATGATTCAAATGTCACATAAGCTTCTGCCCCAAGTAAGTGAAAAGACATAGTCACTCCCTAGTTCCTACTAAGAGTGACTCACAAACTGTAATAAGGAAACAGGCAGTGAGCTGCCACAAAGTCAGTAAAGCCCACAAACCACAGGGAATTGGAGGCAGATAGGCTGTCTTTATTTATGTAAGCCTCAGACAGAAATTCCTCAGAGTGGGCCTCCTGCCTGGTGGTCAGTCACTGCAGCTGGAGCAGAGGATGACAAGCACAGCAGCAGGTGGGAGAAAGCAGCAGCAGCAGCAGCAGCACTGATGGTGAACAGCTTCTACTGAGCTCTGGAGACAAAGCTGCACCTTGCTGCTCTTACAACAGAAGAAGACAAGGTATCTTTGCTGCATATAAGCAGTGCTCATTCTTCTAGATTAAAATTGCTTAGTGGGCATGGCAGTTTGTTCCTAGAAACGTGATTCATCCATTTCTTCTCTGTAAACAGCTTTATTCTGTAAAAGAGGAAAATTTCCTTTATCCCTGGGGGAAATGGTGTCCTACTTCTATCTAATGGCATCCTCAGAAATGCATACAATAGCAATAATCACTCCGAGGAATAGAGAGGAATTTATAAGGCTTTGCTCGAAATAAACTTCTACATGTTAAAGGGCAAGGTTATTAAAAAACACTCATAGATGCCTTTATTAAATGAGTCCCCTTTTCTTGAATTCTGAAGTTAATCATTACTCATTCTGAATATCTCAGGCCTGATTCTCCAACAATTGCTTTAGTGCTGCTACTTCTACCTGGATGTAGAGGCATGGCAGAATTGAAACACATCCGAATTCCAATGAAAGGAAGGTAACAAGAGATCTCTGGCATTAAGTTAAGGCAATCCTTATTGACTGGTTTTAAAATCTAGACTTAATCCACAGCTGTTTTCTTTACAAAACAAAAAATAATATTTCTGGGCTTAGCAACTAATTTGAATAATTTATTCTTCAGACTACATCTTTTGTGAAAGTGCCTCCTTGTGATCTTTACATGTAACATGCTTGCATCATCCTGCACCCAGAGAGACTGTAATAGTAATTTTAGTGGATATCTGTGTTGTGTAAGATTTTGCTTATTCCACTGGCATCTGTCTCTCTGCTTGTTTATGAAAGTTTGATTTTTAGCCTGCCTCCCTAACTATGGAACTTCATTCCAAGGGCTAGTTTGTATCCCTCCCCTGTTAATTTTAGAACAGCTCCTACCTGGGACAATCGAATTCATTGCTAAAGGTCTGATTCTTTAGGTCTCAGCTCCCAGAGGACTGAGCCTTTTGGCTCCTGCAAGTTAGAGCTGATATCCTTTATTTATTTACGTGCTGACGTCCCTGAGAACGTGGTGATGAGCCAGTCACAGGAGCACTGTGAGCCCAGTGGCCCCAGAGCCAGTGCAGGGGCTCAGTGCTCTGCCTGGGGGCTGCTGCAGCTCAGGACTCACCTGGGTTTTGTTAGAGGCAAGTCCTCTACCCACTGAAGGCACAGGATAAACCCTCTTGGGACCATGACTTACTGAGCACTCACACACAAGGCCAGGATTGGAACCTGCCTCCTGTGGGGTCAGATGTTTCACCCAACTTCTCTGCTGTTCTTGTTCAATTTCTTACTGAAATGATGTGGGTTTTTTTACAATCAGTCATTGCTGGGAGCATGCTTTCAAGCTCTTAATTATGCAGCAATTATTCAAGCTATATATGCTTGTATGTTGCAAATTTTTTATGTTTCCTTCCAGACGTGTTTTGGATGTACTGGATTCCTTCATGTCCTAAAGGTCTAAGCAGTGACTTCTAATACCCATGTAACTCTTAGTCTGATCTTGTCCCAACTCTACTGGCAAGTACGATCTCTTTCCTTTCATTTGTATCTTATCACATGACATACATGGGCATCCTTTGAAGAAATATACATTTAAGTTTAAATATGCAAATCTATGTCATAGAACTTTTTGTTTCAGAATTTTCACTTGGTAAAAACTGAGTTGCAAGGTGAAGGAAGACAGGCATCATTGTGCCCATCTGTACTGTCAAACTCTGCAATTTTATATTCATCAGATTGAATCCCTTAATGGGCAGAACATGAGAAATCAACAATAGATTTCTTTATGGAGCTTGAGAAACACCCCTCTCCCCTTTTTTTCCCAGAAATTGTGATGTTGAGTAGTTCAATTACAGGAAAATTTCCAAGGTCATGGTTGGTGCATTGCTTCAAGAATCTAATGCATTCAAAGGGAAGTTGGAAAGAATATGTATCTCAAGTACTCACCTCACCATCGTTAACATCTACCAGACGTGCCTCAGTTTATATTCAACATCATCAAGTCAACTTACAGCCTTGCTGACACCAATTCAGAAACTGTATTAGATTTACCATTGCACTGTGCTTTATTTCCCAGAAGTCTATATTAGCTGCAGTTTTCTTTTCATATTTCCCCCTGTGATAATAACTGAGCTTGTTATATGCTGCATTTTCCTTGAAGAGTTTTATCTCTTTTTGAACAAATAGTATGGCAACTGAGGAGACAAAATCATAACCTGAACACTAAATACACGATATCACCAGAAATTTTTGTATTTTCAAAAATGGGAAATATCACTAAAACATCTTATGAAAAAAGGAAAAAAGAATATTTTTGAGGTCTTTTGGTTTAGTTAATGCTAATTTTACTTTTTTATTTTTGGTTTGTATTATTGAATTGGTGAGAATATGAATTTTCATGGTGTACCTGTTCCAAAAGCCTCATGGTAGCAATCTTCAAAGAAGGAATTTTCCTGCTTGTTTGGATGTTTCTGCAGATTTTCAACCCAGAGCACTGTTTACTTTGAAATAGCCAAATAATCCCATGCAGACAGTAATGCTCTAACAGATTAAAATATGTTCACTTAGAAAGTAAGTCCCTCTGTGCTGAGACACTAAAATATTTTCTTTTATTAAAACAAGTCTTTCATTATGAGTATTCTTTGAAGGAAGTGGGTTTTTTTAAACATGGGAACCTCTGGTGTCCTAAAAATATTTGGATCAAAAACCATCCGTGCTTTCTTACTTTCACCAAAGAAAACCAAATCTGCAGAACTTCAGAGACCTCTCAGGAAAGGATAATTGTCAAAGTAGGGCTTGGGAGGAGGAGAAATATTATTCAAATATATTATGAAGAATACCATCATTTTACAAGGAATCTTAATGTGCAGAGAGGTGACTGTACTAATTGCTAGAACTTTATGAATGCTCATAAATAGAGTGGGCAAAGTGTCTTCATTCAATAAAAAAATTGACCAACTGCCAGAATGAAAATGTCAATGAATTATTTGACAAAATTCCTCTTTTTGTCATCTGCTTGCATCTCATATTCTCCTGCTCTCTTGATAACAAGCAAACACACAAGAGGTCTTGGAGATATTATTTTTACTGCATCAGGTTCCAGGAAGCAAAGGTTTGTGCTTTTTATTGACAAATAAAAGAGAACATAGTCAATGGCCAGAGAGTTGTTTGGGGAACAAATGGATAAGTAATGACATGTTATAGCACTGAGGTCCTAAATGTTGAAAAGGAGAATTGCAGGTAAATGGTCCACAGGTCTAGGTCTAATGGTTGGGCTGGGAAGTTAAAGAAGGTTCAAGTGAAATATCTATTTTATAAGAAATCTGGTATCTACAGCATTTGAGAGAATATAGATTAGGAAACATGTCGGTGAGTAGATGATGGTACCTGTAATCTTGTGAACTCTCTCTGAGACATGATCAAAGAAGGATATGTTCTTCTTCAGAGAAAAAATGAAAAATAAAGTTGTGTCTCTCAGACCCCACAGCTGAAGACTTAAAAGAAAAAGCATGGTGAAAGTATTCTGCCTGAGCCAGACCTGGGCTTTAATACTAAACACCAAGGAGCTATAGGGATTTTTAAGTTCAGAAAATAAATGTTTATTGTCATCTGGATAGCATTAGAGGGGAGGAAGAATGACTGCAGCTAATGTGAAAGAAGAATATAATTTGGGATTAAAGGAAAGAAAATTATTACACTCTTAAGGGTAGAATTATAAAACCATTTGTAGATTAAAAGGAAATGCACAAGTCAAATTACTATTAAAATGATAATATTTAATTAATACAATAAATTAAATTTTAAATGTAATTTTTCATTTTTTTTAATCTTTAGAACAGGTATGGTATTGTGGTCTTGTGGGACTACCAGAAGATATTGTTCTACCTGCTGGAAGTTGATGGATCTTGTGGGTCTGTACCAACTCAGGATATTCTATGATGTGGGAATATAAAATCTCTGTCTTGACTTACAAACAGGACATTGCCCAAAAATCCTTAAATGAAACTATTAAAAAGATTTTTCTTGGTTTAAAATCCTCTGTCAGTAGCCAGAGTCAGGGCTCAAAATTTTACTAGGCAACAGATGCTTATGAAGAAATGAGAATTATAGGTAAATAAAGTTTCTACATATATAAAGATATATAAAGGAGAGTTAATACCATTTACGAAACCATGACATTTAGTGGACTTTTTCTTAGAGCCTCTCTTTGTCTTTGCCATTTTTAAGAAATTTGTTCTTTGTGTATTTGCATTCGTGTTTTTCTAAGAAAAGCTGGCTTTTAAGCATCACAATTTCAATAAAAGAACAGTTATATCATCCTTTTCCTGATACATTTGCCTTTTGTGGCTTTGGAAGGAAACTAAGAAAAAATCACATATGAAGTGTGGCTTTATTTCTACTTTATCTTTATTTTTATTTGTTTATATGGTAATCTATTTGATCAATGAATAAAAACATTGCCTAGGTTATTTTACCACCCCGAAAATGCTGTCTTATTGTTGTGCTTTGTTTGCTGAATTATGCAGGAATTATCAGAAATAGTTATTACTTTTGCTTTGTCCCTTATATTAATGCTATATTTCAGTATACTTCTTTGACAGACTCATTTAGACACAAAGGCAGACTGGAGAGCAGTGCATCTTCTCCTGCATTTTAATATTATGGATCCATAGCAAATGCTTCATTGCCAGTTAGGACTGACAGAAAGGAACCATTTTTAGTCTTAAAAGTATGACTTTCTCTGACTGCAGCTGGGGTAAGGAAGGTAGGGATAATATTTTTTCATAGAGGAATGATGAAATTCTTCTTGTATTTCTGCACTTGTACTTCTTACAGTTTCTTGTAGGTTCTCAGGTTTTAGAGTAAATGAACCCTTTTACTACCTGAAGATTTTTGCCATTAGAAAACTTACCCATACAGTTCTTCTGAAGGTTTTAGGGAGTTTAGATTAGTCAGAAATTGGATTGGAAATTGGATTAATGGCATGCTTTTGGTCACTACCTTGCTTTAATTTGAGCAGAATTGTACTTTCAAAGAAAACTGAATCTACTGAGAGACTTTTTCAAACTTCTTTCCTTGAATGAGACAGAAAGTTTTCTGTCCTTCTGCATTGCAAGGATTTCATTGTCCTCAACAAATTTTATATTTGTTCATGCATCATGCAGATAATATTTTATATTATATAATGATGTGAGAATCCTTTCCAGATCATTCACAATAATTGCATCACATTTAAGTATTGCATTTCCTATCACAGTAAAAATCTTACATGTTATTTTGTTAATGACCGAGCAAACCAGGAAGTTTAGATCTCAGGCTGAAACCCCAAACACAGTTAGTGCTGTATCCCTCAAAGCAAAGACATGTCTCACTCTAGCTGACATAAAATCTAAATTAAGTAATAAACCAGACATAAACATTAGAAAAACAGTTTGGAATCATATTAAGCAGCTAGGCATTTCCCCAGTTACAACACAGAAACTGAAGATCGAGGCATGTTAGCTGAATGTGCATAGAGCACAATTGTTCAGTTTAGAAATCCCCAGCATTGCAAAGATGCATTGCTGCACCTTGACATGTAGCCTCGAAGAAGGGTTGTGTTTGTTGCTTCCTTGCTGGCATAAGAGTGGTGTTCACATGACACCAATAGTCTTGGGAGAGAATCAGTGACAATTTGTGTAGACCTTGCTGGTATGGGACATAGATGAATAGGAATGGGCAACATTACTTGAATTGAAAGTTGTTGAGGCTTCTGGTACAGAGGCATTAGAAGGTCATTTGTGAGATTTAGATTTGTACAATGTGCTGAATTCAAGGCTACAGAGACCACTTGAGGTTTCCATTATGATGCTTTGATGAGGTGATTAGTCAGGAAATTATTCCACTTAAAACCTGTACCATTAGAAGAATCATTACACATTATAGAACGTTACACTATGTTCTGACAATGTGATTATTTTAGTACAGTATTTACAGTAAAATAAAAATAACAGCAAATTAGAAACTCTAAGCAGGACTTCTGAATAGCATTATAGGCAAAGAGAGAAAACCAATTGACACTACATTGCTCAGTGCATCAGGAATCAGAAGAAATCTTAGACAGAATCAGAAGAAGGTAACATCTCTTGAATGAAGTGGATGAAGAAATGGATGGTCATGGAATGAGACAGGAAAAGCAGTGCCAGTAATAAAAATCAAAACTTCAAAACAATAAATCACAGTATTAACAAGGGGCTCAAAAGTATTCTGATCTTAATTCCATGCCTGAACACAAGATCAGAAAAGAAATAGAAAAGAAAATCTGAAATTTTAGAAAAGGTCATTCTTCTGCACAGGAAAGAATGGCTATTTTAAGTGTTGGTATATATTTTGAATAAAAGATTTGTTTATTTAAAATATATTCCATGTGCACATCAACATGGCTTTGAAATGTCTTTGGGTGGAAATAGAGCTTGAATAACTGATATTTTCAGATTTAATAAAAAAATCTTCCTTTGTTGAGATTTTTTTTATTTTGTCTGGAACCTTTCAAATTTTTTTGGTATAACTCTTCATGAAAAATGTGAAATTGCACATGAAATTGTACACACCTTACTATCTAACCATATATCTGTTCCAACCACTCTAAATAATATTGGACTGACACAAGCCCTCTTTTGGAAGCAAATGTTATATTTAATATATCTCATCCTGTTTTATGTAATTAACCATGTTTTGAAAAAGAAGTTATTGGTTAGGTGACAAATTTACAGCTGGCAAATACATACTTGAAACAAAAGTCCAAGAAATGTCTCTAAAATTTCAGTGGGAGATAACAGAACTGAGTGAACAGTGCACAAGTGAAAGCTGAAAATATGTGTTGCCAGTGTTCATGTGAATTGCTCATACACATCACCTCATTCAAATTTAATTGCAACCAACAGAGGAAATAACTGACATCATTTTGGAGGACTTAATAAAAGGTGTTGTTTAATGTGCACCATCTACTAAGAAAGTAAAGGAATTGACAGAGTGCCTAGAGTATAACATGGAATGAAAAACAGTGAGGGTGTCACTGCCTTGAAAAAATGGATACATGAACCATACACATCTTGAATCTGCTCCTAAATTATGGATGTTTCAGGAAAGAAAAAGACAGCAAAGCTAAGTGTTATAAACCTCTATTAAAGAATGATGAAAAGAGAGTTTGCACTGAAGAGGAGATGAACAAAAGGGTTAATGAGAGAAATTATTAAGGCAATGAATTGTGCTGCGAGTGCAAATGAGAAAACTCTGCTCATTCTCTACAAACATGTGAAAAGAACGAAAAAGAACAATTGAAAGCAAAGCCATACCAACCCTTGGAGGGACATAGCAAACTTTCCCAGCTCTCAGGAAAAGAATGTGTATCTCACACAGGTCCCACCCAAATAGTGCAAGAGTGCTATTTCTCCTGTTTTTCTCCCAATTTTCCAGAAGAAAAGCCTGTTATGTTGGTCAAAATCCCTCTATCTTGCCCAGAGACCTCCCTGCCAAAACAATTTTTTTATTGTGAGCAGCTGCCCTTCTATCTGCTAGTAAGTAGTACTAGCCATAGAGACTGGGACAATGTAAATATTGATGTAAAATAGCAATGCAATACAATACAAAGTGTTGAAGAAAACTACATATAGATAACAACAACATTCACATTATTGTTATTTTAGGAAGGACATGTACCTCACTAGTATGATTGCATGATTTCACTGTGTATTATCATATTATTATACCTGTTCCACTTCATTGCAAGAAACGGAAATAAAGAAAAGGATTCTTCTGTTTAATGTATCATGAAAAATTTTGAACAAATTCAGATTAATAAAATGATAAGAGCTCCAGTTTTAGGTGGTATGCACTTCAGAGACCCATTTTTCCCACTAATTTGTTTCTAGATTTTTTTACATTTTGATAGCATTCATTTTGTACCTGTCTAGTGACTAATGTAGCAATGTTTGCTTAACAATCAGTGCTGCAGATGGTGCCCTGCCTGGAGCTGGAACCATGTATGGAAATCTCATTATAACTACAGAAACCAAACTCTTGATTTAGATTATGAAAAAAATTAAGTTTTGTGTGATGTTGAAATGCTGGCATGGTGGCAAAATTATAAAGGCAAGGAAATGTGCTAAGGCTTTCACAAAATGCTTTAATCTTCACCCAAAGCTGGCAGTAGGCATGGCCCTGTGTCCTCTCAAAGGAGTTCATTTATCACGAGGGATGCTGCATTAGCCAAAAAGCCTAAACAGCAAGTTGCTTTAACAAATATCTTTCCTTTGTTGTTGCCACTGCTTTGTGACTCTTAAAAGAAGTATAAGCTGAATTATTCAGTCTCTGCAACAGCACTGCAAATTTCTCCCCAGGGCTTGTGGAAGACCACTGCCATGAGCACAGGAGACAGATATTCTGAAGCTCACGTCAGATAATTGTGTTTTCCTGGCACCCAATTCTGCTCATGTTTTTCACATGAAGTGAGAATGCACAGAGGAATTGCTCTGATGATCTGCACGTTTGCAGGCTGAGGAAAGCTTGAAACACTCATGGCATTTCTCACTTGCTCCCACAAATAGCCACAACTGTAGGAATAAAAGGTTCTGTGCTTATCTGGAAGAGTTTAAAATGACAGGTCTAGTACTTTTAATTGCCACGTGTGCTTCAACAGGCTTATATAAAAGGATTTTCACAGAAAGAAAACTGTTTTATCTCCTAATTTCGGAATGTTACATAATCCCTCACATTGCTTGAAGTAGGTTTAATTAGTGAAACATGTTAAGACCATCGTTTTTCCATTGGGAAGTTTCAGTACGGTCTTGCAAGTAGCCTCATACTTATAATAAGCCTCTGGTTCATAGTTCTAGTACTTAGATTTAGTAATTAAGTTACATCCCAAAATGCACTGTACCACTAATTTAGGGTATTTCTGGCTTTAGGGGCCCATGTGCTAATTGTAGAAACAAATTTATTCACAGTAAATTAAGACAAACAGGAAGGCCTTCAGCTGAAATACTGTGGAGAATATTTGCTAAAGCTGAAATGGATTAAAAAGCTTCAGTAAGACTTTGTACTATCAGACTAAATGAAACATGTTTCAGAATTTAAACATAAATAGATAATTCAGTTTTTAAAAATACCTAGGGAGCATTAACTGAGGGGCATGTATGCTAAATCTGGAAGAAATGCTACTGCTTTAAATGCTCAAAGCTTTGCTAGCAGAACTGCCAGAATGCATTCGTACTTAAAGGAGAGCACAATTCTATTG
Source organism: Ammospiza nelsoni (assembly GCF_027579445.1). Lineage (NCBI taxonomy): Eukaryota > Metazoa > Chordata > Aves > Passeriformes > Passerellidae > Ammospiza > Ammospiza nelsoni. The sequence goes on from NC_080633.1 coordinate 103,756,165, forward strand.
AAATGTTTAAGTACATATTTTGATAGCATGTGAGAAAGTGCACGTGCTTTTGCTTCATTTTTTACAGATGCACCCTCAGATTTAATTTTGGTATTTTGGATTATTGTATTTTGATTCACTGTTACACAGCAGTAATTAAAACAGGTGTTCCTTGTAATACAAAACTCTCCACTTAGATGCTGCTGTGTTCTTCCATTAAAAAATGTGGATATTAGATGATCACATACTAAGAAAAGTATTATTACCTGCTCTCTCATCCATAGGCAAACAGCAGATGTAGAGATTTAAGCATTCTGGAGATAATCTGGTAACTATTGTTAGTATAGCATTATTTGAACAAATAATGCTTTTCATTGGATCAAAAGCATTTCTGAATGTGATTAAACCAGTCTCCTACTTGGGGTTTATTTTCCCTTTGATAAATACTTGCAATGGTCATGCCATTGGATGCCATACAAGCATTTTTTTCTGTGGTAATAGGACTACTTTGTACTTTCAGCTACAAACCTGACATACTTTCATTATTAAGTCACAAGAAGGACACACATATCTTCTTTTCTTTTCAGCCAAATAGTAAATCCCTATCTTATCATTCCATGAAACGAAGAGATTTTACTGTCTTCTGGGTATGGACCAGCCCAGTTTCATGATGCCCCCCAGCAATGGGGCACACAAGGGCTGGTGAGGGGGCTGCCCTGCATCCTGGGAAGCACAGGGAGGGCTGGCACTCCCCAGCTGCACCATCTCCTCCCTGGGAAATGCAGTGCAGTGCAGTGTGCTTACAGTTAAGATCGACAAAGAAATTGAGAACTTATCTCCCTTGGGGCTCACGTTGTTTTTCTTCCTTTCTCAGCACCTCTACCAGTTCCTCAGACAAGTTAAGCTGGATAAACTAAAGGGGGAATTAAAAAGATCGCATGGCTGTGTCCTTGCCCTAAATTCTAAGAATAGTTTATTTAACTTTTCTTTATGGACAGTTTAGGCCATCAGGGATCCCTGAGGACAGCCAGCTGCCTACATGAAATATAGTCCCTCTGCATTTTTTGAAGTTATGATTCAATTGCTAGTTTTAATCAGATTCTGCAGAACACCCAGTTTTCTGATTCTGAAAAAAGTCTCAACTTCTAACTCTGGAAACCCCTTCCAGAGACAGTTTCACTGAGAAATCTGAAATATTTCTGCTGTAGCAAAACTTGCAGGAATAAAGCCCAAAGGAGATGCTACCACAGAAGATATAACTCAGTTTTAGACAATGGAGTTTTGTTTATTTCCAAGACAACTTGTTCTCAGGCTCCTGTGTAATTCAAGAGTGTACTCAGGATATGTATTGGATGGGGATATCTAAGTTCCCTTTTCTTACCCTCATGACATGGTTGAGTTTTCATGGTCTCCAGAAGTAAGTCAGTGTAGTTGGTTTGACTTCAGCGCAGCATTTGGAAGAACCAATCCAGATTTCGTTAATTTTAAAATAGTTCCTTTAATAGAATGAATGCAATCAAAAAGAAATCTATTAAATGACCATCCAGTTTTGTGCACTGCAGAATGTGTTCACTCTTTGGAGTTTAATTTAGTTACTTTACTTTTCAGAGATTTATTTTAGGCCTTCCTGATTTGTTGAAGTAGCAATTTGCACATTGTATAATCTGTTTATAGACTGCAGCCACTAGAAGGTTATTAGGGATATGAATCTATTTTGCCTTCAGACTTTTCTGTCAAAGACTGATCTGAAATGAAAAAATAATTGCGCACTCTTTCAGATTATGTTTGGATGATAGTTTTGATACCCAATAGAACTGAAACAGGCTTTTTTCTCCAGGGGAGAATAAAAACACCAAAATCATTTTGTTCCACTGGAAGGAGCAGATTCATTTATACTTATGCTAAAAACTGTAAACAGGATTGGACGTGCTCTCTGTGAAGAACATGGGATATCACATCTGAGAGAGACAGAATGGGTTTGATTTGTCATCTTCCCCTTTTCAAAACCTAACTAAGGGAAATATCTACAGTGCTTCAGGAAAGGATTACTTCACCTAATCACTTGTCCTCATGCACAGTTGAGTAGATGTGTGCTGTAACTACATCTGAGAAACAAGCAGGCTGAAGGTAAAGCCGGAGCTCTGGGTGCCTACCCTTCCCCTCCTGAGGAGCATCCCTGCCATTGCTGTATTGGAGGGAGCTCTTCAGCCTCTGGCAGTACAGGAGCAGCATCTCCCTCACAAGCAGTGTAGTGAGCTGTGTTTTGCCCAAAGTTTCCTATAGTTAGAACACCCATTAATTAAAAAATGCAGAGGAGAGGAGGAAATGAATGCAGCATTTGTCATAAATTGTAGTGTTCTCTACCTGCTTTGCCTGATTTCATGTTTAGCAATGGTAGGGCTGGTAAAATAATAGAGAATAATTACAATCCAGTTCTAAAAGTCTAAGGAATGGTAGGCTGACAGCAACCTTGTGCAGCTCAACAAGAGCAAACACAGATCTCTGCATCTGCAGGGGAATGACCCATGCAGCTCCTGTGCAGGCTGGGGAGCAGCTGGGAAGGAGCAGATATTGGGACCTGACAGGTGCAGGATGAGCAGGAGTCAGCAACAGGTCCTGGTAGCAGTGGGACAGAGCCTCATCAGGGCAGTGCTGCCACATGGATGGCCAGCTCAAATTACAGACAAGAAAAAACGTACTCACCAAGAGAGTGGTTAATTCCAGGAGCAGGTTCTCCAGAGAAGATGTGGAACATGCATCCCTGGAAATATTCAGAACTTGGCTGGACAAGGCCATGGGTGGGACTTTGAGCAGGACCTTGGATCCAAGGACTCTCACTATGTAAATTATTCTATGTTTCTATGCCAAAGAAGACAAGCATGGACTACACCTTCCTACTCCTGAAGTTAAAGCTGATCTTGGTGACTTCTCCATTTCACAGATCATAAAAATGTCTGAAAATGAAACAAATATGGAAAGAGGGGACAGGGGGGATGATGGAAGAAGGGAATTGGGTCCTTTTTGGACATATTCATAAGCAGCAATAGTCTCTTTGGATTATAAAGACTGCAGCCTGGAGAATTATTAGGTCAACCAAACTGTTGGTAGAAACTGGCCTGAAATCTGAGTTTGACATAATTTTATCTGTTTACATGAACTGAGCTGTACGATGAGCTATTTTTAGCTGGTGATAATGAACTTCAACAGCTTACAGGACAAATGACTAAGATGGGTCCAACTGTGCAGCGATAGGAGTGAAAACCAGAAGTCTTCTCACAGATCTACTGCATGCTAAATATTTTCCATAAATGTTTTGAAAAACCTCAGATAAAAAATACTGTACAAAGGTAATATAATATTACTCATATTATTGTGTTTATTACAAATGCTCCCAGCAATAAAAGATGAGGAACAGAACCCTTCTGTGCCATAAAATTTATCTTAAGCAGTATTACCTATGAAGGAAATCTTTTAAGAAAGCTGATCCTTAATGAGACTCTTTCCTTCATGCTATACCACATGATTAGCAACCACAGGAAAATAATCTTTCACCTGGCATATAATTGTACTGGATATTACAAATGGGTATTTTAAACAACAAGAATGGAGAGCAGACAAAGACATAAGAAGAAATTTAAAACAAAATGTGGCTGTACCAGTAGATTGTGGTTAGCAACTCTTATCAGTTTCCAGAAACTGTTGAGTCTTTCCAGTATCAGTCAGCCTATATTTAGATATGATTTTCATTCTATTGAAAAGCATAATGCTCTTTTAGTCTCTTATGAAGATCTTGTCTGTGGTAATTACATATGAATTTTAGGATTTCAGTGTTTGCTCTGGGGTGAAATTTTAAGATCTTACCTGACGTCATCTTTCTGTATTTGAGCTGTTTCAGACTCTTTTTCTGAGCTGCCCACCTAACCTGTGCAACTTGCAGTCTGAATAACTCTTTCCTGAATTAATTCTAAATAAAGAGAAACTCATCTCACACAAGCTCAAAGCTAGTCAGGTGCTACTTTGCATTGCTGCACTAATTTCTTTGACAAGGATTAGAGATGTACAGAAACATGGGAAAATATGAGGTTACAAAATCACTACAATAATATCTTACATTTTAAATAAGCTGCAGTAAGGAAGAAACAATTTGTGTTATACAACTACTCCAAACTGACAAATTTCATGGGTACAATCATTGGGCAGTCATATATCAAAACTGAGTGAAAAGTAATAAAAATGAACAAAAAGGAAAGAATTTCTAATAAAAAGGGTTTTTTACTAAGTTTGCATCCCATTTTAGTGTTTTGTTTGGCTTTTCTTGTTTGTTTTTTGAAGTTTTTAAGCAAATCAAGATTTGTGTTGGCTAACACCCTAGATATTTTCTTATCCACAAAAAGACTTTTTTCGGTGACTAAACAAAATTTATTTGAGTGAATTCCAAATGTGGTTTATAAAGGTTAGTCACAGGCAAGAAACAGCGCTAGGCCTGGGTACAAAATCACAGCCATAATTAAGGAATTAAAGAAGACTAAATAATCCACAGAGTGGGAATGTTTTACTTATTATTAAATTTTTTTTTTTAATGAAAGAAATTTCATACAAGTTATGTGTTTCTAGAAAATTCACTAACTAAATAAAAATGGTAGACATATTATTTTCATAATTTTTTTTGCCCCTTCACATCATCATATATTCCCTTAAATTAGAAATGAAATTTATATGCAAAATCTTATACTAGATTAGCTATAATAGAGTAGCAAAGATATTATTATCAATTCCATATTTTTCTTGGTATTTTTTCCAGCTACATTCAAGTTAGACATAATCATTAAGTTTTGCTTTTCCAGTGTATTCTTCTTTAAATGTAAGGAACTAGTTGTTCTATTTCTGAAATTGAATGTGGTACAGACACAAAGCCCATTGATGCTGAGAAGGCTTCAGTGTGTTGTTCCATTCAGTATGAGAAATATTTAATTCTCTGCTAGACCAGATTATATCTGGTGTGTGCCTGGCTACCAAGAAGAAAAGGAGGAGAGAAGGCTCCTGGCCTTTCCTGGGCTGCCTTCAAAGGATTTATGTGCTGTTAAATGGGTTCATTTTCTGAGGTCACTTGGATGCTTCTTGCTTTTGTCCCAGCAATAGTCAGCAGCAGAAAGAGAGCCCTGAGCTTGGAAAGGAAATGGGGTTTGCTCTGCAGTGACTTGGAAAAACAGGTGGTGAAAAAGGAGATGCTGCAGCCTTTTACAAAGCAGGGTTCACTCTCAGTGTGAGTCACTGAATACTGGATTCAGTATAGTCTATTATCTGCTATGACACACCTGAATTATGGTCCTGATACTCATTTTGAGTCTGCATCATTTCTATGAATGGTTTTAGAAGGCTCTGTTTTGATTTGTGCTGCAGAATTTGAGCCACTAATCTTCAGCTACAGAATTGCCATTGCTGGGTTTGGATTAAAACAATATACATTCTGCTGCCTGGAGGAATATGTTTTTCTCTCCTATTTGATACCTGACATCATTTCTGTTGAAATTTATTTACTGTGATTTCCTCAGTAATTGATTTCTATGCCATGGGCTTTTTCTTTTTCCTTTATTTTCCCTGTTGTTTTTGTTGCTGTTTTGATTTGTTGTTCTCTCAGTTCTTCAAATCATGCTTACCAAGACATGAAAGAGTGTAACTTTGAAGGAGGGAAAGCAGTGGTGGCCACTCAAACCTCTTTAAATTCAATTCTCTAGGTAGTAGAGTAGTACTTGTGATTGGTGGGAAATCTAGAATGCTTTTGATCTCTCTTTAGATAGAAAACCCTTTACAGGATTTGCATTTTAATTTCATGATTTTTAAACTGAAAAGATATTTTTTTTTTAATTAGGAAGGGAATTCTTTAAGTGTGTGCAGACATTTCCTCGTCATATTTCTGCTTGGATTTCAAAAATTTCTCTATAGTATTTAGTTCAGATACTGGCAAGGAAAACTGGAGTTGAACTGTGTATGGCTGATGACTGGGTCAGTTCTTAGTAACAGTTTTTAATTAAGAAAGATATTGTATATACCTTGTGACCTGTACATAACTTACTCTAAAATGTGAAATAACAAACATGCAGAACATAGGATGGAAGGCATCTTGACTTTGTATGTTTTGCATCCATTTGTGACTCTTCCTTGTAGACTATCAGCTCTGAAAACAGCAGGACTGCAAAAAAGAGGAGGGAAGTTGAAAGTATGCTGCTTTCTGCTGTCTGGATTCTTAACAATCCAATCTTTTCAGTGTGTTTTTATCTCCTTTCCAAACACGGAATATTCTTTAAGTCTTTTGGCATAGCTGGAGAAAGAACTAAAATGATGATGAAAAGATGATACCAACTGAACAAACTAAATCTATGTATCATCTCCTGCTTGGGTATACACCAGAATCCCATGCAGGATGGAAAATGCAAATATACACCAAAGGAGAAATTGAGAAAACATGTGACTTAGGGGTGTGCAAGAGAAGAGCTTAAGTGGAAGACAGAAACGTGAGGGTGCGTCTGACATACCCTGAAGCATGGTGCGCCATCAACAGGGCAGCTGGGAGAGCAAAGCCTGAAGTGAAAGGGGCAGAAGGAGCCAAGCACTGTTGTCTTCTTTACTGTATTGCCCTGGTGGGACCCTGAAGTGAATCAGTCAGAATGGCCTGGTAGGAAGGGATCTGTAAACAAAGCAAAAACTTAGGAAAAAGTGCTGAACTCCTTCACAAAAGTATTCCTTCTCTAAAGTACTCCTTCACAGCTGCACCCTCTTTCACAGCTACACCATGTGGGCAGCTAAGGACCTGGGAGTAAATTGTAGGGTTAGGTATAATGCCAGTTTACATGCTAGATGCATCTAATTAGCCTTAGCTTTGGCTCTGCAGTCTAACAAACAATTTCCTGCAGTGCACAACAGCCTGGATTCCACAACAGATGGGTAATTCTGGTATCATGAAATCTGCACAGAACTCTGAAATAAAACCTGGTATAAAGCTGAAATGGCCACTAAGGATTAAAATTGCAGCCTGTGAAGGGTCTCATCATGTAACAGCAAAGTGCCAACAATAATTTCTTTCTCTGAAGCCCTGCTGTGACCTCACCTGCAACAGTTGTGTGCAGTTCAAAGCACCCCAAACAGAAAGATACTGTGTGTGGAAGAGAGCAACAGAAAGTGTTATGAAGATAGACAGATGGATTAAAAGAGGTGATGTGGGAAGAAAGAAATTACAAGATGATGCCTGTGTGAGGATGAGGTTAAAAGAGGGAAAAGATAGATCACCCTTAAAAGCAGAATGTTATATTGCTTTTAGATTGGGAATTTCATGCTGAATGTCAAGAAAAAAATCCTTGGCATTATTTCTCAGGGAGCCCTACAGCAGCTTTTCCACTCGGTTCCAGCCCATCCTAAAAACTGCACTAATAAATATTGCAGTGTTTTGCATTTGTATCATAGTAAGGACCAAAAAAATGTTTCAGCAACAGAAGACATATTGCTCTGGGCCTTTTCCCACCCTAATTTCCATATAGAAAAAAAATTATAAATACTAACACTACATCCTCTCTGGACACAGTCAGCCAAATTTTGCTCTCAAAAATAGCTGGTCAGTGAAGTCCATGCACACAGCCAAAAGCTGATTTGACCTATAGTGAGATGTACAAGTAAAGCAATAGTAGCTGGACATTTATACCCTTTAATGAGGTAATATTTAATGTTCCATGAACATTTCTGTGCACCTCAGTATAGTGAGGTCATTGTAGAGAGGAAGTGCAGCAGGAGGCAATCAGTATTGTATAATGTAGACACTTAGGGGTTTCATTTTTTTCCTAAACATTTGCAAACATAGGGCTGTGGTAGAAGGAACAAAGAGAATTGGAAGGGCATTGACGTACAAAAAGACTGCCACCTGTTTTAATTCTAGTCAGAGATAAAAGCACAGGTTTGCCACAAACAGAAAGTGAATAAAAAGTTTAAAACAATTAATTCACTATGATTTTTTTTTAAGTGTGCTAATTAAATATGGCTGCAGTCAGCTTGAATTAGATTACTGATGATTGGAAATGGGATATTAAAAGCTACTCACATCAGTGCTTTCCAAACAATTTTGTTTCACACATAGTGCAGTAGCATTTTGTTATTGGTTCTATGTGCCTCTTTCAATTCAAATTTAAGGATCTGGGGACTACAAGGGCTGAAATCCAGTTTAAATTGCCGTCCTTTGGAACACACTCTTAATTCTCAGGAAAAAAATGAAATGTTTTTGGTTTTGTTGCAGCTGCCTCCCACTCTTGCCCGCCCCCTTGGGCACTGAAATCCATAAACACAGTAGGTTTGTCACAGGCACATTCTCATATTCTCTTCCTTTGGCTGAGGACAAAAAAAATAAGCTGAAACAGCATCCTGAAATCTGTAGCCTGTCTGCATTTGTACTAAATCCTAGAGCAGATTTTAAACTTCTTGCTAATTACAGGCCAGTTACGTAGAAATAACTTAATTATTTATAATTTTACAATACAAAGAGATTAGATTTTAATATTAAATCACTCTTTCCATTTCCTTTCAATGGTTTACTTTACTGAGGACCACTTTGTTGTCCCTATGGATTGTTTTCTTTGGTTCCAGCAGATATTCTGATTCTTTGCAAGATGGTATTGATTTCAGTGCAGAAGTTTCACTTCCATTCCTTTAAATGCATTGTGTTCTTTAAAAGCTCAGTATCTACAGCTGCTGGATTTTTGCAGGTCGGTGTCTGCAGAGGATGAAAAACTTCTTGCTACCCTGTAGAGAGACAGTCTCACACCAGCATTTGTGCCCTTGCAAATCAGATGCTCAAATATCAGAGATTTTAGAATTTTATTAGGAAAAATAAGTGCAAGTATTTTTAACCTTTAGTTTACCATGTCCATAGCTACTACAGAAAACACCATGATGTGTGCTATAGTAGCTACCTATTCATACATTATCTGTAAGTACAAATAACCCAAGTCTTTTTGCTTCAAAGGGATCAAAATGTTCATGGGACTGACATTAACCACACTTTATAACAGAATAGTGATAGAAGTAAAAGTAGCACAAAGCAGATAAACACTTATAAAACCCTACTGTCAGTCATCCAAGGCAAACTAATCACTTAGAAACTGAAAAGGGATAAAATATTTATCATTTCAGGAAAGGAAAAAAAGAGAGGGGTGACAGAGAGAGAAACATGAAGATCAGCACTATTTTTCACATGATCATGCCTTCTGATACTGAGGTCACAAGGCTCAGATGAGATACAGAACATTTCATTGAAAATTGGTTTATTTGGAGATTCAGCCATTTAGGTGATTTGTTTTGTGTTAGCTGAATATTTAGCCGAATTTAAAAAATAATCTAAGATGTCTTATTTACAGTCCAAGACAAAAATTATGTTAGAGCTATGGCAAACCTAACATTTTTTCACATTTTCATCTTTATATCTGGATCTCCAGGGTTTTAAAAAATAAAAAATGAAGTTGTGTCAATTTTGTATTAAACACTGGGACTAAAACAAATTATATTCCATGAGAGGAAACATTTTTAGGAAATACGCTTTATGATGACTACAAGATTATGTATATATTTCACAAGATGGTATCCCTATCACTGTCCTATGGCTAATATTATTTAAATTAATGAAAATTTATTTCTTATGGTAAGATATGCCACAGATATATCTTTCTAAAATCACTTGTTGTTTTAATTGCTATGTTTACTCATTTGAATGCAATAATACATAAAATTATTTTACAAAGATATATATATTCCTCACTTAGATTAATGAGAAATAATTTTTTCATAAACATGGGGGGTTTGTCAGTATCTTCTCATACAGATACCTCTCAAGACATTGTATATATTATATATTGCATCAATTAGGTAGTTTCCAGGGGGAAAAAAAAAGTACAGATAAAAAGGCCATACATATAGCTAATTGCTCTTCTGAGGCAAATTAAATACACAAAAATAGAGCTGCATGGGCTGAGACTAGGCAACTGTCCCTAGTGAGCTGTGTTAAATTTTGATGGATTGCAATGAAAAAGGAAAAATGTCAAGGGAAAAAAGGATATAAATAAAAATTTTTATCTTCCATCAGAGAAAATTATGAAACAGTTATGCAGTTTTCAGTTATGCAAATTCCTGTCTAGCAGTTGCTTTAATGCTCTGATTTTTGTGTTAATAAACATGAGCTTTTTTCATATAAAGTAGATTTTCTCATTTGAAGAAGGTACTTGGATTAAATAGTTGAAAGCAGGGAAGATACTGGAGAATATTCAATCATCCTTTGATTCATAGAGTAGTTATTCTTATTAGTCTGGAAAGGCTTCATATTATTCATTCTATTTTGTTGTGCTATATAAAGTCTACATTTGATTGCTAATACTTGATGAGTGTTTTATGTAATTAAAAATCCTGGTTGTTGAGCCGAACAATGAAATATGCATGATTTCACTTTGTTTTTTTCCTAACTCAAATCTGTTCATACTTCACAATTTAGGAGAGGTAAAATGGTCTATTAAAGTGCCAATGACAAAAAAATCACAGAACTTTTAGTCCTATATCCCATTTGAAGCCATAAGCAAAGTTTAAGCAGATACAATTGACCTCCTGATGTAGCTTGATTCAATGCTGACGCATGTTGGCAGGTGAATCAGCTTGAATCCCCTAATTCCACAAGTGTAAAAACTGATATTTATATGCCTACATCTTCAATAAGGCACTTAGTCTGCAGAGTGAAGTCCAGGATGGCCTTCACCCCAGAAGGGCTCTGGGATCTGTCTCTGCCATCATGACACAAATACCGTGAAGGTATTTGTACCTTCTTGGTCCCCCACACCAAATTCATCCTTGGGAGACTCTAAAAGCTGATGGCCAGGGATACCTTGGCATTCAGATAAACACTGGGTTTGAGAGCAAGGTGCTCTGCCCGCTCCTGTGAGAGCCCTGCAGCAGAAGCCCCGAGGGCTTGTCCCTTCCTGCCCTGCCACACAGCAGCTTCCCCAGTGTGGCGACATCTGGGGAAGGACGGAGGTGAGGGCAGGCTGTGACTGATGCTCCCAACAGGAACCTCCCAACTTAGATCCTCTTCCCCAAGTCTCCTGCAGAGAATACACGTTGGATGTGTGAGAATGATATGAATACCACGTGGATGTGGTGAGAATGATTTCTTTGACCCCAAATCCCTCCACAGCTTCCTAGAAACCATCTTTATTTGGGGCTCTGGATTGAAGTTATTCTTTTTGATCTTGTAATCTTCATACAGAGTCCATGCTTGAGGCACTCCTGGTATTCACCTTTAGTTGAAAGTGTTCGAAACAGGCAAGAATGTTTTAGATTTGCAATAAAGATCATGAAATATGTAATTGCTATTCTAGGGAACAAAAATGCTTGTGTTCGTGTGTATGATTAGTAATCACAATCTTGATGGAAAGCAATACTGACAAGCAAAATATATAAGAGACAAGAAGTGGACAGAACAGATAAGATCTAAATTTTATGTGTCCAGTGTCAAATCTCCAACAGTGACCTGAGAACAAATGTGAATGCTTCAAGCTCCATGTCCCAAGTGTTTTCTAGCAGCAGTGGTGAATGTCAACTTGACAGCAACTTGGGCTTATTTTCACAGTGGGGAAATCAAAATGTGTGTGACATGGTGAAAAGTATGGTGTAAAAAGCATGGGAGATTGACTAAGGATTAAATGCTTGAGGAGTGGTGCTGGAGATCTAACGAGAGCAGCAGAGGAAAAACTGAATGCATTTTTCACTAGACATTCACTAGAATCAATATTGCCTTTTGAGAAGGGTCCCATAATCTTTTTAATCAGGCCATTTTGCTTCTAGAAACAATTCCACAGGTCATGGTAGTGAAGATCCTGTGAACTAATGAGTATTAGCAACACACCAGGCTAGGACCTGGGAATGAACTGCAGAACTAATGACAGCTTGGTTTTGTGGTGCCCAGACAGAAACTAGGGCTAATCAAGAGTCCGCTTAGGACTTCTCATCAGTGTGACGTAAACTCAGTTTTCCCTCTCTAGCAACTAGGGCAGCATTTACTATTTGGGGTGTGATTTACCCCCCCCAACTATAGAAAACTGAAAGATGGCCATCTAGAGTGAGTAGTTTCCTCTTCATTGCCTGGGGGAGAAGCAAGCACTTTGGGAGTGAGTAACTTTCTTCTTTAAATGAGGGACACAGACCTGCCTGTTGAAAGCAAGGACTGCCTTGGCTGGACCCAGCAATCCCACCCTGGCATTCATGGGAGGAGCTCCGGGCTGGGCAGACTGGAATGCTGCATCAGTTTTTATTAACTGTATTTTTCAACTAATAAAAAAAAATAAAAGAGTTTTCAGGAGGTAGAATGTAGGACTACTTTAACTGGCACAAAGTTGTCTCTCATAGAATAAAGATTGTTTAGAAAGGAACAGAGAAACAAAGTCAAAAAGTATAATCTTTTTCATTTAGAAAAGCATCACAATTGCAGACACATACAGAATGCAATAATATATTTTATGTTTGGTACTCACTGTCTCAAAGCAGTTTAAACAGCCAAAGGAAATGAGAGAACCAGAAAGATTTACAGTATATGTTGATATTCTTGCTGCAGGCAAAGAGACATAGCAAATTGGGTTTAGAAAGTTCTGAAAGGAATTCTTTTGTAGAAGTCTAGGCACGCCATATTTTATTTTATTTTACAGAACTGTGCATACAGCATGCAAAAGAAAAAAAAAAAACAAAAGGCAGGATTTCAAGCATAATTGCATGTAATTTTAATTTAAAATGATAGAGATCTTTCCTTTCAATAACTTTATTTTCACAAAGTTTTTTGGTATAGAAAAGAACAGGTAAATGAGAGTTACTGATAAGATGCACCACAAATGAGATTATGTCTTATTTTGGGATGGGTTTAGAGACATCATCTGAGCTTCCATTTTAAAATCTACATAGAGGAAACTACTGTTCCCCTACTGTTGTGATTCCACACTCCTGTGAAGTACTCCATTTTCAATATGGGAATATCAACAGGAAGCCCCAAACCTCCTAACCCAACGGAAGGTCAACCCAATATTGATCAAATATTAATATTGGAAAAAATAAAAACCAAAGCCATTCCTCATGCATAAATATTCCACAAATGCCAGTATAAATATTCCTATTATAATCCTATAGGGTCGAGAATATTTGAAAACTTTCAAGGGCCTAGCATTCTTAAACATTCCTGTGGAGCAAGTTGTTACAAAGCTGAAACAGCGCATTAGAAAAAAATAACAGACAAGTTACAACAGCACTTGGATGGGTTTTCCAACATGACTGTAGGAAGAGGAATGGAGAGCCCCAAGGAATCCTGCAGAATGTCTCCCCTAAAAAAACCCACAAACACTTGCATGGTCAGGAGACAGTCATGCATGTATGAACAAGACCATTTTCACCATCTTGAAGCACAAAGTCAGCTACAATTATTGTAACAATCAATAACTTATCACAACAAAGCTATAAGGGTACCCTTCCATTCAACCTCATCATGTTTCTAGAGAAAGTGATCATGAGCAATAATGCCAGCATCCTGCTTTCTCAGTGTGTTTGAGAGAAATGAAGGCCACTGTGTTTTCTTCTTTGCCTAGGTAAGCACTTATTCCGCATCTGTGCTTCCTCTCACATCCACTTCATGATTTATTCTTGTTGGCCTACATCAGACAGTTCTTTGTCTAGCACCACTTTTGCAGCTCCATGGAGCCACAATCTTATCTCTTTTCTTGTTCCAAACGGGGTAAATTCTGAAAAGTATCCATGGATCAATGTCGCCAGCTTGCTTATTTGGTGTTCTCTCAGAAATATTTCCTGTGGAGATAAATAGAGGAGAAAGGATAGACTTCTTCTAAATTTGACTCAGTTCTGACTTAGAGAAGTTTAAAATGATCATTTAGAAACAAAATTATTTGCAAACCCAAGGAAATGTTTTTCAAAAACTTAGTCATTGAAAATGCATTCTCCTTCAAAAATGTTGCAATAATACCAAGGACTCATTTGGATCACTAAAGCTTGTTCCTGTTTGCCAGCATTTCCTCTGGGCACTTGAACCATGTGGGTGCCACCTCAGCTAGACGCTCCTCAAGTTGCCTTAGCTTCTAACTCTGCTAATGATGGATTTCACAGCTGGACAGTTTCTTAGTGGATTGCTGGTATTTCAATTAGCAAATTCTAACTGTGAATAACAGCATCTACCCATGGGATTTAAGCTTCTTAAACCAATGTGTGTCTTTTCTGCAGCTTCCCGCATTTTACAACTTCCGAGTCTCTGGACCATCACTTCATCCTGCTTTACACACACATGTCAAAGTTAGTTTTAGCTGAATCAGAAAAAAGAGCTGTGAAAAGGAAGAGGGTGTATTATCATCTCAGCTGGATCAATTTTACAGTCCCCTAAGTGCTGTCACTTCCAACAGTGCAGGTTCAGTGTGAGGTAAAGCTAGACCTTTTAATTGGCAGGGGAGTTCAATCCAGTGCTGCCGTAATACTGGAAGCTGTTTGATGAATAGCAATAGGTTTGTCACTTAAAATAAAACAACGCCTTTCAATGCCTCTCTTTTTGTTGAGTTAGGCCCTCATTATGTTTGAAATACTACTCTCCCCAAAACATGAGAGAAGGTGAGGTGTTGAAAACTGAATGCGTTTTTACTGACACTGGCAACCATCTAAAGATGTGCTGCAGCTGCTGACATGGCAGTCACAGGTTGAAAGCATATCCTTTCATCCCAGGAGGATCTTCAAAATGAGCACTCAGCTCTTCTTTTGACACTGGGAACTTCTTCATAGAGACACTTGCTTTGTCTTCAATCAGCCTTCAACAGTTGACTGAAAAGTGTTTTAGGTTAGAAATATGCAGCGCGGTAGATCCTCACAAATGGCAAAGTGGCTGATGAGCTAGTAGTGATGGTCATGAAATATGCATGTGGACAATGAGTTCTGAGTGGGAATGTGAGTTATTAAGGCCTGTATTTCATTTATGCTATTGTGAATCCATAATGATTTCTTCAGAATTATCTGTATTTGTGATAAGGGGTGGCAGAATAAAGCATCCTTAATTCCTGTGAATGCAAATGACATCAGAGTGGAGTTTATAATTTCAGCATTAATATTGACGTCTTTGATTTTTTATGCTCATGACTAAGCTTTTCTGCTACCTAAATAGAAAAGCTAAAAAGAAATTAAGTATTTTTCTTACCGTACATAAAATGCTTTTTATTTCAGTCTTGACACACTTACATTCTCACAGCACAATGAAAGGAAAAAACACTTTAAAAATCAGAGACATGGTCAGGAGAGACCCTGAGGAGATGAATTAAAATTTAAACAATATCAGGAAGCGCAGTAGTGCTCGGAACAGCAGGTTGATTGTGGAGTCAAAAGTCTTGAAATAGTTCTGACACTGATTTCACAAGTATTTTTTGTGTGGTGTTGAATCAGATCTAGACTAGTATTTCGGATGTGCTGTGCTGTGTCCTTCAGTGGGCTCCCTCTGTGTCACTTGCATGACACCACTGCTGAAAAGAATTTCCATCCCTACAAAATACCTCAGTCCATTCTAAGAGTTCTGGAACTGATTGAAGGAAAACACCTTCTTTAAATTTGTCTCTTAAATCGATCTGCCCTTTCCCTTCTGGCTTACAGGAACAGTGGACCCAAAGAATGATTAGCATTAGGAGGAAAATATAAGGATTCAGATCTCCTCACACCGATCTACCAGCAGCAATATCTAAATAATTCTCAGGCTTGTATTGCCATATATTTTCTTTCATCTTGGTGTTAATGTAGTTAACATTAATTTTGATGCTTTTTTATACTACAATGACAATTAGCTGTGCTTTTTTGAATTTAGGAAATCAGGAGTAATTTAGAATGCTGTTGAAGATCCCATCAATTTACATGCACCTCCATACAGCCTGACCTCACTTGTCCATTTTTGGAGTAAGGTTACCTTCTAGTTCTTTTGATATAACACCCAACTGGATAACATGAAATTATTCAAAGTGAGAAAACAGTAATTATTTTGTTAGTTCTTCACTATCATTGTTTGTGGTCTACCACCAAATGATACCTGTGTGACCTTTTCATTATGAGTAAATTACTATCTCCTCAGCCTAGAAAGAGCTGGCTGGTTAGGAAGGAGCTAATTCACCAGCACTGGCTCATCACTGTTGTGTACAGGTTTCAAAATTATTCTATTGCCTCTATAAAGCAGTAGTAGCAGTTTTGGTTCCAATTATGAAATCTTTGTCTGCACAATAATTTGGTTTTTTTTTTTTTTTTTAAGATGACATGTTCTTTATTAGCATACTTTAATTTAATGAATATTTATAAAATTTTGCCCATTTTTACTCCCTGTATTCAATTTAATTCCAGTTGTTCTAACTCTGAAGTCATTCTTTCCTTGAGTGACACACTGCACAATGTTTGTTGTCTCAAATGCTTTGGTTAGGTTTGGTAGTACCTTAGTAAAATAAGCACTTTATATTCATTACCTAAATCGGTGACTGGAACATTTTGGTGTTTTGCTCCTCTTTGGTTATAGGTGCAGTCTTACAGATAAATGTATCTGGTAGACTGAACAGAAGTCAATATTTAATAAATGACTGCCTTATAGGAACTTCAGCTAAACTGTGAAATTAATAATAAATGTTTTCAAATAAATGATTTCCACCATAAGGCCTTTTGAATAATTTATAATTTGGGTCCCCTCAGTAAGTCTTTTCATATTTAATGCATTAAGTTGGAGTATTTATTGCATTTCTGAAAAGAACAAAGAATGACGTTCAAGAGGAAAATCACTGAGGATTTGGATGAAAGGAAGGCTACACAATTAAGGTCATATACAGCTTAACAGAGGTAGACTGTGCACTTAGGTAGAACCTTAAATAAAATCCTATGCATCCACTCCTCAACTAAAAGCTTAAGTTCTGCATTCATATCGGAAGTATCACTTCTCCAGCAGAGCAAACGTTTGAAGAAGCTCTTGAAAAGCTTGTGGTGTCTTCTCCACAGCACAGACAGCAAACAGCTAACCCTACCCACCTGCTGCCCATCTCCTCCCCTCCATGATTTACCACTCATGTGGTGGTCCACTGAAGAGACTGTTGCATTTTAGAATAACAGGATCACAGAATGATTTGGATTATAAGGGACCTCAAAGGTGATCTTGTTCCTGCTGTGGGCAGGGACACCTTCCACTAGGTTAAGTTCCTCAGAGCCCCATTCAACCTGGTCTTGAATAATTCCAGTGATGGGGCATCCACACCTTCTCTGGACAACCTCTTCCAGTGACTCACCACCCTCACAGTAAATAATTCTTTCCCAGTGTCTAATGTAAATCTACTCTCTTTCAGTCTGAATACATTCCCCCTTGTCCTGTCACTCTGCTCTCTTATAAAAAGTCTCCCTCCATCTTTCTTGTAGGCTCCCTTCAGGTACTGAAAGTCAGCAAGTAGGTCACTCCTAAGCCTTCCCTTTTCCAGGCTGAACAATACAATTCTCTCAGCCTTTCCTGGTAGGAGAGGTGCTCCATCCCTCTAATCATCATGGTGGCCTCCTGTGGACTTGCTCCAACACGTCCATGTCTTTCCTGTGCTCAGAGCTGGATGCAGCCCTGCAGTGGAGTCTCACCATAGTGGAATAGAGGGGCAGAATCCCTTCCCTTGCCCTGCTGGCCAGGCTGCCTTTGATGCAGCCCAGGATACAATAGTCTTTCTGGCCTGCAAGCCAGCTCTTATCTGGCATCATCCTCTCACCCACCAACAGCCCCAAGCCTTTCTCCCCAGGGCTGCTCTCCATCTGTCCATCCCCCAGCCTGTGTTGGTAACAGAGGGTAGCCCCAGCCCAGGTGCAGCATCTTGAACTAGGTTTCATTAACCTTCATGAGATTCCCATGGGCCCACGTCCTGAGCTTGTCCAGGCCCCTGTGAAGGTTCCTCTTTCACCCCTTCCCAGTCTGTCTGTGCCTCTCCCTGCTCCTGCAGAACAGTTGGAAAATGTGCAGCACAAATGGTTCCCTCAGTGCCTAACTGGGGACAAGCTTGGGCTGGAGCTGAATTGCAAGTGGTTATTTCAGTATGAGATGCTTGTAAAAATCAGTGTTCACGTTTGTAAATACTTCATGGGGAGAGAATGGCCATGAGAAGAGATGGCAGCTTGGACCCTCTAACATACTTATAGCATATTCTACTAAAAATTATGAACTATTTCACTTTCAAAAGCTAGAAAATGTAAAAGAATGCACTTAAACACGGTAAAGACACCATAAAAATTTTTTTCATTTATGTGAAAATTATGAATCACTTTTTTTTTGTTTCTTACTGCAAATACTTGCTTTAAAAATGTTTGTAATGCAGGTCTTCTGAATGAGCTTGCAGTATTAAATTTACAATTTTTATTGTAAAGGTAAATGTTGCTAATTTATGCAAAATGTTTTGCACCTGTAACACACAGACTAGCAGTTACTATTAGCAGCACCCTGCCAGTTTACTTTGCTGTGATAGCCATTTGTCTGAAATGAATGTTTATGCTGTGGTTACCATTAACAGGATTAGGATCTGTTCAAATGACCCGATTTAGCCTGCACAAGACAAATGAATAGCATGAGGTGTATCTCAGCCTGCAGATTCACTAGGTCCCACTGTGATACCAGGCCCTGATATAATTTTGTGTTACATTAATACAAAGCAGCAGGATGTAGCTGCGGATGAACAAGCTCCCTGCCTCCCCACCAATGAATCATGCAGAAACTGTGAAAAGCAGTGGCTCAGTTTTCCATGCTCAGTCCTTAACTTGAAATGTTTCTTTAGTACAGTACAGAAGAGCCTTCGTAATAAGAATTACCTTTGTAAAGCAGAGGAGAGCCTTCCCAGCAGGACAGAAAAGGGTGGGAAGATGCTGATGGTGATTGAGATTTTAGACATGCTCAGTATTTGATATCAGCCTTACAAAGCTCTCTAGTCACTGTACTGGCTTTGCCACTTGCACAGAAACACATGTGCTGATTTAGACATTGCATATTCTGCCAAGCATTGAGACAGCTGGAAGCTGAGTGTGCTGAAGTGCAGCACCCTGGGGTTCTCTGGGCTAAACCAGCCCTTTCTGGTATCTGCTTATGTACACAGGAGGTGCCAAATCTTCACTAGGCACTGTAGCTGAAATTTTTAAGAGGCTTAAAATGAATAAACTTTTTTTCTCAGCAGCCTGACTAAAAGATAGTGATCATTCTATAAAGGTCTAAAGTTATAGAATTCCTTACATTGATTTGATAATTTCATTATGATTGGTTAATAAATCACTGTATCCAAGTGCATTATTAGTTTGCAATAAATGCTTTTCATTGGTCATATGACTCTTGCAACCATGCTTTAATTAAAAACTCTGGATGTATTTATAAAAATAGATTGCAGGCACTACTCAAATTCCCAGATTCATTTAAACTTTTGCTTTGAATTTTAATAAAGTTTCTAAACTCTTAAGATCTTCTGACCAGCTGCAATAATGATACTGCAGGTTTACCTGCCATTGTTTATCTAAGCAATTATGCAGAACACATTTCTTTGAGGACAATCTATTTTTGGATTTTTAACTAGCATACATTCATAGACAGGAGAACGAATATTGTTTTCACTTGTGTTTTAAAGAAAATAAATTATTTAAACTGAGGTTTTGAGGAGAAAATAAATACAAGATCCCATGTTTTATTTTCTGTAACAGTATCTGATATAATGTTTATGTCTCCTCAAAAATTCTTTTCAAGAGGAGGAATATTTAGAGGAAAAAAAGGTATCTGTCTCTCAAAATAGTCCCAGAACTCCTTAAGTTTAAAATTCTCTCAAACAACTTAAAATGTAAAAATTAATGCTTCCTTCCTGGTGTCTCCAGACGTTGGACCCCATGAAATGTCATTGGTTCAGGTTTTCTTCTTGTTAAGGACAGAGCAGCATTAATGGAATATTGGAAACAATTTTTAGTCCTAGTGCTGGCCCAGAGTCTGTCTAAATTAGTGCAAATGTCTCTGCAGCTTACCATACAAAGAGCTGATACAAAGAGCTGCTTAATTACTCACTTTATTTATCTTGCAAGGTGGCACCTGCTTTAACAAGGAGGCTCTGTTAAACCAAGGTCCAAAGCTTTCACAGTTTTAGAGGAAGTAGCCTCCCCTCAACCTTTGTACCTCCACACTCCCAATATATTAGTTTTCAAGGTGTAAACACTACTCAAACAAACACAAACATATTTTTTTCCTGACAGAAAATGCAGCTATTCTTCTCTTATTTTATCTTTTGGAGACTGGAGAGGCAAGACTCAGTAATTTTCTTTAAGGAGCACCATGTAGATTTAAACACCATTATTTGTGAACATGGACAGATTTCAGAATCCCTGTGTTCTCCCACAGGCTCTGCTGAGAATACACTCTAACAGCTGGAGATCATGTTGGTAAAGTGCAGCGAAGCCTATTATATAGAAAGTGAGAAGTCAATACCATCTTTGTAGTCACATTCTGATATGAAGGAAAGAAAATATCTTGTGTGAAAACTTCTATTTGATTTTGCCCAGGGCTATGAGAAATGAACAATCAAGGATTTAGCCATGCTGGATTAAGATTTTATTGCTCCTAAATGCCAGCCCAACCCGACTGGCTGTATGCCAGGGAACTCAGTTCCTTGAGAAAGAAGGAAATTGCAGTTTTCCAGGAGAGAAAAACAGTTTGTATCTCAGGTGCAGTCTGATAACCTGGTTGAAATCCACCTCATCAGCAGCTTGAGCATCATGGGGTGTACAAAAGAAGTACTCTGGTGATTCTCCAAGAACAAGAATAATTCCCAGGCATAAGCAAAGTTTCCCACATGCCACCTCTTCTCTTTCAAAGTACAGAGGAAAAGGAAAAAAATGTTTCCAGCAGATTTTCTGTGTCACCATCACTGCAGGTGTGAGTGACTTTGCAGGTTTACTCTGGGTTAATAGTGCAAACTATGTTTAGATGAGGGTTGGTATTTTGACCATCAGATCTTGCTTAACCAGTCTGATGGTGGTGTTTTTTTTATTTTCAGTGTAGCAGAGCTTGACAGCAACTCGATCACAAAAGAACACTTTTCCTTGTGCTGCCATCAAGCAGCAACATTACACAGTATAGAAAGTCTCCCACGAGAATCTGTAGGGCCTTAGAGAATTTGCTTAAAGACGGAAATTATGAAGGCAGTGGTTGGGAAAGAAAAATTAAAAAGGAAAGTAATATTTTCTTCTAAGAGCTTGAAAGAAGGGAAGAAGAAGAACATAAAGTCAAGAATGAGGATGACATTCGATGTTGTCAACTAATAAAGTACAAAAACTTTTCAGAAACGCTGAGGAGGAATTATTTAAAAAAAAAAAAACAAACCAGACAGTAGGGAATTTACACTGAAACAAACAAAGAAAAAGTAACTAGAGAAAGCTGGCAAGGCAAGTTGTTGAATTGTCATCCTGGGAGATACCATTCTATGTGAGATGGCTAAGAATAACTAACTCAATCCAGGCAGATACAAAGGGATGGAAATGACAGCAAGTCCCTGCCAATTCAGCCTGGAATGTCACTCTCATACACTCTCATTTTGGTTTTGTGGAATGGAAGTCACATTTTGTTTCCTTGATGACAATCCGATTATTTCCTATCACAAAGAAAATCCTATTTGATTCATACAAACAACACCTATCTTAGCTGTCATCTAGGATTTTTTTTTTTACAAGAAACTGTATTTTGGCTGTTTGTTGGTAAATATCCCTCAGTCCTGGGTTTGATCATGGTACTGAGCTCTGCAACACACAAATTGGTATATCTGAAAATTTTGTCAATGCCTGCTTGACACAACATGCTAATCTCACCCTTAGAACTCCATTTGGAGTTCCATGTCCTGCTCCAGGCTCCCCAGCATAGGACAGACATGAAACCACTTGAACACCTCAGGCAAAAGGCCAGAAAAATGATTAAAGGGCAGAAGCATCCCTCATACAGAGAGGTTGAGGGAATTGGCACTCTTCAGCCTGGAAGGTGAGGAGAAGGATCAGTCAAGGGATCTTATCTGTGTGTATCAATACCTGTTGTTAAAAATAGAGGAGATGGAGCCAGGTTCTTAGTGGTGTTCAGTGTCAGAACAAGAGACAATGAACATGAACTGAAATACATAAAATTTCACATCAATATAGCTTATGATTTTTTTTAGTATTATTATTTTTAACTTTTATTTTGTTATGAGGATTTTCCAGAAAGGCTATGGAGTTGTCAGCCTTCGAGATATCCAAAAACTGAGTTGGATATGATCCTGAGCCATCTGCTCTCACTGACCATTCTCTGAGAGGGGCAGTAGCATTAGATCATAACCAGAGGTGACTTTCAAACTCAGCTATCCTGTGATTGGTATAATCTGTAAATGGAAGAAAACAGCTTCTTATCCTAAAATGTTGACATAATTAAAACAGTATATCATGTCACTATGCACAGCTCCAGGATATGGTGTGCACTGGGACATTTTATCATAACACTGTCAGAACACTGGCTTGTTTCAGGTTATAGGGTCATTGTACTAATAACCCACATCATAGAAATCTGTAGATTGTTCTGCTTTATTACTTCCTAATGTACAACAAATGTCATGGTACTTCATGAAAAGCAATAATCGTTGCTGGGTTTCCCCGCACTGATGACATTTTAAAATATATATAAGCTTCAAAACATAATCACATTAAGGTTCTTTGACATGACAAATGGTAACTGAAGACTGGATAAAAAAGATCTGTTGGTCCCCCTAAACCTGAGAAGCACAGAGCTTTCCCCTCTTCCCTTGATGGTAAAATCCTGCCTGGGATGAATGGGTGTTATGCCATTCTATTCAGTAGGGCCAGATCCTGGCAAGTAATCTACTGTGAAATGCACTTTTAAAACAATGGGCAAATGCTCCACAAAAGTCAATACAAAATACTGTGGAATGCTTTCATGGATTTCCCCACCTGACAGTAAGCTAAGAATAATTAAACTTAATTTAATTAAAACTTGCAGTGTTAAATACCTAAAAGTGCTCCAGGATTACCTATAATTCAGATTTAACCACAGCCTCATCCAAATGTGTATGCAACAGGCATAGGGATTCTAACCATCCTTTCCTCCTGCTCTCAGTTAATACCAACTGATGACACTAATCTCTCACAAAATTTCTGAGACTGGCACAAGCTGAATCCACATCTCCCAGCACCCCTTGGTGTTGCCTGGGAGTTGGTTAGTTGCAAGAAAAGCACAGGAGCACGTAGGGTGGGGACTTCAGCTCAGCAAGTCCTTCAATAGCCTGCTAGCCCTTCAGGATGTTCTGCATCTTGTGGCCATCACCAGAAATCAGTTGTTTAGCCCAGGGAGTGATAGAATTCCCACTCAGCTGAGTCCTGCTGATTTTTAAAGGGTCTGGGTGACTTGTAAGAACATTGCAGGCAGGCATCTGGCAGTTCAGGACAGGGCTGGGATGCAGGGAAAAACTTCATGGTGAGGTGGAGAAGATGAAGGGTAAAGCCAATGAGATTAAAACCCTTTTAAATTTGGATTACTGGAATGTCTGATTTATACTCATACAGTTTGGATTAAAATAAGTCTATTTTCAGGTCACCCTCTTCAGCTTTATTTGAGATCCCTTATCTGAAGCAAAGCACAGGACAAAGTCATGTTTACACAACTGGAGGCATAAGCGAATGCAGTGACTTTCTTTGGCATGTGAAGAATGACACTTTAAACCCAGCTTCTTACAAGATGTACTCTTTGATTGTATTCACTCTGTCACAGGCTTCCAAAATATGTCGGCTTTCTGGGAACACACTGTAATATAAACACATTTATATATATATATATATATATATATATATATATATATATATATATATAATTTCTGTATCTGTGTGTGTATGTATACATATATACATATACGCCAAAAGTTTCAGAATATTGACATCACAGATGACACAAATTTTAATCCTGTTAAAAGTATTAAGAAATCAGTGAATTGTATCGTCTTTTATTGTAGCTAATGAGTATTCATTAAAATGAAAATGCAAAAAGTTTCTGATATCATCTCATGATATTATCTTATGCCAGCAGCAGAAATTTTCCAGTTGTTTTATAGGAGAGAAATCCAAGTGGAAGTCTAGAGCAGTGATGATCACTGTCACAGATGATAGAATAAATGTGAAATAAAAATACTAGCTGTCCTAGGTTTAGCATCACACACCATTAATCAAATGAAACAGGAAAAAAAAGCCCAGCTAATTTGAAAAGGTCACAAATCAAGGAAAGACCATAAGAAATTGAAAGAAAAATCTCACCAGAGCATAATCTTATTCAGCACCATTTTAACTGACTAGCACTGCTACAGGTATCTCTGCTAAAAACCTCTGCAGGACTACAGAGGGGGGAATTTCCCAGAAGTTCAAAAGCCTAAATTACTGAGACCAACTGAATAATGGGAACAGCCTGCAGTTGCTTATATGCAGGGAAAACCCCAAACCACAAAAGTCAGAGATCATATTCATAGGCACACAAGTCTTCTGTGAAGAGATACCCTTACAGCACAGGACAAGCAGTAATGGGGAGAAACTGCAGGAAGAAAGATTCATGTTAGATAACAGGAAAAAGAGTTAGAGTATTCTGCACCTCTGTTTCCAGGGTCATAGAGATTTAAAGGGTTTTCATAATCTGGCTTTTGTATTTACAATGAAATTCTGAATTTTGACAAGTCATTAGTATTTACAGCTCCCAAGACCCAAAGAAGCCTAAGACACGTCACATTTATGGGAACTGCAGATACCATAACCAGGGTAATAGAGGAGCTCCTACCATCACCTGGTGAGTATAGAAAATAAGTTAAAAAACACACACTTGAACAAATTATTTTACATTTGAACTACATGTGTTTTTGCATGGAGATATGATATCCAGATGTTATACCTAGAGATATAGGGTAGTAATATTCTACATTAATGGCAATTACTCATTTATATACAAATATATGTGTGTGGACATCTGCAGAGGTGAAAGTGGAAATGAGCAACAGATATTTAAAGGCAAATTTGTACTGGCTGGTTTTAAACATAACTCAATGTTGCTGAGTTTCAATTGGAATTCCAATACAAAGTATTTTTATACCAACAGGTTTTTTATATAGAAATCTCTTCAGAAGTTGGAAATTTTTTTTTTGTTAATTTGTTTAGAGGAGGGTTGAAAATTTTCAGATCCAATTATTTCACTGCAGACTTGCAGTTACCCTATTAAAGACAGCACATAATTAAGACAGCAGAATATTGGTAAACAATGACTTGGTTTCAATTGTAAAAACAGGAAGCTATTTTTAATAAGTCTTCTTAGTTGCTTCCAATGTTTTTATTGAATATGTGCAGTTCAAAGACTAATTTAATAAACTTTAAAATGTTTTTATAAGTTACAATAAACACAAACAATATTCGAGCATTAGCCACTTGCCAGACGTATGCAGTGGGGTTGCTGATGTAAATTCCTTTAGAGTTTGGAAATAGTAGGGCAGCGAGTCAAAATATGAAGACAAATTTCCTGCAAAGCAACCCAGATAATGGGCTCTAGAAGAAAACAGTTGTGATCGATCTGAAAACCTCTGGAGGAGGTCAAAAACTTCCCAGCAAAATGAATAGATTTTGGCTGCAGTCCTCAGTTGCCATTAGTGAGAGGGGAAGGGGAAACGCTGTCCAGGGGCTGAAGAGGATGCTCTGTGGTGCAGCAGAGCAGTGCCAGGAGGCAGCAATGCCTGGGAGCATCTCATGGTACCACCCACAGCCAGCTCCTGAGCGCATCTGGGCAGGCTGGAGCTGCAAGGGGCAAGTTCTGTAACAGCTGCACAGAGCTGCAGGCAGCGCACACAGAAAGTGGAGTTGTGGTTTTAGATATGCCCACAAAAATCAGAGTTACAGCTCTGTGCTGCTTAAGGGGGTTGTCATCAGAAGCTTCTCCTTTAGTCACAGGGAATTCCTCCCGCTGCTCCCGCAGCTGCGTGGGGAGGAGAGGATCTGTGAGGAGTGGGGAAGGTTTTGTGCTGGCTGCCACAGTGCTCACACTGAACCAAAGGTGGCTGTTCCCTAACACTGCTGGGCAGTGATGCTGGAGAAATGGCTTTTATCCCCCTGTTTCCATGGAGATAGTCAGAGCAAACCATTAATGAGATGTCTGATGGAGCAGACAATATAATAGCATATGTGGCAGGCTGAGTGTGGGACAATAATCCTGTATCTCAGCCATCTACTTACCAGAATACTTCTAGCTGACTGTGATAAAGGTGAAAAAGGAAAATCTAAACTGTGGTCCTGTACTTCAAGAATTATCTTTATTCAAAATTGGATATTTCTCACACTTTTTAAGCTAATACCTGACACTAATGTTATCTGTAATATTATTATAGCCTCCTATCTACTATTTCAATTTTATATTAGTCTATTAATTATTAAGACCTAGTAAAAATCACAATGATGGGAACATGCTGCACTTGAAGAGAAAACATTAAATCTTTCTTACAGTGTAAGTTCCTTTAGCAACCACATCACTTCAATGCTTTAGCTTCTAGCTGGAGCACTTCTAGCTTCCAGCACTTTTAATGTGGTTTCCTGGAAAATCAGAGGAGATAAGCACATTTGTCTGCATAATCAAGCCAGCTCATCTGTAGTGGAATAAACAGAGATAAAGACTTATGTGCTTATTTCATTAGTATATACTATTGCAAATTAACTGGTATAATATGTATGAAAATATTTTGCATATTAGGGGTTTTTTTCTAAGTCCAGATTTATTTTATTCCTTTGAACCAGAGAAGCATGGAATCAATCTTCTACTTTGAATGTTATAGATAATCTGATATTCAGCAGCCTTCTGAGCACAAAATCCTATGTGGGTGGACATAGAGGTATGAAGCTGGGACTTCAGGCAATATAGAGGGACAGAGGCTTTGAAAGCAGTAGATAGAGCTGAAGCAAAGAGAGGAATTAAAGCAGAAAAAAAGCCCTCAGCAATTTTTACTGTGCAGGCGATAGACACTGAAAGAGCTCAGTTTGAGGACTCTCCCTGCTGCAAGTAAATCTAAGCACATGATCACACAATCAGATTCACTAACAGACTAAGGAATGCCATGGCAATAGCAGCCATATTTCTCCAAACAATTTTAGCCAAGCTGCTTATCATTCATATTTTCAATAATTCAGTGGAGTATTTTTAATTATTCAGTTTGGGTAATTACTGTGCAAAATGCTAAGGCATAATGCTCTGGATCATTATTCACACCAAATGTCATTGGACATAACCTAAGTATTAACTGAGCCGAGTTCCTCCAGATACATGAGAAGCATCTGTGAGAACAGTTACTCAAGCCATTGTTCTCTTGGAAAAAAATAGGGCCAGGAACACATTCCTGAAATCTAATCCTTGGTAATAATAGGTTACCTCAACCACCTGCCTGCTATTAAGTACATATCCTAAACCAATTACACAGCTCATCACACAATCACTGTTTGGGCCATCTAGTTAAGTGCACCCAGATAAACACGTCACTAAAAATGAGTGCATCTAAACTAAAGATGTGCCATAGAATTTAAGAAAAGGCTAATTAAGGAAATAGCCTGTTCACTAATGAGATATAAAACTTTTATTCCCTTTATTTTTCCCCCTTCACTTAGAAATAAAATCATCCATAAGTCTTAAAGAAAGGCTGTAAAAAAAAAGTCACTATGGAAAGCAGTTTCTACAGTGAACAATTTCTAGACTTGTATTTCTGGAATACAATGACTAGATCACTGTCTCTGTTGAAGGGTTGCAGTCCTGAGGAGACATTCTACATATTTTTTCTGAAAAACCCCCAAAAATTGGAGAAATAGTTGTCCCTGGGCCTTTTTTCTTGTCCTATGAATCTTATTAAAAGAGAAAATGTCCAACTGTACTGAATTATGTGATGCTGTGTGTTTATTTACTGTAGATATTTTTACTAGATATGAGAATAAGAACAAACTTGGTTTTATACCAATCTCATTTTCTTTGATTAATTTAAACAGGAATTTGAAATACTGAAGGCAGGTAAATCACTGCTAATTTTTCCAAAGAAATACTCCAGAGGTTATAATTCATTATTATAACTGGCTCTTATGTACATTATAATATCATCTAGAAGCTTCACTTATGGACCTGGACGTCATTGATACTAACTCTGCACCACAATAGCTGGAGACAGATAAGAATTTGGAATGTTTGTGTTGATTTCAACAGGTGCTGAGTTCTGCATTCCTGACATCAGTCTTGTAGCTGTTTCAGTTCTGTTTAATGATGTTGCAGTTAAAAATAAATAACACAAAATGCTAGCTTTTCTCCACTCTTAGTCTGGGGAATTCACAGACTGTTGTATGTAATAGAAAATGTGTTTGCAAAGCCAAGAACCACCTTGCTGCATTTCACAGGGAATTTTTGTCAAGTTCTATAAATCAAATTATGCAAGGAACAATTTGGTGCTCTGCATTCAGCAATTGTTAAGGTTATCTGCTACCTTATGTCTGAATTTTTAGTTCAGATTTTTTCTTTACCTCATTTATATTCCAAAATTTCCTCCCAATGTTTTGCCCACAAAGTACTGTGTTTCATGAGAATATCAGAATTGTACAGGGAGAGCTTAAAATTGCTCTGTGCCAGTCTGCAAAAATAGCATTATCTCACTCTTTCTACTATTAGAAGTTAGTCCTTTGCCTCTTCATCCAGGAGCTCTATTCAACCCTTCTGGTATATCCTCTGTCAGTAACTGGGCTACTGTTTTCTCCCTTGGATCCCTGGATAATTTATAAATCATTCCTTAGGAGTGTACCACCCCCCCTTCTACAGGTACTTGCTAGTCTTGGAGATTTTTGCATTTCTCTGTGCTTAAAACTCCCTCTCCTCTCCTCTCCTCTCCTCTCCTCTCCTCTCCTCTCCTCTCCTCTCCTCTCCTCTCCTCTCCTCTCCTCTCCTCTCCTCTCCTCTCCTCTCCTCTCCTCTCCTCTCCTCTCCTCTCCTCTCCTCTCCTCTCCTCTCCTCTCCTCTCCTCTCCTCTCCTCTCCTCTCCTCTCCTCTCCTCTCCTCTCCTCTCCTCTCCTCTCCTCTCCTCTCCTCTCCTCTCCTCTCCTCTCCTCTCCTCTCCTCTCCTCTCCTCTCCTCTCCTCTCCTCTCCTCTCCTCTCCTCTCCTCTCCTCTCCTCTCCTCTCCCACTACTCTGTTGTATCATCTAATACAGAACCTTCTGTGTGATGGATCTCACACTGGTCTTCCACAAGTCCTTGTGGCATTTACATTCACATTTTGGGCAATGTTTATTGCTGACACTTTCACTGATGAAAATACTCAATGTCAGCCTGGTATTAGTCACCCCAGGACCCCTATTTCAAGGCAAATAGCTCTGAACTGGACTCTCCATTATCCATTTAATATGAATTTCATTAGTGCTCTAGACTGCTAATGCTCTTATGGCCATACCAAACGTATTAAAGTTTATTATGCTGTTGCTATTAACTGATTTTCTAACCTCAAATAATGGAAATAAGACTTAGTCTTAAAAAAATTGTTGTAGGACTTAGATCTGTTGCACTCTTATGTTTTGATTTTGTTGGCAGCTACTGCTTCTCCCAAGCCCCAAGCTTCTGCCTTTAATTTCAGTTGAGTCAGCCAACAGTTCCTCAGGCCCTCGCTCTTTTCAAATTCAAGGGAATTATTCTCCTTCTGTTTGAATTTCCATGATATATTAAATGAGCAAAGATTATCTCAGACAGATTGGATTCAATTTATCAAAACTGGCTGTTATTTAAGATATCTATCTCTGGATAGACATGAATCACATTTCTCTTGGATACTATAAAATTGAAAATGTGTATAGTCTTCCTCCTGAAACAAATCACACAAGACTGTTATTTTTCAAATAAAGAGCAGAAACATTTATTGGACATGTAGGCTTTTTACATTGTTTATGAATAATTTTACCATTCTTCATTCCTAATGAAAGTTCAAAGGAATTATTCTTACTTCTCCTGACATGGATTTTTGCCTGTATTTTGCTACAATTTTATCTGTACTGCATTTAATAAATTCCAAGTCATATTAATTCCCCTCTCTTTTCACTTCTGAGTTTTAATAAACATTTTTATTGATTTTAATGTTATCACTTAAGTGTTATAACTGTAGTATCTCCAAACTTTTCTTCTTTCCTGGGGAAATGATAACTTCTTCCTACCAAATCCTGACCCTCTATGTTTCTGTTTCCATATTTTGCTCCTATTTAAAACATTCCTGTATAATTTTGCTTACAAGACTTCTCGGTAAAGATAAAATTGATCTGGGGTTTGTTAGCTAACACTTCAATGCATTTTTTATTCTGATTTTCTGACACAATCAATAACTCTCAAAGGAGTAACGTTGGTACAGAATTCCTTTAACCACCACTCTTCTGTTCTGTTCTTCTAATAAAGTAATCAACAATGTTGTTTTGAGAGCTTTACAGGTCTGCATGACTTCAGACTTTGTTCTTTTCTTTTTCTCTGCCCCATATTAGTTTCAAAATAGGAATAAAATAATGATTTGCAAGGGCTGCTTTAGACTTCCTGGAATAGGTACACAGTGATAACATCTCAGGAGACTCAAAGGACTGCTGAACAGAAATGCCATTTTTCATTTTTGAGGATTATTAGTGGTTGAACACACATTTTTATTATTCTGGCTTTTGATAAATATTGAAAGAAGCATAGAAAAAAAATCTGCACCATGAAAATTTATACCAAACTTGGGTTGCCTGTGTTTGCACCCTTATAACTGTGGAGATTTTTGTGATGAACAACCCGACTCCTGAAAAACATTTTTTTAAGGCAAATTTGTATTTCTTCTAAACAAATCAGTATTTTTTTTCCAAATGTGTCCCCACAGAGGACACTAGTTCCAAGTTAAGAGATCTCAGCATAGTCCAGGAGAGAGATAATCTATCGTTTGATAACTACAGATAACCAGTAAGACTCTGGCATGCCAGGCAAAAACTGAGGAGCGCACCTGGGTGCCAAAGGTCCCCAAAG
Source organism: Ammospiza nelsoni (assembly GCF_027579445.1). Taxonomy (NCBI): domain Eukaryota; kingdom Metazoa; phylum Chordata; class Aves; order Passeriformes; family Passerellidae; genus Ammospiza; species Ammospiza nelsoni. The sequence goes on from NC_080633.1 coordinate 103,787,284, forward strand.
ATTTGTTACAATATATTCTCATCCAAGAATTTCCGCAGGCATCCCTGATGTTCTCTACAGATTCAAGGAGGGAAAATGTGCTCATGTGTGCTGCTGACTGTGCTGAAAGGCATTCAGGAGAAGAATATAATTTTGTATGGGACTGAGCTTTGCTCTTTGCACTGTAGTAAACTGTGTGTGAGATCATAAATGGAGGGCATGGTGTACACCCCTTGCATATGGAAAAACAGAAAATGTCTTCAAGGCATTTAAAAACCCATATTAAATGGGAATATGTCCCCAGAAAAGTGTTCTTCTAGATCCAAGAGATTATTAAGACATCAATGCTGTTCATTGAAGAAAAACAACTGGCTTCTTAGGTAGGATTAGTATATTTTTTTTACCAATTGTAATGTAATGTTTAGTTCTAAAGCAGCCCACACAAAATCTTCTAGTACAGAGCTTTATGGGCTACATGAATTGTCAACAGCAATCCTTCACCTGTCTGTAACTGTAGAGAAAATTGAATCTGACTTTATCCAGATTGTTTTAAAATAATAGATTTTCCCTAGTAATTATAACAACATCTAGTTGCCTGCCTGTATCTCTTCTTCTTCTTTACAAGCTACAACACTCTCTCCCTATTAAAGAGTCAATTTAATGGCTTTCTGGTCCTGATCGTAAAACTTCAATCATCCAGTCATGGAACAAAACAAACCCTGTAATTTAAATGCCTGATGATGAAGTTATAATGCTACAGTCTAACCAACTACCAGTCCTACCAAATAATGTACTTCATGAGTTATGGACTGAAAAACAATCACCCAAAAGCCCTCCCTAACTATACTGAATAAGCACCTTATTTGTTTTTTTCAGGGAAGGTAGCAAAATTACCCTTACTGAAAGCCTACTCTTCTCAGAGATTTTTCTCTGTTTGTGTTGTTTGCTCTGCTTTTCTCACTGGCTCCTCACAGAGACAGGCAATTTTCACACTCAATAAATCCCTGCTGCAGTTACCAACAGATGAAACCCAGAGGCGACTCGATGACCAAGGTTCTACTTTCTTCATATTCCTTCTCCTGGCAGGACAGGAACACAGGGCTATAAAGGATGATTTGTTAGGTTCATAGGAGGAAGAAATCTACCTTTAGTGTCTATTAAATTTACTTATTTTCCAGTTTTTACTAAAATGTACTTATTTTCCAGTTATTACTAAAACTGCAATTTTTCTTTAAAGTACAGTTAATATACAAAGAATCAATATTAATACATTTTGGAGGCTTGAAATACTATACAGAGATACCACAGTGTGGGACCAAAGAAACTCTCATTTTGCAATGAAAGTAATAGAAAGAATGACATTTAGGTAAGTACCTATTAGATCTGGCATTAATTATTCCTATAAATAAACTGTGGGATAGAGATTAAAATTTTGGCCTTTAGTCCAAGATGTGCTGTACGAAATTCATTTTATAAGGACAAATGAACTTTCATTTCCTACAAGTAATTTAAAATGCGTGATATCATTACTATTTTAACTGCTCAAAATATGTTATTGATTGACAATTTTAATCTTTGAATATTATTAAAAAATAATTTTGACAGTTAAGAATCCTGAGAAGGATAACTCCATCTTGTTTTTTACTATACTTTTCCCACTTTTAGTGGGTAAATAACTGACCTTTAGCTTTAATCTGAACATCATGACAAATCTGGGTTTGCTGTCCATTGCAATATTACCAAATATGTCAGAATTAAAAGGCAGCTATACTATGTGAAAACTGGTATAAAATATGCTTCAGTTTCTCTGAGCTCATTCATTCCTCAAGCTTGTCGCGTGCATTGTGGGTTATATTGCAAACACTCCTCAAATGGGTAATACTTTGTTCCACTCTGCATTCTAATAGTCTGTTGGCATAATAATATGGACAATGAGAATGAAAGATAGAACAAATTTTCAGAAATTCCTTCACCCATGTGCAGTTTCAGTCCTAACACTGTCTTTTCATGCCCTTGTTCATCTTAGCCATTTCCAGAGGTGTGCTCCACAGTCCAATTTCATTTACCATTCCCATTTAGTACACAGGGAACAAAGTGCCTAACTCAGCCCTGTGAGCTGTACTGACTTCTGGCACCTAGATGTGCAATATCAAGGACATATCTCTTTTTGGGTGAAATCCCTAAACTTAGGGAAGGTCTCAGCTCTGGAAATCCTAAATCTAGGTTCCAAAGCACATTTGCACTGATGCACAGTATCTCTAGTCACATTAGAAACTTTTAGTTTGGATATATTTTATAAATCCTATATGGTACTTCTATGTAAAGATTTTTTTGGGCTTTTTACTCCATAAGGTTTCCTAGCCAGATGTTAAAATTATGTATTAATTCCAGAGCAATTAATAAAACTTTTTCTCTTTTCTTTTTCTTTTGTCTGTTTTCCAGTACTACAAAAATCTTCCTCTGTGCACAAAATGCCCAGTCTTTGCTCATGTTGCAGAAGGCAATGAGAAGTTTTCTCTTATCTTCAGTTGCACATAAGGAAATGTAATCTCACTGTGCTTCTCCGTAACACATAGAATATTCTCGTCAACACAATGTTTTTCAGCAATTACTTCCATTTCCCCTGCTTGGCTGGAGACTTAAGGACAGGAATAACCAGCCCTGTTCAGGTCCAACAAAGTGAGGGAGAGAAAGTGGTGCAGCCTTTGTGCTGCTGCCTGGCATCTTGACGAGTTTACTATTCAATGTTGCTTTCTGCGAACTTGGCAAGAAGCTTCAGTCTCTCTGAGTCCTGCCTTTCTGTCCACTTGCATTAGGAGTCTGTGAAAGAAGGGACCACCTTTCAGTCACTTCCTGGGGCACAATGGGCTGGAGGGCACGGGGAGTGCAGGCCCTGCAGGAACCATCTATCTCCTGAGCAGAGGGGCAGCTTTGCCGAGGGGAAGGGGAAGGTTTTGCTGAGTCAGCACCTTGAGGACCAGCTGAGGTCCCATTTGCTCACATGCTGAAGTGCTCTGATGAATTACAGCCCAGGGCAGCCAGCTGCCAGCCCTTCGCTTCCTCGTTAAAAACAAAACAGCATTTCTAGAAGCTGCCCATGTGCTGTGAGCAGTCATCCAAGGTCCCCCTGTTTTCCTGATTATTCCTCCGTGCCTGCCTAAAAAATCTCCATCCACTGCTTTAAAGATTGCTGCAGTTTGAAGAAACTGTATGGAGAGAACTATATTTTCTAATTATGTGCCAGTTTCTTTTCTCCTTCTTACCTCATTCCAGAAAACGGCATGGCTCTTAGCAAACATCCCAAGGCAGTACAACTGCCTATTAAATAGGACTCCCTGTTGATTTCAATGTACTTTCAGTGTGTTTCAAAAGGTTGATGGCACAACCCAGTCAAAGGTGCTTTTTGCTAGTGCATTTCCTGGTACACAGAGAGATAATAAAGGAAAATCTGAATGCTTCTTGAACATGGCTATCAGCACTGGCATTGCTAGACAAAATAAAATAACCCTTTCTTAGTATTAAGAAATTAGATTAAAATTTTTGTCCTGGAAATGCTGTGTGTGACACAGAGTATAATTGCAGCCAAGTCTGAGAAAATAAAGTCTCCTAAGGTTAAATAAATTAGAAAATCAATGCAAAATAGTCCAGGCAGAACACTTAATACTCTCTCAGAGGCTGTGTGATGTTTTCCAGTGAAATTCCCAATGCAATCTCTCACATCAGATTAAAATATCTGAAGAGTCTCAGGTGCAAACACATGGCAATAGAGCCATAAGAGGAACAGAGGGCTGGCAGTTTTCTTGCTTTCCTCAAGACTGCCTTTTCTCAAGGCAAAAGTGATATTTCAGGAGAGAACCATGGCCATCCTGAGGAGATAAGAGCAAATCTTGTCATATCAGCAATCACACTGGCCAAGCATAACATTTGCTATCAGCTCTGGATTCAGGGAAAATTCATACAAACTAATCACCCATGTCTGAACACACTGAGAAGGAGCAAAAGGATTTGAAAATTTGATTGGTTTCATCATTCTTACACTTTATTTTTTCCTATATAGGTTTTTTAAATAAGTTAAGCACTGCTATTGAACTTTTCAGACATATGAGAGGTGACCTAAATATGGAACAGAGTCTTGCTAATATCTCTGAAAGTTGCTATCCAAGTTGCAGAAGTTACTGTTGATTTTATGTATCCATTGTTTGAAGTATCCTATTTCATTTGAAAAGGGATGCTTTTTATCAAAATGTCCCTACTCTTACCCTTTAAAGGTCAAGGACATCCAGTTTGGCAATTTCATTTATTGGCAAAAGGAATTGTTAATAAGCATAGCTGCTGCTGAGAGAAGTAGCATCCTGTCTGGATGAGGATTTCATTATCATTTGGTCAGATGAATTTATTATATGCACATGGCAACAATGCAATCTGTGATTTAAGAAACCCTGCATACTCTAACTTAATAGACAATTATGCTGTGTTAGGTACAATTAAATCCACAAGTTTTTAAGAAAACCTCAATGAAATATCTATGTTTTTGAGGCGTTAAGTAAAAAAAAGGCTTCCAAAAGTCTTCATGATTATCTACCTGTCTGAATACATTGCTAAAGTTCTGGTTTGAATTTTTACCATAATTCAGCAAACCCAGAAACTTGTGCCATTTTTAAAGTTTCATTTATCTTAAAAATATTTGTAGTAACCCCAGAATTCAACAAATTTCTATTTTTAGGGGTTTTAAAAACTTTGATTTAATTTCTTCTGTTTTGGATATCAATGTGTTTTCAAAGATGAATTTAAACATGTAATACTTGCCTTTATTAATAAAGTTTTAAAATATTTTTATTGGCTTCACACAAAATAGCACTTGTGAAAATGATGAATAAATAGTTTAAGGTAGTGTCTGTGGTCTTGAATCAAGTTCCTTTTTGTCAATCAGTTAGGAACATCAGTTAGGAACAGTCAGGGTGTTTTATCTCCTATTCAAAATTTCATACTTTTGTTTCATAGGGTACAAAATCTTTATTTTAAATTCTGTCAGAGTTAAGATGTATGATAATCTTTCATTTAAATAAAGTGTTTGTATCCTAAAAAACCTATTTCATATTTTTGAAGAGTGCCATGGGAAACCAACAAAACCTACTGCCTTTCTGTCTCTACACTTACTTGACTTCCTAATTTTTAAAATTAAAAGTAGTGAAGAGGGATCCTATTCTCTTACTCCTGAAATGAAATCTGATTTTTTTGTGGCACATTAGTGCACAGCCTGAAACTGAATGCAGAAGAAATCTAGTGTACAAACCTCTCTACCAATTTATCAAGTCTCTGTGAAAATCAAGCTGCGTAATCAAATTCATCAGAGCAAATCTGAGCAATAAGAGTGTTACATGAAATATTATAGGACATGCTCTTAGTATGTGACCAGAAATACTGCATAATGTTCAACTCTGGGACATAGCTTCAGGCATGGGAAAACTTTGCCTGTAACAAAGGCCATGGTCAGACCTAAGACTGCTAGATTTCTAGTGTGAAGGTGGTAGAATTAGTTTTCCTCGTCTGAGCATAACAAAATCCAGAACACTTCAAAATAAGCTGCAAAAATGAGCACATTACTGTTTTTCAACTTAAAATTACACTGAAAAACAATCAGTGTTTCCTTCTGAAACTCTCAAGAAGAGATAGTTCTTTGCTGACTGTCTGGTTTTTTTTCCAGATTTTCCTAAAAGGAAAAGGATAGAAGTTGACACAAGGGCAAAATAATTACTGATTGCTAGAATTTCATATCCTTGCATACATTTTCTGTCAAAGTTCTGTGTCTTGAAGTTTCTGTAATCTCTGTAACTTGAATTGATTCTTTGGTCAGAATGACCTTTTCAAAACAGTTTTGTGCCTCTTTAAACCTAAAACTGCAGCTTAAGAGGCAGTTGACAATACAGTTTGACCCCTGCCCCTCTGTGCGGAAGACAGCATGTGAGAAAATCAATCCCATAAATTACACAAAGAAAGTATTCTGCACACCCTATATCAATAATGTTTTTTCCAAGCAGACCCAGACAAAGGACTCCCAATATTTCCACTGCTCAGCAGAAGGTTTCCATATTTCATGTGACAGGCAAAGCAAGAGGAAAGCCTTCTGATGGCAGGAAGCAAATGGATTATTCAATGCCACAAAGATTGACTTAAGTGTATGTTCCACTCTCTTTCTTACCATATTTTTCAGGACTGACGTATTGGTTACCTACCTGGTCTGCCAACAATGACTTTCCCTCTGAAAACTATACTTCTCTAGTTACTTTGCAAAAAGACTGATCAGTGTCATTGCTGTAATAAGTAATAAGTGAACTGCAACCACATTTAGTGCTGCTGGTTTATGTGGAAAAAGATATTTCCAACACCTGAGCAGAGAGTTTGTGTTTCAGAAACAAAGTATTGCAGATGATAAGGCAAAAACATGTGTTCAACTCTGTGCTGTATTTATCTGAAATTAAAAAGGCTTCTGCTGATCAGAAATGCTTTTTGCCCACATTTTTCTGAGACAATTACAGGACTGTGAGACCAGCATACCTCTGAGAAGTTTGGGTTGTTTGCATTGATTAAAAAAGGCATCTGACAAATTCAGCATGTTACATCCTTATTTGATGAATAACTGTAGAATTTATTTTTTCATTTCTGGATCCTTTGAGGAAGCCTCCACTCAAATATTTCCATGCCTCTCTGAGACTCTGTTTCATCTGTAATTGCTTGTGGCACCAACTGGTAACTGCTGCCTTAATACAATTTACTCTGGTTACTTCTTTCGTTCTTTTAATTTGCACTTTCTTTTGGGAAAAAAAAAAGTGAGTTTACGAACAAAGTTAATATTTAAATAGTGAGTCAATACTCAAATGATGTTCTGTTTTATGAACGTCCTTGTAATAGCCAGATAATGGTTCAAATGGGTTTTGATGCTTTTCATAGTCAGTGCTGCACTGCTCATTCCAACAAGTTGCCACTTAAGACTGCAATGCCTCTGGGGGATCCTCAATGACAGATAATGAAAATAACAATTTGCTAAGTGTATAATTTTCTCTCAACAAAGATAGAATTTTTAAAAAGGCTTTACATTCTCCCAGCTGCCCCAGAGGAAGCCAGCTAAACATTTTCTATGGTATTCAGTGAAAACAGGCTTGACAACATAATCCCCAAATTTTGTTCACAAGTAAGTTTTTCCTGATGATCAGCCCTTACCTAACCTATGACTTGTCATCCTTTGATCCCTTCCTTTGATGAGACTGCTGAGTCTCCTCTGAGCAAAACAATGTGTTCTAGGGTCTGTATAACCTGTCATAACACACTTTTCATGATCAAAAGGGCTCTTGGGTGCCCATAGATGTACTATTCCCATGGCCTTTCCAGGCAGCTGAAGATGCCTATCTAGGATGCCTTTCATTCCCTTGAGGGACCATGGGTGTCTGAGGGAAAGGAAAGCAGCATTTTGGATTGTTTCAGGACAGCATTACAGGGCCCTGAAGCTATAGGTGATATGGGACTCCACCTTTGAGATCTAAGAGTCACTCCTCACCCTCTGCTTCAGTTTTGAAAGCAGGTCTCAGTGTGCTGGAGTAAAAAGGGTTGGAGAAAGATAAAGGAGAATAGAAACAAGGTACGTGCAAAAGAGAAAAATGAGAGGCAGAGAAATTCAAAAGTCTGAGAACAAAGAAACAAATCCCAAGAATTGTGTAGAATTTAGAAACAAAGCAATGAGAATTACAAGGGAATTTCTACTAAAAACAATCCAAAGGAGAGGTGGGACTTGGCCTTCAAGAATCCTCTTTTCCCCATGCTAATACAAACAATATTAAGAAAAGAAGCAACTGGAAGAAAATATAGAATTACTGCAACTTAAAGAAATAGGAGCTGCATAAAATGTAAGCATTGACCGGCACGCAGTCAAATTAATTTTATGGATTAAAATAAAGTGAGTCTAGTTTAGATGCTCTACTAAAATTTTCACTTAGCTTGTGAAACAGAGGAGAATGTTGTCCTATATCTCTGCCTATTGCAATCAGACAATAATATGATTATCTGGTAGAGGTTGTATCTATTAAGTATATTGATAGAGGTTTGTTCTCAAGAGAAATAACATTTGTGTCAGGAAGAATGACAATTTAATTTTACGCACATCAATATTCCTTGCTCGGTGTAGTCTCCTTTCCCAGCACAATACATTCTATCAAAATAATTTATGTTTGGTACCCTGTCTATTGAATTAAGAGTATTTTCAGCTGAAGCAAAGCAATTTTAATGAACCCTAGCTTTGCATTCTTGGGAATACTCCACAAGTATTCACAATACTTCAGCACACTGTTTACGTAATCACCAATACAGAATAATTTTCTTATAAAAATATTAAAAGAAGGTTCATGTGTTCAAATGGCAGTGTACTTTTGCCTCTTTCCTCATCTAAATACTCTTCACTCATACACAGTGGAACATCTTGAAGAGTAGAAGCACAAATGGCAAACAGAACCTTCATCCTCATGCCTCAGAGTACTTTAGGAATGGAATCCTTCCCCCTTCTGCAGCTGGAAAACAAAAAGCTTGCACAAGGTCTTCTCTCAGGTTGCCTATCAATGCGGACAGAGCTGGTAGCAAGGGCTAGGGGCTGCTCTCTTTCCATTGCTGGAAAACTGGAAAGGGGAGGCACAGAAACATGAATTGGTACTTCCTGATGTTTTATTTCTGTGGCCTCTCTGAATGTTAAGAAATGTGTTTCATTTTATGAAGCATAATACAAAACTTACCTACTCCAAGTAGGTAATTCGTATAAACATATTTTAGATGATCTGATAATGCCAATAAAATCTTACTTTGTTTTGAATCAAATAGAGCAAAAGTCAAGTATTCACTTCTAAATTATCTCTGAAAATATCTCTTTATCTATTTTGACAAGCCTTTTCTCCAAGCTCAAACGTTTCTATCAGAATTCACACCCACAGTTGCATTGGAGAGACAATACAAGGAGAGCATCTGACTGCTTCATGAAAATGGATAAACTTATTATAAAGTAATCATTTAACAGTAAAATCAAAGTAATTTCCCTCAAGTGTTCTGATTTAATGATTTTGGAACTGCTTAGGTTTTTAAAATAATCTTTAAAGCATAGAGTTAAATTTCCTTGCTTTTACTCTTTATTTTACATGTGATGTTTTTATACACCAGCACAATCAAGTAAAACTGTTTCCAGTTATTTTTCAAATATACAGTCTGATGAATTGAAAACTAGAGGTAGTTCTTCTGTATAAACTCCTTGTCAAAACTTTATAAGTAACTTTTTCCATTTTTCTAATATTCATTGTAAATTAATAATAATATAATAATATATTAATAATATTCATATGTATGTGTATGCTTAGGCATTGTAAGATACTAAAAGGCACATCTCAAACTCCTGAGAGAAGCAAACTGTTTTCTAAGCTAATAGAATGGCTAAAAATAACTGGTTGTTACATCTGATCTTTTGCTCAGTAGTTTTCACATGATCCCTACAGAGAGCAACCAAAATGAGATGGGTGAAGGAATGTGAGAGGTCCCATTTTCCTTCTGAGTGAATTATTCCAAAGTCTGTGAGGCAATAGGAAAGCTATTTTTCACCTACAGCAGATGGAAGTACATAAATCATACCTGGAAGATAACAGCACCAAGTGATTTAATGGAGACAAACTATAAATCAGAAGTCCTTCATTCTGATTTCAGTTATCATCAGATGCAGTTATCTATTGAAAATCAGAAATTCAAAGTACTTAGAAATGTATAAAATGTACCACAAACACTGATGGAGCTTATAAGATTTTCAGAAGTATTTTCAGATAAGTATCATCACGACTTCCAAAAGTAGTCAGATCACCTTGTAAACCCCCTATCATTCACTTCATTTAGTGTTCCTTTTCTTGTCTCTTGAGGGGCAGTTGTACTGGACTATCTGATTTCTGAAAAAGGAGATTCAGATAAGGCACATTTATCCAAACAATGAATTTCTAGAGAGTTAGTTAAACAAGTAGTTCCAGCTCATATTGAACTGGATAAATGTTTCATGTCATGAAGCAAGCATTTGCTTTGCCTTCAAAAGCAAATTCAGGTTTTGTTAGAATGATCATCTTCCTTGTAACTGGCCTGATTTTTAAGTCATATTAATAGCAAAAAATAGTGAAAGTAATAATAAAATTCAAAACAGGGAAATAAGAATTTTAACAGGGGCAGGTGGGGGATTCTGCACCTGGGATGGGGTAATCCTGTGTATACATATAGGCTGGGGGACGAGAGGCTGAAGAGCAGCTCCTAAGAAAGAGATCTGTCAGTTTAGGCTGATGGCAGGTTGAACGTGAGTCAGCAGTGGTCTGGGTGACAAAAGGATCAACCCTGTCCTGGGGTGTATCAGGCCCAGCACCACCAGCTGGTCAAGGGAGGGGATTGTCCTGTTCTGCTCTGCACCGGTGCAGGCTCACCTTGAAAATTGTGTGCAGTTTTGAACATCTCAGTACATGAAGACATCAAATCCCAGTCTGTCTGGAGAAGGGTGACCAAGATGGTGAAAGGCCCTGATCACAAAACTTGCGAGGAGCGACTGAGGTCACTTGGCTTATCCTCCTTGAGAGGAGAAAGCTGAGGGGTGACCTTATCACACCCTATAACCTCCTCAGGGAGGGCAGCAGAAGGGTGCTGGTCTCTCTGGTGACCCACAATAGGGGTGAATCAGGGTTGGGAGGAGTTCAGGCTAGACTTTAGGAAAATGGCTCTTGGCTGAGATGGTCAGTCACTAGAACAGCTTCCCAGAGGAGTAACACCAAACCTATCAGAGTTTGAGTGGTATCTGAATGATGGTCTTACTTGTATGGCTTAGTTTTTGGTCCTAGGAGGAGCGCGAAGCTGGACTTGATGATCTTTATGAGTTCCTTCTAATTTGCGATAATCTGTGGTTCTATGGTTCTGTTTTCTAACCAGGGTGTTATTTTCCCCCTAGAACCTGAAGCTTGAATTGCTACTAACCAGATTCTTTCTCATATTTTGCATGGACTCCGGTTCAAAGACCACCAGCTACAGAAATGGCTAACATGGACACCAAGAGATCATACTCTAGAGAAAACCCTGCTCAGGATAAACCCTGAGCAGCAAAAGCGTGGTTATTTATGAGGTTTTTATATTTGCTGTAAATATTTTTCTGTGATCTGACAAGGAGCATTTTTAAGGCTGTCAGTGATAACTCCTTTGAGAAAAGACAGGCCCATGGTAACAATGCAGGTATCCTTTGGGCAGCCTGGCAACACAAACAAATCTTGTAGGCTCTGTGTTTTCCTCACATAGGCATGAGGAAAGGCATAGGGTGTGCTCAGTGTTTTACTGATGGTGGGGACTTTGTGTGAATTCACATGATGGCTCTTAACATGAGTTCACAGATGGCACTCTCCCTCCCTCTCTCTGTTTCCATGAGTCTTCTCAACTGCAGAACAGGTCTGGAAAGTGTGGCAAATGCCCCGTTGCTTGCACAAGATAAGGCACAAATACTCCTCTTCATGCCTACTGTGTTTTTCTAGTTAAAAACAGAGAGAGCATTTTGAGAAGAAAGAACATTTCATCTTCTCTGTACTCCCTCTGTACCAGGACTGGGCTTCCTTGCCCAACCCATTCATGTTAAGATTAATTCAGTGCTGTTCCCTCATTTGAATTATAGTTCTCCCAAGATGATGGTGGCTTTTGTTCTGATTTTTGATGGAATATGCTGGAAATAAACCCATGAAAGATATTCTGAATAGGCATAAATCTCAGCATTTTAGACTGGGATGTTGAAACATAAATATCTAGGTCTTTTCATAAAAGCAATTGTCTTCCTTTACAAAAGCCAAAATAAACTTGCAGACTTGCATATAATTGATTTCATTTTTAAATTCTACTGTGTCTTTACAGTGAAACTAAAAAGAGTACTGAAATTATGAAAAGAGGAGCTGTGGATTGTTATCTATTTTTTCAGCTTTTACTATGACATGATTAACTATGCAATTATTAGAGTCATTAATGAAGTTAGAAGAGATCACTCATAAGTGTTTAAAGTACTCTGAACCATTACTGTACAATTCTTTGAAGGTTAATGCATTGGACACATTGTAGGGTACAGGGATATTCAATGAGCAGTAATTCTCACCCTGGCTATCATTTATGGATTTAAGGTGCAGATTGAAAAGTTGAATTTTCAAATCTTAATTAACCAAATGACATGCCACTGAGGCATATCCCTGAAGAGGGAACTGGCATGTAAACAGAGTCATTTGACAGAGAGATGGGGGCAGTAGGACATCTCACTGTTCTACTATGAATACTTTTATAACATTTCAATATGCATGAACAAGGTGCTGGGATCCTTTCAATGCAAAGGTGCAGTTGGGACCAAAGGATTCAGTTCTTCAGGTCCTTCATAAAGAAGAAGACAAGGTTCAAACATCTTTTTTTCCTTCTGAAAACTTTGCAATTATACTAAAAATGCAAAATTTTTTGCCACATTCCAATTACACGCAGAAATTTACAATCTTAACATGTCAGGATTATGCTCAGCCAGTGGTACTGAATAGTTCAGACACTGAGCTCTGAATTAACTTTAGGTTTTTGACAGTGCTCCCACTTGTGCAGTCACTCCTTTGCGCATCATTTGAGTTGAAAATGGAAAGGTCACTGTTTGCTCACTGTGGGAGAAAAGCAGTTAAGTGTTTCCTGAGTAAACTATTGACGATCTTTAAATGCTATTCGATAGCTGTAAATTTATACTGCCTTCAGGAGCTGTGACTGAAAATTAGAAATGAATGTGTGGGCTGTGTGCTAAAAGAGGGAGGGAAAGGACAGCTGGAAAAGTTCCTCCTTGTTCCCATTTTGGGGGAGGGTACCACATTCTTCACCACATAATTTGCAGCAGATTTTACACCTTTTGATGATCTGAATTTCTATGGAAAGCAGCACAGTCTGAATCTCCACCATGAGATTCAATCCAGTGATGCCTGTACTGCACCTAACCTTCCACAGATGCTCAAAGGATTAACTGTGCCCACCTTCATCCTTCCTGTCAAACTTATTTTTTTTTTCCTTTTCACCTTAAAAACCTAGCACAAAGGTTTCAGTTTTCAGCCTTTTGATCAGTGTTCAAAGTATAGCAGAGGAGCCATGATGAGCTACATAATTAAGTGTTGATGTTTTCAGGGAGCTAAACCCAAACTTTTTATGAGTTACTGATACTCTTACAGAGCAGTAGCACAGTGGGAGGTTTTATGAACGAAAAAGTGGCCAGGCTTTTCTTCAGCTACAACAGATGATCTCATAAAATGAACTATTTACCCTGACAAATCTTGCCTCAGCTATGTTCAGAATTTGAATTTTTCACTGAACATCTTAAAGATACGAAGAATAGTAAAGATCATGTAAGCTTTTAACAGCCTTTCATGAGAAATAAAAACAGCTCAAAATAAAATTATGGTCTATGAGATGGTCAATATACTTTATGTTCTCATGAACTGCAGAACATTGAGGGTAAAGCAAATACAGGACAAGGGACTAGAGCTAGAAAAACAAACAATATGAAGGTGAGAGACAGTTAATTCCTGGACTTCGTGTTATCAACCCCACCTCTTGCACCTACACAGCACAAGGGAGGGGAGCTGCTTATTAAGGAACCCTTTCTCCATTTTTATTGTGAACATCAGCAGTTAGTTTTGTTAACTTTGGCTAAGTCACACACAAACACATTCCAAACCAAATCAAATGGAAGTTATACCTCAATTCAGTGCATACCAGGTCACATTTTATTCCTAGTGGTGTCACCATTCAATTTGCAGGAATTCCTGAAAAAATCTAGTTATGATTATTTTTCTGGTCTCTTCTTTAAAAATAACTTTCTAGTGAAAGAATGTAGACAATTACATGCTATGATGCATTTCCTCATGCAAAACATTTTTCAGCAAAGGTGGCTAAAGAAGCAGTATGTGGTGAGCATTTGGGTGAGCCCATTTCAGAAGAGAGTCCTGAGCTGCATTGCACAAAACATGGCAATGCAGATATTTGGATCCCTCCTTTCTGGAAGCAGAAAATCTGTTTCTAAACACCTTAACAGAACAATAAATCAAAATTCACTTTCAGCTCTTGTAGCTAGGCAGAGGTATACCAATCTCCCATAAGCTGAATGTGCATGTGTTTTAATTGGGAATTACATTCCCGTGCAGAATATTGCAGAATATAGATGGTAATTTAGAAATTCCTATAAGCACTAGCAGAGAGCTTTTGGCCTTCCCTCTATACACACATTAGATAACATGAGCATCTGTAGCTGTAGCAATAAGAAAATTCTGCAGAAGATTTTTCAGTCCAAGGATAAAATAAAAAAGTTAAGGGAGCAGGGAATTGTGAAAATATTCATGTATAAAATAAAAAAAATAGCAAAGCCTTTCATGATTCATTTTCAATAAAGAAAGTATATTGGTTCATATTTAGCTTCTGGTAATTTTAAAAAATTCCTGTCTTAGTTATAAATAGCACATTGTAGTTTTCCACGAAGAACCTTGGATTGTCCTCTGCTTGAGAAAAACCATATAAAGGATTAACATTTTTAGTTACACAGTGTTGCCATTTTTCTCTTGTAGCCTAGCTTGAATATACTTTATATTTTACTGCAATTGTCTGCAATATTCAGTGTGTTCTTAGTGCTTGGTAGAAAGAAAAACAAATTTATAATTCTATTACCAGAAAATGTAAGTCATTCTTGCTTTCTACATATAGCATAAGAAGAGAACTGCAAAAATTCACTGAAAACATAATTTCAGTAGAAGTGTGGTCTAGTTGAATATTTGGCCAACTGAACCAATGCCAGTCTTATCATATTTAAGGTTTGAGTCTTTCAAGTTTGGGTTCCTCTATAGCAGGGAGCTATGGCAGTGTATTTCTAACTGGGAACTGGAATTCAAATTTATAGCAGTTAGCAGGAATTAACTCATTGATTTAGTAACTAACAATTTTTACAGGTAACACTGGAGCTAAATTCTTAAGTAATTTGTAGGAAGCACTTACTTGGTGCAACTATAACATATTTTAATAAAACACCCTTGGTTATATCTTTGTTAAGAAATAGAACAGATATTCTAACTTTTCTAGCTATCTACATAGAATCCTACTGAAATTTTCAAAAACCAAAAAACCAAAACCAGCAACAACAACAACAAAAAACACCAAACAAAAAAGCCCCAAAGAAGTCCTGAAAATGAAATTTAAAAAAGGAGCAATCCATACACTAAGATGACTTTCATTTAATGTGGAGTTTCCAGTTTTGAGCCAGATTGTCATTATCTATGAGTTCTGTAGCCTTAGCAATTAATGACAGTGAAAATCTGTTCTACAAAACAAAATAGAAAATGAAGAATTAATCAAGAATATTTCTGCTATTTCTAACTAAACTGATTATATAAAATTTTTGAAACCATAGAAACCCATTTCTTTCAAAATTATTTGTAAATTAAAGTAATAATTTTTAAAATTATTACTTTAAAAACATTTATCTTTTAATAGAAATTCTACATTATGAAATGTAATGCAATACTACAATTATCATTTTTTAATTGAACAATTGAGATTTTCCTTTAATAATAACACCCAAATAAGAAATTTTGTATTCTCAGGATCTCTTTTGCTTTCAGAAAACCTAAAGCAAGCTTTTGCTTTTAAAATAAGTATTACAGATAAAGCAATTAAGTTTTTGCCTTTTCTAAATATAAACCACAGTACTTTGACACATCAAAATCTTCATTATTAGAGATGTTCTAAACTTTCATTTAAAGTTTCTTTTTCTCTTCAATATCTTTGGATATGCAATGGCATACATTAAACATTTTTTTTTTCTTGGGCAGTTATTTGATTTTTGAGCCAGAGCTTGAACTATATAAGTTCCATGGTCTCTTCTCAATAACATTTATATGACTCTGTAAAACTTCATCTCCATTATTTTTACCTCAATTGATCCTTGCAATGAGCACAGGAAAAGTCCAAAAGTATTGATTAGAGTAAGGCTTTTTCTCATCAGCTTGGAGTGAAATCTGCTGTAAAACTTCAGGCAAGAGACCTCAAAATATATTTAATGGAAAA
This sequence comes from Ammospiza nelsoni, assembly GCF_027579445.1. NCBI lineage: Eukaryota > Metazoa > Chordata > Aves > Passeriformes > Passerellidae > Ammospiza > Ammospiza nelsoni. The sequence goes on from NC_080633.1 coordinate 103,803,397, forward strand.
TGAGGTGGTACATGGAGCTACTGGAAGAAAGAAAAAACATAACTATTTTAGTTCCAGGACTAGAGCATAAAGGTCCAAACTCAGAAAAACAAAAATGGAAGAAAAAACTACATTCTTGGCTAGGGAAGAATGCAAGGCGTATTGCAAGCATAGCCAGTACGACATGCCAAAACACCCTGGAAAAATGCTATTAATGACTTGAGGTAAGACATCTGAGATAGGGTAACACTGAGAAATCATACAAGATTTGTCTTTTCTTTGAGCCCTCTTACATGGCTAGAGCAATGTGCAAGTACTTTGCCAGTTGTGCGTGTTTAGTAATGTCGTCTACTGAGTCAGTCCTAAGTAACACAAGTGTGCTATATTTTAGTGGCTTTGACAATTTTGGGGTTTTTGGGGTGGATATGGGGAGTGGTGGGAAGTATTTCTTGGTTTTTACTACTCTTTAGTTTTGTTCTTTTTGTTAATGCTAAGATTAATCTTTGCATAAATAGAGATTTGACGTTGTCTCTGCCCTAACATTAAAGGACTTTGAATGGAAAAACTATGCTAAACTCTGAAATAAATAATGTTACCAGCTCAGTGAGGTGTGTCTATATGATCTTCTTCCTAAATGAATGGACTAGCACTATTGTTTTACAAGTGTGTGATTTTGGTGCAGGCTGGGGAAATGATCTCTCTGTTTACAGAAGACACCATCCCACAGTATCTGAGAGATGAGGAACAGCAATTTCCCTGCACGAACCAAGATGAGCCAAGGAGAAACACAGAAGAGCTATTAAGAATCTGGCATCTATCCAGGACAGGGATTTAAGCTGGAAACGTAGGCCAACATTCGCTTGTGTTCCAATTTCCTAGCCACATAGTTACTTGATAGAGAGTAATTCTTCATCAGGAAAAAATGCCTGGTTAAGAAGCTTTTAACTTTTCCCCAAAACCACTGAGTCAGGTAAATCTGTAAATATGGGCTGACTAAAATGCAAATGGCTTACTTAATAAACTGAACCTATGCTTGGTCTACTAAAAAATTAGTTTTGCTTGCCTTTCTCTTGGTTGAAACGTACATATTTTCTGATAGTTTTTTAACTTTTTTGTTGTTATCTCATTGTATTTCATATTTCTAAAGTCTCGTATCTTCTCAGTGATATTTCTTGGGGGCAGTTCTTCACAACACAGACTTCTTCTGCTTGTTGCTGCTTCTTCGTCAGGGCTCCTTCCAGGCTCTCCCTGACTGGCCAAGCCCAGCCCCTTTTATCCCAGTTATCTTCACTAGCTGCAGCTGCAGCCCATCGAGAACAGCCGGGACTTATCAGGGCAAGGCCTATATACAGATATTCAAATACAATACAGATATTTTACTAGGACTCCTACTGTACGTTTTGGCTTTTGCCAAAATTTGACTGTAAAAACTACTGTGAAAACCAATCTATTATAATGAAATGTGCCATCTACTACTTTTAGATGTGTATTTGTTAAAAATGTTATTTTGATGGAGCAAAAAATGAATATATTCCTAAAGCATGTCTTTGGGAAGGTGAAAATTCTGTTTGAATTTTAACCCTCCTCACTTGGGAAGCTGATATATTTTTTGGCTTATAAAGTATTTCATAAATTATCCATATTTTGTACCAGATCTAGTATTTAAAGACCAGAAGCATTCTGAATTGCCTTCAGCCATGGAAATGTCTGATCCTGTGTAAAATATTGGTAGATTTAATGGAGCCTGAAATATTTTGATTAGCTCAAGCATGCTTGTGTGAGTTAACCACCAAAACCATTCTGTCACTCCCCTCCTCAGCTGGAGAGGGGAGAGAAAATATATTGAAAAGCACTTGGATTGAGGTAAGTGAAGGGAGACATCATCCATCAATTACTGTCACAGGCAAAACAGACTTTGGGAAATTAATTTAATTTATTACCAATCAAACCAGCCCTGGATGAGGAGAAATATGAAATAAATCTTAAAACACCTTCCCCCTTATTTTTTCCCTGGCTCAGTTTAACTCCCAGTTTTCTCTTCCTCCTCTCCTACAGCTTGCAGGGAACAGAGGCTGCGGTCAGGTCATCACACATTGTCTCTGCCACCCCTTTCCCCTCAGGGGGAGGGCCCCTCACGCTCTTCCCTGCTCCAGCATAGGGTCCCTCCCACAGGAGCCAGCCTCCCATGAACTTCCCCAGTGGGAGTCCTTCCCAAGGGCTCCAGCTCTTCACAAACTGTTCCGGTGTGGGTTCCTTATCAAGAGTTGAAGTCCTTCAAAAGTAAAATTCCTTTTTCCTTCTATTTACTTTTATTAGATTTTAACAATTATAAAGGGGAAAAAGGAGCACCAGAAATAACATAAATTGAAAATGTCTTTAAAAAAATGGATAACAATTCCACCTTTTCAATAGTCACTTAACTCCCAAATAATAAAATGAAACAAAAGCTTTAAAAGTGTGGACTAGGCTGCTTCTTATAAAATACACTTACGACAAACTAAGCTTAGCACAGTAGCAAACCCTTCTTTCCTGTGTTGTTGGCTACTACATTTTGTGCAGCAGGATTTATCTCTTAATACATAATTTTCTCAGCTGATGGTCTGGGTGCTTATGGTCCATGTAGTTTACCCAAGCAAATAATAATAAAAGTCAATTGCAACCACAGGAAAATCAATCTTCTAATTGTTTATTCCTTTCCTCAAGGATGAAAATATTGCCGTGATTTTCAACCATATTGTAGATAATTGTCACATAATGATGCAATAAATTAAATGAACTGATGAATGTTTCCAGTGGATAGATTATATTTGGTGCCATCAACAAAGAGATGTAAAATCCTCCTTTTTTTTTTTTTTCTTCATTTTCCTGACTGTAATAAATAAAATACCATAGTAAATGTGAATGTCAAGGCTGTCTTAGGATAAAGTTCTGATTTTTTCTGCTTTTGATTCAAATTACATTCAGCTGGAAAAATTTTGAAGTGCCTTCCAAGAAGGTAAAAAGGAATGGAAAAATGTTCTCCTCTTTTTCAATGTTTAACTAAAAATCCCAACAAAACAAGAGAAAGAAAAACAAACAAAAAATCCTGGTGAAGAGGTGAGGGAAGGGAAGGGAAGGGAAGGGAAGGGAAGGGAAGGGAAGGGAAGGGAAGGGAAGGGAAGGGAAGGGAAGGGAAGGGAAGGGAAGGGAAGGGAAGGGAAGGGAAGGGAAGGGAAGGGAAGGGAAGGGAAGGGAAGGGAAGGGAAGGGAAGGGAAGGGAAGGGAAGGGAAGGGAAGGGAAGGGAAGGGAAGGGAAGGGAAGGGAAGGGAAGAACATGCTCAGGACCAAACAGCAATCCCATTTCAAACATGGGTATTCTTCTAAAAAATCCCAGCAAAATAATTTCATGGGATTCTAGTTCAGCAAGTACTGTCCAAAAAGGAACCCTCTGTAACCAATGAAGAGAGAAAGCAACATTCCACACAGGAATTCGTTCCATCCTAAATCCAATGACCAAACTATATGTTATATTATCCCTTGGAGGAGACGCTTTTTCTCAGTTGGTAGTAAGTAGAACCTTGATAAGGCTTTTAGTCAAGCCAGGTAACTTTTTAATGTGCAAAGTTGGAAAAATTCCAACTAAGTTCTTCTAATAATATTTCTGGTATCCAACTTTCTTTTATCAATAAATAACTTAATGTTCAGACATTCAAAAGGATATTTTAGGAAATTAATTCCACATCTTTATGCATCTTTGGCCCAATCATAAGCCAAACTCCAACATTAATCTTGAGGCATTTCATCATGCTTTGTCATAATATTTACATTGATTTCTTGGTTTGATTAAAAACTATGCCTTCTTTTACAAAGTTCTTGGGGTCTGTACACTATTTCCTTCTCTAATTTCATACTGGTATTTTCAATCTTTTATTAAATTTTTTGTAGTATTACAGAATTTTAAGTCTAGCGTAGCTTAACGTGCTGAGATAAGTTGTAACCAGTGGTTCGTTTTTCCTGAAAGAACAACCATTGTACTTTCCCTGGGTGCATGGCTTGTGGCTCATGAATCTGTTGAATAGAGATGTTGAAACATGAATGATCTTTTTCCTGTTCGAAGCTTTTAGATACTAAGATTTTGTTTTAAAAGTTATAAAATTTTTATTATTTTTACCACTAAATTATTTTTTATTCTAAAACATTAATAACATGGAGCTGATGAAAATTATGAGGATGGAAAGAACTCAAATTATCATCTTACATTATTTTCCCTGTGTTCATCTTCTTGTTTCCACAAAAATGGGAATAAGACTGCTTTGACTTTCAAGAGAATTGGGAATAGTAGTTGACATTTTCCTTGTGATCAAAATGAAAAATACAAATACACACAAAGCAACTGTGTTCATGCATGTACAGCAATTTACCTTGATTACCCTGCTACAATTTTTTTTGGCACAAACAACAGATTTCTTCCAAATTTTTATCACTTAAATGTACTGGTGGGTCAGTGAATCAAACAATTCTGCTGAAAACAACCACTTGCCAAACTGATAACCCAGCAAATAATGACCAGAAAAATGTCATATAAACTTTAGCCTAATCCTAGAAATATATGAAGCTAAAAAGTAAACAGGAAACAAAAGAAATGGAAACAAATTACTAATAATTAATTTAGTGCCTGATGTTGCTTGAAAGCCGTTTGGTTTAGATTCAATGTGGTTTATATAAATAATGATTTATTTGCAGATAAGGCACACATTTTTTAGGCAATAAGCTGATTTTTAAATTATATCAAAGGGTGTAACACTATGAAAGAGGGGACTGAAATCTCCATTACTTTATAATGATGCAGGACAGCTATATTTGAGTTTCTCCTGTGCAATATGATCATGCTTCAAAAATATTTGCTGTACTTCTCATTCCCCTTTATTTGATGGAAACACCTACATACATCTTAATAGTCTGACTGCTTTTTCTTTTTTGTTCTTATTTGAATTCTTCTGCCCAGATAGCTATTTTTGCAATAATTTTCATGATGAGTCTGAGTTCAAAAACAAATTAAATGCAAGGTTACTTGCACTCTCTAAGAAGTAAAGATATAAATTTTAAAAGCTAAGAGTGACCATATGGATTATCCATCAAAGACCAGATCTTGTTTAGTCAGTAAACAATAGCTAAGGAATCAGAACAAACATCGCTTTGAAGATTTCATTAATATAAATAGTGATAAGCCAATCTGTTTATTTTAAAAGTGAAATTTTAAGAATCAATTAATCTTCAAATTTATTTTGTGCTTTCAGTGAGTCTTTATATAGTTGGGTTTGATCAGGCTTGAAATTAGGAAGAGGCAACTAGAAAGAAAAAAGCTGTCATTTTTATTATCCTGTTTTTATGGTTTCTCCTTTTGAGATGACAGGGGGAAGTTAACAAAATTTATTATTTAACCTGTAATTATAGGCTAAGTCAGAGACTTAATGACTCTAGGGAAACTCTCCAAGTGACTGTAATACTATGCTGAAATCCCATATGTATTTCCAGTGAACTTGAAGAATGAGCCAGCTGAACTTACCATTAAATATAGTATTATGTAAGAGAGTTGTGAATCATACTTTATTGTAACCAAGATATTTCTCATACTTAAATATAAATAAAATATTTTGAATAGTCTTTTCAAGATGGTACCTTATTACATGATGCTCAAAGAGTTAATAAAAAAATACAATTATATATGTCAAGGCTGCCATCTTTACCATAACCCAGATTTAGTTTCAAATTTGTGAAAGTGAAGTCAAGATTGACTTGGGATCAGACTGCAAATCCCTCCTAATCACTTCCACAAAAAAAGTCAAGTGGTTGTTTTTGTTTTTTTTTTTAATACAGCCTTGCACAATAATGCCTGCAAAAGCAGAAACATAGGACGTTCTTGTAAGTGAGAAGCATGAACTGAAAAGAGCCAGGGATAAATGCTTCTGTGAATGAGAGACAGGGGCACACATCAGAGACAGGCTTTGGTGTGCTACAAATGTCAAATCTGATCTGGAGATTTTTTAAAGAAAGAATCCAGCATTTTTCCTTATCCAAAGGGATCCTCAACAGGACTCAGACAAGAGGGGGAAAAGTTCTGCATCATGGCAAGGATTCAGCTACTAAATTGAATATAGGGAGCTTTATTCTCTTATATAACTTCAGCATAGAAAACAGCATGCATTATCAGGAATGCAGGCAATGGTACAGATATATGATTTGTGCCAGATGCAATATATAATCTCAATTTTTAAAATCTTGTAGAGAAAAGAAACAAGGAAGAAAATGCCAAGAGAGAAAGAGAGAAATGTAAGTCAAACTCAGCTGGCCTGGCAGAATATTTTTGCAGCCCTTGTTATTTACAGCAGCCTTAAGAGGACATAGTTTCTCTAAAGACTGTTTTTCAGAGGTCTTTATTTGCCGACTGAGATCCACTAGCTATACCTTATTTTTACATTATTTTATATAAACAGAGTTTAGCTTGAATATTACAATGCCTGTGAGAACCAGTTTTTCCTCAGCCAATTAGGAAGAGAAATGGCTGGGGAAGATTCAAGTCTTTAATCTCAGTAACAGGACATAAACACCTGGTAAAATTACCACGGTTCACAGCCCCTGCTGCTGACGCCAAAGCAGAAAGGTACATCCCAGCAGGAGAGTAGTGGACAAGTCTCTGAGGAAAGAAACAGCTGTGGAATTTTTCCACAGGATCTACAAAAGAAAGAAAAATACTTGTCCGTGTCAAATGGAAGACGTGGGGGCTATTCCTGACAGAGAGCTTCCCTTTTAAAACCTCCTTTTGTAACAGCATTACTTGGCTATAATTATTGCTGCTGCTCACATGGATACAGCAGGGAGGAAGTCTGCCTGATGATAGCTGTTGAGTAATACTGACATCCATCCAGTGCAATGCTCTCTAGACTTTTGTGTTGGATTTAAACTTTTTCAAGTCTATATTAAGCATTGTTAAACTGTGCAGAACCATACAAAATGCATGAGGAGGGACTGACAGTCTTAACTATCAAGGCTGCACCAACTTGAAGCAATTTTTCTTCAGATTTGGAAACATCATCTCCAAAAAGCTCCAAATTGCATAGGAGTCAAGAACAGCTCAGAATAAGGACTCCAAACCAATTCTTTGCTCTGTTAATTCATTGGTTTAATAAAGAAAACAACTTTAAAATTACACAGTCATTATTCTTCAACATCACCGTGTTCCAGGACAAAAAAATAAATAAGTGGGGCAAGAATTTCTGTTGTTCTTCTTATGCTGGACCTTAGTGATATAGAACACTTTCCTTGGTGGTTAACCCAGGAGTCAGGACTTTCTCATTGTCCACAATGAGGAATTCAGTATGGGGAAAGCTAAATTATAGCAAGGTTTCTCACCTCTTCCTGTACACATCAGCTGGCATTACTTTGTCTATGCGCCTCAGGTCAGATGAGGATTATTGGCACCACAATCGTAGCCACTCTCTCAACATACTATTCTGTTGATAAAATTACTAATGAGAAAAAAATGGCCCCATTAAATAACTGGAAGTGTTTTAATTTACCTCAGTAGGTTCAGGATATCGTCTTTATTTTCTCATTTCCATTGGTGTATGAAATCCTGACAAGAAAAATAGATGCACTTTTGTCATTAATGAAAAACAGCCCTACTCCAACTTAATATTCTTTTCCAGTAGTCTATACTGTTTTAAAACTGTGAGTTCTTCTCCTTTAAAATATTTACCTTCTCTCTTCTTCTGCACCTGACAAATTTCCAATTATCTTAAATGAAGATGCAATGACCTTGCTGCTTATCTCATGGAAATACCTCAGCATGTAAAAGATCACTCTTTTTGAGACCATAGGAAATGTTTCAGCGTATCATTAGATGCTTCTAATTAAACAGCTTCTCTCTGCTTTTGGCCTCTTCCATCCCATTCCCATTGCATAGTTACAGCTGTGCTACTCTCAGTTAAATGCACTACTCAGCTTCACAAAATCACAGAATCACAGAATAAGCCAAGTTGGAAAGGACTCACAGGGGTCATCGAGTCCAGCTCCTGGCCCTGCACACAACACCCCAGTAATGTGCCTGAGAGCATTGTCCAAATGCTTCCTGAACTCTGTCAGGCTGGTGCTGTGACCACATCCCTGGGAAGTCTGTTCCGGTGCCCAACCATCCCCTTGGCAAGGTACATTTTTCTAATATCCAACCTAAACCTCCAACAAACAGGCTTAGTTTTGAAATTTCTAGAAGAAAGTAGTGTCTTGTGGCTGGAGCTCGTGGGTTCTCTAGGTTCATTCCTTGATCAAATAAAATGAGGTTTTTTTCCACCATCCCTTACAGAGTATTTAATCTAGGCAAGTTCTGCCAGCCCCAGAGGCTCCAACGCTGTTCTAGAGCAGATGGCAAGCATCACCTTTGCTAAGGAATACATGAAACCTTGACCATACAAAAATCAATCTAGTTTCATTTTCATAAAGCACGAAAGGTAGATTGCCTCTGAGAGTAGGGATATGTATTGCTGGGCATTCAAATCAAGAGATGAAGCTCTCATCTGACACTTTACCAGCAAACTCAGTATCATGTGCTTTTAGGATATTGTATCATAACAGGGCTGTTTTTCATTAGTGACAAAAGTGCATCTATTTTTCTTGTCAGGATTTCATACACCAGTGGAACCAAGAATATAAAGATGACATCCTTAACCTACTGAAGTAAATTAAAACTTTCATCACAGGTAGTCCAGAGTTTTGCCAGCAAACACAGGACTGATCACAATAAAATAAATAAAAAGCCTCCTTATTACTGCAAGTGCTGAGCTCAACTGCTTTTCACTTGTTCTTTGATTTTTTTTTTTTTTTGAGTCAGCCATCCTTTACTAGAAAACTTCCCAGCTAGAGCCTCCTCACATCTCTCTGATCAAATCTGCCTTGCTGAGAGATACTGGATGGCCTCCCCTCAGATCTCATTAGTGTCATGTATTGAATGGATGCATCATTTTCAGTACACCACAAGACTGTGTCCTCTGCAGATGAGCTGAGCTCACTGCCCTGAGCACATCCCTATACCCTACAAATTGGCAGTGAGTTTTCCCTTGCAAACTGAGGTAGTCTCAGCCTTCTGGTACCCCTCTGCAATGCTGCTAATGAAAATTTTCTGCTCTGCCCACATTCTCTCCCCACCCTTGTGGAAGAGATCTAACAGGGCACTACTACCCTCAGCATGGCCAAATCCCCACAGTTGCCCTTGGACATGTCCTCCTCCTGTCACTAAGGTTTTGAGGCTGGTGTCCAGAACAGAAACACAAGTGGATGTTTATTCCCTCCCAGACCTGTTTTACAGTTTCTCCTTGATGAGCTGCCCACAAACCAAAATAAATGTTTAAAGCCTATCATTGATGGGCTTTGAAAGCCTATCATTGTCAAGCACTGTCTTGATGTCCTTTTGTGTAAGATTTACCTATGTTTTGGTTTTTATAATAAAGGATGGGAAAGAGTATTTTATATATAAACTTTGTTAATTGAAATAGTGTTGTTTTAGACTTACTACTCAGGAAATCTTCCATTTTGCTCTGCAACCCAACCCCACTCTCAGCCTCTACTCCCTCATGTCCCTTACACACTTTCACTCACTTTGCTCCTCTGTTTCACAGGGTTTTGCATACATAGTTATAAGCTAAAAGAAAAAATAAATAAAAGGAAGGAAAAAAAACCCCAGAAATATTGAAAAGTAGGCATACTAACGTATGAATTTCAGCAAAAAGCAGAGTTAATATTTGTAGTCTTCCAAGTAGCTACACCACACCAGTGTAAGAACACTTGAACATAAAATAAAATCTGTAAAGAACACATATTCTCTATGGCAGACATAATCCTTACTGGCAGTTAACCTTAGATATGAATGCACCATGCCATACTATCATAGAGGTTCACCAAGTGCTTCTCAGCTTTGCTGATTAACTTTGATCATATTCAGAGCTTGGCAGTCACATCTAAGCTCTTATTTATAAGATCTTAAAAGAAGACATGTAGGATATAGGCTCTTCTTATATCCTATTTTCCCCAGATTTATATACTTCCTATATTTTCTGGTTTCTATATATGATAATATAGTTAAGTATAATTCCTATGCTTTCTGTTTTAAATACAAAAATTTAAAATTTATCTTCCAGGCTGAAAGGAAACATAAATAAAATAAACCTAGTGTTCCCTGGGGCAAATCACTAGAAATGATCTCTAAAAAAATTTACACTTCACACTCAGCATTTCATCTTCCTCAGAGCCATTGTCACACCTCCTGCCTTCACTGCCAGACAGAAAACTTGATAGCATTGTCAGCACTGAAGAATCACCAAAGCTATGGAAGCAAGAATTCTGCTCTTTGTGCATTAGCAACAAAAGCAACAGCTATAAATCAGGAATCAATTTTTTTTTTTAAGTATAACTAAATCAAAGAAAAATGCTGCACATTACAGAGGCTGGAGAGATATTCCAGCATGGGCTCAGAGAAACATAAAGAAAACCTGCAGTGAAATTTATAATCTAGGTATGCTTCTTTCCTACTTTTACTCTTGTAAACCCCATATATTTCAGAACCATTCCATTGGAAAAGAAAAGTTGGATCAATTGCTTAAGTTTTTATATAAACTGAATTTATTATTTAATGACTAAGATACTATAGTTATTTATATTTACTCTTTTGCTTTCTTTCCTTGAAAGAGTTGCCATTGTAAGTAGAAATTTCACAAAACTGAGACAATAAAATAAAAGAGGTTGTAGAAGCTCCATCCCCAGAAACTTTCAAGGTCAGTTTAAACATGATTCCGAGCAACCTGGTCTAGTTGAAAATATCCCTGCTCATTGCAACAGGATTTGAACAGATGACCTTTTAATAACCCTTCCAACACAAATGATGCTGTGATTTTGTGATTCTATGATTTTAAGAGCTCCTCCAAAACCCAGCTGCAGAGGTAAAAATGCCTCTTATTCTGTAACAATGCTCAAATTGTCTGTGTGATATTTTGGATCACTCTGTCATGCCACCATGGAATGACTGGCTGACCACCAAGTTGGGTTTTGCACTGAGTGGAGCTGTGGAGCTGGGTGAGTCTCTTCCAGCAATGTAAGCCTAAAGTACATGAGCCATGCAAATCAGCCCCAAACTAGGTGGTCTTCCAGACTTTCTATTCACTGCTGAGGTGAATGGTGCCACCATGTCAGACACCTTTCTCTTAGCTTTGCTTGCTGAGGAGACACTAAAGCCTCACTGTGGAAACTGAAGTTCTCTGAACCTCCTTGCATAGGTGCCTTACCTTGCTCCCTTCTGGGTTCTGTTGCCTCCACTGTGCCTGCAGCCTGCCAGGGAGGCAAATCAACTGTGAACTGTTTTTTCTCTCCAGGAAAAAACAAGCAATCACTTTTTTATGGTTTCATTTTCAGAGTACTGTTTTTTATATGGGTATGCCATTTGTTTTAAAACCAACACATCAGCCTTTATTCCAAGGTGTCTAAGCTCTAGCAAAAGAGAAAAAAAATCTGTTTCGTTATTTTTTTTTATACATTTAACTGTGTGGTCTCAGAGCTACCTATTCCAAAAACGGCCCTTCAGCAAAAAACCAAAGTCCTGTGCTCCTTGTGCTTCAATTAATTCTTTAAGAATTCTAAAAACAGTCTCCCTTCTTTCCAGTCTAAGTAGTTCACCATCTGCTTGCAAAACAAAAGGAAAAATTGCAATTTTATGGTGTGTCTTCTGACATTCAGTTACAGGTTACCTCTCATTGATATGCCTCATTTTGGGTCAAGACACATTTTGCTTTCTGCTAGCCATTTCCAACTGTGAAACATATGGCTGAATTTCCACAGCTGTTCCACATCACAACTTGGTAGCCCTGGGAATTAATATTAAATCTTCACAATTAACAAAAAAGAAATTTTACTCTTGGTACTCCCATACCACTTTGTCATTAATAACCATATTCCACAACAAATAAATGTAAAAGCTAGAAATATTCAGCCACCTGCCTCACCTTTATGACTTCTAATTTCAGAAGTCCTTCTTGGGATTCTTATGTCATGAGGGAGCGGTGACATACTTTGATTTTAATCCTGGAAGAAAGATTGCTCTTTTAGTGGTGCTGTACTACACGATTTCTTTCACAGTGAAAGCTGTCACCTGCTTTTCCCCGACATTCCAGTGACACTAATCTACTAGAAGATCTTCCCTATTCTACTGAGATAGGGTTTAGTACTGTGTTATATGAACAAAAAAAAGTCACTATACAGAGGCACACATCATTTCCATTTCCATTTTCATTTCCACTCCCACTTCTATCTCCATTTCCATTTCCATTTCCTTTTCCTTTACTTTTTCCATGTCTTGCAATGAAGTATGTTTTTCAGAAGTTAAAATGATTGTTTGCATCAAAAATGGCAATAAAAGCAGCAAAATCATATCAGTTACGTTTCTATTCTAAATCATCAATACCTAATTAGAAACAAAGTCCGACTGTAGCAGAATGTCTCTTATTTTGTAACAAAAAATATAAAGCCCAATATTAAAAATTCTGTGAAATAGCATATGAATGAATAGGGGGGAAAACAAACTTTATTTTCAGCCAGAAAGGGCAGTTTTATTAAAATAATTTCCTGAGTCTGACCCATCTCAACCAGTTACTCCCAAAGTGTAAATTAAATAACTTAAAGCTATTTTCTTGTTTTGTTCTGATAACATCAAATATGTTTACTTCTACATTAATTTTTAAATGTTTCAAATTAGATTTTTCTACATTAATATCTAATGTAAACATTCCTGTCAAGATGTCAGGGGAGCAGGAAAAATTGGAATGAGCATTTTGATGGTTCTCGATCAAAAATCTTTAAAGTTTTGCTTGTTTTGGAAATAGCAAATTCAATGATGAAAAGCATTTCCAGGTACCTATCACAAAGAATCATAGAATCATAGTTGGAAGGGACCCATCAAGATCATTGTGTCCAACTCCTGGCCCTGCCTGGGATGCTCCAAGAGTCACACCACGAGCCTCAGAGTCTTGTTCAAATGCTTCTGGTGCTCTGTCGGGCTTGGTGCTCCTACCACTTCCCTGGGGAGCCTGTTCCAGTGCTCAGCCCCTCTCTGGGTGAAAAAATTCTTCCTGATAAGTATTGGGTTCTCAATTTCCACCAAAATTTCCTTTGGTGCCTAAACTAAACTCAAACTTTGCCCTAGAAACATAAATATACCTACTGCAAGGTTTAGCAAGTCAAAAGCATAATGACAAGGCTTCCTTCCTGCCTCCTTAAATAAACTCACCCCACAACAGCAAGTTTTATTTATGAATGAAGTCACAATGAAACCTGATATATTTGGGGATCTAATAAAAGGCTTGTATTGCAGAGGAAGACATTGCTGACAAATATGTGACCCATATAAGGAATCGATGGCAAGGTAAATGGGCTCTTTTGTGGTTGCTTACTAAGTCATTAATACATGTTTATTGTAGAAAAACTGTCAGGAAACATAAATCAGTACATGCAAGTGAGGTAAAAATATCACCGACTGCAGCAGCTTCATTTGTACCCCCACTCATCTGCAGGCATTTTCAACAATGTTAGTCAGGAACGATTCCTGAGGGATTAGTGGCAACCTGCAGCATGGGGAACTGTGAAGTTACTTTTTGGAGATAGTATGTGATTTGGTACATCCATTGACTTTTGTGTTGTGATTTATTAGGACTGAAGGGACAGGAGAATAAAGCACAGATCCAATCTACGCCATGTAGACCAGTGCATAGAGCTCAGAGACACTGGCAATAGAATCTGTTTCAGAATTGGGAGCAATATATCCTTGATACCAGCCTGAAGCAGGACACAGTTTAATCCCTGCCTGCATGCATGCAACACTGTGCTAAGGTAGCACACTGCTTCTGTCACCTGAGATATCACCACACAGAGCACCTTGAGGCCCTATGGTGGGTAGCCCTACTCTGAGTACTCTCTAGAGTACCTCATGAAAAAGGTGTTTCTAGGCTGCTCAGGTTGATGTAGCTATAATCAAGAGCCAGAAGATTACAAATGGAGCAGTGAACTCAGCCACTCAGTGACCTAAAACAAGCAGCTGCTCAGGGAATTGAGTGTGTGAAAGCAGAGGTTGGGATTCATCTCCATTTAGTGGCAAGTCAGGAATCAAAGGTTACACATTTCAACTAATTGTCTCTAGTCTTGTAACAGGGAAAGGAAAGAAATGTGTGCTTTCGGTACTACTTAGCTCAGACAAATGTTTAGAATGGATGGCAATTGTTGTGGTTTAATCCCAGCTGGTAACTAAGCACCACACAGCCACTCACTCATTTTCCCCTGGGAAACGAGAGATAGAATTGGGAGAATAAAAGTAGGAAAACTAGTAGGTTGAGATAAAAACAGTTTAATAATGGAAAAATAACAACAACAATAATAATGAAAATGACAAAAAGAGAGAGAAATAAACCCCGAGAAAAACAAGTGATGCAAATGAAAAACAATTGCTCACTACTTCCCTTCCAGTACCAGTCAGTTCCACAGCACTGGATTCCTGCTTTCCCTCCAGCAGCTTTCCCTCCAGTTTATATCTTGACTATGATGCCATATTGTATAGAATGTCCCTTTGGTCTGAGGAATCCAGGCTGTGTCTCCTCCCAGCTTCTTGTTCCTCTCCAGTTTTCTAGCTGGCAGGGATCAAGAAACTGCAAAGTCCATGATTTGGTGTGAAGCACTGCCTGGCAGCAACTGAAGAATCAATGTGCAATGTGTTATCAACCTTATTCTCATCCTAAATCACAAACACAGCCCTGTACCAGCTACTAGGAAGAAAATAAACACCATCCTAGCTGAAAGCAGGGTATAAATGCATAGATTTTATGATATTAGAGTTCAATTAAATGCATCTCAACAAGCATGTCTAAAGCAGCAGCAGTGGGGTCTTGACATAGGAACTTTGACAACTGCAGTGTGGGAAGAGAGACTTAAACCCTGATGTTAAAGAAGAATGCTTCCCCTAAAGATACAAACACATTATATAGTATGTTTGCTTACATACTATATAATGCTTGGCTATCAAATACTCATGCTTTGAAACATGGACACGTGTCACTGAAAGCTCATACCTGCAAAAGGAATAAAGTTTTTACTAGGATTCAGGTTCTCTTGAACATGCTGAAAGCTCCAGAATAGGACACAGTGCTGAGGTCAAGACAGGGGAAGCTGTTGACAAGAACATATTGGACACAAATATCCAAATAAACAAGGCTAAAGATTTATATCCGCTACTATAAAGACCCAATAAGGTTTTATAGATGCATATTAGACCCTTGTAAAAAAATCTAAACAAACAATTGTTTCCTAAACAACAAAAATAATCAATGTCTTTCTAAATAGTCATTAGACATGATAATTTGCTTTAACTGAATCACATAAAGTGATATGTATATGGAGTTGTACTACTATATATTCTTCTGCAGTCTAGAGATTACATGACAAGGTTTACTTCACTAAACAAACAAATACATGTCAGAGTCAAACCTGTGCTTTAAATTGTGTGAGATTTCAAGCCTTAAAAGACATAAAATCCAAACATTGGGTCTCTGCACACCAGGAAAGACAAACTTCTGTCACCAGAAGCAAAGCATCAGCAGAATTGCTTTATTTCTCTATGTTTACCTGTCCTTGAAATGACTTTCTCAGCACACTGCAGTGAAAACCCAAGCACCCTTCCTCTTTGCTTTTATTGTTATACACAGTTTGAAGTGTCTGAATGGAAAAAAGACCACTTGTTCAAATTACCTCTATAGTACCACATCCATGGAAGTGAAAAAGAGGGAGAGAAAGGTCTAGAAATGTGATTCATCATCATTACATGACCAGTACAAAGAACAGTTTGTGAAGGTTTTTTACAGCATCCAGACATGTCATTCAGCATAATCAGTCCATGTATATTCAGATAAAACAGTTGGATGCCAAAAGCACTACAAACCTTTAGCATACTAAAATAGCATACTAAAATATATCTCTATTAAATATATTACCAGAAAACCCCCCCACCCCCAGCTTATGGCACAAATGGAATTTCTCCTGTTGAGATTCTCCCTGTTTTGGGCACCCACACAGCGTTCACAGGGTACAACACAGCATGTTGTAAATGAGCAGTAAGCCTGTAAGGGCTAGGGGCTTGTTCATGAATGGATCATCTGGGTGATGACTCAGGTTCAAGCTTTTATATTTTTCAGATTCTGTACTGCTTTACTGTGTAGTTCTGACCTTCATATTAGGGGTAGTAAGCTCTCTTCACAGAGTAGGTAGACAAAACAATTCCTTCTCTAGCTGGGGACCAAGGACAAATGATCCAAATTTCAGGCCCAAAATCATGAACAATGTGGACTGAAGAGAGAAAAATAAGAAGGATGGGACTTCATAAGCTAAAGCTATAACTGGACAATTAACTCCAATATGCTAGTGGACGAAAACTTATAAAAGTGAGAGATCTTGTGGCTGGTCATCCATTTTTGTGACTATTTTGGGTTCACCTTGGGTGTAGCCCTGGCTGGGCTCTTGCACTGCCCATGGTGTATCCATTGAGGCCGTTTAATAAATACCTACTTTATTCTTTAACTCCATCTAGCCACTGTTCTAGGTCAGCCTTCACAAGGCATCATGGGTCCTCTGGGTCCTTGGAAATCCCACCATGGTCAGGAGTACAGCAAAGTTGCCACCCACAAGAACCCATTTCTTGTCTCAAGTGTTACATGTGGATGTTCAACCAGTTTGTGCTGTTGTAATCTGCCTTGAGATGTGGTAATCTGTAACAGATGCCCACAGCTCTCTTAGTCTTTAATTTTCACTAATTGGAGGTATAGTGTACAAGAATCTGGGGCACATAATTCTGAATTGCCCATGAGTTTAAATCAATAACGGCTTTTCCTTCATTCATATTCTTATAGAATAAACTACAATCACTACCCATAAACCCTAGTCAGAAAAAATCCTATCACTGAATTTGTCTTCACAAACACTGATCCCACAATGTTTAATCAGTTCACCGACGTCTTTAAAACACCTTGATTAATATCTATGCCTTTGGCACCAAAATGCTACAAGTACAGCTGTACTTCTGTGGCCTTCAGTATCTGCATCTATGAGAAATCAGATGCTGTGGTTGGATGGTTGCTCTGTTGACTCCTCTTTACTAGACACTTTAATGCTTTTCTGACTCTCTCAACTAATTTGCCACCCACCCAATCTGTCATCAAAAGTCTGAACTAGTGCTCCTGCAACAAGAGCTTTTTATTTGTCAAAGACTCTCCTCTATTTTTTCAAAACCAGAAATAATCCCTCCTAAATACCAACGAATCAATTTATCCAACTGTACATGCCCTGTGTCTTTGCCTTCTGCCTTCATTCCCTGCAGGGACAGATGTTTCCATGGATATTTATCCCCTCTGAATATTTCCTTGCTTTGCTTCCAACAGAAGCTTTATCCCCTCTGACAACTGTAAAAATATATATATATAAATCTCATGCAGCTTTTGATGATTATTTCTTTGTCATTTTGATGCCACTGCTGTTTCCTTTTGTGTGGGAAAAAGGACGACCCACCAGCCTTATTTTGCTTACAAGAAGTGACTTCAAACAACAAAACACTGTGAAAACTACAAGATGCACAGAAGGAGATGGCTTTTTATCTTTTTAGGAGTAGAAAAAAAAAAGCAAAAAGCTATGAATTAGTTTAAAAGCAACATCTAAGAATTTATGCCCTTTTAAATAGCTTGGTTTTTAAACTTGTATTTTTTTCTTAAAGAGGATTTGGAAGTGTCCCTTAAAATACCCCATGATTACACCATTCTACTGTTACTGTTCTTCAAGGCTCATGAGTGGATTTTACATGGATCTTAACCCCAAGGCAAAACAGAAGACATCTTTAAAAATCTGGTTGGACACCCATACCATTGAATACATGCATTTGAAATTATTTTAATCAGTCCTTCAAATAAAGGTTAATGCAGTGCTTATTAAGGTTATTACAATATTATATAATCAGGTAAATGTATGTTCACTTATTTCAATCTGCAATCAACTGTACTTCTGCCTTTCCCTTTCTCTTTTGGCTCTAAGAGGGGATATTAAAGCCTAGACCATTATTAGTGTAATGTTATGATTGAGAAATTACACTTACAGGAGTAAAGATACTCAAAGGACAGTTTCCAGAGCAACCACAATTCAGCCAGCTTGCAATTTATGCATTTCCTGAAGATAAATTCTTCCTCCTGCTCACAGCTGGGCAACATCCTTATGGTTATCCTTGGCTGTAGTGACTCTGCAGATGTTTTGTCCTTTTGCAAGCCGCTGCAGTCATATGGGATCCATGCTGCCTGGATACCCCACTGAGGATGCAGTCACCAGCTGCAAGTTAGGAAGAGCCCAGCTCAGGCTCCTCTAAAAATCCTCCTCCCACACTAGGACATGTCTCAGGAGTTCTCAACAGCACAATCCTCCCTGTGTCCTACTCCTTGTATTCAACTAAGCCTCTTCTATGATTCTTCCTTAGTAAAATCTTTTCCCGTTTGCCTTAAACTAGCACCCTTGTTCATCAGGATCCAAGCTGGCCCTAGTGCCCTCTGAGAGAGCACCCAGGAGCTGTGGTCTGAGCAGAGGCAGGGCCATGGCCTCCACACTGCACCAGAAATCATAAAGATGGAGGCCTGGACCCACACACATGACGGATGTGTACCAAACCCTCGTGCTGATGCAGAAGTAATAGTGAATAATGGCTTGTATTATCACAGAATATCCTGAGGTAGAATGTTGGAATCCTGGATGCTGAGAATTTTAAACCTTCTATGCTTAAAGGCCCACACCCACAAGAGAGCTGCATTTGACCTGAGGCTGTGAAGAAGGCTTCCAAAATTGATTGATAGTACTGGAATTACAGGTGTGTAGTTGGTTAGCAGTGTGTAACATCACAGGGTGGAAGACTTAGAGTTTGGGATTTTAGGATATAGAAATAAATATGAAGCAAGATGGAGGTTTTAGGGTGAAGGCAAGTTGTTCCTCTTTGCCTTCTTCTTCCTTCTTCTTCATGGGTTTGGGTGATGTTTTGTAATTGAACAGAACAGTCTGCATTGCGGGCTTCCAGGGATCAGTTATTGGGTTAAAAGGGAAAAAAATCTAGGTGTCCTTACTTATTTAGATAGTTTAGTCTTAAAAGACCTTGTAATTAGTAATTTGATTGTTATCCATTTTGTGCCTTGCTAACGAAAAGCTGCTGAACTCATGGTTGTGAGACTGTTTTACTGATAAGAAATAATAAACACCTGAGTCTGAACACTAACTACCATCTCAAGTGCCTTCAATCCAGACCCAGAGAAACCAATAGTAGAAGGCATCCACAAAGATCATGGAAGTCCAACTCCTAACACCAGCCAAGCCCTTGTCAAACATATCCCACCTCCAGATTCACGGCTGCAGCTCCTACTGAAATAAAGATTAAGTTTGGACATCTGTAGGCTGAGTTTGTCATGTTTATAGAAGCACCAACTGATGTAATTTTGAGCTGGGTTTGAAATCAGTTAAACAATGTTCTTTTTGACTGAAAACATTCTGTACCACTGAAATTGTACATAGCAGTTTAAAACTGGCTATAACACTGCCAAGTATAAACAAAATTAAATTTTAACACATTAGTATGGGTACAGAAATATTCTCCCAGTAGGGGTAAACACCGTCACAAAATAATCTTTAAAACAAGTTGTAATGGTGGAAATCACATCATCCTTGTCAAAACTACTGATGCATGGAGCCCAGCTCTCCAAGGGCTCTGGCCAGAGTACTGTCATCTCATGTTTCTCTAATACTCTCAAAGCCTGTTTTGGAGTGTCAGATTTTGATCTGAATTTGGAAAGGCTCAAGACTCTTGATGAAAACAGTGGGACCGAGTGGCAATCCTCTTGATTTGGGTATTTGGGAAAGACATCTGATATTTTCCACAAACCAGTGCAATGGGCTTAAACAAGCAATTAAAAACACAATCCAAAACAATTAGAATTTCTTCCTAAGAATGTCATTACAGTGTTACAGGTGAAGCAATAGACAGAGGTGCTATTAAAAAAAAATTAGAGGGGAAACTATTTCTCATTTTAATAAGACAAGAAAAATCTGTTGATAATAACAACTTTCTAAAGATAACCTCCAGTTCTGCAACTCTCATACAATCTCTGTTAAATTAATCAGATTTCATGAGTTTGACTGTGTTAATACTTCTGTCATAGACTAGTAAATATTTTGGATGTTGCTTCTTGAATCCTACAAAATTAAAAAAGGTGATGAAAAATCAACCTAAAGTAGTCAGTGTAGCACCATCTCTAACCTGTGTTCAAGAGGCATCCAACCACCCTTCCCTGTTTATAGGACTGATAAAAGAGACCATGTTATAGCATGAGAAAACTGATCTGATTCAATACCTTCTTCTTCATTGCTTCAGAATTTTGCTGAAGTGTCATAATTTGTTTTCATTTCATCAATAAAACTTCAGGTTCCTGGAAGTCAAAAATGAACTCTTGGTTCTCTGTGTAAACCTCCTTGCTCATTACTGCTTTGAAACTTTAAACAATGCTTAGAGGAGAGAAAAAGCACTGAAGGTCATGACAAATATTTTGGTCCTGCTCTGGGATCAAAATTTACTTCAGAGTTTGGTCTTGGAAGCAGCAGAGCCCCGTAATTATTTAGAGAATTCGAGAAAGTGTCTTCAGTTAGGGTAGCTTGCATCTATTTAATTCAGTCCCTCCACAGTTTATGTTGCAGGGTTGAAATTTATAACCATTTTCTTCAAAGAGCAGTTCCATAGACTTGCTGCCGGTTTATATTGAGTCTAAGGACAATGTTCTCCCTTTTGAGCATAGGGCTCCAATATCCCAGTCCTTTCATGCCTAGAAGTGGAAGGATGAAAAATTTGCATAAATATATGGATATAATGAAACTATATTTCTTTTGTGTGGTATTAGCCAACATTATTATTCCTAATACTGATAAATTAATTCCATGCGCCATATGACAGAACTTCTCTAAATATTTGCAGGTTTAAACCATTTTATTCTTTCAGCTGTTGAACAAGCTTCTTAAAAGTTATTCACCACTAGAGCTTTGTAGTTTCAATGGGAGTGTGTTAATTTAAGTTTTTATATGTGTAATGGATAAAAAGCCATAATCTCAAATTTTTTTCTGGAGTGACCAGGAGTATAGCCCTGTAAGGCTGTATTTTGCAGCCTTGATGTGATGACAAAAATATATCACATGTCTAGAAAGAAAGCAAATTTCTACTTTTCCTAGTGTTCTAGGAAATCTGGACTTTTTTTCTGTGTGCCATCAAAGTCAGTTAAATTATTCAAGCAATTTAGATCCAATGTAGGGAGCAACAATAAGTCTTTAATTCAACAAACTAGCTTTTTGCCTACATGCCACTGTCCTGTAGCTTCTAAATGTGAAATCATTTGGGAAAGCTTTGTGGATACATGGTATCTGTCTTAAGTTTCCTAATGTGAATTTGAGAATCTATGTGCCTTGCAGTGCGCTGTCTGAACAAATTTTTACACTTTCATCCTGAAAACAGTATTATGCTTACAAAAAAAATCTGCTGCAGTGAAAGGTCTGCTGACTCACTGCTGTTTGCCCCATGGTGTTAATTTAGATTAGTGCTGCTACAGTGATTTAGTTCCACCTCAGAAGATAATGAGTCTAAATTTTATTTCTGTTAGTTGTGCAGGCATGTACTGCAGGATAAATATCTGCAAAGCAAAGGTGAGGGGGCAGAAGAAACTGTTCATTTTGTAAAAAATAATTTTAAAGTAATCATGATTCTTTTTCTTGTCTTTTTCACACACAGACACAAGTCTTCTGTCAAGAAACACCAAATAATGAATTTGGGCTGAGTTTTCTACTCCCTCCAAATGGGAAGCAGCTGAGTTTTGATGTTATTTTTTTATTTTTTTTCATCTGAGTGATCTGGACAACAGTCTGCAAGCTGGTTGCAGGTGCAGATCTGCTAAAAACTTTTCCTACAGTGATAAAAAAGACACAGGTAAATATAATGGGACTGGTGCACTTGGGTGTTTTTCCTGATCAGAGTTATAACTGACTTGTGCATTCAGGTTTGCCTTTCAAAGTAACCTTAAAAGAGAGACGAATACAGTGAATACAAAACTAATCGCAAGAGAAGAAGAAAAGGGCCCTGGGGTTTCTGGGATTGCCCCTCCAGCTGCCTCTCCCAGGCCTGTGCAGGCACAGTGCCCACAGCAGTGTCCCCATCCACGACTGTGCTCCTCTCCGTAGAGAAAACAAAGGAGAGCCTGTTCATGACACTAGTGCCACAACAGGGCATGGTCAAAACCTTGATTCAGGCAGGAAGTTTGCTCTGCCAGCCAAATGAGATAGATAAAATGGCAGCAGATATGGCTTTTCCTTCTTTTCCCCCCAGGAATATATTTTCATTCTTAATTTTGGCACTCTGCTATTTTTTCATGTTTCGAAATATGTAGAAGTGGCATAGGGTATCCTATTCAGCTGCCACCAGAATGAGGTGCTGTTCACAACAGGAATTTCTTGTTCTTGTAACACAACTGAGTGGAGCAAGTGAACTCTTCTTCAACTTGTACTCTGGATAGGAGCAGGAGTGGTATTGATTGGCAAGCTGGCATTAAATCATTGATTATATAAGACGTTTAAATCATTTTACCTAGAGATATTTAAAGAAACTTCTTTCCTATCCACCAAATTCCTCATTAACTCTAGAGATTTTAATCCCATGGTGTGTGTAGTACCTCATTATGCCATAAAAACTTACTGTTGACTTAGCAGGTTTAAGATGAAGTCCTGAAAATTACCTGACCTCAGAAGTGTGACTGTATTTCTTTCAAACTTCCTACCAATTGTATTTCAAACTTCCTACCAAATTTGGAGTTTTAATATTACATGAGATATGCAGTATGACTTTTTGTCTGTTTTTTTGTTTTGGGGTTTTTTGTTGTTGCTGTGGTTGTTTTTGTTATTCTGACCAAAGCACTCAAAGAATGCAATTCTTGTAAACAAATATGTTTATCTATATTGTCAACTTCTGGGTATGAATTACAGCACATTGTAGTCATATGGCTTTCCCGTGGATTCAAAGGAAAGAAATACGTCTGAGATATGAGGCACTCTATCCTAATGCAGAGATCAGAGCCAGGCCAGGTAGGCATATTCAAACACTAAACTGTCCTGTTCTTCACCATTGACGCAGAAAGCAGTACTGGGGACCAGCTCACCCGTAGCTTTCTTTCCCATCTATACAAACACACAATTAGTTGAGATTAATCTGATGAAAAGCAGTGAAGTTATTCTGAGGCAGAACAATGAAAAAAAGTGGATGACCAACACACAACCACACACCTCACAAAAACCCAAACCAAAAACCCAAAACAAGATGCAGGAGGTCACTAAGCACTAGGGGAGAGGGGACACTGAATTAGTATGGTGTCAGCTTGTGCCACAGACAGAGGATCTCTGAGGTGGCCTGCCAGTGAAAGCAATCTGGTTGCCTTCAGATTTAAACACATGGTGAGGCAATCTTCTAATATGCCAGAAACTGTGATCTAATATAATTATTCTAGGTATTCATCCTATGCTCTCAGCATTGTCCTAAATCTGTTCTCTAAAACCACTCTGCTACAGGAGACTTCCCCCCCTGCAATACTGCCTTACAGGTAGTGGCATTTGAAATACAGTTAAGATTAACATTAGTCTTTCTGCATAAATGTTTCACTTCAAATATAAATATTTCACTGCAACACTGATTGATGCAGATGCATTAAAAATAATCAGGGATGTTCAGGTGTTATTTAAAGTTGAGTACTTCAAGGTAAGAAAACTAATTTCTCAGTTCATTAGGCACTCCAAGGAGCTACTCCACGGAGGCTGAAGCTCTCTCTGACCTGTGTTCATAAAGTAGGCAAGCTGAGAGTGCCCTTTTTCTCCTTTCTTTCTCAACAGTGTGCATTTGGCAGCTGCTAGGTCTAACTGTTAAAATGGAATCATTATGCTATTTCATATTTCTCATTTTCATCAAAAAGGATTAGTTCATAATCCTTACTACCATTTCATTGAGCTAACAAAGCTGTTTTTCAACTGCAACAAAAATCTGAAAAATTATTACTCCTTATGACTAGAAGACAGATTGGTCTTCCCATTTTGTTTAAAACAAAAATGATTCCAGCAATGAAAACTTGCATAGCAGATTTGCCACTTCAGGATACCTTTACCATCCTGTTATTCCCCTGAAATATAATCTTGGGAAACTTAAAAGAGAGCAAGCAGAATGGCAACTTGGCAACATAATGTATAAAAACTGTATATCCATAACAATTTTTCCAGCAACCATAAACATAATATGAATATGTTTGTACTTGTAAATGCTTTCCCTATGTCATTTAAAGACTGAAAGGTTTAAGACATGTGCATAAAACTACCTCCTTGAGAATTTAGTCATCTATAAGCACATCAAAGCAAGATAATATCTGGATCTGTATTGTATGGTATCCAAACTAGTTACACATGGTGCTTTCAGTGAATACAGTCAACAGTATTAAATATATTGCCAAGGTCTCTTTGTTTATGATTTAATCAAGATTTGATATTAAGGAAGACATTCTGTATTTGTCATTTGGTTTAGTGTACATTAGGTTTTCACTGAGATGGTTGGAGCACAAATGAAGCTCTGTCATATCAACTTCCATCCATCGTCCTATCTCTAAAGTGGTTTTCCAAGCAGAACATTACACTGCTGCTTTCATAAGCATCCATAATTGTCCATTGATAGAAACATACAGAAATTCAGTTTGCCTCCATGTAACAGGTCTCCCTACACAGGGTGTTTTTTCCTTCTCATGGAAATAAATGGAGTAATGAGTATGGGACTGGAATAGTGAGACAAAAACCAGCGTTGGACATTTGCTCTGCATTCCAATTTTCCTGTTCAAACAATTTTTCTATAAATGTTTGTGGTACCTCTAATTTTCTTTCCTGTCCCACTCTGTGTTTTGTATCAAAAGGATCATATTATCTTACACAATGTATAAAATGTCACCACCAAAAAGGAATAAATATTCTTGCAATAACATATTTCTGTGAAATTTTTCTCTATATACAATGAATAACTGAGAAATGTGAGATAGCTGCTTAAAAATAATAGATATTTGTAGCAGTAGCCAAGGTGACAAGTACATTATTTTCTATGTCTTTTAGTTTATTTTTGCTGAGGATGCTCTCTGTTAAATGTTTGCATAATAATAAATCATGTGTTGATTTTATTGATGAATTAAACTTACCGAAACAGTTGTGAGGGAAGCTTATCTAATGCAGCATGTAGCAGACTAGGAAATAAATGCCCAGCCGGGTATTTTGTGAAAACAGAGAGCAGGATGTACAAATGAGAGCTATGTGTCATCAAGTGTTTCCTTTGAAATGCCTGTTACTCAGGTAAAGCTTATAAGGTGACATTGTACTCATTAAAGATACCCAGAGAAAAGATTTTCTAATTACGTGGAGTGTAGAAGAGCAACTCAATGCAGTGCCAGTCCAGAGTGAGGCACTGGAAAATGTGAGTAGTTGCTAGGATGCTGCTGCCTTGTGACACTCAGGCACTTCTGAGGCACAGGAAATTGTGCTGATCAATCGCACGAGAAAACTTCTTATCTCAAACCTCTCCCACACATTTCAGTACCTAGGGCTTTGAAAAGAGGAGGAAAAAAAAAAAGAAGTGCATAACAGCAAATGTTAGAGGAAAAATAGCCAATTAAATGCTAATATTCTGTTCTGGGTCATTGACTTGGTTTATGCAGTGCAGCAAGAAATGGTTTGTAAAATTTCAAGTGCTGAAAACATACTTACATTTTCTTTTAGACAAAGCCAGGCTTATTAAATTAAATTTGATTTTTGGGGAGATGAGGCTTGAGGTTTGCTCAGTCTTGGGATGGATTTTACTGCTCATGAAAAAGCCTGCAACTGACTTTATGTAGCTACAGTGTGAAACATGCCAAATTCAGCTGAATTATTTATGTGAGCTTTTTATGACTAAATACTGTCATCCACTTGGGATATCAGAAATCATGTACATAAAACAGCTAACTGGAGACTCAACTGGTCTAGTGGTTGTAATAATACCAAACCCTGTCATTCCGTCTGTTGGACTCAGCAGTACCTGTGGATCTCTTCACCTGCTGTGTAAAGGCACTTTACCATGGACTCATGGCAGAGGGCAGACCTAGAGGATCACCTACTGCTAAGAAACTCCTTCACAAGGGTACATTCTCCCAAGCCAGAAAATACAGCAGCAGCAGTTCAGAGGACAATAGTGATCAATACATCCTTCCAAGGCAGCAGATTCTTATCTAGGATTTCACTGAAGAAGGACATTTATGGAGTTTATGACAAAGCAACTCTCCAGCTTTTTCCAATTGTTCCAGACTTTCAGGGAGCAGATGGCCCTAAACAATTCTGGATGACTATAGGTTTAGGGAATACAGATATTTTCAAACACAAACCCCACAAATCTGTGACACATTTGTGGGGTTTTTTTTCTTTATTTGCTTTTCTTCAGACAGATATGTTTCTGTTTTAATTTTTTCAGACAGTGATAGTACTGTAAAAAGCAATATAAGCTTTCAAAAGAATGAAAATTTCTCTGGTTTTACAGTTCAGGAGACAGATTGAATATATGTAATATAGACTTTTCAGATATTCTGTGAACTACAAAAGGATGTTCTCATTTATAAAGTACAGGTAGACCAAAAAGGGACAAGAAATCATTGCCTGCAATGTAAATGATGGAGTGTGACACACTGTGTCACAGGGTGATGAACAATGCCCTTTCAGAATTCATTCCTGTAATTAAGTTAAGCAATTCTGAATATGAATTGACCTTTAAGGATTGCTAGCTATTTATCCTTATTCAAAGAAGAGTGAAAATACTGGCATTTATAAAGTGGACATAATTTACCTTCTGGCAGCAGTAGCAGGATCAGCAGGATGGGAACATAACTGGACTGTTAAATAGCTAAAACAAGCAGCATTCTTGTAAACCAAGGAGAAGCAATAGATACATAAAAAAAGTTTTGATTATGGGCTGTAGAGAATTAACACATGGTATGAATTCTTCTGAGCCTCATGCCTCTGTGGTTCCTGGCATGCACAGTGAAGGTTTAAAGAGCTTTATCTATCTGCAGTATAAACAGGTCAGTGTGTTCTGAGGCAAATGGAAATTATATGTCCTGAAAAATTTCATATAATCATCCCTAATTGCAGCCAAAGCTAGTACCAGTTAGAGAATATACAAAATAATCCTCCCTCCCTAGGTTGTAGTCTAAGTGATGTGAAATACATACATCAAACTGGAATATTGCCTTCAGCAGTTCTCTCCAAAAGAGGTGAGTCTCATAAACCTGAGCCTTAAAAGCAGGGAGGTTGGAGGGTGCCAGGGCTGGTGTCCCTGTCCATTTCCCAAGTACACGCACCAACACACACGCACACATCCATGTTCTCCTCTCCCATGGAAAATGGCCTTGACTTTTAAGTGAGATGGAACTTCTCTTTGGAGGTATTGTAAAAATGTAAAGACAAGACATGTCTTTGTATTCTAAAAATGTGAAGACAAGACATGAAGAGTGCTCAACAATAAAGAGACAACCAGAGAGTGACTGTACAGTACAAGCGCAGACCATGCCTGGTCCATCTCTCAGATATTTATATGGCTGATCTGCCATGAAGGCAGTGCATGCATCCTTGTTGCCATAGTTACAGTGGCCTTGAGGGGCACACGCTGTATCACTCTTCTCTTGCACTTAAAGCAATTCCATCTATTATTTATGTGATTACTGCTTCTTTCACCACTTCACCTCTATGCTGCACTACCATCCAGTTACTTCCCTTTCCTGCAGTTCATTGAACATGACTTGTACGACTTCAGATTAGACAACCATGGAAATGGCAATAGATAATTTTCTATTGTAAACTATAAAGCTTTTCATGATCTTTTGTGAATATGAATTCCATATTGTGAGCTTTTTTTGGATAAGCATTAAATACAGTATTCTCAACATGATTATCAATTCTTTTCCAGAAATGAGAGGAAATACAAATGAACATCTGATCACATGTTAAAAAGAAAAAAAGTAACTGTTTTATGTATTTTTTTAGCCTTTAGAAGTCTGAAGTAATTCAGACTTCTCTTGATGCAAAGTTTACTACAGTCCTCAGGAATTATACTGATTTAATGTTAGTTTACTGACAGTAGCAAAGATCTACTCATCCTGTAGCTGATATCTTGGGAAGATAAAGAAAATAAGAAAATGCTTCTTTTAGCTAGTTTTGGTTTTATGGTCTTAAAAAATTTTTTAAATACATTGCAATATTGACTAAATTATTTGCCAAAAAAAATAAAAGGAAAGATAAAACTTGAGTCATACCCCACATATCTCAATAGTGTCAGCTGCCTGCCTTCTACAGTGTGGGCAAAGGAAAAGAAAAGTAACCTGTATGTTTTGGAACAGTGCCATGCTGTTGCTGTGATGTGATGTGATGGAGAGAGAAGGAGCTCTGGGAAAGCACTGTGTGCAGGCTCTGGGGTACAGATTTGACCAGTTTGCAGAAGCTGGAAACTTAGAAAGCGCATGCCATTTAATAAAAATTCCCCCCTTTTTGTTATAATGGCAGTAATATACAGTCAAGCATAATTTCTGTGCTTCGAATGGCATTTCTTACAGAGACAAGTGGCAGTCTCCATGATTTCACTGTGGCCTCTATGTGGGCAGTTTTTTGAAAGTGTTATCCCTTACAGCATTAAACTGTGCTTATAATGTAGATAGAAATACTTAGCCTTAATTCTGGCATGAACCAGTACTAAGAGTAGGGACAATATGCCAGCACAAGCTTTGGAATAGCACAACATAAGCACAGCTTATCTTGCTATGTCCAATTACCCTTTTGAAAGTCACTCCCCTAAATTACCAGTTTCTCTCATCTTTCTTTAGTATCCCAAGAGTCTCAGCTTCAACTGAGGCATTTTCCTACTGTCAGATGACAGACTAACACAGTTGGGTTTTAATGCTTCTCTAAATATGGGACCTATCTCCTATTAAAAATGTGTTCAAGAGTCCCCACCAATCTAAACCCACAACCCCCATGGTGACCTTGAAACATTGAACATTGACTCTGAGCAAGACTGTTTGAATTTGACAGCCACCATTTCAAACCCAACATCACAACCCAGATGCAGGCTGAGCAAGGAGTTAGTTGCCTTTCACAAGAATTTCTGTGGCTGCCTTTGCACCCTCCCATCCTGCCTTCTCAGTAGGAGTAAGAGCACAATGCAGGAGAGGAGCATTTGCAGAGGGCCACCATCCAGGACAGTTCTTGCCTTGCACAGCCCCCGTCAAGCACTCTCCAATCTAGTTTGAAAACACATATTGGTGTCACTTGCTCATTTTGACACTAAGTTGGAAAGAGCTGTGAGGGCTGCTAACCTCAGCACTGTCTCATTTCATGTATGAGTAATAATTCCATATTCCCTAGAGGGAGATGAATGCTAATGGCTTGAAACTGAGAGTGCTGAGCATTTAAAGCCTCTGCTGAAGTCATCTTCTAGCACAGAAGGCACTCTAACAATTACAGATGCTCCTGCTCCTCCTGGGATCAGGACATAAATAAGGGTCTATATCTTGTTGTAGTTACTAAAGAGTTCCAATGTCTTCTGCATAAAGGAAAAGTAATAACATGGTTCATTTAGATCACTG
The DNA here is from genome assembly GCF_027579445.1 of Ammospiza nelsoni. Classification (NCBI taxonomy): domain Eukaryota; kingdom Metazoa; phylum Chordata; class Aves; order Passeriformes; family Passerellidae; genus Ammospiza; species Ammospiza nelsoni. The sequence goes on from NC_080633.1 coordinate 103,833,205, forward strand.
CTTTGTACTGTTCAGATGTGCCTAGCTGTTCTCTGTCACTGCTTTCAGTGAAGCAATATCAAAGGGCTACAAACAGCCCACCTAATACTGTGAACACAGTGTGAATTTCCACATATTTGTCAAGTCATATCAAAGTTCAACTAAATGTAATCCTACATCTCCTGCTGGTTCGTGGCAGTCCTTGGCTGTGCTGTTTAAGAATTAAATCTGTTCTTCTGAGACAATAATGACTGATTCCTGAGTTCCAAGGGTAGCAGGTAAAAATGCCTTTTCTCCACATTTTTTTCTCCCTTCAGTTAGAAAAACTAAACTTCTCTCCAATAATCTCCCATTCAAAACAACAATAATTTGAAAAGTATTTAACTGTTCCTATGAGATATGTCACTTTTTAGTCCATGACAATCCAGCACTTGGCATTTTGTATAACTCATGCACAAAAGTTTTTAAAAAAAACAAATTAATGTATGGCATGGCCTCATCAACATGGCTAATCCTATTTTATTATTGCAGCAGGAAGTGTGAGAATGGGAAAGTAGATGCTTTTCTCATGGTTTTTAAGGTGGAAAAGTAAAAAAATAACACCCAAGAAAATAATTAGGACCAGGCTGAATCATTTTCAGAGTGACTTAAAAGCATTCAAGCTTTTCCACACATCTAACATATTATAGGAATTTTCAATATATAAAAACTGGAAGATCCTCATCTCTGGATATGAGGCTATCCTCTTTCCTCACTCCTGTGTTATTGCCTGTTGTTTCATTTATCATTCAAGTGGTGTCAAACTTCCTATAACTCTTGGGAAAGAAATAATTCACTTTTCTTAGAGCTGAATTGTCTTAGATTCATAGCTGCCAATTTTACCAAGTGAACAGATGGTAGCAGCAATATTACAATTTTTTAACAGACAAGCTCGGAGGAATAGGGTCAAGAAGGAAAAGACTAAAGGAGGCGTATTTGTATTCTTTTACTCTTTTTTCTCTCATAATTAGTAAGAGATTTATGCCAGGCATATTTAGTCGTTTCACTTAAGCATTTTCCTTTCTTCTTTGAGCAGTAGGAAGCCCTCTCAGGGTGCATTTCATTCAGTTCAAGGTTTCCACAACCTCTGCTTTGCCCAGACCAGTACAGTCCCAAGATCGGGCTGCCAACATTTCTACGGTGCTCTGAGATGTGAGCATGGAACAAGACCTTCACACTAGTCTCAACAAAAGTCATTGGTGGCATTCTTTGTAAAACTTGGGGACTTCATGCTGTGTGGTTTCACCAGAAATCACAAGCTCCCTTTGTCAGAAATCCTTGCATTATAAAGACATATCAGCTTCAGCTAAAAGCAAGCAATAGCATTTTCCTTGTTTTGCAGCAGTGTTGAGTGCTTCCATCTCTTATGACTGGAATCAGATTTGTGGGTACTCAGCACTTCTGCAAGTCATCATTTCACTTAAAATTTTCTTGCTTTGGTAATTTTTAAAATACCCTTAATACTTCTGTGAGAATATGATAGCAGAATAGAAGGCTTGCTTTTGGCCATATGACCTACTTTTAAGCTACTTTCACAGCCAATTATTCTTTTGGCTTCTCTATAATTTTACAATAATAAGAGATTTTTAAATTAAAACCTAATATTTTAATGTGACATAACAAAATTTGCCCCCCCCCCCCCCTCAAATAAAGCTATTGGCCAAAGTCTTCCAAGGTGTTGTGACTATTTGAGAGAAATATAATGAATAAGAGCTGATACAAAATATTTAGGACTTGAAGATACGAACTGGGCTTCTCCAGTATCACTGAGTTTGAGAAGAAACCTTACTCTAAAACACCCAGAAAAGTAGCAAGAGCTACTGAGGCCGCTGGGAGTTTCTAAGCATTGAGTAAGTCTGAAATGAAAGTTATGTATTGCCATGCCTGAAATACCAATTTAGGCCCTTGGTGCAAGTTTTGATTTGAAAGAAATCTGTCATGATCCATGAGATCTTGCAGAGAGCAGCTGAGAAATTGCTCAATGTTGCAATGTAACTTGAGGAGAAATTAACTTTTGGGTGGGAAGCTGGTTATCTTGTCAGTTTCTCCTTTACAATCAGAAATCAATGATTGTAAAATGCCCTTTTAAAGTGATAATTAATGAATAACTCAGTGGATTCCAAAGTTACAGAACAGGGCTCTCAAAACTAACTTCCATTTTACTCTCTTGAGTGTTGCATTGTTATTAATAGATTGAGTAACCACTACTCAAACAAAAACTCAAGTATTACGTGAGGAAGGCAGTACATAAGTTAGAAGGCCAGCAGGAGGAAGGCAGTACATAAGTTAGAAGGCCAAAAGACATCTGTGCCATCATCCTCTCTTGTCACTCTTGGCAGTCAGATTTCTCAAAGTACATCCTCTTCACATCCATAGAAACGTTGACTTAATGTAGGATAATGTGGTACTTAATGTAGGGAAAGAGAAATCTAAAAAATTTAAACCTTTCTGGTAAGAGCCCACTTCACCACCAGTGGACTCTTACTAGCTCCTTCTCCTCACATTACCTTTTTGGCTTGTCTGGGACCCAGCCATCCCTGTCCCCAAAATGTTTTCTAAATCCAACTTGAGAACTGCAGTTTGAGCCACTGGAACTAGTTTTGTTGTCTCCTTGGCTCAGGTACATCCGTAAGTTTCACTCCTCTACTTCAATACTCATCAGCTTTGGTCAAGTACCCCATTAACCTTCCCTCTGGCAACTTCTCAAGCATTTTACTGTGCAGCACATTTCCAGGCTTCTAATTACAGCCTGCTCTGCACCCACTCAGACCTATTAGCATGCATCCTGACCTGGAGACACCAGACCTGAACTGATGACAGCAGTTGATATATATATATCATATACCAGAGGTGGGTTCAGTCATACCTATACCAAACAGGGATGTAAAGTCATCTTTGCACTTCCTACTCAATATTCTCCTAAGTCATGACAGGACTACATTAATCCTTTTGGACAGTGCCCTTGTGAGCTCGATAAGGATGACTTATGATCAGATGAGTATCTGCCAAAAAAACTGCACTCTCTGTTCAAGGCTACTGTGTACAGAGTTCATATAATTTTCATTCATACTGCATCATTATTTGACGCAGATCATAAATTTTGTTCAGCTTCTTAAAAGATGTTCTCTCCTATTTGGCAATATTTCACTGTATCCAGTACCACTGTTTTGCATAAGCATATTTTTTGCAGCTAATGTGACCCTTAAATTGCTAGAGGATTTCATAGTTATTTCAGACTCCTGTCTTGCATTATACAGTGCTGTCACAGAGTTTATGTTGAAAATACCATTGTAGTAGCAGATCAACATTAATTCTTCACACATTCTATGACATTAATTCTCTACTGCAAGCCTCTCACAGAACAAAGCCCCAGAAAAGAAGAGAAGGAAATTTTATAAATTAATGAAACAGAAGGAAAAGGACCAGATGGGGAAAAAAACCCAGCAGAATTTTATTTAGATGCCTCAGTTCATTTCATAAGGAATGGAAAAATACAGGCCCCACAGGCTGCCTGGGACTGACAACTGCCTTAAAAATAAGTAGTTTGGTTGGTACATGCCATAAAGGGGAATATACTTAAAATTAATTCTCTGTCTTAGACCTATGCCTTGATTGCTTATACATACACCACAGATTCCTATGCATGAGTAGATTTGTAACTAGAAATCAATTCACTTAGCCACCTCTCTTGTATTTTTGGTACAAAGGAATGCCTCAGAGTCATTTTAGATATGACCAGAGGAGGGTTGCCCTTTTTCCATATATTAGTTAAAGCACTAAGAGAGGTTGGGCACTCAGACAGGATGGGTTTTACTTGCTTGACTGTTTGGGATTCTCAAAGATATTTTCTGCTTCCCAGACATGCATTTCACTGCATGACTCATGCTTTTATTCAATAACTTTTTCACGCAATTTCATATACAACCCCAGGAAGAGAACCCACAGGATCCTTGCCTGGATATTTCAATCTCTATACCACAGACTCAATGTTTCTCCTATGTTCTGTATCCGTGCCTGTGGCTGCAGGGCAGCACAGGCTCAACAAGCAAGCTGGAGCAAACCTGTAATATAAGGCTAATGTTATGGATGTCTAAAAAGTTTGGATTCATTCCTCTAAATCTCTTCCTACTCTCTGGGTGAGGGAGGCTCTCTTTGGCCATAAGGTCAAGAACAGCCACCAAAGCTGTTGTGGAAAAGCCATGAGCATCAGTTTGGACCTGGCATGGCATTGGCTGCTGCTGCCAGTGCCAAACAATTCCAGCTGCCTGCTCACCCAGGCCTCTCAGGGCCACAGCATACCCAGTGCGGGATCTCCATGTGGTCAAATATGGGAATGAACAAGCAACAAGTAAAGGATCCCTTAGCTGGCTTGGAAATCTTGGTTCCCCTTGTAAGACAAGAAATAGCCGCCCTTTACCTCTTTCAAAGATGGAATAAGCTACTTTCCTGTAACTTCTGTTTACTAAAGGGAGTAAAGTTAAATAAAATAAATATTCTTAGACTATCACTTCAACAGCAAGACAGGTGAGAAGAAGCCTGGCTTCTCAAAGAGCTAATTGGCCCAGGTAGAAATACTTTTATTCACTCATATTCATTTCGACAACTGTTTTCACCTTATGTTTCCCTGTTGATACCCAAGTGATTTTTATTCAGTTTGTCCAGATCATCTAGGCAATATAACAAAGAAAAGACAATTTCTTTGTTCCTTGGAGCAGTAAATTAAGCTAAAACAGCATGTCAAATTAATGTTCTTTCCTAGCAGAACATCATCCTTATGCACCTTCATTATATTCTCTCTGTATTGTACTTTGCAATAGTATCAGAAAATAGTATTTTCTAAGCTGAATTCTGTGGGCTTCAGTGTACAACTGTTTAAGTGAGTTTAAAAATGTAGTTTAACAACTACTGATTTTACTCTCCATGTGACCCAACTGTTACATGACAGAGAATTAGTATCCTCATAATTCCCATTTAAAAAGCTAAAAAAGATTGAATGGAACAGGTGCTCCATTATTTGTGCTATTCTTTTTTCTGCCATACATCATTTTACCCTGTCCAAGCAATATTATCAAGGGCAGCCTAAAAAGAAATGCAATTCTAAAGGGAGAACTTGACTGATTTATGAACATGTAGGGTAGTCTTTAACTTTCAAACTGAGGAAAAAATATAATTTCTTTCCATATTTTTTTTCCTTGAACAAAATCTGAAAAGTGGAAACCTCTTACCTCCTGATTTAAATTGCAAGAAACTAAATAAGGAGGATTAATCTTTTGTTCTTAGCAGGTAAGATGCTTACATCTGACTTTTATAGAATGAATTTTTATCTCATCAGTATAAATTGTACAGTTTTTGAAATAACTGATTCATATGAACTCCATGTATCAGATTAATGCCTAACTTCGATTGCAAATCTCCACAATGAAAATTAATGACGACATCTCTCACACATTTCCCCTTAGACAGTCTGAAATCTAATTTTTGAATATTGCACAAGCAGCAAATATCTTACTGAATTCCTCAAGAATATACCAAGAATCTGAACTGACTTTAGCTGTAAGAAAACTTTGGTGACTCTAATATATAAACACAACACTATTTCCTTATTGTGTCATTGTGGGAACCTTGAGTTTATCTCCAAGATTAAACAAATCCAGTAACTGTGACTGTTGATCCCCTCCAATTTAGCAACACATTTTGCTGGAGAGGAAGCAAGGGTTTTGTTCCTTCATTGGATATCTTCTTTCATCTCTGGATGTGATAGTCAAGAACTCTAGTTTTTGCAGTTTAAAGGTTATCTTCTTTCTAAACTAGAATTCAGGTGAAAATCTACATGCGAGATGTTCCCCTCAGCTCTATTTAGCACTTGATTCTCTTGATTTGAGGAATAGAATCTGCAAGGAAGAAAACATACTCAACTTTTCAGAAATAAGAGCCATCTATGTTCTATTTATCTGCCATTAGAAAAGTAACACCTTCTCTCTCCTCTGGCTTTTGCAAGACTTCAGAAATTCTGAGCTGTTGCTCTGTTTGTGCTTTTTGTCCTTCAGGAACTGATTCATCTCACTATTTAATCTGGAGTTAATATTGCCAGGATGTTCCTCCTCTTAACTACAGGGATATCATTTTCCCATCTTCCATCTCAGTAGATTTTTTCTTACTTCAGGTCAAACTTTATATACACTTGGGACCAGTTAGAGGTTTTGCTGTCAGTCCTACATAAGTACTGTGTTTTGATATGCAAAGTCCCAACTCTCTGTGGGTTTTTCTTTCACTCTAAGGAGAAAGTCTACTGAAAGTCATGAGTTCCTGGTGTTTCAAAACCCAAATTCAACTAGTTCTAGATAGTAGGCAGGAACTACAACTCCACAAGATCTGTTCACTTTATCCTTTCTCATTTATATGATTGGGCCTTAGGTATTATATTTTCAGATTTTGATGCCATTTCAGGCAAAAATCTCATTGCAAATTGTACCTTTAAAAGGCCTGACACAAAAAAAGGCAAAATATTTATTTTTGTTTTGATCTGTTTCAGTTTGCTTTGGATGCAAAATAAATCAGTAAAGTATCAGCATTAAACACAAATGGGGGTCAAATAAGTATATTCATGGTAATGATTCATGTCCCCCACTATGAGTAAAAAAAGGGCAATGCCCCAAACCTCTTCAGCACATGAAACATTGGGGTTTTCCTCGAATTAACAGTCAGTGAACCATAAAATTACTAAACTACCATTTTCTGACTGTGAGTAGAAAAAAGCAGAAACTATAGTATTTTTGAATCCATCAGAAAATGGGTTAAAGGGTTAAAAATACGAAGAGGAGTCAAATAAAAACAGCACCCATGGAGCTATAAAACTTCATAGCAAAGCAGAAGAAAAATGCTTGCATCTTGGCTACCAAAGATCTTGCATTTTTCCCCAGTGGGAATGCTTTAATTTCTTTTTTGTAGCAAGATTTTTTATTTTGGCTAATTTATTTTGCCTGCTTTCTTTTTTAATGATCCTGCAGCATACTTCCCAGAACTTATGCAATATACTTGGAGATAAGTAAATGAGAAGTGATGTGGATGTGCTGTTTCTGAAAGAATAAAAAGAAAGGCAGTTCATTAGCATATAAATATAATTAATGAACAAATAGAGGCAAGGGTGACACATCTAGAACAGTTAGTTGAAAAATAAGAGGTGTGGGGCTAAAGACAAGACTGTCCTGAGTTTATGGAACTGACAATGACAAACCTGCTGGAAATTACCACTACATAAAGTGGAAAGAGTGAATAGCAAAGTAGTCAGAAAAAAGATCCTCTGAAGCAACCTTTTTGGGAATTATACAATACCACAAATTTCAGACAGCCTCACACTTCCCAAGCTAGAAACATCAAGAGAGATGGACATTGAAAATCAGCTACTTAAGAAAATAAATTTTGTACAAAATCCCTGTGTAAAACCTATTTAATCCCTGTAGAGAGTTATTGCTCAGGTCAAAAAGATGAAATTTTATCTATGTAGAAAAAAATGAAATCTGCAGCATAAATTTCAAAACCTTGTTGATCTTCATACAATAACTTGATATCATGCTTATTCATATAAGGCTATCTAAATTTGTGTTCACTTTGTCATTCTTATAAAACACCGAAGGAAAGATTCTTCATACCAAGGTTCAGAATGATCTAATGTAAATCATTCTCCTAAACAGAAATATTCTGATGCCTCAACAGCAAGAATGTGTAAACCCAGTAAAATAATAAAGGTTGCTCAGTAGTTTTTCAGGTTTTTTCTTGGATGTCTAACAATAGACAGCCACAATTGTTGCTTTTAATCTCTAGGCCAAACTCATCAAACTGTTGAGCTGCCTGTATAATGCTGAATTTCTGCTTCCTCTGACTTGTAGAGAAGACAGACATAAGCTACTCTCCCCTTGCCCTCCCCTGCCCCCCCAAAAAAGTGACAACTCAAATTTCTAGAAATTAATAGGGAGAAAAATATTTTTAATGCTTCTCTAATATCAAACTGTGTTCTAGGAAATGTTATTACCCCAGTTTACTGGAGGCTTACCTTCAAGAAGAAATGTTTTTTGCCAAGGAAATATGAAAAATTGCTAGGATTTCCAGATTTTGTTTTTAATCTTTAATCTTGTTACAAATTATTCATGGTTTTCATATGGGTAGTAAACCTCACTGTTATTACAGTACAACTTCACAATTCCTTTGCAGAAGCAAATCTGATCCAGCATAAAAGAGAAGTGGCAAAAAAAAAAAGAAAAAAAGCTTGGAAATCCTTGAGGTCTTCTAGTTTGGAAAGCATACATGGACCAAAAAGAATGTCTGAAGGAGTCTGAATACATGGACCAAAAAGAATGTCTGGAAGAGCCATGGAAATCTTTTAGGAAGAGAAATGGCCTCCACTGGGAAGTCAAACTGTCCCATTCTGTGTGTTAGGAATGGGCAAAACAGAGAAGTGAAGGGGAGGCCTTAGATATGCCACATAACTCTGGCAAAATTAAACACTCTGTACGAAGTTTATTCTACAAATATTCAGATGTGTATTTGCAAAATAAACTCTTCATAGCTGAATAAACACTGTACGTTTTGATTCTCAGCATCACAGATGGCACTTCTCTGGTATTTCTATGCTCATAGGACTGCAATAATCTTGCAGCATACAAAGTGTGATATTTGCATTAGCAAGCTACAAAAAGCAGGACCAGTTGAACAATGTAGAATGTTTCATTAAAGGTTACGCATTGTTTTTCAAGAGATTTTTCTCACCTCTTAAAAGGGTGGGTGTGAAAACAAAAGTCTGTTTGCAAATATTCGCAGGCACATAAGGGACATCTTGAACTCCAGCTGAGACTGAAGCAGCGAGTAGTCATCTCTGGGGAGTTTCAGTAACCAGGAGAGTCGAGCGCTGTTCTGGTGAATCACAGCTGGTACAGCACAGCGTGTGCTCAGATGTATTTCTGATGTTCCATCATTTAGGTGGGCTATGGAGACAATTCTTTTCCCTCTGCTGTGCCCCAGGTCTGCCCAGATGTTGCTTGGAGCACACCAGTTGACCCAGGCCAAACCTGTGCCAGAAGTGAGCTACAAAGAGGGTGGGCAGCCACACAGACAGCGGCTGCTGTGGCCATGCCTCTGCCTGAAGCAGTGTGCTGGTGCAGACCCACAGAAAGGTCTGTCCCCTCTGATAAAGACAGCTTTTGGACCTAACTCCCTTTTCAAGTATTGTATCAAGTGTTTGAGCTTTGTCATGTGGCATGCTGTGTTAAGCAAAAGAGAAGCAGGTGACATGCGCTGCCTTTGGTTTCCTCTGGCAATCTTAGAAAATCCTTCATCCTTAAATAATGGAAACAGAAAGAAAATATAGGGTCCTGCAATTCCGATTGCAAGGATAGATTCATTATCAGATACATTGAAGTGCTGGAAACAAACCTATTCAGTCTCAAGTGAAATAGCCACAGGCTGAAAAATTCCTGTAATCTAAACACTACTTATCTCCATGAATAAATACACACAGAAGATGAAATGCAAATCTTCAAATGGATTCTGAATATGCTACTTTTTAGCAAATTCTACGTTACATAGAATTTTAAATGATAGCACAAGAATTCACAAATACCCCTTGACCTTTCTAGCATGGAGTAGCGTAGTGATCAGATTGCTCAGACAAAAAAGGGTTTAGCATTTTCATCAGACTGTTTTTTTCACAAGGGGGGGAAGGGGAAACCCAGGCTTATATCTCCAAGCATCAACAGTTTTCCTGCAAATGTTTATGCAACTTCAGTGCTTTAAGAGCCGGTGAATAAGCTAACCAGCAGGAACAGAGAAATCCTTAGATCATCAGTCTGCAAGGAGATTTTTGACAGCAAACTGTAAAAACACAAGTCACATAAAAATTATATATATATTTACTATCAGTAACTCAGTCTATACAAGATTAATGCCTTCCCACAGCTGCTACCTCAAAAGAAAATCAAGTGTCAGGCAAAGTGAAGCAGATTTTCTCCCTTAATGTACATGTACCACGACACAGTACATGAGGTTTTTTCTTCCTCTTGACAAAGTCCCAGCTCATTCACTCTACATCTCTCCATTTTCTGAAAAAGAAATCACTCAGGAAACTGCCACTATTGCACAGCCTGTAGCTAAAAGGATTTCATAAGAGGGACTTGATAGAAAATACATAACTGTTGTTGTTGATATCGAATTATTCAACACAGTAAAACCAAAATACAACTGAGAAGAAATACTAATTTTTGCTAGGTTGTTGAGCAGCTGAGCAATGCAGTGTGGGTGATATTTATTTACTTTAAAGTTAAAGCACTGTACATGAGTGAAAGTATTTCTAACCATATTTAACTGACAGTCTCTAGATTGGCTGCCAGTCTCAGAGGAGAACCTTTGGATTAACTTTACCAGTTCAAAGTTTCAGGTCAGGAATAAGTAACAATGACAAAGAAAATCCTCAAAAACAAAACAAACCAAGAAAAATAACTCCTCTAAACTATCAATGTTAGATAAAACAGAAAGAGGAAAAAAGAGAGAACAGACAATGTGAATATGGCATTGTGAACAGTTGATGTACTTTGATATTGAATTGGTTTTGTATTCCCCTCTCCCTGTCCCATCCCAGAAGAGGATGTTATACAACTAATAAAGTCAAGAGAAGAAGAGTTACAAGGCAAGCCAGCTAGGCAGAGAGAGATTGCATAGGGTGGGATTCTTCAGTCTTGACAAACACATCTGAAGTGAACTATACCAGATGTCTGTAATATCATGAGCAGCTTAAAGAACACAAAAACAGGAATGAAATTGTTTCTCATGATACAAAACTAAGAGCCATCACAAGAAAATAGCAGGTGAAAGGGTCAAAGCAAAGGAAAATCCATTCTCCAAACAGCTCAGTGTTCAAGAAGAGAACACATTACAATGGAAGATAGCAGATGACAAAAAATTACAGGGACTCAAAAGGCAGTTAAATTAATCAATCAATTGCCTTGGTCCAAACATTTTTCTAAAACTAATTTTCTAGGCCCAGAAGAAGAATTATCCACTTGTTGCAATTATTTCCCTACTCTAAAATGGGTGTCCTAAGAGGGCACTTGTGCTGACAGAAGTAACTTCTTCTGTAATGATTTCAAACAAAATATTTCTTTCTTTTGTCTAATTTTTCAGGAAAAAAAAAAGTAATTTCCATTGAAACAAATTCCAAGAAAATGCAGGCATAGATTGTGGAGAATTTCAGATTAAACATTTCCAAGTATGGAAAAGTCATAAGCAGCAAAACATATTTTTAGACAGGATATTGAAAACAATTTGAGTTCTCCTTAATACTATTGGTTTTATCTTTCCAGTTGGGATGAATGAAGGTACATGGGGTAATTTTTTAAAAATAAAATTTACTTTTATTTGATAGAATATTTGAAAGTACCCATGAGTGGCAAAACTAGAGTTTGAGTCTCCTTTGATCTCAAGTTGTTATTGTGAAGTCAGGAGAGTTCTTGCTTTGGAGAAGGCTGTAGCTGCTTGCACTTCTGACCCCCTGGTAAGGAATACAGCATTTTAGTTTAATTTTCCACTGAAACTGAGTATAAGCAAAATGCTAAGCTAAAAATTAGAAGGACTGATTAAAGAATCAGCATTTGCAATAGCACATGGTGCTATGGAGAGGGTGACCTCCAGCAGAACAGCCAAGCTGGCAGCTGGGGATGGTAATGTCTTAAACTACTGCAACCAGATTTGCTCATGTGTCAGAAGCCTTGGAGACACCAAATAGCTGACTGACTGGGAATAAGTCACCCTTCACAGCACTTCAGCACTTAGTTCCACCAGCTGAGGCCCAAAGCTGCAAGCTCTTTCCAGCATAAAACCCTTCCCTGAGGCTGTCAATTGTGGATGCCACACAAACATTCAGCGTTAGCTCAAGGATATTTACTGCAGCCTGGCTGAGGCTGGGCACGGCCATAGAGAAGGAAGGACCTGGAATACACTGAGTGACAGAAGGCATTTGTTGTTCAGCTCTTGCAGACAGGAGAGCTGGTTTGCAATGCTGGCGGTTGAGATGCTTTATGGAAAAAACAGGGTGGGGTACTTGCAGCAAAGGTGGGACTGCTGGTATAGGCAGGAGAAACTGGTTCTGCTCCAGCATGCAGGTTTGTTCCAGCATGGCATCTTGCTCAGTGATTTAAGGATGTAGGGATAGCAGCCTGAGTGACAGCTCAGACACCCCAAACAGCAGAAAAGCAGCTTAGACTGTTCCACCTGCTTTCTCCCTCTCCAGCATGGTTAGAAGTGGGGATCATTTAAAATTTTAGTTTCACTGCAGAATTTAACACAAAGATTCTATATCCTTTCATGCATGGTGTGCCCCCCTGGGTTTCCCAAAATATTCTTGGGGCTTTTGGTCCACAAAGAGCTGGAAAATTCCAGGAAAGGAGTTTGTGTTCATCAAAAACATTACTAGAAATCAAAAGCTGAGAGTCTGTGCTTTCAAACGAGAATAATTTAGTTTGATATATTAGTTCCTGTTAGTGTTGATACAAAATTTTCAGCAAGAATCAAAAGGTTTTTTATTAAAAAAATAATTATATAGTAATTTCTTTTTTAAGAATTTCACAGGCATTTTTTCCTACATTAACATCTGCATAAAAATAAGCAAAATTAACCTTACAACAACAGAGTTACTTTTCCTCAATCGTATACCATTAACAGAAGAACAGGTTAAAGAAAAGCTTTTTAAACAACACTTAACATCCTGCAAAAGACTTTAAGAATACACAAGGCTGACAGATTTCATGTACAGTCAGCTGTAATACTGTGTGGTTTAGTCATGTGCCCAAGCTCTAGGAACAAAAGTGACCATATCATATCAAGCAAATTATCTTTAGGCATTACAGTAACATTTATAATTTATTTAATTTTTATAAATATCACAGATAATCATGAATTGGGTTAATGAAGATGTATCTTCTTCTCTTTGCACCAACATTATCAAAGCTGAATGACAAAATTAGACCTTAATCCCTTAACATTTCACAAACATGTATATGCATATGTATATATTATTATTGGGTTTTATATTGTGAGAAAGGTGAATCCCAGTACTCAGGATATTTATAGGTAGGTCCTGGAATTTCTTAAACTTAGATTTTTTGTTTCCAAATGAAAGCGTTTCACACCTTAATTCCAAAATCTCTAAATAGCATTCAATCAACTGTTTCATACTCTGTGGTACAACAGAAATAGAAAGCTGATGAAAGAAGAGACTGGCCCAAAGAAATATTCAATCAAGCAGCAATCAGGCATATTGCTAAGGAGCAATGGTTTTCTTGTCCTTTCCTTTTAAATTCTTTTTCTGGAGAAAAACAATGAGAAACAAGAACAAGTGTCAAAAGAATAATTTTTTCGCATATCTCAGCAGCAGCAATAAACTACCAGTCCTGGAGTTAATATATTCAGAGCTCTGAAACAGATAAACAAAAATGGTTAATTTTTTATCCAAAATTTGAAGTATCTAATCAAAGTTGCTGCTCCAAGGCACTAACAGATAGCAATTTTTTTTCTGTATTTTTATAATTCCTCTTGTTCATTCAAGTGTATGGGAAAAGAGATTGTTATACTTGTACCTGGCTGATATAGGAACAAAATCCAGTATAGCAGAATGTCTATGTGAGATGTTAGATTGGATTAACATTGTTTTGAGAAGAAATATTGTGCCTCTCCTCTATTTTCTGACACTTTGAACGTTTTCTTATAGGTAAATTATGTCCCCCTGTGTAAAAGAGACTCAGATACAACAGTTTCTTTTGACTTCCAAGGTGTTCCATGTTGCTAGGGGTGGTAGTCATTGGATAACAGAGAGAAACCCAAACATGTTACAAGAATGACAAAATGCATTTTAGTACCAGTATGTAGGTGTAATGTCAATTGTTTGAGGGAAGAGGGGGAGAGGAATTAAATATTCATGCAGTTCAAAGGATTTTACATTAACATCAATGATCTTGCATGTCCTTGTAGTCAATAAAATGGAGACCTCTATTCACTGTGCAATTCCAGGTACAAATCAAGTATTTTGCTAAGCATGTATAGGGAACAGAACTATCAGTAGTATGAAGAATATAATTAAATTAGATGTAGGTTTTCTGTCATTCCAGTCTGGAATAATGTATAAAGTATGCATAATAAAGAAGCAAATAGGATTAAGAGAAGAATGACTGGGTAGAACTGAAACAACTTTCAGAATATTTTAAATCAGATAAGTCTTTATTTCCTAATGCATGAAAAATAGAACACTCAAAATTTAAAACAAAGGGAAAATATTTTATCACCGAGCATGGATGCAACCAAACCAAGGCACTCATTACACACAAAGTCATTTTATCCTAGAGATGAAATAGAATCAAAGAGCAATTAAGAATTTTACTTTGATACAAAGAGTTACTGTAATACCCTACAAGAAGGAGGTCAGACTACTGTGTCAAGACCTAATCCTTTCTAATCATCTCCAGCTCAGACGAGGCCAGAAATAGGTTTAGCCTGCACAGAGTAAGAGATTCCACATCTCTCTGTAACAGGGTTTGCATGTGTCCCTGATGTGCTATGACACCAAGTCAGAATGAATACAACATTTCCTGTGTCATATCACACGTAACGGGACCCACTGACATTTTCTTCAGGACTATTTTAAAACTGCTTGAAATATTTTACATTTTAAAATGTTGGCCAAGAAGCAAAAGTATTTACTATCAGAATTTCTCTCTTGGAAAATATTTTCTTCTGGGAAAAATATGTGCATTATAACAGCAAACAAGATGTGCTTTTCAGTGCATTGATATTTTAGAAGAGACTTAAGAATAGTCAAGTATAACGTAAAATGGAAAAAAATAAGTTAGAATTCAAAAGGGAATGGATGTGTTTCTGAGTCTAAGCAGCACTCTGCTAGACTGTCTGCTGGCACTCCTGCCCCAAGCACCCATATGATCATAAAAAAAGGATGTGTTGGCTGCCTACATTCATGTCTATGTTTTCAGATGGCACCCAGCCTGCTCACATATTGACTGGGAGCTTTGGTATAGGAATGGGTGCCAGGGTATTTTGAGTTTAGATGGGCAACTTGCATAAATAACATTACCAATGTCATATTATTCACAGAAAGTCCTGTGAATATGCCAAAAAATCATAACAGCAGTTGAAATTATATTTTGCAGAAAGAATAGTCTGCTTTAGACAGGCAACAGAAGGCAGGATACATTATACTGCAAAGCAGTAATTACAAGGGAAGCCTACTTTTTCATCACTGAATTCAGTCCTGGAGTCGAACATGCTCAGAGATGCGCAAGCTTTCATTAAATGGTAAGCATTCACACTGGGAGGATGATTCTCCCTTTTCAAACAGCAGTATTATGTTCAGGTCCACAGCAGCATCTCGAGTCTTAGCAAGATTGAGGTGTTGGAGGCTTTCATGTCACTGCACAGCTGCAGCCAGTTACCATGCAACTGCAGGGAAGGGTTTATCTCCTGCTTCCTTGGATGATCTGCAGAGAGGAATAGAGGGAAAATTAATCTCTTGCATGGGCTGTGACACAACTGCATGTGGAAACTCCCCTTGTATTTTCAGTATGGTTTTGCAGAAATGGAGTCAGGTGATCACCCTTATTCTAGTACAGTTCTTGTCAATTCTTTTAGGAAAGTTATTTTAAAAGTGCCATCAAAAGAATGGCATTCCTGTGGTACAGACTGTTGGAAAGGAGTTTTAGGAGCCAGAGGAACTGAGGCACAGGCTTTCACCCAGCAGGTTGAAGAAGGAAGACTACGAGGGGTGAGCAGACAAAAGAAAGAAGATTAATCACTTCAGATCTTCTCATTGAACAGAACACCTAATAATATTTTAGCATTTGTTTTTTCACAGTCTAAGATTATATTTTATTTTATTTCATTGAGAGATATATAGAAGAAATTTTTTTTTCTATAAAATCATTAAAGAAATCTATGCATTGCCGTTGGTTAACATACTTGTGTATTTGCACTAGGCAATTAGGTATTCACATTTTTATCTGCATTTAATATTTTTTTTTTTGCATTTCATATTCCTTCTGATATTTTAGTTCCCATTTTCTCCTTTGTCTCACCTTCCTTTGGATTAGGTGAGCTGAGGTTGAAATCTTGTGTCTTAGGCTGAGGCAGGAAGAAATTAATTTAAAATATTA
Organism: Ammospiza nelsoni; assembly: GCF_027579445.1. Taxonomy (NCBI): domain Eukaryota; kingdom Metazoa; phylum Chordata; class Aves; order Passeriformes; family Passerellidae; genus Ammospiza; species Ammospiza nelsoni. The sequence continues at coordinate 103,849,422 of NC_080633.1, forward strand.
GTAATATCCAGCTTCTGCTCTGTCACCCTGGATATAAGCAATTGCTATCCTCTCTCACTCTTGTTGTGTTTACCTCTTCTTTGTTGTGTTTTCTGCAGGACACAATTTCCATGGACTTTCCTAGCTGGACAAGCCATTATTCATGGCGGTGTTTAAAATAATGCCGATCCTTACAACTTGTCTTTATGATCAAGTCTGGTGCACCTGGTACTCATGAACAAGAATTAATTTAGACCTTGAAGTTAGTGCAAGTGAGAGTGGGATCACTCCAGTGGCTTGCACTATACTCCAAGATCATGTCAAGTTGTCCTTCTGAGTTTGGTGGTCTGGAGATCACGGTCTATTCAATCAACAAAGACTGATGGGAGCCATTTTGCAGAGCTACAGTAGGAGTTTTTGTATGCTGGACTTTGAAGTTGCCAAAATCAGAGTTTGTTTTCACTGAAATTTAGATACCTAGTTATGTTTAATAAATTTATTTTTTATAAACTAAGCAAGCCAATTTAGTCTTTTTTGAGGAAGAAGCATCTATTGATTTAGAAAAGAATAAAAATAGCCTCTGTTCTTATGATCTTCTAGAGAGTTAGACATAAGCAGTAGGACAGGGCTCAGGTCTTTTCTATGCTGATCACAAAATGAATTAAAATGTCTTATCTGCAAACACATAAATATGCTATTTATTTAGCTACAAGCTACATTCTCCTATTTTTGGTGATGGAGGTAGTCATTTTCAGAGAGCATTGCAATTAACATGTTTGACAACTGATTTGTCTGTCTCCAAATCTCTGTACTGACATGTGATGTCTATCTTAGAGACAGGTTTATTGTAGCATATGATTTATGTATCCTTGTTTTGCATTTAATTGCTATGACACATCATAATCATAATCAGAAACCAAAACTTTCATCAGTCCTAACAACATTTGTAAAAACCCCCAAAACTCTAACACTTGTGCATGGGGAGCTGTGCAGAATCTCCTGAGCGCAAACCAAATTAACATGACTGCTGAAATTGCTAACTTACACTCTGAATTTTGCATAAATAGCTAATGTGCAAGACCCTCAGTGCTTTCAGCAACAGACCTGCTGTTACTAGGAAGGCAGGAGGCACCTTAAAGCTACCTCTGCTGCCAATAGCTCCATGTCATTAGCAGTGACAGACTCCCTCGGTCCCGCGGGGATTTGTTGTCAGACTCAGTCAGGCTCAGGAGCTGGCACTCTGTTACTGCTCTCAGTCTCCAGCTGATTTGCCTTCTGGATAGCTGGGACTGTGCACCGTCATCCCAGCCATCCCAATCTCCTTTTTTTTTTTTTCTTCTTTTTCTTTTTTTTTTCCTTACTTGCATAAAGTGGACCAAATTAGGCCTGATGTATGTGGGCGAGCTCACAGGGAAACACTGAATCTAAGCAGAGGAGAGCTGTTCATCCTCAAACAAAGCCTAGTACAGGTCTGCTGTGCTTTTCCCTGTAAAACTCAGTTGTGGAAGCTTACATGGGAAGGAGCTCTATGAGCTGCAAAGTAATTTAGGATGTGGTTATTTAAAAATCAATTGTTGATTTCTTCCTGTCAATGAGAAGTGATTGATAGTAAGAGCCTTTAGAAACAAGAACATATAATGAAATGTACTTTAGTTGCTACATATGACTTATGAAGATGAAATCTGCATGTCATAGAGTCAAGTTTAAAGTGAATACATTGAATCTATTTTTACCCATAGGGAGAAAAAAAATACTTGGCAAATTTGAAATTGAAACTCTTGGTTTTAAAACTAGGATGAGTTGATCACTAAAGCAGATAGGTAGTTTAAGAACATTAGCACTTGTCAAACCTAACAAATTTGTCAGTTCAAATTATTCTCCTTCAGAGATTAACTCCAAGATTTTTGGATATAATACAAATGTACTAAAGTATGCCTGACTTCAGTAACGTATTTGATGAGATTCCACAAAACAGTTTTGGGAAGGAGGTAGGAAAATACAAATCAGACTGTGGTCTTGAAAACAGATAATTAATAAAGGAAAATCACACAACACCTCTCACCGAAACAACAACAACAAAAATTTCCAGGTTGAGATCTTGGAATTCATTTTGAGAAGGATGTTAGCACAGATAAAGCATGCCTCAAGCTTTACTGTCAGTACCATGAATACTAGTGTGTTAAAGCTGCATGACATATTTATTTCTGAGCTCAATGAACTTAGCAGAAGGATATATTCTTGTTTCAGAGAGGGTGAGCCAAGTTCACCAATCTAAAGAGTTTTCAAGGTAGTTACAAGGTCTGCTAGGTGCAACAGAATTCTGTGTAAACAAATATCTATGATTTTTAATTATAGTTTCTTTGAAAATAATTAATGATTTGCCCTGAAATGCAGCAAAATCAGCATCTCTTCCAAATATCCTGTGACCTCTTGAATAAACCATTCAAAGTTCAGAATATCTCACAAAAATGGAAGAACTCTTGAAAAGGGTGGTATGAGTGTTAAGTAAAAAGGGATTAAAGCACCAATTACAAGAAAAAATGCTCAATCCTCATTCATTTCAATAAGCCTTAATCACATGTAGCAGACCTATCGGACTGCTTAAGACTGCTTATTGAGAACAAGGGCTTACCTCTTTAAAGACAGTGAGATTTAATCCTAGAATAGCCTAAGACTGAGAAAGGAATTTGTGAGCCTTCTGCTGCTGGATCTGCTCTGACTGCACTAAGACATAGGTAAAAGGAGGATCATGACTGGGACAGATTAGAATTAATTTAGGAGAAGCAATTGGAAGGACTTTTACACTTCCTGTGTTGGATTGAACCTTACAGCACGCAGTAGTTTTTTCTATAAAGCTGCTCAGAAAATAGACCCTACTTTGTTTCTTCTTATAATAGGAAAAATTTGTGTTTAGCTATCTCTTTATATTCAGAAAAAAAAAGTACTATTTTAGTTATTTTCTTTTTTTTTAATTACCTTTGGATAGGAATCAGCCACCAAACACTGCCACCAAAAAGATGAAATATACAGAAATGGAGGGAGCAATGGCTGAGAGTAGCATTAGAGTCTGTAATTCAGTCTTAACTGGAACAGCTCAGTGTCAGAGCTTTCTCACAGCCACAGCTTTAATTTGATTAATATTTATATATTTCATTTAATGTCCTTAAGCAGATACTGCACATTGATCTTTCCTGTACTGAGTCTACTTTACCATGTCCCACCTTCCTGGATTTAATTTCACTCACAAATACCCTAATTCCCCACACCCATCCCAGCAGTCTGAGATGGGGATTAGGGACTGAGGTCAGTTCATCCCATGTTTTTTTCTGCCACTCCTTCCTCCTGAAGGGAGAGGATTCCTCACACTCTTCCCTTGCTCAGAATAGGGTCCCTCCTGCAAGGGACAGTCCTCCATCAGTTTCTCTGAGTCCTTCCCATGGGCTCCAGCTCCAGCATAAACTCTTCCCAAAGGGCACAGTCCTTCAGGAACAGACTGCTCCACCATGGGTCCTCAACAGGATCACAAGACCTGTCAGTAAACCTGCTCCTGGGTGGGTTTCTTGCTCCACAGGGACACAGGTCCTGCCAGGACCTTGCTCCACTACCTGCTTCCTATAGGGTCACAACCTTCTTCTGAGCATCCACGTTGCAGCATGGCGTCCTCCACAGGCTACAGATGGATTTGTGCTCCTCTCTGGATCTCCATGGGCTGCAGGGACACAGCAGCCTCACCATGGTTTGCGCCACAAGCTGCAGGGGAATCTCTGCTCCAGCTCCTGGACCACCACCTCCACCTCCTCCTTCACTGACCTTGGTGTCTGCAGAGTTGTTTCTTTGCATATTTCCACTCCTCTCTCTTTGTCACAGCTTTTTTTTTTCCCTCCTAACAGAGAAATCTGTTATCTTAGAGGTGCTGCCGCCATCACTAATGGGCTTGGCCAGTGGCAAGTCTGTCCTGGCTCTGCCAGACACAGGGAAATCTTCCAGCAACTTCTTATGGAAACCCCTCTGTAGCTTCCCCTGAACTAAAACCTTGCCATGCAAGTGCAATGCACAGGTACAACAAGAAATGCCAGGAACACAAACTAAAAAGCAAAAGTTGCCAGTCACATTGGGCTGGTTTCAAGGTCTGCAACCAGAAAGGGGACCTAAGTATTTAAATTTCAGCTGCATAAGGAAATTTAGCACTGTGCATATGTCTGATCCAAACTAGAATTTGGGTCAACATAACACAGCAGGCCATTTTTCTTCTCTGCTGCACAAGAATAAAGATTACTCTAAATTCCTGTCACATTTGCCTAAAATGAATTTGGTCTTTAGCTTTGCATTATTGAAATTATATAAAAACTTAAAAGAAATATTTTGTCTGATGAAAATGACTTAATGACTAATTTATTATTTGTCCTTTTTCTTTTATCATCAAATTTTTCTGTCTGGGTTTGTTCTTTTTTTAAAAATTATTTATTTCTAAAACTACCATTTATCGAAGCCATAACAACTAGCAGAAGGGCAGAATGCAATATCAGGTACTCAATATAGTCTGGATTCACCAGCCAGCATTTGCAGAAGCCCTTAGCCACATGAATGAGAACATATTCTGGGGCAGGCAGCCAACAGGGAGAGTTTCATGGCGTGAAATACTGGCAGATGCTGTGCAGCTTCATCTTGTGATTATCTGTCTCTCCACCTCTGGTGACAAAAGAAAGATAAAAGCAAGAAGGAGGATGGAAGAATAAGGAGAGCAGATATGAGGTACAGCATGCTGGATTGAACCCACTTGGGCATGATTTTTGGTTTCCAAATAGCAGGATGCTGAGTTACACCAGAACTTCCCTTGCTCAATAAGTCTAGCTGGCTTGCATTACATGTGCCTGTCTGATATACCCTGGCAGTCCAACAGTGAAATGAAAAGTCTATAGCCTTACAAAATCTCAAGAAAAATATCCTGAAAATTTATATATTTCTACTCATTAGAATTCAAATAGAAATTACACTCACAAAATTCTGCTGTCTTTCTCTTAACCAGAAAACCTTGCTTACATATCAGGGAAATTATATCAAGCATCTACAGAAAATTAATTTTACTTTTAATAAACCTCCTTACTAAAACTCCCAATTTTGTTCTTTCAGTTCACTTTCTGTCTCCAGAAAACACTGGATAGATATCTAAGCTTCTGCCTTTTCAGCAGGAGTAAAGTATGGCTATAAATAACAGACATTGACTTGGGGAATTATAATCATGAGAGTGACAGTCTCAAAAAAAGAAGCAGAATAATTTTGCATAAGAAAATTATTTTTCAACAGATTAAAATAATGGGAGACCTTTCCTTGGCAGTATTTGATTGCTTCTAAACTTATTGTGTATTTCTCAAAAGGAAGCAGAGTTAATGAGTCCTTTTTAGTCTCAGCCTCCTAGCAGAGTTTCTCTTTTAAAGACTTTTTCCATTTACAGCCAATCCACAAGTGAGAAAATCTTGTCTATAATGTAAAATTCTATTTTACTTTCCTGATACTACAGATAACAAGTAATGAGGAAAATACTTAATTTTAAAACCATGTTGAAAGACAAGGGATGGAAAAGAGAAGGAAGAGGCAAGAAAAGGAGAAATCAGAAAGTGGTAATTTAGCCCTGACCTTTGTATCCCAGTTATCTGGTTAGGAAGGAGGCAAGGGGTTAATAGATATCTATAGATCTGTGGGTCACCATGCCAGGAAGAATGCTCTTATTCCCATCTTTTCTGTGGATGTGTTTTGTTCAGAAGGCAGACTGGAGGCTGGGAAGGAGGAAATGGAGATTCCAGGGCAATTGAAATGAATGAACAGAGTATGATTGGGAAGTAGTAAAACTGTGTATGTCATTTGATGGGTGGGCCTGTTTACAGAGAGAAATCACATTAAACACTTTCATGTAAAAAATATAGGGTCAATAGGTATCTAAACAGTCTCAATTCTTTATGTGAGGAAAAAAAATATTTCAGATTCCTTGTTAGAGGTTTCCAATAATTACTACATCACATTGTGGAGCAGATTTTCAAAGCTGTGCTCAGAAATGTAGCCATGTCACATTTCTTTAAAGTCAGCAAGAACTGCTCAGTCAAGTCTCTGTGCATTGTCTGAAAATATACCTCCCTCTCTTTGGCAGGTGAAAAGTGATTTCTGTCTGGGTTTGTGATTTTTTGGAAAGTTTTTAGTTCTTCAGAAGAATTTTCCCTTTCTTTGTATTTCAACATTTTTTCCTGAAACACTGTACTTTTTAGGGAGCTTTTTATATCTTAAACTGTATTTGCAGTATCCTTTCAGAGGGCTATTACTGAGATTACAGGATTTTTCTTTTCTCCAGTCATGGTCAAAATTTACCACTATGTTTTTTCACTGCTAGCTTACAGGTATTAGTCATGCTTTACTCCAAGGCAAATTCCTAAACTTATTCCTGAAATGACTATCCATGTTGTTAGAACACTACTACTCATGCATTTGACTTTAATTAAGCTTGAATTGTTAAAGCTGTGTCAGCAGTTTCATTGCAAACCACACAATAATTGAGCAGCTACCAAAAAAATAAGCAAGATACCAATGAATAATAAAGTGTACAATGACAGAAATTGTATGAAATTAAAACAATCTGTGACAACACAGGATTAATGAAACTGTATTCTCTGCTCTACTTTCCTTTAAAATCTTCTTGCAGCAAATAAGATGATGCATTTCTCACAGATTTTCAAACCTATCATATAAATAAGTCTTGTAGTGCTTTTTTATGTGTGTGTATGTTTTCCCTGTACATTTTAAATGCAGAGCAATCATTTGCCTGGTTCTAAAGAAGGTAATAAAAAATCATAATACCCCAATTATTCTACTCCGAATACTACTAATGAGGATATTTCCGTAATATAAGATGCTGCAGAACTGACAAATAACAAGAAGTAAGTTGGTTGGATACTATATAAATAAAGTAGGGAAAAAATCAAACATTTTCCTGATTTTTTTTAAGGCTTCATTTTAGATTTAACATAAGGATATTTCATCTTGCCATTTTAAGCCTCTAATTACAGTTACCATCCTTTGGCTTGGCATCTAAATCGCAGTCTGATGAGACTTATTTTTATACAAGGAGACATCATACAAGGAAAGGTCATGCTCTACGTAATTCTGGCTTTGTTTTTCTGCTTCAGCCTATCATAACATGAAATTTTATCAAATTCTAAACACATTCTTTTTTAACATATTTAAGAGAATAATTAAGGCCAAATATCATGTTGCTTAAATTAAAGAGAGAGAACATGAATCATTCCTTTCACTTCTATAACAGAAAACTTGGGCAACCACGATAAAAGTCACAAAGGCAAAACACATTGCTCTTTATATGAAGGAAGAAAAACACCACATTTTTCAATACAACTTACTTTAAATATTACAAAACATTTGAAAATAATTCCTCAGCTGCTTCTTGCAACGATAGAGATCAACGAGCATAGACAAGGAATCTCTCTCTCCTCTGCACGTTGAGGAAAAAATATTCTTTCCAGTCACAATTTCTAAAGTAACCGAGGCCCTTTACTGGAACTGCTTCAGTTGAGATGTAGTAGAAAGCAAGAATTTTTAAAGTCTATTTTGGAGATGCTTTTTCTCTTCTCTATTTCCTAGAGAGCCTAACTCTCCCAACTCTCCCTTGAAAGAGAAGGACTCTCCACCAATCAGTAATCTGTGTCAAAACCATGTGCCCACTGCATTGTGACCCACTCTGGGGACATACCAGTGCCCGCCAGTCTAAGCTGGTGTCCCAGACTGCCTTGCAGAAATACTAGCCTGGATCCATGCTTCTGCCCCTGCTTCCTTGCATCTTATAAATACCTACATGCAGAACAAGTTCCATTTTTAAAGGGATACTTGGGTATTTAGGGTGTCCAAAGATGTGTTTAATATTGTTCAAGCATTTCTTAGCAGTGCCATGGAGTCAGGCAGCTTTTGGTTTTGGCAAGTCCACTGAACAATGACCTCCCTGTATGACTTCTAATAATTGCTCAAGTCACACTGAGGGAGAGATTTGGGATGTCTCATGCATGTATGTAGAGACACTACTATGTCCAAAACAAGTCCACCAGGGAGCCAGGGATGACACAGAACCCACAGGAATCCTGTGCTGCTCTGCATCAACATCTGGAGGCCAGGACATCAGATTTGGCAGCAGATGGCTGCATTTAGGTATCTGAGTCTCTGCTCCAAAATCCATGGCAAGAAAAGTGATAGAGCACATGTCTCCTCACTACCATATTCATTCTCAGTCGCTGAGGCATCTTTCCTCATCATAGCTTGATATCCTCAGGACTAGCAAAAGTATGTTGGCAAAAATACAAATATATTCCAAAAAGGGAATATATCACCAAGGGCCCTAGGTGTGTTTCTAGTCTCATATCAATGCCATTAGCTACTTGAACTCACAAGACCTGCTTTGTCAGTTCTTGTCTAGGAGAAAATTATTCATTAATTTGAAAAGGGTGGCAGAACCTTTTCTCTACTAAGAAAGAAGAATTTCCAGGATAGCTAAATGGATCCTGGTACTTTCATGCTTCATTATTTCCATCAAAAGGAAGACAGTGTTTCTTTGCAGAAAGCTTATCAAGTCCCTCAACTTCTGCCAAAGTTCTGTAATTCCAAGTACTCTTTTGTGCAGAGAATTCTAAACTTTTGCTTAACTCTCAACTTGTATTAAAATAAATAAATTGTGTTAACATTTCTAGCTACATTATGCATGAAAATGAAGGTGGAAATAGCATTTAACGACAAAACAGCAGTGGGTAGTGTGGATTTGATTACAGACTGAGTCTGCATCATCCTGCTTGGCTCTAAACTGGATCCTTACCTTGGTGTATCAATGATTAGGATGAGCAGGGGAAAGAAAGAGAAGGAAAGGAGTACATATTTTTTTATTATTTTTTTTAAGCGTAAAATGGTTAGTCTTCAGTTCTTCATTATTCTAACCTAAAATTTTAGTAATTTTAGTAACTTTAAAATTTTAGTAATCAAAAAGCTGTCACAAGTGCTGTGACAATATATATCCAAAGCAGGAAATTCAGACAGCATAATGTTGTATAAAGAATTCAGTAAGTGTATATTAATAATAAATACAGTTATATAAGGCCAAATCTAGCTTTATGTGATTTCTGAACAAAGGAAAGCTAGATTTATCACATTACTTGACAAACTATGTGGTGAGGATGAGGTTTCTGATTTAGCAAGGCACTTAAACCTGTATATAAACTCTACCACATTCTCAGGTCTGATTAATTTCTGTGTTAAGCACATGCTTAAATGATTGCACTATCAAAAGCAGCACTACATTTCCCCTAAAGTGCAAATTAAATGTGTCAGCTTTCATGGGGTTTTAGTTACCTTTTCTCATTCATCTTTATTATTCTGGCTGAAGTAAAACCTGTCCTTTCCACTTCCTATGGAAATAATAAAAAAAAGTTACAGTCTCTCACTAGTAACCTTGGAATAAACTAGCAAGCTTCTGCACAGACAATTCAGGCAAAGCCATCAGCATGGCTCTACAGCTCTGTACAACAAACATGGGAGAAAAACTTTCCTAATACTTCAGCTCCTGAAAATGGGCAAGAAATCAGTAAAGCTACTGTGATTTATACCAGCTAAGGATCTTCCCAGTATTGTCTACTGTATATTCTTGTGGAGACCCTGCCGGGGGGGCATTCTATGGTTTAGGGAAACACAAGAATCTTCCCTCAAAAAGCTGGTAGACCCCATTGACTCCTTCCCCTGTTCCTATCTCTGTTCCTATGTCTGTTCCTACGTCCCTGAGCCAATCCTTCCCTATTCCCTGATTGACCTTCATCTTTGTACTGCCCAGAGACCAAGTTCACCCCCAGGCCCCTTGGTAGGCAGAAGCTCTGACCCTCCATGTGTGGGTGCTGGGGCTTGAACATTTCACTGTGCAGCTGAATAAAACATCTGTGGATATTATGCAAAGGCCCTTTTTGCTTCCTTACCCTGGACTATACTGGCAGCAATTCATCCTGCTACATATCTTGACTCAAATTACAAAATTGTATGCAAAAGAATGTTTTACATGAGCAAAATAATCAGAGAAGCTGTCAGCTGCACAGGGAGTATTAAAATTGTTTAACTGTATTGGATTTCTAGCCAAAAGACAAAATATACATATAAACTTCTGTTTGGATGAAGAATTATCAATAGATATAAATCATTAGTCCTGTATCCATTGCAAATTGACATAATGGATTTAATAATTGTATTAACTGCACATGCAAATGTAGACAATTGTGCATTTCTATACACAGGCTAGGGTCAGTACTTGAGTAAAAGAATTTGGAAAACATTCCTAAAACTTATATTCTAAGCTGTCAATAGAGCAGTGCCAAATTTTAAAGGGCAATATTTTTCACCTCCTAGCTGAGTACAATGTAACTAACTAATTTTTTTGAAGCCTGAAATTTTTTGCTTATATCAATTTCAGATCTGCAAATGCGAGACGTTTGATTTTTCTTCCCGCTGCTTGGAATTCCTCTATAAACCTTTGGAAACATCACATGGCTGTCCTATTGCTCTTGGACACATTTGCACAACTGTTACACATAGCAGCTACTTACAGTGCATAATAATAAGTAATTTCCATGTGACAGAATTTCAGGGAGTTCTTCACACTTTTACCAATGGTGGGTTCTATCCAGTGACTATAAAACACATCCATTTCCCTTTGTGGGAGTTTTCAAGAAGCTCTTAATGCTGAGTGGAAAGTTACTTCCAGATTCTCTATGACCATTCCCTGCATGAGGTCCCATCACAGGGCATGGTTTTTTCAAAGTCTCTTTTCTCAGTAGGAGCAGACAAAGTGATCAGAGTGTAGGGTTCACTCAGAGGTTGCATCTGCTCTGCAGTTTTTGTAGCAGGGCTTCACTGAGCAACTGAGGCAGTGAAACCTTCTGAAGCCGTAAGAAGTTATTTAGATAAGAACATCCACTATCTTCTTTCTTATTAAACAAGGGTGACACCCATGACTTGAGCAAGAAAATGGTGAAAGGCAGGTCCTGGCTTACACAGGCAAACTGCTGAAGACTCAGACACAAACAATTCCATAGATCATAATTACTAGAGGTACTGATATGATGTTACAATATATAAATAATCTGCACAAAGTGAGATAATTACATGCTCTTATTATACTGGTGTACCCGAAGATCTACAAATAGCAGTTTACAGCAGATGGAGAAGTGCCATTTGATTTCCATAATCCGAGGGCAGAGCAAAACAGAGCTGTGCATACATAAAGACACAGCAAGTGGTCATCTCAAGAAGCATAAAAACCTGTCAACAAAAATAGTTTAAGATGTTGTAACCACAAAAACAATTGTCTTGCAAACAATGGCATCTTGCTGATATCTGATGCTTTTAATAGTTTGGAAAGTCCTGCAAGATGAGATTCTACAGGCTGAAGTTTATTTATCAGAAAAACATGTATCATATTTGAATGACAAGATTAAACATAATGATATCCTTGACACATTGCTCATCAGTCAGTCATCTCTGGGATGGGACATGTGCAGAAGGCGCCATGGAATTTTAAGCAAGGTCTCAGATTTATTTTTCTGTAACCAGGCTGAACTTTCTGAAATTATTTTTTCCTCCTGCTGATGGCTTCCTGAAGAACTTTTCACCTCTGCCGAGAGCCAGAACACCCAGGGGGTCAGAAGTTCTTTAGTTTATTTATGGCTTTTCCGGTAAGATATCATCAGATTCACAGCATGCTAACATATCATGAATTTGGGCAGGGTTTTAGGGAAGACCTGCAAAAGTCTCAGAAACTTATTAACACTTAAGCAGTATTATGAAATCAGTAATTTACTCATCACTGCCTTGAAACCATTGATTTAATCACTGTGATGTTGTATCTCTCTATAAATAACAATAAAAATACTTTTAAAACTAGATACTTCACATGTTGTGAATTTCATTTTATGTAATGGACTGATCCAACATCAGTTCCCTTTTCATCTAATCTAAATGAGATAAATATGATTTAATCTGAAATGAATCAATCAGCATGTGCCTTGTGTTATTTTATAACTGTCAGTCAGGAGATGCTATAGACACTTATAATTTACATGCAAAAGCAATATATTATCACAGCTTGATAATAAAAATTGCTTTATTGTGTTATTATTAACCTACTTGCTGAAAAGAAAATGTCAGACTTTGTGAAATATTACAAGCCAAGAGACTTAAATTTAGTCTTGGAAAATGAAGTGAATGTACTGTGTCTTATGCAATCATTTATCACTTCATAATTGAGGGTTATAGAAGGAAAAAAACATGGAAGATTTATGGTGATATACTAAGTAATTTTACCTGTCGGGTTCTTTTCTCAAAGGATACTGTCTCATGAGAAAAATACATTGTGGTGAAAACAACAGCTCGATTCTGCTTGGTTGGTATCCCTGATCTGACACAACTAAAACAGCAACAGAGCAGTTATGCTATACTCCAGATGATTTTTTTTTATTTTTCAAATTTTTTGCTGCTAAATGACTTTATGACTTATTAAAACTGAAGAATTCTGATTTTGAGGGATGAAAAGTGCAAGATGGGGGTTGTTGTACTTTATATAAACGAAGTTTATATAAAGTAAAAACAGCATCTATAATTCAAGATGATCATGAGTGTTTATGATGTTGCATCCTATATTGGCTTGGGGGAAATGTCAGCATGTTCTCACTTGAAATGCTCATACTCTTTACTTGGTTCTTGTCTTACTCCTTTTCTAATTTTCAGAGGGCTGAGGGCATCCAAGATGAGTCCAAAAGTATGCAGAATTCTGCCCAAATTTTCTTGTCAAACAAACCTGTATATGTCATAATTAGAAAGCTTTCTTCCTCTGTAAGCCAAATACCCAGGAGAGTGGGGCTTTGCTCAGACCTGAAGTACTAGATGTTGCATTTTAATTTCCCTTTAAGTATTTCCTCAGGGTTCAGACAGTCTCAGCTATGTCACGAGGCTCTCTGATTTCTGGCTCTTCACAAGATTAAAATCACTGCCATTTACCAAAGGGTACAATTCCTCCCTTTTTAAAGCCGGTCAGAATTCTGGCACATCATCTGTCTATTTCATTCTAGTATCGCTTTAATTGCTGGGATCAGAGCCAGGAAAAGATCTGGAGTGCTATTTAGTGACAGTGGCATGCTGATGTATTGTGGTATTAACCTCGAACTATAACTACAGAAATGCTCATTTTTCTTCAAACTTTTTCTTATATATTTCTTTTCTACTCAAATTCCATTTAAAAAAATATTCCTTTAAATGTGCTTCAGAAAAACAGAGGTCTCATTGCCTAAAGAGAACTAATTCTTTCTTAAATTATTGTTCTTTCTTTCACTATCTGGACAATTTCTTTGTATTTGACAGTTGTTTGTCTTTCTAGAACTTTTGGGGTATTTTTTTTTTTTGAGATTATCTGATGGTAGTAAAACAAAAAAAAAAAAAAAAGCAATCTTTCTAGACAGACTATTGCTCAGCTGGTTCATTTATATAAATGAGCAGTTTGGCAGTCTTGTACATGGCCAAACCGCCTTCCAGATGGCCTAGAAAGTTATTATAAATTTCTTGTTTAGAATTTTTATTGTTCTTGAGGAAAAAGGAATAAAAAAATGTGTGTCTGTAAATCAATCATGTGAAAAACCAGACTTGAATGCTTAATATTAACATGAATCTGATTTTGCTTTTTCTTTGTAAAAATGTGTACTTTGTGTCTTTCACCATCTTCCTTTATTTATAGATTTGCAATTCTCAACAGATTCCAGTGACCTATTTGAATTTATTGGAAAAAGCTTTCCTAAATATGTAAAAATTTGAAATAATCTAATTATATTACTAACTATCAGCAGGGGTTTTTGAAATGTGGTAATGAACTTCAAGACCCAAAAACCACCACAATCCTTCCATTCAAAATGGGAAATAAAAATAACAATGTTCAAAATATTTCTGGTTAAAAAGCCTGCCTCAAAAAGTTTCCAGGCTCACGGTACAGACAGGAAGTGAGGATGATGGACACCCTGCATTGGGTGGGCTCCTTCTCCATTCACCTACTACACTCAGAAGCTGTAAGCAAGACATGGAGATAAAATCAGGTTGTAAAGCAGAGAAATGGTCCCTCTGCTCTGTGGAGGCACAGAGAAACATTGTGAGACTGCGACGAGCAGAGGAGTTTGCAGGAAGATGAAAGAGGAGTGAGAAAAGGCTTTACTTCCATTCCCAACATACTGTCAGAAGATGGAAAGGGCAAGGTTAGAAAGAGAGCTACACAGAGGAGATGATGCTGTGTGCTGAGTCCTATCTCAAGAATATGGAAAGAATGTGAGGACCTGTGACACTGCTCCCTAAAAGAAAAAGAAAATGAAAATACTGTCTTAAAAGCTCTGAATGTGATACCAAGTCAGAGAGCTGATAAGGGAAGATGTTCATACTCTTTCCTGGCCATATTCCTTAAGGAATCACACCTGGGCTTCTGTTTCCAGCGAGGGTGTGAAGCAGTGATATCCAAGTACAAAGATCAGTATCCCTATATTCGAGCTAAAATGACCCTATCTACTGGGTCCCTAATGCCTAATCCTATGCATTAAAATACCTGCAGGTTTATGCAAAATAACAATTTAGAGATATAAAGGATATTTGTTTTGGTGTAGTCTTCTGGAGAGGCCAACGTTTGGAAGCAGCTTATATTTTGTTAGGAACTTATCTTGAGACTCCTTTCCAAAGAAAATGCAGTGCCACTTCTTTAAGGATTATTGATTTGGTTTGGTTTGGTTTGGTTTGGTTTTCTTTTCAGTTTTCTAAGGCACATACCTTTCTTTAAAATCTTCTGTGGAACTTGCTAAAGAGTGTGTTGCATTCCTTCTTATTAAGATGTTAAGAGTCTTTACTCAGGATTTAATAACTTCAAGTTTGTCTTCAAGAACTTTAAATCACAGCAGTCTGAAAACACAGTCATGTTTAAAGTTTGGAAAAGTACCAATACTGCAAAGTTCACCCCAAGTACAAATGGCCTTGGCACTTTGTAAAGTAATGCAGTGAGTCTTTGAGATAGAAAAAAAGCCTGTTGAGTAGCAACTTACCCTCCAGTTGTCCTATTGAAATAGTAATACAGAAAACAAACGGCTGTCTCTAACAAATAAAAAGTTTTCATTCCCAAAATAGCTGTGCTGAATAAAAAGTGCACTGCAATGTGCTAATGTGAAAAATGTTACTAGCCCTTCTTTAAGATTACTCCTAGAATTTGCTAAAATTCTTAGTTTTTTCTTTGATTTGATTTATAGAAATGTTTGTGTTTGGGAAAAAATTTGATATCAGCATCAATGAGGTTCAGTGGAATTCTTAAAAAAGATTGTTATCTTCCATTGGCCCCGATTGTCCACCTAGGCTGATCCTTGTTGTAGGAAAAACAAAAAGGATTAATTTTCCATCTAACTCAAGACACGGGGGAGACACAAGGCTGGATGGTGCTGAGGGGCAGCAGTAAGGGCTGTACGAAATACCTCCCTTCCCTTCAAGGAGCACAAGGATGCCACTGGACATAAATATTTACTGCTATGATGAGATGGGACATCAAAATGAAGGAAAAGAAGCTTTCCAGTTGGTTGCAGAGCAGTCATAGCCCAAATACAAGATCATTGATGTCCAGTGCCAAAACATCAAGGTGTGCAACCAGGAAGGGGTGCGGAGGGCTGTGAGCAGAAGGCTGTCAGATTGCATTTTACAGGTTGCCCAGCACTTCACAGCTCAGGGAACACACAACAGCCTGTGGAATTACACTGGACTCCACCTGAAACTCCATGTCTGAAACTTGAAATAACAGTTGAAAATTAACTTTGAAATAAAGACTCTTTATGAAAGCTACAATAATACCTGATCTTACCTAACCCCTTAAAATCCCCATCTGGTAGCATTAAAAAAAAAATTAAATCTTGAATTATTTCTAGTTAAATCCAAATATGGTCTAACAACTCTCAGTGTTTTCATAGGAACTTAATTTGTTAACTGATATCTTGGAATGTAACAGAGCAGAAATGTGTTTAATAAAATTCAAAGTTATGGAAAAGCTAGATCTGAAATTTTCCCACTCTATCTTTCTATCTGGTTCATTATCCAAGAACAATGAGGCATTCAACAAAATTGAAGGTGAATTATTGCTGTATGTCTCCATCAGGAGAGTTTCACACTTTCAGTAACTATAGAAAAAACCTAAAGATAATGGATAAAGATAGAATTTTAGAACACATCGAAGATAATGCTATCATTTTTTATTTTGAAGAAAGAATATTCAAAGGTGAACTCTGTTTTCTACACAGAGGGGTTTTAACACTCCCTTTCAATCACTGGACTTTTGTGAGAGCTGAGTATTTCAGTACTCCTACCCCCAGCAGTCTTCTTGTTCTGAACACAAAATTTGCAGCACAGCTAGGCGCATTTGGAATGTTTTGTACTGCCTTGTCAATGTGCCTTGTGGCCTGCCTCAGTGAAGAAAGATTTATGAGTCTGAATTGGTATTTATTTGAGTTCAGATCTACTGCCAGGTGAGCTCCTCTTTCTGCTACACGGACTGAAAGATGAGCTGTCTCCAGCAGTCATGTTCAAGTGTCGGCTGAATTTGGCTTTGTCCAGTCTTTCATCTTTACTCCTGATATGCTCAGCAAGTGTCACCTGTTCTGTGACATTCAGTGTGCATTAGCACTTTCATGTAGAGTACCAAAGTAAATTCAAAAAGCTAAAGATCCCTGTCAGGATCAAGCTACATCTGACTCAGACAATCATGGAAGTGAAATTCCCTGAAGCAAAGATCCTGAACGACCCAGATTGCATGTTTAAACCCTCTGTTCAGCTCTGTTCAGTGTATCCAATGTTTGGAGAGGTTTTTTCCCCTCAGAATTCAGGACCAATTTTATGTTGGTCCTCAATCTATTTTCAGTCTCTGTCACTATTTGTATGGCAGTACTTGAACCAGGGCACTGTGCACAGAAGAATGTCTTTAGAGGGCTTGTTATCAAGGACAACAACAGAATACAGGCAGGTAATCTGGAAGGGGAATTTAGTACAGTGTTGGAGGACAGTAGGATTTTTCATATAAAATAATATTTCACGATACTTAAACCACTTCCAGTGTCAGCTTTCTGAGAAATTGCACTCTAAAAGTATTCTTCTTTTAGTCTGTGCTGCCGCTGCTAATGAAAACTGCATAATGATGAGATCAGTAATCAGTACATATTTCTGTGGTTTAGACTATGTTCTCACCATCAGCACCGGTGCAAAGCTGCATCTAGAATATGTCCATGCTGGTCATCTAGCAGGTTTCTTAAAAATCATGCTTGCATTGTATAAACATAAGAGGCAAAAAAATTATAGGGGGATTGGTTTCTTTTTGTCTTTTTTTTTGCTCGGTTGCTGAGATTCTCCAAGACCTAATGAAAATATCTGCAGTACCCAAAGTTCTTAATAAATGTCAGGCTCAAATTTGCAGCATAAGCTTCCCATATTTCCCTGGACAACCTTTTACTTCAGATACCCAATATCTGTGGATAATACTACTAATCCTTCAAGAAAAATAATTCTCTGCAGAGCATTAGTACAATATGGAGTTTTATTTTTGCTCTATAACACGTATCAGAGGTAATTTGATTTCTAAGGCAGATGTGTATGAAGAAGATACAACTGGGTTTTTCCTATGAAGAAATTGAAAATTATTATTTTTTTAGCTAAGGGGACAGCTGAATTCAATAGCTGTTGTAGAGTATATCACAAACATGCTTAAAATATCTGAATCATATAGCAAAATATTAAAAAAATAAATTCATTTACTCAAATAGAAACCCTTGAAAATATCAGTGCAGCAGCAAGTTTCACTGGAAGACAAATCTAAGACACAAAAAGATCTTCCTTCTCAAAAAAACTTCCTTTATTTTTGTTTTTAATCTTCATCCAAAAATCTTTGTATTCCCACATGCTTGTATCAAGGTAGCAGGACTTTGCTGCACTTCAAGCAAAGTTTCAAGCCTATGGAGATGTTGAATTACCTGATCATTCATATTTCTAACTTGATAGAACAACTTCAGCTACAATTTTGATTGGAGGAAAGGTAAAATAAAAAATCTTCAGAGGACCTGAAGCATTAAGTCGTGATTATGAAGCACTTTCCTTGCAGCCACCTCCACATTTTGTTCCCACCTTTACGTTGACATGATCTGACTGTGTCTGAGCAGACACAAATGATTCACTCTGAGTAGAGTCTGCTTTTTGTTGCAAGGACAAAGCAAGATTTGAAGCCAGTTCAGTTTGTGAAGGAGCTCAATGTGTCCCAGAGGTCATTGTCAATACTAATTCACAAGAGAGTCCTTGTGCATTCCCAAAACTCACATCTCCATAGAGCGCATGCAGCCACTGATACCAGCTTGTGCACAGGAAAGCTACCTGCATATTTCAAATATTCTCAGGAATGTAAGACTCCCTAGTTTTGTCCGGTTGCTCCTACTCTTTAGCTTAAGATGATGCATCTTCACTAACTTGTAACTTTGCAAACTTAGTAGTAAAAGAGGTTAGGAAAAAATGAGGGGAAAAAGCAGAAAGATATTTCATGAAAGGAAAGTCTGTACATAGATAAGCTGTCATGGAGGAGACAATATCTAGTGTAAGAAGAAATACTGAAGGGAGCTGACAAGGCAGAGAATATGTCTAACTAGGGCAGTACTCTTTTACTTGGTCATCACTGCTGCAGGCATTCCAGAGGGACATATGAGTAGAAGAGACAAATCTTGCAATGGAGACAACTTCTCAAAAATTGCAATATCTAGCAGTTTTGGTAGCCTGAAATGACAAGTTCCAGAACAGACCATTCAGCCAATTTTATTTGAAATATTTCCCTTTAACTCACAATTCCTTGCACAGTGCCTTCTGATCCAGACACACAGAATATATAAGCCTCACTGATGTGTAATACATGCTTTGTCTTCCAGCTGCATTAAACACATGAGGATCCTTTTGGAAGGAAACAAGCACATGGACCTCATTCAAACCATCATACCAAGCAGCAGAATGATGATGCCAGGTGGTTTATAAGCATTAAATTAAAATGCATCAGTAGCAATCCAGAGATTTTTAAATCATACATATTCTGCCATATCTTAGAGAGCAATACCATTATGGACACAAAAAAAAGATGATGAGTGGAAACCCAGTATCAAGGAGAAAAAAATCATACTGTTCAAAATTTTGACTACTTCTTCCATTTTACTAGACTCTGGCGGGTGTTTCCTTTTTTTAGAAGATCTGTGTAATTAGAATACACAATTTGACTCCCCTCATCTTGTTACAGCCTAATAACAAGAGAAGTTGTTAGAGGGGAATGCTGTGATGCATCTGTGGATGTGCACAGATATAGCTGAAATGTCACAGTCGGTGCCTCTACTGTGGCAGAGCTAACAAGACCCTCAAGCCACAGACATTTCCTATGGGCTTCCTGAGGAATCCATACTAGCTGTTCATTTTATGTCCCTTTTGACACCAGTAGCCTGCCAACAAAAACTGGCAACATAACAGCACAAACCTTTCTTCCAGGGAATGGAGCAATTTTTGTGTCAGAGAGCAGGGCTGTAATGCACACTGCTCTCAACAGCAGAACTGTGAGACCAGAAACAAGATACTTGCCAATATTGGCACTGCTACCTTTATGGATTGCAGATGCCTTTACTTACTGACAAGCTAAATGCCAATTTTGTTTCTGTCACAGCTTTAGTTCCTATACTGAAAAAAGCAGTTTTAAATGGGAAAACGAAGCAATCAGATTTAACCTACCAACTGTCTGTGTTAAATCTAGAAAGATTCCATAGGAAGCATTGACAATGATCCAAAACTTGCATAGCAGATAACTCTATAAAATGCACTCTCAATAGCTCCTCCAAAAACTACTTTTGCTTCCTTAGTGCTTCTTCTTTTGAGAACAAGATCTCTCAGTCCAAGCTGCATCCTGCCTTGCCATATAATCTTCTCAGAGTTCATTTTTTCAAGGAAGCCAAAGCTTTGTTTTGACCACATTTGGAAATGTATCCCCTGGTGAAATGAGGTCAACCATCTACCCCTCAGCTTGGATCTGGGGGCATATTCATTTGCTTCTGCAAAAGAAAAGGGTATTTGATTCTCATTTGAAATATGTCTACCATATTATTCTACCAATTTCTTTACAATATTAGAGAGGTTTTATCTTCCTAAGCATGGGCCAGGCACATTATACATTTCGTTTTTCACAAATCACAGAAAATAGAGGTCTCTGTCTTGAAATTAAGAACGGGGGGTTTTTGTTATTTTTTAGGTTTGTTTTGTTTTTATTTCAAAGCTAAGGCTTTTTTATTGGATTTTTATTGGAAGAGAATCAATGTACTTGAAATACCTTTCATTATTTTTACTTAGCATTTATAAAATAACAATAATATGCAAATCTTGACTCCTTTTATTTTTAACCTCTAGATCTGACAAATCAGGATTATAAATCCTATTTGGTAAACTGAGGCATGGAGTAAGAATATATAAGAAAAATATATCTGTGTCAAAGCAGTGAAAAATTCAAAACACCATGCAGTTCTTCAACATCCTAACCTGATACCACACCTCTAACTACCCTTTCTCATAACAATATCCAGCACAAATATTAAGGTTTAAAAATTCATCAACACAATGAAGTTTGTTTCAAGACAAGTTTTTCTCTTCCTATTGGCCACCAGCTACAGCAAATGCTATAAGGTCCCCCACAGTCAAATTTTCATTTTTCAGATACAAATGAGCTTGTCTGCCCCAGTGCGATTGAGAGTACCTAAGAGACATGTCTGACATGTTGACTTGTCTGACATTTACTTAAAGAGAAACTCTGTGAGCAAATACTTCCCTCTTTTTTTCTTTTTTCTTTTTTTTTCCCCAGATGAAACTCTTTGGGCTGCAAGTCTTTATTTGTAGGTGTTGACAGGATCAAACAGCAGAAATAAGGACTTGGTATAGACTTCTAGTGACTGGCTTCAACAGAGCGCCACAGCTGTGTGTGAAGAGTTGTGTGTGGCATTCACCAGCTGTCGACGTTTCCACCCCTCCAATCCCATGTACAGGAAGCCAGCAGTGGATGTTGGAGAGCTTTACTTGCTGCTCTCATGACACAGCACCACCAGGAAACCACTGACTTCATGGCAAAGATAATTTCATGGATGTTAAACCAAAGCACACAGAAAAAGAGATTTACCCAGGAGAATCTCAAAGATGCAGAATAAAACATAATGAAATCCAAAGCTCTTGACTTCCAGGGAAGACCACTCATCTTTTGCAGGCCTACTGCAAAGCTCATTGTGGGAATAT
Organism: Ammospiza nelsoni; assembly: GCF_027579445.1. NCBI lineage: Eukaryota > Metazoa > Chordata > Aves > Passeriformes > Passerellidae > Ammospiza > Ammospiza nelsoni. The sequence continues at coordinate 103,870,809 of NC_080633.1, forward strand.
GAGTTTGCTGACTATAGAGTATTAACACAAGTACAGCTATTTTTGTTAATGCTTTGATGATTTGAGACACTGTAGCACCGTCAATTTTGCTAGCTTCTCTGGTGATGGAATTTTCAAATCATGTTGCTTCATTCTGCTGAACAGAAAACTAGCAATTTTATGGGGTTTTTTTTTTATATATTAGCCTGTATGTCAACATAACAACTCAATACGGATATCAGCAGTTACAGCAAAGTCAGAAATGGGATATAAGTTCCCCCTAAGTACTCTGTTTACACAGCTGTGAAAAAAAAACCCATGTTTTGGACACAAAGACTGTTTTTGCACTGAAAGGAAAATTTACAAAAGCTGCGTCAACTGACTTCATAAACCCAGATCACTGTTTTGAGTTAAAGCATATAAACAGAGCAATGAATGACAGGGCTCAAGGTGATCTGAAGACTTGGATCAAGTATACAAAAGTCCACAGGACAAAAAAAAAGAGTCAAAAGAGAACACAGCTTCCAAGGCAATACTTAAATTGGTGTTAAACAACTTTGAGAGTTTATGATACAGTTAAAAATCATGTGTGCAAAATGGTTTTTTAGCTCCAAATTTCAGTGCACGCCACTTCATTCACAGTGTCATATAGCACATGATATATGTTGCAATATTGATCTAATACTGTGCATTTAATCACATTTTCAAGAATCATAAAAATTACTAACTACCTTCAATTTGTTCCATAAAGGAGTTACTTCTTCCTCTGCATGCCTGCTTTCTCCTCTAAGTACTTCTTATAGCCAAGAAAACTCTGGTTCCACCAAAACATGTGCTTTACATTAAAAAAAAAAAAAAAATAGATTTTTTAAAATCATACCGGTAAAAACAGACCATTAAGGCCAAAACCAGAGAGGTTAGAAGAGGGATTATGGCCAGCCAGCCAGAGGCTAGTCACCTCTAGAAGCATGGAATTAGATCAACATTTGTTGTGATCTAGCATGGCCCTCATTTAAAAAGATAATTGCAGTGCTGACAGACATGTCTGAATACAGCAATTTTGATACCTTTTTATTTGTGCTGTGCTGTTAGATAGGGTGCACATGTGAGCATCTGAGTCTGTCCCATACTTCTTCATTTAAACCTCCCACTTACTGCTACAGATTAATGGGTGGTTTTTTTTCCAGATCCTGGGACTGCTCTTTTATCTTCAAACTCTGTCTATTCACATGCTTTCTCAAAAGCTATTAACAGTCTTCTGCTTCTTAGTGCTATTCAATAGGGAAAATTAACATTTGAATTGACTGCTCTTGCTGTGGGCAACATTCTGCATATTCAAGGGTCAGAAGATATCTGTAAAAAGATTACAATAATTTTCATGTTGTTATCTTTTATATTATATTTAGGCAACCACACAGAGAAGTCATGTACAATTTTCACCCTTTGCTTGCAAAATCTGGGAAAAGTTTGCAGTCATTTAAAAAAAACTTATTTCATTAGAGATATTTATTTCTCCCTACTTTTTGAATTCTAAAAGGTACAAAAATTTAAGGGTTGGTTGTAGTGAAAAATAGCGTAATGGAACATGGTTAGTATCTCGTATTCATACCAGCTTGATAAGACAAAACAAATGTTGGTCAGTGCGTATGAGACAATGGGATAGAGATCATATTGCTGCCAGCCCAGCAGTGGGGCAGTAGGAAGGTTAAATAAGAGCAGAACTTATTGTGACTTGCTCCAAGAAAAATGATTCCCTCAGTGATGTTGGACAGCTGTAGGACATTGAATGTATGTCTGAGGAATCCTTCTCCTTCTCCTTCTCCTTCTCCTTCTCCTTCTCCTTCTCCTTCTCCTTCTCCTTCTCCTTCTCCTTCTCCTTCTCCTTCTCCTTCTCCTTCTCCTTCTCCTTCTCCTTCTCCTTCTCCTTCTCCTTCTCCTTCTCCTTCTCCTTCTCCTTCTCCTTCTCCTTCTCCTTCTCCTTCTCCTTCTCTCCTCCTCCTCGTTCTCCTTCTCCTTCTCTTAAAACAGATTACTCTGCCATAGTGCAGAGTATGTTCTTATTCTCTTTCTTGCATTTTTGAAATGACATTTAACCCCATAAAACTAACAAGGTAATATAAAATTGCTTAGATATACAATTTATTCCAGTCTTGGCTTCTTAAAAACATTCAGCTTCTCAAGGGTAAAGGAATGAAATGTTCTGTTTAATGATTCACCAGGTATTTTCCAAAACAGGAGGGAGAAGGAGGAGAGAAGGAGAAGGAGGAGAGAAGGAGAAGGACTGTTTTCAGTTTTCATTTCAGTGCTCAGACTCTAACAATGAGAAAAAGCAGTGAAGTGAAATTTTTCAAAGACTGCTAACCAGAACATCAGCCTGGCTCATTCACCATCCTGGATGGGATTACTGCTGCCCTTCAACTCTTTTATGCCTGGTAAACAAAACACACTCCTATGCCTAGTAAACAAAACACATTCTTCCAGGTAGTGCCTCAGTGTAATGTCAATTTTTTCCTTCATTAGAAAAGCTTTCTGATTCCAAGTAAAGAATCCAAAATAGAGATCCCAGTAAAAGAAACACTGATTTAATCAGTTATTATTATTTGTTTGGAGTTACTTGAGATGACAGCATTACCTGTGTGCAATGGTAGACATGTTTGCTGCTCAGCAGAGGCATTTCCAGCTTACCAGTTCTGGGGGGACATGCTTGAAACAGACTGCATACGTTCAATGTAAGAACAAAACAGCAAATGCACAAAGTTCCTGCAAACATTCCCCCTTGGACCTGCTCATGTGTTCTGCCAAACCAGTTATACATGGGGGGTAGAGGGAATTACACTGAGGTTAGGAAGTAACACTGGCACGAAGTCAGCATAACAGGGAGAATTAGGGTGCTTATCTCTGGCAAAGACTGCAGCATTACGCTGTTTCTTTTCCACCATTTCACTGCTTCTGTGTAAGTGAGATTAGACATGGGATTAACTGAGCTTCTGAAAAAATTAAAGGAACACATCTGCAGGTCTCAGGGAGCACAGTAATGCCAGAAAATGCTGAAAACAAGCTCTTTATTAGTTATATTGCCAAGATTAGCATTGTCAGCACCATGTCCCCAAGCTATGCAGTCCTTTGTGACCACAAAAGTTGCCAAGGTCTGTCCTTAGATGTGCATGGTGTCTTTTGATATCGAAGAGCAGAACTGGTCCCTTCAGGGAAAGGATTCTTCATTCTACTTAGAAACATTCTGCCATAGGAGATAATACTTATCATGAAGAGTTCATCTAGTTTAATGCATTTCAACACAGCTAATTTAGAGGACTATAGTTTAGCGACCTGTATTATATTGCTATTTTGTACTTTTAAGTACACAATACATGTGGGATAATTTCTCTTTGGCTTCACCATGCATCTTGCTACAGTAAGAAGGATTTTTCTCACATACCATACAGTGCATTTTTTCTAGATATTTTTGTTTTTTCTGCTTTCAGTTTAGTACAGTGTTCTTTTGTAAACCATACAAAATACACAGGCAAACTCATTAGAGGTACTCATTGTTCTGGATAAGCATAGAAATTTTATAGCCAATTTGCCAATGCTTAAAAAACAAAACAAAACACAACAGAACAAAACAAAAACCACTATTTCCTTTTGGTTTTAGTTCAATTCAGTTTTATACCTTCATGGTTTGTTTTGGTTTTATTTTTCAGCATTTTGATGGATTTAAGCATTTACTAACTGCTACAAGAAAAATAGAGGTTGGAAAATATGGAGAGCCATCCTGACACAGACATCCACAGGAGTGAAAAGTCTATATTTATATGCCCACACACTGTCATTCCCAGGCTGTTCTGAGAGCTGCTTAGCGATAGCTGAGATTCTGGGCCAGCCACTTTTGTAATAATTTTTTTCACTCTTTCTATTGTTGTATGTGAAAAAAAATGGCAGTTCTCCAGTTTCCAAATTAAGAACAACTCAACTGTATTATGTCCAAAGCTATTCATTCATACAAGCAGTATTATAAAATGTTCTAATTAAATGCAAGCAGAATATTATATATCCTCTTTTTAATTTCAGAGAAGGGCTCACCATACAATTATTAACAAACTAAAATAAAATATTTTAAAAGCTTTTGCAGTCAAATCCATTTGTGGCTGCACTTTTATGAATAGTTCTTTGTTTTCTTTAGTTCTGCATGATGAAATTCAACCTTGCCATTTTTATTCCTGACAAGACCAGAGGCATAAGGTGTTAGCAGCAAAAGATGATAAGCCATGTTACCTCCAGTGCATCACTGCTGCCAGAAATGCAAGGCCTTTCTTGTGCAAGGTCAGAGACTGACACTGTGATGTCTCAGCAGACGGGGAACTTGGTGTCACAGGGATTTTCCTTCACCTTACCAGGAAGAATGGATACAATGATTTTATCTTGTCTGTCTAGCAACTGCTGCACTTTGCCAGCACAAAGGACTGACCTTTGTGTCACCTTCAGGTGATGTTTCTGGATAGAAATCTGGGCTCCAACAAGAGAGCTGATTGACAACAGCAGCATTGGCAGCTGCCATCTGGAGCAGCTACTGACGAGGTTTGGAGCTCTAGTGATTAAAAAACAGGACCTTCTTTTAACAGGCCATGTTTTTGTTCTTCTCAGGGCTGATATTTGTGATCAGCAAATATCAGGAACTTGGGTGTTTCTGTTACCATTTCTCCTTATTCTCCCAAAATACATGCAGGACCTGTTCTCAGCACACACTATTATCCTCCCACGTATGTTCTCCAGCAGTGGAACTCACTGACCCCAGATGTTCTCAAAATGGTCAGAAACAAGAATTTATAGGGGAAAGAAAATTTGGACCCTGAAAAAACACAAGTGATGTTTTTCTGTCCTACCCCACGATAATAAACCAGCTGAAGTTGAATCTGCCTCCTTGATGTGCAAATCACATTTATGAAATTTCAAGCCTGCCTTCTGTAGAAGAAATAAAGGCTTCTTGACTGCAGGAATGCAGGGATCTAGGAGATACTAGGATACATTTTTTGCAATAAATTATGACAAAGAATTCCTGTGTTTGTGTTATTTCTGTCCTTCATCATGGAAATATCTGGTTTCTGAAAAGATCACACCTCAGCAGTTATGACACAGTCCATAAATCTGTAAAAAATAGAGGCATTTATTTATAATCTAGTTTTGACTGTTAGTCATCTGCTTTTCTTTTCAAATAGAAATGCTCTAACAACCACAGAAACAGTGAATTACTATTTGGCTATAGACATGATGAGTAGGCAGAGATTACAGCACTGCAACTGCATGCTTCGTGAGCACATCTTACACATCAGATTGGACCATGCTATATCTGCAAACTTTTCCTTAAAAGCATTTACTTAAGTTTTCAAGTGAATTTCTCCTGAATCGATCACTCTGTATCCTTGTTAATTGCACTGTGCAGGGAGATGATTTATTTACATGCTGAAAATGTCAATGTTGAAAAACTCTGTTTTAACAGTGCATAATAATTGTATTCAAGTGAAACATAAAAATGCATGAACCCAGGAATTCATTTTGCCTTTTTACCTCTGTGTATACAGGCTTGAGACATCTTTGTGGAGACATAATGCAGTATGTTGAGGTAAGTCAAGCAATTGCCAAACATGTTCATAATATAAACCTTTCTGATCACTAATAGGAACAAAAAAGAGTGGAGCAACCAACAAATATATGGGTTAGATTAATCATCTAAAATATATAATTAATTCAAGGGTGTGTTACATTTGCATAATAGCTGCCTTTTATTTTCAGACCCAGTTAACAGGATACAAGCCCTCATAATAGGTTTTGAATTACATTACTTGCTTATTTAATTTACTGTATGCAATAATGCAACTAGAATACAGACTGCTAAAAATATTTATATGTTTTCATTCAAGTGTGACTATCCAAAATATCAAGGATTAATTCCTCTTTTAGTGTAAATTGGCATAGCTCCCTGTACTTGATGTGATTTTTTCCTGCTAATTAAAGCATAAATGCTTCCATGTTGTTTCTGTCAGCTGAAGTTATAAACTCCGCAAGGCTGATGCACCTCTGACACATTTTTTTTCAATGTCATAGTCCAATCAATCAGATGTGATCAATCAATCACACAAAGATTGTGATTCAACAGGCAATCTAGACCACTACTGCGACTTCCATGAGAATCATCCAGTCTTTTTTTCAACCTCTATCCTGCAGCTTCTGTATACACCACATCCCATCAAACATATGGACTTAATTTAAAATTGTTTAAGAAATAATTGCTGTGTTTTTTGTTATTTCCTCTCTGGTTTCCTTATGTGATTCCCACATGGTCTCTCTGCTGTCTAATAATTCTTTCTACTCTCATGAATCCCAATGTAATTACTTCTTATTACATCAAGTGTTTTCTTGGTTCTGTGATAATTTCCTTTATTTTAAAAAATCTGTTTCTACAGGGTTTAGAGTATTCATCAGTTAATTCCAGGCAGAGTCCTATGTGGCACACTACTACTGATATTAAAAAAAAGAAAATCTTCCAGAATCTTGAAGAAAATACCAAATAGCTAGCAATCTTTTCTGGGACTGGCCACATGGCAGGCCTTCAAAAGGGTTGAAAATTTCCAGGGAGAGGAATTTTCTGTGGAAGTGAAATACCCTCTCCCACCCTGTTTTCTTTTCCAGAATTTCCTTTCTCAGGGAACACAGCCATCTGCCTCCCTGACAGCCCTGACAGAGCTCCACTCTTCCTCAGACCTTCCATTCATCCCTAAACAGTATGGTAAACCACTCCTGTGTTTGCCTAAGATTCAGACAAGCAAAATATATGCATTATTGTTTACGTCCAGTAGTAGAAGGGGGGAGAACCACAAAAATACAAAAATAAACCTTAAAAACCCAACAAAATTTAGCTGGACAATTTAGCATTTCTTGAAGCTATACAAAATATACCACAAAACCCCTCTTTGCTGTAATGTTTTTAATTAAGGTTTTCTTTCATGGATAGGATTTTTGGTTTGCTGTCAAAAAAAATCCACCCCCTGTGCCACTTCTCAGTGGGATGGTTATCAAATATGTTAATAATAATAATAGCAGAGGCATCAGCTCTTCTGGCCATTGGGTAATGACAATAACTTTAGGACTGACTCTGAAGAAAAAGGGCAGGAACATTTCAAATGGGCCAGGGAACACTGCCACTAGGTAATTTATTGATACAATTTCCCTTCTTACCATTTCCAAGTTCCTGTCGCTTTTGCAATATCCAAATCAGATCTGCTTGCAGAATCACGTGAATTCAAGGACAGGCTAAAACCACAACATCTTGCTTCACCACGTGAAGTGATTAAAGATCCCTGTTAAATATGCCAACAATCACAGCTGATGCTTTATGAAAGCACAGAACCCATCATCATCAAAGGCCTGACCCTGGATTGTGCCTGCTCCACTCCCAGCAATGGACTCACCTCATTCTCTCAGCTACTCAAGTATGAGAAGCAAAGCCCATAATTTTTTTAATGTTTTCTTTGGTCCTTTTAATTCTGTCCAGGAAATCTCTCACCTCCCTTTTACAGGAATGACATCTGTGTGCAACACTTCACACAGAGACAATGGTCCTGGGGAGAGTTGCTTGCAGAATGTGTAGCTCTTCAGTTCTATATTATTTTAGAGCCTTTTTAAAAAATAAGAGGACCAGAGGACCTATAATACATTTTTTTGTGGCAATCAATTATATCTCACCAGGGGGCATTTTAATTGGAATTGTGGTTTTGCTGAAATTTTAAGTACTGCATGCTGTACAATGAAAGACCAATGACCAAAACTTGCTAGTTTGTCCCACTAACTCTGATTTTCACCACTTTGCATATGCAATGCTCTGAATCTTAGCCTCCCATAGAATGACGCCGGTCCTAATGGTCCTCTGGGTATCAAGTGATCCACACAGTACTCAAAACTGAGTCAATTTAGAGGAATCAGGGAATTTTTAATTACAGTCAAGAAAATATCCAAGGAGAGATACGTTAGAATTCTATGGGAAATCTAGTACAATATCTGACAAATGTCACAGTCAAAAATACTTACCTTAATATCTAATCAGAATTTCCCCTATTGTGCCTTTGCCCCTTAACCTTTTACTCCCCACCTCTAAAGAAATGATAAATTACTTGAAACATATCTGTAAATATGCATTTTACTTACACATGTTTTTCCTTTTCACGTGCAATCAAAATGGTTTAAATTAAATTAATGTTGTCTGCCATTTGAAGTCCTCCTTTAGTTTTCTTTACATTCAAAATACAGGTTTAGAGTAGACTTATTTAAAAGTTTCAGTGTTTTGAGATCCTTTATAATTTTCAGTGCTGGGGTTGTTCTAAACTCATCAAAATTACTCATCCTGTATTTCCTTCACAGATCCTCTAGAACTGGGAAGTAGGGGAGTTTTTATGATATTACAGGCTCATGTACTTCTCTATAAGGAAATTTTGAACAATGACTTTGAAAAACTTCTTTAATTTAAATCAGCTTCCTTTACCATACTGAAGAGATTTTGATTTTCAATGTTATCTATGGTTTTAATACACTGGTATTCACACTAAAGCAGATATTTAAAGAGATGTAAACAAAAGTTCAATATGAGATACAACAGTGTAAATTTCACATTTTCCATGAAGGAACAGAAATATATGCACACCCAGTAACTGGTGCTGAAATTATAGTGGACAAGTTGCAGAGACCCATAGTTACAAGACAACCTCCCAGGCTCAACACTGGGATGGGCTCCTCAAGCCTGACTTGGATGCAGTGGTTCCCAAGCAAAGAGCTCACCACCTTTGACTGGGTTTTGCATGGTGGAAGTACTGAAACACATGGTTATCCTCCAGTAATAAGGGAGGGATGAATGTAAATCCCTCCGGGTGGGAAGGGTTTGGACCCATACCTTCTCCTTCAGGGAATGTTCTCAGTGCCCAGCACCACACACAAAAGGTGAGTGCAAAATACCACACCACCATGGCCCTGACACACCATCAGCCCTGCTTGTCCCTGCTCACCCCTCTCTGTGTCATCCCCACCGTGCCACAGGCCAGGACCACATTTCACCCCCCAGGGCTGTCAGCCCCTGCCCCTGCAACACCACAGCAGGGTCAGTGTCCATGCCTGGCCATGGGATGCTCCCAACTGAGTCCACATGTTTCCAGGGAGGTGACTGAAGCCTGGGACTGGGGCTGCCCCAAGGTCCCACAGTTGTCCCCTTCCTGGTGGGACAGGCAGTGGCTGCCAGACCCTGCCCTCCATGGGGCTGAACCCATGCATTTCAAAATAAAGATGCTGCCCAAAACTAACTAATCCTGTAGTAGAGGGCAAATATCTGAATCCAAGTCTCTCAGAGGTGCCCAAACCATGAGGGTAGAGCCTCTCGCAGCCATTTCCCAGCCACAGGATCTCTTGGCTTGGTTCAGCACCTGTTGTAGATCCCTGGTTTTAGTACAGGAGTGGGAAGTGAGTGATGCTGTGAATTCTTCTCCTGGAGCTGGGCACCTGCTTTTAGGCTTTGCAACACCAGCAGTCTTAGAGTCTTGAGACCTTTTTTTTTTTCTAGTCTGTACTTCAGTGCCAAAGCTGTCTTTTGATGTATCTCTTACTGAGAAGTTACTTTGCAAGGGAAATTTTAGAAGTCCAGAGGGGTCTACTTTATTCTTTCTATTCATTGCAATAAAGACCAAAATTGAATGAGTGGGAGGCAATATCAAATGAGGGGAATGGATTTCATCACCCTTAGGCTATTTCAGCTATCACTCTTCTTTACACTGGGATCCTCTGGGCATTGCAGGAAGCCAATAGTTTTTAAATGCAAAGTTAGTAATCATTAGCAAGAAACACAAGAATCTCTTTCCAGCTGGGAGAGAAACTGATGGTGAAGCAGTTGAACAGAATGCTGCTACTTACACAAAAGCAAATATCATGCAGTATAAGAGCCATTCAGTGAGATCTGCCAGAAGGAAAGAATTTATAGGGCATAAAGTAGAAGAATATTCACAGATCCTTATATGCCTCTACCTGTAATACAAACTCCACAGAAAGATTTCAGGTTGATGTTTTTATTCAGACATAAACTAAAAATATTCTAATCTTATTTTGTACTATTTCAGTGCCACTATAGGTCTACCCATTGTATTTGTATATAATATGGCAAGTAGTATGTTCCAATGTGGCTTTAGCCAAGGGAACTGGCATATCTGAAAAGCTGTCTACCCTGCAGATGCTTGAAATTGTGCAGATATAACCAAGTTGCTTTTAAACTAGCTTGTTTGTGTAGTCAGCTCACTTTAAAATTTCTTAAAAGCATTACCAGCATTGATTCTGTCATCCCATGAAGAGCCCTCTGTGCAGGGCTCTTCAGACATAGAGAGAGAAGCGTAAAGGGGAAGTGTTCTGCGCTCAGCAGTGAAATTGCCTCTCCTGCTGCAAACAAGAGGGTGAAAAACTGGGTACAAGGACCTGTATTTCTGCTGTAATGCCAAAACCCTGAGTAACAGCCACCACCAGGGGCTTCCTGACCTGACAGACATCCCACCATTAGTTTTAGCATGGATCATGGAGATTTCAATTTACTTACCTTTGCTGCTATGAAGTCTTTTGGTGCCTGAATGCTATTAGGTCAGTGCCCTGTGTCCCAATGTCATCAGCTCATAGAAGAGTCTACCTGCATTAACACTTGACTAAAAATCTGTCACAGAATTTTAGACAGGAAAAATCATCACACTCAGAGAACTGGGGAGAAGTAGACTGAGCTCTTCCTCTTTCTCTTGAACTTCTCTCGACCCATCCCTCACAGTGCTACTTTCTTGCTCATTGCAATTTGGACAAAACAACGCAAACTGTAAAATCTAACCTTGGTGAGTTATTATTGAATTCTTCATCCGTTCTGTGAAGGATCAATGAATTCACCTGCTGAGATCTTGTCCTTGATGGCAAACACATGTTGTGAAGCCCTCCCTTTGCCATGTAATATGCAACATGATGCAAATATTAAACTTATATTCTGCAAATCCATGTACAGAAGTGTAAAGAAGATACACCTGAAATGGTGCAAATGCTACCACTATTCCCAATGTAACTCATGCACATGCACACACCTTGTGAAGGTATCCACATTAGGCTAAAGCATTTGGGATAAACCTGACTGAAGTGTAGCTATCTACAAAAGCAAGTTAAGGGGAAGAATACAAAACACATAAAACTATGTCAGTGAGGGAAGCAAGTGCTGATTTTGGCCTGAGCATGTAATATAGTCAGTATTTACACATGTAAAAGGCATGCAGCAAAGAAACTCATCAGGGAAGCATATGCTGATAATTAAAATCTGTGGCTGATCCAACTCAGAGATTTGCACTGTCACCAGAACCAAGGTATTTAGTACAAATTGTTATCTGAAGAAGCCCATTGTGAATCACTGCCCTCTTCAGAATATATGTTCTGTGACAAATACAGCAGGGTTTCTCTTTGATGCATATAGACCTTTACAATGCCAAGTGTTTGTATCATCTCAGTTATAACCTGAACATGGTGGTTTGCCATGGCCTAGGGCAAGGCTGGGATGTTATGCAGGACATCAAACTCTACCCTCAGCCTCTAGCAAGTGAGATGTTCACCACTTTGTCTTGCAATGAGCCTTCAGTGCACTTGCACTGACTCCTGTTCAGGCTGCCTACATTTGCCACAGGCCTGCTGATGCTGCCAGGGTGCAGGGGCACCACAGGACACGGCACACATTTGGTAGGTGAAGGACTGGCATGCCAACTGCTTCTCATTAGCACCTTCTCCTCCAGACCTCACTCCTGCTAAGGCACCAGGAACAACACTGCACACTGCTCCTGCTCCTGTCCCTGGGATCCTTCCACACAAGTTGCTTTTCCATGTTTGATTCTGCTCCCATGTATCAGTGGCTCATTCTATACCTGCTAAAATGCTTTATAAACCCTATCATAAATAGCGACTTCTAAATCCTAAACATTAAACCAGAATTTGGCCCTAAAAAATTAACTTAAAATTATTAAATTTAAAACAACTTAGAGTGCCAATGACAATGACTGCCTCTCTCTCAAAATTCAGTTCCCTAACACTTGAGGTAACACATTTACTCAAAATAGACCTTCCTTCTTCTACCTAAGTTTTCTATAGGCAACAGGGTAGGTCATCCAGGTGTGACAAAGGCAACAGCTCAGAGGGGGCTGAAAGTCCACTGTTGGCTGACAATAACTGGAATGAAATTTAGTAATATAATCTTGAATTGTATTTCTATTGTGTTTTTCTATTCATGAATGAGCAACACTCACATGCCTATAACAATCTGGTCAGGCTGGTCTTTTAGTGCTCTTAATTTTCCCAGGGCAAGATTTAGATCCAGTGACTGTAATAGCCAAGACAAAATACAGTTGTTTTTAATGACAGATCACCTGACCAAGCCTCTGCTTTAGCCATCTGTGCATATTTCACTTAATCCCACTTCCCAAATTAAACTATTTAGAGACATTGTAAGCCATAGCAGAGTGCATCAAAATCAAAACAGGAGGAGAGAGAAGACGATCTTTAGCTCTTCAGCAAGTGTTTAGAGTTTGAAAAATACTAATGCTTAAGCTTATAGCAGCAAAAATTCTTCATTCTTCTTGGGCTCCGGGCCAAAACAATCACACGTGTTTAGTGTGAAAGTACAACATTTACCATTTTAAGTTCCATTCCCACCTTAATTCAAAACCACTTATGAGAAATTAAATTTTATCAGTGGAGATATAAAAACCATAATAGCCCACTTAGAAAATATAATAGGTGTTAGAAGAAACATTCACTATGTACTTTGATGGATTAGCCCCATTGGTTCCCCTCAGCTTTTCCAATTATAAAGATGTTAACACTAAATTTACTCTTGAAGACTCTTGAGGACCTGCACAAGACACTTTTGCAAGTTGAAATGGTGGGGACTACACTAATTTACAGCAAATACCAGTATATAGTAGTTCATTCAATGGTGAAGTGAGGCAAATAGAAGTGAACCATTTGGAAAGTCCTATTAGTCATACAATTATACCAACAAACAGCTAATACTACCATTTGTGTGGAACTGAAGAATTTCTTAAAAGACCAGTTCTACTAGCTAAGTATGTAGAGATTTTTTAATTCTATCTTTCTCCAAAATATTCCTACATACCTGAAAGTATATAACCCACTTGTCTGTAAGCTCGACTACCTTTACCAGCTGTAACAAGTGATGTTCTCTCTCTCTCTCTCCCCTAGAAGTCAATGTGGAACAATATCATCAGACCATTATGGCTGCAGCACTTCTCATTTTAAGCCAACTAAACAGTTTTTAAATATTGCAGTTCAATAGGAATGCCCATTGATGCAGGGTATGTTTAGTCTGTAAAGAGTGGAGAGATCTCTGAGGGTTCTGCCTGCACTCTTCCTTGCTCTGGGAGGTCCCAGGAGCCCCTTGCAGAAATCTCTGCTTCCCCTGGGTCTCAACAGCATCGAGCTAGGACTGTATGGCAGCACACACAAACCACTACACTCTGCACAGCCACAATTCATTCAGTGTTCTCAGCCCCTTGGGAAACACAGACACGTGTGGCAGCATGCACTGACTGCTGTGGCACCTCAGCAGGGCCCCACAGAGCAGGGGTACTACTACCCTCAGTGAGGTTATGTCTTGCCTACACATGTATTCCACTGTTGTGGTTTGACACTGGCCCAACACCAGGCACACATGAGAGTCACCTGCTCACACACCTCACCTCCAGCCCTGCTACAGCTGGGCAAAGGAGGGAAAAAGGGAAAAAATAATTAAGACTTCATGAATGAAATAAGGACTGAGAGAAAAATTTCAAAGGCAAAGCAGGCTCAGCTTAACTGCAAAGTGAATTTGTTGCTAACAGAATTGGAAGGTAATAATGGGAATTAAAATAAGTCCTTAAAACACCTTTCCCCCTCCAACCCCTCTCTCCTTCCCATCAACAGGTCAGGGAGGCAGAGCATGGGAGTTTGGTCAGTTCATCATTGAGATTTCCTTTCACTGCTCTGGGAGAAGAGTCCTTCCTCTGTGAGGTTGTGGGGTCCCTCCCATGGCAGACAGTTCTCCATGAAATTCTCCAGCGTGGGTCCACTCTTACAAGCAGCAGCCGTACTGCACCTGCTGCAATGTGAGTCCCTCCAAGGGCAGACAGTCCCCCCAAAACTGCTGTGGCATGGCTCTGTTCCCATGGGGTGCAGCCCTTCAAGGACAGGCTGCTCCAGCCTGGGAGCAGGGGCCTTCTCTCTCCACCGGGTATCCCACTGGATCACAGCCTCCTCCAGGCATCCCCCTGCTCTGCATGGGCACCTCCCCCACAGGCTGAGGGTGGATCTCCATACCCCATGGATCCCCATGGGCTGTGGGTGGATCTCTGCATCCCCCATGGATCCCCATGGGCTGAGGGTGGATCTCTGCATCCCCCATGGATCCCCAGGGGCTGTGGGTGGATCTCTGCATCCTCCATGGATCCCCACGGGCTGTGGGTGGATCTCTGAATCCTCTGTGGATCCCCACGGGCTGAGGGTGGATCTCTGCATCCCCCATGGATCCCCAGGGGCTGTGGGTGGATCTCTGCATCCCCCATGGATCCCCATGGGCTGTGGGTGGATCTCTGCATCCCCCATTGATCCCCATGGGCTGAGGGTGAATCTCTGCATCCCCCATGGATCCCCATGGGCTGAGGGTGGATCTCTGCATCCCCCATGGATCCCCAGGGGCTGTGGGTGGATCTCTGCATCCCCCATGGATCCCTGTGAGCTACAGGGGCACAGCTGCCCCACCATGGTCTCACCACGGCCTGCAGAGGAATCTCGGCTCTGGTGCCTGGAGCAGCTCCTCCCTCTCCTTCTCCACCAACCTGGGTGTCTCCACGTTGTTTCCCTCACATGTTCTCACCTCCTCCTCTTCTCTGACTAGAAGGAAAACCCCGTGATTTTGTTTTTATTTTCTTCTTAAATATGTCTTCACAGAGACATCACCAGCCTCTCTCATTGCCCCATTTTGGCCAGCAGCATGTCCATCTTCAGAGCTGTCGAGGATTGGGTCTGTTGGACATGGTGGGAAGCTTCCAGCAGCTTCCCCCAGGGACCATTTTGTAGTCCTCCTCCTACCAAAAACCAGGTCATGCCGAACCAATGCATCTATTTGTAGCCATATGCTAAAACATGATACCATTCTACTACAGGTCAGAGTAGGTATTCATGAAAGGGTAAGAATAGACATCCTTATAAGTGAATTTTAGCCATGATCTTCTATAATCTGTTCGTCAGGCCTCCAATCTATACTTGTTCAGTAGCTTTCCTAACAATCCAGTACACTGTATTTCTGTGGTGATTTTCCTTTGCAAAAAAAAAAAAAAAGCCCTCACAGACCATTTTCCATGTGTGAAAAGAACATAGGTACAATTTTTCCACTGTTAATATAAACACTACCCTTTTGTAAATTCAGCCTTAGAGTATTTTTATAGGCAGATAAATAAGGACTTTTACTACAGTCTCTGATTCCCAGGTGGGTGGTATTTTCTGTAGTGTTATTACCACCTGTATAAATAGCAGCACTACTGCTGGTGTAATTTGGACTGCTGTGCATGTATACACTCAAAGCACAATTAGATAGTTCTAGTTGTTCTCCTATAAAGTGATAACTGCAGTCACCTGGCATTTGGTAAATATATTCAGCAACCTCAGTGCTCCAGAATATCTCCCTAATTTACCACAAATAAAGAACACTGCATAAAACCTGGCATCCCTTGTGAAGCACCCTGTAATTGCTAGCAGAAGGGGGAATACAGCACATTCAGACACCAAGGTACTTCAGCTTCAAATATCCACTAACAATATTTATTACGTAAGCTTTTAGGCTTGAACAAGAGCACTCCTACACCACTGTGTTTCTCTGATGTAATTAGGGAGGAATGTACCCTAGCAAATATACTGATCCAGAATGAAAATATATTTGCAGTGCTGTAGAACACTTTAGTCTGAATATTCCACCAGGAAATGGAAAATTAAGTTTGGTTTGGTTGGTGTCCATTGTTACATAATTAAAGGTCTGTGCCCTTTTGTCAATATTTATAAATAAATTCATTCAAGAATAACTAATGTTGTATTCCATACACATGAGCACTGAAGACTACAAAGGGAAATGTATTCTTACCCACAGGTACATTCTTAAAAGACCTGTGTGATGTCCCAAAAAGGTCCAGAAAAAAAAAAAGAGATACGTCCTTAAACCTCTGAAGAAGTAACACTGCATCACTAATAAATTGTGATGCATCATCACTGTAGTCTTTAGCTATTTCATGTCATTAAGGAAGGCAGTTCTTGATTTTCTACTTTTTCCCTTGCATCCCTTAAAGGGTAGCATAACCTTTCCATCATAAAAGCATTAGGAGCAGCTAGGGCATTAAAAGCAGCTAAATTTCAGTACTCCATTTAGAGTATCCAATCCAGTAATGTTATGAGATGTATTTACATTATATGTCAACTCCTAACTTCTATTTCTCCCTCCTCTTTCAAGTTTATTGATTTATCACTGCAGAATATGATAATTTCATCTGAGGCTTTGCTTTCCCTGATGGCTCTTTTCTTAACCAACTAAAGTGGAATATGTGGGATGCAATTCCAGTGTGCTGTTGAAAAGAGTAATTTGGTTCTGAGATTCAAATATTGTTGCCTCCTTTGAATGAACAAAATATATTAATTTTTCACAGTTATATGCAGTAAAAAAATTCTCCCAAAAGCAACATTTTAACAGATTACAATCCTATAGCCTTGATGCCACAGTGGATATTAATACTTAAAATTAACAATCCTGATTGCCATCTCTTCATCATACTTACAAGTTTACTGAACTAATTAAAAATATATTAAAATTAATGAATCTTTGAAAGTGATTAAAGTGGTTTCTCACCAGGAGAAAGACACTTGAAACATCAATTCTGCCTGTGTGTTTACATCTACCATGATTGAGAGTGTTTATAACTCAGCATTTTCATTAAGGAGCAACAATTCATTTTCTCCTTTTTAGAAATACAACCCTCAAATTTACGGTATTTTCTTTTCTGTTGTAATTGCAAATATAAATTTGGTTTAGATTTAGCAAAATACTATTTATCAAAGAACAAATCCAAACAAAACCTCTTCCACTACCTTTAGAGGATCGAATTGCACTGTAAGACACTAGCAGGTAGAAGTAAAGAAATAAAAGGCAAAACCATATTTTTCTTCTTTTAGCTAGCCCTAGGAAAGTGACATAAAAATAGCATTACAATATTCTAAGTACCTACTGTGACTCTTACTTTTATATTGTTTACAGATGTTACAGTTGGCATAGAAATTATTTCATGCATGTAACAAATTTAGTTTGATTCTCTCCTGAAGCAATCTGGAAATAGAATTTATTAAACAGATAATTCAAGTGAGGGAATTCCTTTTCCCCCCACTTTCTAGTTACACTAGTCATTATCTCACATTATTACTTTCCAACGGAACTGATTTCTAAAGTAGTTACTTAGGGAAATATTTGCAATATTGTCAGGGAAAGAAGTTTCCATGAGTAACATGTTTTAGCTGTCTTGCTCTAATCTAAATATCAGTTCTTTTTCATAGGTAGCAAATCCTCTCTTTTCATAAGATACAAGACATTTCTGTATCAATACAAAAATTCTTCAAATGGAATTCTAAACTCATTATTGTATCGCCTGCATTTCCATGTATAAATATTTTGAAAGTCTAATTTCTAGGAATTTTCCTTTTCTGCATCTAATTGAGTCCTGTCTTCATGCTGTACAGAATCATAGAATGATTTGGGTTGGAAGGGTTCTTAAAGATCATCTGGTTCCAAGTCCATGCCATGGGCAGGGACACCTTTCACTACACCAGGTTGCTCAGACCCCCACCCAACCAGCCAGGTAACAAGGGGGAAGTTGATAATGAAATATTACAGGGAAATAAAATTCAGACCAAAAGAGGAAACCCTCTTTTTACAAAGCTAGAATCACCTTCTTTAAATTCAAAGCAAGAATCAAACACATAGATGCAGTAATCCCTGAGTGTATTTGGAGAATCCTTGCTTAATCCAGTGTCAGTGTCAGGCAAGAGTTTCAGAAGCAAAGAGGCAATTAGAGAGAAGGGAGTGAGACACAGGACATGAGGGACTGGCATGCAGTAAAGTACATGGGTTTCCTTCAGTGTGATGCCCTAGAGTGATGCTTGAGAAAACATTTGTTACATTTGTTGAAATTTCATTTTGACTGGCTTTTATTCATACTCTACTTTGCAAAAATAAATACCCTTGAAATGCCTAAATTCTAAATACATAAAGCTGCCAAAGCTTATTTATGTGAACACAGGCAGGGACTGGGAGGTCGTAGAAGAGAATCATAAAGGTATTTATTAGTCATGATCTCCTACAGGAAGACTTAGCTTAACCAAAATATATATAATTCAAGAAATCCAAGCTAATGAAGGTTTGGGTTTTATAGTCTAGTCCATTTTTATAATTCAGTATGGTCTAGTCCAATATTATGTAAAATTTAGTTTGAAGTTCTTTTAGCCATGAAAACCAGCTCTTGCTGCATTGAATTACCTGACTGGTTTCTAAAAAGTGTCTTATGCATGTCTATTAATTAGAGTTTTTGCAACACATTGTATCTACTAAAGGGTTCTTTGCTCTTTTTCTTTGCCAAGTGTATTGCTACATGTATACCTTTACACTGAAATTAATGAAAAATTGTCCTTCATTGTAAATCATTAGGATCACCTTATTTTAATATAATTTATTACTAGATTAATGAGAAAACATCCTACCTCTTGATTTAAACATATGGTAAATACAATAGTTATCAGTATTCATTAAATCTATTTAGTTCATCACAGAGACAATACACCAGGATAAAGAACAAAAATGCACTAAGCAGAAGGGAAATCTCTCTGGGATGTATCTTACTATCACTACCCCATATTAAAACCTGAGGATGTTGTGTTGACAAATATTCAAGCTGACTCAAGAATCACAGCAGGAGAAAGAGTGCCTTCTTTCACCTTGCACTTTTTGAATTGGCACGGGCTG
This sequence comes from Ammospiza nelsoni, assembly GCF_027579445.1. Taxonomy (NCBI): domain Eukaryota; kingdom Metazoa; phylum Chordata; class Aves; order Passeriformes; family Passerellidae; genus Ammospiza; species Ammospiza nelsoni. The sequence goes on from NC_080633.1 coordinate 103,889,920, forward strand.
GGCAATAAAAGGATGGCTGAGGGGAGTATTGAAAACAGCCTCACAGTTTGCTTGGATAGAAAGCTGCACTGGTAGAACCTGATTATATACTGTGATAATGGAGTCAAGCAAGTATTTACTAAATCACTTTATCTAGGCATTTGGCCACCATTAGTAAATAGATATGAAGAGCAGCATTGGATGTTCTATTGGCTTATGAAGAACCCTATCAGATAATGAAGAAAACAAGATCCTAAAAAGGAGAAAGAAAAGCAAATTATGCTTTTAAAGGGTATAATAAAACTGATATAAATTTAAATAGGTATCAAACAAGTATACATGGATTTGATGTCTAGACTACTACAGGAAAGGTGTTTGAAATCACCCAGTATTACATTCAGAAAGATCAAACTTGAAGAAGACTTGGCATCAAATTTGAAAATCAAGTGAAAAAAGAAAATAAAAAAGGCTCTGAGCTGACAATCAGGTGTGGAAAATAAAATAACAGAAAATATTGAGAGGAGCATTTAGCTGGAGTCTCTAGTCATCTGAAAATAGGTGCTAACTAAGTTGAGTTAGGTGCCCAAGGTCCCATAGTCAGTCAAATGTATCGAGCTTTAAACCTGAGTCAGCTGCTGAAAAGTCTCTGAACTAAGATTGTGTATTTTACTAGGTGTGTATTTGGAGAACTCTGAAATTAGATTGTCTATGTTACAAGATTTGTAGTGGAAGAACAGATTTAGAGGTGTATTTGTCGCTCAAATCACTCACATTAATCTTTCTGAGATCTTTTGGAAAAAGTCTTATATACACTATAAGGTAGATATGGACTGGGAATAGTTATGGTTCAGCGCACTGGTCCATTGGAATGGTGAAACAAGATGTGTTCAATCTGATCCAGCACTTAAACAAAACCCTAACATAGGTTTTATACGCAAGAGTATCAGGCTTATAAATATTTGCATGTTTTCATGTATACAATTTGGCAATCCTTTGAACCTGAGGAATATGTCAAATTTTGTCCTTCAGGCTGGGTCACATATACCAATTAAGCAAAAATTTTTTCCTTTGAAGGGATTCTGATGAATATGAGCTAAAAACAGTGTAGGCTCACAAATGTAAATGCTTCTGTTCTTTCATGAACAATTTTAAACTTTGAAGCTTTGTTGTGAAAACAGTTCTCTACCAGAAAATTATTTCAAATGTTTGTGAGAAAAATCCTCAGCTTGATAGTAAAAGTAGTATTCATAAATATGTTTTAAATGTTTTTATCAGCAAAACAGAGAAATACTCAGATGTTTTTTCCATCTGGACTGTGAGGAGTTTGCACTTATATCTGTAAAAGACAGGATAACTCAGCACTTTAAAAATAATCAAAGTGAGAATTGTGTGTGCTTTAAAAAGTGCGAAATATTTTATTTATATTTCATATGTCATAAATGAAGCACATTTCCTCATGGTTTCATAATTCCCCTTTTCCTTTACACTTGTTACCATTTTTGCTACACATGAAATACCCAACTTGGAAGTTAGATGGAAACTCTGACACCTTCAAACATGTAACCATGTAGATATTTTTCACCAAAGGCTGAGACTCAGACAGGAGCATTTGCACAAAGCAGGTGCATTCAGATTACACTGAACAAACTGTTGGCATGTAGAAGCATATGTTCTCTGATTTTTTTATTATTTTAGAGTAAAAGTTTGGAGATAAGAGGTAGCTCCCCAAGAACATCGAAGGTTTGTGATTACAAGCATAATTTAAAATTACCTCCTTCTCTCTCATTACCCCTTAAAAAAACCTCCATATCCAGAAGCATCCTGTACAAGACAGACCCAAAGACTGTCTTTTGAGTCTTTTTGTTTACAGCTGTCTTTGTTAGGTTCCTTCCATCCCACCACTATTGTGCCTCCACACAGCTTACTCCTTCAAGCTACTCCTGAGATGTCCTGGAGCAATCCAACTGAAACAGCTACAAGCAAGAGGTCCAGGTGCAACAACACAATGGAGATCACTGTCTACATCCACACCTAGTCCAAATGATTCTCATCTAAGAGATGCCCTTTTGAAGGAGTTTCATATCACATCCCTACATCTCCCTGTCCAGAAACACATACCTCATGCAGGTCTCAACAGCTCAAGCATCCCATGTGCCCCTCTTAACAACAGACTGAAGGGAGAGGCTGCCCCAAAGGAAGACTTCCATGTTCACATAGTAAATCTTATTTAGGTTTAGCAGAAGTGTTTGAACACCAGCACCTGTGTACATTTTGTTTGTTTGCTTGTTTGAGTTTGTTTTGTTTGTTTTGTTTTTTTTTTGCCTCAGAGTCCTGCTTGTTCTCAAAATTTTTTTAAATGACCCATCAGAGGGATTTCTGTCAGCCATCAGGAGGGGCCACACAAACACAAGCTTCCATGGCAAAGAACAGTAGCCAATCACAATGATCTAGCCAGGACTTCCTTTCACAGAATCACAGAATCACAGAATTTTCAAGACTGGAAGAGACCTATAAGATCATCTAGTCCAGCCGATGTTCTAACTGTTCAGCTAGATCATGGCAGCAAGTGCCACATCCAGTCTTTTTTTAAATTCTTCAAGGGATGATGCCTCTGCCACCTCACTGGGTAAATGATTCCAGTTTCTGACCACTCTTTCTGTGAAGTATTTCCTTCTTACTTCTAACTTACATCTAGCTTGACGCAACTTGAGACTGTGTCCTCTTGTTCTATCCGTTGTCGCCCGGAGAAAGAGGCCGACCCCCAGCTCACTACAGCCACCCTTCAGGAAGTTGTAGAGAGTGATGAGGTCACCCCTTAGTCTCCTTTTCTCCAGGCTGAACAACCCCAGCTCCCTCAGTCGCTCTTCATATGGCTTGTGTTCCAAGCCCCTTATTAGTTTCGTTGCTCTCCTCTGGACACGCTCAAGTAACTCAACGTCCCTCTTAAAGTGAGGGGCCCAGAACTGGATACAGTACTCCAAGTGAGGCCTCACCAGTGCCGAGTACAGGGGAAGAATGACCTCTCTGTTCCTGCTGGCCATACCATTTCTGATACTGGCCAGGATGGCATTGGCCCTCTTGGCTACCTGGGCACATTGCTGGCTCATATTCAATTGACTGTCAACTTTCATTTTAGTTAAGTTATGGAAGAAACAGCACTTGCTACTATCCACAGTCATAGTAGCAATTTTGAGAAGCAGTAAGTGGTCATTTGGAAGCATTTCACCAGCATTTCAAAGGAAGCTAAGGATTAGGATTTGTCAAGAGGCACTGTCCAGCAGCTGGGCTCCTTTCCTCACAGGGTCTTATGTAACCATCCCCAAGGTTACCAGCAGCTAGGGCTCTCTCCTTCTTAAGTTGTTCTACCACTCACTTTTGAACCATGTTCTTCCACATGTCTCTTTGTTCTCAATGAGCACCCTTTGTTTATAGGTGTTTGAATTTTGCCTGTACACCTTCTTTCCCTAAGGGCATGCCCAGCCTGTGGCACAGAGAGTAATCTCAACTGGTTTCATCCAGAAAGATTTAGAGAAAATCTTTGAGGAAGAGGCAGCCTGTGTGTGAGCTCTCTGGAGTAGGTCTGTGCCTGTGTCCTTGCTCTGGTACATGAACATGAAAATATATGGAGCCTGATTAATATTCAGTGTCCACAGCAAGGCAGCTAATTTTACATGCAAATATTTATTCGTGGTTTTCAGTCTTCTAATGATGAAAGCAATACCCCAAGATTAAATCTGGTAGGTATTTGGAAAGTGTGAGAAAGACTGTACCCCTTGAAGCAGAAAAAGGCACAGTTGATTTGTGCCTTAATCTCCACATACCACACCATACCGTACCTTCAAATAAAAAGAGGTCTTTCCTATTTAATGACAGAGGCCAAACATAGAAATATCATAGACCTGCTTGCTCTTTAGTGGAGTTAGAACAGTTTCCTGCAGGCCCTGAGGTGTGCTGACTTTATGATGTTTTCTGTGCTAGTATGAAAACAATCTCACCAGCAGCCCCAGTGGCTTGCCCTGAAAGGACACTCAGTGGTTACTAAAGAAATTCAGAAATGACAGAAGAGGTCCTCATGAGTATGAGGTACTGAGGCACCATGCTAGTAGTTAACAATTTGCTAAGATGCGGGCACGTTTGGTGCCTTGCCACTGAGGGAGCTGATATGGTGTGGGGCCAACAGGCTGCTGCAACAGGGTGCAGGCACACACACTGACAGAGCACTATGGACACTGTGGATGCTCATCAGGGTAAATCAGCTGCACAGCACCTCACAGACCTTCACAACAAATGTATTGGTAGATTTGACATGACAGCTCCCCATGAGATTGCTGTGGCCAGTTTCCAAGAACTGATGCATGCTCATGCTTGAGCTATTGTTGAGAATGGGAAATGGGAGCCTAGCTAAAATAATTGCCTGTCAAAAATGAGTCACTTAGAGAAGCACAGCATCAGCCATGTTAGGGGAGAAAAGGGCTCATCAGAGACATGCTATCCACTGATGGTGTCTCCTTTGAGAGTGGCCAGCATGGCTTCTTTAAGGTGCAGGGGGGTTAAGTAGGTAACTGAAAATTATCTACTTGATGCAACTGGATTTCCAAGAGGCTTCTCAAAACTCTTTTATCAAAGAGGAAAAAAATAAGCATGTGTGGAAAATAAAACTGCATACAAAAATCAAAAGAGAAAAGAGGATTAATGGTCATTTCTCTGTGCAATAGCTAGCCAAATTCTGCATGGAATGGTGCTGAAACTGTTACTGTTTAAGATACTGAAATTTTATCACCTTGAAAAGAGGATGAGTGAGGAGATAACAAAATTTGCAGATAACACACAAATATCCAAGGCACTGAGAACAAGAACAACCATGCTGATTTTTTCTTTAAGGGGCCAAGCAGCTGGACAATAAGTTGAGAGATTAAATTCAGTGTAGATAAATGTAAAGTGATGCACATGAGGAAAACCAATCTTTCTTCACACAAAAATTATGAGCTCTGCACTGACTATTACCACTTGGGAGCAAGACCTTCATGTTATGATATATAGGTCCACTGAAAGCATCATGTTACTGTTCTATAGCTGCTGAAAGAGCAAAACAACAAAAAAATCATTTGTTTGGAATTATCATGAAGAGAATAGAGAACAAAGCAAAAATCATCATGCTGCAGTATAAATCCATGTTTTGCCCATGCCTTGAATATTGTCTTCAGTTCTGCTCTCCTCATCTTCAAAAGGACATATATAGGTTATAAGGACATAAAAGGTTCATAGAAGACCCACAGGGATAAATAAAAGCAGAAAAAGCTTGAGGAAGAGTCTGGAACTGTTTATTATGGAAAAGAGGCATCTTAGGGGTTTAGACTAAAGGTCCAAGAAATCCTTAGCAACACAAAGAAGGTGGGCAGAGATCAGTCACTTACTGTCACTTCCAACACTGGAACTAAGGACCAAAAAGCAAGAGGTGGGTTCAAAACCAGCAAAAGGAGCTACTTCTTCATGCAAGTGGATAGTACACCTGGAATTCCTTCCATTGTGGCTATGAAAAAAACATATATGAGTGTAAAAACATATATGAGTGATCAGGCAAGTATTGCATAAATAGACAAATGCCAGACAGACCCTACACAACAGCATAAAAAGCTAGAAAACCTCAGAAAATAACCTACAGTGACCTGAGCAGCTGCAGCTATAAGAGGAAGTATCCTGTTTATGGTCTAAACAATTTAATATTCATTTTGTTCTTATGCTCTGCCCTTAGCTCTCACAGAGAACCGCCTACAGCTGAAATAGCTTGAAATAAGTGGTCTGTTGTTGATTATTCTGTGCTATGGGGGAGAAGAAAGTGGTACTAGTGATGCCCACATGCTAGAGACTGCATCCAACTCCACCCAGGCCACTGTGACTCCTGAGCTGATCAGATGCTTATCACCTCAGCATGAGCAGCTGCATCTCCATTTTATGGCCTTCTCTGAAAAAAGTTTAATTTTAAAGTCTATATTTTCTGCACATGCAAGTGTATGTTTGTATATTGGTTCATTAGTAAGTTAAATAAAGGACCATGGAAAAGCCAACCACTGCTCATACCAGTTCTGTGAGATAAGGTCATTGTTGCCTACTCTAAGCAATAGGGGTGGCTGAGGTGCTTCAGGAATACCAACACAGTGGCATTTCTTTCGTCATGCAGTCACTACATTTTTCAGGTCTCCAGCTTCTGCTCTTTCTTTTAAGTCCCTTGTTAGTGGATAGATACTGACTGGTGTACAAATGAGGCATCAACTTCCCTCTGTGATCTTCATGTTCTCTTTATTGTTTTGGACTCCGTACCTCTGCTTTCTGTATGCTAGATTTAATTGGCATTGGATCAGAATCATAAAGACATAGGCTCAGTGTGGCAGATGGCAGGATATGTCTCTGCTAGAATTGGACATCTTATTGCATCTCCAAAAAGGCTTTTCTAAGTATAGATAAGAGCTATATCTTCTCATTTTTAAGACAATAAATATTGGCACTAAACCCAAAGAAATTTTTGTAGTTTGGGGTATCATCTATATCTACTATCACTCAAGGAGAATGATAAAAAAATGTCTGGGGAGCAGCACAGCAAGTGATTCATTTTTTAGATGTATCTAATGCATCAAGTGATATTAGTTTAGAAAGCGTGCCATGCAAGTTCTGGTCTCTGATTAGTGACAGGATAGGTAGGAGGAAAAAAAAACAGTGAGCAAGCAAAGCACGTCATATGCAACACCCAGTACTGCTTGTCTAGCATGCAATAATCATTCTCCCCACACCAAAGAGTGGAGCAGATCCAGACCCACTTCTCAGCCACAAAATCCCAGTGACCTGTGTGGAGGGCCTTGCATAAGGGGCTGGCATCATTCTGTGCAGTATATGAGCAGTAGCTCATGCATCAGCCTCCAGATGACATAAGTTTAGTAGCAGCCTTTAGACTTGGCAAGATTTGCCTGGAGATTTTGGGAGATTTTAGCTTCAGATTTAGCCCAGCAGATTTACCACCAAGAATAAGAAACTGCTTTACCTCCCAAATTCCAGTACAGCAGAGACCAGTATCTAAAGGAGTAGTTATTGCTATCAAAGCTTAGTTGTTTACATCAGAAATACCATTTTGTTCTCACCCCATTTCAACTGCTCTTTGGATGTAGTTAATGCCTTTAAAAAGGAACCAAAAGGGAGTCCTTTCTCTGTTTGAACAAAAATCACTCCTTTTAGCTTGTGTTTTATTTCTGTTTTGTCTGCATTTCAGAAGAAGTCCAACACTTTAAATAGCAATTTGGAATCAGTGTTTCCTGCTGTATTTCTCTTTCAGTCAGGGCTGATGTATGTGCATTCTGAAAGGACAATCCTCTTTTTTCTCTCCAGCTGAACATTAAACACTGCCAGAGCAGCAGAGCAGAGGGCCACTGGGAGGTGAGCAGAGCCTGCCAGCTTGGAAATCTGGAGAAAGTGTGATGCAATCCTCTTCTCAGCTACACTGCCTGTTTATTGACAACTAGAAAATACTTCCTTAAAGAAACTGTTTGTGGCATTCAGCCATATATGATGTACACCCTTCTGGAAAGCAATGGACAAATAATACAGTATAAAGATCCTTTTAAAATTACAAAAGTTCATCTCAGTCACTAAAAAATATTACCCTTTTCTATTCTGAATCTCTCCACTGTCCAGAACACATGCTTGACCATAGACCCATATTTTACCCATATATCAGGTATTTCTTCTTTCCCCCATCTATATATACTTGTACAACATATAAATACAGGAGAACAGATACATACATACCTAAACCTACAAACATCTTGCAGAGAACACAGCATATTTTGTTATAGTATATTTTGGAAAGACATTCCCAAATTCTATACATACAAAAGCCAATGCCAACCAAAAGCATCCTTCCAGATAAACACAATAAAGCCAAAGTTGCAGCAACCCAATAATGGGATCCCAGTTCAGTCTGCCTGGTTCCAGTACAGGTCCCTCTTCCCAGTGCAAGCCCAGGTCCCTCACATCTTGAGAAATGAGGTAACAGGCCTTGAATTTTTATTTTTTCCAATGCATTATTACTGCTCTGTGCTTCAGCCTCTCCCATTCTCAAAAGCAGCATTCCTCACTTCTTTACTTCCCCCACAAATAGTTTATGGACATCATTGACACTGGAAAGGCTCTGCTCCCTTCCTACACCCCACAGAGCTCTCACCTTTATCTTTGTTGGTCCCAGTGGGGTAAAGACTTTTTCATACTCGTGGCCAGATGTTTCTCTGCTTTGAGTAGGCTCCTCTATGGATGCAGGTGGCCTTCCTGCTGCATGTTGAATTGATTCAGGCAAGGTCTTTGAGTGGGAGCTGGTGAATCTGAGGATGCTGCAGCTGCTGTTTGAAGCATCAGCTGGTAAATGTTTTCTCTCTGCAGGCACCAACCTCTGCTGCCAGCCTTGTTCCCCCTCATGACTAAGTATTCAGTGCTGCACACACTTGGTGCCAGGAGCTTTGTGCACCTACTGCTCTGTGGAGATAGGAGGCAGGGTGTTAGCATTGTGGAGCATTTTCTTGGAGATTTGAAGCCCAGACAGATTACACAAGAGTTTAATGCTGGCTATTATTGCCTTTCTTACAACTGCAGTCTGGCCTTTGAGATTGGTATTAAATGAGAAAAGGTTTCACAGCAACTAATTTCAGGCATCTGATTCATTCTCTAGCCCTGCCTACCTTCCCTTCTCTTTACTGAGCTGAGGAAAAGCAGAGAATAAGAGGCAAGGAGCCCACATCCCACACAGCTGTACCCAGGCAACCCCAAGTGTCAACAGCTTCAAAATTGGTGCTCCCAGACATTCATCCTCTTCTGTCTCTGCCCAAATAGGTGCTGTATTTGTTCAAACACAAGGAACCCAAACACTGTGGGGATGCCCTGCCTCTGTGTCCATGAAGGAATGGCAGCCTGTGGGTATGGCCTGAGGACAGCTCCTGCCTGCACTGAAATCTCCCTTCACTCCTGCCATAGAAAGGGCAGAGGATGGCATCTCTGGAATTTGGCTCCCTTGGGATGTTTCTCCAGATTTCTTCTATTGGTGAGTACTCTGCTAAGGCCTGCCACTGGCAAAGGCTCCTGCACCCTGGGCACCTCATTCCTCCTCCTTGTGGATTCCTTGTGGAGTGTGTGGACTCCTGACCAGCCTGGATTAAAGGATTCTTAAATAAAGGATCCTTAATTAAAGGATCCTTAGTAGTACCATAGAATTATATATTTGTCCTTCATATTTTTCAGGCTTATTTATTACTATGTCACTGATATCTACAATTTGTCATTCAGAGCTCACATTTTCTCCACACCAGGCTGGGCAAACAGTGGGCTGACTCAGTCATTCCTTCTGCATCCTTCATTTCTCTAGCTAAAATAAAGATGTTCCCCTACACTTCAGTTGGTTCTTAGCAGCAACATAAATTAAGTAAAAATATTTTTTTAATTCCCCTTCTCTAAAATCTGTTGAACCTCCACCTCTTCAAGATGGCCACATGCTGTTCAGAAGTGATCCCTAAATCAGGAACATCCTTCTTTCCCTCCTGCTCAAACACTTCTATGTTAATTTTTAACAGACTTTCTTCACACATTCTGATCTTGAAGGAGCTGTATTTTCCACATTTCTGTTTTGCTTCTACCAAATGATGCTATTACAAAACCCGTTGCTTTCTTATTTCATTTAGACTGACTATCAAACATTAGAAAGTAGGAGTAAAACACAGGGCATCCTGTGAGGAAGCAAATGCTGGTAAAGGAGAGGAACTGGAAAAAAGAGCCATATAGAGACTCTTCCCAGGGCATGAGCCAGAGAAAATGACCTTTCTGTTTCTCTTTATTTGTGCAGTATTTTAGATTTCTCTGTGACAGAGACATTTAGAACCCTAAAATTGCAGTGTCTCAACTCCAGGCAGTGTTTAACTCATTAAAAATCTTTCTCCCAAGCAGCTTATGACCTATAGAGGTATCAAACTCTGTCTAACTCAGGTTCTTTAAACTCACAAAACTATAGACTGGCACAAAACCAGGGCAGACTAATCTTACATATCCTACACCTTTGGCTCCTTAGTTTCTTCTTGAAGAAAAGAGTTCCTTAATGTTTAACTATGCACCCAGGAGCTCACTATCCTTCTAGGTCTTTTAAATAAAACTACGGATAGTTAAAGAAAGAAACACTCATATAACTGGAACCTCATATTACCTTACTCTGCCACCCCAGCCACACATTTGCTTCCCTAAGATCTCCAAAAGTATTTTTCTCTCTAATATTATTGTATGCCATTGTCCACAAGATGTCTTTAAATAGTACTGGTTTTAACTTTCCATAGAAAATTACTCTGGCTATAAGTTCTACCTCTAAGTCCCGAACACACTGACACCAGGTAATACTTAATTCTCTTCCAGATTCTGTTCTTGATGAAATAATGACCTGTCCAGTAAGGTCCCAGCTATGGCAACCTTAGCAAGTGATCTGCCTCTACTTAGGTGAAATGATTTATTTGCCATGCTGCATCCCATTCCTCATGCTCCTTTAAAAAAAAAAAATTAAAAATTTAGCAAGAAATATTGTCTGTTGCCCAATGCACTGGCAGGCAAGTTTTAAAATTAGATCATTCAATCTCTTTCTGTAGATAACTAAGGTGTATAAAATACTGGAAAAAAAAACCCCAACTTTTTTTCAGAGGAATTAAGCTGGGTGGATAACTAGATATACATTGGCATTGGATTTTAGAGTTTGCAGTAGAACAGTAATTTCGAATGAACAGCTTGCATATGGCAATTGTTGGGATCTGCTTTTCTCCACACCATGTCTTGTAAAAGGGAGCTCTGTGACCCATGGCACAGAGAGATGCAACTGCTGCAATAGGGTTTCTGCCTTATGAAGCGTGAAGAGTCTGTTCTCCCCCAAAGTACAATATTCCTTGAGTTTCTACCTACAAAAATACACAAAGGAAGAATATTTGTTATGAAAGCTCAGAGTTCACTGTGATAGAATCACCTTTTCATTGTTCTGTATTTGCTGCAAAAGCAAGAAGCAAGGCCGTGGTTAAATAAGTCGGAGAATGCACCTTAATTTCTTATTTTCTAGTCTGCTAGAAGAGTTGTCTCCTACGTTTACTTGCACATAACCATAAGGAATATTCCCTGCTGCTGTGGACCTTTCCATCTCCGGAGCTCAGAGCAGCTTTTCAAACAAGAACACGCTGCCTATCACAGAACCTCTGTGGTTCTCAGCAGTCCAGGTATCCCTTGGATCCCAGGCAATATGGAATCCTCAAGACTGCTCAAGGAGCTCTGAGGGCCTTGGTCACAGCTACTTTTTCTTCTGTTCTCACGTATCTTAAGAATTAATCCTGACATGACTGATTTTTTAATAAAGAAAAGAATGACAATTTTTTAAGGCATTAAAAACTAAATTACCACTTTTCGTGTTCTTTTCCTGCCCTTTTCAGAGGTAAAGGGGAAATATGAAAGAAAGGGATAGAAAAAGGAAAATGGAGTTTACAGCATGCAATCATAAAGAAAGCCAGAAAAATAATATTTTTTTCACCCAAGCTTTTAAACATGCAATAAATGTCACACTGACATTTTTACTTATTTAGTAAGAATTTTTGGCCATTTTGACCAATTCACTTGTTCAACTCAGGAGCATTATCAATAGTACATGAGTTTTATCTTGTTCCAGGTTTATGAGTTTTTGCAGAAGGAAGCTGAAAGGTTCATGGTTATTATGCTGATATTTAAAGCCTTTATTGCATGTTGTATTTATACTGGAAAGTTTAAACTTTTCATACTTTCTGAACATTACTTCAATTTTTCTTGTTTTTTTAAGCAAAAAGTAAATACGTGAGGTTAGTGAAAAACACAACAGCTTGGGAGTGGGGGAAGATAAAAACCAAAAGGTAAAATTCTTGTTGTGACACATTTTTAAGATGCTTTCTCATACTCACATGATGGGAAGAATATAGGATGTGCAGAAGCCAGAGGGAGAACTTCTTAGTAATTATTCTGAGGACAGCTTAGAAATATTGTTTGCACAACTCTGGAGAAACTCTTTGCATTCCAGACTCATGATGAAAACAAATGAAAAAGGTGAGTAGTTTCTCAGTTTTGTTCTGTTCTTCTCTCAAAAGCAAGAATGCCAATAAGATGCTGATGATGTTTTTTTGATTCACATGGTGTCTATCTCTGAGGTGGCTTGGTCCTACAGAGCCACAAAATAAAGAGTAAAGAGGTGCACTTGCTGAAGAGGCGGATGAGGAGACAAAAACTTGTCTGCCTCATTTATTTTAGAGCTATAAAAACATTTAGAAGCACCTCTCTGCTCTGAATTCCATCTCATGAATTAAAATACCCAGTAATATGCAATATAGAAGGGACAGCTCATCACAATTCAGCACATAAATATTCAATACTTGTCATGAGGAAAAAATAAGTTGAAGGCTGTTTGTCTCTCAACCCAGCCTTCCCTAAGAGCCTGAAGTAAAGATAAATTTTTAAGGTTAAAAAGGCAAACTAAAAAGGAAAATGTCCTGAAAGGGTGGTAACAACATCGAAGGCAGGGATACCACATTGAGTGAAGCTTTCAGAAGGCCTTGCCCAGCATGGCACTTGCACATGGGCTTAGCAGTGAATGAGAGAATGATCATATGGAATATTCAGAGCTATTCATCCCTCTAAGTGCCTAAGGTGTTGCTCCTCCATGCATTCTTGGTCACAGTAAGGAACTTGAATTTAAGGTATCTGCTCTCCTCTTAGTGCAACGGACAAAATAATTGCTAACGAGGATGAAACATAGATTTATATCCTGTGTGTTCCACAGTGTCTACAATGTCCTTGATAGAGCAGAAAGTCCCTAAGAATGTAATTGCCAAGAATTTCCTACTCTGGAAACAATAGTTCTCTTTTGATCATATAATTGTGCTGGTTCTTTCTGCAACCCACTGCAGTGGTGATTGTCACTAAAAAAGTGGAGTTATTCTAGTTTATCAACATAAATTTAACAGCTGCCAGTTTTGATTAAACCAGATGATGATTTTTGTCTAGAAATCCTTGCTTCTAGGGGCCAAACAGGAGCTTTATGCATTGAAAGGCAGTGCTGGGTGAGTTGGATGACTTCTTAAGGAGCCATCTCTGAGATCATCCATCTTAGGTGCTGGCACAGAGGTCACCAGCATGGTTATTAACTTTTGGGTTTGCCCATGTAGTTCTTGGTTTGAGTGCACACTTGGTTGACTTCTCACTCAGATGAAGTCCAAGCAATTATTTCATGTTGTTGTTTTGCTAAATATCATGAAAAGTCACAGGTTGCTTCTCCATAGCAGGCAATTCAAGCAGGCCAGGACAAGAGCATGAAGTTAATTTGTGTCTACTTTACAAGACCTGTTACTTTCCACTGCCTTTTTGACAAATATTATCAAATGAGTGGAGAGGCATTTGTTTCAGGGCTAGCACAAGCCAGAGGAATACCATGCTCTGTGGCATCCTGTCTGACAAAGCTGTGGGAGGAGGTGATTTCTACTGGTGAAGTCTGAGCCATGTGAATGCTGTCCTCATGCAGGAAAGGCAGTGGTACAACATTCCTTCATGGTTTTTCCTTGAAGATAAGACAGCTTTCTATCAACATCAGAATTGACTGCATCCATGGCTTTAGGCAGAAGCTCCTGTAGGAGTGTAATAAAGCTGAGTTTACAGGGGTTGTGCCAGTACTAAAATGTGAACTTCTCAAATTTCATCTGATCCTCACCCAAGCCTCAGTGTTTGAAAGGTCATAGCACCTATTTACTAATACAAATTTACATGTTCAGTTTCTGCTATAAGAAAACTACAATAAATTCTATACTACCCCTAGATGGCATAATCCCAATGGTAAATTTGTCCCAGTCTCTTTCATAATCCCAATGGTAAATTTGTCCCAGTCTCTTTCATAATCCCAATGGTAAATTTGTCCCAGTCTCTTTAAGATTGTATTCCCTCAATTTAATTTCATTTTCACACAGATATCTGTAGAAATTATTTCATCAATCCACTTTTTTCTGTCATGATATTCAAGAAACTCAAGTAGGTCACTGGCCAGATAAATTTCAGTGAAAAATGAGAAATATGATCTTTTCCTCCCCTCCTTTCCTTTTCAGTCTCATTTTGGAACTGAATATTACCAGCTCTTGGCAGGATGCCAAAATTCAATATTGTGCTCATGGGAACATGAATAATGTATAAAGAGACACTTCAAACACTGTATAAAATCTGAGGCACAAAATGTCTAACAAGGCTAAACCAAAGGCTTTGTAAAAGTTGCAGCAGAACCAATTGTTCAAGTACTCTTCAGACTGTTCCATCCCATTCACCTACAAACACAGATAAGTGGCAGATTTCTTTGCAAGAAACTTCCTAGGTCCTCAGTGAAACAAAGAATAATGTTAAAAATTCTGAATTTAGACCCTAAAAAAAAAAGAAAAAAGAACATATATTTTGGGTTGGTTCCTGGTTTACTTTGGTTTGGGTTCATTTTTTTGTGTGGCTGTTGCTCAAAAATAAATCCATGTTTTGTTGGCAGTCCCAAAATCAAGGGGAAAAATTCCCTAAAATTCCATAAAAATTCCTGGGTGAAACTAGTTATTTTCTACAAAGTTTTCTACCCTGTCCCTTTTTATTTAATATGTTGAGTACCAGATCTACACTCCACACTGTAGAAGAAGCAGAGAGCCTTCTCCATAGATCCTTACTCCCTTCCACTGACAAACATGTCTGAATGATACTACCCCAGAGTTCTGGATGAATAGACGCATTTCTTTATATGAAGTCTTTCAAAATTATGTGTTTGAATCTGTTCTGTTGCAGATATGAATGGGCAATGAAGTATCAAGGTTTAAAATTCAGGATCTGGTTTAGAGAAATAATAGGGGTATCCCCCAAAATGCTTCCTTCTATTTCTGTTTTCTTTATTCTGGGTTTTGCTATTTAGTTGGTTGGTTTTTTCAAGTAGAGTCTAGAAATGCTTCAAATACTAAAAATTATCTTGGCAGTGTTCTTCAGGAAAAAATTATTGACTACGTAACAAAAGTTATAGTCTGTGTAATCCATGAAGTGTGTTGGTGACATTCATATTTTGCCCTTTGGACTAATATTCCAGGACTGGAGCTTTCCATCAGACTTCCTGAGACAAAATTGTGCATTGTTGCCTATAAATTAGAGGCAGGGTGTGAGATATTCAGAGGGGAACATGGTGACTGTGAGTGTGCACTTCTTGAGCCTGGCTCCCCCAGACCTCAGACTTATTTCCATAGGAGTGAATTCTCATTGATGTGTAGAGCAGGAGAAAGAGTTAAAAATGAAGAGGGAAAAAAAAATAGGAGTGAGGGGTGGCACACACCTACAGAACCCCAGTAAGGAATCTGTTGTAAGGCACTGGTGCTCGTCCCACTCACCCTCACTCTGTATATGCATACACATTCACTCAGCACAGGGGAAATTATTTAAGGACTGGCCAAACTCATTGTTACATTAGCTAATTGCAACTTACTATCCCAAAAAAGGGAAAACCAAGAAAAGCTGTGCTTTATTGGACTGTCTGAAGTAGGGATTTCCTGGGGCTACCCTTGCTGTGGCACAGCGCGTTGCAGCATCTCTGTCTGAAGGCTATGCCCAAAGGGAGAGTGCAGCCATATGAAAATAAATGCAAGTGAGATTGTGAATATTGTAGCCCTTCACAAGATATCACTCGGACGAAACAGACAGAAATAAAACTCAGCACTCTAAAAATGTGAGTTACAGAACATGTTCTGATGATGGAGGATAGCAACAAATTAAGAACCTACGTGGCAATAACTGTGAACAATCCTCGAGTGGTTGTCCCGTCATATTCACAGAGCTGTCATTGAGGGTCAGGAGCTGTTTTCTTTATGAACAGTGCCACTCACTATTTCACTATTCAGCTGTTTTCAGTCATTGTAGGCTGAAACTTGGCATTCACATAATCAGCTCAAATGCAAATCTGTCTCTAAAAATGACTTAAATGGGTTAGGCCAAATTTAGTACTGGAGCAGTAAAAATAATAATTTAGGTATGGTTACATATTGTCTGAACAATAGAAATGTCATTTCTAACTAAATGAAAATTCAAAAGTTTTAAAATATAGCTGCCAAAAAAGTGTAAAAAATAGATAAAACTGTCCACATCTCAATGCATGTTAATAATAAATTAAAAAAAAAAAAGGCAAGCACAAGTTTTTCTTTATTCACACAGTAAAAATAAATCTACAAATTACATCAGAATTAGCATCATGCTCTGATGTTTTTCTCCTGGAATGGAATGGCCAAAATTCAGAGGATTATGGTGTAACTGAAGCCATAAGGGAGGCATCTGGTCTTGCCTCACTTTCAGCAGGGTCCACATCCAGTGCAGGCAAGGATCCCCCATTACAGAGTGCATTGCTTACACATTCAGGTCTTATTCAGTGTGAAAAAACTGAACGCAGGACAAGAGAACAAGTGAAGACCAGCCTTTGAGCATTCTTGCTTTATGACAAAGAGGTCAGCTCCAAAAGAAAAGGCTCTAAGCTCCAGGTATTTCAACATCTGTGTTTTGTAGAAACTTAGCCTGCTGCTGGTTTCCAAAACATCCAAGTTTTGGGTCTAAGCCTTCTCTCACTTACACCAAGGCAAATTTATATTTGACACAGCATAGTCGTGAGTACAACTAAATTGTGAGAGACAAAAATCAGATGCACTTTCCCCTCTTCCCTTCATCTAAATATCAGGTAAGTCTTTATTCTCAACATTGCAGCTTTCACCAATGTGCTTTTGAAAAGCATTTTAGCAGGATGGCAAAAGAAAGTTATTGTCAAGACTTCATGTAAGCTGCACACCTCTTTTTCAGTCCTGTTTTCAATCTCTTTCTGGCTGAAAAGAAAAAGCTCCTGAAAATATTTACCAAATTGGGAATAGCATTTGATTGAGAACTTCAAAAAAAGCTAAATGTTGGAACAATTATTTATAGTAAATCAAACACTTCTTATAACTGCAAATGCCCACTTCCATGGCTCTTTCTCACCACATTTTCAAACACTTTGTAACATCACAGAGGGAAAAAAGAGTTGGGTTTGATTTTTTTTTCACTGTTACAGTACATTCTGAAAGCACAGAGTTCATGACCTGCTTCACCACATAGCCATTGGATTCCTACTGCGCTTTACTACTTAAAAAAAAAATAAAAATAGAGAAAGGTCAGCAGCCTTGCCAAAAAACGTAAGTGGAAACAGCTAACATGTATGAGCAAATTCTAGGCATCTCTTAATATGAAGATTTGTTTCTCCAGAGTTACAGAGCCTGTGACAAATGACCACCATGATTAATTACTCATTTTCAGCCAAGCACAAAATTTGAGTTATAATTTGTTAGAAAGGAATAGTCCCATGGAATACTTATTCAGCTGTGAAAAGGCTCAGTTTGTCATCACTTGAAACAGCCAAACAGAATAAAACAAATGTATTGAAAGGCAAATAAATTTTCAGACTGACATATTGTCCTTTTACCAGTGTCCCCACATACATCAGTAGGTGTCATATCTGACATACTGCTAGCAGGGTCATTGTTGTCATATGTTTATTAGTTTCCACAAGTAAGATTCCATCTTATTAAAATGCCAGTGTCAGTAAAAGTTGTTCAGATTTTAAAAACCTTGGCTTGAGAGATAACCTTTTATTCAAGGTCAGAACTTTAATGTTCATGTCATGCATTATTTTTCAAAAATTAAATTATATTTACATCAGCTCCAGGGTTCTTAATTTTGACTAACCCATACTTTTAAGAAATGGGTCCCACAATCATTTTCAGTAATATAATGTATTAATTACTCTGCTGTGTTTAGGGCAAATAGCCACAGCAAGGCACAAGCTGGAAGCATAATTTCAGAGCTGGGGCAATAATTACCTTTTCATCACCTTCTGAGATAAATGAGTTTTGCCAGTTCTGTAGAAAGAACCACAGAATCACAGAATATATATAAGGTAAATATCAAGTTCCTAATTCTGAATGGTCTAAATTCAGTAATAAAATGTCACATTGTTACAGCATCTTCAGTAGAATGCCATGTTAGCCTAAAGGCTCTATGTCACCTCTCGAATTTTCCTTCCTCAAAATAAAAAGTCCTCTCCTTTAATAAGCAAACGGACTCTCCTTTGAACCCTAGCTACTATATTGGAAAGCATGAAGCAGGTATTTGAAAAAAGGAAACTAACACTTTTGCCTTCTTTCCAGACCATTTTCCAGCTGACATTAATCCTAAGGCTATGTTGTATAGGTTTGCATTCATTTCAGGATCACAGTCTCAAAATTTATTCAGGCTGTGTCCCTTGGCTTTGATTGTTCATTTTATGCTACTTTGAGGCACATTCTATTTCTTCTGCTTGTCCCACAGAAACAATATGAACAATACCCAGGTAAATCCCCTTTATTTGAGTAGTTATGGGTGCTTATGTTTGAGTTGGAGGCTGTAAAAAAGTGGTTTAGTTGATGGATTCAAAAGAATCTTGACCCATGTTTATCAGCAATGTGTAGGGCAGTCATATTTTCTTCAGAAAAGACTAGCCTAGAAGAGATACATGTCTTGGAGATACAAATTATGTTTTTTAAAAATGTAAGCATTTGCTCAATATAAGCTTTAGCTGCTTTCCAAACTGATCACTTTAATCCATTTTTAAATCTCAGATTTAAAGAAAAAAAGTATTGGAAAAAAATGGCCATGCTCTCTATTTTTTGAGACAGTGTTTTAAGAAAGTATTTTGACATTTCTCAAAGGTTAAACAAATTTTTCCCTTACATCTAGTTTTTCCTAGTTTACTAGAACAAATCCCAGCTATGGTTTACTAGACAAATCCCAGAACATCTTCACAGCAGCCTTCTATTGGCATTATATCTCTGTTTATCAGTAGATTTTGTAGTTTGTCTTGTCAAGAAACTACTGAAAAATAGGTTCCAATCCCAGTCAGCTTCTGCTTCATGTCTGTAGCTCTTTTCATGTGAAATACATATGAAGTGTTAGATATTTTTCTATGAGTGGGAGGTAACAGCAACACCTCTAGAAAAGTGTGAGAGTGGGATTGGAAGTTGCCAGTTCTGTGATATCCTCATTACATCTATATATGAAATTCTTCATACTGGTGCACTGAAATGATTTGATCTCGAAACTCGTCACTTCCCATGTCACAAACTGTCTGCAGCTCCACTGACAGCACTTCAACAGAGCAGCACAGCCCATGTTAAAATAAACTTCACCTCCACGCTGCAGAGGATTTAGGATGACTGTATTGTACCAGGACCATGCAACTCTGTGGGTCTCATCACAGCAAGGATCCCCCTGGACTTTCTGCAGATGGATGTGTCCTGCCAGTGTCATGGGGTGGAAAGGCTTTATGCAGTGCCCAGGAATGGTTAAACCAGAGATACAAATTCCACCTTTTAATTTCTTCTAGAAATTCTGCTTCAAAGTTTCCACACGTTTGTGTAATTATAGCCCACACAGAAGTTCATTTTGTCTATTATTCATTAATATGTCAATGGTCCACTTAGAATAACCTCAGTTCAGTTTGGTTTATGTTTACATTTTATTCATCCCAAGCAGGAGTTTAGAGTGGTTAGAGCCACATGCAACATTTTAAGCGGTCCTCCAGGTAAAATAAATTACAAAAGCAGATGCTATAATAAGTAAACTAAGAGCATACAGGTTTTGAGTTTCACTTGTCTGAAATAAAAAAGTCACTTTCTTTTTTCTTCACTTTCTGAAATAAAAAAGTCATCAATTTCATCATTCATTGAGGCACTTGTGAAGATATACACATGTATGACCAGGAACAAAATCCATTCCCTGATTTTTCACATCAATTAGTGAAAAGTTGATAAAAGAAATATCTATTCCACTGGTTCCCCAGATTACTTTTCCATAAACACTAAGCATCCCATTTATTTTATCACTAACTATAAAATATACACACAAGGCTCTGGAGGATAAAAATTCTTCCCAGTACCTTGTCTCCACAGAGTTTAATGCCCTCTTATGTGTTTTCCTTGCTCAGGTAATATTTTTGCATCCCTTTTGTCTCAAACAACACACAGGAAAAACATTTTTCTTTAATTCCACTGATAAAGAACCCAAATCCACTTAATTTTCTTGCAACTTAGCTATGTTTAATGAACTAGTACATCCCCATTTCCAGAATCCATCAGAAAGCCTACCCAAATTGGCCTTGCTCCATTACTCTCTATTTCAATTAAATTAATTGAAAAACTAACTGTTTATGAGCTGTTAGGTGTGGCTCCACCTAAACTTCACATGAGAGCATTGATCCCTTTCATGACCCTTCAATTTCCTCAGACAATTCCTCTGCATCTTTGCCTTAGTCACTCACAGGCCAATGTCTGAGACAGGGTAAATTTGGGGCCTCATCAGCTTCATGAGCATTTGGACAACGGAGGATAGTTATTCAGTTAATGCAATAAGCGATCCAAAAAACCCCAAATAATTAACCAATACTTTATTTTAAAATAAATATTTTTATTGAACAGGTTTAGACAAGTATGTCCCTTTGACAATTCAAAGTGATCTTTTATAGAAAAGTTGAAGTTAATAAGTTAATAAATTCACTTATATAATTTAATGTAACAAAAAAGGAATTAATCTTATTTAAGACAATTTTTAGTTCACTTGTTTTATTATTGATGATTATTTACCTCTGTAGTAGTTGAAGATGTATGGGAAACACACAGCTGAACAGTTTTACTCTTCTGGCTTTTATGAGAAAGGAAACACTGAGCTCAGAGGATCAGGTTTCTACTCGATCCCATTTGACATGTCTCATATTCTTAGTAAGACTTTTCCCACCATTAGTAGTGAGGAACTTTTTTAAAAGTGAAAATGGAATTAAAAAACCCAAAACACCAAAACCACTCACAAACCAAACCCAAAAACTAAGCCTCCCCACTATGAGACATTTGAGACAGAGAAGCATCGGCCAGAGAGAGAGAACAGAAAAGGTATCAGGGTTTTATGTCTGTATTCAGAATGAGGAACAGTGTGTTTTCTTGACATACTGGGACCAAATAATTGTATTTGCTGCGAGCCAACTTTGCCATCTGTGCTATGGGACACCTCTAGGGAAGATGCAGTCATGGGAGCCTTGGGAACTAGCCTGTCTCTGTGAGACAGGTAATGGTGCTCAGATGTAGATCCTGTCACAATGAAGTCCCAAGAGATGAGTTCTCCTTTAAGCAAATAATGGATTCTTTCCTTTTCAAGATGCATTTACTAAAGTTGATATAATTTACCTTATTGTTGAGAAAAGTCAGGCATAGAGTCATGTAAATACCAAAATTCAAAGATAAAACAGTTAAGGTCTAATTTCCCATTCATCAGTCTTTGGGTTTAAATCTATTACTTGAAATTTAATCACCCAGAGGTCCTGTTCACTGTGTTATGTTCCCTTTCAGATGAGGAGAATGTGACTTATCTCATGCTTGATAAGTCCTAAAATACACTCTTCAGCTGGTCATGCTGCTCTTTTAGGATATTTTGTTTTCATTTTACTCCTCAGTTAGCCTCAGTTACTGTAAACATTTCATAATCTCTCAATGTATTTGGGTCCCCAATATGTTGCTTATGCCAATGAAGAAAGAACAATGCTGTCTGCATCTCTATTGCTAAAACAAACCTTGTGCACAGCATGTGGCTAATGGTGGAGGGAGGACTCCAAGTAGATAAGTAACCAAGATAATAGGAGGAATGCCAGAACTAGAGTGAATTTCCATAGGCCACACCTAACATTTGGTACTCCTCCTAACTCAATTCAGAAAAATCCCTGCTGGAAATTTCTCCATGAAAACCTTCCAGGGAACACATCCTTTTAAATAAGGATATGCTTGATCTTACACATACGCTTATCTACCATCTCCTACATGGCTTTCCCAACCTCAGGCATCATGCCTACTGAGCAACAGTAAATAAGGACAGCAGAGTTTCAGACAGCAACCAAACCACTTTTACCTGTAATTAAAACATCTCTCATTCTGGTATCTGTGCTAAAATGTTCATCATACAACTTCAAGGACATCTTTCCATATCCAAATGTTCTGCAACTATTTCTTGTTATTTAAGTCACCTCTTTAATGTGATCCACTCAGGAGTTACTTGTTATTCTCAAATTGTTGCCCAATGAAATGAAACCACCTGCCATTCTCCTGAAATGTTTATCTTATCCATTCTTCTCCTTAAAAAAAAAATTGTCTATGCTTCAGCACATCCATCAATCAAATTTCTAATCATAACTAAATTAAATTTTTGAATAGAGAGAGAAAAGGTAGCCAAGCTGAAAGGCAAATGCAGAATTCCCTCAAGGATCTATAAGTAAAATAGATATGCATGAAGTCACTGAGTGGTGTAAAGAACTAGATGCTGGGATGTCGAAAGCATTATGAGATGCAAAATAGAGATCTGTTGAACATGACCCTGAGATTTTTGCTTTGCTGCACTCTTATGATGTTATGCAAAAAGGCTCCAGCAGAATACATGTAAACAGTACAGATAAGCAAAGGGAAAAGTCAGAAATGTGAAAATCTGAAACATCAAAACCTAAACTTTAAGTTATTCTCTCATCACTAGGAAGAAAAAAGTAATTGCAGAAATCCACTCCCCTCAAACTGCCATTCCAACAGAAGACCATATCTGTCACTACTCTGGAAGTGATGTAGGCATGTCATAGCCTTCCAAAGTTAGGTGAGATAAATTTCACACACTTGAGATGGAATATGTTATATTTGAGACAGGGATTGACACAGTCTTTTGTGGTAAGGACACCTAGGAAAATCAAAAGTAATGAAGAATGTAAGTGCTCTGACTATGGTTGAGACATCATCAGAAATTCTGATAGAGACAGTTAATTGTTTTGCCATGTACTGATTTACACCTGCAGGTGCAACTTGGAAATACCTGTGTAATATTTTCTTCCACACTGATCAGTTAGTTAAAAGCTAAATGAACAGTTCCTAATACATCTGTGATCCTCATTTGCTGGCTATGCACGAGTAATAAGCGTTCACCAAAAAAAAAGAGTGCATAATAAATGGAGGTATTGGGGCTTTTTAATCCACATGCATGACAAGCTTCATTTCACACACAAAATATTCAAACCAGCAATGAGAAAAGAGAATGTGAAAAGGCCCTTCCCACCCTTCTGTTCAATAGCCAAACGTAATCACAAATAAATTTCAGGAAAACTAAACGTTATTTCAAGTTCTGTCTTTTTGAGTGCTTCAGGGCAAAATGACCTAATCTGCACTAATAATATCTATAAACTAAATTCAACCAAATAACTCTCTAAAAAAAAAATAGATATACAGAAAAGACTGAAAATCAGCTATGTTCTGCATCACAAGATGAGGCATACACTTTGCTTCTGCATGGAATACCTGTGTTTTTCAGGAGCACTCAAGACTACAGAAGCTCCCAGTGCTCCTCCTACCTTGCTACATGAACAACACAGTTAGTGCTTGACAGCTGGGGCCAAAGCCTTGCTGCTTTACTCACATACATAATCCCCCAGTACTTACAGGCCAGATTGTCCTTTCAGTACCTCTGCTGAAATTTTATGGCAAGTCAATTGTCTTTTCTTCAGATGTATAGATTAACTAGGTCATAACCTACCCCAGTGGGAGCATTGAAAAGAACAGCACCAGCAACATTGTTTTCACCTGCAGAATTGAAAGGTACCCTCGCTTTTTCCTTTTAAATTTAGGGAGAGTTGTGTCATAATGAAAGCAAAAGTAACAGCAAGCACACATGGTGTTGCTAGTTCTTTTTAATTTATTTGATTTCACTCTTTCATGGTAATGTTTCTTATATTAAAGAAAAGAAGATTTTTATAGGCTTTCTGCTATGAATATTCCCTGGCTTGGGCAAATGTTTCCTGTAGATCTACTACATTCTGTAAATTCAGCCTGCTTGTATCAATACAGAAAAGCATTACCAAGTTGTACTTTATCTGAATTTTAAAATTTGAAACTTTTGAAGTTAAAAAGCTCTTTGAGAACAATTAGTGTCCTGCTGGTCATTTGACTAACATAACTGAATGTTGCAAGATTACCATTGAAAATAAAAGCAGAGGTACGATCTGTGTCATGTATACCAAAAGAATAATAATCAAGTCCTCCATGTAAAATGCTATGAATTATATTTAATAAGCAATGGCTTGCAATCTGAGTCACTAAGTGTTGTATAATTATAGAATTCAAGCTCTAGTTCTGAACAGGAGCTTTATTTCCTGTCTAGTTTCAGGACTTAACACATACTGATCACTGTTAAATCACCATTCTACAACTTTAGGGCAAAGTTCAGTGTTATTTATGAAAATATTCTTTGCTACTTTTGACAATTATAAAAATTCAAAACACAGCATAAGTGTTACTGAAGAGAAAATGCATAAGCATGCTGACTGAGGCCCTTGGGTCCAGAGCAAAGAGGAGCTCAAAGAACTCTACAGTTCACCTTTGTGATACATAGACATATAGATTAACTAGGTCATAACCTACCCCAGTGGGAGCATTGAAAAGACCAGCAGCAGCAACATTATTTTAGCCTGCACAATTGAAAGGTGCTGCCCTTAGCCTGGGAAGGGTTTAGCTCCTATCACACACAAAAACCCCCCAGGCTGTTCACACCTGTGCTGCTTAGTAACAGTACCTTTCACTTTTTAGAAGCATTCTAAGAAATGCTATTGACTTTACACCAAAGACCCTTTTCTACAGAGAAGCTGCAGAAGAGCTGGCAGAAACAAGGTGGCTCTTCTTCTGGCAACACAAGGGTTCCTACAACAGAGTCCTAAATATGTTTTTTGTGCTCCTTTATGTTCCCATGTGCCATTAAACCTTGAATTTGACCTTGAGTTTTGAACAGATCTTGTATTACTCTGATACTGATAGCAATGAATCTTAAAGGATATTCACGATTCATCAGAGCAAACTGACCCTAAAAATAGACCCTAAGAACTATTTCTATTGAATGAGTACTCTGTGTTAACTTATTGTCTCTCCACAGCAGTGATGACAAGTCTAGTGTAGAGTAAAAGACTGCTTGCAGGTCATGGAGGAAGGGAAACGACAAAACAAAAAAAATCAGGTCAAAAATTTGGGTTAATCTCTCTTGACAGCATACAAAAAAGATACTGTGATAGTTTCAATTTATTAAATGCTAAATTAATCCTTTAATAATATAGGGTAAAACACCTACCACACTGCACAAATATGTAAGTATGTGGGGAGTGCTGGTCTAAGAAAACTCTGCTTATGAAAGAAAGGATGCAATCAGTGCTTCATTCTCCTGACTGATAGGCTGTGCTTTCATGCAGATTACTGGAAGTCATTTTAATATTAATTCCAAATGTGATTACGATTGCTTGCTTTGTTCCAGTGTCTCACCAGACCAGTCAGGAATTTCCCCATCTGACACTGGCATTGTGTATTCTGTATAATGAAAAGGCAGCCCTGCTCCCCAGCAGCCTGAGGAAATGCTGGGAAGCAGCAGGTGCATCCCCAAGAAACAGGGGAAAACATTGAGATAATTGAATACCTGTGAAGTAGTAGGGGTTGTGTGATGGTGGTTGCTTGTGGCTGGCTAACCCAGCTCATGGACTGGATGGACAAACTCTACTTCATGGATGTCCTATCTCCATGTGGAGGAGGCAATCTGCTCACCTTTCCCCCCAATTACTTCTTCTTTGAGCTGTTTCCATATTGCCAGGACTCTCTGATTTTGGGACTTGCAATAGACAATGTAGATACCAGGCAGGAGCATCTTTCTCCTTCATGAAAAAAATCTTTGCACAGAGTTGCAAAAAATGCTGGTATCAAGTTTGGTTTTGAACATATACAATTTTAAATTACCAAGGCTAAAAACCTGTCTATCACTTATCATCCTAGGTGAAAAAAAGACAGAGGTTATTGGTTCATTCTAATGAACCTACACACAAGTGTTTTTGCATGCATGTAGTGTACTTTTAATGTAGTATGTAACAAAATAAATTTTCAAAACCCTGTTCAATATGCTTTGGCATTATTTCTCATAGGCTAGTGCTCTCCCAGTGACTCCAAATACTGCTTTGAAGGCTAAAAGATAATACAAGCTATTTGATGAACTTGCCTTACAAGATACACACTCACATAATTTACTCTGGATTTTCAATGGAGCAACAAAAAATGTTCAAAAAATAAGAAGATTAAGTATGAAACAACTGTACATACATATCTCATTGGAGCTAGGGTCAAGCATCTTTGGGATGGTCTCCATCTGAAAGAACTTATATCATACAGCACCAAGAGAAGTGGAAGAAGAACACCTAGAAAAAAATCAATTTAAAAAAAAAAGAAGTAACTTCATTTATTTGGGGGAAATACTGCACTGCTCTTCCCTTCCAGCAAAATAGTTTGGGAAATTTTCCTGATTGGCTTCTATGTGGTTTTGTCCACAAATAACAAACACACTTTTTTGCAGTTACTTGCAGTCGTCTTGTATCAGCAAATCAAAAGTGAAGGCAAATAACATGGCTGAATAGCTCCTGCTTCTTTTTAAACCATCTGAGAAGACAAGCACAGAACATCTAAAAGAAAGTGAGTGACATCTGCCCCTGAGCGTGGTTCATAACCTCCGGGTGTGACCGTCACAGGCTTCCTGCAATTTGTCACAACTGACCCGGGAGCGATTCACATTCTGTCTCCTCTAGTTTCAAGGGTTTCACCAGATGTCAGTTAAAAATACATATATTTATAAAGTGATTAGTGTAATTAATGCCTCAAAAATAAATAAAAAAAATCGTTGAATTGGGAGTGACAGTAAGAACTGGAGTAAGATAAACTAGTAGTTCCTTTCATTATTGTTTTTCCCTTTTTTTGTGAAAAAGCTTGTTCATATGAAAACATGAATTCCCTTTACCTTTCAATCACCAGATTTCATGGCTGTGTGTTACTTTACTCAGGCAAATGTTCCCAGCAATGTGTATGTCTGCTATAATTAATTTTGAAAGAAGAGCAGACATGCAAATTGCCATTCACTCTCAGTGGATTATCTAGACCCAGACTTGCTACACAGTGAAAGGCAAAGTTGCCTCTGATTGTACCAAAATGTCAAATAAGCTGGATGACTGTAATACACAATGTAGATTAACTGTGTTTGATGTAGGTTTGTAAGGAATTAAAACATATATTTCCTCTGTGAGGATAATTTTTCATGGTTCTTTCTCAATGTTGCTCTTTTCCTCTGCATTTGTTATCAAATCATCATTAACTATATCAGAGCCTCCACCATTAATCATATCAGAATTGCTACTGCCATGGGAAACAAGCAAACAAACAAAGTATATGAGGCTAAGATTAGGAAAAAAACCCACCCCAACCACTCACCCCTCTGTGACCAGTGGCCAGACTTGGAGTGATGATCTTAAAACTTTCCCTGCTATTAAATAAGATGAAGCTATGAATTCCAATTCAAGCAATAAAGACGCAGGAAACCTTGGCATTTAGTATAATATACTCTGGAGCATATGTAGAAAATTCATATCAGCTCTTGTTTTTATCAATGTAATAAATTAGCTAATTAAAAATAGCTAAGTAACCTATTATTTGTAGCTTAAAAATGGACTTTCAGACTAGAGCTACTGTTTTGACTGGAACTAGTTCTGCTAGCAGGGTGTAAGTTAAGATAGCAATGACCATTCTGTACTTCTGTTACTCTGTGCCTGAGAAATTGCAAAGAAAAGTTCCTGAAACCTATGCAAAATGCCTCATAGTTTTTATACTATGCAAAGAATCCTTTCCATATTTATTCTTTTTATCTGGTATTCAGATTGCACTTATAACAAGCAAGGGCCTTCTCTCTGACTTTGTTTTGTTGGATCTCTACGCTGAGAACTGCAGGTCTGTGTTTGGAACCCAGAGATGTCACAGTATTTCAGAGAAGTACACCAAGTACTTTAGGTTGTCTTTTGAATTGCTTTTGGACCTTGAGCCTGCTGAGGGCTGAGATATATTAACTTGGCTACACATCTCCTGGATGCCCAGCCAGCCTGGGATGGAACATATTCAAGTGGATAAACTAAAACTGATGGCAGTACTGATGTACCAAAGCATGGTCTGACAAGGACCAAATAAAGGTTATCAGCTTATGCACAAACAACCTATGAAACCAAGTGTGTGCTTTAAAATGAGAGGAGAGGAGAGGAGAGGAGAGGAGAGGAGAGGAGAGGAGAGGAGAGGAGAGGAGAGGAGAGGAGAGGAGAGGAGAGGAGAGGAGAGGAGAGGAGAGGAGAGGAGAGGAGAGGAGAGGAGAGGAGAGGAGAGGAGAGGAGAGGAGAGGAGAGGAGAGGAGAGGAGAGGAGAGGAGAGGAGAGGAGAGGAGAGGAGAGGAGAGGAGAGGAGAGGAGAGGAGAGGAGAGGTTTTAAGCAGGGAAAAAGAAAAGGAAAAGGAAAATAGTAAAGGAGATGGGAAAGGTAGAAGGAGATGGAGAAAGAAAAATGAGAAATGAGAAGAGGGAAAGGAGAAAAAAATGTAGCTCAAATACACTCTTTGCAAGTCCTAAAAATTAGTTATTTTCACCACCAGTAGCACCAGCAGAAGGATAAGTGCACAGCATCATGTAGAAAGTTATACAAGTAAGGTAGGAGCAGAGCCTTCCAGCAGTGCTCAGTACTCAATGCAAACACAGAGTTACAAATTCTCTTGGGCAGCCAGTAAACCAAACCATTAGGGAACCTGCCTTTTGCAACCACTCCACTTCTGGGAACATAAAACCCCATATAAACTAAAAATAAAATAAATGCTTCATTAAAGCCCCAAAAGCTTTTTTCCAACAAGAAGAATCTGTAGGATAGGTAGGGATACATAACTTGGCCAAGTAGTTTGCTGTGAGGGATTCAGCCTGCCATCGTACAACGGGTTCTTAACACATAGAGCAAATTAAGAGTACATTGATAGCTGCCACAGAACACCACCTTCAGAAGGTTTTCATCCAACAACATGTTTCTTGTTTTCCAGGATTTGGCCTCACCTACAACACATTTTGCTAAGAGTTATTTTAAAACTGTGAATGTGATGATAGCCCAATCACTCAAAACTTAAGCAATGAAAATATGGCAAAAAAAAGAGCTGTTGTATAAAGAAGATAGCTAAATAGAATGGTTTAGTTTGACAGAAATAGAAAATATGACTCAGAAAGGGAAAAGAGTTCTTTGCCCTTTAAAAAATCAGTCCTGTTCTTCCTCTCTCTCTTACACAGGAGTATTTCAGGGAGAGTCTGGTGATGCTGCATTATTGATGTGATACAGGTCTCCAGTGGAAACAGATGTGATATGTTTGGTTTCCTCTGATAGCCTGGGCTGAACACAAAGCAAATTACTGAGTGTCAGAAGACTTGGGTTCAAAGCACATATTTAAAAGAAGTTCTTAAATAATAAATCTTAAATTTCAAGCCTGTTGCATAACCAAAAGTTATATATGTACTAAAAAAATGTGTCCCAAATGATTTTGCTGAGACAAACTGCAAATGACATTAAAATGCATATGTGCAGCTTTAGGATTTGTTTGGTCTCAAACCAGGAACTGATGGTTGGAGTGAAAGATGCAAAATGGCATGGTCTGGGTGAACATAGAATTGCAGTATTGTTGAGGCTGGAATACATACAATTTAATTGAATATGCATAACCTCTCTGACAATTTTCCCAATCTGTGTTGGAAGTCTTATTTTTAAAGACATCATTTGACAAATATTTTCATTATTGCCCTTTGCTTTCTGCCAGGCTGTTTTATCCACACTCTTCGACACAAGAGGTCATGTAGAGGTAGAAGATAGCTGGTTTTGCTCAGGCTAGGTAAAACTCCAGCTTCAAAAGAACTCTAAGTCTACTGTACAAAACCCCAAGTTTTCAGTCCACCCACCCCAGCAAACACTCCTATGTACATTCAGGAGCAACCCTAAGCCACAGGATGAGCTTTCTGTATTAACTGAAAAACCTGCCCGAGATTTGCTTTTCTAGATCATGGTGAATCTCTAACAAGACTTGACTGAAGCAATCAGCAGCCATCTCCTCCCAAGAATAAGTGCAGCACTGTGACGGGACGTGTTGGATTACGCCTCACTAAGGTGATAGCTTCAATTTAATCACTTTTCAGAAAGTAGCTCAAAAGAGAACATTGTTTCCCATTCTCTGCTGAAATTGAGATATTCGGGGTGACACCGCTAACGGATCTCAACTGCCGCTTTCTTCTTCAACCTCTTGCTTCATCTTTTCACCTGCTTCTTGACTTTCTCCATAAGTATTCCGGCAAACCTGGGGGGGGGGGGGGGGAAACGCAAAAGTGAGGAGTCTGAAGATGAGGCTGCCAGCACGGGAGTGGCGGAAAGCAGCCCGGGGGCTGTCGCGGCGCTCGGGGCGGGCCCTGAGCGGGCGGCGCCGCGGTGCTGCGGGGCGCGGCGGCGATCGGGGCGGGCGCAGGTGCGCAGGTGGCGGGGGCGGCGGCCGCCCTGCCGCAATTTCCCTGTGTCACGGCTCCCGTCGCTTGGCAACGGCGCCGGGTCCGGCCGCCAGCCGCGGAGCCGCGCTCCGCCCGCAGCGGCGGCACCGGCCCCGGCCCCGGCTCAGGCTCCGCCAGGAGGGCGGGCGCGCTGCTGCGGGGGGCGGCCCCGCGGCGGGGAGGATGCGGCGTGGCCAGGGGGCAGCGCTCCCGCGGAGCTGCCTGAGGAGGCGCCCGGCCGCGGCGGGGCCGAGGGGGCGCCCGGCGCTCGGCCCAGCCCCGCCGCCCGTCCGCCGTGAGGGGCTGTGAGCGGCGGCGGGGCGGGGATGCTCGCTCGGGCTGGAAAGTTTCTTCCCCACGGCGGCTCGCCCGCTTCCCGCCCGGACTTCTCCCCGGCTCTCCCCGGTAAGTGACCGCGCACCTCCGTCCTGAGCGGGGGCTCCGTCCGTGCGCCGGCGGCTCCCGACCGGCGGAGCTCGGCGCTGTGCCGCGGCGGCGGCGGGAGCCAGCGGCCGGAGCCAGCGGCGCCCCAGCGGTCGGTGCCGGGCGTCCCGCCGGCCGGAGCCCGGTGAGTCCCGCGGGCGAGCCCGGGGAAGCAGTTAGGGCGGGTGCTGTTAGTGGTGTTACAGCGGTGTTTGGGCTTCGCCGGGCAGAGTCGTGGTGCGTGCGGGTCCGGCTGCCGGCGTGGATCGGGGGTCTCGGTCCGTTCGTGCGGGATGCGGCTCCAGCCGCCGCTCCCGTCCGGGCGGTTTCACGGCACTGCGGCCGCTGGCCATGGCCGGAGGCGCGGCCGTGCCCTCCTTCGCCTGCCGAGCGCTGCTCTCGCCATCGCCGAAAGTAAGTGCCAGGCGATGCCGGACTGGGAGCGTTCCTCGGAGCTGATGACCATCTGTTATCACCGTGGAGAGGAGACGGGCAGCTGGCTAGTGGGGCGGCAGAAAATGAGATCAAAGAATCGGCAATTACAGCAAAGCATGCCCCGAAAATTACACTTTTGCATCCACAAAATGTGCTCTCTTTTCTTTTTTTTTCCTATTTTTAATAGAAATAATAGTTCAGCCATAGGAAAGAGAAATCTCTGCCCTTTGTTTTGAGCGTGCAGTACCTCGGAGAGTAATTTAACAACGTCCTTGCTGACAACACCCATCTTTTTTTGTTTTTTTTCTGGGGAAAATACAAACAGAATAAATGGGACACAATATTGCTGCATATGTGGCAATTCTGGCATTAGAACAGAAAAGACATGGTATTTAAAGGCTGAACAGTCATAGAGGGGCAAGGGGCTTTTTTTTTAGGTGCTTACTTAATTGCCTTTCAGTGCAATTAATTGAACTTTGTGAGTCGTATTATATTCAGTGATGTCATCTTTTGCCCCGTCAAAGAAAAAAAATAATACGATGCTCAGAAAGAGAAAAGGGGGAGGGAATCCTGCTTCTCGGTATAATGAAGAAATAGGTTCCAAAAAGAATTGCACAGTGCAGAAATGCTCCTACACACTGTGTGGTTTAGCTCAGATCACGGGAACAGAGAGATGAGTTCTGATGGTCCAGTAAGACAAAAGCCACAAATGCTCAGTGTTTTGTCCTCTGCCAGTTTCCCTGCAAGCACTTTTTAGGTGCTTTCCCCAGGTGACTCATGGAGTTTCACTTCTCTAATAGGATTTGACCTTCCATCTCTTACCTGCCAGCCATCTCCCCTTTCTGAGGGCAGGGAGGAGGGGGTTGAATTTGTCAGTGTTACATAACAGTTACCTGGAACATTGCACATGTTCCCAAACTAGGGATGCCTCTAGACCGCAGGCAAGAGATGAATTTCTAATATTGCAGATCAAGTGCAAATGGCTCTGAAAAAAACTTTTCACAAGGCACCACTTTCCAGGGTTTAAATGTTTCCTTTGTGCATTTCACAGTAATTCCTTTCCCACTCATTTAAGCAAGACATGTCATATGCTTAACCCTCCCTACAGTAATGTGTAAGTAGAGTAATGAAACAAATGGAATCTATAGATCAAATACACTGCCTTCTTGCTTTTATTTCTCCCATCCCCTCAAATCCTGCATGACATCACTAACCACAGTTAGTGTGCACTGTAACCCCAGAACATATCAGGGAATGGGGCTTGGCGTCCTCTGAGCTCTGGTGCTTTGCAGGCTCCTTCTGAAATGAGTGAGATCTTTTTTTGTTCACTCTAGTAGATACTACTGGGTTTGTCATTTACCTGGAGTATAAAGTAATCATTTAGCTATTTGGCAGGAGTATAGTGGGACACGCAGCCACTTTGATGCTGTTGTTCTGCCTGTTTCTTTCTCACACACAGGAGCTGTGTGGGCAAGGGAGTTCTGCCTATTGGTGTCAGCCTCCATCCCACTTGTTCAGGGTTTTAGTTTCCAGGACTTTGAAGGAGGAAA
Organism: Ammospiza nelsoni; assembly: GCF_027579445.1. Classification (NCBI taxonomy): domain Eukaryota; kingdom Metazoa; phylum Chordata; class Aves; order Passeriformes; family Passerellidae; genus Ammospiza; species Ammospiza nelsoni. The sequence goes on from NC_080633.1 coordinate 103,922,875, forward strand.
GGCAAGCAGACACATCTCTTGCGCTGCAGGTCTGTCCTTGGTTCTCATCATCTTCTCTTCTCCCTTTCACTGCAGGAGCTGGAGTGGCCGTGGGGGGCAGTGCGCTGGTAGCCAGCCATGATTGCCACTGGAGGCCTCCTGAGGATCTCGGCCAGGAAACAGGATCCCTTGAAACCCCAGAGCCAGCTCCCCAAACGCAAACGCAAGGCCAAAAAGAAGCGCAAGAATGACGTGGTGGTGGTGAAAGGCAAGCTCAAGCTGTGCTCCCTCTCGGGCTTCATCGCCCTCTGTGGCATCCTGGTGCTGCTGGTGGGCATTGCCTTGGCTGTGGTGGGCTACTGGCCAAAGCCCAGCCAGGTGTACAGGGAAAGCAGCTTTGGCAAGGGCCGGCACCCAGCACCACAGGGCGGCACCCACACGAACCGCTCCGAGAGCCAGGGAAGGCTGCAAGCAGGGATCCACCTGGAGTCACCCCCTGGAGCCAACACCTCCACCACTGCTACCCCTGGTAGGTCTGCCCCTACTTCCTCATCCCCCCAGGCCTCAGCAGGTTTCCTTTTTCATCTTTTCTCGAGCTACTTGCATTCAGACAAGCTGAAGGTGCTGGGCCCTCTGATCATGGGTATCGGCATCTTCCTCTTCATCTGCGCCAATGCGGTGCTGCATGAAAACCGTGACAAGAAGACCAAGATCATCAACCTGCGTGACCTCTACTCCACCGTCATCGATGCCCACAGCCTGCGGGCCAAGGATGGAGGCACCCCGGCCTCAGCCCCTCTCAATGGCTTTGTCAACTACATGCAGGCCCGGGGCCTGGAGCTGAAGCCCGGCGGGGAAGGCCTGGGTGCTGCAGCCATGCTGGCCAAGAGTTCGTGGCCACCAGGACTGGGTGTCTCCCTTTCCCCACCGGATCTGGTGTCCTCACCGCAGCGTTCCTCCTTCTGCAGCCCCCCGCAGCCACCCAGCCTGGCTGAGGCTGTGTACAGCGTCTGCCGGGAGCGTGCCGCCCTCGCTGGCCGCCCCGTCACCAGCCCACCCTGCAGCCCCGCGGGCAGCTGTGGGCGCTGCAGCACAGCCAGCTCCATCGTCGGCTCTTCGCTGAGCACCTTCACCCTCCTGCCCTTGGGGCCGAGCAGCGGAGGGGGAGGCTGGCACAGACCGCCTGGGGAGCGGGGAGCCCAGGAGATCCCACGGGGGGAGTTTGAACTGAGCCTGACTGACCTCAGCAGCAGCCCCATCAAGGGAGGCTGTGGCACAAGGAGGCACAAGCTGGTTGTCAGACGGCAGAGCACCAGCTGCTTGCCCGATGCCAGGTGTCCCCTTTCCCCTGAGCCACCTCGGTCACCAGCTGTCAGGAGGGTCCTGGAATCCAGCCTCTTGGTAAAGGCGTCTCCTAGCTACTCTGAATCTCTAGATCTGGGAGGATCGCCCCCTTCAGCTCCTCCTGCCATCACCAGGACGGACTCCCAGAGCTCCCAGTCTGAGCCTTCCAGCAGCAATAAGGGCTACAGCCACTTGGAGGAGGCAGGCACCTCCTTGGAGTCAGTTGCCAACACCACAGCCAGTAAAATTCAGGACTGTGAGGAGGAACCAGTTGATCAGATGGACCCCCTCAAGGCTACCAGCAGAGAACAAACAGGGGAGCAATCCCAGCAAACTCAAAGACAGTACACAAATAAAGAGAAACTCTTTATGATTTCTAGGTCACATGCTGCATTAGGGCTGGAGGATGGGGAACTGGAGAGTACGGGCATCTAAATAAAACAGAGACAGCAAGAGGACACCTTGCATCCCTCCACACCTTCCCCGCTTCTTCATCTCCTTGTGGACTAGGAAAACAATCAATATCCAAAGAGCTGCACTATGTTACCCTTGAAAATTGAATTCCATAGATCCTGTAGATGACTTCAGGAAGAAAAAAGAAAATCCTTTCTGTCTTTTCGTGATTGTATGTTTCATGCAACCCAAATTGTATTAAATATCCACAGTCCAGCAAGTTCTTTGGATCAGGTTAATACAATTTTGGATGGTATAGCTGTGCACTTTACTGTTTTGATTTTTAAGTGCCCCTTCTTCTCCTCTGATTTCTTTCTTGCTGATTTGCCACTAACTGCTTGAAAGCTGCAGGCACCTTTTTAGCTCAAAAGCAACGTGGTCTTCAGAAAGAAAGCCGAGCTCTCTCTTTGTTTTGGTTCAATTAGTAAAACATTTGCAAGGCCTTAAGGATGATGTACCTTGACAAAGAATGAGTTTGTTTAAATTCTGGAAAAAAATGACAGTTTAGAAGAGACTGGAGCAGAACTGAGCTCTGAAGATTTAGTTAAAACCATTACATTCCTGAATCCAAAATACTTATTATTACATGATACTTTATCAAAGTATTATTACACATGTATTGACTAATAGCATTAAAAGATGTTTTTTTAATAAAATATTTACAAACAAAACCTACAAAAAAATTTCTTTATTTTGGTAAGTAATTACAGATATCACAAACTTTCGTTTTATACTGTGAAAGATTATAGAAATGCTATGAAGCCAAAGGCTTGCTTTATACTTTTAAGGAGGTAATTAATAATTTATGTGTAATTTTCAAATAAATACTGATTCAATCCTTGAGAAATCACACTGTAATTCAACTAGCAGATTCTGTCTCCATTTCTGACAGTGCTCTGTGACAGACGGCCTAAGAAATGTGACATCTTGACATTCTAAGGGGAAAAAAAACTAAACGTTTGATCTTCTATTCATATTAGGGTTTTTTGTGAGATTAATCTTGAACTGCATCATCTTCCTTCTGGATTTTTCAGTTCCCTTATAACTGTTGCATTAAGCCTTTCTGCTGTTGCGGTTCCTATTCGTGAATGCATGTGCATAAGCTTAAAATTAAGGCATAATGATAACCCTGTCAGTCTCATAGCAGCTGGTTGTGCTGAAGTCAGCAGCAGTTTCTCACTGAGTTCAGCATGATGAGGATTTCTTCCTGCATGAAAGAGCACCAGGTTTCCTGAAGCCTGGAGAATACTTTGCCTGTAGGAAGAGTTTTGGTAAATTGATGAGCTGTTTTCATTTTCCTAGCTGCAGCATGGCAGCCACTCATGTTTTGTCAAAACAGCTTTATGCACTCAGGAGATTTTGTCAATACTTCTGATTTTAAATATGGATGTGGCATTTCTCTTCTATGGGAAGAGAAATCAACATTAAACAAACACAATGTGTAGGCAGACAGAAATATTTCTGTTGCAATTAAAATTTTTCATGTGGTTCCATGTTTTAAAGTGCTTAGCTACATATTTACTTACATTACAGTAGATTGAAAGATGGACTATAACTATCACTAAACACAATTGCATTTAATAAGCCTGCAAAATTCTGTAATAAATAAGACTAATTTAAAAGAAAAGAAGAAAAGAAAGAATAATTTGCCATGTAAGATTCTTGAAACGGGAGAAGCAGAAGGTGCTTGTCCTTGTTCTCTTGATCAGGAGAGATCCAGGTGGCAATATCTTTCCTCCTGTCAGTGGTAACCAGTGCACTGACAGTATGAATGTCAGTGTGGCGTTTTTTGCTGCTAAACTGCTAGCACACAGCTGGCAAAAATCCATTGTAAAACTGTCTAGGTTGGCATGGGGTTGGATTAGGCACCACAGGAGGTGGTGAGCAGGTGGCTCAGCTGGTGCTGGCGTATGCATGGATCTCTCCTGTCAGTTCTCCATGGGCATGTGCTTCTGCTCCTTCTCCTGTGACGTCCAGCAAGATTTATGAGATACATGTGAGCAGAGATACCTAAGATACCTGGTACTGATGCAGACTCTAGTTACTGACAGAGCTGAAGACATCCTGTTTATGTCTCACACTAAAACCTTCCATGGAGGTGAAGGGAAAAGACAAGCTGTGTGCTACTTACCAGGGCGTGGAATCCTCATGAAGATGTGACAGGAGTTTGTTTAATTCTGAGAGGGGGAAACATGCTTTTTAAAATATTCTCAGTAAATATTTCTTCTGTCATCTGAAGTGTGCTCTGAAAAAAAAACCACCAAAAAAACCCCAGCTTTAAAAAGCCTTTGGTTACTCCTTAGATTGATTTAAATCAAAGCAGGCCAGTAATTATTCTGATGATCAATTTACTGCAAAGTCTTTTGAATGACAAAATTATACCAGTTTGTGTTTAATAAGTAAAATTATAGCTTGTTCCTCTGTTGTCAAAAAAGATGTGAAACATGAACTTTCATCAGTTGAGCTGGATTTTTTAATAACAGCAGCAAGAAGTGATTTTCTAGCATATAAATTACTATGCAGAGAAAGCTGCCTCTCTGTCTTTGCAAGTCATTATTTTTGCAGATTTATTACTTAAAACTATTTGTTGAGCAATTTGTGCAGGGATGGAATTGGAGTCAGAAAGCTTTGTTTAAAATTCAAGCGGGGCAAGCTATTCCAACACCCTGATGTTGGACAAGGACTGAGAGATTCAATCCCTGTGCACCCCCTGTGACTGATGTTAGCACAAGCAGCTGGTAAAGAGCTGAGCCTTTCCTGGTGTGACCCACTGGTGATGGGGGTGATGGGGTTTGTGCTTTGACTGGCTCTGGAGTATCTCTGAGCTGGCCCTGACTGCTTCTCAGCACTGCCAGCTGCCTCTTGGCCATCATTTGCACATCCTGTCACAGGATGCTTGTGCATTTTCCTCCAACCCAGTCTGTTCCTTCTAGCCTTCCTCTCTGGTGTCCTGCCACCTAGTGCTTCCTCCACAGCCCTTGACAGGCACCAGGAACTGCCTCTACTTGCCAGTATACAGCTTCCTGCATGTTTCAGGAAGAGATAGGCTGTCACACGTGTTTATTAAGAAGTATTTCATTAATTCAAATCAGCTAATTTAGAAAAAATGTTAATGTTTATTAAGAAATAATGATTAATCCCTGTATTTGAGAAGTAATGTTCCTGAAGATATGTTCAGATGGCATACTTAGCCACACAGTTTTGCTATAGAAAATTCAGATTTCGGTTTAGAAAGGTGTGCTTTGGTTTGATTTGCATTTTTCAGCATAGAAGTGCTATGATATTTATATAAAATTTCCACAGGAAAGTTAATTTCTGCCTGAACCTTCAGAATACTCCCTTATCTAGGAGGGAGGCTGTGTATGCTCATTATGAGTGTAGATGCTGTTTGGACAGTCTGAGGACAGACAAATGCCCTAATTGTACTTCAGTCAGGCTGCTGTTTGTTACAAAATCCTCAGGACTCTGGAGAAGCTGCTGACGTGATCAAACTGTAACCCAGTTCTGGCTCAGTTTTCAGTGGCTAGCAAAGTATTTAGAATCCTTGCATTAACCTGGCTTGCTTGGCTGGACTGATTTACTGAAGTGCCTAACTGTTGACATATCAGCTGACCTACTGCAAAAGACTATAGCCCAGATTTATTAACCTGTATTTTTCAGTGCATTTTTTAGAGCCTTTTCAAGGTCTGATGCTGTCCAACAGTGAGAAATAGTGCACTCAGAAACATTGAATTAGGTAACTGTTGACATAATTTTGGGTCTGCAGTCTGAAATACAGATCTTTTGGATTGTTGCAATTTTCATAACAGCCAAAACAGTTTGCACAGAAGTAGCAATATGACTTCAATTAAACCACAGTTTTTGTTACAAGTAAACGAGGTGACAGGATGATAAATCTTATTGGATTTCAGTTGGAAGAACAGCCTTTGGTAATGCTTAGCAGTTTTTCTTTCTAAACAAAACCCACATAAAATACAACGCTCACTGCTGGCTGACTAGTCAAATCTTAGTAGTGAATAAAAGTATAGATTTGGGAGGGCATTTTTCAATTCTAGGGAACAAAAAATAGAGGTTTTCTCTATCACTTGCCAGGCCACTCACACTGGTTTTAAGTTTGGGCTTGCAAACAGTGAACAAGATGCACAGCATGGGCAGGCACAATCTGAGAGGATAAATAAATTATCACAGCCACAGAAAAAAAATTCTTTCATGGAAGAGTATACTGTTCTTGTTTCATTTTAGAAGCCAGAATTTCTGTTTATCATTTCTAGAAGCTCCAAAACAGAAAAGTCTAAGTGAACACTGTAGAAATTATTTTCTACCACTGAGCTTTCACTCTAAACATGGAGACAGAAGGAAACCCTAAAGATCTGACAAAAGCACACACAATCAGGTAAAATGGCAGTGAAGTTTGGAGTGAGACCTAGGCTGCTAGAAAGGATCTGACTGGATTTCAGGACAATTCAGGAAATAGAGGAACATGGCATGTGTGTTTCAACTAGTTAGTCTTTTATCTACATTTTAGTTAGAGAGAGGTAGTGAAGCCAAAATACTACTTTTAAAGGAGTTCCTATACATTGTTATTCTTTTTAAATTACATTGCAATGAGATAGAAAACTTATTTGGGGAGAGTATGTAAAGAGATACAAACTAAACAGATGTCAAAAATCACTGCTAATAGCTTAGTCTATGAGGTTTCCTTCACCTTTCTCTGCACAAAGAAGTTTCAATCTGTGATTTCTGAGTATTAATTTTTTTCCCTTCTTGTGTTCCACTAATTCTCCAGGCTAGGATTACAAAAAACACTTGTGTTCACTTTATTTATCAATTTTGCTGAAAGACAGTTCTATTATTTTCATGGTAGCAGAGTTACCTGACTATGTGGCAAGTTTGGTTCTACCAAGGACACATAGCTGATACTCTCAGCCTGGAAGGCAAAAATGGGTAGAGATGGTTTGGTTTTAAATAAGCAGCCTGTTCCATGCTAAACTTCATAGCTGACGTAAAGAATAGCAAGTAAAAAGGGAATGTTCAGCAATCAAGTTTTACCATCACGTCAGATGATTTAATACCAGCACACAGCCTCAGACTGCATTTTGTTCATCACTCATAAGATTTGGCATGATCCTGCCTGACCTGCTTGAGAGCAGGCTGGCAGTACCATACAGCTCCCATTTTGTTGCCAAAAGCTAAATCAGCCTCCTAAGAAGCAGGAATGCAGAACATGACTGTCAGTTCTGGCAAGACTTGAAGCTGTTAAAGACTTTGCAGAAAGGTGGTTTTGTACAGGGTGCAGTGCAGCTGCCTTCACTCCTCGGAGCAGCACAGAAACCTGTGGCAAAGTCTCACACAAAACTGCCTGCAAGGCACATAAAAGCCACCAGAGTCAGCCCCATAAGGATAAATTCCTAATGGGATAATATGATACTTTTGCAACACCATAGACTAGCCTTCCTCCCTCATTCCTGAAGTATACTTAAGGTTTCTCTAAGGAGTACAGCAGGTTTTTAATTCACCTGAATTTACAGTCAAAACTCATTTTAAAGAAAGGCAATTTGTTCTCAGAGCCTAATAGAAACTACTATTTAAAATGCTTTCAGACTCCCCATTAAATTAGTATCAGATGACCTCTTAATGTACTTTTCTCTCTCATATCTTGGGTACAGAGCACAACTATCTTCCTCTGTGAAAACAAGACAGAGTTACAGCCACAGAAAAAGTGTGCAAAGACCAGATTTTTATTTTCTTTAAATGGAGAAGAGTATAGGCACCAGTATTCAGTGAGGACAGCATGCAAGTATCTGCCTCTGAGTGATGTTTCCAAACCATGCAAGTAGCCTGCTGTGGAACAGAGCCATGAACACTTGTCCTCCAACAGGAGATCCATCCTTCAACTCAACAGAGCCTCTTTCTGCATGTAAGGCACTGAAGTGCTAATTTAGTTGACTGTCTTTTAGACTCATCGCACCCAATATTACACAAAATAACTCAGCAAGACCTCCCTGCAATATATTTAAGGAGACAAGTACCACTAGACAGCTGATAATACTCTATTTGAAATGAGAAACTTAAAATGAGAACAAGCAAAGTCTGGCACTGCTTATTACCTTATTGTGGTAACACAGCATAAGATGATGATAGTAGCAGCTCCTTGGGTTTTGGAAACTTAAAACTGTCTGCTGGCACTGCTAATGTAATTCACACTACAGGCTACCTCGAGGCTTGAAAATGCAAGCAGAACAGTTCCTGTCCTTGTGTCTGTCTTTGCAATGTGCACAGCGTCTGGAGCGGCAGCACTGAAACAAGGACGAGTGCTGAGGCTGCATCTCTCATCATCTCTTACCACGAGCAAGCTGTGGAAGGAAGTTGTTTCTTTTAGACCATTAAACCAGAGTTGCTGCAGGTACCTTAATGAAGCACTTGCACTCTTTACAGTACTGCTTGGGTCCAGTATGGAAAGGAAAGGTGGGGATGTCTTCCTAGCAATGTTCTCTGCTGGGATATACTGGCTCCCCTCTGGCACACAGACAGGAAAACCTGAACAGAAGCTGTAGCATGGTTCTGGGATCAGTGAGCTCCTAATGCTGCAGCAGGGTTGTGTCTCAGCAGCCATTTGGCTGGTACATGTGTGTCACTGACAATCTGGGAAGAGAGAAAAGGGTTACATGATGAGTATGGAAGGTCAGCAGCTTTTAGGCATCACCTGTTTGAATGTCAGCTGCCAGCATGGCACCTAACAAGCCCCAGGAGTTACCTAAAGAGCAAAAAAAGCCAACAAAAGTGCAGGTTGCATAATTTCTGATGCCAAGAAGGCACTATCAAAGATGGAAAGCAAAGAAACAAGTCACTGAGTTTCTGTTGTACTTGTCGTTGTAGTTTTGGGCTGTCAAATGTGGGCAAAAACAGGAACCACAAAATGCTGCAGTTCTACCAGGACTGGTGAGTAGCTCTTGGCTGCTTCCACCTATGGCTGCCTGTGGTTTCACTCATGACACCCTCCATAAGAGCTCTCTGCATTTCACTGGCAAATTGAAATGCAGTCCTCTACTAAAATAAACATTTTAGGCTGCCTAATGAGTCACCAAAAGGTTGAATTCTCACATAGGCAACAGATATCTCAACAGCAATGTTTTCTGGCAAAGAAATTAGGTATATATCTGTCATGGTTCAACACCTGCCAGCAACTAAGTACCTCACAAAATGTTCTGCAGAATGTCTTGGCTTAGTTTAGACCTCTAGATAAATCTCACTTGCAATTTAGGCAAATATACTCAGGTAATTCTGCCACTATAAAAATAACAGACATATGTTTTTCAGCAAAATTGATAAAGTGAACACAAGTGTTTTGTTTAATCCCAGCCTGAAGAAATGGTGGGAGACAAGAATCAGCTTTAGATTGACAACAAATCCTTTATTTAGAATTGCCATCCTAAAATTCAGTTTCTTGTTAGAAATGAAATTCTCACACCATCAGTTCATACATTCCAAGATACTTCTGTAAATTCAAGATGTCAAAACATTAGGAAATTATAGCATAAGTTATTCAAATTATTTTAAAATGAGTTGTGGTTTCCCATGAGCAGTTGGAATACTTATAGAGTGCAGAGAAAATAAAGATTGTTCCCTAAATATCTTTAGATGTTCACAAGGCATTTCTTTTTTTTAACATAAAAACAGAATACATGTGGCAATGTGGGGGATTGAGAAGATTTTTGTTAGTAGGAGATTCAAAGTGAGTAATATATTCATTTAAAACACATGCTGATAAATAATCCATACTATGATGCTGGATTGCTTAATCTCTTTTGTTTGCCTTCCAACCACATGAGATGATAGACTATTTGTATAACACATAGTAAATGGAAGCAATATCCAGTTTGGAGCCTTCTCTTGAAATATCTGTGTTTTATCAGCCATGGGAGTGTGTCGTTTTAATGACTTTGAAATAGTAAATAATACACTGGTTTTATGGTCTTCAAATATAGAAATATTAGCAAGTCTCCTTCTATGAAGAGTCCTGAGAATTGTTCTGTTTCTCATCTGTCAAGGGCTACAACTTAATCAGCTTTTGTTTAATTGAATAATTCTGTTATGGTAGGGAGTGTAAGCAATTGTTACACATGCTTGAATCTGCATCAACATGACGTAAATAAATCAGCATGGTTGTGCTGATTGAAAAGACATTACTTCGGCATAGCCCAAAGAGCAGCCAAATGCTAAAATCTGAAGTTCTGGTGCAACACATGGGGCAACATATGCACTCAGACTAAAACAGGTGTCATAGATGGGGATGGCAATGAGTAAATAATAGCTGATTTCAGTGCAGGAGGATTTAAAACCACAGACCTGGTAATCAGAGCTGCTTGAAATGGGAGGTTAGATTGAACCTGATACAAGTTGCCAAAAAGTAATTAAAAAAAAAAAAATAGAAGAAGAAAGCCCAAGTAGTAACTGAAGGCAATGCCAAGAAGCTCACCTGCAGCCCATGGAAGCTGTTCAAAAGGAGAGAGGAACTCTTCCCATCAGTACTGCATCTTAAGTCAAACACATGGGAAAGGGCCCAACTCAAGGCAGGAGTTATTCCCAAGAAAGGACATGCTTAGTGCCAACTTGCTGTTTCCAGGCCCCACACCACTGTGAGTGGTGCGTCCCTAGTGGATGTAGGAAATGCTCCACCAGTCCTCCTCCAGGGACTGGTGGAGCATTTCCTACAACTGCAGGCTGCAGCACAGAGACCCTCTGACCCACAGGACAGAGGTGACAGCAGCAGCCTCAGCATGGCAGCTCACCCTGCAGAGGAGCCCAGGAAGAACAGGAGCATTTCATAAGAATATAATAGTTTGAGTTAAAGGGTTAAATGATTTAAGGAAGGGACTTTCAAGAACATCCAGTTTCAACCCTTTTGCCCTGGGCAGGGACACCTTCCACTTGACCAGGCTGCTGGGGGTCCCATCCACCTTGGCATTGGACACTTCCAGGGATGGGGCATGGACAAGCAATGGCTGATATGCTCACATGTCCAAGGCTGGAGCCAGCCTGACACAGGACAGCCCCTGACACTAAACCCTGCAATTTGCTGCTGCTTCTCTGAGTCATCTGAGTAAATTGGAGACTACAGGGAGAACTTGTGCCCGTTCTGTCTGCTCTTAAACAACCAGCATCTGCAAAGGAAAGTGTAAGTGCTGCTCTGTGAGACCCTGGTGTACACTTGCTGCTACATTTACTGCAATTCCATTTTGTGCTGGCCCCACTTTCTATTTACAGTACACTTCCTCGGTTATTCCACGGAGGATTCCAGCAGCTCAGAGACTTCAGGATGGCTCGGTGCCCCCACTGCCACAGGGGCTCTTGCAAACCAGAACAAAAGGGGCTTACAAGCAGCAGACTAACAGCTGCCAAAGGGAGCCAGCCCAGAGCCCTTAGCAGCTCAAAGGGGTGGCATTGGGCATCCTGCTCTGCACCAATAAACCGAACAAAACATTCCAGCTGGGAAATGCAGTCAAGTGCAGAAGCATCATGGAAGACTTAGAAGTGTATGGCCTCATGCCTAACTGGATGAATGGATAGGAGGAAGAATAAACTAAGAGTAGCAGAAAAAATAAACAGCAACAGGAAAGGCAGTGTTAAGAGGTGGTCTAGTGATGGGGCAGTGAATCAGTTTAGTGAATTCTACAAAGCCATGCTCCTGACAATGGGAAGAGAAGTGTACTTTAAGTTTTTGAGAGGCAGATTTGAATGTAAAAGTACTTCTCCTGGCTATTACAGGTTGAGGGAAACCTGATTTTAGGGACTGCCTTCGCATGCATTACTGCTTGCTTTCTATCACATAAATAGTGATCAGTTAAGCAAAGGTTCTCCTTTTCTGCTTTAAAAAAACAGAACAGTGTCACTGCAAGTCCTGCCACTACTAAAATGGGTGACAGCACAGGAGTGGGGCTGGTGCATAGGACAAGTTAAGAGATAAGATGTGCAGATATGCTGAGGAATAGATACCTGGCTCTTGTCCTCAGTGGAGAGCAAAACATGGAGAAAGAAATAAAAAAAGTAAAACAAATACTGCCACAAGGGTGTCCATCTCTTTTCAGTTTTTTTTTTTCCTCAAAGATTAAGCTCCTGAAATATTATATTTATATCACTTCTTACACATATAAAGTTTTTCTGGTGCCAGCAGCAGTTAAAATGCCCTGGAACATATCTTAAAATATAACTTTAAGCAAAACTCAAGATTCATTTGGGTTTTGACTGATAATATATTACCATTATAGTGTATTTATTTATAACACATTTTGTTAAGGGTTTCATAACAGTACCTAAATGGTTTCAATTATCCAGGCTGAAATTATATTGCTTCAATATAATTTTATTTTAATTATGTTTTACATGTTTCAATATAATTTGATTATTTCTGGAAATAATAATTTCTGGATGCTTTATGTGTGAAATTAGTAGATAGAATAATTTCAGTATCAGCCTCAGAGACTAATTAGTGGGTTTAAGTAAAGTAAACCAAGACCAAAAAGGTCTTTCCCACAAAGTTAAAGGTGAGAGAAGAAACTCTTTTTGTCAGCAGAGCTGCCAAGTCTCCCATAGCCCTCTCAGCCTCCTTCTTGTCTGGCCAAGGTATCTGTCCAGGTTGGATTTCCATCAGGTCACCTAACACAAGGAGATAGTGCCCCACTGGGATACGAATCAAGAATCAGGCCCATAGATTTTATACAGATAAGAGAATTATTATTCTGTGAAGAAACACGCTCACATTAGGATACCGTATTTGGAAGCAAAGCCTTAAAAAGATCAGGCAGAAGAATCTCTGCATTTCTCTATCAAATTTATTTTAGCAAAAATATTCAGAACTCCCAGCAGCTCTCAATAACAGCCTTTATCATGCAGAAAATTGGGGATTTGATTTGGTCTCAGCAGAATTAGATAAGAGCCCAGTGTCACCGATGGAACTGCCTCCACTTCAGTCTGAGCAGGATTTAACCTCAAGTCAGCTTAATTCTGAAAAACACCTATGAACCACAGAGCATCCTAAGCTCAGCCCTCCACCTAAAGGGGATTTATCAAAAGAAAAACCTTTAACAGGTCTTTGATTCCAGTTCTCCATTGACAAGCAGTTGAGCAGATTCTTTGTCTAAGGAAAAGTGAAACATCCCATAAACTTTACAAGTGCATTAGAAGCTCAGCTCTCTCCAACATATTTACTTGCCACTATTTAATGCTTATTCAGTATATTTTTTTCTTACTCAACAGCATGAAAGCTGAACTAGGCACCCATCAGCAGATAATAAATGCTGGATTTCTGGCAAACAGGGATATAAACTACTATCTCATACAGATGTTCATTTCTCTTTTTTACATTAAGAAACTGAAGGTTCAAAGGGTAGCAAACAGCCAGGCAGCAGTTTACAAGGTTTTTTTTCATTTCAAAGATGGAATTATCTAAGTGCAATGTCCAGTTTAAAAACAGGATCTGTTTTTCCACCTCTGAAATAAGCACTCACACCCCACATCTTGCAACTTAGATAAAAAACTTTAAATAAAATTTCTAAAAGAATCTGTTCATTTTTTCAGCTGATCTTAAAAAGCACTTTTCTTATTAGAAAATCAAATGTCACAGTGGGAAAAAAAAAAAGCCCTGGGTGGGCATTCAATACTTTAAAAAATTTTACTTTTTAGAAATTAATTTTTCTTTCATGAGCAAGAAAAGTAGGCTCTCATTTAATAGTCTCTTTTGGACTCTTTTTATAAGATTTGCTTCAGGTTTTGGCTGCAGAGGTCAGTGGCCAAAACCCATGGTTGGAAGCCAGCTTCAGAGGTGTTAAACTTACACAGAGCTTGGATTTAAGCCCATCTGGGAATGGTTTTGAGAATAAAACTATACTAACTTGCTTAGGATTTATGGGGCTCCAGATGTGTTCTTCTGGTTCTAACTCTGAATAGCTACTTCCACAAAGAAAGTATTTACCAACATTTAAATATTCCTCAGGACATGGCTTTTTCAACAGGAATACTTATTAAACTTATCTTTCATTCCAACAACTACTTTGAATTCCAAGACAATATGATGATGAGAAAAGAAGGGAAAATTTCCTAACAGAGAGAAATCCAGAGTTTTCTCTGATCTCCAGAGTGCCATAAAAAAGCTTCTCTCCTGGTTAAGCCTGCAGCTTTTCAGCCGGGGGTCATGCTGACATTGCAAGGAATGTGGGAATGTGCAAAAAACTTCAAGTTTTTTGCCTTTTTATTGCTGTTGTTTGTGTTTGTTTTTTACATAAGCATTTTTTAGGAACAACAGCAAGTGTTGCTAAATGTTTTAAAATGAGGGATTATTCCTTCTACCTGCATGCAAGGAAACAGGGTAGGACTCTGCCTTGGTAGTACACTACACCATAGAAACTGTGGCTAACAACAGCAGAAAAAAATCAAATGGAAACAAAATGCCTCAAGAAGGTCAGTTTACCACTCACCCCCCTGCAACTTCCTGCTCCTAGTTAAAGGATCAGTCAGGATGGGTGTAGGGATCCTGCCTGAGGCTGTCACCTTTCCACTGGCCCTGCAGTGCCAGCTGAAGAGGCTGGCACCTTCCTGACACGGAATGTAGGGAAACAAGGAGGTGTCTCTGCTTTCTTCTGCATATGTAGAAAGTACAAGAGTATGGAAGGGGAAAGCCAGCTGAAGTAACCAATATAATTTTCATTTGTTTTAACACAGCTCTTGTTTAGTTGCATCTGACCTCCAAAATATGGAATATCCAGGAAAGAACTGGCCCATCTGATGTTTAGTGCCTAACAGTGACCATGGTATTCATGATGAGGTATTTACAGAACATTATTTCCATTGGCTTTGGCATCCTATTTATTAGAATAGCTAGTTTAACTAACATCCAGGTATAACCAGCCTCCTCCCAACTTGCTTGGAAAGTACTTATCATTGCAGTGAAATTCATCATTGAATACTTACACAAAAAGTCACAGTGGATAGTATTTATTGCAAGCTCTCTCCAATGCCAATGTTGTGCCATTATTTCAATAATTCAAGTTACATTCAAATAAATTCAATTACAATAAAGTAGTAGATTGCATTTCTACATTAACAACTAGTGCTTGTAAAGAAAATTGCTCAAAGGGAAAAAAAAAACCCAGGCAAGTTAGAGACTAAAAAGAGAAAATCATAGGAAAGAACAGCAAATACAGGAATCATAAAGAGTGAATCAAACTGCCTTCTGGATCTGACTTGCAGAGTGTAATTTTCCTACAGTAGTCGTAAAGAAGGACAATTAATCTTCAGCCCTATAAAGATTTTCTTTTCAGAAACTCTCTCCCTCTTGTTTTACATCATAAGTGTCTAATAATCAAATCTATTTCAATTAATTTGAATAAAAAAATAACAGGCAACAAAAACTCTTGGCTAAAGCAGAACAGCAACAAAATTTAAGACTTATTTATTACTTCTTTTATATTCTCCACCATAAAGCAGAAAATATGTTATTATTTGAACAGAATTACAGAAGCTTATTTTGGCTTGGTTGTCATTAGAGACTAAATAGATGAATTTGGTAGATATATGGTTTCAAGCACTATTCTGAATTGTCAAGATTAATCACAATGATACAACTTAAGTATATTTAACTTAATGTCCCAGAACAAGTTACTCTGCTCCCAAGATAAGTGAAATTAATTACCGTACTATCATTATACTAACCCTAAAACAGAATTAAACTTAATTGGAACCTGTACACACTAAACCCCCAAATGTTTACGAGTGCAGGTTCACCATGCATTTGCTACACTCCAGTGCCATCTGTCTATAAAAAGATAATTAACATTTTCAATAAGAAGAAATACAGCATGTTGTAAAGTGTGTTTGGTCCTAGGCTATTGAACCCACTTCGGTTCTTATGATGAATGATGCTGCTAATCCTTTTCTGAATTGGGGAAAAAAAAAACAACCCAAAACTAAGGAACATTGTGTCCTTAGTGTACATTTGAAGCAAGAGTTCCTGAAAAAAAAAAATAATCCAGAAGGCCTTGATATAGAGATGCTCCCTGATGTGTCCACTCTTAAGTACTCTCCCAAAATAACCTTGTAGGCTTCCTCTAACAATTTAGCTGCCTTTTGAAGACCCCAGAGAAGCTGGGAATAGCTACTCTGGAATTTGCATTTAGAAGACCATTTGGGGACAGCCTTTTCAAAGTCCACGACCTTCAGTGGAGGGACATAAAAATAAATGCTCTGCCAAGCATTGCAACACAAGGGATCTGACAGACCCCGGAGTGAGTACAAAGCAGGTTCATTAAATGCAGAGCCTTCCCTTTCCTCCTGCACAGTGGCTGGCATGGGAGGGCTGTTTCCCTCCACTCCCTGTGAAAATTGTACCAATACAGCTCTTTGTTTTGTGGTTTTGGTTTTGTTTTTTTTTTTTTTTTTTTTTCAAAAGTTTGGTAACAAGTTTTAAACCAGCCTGATGTTAATTTAACAGAGTGCATCCTGACCATTCTGCCTAAACGTGTATTCCCACCTTGCAGGGAAGCAAAAATAGGCTTGATGCTTTAACAGTTTGTTTTGGGGGGGAGGGGGGTGGGTGGGGGAGGAGGAGCTACTTCTTGATCCTTGATCACACACTTTTTTTTAAAATTTGAACTGCACACTTATTTTTCCCCACCCGGAAAAAAAAGAGAGATGTTAAAATACAAAGTATTAAGTATCTCTTTTCAATTGGAGCACATACAGACAGACGTTTCCCAGGTGCCCGCCGGCTCCCGTCCCGCTCCCCGGGATGCGCGGTCCCTTCCCGGCGCATCTGGCTCTCCAGCGGTGCCCTCTGCTGGCGCTGCTGCCGCCGGGCTCCGCCGGGAGCGCCGCCCCGAGCCGGCAGGGCAGCGGGCACAGCTCCGCTCGGCCTCGGCCAGCGAAGGGCAAGGCCACGAAACGTCAGCCCCGGCCAAAACTCCGCTTTAGAAAAGCGCCCTTGTGCCCTCCTCAGGGCATTTTGTAAAGACAATTCGTTAGATAAAGAAAAGGAGAGGAAGATGAAAACAAAAGAATGTATTTAGTGCTGTACCTCGTTTTCTTCCAAAAAGGCAATTTCCACAAGTTGGGCAAAATAATTTTCTCGTTAAGTATCTACTAGGTCAGAGGGAAGCATGTACTTCACAGTGGTGTGTTAACAGCTGACACCATCTACCTGTTACAGACATGCACTGAATGACCCTGTGCAATCGTGGCTTGAGTCACAAATGAGAGCGGCTCTAGGGGTTAAGCAAGAGAGGGGTCTTGAGGCAGCAATCAGAGAGGAGAAGGCAGGCAGGCAAAGGAGAAAAGCTGAGGGTGCAGGCCCGGGGCAGGGGGTGAAGCAGGGCAGAAGGAAGCTCAGCCAAGGCAGCAGTGTGCATTTGGGCACCAAATGTGTCTGGCAACAGCATTTGTGGCTGCTGAAGGGTCTGATTCTATAAACCACAGCTCACTTGTCTTTGCAGTACACATGCTCACACACACTGATGGTACAGGTTTTGAGCCAGGCATTTCACCATTACAATATTCAGTGATGTTCCCCTCAGATTTTGCTCTACTTTTTTTCATCAGACTCTGAATAAGATTGTTTCCTGCAAAAAATGAACTCACCATACCCACTCCTCTGACCTCAGCCCCACTGTACCTGTTTGTCTTCTCCATCCTCACCAAGTTCACCAAGGATTGCAACAACTTTATCTCAAACTTGTCTGACCAGGTTCAGCATATTCTGTTGCTTCAGTTTTTTGCAAACTACCATCTGTTATCTTTGCTTTTTCTTGTTCCATTTCCAAGCTTTTCAACACATCTGAACTTACTGGCAGCAGACCAAGTGCTGACTTTGAGCAGATATCTCCAGCTGTAGGAAAAGTCCCATCTGCAGCTTCAGGCTGTCCCTTTGCCTCATTGATTTCCTTTTCTTTAGTTGCAATTGAGGCCTCAGCAGCATTTTCAGATGGTTTATCATCAGCTACTGCTGTTGAGGCAAGCTTACAGCTTGCAGTAGCTTCTCCTATTTCAGCTTTTGCTACATTTTTTGTGAGGTCTTCACTGCTTGCTTCTCCCACATCTTCTGTCTGCATTTCTTGCTCTTTACTCTCTTCCCTACTACTGGAGCCCACATTGATTGAGCACTCACAGTAATAATAACCAGATTCCTGCTTCTTCTTACGCATGGCACAGAGATCAATCCGACTGAAGAGCTCTGTGCCAAAGTGGCTGTCTTCATATTCTTTATACAGGTCTGCACAAATTTTCCTGAAGCCCTATTTATTCAAAGAGCAAGATGACATTATGTGTATAGTATAGGTGCACAAATACTCATGCACTTTAGGAAGGTGTGTCAAGTATTATCTTAAAACCCAGCAAAGAAAACACCACCCCACCCACCTCACACCTAATTAGGATAACAGCATCAACTTCATGTGGTAGTATTTAAGTTGATGCTGAGAAAAGCCAACCATTACAAATTAAAGTTATGGGAAGCTTGGCTTTTGCCCAATCCTCCATCTACTCTACCCTCCTCAAGAATAAAAAACATGGCAAATATACAAAATCAGATCAATTTAACCTACTGTTATTTAAATGCAACCACTTAATTTTAGATACTTCAGGCAAGTTCACAGCTACCATATATAATTATTCTGAATTGCCTTTAGGAGGGATTGCTTGATTTCAGCTAGAGTTCACCTTACTCAATTTCATCTTAAAGCTGTCTTAGCAGACTGAAAAATTAACCCTTCTCCTTGGTGCTCACTCTCCACAACAGTAATTAAAATGTTTGCTAAAGACAGGTTAGAAATAGAGTTCATGCACCTTCATCCCTGTGAAGAAATACTCAAAAGAAATTTAACTTGATGACTAACTAGGAAAATGTTCCAGCAAGGCAGAAAGGAAAAAGAAAACCTCAGCAGCTCTTAGATAGCTACCAAGCACTGTCAGTATCTCAATTGCCAAATGCTACAACAGTTGACACAACTGAAAGGGTACACTCCTAGAGATGTGTTTTTAAACACTGACACTTCTTTTCAGCCTAAGGAAAGTCACTTCTATTGCCATATCAAAGCACATGCTTAGAAATCATATGACTGTCAAGACCAAAAATCAGCAGCTCCACAGAGTGATTTCTTTGCTCTTCTCCCCCTCAACAAGTTTGTGCACAGCAGCACTAGCTGCCCTGTACAGGTGTCACTGGGGATGGATGAGAAACCCAACAATTCCATGGTTCCCAGGCCTTTAATTCAGACAGCAACAGGCTGCCAATTTATAAAAGGGGCTCCCACAAAGCATTTAGCCTATAGCAAACCACATATGCTAGGGGCACATATGGAGATGTAATGAAGGACAGATGAATCATTAAACAGAGAATAGTCTCCACCTCTCCTAACCTAATGAGTATGTGAGCTAACAAGGCTCCAAGGAGCTCCTTGCAGCACATTGCCTCAAAGAATTCTCAATCAGTTTGTTCAGACCTGCTTCCAAACACCAGGGGAAGAAAAAAAAAGAGCATTTTTTACAAGATTTCTTCCTCATAATGACAGACTTATTAGCAGGGGGATATGTGCAGTTCACAGCATGGAAATTGTGGGAGGACAGCCAGAACAGCCAGTGTCACCTGGGTAGAAGCAGATATAAATAGCTTCATAACCAAACTCATCAAACCATCAGGCACTGCTGCCTGAGGTGACTAAAACACTTGAAAGTTTAAATAAACCAACAACACACTTTTTCTGTGCCCCAGAGACACCCATGTGTCAGTCAGAGGCAGGCTGCTCAGGAGCCAGGAGCTGCTGTCACCCAAATGCCATGAGGTTCAAGTTCTGCTGAAATGCAGAGACACACTGCGCATGGGCTGTCTTCTGGGTAATCCAGGAGGATAATGGAAACCTGAGTAAGGTCACATCATTGAAGATAACTTATCAAGCAGCCAGAAGAGGGCAAGATTAGGACTGCCCTTCCATTAAAAAGCACCCAATATTTTAATACAAGTATGTGACTTGTTAATATTTGTTAAAAAGCATATTCTCTCACAACCCAGTGTAGTCCACAGCCAATTCTACACCTGCACCAAGTGAATCTACTTAGAACAGCATAAAAAGGAACAAGCAAACATTTTCCACTTTAGCACAGAGGCACTTGATCCACCACTTTGCTCTGGCAGAGGTGAGAGCAGGCAGTGCCCAGCACTAAAGGCTAACAGCCCACACTGTGTTGCCTGTGTGCTGGAGAAGGCTGTTACTACAAGTAATGAAGTGGATTCTCTTAAGAGGTGAACTGTTTCCTTTTGGCTCATTGAAAAGGTAGAGATCAAAACACCTGAAGAGCCCATATTTTTTATTTATGCCAGGGTCACACTGCCCATTTGGAACCTGATCTTCAAACAGCACATACTGCTCCTTCGGTAGCTATTCAGAATAAAAAGCACACAATCCAAGATCTCTCCAGCCTCTTGAGATATTTAGACACACAACTAAAGCCAAAGATGCACAGCTTCTCAAGGTGAAAGTTTACAGCTGTATCAGTTTTAAAGAGAACCAGCTGCTCTTTCCCCGCAAATGAGAACAAAGTCTGCAGCTACATCACCAGTATCATCACATACCTCTCATTAACAAATGTGCTTGAGATATAAAATATAAACTGCCTTAGCAATTACCTCTTAAGCTTCATTTAAGAAGCACTTCAACTGTGTGAAATACTTAAACAGCACACTTTCTTTGAGGAAACAGTTATTTATGGTATAAAGAAAGTAATTACAGCCAGTAGATGGCATCATAATAACTTAAGTGATATTTTGCCTTATTCATACTTTGGCATCTTCTAGTGTTTGGGAAGGCTGATTTCTCTTCTGCACTGTTTAGGAACGGGATATTATAAAAGTAATCAGTTTCCTTCTTTTTATTTGTCCTGTATTTTGAAAGAAATGCAGTAAGTGGTCTTTGAGTTTATATCTAGGTTTGAGCCTTACTAACCTCAGGGAGATTTGTACATGAACTTACAGAGTTCACATGCCCCCAATAATCAACTCAATATATGGTCTTACTCCAGTTTCACAACCCTAGTCTGTAAAATAATATTTTAGGAGCAATATTTTCATTGTGACAAATTCGCACAGAAACAAGTACTACTTTGTAAACAAGGGAAGAGCAGTGAATATTGTCTAGCTGAAGTCCGGGAAATTTTTGATATTGTTTCCTGTGAGATCTCCATAGAGAAAGCTGATGAATTATTAGCTGGCTAAACAGTGAGGTGGACTGAAAATTGGCTGAACAGCCAGTTCCCTATGGCAGTGATTGGTGGCACAAAGTCTACTTGGAGGCTGGTAACTAGAGATATACACAAGGGGCCAATACTGGGTCCAGAACTGTTTAGCATCTTCATTAAACATCTAGATATTGGGGCAGAGTGCACCCTCACCCTCCCACTAATTACAAGCTGGGAGAAGTGCCTGATCACTGGAGGGTACTGCCAACCAGAGGTATCTCAGTGGGCTGGAGAAATGAACTGACAGGTACTTCATGAGGCTGAACAAAAGCACAAAGGTCAGCCACAGGGGAGGAGTGAACCAGGCACGAGTACAGGCTGACAGCTGACTGTGAAGAAGCTTTGCAGAAAAAGGACCTAGAGGTTCTGGTGGACACCAGGCTGACCATGAGCCACTAGCATACCCTTGCAACAAAGGCAGCCAGTGGTGTCCTGGGCTGCATTAAGAGGAATGTTGCCAGCATATTGACAGAGATAATTCCCCTCTGCTCAGCACTGGTGAGGCCACACCAGGGACACTGCATCCGCTTCTGGGCATACCACTTGATATTCTAACATTCAAAGACCTATACACTTACATATTATATATATGTACGCAATGAGACAGCATACATAAATCATGTTATGAGACATTAGGCTATATTTAGTGCTAGAGATCAAAAGAGGAGAGCATGCAGGAAATTACAATTCTATTTTTTAATTTTAAATTTCATAGTAAGAGGAAGTGTGAAAATACTCCAGACAAGAGTCAACAGTAATTCCTACATGCCTACTGTGCGGTTTCTTTTGCATTAGACATTGCAGATGCCTCTGCTCATGAAAATCCCTATAGGCAGTATAAAAGAAAGTTCTGTGCTGGAGGCTCTATCAGTCCTAGCCAACTTTGATTTTATCATGTACACAAAAGGCTAATATCAAGTCAATACAAAGTACTTGAACAAGGTCATTTTCTTCAGCTATTATAGCTTTTTCTGTTTTCCTTTCTGCATGCTCCTCTAGTGTTTCAGGTTTGCAATATATTGACCTCATAAATACAAGTATTATTTCTGGAAACAAGCAGGACAGTATTCCACTGGGAAATGAGCAATCTAATCAGAGTTGTTTTTTACTTTAATTGTTTGTGATAAAACCCATACAATGGTGCAGGAAAGGTTAGAAAAGCACATCACACACTTCTAGTATAAATCAAGGCAGCCTGACTTCCAACATGACATTAATCTTGTTCTGAGGTAAATATTAGTCAGAAGACAAATATTGCTCAGAAGCCATCCTGCCCTGTGGAATCAGCTCGACATTGTTTTTGTGCAGATTTGACCAGCCACAATGGAGGGGAAGCAATCTGTACTCTACAAGAGTCATACAGAGTATTAACAACAGACCTCATTTCTTTCAGTCAGATATGAACAAACACAAATGTGTTGAGCAGCCTATATACAAGCTTTGTTAAATATGAGAAGTTATGTTGTTCTCCAGTTGCAGTGATTATTGCTTAGATCCCAAGGATCTCATTGAAGGAAAAGTAATCACTAGAACTGATCCCAGGAAAAATATTCTTACACCCAGTTACTTACCCTTCTTCTCAACCTTGATGCTTTAGAGAGCTTCAGGAAAGTCAGATGTGGTTTGAAGTCCTTACTTCCTGAAATGTCGAGATTCATTTCAATAAAGCATTCTTCCACAGCTTCTGGAAAAGGAAAATATAAGAAAGGAATAAGTAATAGTGGGGAGGTAGAGAAAAATATTTACAGGGGTGTTAGACAAAAAGCCACCATCCCTGTCTTGAGCAAGATGGTTAAAACACACCCCAGTAACCAGTTGCTGCACTACCACAGGCAACAGAAAAATTTGAGAAAAGTACTCAAAACCAAAGTTCTGCATAACATACAGACATAAGCTGTAAACCTGAGACTGGATCCAAACTTCTGTGTTTGCAACACAATTCTTCTGAATTCATAAATCCCCTACCAAATGGTGAGCTCAAGAAAGCATCTGTCCATGGCAGCCCTGCCAGGAGCAAGATGCAGCCACCACCAGCGGCCACAGCTGGGGTCTGTGGCACAACAGATTCTCCCCAGTTACTGCAAACAGCAATGCAAGAAGCAAAGAGCTTCCAGAAAAAAAAAAAAAAAGTGGCTAGATTCCCAAAACCACTACAACACCACAGCACTTAAAGCCATTCAGGAGGGAATATCACACAAACATAATACTCCTTCCCCAGACACAATTGTGATACAAAGTGTTTATGATGTCACTGGCTTAAAAACTTCAGTCACGTATTTATAAATCCATAAGGTTTTACCCTTCATAGAAAAAAATACATGGAACTCCAGGATTTATATTCTTCAAGGCCTTTCAGCTAAAGATTTTAATGACAAGTCAAACCAAGTTGGACTGTTCTTGGTTTTCACGGATTTTGGGGATGCAGAGTCTCAAGTACAGCAAGGTAAGGTTTGCATGAGGCAGATGCCTACAAGTCTGGCAAAAACTAGATGCTTTGCTCAACAGTTAAGCTTAAACAATGAGAAGTAATTCCAAAATTACAATTAAAGCCTTGGCTAAGGCTGGAGTACTTCTATACCTTGATTGTATAAAGCAGATAAAATGGGGGGGGGGGGGGGGGGAAGAGGGGAATTTAGCATTTTATGGAAACCTGCAGCATTTGTAGCTCTTCCAGTCAGATCCCCCCCATCTTGACATCCTTTTCTGTTACTGCTAAATTGCCTAGGCACTGAAAGAAGGAGGTTCAATGTTGAAACTGTGTAAAAAATAGCATATTACATAGCAGTTGAGTGCCTTTTTTGAAATCCCCTGCTTCCATTTCATTTTTCCACCTATCAGGAAGTTTCACTACATGTGTCTTCACTAGTTTGTCATATGCATTTGTATCAAGGCCAGGTCTCTGGCTTGAAGTTCAGCTAATTAATAGTTTAAAATGTTTCTTCTCAGAGTATTTATGAGGGAACAGCAGCTGGGGCTGTCTGATCACTTTGCCAAGGCAACTGCTTTTTATATTTTCCATCTGGAAAACACAAGGAATAGGATCCAGTTATCCAAACAAGCATCTAATGTCCTTTTAGGTGCCCTACAGGATGTCCACCTGGCCTCCAGCTGCTGCTGCAGAAGGTACAGCCAGGCTGTAGGTCTGCTGTGAGTGCTGCAAATACCTTAGGGCATCTGAAAATGGTCCTAGGTGATTATGGTTAGGTATCAAACAACCTAAAGTGCCCCTGCTACTTTGTCAAAAAGTACACATTAACATGAAGAATTTCTGTATATTAAGTCTTTGTTCCCATGTCCGTTGGTCAAAGCACAGCAAGCCCCAGAGAAAAAACACCACAGAAGAGTGTCTAAGCTCCTTCTAAAGCAAAAAGCCTTTCCCCATGCATCATCCAGCATGCAACCTCCCCTAGCTGCATAAAAAGGAATCAGGTAGATATTAACCTAAGAAAAAGTCTGAGAATAGCATCTCCTCTTGGTTGCCACCCAGCCTCCAGAACAGCTGGAAGGGGTTCTTAATAGAAGGTGAAGGTCTTACTGCCATGAGCAGATTTTCATCAGAAAAGCAGATGGTGGAAGAAAGGTCAAGGCCAGAAATCATCTTTAAAAAGTAGGTATGGTGACAAGGCTGCAGGCTGGTGTGCCCTGTCCATGCCAGGCTGGCACTCAATTCTCCAGACACTGTCTTCTCTAGCTGTATGAAAAATATCCTACAAAAGTCCCAAGACATCCTAAGCAAGCAGTATCTTTTCTTCAAAGTGGTTGAGGCCACTAGCAGCAAGATAAACCCAGGAGCACTCAGAATTTACCAATTAATTGCAGTTAATTGATCTAGAGATAGGTTAACTCTCCACTTTAAACTGAAGTCCATGATGCAGTACCAAAAGCAGATGGAGGGCCAGTCACCTGGCCAATGTCAGGAACACTTCAGAGGCTAAAAGATTTCATTAGAGCAGGCAGAACCCTTAAACTTGCTGACAAACCATCGATAAGGACATGATGAGGCGGAGACAGCTGACAGGAGTGTCTTGACCTTTGCCAGCCAAATCACTGGCCCATCATGCTGCTCAAAAAACCAGCATTTAAAATTCACACCTAGCTCATGACAACAAAAAATATTGACTAAAAGGTAAGGAAAAAAAATCACTCTTCATTGTATAACAATTAATTCAATTGCTTTGCTGAGAGAAGGGGAGACAAAACCCCATCTCTTTGCAGATGTCATTGAAAGGACAGACTTTGATACATATTTGCATAATTCCCAGACTCATTAAGTTCTTGAAATGGTCAGAAGTTATGCAGAATAGAACAACACTGGAAGCTACAACTCTCTGAATAGCAAAATCATTGTTAACAGAGTTAACAGCTTGAAAACTGGCAGCTTGTCTCCCAGTCAAGGAATTATTTCAGGCAATCAGTGAACAATCATACTGCATTAAAAACACAAGTACTGGCAGAATATTCCCAGGGCTTGCAATCAAATTTTTTCTCCTCTATCTAATTAAGGGGTTCAGATCAGAAGATAGATATTAGGTTTCCCTGAAGATGCAGGTTATACAGGCAGAGAAGATGAAGGATCTGCCACCCACTATTGCAATGGCTTTTAGAGCTAATGCAGGTCCAAGATGATATTTAAAGAGCATCATAGCATACATGCTGCAGAACCAAAATTAAACACTTCTGATGGTGATAAAATAGCATGATAAAGATGGACCTTGTATGGTATGACTCATTGGGAACAAAATTCTCAGTTAAGCAAGACAATGAGTCCAGGGGAAACCAGTCACTTTCAGATGAGGAGTGAGGTATTCATTTCTGTATCTTTCAGGAGTGAGCAAAGAGCCAAGCCAATTCAGTGCTGTCAAAACAGTCAAACCGGGCATCAAGAAAATCAATCAGTCCCTTATTTCAATGGCACTGAATTGAATATATATTGTAGACAGGCATGTACCAAATATGATCTTACAGGAAATTGCATCATCTGCCTTCTTTGTTAACTTCCAGTCAAGATTATTTCCAGTTAAAGCCTTGAGAAGAAGCAGTTTGTGCATGGGCAAGTTTGTTGAGGTTGTAGTCCTAATAATTAGGGACAACATCAGAAAAGCACAGCTGCTTTGAGTCAAAATTAGCTTTGGGATGGATGGAACAATAAGAGAAGTGAAAGCCAGAGTCAAGCAAGAAGTAATGGATAATCAAGTGGCAAATTTTATATAGCTGAGGCAAAGAAGCTGCTCATAAAAGACATTTGTCTAATTATATCACTGACTACTTAAGAGGTAAAATAAACAGGAGGATAAGAACTATAATACCAAAGCTGAGAACTGGAGGAGGTCAGAAACAGCATCAACAAAAGGAAAAACAGACAGCTCCGAGAATCATATTTTTTCAAGTTTACACAGTGTCTTTGTATTGCATGACTCTCTGAGAAACATTAGTTGAACTATACTTCCTTTTTGCTTAGTATGAAAATAGCAAGGAAACATAATGTATATTGATTATTTCTGTTCTGTTGGGATGGAAGCCCAGGACACAGATTAGGTTCTGCATTGCAGGCTAAAGCAGGTCCTAAAAGCAGAACTGGGTAGGGAGAAAGAAGAGAGTATCAAGCCCTTCTGAAACTTTACTCAGATGCAGGTAGGCAGATCAAAAATCCAGAACATCTCATAAACCCTTCAGTGCTTTGGGAAATTAGAGCAGAGGACAAGCTATTCTTACACTTCTGTTTCATCTTCTACAGTGGAAGGAAAAGACTGATTGCTGGCGCTATACACACATATGCAGACAAATACTGATTTCTGTCACCTCCCACCCCAGAGGTACTTATGATTTCATGCATATTCCAGTTTAAAGGAAGTTCTTGTATAATCAGCTGGGGCCAACACTTAATAAGCTTTCATATTATTGAATGAGCAGAGCCTCAGCTAGAGGTGTCACTTTGAACACTGTGCACACCTCAGGCCTGTGAGATTCCAGCTGCAGAGCAGGTTAAGTTAGATTTGCTGTGTGATCTTCACATGAATGTCTGTGCATCTCACTTGTTCCATACTAGAACAGATAACCTTATTTTAGGCCTATCGTTCTGCAGGAACCCAGTTGTTGGCTTCATATTTAACAAGTAAGAAAGAGAGGAAATGAGAGGAAAGGCAGCACATCACAGCCGTGCACAACAGCTTGGGCCAGTGCTGACAGGAGCTGCTGGACTCCACAAACTGGTTTATTAAAAGTGCTAGAGAATGAGGTTTTGTACTTACCTGCAATTCTGCTAAGCATTTTCTGGTCTTCCTCCAGCATTTTCACATATAGCACTTGGTTATTAAACTCTCCAATCCCATGGAATGTCAAATTAAGGTCTTTACCCTGCAAGATGTCTTCCACTTTAGTCTTGCTTTGCTTCAGTGCCAGAACAGCCCTTAAAAGTAATCAATAGATAAATGCTGAAAGTTATTAGGTTGTTTACATATTGAAATATTGTTTTTATTGCTAGCCAATATACCTGATTTTGACCACTCTGCAGCACTATGCAAGGTATCACAGGCACACTTGTATTTAATTTCATGCTAATTCTTTTGTAACAGTTAGAAGATTTCAAATAAATTACATCTTTCACTTCAACCTTAGCTTATGTATTAGAAGTAAGTTTTGTTAGTGAAGTGAACATTCAAAATATTAACATTGCAGAAAAACTATGAATATATGCTACTGAAGAGCCAAAAAGGATAAAATGGAACTTGTATTTGTGGTATGTAGTTTAAAACTTTATCACTGTCATTTTCAACTGGTTGACTAATTTTATTCTTGAACTAAAACAAATTCACTCTCCCATCTGAAACAGAATTAGAATTTTTCTCCATTATATCCTCCTATTTCAGTCTAGGTAAAAAGTATCAGATTGATGGTTATGTTCTCAGCTCTGCATCCCATGTTAATAAAGCTTAAATATGCACCTTGCTGTGCACAGAAACCTCAAAAAAAGTGAGTTATCCAAAGGCATTAATACTGCAAATTAAAATATTTTTCTTAAAGACACAGAAAAATATAATTAAATTTCTAAATATAGATACGAAGAATTCCAAGAACTTAACACCTGCTGAAGTTTTACCCTGGTGTCTCAGGAAGGGGAATCCTATCAGTCTTCAAACTGAGTTTGACCAGAAGCCTTCTACTAAGGTTTCATGCTTCTAACAAACTGCAGCATGATTAAGGATGGCAGGATACCATCTTGTAGCTTCCTGGGCCTTCTGCAGCCACATTTACTTTATCATTACACCTAAAACAAGTTTTGAGTGCATTCATTCCACTCTTTAAAAATCTTGGACCTATGTAACATACAAATAGAAATCCAGACAGTAAAACCCACACAGTACTTACTAGTGCCCTTTGGAAAGCCTCTTTAATGCATATAAAGGCCACTTCACCCAGCATTGTGAACAGCCCTCACCACCACACTGCAGTTACTTCAGCTATAATGGTATAAGGGCAGCTTCTTTCCAAGACTCATGGGAAGCCAGCAATAAAGATATAGCAAGGACAGGACTGAAGTTGAAAAGAGTGAATTCTTTGCAGAGGATTTTGAGTTTTCCACCTTAATAAGCATGGCTGACCTAGTCCTTCATTTAAGTTCATAATGTCTAAGCAAAAATTAAATACTACTAAGACAACTTCTTCCATCAAATGGTTTCTGTTGCAAGGGACCTCAAATATCAACTATTTCCAACCTTCCTGCCATGGGTCAGAACACCCTACAGGAGATCAGGTTACCTAAAGCCTCATCCAGACTGCTTGAATATTCCACAACATCTCTCTGTTCAAAGGCCTCACTTTAGCAAAGAATTTCTTATCAGTATCTAATCTAAACCTGCCTTTTTCCAGCTTGAAGCCATTCCCCCTTGTCCTATGTCAATGTAAAAAGTTCTGCTCCAGCTGCTGCCCTTAGATTTGAAGATGCCTCCCTCCCCCTGTGAGGGGCTGGGCCAGCTGTATCAGCACCAATTTAAAAAGCGAGAAGGAGTTAAGCCCAAGGCAGTCTTTCATATGACAGCACAGAGCAGTGGCCACTGAACCACAGCCTCGTTTAGAGGAGCTGTGGAGGCAGGTAAAAGATACAGGATGAAAAACGTTTGGCAAGGCAGGTCTGCATTTCATTAGGTATGTCCATTATTTTTACATTACAGACACACATCCACTCTTAAGTTCATTAACACTACTTAGCTCCACTCACCTCCCTAACCAATTGATTCCCATTTTGATTGCTGGTCTCAACTAGCTTCCTATCCTCTTGGACATCAGCCTGCCCAGTCAGCAGCACTGGCACAGGGTTTTATTACTGAATTACTGTACACTGTATTCTGCATGTCTCCTTAGCCCATATAACTCTCCTAATTTTTTCCTTCAGACCCTAAAAAAAAAAAGTCTCCAGAATGAAAAAATAAAGCAGGTAACTTCAAAATAAGGCACATATAAGCCTGTCGTATGCATCTTAATCATGCTTAACTGGTGCTGCCTGTATGGGCAGGAGAGGTTCTTTCCTAGTCATATTGGGTTTGTTGACACCTTTCCAGCTAGGCATTCTGTTTTACACCCCAGCAGATCCTGTGTGACACTCATATGGTGTTGAGGCCTGTTTTTCATTCCCATGCTGATAGGTGCCAGGGCCCCTGGAGAAAGGGCTGTTCTCACCAGGTTCCCACCTCTACCACATGATGCCTTCCCAGGCACATAAGGGCCTTTCCTTTCTGCCTCCTTATGTCAAGGAGTTCCAGGTTTCCCAGTGTGGTACAGTAAGATAAGGCTTAGGGAAAAAAACTGCAGCAGACTGGCATTATTTTCTGGACCTTTCTTTCAATTCCAGCCTTCCTGACCACAGGGTAGGTTTTCTCAGTCATCTGTCAATAGCTCCATCTTAATTCACAGGGCCCCAGCAACAGCCCACTGCTCAAATTCAACAGGAGAGCAGCTTGGGAAGGAACTAGGCAGACTTTTTGTTTTTTTCTTAATGCAATGTATCTTCACAGCTAACATTTTCCAGCTGATAAAAGTATGGCTGAGTTGAAAAGCTATGGTTTCTCAAAAGAAAGCAGCTCAGGGAAGCTTACATCTGTTGAGCTAATTTGTGGTAGTAACACAGTAAGAAAGCAGTAATACTATTTACAGCCACACTACTTTTTCTCTTCACCCTGTGGCAGATAAGAAAATTTCCATCTCTGATGCATCACAGCTAGCTTTTGTAAAGATCTTTCCCCACAGGTACTGAAAGCAAGCCAGACACTGATAAAAAAAGTTTAAGAGGAATTGTGTGTAGGCTCTAATAAAACATAATGATTCACAATAGCAGCAGTAAGGTTACCACATTTACAGAAAAATTAGCTGCTCTTGAATTTGGCAGGATTCTTACTTTTTCACTTCTTCTTCTGTTCCCAGATGAGCTACTATTATAGTAAGGTGCATAGTTTGAACAGGGAGAAGAGCTCTTGACAGGTCAGGTTCTTTAGAGAATATGAGTTCTTGAACATCTTCAATTCTGTCCAAAATCTGCAGTGGAGTAAATAGAAGAAAGAAATCAATTTTCATTTTGAAATGCCTACACATTACTGGAAAAAATTCAGAATGCCAAAGATTTACACAACCAGAAATGCAACTCAGTGTTTAAGCCAGGAACCCACAAAGCCACCTTCCTCTCCTCCCCACCCCAGATTTATCATGCAGCAACTTTGAGTTTCATACTTGATTTTTCAGGAATTGATTTATCTATTTTCCTTTTTAAAAGCCTACAGGCTCAATTCATAGCTCTCCTGTGAACCAGAAGCCCCAGATCTTGAAGTAGGTGTGAATCTGACCCTAAGAATGTTAGATAAAACTCACAGCACTGTGTAAATATTAATGGGATCTTCATGCAGTTGTCACTTGTTAATAGACTGTGGAAATTAAATGGCATTTCCATAATTAATCTTATGCCATTTTCTGATTACAAGTTTGATCACAGATTAAACTGATATCTCTTCCCAAAAGAAAAATGTAACAGCAAACGAAGTAAGAAAAGGCTGGGTAAACCTGCTGTTTTCTGAGCCAGTGTTTCTCAGAACTGTGGCCTATTTCTGGCTCTTGTGGATCTATCTATGCCTTTACACAATTGACTCCAAAGATTTTTCTTTTTTCGATATGTGCTGTTAAGGTTTATAAGCCAGCCATGGGAACAGGCAGGAGAGAGAATAATTAATTTATGCAGCTACTAAGTATCTGGTGGAATCCCAAGTTACAAAGCAATAATTTATAGATTTTCAGGTTATTTCAGTGAGAAAACTCTGCCTTACATGCCTAGGTGCTCACACATGTTAGAGCTGCCCTTTATCCTTACACAGATCGAAACAGCTGGGTCAATATGCTTTTGTTTTGCAATCTTTCTCCATAAAGCCTAGCAGCCATTGTGCAGCCCAGTAAATAGTCCCACAACCTGCACATCAGAGGAGATTAGCATAAAAAGTTGCCAATAAACACGAGGATAAAAGCCTCACACAATCAAAATAACCAATTGAAGATACAAACTCCCTGAATTCACCGACCCTTACGGTACATTTTTCACTGACTGTACATTAAGTTAATTCCTACTGCAACTGAAGCACAATTTATTTCAGCCTGCTATTTACAGCATATGTTTAGATTGTGAAAACATTGAGCAGGAATCAAGCCATCAAGCTGTCTGACCACACAAACAACAACCTTTGCCTCAACAGACTAGGCTAAGTATTAACAGTAATTCTACAAAAGAGCCTCCTGTTGTTCTCCCTTCCCCACTCTTTCCAAGAACATACTTCAAATAAGAAAGAAGATCCTTTTGCATTTCAGTTTGAGGCTCAGGCATCTGGGAAGCTGAATTTGAGTGAAATTCTCTCACACAGATATTTAACTATTACAGAGCAGTGTTAATGTCTTTTCTTATCTCTTCTTCTTATCTTCACAACTTCCTGCTCCTACTCCCATGGGAACAGTCTACCCTATCACTACACTTTTTTTTTATTTTTTGGTGCATCAATCTTTAGCACTTTTCTATAAATGCTGTATAATTGATGGGATAGCTGGGGGGTTTTTGGGAAGTGCAGAGCAGGAAGGAAGCACTTAAAATGGAGTACTGAAAGCCTGAGACCACAACATTCTTAGATTCAATCCAGTACAAGCCTGGTGTCCAGCCTCCCAGAACCCTGCTCAGACACAAAGACCAAAGAGCAGTGCACCCACCAGGACTGGAACAGGGCTTTTCCTTTCTACTCTTGAAAGGGAGAAATATGTTGACAGCCCTAAGTCCTGCCACTTGTAGAGCTCTCTTAAATAATTAAGGCAAATTAATTCTTTCCAAACACTAAAAACATCTTTAAAACCCTCCTGTTATAGGCAAGGTCTACAGAGCAGCAGAAAACCAAATTGTATGGTCAGTGAGGTCAGGAACCTCTGCTTTAGAGGTAAGAGCATCTAAAATTGTCAAAACACTATTACATGTGCATGTACATGTGTTGTGTATATACACAGACATTTGGCCAGCAGGTCGAGGGAGGTGCTGCCACCCCTCCACTGCATTTGGGGAGACCCCACCTGTGGTGCTGCATCAAGATCTGGGGGCCCCAGCACAGGAGAGACTTGTTGGGATGAGTCCAGAGGAGATACACCAAGATTACCAGATGGATGAAGCACCTCACCTCTGGGGAAAGGCTGAGACAATTCTGTTTGTTTCTGTTCTGTTCCTTTTGGAAAAGGAAGTACTTCAAAGTAACCTCATTGCTGCCTTTCAGGAGCTAAAGCAAGACCAAAAGACAGATAGAGAGGGACTTCTTACAAGAGCATGGAGTGACAGGACAAGGAAAAAGGAGATTCAAACTGGAAGAGAGTAGGTTTAGATGAGATATTAGGAAAGAATTATTGATTGTGAGGGTGGTAAGGTACTGGAACAAGTTTCCCAGAGGTTGTAGATACCCCATTCCTGGAAATTCTCACAGACAGGTTGAATGGAGCTCTGAGCAACTTGGTCTAGTCAAAGGTGTCTTTGCCTATGGCAAGGGGGTTGAAACTAGATCCCTTCCAACTCAAACTATTCTATGATTTCTTTACCCACACTATGTACATATGCCAGCTTTACAGTACTGCACTCTTCAGTGCTTCTTTCAAGGCCTCACACAGGAGAGTCAGGTCACTGACACCCGTAAGGGTAGCACTTCAGAGGAACACAAACTTGGAATATCTTGGGCAAAGCCTCCAAACAGGGATGCCAGAGCTGCCAGATTACCAGAGCTCATGTGAATGCAGGGACATCTGTAAGAGTACAATTTGAGGAAAAAAAAAGGAAAAGGAAAAAAGAGAGAGAGAAAAGATAAGGAAAAAAAGAGGTGAAAGACATTAATTGGGCTGTGCAGGATGTGGTCCCAGGCCATATATTAAGAACACCCAAATCTCATTAAAATAGCAGAATAAGTTAAGCATTCATGACCCTTTAAGCTGTTCCATGATGTCATTCCTCAGATGGCAGGAAAGTTTCCAGTTTCTAGCTTAGATTTATTCTTTGCCCACTTCATACCCATTTGTTCATCTGCCAACATTGTCTTCAGCTTACACAGTCACTTTCCCTTCCTGGCATTTATCTTCCTGATGTGCTCTGCACTTTTGTTCACCTCTCAAAAGCCAGTCATATGTAGGAATCACAAAAGTTATATGAGGCCATCCTCCAGATAACCTTCAAAGATCATTTTCTGCCCAAGACAAAGCCAGAGCAAATAATTGCCTACCAAGAGGAAGGCACCTTTGACGCCTCCCTCTAACACATGCATAAGTGTTTTTACACTTAACTTAGGGAAAAACAAAAACTCAGAAACCTGCCAAAGCAAGCTACTGTGCTGCAACGGCTTGTCACACTGGAGAAAAAAAAGGAACAATTCTGAGCAACAGATACATCATTCTTACTTAATTATTGCCTTTCAGCAGCATAAATAGTCATGCCAGATACTGCATGAAAGCTTAAGCTAGGAAAAAAAAAAGGAACCAAGTTATATACTGCAACAAAAAATATCTATTTTGTTCATTGGGAAACACACCATAAACTAGTAGTGGACGCTGATAGTAGAATGGTCTATTTTCACTCTGTAAAAGACAAAACCTGAATATTAACTTGTCTGAACATTTTTATAGGAAGAGATACCAAGATACATATATATAATAAAAATATTAGTAATTTACAGATTTTATATCCTGTTTCTCCATTTTGCCAATGCTAGCTGAGCACAGAATTTTCTGATTCAAATTAAGATTTTTCCCCTGCCTGTCTCCCTCAGGTGGAATAGTCTGCTCATTGTCTTGGCATTTCAAGGCTACTCTTTCTCTTCATACAACATTTGAGTGCACAGTCATCTGCTGCTGCTACATAAAGGCCATGGGGCACCCACCTCACAGTGCTGCTGTTCCACAATGCTGGAACAGAATCCCATCCAAGCTCCCTTGGGATAA
Source organism: Ammospiza nelsoni (assembly GCF_027579445.1). NCBI lineage: Eukaryota > Metazoa > Chordata > Aves > Passeriformes > Passerellidae > Ammospiza > Ammospiza nelsoni. Next base: position 103,957,399 of record NC_080633.1, read on the forward strand.
CAGCAGATACTGGGACAAAGTGAGACCTGTCTCTGCTTTTGCTTACCTTGAGCAGCTGCAAAAAAACCCCCATTGCCATCTGCAGGTAACAGTGGTCTGTGAAAGGCTAAAGGTTAAAAAAAAAACTGTCCATAAAGGCTTTGCAGTGCTGCTTTGGAAATGAGACATTCCATAGTCTTCTATCACAAAGCTTGGAATGAGCTTTAAAATTCACAGCAGCAGAATGGGAATAAGTAATTCAACGTGAGCCAGTATCTTCCCACTTTCTTTACAAGTACAAAGACTTGTGCAGAAGTTATCTAAGATTCATTGGAAGTCCCTAACTAGTAAATAAAGTGTGAAATCTCTCTCTCCAGCCATTGTATCATTTTTGGAATTTACTTCCATGGATCATAAGACAGGGCTTGTAGCAGCCAAGCCCAGCAGGACTGTATGACTTATTTCAAAAGCAGCATTTACTGTGGTGACTGGAACACTTTAGGTCTCCCACAAAGCCTCTAGAAGAGAATATGTCTATTTGTATTTCCACTGTTTGCTGCACTTTGGTTTAACATTATGGAGGTGAAATGATCTGTTGCTTTTTCTAACACTGCTTAAACATGGGAGTCACGGAATACAGCACACCTTGAAGTATGAGCATAGAGACTGCACTCATGGATTCTTGAAATTAACCATCTATCTAGGATCTCAGGGCAAGTTTATTGGATAAAAGATGGAGAAGAAAAAACAGATCAATTCTCTATAATCTTCTGCAGAAGAGAAGGAAATTCTCATTGTCCACTGTGAACTTTGGTGGAAAAGACTATGAACAAACAAATCAATATCCTTGCACTAAATACAGCCCTAAGAAAATGTAGGATGGGACAACACAAGATGAAAGCCAGGTCTTTTTTTTTAAAAAAGATTACAAAACAGAAAATACTAGTGATGAGAGACCCCACCTCAGACCCTATAGAAAGGGCAGTGACAATCATGGAAGTGATATTTATTTTTTTTCTTTCCTAGCAGTAGTTGAAACATGGATGTGTATAATCACAGCTCTACCTACAAAAACAAGGCACAGTACCTAAGGGTTGCTATGAGGAAGTTAACTCCATCCCAGACCCAGCAAACCACTTGTGGTAAGCAGGCAGAATTTGATTACTCTTGGCTTGTTAAGCACCCTTGCAACTAAGACAGGAAATTAAGCCTAAGTTTAAAGTTAAGTTTTTTAATAAAACAGCTAATTCAAAGTACCTGATCATCTGTTATTGGAATAGCAACAAAATAATTTGGAGACTCTCTCAGACGTTTCTTAGACTGTTCTCGTGCTAGGTCTTCCTTCTGGTCTTCTACAATCCCCCTGGGCCCTTCTCGGATATTACCTTGCTCCTGTCTCATCACAGTATGTCTCTGGTCTTCCTTTTGCAGAGGCTGGTCTGCTTCTGGCTGTTCCTGCTCTTGGCTCTGGTCCCGCAGCTGCTCCTCTGTCACCATCCCATTCAGGTCTGCTTTGTCTCCAGCCTGCATGTCATGCACCTTCACCACTTCTGCTCTTTCCTCTTGGCACTGGTCCTGCTGGGGTTTTTCCACTTCTCCTTGATCCTGTTTTTGGCTCAGAACCCCCTGTGGCACCAGCTCCACCACAGCAAGCTCTGTCTCACCTTCAGATCTTATCATCATCCCTCCCTGATTTTTTGGGAGGGTCCACTGTTCTCCATTATCTAACACTTCCTCACCTTGGTTCTGGAGGAAGGTTACCTCTTCTGGGTCACAGCCCAACTGCAGCTGCACAGTGACCTTGATGCCAGCAGTGCCTTGTCCCCACTCCTGGGGCTGTAGCTGTACAGTTACTTGTGGGAGAGATGGCCCTGGGCCCTGCTGCTGGAGCTGCACCTGCACAGTCACTGATGGGGCTTCCCATCCTGGGCTTGGCCTCTGAGGCTGCACCTGCACTGTCACCTCCGGGCAGTCCCACCCCTGGCTCATGCTCTGGGGCTGCACCTTGACAGTCACTTTTGGGAGCTCCCAGCCTGACTCTGTTGGTTGTGGTCCCATGTCTGGGGCCGTGCCTCCTTGCCCTGGCTGCCTCTGTGGGTGCACATGGATATCATTCCCTCCTTGAGGCTCTTGAGCAGAGGGCAGTAGCTGTGCTGCTGAGGAATGGTCTTCTTGCTCCTGCTGTACTGGTGAGATTTGCTGAGTTCCTTCTGGGCTTTCATCCACCTGAATGGGTTCCTGAACCACTTCTTGAGGCTGAGCTCCCTCTGGACTCCCATCTACCTGAACCATCTCGTGATGCCAGCTCCTGCACAGTTCCCGTTTTATCTCCTTCATCCTATAACACCAAAGATTTCTTCTCCTAGGCTGGGGGTTCTCCAAGATCCTCCTCCTCTTTCTTTGGGGTTTGAAGTACTTTTTTAAAGGAACTGGGGGAAAAGAAAAGAAAAGAGCCTAACAGTTATTTTTTAAAAAGCATTTCTTGCAGTAGTTGAGTCTGGGTTCAGTTCTGCAATTGGACTCACTATGGGGGAGCTTTAACCCGGTCAAACAGCCCAGTCTAAAAACCTCTGGAGAGCCTGACAGAAGATTGAACTGCTGCTTCTAGTCACTGTACTGTGGTCTTGACTTCTGCTCCTACCCTGATTAGGTCTCCCATGCTTTAAAGCATGAGTACACCATTTCACAGCATGCAGCGCCACAGAGACAGAGGCCTTATCAAAGGACTGCAGGTGTGTTGCCTAGAGGTGGTTACTCACAGAGACTGAGAATAGCCTGAGCCAGACTCAGAGGCTGAATTCATACAGAAACCAGATTGCCTGTGAAGCTCTGGTCTCCTCTAACTGCAGCATGTTGCCATCTAATCAGACCTGCACACACGACTTTTTTCTTTCCTGTGGATACATTTCAGTTTTTTTCTACAGCAAACTGCTGCCACGTCCTCATTTGTCTTAATGCCTCCCATTCACCCTGTGTCATTCCCTTTTCCTCTTCTGTGAAGCTGCAAAGGGAGATGCTTTTCCCACCCATACTGTTAAGATAAAAGTAGTGAAGGCACTGAAAGAGCAAAAGGAATTTTTCTTCCTCCTCAATTCAGAGGTTAATTCCACAGAAGCCCAAAAAACCAAGAATATTTCTTAATTGGGCAATGCAGCTCAATTGCACTCAACAGAAGCAGCACTTGCTAAAAAAAAAATCTAAGCAAATAAATTCTACAGACCAAACAGGACTCATCTGTATGAGAAAAATATATCACACCTCAGGTTACGACTGGCCTTGACTAAGTCCTTCCAAGTCATGGCAACACTGAGGGTTTTTCCCCCTGAAGCTATAAGAGGTAGGCAGATATTTTTTATAAATCTGCTCTCCAAGACAACCAAAATGTTTGTTCAAATTTCACAGGAAAACTTGATCCCTTTCCACCTCCACAAAACCCACAACCATGAAAAAAGTCAAAACTAAATAGAAAAAGTGTAAAAAAATTGACACACAACCTACATGCTTTAATGTTGGGCAATCCAAGGCAGAGGTAGTAGTTTTCTCCTTATTAAAAAAACAAAAACAACCCCCACCCAAAAAAACCCTTATTTTTGTAGTGGGCTAAAGATGAAAAGCTTAAGAAACTCTTATTGAATTCATATGAAGGCTATTATATGGTCTTTCCAGAATTCAGATGCTGGAGCTTTATTCCATAGAGTGGACTAGTTTTTAAAAGGATATTTGAATGTTTGCATATATTTCAGATGTAATTTCACTCATCAGATAGCTACATTACTTATATTCTACTATGCTTTAAGAATTTTTCTGACTGTATATCAAATCTAAAGACTTAAAGAAACTAAAGATTTTTTAGATGTGAGAGGCAAAGTGCTAATGAAAGTAGACAAATCTTATCTCTCTGGAGGCAAAGCACTGTGGACATAAACTAGCTGTAAAATCAGCTGTTACCCATGATATTTGGGCCTGGACTCCAAAAGAAGATTTTGTCCTCTGGAAGAGTGTTTAGTGAGGGATATGAAGAATCCCTGATCAGCTCAATGATCCTTAATAAAGACACAATCTAACATAGTACTGATTTCATCCTGAAGCAGCACAAAACTTACTTTCAAACATTTCACTGACAGTTTTGACAAAAACAAGCTCTGCCCTTGTTTTCATGTCTTCAATGTCCAAGTGAGGAACTAGAAGAAAAGAACAATATTGAAGTCTCCCAGAGAAGCCCTTTTACTCATGTAACTGCTGTAAAACACTTGTTCATTTTTTAGGTACTTATAATGGCACAGCAGCTCCTGAGACACCATTAAACTCCTCTGCCTTCCTCACAGTCATGGTACTTGAGAAAGAAAGCCTCTCTCAGAAGCCATTATGTAAATTAAGCCTCAAACCAGTGCAAGCCTTGGTAAGTACCTGTAAGAATAGTTCAGTCAGCTTCAGAGAATGCAGCCTCTAAATTCTCTGTAAACAAGTATTTAGATGCACGTAGGTGAGTCAAAGTTTAATGCACCTACAGTGACAGGATTTATGCCACTGAAACATCATAAACCCCGCTGAAATCTGTTTTACTAGCAGTGTGCAGCTGAGGCATAACAGAAGTTAAAAAAAGCCCTCTCTTGCACTCAGCCTAAGCTTCTCCATGAAAAATCATTAAAACAGGTAAAAACTTGTAACAAGATGCCCTGGTGGCGGACATTTGTTGTTGGCTTTGTTAGGCTTCCTCCCCTTAAGTAACACTTATAACCATATTGTCTCTCTCACATTTGTGCCTGCACAGTAACCTTCAGTAGGGATTTCACAGACTGTCATCAACTTAGCAAAGACAATGCAACAGCTCAGGTTGAATATAGAGGAATCACATAGAAAGCAGCCTCAGTGTCTTTCACAAGACTATTTTTATGGTTTCCAACATGTAGCATCAAGGCAGTCGCATCAATATTACACAGTTCCTTCCCTACACTCTTATTTTGCTCTTCAGCCTGTATTGCTTCATATGTGCACATCTCCCCCAAAACTTCCATTAGATAATGCCACCACCTAAAAAGAGCTAGAGATGCATCTGTTACCCAGCCATCCCTACACCTTTGCAAGTCCTTATAACTATTTTGTGGCTGTCAGTAAGTTGAGAATTAAGGGCACAGGTTTTTAATGCCTTGACTTAGCACAACCTAAACTCAGAGGTTAATGAGGTGGCAACATCTTGGTCTTTAAAACACTTGGGCACCTGTGTACAATAAAAAGTTGCTGGAGATCCTGAGTAGAAGCATCCCAAAAGAGCCCCAGGCTTCTGCCAAGTCCCCCTTCTAACTGTTATTCTGAGCCCTGCCAAGCCATTTAGGCCAGGTGACAACACCAAATACTTGTCCACCCACAGCAAGGTCCAGTGCAAGTTGGGCAGCCAAGAGCTGAAGACTGCAGTCCATACAAATAGGAAAGGTTCCTGCCCCTGTAGCACAGAAATATGACCTTACGAGGTCCTGAAAATGGCAGGAAGACCACCCACCTGCATCCAGAACATTTAAACCATGAAGAAAGCTCTTTCTTCAAATAAATAGTTTGTTCCATTTCCAGCCTTTTGACAGACAGAGCTCATGCAGACCCTTGTATCTCAGCCAGCAGCGCTGAAACAACAAACACACAAGCTCCAAAGGCAAGCTTCCCCCAGCCTCAGTCCCATGCCAAAGGCTGGGGACAGATAGTAACTGTGCCTAACCCTTGATCAAAAGGCTCCAGGAATACCCAGAAGGAAAGCTGACCTGTCCAATGAAGACGCAGGCAGCATTTGCCCAAAGACCTGTCTTTGCTGCTTCAGACCTCAGTCTGATACTTCCCACCTCCTCAACCTCAGAAAAATCAAACACCCAACATGGATGACAATAGAAAATTCAACTCTGCTGCTTTGAATTTTAATTGTAGTGCAAAACAATTCCATAGCAAAGGCTATGGAATGTCTCACTTCCAAAGCAACATGCCAGTATTAGGTGTCCATACCATAGAGACACTCTGGACGCCAGGCAACATTCACTTCTACCTGGAAATATATTTTGTACTCCATAGAAGTGCTGGAAAACTGCTGACTGGCTAACACTGCCTCAGTGTCTCTGAAGAATGATTTAAAGTCTGTTTACAATCACTCCGATGCATGTAAAAAAGCCTCTCTGCACAGAAAATAAGCCATGAGAGCAGCTTTTACACAGTCCTCCTTCATCAGATAGGTCAGAAACTCCTCAGCTATGACAGTGGCATGCAAGTTTGCTGGCACTGGTCTGGGAAGCCCAAAAAATTCTGTTTATAGGCCTTGCTTTCCGCAAAAGTCTCTCCCTTGTTACTCAGTTGCAGGGGAGCAGAATGCAGATGCAGTTCAGTAGCTGAGGAGCAGACTTGAATCTCAGGTCCTGAGAGAATATTTAAAATGCTGGAGATTAAGGGAAGATTTACCAGGTCCTGGTCAAGCATAGACACACACCTACTAGACTAATTCACTTCTTGTGTTTTGCCTGAGATCTGAATGGCTACCTGGGCTTTCTGTTCTCCCCCTGCTCCTCTTCCTGATAAAGCTAACAATTTACTGAAGTAATCTGATGTACATGAAGCAAAAGGCATTTGAAGCAAGCAACCATTCCTGCAGCACCCAGGTCTTTTCTCTAAGCAATACTGCCCTCTGGCAAGCCATGCCTAAAACATCCACCTCACCTTATAATTACACAAGTTCCTTTCCTCAGTCTTGTGATATATTTATAAGGTCACCAGGCCTTATTTCTCTCTCTCCCATCCCCACAAAAATAATTGCATGCTTTGCAGACTGGACATCTCAGAGACCAGATTTTCCTGCTAAGATGCCTTTTCAGCATGCAGCTATCACAATGTTAGATGAAGAAACAGGCGCCACAAATACTCTTAGAAACATCATTTCTATATGAAGTTTCATCCTTTAGGTCATCACAGGATGCCACAATCTCCCTTCATTTTATTCCCTTACAATCAAAACTAAATTAAGTCAGATCAAGAGAAAGCAAATAGAAATTATTGGGCCCAAGTTTCTCCCTTTTACCAGTTTATTGGACCTTCATAAGTTGAAATTTTGTTGCAGTTGATGAGAAACGGTAGCAAGAAGAGAGAAAAGAATATTAAGTACAATTAGAGATTATCTGTAAAATATGGCTTCAGCTAGAGAACTTTTACTGAGATGTACTTGGCCCTTTTGCTAGAGGTTTAATACAGGGTTAGGAGGAAGGGTGAAGGGGGGGGGGGGGGGGAGAGCCACAGTTAATTAACCCACAATAGCAAGCAAGTGGCAAAAAACACCAGTGTTCCATGGTCTGTACCTACAGGTTTCTTCTGTATAGACCAAATCTTTTAGACCAAAGTAAATCCTTCAATTGCCTTATTTGTGTGTAACATTAGCTGTTAATCAAGAGGCACAGAAGATCCAGAGTTTCTTGACATATTCATTTATTAGCTCTATTTTCCCCAGTATAAAAGTGGTAAGATCAAGCAACTCACACCTCTCAAAACTGATACCATATTTGATGATGCCTATTTTTCTCTGATTACCCACCAAAGTAACCAATGAGCATTCCAAAAGCTGCTATTTAGCAGTAGGCCACTAATTCCTTACCAAGGCTAAATTTAAAAGATTTGTTTACCTACAGAGAGGAAGCCAACGAAAATGGGTGGAGGGTGAAAATAGGAGAAATGGGAGCTCTGAAATGAACAATATTTATGTTTGGTGGAAAGACATTAGAGGCAGAAAGAGCACCCTTCATAGGAGCAACACATACTTGACAAATCTGCTTTTTCCTTAGTGGCTCATTCAGATTTTTGTCAGACCACACTGAATGAATTGTTCCCAGAGTCCAGATGAAAGATTAGAAAGGCTTGACTTATACTCAATGACCCACCATTACCCTAACTGTAAGTGGATGGAGTTTCAGCATTTAGCATGCAGGATGCATAGAATAGTGACTGTGGTGTCCCAGAGACCACCACTGCCTGGTGGAGAGGGAAAGCTGACACCACCATTCCTCTGAAGAGGAATGCAGTTATTAGCTTTCCAATGAAAGTGTGTAGCTTGCTTTATTAGCCATTGTTTAAAGCACTATAATTAGAAAAAGTGTTAGATATGCAAGATAAACCATCCTCCTTCAAATACTACATGCTCCCCTGCGAGTTATAATCATTATACATGGTGTTAAAGAGGTTTTGTGGAAGTTTCTTTACAGTGACTAGAACCATACAATCACTGTGCCACTTTCACATTGCAGCAAAAAAAAACCAATACATCCATAAAATATGTCCCAGCCATTGCTTTTCTTTATGAGGATCTCTGAGCAGCTATTAAACAGTAATTATCTTGAATGCTGTACTAATCTTTTAGGTGTAACAGAGGCAGATATTCTGTACATTGTCAGCTGGTTCAATTGTAATTCCTGCTGCCCCTCTTCCCCTCAGCCCCAAGCAAAGCAGAACTCAGTTAAGGTATATTTCATCTGGCCAAGTTAGTCTGCATTTCAAAGTGTATCTTTATACTCCCTAAAATGAAACAAGTATGTTACCCAAGATAAAATTATTTGCATAAGATAATCAGCACACACTTGAGATTACTTTGATTTTTGGTAGGCATATCATTTATGCAAGCAAACATTCTTCAAAAAGGTAAGATTCATCACTTCTGATACATGAGGAACTAAAATACCGAGACTGAAGTTATAATTAAAAAGGATGATGTTACAAACAATTAGCTGCTCTAGCATACATGGCAGGGGTGTCCTGACTTCATTACTCCTTCATAAAGGCAGCACCAGAATCCCCATTAAACTGACAGGTGAGAGGGCTAAACTCGAGACTGATTTATAAAAAACCTGTTCTGGTAACCCCTCCCCCAGGCAGAATCTTCAGGTCAAGTCCTCCACACCTGGAGGCCCTGAGCTGCCATCAGCTCAGCCAAACCTGGCACCCCCATCACCCTTTGGCACCAGCACCTCTGAGGCACCCATGGACCAAGTGAATACCACACAGGAGGGACATCTCTTGCATGAGTGCTTATGTCTTTATTGGAAAGCACTTTTTGTGCGCAAAGGTGGGGGTTGACACTACCAGAGTCACAAAGCCTACAGCTGTGGCTTTGTGACAGCATAGTCCAGGTATTGCCCCTTACTCTATCACAATTTCTCATGGCACTTTACACAGATTCCATTATCTCAGCTATATTTCACAATCAGAATAGTTTAAAGAGTCCACTTTCCAGCAATTCAGGAGATAACCTTTAATCCAAAATACAGTGCATTACATCACCTCAGCTTCTGCTTATGATGGTCTCCTGCAGTATCCAGCCAGAGTGACTGTCTGCAGTATAAAGGATTTACTCAGTAAATTAATGGCTCTTCTTAAGTATCTCATATCCACTTAGAAAAGCAAATATGGATTACTTGTTCCTTTAAAAAATTTATTCTGCAAGCACACAAGAAGTCTCCATCTTAAGTCACTGACTGTCCAACCTTGGAGAGAAAGAATACTGTATCTGAACAGCTAAGCCCTCACAAGTTTTAATTTATAGACGTATTTCCAAACCCTGCCTGAGCATCCAAGCCACTCACTGTCAGAGCCTTAGTTCACATCTGCCTGAAGCCTTGCTAATCAGACAATTACAGAAGCACTGTTCTGACTAAAAGAGTGAAAGGACTCAAAGACAGACATTCTTTAGTACCAAAGGACACAGGCAGAAAACACTGCAGCCTGGGTACCTGTCAGCTGTGCAGAAAGTGCTGCAACAGAATATCTGACCAGCACAGAGCATCCAGTCCCCCTTCACCCACAGCAGCCTGGGCTGCAAGCAGGGCAAGAGGCAGGCACAGAGCTGCTAAAGGGCAGCATGTTCCGCTCCAGAGGAGCATACCTGAAGGACCACAGAAAGTATCTCTCAAGACCATTAAAAAACAAAACACCTTCATTTTTTTCTTTTTACTTTCTCGGAGACTGGAGGTCATTTTAGAGAAGCAAAACTGCAAATATCCTTTTAAAAATGTCTGCCCTTTATATAAAGATTAAAGAATTATTTTTATCTTAGTTACTAGACCTAAAACTGCCCAAAGGAACTGGTAAGACACTGGTTTTGACACAATACATATATTATGCTATATTATAAATAGGTTTGTACCTATAGTATAAACAGAAACATATTAGCTGGAAATTTGTTTATTTCACTTGTGCAGAATTCAAATTATTGTGAAAATTGCACTTTTGGTATTTAAACAAGAGATTTAAGTTGATAGCTTACATAGTTAACTCGTAAAGAAATATCTTTCACTTTATTGAAGTGTTTCAAACTGTGCTTTCCACTTTTCTGTTCAAGAAACATTATGTACCTAACTGCAAACCTGAATATTTTTCAATAACAACCTGTATTACACACACCCCTCCTTAGGAAATTTTTAAGCCTGTTAAATAAATAAAAAAGATCTTGTTTATTGGTGTATGCAAACAGAATGAAGCATTGAGTCAAACCGGGATGATTTTTTTCTGCCATGTAAGCACACTTCTGCAGAGTCATGCTCCTCTTACAGTTCACCCTGCACTGAGGGACTGCAGATCAAGTCAGACATGAAAAGGTAATGTGTTTTGGGTTTCTCTTTTCCCTGCCTCCCTACCTATACCCTCAAAGGAGAACTCAGGAAAATCAGTATATATGCAGGGTCCAAGAAACTGCTTCTATTTCAATAAGTAGCTCACATTATGCATGCCTTCTGTCAGATGAACACAGATCCCTCTTCCAAAAATGATATAGAAGCATCTGAGCAGGGGGATGGAAACTGTGACGTAAGAGGCAGCCAGTGGAAAGACATATGGAGGCAGAGAAATCAGAAAGATATCAGCAGTTGGCAAATCTCCTCTTACATTTCACATTCATATGCTCACCACATTTAGACACAAAGACAGTATCTAATACTCCAGCACCAGAAGAGAGGCTGTTTCCAGCATTCTCCGAAGAAGCACATGCTATTATAGACATAGCCCTGTGCAGCACAATAATCCCACATTGCTCATCTGAATTTTGTATTCAAGCCAAACAGTGACACACTGGACTGTAGTGAAACCACACTACACATTACTATTACACCATCATGCAAGCATGAATTGTCAGCTCATATTTATACATTGCCTTTGTGTCCTGGGAAACGAGCAGAGCAACAAGTTTTAGTGATACTTGACTGTCATCAAGAAATGTTCTTCTGAAATTGAAAAATAATTGTTGAGGACAAAGAAAACTTATCCCTGGAGCATCATGCTGTATTCACTCTAGTCAAAGTTCTCAAAGTTTTTCCTGTTTTTTAGTCTGTCTTGGTTTAGGGTTTGTTTTAGGGGGTGGGAGAGGACGGTTGTTTGGGGGTTAATTTCATTTTTTTGTGGGGTTTGGTTTTTTTGGTTTGTGGGGTTTTTTTTGTTTTTTTTTTTTTTTTTGAGAGGGATTGAGGATTTTCTCTTTTTTGTTTGTTTAGGGTTTTTTTTGGTGGGGTGGGAAAGGTGTGTGCAGGGTAATGTAACAGGACATTTTCACCTGAATTACTGCAATATGCCCAATGAAGAGAGTCAAGAACTACTGCTCCTATGCCACAAAACACATACTGTAATGTGCTTCTACCAAACCCTCCTTGTGCTGCTTATGCCTTTTTGCCCAGAGGGCAAAAAAAAAAAAAGTCATTTCCTTCAATGGCAACAAAAGAGCTGAGAGCAACATACTCCCAGTTATCAAGAATGCTGTACTTGGACTAGTAATCTTAAAAAAAAGAAAGGCAAAACATATTTCATCCTGGTTTCTCTTTTAGCATCAGTAGTCTTGGGATGGGTTAGAGTTTGCAGCAGGACAGGGCAGAATGTTACCTTTGACTGCCCCCCAACAAGCTGCCACAAGGAAATGAAAGTTTGCTGCACAAATTTCATCTGGTACTGCACAAAGTTCTATTAAACTTCGCAATCTGCCCAGACCTACAAGTTATAGATCTAATATTATTTTGGACAGAGCTTGAGTCTGTGCTTAGTTATCCAGCTTAATGTGATCTGCTGCTGCTGAAGGTCAGTAAAAGCAGAGCTTTTCTCCCTTTCATCCCTCAAGATTTTTTTTTTTTGAAGGAACATATTGGGACATCCCAGGTAACAAGTCCTTGACAATGAGTTCCCAAATGTGACAGCAAAAAGGCAAGCTCTCACTGCAGCCTATTAACCCTATTAAGTAAACTCATGGGTAATTACCAGCCATGAAATGTTGAGCTCTCTGTTTGTTGGACACAGACAGAATTTCTTAAGCATCCATTAAGAAGCTATTAAGACACATGCAGGCACTTGAGTACAGCAGGAACAAATTAACTGCTTTGATATATTTTGTGATTGTTGTTGAGTCTTCAAAGAAAAGGCAATCTTGAAAGATAACTTTTTCATCTTAATTTGTTAGGATCCTCTTGGGGAGGAACAGCAGCTCTAGGTATGTATTATGCAAACATTATTTCCATGCTGTGGCTTGTGCAGCATGTCAGAATTATTGTAAGCAATTGCTACCCTCATATTCAAACAAAATTAACATGGCACAAACATCTTACAGCTATTGTAATTTTCTATGGCTGAAGTGCTCTTATGCCATTTCAGGCAGGTCAGAGATGCTCAAAGAAGAGGCAGCTTTTTTGCAGGTCAGCTATCTGCACTTCAGATGTGATGCCAACACACAAGAGAATAGCAGGAGCAGAAAAGGAAATGCAGAGCACTTGCTAGATGAGATACTCCAGGGAACAAATAAATGGGCATTTTCAAAATGTCAAGCTTGCTTCTGTAGCAGTTCCAACAAGGCCATAACTTAGAAGCATTCACAGGAAAAGAAAATATTACCTAATGCTAAAAAATAAGTAATTGTAATATATTTGTGGAATACACCTTCAGCATATATTTAGGCTCACGCCTTCTTTAGAAACTGCTTTGAGTTTTGTTCAGTCACTGAAAAGAGAAACCATGCTTTACTTAATTAACTGCTCAAACGATCTATAAAGAAGGTATTTGCAGGAGTTATTTTGTCTTTATTATGGATTTTTAGGAAGCAGTAATTCACTTTTCTATATCAAGAAGGAGGCAGAAGAGAGAGTACACAAAGCTATAAATACTATTAATTGCAGAGTAGAGCACAATATCTTTAAGAGTTATGGAAACTGTCCCATCTCCTTTATTCCTTTTGCATCTGACTATCAAGTTTAAGAGAAAGAGTAATTGAACCATTCCATCAAAACCCTGGTGTGGATTAAACCCTTGCCAAGAATGAGCTAGCATTGATTACTTATAAGAGCTAGCAGTTTGAGAGCTGGTTTAGAGGCATAGAATAAGCCCAGAACCTCAGAAGCTGGGCCTTGAATGAGCAGACAGCTGTGCCACCAGCATGAAGGAGACAAAAGCATCTGATCAGTAGCTTCAGAAGCAATTCAAATAGATCAAGAAGAGACATCAACTGTAGTTGATCTATTTAAATTCATGAGATCATATTTGGAAACATGGAAGAGAGCTGCAGGAATAATACATCTCTTTGAATTAAGTCTTGCAGAAAATTTACCTTTTGATGGTCTGTCTTAACATCTCAAGGCAGACTGACACCATTAGATGCAACATCAATAAAAAGAATAAAAAACACAAAAACTAATGATTAATAAAAGAGCTCTGAAAAAAACACTCTGGGTTGGAAGAGGGCTGGTTTTTTTAGAATTAGACACTATGGCAACAAGAATCTTTAGTTACAGCTTGTATACATATATATACAGACACTGTATGTGTGTATATATACATACACTTTTGTAACCTAAACATGCATCTTACTTATACTGGCTACTGATATGCGTCACCATAAGAGTATAAATCAGATCACTCCCTCCTTAACTGTGAATGCCCTTTACACTGCAAACCCATAAGTTACTTTCAGCACTAAAAGGATCCCAAAAAGTAAGGACAGATTATCTAACATAGAACAGCAAGGATTTATCGCTGTTAGCAGTCCACAGAGGATCCACAAATCCACTCTGCAGATCAGAGCAAGCACCTCAAGGAAGCAATTTTCCCCTCACAATATCGCCCTTTTGGCTTCCCAGATTAAGATATCTCCCAAGGCCATGCTTTTATTAAAGGAGTTAGAAAGCCTGAAGAAAGTCACAGCAGACTTGCTGCATAGGTAAGTGGAAGAGAGGCAAATTGGATTTAAGACAGTTACTGCATAGGTGAAAAGGAGCACCAGCCACAGAGAGGCACTGGGGCAGCAAGACAGAGCAGGCAGCCAGCAGGGGACAAGGGCAAAGTGATCACCCCTTCTCACTGCATCTTACCCAAGCAGAGCTCCCCAGCCCCTCAGCAATGCTGTGTAGAGCCACAAGACATCCCTCCCTAGGTGATGGAATGCTCTCAGCTCAGGCTACCATCCCTCAGCCACACTACTAAGCACTCCCAGGGCAAGGTAGACCTGCATTACCAGGGCTCATCTGCACTTCTTGGGCAAACAAAACAGAAGATTTACACTTCAAAGCTGCTGACCTGGCATTGTTCCAATAAACACCAGGTTCCTATCCAAGCAGTTATCAAAATCACATGCCAGACCACCTTAAAGCTGAAAGAAACTTTACTGTCCTGTTTCTCTGAAGAGCATCATGACAGCAAACACTGAAACATAAAAAAAATAATATACACAAGGTGCAAAGAAGTGGGACACTTTTGTCATTAACTATTCCCAGTGGTGGCAGCTGATTAGGCCTATAGACACTTGGTAACTACCTTGGATTTAGGTTATTATTCAAGCTGCATGTCTTTGAAGGCCTATTAAGGGCAATACCAGAATCACTCAATTTGCTCTTCTTTAGTTTTCCAATCACTTTAGCATCACAAATAGACACAGCCAAAAAAAAAAAAGAAATCTGAGAACAGAGATTTAAAATAGGATCTGTATAAACAATTCATAACTCAAATTCATGGTAGACTGCTACCTCCTGCTACATAAGCCAGCACTAATGGACAGCACTACAATAATTTTATACCTCAAAGAACTCATTTCAAAGGGAGATCCCTTTAGAAGTAAAAACAGGGTCATAAGGTACAGTACAGAACCATAATAAAAAGCCACAAAGCAAATATGCTGAGCAATTAGATTTTTCTGCCTATAATGGCTGCATTCTTGTCCTCACCAATATCAAATTAGTTCAGACCACACCATCCCCTCTCCTCTCTCCCAACACACAAAGTCCTATGACCCTTAACTATTTTCAAGAACATCAGCAGAAGGTCTAATTCGCCATTTCTCTGCTCACAGCACATTTGCTTAACCAAATACACCTCTTCAAACTGCAACACTATAACCATGAAAACAGTTATGAAGTAAAATTTAACCATCCATTAATTTACCTACCTGCTCAAAACAATACCATCAGCTTACATGGAAGTCCCTCAAAGTGCTTTGGCCAGCAACAATTATGACACCAGACATAAACCTTTTAACTAAAACTTTCACTACCTATAGATAGAAGGGAGAAAGCACTGGGATGGGGTTTTATACCAAATCCAATTCACATGACTGAGGCTTTCTCATGAGTGTGACTCATCTGCACCTGTGATGAATAAAGTACTTTAAGCTGAAGCTGAGCTACTTGCTACAAGTTACTGCTTATCAGAGAGAATTGGGAAGGCAGCAGAGCAAACATTGATACAGCAGAAATACCCAATATTTCTTCAATAGATTTACTGCTTTGGCCTGTTTTCTTACACACAATACCTGATGCTCTTGGACACTTTCAGGTAATTGTTAGTGAATAAATGACTAGGGCTGGTTGTGACCTACTTATAAAAAGCTTCTCCTTTACTGTGCTTTCTTCCTTCTTTGTCATTGCTCTGCATGGGCTTTGAATTGGCTCAGAATACACTCTTGGTGGCATTTAGAGATGTAGTTAAGTTAAGGTGTGTGTGGTAAAGCTTTGCAGGCAATGTGGCTTCTTTAGTATGTTGCTTTTAAAGGAAAGGATCGAACTTACTTGAGCTGAGACATTTCCAGCATTTTTAAATTAATAAATTGACTACTATTCAATATGTGCCCCTAAGCAAGCAATATAATTAGATGAGCTGTGAGTGTTTCAATAAAAAATTCTTAGAAGAATAGTCTGACCTTTGGGAAGGCAAGAAAGCTAAAGCAGCTGTTACACAACTTGCTGGTACCACCAAACATACTTTTCTCAAATCATGCTTCAAAGGGAGAATACAGATTACATTGCAGACTCTACTGAGCCCTGTACTAAAATCTCTATTGATAACTCTCTCCTGAGTATGTTAGGGCCTCTGCGTTTTTTTAATCATAAAAAATTACATTGCATGTCATTGGATCACGATAACTGATGTCTTTACACAGTGCTGACAAGTATTTTGTGAAAAAATATGTCATTCAAGGTTAGCTATGGGTCAACTGAAAGATGGAATGACCAGTAAAACAGGAAAATCCTGAAATCTTCTTACACAATATCCAGAAAATGAGGCTATTTTCTTTTCCTAAGGAAGTCCGGTTACTGACAGAATTTATATGTATTTGTGGACCCAGGTGATTTATGCAGGTCAGAGCTGGGTTGTTTTCTTGTCATCCTGATCCCTTCACCACTGTGGTTGTGGAGAAGTCTGCTGCATCCCACAGCACCCTACTCCTTGCCAGAGACCAGATAAAGACTGGATGACCCATGTAATGTTCAGCCCAGGGACTGGCGGTATAAACCCTACATGGTGAAGTAAATTTTATGGGAGTTCCTCATGCAAGGGAACACTGGACCCTCATTGCTGGACCTGAGATGAAGCTCCTGCTGTTTGGAGTGTGGCTGGTATGACCTTATCCCTACCACTGTCCTAAGCCACAGCATCCTCCCCTGGTTCCTCTTGGGGCAGACTGGGGGACCTTCACCACCCTGGGGCCATATATGAGGAGATGTAGCTGTAATGGCTCATTGTGCAAGTGAGAAGCATCACTTCTTGTCAGTGCTATCCAGGGCTATTCAGATATGTATTTTCTTTAGTGTTATTGCTTTGTGAAGTTTGACTATTATTTTTTTTATTGACTTTGTAGATAAATGAGTATTTGGAGCAAACAAAAGTTCATATCTGCCTCTCATCACAGCCCTGCTAAATAGTCTCCTGTAGAAGCACACTAATGAAATTTGGTGCCTGCTGCATGGGCAGAAGGCACTCACTGTTTCAAGGGGCAAGAAGGGACAGCCTGGTGGGCAGCAAGAGGCAGTGATGTCCTGTGACAAATTTCTGTATCAGAAATAGCCAACAATTTTCAAATGCTCCCAAGAAAGAAAAAACATATTCAAAAGGCTTGTATGAATTTTTTTTATTTTGTTCTTCTTTTGTTGTCCTATGACAACAAATTAGCAGGGCTGTGACGAGAGGCAGATATGAACTTTTGCTTGCTCTAAATACTCATTTGTCTACAAAGTCAATAAAAAAATAATAGTCAAACTTCATTTTGGACAAAACCTGCAATAAGATATTTTTATGGTTATCTAAATGGGTTGCTTCAGATTTTAATCACTCACTGAAGACTCATCCTTTCTCTGTTGTCAATGCTGCCACTTGAACAGCTGAAGCTGACTCAATTACATTTTCAGAAAGGTAGTTTTAAAAAAAGGAACAGTATTGGAATAAAGTGCTTCTGTTTCTCGGTGGTTTAGTTTAACTATGCAGGTGTCCTCCAGAAAACTATAATTATTAGCTGTTTTGTTGTGCTGTCTTGAAAATATCAGAACAATCCTTGCCCGGAGAGACTGTTTTGATAGGAATCACTTCCTTTTGTGTGGAGATTGCATGACCTTTAAAGATTTTATACCCTTCTCTACCATTTACAGATGCTGTGGTGTACATTTAATCTCAGGGATGTTAACCTTACTAAATTTTGAAGTGTGAAAATCTTCTGTTTACACACTGGTTCCTCCTCAAAGGAAATCTCAAGGTTTTTACTCATCTGGTGCCTGAGCTGGCATTTTTCTGTCCAAATCAGCCTCTGATGGGTTCTGGCTAGGATGATTATCAGTATTTTTACTTAGGTGATCCCCAACTACTCATCTCATTCCTGACAATGACCTAATGGTACATGGGCAGTTTTCTGGGACTCGCCAGTCACAGTATTGCTCTGTACTGGGGGTAGGCTTGATTGCCTCTCCACCAGCAGACACAGGGCAGGACATGCTTGGTGGCCTAAGCTGAGGGATTTCTGTGTGCAGAACATGTGGTTTTGGGCACAGACCTGGACTTTGGGCTGCACCAGGTGCACAGCATGAATCAGCCATTTCACTGTGCCCTATGGAGCACGTTGCAGGGATGGGGATGTTGATGCTGAATCTCCCACGTATTTTCCCACCAAGCACTTGTGCAGGATGTGTAGAAGTGTAATCAAATTAGATGTCTCCTACCTATAGCTGGTCTTCATTTAAGCATCTCTGCAAGGAAGTACAGAATTTTTACATATTTTTTAGCTTCTAGAAGTGGTAAAGGCCTACACAATGAAATACACAGGGGATGTATACAAAGCTAATACAATTGCCAAGAAACAGTTAGGAAAAAAATTCCTAGCCCTCATTCCTTCATTCAAAAACATATTCATTTCTTAATTACACTTTTGTGAGATTATCCTTTAAGAAGCAGCTGGATTGAAACTGCCAACCAGTAATACCTGGTATATTTTCCTTTCTACTGTGAGTCCATGCTCACAGTACTCTTAACAGCATATTTTCTTTGAGCATAGTTCTTTGCTTTTGCTAACTGGAGGGAAACCTTCATATATTCATATATATATATATATATGAAATATAGAAGATCCTTGGAGTCTGCCATCTGGGTACTAAGAGCCAAAAATCACATAGGACATCTAATAGTTAATTTTTCTTTAATGATCTGTCTCTAGGAATATCATTCTCTGATTTTCTCCAGCTCCTAAAGAATAATTTGGCTGCCTGTGCAAGCTCAATTTGAGTGTGATTCCACAGCTGCAGAAACCCATTGATGTGTGGTAGTGAGCAAATCACTGCATTTTTTTCAGGGCTCAGCTGTTTAAAATATACTGAATGCAAAATCACTGGTAAGTTACAATGTGTTTTAATTACTCTAATTAAAGCTTCTGTAGTATGGCACAGTCCATGATATTTCATTGCAAATTATAGCTCATGTACCTACCATGGCAAGCAGGCGTTTTCCCGCATCTCTTTATTCAAATACTAGGAAGAATGGGAAGAAACAAACTTTTCAAGCTAAATTGCAGACTAACTAGCTGAAGTCTTTTGACACATTTTTTAGCACCTCTACAATGAGAAAAACATTTAAATTATGGGTCTGAAGAGTTTCATCTGATGGTAGGAGAATAAGAAATCCTTCCTTAGGCTTTGGTCTGGTTCTATTTTTATCAGGTTGACTGCACCATACAAAAGGGTGCACTTAATATTGCTCATCACACTGTGTACCATAACGTGCAGATTGCAAGTCTTTCTGCTGCAGACAGGAACTCATCACACTCATTAATGGCAAGTGGATGTCAAACTAGTTTGGGAAATATTTATTTGGGGATTTTGCATCAAGACGAAGATGGAGAATCTTAGAAAATGTTTTTCTGGCTTCACTGGATACTTGTTATGGATTTCTCTGAGTGCCCCTTCCATGTTTCCTGCTACAGCTTGAATTGCTTTTCCTGTCTCGGCATGGCCAAAGACAGGCCTTTGTAACTTAATGGTTTTTTTCAGAGAAATTCCAAGTAAATGTCAACAGTGGTTTCCATCCAGCCTGGTTACAGTCACCCAGACTGGGTATGGACCTCCACATTGCTGCTGGATTTGATCAAGTACAGCAACTGAGCAAAACTGGGTGCCTGAAAGAAGCCTCAGAGCCCCAGGGGATACTGCCCTGAAAGGCAGAGGAGCTTAAAAGAGCTGATTGACCTTCCTAAGCAACCTTCTTAAAGGGTAAGGAAGTTGTGTTTCTGTGCTCAGGAAAATGAACGTGTGTCAGGATGCCATCTCAGCTGAGTGTGTAACTCCCAACGAGCTCAAGCCACAAGAGGTGGTGGCAGGGACAGACAATCCACTGACAATGTAGAGTAACCACCCAGTATTCCTGTATCAGGAATAGTGTGGCCAGCAGGAGCAGGGAGGTCATTCTTTCCCTATGCTCGGCACTGGTGAGGCTGCACCTTGAGTGCTGTGTCCAGTTCTGGGCCCTCAGTTTGGGAAGGAAGTTGAGATGAGTGAGTGCATCCAGAGGAGGGCAACAAGGCTGGCTGTGGGAACTGGGAGCATTTAGCCTGAAGAAAAGAAAACTCAGAGGTGACCTCATCACTCTCTGAACTCCCTGAAAGGTGGCTGTAGCCAGGTGGGGGTTGGTCCCTTTCTCCAGGCAGCGACTGACAGAATGAGAGGACACAGTCTCAAGCTGTGTCAAGGGAAATATAGGTTGGCTATTAGGAAAAGGTTTTTCAAGGAAAGAGTGATAAAGTTCTGGAATGGCCTGCCCAGGAGTCACCATCCCTGGATGTGTGTAAAAAAGATTGGATTTGGCACTCAGTGCCATAGTTTAGTTGAGGTGTTAGGGCATGGGTTGGACTCAATGATCTTGAAGGTCTCTTCCAACTTGGTCATTCTGTGAATTCTGTGAATTATTTCAGGGAGAACATTTGGAAAGCAAAGCACAACTGGATTTGACACCACACAGATACGAAAGGTAAGAAGACAACCTTCTGTAAGTACCTCAGCAGCAAAAGGAATGCCAAGGAATATGGTACTTACTGCTGTCTAGGGGCAGACAAACTAATGGCAAAGGGCATTGACAAGGGTTTGATTATCAAGGTCCTCTTCTCATTGCTCTTTATTAGTAAGGTTTGATCTTGGACCTCACAATTCCTGCTCTTAGTAGCAGCACTTAGAAAATTGAAGGAGGTGAAATGAACATACGTGTCCCCACTGTGATAGGGGAGAATTGAATTCAAGGATGGAGCTGAAGGACCTGGTCCATGTCATGCAAAATTGCTCTTGGTGTTCGGGAGAGGTTTCTTATTACTGTGAAAAGAGGAATCTTATTTCCATTTTCAAAAAAGAAAAAGCAAAAGCAATGAAGAAAAAACTACAGCCTGACCAGCCTCACATCAGTAAGTACATTACAAAGCAAGTCCTCACAGAAGCCCTGTCCAAGTATGTGACAAACTGAAAGTTTTTGAAAACAGCTAACACAGATTTATCATGAACAAATGGAAACTGATTGACCTGATTGCATTCTGAAGCAAAAATGTGGGGCTCTGTCAATGAAAAGATGTTGTAGTGTGTTCGTTAAGTTCATTTAATTCCTCCCCCATTTTATGTATCTGCTCCCCCCCATTTTGTGTAAAATGGTTCTGCCGTCCTCAGTTTTCCCGCCACAGCGCTGTCAGTTCTATTGTCAATCTGTTAGGTTATATAATTCCTCCTCCCCTTTTTCCCTTATATGTACGCTTTTTCTCCTCCCTGGGCCAAGTCAATCACACCCCACTCCACCTAGTATTCCAGAAGCTTCTCCTCTTTAGGGGTTGTGGTTGGCTGTGGTCCCGGGGCCCCTCCCATACCTGGTACCTATTGGGCTCTCCACTATGTCATTTCTGTTAAGCTCATCCCCTCTTCTCCCCCCATTGGTCTTCTGTAAACCCCTCCCAGATCCACCCCTTCCCTTTATAACCCTGATGCACCATTTGTTCCTTGTCATTTGCTGGTACATCAGGGGGTGACTCTCTGGCTGGCATCGTGGGTTTTCCAGTAAACCTGTTTAGCCCCCCCCGGCGAGTGTCCAGCTCCTTCCTTCTCGTCGTTTAGCAGCGATCCAGTCCGCAACCAGCACAGCCCGAGGCCTTACGACGCTGAGGGGTGCTGGCAGACTATGCAGCTGGGTGTCAGCCTTAACCTCAGCTAGCCGGACTCTGACCTAGAAGGCCAGTTACACCCTCATTGCAAAAAGAGAATAGTGGATGTTGCATATCTTCACTTTGGCTTTTACTTTGACGGGTTCTTCCATAGTAAACTTGTAGGCAAACTGTGAGGATTCACTGCAAGGTAGACAAAAACTTGGCTGGGCTTTCTCAATTAACACAGTAATGTGAGTCACTGAAAAGCTGGGCAGCCACATACAAGTAGTATTTCTTAGGTATCACACTGTACCTCCATTGGTTATGATGCCATTTGGGTTTTGCCTTTTTTTCTTTTACATGTTCTCTGTATTGCTCACACGTGTATTTGTAATTCTGTCACCTATTGTATTAGTAGCTAGTTTTCCCAGTACTTTCCCATGGTCTTTCTCTAAGCAGAAAGACAAAACAAATTCCAGAGCTCCGAGCCCCAGGATGTACAAGGCCCCAGTGTTGTATTGGTTCTTCCTGGGAGCCAAGGCTGAGAACAACTCTTGGAGACACATTCTCTTGGGCAAAGTACAACTAGTGCTGAAGGGGGGACTCCAGAGAAGGGGCTAGACTTGGGGAATTGCATCACCACTTGTTCTCCTAATTGGTTCTTTTATCAATTATGCTTATTTTCTAAAACCTATAAAAATGTACTCACTCTGGTCGGGTGGGCTTTTGTGAACATCTTTCCATAAATGCCTCTGGAGGCCTTCAAATAAGGATCATCTTTTATGTTACCTCTTTACTAAAATTATCTCAAATTTCATTTCCAGGTTGAGCAAAAGGCAATAGTTATCTTGGATGAGAGGATGAAGTGTGCTTTTAGCAAATTGGTGGGTGATACAAAATTTGGGGTGAAGTAGCTGAAGGACTGAAAGGCAGGACTCTGAGGACCTTCTGCAAGCTGAGGACCTTCTACAAGCTATAGCACCCTCAGGATGCTCAATAAAAACAAGCATGGAGTCTTGTATCTAGAATGTATCTGGGATAATCCATCACGTGCATTGGGGCTGACTGGCTGTGGAGCAGCTCTGCTGGATGGGACCAGGAAATCCTGACAGACAAGCTTAACGTGAGTCAGCCACACGCTGTTATGGCAGTGGGAGCCATCTACACATATGCATTGGGAGAGCATGCGCTTCTTCCTTTCCTCTTGGCACTTGTGAGACCCCATCTGGAGAGCTGTGACCAGTTTCGGTCTCCCCAGCACAAAGAAATACATGGATGTGCTGGAGAATGTCACAAAGGTGTCTGGAGCACAAGACATAGGAGAAGAAACTGGATTTTTCAACCCTAAAAAGGAAAGGGCAAAGAGATTAAATTGCTGTCTACAACTGCCCATGAGAGTGTTTACAGTGGAGATGGGGATATAGATTTAGCAGTGACAGGGCAACAGGATGTGCTGCAGCCATTGTAAATCCCAGTGGTTAAACTCTGGAGCAAGCTGCCCAGGAGGTCTGAGCAGACTCCATCCTTGGAAAATGCTAAACATCAGGGCTTATTCTTTCCTGTCATAGTCAAAAAAGCATGCAGAATGTTTTCTGATTAACATCTATATTGTAAAACCCTTACCTGTTATGAGAGTCTCTTCTCTCTTGTCTTTCTCAGCTATGTCTAATCCCTCCATCCTTTCAACAGCAGGTATTCAAAGTGGTTTTCTCTGGGTGCCCTTTCTCTCCTTTGAATTCTGTCTGCACTTGGTGGCTTCCAGAACTGGACACTGGGCCTTAACTACTGATCCTAGGCACCACCATGTGGGAAAAAACCAACAACCTGCTTCTTACAACTTAGATATGATTCTTTGGTTACAGGATACAAAAACTTAGTTTGGTTTTTCTTAAGGTAACATCACAGCATCAGCATGTATGTAGTTAAGGATCAGCCGTATGAGCTAGGGCAGCTTCTATAGTGGTGGTATTTTGCTGCATCGTTCATACTCTGGTTTTTTCATTTCCTCTCTCACTCCCCTGCAGTTTGATGCATTGAAATTAATTTTACAAACTTCAGGCAGTTTTCAAAGGTGTAGAGTTTGAGGTATCCTTTTTTGGGTGCCCCAAATTGGCTTTTGTTCCTTCTCTGAGATGAAATTTATTAACAGAGAGATTGGGTTGTGGCACTGTGTTACCCACCACACCAAATTTGTAGCTAATATCATGTTCAGTTGCAATAATAGATCTCTTCATCACTGAGGGTAAATAACCAGCACCAAAAAAGCCCCAGCATTTCTTGAAACTTCAAACTTGTTCTTCCTTAGTCTTTAAGATTTCTGGTTTGTTCCACAAATTTCAGAGATGCATTCTGAACTTTTCCTGTTCTCAGACCTTCTTTGTCCTCAATGAATATTCAAAGAGAATTGTTCCAAGATTACTTTGGCTTATTTCCCTAGACTCCTTCCTGGAATTTCAGCTTTCCTGGAATTTCAGCTATCCTGACAATTAAAATACTTTTAACTCTTTATGAGTACTTTTAACTCTTTATGTTCTTCCAGATTATGGCCTGTGTCTTAGTCTTCTGCTTAAAATTGCATTAAATGTCTGGCCGCGAATAACCTTAATTGCAGGTGAGATACAGATCCAAAGTACACACTCACTTTCACTGACCCTTAAAAAAATCCCAACATAAAAGCCACTGCTTGTACGGGTAACTGTTTTTTATGTAAACATTTACAACTGACTTGGTTCTTCTGGATCCTTCTTCTTACCTTTTTTTTCCATCTATAATCTACAGTTTATATTAAGTGTTCTGTATTAAGTTCTACAATCTATATTCAATGTGTAATTCTATTTCTTTTTACTGAGCTTTACTTTTTCTGTTTTGCCTCAGAAATACCCTTCAGTTCACATTGGTCAGTGTTTAATCTCCACATTGATATTAATTTCAAACTGGACACTTCCCCACTGTTCCAGTATTGTCATTTACTAAAGCCTTTTCCAGAAAGTGATCTGACATAATGGATGTTCCACAAGCTTCATGTGGGCTGACATTACTGAAGCTGTGCTATATGCTGTTATGGTAGAAATTATGTACTTGTTTCCAAAACAAAAGCTTGCTCTTAGTAGTGATCCTAATTTTTCAGGACAGAGATTTGGTCTAAATATTTATAGCTGAGCCAGTTCTGCAAGAAGAGTGACCAAAACCAAAAATCACGTGCATCCTAAAGACTGAAATTACACTTTTTAAAATCACACATTCTGATTTGATAGTAATTATGCAAAGGTTATAAACAGGTATTGTTTAGGAATGTATTACTTAAATGCAAATGCTCAGATGCTAAGATTTACAATACACTTTGTTCTATCCCCTGAACAGATAGTGCATAACAGCTAAAGACAAAAAACTGGCAGAAGGGAAAGGGAAGTAGTCTGTCATTCATAGCTAGCTTAACATGAAGCAGAAGGAAATGGAGAAATAATCTTCATAGTTCTTATTGATCCCTTTATATTATTACAAGCTAGAAAGTCAAGCTATTTATTGACTGAACTTTGGATAGCCACCTCTGATTAGCTCAGCTTTCATGAGCAAACCTTACAGTTCAGAGAAAATGCTGCATACTGTCAGAAAGTGTAGGATGATGTGAGGTTACAAAACAGATGTCATTTTTCTTCTTTACCAAATAAATTCAAAAATATTCAAGGTTAACCTTATCACAGTTGATGACAAAACAGAAGGTGTTGACATGCTTCTGAACTTACGTTTTCCTCATTTTTATTGAAAAATAAGGTATTTGTCAAAGATTGACAAGATATAGACTCACAAGAAGGGATATATTAAAACTCTAAGTATTTTTTTGGATGAAGTAATACTTGTTTACTCAAAATCTCAGGCCAAATGTAATGATGCCTCTACACTCCTGTTGCCTTTGGCAAACATACTTACAGAGGAATATCACTTAAGTTCCAGCCTGACGTACTCTGGTCACAGAGGTTTCTCCCTGGAACACTTTGAATTTGCAAGACCAGCAAGTTTGGATTCTTCACTGGCAAATCAAAAAGGATGGAAGGACCTGCCCTGGGGCACTGTCCTGTGCCATCTTTAGTACAGTCTTTAGGTTCAGACAGAGAGGACAGTGCAGCCCTTGATGTCTCACATTCTCTAACTCCTCAGCAGTCTGTAACAAACTCAGCAAAATAACCTGCTATGAGACCAAGAAAATCTGGGGTCATGTGTGTTTCCAGACCTGTCCAGGAAAGAAAACTTCTTACTCTCTGAACATCTTTGGTCAGAAATTATTCTGTGCTCCACATACTGTGAAAATGGATCTCTAACGCCCCTTTGGTGGTGGCTTTGGAGAAGGTGGAAATTTTCTTCAGACTCCAGATCTAGAGGTAGGTGTAACCACAAACTTTTGAGCAAGATGCATTATCTAGGTGCCTGGCAACTTGGATTTTACTAGAAATAAAGACATACTCTCATTTTCAAGCTTCTTTATAGAATAGGAAGGCTTCAAAATATTAGAGCTCAACTCAATAGGAGTGAGAATAGAAGAAAATTAAACTTACAAATAAGTGGAGTAAAGTAAGAAAAAAAAGGTGGCATGAAGACATAACAGACAAAGTATTCTCAAAAGACAAGGATCAAGTCATCTTTTAAAATCCTATAATCAGACAGTCTTAATCTTTCATACCCAACTTTAGCTGCACAGAATAGACCCTAGTGATAAAAGTTAAAGGCAGCTAATCTATAATAGTTCTCCTCTTGATGCTTTTCCACAGATGATCTGAAATACCAAGCTGTAACTGTATTCTTTGGGTAAGAAAAAAACACCATTGAGTCTAAAACCTAACCTTAATGATCATACATATTGATCCAGTTGGATAAAAAGATTAAGTCCTAGGGATGTTCTTCCTCCAGGGGATGCAGAATGCCCAGTTCCCTCCCCTGGGATGATCAGCCATGAGGGATCCAACACAGTAGAACCACTTTTTCCCTCTCTTCCTTTGGACCTGCAATGAAGGAGTACTATTTCCAATGCAAGCCCTGTCTTCTGAAAGAAATTAATTTCCAATTTATATTGCATCAGTTGCAATGCTAGAAAGCACTGGTGGACTTTTGCTGGCATTTTCCTAAGCTTCTTAAATTCATCATGTCTTAAATCCAGAAGATAAATATTCACAGGATTTTTGGTTTAAAACTAGTCCTGTTGGGCTTTTTTTTATGAGCAAACTTATAAAAGTGCTGCCTGAAATGAAATGCGAAGTAACAGCATCTTGGATTAACAAACAGCCATTTTTAAAATAGCTGCTTTTAATTACTGAGCTCTAAATCAAAAAGTCAGTGCAACATCAAGGGGTGCTTTTCTCTATTGAATGTGAACACCATTTAAAAGTGAGATGTCTTCTAACCCTTTAATTTACACCTTCTAGGGATGGTTCTGAGTCACAGTTTTAATTTCTCCCTATTTTTTCCTCCATGGGTTGCAAAACACATTTCAAAGTCTCGGCTAAGTGAAGAGACTTGATCCAAAATTCCTTGGCAAATCTCTCTCCTATTGTGAGGAATATTGGATGCCAAGAGTCCAAGACTGAACTCTGTAAGGACAGAGTTTTCCCAACACTCCTGGGTCACTTCACATATCTTTTGAAAATCTGATATTTGTATATCAGGTGACCGTATTTTCCTACAGTAACATTCCTTTATCCCTAGCATTGGGATAAATGTTGACATTTATTTTTGTCATTTTGACATTTCAAGAAAATTAGAAGAATGCTTGATTTCTCTGTGGCTCTTGTGCCCAAAACAGAGCCTCCATATGCCCCAAACTCACATAGAAGAAGAGGAGTGCATTAAATGTTGTCACCACTGAGCTCTGGTATTCCTCCCAACACCACAGTGGAAGACTATCATAATTATGTAAAACTTTTTACAAGGCTCATAGTGTTACTACCTCAACACTGCTTCTGACATGAATGAGATGAGTTTCATTCACAAGAGAGACAAATTTCATTCAGGTATTTTTTACATCCTGCTGATGGCTTGTCACTTCTAGTATGTGAGTTTTTATCTTAGCTAATGGAAAAAACATTTCTTGACTGTGATATTTTCTGAAGCCAATGTACTCAAGAGGTGCAGAAGGCAAGCGGTGTGGTGGGTGATTTCTAATGTTCTGACAGTACATGGTTTGGTATGGGGGAACATTTATTAAACAAACAACATTAACTTGACCTAAGACTGAAGTTTGATCTCTAGCAGGAAGGCCTATCTAATGATTAAACCATGGAATTAGGCTGTGAGGACTATAGCTAATAAAAGCCTGGGGTGCTTATAACTGGGATGCTGCAATTCTTCATTCCAGACACATGCTGACCACAATGAAATCCAAGGACCGAGGGAGATGATTTAGAGCCACTCACTGAGAAAAGAGCTGCTTCCAGCCAGCCAAGGAAAGGATTAATACAGGAGTGAAGGCTGGACTCTGACCTCTTTCCAGGCTAGGTGCCTGAGGGAAGCATTCGAGGTGATTCACAGCAGGGCAAGATTCATTGAACCAGAAGGGAGGTCTTAAGGAAGCTGACTCCACTTTTCTTAGCTCTGTGGTATGTAGCTGAGAACAGGCAAGGTTTGCTCTAGGCAAAACAGGCTGTTTTGCCCTAGGCAATCACAGAAGAGTTGGAATGATCCTGAGACCAGATAAGTGAGGGTCCCCACCCAATAGGGCTGTGATTTAGAAAATGAGGTGCTGCCCAGGAGAGTGGGTTCTGTTGGGAGAAGAAGGAAAAAGGAGGGTCACTTATTACCCCTTGACACAGCAGATTGATTTGACTGAATGGATGGGAGTACATAATGCTGCCACTCTTTCTCTCCCCTACCTGTAGCACCAGCATTTAAGCCTTAGAGAAGCTGTGCTCCTGCAGTGACCTGATAAGATTCCCAAAAACACTTTATCCAAGAGAAAGGGCACACTCTTACAGCACAGTGTTTAATGTGTTCTGGTCATTCTTTAATTTTTTTTTTCTGTAGCCAAACATATAGCTTTTAATATGAGCTACAATGATTACATAAAGTCAGGGAGAGAGCTTTGGAGTTTAACAAAACCAGTCTTAAAATATGCAAATTTGGTGAGTTTTTTGCAGTGGGCTTAGAAACAGCTGTCAGAATGTCCTTATGTTTTGTGGTTTGGTGATAACTAATTTGGTGCCACCACCAAATATTGAGGCCTAGATAGATATTTGAAGAAATTCAGGTACTCAGTCCTGTGAATGTAGAGAGGGCTTAGGATGAGAGTCAGCTGCCCAAGCTCAGATGGACAGAGGCCTTTCAGGTGCCTGATGCTGCCCAAACAATCTGCATCAAGCAGGCAGACATGACGTGGTCCTGACATGCAGGAATCCCATCCTCTGCTGGAAAGGCCTCAGGAGGACACCCATGGAGAAATCCAGTGAACTCTGGACATCCAGTACAAGGCACTTGAACCATTTTCTCCATTTTTAGGGCAGTGTTTGCTGCCCAGGCCCAGAGGTGCCCATGTGGGCTCCATCTGCTCAGCCCTTGCTGGGGGGTTCCACACCCCACTGCATTTTGTGGGGGAAGACCATTACTGTGGGTAGTATCCATGTCCAAATTCACCATTTTTCAAGGGAGGAATATTTTTTTTTTAATTCTGATCTGTGAAACCTAAGTGAAAATTGAATCCCCAACCTGTATTTTATTATGTGTTGATAAAGCATTGCAAAGATTTTCAATGCATTATTAAAGGTTTTTAATATGCTTGATTGCATATATCCCAGCCAAAATCTTCTCCATCCTACATAGGTATTTATCTCAGCCAGCAGATTTTGTTTGCTCAGATCCAAATTAGAAAGTATTTAAAGCAGATAGCACATTTCTAAAAATATACTGAATTTACAATGAAGCTTTAACATTCTCTTGCTAAATTTCACACATCTGATTTGATTTCTGAAAAGGTAAACACAGAAATTTTTTTCACTAGTTCTCATGCACTGCTTGCAACAATATAAGAGGAATATTTCCTATATTACTCCTGTGTATTTTAAGTGGAGAAGAAATGCCCATTCCCTTTACAGGCAAGGAAGTCAAGTTTCCAATTGCAGTTAATGCCATGTTTTGTTCTATTTATTGGTAATGTAAGCTCCTATGCAAATTGAATGGCTGGTGTTCAGACCCAGATGAATACAACAGGGGAGGATGGAACTAAATTACTTCTGTCTGTCTTAACAGGACTTTTTAATAAAATCTACTTTACACAGCCATGAATCTTGCCAGGTTAAATTCTCACTTTAGCCGTGTTCACATTCTTGCTAATTTATTTTAACTGCAGCACAGAAGGGTAGGGTAATGGGAAGAGCTGAGAGTGGAATGGTTACAGCGAAACTTGCTGCCTGTATGTAGATAATTTTCCTTCCAAGTGACAGTCCATTAAACTTCTAAATTGTTTTATTTGCTACTAAAAAAAAGTCTTTGCTTAGTCTTTGAGTCCCAGGAACTAATGAAAGAAGCCTTAGAAGAAAATCAGCAGATTTTTTGAAGGTAGAACTAATATGATGTGCAGGACTTGTACAATACTATAACTTTTGACTTTGTAGAAAATGTGATAGTGTATCACAAAAGATACTTTTTACAGAGATTAAAAATGTTTATTTTTTCCCTTAAATTTAAAAAATAATAGTTTCAAAATTCAGGTTTAACAAATTGTTCGAGTCACTACTTTAAAAACTTGATTTCTATATTAAATATATGTGGTATCTTAGATGAATTCCATTATTTTTTGCTACTGAACAACAGAATATCAAAACGGTTTCCATTTTAGTGTCATACAGGTCTACCTTGATTTTATCACAGAATTCAATATAAATAATGTTTTGAAATCCTCAGTTATCCAAAACTTTTAAGAAATTCTGTAGATCAGTTTATATGATACTTTCTCTTTTCTACCCTTTTCTTCTCTTTACCTGACAGGGCCTGCTGGCTCTTCACTTCTCCATCTCTTGGTTGGTCCAACTACTGCAAATACTCAAACTAATTGTGAAGATAACAGGAATCACTGCAACAATATGATACACATCTCCCAAGTTATGTGCTTATAACCAAATGTTCCCTTTATGCTTTTAAGTTTGAGTACATTATGCTCTCATGTTTGTCTGCATTTTTCTGTATTTTTGGTGATGTCCAACTTGTTAAGAAATAGAACATTTCTTACTTCTATGAACATTTATGTTTGGTGAGAGAGCCCAAGCTGTCCAAGCATGTTGGGGTTTTCACATTTCACACACAGGTCTGGCCTTTAAAAACTGCTGAGAACATACTCCTGAGCTATCCAAAAGAAATATAAACCAAGGAAGGAAGAAAAGATGACTGTGTGGCCTTATGTCTGTACTTGGGAGTATGACAGATTTCAGACAAGAAAAACAAAGGGTGACAATGTGATAAAAGAAAATATATGCAGCAGATTTAAAATGCAATTCTTAATTCATTGCAGGAAGAAACAGTATTTAAAATACCTGTTCCAGGCTGCAGAAGAAACTTTAGGCCATTATATTAAAAAAACAACAAAAACAAAAACCCCAAACAATAATAAAGAAAACAAAAACAACATAAAAAAACACCCCAAAAACAAAACCCAACAAAAACCCCCTTCCTTTTTATGACAAAGTGGGAAAGTTTTAGCTTTATGTACAGTTCCAGAAATATCTCAAATTTATAGAATAATTTTAGGTATAAGAATTCTTTTTAAGAGAGTCTGACCCTAAAAATGTAAAGAGTCAGTAAAGTAGTTGTTAGAAAATAGGATTATCTTCATATTTAACACAAGATTCAGTTTGATGCATGCACTACTCACAGAACTCAATTTCTTTCCTAGAATATGTGGTGTTTTCTACTATCTATCAAGGCAGGTCTTGTGGATGGTATATACTGCCTTGGCTAGACAGTGGCAAGGAATTTTTCAAGTAAAATACAAATACAACATTTTTAAATATACATTTGATTTAATCTTCTGTCACGACTCATGAAGTTATGGATGTTAATGAAACACCACAAATCAACAGAGTATATAGAAGTTAAAGAATTGGCTTTTGACTTTTTTCTTTCTTTCTCTTTACATTTTCTGTACAATATGAGTCAATTAAAGTTATGATGACAGAAAGACAAAAAAATTTCCTGTTTTTATGCCCGAATTGAATGCTGGTTTGGGTTCTTGATTCTTAACAACTGGTACTTCAGTAGTCACTGACTGAAAGCTCATGCTGTTTGCCATTTTTCTAATCTATAGAGACTGTAGAATTTGTATGAGATCTTTAATATTTTGCTATGTGAACCAGTTTCATGAACTATGAAACCCAAGAGTCTGCAGATAGTCAAATCCAGTTCCTCAGAGCAAAGCTGTGTCACTCAAATTTTCAAATACATTACTGAATTTGGGAGGAGCATTTGTGGGATGTTGTCCCCGAGCTAACCCCTCATCAGAAAAATACAGGGTGGAATTAAGACAAGTTCCTACCAGCAGGATCACCATGTCCCACACTTCGGAATTATTTTTATTTTCTGAGTTGGGAGTGTTTAATAGGAGCATCCTGATCAAGAGTGGTGCCCCACTACTCCTTCATGGTCTCCCATGAAAGGAGGACCTCCCCCACAACTCTGATTTTGTACAAAAGTGGCCTCTGTGAGGTTGTATTGGATGGACATCCTGTTCCCCTGAGAGGACACAGCCTTGGGGGAACCATCTCGTGGGACCTGTAGCTGCTGGAAGCAGAGGCTGCTGTGCACCTGCTCCCCAGCCCTGCTCCCCAGCCAGCTCATTCAGGTGGGAACGCCTCTCACAATTATAATGGTGCTTCATCAGCTTCTGCAGATAGGCCCACAGACGTGTTCAGGAGCGCTGAGACCTGTTCTTTCCCCCTAGGCCCAGTATGGAAAGTTGGTTCTGTAAATTATATGGCAAAATGACCTGACCAAATTGCTGCCCACACTTTCCTTTAATGTGGTACCAGACTGGACAATGCATTTGTTAGCATCCCAGCAAGCAGCCAGCCCTGTTAGGTGCTCTGCCCTCTGCTTTCATACACCATGAGAAGTGAAGTGGGCAATGCATCGTATTTGGGTAAAAAATATCATTCTGAGAATGAAATCATCCTTTCAGAGTTTTATTTTAATAGCAATTTCTTCCCCCCCCCCCCCCCCCCATAGGAAAAGATAATCAGACCATATAACCTTAGTATTCACAATGCAAGTAGCGTGAAAGCTGTGCCGTGGTCTCTAGGCATATCTTGGAATTAAAAAACCCAACAAATTTATAGCAGCCCAGTAAATAGAACTGTATTTACCTCAGCAATAACACCTTCTTTGTGACACACCATTTTCCTTTCCCCCTTGCAACTTCATAAGCTTTGGAAAACATGTTTTTGAAATACCTCTGTGTGTGAAGCTTATTAAATTAGTCTGTTCCATTTGGTATTAAAAAAAAAAAAGCAGATTAAAACTCAAGTCATTTCATGGTCTGAAAAGAGTGTCAATAAAAGTGAAATAATGTTTGTACAGTTTAGTAAGGTGGGTTAACCTTTCAAAGAACATAGCAAATGTTTTGTGGAAAAAGAAATTGCATTCACATGTCCTCTTGGTTTCGCAGAGGTAGTTTTCTAATGCATCATGAAAGAGCTGCAAATACATGTATTGAATAGAAAGTGTGCTGATAGTTGCCCTGTGGCAGGTTTAAGAAATGCGACAGCCAGAGTACACAGCAGAATGGTTGCTGTGTCAGTTTTGACATCTGTTTTGGAAGAATTTTGTCTGTCTCTAAAGCAGTGTGAACCTCAGTGTACAGTCACTTTGGAAGTGTTAGCTAGTCCACGTTGTGCTGAGCACATTGATGCTTTGGAGTGTCAAAAGCTGCTCAAGATATTTTAGCAATATATAAGCCCGTTTCCTTTGACAGAAGATTCAAGACAAGGCTGTGGGAGAGTGAAATTTCTTCTGGAAGATTACACCCATTTCTATATTAAGTGGCAGAAAATCTTCCAGTCACTCTAGCCTTTGAAAATTATGATCTAAATTCTGAGTCTGCTTATATCCTTCCTCTGACTGGGTGGCTGAAGCCCAGAAATTGTCTCCACTGAAACAAACTGTGGATGTAGATGGGGAAAGCTGTGGGCTTGAAGGAGCCTAGAAGAGTAACCAAAATGGGGAAGGCAGGGGAATGTGGTACAGCGAGAACTCTGTGCAGTTTAATCATTTTTCTGCACACGTTTGTTCTGTTCCCTGTAATAGCTTATTGTAATCTAAAATTCAGTTCATTATGAACATTTTTTCCCATTCTGTTAATTTGAGAGACTTTTACAATTAGAATTCTTAAACCAAACTCATTTAATGTTCAAAAAGACAGAATTGTGGCTAATTAAAGATAACAGCAAATCAACCACATAAAACAATCCCATGCTGTACTGAGTATGATTACAACAGCCAATGTATTGAGCGCTGTGAGATATATCTTCTCTTGCTGATGGGGAAATATGCTGTGTCTTCTCTGATACTGCAATTTCCTCCCCTTTGCTCAGGTAGCATTTATCCATTTTTAAAAATGCTGTCATCCTGCAGATTAGTTGCAGGCAACAAGGCTTTTCATAGCCTGGCTCTAATTCCCCATTATGATACAGCACTGTGCCTGAGGCATTGCACTGCAAGCAGTAGCAAAGATTTACTTTCTACCAGTCAATGCTGCACAGGCACCAGAGCCAATCCTTCTATCGACACTGCCTGCTTAAACAGCTATGGATGGTTCATCAACCCCCCCCGTGCTAACAGAGAGCAGCACACAGCTCTCATCATTACTTTTCTTCACGGTTTTCTTTATTCCTTCAGTTTTGTTTTTCTTACTGAAGATTTTAGCAGGCCACAATGGAGCGTATCTGGTTAATAGGCAAGGCATAAAATAAGTTTGGAAGCATGTTAATCAATTTGAGAGGAATTTTTAGGTACTGAAATAACTGATTAACATTCAAACTTGTGCATAGGCAGAGACACACATTATCAGCATCAAATTAGATGTCAGTTTAAACCTGCTAGCTGAACTCAAGCTCCCCTTCAAGAAAATCTTGGGACATGCAGAGGGATAGTCAAAAATAAAAAGCCTTGAATTCTGTTGTTATAATAGAGATGACACAGAGAGTGTCTGGACTAGAATTATTCCACTCAAGATTCCACCATTAACCTTAAAGCCCGAGCTTAATTTCACTTTATACAAATTAAATGAAAATCTGGAGAGTCAGATAGAAGTAGTCAAGAGGGTCTACTTTTGTCTCAAGAGTGACCCTCATTTATGAGGTTGTGGATATAGACTTGAACTGGCATAATATGAATAGTCACACTAAAGTGTGAAATTTTGCAGAGTCAGTGACCTTCCTATTTCAGACCATTATTACGAGCACAGAAATAAAATAATGGAACAAAGATACAGCTCATCTCTTGGAGGACTTAGCTGATATTTTAGGATACTTTGTCTGCTGACAGATGCTAACTAAGCTAGAATAGTAAACATAACCTTCAAGTGCTCATCTTTGTAGAGAGTGTTTATCTGCCCAGCTAAACCAGCACAAAAGGCAAAGCTTTGCTGCAGACACATAAGGCTCCAGTGCAAAGAATATACCTGTTAATATTCTCTTCTAAGCAGCAAAGCTACCTTTATTCTCACTTATAATGGATTTGTTCTGAAATTATGGGAGCATGAAAAAGAATTGCAAAATTCTCTTGCCAGTTTTGCACACTTTCAGGGATTCCTGAGCTGTCAGAAACCCATTGGTCATGAGAATCAGGCCCACTGTATTTAACAGCACAGAATAACACTTGAAAACTGTTCAAGAATGGATAAATCCAGTAAAAATAATAGGTAATCATTAATTGGATTTGGAATATATCACACATCTCCCAGACTAAGGACCTTTTAATTAAAAATGAGTGTACAGATTCCAGTTTTCTCTGTATGAAAAGTCATAGACTTTATTTTTATCTACAATTGTTCTTGGCAGTCCATGCCAATCCGTAAATACTCTGGATTTTATCCCAAAACCCTCCAGTAAATGACCTCATTAAAAGTATAACAGTATAGAATAAATTGGCAGAACATGATTGCAGCTTCCCAAAGGCTTGATCTTTTAATGTGCACAATTACTTTAGTAACTGGGGGCCAAATGCAGATATAGGTGGAGGGTCTCTGCTACTTAATAGTAATAGAAATATTTGTATTTAATATCTGTTTGTGTCTGGATTTAGTCTGGCTTATACTGTCAACTGACTTAACGAAGGTACTGCTTAGGCATTTTTTCCAAAATGAATGTTTAAAATCTGTGTGGGTATTTTGGGAAAACTTGTTATTTTGTAGACATAGCCTTATTTTTGTATCTACTTTTAATTATCAGGATATGTCTAGACATGCCTGAATCTCACAGATCCAGAAACATGTTAAACACCATTTGTACCAGAGGTCCCAGGTCACATCTCTTTACAGAAAAAGCAACAAAACCAGAGTTGATTTCATTCACATTTCTCAGCATGAGAGCTTGGAAATAGAAATGTTACTATAAATAACAAGGAAAAATGTAGATTTTTACTGAAGTCTGAGGACTAATTTTTCTTTAGAATAGGATCAGTATCATTCCAGTATTTCTAGTCTTCTGTTTCTCAGAGTACCAAGATATTACATCTTCAGTGCAAACTGCTCAGAAATTATGACGTTGGGACAGCATTTAAAAGTATTTTGTATCAAGTCAAGTACCTTCTGATATTTTTATAGGTATAAAGGAAAGGATTTTTTTTTAAGACCGTGATAAAAACTTCTTTTGGAAAATGTATGTTTACACCTTCGAACAGAAATGCCTATAATTCTGATTATGTTAAGCCATTTTTTCCTACAATATTTATTCAGCATTCATGACAGTCACTTTGGCATCATCTCTTTCAGCATTCCCATTACAGGCAATTATATTAGCATGTCAGAGTAACACCCTGGAATTCCTTTGACATGGAGATCTCCCTGGGTTTGGAGACTGTTCTTGCTGCAAGGAGCTGATTTCATTAAGCAGGATGGACAAAGGGCTCAGTCCTGAAAACCCAGTGCACTCTTGCTGTTGCTGGCCATGGCAATCCCCAAGGAAAACCCTGGGGGCCCAGATGTTAAAGCAGGAACAGCTGGTTTCCTGCCAGGGAGTGCATGGCTTCCTCCACACTCCAGCTGGGTGCTCTGGATTCAGCCTGAAGGGGTTGAAGCTGACAGCCCATGTCCGTGTGACTGCCTGCTTGCTCTGGCACCTTGTGTGAAGGGACATCCCGGACAGTTCCGTGTTTGTTATCCAACATTCATTATATGGGTTTGGGTACTGCTGGTCTTGGTGTGCACGAGTGCCGATCCCCCGGTCTCAGAGTTTGGTGGGTCAGCTTTGGCTGCAAAGCCAGGATCTTCCTCTCCCTCCTCAACAGTGCAGGGGGGAATGGATTAGTGCAAGGAGTGATGAAGCCAGTGCAGCAGCAGGTTTCCTCTTCAGCTGCATTTCTTTAATTTTTCCCTCAGACTCCCGTCACTCCTTTCACTTTATTAAAATTAAATCTGTTAAAAATGTTTTTACTGCTAGTTCAACTGGAAACTGAGCTGGGCTCTCAGACTGCTTTAGTCTATTTCGTTCATAGTCCTTTATCTTTTGTAATTTTGTGTTTTTTAATGAGGCTCTTGCATAATACACTCACCTTTCCTCCACACAGAGCAATAGTCCTCCATCACTCAAGGCAAGGACTACTCCCATAAGTCTGCTTTCTCCACATGAAATCCCACAAAATATGGACATGTTATGAAAGTTTAAATGTCAGTATTCTTCCACAAGGCCTGTTGATGATCAGGAATGGCAAGATGAGACCGTCGTAAGTGCCAGACAGAAAGAGATGGCATAAATTTGGTGTTTCTAAAAAGAGAGACTATAACTGCCCCACTTAGGTAGTCCTGTGTGATGTCCTGTGATCATCTGCGTGCCTTCCTACCCTCCCTGCCTCCCTCCCTTATCTCCTCAATTTTCCTAGTCCATGAGACAGGTGAATGAACCATAAGCTTTTAGGGCAGCAAAGGCAGGAAAGAAAGACAGGAGGGTGATGGGACTGGTGCTACCCCTTCAGAATCTGACTGCCAAAAGTAATGACCCACAGAGCACAGTCTCATCCCTTAGGACTTGTTGGGGAAAAAAATCCCAATCTTTCCACCTTGATGAAGGAGGGTTTGTCTTCAGCACTGATGTGCTGGTCCACGCTGAGAGGCAGAGGGAGCCTTGGCTTAGAGACTCATGGTAGAGTGGGAACCTTATGGGTGGAAGACAGTGGGAAAGGTCAGAGCAAGGGAGGTGTAGGTTGTCACTGTCCAAGCACACAGTTTTTAGGAAAAAACTCCATGCCTTGTATGTGTATTGACTTTTTCACGGCATGTCCCGGGGGAGATGGAGCCACAGCTGCTGTGCTGGGTGAGTGCCTGTCTGGGTTGCATTTGCTCCACCACCTGTTGCAAGTGGGAAATCATATTGTCTATTGTAGAACGACAGACTTTAACTGCAAGCAAATAAGCAAGGGCATGGCTGCAGCTCTGCTGGCTCTATTTTGGCCAGCTGCAGCTCCATGAAGAGAATGCCCAGGGGAGAAGAGAGGACCTTAGCCCTGATAAGAGACTTTTCAGTAAAAGCAGAAGAGAAAATTCACTCTTTGCCCATACAGATAAAGGATAAGTAAGTAAATAAATAAATAAATTTAATAGCTCTCCTTTAATTATTTGCTTCTAGCAAGGAGATATATCTGAACCCCTGTTTTGGTTCAGAGGATTGCAGTTTATTTCTAGACACTGAAATTCATACAGAAACCAACAGGTTTTCCTGCCTAAATAAAGCAGGGGAGAAAAAGCTGTAAGCATACGGTAGCCTTAGAAATCTTATATGCATGTTGCAGTGAAGATGAGAGAAAAACAGCTACTCTTGCTGAACACACCACTGAGTTATCCGCTCTGTTACCATGATAGCCACACTGCTACCTTGAAAGAAATCATGCTTGTTTTAATGTGGCATGATGGATGAAAAAAATAACCTTGGATCCACGAGGAGCTGGAGAAAGAACTAATCAATCATGCTCTGTTTCATTCTTTCTAAACAACTATTGTTGCTGATAAAAGGTAAGCAAATAGAATTTATTATCCCAGTGGAGGAAAGCTGAATTAGTTGCCTGATGATAAGCTTCCACGCCGTGAGCAAATTGCGTGTTTGCCGACACTCCAAGCTCCAGGGAATGTGTAAGGTCAGAGGTATTCCTTGTGCTGAAACACTGCACTTGGTTTCAAAGGCTGTGCAGCTGGTGATTCTCACCCAGCAGGGATTCACAGGCTGCACTCTGGGGCCTCCCTCACTTGCAGACTTGGCTTGGCAGCACCAGTGCCTTTTATGTGGCCAGGCATTCCCTGCCCAGGAACCCAGGATAAGGCTTCACAAATGAGGGACTCAAACCTTCCTATATACACTGGAAAAAACCAAACTTTTGCAAGCTGCCATATGGGGAATGAATCCCTTTGGCCTGGAGAAACGGGGCTTGGGTGCCCATGTGACTGAGCAGCTGTGGGTGTGAGTGTGGATGTGGGCCGGGGGAGACTGTCTAGCTCACACACTCGCCGCTGGCCAGATCTGACAGCAGGCCCGAAGTTATGCAATCTTCACACCCTGAAAGCTGCACGAAAATGAACTGTAGTACAGGTCCAAAGGCCCCTTTAGTGCTTCCTCCAAGGGGAAGGCTGCTATGGAATTATACCCCTTATACAGATATATACCAGACAAAGTAAATAATGACCGGGTTGCTCACTTAATAAAAAAGAAAACAAAGAAACCAAACCAACCCCACAGTGAAGATGAGGTAGTTCACAAATTGAGAAATCCCTGTAGGAACTGTCACTACAAGAATTTTATGAGTGATTAGTTACTCATCAAGTTATTCCTCCTGTCTGCTTTTTCTCAGATAGCTCCCCTGTTAACCTACTACACCTCTATAAATACATTTAATTACTGTGGAGCAAAATAAAAGTTCTGCTACAGAAATGTGCTTTACAAGAGTAGCAAAAAATTTGAAGACTGATTGCCCTGAGTGTGTGGGATCAGGCAAAGGTCATATGGATGAAATATAACATGATCACCTAATTAAACCATCTCACAGGGAGCACACACATGGAGAGTGTTCTGAGTCTCTGTTAACTCTGTATGCTTTCCTTAAATTTTGAAGGCTTTCCTCTGAAGTACTTTTTTTCTTTATGTTTTCCCTTTATAAAAGGGCTCATTTGGAATTGTTCTGGAGGGCTTAATGATTTCTTCAAAAAACAGGCATGCATCATTTGAACTTTAGCAGCAGCAGTGTTTATACTCATAAGTACAGCATAAATCTTGGCTTCCTGATCACTTTTGCTTCTGTAACAGTGGGGGGTTGTGCTAGACTGCAAGCCAGCCATTTGGAAATGAGGGAAGGTGAGATTCACACTTTGTTATTGGATTTCTTAGATATTGACCAACAGCAGAAAGGGTGGAGATGCTCCTGGGATCAGCCTGGCTTCCTGGAGGGCAGAATAGCCCAGTGGCTACAGACTGTCTGCCTCCATGATCTCTCTTTACTTTGCTCTTACCCACATAATTTGGTCTTTTATCCATCCATCTCTACCACACACCCCAGTGTCCCAATATTTATCCCATGTGCACTAATTCTGCTTTTCCAGTCCTACTCTAGCCCTCTTTTCCCACAAATGGATCCTCCCTCTCCCTTGACCGTTCCTCAGATGCACCTCCTTTAACACTCCTCCTTACCTCCAATGCCAGGCAGGGGTTTTTGCCCCTTCAGCTGGCAGGAGCCCCCACAGCAAGGTGATGAGCTCTCTGCTTACAGGGTTCTGACCTGACCACTCCAAACCTGGCTGTGGAGTAAGCTTGCTGCAGAGGACAAGCTGCCTCCCCCAAAGCTGTGACAAGGACATTTAAACTGAAATAATTCATTTGTCAAGTAAGTAAAAAAACATTTAATGGTGAGGCCCTCAGAAGAAAAAGAAGAGGATGGTCATAATATTTCTTAAAATGAACAGGAAAGTAGATTCTTTCTTCATCCCATCCGCCAAAGCTGCTCGGTTGTGAAAACTCTGGAGGGGGGAAAAGTCAGCTGGTAGAAGATGTTTTTGTATGTGGGTTGCTGCCTCACAGTGACTGTGCAAGGCAGCAAACCTGGCTGTCAGATGGAGGCTGTCAGTCTGTGTCATGCTGGGGGTAGCTCTCCGTTCTGCCTCGTGCAGCAAACCTCTGCCAGCAAGGGGACAAATCTCCTGGATTTGCCAAGTAATGGCCAGCATTTACTCTGCTTCTCCCACAACTCTTTTGCAAAGAAAAGTTCTCTATTCAAATGCCCAGTGTACCTTCTAAGACACCTAGATATCCTTCTTTCTCTTGAAAGGGAGGTGTCCTGGCCATATGTGCAGACCAGTATTTGCAGAGGTAATGCCTTGTGTGACTATCTCTCTAGAGGAGATCCAAGCTTGGCTGGAAGCAAGCCTTTTGTGATTCCTATCCCCACAGAGCTACATAATAGAAGAGGACTGTGATCCAAAAGCTAAGCTTTCATTAATGCCAAAATAAAACTAATTTATAAATAGAATGCGAACCAGGTCATTCTTGCCAATCCAAGTTTGTAGACAGTCTGAAATAACAGCTCTGAGCAGTTTATAAACTGTTCCCATTCTTCTCAATGTGGTGCTAACTAGGAAATCTAATTATCACAATTTAAATGTCAGCATCATTAAATGTTTTGCTACTGAATACTCTAACAGAAACATCCAGCTAATATGCACTTATTACATTCCCAAACCACCTCCCATATTTTTCAGTGTGCCAGATGTACCACCTGTCCTCTGCCCAGTCACCAAAACCTCCAGATTCTTCCCTACAACTTTACTACAAAGTAATTTAGCATTGTCAATCTGACAGCCTGGGATACATCTTAAAAAGCTGGGGAGAAGGTAAATAAAATTTAGCATTGAAACAAAGACAGCAAGAAATCCATTGCATGCAGCAATACCAATTTAATTGAATATAATACTGGTTTTATTATTCTTTTTTACATTCAGTTTGACCCAGTAAGATGTTCATGATTGCTTTCATCTGGATCTGATGGCATTTCAGACAGTTTCATTCCAGTTTGTTGAGGAGCTGGTAACAAAAGTTGTTGGCTAGAAAGATGAGGCAACACATAAGGGTAAATATTTGTCAGAAGAGCAGTTGCTGCTGGTTCCTTAGTGCAAGCACTTTTCACTGGTTGTTGCATATGCTGTGCCAGAGGCCATATTGAGCAAATGACTGTTAAAAAGTTGCAAATAAACCCGTGATTTATTTCACTATTCACCCAAAGCTTTTTTTTTTTTCCTGTTGAAGATAAGAAGCTTTGTTTGAAACACTTGAATCAAATGGTTACTTGAAATAAAAATTAAAATTTCAGACTCACTCATGACAGAATCATAGAATCATTAAGTTTGGAAAAGACCTTCAAGATCACTGAGTCCAACTGTTAATACAGCACTGCTAAGCCCACCACTAAACCATGTTCCCAAGTGCCACATCTACACACCTTTTACACAACTCCAGGGAGATGACCACCCCTTCCCTGGGCAGCCTGTTCCAATGCCTGACAACTCTTTCATGAAGAAGTTTCACTAAACCTCCTCTGGAACAACATGAGGCCATTTCTTCTTTTCCTTTTGATTGGTATTTTGAAGAAGAGGCTGACCACTACCTCATTACAACTTCCTGTTAGTTGTAAAGAAAAATGACGCCTCTCATGAGGCTCCTTTCCTCCAGGCTAAAAACCCCCAGCTCCCTCAGCTGCTCCTCCTTGTCCTTGCGCTCCAGACCCTTCACCAGCTCTGCTGCCCTTCTCTGGACACACTCCAGCCCCTCAATGTCCTTCCTGAACTGAGGGGCCCAGAAGTGAGCACAGGATTTGAGGTGCGGCCTCACCAGTGCTGAGTACAGGGGGACGATCACTGCTCTGCTCCTGCTGGCCACACTGCTGCTGACACAGGCCAGCAGGCCATTGGCCTTCCTGGCCACCTGAGCAGACACTGGCTCATCTTCAGCCACCAGCTCCCAAAGGACCTTTTCCCCCAGGGTGCTTTCCAGCCACGCTGCCCCAGCCTGCAGTTCTGCAGGGAGTGCAGGACCCAGCACTTCATCTTGATAGAAGGGCGGTGAAGCTGGTGAGGGTGTGAGCACCCATCATCATCCATGGGAAGTCAGTTGCTCTGCAAGAATGTTGTAGGAAACAGTATCAAAAGCTTCACAAAACTCTAGGCAGACAATATCCACAGCCTTCCGTCATCCACTAAGCACATCATCTTTTCAGAGAAGGAGACTGGGTTAGGGAATCAGGACCTGTGTTTCACAAGGCCCTGCTGGCTGATCCCTAGGTTGTCCTGCATGTGCCATGGCATTCAAGATGATCTGCTCCATGAGCTTCCACAGCACCCAAATCAGACTGACAGACTGACAGGCCTCTAGCAACAAGCCTGTGCTGACCTAGAGTTTGTATGTGCAAAGTGTAGACAAAATTATTGTACTGAAATGCACATCCTATGCATGAAAAAATCAAGAGATTAAGAGATGGGTTGATGTAGAGCTGCTGTAGCATGGCTCTGAGCTGCTGAAGAGTTGGGTTGCCTTGAAAACACTGTGCTGGAAGTGCACAATTCTGGCCTTTCTGTCTGCTGCCATGCCCAAAGGATGCCCATGCACAGCTCGTGTGCCAAAGCAAGTCCTGTGGCTGGAGCAGGCTGAGCTCTCACACAGCTCCTGAGCATGTCTGTAGCCAGTGGGGGAATGGTTCTGCCCATGACACAAGCCGACATCTGTCCCAGGTGTCTGATCCCAAATAAAACATTGCTCAATAGGAGAGACAGATCCAGAACCAGCAGCCAAGGCTTCTTGAGGACAGGCACAGACACCTAACTTTGGCTGCTGGCAGAGTAATGTGTCCAAAGAAAGAATTGCAACATGAAGAACCTGTGAACATAGCACGCATCCTCATGGGTCCTCCTCTGACCACCATAGGTATCTTACATTGCAAACCATCACTTCTCTGAGTGGTTGCCATTGCTTCTCGAAGTCACGGCAATGTCCTTAAAATAACAAAATATATTATAGAATTAATCTCTCGAGATCATGGCTCTGAGGTAAGACTATGAGCTACAGTTGCAGTCCTGACAAGAAAGGCTGTATCAGAATTCCTGATGGCAAAACATGTTTAATGTGAATTACACTGGACTGCAGAGATGGCAGCAGTTGATGACACTTTAGACTGATTGTCCAGTGTCTCTTCTATCAATAGATCTATAAACAACTGCCCCAGGAGCTGTGCAAATGCATCAAAATGAACAACCAGGTCTCTGAACTGTAGCCTCCTTTCCAGATGCTCATGTGAGACACGGGTTACAAAAAATGTCTCCCTGATGATGTCACCTTGGACAGGAAGATAAAAGAGAGCTTCTTTTGTCAAGACACCTATACTAACCACATTCTCTCTTTCCTTTAGGTAATTCTTTAGCACTGCTGTCAAAATCAAATTGAATACTTTGTAGTTTCAAATCAGGAAACATGAGGTTTCTCTCAGAATAATCTATAGGCGAGATTCAAATTGCAGTTCCCTTTAAAATGTAGGCCACTGCAGTCTGTGTATTTGTTCCAAAGTTTTCCAACTCAACAATTTTCTTGAAAAAGGGAAGGCCCAGTTTTCACTGGTACCCACTGTAGACTTCAAATAGATGCTAATTGTGATTTTGGAAACAGCTAATCAATGAGCATATCAGCACAGGGACTTTATCTCCCGTATAACTGGCATGTAACTTCAGAAATCCTCTCATTTGGTACATCAAAGTGGTCCACTATTCACTTAGTTTGATCAGTTCAATACCTCCACTTCTGAACTTGGTGTCTCAACCAAAAAGTGTAGTGTGGGCTACTG
Organism: Ammospiza nelsoni; assembly: GCF_027579445.1. Classification (NCBI taxonomy): domain Eukaryota; kingdom Metazoa; phylum Chordata; class Aves; order Passeriformes; family Passerellidae; genus Ammospiza; species Ammospiza nelsoni. The sequence continues at coordinate 104,002,301 of NC_080633.1, forward strand.
CTTGTTTTGGGTTACCTCCAGGAGCTAATTGATAGTTCTTTTGATGCAACTTTGCCATGAGTTTTGGAATGATACACCAATGAAAAAAAACAAAAGATTCATAGCCAGTCCAAAAAGACCAAAGATCTCTGGTGAGGAACTTGGTGAGGAACCATAAGAGAACAATTCAGATGGAAACAGCATTGGATTTCTAAGGGTATTTTGTTCTTGTTATATCTTTTCATCTCTTTCCAGTCTGCTGGATGCTCAGAGCAGAGAGTGTGTGGTCTCATTGCAGCCGTCCAGAAGGAGAGAATTAGTGGTCTGCTCCATGACAAGATTAAAGAAAACAGACTTGTAAAATAAATAGAAGTTTAGTTGGATACGAGCATTGTCAGTGGGAATGAAAACCAATCCAAATTTTAAAGTACCCATTCACAGAGGAAAAAAGCAGAAAAATAACCAGATATTCAGTAGTGGGTGAGATCTTAAGCCTCTCTAGGGAAAAACAGTCTCCAGAGGTGAGTGGAATCTTAGCTCCCGGAGCAAGTCTGCGGCAGGATCTGGAGCTCATCTGTGAGTCTCAGGATGGTGCTGTCTGGAAGTGCAGTATTTCCAAGCAGGCAATGCTTTATTGTGTGCCATGCTGCAAATACTTTTGCTGTTCTGATCTTACCAGACTGTGAACTATTTTCTTTCCTGCTCCTGGGGGATCTCACAAAGGAAAATTGTAAACAAACAAACAAAACCTTCTCTTTGTTCCCATGTCCTCTGACTGTTCAGTGAAGTTCTCCTATGAAGAAGAGGCCTGAACTGCAGCTGAATGGGCAAGCTGAGCTGAATAAATACATTTTGATGAGTTGAGATCTCAGAACTCCTCAGTGGTAGAAAGTGCATTGATACAGATCCATCAAAGCATTTAAAAACTATGTCCAAGGCTCTTAGTACTGGTGATATTTGACCTATAATGAAAGTAATTTACTTTACATCATCCCTTCCAGAAAGAAAACACACTAATGGCTTGTTATTTGATAACTGATTTCAGTGGAAACATTACTCATTCTTGAATAAGGTTTTCATCCATAAAGAGAGTATCAAATCAATGGTAGAGGTCCTTGCTAAAGTGAGAAAGTATTTGGAGACCCTTTGAAAAGTCCTTTCCTTTGGCTCAGATAGTTTGCATAAAGCAACATGATGAGGTTTCCACTTTGAAAACTACTTTCACTGAAAATAGAAGAAAAATTTAACCAAGAAAGTATCTTCTACCTGATATAGCTTTTGCTCTAATAAATTATTTCTTCCTGCAAATGGTCTACTAATCAAAATAAAAAATGAATGTACTTTTTATTCTACGTATGTATGCTATTGAAATTTTACTTTGTTCAGCTACTATAAAAGGGACTTCATTTTTTCTCAACTATCTTTCTTTCCAATTTAATAAATGTATAAACAAAATATGTAATACTAAACACATACTGGAAAAAAAATTGCTTAAATGTAGAAATTAGAGGAACTAATATGGTTTCTGCATTATTTATTTTGTGAGGAGCAAAAAATGCTGGCCAGGAAGTAGCTGAGTCATATTAATCTCTGCCAGCCTGAAAGCTGGAGACACTCAAGAGATGATTGTAGGCAGCTCTAAGGCTACCCCAGGTAACAGCAGTGCAGAACTGGATGAAGTCGACTTTAGTAAATGGAAAAGCGCATAATGTCTGGAGAGATGAGGGATTGCAATGGCTATTTGTTGGTCTTTGAAGAAATTTTTTTTTTCCCCAAAAACCTCATGTCTGTGTTTACCAGCAGTACCAAAGTTCACTGGTGGAATTTTTTATGAAAACATAGCTCTTAAATAAGTACTGCAAATTTTTCAAAGAAAGCCATTTTGCAAAAATGAACAGTAGCATTTGTAATAGCTAAGGAACAGAAACCTCCTAGGTACCTCACAGTATTCACCTAAACTGCTAGTAAAGAAGATTCAGATGTATTTTCTTTATTTTATTAATTCACTTCCCTTTCTTAACAAATACTATTTTCTTATCATTTTTACATGGTTGAATTAATCAAGACTAGTAAGAATAGCCCTATTTCTATTCAGGAAAAAAAAAAGATAAGAACCAACCACAAGAGTCATGATCATCCTGGTAAGAGTTACTCAGATGTGCTGTTTGCTTAATAACCAGGGAAGATAAAGTTTTCTATTTTACTGGAAGCACGCACTGTGTTTGGAAAACTTCCTTATCTCTCTATGTCCTAAACACCAATGTGGAAATTGAGAAATGGCCCCTCCTGTTACACCCATACGGGAGATGATCTGCAGCCTGCAGGATGCGTTTGGTTGTGCCAAGCAGTTCCTGCTACTCTTAAATCCTGAAGGATTATTGTTCAAAGGAAACTGGAGACATCCAAACCCATGTCTCACATCCTGGAGGCTTTAGAGTTTCCATGGGATTAATTATTTACTGGGACCCAGTCTGGGTCTGGAGTACAGTGAGGGAAATTGCATTTCAATCTGAAAGCACAATATTCACTTCTCTCAAGTCTGAACTCAGCCATCGGTGTCTGCATCAGCTGCATCAACCAGTCACCAACTGGAATAAAATTTGAAATACTTCAGGAGCAATTGCTGATGGTTTTCTGCCTAGAAGCAAGATAAAACAGATTATATCTGCAATTCTGAGGCACTCTTTTAATTCTGAAATGGTAATGTTTTCTAGACCAAAATGCTGTTAAACTGAAGGACAGATAAAAATGGATAATAAATTATCCTGGTTTATTGTAGGTCTTTTGATAACATTTTCTAGACATATGTTTGTAGGACTGAGGTTATAAATCTACAGTTTTAATTATAGAATTCTGAAGTTACGAATATTGAGTCTGTGCTGTGAAATCTTTAATTCTGAGATATTTCTCCCCTGTTAATAAATGGAGTGATTTTGCCAAGGAATGTCATTGATTTTTTTTTTCCATTTTGCATTTCATTCATGACCACTTTCATTTTTCAGAAAAAAAATCCATTTCTGCAACAACAAAATTTGTTGGAGAGTTGAACTTCTACTTACTTTTACTTACTGTTACTTACTGTAACATCCTTCTTACTTCATGGTAAAGTTATTCCATAAGATTTTCTCTCTGTGTTGTGACTTAATTTAAAAAGCATAACAGACAGAAAAATCATGCAATTCTTACAAACCTCTGACATTGATGTAGAATGCTTTAATGCAATATAAATGGAAAGTTTCTGTGTAAGACTTTCGAAAAATTATCCTGTTTAGGCTGCAACAGTCCATAGCATCACAAATTCATCTTCATTGTGATAAAAAGTCTCTCATCTCCTTGAACTCTCTCTTAGTCATTATCTTATATCACAGTAACCTTTGGTAGTCAGTACATATTAGCCATTTTCCTTCTGTTTATTATAAATCTGAATTAAAATCTCAAATCCTATTCCAATAACCTGCTTTATTAACTTTATTGTAGGCATGAAATCTAGTCCATAATGTTCTAATAGAGGGGAGCACTTAATGGTTGTATATAAAAGTAATTTCATTCCTTTAGAAGCTTTACTGAGCAAGGTGCTTGAGGATTAAAATTGCCCATAATGTTATCAAAAGAATGTAAAACATATTGAAAAAGTTTCATAAACAACATAAAAATGTCCACGTTTCTGTTATCAAGATAAAAGGCCATGGAGTAAATGCAAACTGACAAGTTTAATTCTAATATTAACTTTGAAGGCACAATACATCCTCTGAAGCGGCACAGTCACAGGCTTATTGGAGAAATGGTGACACATGACCCACATGACTGATCTTCTTCCCAAACTGCTGATCACACTTTTCAGTGGCTTTCTGGTTTCCTGCACAGGTGTCAGGCTCTACTCCCTGCCAGGGCAGATCATGGGGATCCACCAAAATCAGTGCCACACACTCCTTTACACCACCCATGACTCTGGCACTTGGCATGTGTCACATGGGATGGCAGGTGTGGTTGCAAGCAGTTTGGAGAGATTTTTAGAATATAAGTTCATTTGTGAACAACAGACTAAACAGAACAAGGCTTAACTGCTGCAAGCAATACAGCCTGCTAGGTTACATGTGTAAGGCTTAGTGCAGTGGGAATGAATGACATAAATAATTCACAGAAAAAGGTATGGCTTTCACTAAAATAATACATATATGGATATGTATAGTCATTTTTATTCTCTAAGGATTTTATATATTCTCTAGTCTGCATACAAGTAACACTCAGAAGTCAGAAAACATATGACCCTTCCTATGGCATTGCTAATAACCCAGAATATAAGGCTTCTGCTCTTTATATGCTCTTTTCAGTTGTCCCACTGGAGTGATGACCACAAGAAGTAACCATTCAGTCTCACCCATAAACTCCACACAATTTTATAGGTAGGCTGTGTAATTAGAAATGTTTTTATGCCTCGTCTCCACATTAATATCCATGCTAGAAGTCATAATTGGAGCTAATTGCTGTCTTCTGTTGGGCCAAGACTCCAAAGTGGAAAAGCTGTATCCTTTGCTTATGGCTTTCTTGTCTTTCCAGAAACACTTGAAAATTAGGACCTCAGTTATGAAAAGCCATTTTCCTCCACTCACATGATTAGAATTATGCTACAGGTGTTAAAGAATTACTGAACTTAATTACTTAATTACTGAACCGATCCATTCTGCTGCTTTTGCAGTTGTGTGCCTTTTATTTTACTGTGTGGGGTTAATAAATTGTATAAAAGCAGTTAAATATGTCAACAAATTTGTAGTTATTGAGTCTAATTGATGCTATTCTGTATTTCTTTATGCATTACCTATTGTTTGCAGGATCTATTTCATCTTTCAGCTCATTTGAAGTCTTTTGTTTTTTAAGTAGGGCCCTCATGAATGTTAATAATCTCTTTTTTTTTTTACTGTAATAAGTAATAAGTCTATTTGAGGTCCTATTTTAATAATTAGTTTTGATCCTTTTTGTTAAAATTGAAAATGAGATTAAAAACAGATTTCGTGTTGATACTCACCCAAGACAAAAGTTGTCTCACTAAAGAATTACCATATTCTCTCTTTTAGTCACTACTGTGGAAGGGCTGAGCTGATTTTCTGGATTTTTTTTAATGATATATGTACCACTTGTCTTATGATAAATTTTGTAGCTGTCAGGAAGTTTAACCCTTCCTCTCCAGAATTTGAAATCCGTGGTCTAATGAGGGATAACAGTATGGTCTAAATACACATGTAAGTTCATCAGACAGTCCTGCTTCAAGCATTTATATTTTTGCATATAACATGTCCTGCAGATTATGAATCTTAAGCACGTGCAATGATTCTTTTGCAACCGATCCATACTGCTAAATCACATACAATAATCTAAATGGTTTGAATGGTAACTGTCACAGTAACTGTAAGTGACATTGAAGAATGACATAGCCATAATATAAACACTGTCAGGAAGCACCTTTACAAACTTTCTGATCCTCAGAATGTTTTCAGTTCACTTGTCATCTTTATTTTTTAACTATAAAAGCCAAAGCTTTAAAAGAAAACAGTGAAAAGGCAGGTACACAAGCATGCTCTGCTTAATGTCTTAGGCTTCTTGGCAGCTCATATCAAAACAAGCCCAGCCTTACCTACAGCTGGACCTAGCTGTCCACATCCATCCTAGCCCGCCTATGTCAGCTGATGCAGTGCCTGGCTGTCCTCTGAGGGCCAGCCAGTGGGAGATGTGGCCAGAAACTGTGAGAGGGAGAGTACAGGCTGAGCAGAGAAGGGCAAGCCCCACAAATCACAGCACCTGCCTTGGAACTAGCTCTGATCCCCAGCTATAGCATAGGGCAATTATAAGCCCCTACTACTGCACATTGTCAAGAAAAACAAGAAGGAAGGAAGTGGCGGAAGTGGCGGAAGGAAGTGGCGGAAGGAAGGAAGTGGCGGAAGTGGCGGAAGGAAGTGGCGGAAGTGGCGGAAGGAAGTGGAGGAAGGAAGGAAGGAAGGAAGGAAGGAAGGAAGGAAGGAAGGAAGGAAGGAAGGAAGGAAGGAAGGAAGGAAGGAAGGAAGGAAGGAAGGAAGGAAGGAAGGAAGGAAGGAAGGAAGGAAGGGAGGGAGGGAGGGAGGGAGGGAGGGAGGAAGTGGCGGAAGGAAGGAAGGAAGTGGAGGAAGGAAGGAAGGAAGTGGCGGAAGGAAGGAAGGAAGGAAGTGGCGGAAGGAAGGGAGGGAGGGAGGGAGGGAGGGAGGGAGGGAGGGAGGGAGGGAGGGAGGGAGGGAGGGAGGGAGGGAGGGAGGGAGGGAGGGAGGGAGGGAGGGAGGGAGGGAGGGAGGGAGGGAGTGTCGGAAGGAAGGAAGTGTCGGAAGGAAGTGTCGGAAGGAAGTGTCGGAAGGAAGTGTCGGAAGGAAGGAAGGAAGTGTCGGAAGGAAGGAAGTGTCGGAAGGAAGTGTCGGAAGGAAGTGTCGGAAGGAAGGAAGGAAGAAAGGAAGGAAGGAAGGAAGGAAGGAAGGAAGGAAGGAAGGAAGGAAGGAAGGAAGGAAGGAAGGAAGGAAGGAAGGAAGGAAGTGTCGGAAGGAAGTGTCGGAAGGAAGTGTCGGAAGGAAGTGTCGGAAGGAAGTGTCGGAAGGAAGGAAGGAAGGAAGGAAGGAAGGAAGGAAGGAAGGAAGGAAGGAAGGAAGGAAGGAAGGAAGGAAGGAAGGAAGGAAGGAAGGAAGTGGCGGAAGGAAGGAAGGAAGTGGCGGAAGGAAGGAAGGAAGTGGCGGAAGGAAGGAAGTGGCGGAAGGAAGTGGCGGAAGGAAGTGGCGGAAGGAAGTGGCGGAAGGAAGTGGCGGAAGGAAGTGGCGGAAGGAAGGAAGGAAGGAAGGAAGGAAGGAAGGAAGGAAGGAGGGAGGGAGGGAGGGAGGGAGGGAGGGAGGGAGGGAGGAAGTGGCGGAAGGAAGGAAGGAAGTGGAGGAAGGAAGGAAGGAAGTGGCGGAAGGAAGGAAGGAAGGAAGTGGCGGAAGGAAGGGAGGGAGGGAGGGAGGGAGGGAGGGAGGGAGGGATGGAGGGAGGGAGGGAGGGAGGGAGGGAGTGTCGGAAGGAAGGAAGTGTCGGAAGGAAGTGTCGGAAGGAAGTGTCGGAAGGAAGTGTCGGAAGGAAGGAAGTGTCGGAAGGAAGTGTCGGAAGGAAGTGGCGGAAGGAAGGAAGGAAGAAAGGAAGGAAGGAAGGAAGGAAGGAAGGAAGGAAGGAAGGAAGGAAGGAAGGAAGGAAGGAAGGAAGGAAGGAAGGAAGGAAGGAAGGAAGGAAGGAAGGAAGGAAGGAAGGAAGGAAGGAAGGGAGGAAGGGAGGGAGGGAGGGAGGGAGGGAGGGAGGGAGGGAGGGAGGGAGGGAGGAAGTGGCGGAAGGAAGGAAGGAAGGAAGTGGCGGAAGGAAGGAAGGAAGGAAGGAAGGAAGTGGCGGAAGGAAGGAAGGAAGGAAGGAAGGAAGGAAGGAAGGAAGGAAGGAAGGAAGGAAGGAAGGAAGGAAGGAAGGAAGGAAGGAAGGAAGGAAGGAAGGAAGGAAGGAAGGAAGGAAGGAAGGAAGGAAGGAAGGAAGTGGCGGAAGGAAGGAAGGAAGTGGCGGAAGGAAGGAAGGAAGTGGCGGAAGGAAGGAAGTGGCGGAAGGAAGTGGCGGAAGGAAGTGGCGGAAGGAAGTGGCGGAAGGAAGTGGCGGAAGGAAGTGGCGGAAGGAAGGAAGGAAGGAAGGAAGGAAGGAAGGAAGGAAGGAAGGAAGGAAGGAAGGAAGGAAGGAAGGAAGGAAGGGAGGGAGGGAGGGAGGGAGGGAGGGAGGGAGGGAGGAAGTGGCGGAAGGAAGGGAGGGAGGGAGGGAGGGAGGGAGGGAGGGATGGAGGGAGGGAGGGAGGGAGGGAGGGAGTGTCGGAAGGAAGGAAGTGTCGGAAGGAAGTGTCGGAAGGAAGTGTCGGAAGGAAGTGTCGGAAGGAAGGAAGTGTCGGAAGGAAGTGTCGGAAGGAAGTGGCGGAAGGAAGGAAGGAAGGAAGGAAGGAAGGAAGGAAGGAAGGAAGGAAGGAAGGAAGGAAGGAAGGAAGGAAGGAAGGAAGGAAGGAAGGAAGGAAGGAAGGAAGGAAGGAAGGAAGGGAGGGAGGGAGGGAGGGAGGGAGGGAGGGAGGGAGGGAGGGAGGGAGGGAGGGAGGGAGGAAGTGGCGGAAGGAAGGAAGGAAGTGGAGGAAGGAAGGAAGGAAGTGGCGGAAGGAAGGAAGGAAGTGGCGGAAGGAAGGGAGGGAGGGAGGGAGGGAGGGAGGGAGGGAGGGAGGGAGGGAGGGAGTGTCGGAAGGAAGGAAGTGTCGGAAGGAAGTGTCGGAAGGAAGGAAGTGTCGGAAGGAAGTGTCGGAAGGAAGTGTCGGAAGGAAGGAAGGAAGTGGCGGAAGGAAGTGGCGGAAGGAAGTGGCGGAAGGAAGTGGCGGAAGGAAGGAAGTGGCGGAAGGAAGGAAGTGGCGGAAGGAAGTGGCGGAAGGAAGTGGCGGAAGGAAGTGGCGGAAGGAAGTGGCGGAAGGAAGTGGCGGAAGGAAGGAAGGAAGGAAGGAAGGAAGGAAGGAAGGAAGGAAGGAAGGAAGGAAGGAAGGAAGGAAGGAAGGAAGGAAGGAAGGAAGGAAGGAAGGAAGTGGCGGAAGGAAGTGGCGGAAGGAAGTGGCGGAAGGAAGGAAGGAAGGAAGGAAGGAAGGAAGGAAGGAAGGAAGGAAGGAAGGAAGGAAGGAAGTGGCGGAAGGAAGGAAGGAAGGAAGGAAGTGGCGGAAGGAAGGAAGGAAGTGGCGGAAGGAAGGAAGGAAGTGGCGGAAGGAAGGAAGTGGCGGAAGGAAGTGTCGGAAGGAAGTGTCGGAAGGAAGGAAGGAAGGAAGGAAGGAAGGAAGGAAGGAAGGAAGGAAGGAAGGAAGGAAGGAAGGAAGGAAGGAAGGAAGGAAGGAAGGAAGGAAGGAAGGAAGGAAGGAAGGAAGGAAGGAAGGAAGGAAGGAAGGAAGTGTCGGAAGGAAGGAAGTGTCGGAAGGAAGGAAGTGTCGGAAGGAAGTGTCGGAAGGAAGTGTCGGAAGGAAGTGTCGGAAGGAAGGAAGGAAGGAAGGAAGGAAGGAAGGAAGGAAGGAAGGAAGGAAGGAAGGAAGGAAGGAAGGAAGGAAGGAAGGAAGGAAGTGTCGGAAGGAAGTGTCGGAAGGAAGTGTCGGAAGGAAGTGTCGGAAGGAAGTGTCGGAAGGAAGTGTCGGAAGGAAGGAAGGAAGGAAGGAAGGAAGGAAGGAAGGAAGGAAGGAAGGAAGGAAGGAAGGAAGGAAGTGGCGGAAGGAAGGAAGTGGCGGAAGGAAGTGTCGGAAGGAAGGAAGTGTCGGAAGGAAGTGTCGGAAGGAAGTGTCGGAAGGAAGGAAGGAAGGAAGGAAGGAAGGAAGGAAGGAAGGAAGGAAGGAAGGAAGGAAGTGTCGGAAGGAAGGAAGTGTCGGAAGGAAGTGTCGGAAGGAAGTGTCGGAAGGAAGTGTCGGAAGGAAGGAAGGAAGGAAGGAAGGAAGGAAGGAAGGAAGGAAGGAAGGAAGGAAGGAAGGAAGGAAGGAAGGAAGGAAGGAAGGAAGGAAGGAAGTGTCGGAAGGAAGTGTCGGAAGGAAGTGTCGGAAGGAAGTGTCGGAAGGAAGTGTCGGAAGGAAGTGTCGGAAGGAAGTGTCGGAAGGAAGTGTCGGAAGGAAGGAAGTGTCGGAAGGAAGGAAGGAAGGAAGGAAGGAAGGAAGGAAGGAAGGAAGGAAGGAAGTGTCGGAAGGAAGGAAGGAAGTGTCGGAAGGAAGGAAGGAAGTGTCGGAAGGAAGGAAGGAAGGAAGGAAGGAAGGAAGGAAGGAAGGAAGGAAGGAAGGAAGGAAGGAAGGAAGGAAGGAAGGAAGTGTCGGAAGGAAGGAAGGAAGGAAGTGTCGGAAGGAAGGAAGGAAGGAAGGAAGGAAGGAAGGAAGGAAGGAAGGAAGGAAGGAAGGAAGGAAGGAAGGAAGGAAGGAAGGAAGGAAGGAAGGAAGGAAGGAAGGAAGTGTCGGAAGGAAGGAAGGAAGGAAGGAAGGAAGGAAGGAAGGAAGGAAGGAAGGAAGTGGCGGAAGGAAGGAAGTGGCGGAAGGAAGTGGCGGAAGGAAGTTGCGGAAGTGGCGGAAGTGGCGGAAGTGGCGGAAGGAAAGAAGGAAGGAAGGAAGGAAGGAAGGAAGGAAGGAAGGAAGGAAGGAAGGAAGGAAGGAAGGAAGGAAGGAAGGAAGGAAGGAAGGAAGGAAGGAAGGAAGGAAGGAAGGAAGTGTCGGAAGGAAGGAAGGAAGGAAGGAAGGAAGGAAGGAAGGAAGGAAGGAAGGAAGGAAGGAAGGAAGGAAGGAAGGAAGGAAGGAAGGAAGGAAGGAAGGAAGGAAGGAAGGAAGTGGCGGAAGGAAGGAAGTGGCGGAAGGAAGTGGCGGAAGGAAGTTGCGGAAGTGGTGGAAGTGGCGGAAGTGGCGGAAGGAAAGAAGGAAGGAAGGAAGGAAGGAAGGAAGGAAGGAAGGAAGGAAGGAAGGAAGGAAGGAAGGAAGGTAGGAAGGAAGGAAGGAAGGAAGGAAGGAAGGAAGGAAGGAAGGAAGGAAGGAAGGAAGGAAGGAAGGAAGGAAGGAACCCAACCAACCAAACAAACAAAAAACCAAGGGTCTGCAGCTTGCAAATGTTTGTAAGATTTCATCCCAAACTCCTGAGGATCTGAATCCTACTTATACTCCCCTCTCCCTACATGCCTAAGCTTACGTCCCACTTCAGAGAGCTATGTACCCTTCCCAGCTCAGCCCTTAGCTCAAACCAGGTGCATTAGAAGACAATGGGGAGTTGTCACACTGTGCTTTGGGTATGAGTCCTTAGCATTGCAGTGGGGTGGTAATGCCAAATAATATTCCAAATAAGTATTCATCTGTCTTTAACTATGAGGCACCTGTTCGTTCAGAGGATTAAGGCATATGTTTGTATCCCCCTGTGTTGCTAGACTTCTTCTGTGAGTGTTGGCACAGAAATGCAGGCTCGAATTTTCACCTTTAGACTGGAGCTATTTTTGTTGTATCAGTGAAAAAGCCCAAATTACAAACAGCCATCTATGAGTACAGAAGCATAATTTCCACTGTCAAATTAAAAAAGGTTTAGTCAGACATGACAAAAAGCATTTTATGTGAGCTTCATGAACATGTTCAGAAGAAAAGATGGATTTTCAACAAGCTGAAAAGGGACACATTAAAAGCAAATGTAATGAAGCTTTGCTGCTCTGGTACTGTACAGCATCCTGAAGGGATTTTTCATGTCACTGGGGTAGAGAGCACTGCTTCTCTTGAAGCATTTCCCTAGACAGCCTCAGGAAATCAAGCTGTGACACACATCTGGATAGCTCTGTACACAAATGGCATCACATTTAGAGACGGAGTTGGCATGGAAAAACCCATAGTCCATGCACCATTACGCATTTCTGCAAATTTTCAGTTCAACAAGAAGCGTAAGTAGACTGAACAGCTTTGTCAGCAAGTGACTATTTTGCCATGCCACAGACCATCAGATATAAAACTTTACCTGGAGAACCATCTACAGGACAGTTGGCTAATATTTTACCATTTTGAAAAAGATATCAAATCACAAATCTTCAAAAAAGCCCAGTAGGAAATACGAAACATATTGGATCATGGCATGATCCACTGTTTGCACTAAAATAATAGGTGTGGAAGATTAATACATTCAGACAATCAGAACAGCTTAAAAATTCGTCAGAGTGGAAGTATTTAAGCAGCTGAAAGGGTTATTCATACAAATTAGATGTTGCTTTACTGTTTATCCCTAAAGGAAGAAAGGTTTCATAACTTTGTTGGAGAAGCTGTATTGCTCCAAGGCTGCAATACACATCTTTTTCAGTCTGTTTTGTGAGAGGAGTTCTAATTGACAGCGGGATGGGACTCTAGCCTGCTTTATGGAAGACTGATTTAAGTGCCCTAGGTTATATGGTGTCGCAGTTAGATAAGGCTGCTCCTTGCAGGAAGCCAAAGTTCACAGAGTTCTAGGGCTGTTTCAAGTCGACATTGTTTTTACAAGTTGGCAAAAATCTGTTTGTTAAAATAGAAATATTTTCTCCACTGAAACACAGAAGGACAAGAGAGTTAGAAGCTGTTTTCCTGTTTGTGAGATCTTTTTCTGAGCTTTACAGGGCTGGAAAGAAAAGAAAGTCATTTGTTCTTGGCTACCTTTCTGGGGCCACACACGTACTCTGCCTGTCTGGTTGCCTGCTTGGTTTGAGCTTCTTTCCACCCACAAGCTAATGCAAAACTTCAACTGAATTGATGCCCCATTTCCTGGTTTTGCAACCAATTTTCAGTGAAATCCCTCTAGCCATATGGCTGAGCTTCCAATCCAGCCTTCCTATATTGTGTTGCACCTTGGGCGGTGGCTTGTCTTGTTTCAATTAGCACTAAATAAATGGGGCTTTAATTCCTCTTTCATTTCATCTCAAAGAAAGACAATCAGCATGCCCTTCCACTACAGTGTGGTCTGGGATTGTCCAGACTCCACACTTGCAGACAGCCACCAGTTCTGTCCAAAAACACAATATGCCTCCTGCACATTCACGTCAGCCAGAGCAAGGACAGATGTTTCTCTGGTTTTACTGCACTTTTGGCCTGGACTGATGAGCCATTATAAGGCAGAATGGCCAATCTGCAATACTGCCATCTCCTTCACTTTGACACAGCTTTCTGATTGAAAATCATCTCATTTGTTTTAATTTGAAACATGGGAGTGTATGTGTTCTATCCCAAACTTTGAACAGAAGTATTTTCATTTCAAACTAAAGAATATACATACTTGGCAGCGCTAAGTGGGAGATCCATGTGGATTTATTTAATTTTTCAGATTAACTCAGAAATAAATTTGATGGCAATGGATGAAAAAAATGCTCTTTATTTTACAAGCATAATATGGTTTTAATATGCTGGCATGTTGTTAATGATGCGTAACATATTTCCGTTCATCAAAGTCAGAAAATGGAATTGCAGCAGAGCCATTTGTTGTTTTCTCATTGAGAAGTAGGAAGAATATGCTTTGTGCAGTATCTGAATTACTTACAGAATCACAGAGTGGCTGAGGTTGGAAAGGACCTCTGGAGGTCACCTTGTCCAACCCCCCTGCTCAAGCAGGGACACCTACAGCAGATTGCCCAAGGCCCTGTCCAGATGGCTTTTAAATATTTTCAAGGAGGGAGACTCCACAACCTCTCTGGGCAACCTGTGCCAGTGTTTCACTGCCATCACTGTAAAAAATGTGGGGCTTTTTGTGTTCAGATAGAATTCTTTGTGATTTAATTTGTGCCAGCTGCCTCTTGTCCTGGCACTGAGAATCACTGAAGAGAGTCTGTCTGTCTCATCTTGGTTCCTACCCATCAGGCATTGAAACACATATGTAAGATGCCCTTTCTCTTCACCAGAATGAGCAGTCTCTGCTCCCTGAGCCTCTCCTCCCACCTCAGAAACTCAGATGCATTAATGATCTCTAGGGCCATTAGCTGGACCTCTCTGCAGTACCTCTGTATCTGTTCTGTTCTGGGGAGCCCAGAGCTTGTCCCAGGACCTCAGCTGTGGCCTCACCAGTGCTGGCCAGAGGGGAAGGATCACCACCTTTGACCTGTTGGCTACATGCCTCATCGTGCAGCCCAAGGTGCCACTGACCATCTCTGCAGCAAGGGCCAGTTGCTGCAGTGAAGGTGACATCATGGCTGGGGATCAGCTGCTCACACATCAGCACCTCCAGGCCCATCAGAACCCTCAGGCTGATCCAGCTGATCAACCCCAAGCCTGTACTGGTGCTTGGGGTTGATCCTCTCTAGTTACACTTTGCAATTTCTTTTTATTGCAGTATATGAGATTCTTACCTGCCCATTTCTCCAGCCTCTCAAAGTCCCTCTGGATGGCCACACTACCTTCTGGTGTATCTGCCACTCCTCCCAGTTTTGTCTCATCTTCAAAGCTGTATTCTGCCCCATCATCCCAATCATTAATGAAGAGGTTACAAGGTACTGGCCCCCAACATTGAGCCCTTTGTTTGCTAGGGACTTGTCCTCAACTTGTCCTCAACTCAATGGACCTACTGCCATCAACCACAACACTCTGGACCTGGTCATTCAGGCAGTTTTCAGCCCACCCCACTGTCCTTTTACCTAACATATATATTGACAGCTTATTTATGAGGGTCTGACAGGAAATAATGTCAAATGCCTTTCTTGCCTTGAAATGTTTCAGGGTAAACAATGTCCACTGCTCCCCCTTCAGCCACTGTGCAGGTCACCTCATAGCAGAAGCCTGTCAGTCCCCTTAAAATGACAAATAATGTATTTCATGCTATTTGTTTTAGGGGTCAAGCTATGGAGCCTGAAAAAGCAGCATTTCATGACATTATGACAAAATCATAATTCACAATAGTTTATTTAAAGTCTCTTCTGTGCAATTCAATAGATGTGCACTACAGATTGTTATTATTATAAAATTAATTGCAATTATTCACTAAATAATAAGACAATCAATAAATAAAACCTCGGGAGACATAGAAATGGCTTTTTCATTTGCAATTTTAAAACAAAAAGTGGCATTTTCTTATCATCAGTGAAAAATTGCTCTCCTGACATGGGCAAAAAATGATGCTAAAGTAAATTCCTTTCACTGAATAAAAATATGGCGTGGGTTGAATTTAAAATTTTAAACAGCCTGATGAGGACATGCAATTATAGTCATAGCTAGCAATAAACGACCAGTTAGATCATCTGGTCAAGTCCCCTGCCAATGCTAAATTGAATTTTGCATTCAGCTTTTATTTTTTTAGGCAGTTTGGACAACTTAAGTAAATGTGATAAATACATGTTTAAATAAAAGTTATTTTGTGATGTCTCAGAAGCCTGGAGAGAGAAAGAGAGAGAGAGAAAAAGAGAGAAAAAGAAGTATCACTTCACACTACTCACTGTTGATACATCATGTTAGTCTCATTTCAGCTTTACAAGGAAAAGCTGACAAGCTTTAAAGGAGGCCTCACTGCACAAAGAAATCGATGGTAAAGTGCACATTGATTTCAATAAATCTCTTTCAGTCACCAAACCCTGTATTAGCTGAGGAAGGGATGCTGCCTCTTCCTGTCTTTTTGTTTTTAAACATCGCATGTGCTGATGATGGTACAAAAATAAAGCTGGGGATAGCTCTAATCTCAGGTAATAATGTTCTCCAGTTTGAAAGCAATCCTCCAGGACTGGCAAATTTTAACAAACACTGCCCTGGTCCCTCTAACAAACCCCAGTTTAAAATGACCAGGCAGGGACAAAGCAGCTTCTGTGGTGTAGAGTTTCCTTTACTGGAAATGGAGCATTTAAACAAGTGCTCATGGATTTTGCTGCAAGCAGGTGAGCTGTCACACCAGGATACTTTTCAGGAACATGTTGCCATGGCACAGCACTGAGGATTGGTGCCATGGTGGAAGGTCTGCAGGATGTGCCTGGGGCCAGAGAATGCCAAGAGCCAGTGCTACCAGCTGATGTGCCAGGGATGGTGGGGATGCAGAGACGTTTCAGGAAGGTCTTTTTGCAAAGAAAACACCATCTGCATGGTATATTACTATAGTATTCATTACCACTTTTGTGTCAACCTAAACTTAATTGCAAATCTGCACCTCTGGCCTCAACCTCAGAGCATAGATCTCAGGAAAATGTTGGACTCCTCCTTCAGACTATGAAGTTCAGCTGCTGCCAATCCCTCTCCCACCACTTGATTTCCTGGAAGCGTGTTAATAAGCAGTGGCAGATGAAGCATTATTAATTGGGTTCATTTAAAGTAAAAAGTCCACTTCTGCCACACAAATAATACAGAGGGCCTATAAAAGTTTGGATATATGAGGCCAGCCCACACTGGGAACTGCTGAAATGTGTGGAAATAATGATGCTCTCTGGTGTAAATGGCTCTTTCGAGTGATGCTGCAAATTCTTCCCTTCATTCATCACTCTGTGCTCACAGGATCTGTGTTCTCCTGAGCCAGCCCCCTGGGATATCTCGTGTTCATATCACAGTCACAGATGAACGTCCTCTCCGTCGCAAGGATTCAACTTTTTATCACCTATTACCACAAGTTGTCATGTCAGGTTACTGTAAATCAGATTAACATTCCTCTAATGCAGACTTTGCAGGGAAAACTTGGCAGGGGAGTTTCAGAAAGGGGTGCTTAGGATGGTAATTTTAGTAAGCAGAGACTCCCATACAGTGTGCTAAAAGCACCAACAACAATTTAAAAAAAAAAAAAGAAAGAAAAAAAAAAGAAAAGGCTTAGAGCCGTTACATCCTATTAAGTAACGATGTAACAAATGTATGTAAGCCACCTCCTGAAACCTGGCTTTGGAGATAGGAGCAGAAAGCACCAGCGGCGGGTCAGCGTGATTTATTTCTGTTTTACCTGCCCCAGAACACCCTCATTTCCTGATGAACACAATGGCTTGGCACAACTTGAAGCCCAGCAAGTCAGATTTCTCTCAGCAGACATCCTGATCACTCTGATAGATATTTTAGGAACTCGCCATTAGTTCCTTTAATTAATGCCTCTCCAACAGGGACTGGCGTGGCCTTTTCCACATCAGCAGAATAAAATACGCTTCAGCCATTTTGTCCCAGGGCTGGGTGATCGCTTATGAATTACCTGAACCCAGTTGCCCTAAAAAGCCCCAGGTACCTGCTGCCACCTTGGCAAAGCACCAGCTTCCCCAGGAGCCTTCCAAAACCTAGCACTCACTCACTTTGTCACCTAGCACACACTTGTTCTACACATGTGGCTCATTCCTAGAGCCCACCTCGACCCTTATAGTGTGGGGTGCACTGTCAGTCCATTCCACAATAACCAGTGGAAATCTGTGGGGCATGGCAATGCCACTTTCCTGCTCACAGCTTCACTGCTTGCCTGGCAGCCCTGCTCCTGCTGGGCAGCCTGGCCCACACTCTCCCACACGCTGGAGCCGTGTCTCTGCTGACATCACTGGATTCCTGCTGATGCATCGGCCGGGTCATGTCCCAAGTCACTCACCTCGTCCTGTGCACCTCTTGCATATCAATTTGCAAAGCTGTAAAAGACCAAAAAACCACAAATGCAGGCACCGGGAAATTTGCTTGCCACACAACTCCCTTCAATAGCAGGATGTTCCCTCTGAGCCGACCTAAGCATAACTTATCAGAGAAAATTATCTCATGTGCTGAACAAAACTTTCCCCATTGGAACTTCAACCTTTGCCACTGGAAGCTGGCACACCATGCCCCGCCTCCCAAGGAAATCTCCCCCACGGGTATCCTTTGAACTCTTAAGACTACATGTGATGGATCTCAGCAATTATTTGCACTGTGGGCAAACTTCAGGCAGAGGTGACACTGGCTGGAAGCCAAGGGACGCCACAGCCCTTCCTATGGCCGCCTTGCACTGTGGCCTTTGGGACACAGCCCTCCCTGCCCTGTCACTTGCCGCCTCTGGGAAGGGAGACGGCCTTCCCTGCTGCCGAGCAGAGCAGAGGGATTTGCTGGGCACTGTGTAGTCAGCAGGCTTTCTAAATGCAGCAATTCTGGCTGCCTCCCACGGAGGATAAGTCAGCCTCGGCGTGATTTACAAACCTTGGCAGGGTCAGGTATAATCTTGGTGTTAATGACTTAGGCATGACACCCAAAGCTCCTGGTCTGGGAACAGTCTTCCGCTCGTCTGGAGGGACTTCTCACTACCATTTTGCCAAGACAAATCAGCTGAGAGTGGTTCTGGTTCTTCCTCCGTATGCTTTGGTCCAGGAAATTCTCACTACACTATGGGTATTCCCATCACCTCAAATGTGGCTGAAAATTTTCCATCTTGTGACAGCTGTGTTCCCAGGAACTGCAACCGCACTTCCCCACAATTTCAGGGTGGTTGCTCCCAAATCTAAAGGGGAATTTCCACTGTTTGGAAACTGCTTTTTCAAACTCCTGTGCCAGTGCAGCTTCATTCTTGTTTCTGCCCCACAGCTCCCAAATGCTGTCCTTCTATGTGTCTAGAGTGCACTCGTGAAGGGGCTACCTATAATTTAAATAGAAAAAACAGACTGAAAGGATGAGGTGCTGAGGGTTTTTTTTTGCAGGCAGCATTGCTAGGGAAACCCTCGGGAAGCCCAACTGGCCCTATCCTCTAGCTGTTGCACGGAAGTTTGTGGTTTCCCTGGATCTGTCACGGACTACTCACCCGATGACACCCTGCCTGAGCTGCCGCTGCCTGCTCGGGGCATTAGTAACCATGTTCAGATGGTTCGGACCGGGCGGCAGCGCCTGCATCAAAGCCTCTCAGCGGCTGCTGCGGCGACGAGCTCCGCGTAAACCTAACAGCACGGAACATCGGCATAAAGCAACCTCACGGACCCGCTTTTAGTACTTTCCTTCTTCCCACAGAAAAGAAAAAAAACCCACAAAAAAACCCAAAAAACCCAAGCCAAACCAGGGACCACGGTGGGGTGGCAAGATGGCAAGAGGAGCCGCTGCCTCGCTCGACTCCTCACCTGCCCCGGCCGCCAGCTCCGCGGCAGGAGTGTCCCGCAGCGCTGCCCACCGCCGCCCCCGCGGGCGCTCCGGGCGGGCGGGCGGAGGCGGGGCGGCGGCGGCTCCAATGGGGAGGAGGGGGGCGGGCCGAGCCGAGCCGTGCGGTGCCGAGCCGAGCCGGCTGCCGGAGTGTGACGGGCGCTGCAGGTGGGAGCCCGGCTCCGCGACGGCGCGTAACTTCGCCGGGCCGGAGCTGTCCGGGATAGCCTTCTTTGCGGAGAGAGGCAGGAGCCGCGTCCCTCCCGCGGCCGCGGCGGAGAGCACCTCCCGGGACAGGCTCAGGTGAGGAGCCCCGCTCCCCTCGCTCCCCCGGCCGCCCTTGCTGCCGCCCCGGCCTGGCTGCGCTCGGCGGGGCCCGCGGGTGGCGATGCGCAGCGGGACCGCCGGGCTGTCCTTGGCTTGAGGTCAGCGGGGAGGGCCGAGGGGCTGCGCTGCCCCCGCGGGGCGCGCTGCTGCTGCGCATCGCTCCGCGCCGCTGCGCGGGGAGGGAGGGCTGGGCCGGCGGGGCTGCGGCGCGGGGGCGTCTCTTCGCCTCTTCCCATTCTCCTCTCCGCGCTTCTCCTTTTGGCAGTCCCGTGTCCCCGCTCGTCCTCGCCGTGGGTCGTTTCGGGGGTCCCCGGGCAAGGTTTGCCCCCGCTCCGGTGGCGGGGCGGACTTTCTGCCCGCGGTGCGGCGCGGGATGCGCGGTGCGGTGCGGAGTGCCGCAGGCGGGCTATGGCTCCTGCCGGACCCTGTCCCTCAGCCGCCCTTCCCGCCGCTCTGCCCTCCGCGGAGCGCAGCATCTCCCGCAGAAGAGCAGCGCGGGCTGGGACGCGGCGGCGCCCGCGAAGTTCCGCGCGGTGCGGCGGGGGCGGGGGTGGGCTGCGGGGGCTGCGCAAGCCGGAGCGCGGCCGGGGGAGCATCGCTGCTCAGCCCAGCCGGGGCCGATGAGGCGCTGAAACCCCTTCTGGGGCTCGGGGCCAGCGGTGATGAAGCCGCAAGGTTCTGCGGGCGGCGGGGTCGGCGCTGCTTTAGCGTTAAAAAATGTTTAGTAGTGGGTATTAATGAGGTGTTCCCCACCTCCCCTCCCCCTTTTCCCTACCTTTTCGGATGTTTAAAAAAAAAACCCGAACTACTCAGCTGGTGACATTTACATTTCTGTAGTAACAGCAATTCATTAGAAAAGTGATACTAGCAGGAAAATGAAAAGTAGTAGTAATGGAGCCCCGGGGTGACTGCAGATAGCGCCGAGGGACCGTGGCCCCCCCGCCCCCCGGCAGCGGACAGCGGAGGGGGAGCAGGGGGCGTTTGGGAGCCTGTGGGAATGCGGGGGGCTGGGAGCGCAGGGTGCAATGCAGAACTGGAAGCGCCGAAACTCTGCATTTTGTGCATAGTTCAGTGCTGGGTGGCCATTTTTCTAATCTTTTTCCTGTCAGGCTGTTAGACCCCCCCCCCCCAAAATGCTCATTTGGGACTTGAAAAACACCCCCTCAGGCTCCCCTGCCCTTTTGTTAGGGCTGTTTCGATGCCAAGTACTTGTATTTTTGTATTCCAAACGGGTCATCCTTCATCAAGCTCGAAACCACGTTAAGATGTAGCTAACCATTTGTGAGGAGGATCTTTTCCCTCGCTTCTCTGTGGAGTTTGCATGTTTGTTCCTCTGTTACTTCCAGGGAAGGATTTAGTCCCTAGTATGATGGCTGAAATGGTGGCACGCAATTCAGTGTGCTGCCAGATGCCTACCTTCTTTCAGAGTTTGGGATAGGCTCAGGCAGTATTAAAAGCTTGCTAAGAGGATACTGTTTTATGGTTTCCTCCATTTTCGGGATCTGTTAGAAGCAGTCTAAAAATACTGGATCATCATTCCTCACACTTGTAACTACAAGACTTTCAAAGAACTGTTCTTAGATATGCAGCTTTTATTTTTTTCGTCCCCCTTTTTTAACCTTGCAAATTATTGGTCCTTGTACTTAATAGGGAGCTGCTCTTGTATCCTTGTTCTTGCAATTTGAAGGCATCACTATTGATTCTGAATTGAGCATTTTTTTAGCATCAAATCTTCATTATGACACAGGGTTGGGTATTTTAACTTGCTGAAGAGATACCCCCCAATGTTCCTAGAAGCATCCAACCTTTGCCAAGTGCCACAAACGTGTGCAGTTTGTGCAAACTTGCCAAGAAAATGGCCTTTTTTTTTTTTTTTTATTGAGAAACAGATTATCACTATCTCAGTACTACTTCTGTCCTTCCTGCAGCAGCATTTATTTCAGCATATGAAGTTTCTTGAAGTCCCTTGCTCAAATATTGGTTGCACATTACTGCCCAGAACTAGCTTAGGAAGGCACTTTACTATCTCATGCAACCTTATCTGCCATTCCACAACTTCATAACAAACCCATTGGAACATGAAATGACCTTGGAAAGGTATCTTTCAATCTGACACGAAGCATTCTCTTAACAGGGAACAGCACTGCTCCACAAAGAGCTGATGTTTTCAAATTGATGCTTCTAAACTGATTTTTTTGGTTTTGTTTTTTTTTTTTTTTTTTTTGGTTTTTTTAATTTTTTTTTTTTTTTTTTTTGAGAAGGAAGGGAGATGAGTGGAATATTGAATTGGAAAGGAAAATATTTTTTTAAAAACAAACCCACTCAGCTGAAGTTGAAGCACCACTCGGCTTTAGAAGGAGGTGTATTAAGAATGTACATATGATAGTGATACTTAAGTCTAGGGTGAAAACAAGTCTTTAATTTTAATCAAAGGAAAACAGCATTTCCTCTGCCAATTCTGATTTGCTCATTCATAAGATCTTCAAAAGCCCAAATTATTAGTGGGACTAATTGAAAACTAGTTGGGTGTGTCAAATGGAAAAAAGAAGTGATGAAGTCTGAAGGAAGCTTTACATTTAGCTGTATTGTTCTTGATGTCATAATGTGAAGCTTCTATGTGGAAAATATTCCAGGACCCTTTCAGTCCCCAAAATGCTGCTCCTCTGGAAAGGCTGCAAGAGCACTTGAGAATCAGCAGCAGTCGAGGGGGAGCCTTGCAGCTGCAGGGGGAATTAATGGAGGGGGTGCCTGGCCAGTAAGTTAAATGGGATTTTGGCCCAGATGCTGGAATCGACACATCAGGCCTTGCAAAAGGATGGTGAGTGCTTTTGTGCCCATGGTGGCTTTACCTCAGTGAGGTGGTGCCTCCTGTAGAGCAGCGAGGAGTGCCAGCCTCCCACGGCACTCCAGCCTCGGGAGCTCAGGGTGTGAGTGCCACCTGCTGGGTGCTGAGCACTCGGTACCAATTATACATACATCGTTATATATATACATACACGTAATTATACATATGCATGATGCATTTGTGTTTACATACACATGCTGTGGTTACGTATGTACGTATGTACGTTTATTTGCATGCAGGTGTACAGCTTTTCCACACACGTGTTCTTGGGTGAAACTACGAAACCTTGCTAAGGCAGACCCGAAGTTCCTCACCTTCTGAGGACTTAGCACAGCTTGTGTTTGGTGACACTCAAACAGCACCTGGGCTTTGTATTTCAGGGGTAAAGGGGAAATGTTGATAGAGCTGATATTTAGTGCTGCCTTTGTTTTACTGAAGGCAAGTAGGAATTTTCAGCTGCATAGCTCATGGTGTGGTTCAGCTTTCACAAGCACCTCAATGGTCAGATCCCAGGCTGGCAAGGTAGAACTGAAATGGAGGCCAAACAAACCAAACTCAACTTTGTAACGTATCACTTAAATGTAGAATTTTCACAGCACTGCTGATTTCATATTTTTCTTCATCTTAACTCACATATGTCCAAAAGATTTATGAGCATCCCACCTGGATACAAAATATCATTTCTCATTTAAATTACCTGCAGACCTATAGGACTTGCGGAATATTGATGGACTTTTTTTTTTCCATTTTAAAGAATACATTTTTCATATTCACTCTCATTAGAATGTGCTTGCATGTAAGAGTAAAATATGAAAGTTTGATTCTGACCCAGAATTGCCACTGAAGATGACACAATAAATACAAATCTGACATAATTCCCAGCAATGACTTTCCAATTTCCACTGTCTTCCATCTCTCCTAGCCTGCTGGGGCATTGCCTGGAATGATGCTTAAACACCAGTTTGATTCAGCTGAATACTGAATGACATCAGTTGCAGCACCAAGGCTTGTAGTTGTTCTGTGTTGTGCTGACAATGTTAGGGAGAGATGCACAGCCCTGGGTACTGGGGCTTTGTTGGACCTCATTAAGACTTTATTGCTTACTGATTTTGTGGTGTGCTGGTGCCAGATGAGCCTTTTACCCTGTCTGTGGATAAGGAGTGGGTCCAAGCTGAACTATAAAAGTTTTCTGAAAACTTTTAAATGCTTTCAGCTGGAAAACCTATATTGATGTACTCTTGTGATAAATTGATAAAACGCTTCACATGGTTTTGAAAGTGTATTCCACCACTTGAGATCTGTACTTTCAAGAGTGCATAGCAGTCAGAAATGAGTTGATGGAGCAAAAAGCAGGTAGTGTAATATTGCAGAGTTCATCTTAAAG
Organism: Ammospiza nelsoni; assembly: GCF_027579445.1. Taxonomy (NCBI): domain Eukaryota; kingdom Metazoa; phylum Chordata; class Aves; order Passeriformes; family Passerellidae; genus Ammospiza; species Ammospiza nelsoni. The sequence continues at coordinate 104,025,377 of NC_080633.1, forward strand.
TGTGATTCTAGCAAAAAAAAAAAGCACCTGCCATATCAAGAGGGATTACGAGATAGGCTTTTGAGGAAGGGGACCCAATAATAACGCATAACTCAAGTTCACTGTCCCCTAAAATGTTCACAGTTAATTTGATGCTTGACAAATTGTGATTTCAGTGTCTGGTGAAGAAGCAATTGACCCTAAAATTGCTGCCTGAAGCTGAACCAACGTTTTCAGTTTCATAACCAGTGTCATGCAAAAATAGTATGTGAAGAGGAACACGGGAAATTCAGAATGTCCCCGTGGTCTTGCTCTGATGTATCTTTCCTCCCCCTGACCCGAGCAACTGGCATGTGGTGTAGGCAGTGGATACTGCTGCAATTCTCAAGGCAATTTACATTCATTCATCCATTCCATTATGGCATATTGTGACCTTTTTTTCCCCCACAAACCTTCTGAGCTGATAATGGAGCTCTGCCCCTTATAACGTGTCAAACTTCAACAACCACCTCTTGTTTTCACTCAGAAGTGTATCTGCAGTATGGTCAATGGGCTGCTGCTCTCCTGTCTCCTCCCCGTTCTAAATAAACCAGTTCAGCAGCTCTCCTGCACGAATTCTGCCAGCTCTGAGTCATCCATACATTTTTGTTTTGTTCCTTCCTCGTGTTTTTGCGCACCATGTTTCCCGCCACTCCCACCTACTCAACATCTGCTTTCATGTGACCTCTCATATCCTGATAAATTTGTTAATGTTGTGCTTGCTCCATGCCACCATCAAAATCTCACTTTCCTTAATATGAAGTCTTGTGTCCAGTCAGGGGACTCAATGGCCTTTACAGTCTTTGGGAGTACCTTGGAGTGGTGTCTGCTCCAATGAAAATGTTCTCCCAGTAATTTCAGCTTACCTTGCAGGGGTAAAAGACAGGTAATATCTCGAGGGCAATCTGTAGCTACAGTCACACTGACAGTAATGGGGCATGGTTGCAGCTCTGGGGAAGGACTGGGGTACACAAGCCTGACAAGAGAAATCAGAAATGAAGGCAAATCTTTTACAATCCCTTTTCCCTTTCCCCTCCAATATTTTTCACATGAAGCCACTGGAAAGGCTTCTACTGTAAAATCACTCCTACAAAAACAGCAACAACAATAACAAAAAGTTGTTTGCCAGCAAAGTGGTAAATATGTGAGCAATCATCTTCCTTTTTCTGCAGCCTTTCGTGCTGTCTTACTAATGGGCCGTGAAGGCTGAGGAGGAGGTAACTCATCAGCCATTATCCATGGAGTAGGGGGGAGCTGCAAATTACTTGCTTGTGCCAGGTTTGTTTTGTTGGGTTTTTTGGGGTTTTTTTTTTTGTTTTTTTTTGGGTTTTTTTGACACCAAGAGATAAATTTGCCTTCATAAGGCATAGTTTCTGCAGAGATCAAATAGAAACCGCATCAGGGGCTGTGCTGGTGGCTCACTGCCCTCCTGAGTTTTCTTGAGATTTGTGGAGGTGAAAATGAAAGTCCCTTTACTGGGACCCAGCTGAAGAGCATTGAGTTGTGAGGGTGACTATTCCTGAGAACAGTTGGTTTGGAGAATTTGGATGGTTGAAACATGTGAACTGAGAAGATATATCCCAATCTGTTGGAAGGGACTTTGCAATGGCCTTTGGCTTTTTGACATCTTTTCAGCCTTGTCCTGGTGATCAGTCTGATGGTCACAGAACTGCTGGGAGATGATGACAGCATCTCCTTCACTGCCTTCTTTCCTTCCACCACAGGTTTCAGCACACTCCTTGCCTGCTCCTCTATGCTCAGGACTTGTGCACTTCCTGAACTTGCACATACAATTGATTTCTCCAGTCAAAAGTAGAGCATGCCTTTGTCTGCCCTTACATACACACATGCAGTTTGTTTAGGTTAACCCATAGCAATTGGCATTTTATACTGATCTCTTTGAAGCATTTTGTCTCCAAAGGATTAATAATTAAAAAAAAAAACCCCAACTGAACAGAAAAGCAAAAAAAACCCAAACACTAAATTGGTCGACTGTTTTGGAACAGTTGCCAAAAGAAATCAATGCTGAGCCTAGGAAAGCTGTAAAATTCTTTCTTGGGTTTTTATTAGTAGGAGAGAAGTGGCACACACTGAGTTTGGTCACTCAGACACTGTTCAAAGTCCAAATTGAAAAAAAAAAAAGTTGTTTCAGCTTGGGTGTTCTTGATGGTTTGCAGATGTGTAATAGTGCATAGATACTCAGCTGTGGGGTACGCTGCAGGCCTCCTTAATTGCAAAGAATAAATTACCAATCCCCCATCCTTGACTGAGGATTCTGAAACTGAGCAGTCACTGTGGTGGCTTTGCCTTCCTTCCTTGCCAAGTGTTACATCTCCTCATCAAGGATTTCAAAATGTCAGCAGTATAAGAGAAAATAATATACCTTTTTCTGTTTGTGATAGTGCACACCTGTTACTGCCTGATGGGGGAAGTACAGTGGAAGGTTGTGTTTTTTTTTTCTTAAAAAGACATTTTCCCCCCTCACAAACTGTTCCTTCTGAGGTCAGCCTTGGCAGATCTTTGTTAGACTGTAATTATTATTTTTTTTATTAACATTGATATTGTGGGGTCTTTTATTTCTTTGTAGAGTAAATTGGAGAGTGGAGTGTTGTTTATGTTCAGTAGTAACAGTAAGCAGTAGAGTTGTATTTGTTCATTGAATCTCAAGAGGATTTTTTTTTTCCTTCTTTTTCTCTTCATTTTCCTGCTGATGGCTATGACTGTGCTGAAACCATGGACTTCGTAAACTGGATGAACGGCTGCCTCCTGGAATATGGATAATTTTGGTGAGTCTGCAAAATGAGTTTCACTTACTTCTACTTGCTTGGGATAAAGATGAAGGATGTTATGTATTGGAAGTTGTGCTTGGTGAAAGCTAAGGCTGTTTTTGCAGTGTTGGTTTTATCAATGCAACAGGTAAAGCTTACTAAATTTCAAATTATTTTTGATGGAGTGGGTTATTTCTTTCCTTATTCTATTTTATCACTGGCAAAGGTGGAAGAATTAACATGCTCTGGATTAATTTGAAATAGTGTCATGTTATGAGATTGAGTGTTATTGTCTTCATAATAACTTTTAAATTACTTTTCTGTAAGACATGCTGTGAAGCAACAGCTTAGAACATTTTAATTTTTCTTTTCTGTCTTATTCAGTTGTTTCTGCAAACAGTTCAGACAGAAGATTCATTGGATGGCTTTTTAGAAAAGCACTGTGTTGTTTTCCTTACTGTTCCTAATACTGGTGTTGCCTGTGGTGTGAGCTGTTAAGAGATGATGTGTTGGTGATGTGTTTGTATTAAATATTGTAGAAGAATTTTCCATGAAAAGGTCTTCCATCCCAAGTAGTCTCTGGTGAGGTTTCTTTTTTGAAAATTAAAAAAGCACAAAGCTCTGTCAGGGTCACACTCTTTCCTTGTGTGCAGAACTGCAGAATATTCTTCTGGGGGCACCTGCTGTTGCTCCCTGAGGAGGAGGTTTTGGCACTTTGGGCTTTCAATAAAGGTGACTGGACAGCTGCAGGGAAAACATTTGCTTTGAATATATCAACCTGGAGATCTGCTCCAGAAGCATGGCTGGAGGTGGTAGTATTTACCCAGTGTTGTCTGTAGGAGTAAAAAAGCTGCCTCTGAGCACCGAGGGGAGGTTGGCAGCTTAGCAGCCTTGGGATTTATCTCTGAGCTATTTAGATCTAGCAGGAGTGACTCGTTACTACTAATAGGTTTAATTAGGGAAAACAACTTGCTTCACCTCTCACTTGTGTGGTGACAGCCTTGCTTATACACAGCCTTAAGTTTTGAGGGACAAGACAAAATGTGTGTGTCCTATCCCAGGGTGAGGCGAGTGCTCCTGGTGCGGTGATGGCCCTGTCCTGGGCAAGGCGTGGGAGCGAGCGTGGGGCTGGCACTGGCTGCTGGCTGACAGATTGTGGCTGAGTTTAGCTGGAACACATCCCTTCGGGGGGAGGGGGGAAGGTTGACACTGGCTCTCTCTCCCTCTCCTCCTCCTTTTTCAGTCTCTTGAGTGTGCGCAGTCTGCGTCACCTGCGTTCTTGCACTGGTGCAAAGAGCCTGAGACCAAGAGATGGACATCAAACTTAAGAATCTCTTATCAGGGACAGATTTAGAGAAAATTTGAGATGAAGCCTGATAGTTTACTTTTGATCATTTCTAAAGTATTGTTGCTTAATCCTTTTTATTGATCCATAGCTTATGCTGGGAAGCTCTTGTCTAGGGGCAATTTCCAGAGTCCTGGAGGATAATGGCATTAATCACATATCATGTGACCTTTTAGGCAGGATGAACATTTGTTGCACTGCTGCATTTACCTTTGCTCTTAGTTCTGGTTATGTCTTTCACTCAGCTGCATGGCTTAAAAGTGCGGTTAAGAAGCCTTCTGCACGACTGGTACTCTGTAATTTGGTGACTGAGTAGCAGTAAGGTCTGTAAGGCAACTGCTGATTCAAATTGCTGTCCTTTGATGTGCTAAGGAGCCTTGAGGAGCCTGAGAGAGCAATAGCTTCTGGGGCCAGGAAGCAATGCATATTTACTGTGATGGACACACTGCTCAAAGCTCTTTGAGTCTGAGAACTAGCAGACTGCATTCCTCATAGCTTTGCTCCAGCATGTATGTTGCTTTTTTGGCCTATTTTGGAATCTGCATGAATAATTGGCTCTCTTGTTGCACCTATATAAAGAGATGCTTCTTCGATATCTGGAAATGCAGTAATGAGTGCTGAAGTGCTGCCATCACCATGGCACATCAGGGAAAGTTTGATGTGATCACATGGGTGAGCTTTCTACCCAAGTTTTATTCTTAGATTTGTTTTTCACTTTCACTCTGATTTGGTTATATTTGAATTTTTGGCAAATGCTGTTAGCAAAGTTAAAATCTGAAACAGCAATCTAAATCACAGAGCAAAGCGTACTTTACATAAACAGATAAATAGCAGAGCTAAAAGTTTAAGGAATGCTTTCTTTTCACTGAAAGAGTGACATAATTGCAAGCTCTTCTCAGTGGATACCAGTTGAAATGAGAGGAGTTCACACTGGTTGCAAGGATAAAGTGTTTTCATTCTGAGGACAGGCAGCTGGGCACAGGTTGCCTGGGGAGGCTGTACAGTCTCCATTGTTGGGAGTATTCAGGATCTCACTGAACAAAGCCCTGAGCTGGATCTCACAGCTGGCCCTACTTGGGGCAGAAACCTGGACCTTGTGAGCCTGCTCCTAGCCTGAACTAATTTGTGATCCATTAAAAAAAAACACTTGAATTTAGAGGGATCTTTGTGTTGGGAAAAGGAGTAAAACTGGAAGAGTCAAGTGGCATGGTCATGGTGGAGGTTGTGATGACAGCAAGCTGGTGGTGGCTGCTGTAAGATGAAAAGGGATGTAGCATCTGGAGTGCTGGCTGGGGCTGTCTGTGAAGGTTTGTTGCTTTTAGTTTTTAATTGAGCAAAGCAATTAAAACCTGACACTTGCTGTTTCTGAAGAAGCTCTATGTTCTTTGTTTTATGCCAATGGTAGTTGCATAACTAATTTCTAAAATTTTGAAAATAATCAGTTGACTCTTGTTTATTTTGGTTAACATACCACTTTGTGGGAAGAGATTTCAGGAGAAAGTTCTTCGTGCAGAAGACTTCCAATCTTTCAGGGACTTTTTGTTTAGCTGATTGGTTTTTTGTTTTTTTTTCTTTTTTTAGAGATTGATATATATTTGCAATCCTTCAAAAATTGTGGGAGTGCAAATAGGCGGATGAAAATCTATGGGTTGATCAGACTGAACATGGGCCAGCTCCCCAAAGTGATGTAGGTGCTTATGGGTGGTTATGTGAAGCCAAAGAGTGCTTCTGTAGAGAGGGAGAAAAGTGGTCAAGGTACTGGCACAACCTTGCAGGGTGAAAGAGGTGAACCCATAAAGAGGAGTGTGGATGTGTCAGAGATGACCACAGAGCCTTTGGAGGACCAAAGCACTGCTAATGGTTTGCACAACCCTCCAAGTGTGTTTTCCTCTGAGTTTTCAGGAAGATGGCCTGCAAAATTTGAGTTAGTCTGGCAAACACTTGAAAGAAAACAGAAAAATGTCTGCTTTTAGGTTTTTTTGCTAGATTTTTCGTTCTACTGGAAGGGCATTAGTTTAACCTACAGATTAACTTTACTCCTTTGTGTTTGGAGGCAACACAGGTGAATGTGGAAAGCAACAGTTAGTAATTCCAAATGGGATTTTAAAAGTTTTTGCTTATTTTTGCACTTTTTAAACCACTATTCCATCTGCTTCCATCCACATACTTAATGAACTTTGACTCTTGCCAGTCATGCCCCAGCTGTGATGGGATGCAGTCAGTGGGTGAGCTCCCAGCTAGAGTTTCATCCCTTTCATGTTCTGAGACTGAAGGCCATCAGGATTATTGCTGTGAGAAACTGAAAGCTTTAGATTTTAGGCTTAACTTTACCTCGTCTGTAACCACTCTGCTCCGTGTGTCTGCACAGTGTTTTCAGAGTTACACTTGTGTAACTGTAGGGGCTTTGAGTCCACTTTCCCTGCAGCATCAGATACTGCACTGGGTAATTTGCCTTTTCTTTTAATTTCTTTTATACATATGCAAAGCCTTTGTATTTGTTCTTCTCTGTGTTTTTCCCAAAGCTGGTTATTTTCAGCTGTTGCATGGATAATAGTGCTGATGAACAAGTATTTAGTCTGACACATAAAAGCATAGCCGTAAAGAAAATGAAGCAGGGGAAATTACAGTGGCAAAGGTTCCTAAATTATAGTTGTATAGGAAGATTGTGATAAGGAAGTAGTTAAACATTGCTATTTAGTCAAACCTACAACTGTGGCTGGTACTTCAATTGTCTCCTCCTTTTGCTGACATTTAATTTGTGTGGTTGGTGAGATATTCTTCCTGCTAATAAAGTCCCTGTTTTATTGAACCAGAAGCTTGTGGAAGTACCTGGGTGTGTGTTCTCCCAGATCGTTTTAGGTCAAGAGTGAAACAATTGCTAATTGTTTTCAGATTTACTTGTAAAGGAAACGTTAGGTGCTTGCTATTAGGTGCTTACCCACTGTTAAAAAAAAATAAACAAAACTAAGGCACAAATCAATCTTCCCATCTGGGACCAGATATGTGTCCAGCTTAAATGTACTGGGAGGCAAAGGTAATAGGACTGAAGGAGGATATTCACAGACTGAAGTATCTATGTTTGAGCAGGCTGTGTGCTTGCTGCAGCTGCAAAGCCCATTGCTTTTATGGCTGCAGTATGTTTGCTCACAAGCCCCAGCTCTGACAAACACATGTGATCGTTGTCCCGTGTGTGCTTTTTGTGGGGTCGAGCAGGCACTTGTCAGTGTGATGGGGAATACAAGCCACCATCTCCTAGCAGCAGGTCTCATGTTTGAAGAGCTTTGCTTGCTTTTAGAACATCCCAGCACTAACCTGCAAAGACCCAAAGACCATCTTTCATCTACAGGGATGTGGGACCAAGGAAATGTTCTGTGTTGGCTTTTCACAGGAATAAGGAGTGAGTAGGGCCCTTTAGGGAAAAAGAAAACTTCCACTGATCATCATAGATACTGTATTTGCCCTTCTGGAAGTAGCCATTAGGATCTGTGTAGGTGGTAGGTCATAACTTCCCTTTGTCTCTCCTCCCAGCCAGTTTATAAAATGCCCTGAGGCAAGCAGGGTTACTGTGGTTAATTTTGTTTGAACAAGAATGGATCACTGTGAGCAAAAGGTAGCTTTCAGTGGTAAAGATAACTGCCTTTGTGCTTATCTTAACCTCCATGAAGCTATTACCATAGGTTAGTTAGGAGCAGAATGAGGTGAAGGCAGTGGCCTGGACTGAGCAAAGGCTAAAGCAATCAGTGATAGCTTGGCTGTCAGCAGAATTGCACTGCTGGCAATTGGTCTGAGGCTTTGCACAACTTTATTGTCTGCTTGGCTCCCAGCTGTTCCTGCAAGCGTGTCCTTCAATAAGCTGAGGAAGGGCCAAGGGTTGTCTGCCTGCAATTTCTGCCTGCCCTTTGCATTGTGAGGCCAGTCCAGAGTGGGGCCAGAATTCTGCAGAACTGGCAGTTGTTTGTGGTGGAGCCTGAGATAAGTGGGTTTATCCAGTATCCGTGAGGCTGCTCAGTTTGGATCTTGGCAACTTGGCTCCTTTTTCTTCTTTTTCTTTCTCACCAGAATAGTTGTGCTGAGGTTTGGTGTTGTTGAGTCCTATTTTTAACACCAAAGCTTGCTTATCTCTCGTTGAATGTGTGGTATGTTTCATTTGAGAGAGGAGGCATTTTATCAACTGTCACAAATGAGCCTTCCTGCTAGAGCTAATTCAAACCAACTGAAAAAGGATTCTTCCTATTTAATTTGAATTTACATGTGGAAAATTTTCATGCAGTTGGAATCAGTACAGTTTATTGTCAAAACAGAGAGATGTGAGACCCAGCCATAGTTCTCTCAACCCAGCATTATGTTTATCAAATGATATTACAAAAATTAATGTGTGCCTAATTTATTTCAAGTATTGTGGGTCTTTTACACCAAACTATTATATCTGTAGAGGAATAAAAATCCCTTTGGAGTTGCCTGGTATTGAAGACTGTCCCTTTATGCAGAGATACAATTGCTGGACAGTATATATTTTTGCATTAAGGACAGTCACTGCAGCTGTTTGAGTCCTGTCATGTTTATGCATGACCAGATATCGCAATAGGCTGTAAGAGTTTGCTGCAAGGAGAGCTTTCGTTTTTCAGGCTTGGGAAGTGGGCTCCATCTAGTGTTTAATTTAAAGATTAGACTCCAGCTTCTTTTCTTAAACGCCTTTGCAGTGTGGAGAAAGGACACAGAGGAGGAATTGTGATAGGCATTGCTTTTGCTGATGATTATCTAGAATGAGACTTTTTCCAGTACAGCCAGTATGGGAATGGAACCTGAAATACTGCATCTTCTTTACATGTGCACATGAAGCTAAAATAATTCTATTATGAAATATGGATAAAAAGAAATTAAACCAACATGGCAGTGATATGATCCTGGAATATTTTGTGGTTAGTTCCTCTCACAGTGTTTGATGTGGCATGTTGGAAACCAGCCTGCTCATCTATAAAATCAAAATTAGAAAACTAATGGGGTTCTTTTACAAAGTAATGAATTTTGAAAGGTGTTTTGGGTACTAATATCCAGTCAACAGAATATCTTCCAATATGTAATGCTTCTATAAAGAAGCATGTGGGATTCCACCCTCTATAGTTTTCTTAGTATTTCAGTTTTTGTAACATTTAACCCTCCCTCAAATACTATTTTTTTAATTAAAAATTTTATTACATTCTGAACTATTTTTAACTTAAATAGAATAGTATTTGGTAGCTAATCTATCATGTCTCCCGTGACCTGATAATAAATGCTGTGAAACAGAGACAAGAAGCACCAATAAGATTTTTTTTCTTTTGAAACTGGAACAACTTGAGAAAGTTTTTAAATACTTAAGACTGAATGCAGATTTACTGCAGGAACTCAGAATTTTGGTCAAGAGGGCACAACAGCAAACCTGCAGAGAGGAAAACCTCCGCTGTCTGACAACTGATTCATTATTACTACAGTGGGGTTTTGTGTGGTTGTGATTTTTCCCACTCCTTAAAGGGACATTTGGGGCCACTTAAACAAGCTTTTACCCTGAGACTCTGGCACTTTGCAGCACTGTGAGACTGATGAGGAAAGAGGCAGGTGGGCACCATGGCTGGGCTGAATGTGACTGAAGCAGCCTGAGCCACCACCCCTCCCTGCCTGCCTGCACGGGGGTGTTGCAGACCCCTGCCCTTCCTCAAAGACACCCTGGGGCTGTGGGTGCTGCCCTGGTGTTGCTCACACTGTGGCTGCAGAGCTGCCTGCCCCTGCCAGGTGGAGGAGATCCCCCACGCAAATCCCCAGACAGCTCTTGGCTCGTTTTCTGCCACTTGCCTGAGAAGTGTGGAGCAGGGGCTGGGATCCAGGCCTGAGTCATTGGCAAAGAGCCTGCTGTTGTTTCATCTGTAAAATATTTGGGGTCTGGGCTTTTCACTTGACACTTGTGAGCCGAGTGCGGACGAAGTTAATGGGAAACATCTGGTGCCAGGAGGGAGTGGCGAGATGGTGCCTTGGCCATGGGGTGAAAATGGGAAGCTGTTGTGGTGTGGTGCTGGGCTGCCCACGTGTCTGCAGTGCTGGGGGAAGGATCGGAGCTGAAGAGGACAGCCATGGAAATGGGATGAGGGTGATGAAACCCCCTGGGCATGGGGCATCACTGCCAAGCCCTGGAGCCTCCCAGTGTTGGGCTGTGCTGCTTTCATTTGGCTGAGGAAGGCAGCCAGAAGCTGTAGAATGGGGGCTTAAGTATGTGTACATACACACACTTTCTTGACAGCTCATCCTTTGTTGTTGTTGTTGCTTTTGTTGCCTTCTTTTTTGTTTTATTGTTTTGGGTTTTTTTGGTCATTGTTTTGTTTTTGCTTTTGTTTTTGTTTTTTTTTTTTTGTTTAAGCTTTTGAGACATTGGTGTACTTGGCAACCTCTACACTTCCCCTGTAGGTATAAACTTGGTCTCTCAGCCTCACAAGAGATAATGACATTGGAGTAGACATCTGGATTTCTTTTACTATTAAATGCTGTCTTCTGTAAGAAAAGAACAAAACAAACCAACATTTTGTTATCTTGTTGAGTTTTTTTTAAATATAAAATACCACATTGTTAAATTATGTTTAATTTTTCCATGTTACTTAATTTCACTTGTATTCTCGAAGTGAAGGACAAGGAAAGCAAGCATGTTTGTGTCACTTGCGGCTTTTGGGTCTTATGGTAATCCAGTAGATCACTAATATTTTGTGGGTTTTGTGTTTATTAGTTATCTATGTAGAAGCTGTGGTTATATTTCAGTTTCCAACAAAAGCTGGAAATACCTGTGTTTTCCTTAAATCCTTTTGTCACTTTAAACATAATGAAATCTGGGCCAAATCTAAACTGCTGCTGTACCTTTGAAATGTATTTGTAAGGTTGCTGAAGGGCAAGGCAGTATTTATTTTTTTTGTCTGCCATCAACTCAAACACTCACAAACGCCCTTTGCATGGTAACCAACACCGCACTTTGAGCTGAGGTCAAAGTTGACCTCTAAGGTCCTACAGGTGGCTTTTGTTGTCACCCACCAGCTAACAGGATGGGATGCTTCACTCACCCTGTTTCTTGGAATGTGTGAGAGGTGAGCTGTGAACCTCTGCTTGTCATGTCCAACACCGCTGGGATCACAGTGGGGATGTCTCTTCACCAATGGTTTGCTGCTGGCAGGGGAGAGAAGTCCCAAAATAATTGTCCTTTCCCCCCAGCACGGCCTCATGGCACAACTGCACTAGCACTTACTTGTTGTGTCCAGGATGGTATATGGTAAAGCTCTGTGGAGGAGGAAAAACCTCAGGAAGTCTGGATTTAGTCATGAGGATTAACAGCAGGCAACATGGTGGTGGCACCAGGGGAAGCTTCTAAGTCCTTTGTGTTGCTGCATCCAGTAGGTCCCTCTGCTGAGCAGAGAAGAGACTGAAGGAACAAAGCAAATGCCAGATAGTCTCTGTGCACTGCAAAATGGCAAAACTGAGGGTTGTCTAGAAGAGAGATGCTCTGCCGTACTTGGAGAGGTGTTGCAGAATTTTTGACAGGAATTGAAAAAGAAAGCAAAGTCTTGAGAACATGAGGTTGTAAAGGTGGTTCCAATACATGAAAATTGGGTTTGGAGCTTTCTGATCATTCGTATTGCACTGTTAGAGATGTAAAATGCTAATACAGAGATGGAATGGAAAAGAGCAGAAATAATTCATGGTTTGAAGTAGTGCAGGTCATGAAGATGATGTAATTATTCCTAACCTATTTAACCTGAAAGAAAAAGAAAGCTATAAATAATAGGGTTGGCAGGAGGAAGAGAAAGCATTTGACTATTAAGATAATTTAACTATTTTAGACTTGGTATCTCCAAGTAAAATTATGAAATAAAATAATTTGTCATCTACCGGTTCTTTTTTAATGCAGAGGTAACAAATACACAGTGCTGTGGAAGTAAATAATAGGGGCAGACAATTGGCATCAGCTAATTGATGTGTGGGGTAGTGTATTTTGAGAGAGAGAATACACTAATACATTGATTAATTAGACTAAGAGTGTTAAGATCCTTTATTGAGACCAGAGGTATTTTTAAGGTGTGTGGATGTGGTTTAGCACCGGATTTGACAGCAGTAGGTTAGCAGCTGGACTCGATGGTCTTGGAGGTCTTTTCCAACATAAACCATTCTGCAATCAGCATTTCAGACTGGTGTGATCAGGTCCTGGCTGTTAATGTTCCTCAGCATTGTGGGCACAGCACCTGTGTCACAGTAGATGTATGTTCACCTCTCTTGCACCTTTTCCCCACACAAACTTGAGCCTGCTGGCCTGGGAGCTGGACCCAGCTAGCCCCTACAGTGTTGCATTGGTTTTGGTTACCTGACTTGAACTCCTTTCTGGCTCTGCTGGGGATTGATGTCTTTGGTAGCTGCACAACCTCTTGGGTCTCTGCCATGGTAGCATGTGACATTGGAAATTTATGAGCCAGAAATGTGCTCCTAAAAGGGCATTCATTTAAACTGGAGGAAGAGAAATAGGGAAGGCATTTTTATTGTCCTGAGATTGAGATGATTGGTTTCATAACCTAAACCATTGCTTTTATCATTAAATTTTCTTCTTAGTTGGGAAAAAGATGCTATCATCCTCCTTCTTAATGTGTCTGTAAGAAATGATAACAAACATTATTGTATTGTAGCTCTGTTCTCATGAGTCTGATGTTGTGAAATGTCTTGTTTTTGGTTACCTCTATGCTGAGATATAAATAATTTCTGAAGGAAAGCTTGTGCTAATTTGTAGACATGAAATTAGTACAAATTTGCCTGTTATTGCTGACATCATTTCTTTTTTGTCTCACCTCATTCACCTGGCATTAAAATCTTATTACTGTATCTCGTTTAAAAATTGCTACAGCTAAAAGGAAAAACCTTTGCTTTAAGTGTTTTTTTGGCTTGATCTAATCTATGTCCTTAATGTCTACTCTGGGACTGGATCCAGATCTTCAGTGCTGACAAGTGCCTTTTAATGTCATTTATTTATTATGGGGAAAACAATTTAAAAGCTTAGTTATTAAAGCCACTTTTTATAGGGGAAAGTAATGAAATTGCCTGGTCTGAAGGTGGAAGTTACACAACTTAATATATAGTTTTAAATAGCATTATTAAACCCAAATACATACCATTAAAATCATTTGAGGTTTATTTGGTTACAAAACCCAAGCAGCGTTCCTTCTAAAATGAGACTTTGTAATGCAATGGCCAAAAGTTGCTGCTCTGCCAGCAGTGCAGTTTGCAGGTTACAAGTAATCCGGGTTTCATTAGTTTGCTATGCCAGACTGCCTGCCCTTGCACTAAGGCCCTTTTGCTTGAAGCCCAAGCAGGTTTGCAGCTATTCTCCATTAAAAAATAGGCATGAGGTTAATTTGAGTTATCTGGGAACTGATTGCTGTGTAAATAGCAATATAAAACTAGATTGAACTGAAATATGCAATAACATTTGTGATGGTTTTATTCTTCTTCTCAAATTTCTGCTTTGCTTTTAAGTTATAAGGGTGCAGCACACGCTTAAAAGTTTTAGATCCTAGAAAAATTGGTATGTGAGCTAAATTTGTCAATTAAAACATCCATGTCCTTGCATACAAAAAAAAATTTATAACTTTTTTCTTTTTTTTTTAAGACTGCACAATTCAATGTTGAATTCATGAAAGTTTGTTTCTCTTAATAATTTTGGTTAAGGAAAGAGTTGACAAGTAGTCAACTGGTGTGTAAAAGAAAGTGTTGAATTAATGTTGTGAAAGGAGAAAAGTAGTTTCATTAATTCCAGAGGTGATTTTACTTTTTGTTTGATTTAATGGCTTTCATGCCTTGATTTTCATTAGCATGCAAATATTTCTTCCTTGCTATGCTCAGTGTTGAAAAAGATAAAATAAAGCAACATACAAAGAGAAGCTATGAAGACAAATCTTTTTCTTCCAGAGAAAAGTGTAAATGTTATCAGTACTAGGAGAAATAATATTAAAAAAATATATGCTTCTCAGAAAAGTGCAATAATCAGAGTTTTGAATATTTCAAGAACAATTTTGTTGTTACATAGAAATAGCTCAATCAGAGCAGGAAAAATGTGCTATTGATAAATGATGATGCCACCAAGTGAGATATTTCAGGTGGTATTGTCACCAAAGTGTATTTATAGAGCTCACAGGAGCTAATCAATGCTGGACTACACAGGAGTGGTAACTTTCCTTGTTGGACTTATTTTACCTGCTGTATTTCAATGTGTTTATTTTTTAACAGAAAATAAACCATCACTTCTGGGATATTTGGAAATTATAACTTTGACACCCATTATGAAACACCCTTGTATTTCCTTTTTCTGGATGGAGGTGTGAGAAAGAAAACTCATTTTATTGTTGAGAGAATGTAGTCCTTTATGTTTTTTACAAAGAAAATGTGCCTTGAAAAATCTATGGCTTCACTGCACCTCAGATCAGCCTATTTTTGTAACTTCATACATATGTCGCAGTAGGATCTCGATTGCTTTGCATGTAAAATTTAGTGTTGCTGTTGTTAGTGGTGCTACTCTGTATATTATTAAAATGGCTTGCTGCAACATTTCCAGCTTTAAAAAAGTAAAAGTGGGAAAAGCCCTGTTGCTTGAAGCCTGCTGGCAAGAAGGTAGGTGAGAGATGTGCATTAAGAGGAGTTGCAGTCTGAAAGTGAAGCAGAAGGTGCAGAGGCCATCAAGCAAATAAATTTGACACATGCCTAATTTATTAATTCATACACATACTCTACATTTGCTTAAGACAGAGTATGTGAGTGGTCTCAGTGTCAAAAGTCCCTCTTACATGCTTGAGTTTAAGTGACTTTATAATTGCTGGATTATTAGGAAGAAATTCTTTACTGTGAAAATGTTGAAGCACTGGAAGAGGTTGCCCAGAGAAGTTATTGATGGAAATGTTCAAGGCCAGGTTGGCTAAAATCTTGAGCAGCCTGGTGAAGTGGAAGGTGTCCCTTCCCATGGCAGGCAGGGTTGGAAGTCGATGATCTTTAAGGTGCCTTCCAACCCAAACCATTCTGTGATTCTCTGATTATGTCCCTAGCTGTCTTGGAAAAATATTGTTGCTAATAAATTCTTATTGCTTGAAATAGGAAAGAAAACTTTTAAGCCACCTATTCTACCGTTAGAAGAAGGAAATAATGAGACAGAAATTGGGAGCCTTTTTTGTCAACTGCAGTCCCTCCTCCCAAAGCACAGCTGTAACTCTTAGTTTAGGTTTTCCTTTGAAGTCTTACTGTGGTTTTGCCTGACCTGTTTTGCTACAACACTCAGATGTGCTGTTCCTTCCCCACTGCATATAGATGTCTCCTTTGGATCTTCCCCTTGCTTCATGATCTCCTGACCTCCACTTGCTGATGTGCTTGGTGCTTCCCCACTGTCCAGCTCTTGCTGCCCTTCCATGCCCTCCTGCCATGCTGCAGGAAGCCCAGGTGCCCCTCACCAAGTCCTGCTGGCTCTGGCAGGGCTCTGCCCATCATCTCAGCCCTGTGTCCCTTGGGTCCCACCTCACTGCCAACCTCATCCCATTGCACCACACCTTTGCTGGCCCTGGGCAGCTGCACGGGGTGCTGTGCTGCCAAGGCTGGTGACTCTCTTTGCACAGACTCACAAGTGGCTGGATGGTTTCCCGTTCTTCCCTTGTATCCCACTTTTCCTAATTTAAATGCTATGTTCGCATTTACCAGTCTTTTCATTTCCCTCCTGCTCTGGTTTTTTTGGCTCTCCTGAAGCTGAAGCAAAGTGCTGCAGACCCACTGAAACTTTGATTGGGATCACAATGGAAGCACAAGGCCCAAGATCCTAAGAGCAGCATTGGAAAGCTTGTTTCTGTTTGGATCACTTACCAGGAGAAATCTTTTGAACTGCATTAAAGTTTTGAAAAATGAGTTTCCCTTTAAAAGCCTAGCATTTTCTTGTGGTTATAGGCTGAGAACTGATTTGGAAGTGTCCCAGAAATGGAGCCATTTGGCTTGCTGTTGCTATCTAGAGTGGTCACCAAAGACAGCTTTTGTTTTTTAACCTCTACAGAATGTTCCCTGCCCGTAATTGATGTCTGATGCCAACCTTAGATATGTACATGGTGTCTCATGGGGAGAAGAAAATCATTGCAATAAAGTTAACATTTTAATTACTGATGTGTATTTTCCAAATGTTCATATTTACTGGAAGAAACTTTAATTATTTCATTTTAATGCAGTTAGATTTGTTCTTATGTCAGGCACAAATGAATCAGTACTTTTCTGGCTCATCACAGTTATTCTGTAAATAATTTTTTTTTTATTATATCAAATCTTCTGAACTTTTGAATAGGAATACACTGAATTATAGCAGCTTAACTATTTTTATTTTCATTTTGGACATACAGCATGTTAGATAAATGCTTTTTTCATCCATCATGGGGTTCTGTGTTTTGAACTAGGCATTGTGTTTTGGCCAGCAACATAAAAATCTACTTATGGATTGAATGAATATATATCACTACTGCTGGTGAAAACATCCTTCCCTTGGACTTCCTCCGGACCTGCTGGTGCTTGCTCCTATGCTACAAGATTTTACCTTCTGGAGATTTTCTTTCTAACCATGGTTAAATGGCAGCCTGAAGATAGCCCAGGTTTTAATATCACCACTGAGCAGAATAACACAAATGTCCTGCAGCGTGTATGCGGCAGATAGTGGATAAATTAATTCTCTCCTCCTCTCTGGTATCATGGTTTTTAGCTTGGAGCTCGGCCAGTCCAGCAGGAGAGCATCCTTCTCTCAACTCTTTCCTGCCATCACCATCTCATATTCATGGTCCAGTTCCTTTTCTCCCTCTCCCTGCAGTACCTCAGCTTTCACTTGGATGTTTCTTCCAGATTGACAATTGATAAAATACAGAGTAGCCCTCTTAACTTCTGTGTTTTAGTCTTCTGTTTACATATTAAACAATCTTTCTTGCCTGCTGCCTTTCTCTAGGTTCTCTTTTACCCCTGGTTCCTGTACAAAATATAGCCAGAAAAGGACTTTTATTAGCCATCAAGTTTTCAGACCAGTACCTCAAATTCATAAATGGCTCTTGTGAGCTTTTTATCTTTCTAAAGGCTCCCTTTTGTGGTGACACTGAGAGAAAAGCAGTGATTGCTAATTACAGGCCTGCTGGGTGTCCATGGGCTTCTCCTGCCTGCCCTGCTGTGTCCCAGGAAGTGGCTCTGGCTCCAGTCCTATGCCCCTGTTGCAGTATCTGCCTTGAAGCAGCATTTGGGAGGGATGCTGTTCCTTCCTACAGTGACATAGCTCCTCCTGATGATGAAAGTAATATACCATTAACGGGCTCTTGTAAAGGAGAGAAAAGCATTTTGCAGTTATTAATCAAATCCAAACATCCTTACTTCCACCAGCAGGAGGTTGGGCTTTTATATGGAGAGATCTATTATCCTTTCTTCTACATGCCAGAGAGAGACTTCTTCTGTACAGACTTTGCAGCTTCTTCCATATGCCTTCCCCAGCTGGGATGCTGTTCTTTGAGTCCAGTGATGATGATAACTATTATTTTATTATTTATTTTTGCTAGTACTTTGTGAGAGGTAATTTTCTCTCCATTTAGGGTAGGTTCTACCTGATATGGAGCTGAGAGACATCCTGTCTTCTTTTGTGGGTCTCAGAAGGCAACAATTCAACACAAAACATTGGTTTGTGCAGCAACAGCAGTTGATGGAAAATACTATACCAGCAGAAATCCTAAAAAATAAACCCAAAAAACCAAGAAAACCCCCAAAAATGTACTATTGGTTTTACAAGTATCCCATCCTCAGAGATGTCTGTGGCCTCTTGCCCAGCAGAGAAAATTCTTTTTTCTTAATGACAGCTCCCTGGGAGGACCATTGGAAGAGATTCCCCCTAGGTAATTGTCTTCCTTCAGCATCTTCTCAGCCTTTTTCTGAGCTGCATATGGAATCAAAAGCAGTTGGTTAAGCTTTTTTTTTTTTTTTTTGTAATATTATATGTGAGATGTTAGCTCTGCCAAATAAACTGCATTATATCTGTTGAAGTCTTTTTGGTTTGTTCTTTAGTCCTTCAGCTTCATGCTGTGTACTAGAGTTAAGTAACTTCTATCAAGCTGGTTTGGAAGTTTCCATGCAAGTCTGTGTGTACTAAATAATCAAGTTTAATATGAGTAGTTCTTCATGATACCATTTAAAAAATGATACCTTTAGATTCATATGCTTGAAAACTTAATACACAATGCAAACATACATAATTTTCTGATATATCAGTTTGTTAATTTGCAGGCAGTTTCAACAAGTCTGTGTCAAAATGTGTTTTCCCAGCTAGCCTACATTGTAGCAAGACATATATTATCACATACCAAGGGGAAACATAAACCAATCATCAGTTTACAGAGCAAAAGTCCACTGATATTTTGATTTTTAAAGTGTTCCTTCTTTCTTTTCTTCAGAAGTGCTTGTAAGGCAATGCATGGCAGAGAGATCAGGATACCTCATTTGCTCATGAGTCCTTCCCCCTGCCCCAAATTTATAAAACATGTGCCCAGAGTTCACCAGACGCTTTGGCAATTACATTAGCAGAGGTGCTGCTCAGGTTTCTGTGTTGCATTTGGCAGTGTCACCCGGGGTGGCTGCAGAGGAGAGGGTGAATAGGGTGGCTGGTGGTCAGTGGCCCTGGCTATCATTGCTAAGGGATGGAGGCAGGAATGCTTTAGGAATGCCAAGTGAGTCCCAGGCATTGGTGGCTTTGCAGGGGAAGGAAACTGCTTTTATTCAACTCTGCAAACACTGCAGAGAGTCCTCAAAGTCTCTGAAGCTCAGTAAGTTGTTCTAAAACTATTTAACTCTTGAATGTGAATATTTGGTATAAACATAGCTGTTCAGCTAAAAAAAAAAATAAATAAAACCCCTTTTTTTTTCTGTGTGCATTTTCTTCCTGAATTAGGTTTCCCATGATTAAGGGGTTTGTTCTCTTTCCTCATTTAGAAGTATTCCCCCACCTTCTTTGCAAGTGTAAATTGCTCTCCTGTAATGAGATCAATGGACCTTCACTGATTTACAGTGGTAGAGAATAATTTGGCTCGTTATGCATTTGATGAGATACGATCTGTGGTTATCTTGGCATGGACAGATAGTAAAGCATTAAGAACTAATAAAAAATGTCATGTTCTCCAATACTGTGCTCTGGATGTGTATACATGGATAAATTATTCCATATGAGTGGAGGAAAGGTATCCATGGGTAAGCCCAGATGGGGAGTGGAGATTTTCTCCAGTTCCTACTTCTGTGGTGAAACTTTGTTTTGTCAGTCAGGGTGGGCAGAGGCTCTGGTTCAGTCTTGGGTTCAGAATGCGTCCT
Source organism: Ammospiza nelsoni (assembly GCF_027579445.1). Taxonomy (NCBI): domain Eukaryota; kingdom Metazoa; phylum Chordata; class Aves; order Passeriformes; family Passerellidae; genus Ammospiza; species Ammospiza nelsoni. The sequence continues at coordinate 104,044,895 of NC_080633.1, forward strand.
GGCAAAGTGCAGCTGCTCTTTACACAGGCAAAACTGGAGGGTTTGATTGCGTTTTTTTTGTCTAATGGAAGCACAAATCCTAATGAAGTCTCTTACAGTGGTACCAGGATGAGGTTAAAGGAGATTGTTTTGAGTCACAGTCAGGATTTAAAATCAAACAAATCACCTCAAAATTGCTCCTGTAATTTGGCTAAGTAATCCATTGCTCTTTGACAGCCAGCTGGCTACAGGGAAGGCTCTTGCATTCCTGCAGGTTTGGTGCAGATCCTCAAAAAGCTCCTGTGACAGCTCTGGTGAGCAATTTTTGCTGCCTGGAACTCTTGGTTCTTTGGGAAGAAGTTAAACGTGCTCTCTTAATTTTACTTTTTCTCCCAAGAAAGTGTGTTGCAATGGTATTTTCTGTGATATTGGTATGTCTTCTGTCCCCAGTATTGGGAACTTTGGAAAGGGAAGTGAGAGTATAAGATAAAATTGATTGTGAGATGTGAGGAATGTACTTAAAAGCACAAATGTGAATTGTGTGCAGGTCTTTTTCTGTGGTTTGGTTTAAGAGGTGAATAATTTTTGTTTTTCAAGTTTGTGTCTCTCAAATTCACAATGTAGGGATGTGAATATTGCTGAAAACCTAAGGTAAGTTTGAAACAGCTCTGCTGCTGGCCAGCTGGTTACTGCAAGTTCCTGCAAGAACTTTGTAGAAATACATTGTTTCCTTATATGCAAATGTTTTTACCCTCTATATAACATTTTAATGACTTAGATAAAGATCTGGTTTATTCATGTTGTGCATGTAGAATTTTCTGGACTGACTCTTTGCCCTACACAGTACACGTGTTGTACACATTTTTACAAAACACACTAAGAGGAATGGGAGTAAAATGTCTAAAGGGACACCTTGAGCTGATAGCCTTCATCCTTATATCATAAAAATTCAGAGAGATTTGAATTTTTCACAATGTGGGTGCCACTGGCGAGTAGGGTTGGGTTATCTCTGTTTTTAGTAATGGCAGAGCTCTTTAGTAGGTTGGGTTTGGGTTTGTTTTGATTTGTTTTGGGTTTGGTTTTTTTTTTTGGGGGGGGGGAGACATGGGCTGTGGTTTTGGTTTTGATGAAGAACTCTATTGTGCTTGTAAGATTAGAAAATTTTACACACTTTGTGGATTAGGAAGCACTCAGGAGAACAAAGATGGTTTTGGTAAGGTGAAATAATTCTCCAGCCTCCTGGAGAACTGAGCCCTGCTCAGGAGGCTTGGATTAAATTTCTAGGCTATGCAACTTTAAAATTATGCTTTTCTTCCTCTCAGTTCGTGCTGATGACCCGATGGGAGTGTTTTGGCTGCTCAGTGAGGCCTCCCTGCTGCGAATCAGGGAAATTCTCTGGTGGCAGGAACCACAGATGAAATATCTGTGAGTGCATGGCAGCCCTTGGGGCCGCGTGCTGTGGATGCTTCACTTCGTTGATCCAGCAGCTGCTTTAGAATGAGGCACAGCAGCACTGGGGTCTGTGCAGGGAGCTGCTGCCTGGGCTGTGGCTGCACAAACCTCCTGTGCTCCAAATCCAGCAGTGATGTCTCTGGAAATCACAAAAAACATTAACTTCCTTAAGTACTCTGGATTTTCCATGATTTCATGGCTCAGTCTGATGCCTCCTGTCTGCTGTTGCCAAAACATTCCTCTGGTGTTCAGCCATGGTAATTGTGAGAAAAACAGGTTTGCAAAAATGGAAGAGGTCCTTGTTTGATGAGGTCAAACCAAGCTGAGGTCAAATAGAGCTGTGGGTTGTTCCAGGGCATCCTGAAGTAAGTGAGAGACTTGCATGCTGGCTGGTACGGGCAGAGATTTTTTGTTTATACCATAAATTTCCATAATTGGGCAGGGCTTTATTTTGCTGCGTTTTGTACTAATTTCAAACTAGAGTAGGAAATTAAGGCTTAGGTGTTCCCCCTCCTCCACTCCTTCCATAAGAAATGACAGCAAAGGTTTTCATACTTGGTTTCCATTTTTATTATTATTTTTTTTATTCTACCTAAATGCCTCATTCTGCTTCTTGAAATGCAGATCTGCTAGGGCAAATAAGCTCTTGGTAGGTTTTTCAGATTTGGTTTGGCTTTTTTGAGAGTATCCTTTACCTCAACACAGATTTCATTTGCTTGCATTGCAGGTCCAGGAATGGGAAACCTTGTCTCAGGTTCTGTAGCGTATTTGTGACTAATGTGAACGAGCATCTGGATACAGCCCTTGTGTCCTTGGCATTGTGCTCCAGTAGTGCCCAAGCACAGTGATGACAGCAGTCTGAAGCAGGAAGGATTTGGGGTGCTGCAGGGATTTGGTGTGGCATGTTCTCTGAGTGGTGGATGGAGCTTCAGTACCTTCTCTGATGTCACATGTGATTGTGGTGGCAAACAGCTCTCGGATAAGGTTCCCTAAGCTTTTGAAACCTGAGCCTGGTTCTTTGGATTATTCTCTGAAGCTACCCAAAAGCAAACACAAATCTTTTTAATCTTTGGTAATAAGCAATATGATCCAAAATATCACGTGTTAATTCAGTGGCTGCATTTCTTGTTCCTGAAAACTTCCCAAGCCAAGCCTGTGCTCAGAGCATGGTTTTGAGGTACATCAACCAGTTTTAGAACCTACAGCTTAAAACTGTTATGGGGCTGCTCTTCTCAAGTGCAGCAGAATACAAAAACTGATCATATATGAGAATATACAGAATAATATTAGGAAGTGAATAAACTACGTTAAAAATTTTTAATAACTTTTGTAGGACCACAGTCTTTATGATGCCTAAAGCTGTTATTTTCAAAATCTTTTATTGGAGTCTGTTTTTTTAAAATTTTATTTTACATGTCTATCATTTCATGCTGTTTAAGATTTCACAAGTGAATATGCTCTGCTTCTGTGGAAAAAGTTAATAAGCTCCAGATGTGATTTCATTCTCTCCAGAGGTAAATTTAAACCTCGTAATTCCTTACAGGCTTTGAATCAGTCATTCTTCTTTTCTTTTTCTTAATACCTAGCTGATGAATTACAAAAGTAATTCAAACTTTGTTTTCGATGTCTTTTCCTTTTCTGCTGGCAACTGGCAATTCTTTTGCTGTGATGCATATCAAATCACAGCTCACTGAGGCTCCTCACAAACAGGAGTGCAGAACTCTCACATTGCCATGCTCCTTGGGGTTTACACTTTGGGTTGAGAATATGAACTCGTTGAGGACTCTTGATCTGAGAAGCCTTAGAAAATTTTGGTTTTGCAAAAATGAATTCCCACCACCTCTGGCTATTGCTACGAAAGTCATTACTCTATTGCTGCTTTTCATGCCATTTGCACAACCTTTCACAATAATATGCTTTAGAAAATTGTGCAGTGAAAGAGTCTTGACAAAATCAAATTGAAGGCTCAAATAACAAAGGCCGAAATTGTAATGTTCCTACAGCTAATGAAGTGTAATTTACCAAGTCAGTTCAATAATTCGCCTCTAAACTTCAGAGCAAGGTTTTATTCAGCGGCTGTCGAATTTAAGATACCCCAAGCCTCGCAGATAAAGCAAAGACCATGTTTATAGCCCATTTACACTGGGAGCCAAACTGCCAATGTGGAGCTGTGCCAGCCTGGGACAGATGAGAATCTGGCTCCCTACAGAGAGCATCAGATCTGTGTTTTTCACATCTAGTTTTTGACCCTGACATCCGATGCAGTAACCACAAGTGGAGCTGAACTGCTAGCAAGCAACAACATTCCTTTTTATTTTTGTTCCACAGTAGAAACATGTGTCAAGTACAAATAGTGAAGTTCACCTGCTGTTGTAGCAGCCCTCCTCATAGAATTCTAGCAGAGGACAAGATACTGAATGCAATCACACCAAGAACCCCTAGGATTGTAGCACATGGGGCTTTAGTAGTTTGGGAAGGGGCAGAGGATGATGAGGAAGCCAAGCTGGCCACAGCAGGGACACTGTTAAAGCATTTTGTCAGACAAGCAGCAAAACAGCAGTGCCATTGGTGTGGGAGGTGATTACACCCCAGCTGAGATCACCATCAGCTGTTTGGTGTGGGGCCATGCACTAGATCTCAGGGGGAACCAGTCATATCACTTACTGGGTCAATTAAATAGTGTAGGAACACAGCATCCTACCTACATTGCTGCAGTGGCAATGGATGGATTTACCTTCCATGAACTTTACACTTGAGAAACAATTCGTTCTCCACTGTGGGCAAAGTGTAATTAAACAAGAATCTCAGAGGGATGAATCAGCTAAGCCTATTCCTTTCTCCAGCTTTCTGCTTTTTCTTCAACTTTTGTGTCTAATATTTATTTGATTCTTTCAGAGACAGACATTTTAATTGATTAAATATACCCTAGAGGTTGATAATATGTTGCCAACATTTTTAACAATATGTTCCTTAAAAAAAAAAATCATCCATCAGCTTCATGCTTTTCTCAGAGAAGGAGAAAAGAAACCTGTCAATTCTACGTCCTTCATCTTATTCCCCAAAAGATCCATAATTTCTTCTTGTTGCACATCTGGTTTAGTACTTCTTAGTTTGTATTGATTTTTTGTCTGCCTTCAGATGACGGTAGTTAATATTTCCAGAAGTGATGATGGAAGAAACATACTCTGTTCCTTCTGTGGGAAGTGGTTTGGGGACCTTCTCTAATGAGGGCTTCATGAACCTCCAGAGTTTGCCCTGCATTACTGGGGCTGTCTGTGAGAGCAGTGGGCACTGAGGGGCTCTCTGAGTGAGCAGGAGTGTCTCAGTCCTAGACTTGGACACGAGCTGTTAAGAGGTGTGCTAAGTTGGTTCCAGGTCTGGATGGGCAGTCCTGACAGGGACTTTATTCTCCAAAAACTTTTCCCTTGGTGAGTGTGATTCTCATTCACCATTACAGTGCCACACAAGGGACTGCAGTTTTTAGGAGTTAGAGAGAGCCACAAAAAACTGCACTAGTGGACCAAGAGGGAGTCCTGTGAAGCTCAGCAAAGAAAAATGCAGAGAACTGCACCTAGGAGGGAATAAGAACTGTCTGGGGGATGCTGCCTCAGTAACAGGACTGCAGGAGAGGACCTACAAGTCCTTTTGGTGCACAAACTGAACATGAGTCAGCAGTGAAGGGCAACAATAGAATCACAGACCATAAAATCATTTAGGCTGGAAAAGACCCTTTAGATTTTCAAGTCCAGCCATAAAAATAACATTGCCAAGTCTTCCACTAAACCATGTCCATGGTTAAAAAAGAGCACAGATGGAATGTCAAGAGAAGTTCTCCCTAGTCAGCCAAAGACAGGTTATATCTGGAGTCCCATGCCCAGTTTGTTCCCATGGAAGAAAGGCTTTCATTTTCAGAATGAAGGTTATCTAGATAGCAAGGAGGCTGAGGAATAAAATTAAGGATCAAGAGAGCTGGAAAGTGTGACATTATATATCTCAGAGAAGAAAGTAATCAAAGAGGAATCTTATGAATTGTCTATAAATAAGGTGGATCCTCCTCATCCTGGAAGTGTATGGCAGTAGAAGGATTTTCTACTAGGTGTAAAAAACCAAATTTCATGGTAAAGAGGATCAAATATCAGCAAATGTTGCCCAGGGAGTATCCAGTCTTTATCCTTGAAGGTATTCAGAACTTGACAGAACAAATGCTCAAACAGTCTGATCTAACTTTGAAGTTAACCTTGCTTTCAGCAAGGAGATAGGACTTAACAATTTTAATTCTTCCAATCATAATTATTCAATGATTCAATTCAAATCCTATGCTTTTTGAACTCTTTTGATTTTTATCAGACTGCTAGGTAGGTGTTTCTCATGGAAAGTGTTTTTCAACCCATAATTACTCCTGATTTGAAATACTTCAGCTAACTCTTTTATCCAAAAGGAGTGTATGCTCACCTAGAGGGGAAGAGAAGGGATTTGGGTTTTTTACCAAGCCAAAATGATCTTAACCTTGTTTTCAGAAATTAAAGGATAATATATTGTTTTACCTATATTAGGATTTTTTTTCTGTTCTTTCTCAAATGTTCTGTTGTTCTTGTGCTTTCAGGCAAAGCCTATTAGCTTGGCAGGCTGCGTGGCTTTTTGGCAAGGCCTTACTGAGGGAAGTGCTGCACAAAAAGTTTATGTTTAATGAGGATTTTAGTTCAAGTTGGTGAGACTAGGCATGGATGGAAGGGAAGCCTCAGAGTAGAGATTGTGATGAAGATCAGAAAGTGGGGGAAAAGAAGGAAGCAGGACAGTAACAAGTCAGGGGAGGGGACTAGAGAGTGATGTCTGCTTTGTTCTAGTTAGGGCTTGTTTAGTGGTGTGCTCAGAAGCTGATCAGCCTCTGTTTATATTTTGCAAAGGGCAAGACCATGGGGGTAATGAAGTAGCAGGCTGGACTGCACAGATCCATTCAGTCCATTACCCTGAAGTTCCCTACTGAGGCTATATCAATTATCTGAATTTTCCCTTTCCTGAAGTTTGAGCTGTGATTTGAGAATTTCAGTACAAAAGTGATGAGCTGCAGCTGAAAAGTATTGGGATTGTGCTCGAAGATACGACGTGGTGTAAATAATCTTGCCTGGGTGGCACCAGTTGGGCACCCCAAACTGATGGATGCTTTTGACATTCATGTGTGTGGCTCAGTCCCCTGTGTAGAAAATGTGGCTGGAAAGGTGGCAATTATCAGTATTGATGGCTATTCTTGCAGTGCTCGTTTATCACTGTTAAGCACCACAGGAAAGGAAGTGAGGAAATTGATAACTCTGTCCTCATGACTCAGTTCCTTAAATACTCTCTACCTTTTCCACTGGTAAAGGCAGCAGTTCCCTCCTGGCCAAAAAAAAAAAAAAAAAAAAGAAAGAGGAAGGTTGAACATAGTGCTTGGAGAATGCAACTTAATTCTGACATTTCTAAGTATTGACTTCTATAATGTTAATGTATTCTGGTGGGTAATTTTACCTATAAAACTGTGTTCCTATTAGATTGGTCAATATTTTTGTTGTAAGCATTGGCCCTAATGATTCCTCTGAAGCTTCTCAGTCTGCTTGCGTTACTCAGCATTACTGATGTAAAAGGAGAAGTCCAGCTTGTCCTTTGCTTAAAGAAAAGGTAAAATTATCTTTCAGAGGCTGAGTGGACTTTTCTGCTGCACGGGTTTCCAACTGTTCTTTAACCTCACTGATAGTGAATACATATTTCTTCTGAATTTTGGCTCCTGCTTGTGATACTGTTGAAGCCTTTATTTTTAGAGTTGCTATCTTTTCTCCTGCTGCCATATCTGTCTGCTGAGTGTTGCACTCCTGCCAAGTTTCACTTGCTCTAGACACAACATAAACATAATTACATGAAAGAAATGTGAATTTCCTGGGATTCACTGTGAAAAGGGGATTTTGTTTCAAAATAATTTCACTTTAGTACTGTTCCTAGTCTTAATTCTGGCTGTATAAAGCAAGGGTTACCTGTTGTTGATGTATAAAGATTATAGTGTGCTTTAGCTCCTTTCACTGCCTGGAGTTCTGAGATGCTACAAGAGAAGAAATAATAAAGTAGCTTTATGTGTATTAATGAAAAAAAATGTTGTTTTCATACTGACATCTGAAAGTGATCACTAAAACTGTGAAATAAATTGTGTGTGAGGGGAAAAAAGATAATACGGGAGAAAAATATTTTATCTTTCTTAAAAAGAAGGTGGTCCTAGTAGTAGATGGTACTAAGGACAGAAAAGATTTTATTCATTGTCCTCTGAGGTCTGTCTTCATCCCAAGTTCATTACTTTTCTGATTATTAAGGCTGTCATGTAAACCACAATGAAAATCTGGCCATGCTTTGAGAAAATAAAATATTTGTGCTTGAAGATGCATTACTTTGATGCTAAGAAAAGAAAAAAAGGAAAAAACCCAGCAAAACAACAACCACAAACAGCTTTGTTTTACTTACATCAGTTCAGAAAATGCCTGGTTTTAGTTAGCTCTGAAGAGTAAAACTTTGAGGTTGAACTTGTGTAATGTTCATTACTTGAACATTGCTTTGATGACTTTTTTTTTTTTTTTTAACTTGTGGCAGAGTCAAAGAAACAGAACTGAATTGGTAATTTGGATAAATCCTGGCATCTGATCCAGTGCTGGTGCAGAAGGATGTAGCTGCATATCACAGCTATTATAGCAACAGAGACCCACTGAAAACAATTTTTTTTAGGATCTAGGGTAGATGTTAAGCAAACACATATGTAGCTGATTTAAAAATTAAAAAATAAGAGAGACTCTCATTGAGAGACACAGAAGTACTTGAATATAAAATGTTAATTTTATTCCTGATGCTCTACTGTATGATGTAGGACTGTCTGATATCTGGTGAGACTAAAAAGGGTTTGATTCTCCCTCATCTAGATAGTTTTCTTCAGCTGGGAAATAAAAGTGGTGCCACAAGCAATGATGAAGGGAAGGAACTGCATGACGTAATTGCAAAACAAGGCATGGATGAGCCCTAGTACAGAAGACAAGGCTCTTGGGGAGGCTGCACAGTTCATGGGTGATGTTCTTCTCTAGAACTCTTCAGATTAAAACCAGCTCTAGAGAATAGGCCCCAAACTACTTCCATCCTGAGCTGTGAGCCCAAGAAAATATTATACTACCCTTGACCACATGTGGAGCAGTGTCTTGCAATGATTTGAAGGAAGGAAAAAAAACTCTGTGCCCATCTGTGTGAATCTGTGAATATTGTCAATCTTTCTGCTGGCCTGAATAACTTTCAGGCTAATTTCTGAAGTTCCTGGCAGAGCAGCCCTGGAGCTGTGGGGGCTGTGCCCTACTCTTCTCTTCACTCAGAGGCTGATGGCAGCTCATGCCCTGCCTGTGCTCAGCCTGACATTGTGCCAAAAGGATGCTCTATGTGCCTTCTCTCTGTGGAGGGGGGACAAAAAATAAGTTGGGAAAGTGGGATAGTCTATGTGCTTTGAAAGTTCTCCTCAACAGGGAAGGATTGGTGTGTTAGGATTGATGAAAAGCCAGCTCTTCTGTGTCTGCTCATTGCATGCCAAGATAAGATAAAGTTGTGAAACGGAGCAACCTATTTAAAAATATTCATCATTGTTAGAGAAAAACATGGGCATGAAAGAGGGAAAGACGGGGTTGTGATGTGGGCTGGTCGTGCTCTTGCAGCACCCATTTAAATTCCCATTTATAGTTTCCTAATACACTCATCTCCTTTTTGCCTCAGAGCTATTTTAATTGAATTTGCTTGTTCTGCCTGCCATTTAGCTGCGAGCTGGCCTGGCTAAAGGCAGTTCCAATGCAATAACAAACCGAGCTGTTTCACTAAATTTCCGGCATTAGGAGCAGCTGACCTTCATGTGCTGCACTGGGGGGGTCTGTTGGGTCTGATGCTGAGGGATGCACACAGATTCAACTGCACACCTAACTTGGATGAGAAATTACTGTAATTGCACTAACCGTCCATATTAAACACAGTTGCTGTCTTTTTATGTGCCAGTGTGTTTGTGTCATTTTCAAATATTGTCTGCATTTGAATTGAATTATCAAATGGGCTGAAATAGTAAGTTAGAATTCTTTTGGGATGAGTGTGTATTTTGTAATAATTAGTTCATTGCTGAGCGTAATTTAGCTGTTTCTCTTGAATGTACTCTTTTCATTAATTTAGAAAAAAAGTTATTTGAAAAAATTCTCCACAAATACAACATTGCTGCTCTTCGATAAAATGCAAATAAAGGAATTGAGTCAAAACTGTACAGCTATTAAAATAGTCTTTGTCTAATTTGCAAAACAGAGCAGTCAGACAATGCATTGTTTCTCTGTGACACTATATTTCTGTTGGTTTTGTTGGGCTTGGCCACCCAGCACAGGGCAGGGACAGCCTTTCATCATTAAACTGATGAGTTTTCCTGTCCTTTTCAATGGTGAGGGCTTCACCTACTGAACTGTTGAGATTAGACCTCTTTGTTGCAGGGAGGAGTAGCATGTTTGCTTATGTAAAGCTACTATGGATAGAACAGACTTTATGGTTTTTTTCCACTTGTGCTGTACTTCTGATAGTCAGTTTAAGGCTCTTGTTGAGCGAGTGATATGATTTTCAAACAGGTTTAGAAAGTCTCTGTTGTTTCTCAGTGGCTTGGTTGGAAAAGAATATGTTGAGATAAGGCCTGTCAGTATTGCCTGTGGGTAACCCACGTGCAAACAAGCAGAGAGGAGGCTTATTTGTGTGGTTTATAATGCTGCTGTAATTCCTAGTTTTATAAACAGCCCAACTGTTCAGGCAGAGAAGCCCTCTTGTGAAATCCGATATAATTATTGGCTGCTGCTGCCAGAGAGCAGAGTGTGCGTTAGGAAATGGTATGGAGGAAGCAGGGCTGCTTCTGTCTGACCCCTCCTTTCCTCTCACCAGCGTGCTCAGAGTCAGGGCAGCGTTCAAATCTGATTTGAAACCTGTTTGTTTAAGCAAACTGCTAGCTCTGATTATGGTCTGGAAAATTATAGAATCATTAAGACTGGAAAACACATCTAAGACCCATGGGTCCAACCAATGACCCAGCTCTGCCCAATCCACCACTAAACCATGTCCATAAGTCCCACATCCACATGGGGTTTTTTAACACTTACAGGGATGGAGATTCCACAACTTCACTGGACAGCCTGTTCCAGTGCTTGTTATCTTTTACAGTTGAGAAATTTTTTCTTAATATCCTTCTATTGCTCAGAATAACTTGGGGATACCACTTCATAAAATCACTTACTAGAGAACATAATAGGTGTTAGAACCTATTAGGGGATGCATTCTCAGTGTAATAGTGAACACTTGGAGAAAAAGTCTTGATTTCTTTTTCTCATTATCATAGCAATGATGAGTTTGAATTTCTTCTATGCTAGAAAGTAAATTTTATCAGAGTATAATGAAGACTACAAAAAGTAAGGAAAATTATAGTCTACAGAGGTATAAGAAGCCTGGGTAAAAGCAGGCTTATTGTCAAATAAGACAGACAAATATTGTCTGTCCACTAAGGAATCTGAGACATACAATGCTATTGTTAACTAAAAAATTTTTGAAACTTTTCTTTTGGTTAAGATTTAAGAATTGTCACATGACTCAGCATGATTCATACCACCTCTCCTTCCTATGTTTAATTTTCTCATTTGAGTAGCTGTTACAATACTCACCTTCCCTTCCATGAGTTTCTTTACTACTCTTTGAAACCATGAGGTTTAAGCAAAGTGGAGATGTAGAGATGTGGGTGGGAGGAAGAAGAGAGAATTGAAATTATCAGAGAGAACTGGTATATTTTTATTTCCTTAAATATATATATATAAAGAGAACCCAGTGTAGAAGCAAATATAGGAACATTGGAAATTATTGAAAGAGAATATACAATACAGTTGAAAATAACATTATTGCTACATTGCAATGCTTTCAAAATCCTTTCCCTGGTAAAAAATTCAGGTTGGTTTTAGTCTGCTCTACTTGTTAGTATTTTCATCTCATCTATTCCACAGAACCTAGATTTCTCAGGTCAGATTCATTGTTGGTCCTTCATAACAAACCAGGTTGATCATACATCAATAATTAAGACAAAGTCTTCCTGCAGTGTGATCCTGGTATCCTCTGGAGCCATGCTCAGGTACCCAGGTCACTGACAGTGTTCCTCACCTCTCCAGCCCCCCTGAGCTTGAGTGCAGGGGTTCAAATGTGACATCTCTGTGCACGGTTGTTCCCCATATGAAAACCTCTCAAATATTTGCGAATGCCTAAGTGTATCTATAACGGCTTTCTGTGGGCTAAGTAAATCCTACCCAAAATATTCCTTATTATTTAACTTAGTAATGCTGTCGGCATTTCAAAAATGTCTCTATTCTTCATCACTTTCCTTTTCTCTTGGAAGCAAGCAAAAACCCTGAACTTTTCCTTACACAGGGCAAGTCTTTTATAGGTTTCAGGTACTGAAAGAGGTAACAAGTGGTTAAGAGCAGTCGCTGTACTCATGGTAGAGAAGCTGAGGGTATTAAGGACTTCAAAGATAAGAAATTAAGATGTAACATGCTACATTATCTTACCATAATGGCTCAGTTTGCATGTACATGATGCATTGTAACTGCTGTTTTATGGCGAGTTTCTCAGATGCTGTAATTGCCTGGTGAACGTTGCGTTGCTGCATTTATCAACTGATGAATTCTATACAAACTTTAGACACATCACATAATGGGATGTCTGGGAAGTTGCAAAGTGAAAATTTTATTTGATAAGCTGAAATAAAATTGATAAATAATAGGGAACATAATTTTAGCTTTAAAGAGGCTTTGAAGAAGTAAATGTATAAAATATCCACATTGATGATGCAGCTTTTGCAACAGACCTTGTAATTCACATGCATTTCAAGACCACAGTCAATTACAGAAAAACAAAACTTTGCTTTGCTTTACTGTGTAAATTCATCATCGGTGAGTTTAACTTCACAAGTCCTTACCTTAATCATTATAGCTGACATAGGTCAGAGTATTTGATTTCATGGGTGTTGTGGAGTATAGAAAACTTATTTCTCTCAAAGGCTAGACCTTTTGTCATGTTATTCCAAGAACTGCTCATTAAAAGTTTAAAGTTATTATTATTGTTGTTCTTATCATTATTATTTGCTGCTCATTAAAAACAGGGAAGAGGAAAACAAACCAAAAACCTACCAGTGAGGAATTCACTGATGACATGAGAACACTTTCTTTTTGAAGATGATTTCAGAGTACTGTACAAAAATGATCTTGCTCTCTGAAGGGGTTTGGCACTCTTGCACCCTAAGAAATGCATCACCACAATTGTGGTGGGTACTCAAGGCCGAGTTCTCCAAGAATAAGTCACTCTATCTCCTGCCTTTTTGTCTGGGTGGAACATGAGAACAAGAGCTCATGTTTCATCATTCCCCTGTATAATCACTTTCAGGTTCCTTCAAAGCGTGGCAGAATCCCCCACAAAGGAAAATAAAGCAAGACTTTGTATTGCTTAATGCAAAGCAGAGGGTGGCTGGCGCAGGGGGAGACACGGCGGCTCTGTGCCACGAGACACTGCCACAGCATCTTTGCTGAGCATTCCAATCCATCCTGTGCAGTGCTGTGACAAATAGAGACAAGCAGTGCTGGTGGTGAAGCCATGGTGGTCTAGGATGGATGGTCCAGAGGAGCAAAGCTTGCCTCTCTCTCTAGGGGACAGGTTTTGTTTGGGTGTGAGCCCTAGTGGGCATGGATCCTGTTTGATTAATCGCAGTGTGTGTGGTGACAGACAATCAGCGTGAGCAGTGCTGCCTGTCAGCTCACACACTGCCAGGGCATATGCTCCTGCCTGCCGTGCAGAATGATCCAGAGGGGTACTCATAGCACTGAGCTTGCTGGGGCAAGCATGGAGTGTAGAGGAGTAGGAGCAGTCATAAAACCTTATGAACGCAGCCTTTCCCATATTTCATTTTCATCTTTCCAATTTTTCTCCCCAAAATGTGAAAAGAAGATATGAGAGCAACTCATTGAAGTCATCTGAACCCTCTGAAGGCTGTTTTATGAGTTCATTTATCTGGCTTACTTGTGTTTCTTTGTAACTTCTTTGTTCTGCTGTTCTTCTCTTATTTTCGTCTATAAAAATAACGCTTAGCCTATAGATTAGCTGCTGTACAAAGAGCAGTAAAAAGGCTCAAACCTCCAGGAATGGACTTAATAGCAAGGTCAGAATTGGAGGAGTTTGGGACATTTAATTCCAAACTAATTGAGTTATAGAATTTTCTTGCAATTGTAAAGGCAACAACTGTGCACTACATATTGTGTAAATGTAATACTTGGTGTCAATGTCACTGTGTTTTTCCTTTGAGAAAATATTTGTAGGTTTCATTATGTCTTACACTTCTCTCTTGCCAGGAGAAAACAGTGTCTTAAACTGAAAATACTCCTTTTCCAGCCTTATTGCCCTTGACTGGCGCCTCAAGCATCAGCAAGGTCTGGTAACTTGGTTGAGAAGGGACTGTTCATGGTGCATGGTAACAGGTGCAATGGCAATTGCAAATTTGTCCTTAGCAGATGGGTCAGGATACCCCAGTGCAGAGTGATGCAACCCATCACCATGGTGCCATCAGGGTAGGGTGGGCAAATTGGCAAACTGAGGACCAGCCCTGTGTGTAAGCCCTGACACTACTGACATGATTTTGTCTTGAAACATATTCCAGTCCCACTTTTTCTGTTTGTTACTTTGTTTTGAGAGAAGAGCTACACTAAAACCCTGGAAAGTGGGAGTGCTAGGCTACTCTGGTGTGTTAAAGAGGGCCTTGGAAATAATTTGACTAAAGTTTGAGCAAAATTAGTTCAAATGTAGAAGACTGTAGCCTGGAACTCTTTGGTTCACAGGCCCTTTGTAAATACATTATTTTATAGTCATGCATTTGAAACCACTGATGTGCTTGACTTTTACTGTCACCAGTGGTTCTGTGTCAGCCCTCAGGTACACTGAAGGGATGCTTGCTAATTCCTGGATTTGGGTAAGGAATGGAAAGGCAGTGTGTGCTTTGTGTAGTTTTGCCCAGGAAATAGATTTTTCAACCTGACTATTTGTTCAGATTTTAATTTAGAAACCTTAGAAACTTCTGCACACTAATTGTTTGCCTTTTCTTTTTATTGAATGTGATGACAGGACAGGAATTACGACATTTACTTTTCTACCAAAAACAAATTGTGCACCCAAAAATTAATTTTCTGGGAAAGCAGCAGAGCATCTTTTCTTCTAAATGCAGGTTCCTTATGTAAGCTTGTGCATTCCTATCAGCCTATTTTTCCAAGTAACTTTTTTAAAGCAGGCGAGCTGGCCTGATGCTTAAGGCATCGAGGACGTTGCCTGGCAACTTTGGGCTGTGCGTGCGTTTCTGTGGGAGCAGCTGGACAGATGTTTGCACACAGGCTGACTGGGAGCAGAGCCTGGTGGTGACCAAGTAAACCCAGTCCTAAAATTATTGTTTCAAGGGATGTGTGATAAATTAAACATTTGCACTGTGAGAGGCTGTTCATGATACTCGTTATTTGAAATGTGTAAAAAGCTTTTCAGAAGGTGAGAGGCTGAGATGCCTTCCTGGCTATTTTTTGGTGCCTAGGGGATAGACACATACCATTTGTTATTTGGGTGAGTGAAATTTGTTTAGTTTAAAGCTGTGAGTTGAAGATGATGGTTTGTTATGGTGTTGCCTTTCCCCCCCCCCCCCAGTTGTACCAGTGTCATTTTCATGCTATTAAGAGGATTTACCCTTCGGAGATCCCAAGGCAGATATCACAGGGGTGTTTTGCAGGTCTGTGTCAAGTTAGCAATTGGCTGCATTTCAGTTAGAAAGAAGACAGTGGAGTGTGACCCTCTGCTACTTTCTGTTCTGATATACAATTTGCTGGGTGCACACAAGGCATCTAACTTTAAGGTATGCCACTATATTTGCTGAGGAAAAACCACAAAAACCCTGCATCAGTGAGTTACTTCTGATTTTTTCCCCATGAGTACTGATAGTGAGAGCGACTTGCAGGGGGAGTAAGCTGTTGAAGCAGAAGGAAGGGATGAATGTCTCTTCACTACCTTCATTTTAACTGGCAGTGTCCCATGAATTGAATGTGAGATTTAAACTGTAATCTGG
Source organism: Ammospiza nelsoni (assembly GCF_027579445.1). NCBI lineage: Eukaryota > Metazoa > Chordata > Aves > Passeriformes > Passerellidae > Ammospiza > Ammospiza nelsoni. The sequence continues at coordinate 104,060,505 of NC_080633.1, forward strand.
ATCAGATGATGTTTTAATGCATTTCGAAAGCGTCTGAGCAGCTATGAATGTCAGTGGAGGAGCTCCTGGCTATGTGCAGAGGCTGTTTGCTGGTGCTGGGCCAGCCCCTGTGAACCCCACTCAGGTGGGGGCTGAAAGATAGGGCTATAATTTTGATCAGTTGCTCACATAAGTAAAGGCTGATGCCCAACATCATCATCTGATGCCAGCGCAAGCTGGCATAGCTCCTGACAGAGGCAGTGGTGTGATACTGCTGTCATTCTCACTGCTCATGTCACACCACACCACCCACTCCTCAGTCTCGTATTGATGAGCTCTCACAGGAAATCACAGTGAGAAATTGATCAGATTTATTGTTTCTCCTCTATTTTCAGTTCTAACTTGAAAGAGTTTGCCTACTTCTTCCCACAGACTTAATAAATACTTGTAGTGGCTTAGTGAAAGGGGCAGGAGATGGAGGTGGGAAGGAGCAACTGAGAAATTGTGGGATTAATAAAGAGGTTTATCCTGTTGGTATTGCAGATGTCTAACTGGGAGGATGTGGCAAACTGGGCCAGGGACAGGCTGTGAGGAACAAGGGTGACATCTGGCTTGGTGGGCTTGGAGCCACCGGGCACAGCCCCAGGTCCTTGTTTTGTGAAGAGCAGCCACTTCTGCTGTAAAGTTTTGTGCAAGGAAAGATATAAGAGCAAGATGAGGCAGCATACTGGGAACAACTGTGCACTTTTCTAATTAGAGACAGAGAAGTTACAGTGCATAAATTGGGGTTTTGCTTGTTGTTGTTGTTTTCTTCAAAAAGTATATTTGATAGATAAGAAACACCAGCCTTTCTCCTTTCTGAGAGTTTACTTATTGTTGTCCAATCTGGGTTTTTCTACTCTTCTGTCACTCTGGGAGATTAAAAATGGAGAGGGATAGCTCAACAGGAAAGATAGTGAACCTTAAGTTCTTGTTTAGACATGCCAGGCCAGAAATGTTTCAATTGTAAGGAATCTTTGAGCCTAAAGGAGTCCTTCAACCATTGAAGAAAGCAACCTGGGACATCTTAGCCTATAAGACAACACAGATAAAGGATAAATGTGTTCTGTTTTGAGCAGGCCTTCTTATGCTTTCCCAATAACATTTTAGTATGATGATAAACATAAACATTCATTGTATTTTAAACAAGAACCTACTACTGCTTCCCTTAATTGCTTTTAACCTTAATTAGGATGAGAGCTGAACTGTGTTGGGCGCTATGCAAACACTCATTAAAGTGCCTTCCCTCCCTGGTAAATCTTGCAGCTAACGAAGACAAATTATATGAAAGCAGTTGGGGGCTATGCCTATTAACCTGGCCACTGCAAGCCATTTTATTATAGATGTCATGAGGAAGAGACATCTTCCTCATGGGATTTGTAGAAGGCAGTTATGATTCAGGATGGCATGTCTATTTCTGATAGTAGTCCATAAATATGAGAATTGATTCTTCTTTAACTCAGTGAGACTCTAGCTTATGCTTATGTAAACTTCACCTTAAATCTTTCTCTGAATTAGATGAAAAGACACAGAAGAGCTAAAAATAGTTTTATGACTAAAATGCAAGACCGGGTTTAATGGTATGGCAAAGAATGAAGGAAGCAACCTAGTAAAGGAAAATAGTCTGTGTTGACCTCCATAGAGATGGTTGCCATCTGGGAAGTTTGTGGTCCTAGAGTTGCTACTGAAAAATGAAAGTTGTCCTCCCCTCCCTTATCGTTGGGCTTCAGGAACACTAATGAAATGAAAATAAATTTGTACTGACTGTATATTGTGCTGTTGGTTTCCTGTAGTCAGCGCATATTAAATCAAACTACAGTTAAACCTTATTAATGACTATGAATAAACAAACTAAATCAAAAATTAAAACCTTAACTGTGATTCAAAGCTTCAGTTTATTATTCTCTCTGAAAGATAACCCTCGTATGTTTTGGTCATAGCCTCAGGTACATCCCAAAGCATCACATTTATGTATCCATAAAATGTGACTACCTTTGGTTCATAATGGGGGCTGGAGAACTGCAGCAGGAGGTAATCCTTGATAATCCAGTTAATGCTTTCAGTCAGAAAGTGGCCACAGATATGAAAGTGGCAAAGGGCAGTGCTGAATTAATTGCAGTAAATCTTCTACGGGCAGGATTTCAGTTGCACAGCGCTGGGGCCAAATTTACTTATTGTTCCTACAGTAGTCTTAAAATGGAGTGGATTTGGTAGTGACTGGCACAGAGTAACAGACAACAGACCAAATAAATCTCTTCTCTGAGGTCAGTAAACCAGCGTCAAGAATGAATCTAACCTGCTGTGTCACTGAGTTCTGCTTAAGGATAGCTCATCTACAGGTTTACTACTGACATATTTGAAGGCAATGGTAATATTGGCCAATTAGTGGGCATGATGTTTGCAGCGAGTGAAGACAGAAATAGAAAATTTGGTTTGGTTTCTAAATCTTACCTTCATCTGTTCACAGTGATCATTCTTAATTATGAGAATTTTGTTTCATTGCCATGCAGAAAGTTAAGCTGCATGAGTCATGGACAGAATGGTTTGCTTTTAATAAATGGAAGTGGATAAGGTAATAATAAAAAAAAAAAAAGAATAAAAAAATCAGTTTGACTCCAAACCCATCTGCCCGTCTAGACAGATAGTGCCAAGCTCCTGTCTGCTAAGAAGTATCTTCTTAATAATGCTGTATTAATGCTAGTACTTTTATAGTACTTGCCATTTCTCAAAGTGCTGTGCCCAGCTAATTCATCTTTGGCTGGACTTGAGACGGCTTTTTGCTGAGTTTGATAGCATTTTTGTGTCTTGCTTTTCTGTTATGTGCTATTTTGAATGCCATGTCCAATCAATTAGGGAATCACAAGAATGTTTTAGGCATCAGTTCCCAGAGCTGGGCAATAATCCTTGTCCCTGTTCTTCCAGGGTTGCCTATTCATCTTTTCCTGGCAGAGACCATGTGTCTCCCCATTCCTCTCCCCTATAAAAAAAAAGTCCTTGTAGTGGCCAAATGCTTTGCACAGGCCTGTTTTCCTTACCACTGTTTTCCTCTGAGTGGAACCCCATGGGGAAGGGGGGTGTGGGTGTGTGTGTTGGCACCTTTTCCTTCCCCACCTCTAATTTACCTGCTTCATGTTTGCTGTTATTCTTCCGTGGCTTTTTCTTCCTCCCTTTGAAGGGCTTTCCCAAGCATAGTTGCAAGTGCTCACCAAAGCTGAGAAACTGGAAGGGCAAAAGGGGGGTATGGGTAGAGAATGGAAGGCAGAACTTTCCTCCTCTTTTACCCCCTTCCCCAGCTGTGGGTGATTCTCCTGAGCAACTCTGACTCTTGCTCATACAGTTGGGTCATGCCATGTCAATACAAAAAATGGAGAAAATGTGGGGAAGATATATGGTATGAGGGGAAGGAAAATGAAGAGATGCCTCTTTTAAGGGCTGAGGTGGAAGATGTTTGGGAAATCCCTGGCCAATAGGTATCGTGCTAATAGAGAGAGGGGGAGAATGGGCCAGACTGGGTATGAGAAGAGGAAAGGGGATGGTGTAACAGGAGCTGGGAGAGGTGTTCTGCAGTCACTGAAATGGAGGGGAGATGGTGTGTGGGTGGTGGCACCCAGGGAGCTCATGTCTAGAGCAGCAGGGTGCGGGGGGTTCAAAGGCCGTGTGTTCAGAGCAAGTGCCCCCACATGCATGGCATCCCACATGCATCCCACCCAACCTGGTGGTTTTTAAATAAGCAGAATGTAGAAGTTAAGGACTCCTCCAGGGCAGGCAGCAAGGGCTGTGTGACTTGCTGCCAGCAGGGCCTTATGTGGAGGTGAGAAGGGACTGCCTTGGGCTGCACCAAGCCTGATGTGTTGGGAGTTGAGATGAATGGAACTCAAATGGAACCATTTACTCCTGACATCAAGGTCTGAAGCACCACCTCCAGAAAGAAAAGAAAGTAGCAAAAATAAAAATATTGTCCCATAGAAGGCAGGAGATCAGTCTCTTCTCGTGCTACCTGGACCTGTCGTCTGGTGTCTTCCTTTTCTGTAAATGGACACTGTGTTAATTCCAGTGAAGTGCAGAGGGATTTTTCACATTCCCACCTCTGTAAGAAGAGTATGGATTCAGGCTTGCTATAAATTAGTGAAAAAAAAATTAAAAAAAAAATTAAAATGCTGATTCATGGAAACCTAAACTTCCTTGGAGCTTCCTTCTGACAAAAGTCATGACAAGTGGGGCAACAAACCCACTTTGAAATTAGAAATTAACATTTGAAAATGAAAAAAAAAAATACTGTGTTGAGAGCTCTGAAACTTAAGCCCATATTGGTAGCCCAGAGGTACCAGCTGCCTTTAATCTGTTGCAAAGATTTCTTGTTTGGAGGAGCAGCCTGTTAATACCACTTGATGCTTTGAGGTTAAGTCAATGTGCTGGAAGCCTTCTAGAGCCTCAGATGAAAGATGCCATTATGTATGCAGAATATCCACAAAAGGGATCACAGAGAATAATGTAACTGTGGGGCAAATCTGCCTGCAGTGCTGCTCAAGGACGACATGGGTGGCTGGGGAGCACTAATAAATCCTGTGATGTGTCTGCATAAAAGTGATGTCAACACCTTCCTCTCTAATGGGCAGTGCAAGAGCTGCCAAAGATTGAGCTGGTAAATTCTTGCTGTTTTTTCACAAATATTTCTCGAGTCTCCTAGTTTGCTTTAGAGGCTCAATTTGATTCAGAGCAAGTCAGTCCTTTTCTTACTTTCCTCTTGTTTTGTTTTGGTTTTTTTTCAAATCAAACCTTGTTAACTCTAATGTGCGTCTTAGCTGTCAAGACCGTTCCTGTGTGATTTGTGATGGCTTCCAGAGCTCCTGGTGGAAAAGAGTATACAGGTCTTGTTATTTCAACTGTGTGACCAGAGGTATGCCCTCCCTTAGTTGATGGCATGCATTTTCCTTTTGAGTTCTCTTTCTTTCTCAGGCACATTACAGTGTGCCAGGCACTCTTGCATAGCAGGTGAAGAGGGCGGTGTATGGCTGGCTACGATTCCATGTGAAATACAGAACAGCACAGTTTTGCAGATCTGAGAAATGGTATGCTTCTGCCTACTGTCAAAACCTCCTTCTCTTCTTAAATCCCCCAGAGATGCTGCTAATTAAAAGAGCTGTTCCCTGCCCCTCCCTCTCCCCTTGATTCATGTCAGAGCCCTGAGTATGATTTGGATCCCATAAGTTTTGGGAACTCTGTAAGTGCCCTATCTAAAGAAAGAATATGCCTCATTTATCCACTTTGCTGTACTAGGATTGAAGGTGCAGCATCACCTGTCACTCTTCTGCAGCCAAGCCATCACTGCCCTTCCTGTGGTCAATTCTTCCTCGAGAAAAGAGCAAGCTCAGCTGCTTCTTGTCCCCCAGAGAAGCAAATGAGCAGTGCCTCTGAGCATGGTGATGCAGCAGTCTCAAACCCAACAGCCACTCCTGTGTGTGTAGAAGGGAGAAGTCAGTTTTGTGCTCTAAGAGGAGATATGTATTTACCATGGTTGGAATGGTGCAAGTCAGATTAATCCCCTCCCAAACTGCTTTTGTATGTACTACAAATTTTTTGATGCTTTCTGACATGTGGCATGTTGTGGTCTGTACTGGAGTACAAACTTGACTGTACTGAAGTACAAACTTCAAAGTCATCTTTGGTTTTACATTATCCCTTTTGGATCAGGAGCTGATGTGCAACAGGACTTATGTATTTAATTTTTTTTTTTACATTTTGGCAGTCTTGAGGGAAATACGGTTCATATTTTAAGAACATGTAGTTTGTCACTGAAAATTAAAATTGAAAAGGCCCCCCATCAAAACCCCCACATGTTACTCAAAGCGAGACCTTGCCAGCTCACAGCTTGCTGCTTTTAAGTTGACAGGGGTTTGCCTGGAACTGCTGCAGCTATACTCATCTCCCTAAATACACGGATTCATTTAGCTGAGCCAAAAACCGGCCGAATCCCTCCGGACGCAGGTGGGGATGCCTGTGCTGGCGGGGTGGCTCTATGCCGTGCCCGGGGGTTATGCAGCCTGCGGTGGCCCGGGGAGTAGGGCAGGCTGCCTCCACAAACCTGCTGGCTTCCAGCTTTTGCCGCTCTCCCCTGCGTACAGTTCTTTTTTTTTTTTTTTTTTTCCTTTTTTTTTTTTTTTTTTTTTCCCCTTTCCTTTTTCCCTCCCTCTCGCCGGAGGAGCCTCGGCAGCCCTGATTTGCTGGGGAGCGGCGGAGGCTCGCTCTGGGCAGAGCCGGGCTGCGCTGCCGCTGCTGACGCGTGGCCGCCGCGCCGGGAGCAGCCCCGCGCCCGCCGCCGCCGCGCTCCGCTCCGCGCCCGAGGAAGCTCCGCGCCGCTCCGCCTGCGGTGCGCTCCCGCCGCGGGGAGCCCAGGGTATGCCCGGGGGGCCGGGGCACGTCGCATCTCCCCCTTTTTGTAATAGATACGCATTTATTTATATACGTGCGTGTGTGTATATATAGACATATATATATAAATATATATGTGTATATATATCTACATCATTCTTAGGAGCCATTTTTAAGTTGGGGGGCGGCGTGTGCGTGCGGCCAGGCTGCCTGGGGGAGCGGGGCAGGCAGCGAGCGGTGTCCCCGCAGAGCGGGGAGGGCGGCGGGGGCTCTGCGGGGACACACACAGGCTCGGCTGCTCCCGCCGCAGCTCTGCCGGGCGGTGGGAGGGCGAGCGCAATTTCAATTTTTTTAGGACGATACGCATTTCTGTGGGAAACTTCTGTAGGCGGCGGAGGGGGGCGGGCGAGGCGTGTGGCGTGGTGGGGCGCACCCCGAGCCCCCCATGGGCCGTGCCCCGCTCACCTGGGGGACGCCACACCTGGGCGGTGCGGGGGCCCGGCTGCGCTACTCGCCATGGGGGGGTTACCCCGTACCCCCCCGCCCCGGGCCGTGGCTTCTGCAATGCGGTGGGTGTGGTTATGCACGGAGCACATCGCAGCCCCGGACCGCTGCAGTGGCAGCACCGCGCCGGCCCCCGCCTGGCCGGCAGCGAGGGGCCCCGCCGGGCCGGGCCGGGCTGCTCCGCTCCGCCCCGCGCTGGAGCCATCGCGCCTCCCTGCCCCAGGTGCTCGGGAGCGCGGGTCGGACGCTGGAACCCCTCACTGTTCCCCATCCCTCCTCCTGGCCCCGCGGAGCGCGGCGTGGAAGTGTCGGTGCTCGGCCAGGTGTGTGGGGAGAGGGGAATGGAGAAGCCGCGGGTGCGACCAGCGCGGGGGCTGAGCGGGTCCGTCGGTGCTCCCGCATCCTGGGTGCGGCCCCGCGCCCTTGGGCTGCCACAGAGGGACCGGGGCGGGTCGGCGGAAAAGGATTTTTTGTCTTTTTCGGTTGTCCCATTTTTCATTCAAAGGCGAAACTTCATCACATATAGCGAGAAGCTTAAAAACTTGCACTCCTGTGGAAATCGCAAGAGCAAATCATCCCTGTCTGGCCTTGTGCTCCCTTGATTTAATTTCTCTTGGGGCTGTGCTGGAGGAGGAAAGCGCTGGGTCAAGGCGGTTGTTACTCTCACCGCGGTTCTCCGGCGTGTGCCCCTGTTTGAGGCAGAAACTCTTTTCCTCCACTGAACATGCACGTTGCTTCGAAGTTGAAGGGAAACTACTTACAATGTTTTTCTGTCAAAATGATTGCAAGTCAAAGGCCCGGTTGCCAGAAAAAAAAAAAAAAAAAAAAAAAAGAAGGAAAAAAGCTCCGAGTTAGGTGTGTCCTGTGCATATCTGTTCTTTTATAGCTTGGTGAGCTGTGATACCTTTTTGTTTAACTTTTGGTGCTGTCAGCAATTATCTCTGTCCATAGAAAACTGAAAGGTTTGTTATAAAGAAAGCATTATTAAATCCCATTAAAAATAAGAATATAAGCAAACTACATAAGGCTTGGACCAGTAAAGGTCAGATGCAGTTGAATATGTATACTTTTTCTCTAATTCTATGCAGAAGAGTCGTTTCAGAGAGTATTAAAAGGTCAAGATGATCATGCTGCATCACTGATGTTGTTAAATTCACTGCTCTTGCTGCAAATCTGAGTGTGTACCTGCATAATAGAGTATAGGCAAATACTGCTATGCTGGTCTCCTTGGGTTGGAAAGTTTCAGCTCTAGCGTGAGGATGGGAGCTGCATGGCAATCAGGGGAGGAGAGACTGAGAGCTTGAGAGCACTGCATTGGGGTAAGAGCTGCTGGAACTTTATTCCTTGTGGCACTGCATGAACGCAAAGGCTCCTTGAGCTGCTGGCAGGCTGTAGACCTGCTTGCTGCAGCAGGGAACACGAAACACATCGGGGAACATTAAAAATACACTGGCTCTATTTTATCAGAGCAGCTCAGCCCCGGCCTCTCCCCTCTCTAATTGCCTGCAGTCGCCTCCCTCTGTTAGTGGTGCAGCTGATGGCCTTTTCTCCCCAAAGGCTTCCCCATAGGAGGAGGAGCTGCTCGGATGCGCATCAGGAGCTTATCCCCTGGGAGCCCGCTGCTGCGGTGGGCAGGTTCAGCCTTGAGGAGGAGCCGCGGGGGGGGGGGGGGGGGGCGCAGGGTGTGGCACCCATCCCCATCCTCCCCATCCATCCCCATCCTCCCCATCCTCCCCCTGCGCCTCTGCCTTGGCGGCTCCTCGCTGGGCAGGGCTGTGCCTGGCTGCTGGAGAGCTGCACCAAAACTGGAGAGCGCTGGTTTGGGTCGGGGCTCTGCTCTCTCTTCCCAGAAGCAGCGAGTGAAGGTGAAGCTGCAACTTACGTAATTTTTCATTTAATCAGGATGAATTTTTTTTCTTGTCCGTAGTGGAAATCTGCTGAATATTTAGTCTTTAATGAGAAATCATTGTTATTCAGAGATTTTTCTTTGAAATCCGGGAAGGGGTAGGTGATAGTAGATTTGTCCCACAGCAGTGTGGTCCCACCTATGTTTGTTATGTTTGTTGTTTGATGCATGGTTGTGAGTTTCATGGGGGTTATGCATGGTTGTTTTCCTAAAATATGTGAAATGTCACTTTTTTTGTATTTCAGGCATGATTATGAGTTAACAGAAAGTTCTTGAAATGTGTTAAATGTGTTATTCACGGTGGGTGACATTCAGACTCTTTTTCATGGAAATCTCATGTACCAGTAAATGACTGCTTGTTGTCTGAGGGAAAACATCAAACCATTTATAAGTGGCCATAAAAGACTTCTTGTCTCTCATGAGATGAAGCATCAGCTTTATTTCTTGGGCTACGGCATTTTCAACACAAAAGTGTGAAACTATGTGACTTTGTCACATATACAAAATACATCCTTGGCTGAGAATGTGTGTGTGTGTTCAGTGCATGTTTAATATAAGTTGGGCTTTGAAAACAAAGGGTCAGTCTATGCAGGGAGGGCTGTTGTGAGTCTGCAGGATTGTGATTTCTCAATGTAGCATGGCCCTAGGATTTTGTGTTTTACCATCTTACTTATCACATTTTTACAGCAAATGTGTTATGACTGCAGTGTTTGAATGTTCAAAGTGTTTTGTTCAAACAAAATTTCTCTCTAATCAAGTGAGTATAAATGCATGCATATAACTGAAAAATATGATTGCTGTCAACTAAGCTGAAAATTAGACTGAAAAAGTGTTTATTCTGTATGATGGATTGTTTCTATTTTGTATAAAAATTGTAGAGTATAAAAGTGTTACCCAGAACTAAACTTAAATAAGCATCACTAAGCAGTTTGAGTGAGTAGCATAAAGGAAATATTTAAAAGAGATGAACCACTGGAAGAATGATAGATTAGCTAGCTTTTATAGCATGTTTCTCTAAATTTTCAATCTCCAGTGTTAGCCATTTTTAATGGCTGGGGAATGGTTCGAGTCTAAATGAGTATATGGACACATAGCACTGCCTCTCTCAATAGCTGGCTTGAAACACCCAAAGAGAAAGCCTTGTTTTCTTTGGGAAGATCTCCATTTCTTAAAGGGAACAGCCCAGGTAGTGGAGAAAAGGAGCATAAGCACTTTCCCTGGCTTTGGTAAGAGAAAACCTACAGGCCCTTTGCTCCCTGCCCTGCCACTCTCAATCGCTGTCACCATCACCATCAGTGCAGAGGAAGCTTGGGAGCATCGCTGAGGACTGAGTAGCTCTGGAAAAGCAGAAATGGGTCAGTATTTGGGACAACTGAGTTAATCTGAGACAGTGTGCTGTATAGACAGCAGAATCCATATCTCCTGCACCCTTCCTGAGTAATTGATATAATGCAATTTGAGTAATTGTCAGCTTTTTGTCTCTGGAGAAAAATGAAATCTTTAAATTTTACTTTGTCTTTGTATCAGCAGAGCTGGCTGTTCTTGTATAAAGTGGGTAAAAGCAAAAAGGAAATTATAATCTATTAAATCATGAATCTATTTGCATCCTATGGGATGCAGTACATGAAAGAGTATTACATAAATGAAAGTTTAAAAAGTACACAGAACAAAAAAAAAAAAAGGGGGGGGGGGGGTGGGCTTTTCTACATAGACCTCATCAATTTTTACCCTTTCCTTTATAGATCTTGGAAATACTTTGTGTGCCACAGACAGAGACTCCTTTTCAGTGGTTTCACTATCTATCAAAACTGATCTGTTGCAAGCTGAGAAACAAAAGAAGTACTGAAATCTGCATAAGGATCACCCACCAGATGTTTGATCCCACTGAGAAAGTCTTTCAGTTTAAAGGGTTAAAGAAGAAAAGAAGAATGTGGAAACTGGGGACTCAGAGCATGTGTTGGGGATAAAGGGCTAGAATAAATGGAAAGCATATGTGAAAATAAAAAAATATTCAGAAAGGGTAGGGGAATGTGAAGACAAAAAAAGCAGGATACAATTTTGAATACCTGTTCATGTGCGGGTATTTGTAAGAAACAGATGTTTATTGGCAAATGGGTCAGGGGCAAGCAGTCACAGCTTTGCTCTATTAGGTGAGACTTGGGAGAAGAAAGCTCCTGTGTGGGATAGAGAATGGTTGATGGTTCTGATTTAGGGCTATGTTAAATTTGGGACTATAAAGGTGTAGCATGTGCTCATTGCCTGGCTTTTACTGCAGCCCTTTTCCCAAAACAGGACTTGTTTTTTTGTTCCCAGATGGGCTGCAGGTAGCAAGTGAGTGAATAATTTGAGGTGGCAACAGCTGACCCTGGCGGGCTTTTGTTGGGAGCCGTGTTGATGAACAGTGGGATGTTCATGGGATAGAAGCAGGGAAAACACCTGGCCCTGGCCCTCGCCCAGATCAGGCTAGGGCAAGCTGCACACTTAGGCCTGTGGTTTTCTTCTGCTCTGTAGTCGTGTCCTGCTCCTCCAGTCAGGCTCTTGCCTATTGCTCCCCCGGCTTGTCTGTTTTCCCTGGCTGCAATCACTGGCTGAGTCCCCCTGTCTTTGGGCTCCTTGGTGGAATCCCTAATGGACCCCTATCCTCTGACACTCTCCATTTTTCCCATCACCCAAGAAAGTGGCCAAGTACTTGGCCACTAGCTTGCTTCTCCTCCTCCTCATTTGGGATTATTCCTTCATATTCCTCGTCCTCAGAGCTTCCTCCCTTGCAGCAGCTCAGTCGCAGCACTCTCCACCTCCCTGGAGGAGGTGAGTAAATCCCGGGAGACAGCCACATGCTGGAGTGCACCAGCAGCCCTTTCTTTCCCTGGTGGCAGGAGCTGACACCACATCCAGGGAACTTGACACTGCTGGTAGCAACGGAGCAGGGGGACTCCTTGGTGGTGGAGGTTATTTTGTTTAGTCTTTATGGATCTGAGGGCAATTATGTGTAACACCTCCAGTTCCCAAGGAGGTACTGGCTGCAAATAAAATCTAGTTTAATAAGCCAGGAAATGTAAACAGGCTGTGAAGAACAGAAGAAGAAGAAAAAAAAACAAAAAACCAAAAACACACACCAGCTCTTCCAGACCTAGGAAACATATGTTTATACTAACTGAGAGACCTGTTCTTGCACCCTGACTCATGTTGGGGAGTATCCTAGTCCGCCAATCTTCCCACGGAAATCAGTAAGCCTGGCTGTGAAGCAAGGCTCAGTTTGGTTTAGGTGGAGGTACCAAAATCTGACCCAGCCAAATTGTAGCTTAGGTCAGGAAGCTGAAATCTTGCTAAGGACACTGGAAATTATTACTTCACCAGGTGCTCTGTATTTATCACTCTTTTCTTTCTATTAAATTACTGCTGTTGCAGAGCAACTGTTGGGGCAGATGGAGCTTAGCCCCTCTGCTCCCAGCACGATGTGATTCCTGAAGGTGCCCCACAGATGCACTGGAGTCCCTACATGGACATATGCATCCATACAAAGAGAAACATCACTGCTTGCCTGTCAGAATTATTTGTAGCAAAAAACCTGATAACCTGATAACTCTGCTTTGTTCCTGGTGGTGGTTCCTAACCTTTGATATCAGTAAATGCCAGGTTTGATAAAGTCAGTGGGTGATGTATAAAAGTGTGTGCTCAGGAAAGCAGGGTCTTTTAGTTTGGTCTGATGGTCTCAATAGTGCAGGCAGTGGTTGCACAGAGCTCTCTGTGTGCAGTGTCTGGCACCAGCATTGGCCAGGGAGGTTGGGGAATGATGGGCAGCTGCCTTTTTGGAGGTCAGCATGTCACTGTGTCTTGAAGCAGGCATAAAACACAGGTCCCACTTCCATTTGAGGTGCTGGCCCAAGGTGAAGTAGCTTCTTGTAAGCAGGTTTCTTAATTGATCATTTTTAATTGATCACGCAGTTTGCTGACACCACCAAGTGGTTTGGTGTGGCTGACGTGCTGGAGGGAAGGAATGGCATTCAGAGAGGCCTTGACAGGCTGGAGAGATGGGCCCAAGTGAACCTCTTGAAGTTCAGCAAGGTCAAGTGCAAGGCCCTGCACAGGGGTCAGGACAAACCAAAGCTCAAATACAGGCTGAGAGATGGATTGAGAGTAGGCCTGAGGAGAAATACTTGGAGGTGTTTGTGTAGGAGAAGCTCAATATGACAGCAAGACATGATCACAGCCCAGAAAGCCAACAGCATGCTGGGGTCCATCAAAAGCAGTGTGGCCAGCCAGTTGAGGGATGGGGCTCTGCTCTCATGAGACCTTACCTGGAATATTGCTTCCCCCTCTGGGTCCTCAGAGCAGAAGTTGGAGCAGATACAGAGGAGGGCCATGGATGTGATCAGAGGGCTGGAGCGCCTCTGCTAAGAAGACAGACTAAAAGAGTTGGGGTTGTTCAGACTGGAGCAGAGAAGGCTCTGGGGAAACTGCATTGGGACATTTAAGGGGCCTTACAGAAAAGATGGAGAGACTTTTTACACGAGCATGTAGTGATAGGACAAGGAGGAATAGCCAGGTTTTCTAGAGAAGTTGTGGATGCTCCATCCCTGAAAGTCATAGAATCATAGAATATACTGATTTGGAAGGCCCCATCAGGGATCATAAAATCCAACTCCTGGACCTGTCCAGAACACCCCAAGATTCACACCATGTGCCTGAAAGCATTGCCAAAGGCCAGGTGCTCAAGGCATGGTTGGATGGGGCTTTAAGCAACCTAGTCTAGTGGAAGGTGTCCCTGTCCATGGCAAGGGGGCTGGAACTTGGTCAGTTTTAAGGTCCCTTCCAACCTAAATTATTTTAGGATAATGGCAGTATGTTGCTACTTTAATCTTGTGTCTAACTGGGCAATGCTGTTTTGAAATCTCAAGAGGAGCCCTGGAAGGAAGAGCCCGGCTGTAGGATTGAAAGGTGAAGTGAGATGACAAGGGTTTTTTTTTAACCTTGGAGTTTGTCTTTTCCATTTCTTCTATTTTTCCCATTTAGATCATTCCAGAAGACTAAGGTTTTGGTCAATTATATGTGCTTAAAGAGAAACACTGTAATGTAGTTTCCACTGTACTGGAGCATTATTCTTGTACAGCTGGAGCTGGCAGCCTTTCATTCCCTTACCACCTCCTTTTTTCTCCTAAAAATAGCAGCACACTACAGCAGTATTACAGGAGAGGCAGAAGAACGTTTCCTGAGCAACAATTTTTGCCGGATAGTGGTTGAGGTAGCATCAAGAGCAGATTTGGGGGAAGTTGGAGGAAGATATAAATAGGAACAGAACAAAATGGGACGAAGATAAAATTGGTACGGAGAGGATGAGGCTGGTCAATGAAACGCCTGTGGATGGTGGTGTTCACTGGGCTGTGTAACAGTCTGCCTGGGGAATTGGGAGAAGCCTCAGCACTTGAATCATTTAGGAGTTGTCGAGACGGAGCGCTCGGCAGCACTGTAGGGGTAACAGACTCACGGTGCAGATCGGAGGCGTGGGTGACATGACCTAATTTTCGTCTCTGATTTCTATGATTTATTAAAGAGTTTTGCAGACTTTCTCTTAGCAGGCTTAGAGCTGGAATTTGAAGCATGGCAATTAGGAGGATCCTTTAATACTGTGCCAGCACTGTTGGGGTTTCATCAGTTACTTGCAGGGGTAGTGTGCTAAGTGCAGAAAACAGAGGCTGGGGACAGGCTCTATGCCAGCTTAGATCTGGTATTGACAGTGGTTTGCTTTCTGTGTTCAGTCTTGCCCTCAGTGCCACTACTAGTATTTGTGGATTATAATCATCTATTCATGGGCTGTAGTAGATATTTTGGAAAAAAAAAAACAAACAAACCATCACCCACAGCCACTTCTCATGCCACCCTATTTAATGACACTCTCAAGGAATAGAGAATAGCTGATTTGTCTCACTATCCTGATCTTGGGAATCCCTTTGTGCCTGGGCTGGAGAAGCAGAGCCAGCAGACAATGCTTCTGTCCTCATTGGATTTTCAAGATAGGGAGAAAAGACAGCACCCACTTCCTTCATCAATATATTTAAATATATTCAACCAGGCTTTCTGTCTGCATAAACAATGTATCTACTTTTATTTGCACAAACTAAATATGCCACACAATTACTGTGATGGTGAAATGCTGATATACTTGAAAGTATATATGAAAGAAATGCTGAACTTACTTGAAAGCTAAACTAAACATACTTGAAAAGCCAACTTTTTGCTTCTAAGTGTTGGTGCTAAGGTTCTCATTTTTGATCTGTTACCTGTTGGCCACAGCTCTTGTGAAGCTCAACCACACAGAATTTCATATTTAAGGTTTGAAAATATTCTCTCCTCATCTGCTACTTCTTTGACTTAGATTTCTTGACTTATTCTTCATTGTATGAACCTGAAACTGTTTTTCTTACACTTGCATCATGTATAAACTAGGAATATTTTTCTGTGTAGCTTCTCTGCCAACATGATAATGCAGAGCAGTAAAGCCAGTCCTTTTCTCAGCCCTAGGGGACAGTGATTGAATTAAGGATGCAGAGCTGAAGAATAAAAAAACTTACTTCCTTTTTAACTGTTATCAACTTCCCATTGCTGTGCTGCAGGAACAGACATAAAATGTCTCTTGTCAGTAAAGGGCCAACTGCATGGTTTTGGGTTACCCATGGGGGCAAAATGGTTACATTGACCAGAAGGATACCAGCAGCTTCTGTAACAGTAATGTCTGTATTAAAGCAAACTCTTTACCTGGCTTTGGACTTCCTCCCTCTCAAGCTCCAATGTTGTTTTAACCTGTCTGCTTTGCAGACACGATCACTGTATTTTCCCCATCCCTTGTTGCTCTGAATCACCTTGCCTCACCCCAGTGGGAGTTTGGGTATTGTGATTTATTTTCCTATTTCCCTGTGTTCTGCATTTTCCATCATCTGAAGTGCCCCTTTCTAACTCTAGCCAGTGTTTCTTCTGTCTAAAAGCAAAATAGCTGGTACAAAAAAAGATGCCCCTCATGACCTTCTGATCCTGTGATGCTGCTTTGAAGAAGCCTGTTGGTGTATTTATGCCTCCTTTTTTAAACCAGTCTGTGGAAGTTGATATAAGTGTTTGATATTTCCATAGATTCATAAGAAATCGTGCTGTGCTTTTTTTTTTCTTTTCCTAAGTGAAAAAGTGCTGGCATGCACTAGAAGAGGGGCAACAAAACATCATGTTAAAACCTTCCTAATTGCTTAAGAAGACACCCATCGCTCTCTGGCTTCTGAACAGCTATAAAGGGATAAAACAGATACAGTAACTACATACTGCATTGTGTGCTTCGCTGAAAATGCTTTGCCACCTTTCTTTTAAGGCACGCCAAGGTTATCATTGTTCCTAACCTGAAGAACTGTGAGTGTGCTTCCTTGATAGCATCCTCTGTGCCTGGAATGTTGTTGTAAGAAGAAAAAGCTCTGCAGGACAGTATTTGGCAAACAGATCAAGGTCTCAGCCAAGGAAATACATTGTCTGTTCATTTTCTAAACAAAACTAGCTCAGCTAAAAGCATGTGTTTTGTATCTGGTTTCCACTGGCTGTATTTTGATTTTGTAAAGTAGATGTGATATGCAATTATTTCTGCAAACGTGACGCTGTTTAAAAACACTAGTTGTTAAATATTTCTTAATTAAATGTTGGCTGCTGAGTCTGAAAGAAACTGTCCAGAAATTCAGAATGGATAGCATAAACATTAACAAGAGTCTGAATAAGAGCTTACATAATGAATAGAATTATTTCCTACTTAAAAACATACTGGAGATGTTGAGCAGAATTCACTCTTTGACTAATCTCATGTTTAAGCCTGACATCTCTACATTTCCAGGCAAAGAATCCAGCTTTCTGCTGGCATTTAGTCTTCATTTTAAGATCTTGGATAGCCTACTCTTAACCTACTATTCTGAAGTTGTGGTGTATGGAAAAACCATTTTATTAACACTGGAAATTTTTGGAACTTTATTTTTTTCTCAATTCCAGTAGGACATGCAGTGAAGAAACTATTGATCACTAATACTAGTGAGGCACAGAATCGGGATATGAGTAATAATACAGCATTGCTTAAGATAACAGTTCTGAAAAATGCATGGTATCTTCCAAAACTGGGGTGACAAGGCATGATGACAAGTGCATTCCGTTAGAAAAAGGCAATTCCTTGAAGACTTAGTGTGAGCTTGGAGTATTTCACAGACACACTGAATAAGCTGAATTGGAAGGGGCCTTCAAGGATCTTCAAGTCCAATTCCTGGCCCAGTCATCACACTGTGTGCTTGAGAGCATTGTCCAAACACTCCTTGAACTCTGCCAGGCTTAGTGCTGTGACCACTTCCCTGGTGAGCCTATTCCAGTGACCAGCACCCTCTGGGTGAACCTTTTCCTAATATCTAATTCAGACCTCCCCTGACATGACTTCAGGCCATGCCCTCAGGTCCCATCGCTGGCAAATGTAGTAGTGACTAGCAACAGGAAAAGTTTTCATTCGGTTTCAAATAAAAAGCCCCTCAGTGTCCTTAGTCCTCCCTGTCTGACCTACAAGTACAGAACACACAGCTCTTTCCAGGTGCAGATAAAGGCTTCAACTTTGTTTCTGTCATCATCCTTGCAAACCACAGCATTTCTTATGAGTGAGCCTGCGCAGAGTCCTCCCCTGCTTTGGAAAACAAAAGGTAGGAGGTAGCAGTGGGGACAAGGACGAGGTGCTGGGCCCTCCTGGCTGTTGTGCTTGCAGGGAGCAGGCTTCACCCTGTGGTGCTGCAGGACGTGGCTTCCCCTTCTCAGGGATGCTCTGTAGCAGCTCCTGGGGCTGGTGGCTGACTGACTGCCTGCTCCGCTTGGTCTTTTGTCGTAGGCGCCGCCAAGATGAATAATTCATTTTGTCAGGTGAAAATTTAAATTGCATCAGTCACACCTCTTCTAGAGTTATCCTGTGATTAAAAATGACAAACGGGTTTCAATGAAATACTGTTTTCATGTTCTCCTAACCTCTCAACACATACATATTTGAAGTTTAAGAGTGTCACATGCACTCTTCGAAACCCATCTTTAAAATTATATGTTTAATGTAAGGAAGGAGAAAAGTTTTCACCTGTGGTTTAGAAAGAACTGAAAGTGTATCCATTTTCACCTAAAATATTGACCTTTTTTTGCCTTGCTGCTAGGAACAAAGCCATAGCTGTTCAGGCTTTGAATTTCTGCACCTGTCTGGCATGATCTCTCCTGAGAAGTGATGCTTTTAGACTTGACAAAACCTGAATGATTATTCTGGTAGCCTAAGAAAATGTCCTTACAGTAGCTGATAAATTTATGCACAGTTATGGAAATCCATTAAAACCTTGATGTTGAATTGTTAATCTCAAGCACTAGTATGAAATGGAAAACCAATGCACTCCTTTCCTGAAGAGGCCTCACTTTGTTTAAATGGCTGGTAACTTCATCAACACGAAGGCTGACTCTTGACACTCAATTTTACTCTGCCACATGAGGCAAAAGGCAAAACCAGAGCATGCTGTGACTCCTGAATATGTTGAAGGAGCCACCGAGGTGGCCGATCCCAAACATCCCTGAGCCTTCATCAGCAGCCTGCAGGCTCTGGGCTGTCAGGATTGCCAGCTGGCACTTGCCAGTCATGCTATGAATGGAGCCTGCTTGCTGTTTTCGGTGATGGTGCTTCAGCAGTCGAGCAGATGTTGCCCTGCTCTATAACAGATAGTATTTGGAGATGAAAGCTCCTGGGTTTTGGCGTGCAGAGCTGCAGAGCTCTGGGATTGAGGATGATGTGCGTGTCCCTCCAGCCTGCAGGTTTAGGCTGGGGAAACCTTTTGGGCTCAAAGGCCCAGCAGGTGTCCCAGACATTTGGGGCTTACAAAAATAAACACATTTTGTGGCTGTTTGCGGGGTTTTCTTTTAGTGGATCTGAAGGGCTTGTGGATGATGAGTCTTTGAACCCCGCAATGTGTTCCCACTGGGTGTTACGCTGCCTTCACCTGCTTTGTTCAGCTTCCTCGGGGTCTTGTTATGTCATATTACCAAAAAGTACAGTATTAGCTTCAAACATCTCCCTTTTTCAACTGTGAAGCCAGTAATTTTCTTATAAAATATCAAGTCCTCTTGAACACTGCAAGAATAGTACCAGACAGCAATGTTGACAACTAGCTCTGCTGTTCAAATAATCTCTTACATGAATGTGAAAAGCACATTTTCAAGATTGAAGTGCTAACCCCAATTTACTGCTGCAATCTGAAGTAAGATATCAGGCCTTTCATTATTTTAATTCAGGCTCCTGTTTAAACTTTGGGCTTGAACCAAACAGCTTTGTAAATGCTGTTGGTTATAGAGCTCTTTCTAGTATATTTTCCATACAAAATGTGTAAACACATGCAGTGTTTTTGCATCAGTTTTCAAGCTCTTTGCATTCCAGCTATTGGCACTATAAAAATGCATTAGTTTAATTGTTAAGATAATACCACTTTGCCATTTAATTTCCCTGGTAAAAGATGAGACAGTTTTTAAGTGAATGGAAGGTTTTGAGCCAAAAACCTGTAAGGACAAGAGGCTTTGATTCTAGTCCATGGTCTTGGAAATTGGAAAAAGAGCCTTATAAGGACTACTTAGAAATAAATGATGGATATTGGTGCCATCTCTTAGTGTGGCAGCTGGAAAGTTTAATTATAGGCTGGGAAGTCAGTTAGGGATTAAGGAAAGTGGTAGCAGAAGGGGTGAATGTTAATGACAGCTGTTTGCTGTAGGCTTCAATGAGGCAAAAACATATAGAAGATAAGTGTAGGGACAAACATATGCTGGCTTTGAACATTCAAAAACACCAGGCCTTTGTGCCTTGGCATGTGACACCAGTTTGAGGGAATTCATTTTACCCTCCTTGCACTTGTGCACGGGGGAGAAATTCTTTCTTTCAGTTTCAGAGTCCCCAGCACAGGGGAGCTTGTGTTCACAGTTGGAAAACAGCACCTGGGCCAGGGATAAATATAGACCAGGAGAGAAGCGTGTACTCATATCCTCATTAGGAGAGTGGAGTTGGCCTGGGAGAAGGGGATCCATACCATGAAATGTTTGGGCTGAGGCCCTGACATGCCCATGCCCTGGCTTTGCTCTTGTCCCAAGCAGCACACTGCCTGTGCCTGCAAAGACCCGTGAACCAAAACAAGTTAGAAAACTCATGGCACAGAGTGTAGGGGTTGTAAGCACGTCATACATGGTGTTGCAGACCCACACATGCAGTTTGAGGGAAACTCCAAATCCTTTTGCTTCTGAAAGCAATACATCATTGGGAAATAGTTCTGCATCTGCTCAGGGTACACATAAATCCCATTGTACGGGTCAGGCACTACTGCTGAGGTTAGAAACACTGCAAAGGGCAAGGATGGTTACAGCCATCACAGTACTAAGGCTGAACCAGTCCTCTTGTTCTGTCATTATCCTAGGTACTCAGTCTAGGTTTTTCATTCACATACATTCAGTCTGTTCTGAAAATAGCTAAATAGCATTTTTTTTTCTTGTATGGCATGGGTTTTTCACTATATAAATTTTGTTTGATTGAAGAGGAGTTGGAAGGGATGTGTGCCAGACCTAAGCTTGCTAACTGCATACATGACTTAACAAGTCTGCTTTCCAACAAAAAACTGCTTTCTGCAGTAAGCAGATGTCATCCTCTGAGAGGACAGAGAATTATAACATAAGCCATCTTTTGAGAAAAACAAAAATTCCACCGAAAAAATCAAACACCCCTCTAACCCCCCAAATCCAAGAATCTCCCAAAGGCAACCCAAAAAACCCAACCACCCCACAAAACCCAAACCAAAAATCCAGCCTTTTTGTTATGAAGTGTGTTTGAAACAAATGTGCAGTCATGGCTTGTTGGTGTTTCTACTCTTAGAGAAGATTGGATTTATCCTTTTTTTATGTGTTTTAAAATTGCCTTCTATTCAGTCAGAGTAGTAGACTTGCTGTACCTTGCAGACAGTTATGGAGAGGAGTAAACTCAAAGAATCATCTTCCCCATTAATATTGAACTAAGTTGATCATGTGTGTTATTTATAATACATTTCATAGATTTATAGCTGCACATGATCTTCCTTGACAATTAAAACTTGCAGTGCACAGAAATGTATTTCGTTTAATAAGCTGCAAAACTGTCTCCTATGAGACTTCTGGGTGTTAGAACACTGAGGTTGTGGCAAAAATAATTCAGCCTGTCTGCACTTACTTGCATGTGACTAACCTTAATGAATGTATGGCTGTGGTGAATAGGGTGGTACAGTGAGTGCTTGAAAAATAACAAAATAATATTCACAAAAAAACTGGGGGCTTTTGGATGCTTGCCAGTTTTGGTTACAGCTGGAGCTGGGTGGTTGAGTGAAGGGGCTGATGGTATCTTCTGTCCTTGCTGGCTTGAGTGGGAGCTGGGTGGGTGCAGTGGCACACAGAGGTTGTGGGCTCCCTCTCTGGCCCAGCTGCTTCCCACTCACTGAGGAGGGACAAAGGGATTTACACCTCTGGTTCTTGGAGAGCTTACAGTTCATGGGAACCTGTCTGACATTGGACAGAAAGCACTTTATGTGCTATTTAAAATGCTGGACAAGAATTCGCAGCAGGCGTTTCCTGTCATCTGAAGTGTGAGCAGAGGAAGAGGAAAAAGGAAAAAACCTTAATAAAATGCATCTCACTTTAGAGATGGTGAAGCTGAATAGTTGAACCTGTGTCACTTAAGGTTATGTCAGTGCAGGTCAAGTGCTGAACTGCAGATGAAATAATAAGAGATTAAAAGAATCCTTGCCTTTTTGAAGACAGTACACTTTTACAAGACTGTAAAAGATTATAAATGGGGTGAAACAGGGAAGAACCTCAAATGTGTGTGGTTTGGAAGTTGTGCCCTTGATTGTGTGCTTGCATGTGAGCAAGAGAAGAAATCTCTAACTTGCTCAGTCTGCAGGCTGCTGTGGTTTTCTGGGTAGTTTCGGTTTTGGTGGGGTTTTTTTCCATCCAGTGTATTCTTCTCCCTTCCTCCCCCTGCCCCTCCAAGTCCCCTGTGGAGAACTCATTAATTGCAGCTGCAGTTCTGAGGCTTAGATGCAGTTCTGGGCACACATGACCCTGCCATGTTCCTGGTCTTACTTACTAGTAATGGATTAGACAAAAAAGAAAGTCTCAGAACCCCACCCTGAAATATTGCAAGCTGCTTTTCTTCTTAAGAACTCCTAAATATCCAAGCCCACACTTGCATCCACTTAAGCCAGCTTGAACTAGCTTCTCTGCAAGTTTTCAGTTGTCTGAATGCCAGCCATTGTCTACCACTTGGTTGGAATGAAGCAGAATCCTATATTGGCCTGTCAGCTCTTTTTTGGCTTCCTGTCCCCAAGGCACGTTCACTCTCAGTACCAAAGATAGGAAGACAAGGTCTCCTTGGTAGTGTAATGTAGGCTGGGGTTTTGTCCCCTCCTGAGAAACCAGTATTGAAATTGTACATATTAAAGGAATCAGTCTTGATTTCTCTCTTTATTTTTCCATTTTTTCATTGCTAAGGCAGAGCATATTGTTCATTTCATGAGCGTATTTTGATGCCCAGAATTAACCTGAAATTGCAGTCTTTCCTCACCATTTAACTTTTGGTTCTGTAAGGGTTGAGGCAAACATTTGCCAGCATACTGAGAGGAACCTGACACTTCTGTTGCAAATAACTTTTCCCCAAAAGCACTGCTTGCGTTGGAACAGTTTGGGCTCTGGCTTGCAGCCATGGGTTCACCTAAGCATGTTACACGAAGTGACAGAGGTAGACAGAGGTAATACATATTTTAATGTGCTTGACTCAGCTAGAGACCATAAAATGAGGGAGACTAGACTTTCCTTTCCTAGCAGATGTGAGCTTAGTCTCAATTTATTAATAAGTTGTGACACTGCCAGAATGCCATTCAGGTCGGCTTAATGGCCCTGTGGCTCTTGAAAGTGGACAAGAACTTTTGAGTTCTGCCTTGTTTGGAAGGTGTTCTCAGCTCCTGTGAAACCATTACAGCAAACATGCTGGGAGTCAGCCTGGCCAAGTTTCTGATGCCTCCAAGACCTGTCAAGGAATGGGAGTGTGTATGTCAGCAGTGAGTTGAAACTATTGGTGAAATTGGAAATTTTTCCAATTGTTACTTCCTAATATTTTAATAAATATGGGAGTACTGTGGCATGGATGTATTTGGACACAGGGAGCTGCAGTTGTTCTAACATAAATCATGTGCACTCCTGTCACTGAAACTAGATCTTGTATGGTAATTAATGCTTTAACTTTTTGAATGGTACCCTTCAAAAGAGAAGGGACTTTGTAAGTATAAAAATTTTTAAAAAATCAAATCATATCTAGCTAGGAAGTAGGTCTCTTTCCTCACTTTTTGTTGGATAAAATGAAGTTAAGTTTTTATCCACTATGGAGATCCTTAGGCAGTAGTGTGGAGAAAACAGTGTGAGATTATGAATGAATTGAATGAATCAAAGGTTTAAACTAAATTGATTATTGTCATAATATGGTGAAAATATTGAATTCTTTGCTAGCTGGAGGTATGAAGATAATAAAGCTCAGATATAAAGCTGTCCTTGCAAGCAGTTCAGTATCAGTAAGGACAGTTGATCTTCAGCTGAAAGTAGGGTTTGGATGCTGTTGCTCTGGAAAGAGGTGAACTGATGGCAAAGAGAACAGAGCAGAGAAAAAGGAGCCTGAGAGAGGACTAAAAATAGGAGTGCCAGAAGAGGCAGAGGAGAGACTGGTCTGAGGGGCAAACAGCAGCTGCCTGCGAGCTGCAGAGCCATGCATCCACCATTGTCAGGGTGAGGAGAACTCAGTACATTTCAAGAACTAGGTCAGAACATTTGGGAAGTTTTCCTAAACAGCAAGGCTTGGGAGCCATTGCAATAAATGGCCTATGGGGAACATGTAAACTTCAGCATTGTGGGATTTTTGTAACAGTTGACATGTGTCAGGTAGAGTTCAGACAAGGCAGGCTGGGAGGGGACCATGGAGCATTGAAGTTAATGTGCAAGATGAGCTCCCTAATTAAGATCTAATATGCATCTGATGTGCTTGTCTTGTGGTGGTACTTTTGGCATGCTTGCATCTCTGATCTCTCAAAGAAAATGTGGTGGCTGCTGCTGTAGGGATCATTAATGGAGCTGGGGGAAGAGTTAGTTGGTTTCTTGCTTCTTTGCAAACCTCTGAGGCAATGGTTTCTTGAGGGAAAAGTGTCTGTGGCCCCAGCTGCAGTAAAACACATGCATATAGTGAAGGTGACAGAGAGCAGAACAGGCTGGAGCCCAGCTGCAGGGTACCACTGCCCTGGAGCATTCATGACATCCAGGGAGGGGGTGGATTACCTCATTCATTTTTTAGTTCAGATGTAATGGCACTGTGAAAATTGGCATGGAGTTTTGTGTCCCTGTGGACAACAGACTACAGAGGGAGCAGAAGAGGGGAAGGAGAGGTGAAATGTGACTCTCTTGGTAATCTAGCATCAGACATAGTTCTAGGAGAAGCTTGTGGTTGTTGAGTCACCATTTATGATGCTCTAGGGAGTAGCTGCATTTCCTATGTGTTTATTAGCTCCTGAGAAGGTTGAATTGTGCACTAAGGTATCAAAGTTGTTTGATATGTTAAACTTTGAAATTATAAATGCCTTTCTGAGCAAATTTTCCAGTAAGGAGTTAGACAGTTACCCAGTTACCTTTTTATTTTTTCCACCCAAACTAGCATATAGTGTGGAATGTAAATGAATTTTACATGCTGTGACCTGAAGGGTACTGAAGGAAATGGATTGGTATAAAATAATCATTAGTTACAATGCACAGCAGTCCTTTGTCACTTGGCCAGAAACTCTTGCATAGGCTCCTGCATAATACCAGGAGAAAAGATGGCAAAAGCCACTGTTCTTGGACTTGTTTCACTGATTTGGGCACTTACCTCCCTAGCACATGTGACAAGTTTGAAACTCAGCACATTAGGTAGGATCCGGTATCAAAGTCTCTCACTTTGTTTCTGAATTGTAGCATTCTCCCTTAAATTAAGGTAGATTGTAGCAACAGAATTAGTGGCCTTCTGTAGTGGACAGAATTTGTAGTCTTAAAAACACACCATCAAACATTTAGCAAAGGTATATTTTTAAAAAAGTATGTGGGGAACGAAATAATTTTAGAGTCATTTATTACAGAGTTTGGGAATTGCAGCATCTAGCTTAATTACCTTCACTTCTCCTTTTAAATTATGAACTTGATACAGAATATATATTTTTTATTATCATTTCTGTTGAGTAACCTAGATTTATGAGACTTACTATTTTTAAACCCTAGTGACTTAAAAGCTGCAAAGAGCTTTCAAAGAGCTTTTCTTTCTGCTGCAGGAGTTTGTCCATTCCTTTTTTTTTTTTTTTTTTTTTTGTGATTAAGCTGCATTACTGCAACTTTCTGCTTTCTTGTTTTCCCCTCCTCTCTCATTTTTTGTTTTCTGACTGCTGTCTTGTGGGGACACTTTAGGCCACCTGTCTGTCCCAATTGCCTCAACCCCTTCTGTCCTCTCTGAGCTGCTGTCATTTCTATGTGTCTGAACTCCAAGAAGGTCATACACATTGCAGAGGAATTGCCAGATCTGGTGACATCCATCTTCAGAGACAGCATAATCCAGTATAACACTGGGTCAGGACTATATAATGTAATTACGATGGAGCTGTATGTGGAGCATTTCAGGGTTTAATAGGTAAAAAGGGTTAGAGCCTCTTTAAAGAAAGCTATTTTCTTTGTCAGGCTGTATTGGATGCTGGTCTGCAAATCCTTGTAGTATGGTGTAGCTGCACAGATGGTGAAAGATTTTGGCTTTACTGGGATGTTATGTGAAGACACCTAAAGCTTTCTCTTAATTCCCTACAGAGCTGATTGTGCAAATGACCCTCAGGTCTGAACTAGTGTGCATTGGGAGATGTGAAAGGAGCTTCCTGTGCTTTGGAAACATGTAACTAAAAAGGTTCTAAAACATCTAAATCCAAGTCTGACTGGCTCCGGAGAGAATCCTGCTTCCTGGCTGTTTCTGAGTGAGATCACTCTACAGATGCCTGGACCCACCATAAATATACTTGTTGTTCGTGCATTTCTACTGACCAGTTTGTTCCTAGAAGTCCCTGCTCCCACACCATCCTCACATCCTGGTTTGCATCCAACACATGATTTTACAGCTGGTGTCTGTGAGGCATTAGGGCTGACTGCTGGTATGTGCATTTGAGTTTTGGGAGTGGGGGAGAGGGAAACGTGGAACTGCATTTTCAGATGATGCTGGGAGATTGTTTTTGCAGTGACAGTGTAACCTGGAGCACACGTGTCATGGGCTAGCTGCTGGTGCCAATTGAGCAGTATTTTTGTAATCTCTAGCAAGTAGTTAAAGCTCTGGGGAGCGTGGAGATCCCAGAAGAGTTTAGATATGAAAACCTAGCTTTCTGACGCCATGGGTTTGGTTGTTTAGATGCACAAGATTTTAATTTGTTTGGGGAGCCTGTGGTTTCCTGATGCAGTGCTCCATACTGGAAAGTCTTTTACTTGATATTGCAGGTTGTGTTTTATATTCAAAACTGACATGAATGCCCAGGGGATTAATATCTAAATATGAAATGAATAATCCATTTCAGAAAAACAGAAGCTATTACAACTAAAACCACAGTGATGCCTCACCATCAAGTAGTTTTGCTGCATCAGACCCATTTAGTGTCTTCAAAAGTTGAAACACGAGGTGTAAAATTAGTGTTAGTATAGGAAGGAACAAAAGGAAAAGAGAAAGATGAAGTAGGAACACTTTTGTCCCCAGGTCTCAGCATGATGGCTCTCATCACACAGAGCTGCCTTTATTTAACTAGGACCCAGCATGAATTCAGGGTGGTTCCTCTGCATTTTTTTCACTGCGTGTGTCTTCTTCCTTCCTTTTGCATCTGCCTGAATTTTTTAAGTTTTCTCAATTATTTTAATCCAGCATGGAGGAATCCACCTGGAGCTCCTGGAGATGGAGAGCAAGCACTGCTCTGGGCTGTTGTGGGGGAAGCCATTTCTCAGGCATCCTGCCTTGCATGACCCAGGTCAGACATCTGCTTCTGGGAAGAAGTGATTCATGACCCCCTTAAAAACTGCTTTTAAAATGCTCAGCTCTGGGGAGGTTTATGGAAAACCTGCTGAGGCTGAGCATGCTGCAGGGCAGCAGTGCCTGTGAGCCTGTGCCAGGGCTGGGAGCTGGGACAGCCACAGTGCTGATTTGTGTCTTGCTGGGAGGGAGCAGTGCTGGACACTGGGAATGGCTGTGGCCAGCTGAAACATCAGGCCACTGGCTGCAAAATGCCTGTCTTCCTTTCTTCCATCTCTGAACCACAGTGGATTGGAAAAAAGGCCACAAAAACGTAAGTGAATTCCCTCCAAACCATAAAAATGGGGGGAGAGTATCCAGTCACTGAAAAGAAATCCAAGCAAACCCAAACAAAAAAATATATACTGCTACATTGCCTTTGGAAGGAATAAGCTAGGGAGGGTTTAATTTGTCAGTGAGCAGTCCTTTGTGACTTTTTCAAGCACTATTCAGTAAAATAAAGCAAAAAACAAGTGGTTTAATTGCTGGCTTCTAATTAATAAGATAAATCAGAAAATTTGAGATGATATTTTTAAATTACAGTTCAAATTTTCTTTTACTGCATAGGCTCTTCCATCCCCTGAGCTGGAATGATAAATGTCTGGTCAGAGGGAGTCAGAAGCCCTTGGAGGAGATGGGCTTGATGCTGTGATTTGTACCTTGTCTGTCTGATTCTCTTGTTTCTGTGAGGTTAGGCAGGTCACCAGCTTGGGAGCACTGGAGCACAGTCTATTTAGGTACTGCATGAAACAAAAAATATTGTTCACAGGTGTTACAGTATTTTGGCCTGAGGGTAGTGTGATAATGTAGCACACCTGCCATGTGTCAGCAACCCCCTGCAACTCTTTTTTTTTTTTTTTTTTTTAAGTTTGAATTGGTTCTATTTTCTGCTCAATATAAGAGAATATGAACTTTAATGATGTGATGCCTGAAGCACACTCAGCTTCTGTGACATTAAATACAACTTTTAAATAGTGAATGCTGCACAGGGAGCCCCATGTGAACATTTGGCTCCAGAGCAATTTAGAAAGGTCAAAACCTCATGTAAATGTAACCCAAGTAATAAAAGTCACTTGTTTGCAGAAAATCAGCCTGTGCCAGCGAGGGCTGTTTCTTGCCTTTTTGGTTTCTGAATGAAGTATTTATCAATTGCTTGTAATCAAACTACATCCAGTTTTGCTGTGGGTTGGTTTTTTTTGGCCAAGATTTTTCTGTGAAATGTGGAGATGAGAGGTGAAGTTGGGTGTGTTTCTATGCAATTCTCTCATGATCAACATCTGTGGGATGTTGCTGTATTCTCCATTATGGGTTTCTTCATTTCCTTCTCCTCCTCCTCACATCTGCCTCCTTCCTGTAATTCCGTGTTGTTTCTCACTATACAGACTTACTAAGTTATTTATGTATTATTTCTGGTTCCCTTTACCTTCCTGCAATGCAGTATTTGAGTGGATTAAAGCTTTTTTGGGAGCAGACATTTTGGTGAAGTCTGTTATAAGCAGCAGTTCATTGTGATTCTCAGGAGTTCTGCTTTCACTTTTGGTTTTTTTTTAATGAATAAAACAAGTGTCAGGTTTGGGTTAAATTGTGCATTTCTACAGTTACACCCAGCACTCTCAGAGAGGTGTGTGCTTTGCCAGCTCGTGTACGTGAGATCTTCCAGGCAGGAGCCATCTGCAGGAACTGGCTTGAGTGGTGGGCAGTGGCTGTAATTACAATCAACGCTGCTTTTGGAGCTGGTGGATCAATCCTGGCAGTGGCGGATGAGGGAGGCAGAGCCACCCCTCACTCTGGATGGAGGCAAGGGTGCAGAAGCAACTGCACTTCGTGCCTGGAGACCTGAACAGAGAAATTAGTGGGAAAATGCAGTTCCCTTCTTCCGCTGGTAAATCCATGTTTGCCCCTGGGGAAAACTGCTCGGATCAGCAGGACAGGGAAAAGTGATCCAAAACATGTTCTGATGGCCTGATTTTTCTTCTCCTGTGCAGAAATTAGGGTAGCCTTGGGGTGCTCTAGGTGTTGTGACCTCCAGAAGGTCATCTGTGGTGTTTTCAGGGAACCTGGTCAGTCAGATTCTTCATAAACCTTGTGTGCAAGTGGGGCAGCAGAAATGGCAGTGATCCTGGGCTTTATTGCTGTGTGAAGTCCCCCATTCAGAGAGCAAAACAGACCCAGGTAATTTCATTGACTCATAAAAATTAAAGGTAAACAGGAGACAAAAATGTCACCCTGTGCGTCCAGGTGCTCTGAAGCAGAAGTGAATTTAGGTTGTTACCATTTAGGCATTTTGTGAATTTAGCGTTGTCAAGCAAAGTGGAAGGGGTAGCAAAAGAGAAAAAATCTTAATATCTTATGCTTTACAAAGTTGCAAACAGAGAATTTTGTTGCTTTTTTATCAGTATCTAAGTGTCCCATGATGACTCCACACAGCTTTAGATAACCTCTTCTTGACTGTCATTACAGTTGATATGCTGTCTACTCTAAATCCCACTTGATGCCAATCAAGCTCTTGCTCCACTGTTAGCAAATGCTTGATTACTTTCTGTCTGCAAGAAGCTTGAATGTATTGCAAGGCTCTTATCAGTCCCTCTTTCTATTCCCTTTCCCAGAGTAAACAAATCCAGCTCCTTAAATGGTTTTCCACTGGTCACATTTCTAAAGCTGCTATTGTTCTTCCTACTCCCTTCTTGACACTCTTCAGTGCATATTTTTCAAAAAAATATGAATCCCAATCTTAAATATAATATGCAGTATACCTCTCCCTGGTGCTGCAGAGAGCAGAACACCTCCAGCATTATGTCCCACAGAAATTCATCAGATCCTCATGCTGCTTCATTCCTGCTGCCTAAGCCACATCTTCCTCACCACTTTTCACTTCTGAGTCCCCACTGCTGCTGCCATTACCCTTACAGGAATGCAGTCAGATTCAGCACACATATGGTTTTCTTTCAGACTCCTTTGCTCTTCTTTAAGTCAGGAGAGGACGCCAGTGGTATATCCCAGCCTGATTATAATGATACTGAGCACAAATCAGGCACTCTTCCATCTTCCACTGATCCCCAAATAGCTGTGATTCCTGAAATCAATAAGTTTTTGCAGGTTGTCATCATGGTGCTGATAACTTTGTGGGCTAGGTAGTCAAGGGTTTGGGTTCTTCTAATCACTTGTACACCTTTCCACCCCCCGCCCTTCCTTTTTCTTTTGTGATAATGTGAGCTATTTCTGTACTTCACTCATGAAAAAGTCATGTGGGGCTGTTTTAAAAGCCTTTCTAAAGATAGGCTCTGTCATCTGTACTACTCTACTTCCTTTTTATCAGCTGGGACAGATGCCCCGTCAGAGAGACTGAGAGAGGCATTACTCTAGTTTGACATGACTTTTTGATACATTAATGTTGGCCATTTGTTGTGTTTTGTTCCTAATATCATTATTTTTACAGGATTAGAAATCCTTCTGCAGTGTGCTCCAGTAACTTTGATATTAGAAGTATTCTCGCTTTTCTGCTCCCACTTTTCCTTTGTAAGGCTGGGTGCTGTGTTTGGTCTTTTCATTTCTTTTAGACCTTACCTGGCCTCTCTGGCATCTGCATAGCAGTGGCTAATGGTTTAAAGATGATTGATGGTGGTTCCCCAAGCACTGTAGGAACCTTTTCAGTGCTCCTGCTGTCTTGAAACCACTTGGCTGACTGATGTGTTTGCTCTGTTCTTCCCTTGCTCCATCCAACCTGAACTTGCACATCCTGTGTGTCAAGTGAAATATGCCCCCATTATCTGGTCCCAGCTAGCTGCTGTGAAATGAGGCACTGGAGAATTCAGCCTTTCTCATGTTTTGTAACGGGCCTGGTTTTCCTTCTCATGTATTTATAGAGACTCTCTTCTTATTTGCCACATCTCTTGGTTAATTCTAAGTCACTTGGCATCCTAGTCTTCATTTCTCTTTTATGTTCATCCCTGAGTCATGTCTCTCTGGTTCTGCTTTGGTGTACAGTCCTTTTTAGATATATTCCTCCCCTTCCCAGGTCCTTTCAAAGCTTCTGTCAGTTTCTGTCCCCAGGCTTTCTAGGTGAAGTTTCTCCAGAAACACTTGGCTGTGTTTTCATTTTGTGGTGGTGCTGCCAAGGGGTGCACGTGTGCCTGGGGTCAGGGAGTTTTGGGTCCTGACAGGTAATTTATGTCTGCAGTTCCCTTTTTGTCCCCTTTGAAAGGTGTGTCTGGTGATTTTAAGGTGCCTTCTCCATCTCCTCCAGATAATATTACTACTTCCTTAGATGTTGCCTCTGGTTTTCCTTTCATCTTCATCAAGAAACTTTAAAGAAATCCATATCATGCGCCTTCCTAGAGGGCCAAACAAATATTTTAAATCATGCTATATCTTGCAACACCTCCAACAGTTTTTTTAATTATTGCTGATTAGCATCTCCCTGCCCTCCCTGCAGTCTCCCTCCTGCATCTGTGCTTGGGCCCCTGTCCTTTGCCACCACATTTCTTCAATCATTTAGCCCAGAGCACTCTCTGCTGGCACAATGGCTGCTCATCAGATGCTTAGCACCTTTCTCCATTGGTTTTTTTCCTCTTGTCGCTTTTCTTATTACCTTTTTTACTTTATTTTCATGCTTTTTTTTTTTTAATGTGCTGACTCAAATGAATTTCTGCTTATGTATATACATTTAAGGTGCAGTAGTGAACTCCCAGCCGGTGTGTTTGTGCACTGAAGCATGAGGGTTGCACTTGCTGGGCTTGGTGCCAGCATGAGAAAGGTGACAGGAGCATGAGCTTGGGAGGGGGCATCCAGTGGCCCTTTTTGTGGTTGTTCCCACCCATGTCCGTTCAGGACACATCTACACTTGCTTTGGCTGGTTGATGTCCACTGAAGTAACTGTAAGGCCAGGGAAGTGCCTCCTCTGTGAGGCTTGCTGTTCTGCAAGGCTGCTGGAACTGGTGATGGATCAAGAAAGAGCTGGTTTTAACTCTTGGCGACCCTGTGCCAGGCGTCTGTGGCTTGGGTGCCTCCTGCTTGTGAGGGTGAAACTCATCCACATTAAAGAGGATCAACAGAAAATTATTGTTTTCCTAAAAGGGAACCCAACTGGAAAACTGGAATGAAGTGAGCTGAGGTTCAGGCAGTTGGATGAAAACAGTTTATATTTCAAGCTTAGAAGTCGGTGTTCTGGCATGTATTCTTTTCTTGAAACATATATTGGCATTTCTGTCACTGCTCATTGCAGCAATATTGTTCTCCATATGCTCTTCTCATCAGCATCTCATCGTTATTGGATAAATATGTCTCTCATTATGCAGAAAATTATTTTTGAAGTATGGAATCATTATTTTGTTACATAATTTCCAAATTTGGACCTTTGCAAAGATTTATAACAATCTTCAAGAATTACTGTAATTAAAGGAGAACTTTCTACAAAGAGAATTAATCAGATCAAAGAAGCATTTAAATGTAAATCATTAATCCATGCATTACAGGAAATAGTTAGTGGCTATGTATAGTTCATTTAATTATACTTGGTTCAATTTTGTTTTCTCATTACATCACAATTTATTCGGAATCAATTTGCAATTTCTTGTCTAATGTGACTTCTGTTTGCTTAATATAGCCGATATTTTCACTAGCATGTATTTATATATAAATAAAGGTTCATTAATGACTGCAGCATTAATTAAACTGTGGGCTCTGCTGTCAATTAGCTGTGAATTTTGTTGCTCTGTGGATGCAGCACAGAAAGTCTGTGCTCTGAAAACGAGAGGTAGAGTGTCAAGTTTTTGAATGTATGAATTTATACAGTAGATTGGGGCTGTCACTTGCTGCAGGGGACCAGGTGACACAGAGGACAACATGGTTTTGGTTCCCTTATGGAAAAAATGCATTGTCTAAGTCTGTAGTGAGTAATTGGTAATGGAAATGGGAATCTCTCAAGCTGCAGTAGGTTGGTAGCTGAAGGAAAGAAGACCTAGGTGTTATGTCAGGTTTTAGGATGTAGGGATTTTGCATAAGTGGTTTGCAGGTTTTGTAATCCTTATGTAATGTCTTTGTGTAGTGTGAAGTTTGTGTATATATAAAATCATTATAGAATGCTATGTTGATTTTTTGAAGTTGTGTTTTAATACTTTGATAGTATATTATTATCTATATTCCCTTACCTGTTGTCAGCCACACTAAAACACTGACATTTTAATATTTTACTGATATTTTTATTTTGCACTGCTGACAGTACATGCAATTTTAGCTTCAAATTTTAGCAGTCGATTAAAATAAGCTAGTTTTGGGCTTCCCCTCTCCCCCCTGCCCCTCCCTTTAATCAAAAGACCTAATTTTCATTCTTATTTTCATTCTGCAGCCAAATGTACTTTTGCCTTGGACTATCTCGTTATAGCAGCATCTGTGTTAAGTTTGGACTCAGCTAATCTTTTGGAATCTTTGAATACTGGGTTGTAAGCCAAAGTGTAGCTATCCAAGAGCACATCTGGCTTGCACAGTATTTCCTCATTTGTATAAGGTAGTGCTCCCAGTTTCTCTTCACTGCCTTGTTTTATGTTTGCTGGAAAGGGGAATTTGATACAGAGGCTGTGCTGGCAACAGAAAAAGTTTAAGGAACTTGAGTGTTTTCTTTCTTCCTGTGCTGAAATTCACATTAGAAGTCATGGTTTTGGTACATAGCAGTTATAGTAAATAATCAAATTAGAATAAGAGATT
Organism: Ammospiza nelsoni; assembly: GCF_027579445.1. Classification (NCBI taxonomy): domain Eukaryota; kingdom Metazoa; phylum Chordata; class Aves; order Passeriformes; family Passerellidae; genus Ammospiza; species Ammospiza nelsoni. The sequence goes on from NC_080633.1 coordinate 104,094,167, forward strand.
CCCAGTCAGCTGGGTGCTTGATAAAGGTTTAGGCACTACCAGCTATTCTGTCAGGTTTGCTGCATACAAACAAAGGCACAGTAATATTTATGTTGGTAAATTTCTTAAAATTACTGTTATTTCTTTCAATAAGTGAAATTACCTCTTTCTGGGAGGATTGTTGTGCTACTTATAACAAATGAAATGCTGTCAGAGTTCATGTGGATAAGCAGCTGTTTGCTGAGGAAGGCAAAACAACTTATTGGTTTGCACTGAGAGAGGAATGTTGTTTCCTGCCTCGTAATTTAGTATTTCCAACCCGCGCTAGATGGAAGGAGATAAATCTTAACAATACTCTCCTCTGAGGAGTTTGTAAGAGATGGGATTTGCGATGTGTTTGCTTTGCTTCTATTTACACCTGTAAGAGACCAGTGTGGGAAGAACAGTATTTTGTTCTCAGTATTTGTTATTAAATGTGCTGCATGTATGGGGAAATAAAGACATTTGGAAATGGGCAGCCCTGGCTTAATTAAATCCATCTGCTGTCTGACTAATGATAGTAATATTGGATCCAGGAAATCTCTTATGCTGAAAGATTTGATAAAGCACACAAAGTTTTCTAATAAAGCGCTCTTAGAGCCAGCAAGAACTCATGGAACTGGAGAGAAAACCAGTGACTCCTAGAGAGTAACTCGCTATTGTAAGGCTACGCTTCATGCAGGAATGTCCCAGAAGCATATAAGAACCTCATTTGTTGTTCCCTGAGATTCAAAATTATAACTGGTAGGAACAGTAAAACTTGTTTACATCTCATCCCACGTGGAGTTTTGGTTTATGGGGTTATTTTAAATGTCTGTTTCCATGCTTGCAAACAGACTGGATACAAATGTTCATTAGGTAAGAAGCTACACAGGTGCAAAAATGGGCTTTCAGAGGCGTGGTGGTGGCAGCTGAAAGTCAGACTTTTGGTTAGTATTGGCTGGCAATCTGATCCTATAGAGAGTAATACCTCTTTCTAAAGAGAAGTATATATCATATATCAAGTAGGATGGTTGCTGTTTATTTACACTGCTCTAAGTAATATGAAGAGGAGGAAAAAAGTATTACAACTTATTTTGTGCATACTCTTTGTATTGGTCATAGGCGCTCTTTCATATTGTTTGAGCAATGATTCTTGTAGCTCTAAGTTAGGTTTTGGTAACTTCCTAATTCATGGTTTATGGAGAAGAAACTGAACACATAGTTTGAGTTTACTGCAATAATTATTTGACTAATTTGCATTTCATGTCCTCAAGCACTTGTACAAAGCAGGGTGGGGTGGGTGGCGGCAAACTTGAGACATTTTGTGAGACCTGGGTGCTTTTAAAGCAAGGCATATATAATGAGTGTCAGATGAAGAATAGTTTATTACACGTTGATTTGACAGATGGGTAAAGAAAAACTCTCAGAGATTAACATTGTTGTTCAATTTAATGTTTAAAGCATACAAAAAAGAATGGCTTAGGAGAATTGAATATGGAGGATGGGTTTGAGTGATCTGCATCGGAGGAACTTGTTTAGGCTTCCTTCGTAGCAAATTGAAGTCACTCTAGTATGTGATTTATCACAGCTTAAAGCAGGAATTTAAAATAGGTCAGATGAATCCCTCTCTGAAACGTCTGTTTTTCTGCTCTGCATTTAAAGTGACCATCTCAGATATGGACAGCTGGAGTTTGATTAAATGAACACCTTTCTCACTGTCACATTTTAAGACCCAAGTTAATAATTGCTTTTTGTAGATGCTAAGGACATTTTGTTAAATAACACATTTCAAAAAGTGTTTTTTTATACAGTTGTGCCAGTTTGAGTGTGGAAATTTATGATGTGTTTCTGAACACGTGTGTCACATGTTAGTATCTTGAAAATGTGGCCTGAAGCATAAATCTGCCATGTGTGCTTTCTAGTTCTGCTTCTCTCTCATGCTGTTTTGGCTGGCAGGGGGTGGGAACAGGCACCCCCTGCTCACACACAGCGCAGGAGCTGAGCACAGGCTGAATGCTGTGACTTGCTCTGCTCTGCAGAGACGTGTATTCACTGGAGAGCTTAGCCTTGAAAGTGCAGAATACACAAGTGAGTTGGAAAATAGTAATTGGCCTCGTTTATAACATTTTCTGCCAACCAATTTAGCTTATCAAACATTTAAATGAAGAAAAAGAGAAACGTTTGTACTTCCATTATGTTCTATAATAAACTTTCTTCTACTAGTAAGCATTGTAGTGTATGCTAGGAGTTCACAGTGACTTTCTAGCAGGTGAATTAGCAGATGTATGTTTTGTGGAATCACCTGTAATTGCACAGTAGCCATGGCTACCAGGTTAAAGGAATCATGTCCTGATGACTAATAGAAATAGATTGCAGCAGACTGGTTTGCCTTCAAGTTGCTTAGTAGCAAACTATTCAAGAATAAGTTTGTGAGGTCTGAGAACATATGAATAACAAACATCAAAGCACACTCCCTTTGCTGAACTGACACAGTCTGCTTTTTCAAATCCTTGTTTTGATAAAAAAAATCACAGCATTTCTTTAAAAGTTTAAGTTTGTGAGTATTTGAGAATACATATTTGCTACAAAACTATTTAATTAAAGTAGCTAGAATTTTGAATGAATATTGCTAATATTTTCATTTTGATTTAGTACTGGATAAAGTTAAGTAGAAACAGACTTTTCACATTCAATGAAAATTGTATTCCCTTCATTTGAAATCTAACACTTAGAATGACTTAATGGAAGTCTATGTTTTCTTTTAGATGCTCTAGCACTTAGAGAGAAATGACAGAAATGTAGATCAACTCAAGTGGGAAGGACAGAACTGGGTTTAAGGGCAAATGTATGTTTGCACTGTTGTTGGTGGACCCATTTCAGATGTTTCTAGTATGTATAGAATTATAAAATCGTTTAGGTTGGAAAAGACCTCTAAGATCATCTAGTTCAGCTATTAATATATTGCTTGGAAACATCAAAAGTACTTGAGTACATTTCCAAAAGAGAGTGCAGATGTTGAGGAGCTTAAGTCCTGTTGATTTCAATGTAAAGGACAAAAGATTTAATTTTTCAAGTTTCCCACGTGGTTTAGAAACCCAAACTCCACTGGATTTTGTTAGATTTAAGGTCCAATGTGTTGCTCTATTTCTGTGAATTATGAACTATATATTCTCTATTTAACTGGCACATAAGTCCTATGATGTCTGTGTATTACTATGTAGAAAAAGATTTTTTAGCAACATATTTTTCCCTAGAGTATGGATGCAATACACTTAGCTGGTATTTTGCACCAGGTAAGCTTTCCTAGGGATCCTGGTTGGGCCAGTGTGATAGGAGCTTAAGTTTAAAGGCTGAGGATATTGAGAATAAAACCATCTGATCTTTCACATCCATGAGATTGGACTCAGTACTGCTCACCCTGCCTTGCAGAATAACCAACCATGACTACAGAATCGGGATCAGACTCCGAGTCCAAGGATAAAGAGCAGGACCAGGAGGAGAGCCCTGCTCAGGAAGGGGCGGCAGAGACCCAGCCTCAGGAGCAGCAGCAGCCCCAGCAGCCCCAGCAGCCGCAGCAGCAGCCGAGCGAGGAGCAGCAGACCGCGCTCGAGCAGTTCTCGGCCGTGGCAGCGCACAGCACGCCCGTCAGAAGGGAGCAGGTAAGGCAGCCGCGTACACACCCTCGCTGCACGCAGCTGGCTGAGTGCCCACCTACTGCTCCCAGGGAATAACCAGCCTGGCAGTGTGGAGCGCAAATGCACGTTCAGATACGCGTGGAAGGGCGTTTGATGCGATGCTGTAGGTCTGGGCTGGTCGGTCTTGCGCGTTTAAAGGAAAACGGTTGTCACGCAGAATGTTTCCAAATTCGCAGCAGCTATTTCTGCCCCCAGTGCTTAAACAGGAGGGCAGTCTCATTAACTAAGCAGGAAACATCTTTGACCTTGCGTTTGCATTAGATAGCAAACAGTGTCAGTTTTTATGAAGCTGAAAATGTTTTCAGAGTTCATTTCTTTTGACACCTGCTGAACACTGATTTCATGCTTGCTTGTCTGATGGGTGAGCCATGAAGAAGCTGTGGTCCCTTAAGTTTCTCGTGGGTCTGAAATGACTGCATTATAATTACTTGAGCTATTCATGTAATAGGTTTCAGAAGAGCTATTGCGTGCTTTTCCATTTAGTTCATTGTTGCACTTATTAAATTTCCAGAAGCTGCTTTCTTCTTTCCGTTAATAATTTCCAGTCAATAGGATTAACAGACATTTTTCTTCATGGGTAAGTGACACACAAATAATGAGGTACCTGCAAATCTCTTCCTTTAGCTTCGTAAGGTTATGACCCTCATCTGATTACATTTACCTTTGGAGAGTGGAATAAGCCAGTCTAGCTCCTCCTCTTCTCCATCCTTTTAAAAAATCTGGCTGTTTTAAGTGGGCTCCTGTTCTTTACCTGGTTGGGGTAGACAATGCTGGCAAAGCAATTTTTATCTCTCAAATAGATCAGAAGTTTTCTGAGATTAGTTTGGGGAAAAGAAGCAAAGCTTCTCCAAAAGAGGTAGGTGTTGAATAAACTGGTCATTGATTAAAAGTGTAATTCTATCAGTCTTTGGCATAAGTATTATTATTTATATGGATGTTTTTCCAGACATCTTCAGTAATCTTTCTACTTCAAGTTTCTTTTCACATTAAAAATGTAAAACAAATAAGCAACAGCAACAGCAAGAAAAAAACTCCAAGCAACAAAATAAGCCCAACTCCAAAATAACCCACGCACACAATAAAAAGCCCAAACTAATTTAGACACCAAGCCTGTCCTCATCTGTTTAGAGGTGTGGGGTGCTCTCATGTGCTGCATGATCCCCTTCTTTCCCAAAGATCACCAGTGAGCTGCTTTCTGTAGAAGGCAAGAAGGCAAGATAGAAGAACTGGGTTAGTGAAAGGGATATGTGACACCTTCCTGCTGAGATTACCAGACTGAATCCAAATGTCCATGCTGTAAGCAGACTGCCAAATCCAACTGCACTGATCAGCCCAGTGTATTTCATAGTGCATTAAGTGTCTGCATCTCAGGAAAGCAACATTTAAATGCAGCACTAAGAGACAAAGCTGTTTGCAATAGTGTCATTAAAAAGCCAAAAACTGAAGGATCTTATTCTTCCTCTTGCTGCCCATAATCACAGTGAGAGAGTGTATTTTTGCTCTTACTTATATGAGAGAACCTTTGGAAGGAAGATTTAAGTTACCAGTCCAAGACAGTAACTTTTCTTTGTCATCCTATGCCCATAAAACCCCTCAACATTTTAATGTAGGTGAATAACCTTTTCATATTGAGATTAACAGTATTAGAAAAATGAGTCCTTCCTATCAAGTGTAATAATGCAACCTCACTTTCTGCCTGCCTTCCTGTCTCTTTGAGAAAGAAAAGGTGGCATCACACAAGGTTGGGCACCGAAGTTTCTGAGTAACTGCCATAAGTAGATGGGATTCATGTGTTTTGCAAGTGTTGCAACATCACTTCATACGTCAGTGAGAAGCTGCAGAGCATCCAAGATCTTTATTGCTGAATTCCCTGACTCCAGAGGCATCCTTTGAGAGGAGGTCCAGATTTAGAAGGGCTTGAACATAGTGTGTCATACATGAGAGAGATTATGCTCAAAAAATGCAAACCCTGAAGCAACTTGTGCTGCATTAGAATTTCGTCCATAGTACTTTAAAAATACTGCAAAAACAGGGCACAGAAACTACAAAAAAAACCCAAAAAAAAAAAAAATCCCCAAAACAAACAAACAAAAAAAAACAGTGCAGAAATACCTTGGAGAAGAATTTAGGAGAAAATGAATCCATGCTTGCAGAGTGAAAAATAATTCACTGTGTACATGGGTCTTTCACTGGCCATTTTTTTTTCCTGGATTCCAGGATGTCAGGTTTCTTTAGGAAGAAGAGGCTTAATACAGTCTGAAAGTACCTCAATGCCTGAACATGTCAGCATAGTTTGGGGGAATTTTCTCTAATAGTTCTTGGCATGTTTTATTCTCCAGAAAAATGAGAGGAAAACCTTTTGTAAGATTTTAACCTAGACACATTCCCCTGATCTTAATGTAGATGGGAACCTTAACAAAAAAAATAACCTCAGTAATATTTTTTAATATTTATAAATAAGCAAAACTCTGCAGTAGTCTTGATCTACTGACTGTCTTTATGAAGGCAAATAATGACATTGGGATTCACATAAATTGCTTGCATGCTGAGTATGGTTCTAAGGTTTAAATGGATGAGGGGTGTCCTTGTTGTGGATTTTTTTCTCAAGCAGCTTTTCTGTTTTCTTGAAAGAGATTAGTTCCATGCTGGGGTATTTTGTTGGTTGTTTTCTGTTGGAGCGCAGGGCTAACCCTCACATGAGAAATGTAGTAAGCCACTGGGTAAGACAGTGCATTTTTCCCCATCACTGGAATTACTTTTTTACCAACATATATGCATGTGCGCCTTTCCTGGCAGATTTCTTTTGACAAAACATACAGAAATCATCACAGCCCCTCTTCCCACCAGCAGCAGTGCAGTTTTGCCCAAGCAGGAGGCATCTTCAGTGTTGTTTATTTCTCCTTGCACAAGGCTGGACGAATTGCCAGCTGGCTGCAGATGTGGTAGAAGGCTTGCTGGCCTCAAGCCTTGCTGTGGTCCCAGGGGGTCTCTCCCTCTTCAGCACAGCTGCTGTGAGTGTTAAATGCTTAGCAGACAGCTGATCCACTTGCCTACACTGTGCCTTCATCTCCCACCAGTTTTCAAGGTATGTGAGGACCCTGACATCCAGGTTCAGAGCTGGTGTCCAGCTGCTGGAAGGAGAAATTCCTCTTGTGCTGGAGCCAGATGGGGGAAGAGATGGCTGGTGCTAGGCTGCTCCTGAGGAAGAACATTCATGGCCCAGGAGATGCAATAGCTTTTGAAAGCAACTGTTGCCTTTTTATCTTTTAAGCCCACTCTTTTCCAGTTTCCCATCCAGGAATGCCCAGGAGGCCATTGCTGTGTCCTCCTTGCAGGGAGAGGAGGACTGCGAGGTCTTGCCATACCTCTTTGTAATTTGTGGGCTTTGGTGGCAGCTAACACTGTAGGGATCACAGCCAGCTCCAAATTGTCCTTTCCCCCCTTGTCAGAAGGCAAAGGAGGAACTTAAAGCTTTTTTTCTATGAAATCACTCCGGGACAGTACCCTGTGATTAGAGGTACAGTTGTTTCAGGTTATATGATGCAACATTGTTCTGGTCTCAAAGCAGCTTAAAGCCTTTCGATGGATTTGCTCCATTGTCATGAAGGTTTATTATATACAATGAATGGAAACAGACTTGCAGGATTAATTTACAATATATTTCCACTAATGCTTGTTGCTTATTACACTGAAATAATTCAGAGCCAGAGCAGGTTGGGTTTTTTTTGCCTTGTAGTGAGATAACAGAAAGATGTTTTTATTTAACTTGAGCTTTAGCTGAGGTATTACTGCACTCCTGTTGAGGTTTTGTTTGGAGTCTATCAGGGATATAACTGATGAGAAGGGTAATGACTGCAGCACAGTGCTGTTGCTAGGAAGGGTGAAATGCTGTAGAGCTGTTCTGGCTTTCATCTAGAGCTGTGGAGAGGACTGGGGGCTGAGCTGCATCACGGGAAATTCAAATGGCCTGACCCTCAGATAAACCCGAGCAAAAGCAGCCAGGGTCGTTTACTTCTTGCCCCTCTTCCAAATAGCACCTCCTTCTCTCCAGCTTTGGGAGACTTACTGGGCATGAGCAGAGAGCAAAATTCATCCTCTCATCCTGTGTGTTTAGCCAGCGGCTGCACATTAAAATTGTTTGGCCCGTCACTTCTGTCGTGTTTTCTTAACCCTTTGCTTGGGTGCTTCTGGAGCCTTTCACTCTCTCAGGGATGAATCCCCTTATGAATTCACACTGTTCAGGGGGATCCATGCTCTCATTCAGGGACTGTTTTCCTACTGACAGCAAAATTAGTGCAAACTTGATGGTGTTTTTCTATTCATATGACACCATGGAAACATCGTATTATTTAACAGGTACAGGACTTCAAAGTATTATCAAGAAGGTGTAGGAGTATTGTTCATCAACAAAATTTTCTGATTACTCAGTGCTTCCAAAATGCCAAAAAACAAGTACAGGAAGTGGGATTTTGTACCTGTGGGAAAAGCAGAAGCCTTAAAATATTTTCATGAATGCCTCTCCTTCGTGGGCATTTCTGTACATTTTGGAGGGAGAAGGGAGCGCTGGAAGGAATATGGGAAATCTTTTCAGTAAAGACTCTCTCCTGCATCGTGGCTTTCTTGTCCAAGCTCCCAAAAAAGGCTCACTTAAAAGCTTGGGTGCAGCATGTGCAGTGAATTGGAGGGCATGATTGGTTTGTCTTATTTCAAAAAGCATCTTTCTTTTCTCTTTATAGGCTACAGAGAAAGAGCAGGAGTTTGCTGCTGCGAGTGCAAAACAGTTGGAATATCAGCAGCTAGAGGACGACAAGCTCTCTCAAAAATCTTCATCTAGCAAACTTTCCAAGTCTCCTCTAAAGATCGTCAAGAAACCGAAAAATATGCAATGCAAAGTGACGCTCCTGGATGGATCGGAGTATGCCTGTGAAGTAGAGGTAAATGGCTTTGTGCCATCTTTTTTTTTCATCCTGTCAGGAGATAAATGGTGAACATTGTATTTCTAATTTAAGAAAAAGGATGAATGGCGTGATATTTCACCAGTGCCAAGCACAGAGAGACTTTCATTGTTTTCTCTGGAGGTTGTTGGAGATGGTGCACAGATTTGAGCTAGGTGAGGGATTCTGAGCACTCCCTGAAACAGCCAGAGACTGTGGATTAATTTTCTGTTGGCACAAGCCACAGCAGAATGCAGAAAACAAAGTATGGGCAACAAAAGCCATAAACAAATAAGGATTTTGATCTCACTGGGCTTTTCTTTTCCTTGGTACTTCACTGAGTTGAGTCTTCCATTGAGTCATTGTCCATACAGAAATTCTGACTATTGTGAGATTACTGTGGGCATGAGAGACACCCTGGGCAAGTGGAGAAAATGTCAAGTGCAAATAGCAGTGAGAATGGAGAGTTTTGTGTGCTTTTCCATGATGTCTGTGAATCATAACTGTGTTTGAATGTTACTGGCAAAGAGATGCTGTGATTTTTCTGTAAGGAAGCTTGCCTTCCCTGCTGGGACTCTGAGAGGAACCTACTTTTGGGAGGGATGGTCTTCTCTGTCACTTAAAAGCCAGTCTTTGCCTGTGGGCAGACCCTTGCTAAGAGGATGCCTTCAACTCCAGAAGGCCCCAGAAAAGCAAAAAGTGAGCACATTTAGCATCTCAGAGTAAGCATGACAAAATTCAGAATAGCAGGGTGGACCCTTTCTCCATTCAGTCATTGTCATCAAGGTGATTTTTGCACAGTGGACCAGCCTGTCCTGTTTTAGGTCAGAAGGTCATGAGCACAAGACAAGGCTGAGCCTGACCAAGCAGTGGCTGCAGGGGAAGGATGAGTCTTGGGGGGCCTGGCTAAGCCAGCCATCTTTTGGGTAACTGCAGAATTCCATGGAGAAGAAAAGCCACCTCAGGAGGACAGGAGAGTATGAAGGCAGGGATGAAATAGTCTGCAGGCTTGAAAGGGAAATCCACAGGAGCATGGAGAAGGGGAAAGGATGGAGAAAAGGAGTACCTGACTGGGAGCCAAATCTTTGGCATCTTTACAATCACGTTGTGCACAGCCCCCTTGTCCTTCAGCTGCTCTCATTTTAGGGGCTTTGGAGAGTGGCAGGTAAGGAAAAACCTTATTGGTTTTTAGTTAACCCTGGCATTACAGTTTGGGTCAAATGTTGTCATGCTAGGAGTGAGCTGCAAACAGAAGCTGGTATTTTACTACTCTTACAGCAAATTAGCTGTCCATGTGGCTGAGTATCTTTTAATTTCACTGGCCAAGTCCCATGTTGTTTCCTTCAGCCTAGGACTGGCTATCTGGACGCATCCTTTGTGACTATTAAATGGTCATTTCTTGACCTGCAGTCTCAGTCTTGTCACTCAAGGATAGTGTGGGAGCCATTAAGCTGGAGGAATGACTCATACTGGCTTTGATGGAAAGAGTCAACTCATTTCAGCTTTTGACACTTGCTTGTAAAATGTGAGTCACTTTTTGGAATACAATCAAGCAAATCTTACCAAATGAGATTTCTATGGAAATCTTGTCTAGCAGGCTGAGCTTTATCAGAATCTAAGATGGAGCAGAAAGGGAGATTTGTTATGTTAGATTTCCACTTATGCAAAAAAATGCTGTGAATAATACTTTTTATAAGAAGTTTCACTCTTTCACTACTTGAGTTCTCTTGAAGCATAAAAATGCTGGCATATGGAAGCCATCCTGTTTTATTGCTTGTCAAATTTCTCCTTCTGCTTTGCAAGTTCTGAATAGCTCTTGAATAATGTCCAATATAAGTTTTGTATGATTTTTTTTTCTACTCACATTGCTGAAATATTTTCAAGTTGTATTGACTGTCATCAGTAATCATTTTATCTGCTTCTAAGATGATCAGGCTTCCCAGGCAGAATGTAAAACTGATGAGGAGAGAGCTCCTATAAGGATGCCTTTTCAAATGATGAAGCTTTAAGGCTATGATGATGAGTAGACCATGGGGTACATTGAAACAAAGTTAGTGAGGACGAACAAATATTTCAGGGAATGAGTGCAGCTGGGGTGGTGATGCACCTTACATGCCTGAAACTGTGTGATTGAGACTTTGCATCTGTATTGATGATACAACTGCAGGTGCTTCTGTGGCACAGCCCACTCTAGCCTATGGGAATTCTTGGTAGATCCAAAGGAAGTCCACCTGCTACATGCCTAAAGTTTAGCTACAGCAAAAGGGTGCTGAGTGCAGCCAAGACAAATGATGTGACTTTCACTGTGCTTTTTCTCCAAAGGAGTAAAAAAGTATTCACAAAGGGAGTTAGTAGGGCGGGAAAGCTGAGGGTCTGTCTCAGGAGACATCTCAGGAAGTTGTGTAGGAAGCTGAAGTTGAAGTTCTTCAGAAGTTTTGGGTAATAAAGTTCTGTGTCAGTAACAGAAACTCAGTGCTGCAGCATGAGAAACAATCCATCATATTTCAAAAAAATGCTATAATATTTTAAGGATCGCCTTCAAGTGAACTCACTGTATCAATTTAAATGGGGGGAAAATGTATATATGCACAAGCATACATACATACATACATGCATACTGATATATGTGTGTGTGTGTGTGTGTGTGTGTGTTATTCTCTGTCAGCAGCACACAAAGCCATGCGGTTTTACAGAATCACAGAATATTATGAGTTGGAAGGGACCCAAAAGGATCATTAAGTCCAGCTCCTAAGTGAATGGCCAATACAGGGATTGAACCCACTCCCTTGGTCTTATTATCACCATGCTGTAAGCAAGTGAGCTAATCTCAGTTCTTTCTTATATATATTTATAAAATATAAAGTATAGTAAGGCACCCAACAAATTATGGAGGTCAGTAAATACCCTAAGACTAATTCTTTGAAATAAAAGTGAGAGGGACAGACAACATGGCAATCTGATATTTAATACTTCCATTCCTTGTGTTCAACCCACATAACTGCATCTTTCAGAGTGACAGTGACCCAAGGTAGGGATGTGACAATTTTTAAATGTGAGTCAGAAATGTCACCCTGTGTTGTCAGCTCCTTTCTTTCTGCTCCATGTGTATCATGCTTCTACCTACTGAAGGCTCAAAGCAATGTAATCTGGAAGGACCAGAAACTTAGAAACCTAATTTTGAGCTAGAATAATAGCTCTGTCAGTGAATCTTGATTTGGATGCAGGCCAGGTATTTATCTCTCCAGAATTGCATTCCCTAGTCTGGGAGTTGGGGATCATTAGAGAATCCATCAGTTACTCTATAAAGTGCTTTGCAAATGACAAATGCTTTTTATGTATGTTAAATATTAATGTAATTTAAAGGAGCTTATTGCTCTCCAGTAGAGCGCAACCTGCAGCTTATCAATTATGTGTTCATCCCACTAATGACCTGGCAGCCGACGTGGCACGTACTCACAGATTGAGACACTTCTGAGGCAAGTTTGGTTAATCCATTATGCCCTTGCTGTCTTTTGTTTCAGAAGCCCCTCTTTCTTATTCCATTTTTAATGCTGAACATTTTCTCTGTCTGCTGCTATATCTTTCAATCTCTCCCACATTCAGGGCTTTGCATTTGTGACACTGGGGTTTTTTTCATGTTGTATGAGATGTATGAGGGAAAGTGTAGTGGAGCCAACTTCAAAGCTGAGGTTAACAGGGGGTCATCTAATGTAGTCTCCATTCGGTGAAAGGATCTTAAGCAAATACCAGGTAAAAGCTTTCCCTTGAGGCCCTGCAGTGTTACTGCCTGTGTGCTCTATCTGTCCTGACCCAGAAAGTCTTTCATGCAGTAACACATTACAAGCCAAAACCAGGTTAAGGAGGTAACCCAACCTGTTCATTCATCCTCCTCCAAAACCATAAACCACCATTGTCACCATCTGTGCCCCCAGTGCTGCTCTTGTCAGAAGCCTGCAAATGGTAGTGGCAGCCGTATTTCAGAGCAGGGTTTCCTTTCCAAGGTGGGATGGCCACCTGATGGTGCTTCCCCTCCCCAGGGAAAGCTGTTGGCTTTTGGAAAAGAGGTATTTGTACATTGACATTGTCCCCATTCTGCCAAGACAAACAGCCTCAGGGCAGCTGTCTGTTTCTCCCGTGTCATGAAGAACCTGGGGATTTCTGAGGGGCGTTGGATCACAGGAGTTGATGCAGTCCATTCAGAGAGACAAAGCATGGTGGTTTCCACCAGATGTTCACCCCTGCTGGCAATGGTTCTCCTTGGGTTGTTCATTGTGCTCTCCCAACCAGCAGAAATGCTGCTCAGAAATGTTGATTGTCAATGTGTCCAAGGCCAGAGCTGTGGCCAAAATTACACTTCAAATTGTCTCTTTTAAGCAAGTTAGACCTATGCTTTGCATTCATTGGTTTGAAGAGCTAAGGAGAAAGCAAGATCCAAGACTGCAAATTAATTTCAGATAACCTAAAAAAGGCAATGAACACACTTGTTCAAGTTTTTCCTAAGATTCAAGAAAACAAGCAAAAATTACTTATTTCTGGGTTTCTTCAGCTTTAAGTAGGAGCTTTCAAATGCTGTAGTACAATATGTTTCTTCTAGTGTTTATTTCCTTTTTTGTCCATATCTGCCCCATCTCAATTTTCTGTTATCTAGACTACTGCATTTTAATTAAAAGATGCAAGTGGAACAAGCTGTCATGCTCTCCATTACACATAGCCTAATTTAAAGTGTCTTCCTAAAACAAGTTGGAATTTGTCTTTGTTGCTGCTCTAAATATATACATGCTGTCACTCACAATGTGAGGGCAGAAAGCTGTAACATAATCTGTCTAAATAAATGGTAAAATAATTAGATTTCATTTTGAAAGGCTCAGCTGTCTGAGGCCATTGGTAATTTATACTCTTTCGTCATTCCTGTATCACTCAGACTTTCTTATCATGCAGGCCACCAGTGAATGAAAACAAATGTTTCCATGGCAGCCTGTCTGTGGCATCTCTGCAGCCCTACATCAAACAGCAAATTGACGTAGGATCCAGATAAGCTGCACAACACATGGAGAAAAAGCAACTCAAAAAGTATTACTGTTAAACCCCACTTCTGAGTGAGTGGGGGTCAGCTGAGATGGGAAGGGACTGGTAAAAGTACACTGTATATGGGTATTTTTAACTCCAGTTTTCTCAGTCACGCAACTTGGGCAGTGGTTCGGTGTCCCATGCTGTGGCCACTGTTACACCTTTGTAATGAACTTCTGGTGACTTCCTCCCTGGTGGAGACCCCACTTTCTTAATGGATTTCCCCACATCCTCAAGTGACATCAGAGTAGCATGATTGAGTTTAAATCGCAAGAAGTTTTCTTTTCATACATTTGAAACCAGGACTTGTAACATGGACCAAAGCAGACTGGAGTGAACTGTTCCCTTTCTGCCCTACACAAGTATGGGCTGATAATCCTTTTTGAAGACAAAATGGACATGAAATAAATGGATTCTCTAATAGTTGAAGTAGTGCTTCTCGCATTAATTTCTCATTTTCCTGTTAAAAAGTGTGACTACATGATGCTTCCTTGAAAAATAAAGTCATTGAAGATAGTTTTAGGACAGGCTTGAAGTGTTGAGAACAGGCAGAATTATTTCTGCCCTGCCACCTCTGCCAGCAATGAAAGAGAGCAGTGGCTGCCTGTGCTGCTTTTCCTGACCTGCAAGACTCCCTCTGGAGGAAAAATCCTCCTGTGTTTCTGTATGATAGAGGGGGACCGCATGGCCCCTGGTCCCCTCCCCACACCGTCCCAGCAAGCCCTTCCCGGGGAATTTCCGTGTGTGGACCTGCCAGCCGCTTTTGCACAGGGAGTTTAATAACATCAAATTTCTCCTCGGTTTTGAGGTAGGCTTTAAGGTCAGGAAGGAAACCTTGTAATAAGATGCACTGTGCATTCTGAAGGATACAGTTTCGGTTACCGCCTGCACATTTTAATTGTTTAATGAATTCCACGCAGTCTCTTGCAAATGGCTTTACATGCGAAACTGATTATTGAATGCAAGAGGAGTTTTTTTTAATAAGTCTTTTCCTTTTGACCTACTCATTGCTTACACTTCACTTAATTTAATATGAAGACCTTTGTTTTGGGTCTTGTTTCTTCCCCAGGATATGTTTCAGTAAAAGTGGCTGGGTTGAGAGGCATCGTCGCTGTTACACAGCATGTTTTCTGTACCCAGACCCTCTAATTAGGGCTGACTTGGATTAGCCAGGGGATTCACTTAAGATCAATGTTACCTGACACATGTCAGTAGGAGTCTGAGTATTGCCTGAATATGTTTCAGCTGAATAAAGTTAATAAACAGTTCTTCTGACTTGCTTTTTCCAAATACTGTAGGCCTTTTTTTATGAGTTAAAATAATTGTCAATTCAAAAAGCATAATGATCTGGAAATCAGCACCAATGTCAAAACGATCTCATAATAATCAACTGTGAGGCTGAGAAGAGAAAGGGTTTTTTTCCTAAAGTTTGGTAATTAAAACAAAAATAAAAATGTTTGGACTCCCTTTTAGTGATTATGATTATTATTCTTATTTCACTGAAGCTAAAGAAGTCTAAATCAAAACAAGTCAGGTTGAGCTAAGCCTTTTCAAAATTCCACAAGGCAGAGGAAGTGGGACTGGAGCATTTCTGCCTTGCCAGGGCAGGCTCAGGTCCCCCCACAGCTTCCTGTGGCTGGGAACATCTGGGATGTGTGGTACTCAGGGCGAAGGTCTCTTATAACCTTGGCAGGCAGACACCTAAATCACTAGACAGATATTTTCTCCAGTTCATATGCAAGTATTTTAGAGACTGAATGAGGAACCAATTAAATTAAATTAAAACTAAGTCACTCCTTTAGATGTACCAAGTGGACAGCAGGTGGGACCTTAAATTGCGCATTTTGGCACAGCAGAGGACATGGTCACAGTCAAATGCCAGAAGCTTAAAAGAAAAAAAATTGTACACATTTTCTCCAGATCTACATTTTCTACATCTAATCCTCTTAACTAGTGCCTTTTGTTAATAGTTTATGAAAATTATTTGTGCAGTGAAATGTTGAGTTTATCAGGCAAAAATACTAATTTTGATACCTTGGAGGTGCCAGCCATTTTTCATAACATTGAAAACTATTGTGAGCAGTCCACCTACATTGAAAAATACTTTCAGCTGATCTGAAACTGCATATATTTTGGGAATAGATGGCTAGCTCAAAGTTTTCTATTGAAATAGTGCCTCTGGTTCCCTCCCCTTGGGGAACCAGCTGGACACAAGCCAGGCAACTGGAGCTTGTTCGCCATCTGGCAAAGTTTTTGAAAACTAGGTTTGATCATGCACACTCAAACTGAGGTACTGCAAGGTTCCTTGCTGGTTAATCTGTTTGCAAGAGCCCAGGAGAGGATGATCTTCCACCTGCCTTTCACTCCAGACTGAGAGATGTCTGTTGGCTCCAGGGGTCCTGTCCTTGGCACCATCCTTGCTGATGGCCTCGCCAGGGTAAGACTGCATCAGTCCCTTCGTGTTTGTCTTCTCCAGGCTTATTGCCTGGGCTGGTCTTGGCCCCAGAGAGCCTTCAGCTTCTTCCTGGAGTGCCTTGTGCAGCCAGCACCCAACCTCTGCGTGTATTTTTAATGACTGCTGGAATATAAATCAAAAAGAGTGGATGACAGGCTTTGTCTTTTCCCTTCAAATGGACACTCAAAGCCTTCTACTGTTTCTGTACAATGTGTACATTCCTCTACCTCATGCCCAACCAACACAGAAGTTGCTGATTTTCATGTCACTGCCCAGTCACGCTCCTGCCAAGCCTCCCTGCATTTTGTCATGTTTCCTGCTCTGTTTCCTTGTCAATGAAGTGCCTGCTGCTTGTTTCAGTCCCAACCGAGCTGTCTAAATTCATCAACTCTAGTTGCTCCAATTTATAGGTGCTGTCCCCACGTTTACACTTAGAGTTGCCGTTTCCAGACCCAAACTAAGTAAATCTTCACTTTATTATCATCCTCTAAATATATTACCATGTCAAAGAAAATCTTAATGCTTCATACGGGTGATTATTTTTTTTTCCAGCTGAGCCGCATGCAACACTGCTCTGCTTTTGTGTTTTCTCATCCTTGTCTGTTGATACAGTGAACAGAATATCATAGACAGGACTGGGTGGTGAAGTATCTGCTTGCAAAGCAAAGTGTTGATAGGCAGCAAGGTCTGTCTCTCATGGTTTATCTCACTCTGGCAGAAATGGTTGTGGTCTGAAGTGGATAAATCTTTGATGTAGCTTGAGAACAGGATTTGTTAGTTTTCATGAAAACCCCAGCATTGATGGTGCAATACCATCTAAGGTACCCCAAATCTAAAAGCCTGATCATCCTGCTCCCTCTTCTGCCTCAAGCGCATCTTTCTCTGCAGTGTATTTTTTTTTTCACTCCAGGCTGGCAATGTAGGTCAGAGAGAGCTCTGTGGCTTTTAAATTCATATGGCAAGATTACTCTGTAAATCGGACTATGTTGACAGTAGAGCTTTTTCAGCTGAAAATAAACAAACTGTTTATGGGGGGTTTTTTTGTCAATATATGCCAAGGACTATTTATATCTCAGGTAGTGATTGGTTCCCCTTGATATGTAGGTACTAGGCTTGTGCACAGTTAGTTAGCACGTGAGATGAGGAGAGATGAGTGTTTGCTGAGTTTATCCAAGTATAGGTAGAATAAGGAAAATATTTATAGCCACTGCTGGGAAGCTTCAGCTGCTGCATGAATCCCAAGGGACCTGCCTGAGTTACTGCAGAGTGTCTTGCAGGAGGCTGTAGGGCAATCAGGAGGCATTAAGCCAATGGATCAGCTGCATGTCTAGCTAAAATCCTAGCCCAAACAATCTGTGCTCTTAAGAAAGCTGAGTGAGGGGGTTACTTTCTCTGCTGAAAGGCCTTCATAAATGGAATACTGTTTATTATTTTATGTCATGATTTAGCAAATGTGTAAAGCTAATAAATGTGCTGAGAACAGAACTTCTAATTGAGAAATTGTGTCCACTGTTTTTATATTCATTTTATCAGAGGCTAGTGCTCATAAGCTGGTAGCAGACCTCAGCATGCAGTCTGTTGGTGCACTTGGGATGCATTTGATAATCATCACATTTGACAGGTATTTCTGTAGCCATTGTGCACGTGCAGACGTGGCTCTCACACTTCCACATCCAAAAGCATGCTCCAGACTGTTTATTTTTTATCGAGTGCCCCCAGCACGGTTGCATTGTTGTGAAAGGAGTGCTCACTGTTTTCCCAAGGATGCAAACTGTGTGGAGCACCCATCAGTACACTTAGAGATTGTGTGGTGCCAGTGCTGGTGTGATCTCTGCTGCTGAGGTAGAAGGCAAAAACCCTAATTTGGTTTGATGCCAGAACTGGGACTAGGTCACCAATCTTCTTACTGGGATTTAGCAGTCCTCTGGGGTTTTTTAGATTAGTGCTGGTTGTTTAGGATTGCCAGCTCAAATGGCATTAAAGAAGGTTGCCCCTGATAAAAACTATGTCATATTATACAATGTCATTGACATTTGCTGCAGGTATCTAACAGTTGCATAGGCAGTGTTACATATTTATCTGTTGATCTAAATGCTTGGTTAGCAGTCGACAGAGAAGGTTATTTTCAGGAATGCTAATACATTTCAATATGGTGTATTACAATAAATATCAACAAGATGCTGAATTATAGTACTGCCATCATGGGGGAAAAAAGACAGTGGTCAATTATCACTGTATGTTAAAATACCTTCTCATCCACTCTGTTTCCTTATGTGCCATCACTTATATGTGCAAGGCAGTATAAGATAGTGTTCTAAATTAAAAGGCAGAGGCAGATATGCAAAATATTATTGCAGGTTTTATTTCAAACTATTACTCTATATCAGTCACCTACTGGGATGTTTTATGAAGGTTCACGCATAAAGAAGTTAATAAAGAAATAGAACAGTTGGAGAGCTTACAATGATATGCAGCTTTCAGGAAAAGCATTTCTGTACATGAAGTAGCTTCATAATGGGGAAAAAAGTCTTTTTAATATAGCTTTTATTCAGAAAAATCTTTTTGAAATTGCCTAATTCTTAGTTCCCCCCACTTTTGGCTAAATATTTTATTAAGTAGATATTATCTGGAGTTTTGACTTGGGACATTTCCAAATACATTTTACCACTGAAGTATGGAAAACTTTTGAGAACCAAAAAATTTATGTATTTTGCTTTGAACATTTTCTTTTCTTGGAGTGTGTCTATTTTTTCCCTTTGCATCTGGAAAAAATCTCTTGTTCAATATCTCCTACATTTGGTGACCAACTGCTTACAAACTGGATGAGAGGGTTCTGTCCATCTAGGGATGCACTTATGAACATTTATGATTAATGACTGTGTGTTATATTTTGAACATTTATGTCTCCTCCTCATCCAGGGGAGAGCAACAAAGATTCTCAGAGGGCTGGAGTGCCTCTCCTGTAAAGACAGGACTGAGAGGGTTGGGGTTGTTTGGCCTGGAAAAGAATCCAGGGAAATTATTGTGGCCTTCCAGGAGTTAAAGGGGGCTTACAGAAAAGAGAGAAAGAGACATTTTACTCAGACAGATAGTGATAAGACAAAGGGGAACTGTTTTAAACTAAAAGAAGGAATATTTAGATTGGATGTTGGGAGGAAATTCCCAACATCCAATCTAAATATTGGATATTGGGAATTTCCATTACTGTGAGGGTGCTGAGACACTGGTTGCCCAGAGTAGTTGTGGATGCCCCATCCCTGGAAGTGTTCAAGGCCAGGCTGAGTGGGACTTTGAGCAATCTGGTTTAGTGGAAGGTGTCCCTGCTTATGGCAGGGGGGTGGAACTAGACGATCTTTGAGGGGACTTCCAACCCAGGCCATTGGTTTATAATGGTTTGCATATGCAGATTTTTTTCTGCAAGAAGCCAAGTAGTTGGAATAAAAAGTCAATATGAGTTAATTTCCTTTATTTTAAAGGGCTGTGTGGAAGAGGGGAGTAGGGCATTTCTTGTTTGCTTTGTCGATGTATAGCCTACCTTTGGCATACAGTGTTGCGCTGATAACTTTGGCAAAGGTTTTTTTCCCTAGGAGAAAAGACTTGAAAATGTTTTGTGGAATGCCTAGAACATGACTCGCAACACATTGAACTTTCAGATGAATTAACTGGTATTGATGCTTCTGGAGCTTCCAGTGCCATTTTCAGCAAGCACAGCAGGGGATTTAGAGACCTAAATTCCAGTGGTTAAGTCATGTCATGCTCCCAGATGCTTTTATCCTACACATTACACATGTGATATTTACTTCAGTAAACCAGAGGAAAATTTACTGATTTTCAGCCAGTTAAGACTCCAGTAAAGATTCTCTATCCTGTTTTTCTTTCTGGATTCTCCTTACTTAGCTTCCTGCTGTGAACTTCAGTTAAGAAACGAGAGATTTGAAGAAATTCAGGGGTTGTTTTCACTCCTGTCACCTTTCTGCTTCATCTTCTTTTCCCTGTGGAGAGAAAATGCAGACAAGTATAAACAGGGAAAGAGTGAATCCATTGAAAATGCAAATTACAAATATGTAGAAGTTAAATGGAGTTAAAATTTCTTGGAATGACTTTTTCCACTTATCTTCCTTGAGAAAAATAGTGATTTCTTTCTGCTGGCTTCAATCAAGACATGTTCAAAAAACGTCTTCCATGTTTGGAGATTTTCTTGCCTAAAGTGCAATGATCAGCTCCTAGAATTTCTCAGTTCAGCTCTTTGGTTCTTGAACAGCTCAAACTCTTTTCAGGAAGAACATGGGAAATGTCATGGTATGTTGATTATTATTTCATTCACAGATAAAAATGTGCTCCTTACCAGAACAACTGTGTGAGTTTAGAATCTCTGATTGACTTTCTGTAGATGGAGAAGCAATATGGTGTGGCCACAAGCTTCTCTACATTTGGAACTACAATGAACATCCACTTACAAATTTACATCTGTTTGTATCCATGTATTGTATGCATCAAATTATATACATACTTGCCTATGCATATTAACTTTTTTCATATGTGTGATGTTCATATCCCTCCCCCAGAAATGGGATTCTCCATACAAAAGTGATATTGCAGGCTTGGTCACTTTAGCTTGCAAGTAATGAGTATTTGAAGAAGTGTTTTTTTTTTTTTTTCTGGGATTTGGCATATATTTTGTATTAATGGGGTAGTTCATGAGGAAAGAATGAGAAATTGTGTTGTCAGGAGGTTGGAATTCAGCGACTCAGAGACTCAGCTGGGGGAATTTTGTTAAGAGAGTGCTCTCTGTGGTGAGTACAAAGTATTCCTGACAACCAGTTAATCATTTTCACTTGTTTGTGTTGCAAGAATAATTGCAGAAGCTGCAACATGGGAATGGAGAAGCTTCCCTTGCTTATGCTTCTTATTTGTTGCCATAAGCATTTTAGTATATGGTGTTTTACTTGTATTTGCACATAGGAGACTACCATGCAGGCCACGCAGTGTAGAAAATGAAAGTATCAACCAAATTAAATTGCAAAAAGTAATTTAAATTGTAACAGGAAAATGAACTAAAATCAGTGGTCTGCACACAATTGGAATCTTCTTCATCAAAAAAAATTTGAAACATTGGAAAGGAAAAAAAAAAATAGCTAATTCTTTCCCACCAGAAGGAAGAGGGGAAAAGGAAGAGGTTAGTACAGCCACATGCCAAAATACATTACAGCATGCGAGGCTAGAGCCAGCCCACACATTTATACAGTGCATTGTTGAGATCCATTGGAAAGTGCAAATGCTAATTAGGAATGTGAACCAGATAACCTCAACATCACTTCGAGTCCAATTATTCGTACTGGGATTTCATGATACTGATCTGTTTGTCCTTATTCCAACAATCCTGCCTAACTAGAGTTATTACAGTAATTGTATGGAGTTGGATGCCAGGCTGGAGCTAGTGTGACATTGCTCACTGGCAGCTTGGCAGCTTTTCCCAGGAAAGCAGCAAGGTCATTTGCATATGTATTTGTGCAGAAAGTTACATGCAAACTCATCCCTTTTAAATTCCAGGTCCGCAGCTGTGATACATTTTCATCCTGCTGTGCTCCTTGACTGGTCAGGAAGGGAAGTGGAGTTTCAGTTCATCAGGCTGTCCTGACCTTGTGGTTACTGTGCAGTGGAGTTGATGGTTATTGGTGGCAAGAATGAATCCTGTTATAGATGTCTGGCTGAAGAACTCTGTTCTCACTTTGTGTTTTCCCTAGCACTGCAAAATTTGGTCTGAATGTGATCCCTTGTAATTGATTCCATGCTGCAAGCAGCCCTTACTCAGCGTTCTGCACCCACACGAGACTGCAGCATTGAAAGCCAAAGCAGAACCGCCCCAAAGTGCGTCACTTTGGAGGCTGCAATGGTTTTCATTTCTAGGAAGCAGAGAGGGCTGCTTGCTGCTCATCAGCTCCTCATCCTGTTTCCCTGTCAGTGAGAGGAGGGTAATCTGCTAGTGAGCAAAAATAGAGCTTTGAGAGTAGACCAACACTCTGTGCTGTAATCAGACACTGAACCCCTTGGCACCTGGGGAGGTGCACAGGGATCCCAGTATCATGGCTGTGCTGGTTCAGAGGGGCTGGAGAGACCCCTGATGTGAGCAGGGCAGTGGCCAGGCCAGGGAGCAGGTGTGGTCAGGCCAGCTGTGGCATTGCCTGGCCAATGCCTTGAAACCCTCTGAGAACAGAGGCTCCTTAGCCGTGCTGAGCTGCCAGTCCCAGAATGGCACTGCCCCTCCAGTGAGAAATCTGTCAGGCAGAGGGCTGGGTTCTGTCTGAAAGAAGCCTGAGTACTGACAGGTCCTCAGCATGGACAGCTCTAGCTGGCATAGAGCTAGGAAAGATGGCTGGTCCTGTAGGTTGGAGGTTACCCAACAAGTGAAAGTGGGTCATTCAGGGTGAGGGGCAACAGAAGAGCCTCAGGCTGCGTTATCAGGGTGGGTGCCAAAGTGGCCTGCAGGAAGACTGCAAATGATTGTGTTTCAGGGACAGGGCAGGTTTGCCAAACCAGGAGCCACAGCAGCTTGAAGACCTTTTGGAGAGGTGGTGCCTCCTGGCATGGGGCAGCTAAGCCTACTGCCCTTCATAGAAATAAAATTTTTCTATTGGAGGTGGCAGATCTGAATCCTCATAAATTTTCCTCTGGCACAACTGGCTTCCAGCCTGGGACACACGATCCAACACATAACATTTTAAATCTTCCTGATGTCTTCCTTATATGTTACTGACTCCCAAAGGAATTTTCTGGAGTCTTACTACCACCTGTAGGACAAGGAAGTTGGCATCATACCTTTGTATTAAGTTGTTGGTTGCTCATTTTCGATGTAATTTTCCTCGTGGCTTAACACAGTACAATAACATATGGGTTTGGTAGCTGGGTTGGCACAATACAGGGGTTTTATTACTCAAGAGTCCTGATGGGCAAAAAGGTGAACAGAAGTCAGTGATGTTCCCTGGCAGCACAGAAGGTCAGTGCCATCCTGGGCAGTGTTACCAGCAGGCCGAGGGAGATTATCCGTTCCCTTTTCTCAGTCTCAAAGTGCTGAGTCTGATTCTGGGTTTCCCAGTACAAGGAAAAATGAACATACTGGGCAGAGTTCAGCAAAGGGCACAGATATGAGGAAGGCCCTGGAGTATGTCTTTTATGAGGAAAGGCTGAGAGCTGGAACTGTTCAGCCTGGAGAAGAAAAGGCTCAGGGGGATCTTAGTAATGTGTATCAATATCTGATGGGAGGAGTGAGGAATACAGAACCAGAATGTTATTTGTAAATTTTTGCTACAACAGGAGACAAAGGGCACAAATTGAAAGACAGGAATTTCCATTTAAACAGAAGAAAAAAAAATCACTATGAGGGTGACCCCCGCAGACTGTGCAGTCTCCATCCATGGAGGTATTCAAACCCAAGTGGGCACGATCCTGACCAATCTGCTTTAGGTGGTGCTTCTGGAGAAGGGAGGATGGACTAGGCAATCTCCAGAAGTGCCCTCCAGCCTCAGCCATCAGCAGTTCTGTGATTACCATACAGCACATAGTTTGTGGCTGAAGTGATAACAAAAACTTGCGTTTTGTCATTTTGATAATATTTGCTTATTATAAGTACTTTGCAGCTCATGAGTTTAATCATAATAAAGGAAAACTTTTTTATTATTGTTCTGCATTAAGAAATGCTGAATTTTGTATCTAAATTTTTGCCAATGAGACTTGATAATAATGTTGTTATTGACTTGATAATAATGTTGTTATCCAGGCAGAGCAAAGGTGGAAGCTCTTGAATTTTTGAGTTCTTCACTCTCTACTCTGTTCACACAATATTGGTCTGGTGATCTTGTAAGGTGATGGGGGTATGGTGGAGGAATGTGGGCTGAAGAAGATGATGTGGGAAGATTTGAGCATGGTGCAGAAGCCCATTAGGGGACAAGAGAGCCTTTTGTGACCTTCAGCATCCCAAGGAAGGAGCAACTTAGCATCAAAACTGAGGAGAAGCTGATGAGAAGAGAGTCTGCTTCTCCTTATGTGTGAGAATTGCTGGCAGGCACTGGCTTGCCAAGTTTGCTGCTGCTGGCTCCTTTCACTGGGAACTTCACCAGGAGGCTGTTTATTCCCATTCCAGCTTCAAGAGAGAGCCATGGCCTTTATAGACCTGCAGGGATGAGGCTGTGAAAAAACATAACGTTTTTGCTCCCAGACCTTTGTGTTCATTTATACCGTTTAATCTGTGTCTTGTATCCCTTCTGTTTACTTGATTTCCCAGAGCTTAAGCAAAGTGTCTTTTTTCACATCTGCACATT
This sequence comes from Ammospiza nelsoni, assembly GCF_027579445.1. Classification (NCBI taxonomy): domain Eukaryota; kingdom Metazoa; phylum Chordata; class Aves; order Passeriformes; family Passerellidae; genus Ammospiza; species Ammospiza nelsoni. The sequence continues at coordinate 104,118,633 of NC_080633.1, forward strand.
TCCTTTCATCCCATTCATGCCTGAAAAATATCTAACGATATTTCTAGTGGATTCTAGTGTTTTTCAGAGCTGGTGTCCTCTAACAAGCTAACCTGCTTGTTTTTCCCAATTTGGTATAACTACTTAATTTGTTAACAAGTAGAAGAGCAAGAAATTTGTCAAATGCAACATTGCTTGCTTACAGCAGAAATGTGAGCATTTTGGCTTGAAGTTTCTGAGTTGCTTCCTCTCCACACACTAGTATTAAGATCTTTTTTGTCTGCCTCTTTCTCTACAGAGAGCACCAAGTATAAAACCAGCAACCTCTCGTTACCTACTTTCAAGTTCAGGGCGTGAAGAATTAACTAAACATTTGTTTTGACACTATAAAGGAGCTGGGGCATATTTGCGCTTCCTACTTACAGCGTGGAAAGCATGTGACACACAGAACAAGGCCCTAGAGCTGTTTGCTCAAATAATGCTGGAAGGCACAGTAAATGAAGTTACAGGAATACACTTGTAATGCACTTCTGGGCCTGGTTTTCCTTCCTCAGCTGGAGAACATTTTTTAGGCCACGCTTCAGTTTCTCCATTGATAAAATGTAAAGGATGTTTTCCAGTGACCTTTCCAATATACCATTTGAATACCAGTAAAAATACCAAATTTAACACAAATTAGATTACACTGCAAAACTCCCTTCATCATCTCTTGTGATGTTTTCACTGGATGTTAGGCAGCAACCCTCAGTTCTTTCCTTTTTTTTCTCTTGGCTTACTTAGGACTTCTAAAATAGTTTGAGGCCGGCATTGGGCTCCATGGGTTTGCTGGCATAGCTGTGTCAGCTTGGATTTTGAGCTTCCCTCTCCCAGCCAAGGCTGCTGGGCTGGAAGTGCAGTCCGGGTGCAGCTCTGTTGGCAGATGCATGTAAATTTGGAGGTGGCATTCTCTCCTCTTTTTTGTCAACTGCCTGCATTGCCTTTGAAGCAAGTAGTGTGTTTCCAGTCTGGTTCTAGCCACCTACAGAAAAAGAAAACGCTGTGCTGACATCAACTAAAATATTTATGTATGTGTGTGGTCAGAATAAAGTGGAGAGATTTTTCCTTTAGCTGAGTTGCACTTTGGGAAGCAGGCAGTGATGAAACACAGCGATAAATATGGCCCAAATAATTTTGAATTGTTTATCGTAGTTAATGAATATCAAAGTTGGCATGTGTAGGTTATAAAGAGGATGTTTCTGTCTGTTTGGTTTTCTGGAGGGTTATTTTCTCAATTTCACATACAACACTGAGAAGCAGCATGACCTGAATTTTTACTGTCCAGTATGATAGATACTATGAAGCTTCTGCTAAGGGCTCTAGATGTTGACAGTGAGAGGCCTTCTTATCTGACATGCCAGCAGTAAAGAAGGTTACTGGGGCACTGGAAAGCTGTTTTTTGCCCAGCTGCATTCCCAGTCAGATACCAGGCTCTTCTCATGATTTCCATGGATGGCATAATCACGTTTCCCTGTGTGATGACAAAAATGGGTCCTGAAATCAGTCCACACTGTTACCAAAGCAAAAAGTATGTCCATGTTTGGTTTTTCCTCCAGTGGATTGCCCCGCCAGTCACAACTCTGATAGTCCATGACCAGGAATATTTTGTACTGCTATTTGTTGCTACTTGCACACAAAGAATTGCTTCAGTTTGCAAAGGTGTGACCTCATCATGCTCTTGAAGCTGGAGTTTCTCAAAGACAGAAGAGATTTTCCTACTGGAAGTTGAAATATGACATATATGACTTATTTCTAACTCTGCAAGAAGACTTGAGGTTTTAGGAAAAGAGGATTTGCCCCACTCAGCAGATTGTTATGAAGCTCCAGGTCAATAGGTTGGAAAGATGGATGCATTGATTTGAATCATTTTGAGGTTACTGGTTTGACAGAAAAGATGTTATTTTAATATTTTGCAAACTTATTTTTAAAAGTGTTTAAAACTTATTTTAAAAGGTGTTATTTTAAAATTTTGCAAACTTAATCATCTTTTTGTTTGTTTTCTGTTATTTCCCACAGAAACGTTCCAGAGGTCAAGTGCTATTTGACAAAGTGTGCGAGCATCTGAACCTTTTGGAAAAAGACTACTTTGGGCTAACATACAGAGACACAGAAAACCAAAAGGTAACCCACAAAAATGCAGATGGCCTTTGGCATGTGAACATCAGAACTCCCTGAGACACTCCCCAGACAGCTGTAAACAATCCAGAAGGTGGTTTTATCTTCCTTGCCAAGTTCCATAGACACAGTTTGAGCAATGGTCTTTTTGCGACTTTACTCCTCAAGAGCATCTCCTGTGCTTCCCTGGGTTCCCTCTCTTTCGGCAATTTATGACATAGAAAATATTAATCATAGAGCTGGTGCTCTTTCTAGTATGATATATTACTTTACTGTCAAGATGAAAGTCAGATTTACACTTATAGATACACTGCAAAACATATCGTACTAAAATATGGCTTAATAATAGTGATTGGGACACAAATAGGCAGGGGATGTCTGACTGTTCCTGCTAACTGCCAAGATAAGGGAAGGCTTTAAGCCTTGACTTCATCTTAGCATTATTGTTGATTTGACTAAAGACATTAGTCTTCAGAAGCAGTTAGTAGCAACAGTGAATCACATTCTGCTGTCCCGCATTCCAACTTCCATATGAAACAAGCTGTGTATTACAAGTGTTGAAGATATCTAATGTGAAGGTGTTTGGGACATGGTACCATGAAAGAGAGAGTATCAAAAAATAATTTAAAATATGTTGTGTTATTTTGGCATTTTAAGATAAATATTTTGACAGAAACCAATACAAAACTTCTTAGAAATATGCACAGTAGATCAGCAGAGCTCATCAGCTGAGGATATTTTGTGCTTTGTGAAGCTTGAAAGGGCTTCCCTGATGGAGCTGGTGCTTCTACTACTTTTTTAGCTGTTTATGCCTTGTGGGAGCAACAGTTGTGTTTTCTAGGCTTCCTTTTGTTTCAGATATATATGATATTAAATAAATCAATCTTTTTGTTTCTTTTTTCCACTTTCTTTACAGACTTCTTTGTTTCTAATTCAGAAAATCACTTAAGCAGATACTTGGTCCATGCCAGCACAAGATAATGCCCTAGCATGTGCTTAGTTTTGAGTTTTGAGAAAAGCTAGGCAGAAATCTAAGTGCATTTTCAGATAGGTATGCTTTCCTGTGGGAAAGAAAAGCATGGATTCATTATTAACACGTGGTTTAGAAGCACTAAATATTTATAGGTCACCAGTTACTTTACAGAGCTGAACAGTTAAAAGAACAGCTGCCTGCCACCCGTTTTATTGATCAATAACATGCATATTTTTAATGTCAAAGTACTTAACAATTCGTCTCCATCCTCTGCACATAACTTTCAGCCAGACAACAACATATGTGCCCACATCCCATGTCATCTTTGTAAACAGAAACCCTAATGTGTCTTTAATTTCTTGGTGCATAATGTGCTTTTGTGCTCAGCAATAGCTGGAGATCTTCAGGCTCAGGTTTTGCACCACAGAGCAGGTTTGGACAGCTGCAAACTGGTTGTTTTTGTTGGGGAGGATTGTTGTGTTCTGCTTGTTTGGTATTTCTTTAGTGTTTTATTGTCTCTGGTACATCTGTTTATCTTTCTTTGGAGAAAGTGGAACTTTCCTGGGGAAAGTGAACTTTTTGTTCTGGGCTCTGACGCATTTTAAATATTAATTTGATTCTCTTAGAGGTCAAGAAAGCAGAGGCACTGAGACCCCAAGCTGCTGTGTGCCTCCTCCAGAGGGATTTCATCTGCTCCTTGGCATCTCTGGGGTACTAACACATCGCTGGGATAATCCTCCGCCTCCTCAGCAGGGGTTTTGTCTTGCATAGTCATTGGGCTCTGCATGGTGTGGATGGGGGGCAGAGGTGCTGTGGTTCTGCCTCTGATTTTCCCTGGAGAGCCCCTCATGCCCATGCTGCATTGCAAACATCCCTACTCTGCACTTGCTTATCCTCTAGCAAGTCTTTTCAGCCTTTACAGGACTGGAGGAAAAAAAAAACTATCAAAACCACGTCTTTTTAACAAGCTTGTAGAAATTCAATTTTACCTGAAAATACTCTGCAAAAAGATCTCTGTGGTTTTATTTTACCAAATCCTATTTTTTATTCTTTTATTTCAAATCATTCAGGCCCTCAAAGTCTGTGAAGGATAATGAAATTCCTGTTTATACCCAGGGCCACATCTGGAAAGTTAGTGTTAGCCCTGCCTACTGCTACCCCAAGGAGAAAGGAGTGGCAGAGCTTCACATGTTCTAGCTTTGACTCATAGCACTATTTAAAAAATAACGTTTATTGTGTTTTCTACTTCAAATTGAAAAAAGGAAACATTTTCTTTGCAGAATTGGTTGGACCCTGCCAAGGAAATCAAGAAGCAGATCCGAAGTAAGTTTGTTATCATTGCCCCCTTCTACACGTCTCCCCATGGGGACAAAGCATATTTCACAGTCATCTTTTGTATCCCAAGTCTTTAGCAAAGGAATTATGTACATCCTTTAGATTTTTTATGCTAGGATGATGGTAAAGCATTACTGATGCTCACAACATGTGAACTTGTGTTGCTGAAAACAACTTGACATTAGCAGTGATGCAAAATCCTGAAATTTGACATTAAGCAATGTAACCTTAGGGACTAGGCCATGTATTTGAATTATTTCTTGCATTACTGATATTTATAACATATGCAGAAACACTGTTCATGCCCCATACTGAAATAATTCACTGATGCAAAATATTACTCTAAAATACTTTTTCTTTCTTCATTTCAGAAGATTGATCTCTCTTCCAAAAATGACCATGAGGTTTCTAATTCACTTTAATCTTTTTAAAAGCTCAATTGTTATAACTAGGCATCTAGTTATAAACTTAGTATAAGTTTCTACTAAAAGCAAAAATCTGTATTCTAAATCTATATTTCTATTTCACTTTGTGGCTTCATATATTAGAAATTCAAAAACCGCTCAAAGGAAAACCTTTTTGAGACTGCTGGGTTCAAAACTAGACTTGGATTTTTTTACTTCCCCTCACTTTTAAAAATTTACAAAATGTCTATGTGTATGGCTTCTGTGGGCAGAAAAGCTCCAGTAAATTTTTTTCTTTGCACATTTTGTAAATGACCTCTTCTAGCACTTTTGCTTCCACAAACAAATGTATCTGGTAGTTCACACTAATTGGATAAAGACTGGCAAAGAAATCCCTTCCCTCTTCAAGATTAAAAGGGTTAATTTACACTGGTGGGAAAATTTCCCCACTTACTATGAGCAACTTCCCCTTTCCTCCAGTATTATTTTCATTACAAGTAAGTGATCTGCAATACAAAGTAATGTAGATTTGCCTTTTTTAAGTCTCTTGAAGGGATGGATCTGGAGGGGAAGGTGCTTTAGACCACAATGAGTCAGTTTACACAGATGGTCAATGCAAGTAAAGCAGCTCAGCTCCCCACCACATATTTGAAATGCATTTAATAGTTACCCAAGCCATGAAATAGACAATGAAAGGTTGTGGCACTGGGAGATTAAGCAGGGCAGAAGCGTCTCATCTTGGACTTGAGGCAGTGGACAGTGTTGTTTGCAGAAAATGACAATAATAATTTCCTTTCTCTTTACAATTCATCCCAGAAGTTTGGAACAGGCCAACAGTGGAAAGGCAGTGCTGTTACCCATAATACTTTCCAAAGCATATATATAGTCCTGCTAAACTGGCTGAGTTGTACAACGTGCAGACCACATTGCTGGGACTTCATCCCAGTGTTTGAGAAAGGTTCACATCCCGTTAGTTATATCCCACTAACTTGCACAGTGTTAGGTTTTATTCCAACCCTGTAAATATGGGGTGAAGACTGCTTACTCCTCTATCTTAACCATCTGTGCTATTATGATAGGCTTTATCATAGGTTTGATGTATTTTTTGTGCCAAGGAATAGATTCACAGGCCATGGTCCCTTCCATCTGTTGTGGAACCAGGTGTCACCTCTGGCTGCATTCCCACCCTGAGGATGGTCTACTCTTTGCTGGGACCATGCCCCATCCTTGCTGCCAGCCAAATCTTCCTTTCATTGTCTTTTATGTCCCAAGAAAATGGAAAAATTCCTAGAATCAAGGACTCCAAAAGTCTTGCCAAGAGCTGAACTCCTGATGGTTAACAACAAAACTCTTCTTGCACATTCATGAAATCATTGAATCATTTGGGTTGGATGGGACCTTAAAGATCACATAATTTCAACCCCTGCCATGGGCAAGGACACCTCCCACTAAACCAGGTTGCTTAAAGCCCCATCCAGCCTGGCCTTGAACATTTGAGATTAGATGTGTGGATAACCAAAGTGGATAGGATCTGCCATGGGATAAAATTTCCTTGTTGCTTGTAAGAACAGTGTGGTTTGGGGTTTTGTTATTGCTTTTCATTTGCATTCAAGTCATGTGCTAGTGTAACCTAACCCTTTTTTTTTCAGAACAGCTTCTAAATTTACCTACCATGTTCAACTCTATTTTTAAATCTCGATATAATTTTTTTTTACAACATTTAAAGCTAACACTCCAGAAATAATTTTGCCAACTCTGGAGATAAAAACCAGTATCCATCTCATGGGTCAACTAAATTTAGTGAAATGATTAAATAAGAATTCCCCAGTGCTATGTACTTTTGCAGTCATACTCTGTGTTTGTCCTTGCAGTTTTGTCTGCACAATAATTTATGTCTGCTGAAGAAAGGAGCTATGTGCTGAGGCAGCACGCTGAGAGGATGCTGTGAGCTGATTTGGGCAGCTAGACCTCAGCACATCACCCTACTCCAGAGCCCATTCTTACTCTGGCTTGCGGTCTCTGTGCTTTGGGCTATTGGTTTTTAAAACTTGTACAGACTGTGTGGTGCTTACTTTCAATAAACATTGTTCTCACACTGAGAGGTTTTTTTAGTATTAGTAATAAATTACTGCTCACTCAGAGTCCTCACTTCCGTGGAAATCCTGCTAAATAAGTAAAGAAAATCTGATCTAATACACTATCTTCAGTATGATGTGTGGGAAAAATATTCTAAAACCTGTTCTTATTAATTGCTTGTCTGGGATATTTTTAAGTCCGCTGGTGATTGAATAGCATGAGCATCTCTGTTTGCATTTGCAGTGTACTTTCAGTCAATCTGTGTTTTTTTCCAGGTGGTGCTTGGCAGTTTGCATTTAATGTGAAATTCTACCCTCCAGACCCTGCCCAGCTATCTGAAGACATTACCAGGTGTTTTAAACATTAAATACCTTTTAAGAAGTGGCTTAAAAGCTGTTCCTGGTAGCACTTACACTCTAATTATACAAGAAAAGAAATGTTTTATATTCCAATTGTCTCTCTTTTTCATATGAGCTTATGGAAAATATGCAATACTTTGACAAAAAAGATAGTGTGAACAGTGTCTGTCCTCTGTGTTATGAAGTATTTTGTGTAGTTTAAGCCTAATCCCCAGATTTTTCAATATGTAAATTCCTTTGAGTTGATTTTAATCTTCACAAAGATGCCTGATGCCCATTTTTGCATATATAGTGGTAACAAGTTATTACTGTAAGTAAAATCATGACTATGAAAGGAAAGAAGTGAGATAATGTTGTGGTTTCGTGACCATACTGAATCCAAAACAGAGCAAACACTGTACCAGCTACTTAGGGAAAAATGAACTCTCTCCCAGCTGAAGCCAGGATAGATGAGAATAAGCATGCATATGCAAATTTTGTGTATCATTTGACAAAGTGAGCAATCGATGTGCATGGAATAGAGAATATGGTGGTAATTAATAGCTGTTCCCTTCTCTTCAAGTCGCTCAGCTCTGCACTCTACACCTCTGCTCTTTGGTTTTGTATTCACATTGCAACCACACCAAAAAACCCAAAACTTCACCTGATTTCCTCCTTGGAAGGAGGCACAAAAGTTTTGATCCGTGATGAGTTTTTGTGCCATCAGCAAACTGTTTCTCAGCCTGTTGCAACATTTGGCAACCTTTGAATATTTTTAACCTTCAGTGTTTTGTGGACTACTTGATGCTTTTAAGGTAGCATGAAGCCTTTAGCCTTGATCAGGGTCCCCTGTGGTAGGTACTGTGCAGAAAGCCAGTGTGCCAAGAGTTCACAATTTAACAGAGGACTTCCAAAGGAAAGGATTGCTTTATTCCTCTTCAGACTCCTAAATTTCCCCTGGGAGCTCTGCCTTTGCCACCAAACCAATGCTCTTCACTTTTTTCTGTTTTCATGTATCTGGTGAAACCTTCCATTGCATATTTCTGTGATTTTAACAGCACTTACTGTTTCAATGTATTATTGAGAAAGCACAACATGTTGCTAAAGAGACACGTTATGTTTTTTGAAGACTTGGAGTTGTCCTATTCTGAAATGAACACTGTGTGAGAGATTTAAATATTTTTTTCTTATGAAAGAATTATCAGGTAGTTTTATATGTAAGTGATTTATGATAGAAAACTAGTATGATGAATGGGTATTTCTTCATCTAGCTCACTAAACAAAGTAATACCTTTATTTAGAGATCTCCATGCTGCTGTATAAAGATAAATCAGGTGTTCCTACTGGTAAATTAGGCAAGAGCTCGGGGTTCTGGGAGTTCTGGGATTGTTTTTACAAAATTATTATTGTCCTTGTGAATGGCTGAAGATCTCTGGGCTTGGCTGTCTGCAAATGCCTGTTGGAACTCTTTCCAGTGCTCGGGCAGTGCTTTGGAGGCAGCGGTGCAGGAGCCCTGTCTGAGCCGCTCTGGTGCTCCCCTGCAGGTACTACCTCTGCCTGCAGCTGAGAGATGACATCGTTTCGGGCCGGCTGCCCTGCTCCTTCGTCACGCTGGCCCTGCTGGGCTCCTACACCGTGCAGTCGGAGCTCGGCGACTACGACCCCGACGAGTACGGCAGCGACTACATCAGCGAGTTCCGCTTCGCGCCCAACCACACCAAGGAGCTGGAGGACAAAGTGATCGAGCTGCATAAGAGCCACAGGTAAGCACGGAGCAGCATCAGTGTGAGCTCCAGCCTGCTTCAGGTTCCATCTTGGTGCATCAGGAGATGTTAAATTCTGCAGTGGTGTACTTAAGATTTTTCCGGCAAGACTCCTCTGCATGTCTGTGGATAGAGAAGAGCTTTGCAGTGTGTGAGTTAGCAGGGTCTGCACTAGAGCTGTGGCTCTGTGAGGTACCCAGATACATAAAAGGTAAAACTATACTTCTGACAGGCTGAAAGTGTTTTCCAGCTGCTGGATTTTCTTTTGGATTCTGTTTCCTTAACATTTATGCTAGAACTGGTTACTTTTCCACAGGGGAATGACACCTGCAGAAGCTGAGATGCATTTCCTGGAGAATGCCAAAAAACTATCAATGTATGGAGTAGACCTCCATCATGCCAAGGTATGTGCTTTGGTTCCTTCACTGGCCATGTCTCCTGTGGCATAGTGCTTGGATCTGCATAGGCTCCCTGATTAATTTTTTCTTGTATTTTTGAGACAGAGATGACTCATGTGTCATGAGGAAAGGTGGACTCATGAAATAAGCATAAATATATCTTTTAACCATAACATAACTTATCCTATAGATTCAAAGATGTTGCACATCAACTTTCATGTATCCTTGAGGAAAATACTGATTGGATGAGGTGATGAAGGAGGATTTTAGAAGCTGTCCAGAGAGTGGTGAATTTTCTTTTCATTCAGCTACATTTTCCAGTTTAGTAAGGCCAACCATGCTATCTTAACTGGATAGCAGATCATTTTTATGCTGCAAAGGACTTTAAAGCAATTATTTAGCTGTGCTGGAAACCTAATCAGATTGATGATAATGGGGAGAGAGCAGCTTGTCTCTTTCCTGAAGTGTGGTTGTTGCGGTTGACAGGGAGGGCAGTAATTCTCCTGGAAACATTCTCCCATGATCAAGTAGTTTCTCTAATCATCAGCAGACTAAGTTATGAATAAAACATGGTCATTCTTACTGTGGCTGGAGAGAGTCACTTATTAGCCTTGTATTGGTTGTCGAATTTTTGGTTTTAAGGTTTTTTTCCCAAATAAATAATTACTATTGTTTTCTTCACTCTTCAGAGTAAGACTAATGGATTTTAGCATTTTTGAGGTTAGCAAGCATCCTTGGCAAATGAATATGGAACCAAAGAATCCTGCCTTGTGGAGGGAACTGCATTTTCTCTAAAGGTCAAGTTATTGTGAGCTTGGTTTTTTGCTGCTGCAGCTCCTTTCAAGAATTGAGATAAATTTGCTGCTTGGATTTTGAAAGAGCCTGCAACGGTGTCCCTGGGGCATTTCATAGGAGCTGTACATGTGTGTTACAGAATTCAAGGCAATCTTTTGTGTTCTGTTAATTGCCTTCACTGAAAATGAAGAATCTGAGTACAGCTCAAGGGGCAACATCTACCAGGAGGGATGCCACTGCCTTCCCTGTATCCTGCAGATACACACTCTGTCTTGAGGCACATTTGGAGCAGGGAGATATGGATTGGCAGATGTCACAATGCAAAGAAGTCCAAAAACCAGCAACTAAATGGATTACTTTTTTAAAAAGTTACAGGCTTTGTTTCTGAAAATTTTACATAACATAGCATTAAGGCCTAAGTGTTTTTTCAGAATATTACAGAAAAGCTGTGAATTTTAAGATAAGATATTATTAAAAAAAGATTTTATTTATTCTTTCCTGAAAAAGTATTAGTATCCTGGTTTGCTCTTCTTTTTTTTTTTTCAAATTGAAAGACTCAGAGAAAAGTAGAAAAAGTAGAAAAGCTAATCTCTCTCCAAACTGATGCTCTTTATTTTAAAAAGCTGCAGTGATAACCAAGATGTGCCTGTCTGTGGGTTAAGGAAACCTACAGTCATCTTGAAGCCTGAACTGAAGGTGGGAAAAATAGACTCTGCGTGAGAAGTCATGTTTAGTTTTAATTAAGTCTGCCAGTGAGATTTGATGATGTCAGGCTAAGGGACAAGTATCTGTGCATGTCTTTTGGAAGTCATGCCACAGCAAATGTCTCTATGTAAATGTCAATTCATTAAGGTTGTGCCAATATATTCAATGTTGGACTCTCCAGCTCAGATTAAAATGAGTTCTCAGTTATAAAATGCAAGGCTGTGATGAAAAATATGTTCAAATAGACAGACTTGTCCTCTGGGCTGTCACCATTCTGAGGAGGGCCACCCTATCTGTATGCAGAGCTAGAGGGATGTGCTTTGGACATTACAGCTAAGAGGTTCCTGTCCCATGTAACTACATGGCTCCTGAAAATAGCCAAATTCTTTTATTCAGGTTTCATTTTGCAATAGAAGTAGCATATTGGAAAACAGTCTCTGACACCAAGTAACAGAAGTCTTGAATAAACTTAGATTTGTGGTGATGATGGAGATAAGGGAAGAAGGTATTTCTCAACAATTTCTGAGAAAGTGTAAAAAATGATGAAGTTGCTTGCACCTGCAGAAACGTGCCATGTATGAGCACACTTGCATTTCAGACATTCACCAGGCGGTGTGATAATTGCAATGAGATTTTTTATTTTAGAATTGTTCAGGGTATTTAGATATTGCTCTTTGCTTAGGAAAGTGAAACTGAAGTACACTGAAAAAAAAATAGCTTTGTCATTTCTGTAGTGCCTGATGGTGATACCACACATGAGCTGTATTTAGAAAAAATCTATCTTTAGGTGGTGGTACCATCGTTGTTGGAACATATGTCCTCTATTGATGTGTTTTCTAACCCTGGAGTGACTTTGTGGCACTATTTCTGTGTTGTGATTTTAAAACTTTTTTTTTTCATTTCAAGCTGTGCCGTAACTGTTTCATCATGACTGACCACGCATACTATTGTGTTGGTCTTGAAATGTAATCAGATTTTCACCAAGTGCTTAAAAGATGGCTGGTTGGGAAAACTAGAGGAAAATTATGAATTCCTTTCATAAGAGGTTGACATCTTCATAGCTTCTGCGTTCAGGTTTTTGTGACTTTAAGTTATTGAAAAACAATTTGTGAAGAACTCAGTACTTTGAAGTGGATTCTTCTTTACTCTATCAGTACTAGTACTTTAGCTAAATGAAAAAACAGTGATAGAAGATAGTAAGACAGTGAAGATTGGTTTTAGACTATTTGAAGACTTCTAAAGGAAAGAAAAATCTATATTTCTTTCTTAAAAAAACGAATATTTATGGGTATGTTCTGATAAGATTGTGGACAAATCTTTTGTGTAGTGCTATTGTGTCTGAGCTACAGCCTCCTGGCAAACAGGTTATAGCACAGTCACAGTCACACACTTTTAAAAAATAATCCTTTCTGGTCCAAATGCCCAACTTTATGCCCACTGGGCATTTCAAAGTGAAAATACTGAGCAAAGATGCAAAAGCATTAAAGAAATTAGCAAACTTGCTAAAGCCACCTACTAAAGGTGAGCAAACTACAGAAGAAAAATTTATCTAAGGATTCACAAGGCTTAGTCATGGAGATGAGTGATACCAGGAGAAGTAAATTTTTATGCTGTCATACTTACTTTCAATCTGTTATTTATGCTAATAACACTTTTTTTATTATGCTAATAAAGCTTTGCTATATGATTGATGTATTTCTTTTAATGACATCTAAAATTTTCCTCCTCCTTTTGGAGTCTTTGGTAAATATAAGGAAACATTGGAAACCCTCAGTTTCCTTCACCCTGCCCAACCTTACTATTGTTTGCATGAATGCGTTCAGTGAGGAGGGTAATGCTCAGAAATCAGGTCACTACAGCTGATGCATTAAAAAGACGTAGCTCAAATAGAAACACAGGATACAGGAATCTGTAGTACTGTAGGATGCAAGGATAGAAATGCTCAACAAAGTGCATTGCTTGCTGTTCCAGGATTCTGAAGGAGTGGAAATCATGCTAGGAGTCTGTGCAAGTGGACTCTTAATATATCGAGACAGACTCAGAATAAATAGATTTGCCTGGCCAAAGGTTTTGAAAATTTCCTACAAGAGGAACAACTTCTACATCAAAATCCGACCAGGGGAGGTAAGGGCATCCTGGCTCTCTTAAGTGGATGAGCCTCTTGAGAAAAAATATGTTTTTACTGATTTGTTGATTTGTTTTGTCTAATAAGCTTTTAACACTCCTCTCCATTTATATTTCCTAATTTATGCTGATTTTCCTAGGAAAGGTTAGGTACACGCTTTCTTTAAGATGCAGCTAAAAAACAACTTTGGTGGTTTTCTGTTTACATCCATGAACTAATGTAAGAAATAAATATGGCCATTTGCACTTAAAAATTTCATCTATATCATGAATACTTTGGGCATTTTAGTAGCATATTGCTTATTCACGGAGAGCTTGTTATCCTCCCTCATGTTGTACATGCAACTGGCATTTGTCTCAGCCACTAAGAGATGTAGACAGGCCATAGCAACCTTTATAAACATATAGGACCAGTATACTTGCAGCATTTTGGGTAGCTGCACACATTAGCCCTCCCAGGCCCGCCGGAGCTCCTGTGCTGGCTCTGGAGAAGGGGATGTGAAACCTCGGACAGTGAGTGCCCTCTCGTGGCTCAGCTTCAGGATGCGAAGCAAATATCGACCTCGTGGGCTGAGCAGGCGCCCTCCCAGGAATCATGGATGTCATGGAAGGGTTTGGGTTGGAAGGGACCTTAATGATCATCTGCTTCCAAGCCCTCCACCGTGGGCATGGATGCCATCCACTAGACCGGGTTGTCCAAAGCTCCATCCAACCTGGCCTATAAGATGGTAACTCTTAAGAAATTCAGGATCATCACAGGCGAAGGAGGATTTCCATTTTAAATGCTGGTACAATAGTTGGCCTGTGATAAATGAAATCCCCATACCCATTTAGAGTGTGGAGCTGTGTAGCAGGACAGAAGTCACTTAGATTAGGACTGGCATTTCTCCCTTAATGCAGCCAGTGTCTCTGGGACTGACTTCATAATTGCTGGGGCTCCCCACCCCTGAGCCTGAGCCTTTTATAGAGTCCTAAACCAAAGTCCACAAACCTACTTCTCCTGCCCATTAGCAGACACAGTTTTATTAACCAAATTTCTAGCCTTGAATTTGATTTTAAGAACCCAAACAAATAGTCATTGGCATTCCCAATGCCTGCACTGAAGCCCTCCACCCCTGCTACCCTGTTGAGCTCTGCTGGTCTTGGTACACAGTATCCTGTGACCAGGCCATAGTTCCATGTGTAAAATATTTCTGTAGTTCCGTAATCAATGCAGCCTCTGTCCAAATTACATTTGATGATAATGTGATTCACTAACTTACATAATCTTTATTATTTTGTTATTTCCTGCCTTATTTCCCTGTTAGCTTCTGTAGGGATCCAGACTTCCTTGCAAGTGCCTTTCTGTCTTCCTTTCCCCCATCACAGCAACTCTGTTTTACCTACTCAGCTATCTGCATGTAGCCATCAACATGTTACAGCAGATATAGCTGGCACAGCTTCTGCATCTGAAATATATAAATTTGCAGTACAATCTAAAGAGGTCTGTTTCTATCTCTGGACAACTCTTTTCAATTACCTGTCTTACCTCATCCTCCTCAGATGAATTAACTCTAACCAATGTGATTTGCTAACAGTAGTACTTTCTCTGTAAATATCCTTAATCTAAGGCTGTGTGAGACCAAATCAGTCCCTAAGGACTATTGCTCACCTCCAGCTATTACTAGGCTTCCCACTGTAGTTATACACTGTAGTTATAACTTGTGAAATTAAATCAACAGGATAAAACACTTGAATGATGTTTTCTCAGAAGTCCCCCAAGTCTTAACTGAACTCTTTGTTACTATAGGGTATAAAACATCACTGTCACCATAAGAAATCTCTTGCTCATTGCTAGTGTTTCCCCCCAGAAATGATCCTCAAAGGTTGCCATAGATTATCATTTACAGCTTCTTTCCCAGAATTCTTTCTGTAGAATATGGATATATGTGGTTATGTACATGAGCATATACATTTGCCCTTGCAATGAGGTGATACAGACGGAGGAAATGGAGATGAACCTGTGTACACTGTCTAGACATAGATGCACAGCATCAAAAACATACTTATTCTTTTTTCCTACCTAGTTTGAGCAGTTTGAAAGCACTATTGGGTTTAAGTTGCCAAATCATCGTGCTGCAAAGCGCTTATGGAAAGTGTGTGTTGAACACCATACATTTTTCAGGTATGTGGATTTCTTTTCCTAAAGGTGTGATGTAAAATGCGACAGAAAATATCAATTTTGTCAGCAGACATGAAACCCTTCAAATCAAATTTTCATTTTGATCATGAGGTACCTCTGAGCAGATAAAGAATCATTATTGCTTTTTCAAAATTTGAGATGTTACACCCAAATTATTCATACTATTTCAGATAGATATTGCTTAAAATCACCATATGGTCCTAATTAATCACTTTGCTTTATCTGTGCCACGATATTATCAGATGCTATAATTAAAGAGGTGAAGGACTCTGCTGCATTACTGCATAAAAGCTTGCATGGAGAGAACAACTTATATGGAAGATTGCTGGGAGATGTGGGAAAGAGTTTAAAAAAGAATAATTTTTTTTAATTATATATGAAAGTACAGACAGTAGTAGGTCATGGATTTTTTTGGTCACCCAGAATACACAACCCATAGCTATAATTTTTGGATTACTAAGGAGTTTTGCAGCTATTTTTTTGACTTCTAGGAAGATCGGAGAAAAATGTGGAATAGTGAAATAAGTGCTGTAATTAGTTTGTGCTAAGATAGTCACTAAACAGATACTTAAAAAGAGAAACCCAAAAGGGTTAGATTTTCAACAGTTTGAAAGGGTGTGTCCAGTGCTTAAGTACTGTTTAGAATGTTTAGGAGTACTGAAGGATTTCCCTCCTTTCTTAAAACTGTTGGTTCGGGCTGTCTGTACATTCATATGAAATGCAGTCTTAGCAGCAAAAGATCTAAAGAGAAATGGAGTGTGCATTTTTGGGGTATTTTCTGATTTTTAATGAAAAATAAATGTCTGATGCATAGACTCCATAGCAGGAGAATGGCTTCTTCACCCAGCTGCCATGCCCTAATTACAGAGGGTGGGAGAGCTCTAACCTGAAAAATGTCTACACCCCTATGAATGAATACTGCATGTCATTGACTGGAAATCAGTTCTGGCCCTGTCCTCAGCATAACATCACCATGTTAAATTTTAAGAGATACATCTGCATTTCAGCCCTGTCGGGCCTCTGGTACAAGGAACCACCTTCTTTTTAGTTTTGGTAATCAGAAAATAGTAAATTTGATTTTCAAGCATGAAGGAACTGAGTGATTCTTGCCCATTTGGAAGAACTCAGATCTTCAAATGCTTAGCTAAGTGGTTTTGTCATGCTGTATGAGGGCATCCTTTGATTCTCTTTTAGCCACAGACCTCTGAGGCACAGGTTATGATGGAGAGCGATACCCAGCAGTCATCTTCTCTCCTCTGCAGAAACAGTGGGCTGATTTTGGAGGAGAGGGAATAACAGGTGCACTGCTTGGTGTGTTTTAGGCTCCTGCTGCCAGAAGCACCTCCAAAGAAGTTCCTCACGTTGGGCTCCAAGTTCCGCTACAGCGGCCGGACGCAGGCGCAGACGAGAAGAGCCAGCGCCCTCATAGACCGCCCTGCCCCTTACTTTGAGCGCTCCTCCAGTAAACGTTACACCATGTCTCGCAGCTTGGATGGGGGTAAGGGCCTCTCAGCTGACCTTATCAAACACTGTCACTGCTTTAGATTAGGTGTAAAGCTCATCATCTCCTCTCCTTGAGATTTGGCTGGGCGGAGGCTGTGAGTACCTGCACTGCAAGGGTAGAGGAGGAGGATGCAGAGAAATTCCGTGCTGAATGTACCATTGTGGTCCTTACAAAATCTTTGGCTGGACGACATCCTTTGGAGTCCCCTCTTCACAGAGCCTCTGTCCTTGGCCTCAAATCTGCTTCCCTGATTTGGGGAAGGATGGGATGGACCTGCATGCCCAAGAATGTCGGGCTTTAGCACTTTTTCAGAGTTTGCATGAGTGACTGTTTGGGTTTTGGTTGAATCTGAGATTTTCTTCTGTGTAGATTTTTCACTTAAGTTGTTACAATCCAGAAATTATTATTTTTTCCCTTGAGTAATAACACTTGATTCCAATTACCTCACATCCTGCTCCAATGAGCACTAAGAGAATTTTTTCAGACATTATTTTCAAAGGTATGAAATGGAGAGTAACATACATAGGTTAATAGTACATCCCTCCTCTCTTTATCCTTGCTTCATGGAGGTCATGGTTCTGCTGCTGACTTTGTTTATCAGTGTGTAGTTCAGAGTATCAGCTATTTCATCAGCTGTTACTGTTGTCAGCTATTGAGTAAAAAGAGGCTGTAGTTTTGTAGTTTATTTTTGTGGGAAAAAAAAAGACTGAGACTAAACTCAGATTCATTACAGATTAAAAAAAAAAGGTGAATTCTCTTGCAGAATATCACAAATTGCAATGACTATGGTTGGTGGTGGGGATGGGGAGAAGCTTTGATTTAAAAGTACATGTGACAAGCCTTTTTCTCTCCCTCTAAAGGTGCTGCTTGTCATTGATTATTTTGGAATATTCTAATTCTGATGTGCTTCTTTCTCGTTACCAAGCAACTGGTGACCTGATTGCTGTGCATGTGTTTCAAAGCAGAAATTATCCTTCTGCATTATTTTGTTTGTAACATATAAATAAGATGCCTCCCTCTATTCTCTTTGCTTTCTCCTGCCTCCTAAACTTAATCCCAAGAGACAAGATACCTGAAGCATTTTGCCCAGCATTTGTTAGACTCTGCAAGGTGTTAATTTGCCTGAGTGCTAATGGGGGAAAGAGGTTTTTTAAATCAATGCTTATGATCTCATCACTATCATTGTTACTATAATGCAGATGTGTCTGTAGCATTGAGACCAGACTCTGTCATTTTTTAGAGATGCAAGTGAGTTTACAAATTTGAATAATCCTATTGGTTTAGAAATTATTTACTCAATAGTCAAGAGCAGGGTCTGGGCATATGTTACAGTTTTGATTATATTCTGTCTGTAAAGGTATTATTTCTTTCAAAATGACTTTTATATATTTAAACCTGTTTAATTATTGAGCACTTGTATCCTAAAATATTCTGGTTGGGTCTGCTGAACTGAATACCATCACTTCACAGAATTTTTTAGGATAATGAGCTCACCTAAGTGGCAGACTTTAGTACTCAATAATACAAGGATCACAATTCCTTTTTCTCAGGTATTATGCCTGTGCTATATCAATACTGTCATTTTGTGTAATGCAGCACATTACTAAATCTGCATTTGATCTGCATTTTTATATTCTGACAGATTGAAAAAAAAAAAATCTCTTCCACCCCCATGGCTGATGTCATAGCTCGTTCTCCTTATGTTTCCTGCCTGATAACTGTGGCAATGCATTGCTTTTTTTATGTGGTGTTTTACTACAGTACTAATTTTAACAGCTTGCTAACGTTTAACAACTGTGTAATGCACACATTAGCTACAGTAATGTGTGTATACACATCCACAATATATGTATATGCATATAAAAGCTATGAGCTTCAAGTAAACAGTTTATTTAAATGTATGCACATGCTTCTGGTTTCCTGAAACATGACATAGTTGTGTTTTCAGTGTTATCTCAAATGTTTTTCTAAACCAGCTTTTTTAATTTTATGCAGCTTCTCAGCAAAGGCTATTTCAGATTTTCCCTCTTTAAATATTTGCTTTTAGCATCAGTGAATGAAAACCATGAAATGTACATGAAGGATTCTGTGTCTGCTGCAGAGGTTGGTACTGGCCAGTACGCCACAACAAAGGGCATCTCTCAGACCAACTTGATAACCACTGTGACTCCAGAGAAAAAGACAGAAGAGGACAAAGATGATGAAGAGGGCAAAAAGAAGAGAGCAGAGGAAGTCACCCCGATTTCAGCAATACGCCATGACACCAAGGTAGAAATTTCAGGGTTTTGTATTAAACAGGGCTGCCTTGAGAGTGCTTGGAGAAACAGAATTTTTAGGGAAAGGGGAGAAAGAGGAAATAAAACTGATTCTGTGAAAGGAAATATACTGTGTGTATATACATGTCTTGGATCAGTGTTTTTGTAGTCCTTTCAGTTTTCATATGATGTTGTAAAGATTAGTTCCTGCCTTGGACTTCTTTTTTGAAATATGTTTAATAGTCAGAATGATGTTTTTCACACAACATTCAACAGCTCTTTAGGAAATGCCCAGAAGTAGCCTGGCGGTGCATGTTTGTTCTTCTGGTTTTTGGTCATATCTTGACTTTAGTACGGCCATCCTGGATTTTATTTTGACAAGGCAACAAAATAGTTCTGTATTCTTGTATGTAAAGCTCTGTGCTTGAAACTATTCCTCTTATACTTCTCATAACACTGTTTCCTTGCATGAATTTCAGTGGGCATTTTTTCTCTATTAACTTCTGCATATTAATCTGGTATTATAAGCAATTTTTTTCTGGCTTACAAAAGCATTTGCTTCACTTGTTTGAAGTTTCTGTTGAGGAAAGCATTTTTTATTGATGGTTCTCTTAACAGTTGTTAAATTTGAGTCATCCCTCATCATCTTCAATCCCACCACCACCACCACACAAACATACACTCATGTTTGTGCATAATATCTACTGAGATATTAAAACAGGGTAAACCAAACAGAAGGATGGAAAAAATAGTAAATAGAGATTGACAGTGAAGAGGAATACAGTAGAATAGCATTCAGAAAGTGTACTGTGGAATGCACTTGCTAAACAAATAAGGTTTACCCTCATCTTTTAGGAAGAAAAACCTTGATATATATATTTATATCCACAGAACTGTCAAGTATGCAAATGTTAGAACCTGAACTTTTAGCTTTGTCATACAAGGCCACAATGAGCTACATAGCAAAAGGACCAAGTCCTCAAAAAGAGTTGCAGTTAAGCTACTGAAAACCAGAAACAAATTGAGTTACTGAAAATTGCGAATGAGAAAGATTTTCTTTTGAAAGTCTGTGCTGTATTGTAGCATTTAAAAGATAATATCTACTAAATTTAACTGGGGTCTTCTTGAAACTCCTTTAGTTTCCATGTGGAGAAAGAGTGATAAAAATCAAATATGTAGAAAACATTCAAAAGAAGCTAGTTCTGTTCTAAGTGTTTGTTAATTTAAGTCAATGGAGGGATCAGTTGCATTTTGAAGATCATCTAGCTATTCCTTAAATATGGATAGAAATACTCAGAGATATTTTAGGAGACTAATTTGATGGAACTTTTATATGTACAAATGATTGATTTTTACCCCCACTCAAGAGATGAGTTATTTTTAAACCATCATAAATAGAGTTACAGTTGTGTAATCCTACAGAGATCTCAGTCCTGCTTCCTCATGGACCTGCTAACAGATTAGTCTATCATCATAAAGAGAATGTCTCAAGAAGTACAAGCTCAAAATCAAATCCCTTTTAAGGGCATATAAGTGTTTTAGGTGTGTTTTCCATTAAGACATTTTGCCTTTGTTTTATCCATGTGTATTGAAGTACCAGAAGTTATTCTAAATATTAACACTGTAGAGATGTCAGCAAGTGAATAGTCTGAATTAGAAAAAAATACATTTACTTTGGATTTTTGTCTTTGCAGTAAAGAGAAGTTGTATTTGTGTGTGTATTTAGCTCACACAAAAACCTGTCCATGAGCATTAAGTTTTGACTTGATCTTACTACATTAAACCCATAAAGGCATTTTAAGTGGTTTGAAGCTAGGCTTGGTTCTGATTGCTTAGTTTGGGAATACAGATTCCTTGAATGGATAAATTGTTACAGAAGAGAGAAAGGGAGATATGATAGAGGAAGGAAAGGAGTTCTTCCATGTAATTACTAGGCTTATGTCCCATTCCTACCATTAATATACCTGGTAACAGTCGGGCTTAGTAGCAATCTGTGTCTAAAACTTGGATCTGGTTTTTGCCTCCAGTTCAACATCAGCTTGAACAGGAGGCAGATACTGTTGTGGTTTTTAAGAAATTTTGCTTTTGGGAGCCTGGAGTGAAAATGAAATGGCTGTTATAGCTCCCTGGGGAGATGTAGTACTGATGGAGCAGCTCAGGCACTTAGGATTTGGTCATGGATCCAGTGGGCCACTTCAGCTACGTGCACTTGGGGGATTTTGGCCAAAACATCTCAGATCCATCAGCGTTGTGTCTGATGTGTTGTACTGGGTGTACATTTTGGTGATGACAGTGGTTTTTGTCCTTCTAAAGAGCAGTGGTTTCTGCTTGCAGGGAGCATGTGAAATGACAGTCACCATTTCCACTGAATCACCTCCCTCCTCCTACCAATTTTTTGACCTCAAATGACCTGAAAGGCCAGTTGAATGCCCTACAAGTGGCATATCAAAGCAAATCCTGCTTGTTGGTAGCCAGTATTCTTGGCATTGTGGCGAAACTTGTAGCAACAGCATCAGGGGCACTTTTGCCTCTTCGCTATGGGTAAAGGGTTACATTTTGGTTATGAGAAGATGTGGCTGTGTGGGGCAAGGACCTCTCTCTAGCCAGCCCCCCTTCAGATCCCCAGTGAGAGATTATGGGATCAGCTGAGCCTCAAGTCTCAGCTCCCTTCTTTCAATGTACGGCTGAAGGGATGGCAGCATGGAGGGGCTGGCAGGGTGCATGGCTGGGAGGGGCTGAGCCCCCAGCACTGCCTGCTCGGGCTCACAGTGAGCAGAGGTGAGGGCAGGGCTCTGGGGATGCCCAGCAGGGCCCAGTGATGGGAGCCATGCTGAGGAACTGGCTGCTGGGATATCTGTTGAGCAGGTGTTTTTTTCATCAGGTGCATTGATGAATGGATTTCTGCTCCCCCCACCAAACAATGTGTTTTAATTTGGTTTATGGCCTAGATTTTTTTAAAAATACTGCAATTGAGAAATTTAAAGTCCTTGGAGCCTTACTTATTACTGCTGAGGTTGTCCAAGGCATAGATGGGAAGCGTTTGGCCCCCACCGTGTTTCCTCCTGACTGCAAGAATGCTGTCACAAGTAGTGCTGGTATTAGAAATACGTTTCCTTCTTTGTTGCTCTCCATATACTTCTTGTTTGAAAACTTTATTATCGGAAACCAGTCTTGCAGTAAGTGGAAATTGGCAACACCTGAAACTCCCCGTGTGGCCATGGAGGCTTTTATGTAAATCCTGTGCTGCAGAGAACTAGAAAAATGTTGAATCAAGAAGTTGCCTTTTGTAAGCTGGAAGCCTGATTCGCTCATACCTGTGGTGTGTGGCATGGGAACATGCACCGTTCAATTCAGTGGAAAGCTGTGGTGTTAAAATACTGTTTATAATTTTAAATATATAATTTATATTATCATCACGGAAGAAAATTAACTAATTACAGTTTTCTTTTTGTCCTTTTGCTTTTGCGCCTTGTTTGCTGCCCTTTCTCTGTCACCAGCCATCTTTGCTTGGCACTGACTCCCACCACTCCTCGCCATCCTCTCAGCCTGGCCCCCATGTATCTTCAGCAAAGCTTCGCAGGAGATGCAAGGAGAGCACTCGGACAAAGTCCTTAGGCTGTGAGGCCCCCAAAGAGAGTGCTCCAAAGCACAGCGAGTCGGAGCCAGACTCTGACAGAAAGGGGCGAGTTTGCTCCGCCGAGCAAGACGTGGCTTTTGGCTACAAGCAAAAAGCCGGCAAAGGCGGAACACTGTTCTCCTTCTCCTTGCAACTTCCAGAGTCATTTCCTTCCCTCCTGGATGACGATGGCTACCTGTCCCTCCCTAACCTCTCCGAAACCAACCTCCTGCCTGCCAGTGTGCAGCACTACCTCCCCATCCGCTCCCCCTCCCTCGTGCCTTGCTTCCTCTTCATTTTTTTCTTTCTGCTCTCTGCCTCTTTCTCAGTGCCATATGCCCTCACTCTCTCCTTTCCTCTGGCTATGTGCCTCTGCTACCTGGAGCCCAAGGCGGCCTCCTTGAGTGCCTCACTTGCCAATGACCTGAGTGACAGTTCAGAGGAAGAGGTGTGTACCTCGGCATCGAACACACTCTTTTTCGTGTTCAGTGCTTCAGTCCTAACCAGTGTTAGATTGCTGCAATAGTGGTCCTACTTTCAGAGCCTCATTTCTGTCTGTGCTGATATGTTAGAAGGGATTTTTTTTTTTGTTTGGGGGTTGTTGTTTTTTTTGTTTTGGTTTTTATTTTTTTCTTCTTTTTTATTTTTTCCTCATGCTGGGAGTACAGCTCGGAGCCCAGGGTTAGGCACAACACTGTGTAGAAGAGGCTTGGCTTGAACTCAGTGTCAGTTGGTTCAAAGTGACTTGCACTATATGACAAGACCTTTTTCTTCCCTCTATCAGTTTAGAATAGTTTTAGGGTTAGGATAGTTATCTAAATAGTGGGTATTAAGTATATTTCTGCATAATTACTGAACATCCAAATATATGAATCTGTATCTACATTTATTTATATGACTACCTGCCTAACAATGATAAGCACCCTCACCAACTTCAGTATGTTCAAAGTCCAGATAGACTCAGCTTTTTGCAAAAGGCTATCAGCTGTAGCTGAACCCCAGAAAACTCTTTCTGGTCCAACAAAACCTAGATCTCAATTTTCAGCCTTGATCCTATCTCTGCTGCAGATTAAATTGTTTTCCCATGGTTAAATCCAACTTATCAGTGAGGGGTCAGATTGGGACAGCTGTTCTGCAGCTGTTGCAGGAGCATGCCATGTGGGCTGCTTTGACATTTGCAGTGTTTGTTTAGCACTGCCAAAACTGATGCCTTAAGCCACCAGGGTCATCACGGGCAGATGAACCAGCTGCGGCAGGAGACTGAAGTGGCTCTGAGTACTGTGGATGTGATGGTAAATCCAGAAATAGGAAAGGAATCTGCTTAAGTAACAGAGAAACTGACATCTCAGTTTTTGCTGGAGCCTGATTATTCTTTGTTGACAGAATAAAATAATGAGTTCAGGTTTTCCTTGATTTTCTGTTTTCTTCTTCAACTTCAAATGCAAAAGTATAGTTTTGCTTTGTATATAAAGAAAAAAGCCCAGATCAGATGATCACAGACCAGCTGGCCATGTAAAAAGCCACCTTGGCCACTTTTCGATAGTCCATTGCAGTAGCTTTCTTCAATAACCAACTTGAACATTGTCATCTGCTGCTGCTGGTTTTGTAAGACTTGGTGCAGAATTTAATTTCCTTTTTATGGAAAGCCAAAAGTCACATCAATTTGTCTTGTAAAAACATTGTCTTTAAATGCTTTTGGCTCTGTGATGCCTTACAACTAAAAAACAATATACTGTTTCTGATAAAAGGCATCCAAAATGCTGCTGTCTTATTTCTTGTCCTTATTTTAAGACAGCATTTAGGTCTCAATTTGCATTAGCTCTGCACTTGGATTAATCTAATAGCAGTAACAGCATTAATATATTTCCAGCTCTAGAGGCAATAATGAGGCAGTGTTTATGTAATACATTAGTCTGTTCCTCTTTCAGAAATGAGCGCTTCTTTTTGTTAGCAAAGTTAGGAAGTATTGAGCATAAAAACATCTAAAATAGGCTTTTTAGTATCACTCCTTTATGAGGGTGATTACTCTGGCAGTGCTTCCTGGCAGACAACACAGACTTGTGCCTAATCCACTGGGTATTTCTTGTTCAAAATATTGCATGAAAGTGAATATGTTTTAAACTCGGGCATGTCTGCATTACATTGGCAAAACAAATCACAGCAATTACGATCGCAAGGTAGGAGAGGTGCAGCCACAGCACGTCAGGAGAAGCTGCTTCTGTCCTGCTCCAGCCCTCGCCTGCCTGCCTACCCCACCTCAGCTGTACCTCAGCCCATCTTGGAGCTGAGCCTGCCCTTCCTTACTCTTCACTCCACAGGAGACCTGCCTTACTCAGCCTTAACTCACCATTCCCTGCTCTGTGATTACCACAGATCTTTTTTTCAAGTAACTCAGTAATGCTGACTTTGACTCCATGGCTGTTGATTGGCTGATTAGCAGATATGTATGTTGCAACAAAGCAAGCTTTATGCTTTATTTAGGATTTCATTCCACTCGTGGTAAAAGAAATAGGAATGTTTCCCGCCCCCCACAGTTCTCAAAAGATTGCATACAGGGATGCAGAGGACTACAGACAGTATCCTGAACCAATACCTTACATTGTTGAGCTTGTTCTCCCTTGAGCTATGCATCTGGAGTTAGTCCATGCAGTCAAAGATAGAATCTCACCCCTTGGAATTCACTAGCTTCTGTGTTTTTACCTTAGCAGCTAATTTTCTATTGACTTCACGTTCTTAAAATGAACCCTATATGCCAGACTTTGGTTACAGTGCCTTGACACAATTTTTAATTCTTTTTAAATGCCTAGATGCATTAATGCCTCTTTGTTTCTTTTATTTTTGTAAACAGGAGTGACAATGCATACTTTTTTTCCTATTGCCATATCTTTACAATTGTCTGTAATGTTATAAAGACATGAGAACCTCTATTAATAAAGAAACAATTTTCTAGCACTTTAGTGAAAGCAGTTGGACCTGCCTAATAGACTACTTTGACATTACACTTCCATTTAAAAATAAATGCGGTCTGTCTCAAGAGTGGTCATGACTTGAAAAATTTCATGTCACTTCTATTCATGCACTTAGCAAGTAGTGCAAAATGCTTGTTTATTCTTCTGTCTGTCACACAAACAATACAAACTCTTCAAAGAATAAAAAACAAAGCTATGAAAACAAATCAAAACAGTGTCATTTGAAACAATGGAGTTGTCAGAAAATGACCAAAAAATGGAGGAAATTCAAAGCTGAGACTGATACTCCATCCACCAGTAGGTTGTTCTTTTTTCTTGTTCATATTGATGGGATTGGAGGATGAGATGTGTTGTCTTGGCTTTAAATTGCCTGCCGGGGTTACTATCTAAGGACCACAGAAAATCACTAATGGAAACCAGAGCTTTCACTGCTATCAAAACAACTTCGATGTGCCAGTCTGGGGCAGTAGGGTGCACTTTACTTACCAGTTTTCGATATGCATACCTGACATCACAGTAGTTTTTTGAGCTCTCTTCTCAGTCTGCAGTAACCTCCACTCCCTTCTCTCTTAATCTTGACACTTGTGTTCTCCACTAAAACGTTCTTCATGCAAAGCAGGGATAGATCAGTCTGTGCAATGCTGTGCTTTGTTTCATTTTTATCACTCATACCTAGTAAGTGTTTGGGGGGTGGGGGGAGTTACTTTTGTTTTTCTCCTGCTTTCATCCATACTCTTAAATGGAATGAGAAGTATTTTTTTCTTCTTTTAATGGCAGTTTTCTTTCTTTTTACTATCATTAACAATTATCAGCTGCTCTTTATTGGAACCGAGTGGGATCTGAGCCTTACCATTACTCCACAGACAGACAGTAGATGGGCTGGGGGTACAGTTATTTGAACTCCTTGGTAATGCAGACAGCCTCATGGTGTATAAATGTGGAGACAAGAATAACTCTGTACAAATGAGGGGCTGAAAGTCAGATGACTGTTAAAGTAGCTCTTGTTTTGTTGTTGTTTTTTTAAATTATCATTTTCCCCTCCAGATAAAAATTTAACCACTACTTATATTGGCTAGAACAAAAAATTAGTTCAATAATTTTCTGTAAAATTCATTATGGGAGGAAAAGTTCAATTAGAAAATATTAGTCACTTTTTTCCCCTTTTTTTCTTAAACTATCTGGTTTTCTTAAGGAAAAAAAAAAATCTGCTATTCAAATAACACTTTTCCAGTAATGCTTTGTTTGGCTTATAAATTTGTTCCAGTAAAGCCATATACTGTGTACAGTACGCCTCGAGTCTTCCTCTGAGTCTGTTCTGTTTACTAATATAGCATTTTTATTTTGCTTCTTTGACATGTGCGTTGTTTGAAAAGCAATGCTAATGCAGTTCACAGGGATGTTGAGTTTAACAGTTCCCCGCGTGAGCCGCGTGTACTGATGAGCTGGGTTTATTCTTTATTCCTGCCTTCCTCTCGGGACCCGGGTACTTGTCTAACCCAATAGACTGACAGTGAGCAGACGGACACTGCGGCTGATGGTGAGACCACTGCCACCGAGGTTTGTACAGTCGCCAGCGCCCAGCTGTGGCAGGGGAGAGCGTTTGGCCTCGCCTCCTCCCAACCCTGGGGGCCTGACCGCATGTCTGCTCCTATGGCAGCTCAGGGTCCCTCCCTGCGCGCGTGTGCATGTGCGTGCCTGCAAGCGGGACAGCTTTGCCAGGACAGTTGAGTTTCTGGTGTTCCCTGTGGGCTCCTCTCATTCCTGAGTTTGGTTTGGAAGCTGCCAGGCCTCTGCGTTGTGCGGTTGGTGGGGCAGTGGCGGTGTCACCCGTGCCACAGTGCTGCCCACCCGGAGGGTTCTGCTGGCCAGATCGTGCCCTGGGGGTTTTCGTTTGCTTGTTTGCTCTTAGACTCTGAAGCCTGAGTGGGAGAGTGGGGAAAGGACAATTTCAAATCTAAATTTGAAAAGTTTTCAAATTTACTGAATATGCTCGCATTTTAAATATCTAAGTTATTTCTTTAATGTAATTTCACATAGGCCCTTCATATGTAATCTTCAGATATGACCACTACTAGTCCAGGTATTCTCTTTAGAGGAGAAATGTAAAATGTTTATATTTTCCTTACACTAAGAAGCCTCATATCCACAACATGGTACATAGACTGTGCAGGCAAATTCAACCTTATGTGACTTCACTGAAGTGCATATAATGCTTTCATAATTAATATGGTTGCAGCTGCAAACATGAGCTGAATTTCATCTGACATCTGCTAGAAGACAGAGTCTTACCACAAACACTACTCTAGGTTTTCAGGAGGATCTCATTAATATTTGAGACTGTTAAAATTATCATCAAGGAAAAATTTTCTGTATGACACGTCAGGACGATTCAGCCTTGGCTGTAAATAAAATAAATTTGAACGGAGTTGTAAAGTAATCAACAGATTTTCCCATGAGTCATTTGTCTAATTAGGAATATATGAAAAATTAACAATAAAATAGCAACATGGGCATTAAAAGAATTCAAACAGTGCAACAACATAAAGTCTGTTGAGATGAGTCAGAAGTACAAAATGCTTTGAAGCACTTCTTCCACTCATAGGCCTTGAGCACTACAGAAAGTAAAACATAATCATAAAATTGTGACATTTTAAATGTTCAGTTTATTACCAAGAAATGTGTGTTATTATTCCTAGTTGCCATTTTTATTTAGAGAAGATATAGCACATATCAGTTGGATATGGATGCCTGATTTTCAAAATGTGTGGTATATCTGCCACCTGAAAATTGCACACTTGGAAATAGGGCTGCTAGTACAGTCCTTATGGTGTTGCTTTTGAAAATGTGTACTGAAGTGGACGGGATGTGTGTGCCATTCCAGGTGATAGGTCCTGAAAGAATATATACAGGCTAAATATTAAATAAAATTTCAGAAATACAGAAAGGGACTATGGTTAGAGAAATGGCATTTTAAGCAGATAAAATGTGCTTCTTTCTGTAAAAAGTGTTGCAAGTTGTTTGCCCGTGGTGAGTTTATGCAAAGCTTTGCTTGTGGCCCAGATTATGTCCTATGTGTAAATTCTGGGATTACAGAATTCCAAAGCATTTGCTGTTGCTGTTCCGTCCTAGACTAGCCGTGACCTTGGTGAGAAGGTGCAACTGCTGCTCCATAAATAGAGATTTATGAATGTGGAGTGTAGCAATATTTATAAAAGGAAGATGTTTAACACCCCTTTGATAACAAAACACAAATTTGTGAAGTGGACGTTTGCTCTGAGTTAGGAAAACCGTGCAAAGCCAGTGTGTCTACTCCTTCTCCTTAAACCCTTAATGAGAAGAAAATGGGATTTTAACCTAGTGTGTACCTCTCACCAATGTTCATAAAGCCTTCATTCATACAAGTGGGTAAGGTGTTGTTTTCCAATCTTTCTCATGCTGGCAGTCGGATCAAGAGGAGGACGGAGATCTAAAGGCACAGGTACAGAAACAAAAGGTCTAGATGTTGCTCAGGTATCAATGTTGGAGGTGTTCGCCTCTTTCAGCATGTTACTGTCGGTTCTCTGTGAAGAAATGTGTAGAAACAGCATTTTGTATCCTTTCAATACTGTGTCCCTTACTTTTCCCTTTCTTTTTCACTTCTTTCAGAATAGTCTGATTAAGCGAATACAGGGTGAAAATGTGTATGTCAAACATAGTAATCTTATGTTAGAGGTTGGTATTGGTATATACCAGTGCATGTACGTACATGTGTGTTAGTTTTAGTGGTAAACTGTGGATCTGCACTATGATGCATGAACTGTGTACTCCCACCTGCTAATAGATTATTTTTTCTCTCAGATTATGATGACTCCTCTAACTTGTACTATCAATATCGATATATGCGTGTGCCTCTATGTGTGTGCCTCCACGCGCATATGTATGTTTGTTTGGAGCCTCTTTATCAGGTGCAAATTATAGTGATATGGATAGGCTCTTTAAGAGTGTATTTAGGCTCACTTGTACGAGATATGCTATGCTGTTCTCTTTCAAAATGCCACATTTTCACAGAGTGTTGTGTTGGTGCTGTGCTCCCCGGCTCCCTGAGCTGTTACTTCCCTCTATACTAACCAAGTTGTGTGTTTTGGCTCTAAAGTGTGGTTGGCTTAGGATGTATCACAAACTGCTCTATTCTTTTAAAACTGTCTAGGATCTAGACAAAACCCAGGAAGATCTGATGAAACATCAGACCAATATAAGCGAGTTGAAACGCACCTTCTTGGAAACCTCCACAGAAACGACTGTGTCTAATGAGTGGGAGAAGAGGCTTTCCACATCTCCCGTTCGGCTTGCAGCAAGGCAGGAGGATGCTCCTATGATTGAACCACTAGTGCCTGAAGAGGTCAGCGTGAGCTGAAAGGCTTCATTATGTATTTGTCTATGCATTTTTATTATAGCAGCTCTCACTAGATTAGAGGCCGTAGTTAGAGGCCAGTCCCTGCCTGCAGGCACTCCCTTTTCTCAGGACACAGGCAGCAAAGATGGAAGGAAGAGTAGATACCATAAATATATACATATATAAGTATATGTGTATATAGAGAATTAAATTCACTGATAGCCATGTGGCAGAACTGGATCTCTCTGAGGGTGCAAAATACAGGCGTTGTTGCAGGTTCAGTGAGCTTGAGGAAGTTCAGCCATGCGTAAAGAAACCATGAAAGTGATGGAGAGGAAATTTAAACAATGGTGACTGGCAGGGAGAAGTGGTGTAGTGAGACAGGTGGGGACTGTGGTGCCAAGCTTGATAGGAAAATACAGAACAAAGGGCAGAACTCTCAGCCTCTGAAAACAGGGAAGTAATAATGACAATAATTAGACCTTCTTGGCCAGTTCCATAAGGAACCTGTTGGTTGCTGCAGTCCGCTGGATACTGTCATTGAAGACCCAATGCAGATTGCTAAGTATCTCCATTTTCCTGCAGTGTGTGTCTGTGAAAAAAATCTAGCTCACTGTGCACTCTTGAAGTGCTTGTGAGAAACTTGCCAGTTTAAAAGCTGGTGTTTTCTTGATCTGTAGGTGGATAAGGACATGTAGGGGTAGCAAGGCAACATCTGTGTTGCAATAAAATACATAGTGCAGTGTTTTGGCTTAAGTCCAGTGGAGCAAAAAGAAATAAGCTTGTATGGTCTGCCTGAGAGTTATTTTTTTATTATTAATGGATATCTGATTTCTGTCTCACAGGAATTATCTTTATGGGTTCCTCTTGGTTTTAGCATTAGAAACCAATAAAAGGTCATGAGATTTTTCCCTGTGCCCACAGCACTGATATAGTGTTATAGGGAACTCAGTAAAAATTGTCTGGAAAGTGTAAATTGAAGGAGTGTTCTGCTTTCTCACCTCGGAAGTTGGTGTTGCAGATCCATAACTCTGGGGAAGGGCATCCCTGGAGGCATGCAGGTAGCAAGTGTCAGCTTCTCCTCACAGGGAAAGGGATATTGCCAAGGAAAGGGGTCTCACCTCCTCCTCTCCCACATTATAGCCAGTGGCTGATGCTGGCACCAGATGTGCATTACTGTGGCATTCAAGTTGGATTAAAATATGTAAAAAAGCAGCTCCGTGCTCAAATCTTCCCTTTTGAGGGGAGCACAGAGGAGTTTTAGTATTGCTCGTACTGCCATGTTCAGGAATCATAACAGACCCTACTAACAGGTTGGTTTGATTGTAGTTAAAAATGAAGTTTTATCCTTCTAAGAATTAAAATTGTAAGTAAAATGAACAGGATGCATTTATCATAATTAAGATGTAAGGAACTGTTGGAAAGGGTGGCTAGCTGAGCCTGAATCAGAAGATTACAGGGGAAGCAAACTTAGCACCACCCTGTTTGTTTAATATCTTTATTATTTTAGGAATGTAATAAACAGTTTTAATTAAAACAAACAAGCAGTATTGCACAGCTATGTAGGCTTCACCCTGATGAAACACATCTGAATTTAACCATTCATTTGGAAAGGAAAAGGGCAAGAATTACACATGCATCTAAGTAATACATCTGTTTCACAGAACCTCATCCAAATGAAGGTATTTCTGAGGAAAATTAAGAGGAGACTTGAGTTATCATAGCCTAACTCTGAAATTACTTTTGCAGTAGATAGCACCTGGCCATTCCTTTGGTCCCAGTAAATGAGATGGTTTCAGTTCACATGTCCTGATGAGAGGGGATTTTTTCAGGAAAAAGCTGGAGCCATCCATAGGTCAAAATCACCATCTTGTTGTCTACTAAGAAATGCAGAGGAAGTCAAGATAGTGTAGTGCCTTCTGCTAGTCAAAGAAGTTACACCTTATCCACTTTAAAAATACGTTCAGTGCTGTTACCTGTAGGTCCTTCTTATAATAAAACAAGAACAGAAGAGAAAAGATGTCATTTCAAAATATGATCTTCAAGCACATGTCACCTGAGTGTTTGGTCAGTGTGACTTTAAGCCACCGGTCACAGCTTGGTTTCTTGAACAGATAGGGAAATAATTTGGTTTTCCTTAGTAATGAAAAATATTGTTTTAAATATCTTCCATGATACATCTACAGTCAGATAGCTGTTGAACATGAAAGCCATCATATTGACAAAGTCCTTGACAATGTTTAATCTGACCTGAATTGTATGAAACCAACAATTTAGGAATAAAGGAATTGTGCATCTCCTTGCAGTCAGGGAGTTGAACCATTTATCCCTTTCTAGTTTCATATTTCTCTTTAAATTTCTGTCTTTCCTCTCGAGTATATGTACCCTTTTATCATGCCAGTTATAGGACTTACATTGGCATATCTATTGAGTATAGTAGGTACTGAAGTCACTAGAAAAGGTTTGGCAAGAAACCCATTTTGCTCTGCAGGGGCTTATGGCCAAATGAGGCCAGCCCAGAAGGTGGGCTCAAAAGCCTTGGGAAATTGAGTCTTGCCTACATTTAACATTTTCCCAGTTGTCCAAGATAGAGCTACTCTTATTATTCCCATAGCACTGGGAAAGCACTGATGGGATAAAAGTGAGGAGGTTTCGGTGTCACACTACAGGATAATAGAACAGCAGTTAGCTCCCTCTGTAGGAGAAGTGCTTCTAAGACTTCTAATACCAGCAGGGAAAAAGGGAGAGCTGAAATCATGGCTGGGTACACCTTCTGCCTGCTTCAGCAGAGAGGGCTGCACACTCAGGAGGGAGCCTTGCCCAGAGTGAAGGTGCAGGGGCCTGTTCTGGGCTATTGGGGGAAGCTGTGTGAGCTGGCATCAGCCCCAGTTAAATGAATGAAATGAAGTGAAACAAACACAGTGCATCCACACCTAGGTCTTACTCAGTTTAGTGGGTTTTGTGCTACACTTGTGCATACCATTTGTATACTCATGTCTCCTCTCCATAGAGAGACACTGATTTCACTTCTCATTGGAAACCGCTGTGCTGCAAAATGATTCTCTTTAGTTCTGTTTCCTAATTTTCCATGAGAGTAATAATTTGTAGAGAAATATGAGCTACTTTGAAGTATAGTATCTATACCCTCCATTTACTAAAATCATTTATTCCCCTGACATTAGACCAAAGAAGAAACAGAAAAATCAGAAAAACTCATAATTTTGCAGAAGGGAGGTACTACATTCCTTGAAATGCAGGTAAAAACAAACAATACTTCATTGAAATGCAGTCAGAAAGGATGGCAATGATTTATTATTTTATTATCTTTTTTCCTTTCCAAGCCTTCCCTTTTCATATTATTTTATTGTTATTATTTAATAAGTTCCAGGCAGAGATATAATCTGGAGACCAAATTCTGAGGAATGGGTCTTCTCCAGAGCTTATGGCTTCCTAATGGAGACTGATTTCTCTGCCAGTTAGAAGTCTCCTTGCACGGTGCAGTTTGGATGTTGTTTGCAGTTTGCATGCATTTCCAGCATAAACCTCACTGAGAACGTTACGGGGAATGAGGCACTTCTGTCACGAGAATGCATTTCCTTTATATTGTCAACTGAATTTAGAGTATGTTGAGTGATGGTGAACTTTATATTTTTATTGGTTTTTCTATTAGCCAAGTGTGATAGAGAAGAAGCTGCAGGAAGGAGAATCTGCTGGCACTTTGGTTACTTCTCATCAAATCATTATCCAGAAAAGTATCCCATCATCCCTAGAGGTTATTTTTAACTCATTTGATTTTAAACTACATCATTTGCTTAGTTAATTACAGAAGTTACAGTTTTAAAGTCAAATAACTGGATGCTGATTGCATAGTCAAAGCAAATCACATAGCACATTTGCATGAGGAGGAAAAAAGATTCTGCAATTAAGTTTCATTCAGAATTTTTAGTAGTATGCTTAGTTTATACAGTTTGCTGTGTTGTGCTTCTCCATTTAAACAATCCTGAAGGGCTTGATGTTCTAATGAAAACAAGGAAATTCAGTGCAGGCTACGTACAGAAGAGTACTATTCTAAAACGTCATTAACAGCATGTTTGTAACAACTAGGGTACACTTGAATGGGCTTATTTGCCCTATTTTTGTAATTTGTTTTTGACTGTAGCTTTGTTAACCACTGCAATATGTGATTTTTAACCCCAAGTTGATTCCAATCACCACTATAATTACGTGCTGACATGCTATTTTGCTTCAAACAAATACAAAGAAATAGTGTGGCAAAAGTAATATTTTTGGGTCCATGTTATATGGACCTCTGAAGAGAGAGAATATGCAAAGAAATCATATTTTCCCTAAGGCAATTCTGTTTATTTGCTTGATAACTGCTCTGAGAGGTACAATGCTAGAAGTTACTATATGCTTTCAGAAGAAACAACATGATTTCTTTAAAATCTTCATAATTTAGTGCTCCTGAAGTACAGATAAACCTGTAGATATTCTAATTTAGCTTTTATATCTCAAATATAGGGCACTGAGGATTGGGTTATTATAGAGAAAATACCCTCTGAGGTAGTTGATGGTGAATCGGAAAAAAATCTGGCATACAAAGTAGTGACTGTGAGCAGTAAAACTGCCTTTCCACCTGAGATATTAAAATCCAGTACCGTTCTAATGCAGAGCTTTGAGGACTTGGAAAGTGAAATACAATCCCATGAGGAGAATAAGCAGAAAATGTTCACCCTAGGAAAGTCCTATGATACTGTATCTGGGAAAATTGTAACCATGACAAGTAAAGCTAAAGAGGGCGAGAAAGCTGTACAGCCTTCAGGAGAAACTTTACAAAAACTGGAAAGGGAAGTTCAAGAGTCTGTGAAAACCGTTCCAAAAGTGGCCAAGTATGAAGTCCTCAAGCCTGTCACTGATGAGAAAGCCAGGCGGGGATCTGATGTGCAGAGCACAAGAAGAAAGCTGTCTGACTCTCTGACACCCATAAAGGAAGCAGAATCTCAGTTGCAAAGTCCTGAAGAGGAGAGTTTGAAAAAGACACTAAGGATGGACCAGGATTTGAAGTTACTTGGTACACTGGAAAGCTTACAGCTTGGCAAAGCAGAAAAGCATCTTGGTGGAGAAGCTGTAAAAGCAGGGGCGTTTGCCCGGACAGATAAGAGCCTGTCTGAGTGGAGCTATTCCAGAGAACAGCCATTTACGATTGCTACTGCTCACTATGTTACTGAGTCGTCTGCATCAAGAGTAGTGGTAACAAGTGGCTTTGACTTCACGCCACAATTTAAAGATAAAAGCATGACTTCTTTTAGGCAATCCCTTCACACCACCCTAGCTTTTGGTTCTCTTGCTGCCTGGCTTTATGTTGACAGCAGCCAACCCGGCTTATTTTTTTTCTCTCATACTTTGAATCCGTCTCACAGTCTGAAGCAGACATTATATAAGGCTTTCAACCTTTCTGGTTTATGTACTGAAATTCAGTATTGCTGCTGTGGCTTGTTAATAAAAGGAAAAAAAAAAAAAGGTTTGCTTGAACCAGCAAAACGCCAATGCTAACAACAATGCTTTGTAACTATTGCTTACTACAGCCATTATGAATTCGCTCTGATTTATTTTCCCATTCTTTTCCTGTTTCCAACCTCTCCGTGCCCCTGCAACCTTCTCTCCTTTTCCTCCTTCTCTGCCTCTGGTTTTGGCAATATGTCTGTGCATATGGGTCTGCCTTTTTTCTGTGTATGACTCTACATTTCTTTGTCTATTTAGACTAAACAGTCCGCCAGTGAAAAAACCTTGGATGGTTCAGATATCTTCACTTTAATAGAGTCCGCCAGAAAACCAACTGAGTTCATAGGAGGGGTTACTTCTACTTCCCATACCTGGGCTCAGGTGGCTGCTTGATTCCCTCCATCGATGTCATAACCATGCACCAATTACTTTTGCTTTTCTCTTATTTTGTGATTTTTTGCACAATATGGAACTGTACAACTAATGCATGTATTCATGTGTGTTTTCTTTTGATTCAATGGACCACAACAGAAGCTTCATCAAAAAAAAAAAAAAAAAAAGAAAAGGCTACAACCAACTTTTATTTCATTTTATTTTGGTCATTTTGTGGGGTGCTGTATTTTGCCTTTGTAAAAACTCACACAACAATACCAATGAGAAGAACACCCAACATGAAAATTTCTCTTCACTTTTAAAAATTTTGCTTCTTGCCTTGTTTTCCATTTCTGCTATACTGATAATATCCCAAGAACAAAAATCCATGCAACGTGAGAGAAATAATTTGGCAAAATATAATGCCCATTTTTTTTTAAATTTATGTTCACAGTACATTAATCTTGGGCGCTACTGCAGATAGTGTTGTCTGCCTCTGATGCTGAGGGTTTTTTTCCTCCTTCCCTGCAGAGAATAGACACGACGACATCTCAGGAGATCACTTCCAGTGACATGAAGCAAGCAGTTCAGCCGGATCAGGACACAGTGCAGAAGGTTGTACAGGAGACTGTAGTTGTCAAGGAGAGACATGGGATGGAGGTGCATGCAGGCGGGGATCCTGCTAAAGTGGCCGGACTTACACTGGATGCCCAGGCTGAGGCAGCGTCGGCGGTGGCTGCTGGCGTGAAAGGGAAGGAGGGCTCTGCTGGGACTGAGGGGGCCAAGGAGGAAAAAAGGGAGGAGGCTGGGAAAGCCCAAACCAAACAGGAAGGAGTCGCTGCCGCTGCTTCGTGTGAGCAGGCAGAGGAGCACAGAACAACAGTCCAACTTTCAGAGTCTTTGGAAAGAAAACCTCATTTTGAGGTAACTTGTTGTTAAATTGGTCGTGTCTGTGCTGAATTGTGAATGTAGGTTAATAGTAGGCTAAGTTAATTCCTGTCATTGAGAGTAAAGTGTGAACAGCTTGTATGACTGCACTTTTACAGAAAGCAGGTTTTTTTCTCCTCTTATTTCCTCCTTGCATGTCACCTGCAAGGCTTGCTGCTGGTTTCCATCATTAGCAAAATGCCATGCATGTTTTACTTGTAACTGCTTTTCATGCTACAGAGAAGTACCAAATTACATGGCATTTTATGCAACAGATAACAAGATCAGCTGGCATTCTGTTTGGGAAAGTCCTTTGAGGTTGGCAAAGTTCACATATCCCCAAAGACAGGATTGTTTTTTCCATGTTTGATGCAATTATAAATAAGTGTACTGTGTCTTAAACAGACCGGGTTCCTTATCTAATCCCCATTAGTAGAATTTCAAGAGCTGTTTTGTGCAGGGTTTTTTCCCCAGAGATTAAAGACTAAGCCTGGAAAGAATTCATTCTCTTGTCTTTCTAAGAAAATGTAGAATCACAGATTCTCAGAGCAGTTCAGGCTGGAAGGGCCCTCTGGAGGTCATCTGCTCCAGTCCTCTGATCAGACAGGGACATCCAGAGTGAGTTGTTTCTCAAGAACATGTCCAGAGAGCTTCTTCTGAGTATCTTCAAGGAAGAACATTCCACAATGTTGGGAATGAACACTTGGGCAACCATTGCCAATGTTCAGTCACTCTTACAGTGAAAAAGTGTTTCCTGATGTTCTCAGGGAACTTCCTGTTTTTCAAGTTGTGGCCATTGCCTCTTGTAGCATTTAGAGCACTCTGGACTTTATTTTCAAAATCCAGGGAAGTCCTAAATGTTGCCAGCATTATATACATGACTGTACCACTGTAATTAAGAGAATTTTATCTTTCTCTTTTTTTAATGCAGAACATTTTTTAGCTATTCTTTCTTTGGCCCAAACAGAAGAAAAATTGTTCTGAGAAATCCATAACCTCTGCTAAATGTTCCAATTCCTTCTTTTTTTTGTTCATGCAGTCACCAGTTGTGAAGACTGAGACTATAAGTTTCAGCAGTGTTCCTGCTGGTGGGGAAACCCTTGAAATTTCAACAAAGGAAGTGCCAGTAGTCCATACAGAAACAAAAACCATTACATATGAGTCTTCTCAGGTAAGAAATTCTGCAAAAGACATGGTCTAATTTAATGTGCCTTTAAGGAACCCATTTCTTTAAGTGTATGTTTTAGTGTGAACTTTTCTAAGTTGTTCAAATATTAAATATTAGCATGAGGAGAATGTACATAAGAATAACTTATCTGAGGGTCACTCTCACGTCCTGGTGTAGGGCCTTTCCAGAACATTGATGAGACTGCAGATTTAAAAGTGTCATCTTCTCATCTGTGCTTCCAGAGGGGAAGGACAGCCTCCAGATACACAGAGCAATACTCACACGTGGTTGCCCTCATAGCAGTTTTTCCATAGCATAAGGTACTCACTTTATGAAGAACAGTAGAAATAGGGAAGTTTAACAGTCCAGTTCTGTCCTCAGGATAATTTTTTTGGTAACTGCTTTTCTCTTCTGGCTTCTAGGTGGATTGTGGTGCTGACTCTGAACCAGGTGTACTGATGAGTGCACAAACGATCACATCTGAAACCACCAGCACTACAACTACTACACATATCACCAAAGTGAGTCCTCAGAAAACAGAGAGCTCCTTTTTCACCAGGGTGTATGCTATCTTAGCTTTGGTTCTACGATTTATTTCAGAAAGGGAACACGTTCTGTCATTCTCTTGACAATATGTTGTAAATTTACCATAAATACTTGTCTTTATTCACCTGTCTTTGGCTATGCTGAGTTGATTAACACATCATCCAATGACTTGACATGAATCCTGAACCCTTAAGGTATGTCTATGCAAACACAAAACCTTGTTGTACAGAAACACTTGATTTAGCTGCAAATGCTACCTGGAACTGGAAGGAGTAAAACCACATTGGCATCATGTGGTAGCCTGGAAGGAATAACTTGTGTGAACATGAGGCTCCATTGACATGACTGTGCCTTTCAGCCCTGAGATTTTAGCACTGCACATAGTGAATCTGTATCCTGTAGCCATAACAGGACATTCGGTCAGCTCCAGCACCTTGACTGTGTTTCTGAGTGGTACCCTGAGGAACTTGCCCACAGCCAGGCCAAAAGCTCATCTGCACAGACAAACCATGCTGTGTCTTCCAGGTTCTAAGGTAGCATTTAAATAACAGTTCCTCCATAAACAGAAATAAGTGCTGTGACAGCTCTCCTACCAGTATTCACTGAGAACAGGATTTCATCTTTCTGCATTGAAGTTCCCCCATTAGTAGATGAGCCATACAAAGTCCATGCCACCCCGTATGCCATTCTGAAGCAAGCAGTTAGACTTAAATAGGTCTGAATATGGGGCTGTCTGTATTTCTGTTTTTCATGGGAGAAGTTTGGCATTTTTGACACACAAACATCTCTCTTGATGCATGTGCAGATTAACTCAAATTATAAAATTACCTGTGTTGGAAGGACATCTGGAGGTCATTAGTCCATTCAGAGCATTCAGGCCAACTCCAGAGCTGCTCATTTGCACTCCAGGTTGTCACGTCTTTGAGCTGTTTTGGTCCAGTCATGAGAATGGCAGCATCTAAAGTGAGTTACTGACATGCATTTTTGTCCCTCCCATCTAGACTGTGAAAGGAGGCATCTCAGAGACAAGAATTGAAAAACGAATAGTCATCACAGGAGATGCAGATATTGATCATGATCAGGTAAAATCTACAAACTGCTAAAAAGACTACCCTGAAGACTGAAAAAGAGAACATTTCTAAATATTGCTTTGACAGATATCCATACTGGCATGCCTTATATTAAACTGGAATAGTAGTTAAAACAGTGATGGTATATTTCATATTTTAATCATTTTCCTCATTTGTAAATTGTGTAATATGTCATGAATCTCTCCACCTTGCTATTGATCATGCATGTTCCACCTCCTTTTTGTTTTTGCCCTTCTGTGGTTTCCTTGGGATAGGCGCTGGCTCAGGCAATTAAAGAAGCCAAAGAGCAGCACCCTGATATGTCAGTGACCAAAGTAGTGGTACATAAAGAGACAGAAATCACACCAGAAGATGGGGAGGATTGACCACAGGTAAGAGGACCAGATGATTTTCCTAGGCATTTACTGGGCTGGCATGTTGCAGATGTTGTTTTCCTACCATACTTCACCCTTAACTCTTCACTTTCTCTCACTGGCATTTTCAAGTTTCTGGTTATCAGTTCTGATATGTGAAAGTAAACCACATTCAGCTCTAGACATCTGCCTTCATTAAACAGTGCCAGCTGGAGAAAGAGAAACTACTCATTTGCTTTTGTTGGCTCTCTGAAAAGTCCTCATTGTCCATGCTTTGTTATAGTCTAATTTTCTACTTCTGAAGTCATAAAAAATCTATTGTCCGCTTTTGTGTCATTTAAGAACAAAAACAATTTGTTCTTAAAGGTGTGCATTTTTGTTTAAAAATGCCAAGGGAAAAAACCTACAGCTGCTTTTTAAATGTCTTGTGCAGATATGTTGAAAGTTATGCTTCAATTCCTGACTTGCAAAGATATGGTCCAAGTTGCTTTTAAACGCAGTGAATTAGTTTGTCAGTATTTGGGTGTCTTGGCTTTCTTGTACTTGAAAGAGCATTTAATGTTTTAAAGCAGCATTGTTTATCAGGATGAGATGATAATGCAGCTTTCCTTGCGTCTAGCTTTTCCTCAGCAAAGGCATGCTCTCCAATAGTGGCTGGCTAAACAGACGTCTCAATATTCCTATATTTATTCTGTGTGCAGAAACATGTCATGCATACTAACCTGCTATGCAAAAGCTCTTAATGCCAGCACCATTGCACAAATTGCTTTGAATGCTGTATGCAGAAGGGGAAGAAAAAGCTGCTTGTCAGATTTGTTGAATCGATAGCAGCATTTTATTCTTAAAACAATATGTATTCCCTAGCACTTGGTGTAAGTAACAGAGTATAATGCACAGCACCTTTTGAAGCTCTTTGGCTCTCCTGCTTTTGGATATACAGACCCTAAAGAAAACTGAATTTCAGTGTCAGTTATTTATTTGGAAGATGGAACCAGTCACTAAGGAGTGAGTAGCTGTGATTCTTGTGGTATTCTGCTAATTGTTTCAGAGACAGCTCAATGTGGCTTGCTTAAAAGTCTATTGATGTCCCTAATTCTTTCCATTGGCATCAGTGGACTTTGGATTTGGTCCAAGTTGCTTATAGTGGGATATGCCATTTTCAAATAGCTTTTCTTGTATGAACAAATTGACAAAATCTCTTTTGCAAGAGTGTTGTTGCTTTGAATAATTAACTCAGTTCTCTTTTCTGCAGGAATAACCTAGAATGCATATGAATCCAGACATGCATACCAGTAGGAATACGAGAACCTATACGGAGTCTCAGTTCCAACCTGACTGACTTGTATCTGTCTATGGAAAATTTCAGTACAGAAGAATTGATCTTGACCGTTAATAAAGAAACTGGCAGAGATACCTTCCCATAGAAAGCAATCTGAATCAGCAGCAGTTAAACAATATTGCATGAAGCAACAATAAAATTACAGAAAAGCAGCATTTTTAATTTTCTTAAAATGTCTAAGTTTTCAGCTTTACCTGCACGTTCATAAACAATATAAACAGTGATCTCATGTAACACATAAACAGTTCATGCCTTTCACAGTTTCTGAAAGTCTAAACAAATTAAAATTTGTTAGGTGGCAAGCCTTTTGTTTACGAATATTGTAAATGAAGATTACCCCGAAAATGCTAGAAGCTGTATAGGTACTGTGTATAATGTTTTGCCACACATTAGATGTGCCAATAACACAGTTTATTCAGTAAACAACTTGAATCTTATATTTGTTTCATCTGGTTTTATTACTGCCCGATAAACGATGATGAATCTTTACTCTTATCAAAACATATAAATGCTTACAAAGTGTGCTTTGTATACCTGACTGAATACCTTATGAGGTAGTAATGATTTTAGTATATTAACTTTAATGATTTTTGTCAGCATTGTTCAGAGTCAGCTTCCAGTCACCCTTCACAGATCCTAACCTTGTAAATTATATGTAGTTATTTTGGAGAAAAAAAAAATCTGTATTTTACTTAGTTTGCAGCTTTAGAAAATTATTAATCTGAAATAACCGTGATGGTTTTCTATTGATTTCCCTTTTGTTCTCAGAGAAAAAAAAAAATCTGTTTGAGAATCTGGTCAGCATTTACTATCTAGTTCTGAGTCAAGCCTTAACCTGTACAGAACGTCCACTGAAAACTCGCTAGTGTCCAGCTCTAATACCCACGGAAGGGATAGCGTCCATTACACTGTCAGCTGCATCACAACACATGGTGAATGTATGTTTCTGCATAGTGAAATAAAAGTGGTAAATGCATCTGAAATCGTATTGTTCTGTGTCTAAAAGCACCTAGTGTTCTTTAGTATTCAAAACATCAAAATGTTATGTTTGTAAGACACCACAGGTTTCACCCATGTGCACAGTAGATGTGTTTTGTCTTCAGTGGCTGACACTGCACTGTGCAGACAGTGGGAGTTAGCGGAGAATCCAAAGGGATGACAGTGTTCACCTTTGGGCAAATGATGTTTGCAAAGGAAAAGGACTGTTTGGTTCCTTCTGTTTTCTGTGGTTGTGTAACATTTCACCGAAGCTAAATGAAGAATTTTGTTGTTGCTTAGAAAGTAAAGGCCAGTAGCGCTTGATCCAGATCCACTCTCTTTTTTGTACTTTGGCTCTGAAACATGGATAAAATTGTCTTTAAAGCAGTATTACTTATTGGTTCCTTTCTTTTTTTTTTTTTTTTTTCCACATCTTTGCTGCATCTCACTGACACTCCCCTGGTAGTTTAAGAGAAATTTGTAAGGATTAGTTCACCCTTCAATCTCTATTTCCTTGCAGGATTGAAAGGCAGTGGGTACAAGCAGACTTTTCAGGACATAAAGGGCCAAATTTGCCCTTCGTTGTTTACACGGGGCTCCCTCCCATTGAAGTCAATGGATTTGCCTTCAGTGGAGAGCAGGATTTGACCCAGTGACTTGTTAATAAATGTTTATTTTCATAATTTAGAAAGAAGAATAGTATATATAGAGACAATAACCTGTAGATAATAATTAAAAATAATATCCCAAGGCTTTTAAAGCTTTGCCCTTAGTCTCCAAAACATCCTCCTTCCACCAGCCATTCTTCATGCCTTTAAATCTGGAGTGCTAACGATGTCACCCCTCCCTGCCCCGCCTCATTGTTACCTCTCGCCTAACGACCGAGCAAAACTGACGGTCTGTTGTGATATTTGATGGCCCTCTCCTCCTCCTCCTCCTCCTCCTCCTCCTCCTAGCCCAAGATCATGTCTGTTTTCATCCCCCTGAGTGACAGTAGTCTCAGCTCTCTGGTGCTGCTGGTGCCCAGCGGCGGTCGGGGTGGAGGAAGTCCTCACCCCGTCTTGGCCGGTGGCACACCAGGTCCTCACTACCGCATCAGGAGTTTAAAAACAGACTCTGAAGCCATACCGATCCTCCTTCAGGTGCCCCTCATGTTGTCAGCTAGGAAACAGCATTGTATTACCTCAGAGAGACACGAGGCCATCGCACAGCCTTCTCTCCAGAGTTAGCATTATATTTTAGCATGGCTTGAGGAGATTGTACTCTGGTGATCCTGCACAGTATGTACGCTGTCTAAAGATATTGCATTGTAGGAAGTTAGTCTCCTTGGAAAGGACACTCACCACTAAGATACCGCCTAAGCGCATATAAACTATGAGGAGATGAGAGTGGACAGGCAAGGACATCTCAGTGCCACTGTTGGTAGTAGACCCTTGTTTGGGGGATGGTTCCTGGAAGTTATAGCTTTGGTTTTTGTTAGAAACTGTTTCTTGGGTTGTCTGCCTAATGCTGTGCCACATGAAATAAAGAGCACCTGCCTGTTTCTACCAACCATCTTTTGTCTCTGTGTCTTCTCATTTGTTGTTGGTCTTTGTCTGGCTTCTCAACATAAACCAGCGTGGAAAACAAACCCTCAGTGTGTCATTTGTGGGCAGCATTGCCAACACAGACACCAGCCAGGGAGGCAGCCTTACTTGCTACAACTGGAATCCC
The DNA here is from genome assembly GCF_027579445.1 of Ammospiza nelsoni. Lineage (NCBI taxonomy): Eukaryota > Metazoa > Chordata > Aves > Passeriformes > Passerellidae > Ammospiza > Ammospiza nelsoni. Next base: position 104,162,561 of record NC_080633.1, read on the forward strand.
AGTTTCAATCCTGAGAGAAATGACTACTCTGAGCCATTGTGGTAAGGGCTTTGCACACCAGGCAAGAATGGGCATAGCCAGTGACCACAGCAATAGTGACCATTACACATACAGAAAGAGTGAATACATCACACTGACATTTTTTTAAGGCTGCTTGGAATTCCTTAAAATTTATGCCCCTGAAGTTTTTTAAGGCTGTCTCATCACAAATGGCAAGTAATGGTGTTTCTGTGCTCAAGCAAATATAAAAAACCTTTAATGAGCTTCTAAATCCATATACTAGATCAAAGCAAGGGTTTAACAGCTTAGCCTTATTTCTTTCCAGAGCAGATTTAGGCAATTGGTAAGATGATGTGCTTCATCTGTACAACAATTTGTATCTGCAAAAATGATAGCTCCTGATAAATAGTTCTTCATGGCATATAAATTGGACATTGAGTTTAGGCTTCAGTTTGGCAATCACACTGGTAAGTCTTGCTGCGGGTTTCTTTCCTTACACCAGAACAGTTCTGTCAGTTCAGGTCAGAAAACCCATTTGCAAGCTTCACCTTTACATCTTCACAGGAATTAAGGACGAGATAAAGAAATACATTTCCCTTTTTTATACCGGAGCAATAATGGTTGAGATTCTTCAGAACTAGGAATCAAATCATTATTTTTAATAATGTTTCCTATTGAAGGTTTGTGACATGCCTGAGGCAATGCTGAGATCTGCAGTCCTATATAGATCCCAAGGTACAGTGCTGGTTTGAGGTACTGTGGATGGACAGGTGGATTGCTTTGAGAAACACTAACTCAATTTCTTACATTATTTTTAAAGAAAGAACAATAGGCACTTTTCTTAAATCTATAGATTCCAAAGGCTATATCAATCTTACACTGCCAATAGTGGGTTTCTGTGTCTTTTGTCACTAATGTTATGCCACATCAGCAAAGTCTGCCCGTGGTTGCTCTGGAGCAACACAAAATACCAGCCTTCCTAATTAAAACTCAGTCATACTTAAAATGATTATTATTATTTATGCATCTTGTAGTTCCACCTCAAGGATTTACATATAGATAAACAATGGGACATCTTGTTAGTTTTTCTATAGAAAGATTTTCCATACGTTTCCACATTCACTGACTGTAACCAGATTATTCCATTACCTTGGAATAATGTTAGCCCCTGTTCAGACTGTACCTTAGTCTGGTTTATACCTTTTGTTTCCACCTCTACCATTTTTTCTGGCTCCTATTCAACATCAGTCTTGCTCCTCAGCTGGAACTAATGGCTCCTGTAAGGGCTTCTGGAGCAGAATTTCAAAAATCCTTGTTTAAAGGGAAACCAATGTGCTCAAATTACACAAAAAAAGTCACTCAACTTTCCTCCATTATCTCATGTTCCCAAATTCAGCTATAACCTCCATAAATCAGTGACCTCACCCTTGCAGCTGAAATGACCATCACTCACTGTAAGTAGAATTAATGGCCTGTCTTTGAGCATGACTACAGTGACATAAAAGGGGAAAGAAAAATGAGAAAGAGTCTGACGCTGGAAATTGTTTTCCTTTTTAAATACATTAGATTTTATCTTTACAGTCTACCAGTTCTACTTTGTCCAGTACAAAACTTAAATTACAAACCTTTTATTCTTGGGTGGGGTGGAGTTTTTTTTTTGTCCAGAGTTGGCTAGGAATTTCTTTTCCATTTTCTAGAAGTATCTTTGCTGTCCTGCTGTGGTGAGGTGTACCATGACTCCTAACTTCTGTGCATAACCAAAGCTTGGGCAATGTTAGCTAACAAGAGCTGCAAAAAAGCAGATCCCAGAACATGTGCAGCTTTCAAGCTGCCTGAATTACAGCCCAGAGGATGTGTTCCCACACAAGCCTTGCCTTACAGTGCACAGGTAAAGTACTCGCCATGTGTTATTGGGTAAATAATCCTGGGTGGCTATACTGTAAAAGACACAAGTTTAGACAAAGCACATTAAAGGGCTCAGAGAAGGGTGTATCATAAAATGTACAAAAAATGCAAAGAAACAAATTAAAGCAATATATCTGAGTATAGAAAGTAAATAATTAAGAACTTTCAAAGCCTTTTCCAGTAGGAAAAGACCAGCTAATACGCTGTTTCCTTAAATCAAGAGTGTTTCTAGCCCAGATGTCCTTTCTCAGTGGATTTAGGAGGCTATTTCTCAGATGTCCTGGTTTTCTGGCCATACAGTTGATGCATTTGGTATATGAAGGCTTCTAAAGGCATTTATATTCCTGCAGTCCAATCTCCAATCAATATGCAACTTAGATAGATGTGAATCATTTTATATAGCCACAGAGGTGGTGACAATTTAACCACTCATCTTTAGAGCTCCTAAATCCTAAGCTACTGGACTAACACACCCACACATTTTCACAGAACATTGTTTATTCTAAGAATATTTTGTTGAAGTCATCCTTGAATATCCATTAAACAATATATTTTTGTTGTTTCTTTCTTTCTATTTAAAAGGCCATCTAGTGATTAACATGTAACTAGATTTTTTTTCCTGCAATCAGATGAGATGTCAGTACAGGTACTTTTTGACATATCATTCTATAAAAAAGGGAACAACAAACCACTGCAATATGTGGCCTGATATTACAGAAATAAAAGACTGACTTGAATATCTGTGTGATATGGTTCTTGTAATGAGGACACATCTGCTTACTCTGGGAAGACAGCCTGCAATAGCTATCCCACCACTTCCCAGTTATTTTAAACTCTTTTTGTCCCTTCTTGCTTACTTTCATATTCTCCAACTTAACCCACCTGTGTTTGATCTGTCAGGCTTCTCTCTGCATCTTTTTTTCTTCCAACTTTTCCCCCAGCTTTTAAGCAAACTGCATCTGATGCTTCTCTTTCTATTCATTTTGCCGTTGCTTCTTATCACACCTATCAACCTTCTTTCAAGTCTTGTTAATTCTCTGTCCTGCAGTCTTCCCAACTTATCCATAACCACTTCAACTGCCACAATGATACATCCAATCCTTACGTGCATATTTCTTTGCTTTCGTGTCTCTCTACAAATGTCAGTCTTGGTTCATTCTTCTCATCCCTGATGTCTTTCCTATGAGTGATTTTATCAAGCAGCACTCTCTGATATTTTTTATAGCCACTTTCTCCCTCTTCAACCTTCATCTGATCTCTTTCAACATTTGCTCATTTTCCCCTCACATTGACACTTGGACCTTTCATGTTTTCTGGTCCATTAGCTTTGATGAGTTGTCATCTGCTTTCAGACCTCTCAAACCCCATCCCTACTTTCTCTATTCCTCTTTCTGACCTGTCGCTGAAAGGCATGCATAATGGAAATGCTGTAGTTTGCCTTCAGTACAGTAAACATTCTTTTCTCTAACAATATTAAACTACACTCCTCTATTTAAATAAATCCCACCTCCCAGTAAGGCAATCTATGTGCTGCCTGTTGCTTCTGCTTCTTTCTGCATGGGCTCCTGCCCATGCCTTCCAAGGAGAGCATAATTAACATGCAGAATTAACAAGCAGAATGACTATTACCAGCCTATCTACTTCCTCTTCACTCTCAACTTGCCCTTTTCACAGCCATAGAAGTATTTTGTCTACTTCAACTCCTGACAGTCTCAACACATCCTCATGATTGCATCTCAAGGGATCTTTCTCCTCACAGTGTCATGTGTATTACCACAATTTTACTTCCTCAATTTTTAGTTCCCCTCATGGCATGCTTTGGTCCCCCAACTCTCAATATTATATCTAGAGTCATGTTGTCAATATTATCTAGAACTGCTCTGTCCCACTCTGGAGGCCAGCCTGTTTTCCCCCACAAGAGATAGCACAGCAGCTTTTCTCCAGGCTCAGGCTCAGAAGCCAGTACCTTTCTGTTGTCCCCCATGACTTGCCCTCTCTGTAGACACATTCTACACTTTTCTGTCTCAATCCTGTCCTCCTCTGTGCTCACTTAAGTCCTTCTGACTCTCTATCCAGTCTTTTAGTAAAGGTCCTCCTTGTTGCACTCCACTTTTCTGTGGAAATATTTGGAGCTTGTGGTGTGCATCCAGTTTTCCTTTACACTGCCTTGCTGTGATCTTGCCCTGGAATGTGGATTCAGCCAGCCCATATTTCTATCTAACTTATTGAAAGGGTTAGTATTGCTTCTCTTCAAGCAATTTGTATATATTTACAGCTGCAGCACTGTTTAGTAGAAAGAGCTCTGTCATGTGCGTTACCACATTAGAACTTCTGTGTGAAGGCAAAGTGGACACCCCCCCAGGAAATGTGATACTTGTTAGTGTATGAGAATAAGGAGGTAACATCATTGCTATGTTGATAACTAAACTGTTCCGGAATAAACCACCAGTTTTATTCCCACTGATAAAAATGCCCATGACCAAATGGGAGTCTTCACTTGGGCCCAGCATTGTAGTCTCTGAACTGGAGCTGGATTCTACCTGATCTGTTCAGAGCAAGGGCTGAGGAACAGGACTGTTTCCTCCCATTCTAGTACACATGACCCTTACATAAACCTTAGTAATGTTCTGATCCACACAAGCCAGGCTGCTGTGACACAGGCTGAGCAAGCCAGGTATCAGCTCACTGATTTCATGCGTTGGCACATTTGCACTGAAATGATGCATCCACACCAGTCATGCTACTAAAGGCTCCTTCAGTGCATTTAATGCTGCAGGAGGAAGATGGCAGAGCAGAAGAGAGGCAGGCAAAGCACAGGCTCTGCCATAGCCTTGTGGGTGACAGAAACCTTGGCTGACACCCTGAATGTTCCATCTGTATCGTGAAGTACATCAATCACCCCAGCAATTAAAGCTAATGGATGTTGAGACAACAGTATGCCCAATTGGCTACCTACCCAAATTTTATCATTATATGTCCTTGTTTTTCCAGAAATACATGGACAATGTGGGAAGCTGATTCCAGTTTCTCCAGTGAAGTATGTTAATCTGCTATTGACAATTAACCCTGCAGTGTCAAGGAAGCCATTAGTGCTGTGGCAGGCCAAACCCCATTGCTCTAATGATTTGGAACAAGATTGATTTGTTTTTGTCAAAAGAAAACTAATTTGGCCAAAACTAAAAACCTGCCTTTCACAATGATGTGAAAAGATCCCACCAACAGCCTTTTCAAAATTCCATGAAAAGCATCAGTATTGTTGACATGTTGTGGGGGCAAAATCAATTCCTCCCCTATGTATGATGGAACTTGTTTTTGAGCCTGGGGCAGATGATATGACCGAAAGGCAAGGTAATTGGTAATAGTTCAAGATCAAGAAAGCTGCATCTTATGCACAAGTTTCAGTAAAAATCTTTGCTATCATGTCAACTCTATAATGTGTCTACAGCTTAAATTTTGTACTTCTTTAAGGCAAAAACAATGGTTGCAAAGGGGAAGAAAAATCTTGTGGCTACTCATAAAAGAACAATCATGTGGAAGAAAGAAAACCTCTAGGTATGTGCAAGTAAAATAAGAGAGTAGTGTTGCAGCAGATGGTGATACAGAGCAACCAACAGCTATGTGGGTTTTGTTAAACTCTTGAGGTTTTATGTTCAGGAAAATGAGGTAAGGCAGACAGTGCTAATGCAGAACTTCTGTAGGGGTAACACAACCAATTTGTTTGAGTGATGCTTGGTAAAAAAATAAATCAGACAAAATGTACCATAGGTGTAACAAAATTTCAGATATGCAAGACAACATATCTCGTCTGTTAGCACGTATCCGGTATATTGTACTCTTAGCCATAAATTACTAGCATTGCTGTCTCCAAAAGGAGTAAAAATAACGATGGACTAATGTCCATCCACCATCTGAAACAGGGATATTTCACCTTTACATGCTCTTAGTTGAAGACCTCGATAAAGAGAGATAAGAGTGGAAAAGGCCATCCCCATAATGTTGCTAAATTCCACAGCATGTCCTCAGGTTATATAATACTAAACTGTATCTCTAATAATACTAAACTGTATCTCTAATCATGTCTTTAGATACCAACAGCTGTGTTGTTATTTGATGATATTTTTAATGTGTGCCAGGGAGGAACTAGGGAATAGAGTCTATATCCAATGCCTGCACAGTTGCTGTGCTGTTGGCTCAGCCATGAGCAAAAATTTCAAGGGATTTCATTATGCAGTAATATTTGCATTTGTATTTTCCCCCTCATAAAGAGGCATGAAACTATAAACTGTGTGAACAAGATTGAAGTATTTCAACACTAAACCAGTAATACCTCTTCACCTACCTGAAACTATGCAAAGCTGAGACTCCCAAGTGATCTGATTTCAGCTGTACATAATTTGATAATGATGTTCACCTTAAATTATCTGCTTGGTCAAAGTAGCCTTGTGTGCTCAGTTACTCTGGCAAATAGATTTTTTATAAGTCAATTAGTAAAGCTTTTGTCAAATTGATGCCTGCTATGTTGGCAGCAACAATTAAAACTCAACGCCTCTTGCACTGTTTTGCTGCTGGAGATAAATAATGACCTTTTGAGACAACAGTAGTATCTAAGACCTGCTAATAGAGATGTCTCTGCATCCATTTCTCTCCCAGAGGAAGAAAAAATAAGTGAAGACAGCAGAATTTCCCTCTTGATTCTCTTGGGAATACACTGATGGAGAGAAGTCATTATCCCATGCAGGCTTTGCTTCTGACAGGGCAAGCCATTGTCCTCAGAAAATGTGGTATTTGAGAGTACTGAGAGCACTGGATCTGATGGTGTCTTTTGGATCTGGTGATGCCTTTTCTAGCAGGTTTTCAGCAGTCTCCTGGCCAGCCTTTTCTGCCTAGGTACGCTGTAACTAATCTAGAACTGCACAGGGGAGAAACCTGCCTCTCCTGGTTCTGCTTCTGTATCCCTCCCAGGTGTTCTGCAGTGTTTCTCACTGTTATGCATTATGGACCCCTTGGCTCTCATCCCTCTTCTAACAAAGTTTTCAGCTTCATCTCAGTCATTTTCTCTGGGATGAAATCACAGCCACACTTCCTGCTGAGCTTTTCTGTCATCTTCCTGGTACAAAAACCCAGCAACACGAGTTGCAAGACCTGAAGATCTGACATTACCAAGTCTTTTGTATTCAACCTACAAATACAATATCCATACTACCTTGATGATAGAAATTTTCATAGGCATCCATATCCATATCCATGTAAGGTGGCAGAGAAACTTCCCTCATGCCAACTCACTTGTCAGCCAGTACCTGTGGCTTGCTCAGAGCCTGCTATGATGGCAGTCAGGGCTAGGATCTTTCCACATTATCAACACCCATGTACTGGGTCCCAGTCCCTTTTCTGGATGTGACTGAGTATTAATCTTTCTGTTAGCAGAACAGAAATGAACAAAATAGCTACCGAAAAAGAAGTTGAAGCCTATAAAATATAACATCCTCCTCTACTATTTTCTATTTATATTTTTTATCAAATGATAGCTGCAAAATGTTTATATCTATTTCCCAACAATTATTCCTTACAAATTCATAGTTCCTTGCACCCTGCTGTTGTGGCTGATGAGCAGAAGTTCACAAATACAGCATTGTGTTAGTGTTATTGCCATCAGAAAACAATTTTCAGTCTGTGTTCAACATATCCCATTGCAAATATTAAGGTATAAATAATCTCATGGCTGGCGCAGAAGAAGTTGAATATTTCCTTCAATATCCTTAATAGGAACTTCTTTCAGACTGAGCTCAGTCATTTGATGTGCAGAAACAAGCGTCCCTCTCAAATTCATGTGAAGGTGACTTCAACAGTAAGAAGCATGTGCCTAGCTCCAACACAGCAAAGGTGAAAAGAAGGTCAGTACCTTTCCTCAGACAGTTTGTACTTTTGCTTCACTGGGAAAGACACGCCCATCCAGTTCACACCAGTGATCTGCTGTCATTCAGAGATAGCTTCCCTCACATGTCCATTTTGTGTGTTGTGCTGGTCATCAGCATGGCTTGTCAAGATCTTGCTTTTGCAGATGATAGGACAACCCAAACATTGACAGCAATTCCTTTACTTCTCTTTTCTCTTTATGTTTGAAATAAAATTATCAGGTAGTTCTCAGATCAGCCTCAGCAAATGACAGGGAAACCTGTCATTTTTATTTGATATTATTTTCTCTATCTTTGTTCCAATGCAAGTACAAGTGAATTAGGCATGGCAGTGGCAGTGGGAAGGCACAGCTTCCAACATAAGAGAGGAAATCTCACTGGGAGACTTTGTCTCAAGATGTGGAAATGTATAATGTGAGAATTAAAGTATTCACATTCCTTTCTACAGTGCATATTCCTTTCTATGGTGCCAGACAGGGAAAGAGTTGTGACAGATCTAGAAGGAAATAAAGCATCTGCCTCTATCACACAGATAAAAATAAATATTTTTCTCTAAAAAGAGATTAAATGTGGAAAAGGAGGTCTGTGTACCCCAAGGTCTAGGAGTCAAAATAACCTGAACAGATGGGTCTGAAGGATGTAACCCTAAAAGAGAGCTAGAGCAAACAACAGATCTCTGGCAGATTTACCAGGTTGTACTGAAAGCAGGAGAAGCAATTTGGAACAGAAAATTTACTATATGTTTGCACTCTAACAACCAAATTTGTGAACAGTACTTGCTAGATATGTTACTTCTGTTAGTACAAGATCTGGAGTCTAACTTGAAGCCAGATGAGAAAAGAGAAAGGAATTCTGCTGTGGCAGGATTTGTTGTGGCAGCAAACAGAACTCTGCAAGGTCTTCCCATTTCTTTATAAAACCTTCTAGGATTTTAGTAAACTTTATACAGAATGTATGCATTCCACTGTTAGCAGGAACTCAAACTATCTCTTAAAGCCCTCTTGCCCTTGAAAACTGTATATCTTTAAATGTTGCAGGAAACAGTTTGTGTATTATTTCTATGAAGTATGATCTTGCCTCAGAATTTTACTTCAGAAGACGAATATTCCACCAAACAGCATTTTTTCACCCGATATCTGGCAGTAAAATCACTAGAAATCAAAGCAAATCCTAGAACTACAATATCAGAGCAGCCTCATAATTACAGCAATGAAAATTAAGGCCTATGAATATGACAGATCTTTCAGGGCCCAAGCTGGTGAGCTTTATTTTACCATGTGAAGGTAAGTCATGAGGCAAATATACCTTAACTTTGTTAATATTTTTTTTCTTCCATGGGAAACTGTAAATACACAATCTAGAAGCTCCTGACCACGCCTCTAGGTTTAAGCCAGTAGGTATTTAACCCAGGTTGTATTGAACACAGGTTGTATACCTGGCATGATTTTTGCTGACTTATTTCACACTGACACACTGCCAAAAGACAGGAACTAATAACAATTAGGTTCATCATCAGTAGAGTATATAGTTTGTTTTACTAAACTATCTTGAACCCCTGCTCATGGTCCACAGCTTCATTTTGCAAGATAGAGAACTCATACAGAACAAGAATGTGGATTCTTCCTTTAAACAGCTTACAGGCAATGCAAGAGAGGACTGCTTAGAGACACCTAGGTGAATAGAAAGGGATGTGAGGGATAAAGGATCCCAGTGCACATGGCTTGTCTACTATAAAGAGTTTTAAAAGGGGGGCTTTTAAGTAGGACATGAGAAACACTTTATTCATGTTTATAGAGAATTTCCAGAACAAACTCAAAATAGTCCCACAATGGCTGAGAGAAAACCTAAAGTAAGAACTAAGAAATTAGGATGAAATGTTTGATGACTGAACTAGTGACAGGACATGATTGTGGGGGCCAGTGAGGCAAGAAACTAAACTGCACCAAGGTGGAATGGAGCCAAAGATCACAGAGCATTTTATTCAGGGAAGACACAAACTCAGTAATTGTGCCTGTAGGGAGTTTTTAGATAAGCTTACAAGGATGAGGAAATGGGCAGATATAATCATCCATCAACAAGGAGGTCACTGACATCTGAGCATGAGGGTCCTTGAGAAGAGGAGAAACACATTCAACAGACAACAGTAAGTCAAAATTAAAGGCAATGCTCTATAAGGTCCACATACCAGCTACCCAGGAGATAATAGAAGGGTCAGGTGAGATTGAGTGCTCTTAAAGTCAGAGTGGGTGAGAGTATTTGAAAATAAGAAGACTAGAAAGTAAAAGCTGTTGCATCCTCTCTCTGGACATTCTGCACTAGTGATCTTGAGAAGGAAAAGGCACCCAAATTTTTCTTGAGTTACTGCTCATGTAAAACTTCTGTGAGCAACATATTTTATGTTCAGGAAAAGCAAAGTAATTAGCTGAGCAGAATTGATGGCTAAATTGCTCCTGCAAAACGAGCAAGTGAAAAGTTTTAACAGTGTGTTAGAGGACTACAACAGAATATTGCTGAATCAAAGCAGCCTGCAATGCCTAAGGCTGTTATGACATATTTAGCCTCTGTATTGACGATACATAATCCCTTGGTTCTTCAACTGTCACAGCAAGACATGCAAGCATATATAGTACTGTTAACACTTAGTGTGGTGGGCTAATAGACAACATACCAATCCAAAGCTCTAACAGATGCTCTGACTTGTGCAGTGCATGAAATACTTAAATATTGTGATCATTAGCAGCCTCTTCTTGAGTATCACATGCAGTCTTGGGCACCACAATATGAAAAAGACATAAAGCTATCAGAGAGCATGAAGCTGGTGCCATGAAGTGCCATGAAGCTGGTAAGAATCTCCAGGGGAAGCCTTATGAGGCAGAATTCACTTGATTTGTTCAGTCTGGACAAGAGGAGACTGAGGGGAGACCTCACTGCAGTTACAACATCTCACAAGGGAAAGCAGAGGGACAGGATCTGCGCCCCAAGAGTGACTGAAGCAGCAGCTTCCCAGGGAAGTGATCATAGCACCAAGCCTGACAGAGTTCAAAAACCATTTGGGCAATGCTCTCAGGCACAGAGTGTGATTTTTGGGGTGGTCCTGTGCAGGTCCAGGAGCTGGACTTTGGTGATGTCTCTGGATCCCTTTCAATGCAAGATATTCTGTGATTCTAACAGTCAGTGTGTGATTAACCTACTGAGCTGTATGCTCTTAAGCTCATAAATTCACTTTTTTCTTTTCTTTTTAATACACAGCTACACCTGAGCTTTTAAAGCTAGAGGGCTAACAAAGGCTATCTCAGGTTCTTCTGAAACACGATGGCAATTATATTAGCAAAAGAGAATCCCTGAGAATTGTACAGCACTTACATTTGGTGATCTTAAACAAAAAAAAAATCCTGCTATTTTTCTCTAAATTTGGATTTGGACAGAGTTACAACACAGCTAAGTGCAGATTTTATGTGTTACAGTATCTCCTGAGAAGCATTTGCTCTCCCAGGTACAAAAGCCATCACATGGGTTAAAAGTGAAATGATTTCTGGATTATTTTTGTGGGTGTCATATACATGTGGATGTCATGTCTAAACAGAGGGGCTTCTGCTACTGAAATGAATGACATTTACAGAATCTATGTCAATATAAGAGGTGAAGTTTATAGCTGCTGTCATTTCACTCTCACTCCTGCTGTGTTTCAGTCTGTTTGAAAGACACCTCTGAAATCAGGGCTTGCACTGTTAAGGTCCCAATTGTATTCCCACTAAGAAATTTCTATTGCATGCTAGGACTGGTTTCATAGGCACTTATGGGAGAAATTAACAGAATGGTGTCATGGTTTAAGTCAGAAAAAACAGCCACTTTCTCTCATATGGGTGTATCCTAGCATTTTAATGTATATGGAAACTTACTTGTTGTCATTTTAACAGCTGTGAAAGCTTGCAAGTACATGCACCAAAGACTGACAAAAAGAACTTGGTTTTACTTCTATTAATAACAATATACCTTATTAACACAGGAGAAAGTATGGAAAATGCTGCAGTTACAAAATATCTCTAGTTTCAAATGTGCACAAATAATCCCAATTATCATTTCAGTGAGTGGTACCATGATGGACAGCGCTGGCCAGCATGTGGAGTTTTGACTATGGTAAGCTCAGAGAATGAGAGTTAATATACAATAGCAGTGTACCACACATCTACTTTATTTGTACATATCTCCCCCCGACAGGTAGAACATCCACAATGGCTAGTTGCATTTGATTTAAGGAGTGATGTTAATTGAGATGGAAAAGTCTGTGAAGGGACAGAATCTATTTTAACGCACCCCAGGCTTTCGCCTGGCACCCATCATTAAAGGATGATCCAGACTGGAAACATTACTTTCTGTAAATTGGACTACTTGGCAGACAGCAGGCAGAGGCAGAATGTTAATCTTATGAAAATTGTTCTCTATTCGCTCCATCACTATCCCATTTGTCTTAGGTTACATACAGATGCTGGGACCAAAGAGGGACTATAAGAATTGTTCCTGAACTGTGCATGTCTATTATGGTATTTATGCAAGGTTTTTGAGAAGTTTCTGTATTTTCATTGGTATTACAGTTGGATGGTTAGTGACTTAGTTGTGAAACTCTTCTAGGGTTTTACAAGAAGAGATTCTTATTCTGGCATATGTTTCTCTTCCACATTTATGAGACCAGCTGACTGCTTTCATATCAAAATAAAACATGAAGGCAGACTGCAGAATACAGAAAGCAGAAATGGTTGCTTACCATCCACCTTGAATTCTGTGAATAAATACAGAAAGAATGGTAAATGCAGGTTAGTTAAGTTGCCAATGCATAATATAATCAGTGTAAGTTTGCAAATTCTGCTGCATGTATACTATAAATGATTAATGTAACTCTATTTTAAAGCACATAACTCGATTTCATAGCACATTTCAAGCAAAAAGACTTCTTGTATTACCACCATAGGCTGTAGTTGTATCACTCACAGTTTTGGCTGAGATGTCAGTGGGAATTTAAGTCCCAAGTATGTATGAGGTAAAGCAGATTGAGTAATGTTTGGGATGAGCATAAGGCATGATTGTTATTAATCTCTTCATACTGAGACTGAGCAATGTTCACTTGCTCCAAGTAATTTGGCAGTCACAGCTGCTGGAAATATTTATATGTGCTCTGTGAAAAAGACTCTAACAGACTGTAGTTATAAAGCATAAATTGTTCAAACCAGGCAAATGTAACTTCTACTTATTTCCATGGGACTAATAATTCACACAAGCCTGTAATTTATTGCAAGTTATGCTTCCTGTACTTCCTGCAACTTTTACTGCAAAGTATTGAAGCACAGACCTGATCGTGGTTGAAAAGTCCATGTGCAGTTGAATTCCGTTTGAAAAACACACATACACACAATACTGGGCACTCAAGCAGATGAAAGAATCTTGCTCAAACAAGCTGGTAAGAATAGCCTGTTTTGGCAGAAATTTTGACAATCCTGTGGCTGAACAATGAAGGCCAAGTCCAACTGTACATCATTGCACTAGGAGCAGCAGCACACCACAGCCATTTTAGGTTACCATTTTAGTGTGCAGTAGCTATATCCCATGGATTTTCTCCAATTTTCCAACCACTTTTATACAAACTCTTGGAACTGGAAAATCCAGAGGTTTCCTGCCTCAGTCAGAAGCACTTATCAGTACCATATATTCTTGCTGCAGCAGGAAAACTGAAAATTAATTTGCTATGCCTGTTGCACTATACTTTTTTATGTTCTAGTCCTTCCATTTCTTATTTTATTAACTGTGTTTCCTCATTTTCCTAAGGACATTCTTTATCCCTGGGGATCTTGCACATTAGTTGCATGCATTTAACTCATTATTTCAGAAGTCAAGGGCAGATTATTTTCCCATAGTTAAACATCACAAGCTACAGTGTACTGGGTTATTTGTAAGCTACCATCTGCAATGGTAGCAAAGTCAACCTACATTTATTAGGGTGCCCTGAAACCCCACTGAAGAGTGCTGTGTTTAAAGTCAATATGGAAACACAGGTAGATCTGAGCTTCAGATAGATAAATTATTATGTTTTTTGATACTAGACTTCATAGGAAACTAGATGAAAAAAGAAGTTTGTGGAGTATGCTCTGGTAATACCAGACTTTTAAATAAAACTAAACAATACAAAACAGCCAATGGCAACAACAACAAAAATAACCCCAAACAACACCAAAAACCAAGCAACAAAACACAACAACAACAAATCTCCAAACCTTAGTCCCTTTGCTTGGAATACTCTATTCTGGTAATTTCTTGTCGGAATTGACACAAAGGATACAGCCCTATAAAGGCAAAATGAACTATTTTATATGTCATTGTGTTTGGGCACCTGTGATATCTGTCACCATGGTCCATACTGACAGCAGAGGAAAGTGTTTTGGTAGCCACTACATATTATTTCCTTATAGCTGCATTTGTTATTTCGTAGTCCAGTAAATACTGAGGACTCTGGACGATGCTGGACAAGGAACAATAGAAGGAAGAGAAAAGGGAAGATTTGCTTAAATTTTGTTAAGTTAGTATTTCCAGCACATTATTGCTTTGATATACTTATCTTTAGATCTTTTAGCAATTTATAAAACTGTGGCAAGGCAATTTGTGTAAGATTGCACAACAGATGTATTGATCATGGTCAAAATCTATTATCCTTAACAGACACCTCTTTTTCATATGGATATGTTTTTGAATTCAAAGTCGCAGCCTTTTATTCATATGTATTTGGAAGATTATTTAAAGGGAAATGGCTGGTATGTACAAAGTAAGTGATTGGCAACTATTTTCCCTTACTTCTCCTACCTACAGTTTTCAGTTAATTTGACTGTAATTTTTCATCTTATGTAAAGCTTTTTCAGGTATTTCTGAGATGATGAAAATCATTCTTATCAACAGTTTATATATCTGTATACCAGTAAAGATTTCTCTGTAGTCACCAAATCCCATAACCAACAGTTAAAATCCCTTCATATTGAGGTACCATGAGTTCCAAAAATGATAACAGGATATCTTTTCTTTTGGGCAAACAATTAGCTACATGATATAAAGATGAAGCTTACACTAATAAGGAACGTGGAAGAAGATCCAGACTAGCTGACAGGGAATTGCTTTTGTTTTAAACAGTAAAACTAATAGGATTCAGTATAACCATTGTCTTTATTCCACATTGTTCCCACTATGTAGCACATGAGGATACAAGTAGCCTCAATACATTAAAGTAATAAATTAAATACTGCTTTTGCAGAATCCAGTCCTAAGAAAGCAGACAAGGCAGTGATAATACTTATACTAATTCTAATAGAGGATTTTCATTTTTCTAAACTCCCATTAAACTAAATGGAGAGCCAGAGTTTTCTTCATCTTCTAAGAAATGAAACCGATCATTTACAGTAATAGCTTTGGATTTATCAGAAAATAAATTCTGCTGCATCTGAAGAGACCTAGGCTGTGTTCAGTCCTATCTTTAACACTTCTTCACAGTGTCTCACATGGAAATCAATGGGAGCCATTCCAGGTACTTTCGTGGATGTTGGATGTGATCTCTGAATACTATGGCTTTTGAAAAGCTCCTGAGAAATAGAGGACCACACTTTAAAAAAAAATCCCCAAATGGAGGCTTACACTTTTCTTTCATACTCTAACATACAACTTTTTAATGTTCTTGAGACTACTAGGAGACAAAGGTAGGCAACATTATATTTTAAAATCCCATTTCCCCTCTTCCTTAAAAATTCACTTACACTTCTACTTTAATTTGGTAAATTTATTTCCTAAATTCTTTGTGCAGAGCCATAGAGAGATATTTTTTCAATGGGTTTAAAACATTGTTTCATAGCTCTATGCATTTTTCTCAACCTAAATTTTATAATTTTTTTCTGTATATGATGTGATGTGTTTAAAAGTCAATGCTAGTCAATGAGCCAGTATTATCTATGCATTGCATTATAAATTATGCATCTGCTTCCCTAGTGAGGGACAATATTCTTACTGACTATGAGGAGAATGAGCTCAAGCAAATTTCTAGGCAGCAATTTTTCCCACCTTCATTCCTTTTCCTAACAGGCCTATGGTAGTCTCAAGATGTTTGTATGCACCTCAGGTAACACACATAAGTATGAGAAATAAGATCCTCCCTGCGAAAACCCATTGTATTCTGCAACTGGGCAGTGACCAATGTCCTGTATCTGCATTTATGAACAGAATAATTTTTCTTAATATGCAGGATCATGGCATCTCCATAACTGTGCTGCCTTTCAGAACAGGCATTTTGATGGCCTAATGGGGTATCCTCTCCCCTTGAAGACTATGTATTTTCATTAACTTGACATTGATTCAAAATGCTTTTCATTCCACCAGTCCTTTATACAATTATTTGTTCACTGCACCCCTTGCTGAGGGCTGACCCACATAAAAGGGGAAGGAGCTGTTTCTATAGATCAAGCAAAAGAATAGTCTGATTTCTAGAAATTTAGGATTAGAGCTTTGGTAATCTGAGTGACTGAGCAGTTAAGACTGCATCATAATGCAAATACACAGAAGATCACAGTGAAGATTACTAAAGTAACCTTAATTCTTTCCTCTTTATCCATGGAGTGCTTAACTTCAAAGCGCTACTTTTCTTTTAATGCAGGTTTTGGCAGTTGCAATATTTCACAGACTGGCAAGCCAAAAAGAACACTATAACCACCTAATTTGACAGCCTATATAAAAAAGGACACAATGTGACTTGTGCTGTTACTTTGAGCCAATTAACTGGGGTGTGACTAAGCATAACTTTGAAAGGCATCCATTTTTTCACTTGAGGATTTTGAGAGATGAAGAATCCATTAGTTTTCTTGCTGGTTTATTCCAACAGTTAATCATTCCCTCTGTTTAGAAATAAAGTATGCATCATTGCTTATCTGAATTGTTTCATGGTCACAGCTTCCAGCTTCAGACAATCCAAGTCTTTGGACTAAAGATCCCTTTATTTGCTCAGTATTTTCTCTCCATGAAGTGTCTTAGTCTCTGTAATCAAGTCATCCTAATGCGTACTTGTTGAGGAAGCTAAACAACTAGTAATTCTGAAGTCTCTCACTCTAAAACACCTCTTACAGCCCTCCAAATAATTTTGAAACTTTTCTTTTTTCATCCTCTTCAGAACATGGGAACCAGAAATGTGCTGTGTTTCAACAGGAGATGAGGGACTGATACCCATCACAAGTCCAAACCAAAACCATGCACACCTGCCTCAGCTTACCCAGACATATCTAAATATTTATATATATCTAAATATCTATACCTATACATATTCTTTTTCTTGGGCAAAAGTTATGTAGCCTTTTTGGGACAGGTCCAGACCTATTAGCTTTATGAGACTAATTCTATTTTATGATATCTGTTAAATTCTTCAAAACATTAAATATAGAAAAAAAATTACACAACAACAAGGCTTCCTGCCACCAGCAGTAGAAGAAAAGCAGACAGCAAGGGGAACACTTTGCCACCTGCCACTGTTCTAAGGTTGGAGTCCTTTGTAGGAACGCTGGTCCTTCACCCAAGGATGTTCAGACCATCTTCAGCCAGGGGAATCCTGCTAGTGCTGATGCCTTTACTAGATCTGTGTCAGCGCAACCTTAGATTTCACCTTCCTACTTCTGGTTTATTTTCTGCATTTGAGGCTGCTAGACAAGATTCCACCTTCTGCAGCATTCATACAACCATGTGGCAAAAAACATCAGCAAAAAGTGATATCTAAACCAGTTTTATTGCTACTACAAATGAGTCACATCTCAGAGCTGCCTGAAGGCAATGTGTAAAGCTTGTTCTTTGGAAAGGAAAAGGTTATAAGCAACAGCAAGCACCCAAAAGAACTTCAATTTTTTTCTCTGTGTTTGCTACTCCTGTACGTACTCCTGCCATTAGAAGGAAGATGATTTAAATAACTGACATTACAGAAAAAATTAATTCCTCCTCCTAGACAGCTATTACCACCTTTAATATTAAAAGTCACTTCAGGGAAGAGAAATGGACACCAGAGTTATTCTTTCTTTTTCTGCACTTTTAATAACTGGCAATGAAGGTCGTGTGTTTGTCCATGGAATTGAAAAGCCAAATCTTAGTTCCTTAATTTTGTGTGACATCAGGATGACTCTTTCAGCTTTCTAGGCTGATTTATTCCATTAAAATTAATCAAACACTTCTTCCATTATCTAATTTTTTAAAATTCTTGAATGGGTTACAATTAATAATATTTAATTGTTTCAACTGTGCACAAAAGGGCTTTTTTTGCTTCTAACTGGAGTACAGATAAGCTCAAATGATTTTCTGTGGTTATGGTGGGTTTGGGTTTTTTTGGTGATGTGCTCCTGCAGCGATCTTTAATGACTTAGCTGTTTGATGAGATCACTTCTGAGAGATCACTACTTTCATTATCATAAAATTGTTTCCACGCTTTCTGCAAATATTCAGATTCAATAGTGAGATTGAAAATGCAGGTGTTAACAGTATAAAATCTTTCTGATCTCCTTGGAGAAAGGTGCTGAAAAAGGCTTAAAATGTACAAACTAAAATAGCAAAAGTGCTCTCCATTCTAAAACTCACACATTTCAAACGTGAAAGTCTGTGGTCATTAGCAAATGTGCAGCAAACCCGATAGGCTGTGCATAAACCGTCACACATAAAGCCACAGAGCTTGTTCACTGCAACGAAACTTTCCACCTCTCTTTACAGATATCAATGCCAAAATATGCTCAGCTGCTTGGGAAAATGTCAGCAGGTAAGGGCCTGCAATGAGCTAGTGAAGCAAGCAGCTGTACCACCCAGAAGCAGGCAAAGCTGTCTTTTAGGGGGAGCCTGATGCCTCTCTACTAATGGTATTTTGTGTGAGGTTTACGAATGCAGGGATACTGGTCATCCAGTGATGTGAAACTATCATACTCTATATTGATTTTAGGTTTTTTACAGATAATTGACTAACAAATATAGCAATGGGGGAATTAAATGGATTGTTCTTGCTCTAAACAATAAACATCTAATGTTTTAAAAAACATGAGGTTGACAAAGAATAAGGTTGGAGGGGACTGAGGGCTGTAGCTGTGAGATGACTGATTTTTCAATTATAGTCTATCCATAATTATGAGGAACAGTTTCCAATATTCAAACACAAGATAAAAGCTTGGGTTTTTTACAAAAAAACAAATACATCACAATAAATAACACTTGTTTGCATTTGGCAAGCTTGGCTCCTTTCAGAAAATGCAGACTATGCCACGTCCAAATGATTCTATCATTAGGAAAAATATCTTCAGTAAAAGGGTCATCAAGTATTGGACCAGGCTGCCCAGGGAACTGGTTGAATTGCCATCCTGGAAGTATTTAAAAGGCATGTAGGTGTGGCATTAGAGACATGGTTTAGTGGTATACTTGGCCATGCTGGCTTAAAAATAGGACTCAGCGATCTTAGAGGCTTTTTCCACCTGAAATGATTCTATCATTAAAATTCAAATGTGAATAAAAATAATTTTCACATATCCATTATGAGATCTGTGATATCTTGGTAACCACAACTCTAGCTCAAAAAAGAGTTAAATTGCTCTGCTCTGCCCATTCTCATGCCAGCAGATAATTCATCCAAAAAAATTTGTGTGCCCTACTTACACAAACAAACTGGACAGTGCATAAATAATTCACCGAATGGCAGCCTCTTTTATTAACTGCACACTGACAGAAACATGAAACATGGCTGAAACCACCATGTAGGACCAAGTTCTATATGTACTCTGTAAATCAAAAATGCACCTGATCTGTGAATGAGAAACTTGTTCTTTTTTGATAGATCAGGCACGAGGAAGCTGTTACACATTTGTGGACCAGCTGTTTCTTAGCAGTATGTTATACTGCCGGCAAGTCTGCAGTACAAGCAAGAATCAAGCACAGATACAGCTCTCACCAAGTGAACATTAACTAATTCACCAAAAAGCTTTCTATTTTTCTTACATACTACATCCTTAAAGGTCAAGAAATACCTAGGTTAAAAACAAATGTGTAATTTTAAGCTTTTATCCATTTGATACCATCTTTACCTAGGATGATAATATATATATAAATATATCCCCCTCCTTTCTTCTTTTCTGGGACCTCTCACATCTGTTCAGTGCTCTCTTTCCATTGGGTGCTGTGAATAAAGTAGACACTGCTATTCCCTAAAGTCTCTACCTGTAGCATTTCTTAGCTTCAGCACCAGAAAGCAGGATCACAACTGAATCAGGAAGGAAGGAATCAGGTAAGAAGACAAGGGCACAAAAGTAAGGAAACACAGAGAGAACACCATGGGGAAGGAAGAAAAAGTGAAATTTCATTATATGCTTCTGGCACTTGGCATTGGAAAGTGGCATTGATCCTTCTTCACTCACTGTCCATATAGTTCTAATCAAATAAGGGTGTCAGCAAAGTCAAGGAATTGGGCCAAGAGTAAGGTAAGTGTCAATGAAGGAGAAAAAAAAAAGGGAAAAATAGGAGGATGAGTGAGATATAGGGGAGAAATAGATAAAAATACTGAAGAAATAGAGTCCAAACCCCAAAACATGAAAAAAAATACCCCCCTAAAAGGGGTAGGGGGAATAAGGATGGGACATGGAGACAGAGAGGATACTAACAGGGACAGTAATAGGGTGTGTGTAATTATGTAAATTACAGCTAGACCTGACTAGACTGTGGGATGACTCGTGCATGCACAGAGTGTGAACTGCCATGCTCACACAGCCGCATCTTTTTATTTTCCACAATTCTTGACAATCATCTGTCTCCAGGCATTACTATACATGACTGTAGATAAACACACCATAGCAGTAGTAGTAGCATTAATTAAGGTAAGAAAAGCATATCATTAAAATTCTCATCTACTTAGAATACAACAGTACTAAGTAAGATTTTACAGATCAGGTTCTCTTGACAGGACTGGTGTCCCTTCAGGCATTGGTGCAAACTGCAAGCTCCAAGTGCTGTTCAGTCATTTGGAGAGTGGCGTGGCCTCTCACCACCCATTTGTACAGCTTAGCCAGGGGCTGTGCCACCAACCTCCATCATCTATGCTCTGCTCCTCCCCAGTTGTCTCTACTATTTCCTCTTTCATGGGGATACTTGAAAATACAGGCACGAGTAAGTGATGCGAAAACATGACTAACTCACACGCAAATTTCTGCCGGGAAATTTGCCAGGTTGCTATGGGAAACACAGACTGCAAGGAGCATCTGCTCCCCGACTTCCCTCCTCTGTCCTAACACATTCACTTACACTCTCAGGAGGCTTTGCTGCCCTTGCTGACACACAGAAATATACTAACAGGGTCTGTGATTCCCTTTCACAAATACTGGATGATTTCTATCTTCACCTTCTTTTGTGCACTCAGCCTGACAAGAAATCTGACCAATGGAAAATCTGTGTCCTTGTATGATGCTCAATTCTGCAAGACCGAGATATAATCTCAACACATGAAAATGACCATAACACCATGATGTTTCTGTTGTCATTTGGAACTCACACAGACATAAACCCAACCATTTCAAACACACAGAAATCCACACTTAATACATATTTTACACCAGTCATCACTTAGAAAGTGTTAGACGGAAGCTTCAGTCTTCCCTGCATGCCATCTCTAAAGCCTCATGTATGGTTACATGAAGTGGCACTTGTCACTCTTCCCTCCTGTTACACAATTTTCTAAACAAAACAAGGACATCCTACAAAGGACTCTTTTCCCTTACAGATATCCCTGCAGTCCAAACAGTCTGGAAACAGCCTGTTGGTCCATATCCATATATCCACAGCATCTACAGTCTAGTTCATCAGATAGGAAAACAGCAGAATTATTTCTAAGCTTAAATGTTAATCTGTGATAGCTGGGCAAAGGATAATTTAATAGGAAGAGTGTTTCAGTTGATACGTGATTCAAACACTTTTTCTGCAGAATGGTATTTTCCAGTAAATTGAAAAAAATACTTGATTTTGGCAACTGACATAACTACACATATTAGCCCACAGAAAAGCTAGTGGAGATTTGTTGGGTTTCATTCTTATGCTTCACCTTCAATAATACATATTTTCAATCCCAGGTCTTTTCATCCAGAATTTTTGTGGCATTTACCTTTTGTCTCATTTCCAAAACTTAGTGCAACATTCATATGTAATGAAAAATATTACATACTCTACTGGGTTTGTGTGACAACCTTTTGGTAGTGGGGAGGAAAACAGAGGTAACTTCTGTGAAAAGCACTAGAAGCTTCCCCTGTGTCTGACAGAACCAATGCCAGAAGAATCCAAGACAGATTTGCTGCTGGCCAAGGCTGAGCCCATCATTGAGGGAGGTAGTGCCGCTGGGATAACACAGTTAAGACGTGAGGGCAAAGCCTGTGCAACAGAGAGACAGGAGGGAGAATACATGAAGGAAGCAGCTGTGCAAACACCAAGGTAGGTGAAGAAGAAGGGGAAGGAGGTGCTCAGCACTGGAGCAGAGATTTCCCCTGTTGGGCAGCCCGTGGTGAGGCAGTTGGTTGCCCTGCAGCCCATGGAAGTTCATGGGGCAGCAAATATTCACCTGCAGCCCATGGAGAACCCCCAGCTGGAGCTGGAAGAATCCTAAACGAAGATGTGACCCTGTGGGAAACCCTCACTGGAGCAGCCTTTTGGCACTTGTAGACCCATGGAGAGAGGAGCCCACACTGGAACACATCTGCTGACAGGACTGGTGACCCTGTAAGGGACCCACAGTGGAGCCATCTGTACCTAAATGACTGCATCCTATGGAAGGGATCCCACGCTGGAGCAGTTTGTGAAGAACTGCAGCTCATGGGGAGCATGCTGAAGTTTATTGAGGCCTGTCACCTGTGGAAGGGATGCCATGCTGGAACGGGGAAAGAGTTTGAGGAGTTCTCTCCCTGAGAAAGAATAAGCAGCAGAGACAATGTGTGAACTGACCCCATCCCCCATTCCCTCAGCAGCTGGCAGGGAGAAAGAAGAGAGGAGAGAAATTGGGAATGAAGTTAAGCCTGGGGAGAAAGGTGAGGTGGAGGAAGGAGGTTTTAAGTTTCAGCTTTTAATTCTCTACTTGGATTTGACTGGTAATAAATTAAAATGATTTCCTCAAGTGGAGACTGTTTTGCCTGTAGCAGTAATTGGTGAGTGACCTCCCTCCTGCCCTTATATCTCAATACATGTGCCTTCCAACAAACCTTCTCTCCCCTGCTCGGCTGACCCTGGCTTTGGTGGGCACCAGGCATCCAGCCAGAGTCAACCCACCACACATAGTTAGATAGTAACAAAGATTTTTTTTTTTTTTTTTTATTCTCCACAATCCATAGTTACTGAATCTGGAAATTGAACATATGCTTCCCCTATTTTAGTATCTCAGTGGGAGCTACTAATGATACAATTTGAAACACACAGAAACACACATTCAGCAGCAGCACCAGATACAGAAAAGCAGAGAGAAAAAAAGGATAGCTGTAACTTTTGTAACCTTTTTTCCCTGACAAGTTTAATTCTGATTACTCAGAGCAGAACCTGGTCCTAAAAGCTAGGCATATCCACACTGTCAGCCACAGACAGAGCAGGAAGAGAGTGCCAATGAAATGAAGTGGTGTCATTTGCTGGTCAGTGAGGTAAACCAGCAGCTATGTGTTTCTCAGGAGCAATAAGGCTATTGCAGGAGTGTTTGGGACACTGTCAAAGAAAGAAATAGCACATTGTGAAATTGTAAAAGGGAAGCTCCTTCCAAAGTGGAGTGGTCTTTCACAGGATTCAGAAATACTTCAAAGCCTTCATGCAATCATCGAATGGTTTGGGTTGGAAGGGAACTTAAAAGATCATCCAGTTCCAACTCCCTTGCCATGGGCAGGGACACTTTCCACTGGACCAGGTTGCTCAGAACCCCATTCAACCTGGCCTTGAACACTTCAAGGAATGGGGCATCCACAGCTTTTCTGGGCAACCTGTTCCAGTGCCTCATCACCCTCACCAGGAAGAATGTCTTCCCTATATTCAACCCAAATATCCCCTCTGTTTGAACCCATTACTCCTTGTCTTATTTAAAACAGTTAATTCTGCCTTTTGATGTAAATTACCAATGTTACTACAAAAATAAACCAGGCAAAATAGGGACTTAATTTCATTATATTTAATAGGGTGTGGGAAAAAGTTATTTAAAAAACCCAGCAAAACAAAGCGATCCAGCTGGACCAAAACCCAGTACATATGTCAGTGCATTACACAGAAAGCCTCTCAGAAAATAGCCCAGGAAGGCGAAGGAGTTATCAACCCAATGAAAAATGTCAATTTGTTGCTCCCAGGAGATGACTCCACTATTCCGGTGACTTCTTTAATTCGCTGTGCTTTCCAACACAAGTATTTACCGATTTTTTCCCAAGCAGACATGCTGCATTTCACACTAGCAGAACCACTGTAAGGTTTTATTAATGTACAACTGATTCCAGTGAAAGCTGTGCCATCAGAGCAGCATCTCATGAGATGCTTTTTGGAAAGAAAACCGGAGGAGGGAGATAAGCAGTGCAACAAAAGCCTTTATTCCTTCCAAGCGATCGCATTATGCCTTTTAAAATCCAACCCCCCGAGTATTGGCACCAGGGAGCGCGGGCGGGTGTGGGTGGGCAGAGCCGTTCCGCTCCCGGTGGCGGGCAAGGGACACACCAGGGGCAGCGTCGCTCCCGCACCGAGCGCCGCCGCCGCCCCTCCGCGGACACGCGCGGGCGCGCCCCCGAGCGCCGCCCAACGGCCGCGCGGGTCCCGCCGCGCCCGGCTCGGGGCCGAGCCCGCGCCGCGCTCGCCGCCGTGCGCCGCCTGGCGGGGGGAGGCCGTGCCCGCGCCCCGGGCTCGCACACGCGGCGGGCGCAGGCGCGGCGGGAACGGCCGCGGCCCGCGCGCCCCCGCGGCCCGAGCCGCGCGTCCCCCGGAGCGGGGGGGAGGGCGATGGGAACTGGCGCGCCGCAGGCCCCGCTGCTCCCCCCTCCCCGCCGCCCCAGCCTCCTCCTCCTCCTCCTCCTCC
The DNA here is from genome assembly GCF_027579445.1 of Ammospiza nelsoni. Taxonomy (NCBI): domain Eukaryota; kingdom Metazoa; phylum Chordata; class Aves; order Passeriformes; family Passerellidae; genus Ammospiza; species Ammospiza nelsoni. The sequence continues at coordinate 104,187,461 of NC_080633.1, forward strand.
GCGCTCCCCGGGCACAGGCGCGCCCTCCTCTCGCACCGCGCATGCACGCACCCCCCGCGCCCCCCCCTCCCCGAGCGCGCGCGCGCGCGCACTGGAGTGCTCGTGCAGGAGGCGGCGGTGACGGCCGGAGAGACGCGCGCAGGGCCCCCCCCCCCCCCCCAAGACCCCCTCCCCAAATTCCCCCCCCATTCCCTCCCTCCCTCCTTCCCGTCCCTTCCCCCGTCCCCCTCCCGCGCGGCGGCAGTGGCAGCGGCGGCCCCCCCGCGCCCCCCGGGAAGCGCGGCTCCGCGCGCGCGGGCGGGCGGCAGGTAAGCGCGAGCCCTCTCCCCCCTCCTCCCCCGCGCCTCCCGCGCCGCGGCCCGGCCGCCGTTGCGCTGCGCGCGCGCGCGATCTCCCTCGCACGCCCCCTCCCTCCTCCTCCTCCCCCCCCCCTCCCTCTGCCGTCCCTCCCCCGCTCGCCGCCGCCGTTACAGCCCCGGCAGCGCGCGCTGGGTGAGATGGCGCTGCCGCGGGCGCGCCCGCCGCCAGCAGCCCCGGCGCCGCCGCGCGCCTGCCTCCCGCGGGCGAGGGGAGGGCCAGCGGGAGGGGGAGGAGGAGGAGGAGGAGGACGCGTCCAGCGGCGGATGCGCACGCTGGGGCGCGCGGGTCCCGCGCGGCGGCGGTGGCCGCCGCAACAAAGGGGACGCGCGGCCGCGTCCAGGCGGCGGGAGCCGCGCGAGAACCGTTGGAGCGGGGGAGGGAGAGAGGGAGGGAGGCACGGACGGACGGACGGACGGACGGAAGGAAGGAAGGAGGGAGCGGGGCGCCGTCCCCGCGCAGCCCCGTGAGGCGGCGCGGCGGGAGCGCCGGGCTCGCTCCGGAGAGCCGCCGCCTGGCGCTCGCGGGCGCCCCCGACGCCGGGCCGGGAGCGCGGGCGGCGCGGCAGGGGCCGGGCCGGTCCCCGCCGGGAACCCGCCTGCGCCGCGCCCGCGGGTGCGTGGAGCGGGCGTGCGCCTCCGCGGTCACGGGCACGGCGGCCGCGAGAGCCGGCGCGGGGAGGCACCGAGCGCGTCCCGAGCAGCCGCAGCCCCGCAGACACCTCCCTGCGGCCCTTGCGGAGGTAGCGGCCGTGTGAAAAGCGTGTGGAGGAATAAATGTGAATTGCCCAGTGGAATAAGTTACCAGAGCTAGAAACGCTCTGGGCGAGTGCCTGACCCGCTCCATTCGCAAAGGACTAACTTTGTTCTTTGCCAGTTGCACACCCCTGTATACTCCGCAGCCCTGTTTTCAGCCAATTACTTCTATAATTCATTCTCAGTGTCGACAGAATTGCATCAAAACCACATACTGCTTAACAGGACGGTGCAATTGTTGCTAGATTATTGCCAGTGACATTTTGATGCTTGCTTAAGAAGAAAGCTTTTCCCATCTTGCAAAGAACTCGAAAAAGATCCCATTTAAATAGTTGTTTGCCCTACCATCTTCAATGCTGGACCGATACATTTTCCTGGGCCAGCAGAACCAGACGGCCCATAAATATATACAATATCGCTTTCTGGTTTCATTTCCTTTTGTATATTTCAAATATTTACAGACTTATTATCTAGCTATCTTAAAATTTGATTATTTGGGACTAAGAAAAGAATTTTGCCCGTCATTTTTTCCCTTTTTTTTATTTTAATTTTTCTGTGTAGCTGGGGACACTTTAGCGGAGGTGCCAGACCTGCAGGGCCAGGTGTTCTCATATTGTGTGAAACACACAGCACCAAGAGTTGCAATCTGTCATCATACCTATCATCTGCTTCTGTTTCATATATGGTTACAGATAAATTAGAATTTAGGGAAGAAGTTCCCAGGAGATCTGTGCCAGGTGGCACTGGATTTGTTCCAAAGTATTAAATTCTCCTCTCCATTGCATTTCCTACTTTGGCGCAACTAGATGTCATTTGGGATTAAATAATTTGAAATTATGTGTCTTGCATTATCCTTTTGTTTTCTGGTATCTCCATAGTTTGGAAATCTGATACACTCATCCCTTTTCCTGGTCCTGGATGTGCATCCATCCCTGTCCCTGGTTTTCTGTCCTTTGGGGTGTTTGGTCTGCTTGCCAGACCCTCTGCTAGGCTGGCTCAGCTCTCTGGTTCAGCAGAAGACTGATCACCTTCTTGATGGGTTGGTTACTGCATTAATTGTGGTGATTCCCAGCAAGGTTTTCCAGACCTTTAGATTTAGTGCGAAGTTAAGTAGCAGGAAAGTGGAACCAGGGAAGTGCAATAGCCATAGGAAAATAAACACATGGAGCTGTCCTCTACATTTGTCTGTAGTGTCATTGAGAAAATAACTGGGTATTTTAACAATGTATTTTATCTAATTTTAAATAATTGAAAATGCTGTCTTTTAACACTCAAAATAATTTTTGGAATCAATATTATCACATATTGAAATGTTATTATCTTCTCATCTTTCAGGCTGAAGGTGGCCCATTCTGAGATTAATTTAATAATCATTTGCTTAGAAAACTTCCCGTGTTGTTCATGGTAAGGCTTATATTTGATATTTCAAATTTAGTTTATCGTGCTGACTTATTTAGAGTATTTCCTACACATTTTTAGTGTTAACATTTACTTTAGCTATAATAATGGCTTATGAGTTAGATAATACATTTAATGAGAATTGGAGTTTTAAAGAGTAAGTTTTCAATTTTGTAATGAAGATTTGAACAGTTGTAAATTGTGTAACATAAGAAAGAACTTTATAAATTCACAATTTTAAAATCAGTTACAGAGTAATACTTTTACAGTCTAACAGGCTTTTTGTGGTCATTTTATGCAAAAAAAAAAAAAGTTGGGTTTTTTTAAATGATGGAAATTACTTAATCTCTTGGGGTTTTGTGACTTAGACTGCTTTATAAAAGTTACAAAATTTTCCTGTTAATTTACAGGAGTTTTTCATCAGTATGTCTGAAACCATTAAATATAATGACGACGATCACAAAACTGTGTTCCTGAAAACATTGAATGAACAACGTTTGGAAGGAGAGTTTTGTGACATCGCTATTGTGGTTGAAGATGTTAAGTTCAGAGCCCATAGGTGCGTGCTTGCTGCCTGCAGTACCTACTTCAAAAAGCTTTTCAAAAAACTTGAAGTTGATAGTTCATCAGTAATAGAAATAGATTTTCTTCGTTCTGATATTTTTGAGGAAGTTCTCAATTACATGTATACTGCAAAGATTTCTGTTAAAAAAGAGGATGTAAACTTGATGATGTCTTCAGGCCAGATCCTTGGTATTCGGTTTCTTGATAAACTCTGCTCTCAAAAACGTGATGTATCTAGTCCTGAAGAAAACACACAGTCCAAGAGCAAGTACTGCCTAAAAATGAACCGTTCTATTGGGGAACCCAATGATACCCAAGATGATGAGGTGGAAGAGATTGGAGATCATGATGACAGTCCATCAGATGTGACAGTAGAAGGCACTCCCCCAAGTCAGGAAGATGGTAAATCACCAACCACTACTCTGAGAGTGCAAGAGGCAATTCTGAAAGAGTTGGGAAGTGAAGAGGTTAGAAAAGTAAACTGCTATGGCCAAGAAGTAGAACCTATGGAAACAACGGAATCTAAAGACTTAGGGTCTCAGACCCCTCAGGCACTCACATTTAATGATGGCATAAGTGAAGTGAAAGATGAGCAGACACCAGGATGGACCACAGCAGCCGGGGATATGAAGTTTGAGTACTTGCTTTACGGTCACAGGGAACACATTGTATGTCAGGCTTGTGGCAAGACCTTTTCCGATGAAGCGCGTTTGAGAAAACATGAAAAACTACACACTGCAGACAGACCATTTGTTTGTGAAATGTGTACAAAGGGCTTCACCACGCAGGCTCATTTGAAAGAACACTTGAAAATACACACAGGTTACAAGCCTTACAGTTGTGAAGTGTGTGGGAAGTCTTTTATTCGTGCACCAGATCTAAAAAAGCATGAAAGAGTTCACAGTAATGAGAGGCCATTTGCATGCCATATGTGTGATAAAGCTTTCAAGCACAAGTCCCACCTCAAAGACCACGAAAGAAGGCACCGAGGAGAGAAACCTTTTGTCTGCAGTTCCTGCACTAAAGCATTTGCTAAGGCATCTGACCTAAAAAGGCACGAGAACAATATGCACAGTGAAAGAAAGCAAGTTACAGCAGCCAATTCCATCCAGAGTGAAACAGAACAGTTGCAGGCAGCAGCCATGGCTGCTGAAGCAGAGCAACAGTTAGAAACTATAGCCTGTAGTTAAAAACTAAAGTAGGAACTTTATCAGAAATAATATAAGAAATTAAATGGAGCAAAATCTGCTGTTGATATACATTTAGACTGAGAATCTTTTCAAGAAAGCATATTTTTAGAGGATTTGAATGTTTAATAGGAATACATAGCATCGCTTGGTTAGGTATCTTAAAACATTTCCGAGATGGGTGTTCTCAGAATGTGAAACAGTTTTGTTGTCACTAGCAGTATAATGCACTAATAACTGCTTTAATTTGAGAATGTGATCAAGTTCTCTGTAGCAGGGATCATCACTGGCCGATACTTTCCTTTATCCAGTATGGAATACTGAATACGATGTAAACATTGCAATCAGTGAGAATCAGTGACTTATGCTTGAAAACGCTGAGATCTCAAAAATCACAAACATGGAAAGAAATTATTTGGTTTTCATAATTCTTAGGCGTTGTACCTACAATTTTTATGAGAAGCATACACTGAATCCCTAAGCTTTTTAATTCTGCCTTTTTTCACCTAATGTAGGATGGTACAACAGAGTGTAAAGGAGGATGGTAATCAAAATGAAATTGCTTCTTATTCCATTCCCTCAGATATCCTCCTATTTTTATAAAGGTGGCAAGTTTTAATGAATTACTTGCATTCTTGAAAAAAATGCATTATTCACAGGGATTCTGGCTGGCAAAGCAGAAGTGTCATGGCATTCACCAGTCCCTTCTGTGGGCAAAAATGTCTGCCTCATTTGTTTTTATGTTCACTTTTATACAGGGCCCCAGAGGTGGGACTGGGCCACAAAGGAAAAAGGGTGGAGCATGGAGGAGACATGCTCCTTACTCAAACCCAGTAAAAATCAGTAAAAGCTAATACAGCCTGAGATGGTTTTTTTATTATGCAACTTCAGGTCACCTAACCTAGCACAGTGAAGGCAGAAGAGTATCTGCAGGAGCAGGTGACCAGGTGTCACTGCCAGACTCCTGAAGCTGCAGCCAAGGGTGTCACATACCTGCCCGCAGGCTCAGCTGGGGTTTGTGTCATGGCTGATCATACAGCTCATAGGTCCTGTTCAAGTTTAAAAGCTTCTACCTTTTGACACGCCACCCCTCATCAAGAGGGGGACTTCAGTGAGTGAGTTCTGTCAGAATTGATCCTGGGTGAGTGTTCACTATTAGTCAGTTGCTTAGTCTATTTTTTTTTTAACCAGCTGGGGTACATGCTGATAACAATAATTAACTCACAGAGTCAAGGAAATAAATGGTCTTTGGATTGCAGTCTGCTACTTGTGGTCATCAAGAGAAGACACAGTAACAGCAGCAATGCAATCCAAAGGTATATCAACCCTTTATTTTAAATTTGTAAATAATACAGCTATTGTGAAAACTTCATTTGAAGTTGGAATGGGCAAAAAACACACTCGGGCACATGGTTGGTAACATTGGTCACTTGCGGTAACTATAGCATATCAAAGTGTTAGACCAGTTTCTGATAAGTTACTGTGTGGTAGATCACATCTTGCTTTTCTAAATAGAAATTTAAAATAGTGTTTTTGGAACTGTTATATGGAACTTCAGTTACTGAGGGGTTTTTATTTGGTCTAGGTTTTTTTTTTTTTTTTACAGCTTTGTTTTATTCATGTATTCATCAGGTTAAGCAGTTATCTTTAAATGCCAGTAATTGTTCAAACGCTGGTCTGTAAATAAAACATGACCTTAATATTTTAGAAAATGTAAACTTTGGACCTTTACCAATATATTTTTTTAAAATGTTTCTTCATTTTACATTCAGTAATATTAGTTTGTAAACAAACTATACATTTTGTACCTGTGCAACATCAGAGGATGTGTATTCATTGCATTTTATTGGTTCTCTTGAGGAACATGATAAATGACCATTGTTAAAATGTTTTACTGTATATGATCATAGATATAAAGATAGTAGGTCCAAAATAGGATCTACTTTTTTTTTCTAAATATATTCGTCTTGCTATGTTTTCTTATCTGAAATTGTGTGCACTTCTTCCTAGGTAAGTCGGGGTTAAAAAGACTGTACAAAACATATCTGTTATGATAAGAGTTCAAAAGTGTAAAATGTGAAGAAAGTAAATTTTCTCAAGGTCTGCTATGAAGAATGCAAGAAACCATGAGCATAAATTACAGCAGTAAACAATTACATTTGAAAAAAAAAAAAGAAAATATTTTAAATATGAATCACTAAAAGAGAACGCCTGGGGAGGTACTGCAATCTCCACTAGTGGTAACATTCACAAATGGGTTAGAGAAACATCTATTAGGAGTGGTTTAAATATGATTAGTTTTGCTTTGAAGCTGAGGGATAAACTCCATAACCTCTCAAGAAGATCCTCATTGGGATTTTTTTTTTGGAAAGTAAGAAATAAAAATGGAGGTCACTGGGACAGCTGACACTGGAGTGGAAAGACTGAACTCAAGCATTATAGTTAAAGAAAACTGCTGCTGACTTTTGAGCACAAGTGGTCAGGCTGCAAATTTGAGATTGTTATAGAAAAGCAGGCTTGCATGAGAAGACTCACAGTGGAAAGTGTGAGAGCGTTGTGTGTTACATCAGAGTAGATTCTGCTTTTGTTACAGCTTATAGCTGTAAAAGTTACAGGTGTGGAGGGATGGAGATATCCTTAGCTGTTTTTATATTCTTGTTAGTGTGTTCTAAACTAATCTGTATATTCTGAAGGAATGTTAGCCTATATATTGTGGGGGTGTGTCTGTGAAGTTCAGGTAAATTTGTCTGCATCTTACAATGCTACTGCTCCCATCTCTCTCCTGTCCGTGCCAGAGGACACCATGCACAAAAGCAGGTGTGCATCAGCTCCAAGCCAATGAGGTTTTCCAGCACAATGAGCTGTAAGGTATGAGCTGTGTCCATTGAGGAATGGGCACGTTTTTATTTTTGCTTAGACAAGGACAGCAACTTCTTTTACAGTTTGAGACAGTGGATGAGATTCTCTCCAATTAATGGAAATTTTACTGTTGGTTCTATTGGGGCCAGACTAGACTAACATTCCTTAGAAGGTTTTTTGTCTGGATTTTTTTTAAGGGAAAAAGGAACAAAATGAACACATTTTGAACCGCAATATCTGCCTAATTTCTCATCCTAATCATATTAGCCATGGGCATGCTGCTGATTATTTGGCACAACTCAGTTTGGAAACTAGAAGTCTCCACTCCTTAGCCCTTCTTTTACATACTACTCTTATCAATATTTTTAAAAATATTGGAAAATTAGGCAAATCACAGTTGAGTGAGTACTTGTGGGATTTTTTTTCTGCTTTAATCTTTCAGAAAGATTTAGACCTGGTGATTAGAATTTTAAAGCTTGTTTTGTGAAAAGAAATTCCTCATGCTCACTTCAGTAGCAAAAGTTTGAGGTCAGCTTCTATTTGTTCTAGTAAGCTACAGAGTGCTAAATACTTCTCAAAATCTTGCAATTTAGGTAGCCAAACTGGAGTTCTTTTGAAGATCAGGCTTTAGTTTTCTAATATAGAGATTTCTTTCATGATTCCATTAAATAGGGATACTTTAAATGAATAGAATTGTGTGAAATACAGAATAAAATACCAGATTATGTCAGAAAGTCTACTCTAAAGTTAGAGTATACTTCTAGTGGCAGATTATCTTTTGTTAAGTATTCTATTAATACATACAGCTATGGTGTTGTAGTGAAGACAAAGCATTTATGAAAGAGACTGCATCATCTACTGTGTGCAACAGATGACTTTTCTGAATGTAAGCATTTACAGATAGGTACAGGACAGGATAATTCTGCCCGAACAATGAAGACAGATCTAAGGAATTTTCATCTTTTTCTGTTAGTCCTTAGATCACAGTAGTGTGCCCAGTCAGCCAGAAATGTGAACATTTCATTAAAAATTCCATTACAGCAGTTGGTCTGTCATTTGTCTTCATGTAGATCTAAAACAATTATAGTAACATTCTTATTCATTTCAGAACAGATGGAAGATTTCCATGAATAGATTTGTTAAATATGTGTCATAAGAATTGAGACACCTATTCTCAGGAAGCATTTTTAAATGTAATGCAAGAAATCTGAAATAACTGAATAGCTAAAAATAGTGATTTATACAGTACTGACTATATGTTTTCCAGTGTTTTTCTCTCCACTGTCCTTCTATATTATTTTTATTTGCATGCCCTGATCATTTAGATATTTATAGAACTCTGAAAATTGGTGAACTTCAGTGGTTCCAATATGAACAGCAATGTAACTCTTTAAAATATAAATAATATTTTTGAATCTGGTTAATACATAGTTTTTAATTTACTGGTATTTTTACTATTTAGTAGCTAAGCATCTACTTTTTATGGGTAAACCTGTGGACTGTATAAATAAAGATGTACTACATCTGATCTATTTGGTATAGGGGTGTCAAAAACGATGGCCAAAGCAGAACTTCTGGATACCTGTATCTCAGACTCTTTCTATGATTTTTTTTAAGTTTATAGTTTGAGAGCATGAGTTTGTAAAACGAGTGATACTAACAAGAAATGAGAATTCTTACTGAATCAAAATTCCAAATGTATTTTCTTTTTGATAATACTGAGCCACTTTAAAGAAGTATAAAGGACAGTACTACATGCTACATATTAGGCAATAGATCTAAAGTTGTATTTTCATTCAGAAGTAAAATAAATTCATAGATATGATGCATTCAATATAGATAATCTTCATGAAATCATTAAAGCATGAGAGTACTTTTTCTCTTTTCCCACCAAAGGATGAAAGTTTTTATGTTTAGAAAAATGGGTTTTCTGATGTAAATCCATTCTGTTAAAAACAATAACCAAAACCACTCAAACCCTGCAGTGCTGTCACTTGCAGTTTACTGACCTCCTCCCAGTGGTCTGTCTATACATTTAAGTAATCTGTATATGCAAGCAACATACAGTATTTTTGTCTTTTAAAATATTCTAAAGACCAAGCTTCCCTGCATCTAAGTTTTCATTCTTCACTAATAGAAATCCTTTTTTTTTCCAGAGCGGAGGGTACCACAAGCAGTGCTTACAGAACAAAACCCTGTTGTGGCATTTCAAAGTGCTCAGACAGGAGAATGGAGTATAGTGGAGCTCCACTAGCGCCACTGGTGGAGCTTCCACCAGGGTCAGTGGAAAAACAGCCTCAGTTTGGAGCAGCTTAAGCTATTGTGGAGCTGCCTCCTGAGACAGCAGCTTTGTATTTTGACTGTCATAGTGAACTGCAAACTGTTGCTGAATGGGGTAATCTCATTTTCTCTTTTTCTTTCTTCCTGTTACCTTTTGCACATTTCCTTCTTGTTTGTCTCAGATTTAGCAGCTTTTGTGGCTTTAGAGTAAGTCAGTGGAGTGATTTTACATAAGAAAGCAAATCAGTGCTTATGTGAGTTAATTTTAAATTGAACCAATTCATTAGGTTTGATCCAAAGTAAGTGGCAGGAGCACATTGCTGGAGTTAGAAGGAATGGAGCAGGGCTTTCCCAATTTTGGCACCACATGAAATACAAAGCGGTGAAGCACAGCACATGTTACACCGTGTTTGTGAGGAGCTGCCAGGCAACAGAAGGGATCAGGCACCATTTCCTTGCAGCATCCATTGCTGGTAGACTGGTGGGATTTTGAAGAGGGTGATCTGTATGTGTCACTTCTGCTTTTTCTGGAGGGTAGAATTTGGGGATTGAAGTTGTGGGGACTATTTTTCTCCTTTGTTGTTTAAATTAATCTACTCCTGTTTGCCTCTTCTTCAACAGTTCTGCACAGTCTTGAATGGCGGCAAATTGCTCAGCTTAAGGAGAAAGGGTTCTTAATAAAAGACAAAGGTATTTAGTTCACTGAAGGACAAAACTAGAATCCCAAAAGTATGAAAAAAAAAGCATTTTCAACATAATTTAATCTTTGAATCTTTGCAAGTATTAGAAGTAGACAACATTCACTTCATAGTAATTTACATCTATTGTAGATCTGGTTTAGATACCATGCTGGGAAAATAAAATAATCACTTTTCTAGTTAATGCAGATAATATATATCCAAAGTATAGGAATAGATTCTGTATTTCACTAGGTAATGTCAGCTAGACTGCTTTTATCATAATCTAATTTTCTGCTTTTTCAGTTTAGGGTTCTGTGGAAAACCTAAAGTTTGAGTGATTTTGGCTTATTTCTACCTATAAATATGAAACAGTTTAAAGGCCTGGATATAAAAATCATAGGTTTTCTTACATTTCCACTTGGTACTTGACAATAATGAATTTTAAATGTAATTCTTCAACTGTGTAGCTGAGGCTCCAGGAGGCATTCTTTGTTAAGAGTGGCCTTCTTTCTGTGTAAAGTTCTTCCCTGGAAATGAGTTCTGTTCCCTGATTTTTCTCATGGTTCTCTATGCTAATTTAACAAGAATTTTTTTCCCATTTGAAGTAATAGCATTTAAATATTTCCTTTTTACAAAGTGCCTTATTATAGCTATTACTGATTTTGATGTTTTACTGATTCATCCACATTCTCCAGTAACTCTTATAATAAGCATGGTCCCTATATGCTTCCTCTTAAAATATAAAATAGAACTTATACCAGGATTTGGAGACCTAAACTTTGTAATGCTAGTGTGAAGTTAAAGTCTTTAACTTTACAGGACTGTACAGGAAATCTTATACTCCTGAAAAGCAGTAAGATCTCTTTGACTGCTTGTATTGGAAAGAGTTGATTTTTCAAAACATTTGCATATGTGTATTCTCTTTGTGTTTCTGAATTTTTTTAATCTGAGATCAAATAAGGAAAAATAATTCAACAGTCCATTTGGAAAGTAGGAAGGACCAGCTCTACCCTTTTGTATTTCAGAGGAGTTAAAGGTCTGAACATAACTGGGCTTGGTTACTAGACTAACACTTATCTACAACTCTATATAGTAACAATAAAAACTTACAGTTTTAAAGAGTCTGACAGATTTGCTTATGCTGAATTGCTTTGCAATTCAGTCTGCACAAAAAAACCAATCCTGAAATACATGAGAAATGCTTACTTTAAAATGTCATTGCTGCCATCATAATCAGACTTTGTTAGACACAAATGTTTTAATTGACGTGAACAATTACCCATTTTAAGAGTCTTAGTCAATGTTTTCAATCTGAAGTGTAGGTTTTATTTTCCACTTCAATAATTAACTTCTATCCAGTTGTGTGACTTTCTTGCAGATCTTCCATTATTTCAAGGACATAATAAATTGAGTCAGATAGGAGCTCTGATTTGATGGATGTGATAAATTCTACCAGCGTAGGATTGTCCTGTTATAGATGCTTTCCAGATGGACATGGATTATGCTCCGAGAATCTTCCTGTCATGATTTAAAATTTTAGAACTCTACTGTTTTATATTCTTTCTTTTGTATCAAAGTTGATGTTTTCAAACTTAATTTAAAATTCACATATTTGTCTTATTTCTTCACATTGCTTAATTTTTAGCCAAGCATGATAAAATCCCCATTCTTTTGCCTTTATAGGACCAGTTAGGAAGCTGCATTGTGTACTTACCATTTGTATTTCATATTACTGTGATTCAGTATAATTTCCCTATTCTCATTTCTTGAACAATCTAAGCTATTTAGTAGCCCATTCAAATTATGGCTTTGGTATTTACATTTTACTGACCGTTTTTTTTTTCTTTGAGCATTAAATTAAGCATGTGGTTTAATATTTAGGTTTACTTTTATCAAAATATATAACTGATTGATTGAGAATTCTAATAGTATTGTTTTTTTCTAAGTCTGGAAATCTTCATTCATTCTAAAGCTGACTTTTCTTCTTAGCTCATTTGCTCACTGGTCTGCCATGGGTCATAAATGCTTCTCCCCATTTAAGTTCCTTGAAAACTTGAGAAAAAGGCCTAATTTTATGACTTGTGTGTCAAGTTACACACACCAATAAGCTGCGGCATGATCAGAGTCTTAAAACAGTTTTCATAGAAAAAAGAAAGACACATACAAAAACATTCATTTTTAGTGTAGTGAATGTTTTGCTGATAGGAACAGAAAAGGTTTGAAGATGACAATTTCACTCAAAGGAGACTTCCAGCTCAACCTCTGCATTTTCCATATGGTGCAGAATGGTATGGCCTTGTCCATGGAGACATGTCACAGAAGAGTGGTTATGTGTGAGGTCCTTTTAAACCTCTGCCTATGGTTTCACAATGTCTCTGCTAGATCCAAGGTCATTAGCCAAGGACTTGACTGATCTGAATTCCTTGATGTATAAAAGAATTCCTACGTGATGGAAAGACTCTAAATTTTGGGCTGTGACTCATTCATCTGTCTTGGTGAAGGGATGACAACCAGCAAAGATGTGGCAGGTGGGAACAGCGATTACTTTGGCTTCACTGCACAGTTGTGTGTGTAGTAATATTTTAGGTGAGTCATTGAATCTTTTATTTAAACCTCCTGAGGTTTATCTAGGTCATTGTTTTTGTTGATTGGGCGGATTTTTTTTTTTTTTTTTTTTTTTTTTTTTTTTTTTTTTTGTTGCTTTGGGTTCAGCTTCTCTAATTTTTACTCCTCTCTATAACAGAAAGATACCAATTTACTCTTTATGGGACTGTTTGAAGATAATCATTAATGGGTGCAAGGCATTCAGATGTTGTGAGGGTGGCAATATAATCAGCTAGAAATGTTACCTAGATGGATGTGGGTGTTTTGGGATATCTTTACAGGCTGTGAGAAGTCCTGGGATGGATGCATCTTTGTGATACTTTAAAGAACCCAAACAAACAAACAAACCAAAAAAACCACCACAAAACTGTACAGCTATTTCTCCTAGACTCTGTCTAAAATATTTTCATAGTTGTAAATCACAGCCCTGGACTATTATGTAGTTTATCAGATTAATTAAGAAAAATGAATTGACCAATGGATTTAAATACTATTGGCCACACTTATCTTTAATGGTATTCACTTTTCACTGTTTTGGGAAATGTTGCATGTTCTTGCTTCTGGCCTACATGGTGTCACCACTTTGACTGCTCTGCACCGCTATTCTTCTGAAGCATTCATGGAAAGGTAACTGACTTTTCATTTCATTTTTTTCAGGAGAATAGCACTTCTGTCTATTTTTATCTTTTCTTTTCTACCTTCCCTGTTTATTCTCTACTTCTGTCTGTTAGAGGTATATTAATCAGAGAGGTATTAAATGTTAGACTTCTAAATCTAGGATCCTGACTATTGTGATCCCTGCTGTACAGATTGCAATTTGACATTTCAAATAGTCATCTAGTGTTTAGATATTTCTTGATGACAACCAGTCACAATTTCCTCTAGACAGCTTCCTTGCAGTTTCAGATGTAATATCTTGCATCTTGGCTAGTAGAGATTTTTATGTTAAGCTTAACTCTAAGATTACAGTGACTGTAATTGCTTTTTGATGACCATTATGATCTTAAACAATATAGCAAAAGACATCAAATAATTCAAGCAGTTTCCTACTTTTCCCTCCCAAAAATTTAGATTTGATTATTAATGTACGAGTGTGGGAAGAAATAAAGAAAAAAGGCCGAGAGATAATTAGTTCTCAAAGTTGGGTAAAAAAAAATTTTACAAAATATACTTTTGAATGTATTTGATGTAAGACATATGAAATCTTATCTCTTTGTATTAATTTTATTATAGAATGTGTTCATTTATGTTTAGGTGATTCATTCTGCATGATTCTTTTAGAAAAGAGTTTGAAATACTACCTGTAAAATGTTAGCTGTATGTTCTTGTTAACAGAACATGGAATCCTTGCACGTCACCAGGTGGAAAGGGCTCCTTCCTGAATAGAGATTTACTAAGCTTCTGAACCTGTGTAACCAAATAATTGTTCTCAGCTCCATTAGTATAAAGGGCTTGCGTTGGGTCTAAATCCACAGAACTATGTATGGCATGGATGATTTAATGTGACATCAGTCAACATGATTTTTGTAACTGTCTGGATGTATTAGCTATCTGTTAAAAAAGTGTTAAAGTTCTTAATGAAGTACTTTATAAGTAAGCCAAGACATACTTTAAAAAGTATTTAAAGATACATTAAAAAAGAATTTTTATGTCTACAGGTGTTACATGGGAATCAGTAATTCCTCACTTAAAGATTAATAATTTAAATTATATACATGGCAAGGACTGTATGATTACTGATAAAAATTTATGCAGATGTTTCTGCAAGTGTTTTTGTGCTTCTTATTTCATACATGTTGATGGAACATCTTTAAATTAATTGTGTTTAATTATATAGTCTCCTTTTTACCAATATGCTTAATTCTCATGGGATTTTTTTTTCGTATAAGTGGGCATAACTAGTGTTGTTTTCCACTTATCTGAAGTTGAATGGAAAAAAATTAGTAGTGCACTCTTTGTATAAGGAGTTGTACTGCATTAACTGCACACTCTTTCTGAGGTGACAATTCACTATAGACCTCTCTCTTGTGCAGTTATTTCAGTGATTTTTTGGGTGTATTTGAACTTATGACCCAATCCAAAATCCAGAAATTAATGTTATAACAAAAATCAGTTCAAAAAGCTTTTTGATATAACTTTTTCCTCTAACAGAAAACATTAGTTGCTGTTAGCTTGTAATTTAAGCAAGAAAACTGAAAACTCGAGAATAAAATGTGACTGGTTTAAGTTATTTATCAGATTAAATACAGATAGCAGTTAAAGAAAGATGTTCATTGGCATCATCCAGTTAATGAACTGAATTCTTTCACCAAAATGATGTAGGCTCTGTTGCCCACCTAGAATTTTGCAGGTTACTTACAGACTTTGATATCACTTAATTGTATTTATTGTTTTAAAAATCTGTTAGCAGGCTGCTCCACCATCTCAAAACAATCCCTTAGAAACATCCATATCATTTGAGAATGTATGTAACAGAAATATGTCCAATAGAAATTTTCTTTGAGAAGTGCTTTAATACCTTTTTTAAATGATAGATAACTCTCCATCAAGCATTAAGGACTACGTAACACATATATCATAAAAATACCAGTATAAGTTTTCTTGCAATCTTTTCAGATTATGGATCAGTCATGATTTTCTAAAGATTATGGGGTATCCTTTACCTTTCTCTTAAGAATGCTGAATATTGAGGACTGCATTCGTTTCTGTATTTTGTGTGGGATACTTTTACTAGAAATTCTTCTAATTGAGTTCTGAGGTAATTGGTTCCCATACTTAAGGTGAATGGGAATAATGATAGGTGAGAAAATGTTAGAATACAGATATTTGGAGTCACATTTTTAAAGAGAACACCATTCCTGAGCAACCAGGGGTATGTTTGTGTTCATTCATTCAGTTGCCATCTAAGAGAAGTGAAACTGATCCCTGAAATATAAGACAGAAGAGGGAAACAAATAGCAATAAAGAAGCTGAAATTGCTAAGGGTAATAATAGGAATATCCAGCAACTGGATACTAGAAATGGTAAGTGAAGATAAATCTGGAATGAATTCCCAAGGAGAAATGATGTTACACACTTAAAAAAAAAAAGAAAAAGAAAAAACAAACAAACAAAACTAACAACCCCCCCTCAAAAAAACCCCAAAACCCATCACCAAATAATTAGTTTAACTTTGACAGTGATGCCACTCTTGAGCTCTAGCTGAAGTATACAAGCAATATTATTTAAGGAGGTCAGTTTTTTCTGTATTTTAAGAATAAGGCCTTATTTTGAGACTTCAAGTATTTCAGGTTAATTGCATAATTATGTGTTTGTGAAATGCTTGACTATGAAAAGAATGAGATAAGCTTGTAAGAGTATCTTAGATTATGAAAATATGATTGGAAAATATATTGCCTGTTGCAAACATATACATGCAAAAAATGTATGTTTTTTTTTTTTTTATGTACTTTCTATAATTTGCCCTGATAATATTTTTCAAAATGCCTCTTGCAAGTTAGGCTTAAAGAGCAGAGTTAGTTTTTGTAAAGCTTGTCCCATCAGGCTGTGTGTTTCTCACTTCTACTGTAGAAGTTCATGGCCCAAAAGAATCCTGATTATGGGTTGTACAAACAAAAGTAAATTAAACCTGAAACATAAAAGTTGGTAGGAAATTTTAAGTAGTCTTCTGCTGTTGACCCTCATAGTCTTTATTTTATTGCTATTCATTATTTTCTTTACTGTTTTGCCTTCATGTCGTCTTTTATATGCCAAAATATTCATATTGCCTCTTAAATACCCTCTGTTGGGTACAGCTGGGTTAACGGGCCTGTGAAATCAGAGTATAAATTCCTCAGCATCTCAGCTTTTGGAAGCAAAAATGCTGTGACAAAGTGTGGTGTTGCTGAAGCCTATTACCAGTGCTGTCAGCTTGCATTGAAAGCAGCGCACCCCAAAATGTCAGACAGCAGGACTGTTGTCGAGAGGGGTAATTAGGAGCAATTAGCCAGTCTCCCTGCCGGGCAGATCGCTTTTGCCTTTCTCTGTTTTGCCCTTACCCCTGCTGCCACTGCAGGGTAAGGAGTTATGGCAGTGATGATTCCCTGGAAGACAGAGAGAGGGAGAGAGAGAGAGTGTGTGTGTGTGTGTGTGTCCGTGCGGGCGCCCCGGCCCCCTCCCCGCCCCGCCGCATTGTGGAGGGAGGGACCGCGGCCGCCTCCGCCGCCGTGCGGGGCCGGGCGCTGTCCGTGGTGCTGAGCCCGGCGGGACGGGCGCTGGCCGAGGTGCTGATCCAGCAGGGCCGGGCGCTGGCCGAGGTGCTGATCCCAACAGGGGCGGGCGACGTCCGGGCGCTGATCCCAGCGGGGCCGGGAGCTGTCTGAGGTGCTGAGCCGTGCTGCCCGGGCGGCACCATGGTTTTCGCTCCAGGTAAGGGCAGCTGCATCCCGATCCCAGCCGGATAGCCTCGCAGGAAGGCCCCGGCCGTGCCGGAGAGGTGCTGCGGGGAGTGGGTAATGGGTGAGGCAGAGCTGCCAGCAGGCAGAGGCAGGTAGGTTCAAACGAGGATGTTTAGCTTAGAATTTCTCAGCTGTGGATCCAAAGGTTATGAGGGTCACCCCTGTGGTTCTCATCAGGGACAGGAGCCTCGTATAGAAGTGTGCAGGGTGCTGTGCTTGTCAGACTGCACTAAAGAGTCACGAAGGGAGATGTGGCCTTTCAGTGACTGGAGAGTGAATCCCCCTCTGCACCCACAACAGTGGCTGCTAATATGACCATCCCTGAAACTCATGGAGATAATTTAAAATTTCATTTCCTCTTTCTTCCCCCTCAAAACAAAATAAGTATTTGAATGAAAGAGAACAGAAAGTTTGTTTAGTCCAGTTTTTACTGGACCTAAATTGAAGATTTCAGCAGTTCATGTCTAATGTGAGAGTTCACTGTATAAGAGTGCAGACTCTCTAGTGTATAGTATACTTTTGTGTTAACCCATAAAAGAAGCAAAACTACAGCAATTTTTTATTGGATTTGGTACATTCTGCCTGGAAATAGGCAGTTGGTTGTTCGGAAAAGGATGAGAGGGGTGAGAGGCCCTCCAGTAGCTCCAGGGTGTAAGTGTAAGTCATGAGTAATATCTTCTGTAGGGACATGACTTGAAAATAACTTCATTAAAAATGTATAACTTTCAGTAAAATAGTGGGTCAATAGAAAAGGGAAAGCAAACGCTGCAACTTGACAATGAATAACTATTAATACCTTTGTTTTGCAAAGCTAACAGAAGTTTTATCTTTCATGAAGTTGTATATCCAATCTCTGAAAGGGTAAGAATCCAAAAGTTTTACACTTTTGTATTAAAAATAAATCTCAGGTCTGACTTTGTTACCCAATTCAGTTTAATTTTTAAAAAAATAGTATCTCTTTTTAACAATCTCATTAATTTTGCCTATTTAATTGCCTGGTTGCTCTCTAATTTTATATGTTCATGTTTACATCATGCTCCGAAATTGGGGTCAAGTTATTTGTCTTAATAGAACAATCCACTGCTTTTTGTAATACATCTTCAGCATTAGTGGCTCTTTCCTGAACTCCTTTTGTCTGTCACACTGTCACCATTAACTGCACAAGTTTTTTAAATGCTCTGTGGGACTGGGATACTTCAGGAAGAGATTACTGCTAAAATAATGAAAACATGCACGTTTTTTCTCTGAAGACTGAAGAAGAACAAACCCCAAAGCTCATTAATAACTGCATGAATTGTTCTTTTCACAAATCTAATCCATAGACAGAAAAAAAATCCTCTGTCTAGAACTGTTTTATATGGTCATCCTTCAGTTTTCCTTTACTCAAAGAAAAGCCCATGATTTCCTTGCAAATGTTGCCATAAAATACTTAGGGCAACTAAATGAGAATTAGTAAAAGAGATGATAAAACAATCTATTGTGTTCAAACAGAGCAAGCCTGAGTAGATTCCAATTTTTTATTGCTTTTCTTCCCTGCAAATCAGCTCTGCCCTGGCATTATCTCTTCACCAGACATTAAAAATAAAATAAAAATTAAGAGGTTTATGCATCTTTAGCATCTTCATAGTACTTAAGGCCATATGATGTAAAAATACTATAAGTCTACTAAGAAACTGACTTTCATTTCTTCAGTCAACTTTCTGATTTTATCTCACTGTGATGAATGACCTCATTTTCTGTTCCATTTATTTGTTGGGGTGTGAAGGGAGAGGAAGTAAAAGATTTATCTAACTGTAACTGGTTAGGGTCAGAATTATAAACTTCCAGGATGGGATAGAAAAAAACAAACAAAACAACAATCAAGAGAAAATTTTTTTCCAGAAACAAAAATTATGGAAGTCATTTACCTGATAACAAAGATAAGATTTTGCAGATGAAAAGGATGATGGTCTTTTTCTTAAGGTCTTGGATATATTAATTCAGAACACTGAATTAATGGGCTACATTTATAAACTGGTAAGTAGAAGCAGCTTATCAAGTTTAAATAACTTTTTAAAAGGCAAAGCTGACTGACTATTTACTGAATACATACTTTCCTGTTAATCTTCAACTCCCTAAAACTTATTATCTCCTGTGTTGAAAAATACCACAACAAAGCATCACAAAAAGAAACAACATCGAAAGAAGCCTGGCTATTACTGAGATAGATAGATAGATAGATAGATAGATAGATAGATAGATAGACAGACAGATAAAAATAGAATAAAATGGCCAGTATTCCATGCCTAAATTGGACGTCCTGGCTCATTTTGACCAGTGTATTGCTATTTGTAGGTATGCAAAAAGGTATTCTTAATTTTCTACATTGATTCATATTCTTCCTTCCCAGTGAAAATTAACATTGAGACTGTTCCAGAAAAGGAACTAAGAGTGCATTTTTTCATTACTTGGTTTAATTTGACTGGGGCTTCATTGCATTGTCTTGTGCTGATTGATTAATGACGTGCTGATGTATAGGAAATGCAGTCCAAGTTCTGTGAGATGTCTGGCATTCATTTCCCTGGATAATTCACACATGTTGTGCTGCCCTTAGAATGGGGGATGACACATGAAATTCACACAAGCTACACGTTGCAAGGTTTAGTTTCTTTAATTTTCCTGAACTGAAGTACTTTAGGCAGTTTGAGATGTAGATAACAATATGTTATTTTAAATTGCATGTAAGGATGGAGGTACATATAAGACTGCAGTAGAGAACCATGCAATTTCAAAGATTAGACCAAAAAAGCAGAGAGAAATCATAATTTTGAATTGGCAGATCTTCTTGCAAAGTTTTTCTTAAATTTTCTTCAAGGGATGGTGTATTACAGAACTAGCCAGATTAGCCTATAAAATATTGCTAACTATAAATAATTCCACAGATTTAATATATGCCATTGTGAGGTAGGAAATGAAGAGGCATTAAAACATTTATTTGTTCTAACACATTAGTAAAAATTAGATTATGCAGCAAGGTTTCTGCTGATAGCAGATCATTAGTTTACAAGAATATAATCACTTCCAATATCAGCATTTACCAGATTTAACAGTAACTTTAAATGTTGCTAATCAAACTACTTTTTAGCAGACTTTTACTTTTCCAAAAATTATCTTGGGCATATTCCTTGCTTTCTTTAATTTCCAAAATGTTTTCCTAATGCAAAGATTAAAAAAATACTGTTTTCATATGATTCGTCTAAACAAACACAATACAAAGGTGATTTTCATGCTTCAAGAATTTGTTTCTGATGCTATTTTGCACAAATCACTCAAACACTTATGTCTAACTCTTACTCTGTAAAGCCATAAATTAAATACCCAAATAATAGAGTCTCATCACTGCAGGCCATAATAGTTTAATCCAGTACAAAGCTGTGATTTTGGGTTTGGGGATTTTTTTTGTTTGTTTGTTGTTGGCATAGTTTATTTTGGAAAGAAATCAATTTTGAACTGAATACCTCAAGAAAGACTGGAATATTTACATTGACAGGTTGTTTCAGGTCAAACACTTCCTTTCTTAAGCTTGTATCTGCTTTGAATCGTGTGATTTCATCTTTCAGGTGAATCTTGTTATTTGTCAGTGTAATTTGAAGAATTTTTTTACCTGACAGTTTCTCTGTAACTAGAAACTCAGATGCTTTATTCAACACCCTATAGTTCTAGAAGGAGGAGGAGGATATAGAATTAATTTTTGTATCAATATTTTTGTGTTAAAAAAAGTGTGAAAAAGTTTAAAGATAGACATTAGAGAAGTCAGAATGTTCACAGCTCAGCGCCTTTTTTGTGCAACAGCAACACCAACACCAGTAGGTTTTCAACAAGCTTTTCATCAGTGCAGCTGTTCTTGACATTTTTAAGCTGGGAGCAACACAGCAGACTTGTATAATGACACTGAAGATCAGAAATGCATCCTGTACCAAACATTTTAGGAATCTCATTACACTGCAATTGAAGAAATAGCAGCTGCAAACTGAAACAGATGTTCTTACTGGTCTGAATAGTCCTGATCTTCTCCAGTGGAAAAACTGGGATAACGACAACCTGTTGTGTTGCAGAATGTGAAGATGTGAAATTTCTTGACTTAATTTTTCTTTTTCTTTTTTTTTTTTTTTTTTTGATTACAGTGTTACAGGTACTATTGCAGATTCCTGACCACAATATCCAGATCAAGACAGTATGGAAGGGCCTGTTCATGAATGCAAAAATTGCTATCAATAACTTTACTTCTTTGAAGTGACCCTGTTGTGGGATATCTCCAGTGTTTGTGCTGACTGTGGTACTCTGGCACTCAGTTATGCAGTGCCTTTCATCCATGAGAACAAGACAGGATACAGTCCTTGTCCTTATTAACTGATGTGCTACATTCTGCTAATTCTCTGAGTTCTGCAGCTCCCCCCAAAAATCCCTAATAAAAAATGTAATTGTGTATACATATAGGATTCTTATTTGATAGCTTAATGTTGATAAAGTCCATGTGTAGGACATAATTTGAAAGTGAAAACCAAAACTATTTGTCAGCCTCATGCAGTCTGAAATAATGGAGGTTTTGTCCAGTATTTGTTATGGCTGGTAGTGAGTATGGAGGCCAGTTGCTGCCCAGAAGTGTCTGAATGCATTTACAGCTCTCAACAGTAGTTCAAAGTGTTTGCCACCTGGTAGGAAAAAATCATATAGGAGGAAATTCCTTATTCTCTTTTGCTGAAGAAAAATGTTTCTTGTGCTGACCTTTTCCCAGTGACACATTCATCTTTCCCCTGCTGTGAAACTCCACCAGCAGACCTCATTAGTGAAGTGAAAGAAATTTAGTTCATAGATATTCAGAAGTGTGATTAATTTAGCAAGTTAAGAAAACAATCAGCAGTCCCAGGTACAATGTTTCTTTAAAGTACAATTCAACATTGTGTTTAAAAATGGCACAGAAATATTGTTTCAAATAATTTTTAACAGAACTGAAGTCTTGAATAAGTGAGGCTGGCATATTTCACTTTGCTGTCACTGGATTAAATTCTATTCTGGTTAGGTGTGAGAAGAATTCTGTTATCACAGTGACTGTATATGGCCTATATTGAAGGAGTTGTTCATAGCTGGGGGATAGTGGTAATAAGTGATATAGCCCTTATTAACATCCTTACTGAACTGTTTATTGAGCAGGAAAGTCAAATCGTGAATGTAGAAAATGAATGTGTTACACTGACCTCCAAGTCATTGTTCTTGAAGGTGGATTGTTCTCTTTTACTTGTTATAGACATAAATAATATCATTCCAATCTTATAAGTTTTATTGTGCTAATGGAAATAAGTGCCCTTACTGTAAAATACAGTGAATGGTAGATTTTTTCTATACCTCCAATCTCATCTATTAAAGATTTTAAGGACATAATACATTGTATTATGTTACAAATACTAGGTTAAGCAAAAATTATTTGCAAGCAACGCATTCAAATTCATTTATAGCCTTTGTGAAGTTTTTTGGCTATTAGTTGCCCATGTGCATCATGTCTTTTACACAATAAATTGAAAGATTCTACAGAAATCTAGTGAATGTCAATCGGAACATAGTCTTTACTGGTGCTATCAGAAATGAAAAGCTGACCTGAGTAGCCCTAAAATGCTTCAGGTTCCTTTAGAGTGCTTTGCAATGGAAGTTAGAGGAGGTGAGCTCTGTGTTGCACTTGTCTGCCCTTGCAAATCCTGTGGTTGTGTTTCCAGAAGACGCTGTCTTCCTTCTAGAGAGTTTGAAAATTTTTTGCCTGAAGAAGTAAATTGAGCCATGTTCTACTCAGGCATTTCACTAGTGATAAGGCAGACATAACCTCCTGTGGATGACTTGTGCTTGTAGTTGCTTCACTTTGTAGTATGTATATTGATAGAATAACCCTGAATTTTCTGTCTTTGGGCAGTGAATCCACTCATGATTTATCAGTACAGAAGGGTTGCATATCCATTAATACTTCTGTTAAATACTGGCAGATCGACATTGCATTTTGCTTGAAGTAAGTTTTCTTAATATAGCATAAAATATTTCTCTGGGAAGACAGAGAATCAGTTCCAAGAGTGGAAAACAACATGGGATGGCATCCTGTTGCAGAGAGTTTCTGTCAAGATTACAGCTATGAAATTAAAAATTCAATAAAAGGGTTTTGCTCTTTCTAGGTGCCTTTTAGGTTTGTATAATCTGTGGTTTACTTTCTACCATGACTTTGTATATATACATGCATGTGTATATGCCCAAGGGAATGGCCTGAAGCTGTGTCAGGGGAGATTTAGGTTGGATATTAGAAAATGGTTCTTTACCCAGGGGGTGGTCATGGCACTAAAATAGGCTCCCCAGGGAGCTGGTCATGGCACCAAGCATGACAAGTTCAAAAGTATTTGGACAACACTCTCAGGCACATGGTGTGACTCTTGGGAATTGTCCCAAACAGGGCAGGAGTTGGACCCAATAATCCTGATGGGTCCAACTCAGCATATTCTGTAATTCTGAGATTCTACATATACAAAATTCTACGCCTACATCTATATATATATATGTATATGAGTATATAAAATCTCAGGCTTGGTTGCTAATAGCTGTATTTACAGTTTTCATTCTCCACTCACATTCTAAAATAAACAGGGAAATTTTTCTGTACTGCCGTGCATGTGCAAATTTAGGGCTTTTTGTGGGGGATGTTTCTTTTCCTGGGGGTTTTTATTATGGGGTTTGGGGTTTATTTTAGAGCTAGAGAAGGGCTCTGCTTCATCTGACATTTGGCCATACAATTTTTGATTCTGAATAATCTGGTTGAAATATATTGAAATATAAATTGAAATATATCTCAAATGTAGCAGGGCGTTTTCACTGGCTAAAGCAGAATGTTTGCTGGCTTTTTACAGGTTATGTAACCTTTTCCCTATTTTCTACACTTAAAAAGAAAAGCAGGTTCAGATATTGCAAATTTTAATTAACCTCTACATAGTTCTTTAAGACAAAACCCATGAAAAGTTATAGAAATCCAAACACAGCAGCTAGCAAAATAAGCTTCCATTGAAAACTTGCCATTTGCTTATGCTTTACAGTGGTGGATACTGAAGTCTTCTAACACAAAAGCTGTGTTTCAATGGGGATCAAAATGAGCTTTTTGATACAGATTCAGAAGACCTACATAAAAGTTATCTAGAATTCTGTGCTTAATGGGGTTTTTTTTAAGATAGGAATCTCTGAGCATCTGAACTGTAGAAAATAGAAGGCAGAGAGGGTCAGATGATGAGTGGTGTCATTCAGGGCCCCATCTTGAAACTGGTGCTCTTTGATACCTTCATCAGTGACACAGGCAGTGGGATTGAGAGCACCCTCTGCAAGTTTGCAGATGACACAAAGTTGAGCTCTGCAGTTGGCCCAGCAGAAGAATGGGATGCTGTCCAGAGGGACCTGGACAAACTTGAGGACCTCATAGACTTCAAAAGTCCAAGTGCAAAGTACTGCACATGGGTTGAGGCAATTCCAGAGATGAGCACAGACTGGAAGAACTCATTGAAATCAACCATGATGAGAAGGTCTTGGGGCTACTGGTGAATGAAAAACTGGATGTGAGCCAGCAATGTGTACTTATAGCCCTGAAACCCAACCATATCCTGGGCTACATCAAAAGTAGTGTGCCCAGCAGGTCTCCCCCACTCCACTCTGGTGAGATCCCACCTGTAGTGCTGCATCCAGCTCTGGCATCCTCAACACAAGAAGGGCATGGACCTGTTAGTGTGGGTTCAGAGAGGAGGAAAAAAAAAAGATGAACAGAGGCCTGGAGCACTTCTCCAATGAAGTCAGTTTGAGGGAGTTGGGGTTGTTCAGCCTGCAGAAGGGAAGACACTGGGGAGACCTTCAGAGAGACTTCCAGTGCATAAAAAGGGCTTATAAAAACAGGGAGATTGAGTTTTTATATGGGCAGATAGTGATAAAACAAGGGGGAGTGGTTTTAAACTAAAAGAGGGAAGGTTTAGATTAGATATCAGGAAGAAGTTCTTCACTGTGAGGATGGTGAGGTACAGAAACAGGTTGCCCAGAGAGGTTCTGGATGCCTCATGGCAGGGGGTTTGGAATTAGATGTTCTTTAAGCTCCCTTCCAACGCAAAC
Organism: Ammospiza nelsoni; assembly: GCF_027579445.1. Lineage (NCBI taxonomy): Eukaryota > Metazoa > Chordata > Aves > Passeriformes > Passerellidae > Ammospiza > Ammospiza nelsoni. The sequence goes on from NC_080633.1 coordinate 104,212,729, forward strand.
CAATCTATGATTCTATGATAGTGATCACCTGTATCTCTGCTCTGGACCTCTCCCACCCTGGAAGAATTACAGCTTTTGTGTAGAGAGGTTTCTTATTTTAGTATTTGAAATGTGCTCTCTAAAAGAAGTAGGAAAATTGTGCAGATGAAGAGAATATAAATTTTTCATTAACTTTGAAGCAGCTGGTCCCAGATCCTCTTTAGGGAATATCTCCTTTTTAATACACTGAACTGCAGCCTAAGACTCAAAAACCCTGTTAAATTAATCTTAGTTTACAGTGTTGAATCCAGAAATACTCCTTTTGGGACCAAAATCTGAGTATCACATTTATGTGTTTGGGTGTGACAGAATTGTCAGTGATTAATATTTTTAACTACATTCAGACTTCAAAGATGAAAGATGCAGTCCTTAAGGAGTCAAGTTATTCCTATATGCGAAAATACCTAGAAAATATATAGATTGAAGTGTATAATCTGGTTTTAGTTAATATTATTGAACTATGGCAAGAAATCTTACTAAAACATTGAAAAAATGCTTAAGAATAGAGAGGTCTCAGCAATCTCTTAATCAAAAAAATCATTTTCACTGGCATATTTCAAATTGTATTGAATAACTTGCTGGACTCTTTAAAAAGATAGCTTTATATATAGCAAAAAACCCAAAGAGAATTTCAGATATTCTTATCTCTTAAGAAAGAGTAAAAACTCACTGGAAAAAAATTACAAAACCTGAGTTGAGATATAGCTAATGTCTGAATAAAAAGGTACAATGAAGTGTAGATATTAGTATGTCTTTTGAGACAGCTTATCTGCATTTCTGCTATTCTCTTTTGCCTTTATATTCCTCCTCTATTTGTATTCAGAGCAGAGTTATTCCAGCTTCATTCTTAAAATTTATTTTGAAGAGCAAAGTAGTCTGTGCTGGCCCCCTTCATGATACAGTCCCTCTTCCATGCTGGTTGAACAGCAAGAACTGGGTATGAGGCTAGGGCAGAAAATAAACCTGAACTGAACCTTAACTTCGCAACATTGACTTTCACTAGAAATCCCCTGCACACAGCACGTCAGGAAATTGGAAAAACACAGGGTCCTACATTAAAGTACTTCTGGCATTTCTGATATGTTCAGTGTCCTCTCTTTCTCAAGGAATCAAGGTAAATGAGTATTGTCTCCTGCTGCTTGACAGCTATTAGTCAGGATCTCACTGGGCTCTATTTTAGAGCATGAGAAATGGTACTGGACAGAATTAACTCTAGTGCAGTTAAGAATACATTTATTACTATTTTTTTAATTTTAAATATTAAATTTGTAACTTCATTGTAGGACCTTTTAATGAGGTGTCTGAGCTCACACCATTACTGACATTGAGACAAATTGGGTTTCTAATTCTGTAAAATATTTTAATGACTCTCATGTGCAAAGTTGGTTTGTGCACATGTGTTGGAAAGTCTTCAGCCCTGGCTGATTGCCATGTTCATTCACTCTGAATGTAATTAAAATGACTCATCAACATTTCCTGATTTTGAATCTCTTCTTCAAATTAGGCCTCTTGTGCTGAAATCCCAGCACCAACCTCTAAAGCAAATCAAAGAAGGAGAAATCTTAACCACTTCAATTCACAGGTTACAAAGTATTTGCCAGAGGAGACTCACCTGGAACTTCTATGTTGTGGCCAACAAGATGGAGAGATATGTTACTGCCTAATGGCAAAGGGAAGCTAAAAAACTGAGCTTGGTTTCTTGTAGAAGAATATCAATATTGATATTGATATTTGCAAAGAATGTTAATGTTAATTATTACAACATTCACACATACATGATGTCATTACAAACCTGCCAGATTCTGTAAGGTTTTTCAAAATCTGTAGTTTGTAAGCACAATTTACATCACAACATGCAGCTTTTTGCTGTATGCACAGCTCCCATGCATCCACACTGGACCTTCTGATGAAGTCGAATCATCACGGTCTTGTCTATTGATACTTTCATTCCATTTTAAATTTTCATTAGTACTGTCAGCTGAGTTAAAAAATTACAGTAATAATTTTCAATAGAATGGAGAGATTTTCCAGAGATCAGAATTTTTCCTGAATGAATAATAATAATAACAATAATTTTATTTTAAAACTAATTCTAATGCTGCAGTGTTGCAGGAAAGAGTAATCATTAATTATTGCAATCCAAAGCAATATATTGCTAAAACTAATGGTAAATTTTTAGTTAAAGACTCTACCTGTATAATCTTATGTAAATTTGTAGAAAAATATATTTACTTCTTGGCTCTTTCAGCTTCAGAATTGTTGCATAAATTTAAATTTTAGCTAACAGGGGAATGCATTATGTGTAATTCTGAATTTTAAATTGATCAGAAGTTTATTTAGGGAAATCAGATTTTTATTCTTATTTTTAGATACAGTTAAAGTTCAAAGTGGTTTATACAACATACAGGAACAATAAACCTTACGAGCTTTGAGGAAAGGTGAGTGTAAAGGTCTTTAGCTCCTCACTGTTTATTGACGGCATTAGTGGATCTGGGATAGACTTGCATCTTTGCAAGATCATGCCTGTCATAGCTTACCTTCATGATAGTATTCCAAATAATCCTAGGAAAATGTACAGCAAGGAGCTTAGCTGTTGATTCAAACATATTAGCCATTATTGAGTGTTACTTATTAGGAGTTTTTTATAAAGGTGTAATAAATTTAACTTCTAGCTAGCTGAAAGGAAATAGCCCCAGGGGATATCAACAGAAAGTGCGGGAGACTACTTTGATTGCAGGCTGGAAAGGAAGTGACTCAGGATACTTTGAAGAAAGTGAAGTGTATAAATGAGAGAAGGCTGATGTGCAACCAGAGTAAATTTCCTAAACATTTGATCTCTAAAAGCTTTTTCTCTTTTTTTTTTTTTTTCCATGTATAACTTTCTAGAATATTACATAGTGTAGAAATTTCTCAGAGGATGTAAATCTTACATGCAAGGAGTCCTTAGACTTAAACTAATATTAGTTCTATTAATTGAAATGAATACTTGGAATTTACTTCAAGTATTTTTATTCTTTTTCCAAACTTCTGTCATATTTCCCTTCATGGGGAACATCCTCAAGCAAGCCAATTTCAAGGCACTGATACATACTACTAATTTTAGGTAGAAATGGAATGTGTGACTGACTCCTGCAGCCAGTCCAAGATTTTGATGTTTTTTGGATCTCTCAAACTGTATTTTGGATTGCAGAACCAGACCAGTGTTTAAAAGTTATTTTTCATCTGTTGAGTTAGTTGGTATTAAATTTATGGAGAGTAGCACAAGGTAATAAAAACATGCTAAAGAGGCTTCATCATGTATGGGTGATAAAATTGCTGGTTTGTATTTAACATCCCTCAACCCAGATATTTCACTCCTCTATTTACGGGATTGGGGTGCTGAGTATGAGGGGTGAGCATCCAAAGATAGAGGACAAATAAAGATTTTCTAACTTCAAGAGGAAAATATAGTCTTTAGAGAAGGCAAAATAATAGGCAGCATGTGTTTCTGCTGTTGTTCAAGCTTTTCCCAGAAATTACTTCAAATGACATATTTGTCATGGAATTTTAACTTAACAGTTATACTTCAAATCTTAAAAAAATGGTAGATAAAAAAGAATTATATTTTATCATCTTAGTAACTCTCATTTTGATTAGCTAAACATGAAACACCTAGCCAGCAGGAACTATGTCCTTTTTTAACTTGACTGAAAATGTGCAGTTCTTGAAGTGCCTAATTAATTCAATAGGCACTCGAATTTCTGCCTGGATGTCCACAGCAGTCTGTATTTCAGCAAGGTGGACATAGATATGTTCCAGCTCAGCCCCTTTGGGATTCTTGTATGAGTCATCTCTGCTTTCCTTTCTTCTTGCTCAGAGTAGGTCCAGTGTATCAATAAATAAGTGAGCTTCTCAGGAAACAACTATCCAACTGCTTTCCTTGAAATGAATAATTGGAAGAAGAGGAGGTAGTGGGGACGCTTTTTTGGGAGATTGTTGTTTACTCATTCAGAAAGTGAAAACGTTTTGATTTATCACAGTCTAACCAGCTAAAATCACAGGACTGGAGTAGGTTTGTGGTTGGAAGGGACCTCTAAAGGTCATCTTGCCCAGCTCCTACTCAAGCAGGGTCATCTAGAATCACTTGCCCAGGATCATGTCCTGTTGGATCAGCTGTAATGGATACCATATACCCAGGGGAGCTGGATGTTTGTTTTTGACTGCTTGAAATCTCTGGCAGTGCAGCTCCTACAAATAATGGTCCCAACACAGGCTCAGACCTGGGTCAAACACAGTGCCAGACATCACCCTCCAAAATAACTATCATTTTCATTTGGTTTCTCATTTATCTGGTCACTCTCCAAAATAACTATCATTTTCACTTGGTTTCTAATTTAGATGGTCTACACAGGCTGCCAATGGTCTCGTTGTTCACATCACCCCGGGCCAACAGCTTTGATTCTTTCTGTCTCTGAAGCCAATTATCTTTTGTTATCTGGGTTGCTATCATCCTAACCATTTTACACAAATATAAATTAAGTTTATTCAAGCTGCTTCATTTCCTTTCTGTGCATACCTAAACCCTCAGAGGCTGGGCAGAGGTAGTCCAGAGGTTTTGGGTTCTCTGTTCTTGGTTATCTCAGCAAATAAAAGAATCATCTAATGGCTTAGAGCTAAGCAGACATACTCTACATCTCACTTATCTGTGTGGTGCTTTCAGACAGGTTTTGCTCCTGAATAAACAACTGAAAAGCCCAGAGAGAAATGCACTTGAAATCTCTTTTTGTTCAACTGACTGTTGCTATGGATGACCTTTCTAAAGTAAAAATATTTAAACATCAGATTTTGTAGATTGATTGGCAAGGACCAAATAAATAACAAAGCATCCCTAAGGAGAGCAAACTGAGTAATTTTCAACAGCGATGTGCTTAATAACAGTATGTTTTCAATTATATATTCTGGGGGTTTGTGGCTTTGAGGATTGGCAAATTTTTTATATTTCATATAACCTCATTGTCTATTCCAACATATTCATTTTTATTTAGAATTTTATGTTTATTCCTGCTTTCGTTAATACATTATCTTCTGAACATCAGATGTGTTGACTGATCTTTTCCAGCCAGGCAAGAAGACTAATTAGATGAGTGATAAAATGTGAGTTCATATTTGAGTAGTAAAGAATTATTATACTTGATCTGTTAAGTAACATTTAATTCCATCCAAAACCACACTGTTTCAAGTGCTGAGAAGTGGAAGAAACTGAATCAGGGAATCTGACTGTTCCAAGAATTCAAGTGATTTTTTCAGTCAGCTTTTCCAGTTTAAAACACTTTTCCTATGTTTTAATCTCTTACTTGTCTTTACAGTGAAGTGATGAGTACCACAGACCTGGACACAGCACACCAGAGTCTGACAGGGACTGAGCATAGGGGTAGAATCACCTCCCTTTGCTCCTGGCCATGCCCTTTTTGTAAACACCAGCATACATTTCTGGACTACAATACATCTTAGTTCCAGCTTTTTGTCTACCAGTATCCCCAAGTACTTCTCCACAAATCTGCTGGTAATAAATTCACCGCCCAGTCTGCATTGATATCAGGCATTACTTTGATCCAGGTGCAGGACCTCTTGTCTCTTCCCTCAAGCATGTAGCATATTCCCTAAGGAAACAAGTGATTCTTCTTTTCTTTCTATGTTAAGTTTCCTTGAAAAAACCCTGAACATTGGGAATTCATCACAATTTCAGATATGCACCTCTCATAAAAGCACCTGATCTTTAATTCACTCTGTTTGATTTCTCTCAGGACACAATTCTTAATATATGTAATTAAAACAGACAGTAAACTACAAATCCTATGTAATGAAATACTTGAGCATAACAGTCAACTAAGAAAGAACTGAGATGAGTGTCTTTAAAAACTTTAAAATCAAATCTAGTGATGTCAGTAGCACCTAGTGTAAGCATTTCAATGAGAAACTGATTTCCTATATGCCAATAAGTGCAAATAATAATTATTTTTTTAAATCAGTATCAGCTGTGACCATTACAGACTATTCTATATTGTCCAAATTGCCACTTATGTTAGGAGTCAAAATACTTTTAAAGACAAACCTCTTAACATAAACTACTCTTCCTCATTACCAGATGTCAGTAGTCATACTACATCATTTTTCTCCAGATTTTAAAACTTTAGCCAAACAAGGAAGTTTCACATGAAAATATGTATTTGACAGGTTGTCATAGAAATGTTCTCTGTTTTACTTACAGGAATCTGAGTATTTCTTAATGTTTTGCTGATATTTTTGAAAATCTTTCTAAGGGTTAATAAACTACACTAAACAAAATCTTGTACCTCAATTGGGATTTGATGGATGAAGGCTTTCAATCTAAAGTAAAAAAAAAAAGAAATGTTAATGAAACAGTGTTTTTTTTATGTGGTGGTAAGGGAGTACATGTCAGACTTGCAAAATAAAGTCCAATTCCCTATTGAGAAACACAGCTCAAGTCAAAATGGATGTGATTCACAGCTGGATGAGAAAAACTTTCCTGTCTTACAGCATAACACATCTGTTCTTGTTTCAGCTGTGAAGTCACAGCTGTCCCCAGCGCTGGGGAGTGGGTAATTGAGCTGTATGACTCAAAACCTCCCCTTCATTCAGTCCTGTGGTGCTGAGCCCGCACAGGCACTTTCCTCCCTAATTTATCTTCTTCAGTATTGGCAGATTTCCTATGTAATAAACTGCCCTCAGCCACTCTGTGATTTTGCTTCCCCCCTCCTCTTTTTCTGTCCTTCACGTTTTCATGGACTAGCCCCAAATTCTTAGCTCCTTTTCTTTTTGTTTGGCTCTGGCAGGTGAGAAGCCAGGGCTGGAGCAAGATGAAGTTAAGCTGCAGATTGCCAGCAAGCAGATTGTGCAGACTGCCATCCTCCGAGCAGTGCAACAAGTTTCCCAGGAGAGCCAGCAAAAGGAGAAGCGAACAAACACCGGTACAAGCCTCCAACTAGAAAGAGGAAAACTAACCAAGAAGCATGAAAAGAAGTAAAGGAGGAGATTGGGGTTTTTCAGCTCCAGTCTGCAAGTGTTTTCAGCCTTCTCTTTAGTATCAGCTGTATTGCTAGTGCAATGCTACTGCTGTAAAGCAAACCAAAGTATTATCACACCTAGACATAGGGTAAAACTGCAATAGTCCTCATCTGAGAAATACTAAGTGCATTAGATGAATGACTCCATATTTATGCAGTGCCTCTTAACAGAAACAATATAACCATAGCTGTAAAAGTAGTTTCAAGCACAAGCTCTTATGATATGAGCTTATTCTCAAAAGCTTGTTGCCAGTGCACTTTCATGCTAAGTTCTGCGAGCACCATTTACGTCAGTTCAGCTGGACGGACCCTTCTCTGCGTTACTGGGCTCACTGAAGCTCTCTTGCCTGAGGAAATCGTTTATTGTCAGGCGTAGCAGAATGATTTCAGGCTCCCTTGAAGCACGGGTTTGTACTTTGCTTTGATTAGATATGAACTATGTGAGATGGCAGTATAAAGTGGATTTGGTAAGTTCTGTGAACCAGTGTATTTTTTCATCTTGGGGGGAAAAAAAAAGCAATCCAGTAAGACTGCAGTGACTGTGATCTATGACTATGATCATATAGTTATGATCTATGTCTTTTTTAAAAAAAAGATAAATACTGAAGTTTTAGTCTACTTATTTAAATACTTCTATACTTCTGCATAGAAATCACTTGTGCCTCAACTGCTCCTTTTAATTTTCTTGGTATTGAAAGAAAAGGAACTGATGTGGAGAAAAGGAGTTGGCCAGAATTTGCTCCAGTTTTGCAATTCTTCTGGGTCTTGATTTACAGACAGTGAAGACTGAAGTGTCTTAAAAAACGGGGGGTTGAATATATTAATATCTTTAAGGATGAAAATATACAGTATCTGAATTCTGTCATGGTAGGTATTTCTCACCTGCTGGGTGTAAAGTGACTTTAGATATTTGCAGTTGTTACATATTCAGCTTAAATAGCACTGTGTGAAGCTGGTGATACAGAGCTTATCCTTTCAACTGCTCTATATAGCTGAAGAGATCCATGATGTTTCTGAAAATACAAATTAAATAAATGTACCCTTCAGTTTTATTGCTCCCCTTATGTCATGATGATTGCACTGTTATACATGTGAAATGAATAACATTATATTTAAATCTGGAAATGGCTTGTAGCTCTGCTTCAAATGAATTCCTGTATTTCTGTAGTAATACACCTGGAAATACAAAGAGGAAGATGCCCTGCAAAACTTTCTTAATGGCTTTTCTACTCAGCTACATGATCCTCAAAGAGACTGTGGGTTAAATAATTGGCTATTACTGTGTCTTGTTGCTTGTGTTAAACGATTTTGGAATTCCTTCTGTTGGACAGAGGCTCAGTCATGAATAACCACATACTGTAATGTTAAGTCTTTGTAATCTGCTTGATTTCTTTTTTTTTAAAATTTTTTAATTTAACAACACTGACTCATACAAGATAGTGATTTAGCTCAATCTTCTTTCACTTAAAAATGCAAAGGGGAATTCAACATGATTGAAAGTGTTCCAAATCATCTAGTAATGGAAACTGACCTGGATTCCAAGTACACAGGTGGTTCACTTCTGTAGACACTGGGTGAATTTTTAGTCAAGCAAACTTTGAAAGGTGAAAGTAGTTGGGTCTTGAGGCACATATGTGTTTTTGTAATAGTCATTTTTTAACCATTAGATTTTTCACCAGTTCACCTTTGTTTGGGAGGCACTTCTTTTCTAAGCACTCTTTGCATTTTTCTCTCTGAGAGCCTAAGAAAACTGATCATGAATAAAGGTTCAGTTCTGAGGCTGATGAGCAGACAAGTCTGGTGGATGAGAGAGAGCAAACTTGTTGGAGAGACTCTGTGTGCAAAACGGTGTTTGCCATGGACTCACCATGCTGCAGGAAGGACATACGCAACAATTCCACTTCTTCAAAATTATTTTACTTTTTAAATGCTTCTTGTCCCCAGAAATTTGAAATATGTTTGGGTTAGATGCTTTGTTTTGGTTATGTGGTTTTTTTTGTTGTTGTTGATTTTGATTTTTTTTGTTTTGGTTTTTTGTTACTGATAATTATGTTAATAACCATATAGTTTTGGAACTGTTTCTTTTAATGCCATTTTTAAAATTAATCATTTTGGCAAGAGAAGAATTTCAAAAACCAGTGAATCTGGGCTTTTGCCACTGCTTCATATGAGCCTATTCCACTCCTCCTCCCACTGTGCACTTGTACATTATCACTTTACTCTCTCTTGCAACTGCCCTAGTCCTATTAGGCACACTATTTATTACTCAACTGTTTAATAGTCATGTCCATCATTGTCAGAATACCTATGCCATCAGAAGTCTAATATCTTGGAAAATAAAAAATGACTGGGAGCCTTGGCTTCTTATATGCTTATTAGACAATCTCATGAAGTACTGTGTGCTCATGAGGTTTGTAGTAATTTATGCATTATTCAGCACAAAAAAAATACATATCTTAGAAATACAAGGCAATCAAAAAGGTAAGTATAAGTAATTAAAACAAACTTACCACTTATTAGCACTTATGGTGGTAAGTAAAATGTTGTACAAATATGTGAAATTATATTTATCACAACTGCAGAAGAACAGAGGAATCACGTGTGTGTGGCTATCCTGCACTATGCTTGCTATGCTGTCATTCAGGTTGATTATAACAATTTTATTATCATGATGCACTCTTCTTTGTAAGGTTAATAAAGCAGCAATGCCTAAATGGAGATTCACATGGCCACAGCAGGATGTTGAAACAGATTACTAAATGCCACTGTACATCAAGTTTTTGGTCCTGTGTGGTTACACTGGAAATCTCTACTCTAAAATAAATAAAACCAACAACTGTGACTTGGAAACAGCCATATTAATTTTATCATTTCAGAAAAATAAAAAAACATTCTGTGATAATATTATGAGTTGGAGATTCTTGGATGTTTATTCAATAGCAAACAATCACCTGGAAATTTTACTGACTCTACTCAAGTCATGTATGATTATTTTTTTCTGGTGATAATTTTTAAGTGTCTCAGATTATAGTATGTTTACAATGGTAAGTATATAAAATTGTTTTGTAACTATTCTTAATATGATTACCGTGAAATATGCTGCAGTTGCTCTTTAAATGTGTGCCTATGTCAAATATGCAGTTAATGTATCATTACTGAAGGTTTTGCTAAAAAACAAAGTTTAATTTCAATTAGCAGAAAATATAAAAGGAAGTAAAATGAATTCTTGAAAGAATATGTGATTCACTCATTCCTTTGGTTACCCACTCAGGTCTGAGAAGAAATTAAATTAATAAAAACCTGATTCTTGACATAAAGTATTTTTCACAATGGGATTTCTACAACACAGGGATCAAGTTGCCAAAAGAGTTTGTGGGAGCTGGGGGGGAGAACCTGAACTATTGGTAAAGGTCTTCTTCACTGCTTCAGTAAGGAGTGAGCAGCGGTACTGATGGAGCCTGATGAATGGGTTTTCTCTTCATTAGGTTTTGGTGCCTCATGGTGTGGTCTGGCAGAATCTTTTTCCCTATTTTGGGTAATAGGTTTTTAATTTATGATGTATCCTGCTCTTCAAAACAAGTACAAGTAAGATCTCTGTTCTTTGCTTCCAGAACTTCATTCACAACACCAGGTGGACATGTATGAACTTTTGTTTTTAAAGATCATCTTCCTTGGATTTAGTCAACATGCCCAGTGATTTCTTTAATCCCTAAGACTGAATGGGTGAGCACATATATTATCTGTGTGCTCAGGGAACACCAAGAAATAGATACATATTTTAAATTCATTTGTTTCTAAGCTGTTCTTGTCTGCCAGGCAGATTTTCTTTGTTTAATTAACATAAGCAGCTTTTCTTTTCTCATCACTTTTTCTCCAGTGACTTGCTACTTGGATTTTGTTATATGAGCTTGCTAGTTCTAACACCAAAACAACAATAGTTCATGTTTATAGTTTGGCTTTCATTAGAAGCCCTGTGGTGTTACATGTTCCATTTTGGTGTGGTTTTCGTCTTTTCTTTCACTAAAGATGAGTAACAACAAATGATGTTCTAAAGAGAAAGGAGTTTGTGTGGGAGTTGTAGTTGTGTTGGCATTTTTGGGGCTTGCTTTTTTCTACTCCAGTTGCCTCTAGCAGAATACCACTTGGGGCAAGTCATCATGAATCATTCACATGCACTGTGACAGTAGCTCAATGTAGAACTTGCACAGAAAGAGAGAAAATTAACTCTTACATAAGCTGGAAACTGAATTCAGTTATTCTAGGCTGATTCTAAAATGTTAGAGTAAGACACTCCAGATAGCTTTAAGGAAAATATTCCTGTGTGCTTTGAGAGTTGAATCCCATTTAGAAACACCAGCTAGCGAAGACTGTAATTGCTTGCTTTGTAATATGAGTTGGAAAATAAGTACTACTGTATTGTTCTGAAGATTTAAATGATACCTCCTTGTGTGTGTGTAAGACTTTGAATTGTGTCTTTTGGCAAGGTGACCCATTTGCTCCTGCCCTATGGAGCAAATTACCTGCTCTTCTGTGTGCACATGAATCCCAGAAGGTTTAGCTCCTCTCTTCAGTTGCTACACTAGATGCCCTTGCCTTGTATTTGCCTAGCAAACATAACTCCTACTAATGCTGTTCCCCCTCATTTCTTTCCCATGAAGCAGCTCATTCTAAAAATCCTCAGTTACAAGAATAACTGGAGAAGCCATCTGCTTCCAGAAATGGGAGAGTGAATATAATAAATCTTCTTTGCCTCATTGGAGGGATATTGGCTCTTTCCCACATCTCCCTGTATGTGTTTATTTCCAAAGAGGACAACTCTGTTAGCCAATGCTTCCTTGCTATCACTGGCTGATGTTTTACCCATAAAGTTTAGCCAAGTGATCTTCAATATTTCCTTCCAAGGAAAAACTGCTTCAGGAACAGAGTTTGTCCTGACTGGTCACAGTTTATTAGACCCAGCTGACTTCAGCTGATGACATACATGATTTGGTTTTTTTATCCCCTATAGTACAAGAGCAGACTTTCAGGTGTAATATCTACATTGCTGAGGATCTAATAGTTTTCTTGGTACTCCACCAGCTGAAAAAGTTTATATACATTCACAAAGTTGAACTTACTTAATGTAAAACTTTTCAGATCTTGTAATTCTTCCCATCATATTTCCCAGAATCATAGATACTTTTATACAACTACTTTGTTTTACTGAGTATTACACTTGCTAAATCTATAGGCAGGAACAGGGAGTCTCGTTGTCCTCCTCTGTTTCAATCACTGAGACCTGCAGAGAGTGTCAGAACTGCACTGTTTATGCCAATGACCCTCTCAGTGCTGAACTGCTTTTGTAGCTCTTCACCTCATGTTTCTTTAATTTTATGTATTCACTTCCAGAAATCAGTCAAATCAGGAGACCCACAAAACAAGGATATCTGAGATACCAGTGGTGCAAGAACCAAGTGTGTCCCCACATCATTCTCAATTTTATAGCTTTTCAGGGTCAAGAAACATAAACATTAACAGTCCAATTAACAAGGACTAGTTACAAGGTGATCAGTCAAAGGTTGAACTCAATAATCTCAGAGGTCTTTTCCAAAAAAAGGATTCTGTGAAATCAGCCCCAGGTCATACATCCTTCTGGTAACTAGCTAAAGGGACACAAGACTTGAATTCTTCATTTTCTCTCAGCACTTGAGACACTGGGATGCAACCAAGCGAAGAGCTGTTTCTGTTCAGGAGTGTTAGGATCTTTAGCTTCTCAGAGTGACCCCGAGAAGAGCTCAAAAGCCTCTTTTCCCAGCTCAATGCTTGAAGAAGGAGTCAGGGCTCTTAATTTCTTGGTCTCAAGGTTGTTTATTGTATCTTATCTATAAAATTCTTTCTCCTGTCCAGCTGAGGTCCGTTCAGCAAGACAGTCCAGGCACTCTGCCTACCCCGGGGTGGTGTTATGTCTTTATACTAGAAACTACAAATACAATGTTTACAATTACTTTCCAATACCTATCACCTATGTTAGACAGTGAGCGTTTACTCTAAAACAATCTAAAAGTGCCAACATCACGGCAGAAGATGGAGGCCAAGGAGAAGAAGAAGAAAGGCTGAACATGCCCACATCCCTCCATCTTGCCTCCCTAAATCCCCATTCTAAAAATGCCAAAATCTACTTTTTCATCTTGTGATAAATTCACTATCATTTTACTTGATTTGTTGTGGCCTGCAGATCTTCATCTAAGGTTGGTAACTTGCTCCATGGGTCATAATCAAAACCACATTTTGGGCTCTGTGCCAGGGTCTCTGAGCCCCCTGGCAGGGGTCTTGGCTGCTCAGGACAGCCAGAGGGATGTCCTGGGTCCTGACACAGGAGGAATGCAAACTCCTCCTTCTGCTTGCTAAAGGTGACTTCAAAAATCAGTGCCTGTGTCGGATGACAGCTTACTCATCACTGTGCTCAGAGGAGCTGAGTGTACGGCAAAGCAAAGTCTCAAGCCAGGCTCTGAGGAATAACGCTTTGCAGAAGTGTTGGGCTTTCAAATGATCAGAATAGGAGTACTCCTCCATGAGACAGAGAAACAAAACAGGACACTCCTTCTGGGAGGGTCTTTTGTTCAGTTTTGCTTCATTTAAAAGAGAAAAAATTGAGACCTTGAGTGCCCCATGTTCACTAACTCACTACCAGGCAGGAAAGCAAACACAGTACACTAGCCAACAAGTTGGAAATTCAAGGCCACTCTTCAGGGTAAGTTACCTCAAAAGAAATTATTTTCTTCAAGGCCACTTGGAAGTAGCTTGACCACTGCTTTGGTAACTTGACTTATGCCTTCAGACTTTCCCCCTCTTCCTTATAACATAAGGAAATACTCATTTATGGAGGGTAAAGTTAACACCCACTGTTTGGTTATTTTGGCTTTTTTTCTCTGCTTATTTTTTCTTTAATTGGCTGTACTTTCGTCTCTCGAGGTCATTTTTTAATCATTTTTATCTGAAAAAGATGCATGGAAAAAAAAAAGGATTGGATTAGACTTGTACTCTCTCTTTTTATCTCTGTGTTCCAGTATATTTGAGGCAACATATTTTTCCTCGATTTAGGCAAAACCCTCTGGGTTTTTTGCATCTTTTGTTCTTTAACAATTTTCCCATGCCTGTGTTGTTTGGAAAAGCTGGACCATAAAACCACTGCCACATTAGAATTTTGAAGCTGTGAAAACTGATGTCATATCGTATATACTAAAACATTGCTGCCTTGAAAAAGTTCCTTACTCCTGGAAATCAGATTATACAACCCCATCTGCCCAGGTAAGACTTAGGTTAACATCTGTTTTGCTTGCTGGGAGGCCAGAAGACGTTTCCTTTCTTTCCCTTTTTTACCCCATCCTTTACAAATATCTGCATCTGGGGCTACTGACATGATTATTTGGAAAGCTAAACATCCAGCTAGGGAGCAGGGTGAGAGTCTGTGGATTGGGATCCTAGCTGAGGTGAGGAGACTGCATACAAAGCTGACAACATGTAAGCCCAGGATCTGCGTGCCCTGTGATGTGAAGGTACAATAATAAACAGCCCATAACAGATTATGATGTCTGGATTCTACAGCTTTCAGAGTGCAGATGGTGATGCTGTCAGGAAATATCAGCCCTCGCTCTCTGAACGTCTGTCACATTTCATTAGGGTGCCCAGATGACTGTTTCCTCCACTGCTGAGGCTCGACAACAGATAACAAATGAGTTCTGCTGGTAATTGCCACGTTCCTTATTATTTTGTGATCACCTCATTTCACTCAAGCACCCATATCTACAGAGGCAAAAAATACTTTCACACAGGAATTTTCATGTTGGTGGTGACAACAAATGTGTCATCACGCAGGGAGACGCCAAATGCTCTGCAGAAGGCCGAAAGAAACACATTTTCCTCTCAGTATGCCTCTCTAGAGGAGCAACACATCAGCTTAAGGCTTCAGTGTACATTTGCAGACACCTACAGGAGACAGACAACTCCTCTTTGTTTTGTGACTGTTGCTTTTTGTGACTGTGCCTCTCCTGCTGTCATTTTGCCCCTACCTTGGACTGAGACTCCAGCACCAGAGTCACATGGAGAACAACAGGGTTATAAAGAGATGTGATGAAGCCATGGTTTTGGCTTAGCTACACAAAAGTAGAGCTAAAAACTGTATGTCCTACCCAGTCTTCCTGGCATGCAGTAATGAAGCAACAGGGTTAGGGGTCCTGGCCTCCTGTTACATTTCCTTCCTTATCAAAATATAAAAAGAAACCACCAGACCACAACACAGAAAGGAACAGGAAAAAAGGCCATTAATGGGCATGGAAGACTTTTGAAAACATCTGTCCAAACTCTGAGGGGACACTAGATCTACAAGGGTGCTCTCAGGAAACCATTTTCCTACAGATGCAATATATACATATATATATACACAAATAAATTACTTATCAATATAAACTTGCCCAGACCAGAGCAGATCCTCACAACTCATTCTTTCTTGCCTACTTTATGTGTGCATTATGCATGGAAAAAAAGCCCCAAATCCCAAATGCAGTAATTTTGCTGTAAACACTCTGTGAAAGCTCAAATCACACCCCCATTAATTTTTTTTGGAGTTAGGGTTAATGCATGAAAGCAGAAAGCCTGGGATGTGACATGAAACCCACAACTAAACATATGGGTCAGACTGTCAGAATTGTTTTCATGGTCAACTCCATCTCAAAAGTCTTGCACACTGCTCCTCGTTGTTGGTGGTTTTCTGACTAGTCCGCTTGTGTTTGTGGGAGAGAGAGACAGGTTGGTGCCAGTCTGTCTTTTTAAAGAAGTCTTTCGCTATAAGGGGAAACCATTAACTTATCTGGAAACAAAGAAAACTTTTTCTGGCTGGAGCTGAAAGAAATCAAGGGGTGAGAGAGCAGCTGCACTTTTGTGTTCACAGTTGGTACGTGGATAGATTCAGAAGCCATTAGCAACTTCAAAACACAAAGATTTCTAAGGGTGTTTTCTGGAACATGTCAGAGCAGGAGTAGCTGATAAATATTCAGTAGGCTCTACTTTTGACAGGCAACTTTCCTGCTACTATAAATGAACTCCTTAAGATCTCACTCTCTCTCAGCTGTAGCGGTCCTAAAATCTCATATGAGCAGCTTCTTGGTTTAACATATATTCTCAGCTGAACCTCCTAGAGATAAATCAATGATAGGGAGAATTTTTTTCTCTAGCAAAAGGGGTAAGGGATTTTATAAGTCATCTCTTTTCACATGCTACCTCTACCTGTCCCTGTGCAGAAAAGGCAGCCTGCCAAGTTAGCCATTATGCATCACTCAGGGCAAATCAAGAAGAAAAGCCAAAGGCTCCAGCTGGGGTTTAGAAATTGTACGTGCGTATGTTTTAATTGCATTAAAGGTACATGATGTTCCTGTAAGAACAGCACCTGGAGGGGCACTGGCTCTTGCTCATTCCCATTTTGAAGTCTGCAGTCTACCTGTTTCTAAAATTACCTTAGAAGAGTCATGTAAATAAATCAATAATTTGAATGAGCTATGGAATATTTCTCCTAGGAGCTGAGAAAATATTATTCATGTTTGCCTTTATTTCTGAACCCAGTTACAGTTAATGAACCCAAGCTCTTAAAAATCCTGGCAGGATTCTCACTATCTTGAAAGAAGTCTGGATTTTACCCAATTACACTTCTAACACTGGCTTCAAAGCTGCAACTGCTGCTTTCACATTGTACAAATTGCAGTCCATATCTTGGCAACAAACCTTATGCAACAATGCACAATGAGCTCAGCTGAACCCAAGTTACCCCTCTGTGTGATCATCTGGGGTCAGTGCTGAAGTTTTCTTTGCCTGACTTCCTGAGAAAGTGAGGTTTACATGCTTGCATTAGCCGTCAGGACTTGTGTCTCCTGAAATCTTTTGTATCTATTGGCCCATGCAACGAAATCTGACAGAAGGGTCTCAGGATGTGACACCCCTTCATGCTCAAAGATGGAGCATCCAGGGAAAAATAGTGGGGAAGGCTTGATTTTGAGGGATGCATTAAGTAAAAAGCCTTAGCCTGCCTGAACCTGCCTGAGCCTGCCTGAGTTACACACTTTGTATACATCTTGATTACTCTAGGGCTTATTTGTAACAGGTTTTACTTCGTTGTGAGACATCTCAGTAGACCTGGACTTTTGGAGATTGGGGGGTTTTCTTGAAGGTTTTGAATTCTTTACATAAATTACAGGAACACTCTTTATTTGATACCTAGACAGAAATATTTGTTATCTAAGCAAATGTTTACAAAGGGCAAATATTGTCTCCTTAGGTACTTTATAATGGAAAGGAAAAAATCAAAATTCACACATTTTAAAGGAGAGAAAAGGAGAGTAAATGCACATATTAAAAAGGAGAACAATTAGTAACTAAAATATGGGAAATCATTCACTGCATACACTATTCTTCATATAAACATGGTATTACCTGCTTTTATCAGGTTTCAATAATGCGTAAAACTTTGTGAGACACACACACAACTCAGAAACAGTAGCTGTAATCAAATTCTTTCTTTCATACTAAGATACACAAACAAATTACACTTTCTTTTTCTTCTCCATTGCAATTATGAGTTTTAGCCAAAAGATGTATCTACAACCAAAGAACTTGTTATTTAGTCTCTGTTGAAGCTCACTCTTCAAAGAATGCATTATATTATGAGCTGCAGCAAATGCAGCCTCTGATTGGTCTTAGTGTCCAGAGCAACTTCTCATATTGTAGAAGAAATTGTAGTATTATTTATTTATTCACTGAAGACTACTCTCAAATCCTTTAATGTCTAAAATAAAAATTGCAGCTATACATTTTTTACCTGATTCACAGACAGAAATATCAGGAACACAAAAAACTGTTAAGATCCTTTAGCTGCAAATGCAAAAGTAACCACTCAATGAAGATATGCCTCAGGATTTCTGAACACTTACCCAAAACCACTTGTGGTCTGAAACAGTTGGAAAATGGTTGAAAATTTAAATGATGACACCATATTTTCTCATGAAAATTCTTTCCTTATTAGTCACTGATGCTGGATTTGCCATAGTTAAATT
This sequence comes from Ammospiza nelsoni, assembly GCF_027579445.1. Classification (NCBI taxonomy): domain Eukaryota; kingdom Metazoa; phylum Chordata; class Aves; order Passeriformes; family Passerellidae; genus Ammospiza; species Ammospiza nelsoni. The sequence continues at coordinate 104,230,910 of NC_080633.1, forward strand.
ACTGTAGTCATTCTTTAAATTTGTAAATATTCCCAACTCTTATAAATATTTCAACAACTCTTAGGAATATTTTATATTTCTGTGAATTGTGGCATCAGAGGAAAATATATTTTTGCTAAAGAAGTCTTGAATTCCTTTCTACTAAGAGATGCCAGCAAAATAAGAAATCGGGTTTTTTAACAGCCTACATAGCTCTCTTTTTTGTGGATGCTACAAAAAAAGGCTATTTCATCCATGTTTGCAGTGAAGCAGTCCAAAAAAGGTCAGTATCTCAGAGAGCTTTCTGGCAGAGGTTTTCAATCTCGTTTTCAATTTAGTTTTCCTTTTAAACATTGTTTTAACCTCAAAAGCACTACCTTTTCCTTGTGAGCGTTTCCCAGGGCTCCCATCACGGAGCCCTGCAGCTTCCTCAGCCATGCAGGCAGCACTACACTCTGCTGTGTCATGCCAGGCTATATCACAGAGCCCCCCTGAGATGTCTCATGCATTTTTGCATGGCTGGTAGCACTGCATGGAAATTTTAGGGAGCTCTTGTGATAGTGCCACCACAGACACAGCTGCTCCCATCCTCAGAATAGAAACCTTCCCAGCAATCTTTTGGACTTTAAAAAAAAGATTTTTTTTCTTTTTTTTTTTTTATTCTGTGATTGTTTAATTTTGTTGTGAAGGTAACCAGGCACTGGCACAGGTTGCCCAGAGAGATTGTGAAGTCACCATCCCAGGACATATTAAAAAGCCATCTGGACACAGATGTCATCCTGGGCAACTGGCTCTCCACAGAGTCTCTCCCCATGCATGAGCCGGGGGAGGACCAGCCACCCCCTGTCCCTGCCCAAGCAAAGCAGAGGCCAGCTCGTGGCCCAGGGACAAGGCATGAGAGAGAGCCAGGAGACCTATCAGGGATGGTGATGGCAGATAAGAGTTTGTGTAATATGGAGGGGCTTGACCGCTGGCCTGCAAGCAAAGCTGACTTAACAGAGGAAATAACAACTGATGATTTTTGAGTGTATCCATAACAAAGAAGAAGACAAGGCTGTCAGCATGGAAACAGATTAGAAAAGAGACATGAAAATTTTTGTAAACTAGACTAAGTGCATTAGTAGATGTGTATATGTGCCTTATTAAATTTCTGTAAAACTTTTGCCAATGATATTGATGCTAATTGCTCTGCATCAATGAATATAATAAGTTATTGTAATGTAGTTAGTGACTGAAGAGCACACTTTGTTAAGAGTATATAAGCTAGAGAACACACAGAATAAAAACTTTTCTTCTTAGACCATAATCACATGTGTATATGCCACATCCAACCTAACACTGTCATTGAAACCCCTGCAACTGCTCCAGTTTTAACATTAGCACCCATCTGCAAGGAATCAGTCAACATAGCCAGTGATTCTCCACTCTGCAATTTTGATTATAACTGACTGTTCGAGCCTTTTTCATGTAGATGATGTGACAGGTCAGTTACTGCAGTTGTCAATGTTTAGTTCTCTTATTTCAAAATCAGGTTGTCTGCCACAACAGGTCTGTATTATTCCCCTTTGGTGATGTAGAGCAGAACCCTTTTAAATCAATCAATTATAAAAAGAATATTTTCCTGTGCCCTTTACTAAAGGAAATGTATTCTAACTCAATGCAAATGGGATAAAACTATTAAAAAGAGATTTCCTAGTCCAGACAAGGCTCTTGGGTTTCATTCAGTCTTACATTACAGTATTTTATGCTGAAATATAAACTTTTTTCCAGGAAATTAGTAAATTCAATATGACATATTCCATAAGCAGGACTGAACTAGGAGTAGAACTCATTTTAGTGTGTGTCTTCCTTAGCTGGACTGACTAAACTTCATTTTCTAAATCTGAGTTTGTAGTCCAAAAGTGCAGGGTGTCAGGCAGCTGCCATGTGAAGCACAGCATTGCATGATGCACTGGGAAATGACTAATGGGGCACTGTCTTGTGATGCAGTGTTTATCCACAGTCAAAACTTGTACTTCCACTGAGAATCCCATCCAGAGGGGACAAGTAACCCGTGGGAAGCGCAGAGGGGAGAAAATGAGAGCCAAAGGGCTGGGCTCAGCCAAAAACAACCCACAGCTGTCCCTCCCAGGTCACCTCCAAACCATGGAATGGAGACAGTCCTGTAGATGTGCACCAACAACAGCCCAAAAATGAGATAAAAGAATGGCAGAGGCAGGGCAGCCTCTCCCTCAGCATCAAGCACTCTGCCTTTGGAAAGGAATGGACACAAACAGATGAAGTGCAATGGATGGCTGGTGTTGAGAAGCTGCTATTACAAAGCCTGAAATAAAATTTTAAATTATTTAATTTTAAATTATTTTAGGTAGAAAGAATTGAATGTCATTCAGTGCAATTTTAAGCAAAATATAGAAAAAATTGTTATTAAAATGCGCAGTTTATGCTGAATGCATTTAATAAAAAAAGTGACTCAGCTTTCTGGAGGAAAAGTTTTAAGAGGAATCACTGATATTCCCTGCAGGGGGAAAAAACCTCAAACAGACAGCAGTTACAAGAAAGAACTAAAGCTCTATGAAATGGGTTAAACCTCTTAATACTGGGTTTTTTTCTGGCCACCAAGACCTAAGCCATGTGGAAAGTGTTCAAAATATTTCCCTAGTATGAGTATTAAGAGATATTAAAGAACAGGTATATTTTCACAGTGAATTTTTTTTTAAACTTAGCAGAAGCTAATTGTAGAAGTAACAACTCTGAGACTGAGTGACAGCGTTAGTAAAGATAGTTTTGACATATTAGTTAGTAAAGATGTAAAAATCAAAATAATGGTGTTTTCAACTCTAAAGTTACTACAAAAAATTTGAAAGTTCCCATTCAATGAGTGGGAAAATAGTCAGGAACTAAACCGAAGAATGGTCCAGCATCTTGTGGATGCATTTGTGTGAATCATACAATGTGCTTCATTTCATAATGACAGTGGCTGCAATGTAAAATACATATTTTGTGTTAATGAAATTAATTCTAACACTAAAATGGAATTAAGTTACCTGTGTGATAATATAACCTATTTGTCCTGCTGGTTGTAATTTTCTCTGTATTGGTCCCCCCCCCACCAAAGTATGATTTATCTCAATTTCACTGTCATGCTCTTAATGAAGTTAGCCAAGGTCCCCAGTATTAAATCAGACAGCACACAGGCTGACCATTTGGAGGTCTAAGCTTGTTAAACAGCCTCTTCCTTTTTGGGGCAAACCTTTTTATTAAAGATTTATTTTGTCTGGCCTTTGTGAATTACCATCAATTTGAAAGTTTTTCTAAGGTTATTCCCTGAGAAAAGAGAGGAAGTGGAATCAATCCTTGCTGCTGCAGAACTGTTTCTTGTGATATAGTTATCAGGCAACCTTTAGAGAAATTAGATTGTAGTTAGGTTTCAGACACAGCCATATTATATTTTTTTTTTAATGTGACTACAGTCTGGTTTATTTTAGAGCTGTTCAAAATGGCACAATTAGTGTACCAGTCATAAGGATGGTGAAAGGCTGCTGCACATGAGGGTGAAAGAAGGACAATCCCTTGGAGCAGTGTCTGGTTTGGCTGGCCCACTTGGCTGATGCAGCTCCAACAGAGTTCCTGCTCTTCAGCCTTGGGTGTCTTCACAGTCTTGGCATTTTCTGAACCATTTCCTGGGATGAAAAGAGACCTGCAAATATGGATCCAAGAACACTGCTTCTACCCGAAGCCCTTTTTTGATCTGACAATTCAGTTGTCACTGGAAGATCATGGGCCATTCTCAGAGGCCCTCTCTTCAGCATTTTTCAGGCCAAATATTAAAAATAAAATATTCTCTCAAAATCTAAATTTTTTTTACTGCTGTATCATAGGATTAGAGAATGGTTTGGGTTGGAAAGGACCTTTAAAGGCAACCTAGCACAAGCCTCCTACCATGGACAGGGGAACTTTCCACTGGACCAGGTTGCTCAAAGTCCCATCCAGCCCAGACTCAAACACTTCCCAGGATGGAGCATTCACAGCTTCTCTGGGAAACCTGTTCCTGTGCCTCACCAACCTCACAGTTAAGATTTTTTTCCAAATATCTAATTCAGATCCAGTCTATTTCAGTTTAAAGACATTTGCCCTTGTTTTATCACTACATGCTCTTATCTAAAGTTCCTCTCCAACTGTTTTTTAGGCCCTTTTGGACACTGGAAGATGTTCTAAGGCCTTCCAAGGACTTCTAGATCCATCTCTTCTCCAAGATGAATAATCCTAGTTCTCTCAGCCTGTCCTCACAGGAGAGATGCTCCAACCCTTTGATCACCTTTATGGCCCTCCTCTGGACTGAATCCAACAGTTCCACATATTTCCTCTGCTGGGGATGCCAAACCTGGACAAAAAACTCCAGGTGTGCTCTCACAAGAGTGGAGTAGAGGGGCAGAATCACCTCCCTTGACCTGCTGGCAACATTTCTTTTGATGTAGCTCAGTATATGGTTGTGTTCCTGGGCTGTGAAGGTGCATTGCTGGTTCATGTTGAGCTTCTCACCAACCAACGAGGCAATAGCTGAGGTTTTGAAAAGTGTATAGCCTCTCTGAGCACAACACACACATCAATTGGTCATTAATTAGATCCCTAAATTAACCTTTCTTATAAATGGCTTTCCCTGATCTATGAACATGGGAAATTTGGGGTTTTTCTGCTTACTCTGAGTGTGTTTTTACAGCATAGTCTGAGGTCCTGTAAACAAAACATTTTAGATCAGTTTATGTGAATATTAGATTCAAAATTTGACTGTCTAGGAAGAACAGGAAGATTACCTGTGATTCTTTGAGTACTTTTCCTACCAGCATTTCTAAGGCTGTTTTTTTTTGTTCCAGAGCACTTCAACCACTTTCCCAGGCTCTAACCCAGTTGTCTCTGGTTCCTGTGGAATATCCGACTGAGAAGAGACAGGAGTGCTACGAGTTGTCTCGTGCCTCTTTGACAGCAGCAGTTCAGCCTCCCACATCTCTCTCCCATCTTTGCCAGTCTGCTCCAACAGCCCCAGAGTGCTCTGTGTGCCCTTGGCTGCACCTCTGGAACGTGCAATTGTCTCTTCTAGAAAATTTAGGATGGGCTGCAAAGCTGGGAGGGGTAGTAATAGGCTTTTTAATGGAACCTGGCTACAGGTAGCAATCCTGATCACCAGCCATGGGTTCCTTTACTTTACACAGGGAAAGAAATATAAATAAACCAACATCAACTGAATTATGTGGTGGGTACCCCTCAGCCCTGCAGGAATATCCTTCAGTTTTGTTTTTCATCTACTGTTGTCTTCACAGATCAGAAATTAGTTGGGACCATGCTAGCATGGAAAGCCAGTGAGGAAAACACAGATTTTCAGTGGTGTTTGGTACTTTTTTTCATTGCCTGACAAACAGAGAAGCTGCTTGCAAGTTCCTTCAAAATAAAATAAAATAAAATAATTTTGATGTTTAAGAACTATGTTAAATTACTTTTTGGGTTGGCTGCTCTGGAGGTGAAATAATGAATTTGACATTTAAGGATAGTGATGGCAATTACTGTGCTCAGTTACTGAGACTGAGAAGGTACTTGCTTTATTGACAGAGGACTAACAGCTTTATTAATATTCATTCCAAGTCAGAGGCAAGTATCCTATTGGTAAGTAGCTCAACAGTACCCACCACAATTTATAATAAGAAACTGTTGATCATACATGACACTCCCTGATGCACAGCTGAGGATTTATAGTGCAGGGAATACATGAGGATATTAAAGTCTTTCACAGCAAGCTGAGGATAGACACACAGGTAGACAGAGGATACTTACTTAAATGTTAATTAAGAATTTTCCACATCAACACACCTTTTCCACTTCTTGCCACTGCATATTGAAATACCACAGGATACTTCAAATCATCATTTTAATTTTGTATATTTAGCACAATTTGGAGTATTTTTTAATATCTTCTCTAGATAAAAGATCATAAATCTTCTGGATGAAGATTCTTTCCAAACACACAATTAAATTATTTCAATTATTTTGGCACCATTGGGCTAACTCTTTTGAATAACCCTTTTTCTAATTCTGATCCATGATGCACACAGAGGAGGAGGGAAAGAGGGGTTTCTCTTTTTTCTCTTGAAAACACTAGAAGATGGATTTGTTGAAGACTGTGGGAAGAGAGGAGAGGGCTTTCCATGATAAAGATGCAGGAGACTGCCCTGTGGTTAGTGAAAATTGTGTACCCAAGCATATCATGGCAGGTAAGACTTGGCCTCAAGAAAAAGTGAGCAGGAGTGTAGTCAGTAAGCAGATTCATGTACTTGCACTGTTTCTAGTAGGAATTAAGTCTTTTCAGAAATGGCAAGGGAGACAGCTGAGCAGTCATTTCGTTTATGTGGTGGATTTTGTACAGCTGGAACCTGCATTTCTATGATTTTCACAGGGTGGCAACAAAGCCACTGCATCATCCTAAAATAAGATCCTGTAAAATGCTGGCCAGAAAAAGGACTTCCCAGAAATTACCTAGGGGAAAAATTCTGAAGCAATGAACTATTGTAAAGCCAGAAAGTAAACCTTGTTCTGAAGGCATAAAGCTAAATAGAACAGGCTTCGGATTTGGGGTCTTACGGCTGACATATTAAAAACCAAAAACAAACAAGCAAAACAAACAAACAGACAACAACAAAACCCCAACAACAACAACAGAAGGTGTTTTCCTTAATAATGGCATCTGGAAAAATCTGTGTTCTAAGTGGATTCTCCAGTGTCTAGTAATTTAGGAGGTCCCACTGCAGACTCCCCCAAAGGCTGTGCAGCTAGCTGTTTTCACAGACTTTGCAAGAGCCTAATTTCTCTGTTTGCTAGACCTTTGTTAAACCTAAATGAAAGCAGACAGCAAACTTCACCTTCCCATTTCTGTTACTCTGAAAGCCTTTTAGACATGTATTTAGAGAAGCCTTAATTCGAACATTTCTTTTAATGGAACCTGGTAATGATGTTTTCTGGTAATAAAATTTGTTCATGTCACTTATGAGTCTTCTAGTGATTCCATTTGCCATTTGCATTTTGAGAGCCTGTGTTTTGTCTGACTTCTGACATTTTAATGTGGTCTGAACTCACAAAATTTTGGCCTTGTATACTAGGAAAATCAGGACCTTGGAGAGATGGCAAATCAAACACAGAATCAGTCAACAGTTTTGAAATTTTGGCTTATGTTCATATCAAAATTAAATTAAAAAAAAAGAAGAGGAGGAAAATAATGAAGCCTGTGAGGTAGGAAAAATACCTATTAGTAAGAGTGGTAGGATTTAGACTGCAGTAATTGCATCAGGCACAATACCTATGTAGACTTTTTGGAAAGCTCTACATTGCAGTCTAAACATGTCAGGCTCCACTTGAGCGTTTTTTTGAGATTATATTTGCCTACAGCATGTCTAAACCAAAGGTCTGTTTCTGGGTGTTTGATTATCCAGGGCAGTGTCTGCTACACATTTCCAACATTTGGCTATATTGCATGGGAGGGATTGAGAGCACTTCGGTTTCCAACTCAGTTGTTTAGAAAAAAAAGTACAGGACACTTTCCAATTCCTGATTGTTTCAGGCAAATCCCACCCTCATGGAACATGGGTAAATATTCTTCATGAATAAAAAGATCAGGGCACAGTTAAATATTAACAACTGTCTATACTCTCTTGCTTTTAGGTCAAACAACAAGAGCACAATTTTATTCCTTGGCTTCAACAATGAAGGACAGTGATTGTTGAAACTCTTTATATATGGTTAATGTGGGGAATCCTAAACCACAGACTTATGGGAAGATTTAGGTTAAAAAGTGTGAAATGCTATGGAAAGCCTCTCTGAATGGTCCTGGCAGATCAAGTGGACAGTGTAATGCTCAGCAGCACAAACCTGTGGCTGGATCTTTGGTGTCCCAGACCCTGCAGGCATGTGACAGCAGGAGTGCCTCAGCCAGAAATTCAGGGTAGAGTTCACAGTGCACTGCTCAGCCCAGGGGAAGTCATGTGTGCCACCAATGCTTCCATGAGCTTCTTAGCAATGCATCACCAAGTTACCTCTGGAGAAGGCTGCTGCAGGCTGGTGAGGCAGGTCAAGTAATTCTGCAATGCCGTCTTAAGGTGGTGATTTAATTCTCAATAGGGAGCTAAAACATGCAGGGGCAGGGATTGTGCTGTGCCACGTCCCTTGCCCTGTGCCATGCTCCTGCCCACACTGCACTCATGTTGTTGGGCACACAGTCACAAGGCTTGAAAATGATGCCCCAGGGGAAAGAACCACAGCAGCCTGGCTCATAGACAGACACATTTCTGTAACTAAACAGCTCAAAAACCAGCCTCAGGTGATTCTCTGGTGACCACTGTCTCCAAATTATGAAGGAAAGGAAGGAATTTATGTTCTTTTTGTCACAGTGACCTAAAACCTTATACATGTCACTGGTCATCACTAAATGCTGGGAATACTTAAGGGTTACCTAGGGAAAAAAGATATTTGAGTGTCCAATAACATTTTGCTTTGAACTGATGTCATTTGGAGTCAGAGCAAAGAGAACAAAAATGAAAAGGCCAAGGTTATTTTTACAGCCTGAAATATGGTATTTTAATTTTAATTAGGTGAAGAAATTGAGGAGATGCTTAGAGAGATGGAGAAATAAAGGGTAAGAAAGGACAGAGACAAAAGAGCTATCAGGCATAATGTTCAGAGAAATAGTTATACCTGTAATGCTGTGTAATTATTAAAAATACATTGCCCCATGATGCTGCCAATAGGACTTGGCATCATCTGCTTCTTAGCTTTTGTGACAAAATAGTGAAAGCTGCTCATATTTTTCTTAAATTATGATATGACTGAAACTGGTCCAGTAAAAATTAATTTCATTAACCCTTTGAGGAATAATGTGGCACCAGGCATGGGTGGCTTCCTCCAGAGAACAGAGACAGGCTTTGGGAGACTATGGCAGAGAAATTGGAGTGAAATCTTGACCAGAGCTGCAAAAGAAGTCTGTGAGTTGGGTTATTATAGTAATGAAACTGCTATTTTCCCATAGAACAGCACAATGGAAGGTTTCCTTTGTTTTCCCCAGAGGGAAGTTGCTGTGCCCCTGAAAAGGAGAAAAAAGCATCTCCCTAAGTAACTTCAGTCAAATCCAACAGCGAATAAATTTGCAAGCAGTGACGTGTGACATGAAGTGTTCACACGGTATTTAATTAGAAACTAAATTTATGGTCTAGCTGTTACGCAGAAATAACATCCTAATTCATTTAAAACCTTAATTGAAAGTCACTTCAAAGGATTCCAGCATTCCTTTTTCACAATGTTTTAAGAGTCTGTGTTATTAGGCATTTTAAAAAATGTTTTAAATCTTTTTTCATAATCCCATGTGTCCCAAGCTTGATTGTAGTTTTACTACTAAATCATCAAGGACAGAGATGAGTCTCTGGGATAAAAATTCCCCTTAAGGTTTTATGGGTTACTGATTATATACATACCAAGACCATTCTACTATGTGTTTAAAAGAAAGAATAAATCTTTGCTGATCTCTTTGTAGACGTTAGAGAGCACATTTAACTTTCCTTAAGGAGAGGTATTTGTAAAAAATAAGCCTGGCACTGGTTATTTAATGCTTCATAAGCACAAAGCTGGGCCAGCTCCCTTTCCTCTGAAACTCAGTTTTGGTGTTTGGACATTTTTGTTTTGTTTTGCCCTTCCTCACTGAGGTGTCAGACACCTCAGCTGCTCTCTGTGGGCATTTTTGGGCAGCCCAGTTTAGAAGGCCTGTGACTATTTGAGAGCTCTTGAAAGAACTGATGTTTTCAACACCAATTCTGGGAAAAAACTCTCCAAGACTTGCTTAGCTGTAGTGTTTTTGGACTCAGTCTGGGAAAGGGCAGCACTGAATGATTCAGGTCCCATGAACTTTAGCAGGCACAGCGAATGATCAACACCTCCCAGAAGCAGCAAAACTCTCAGAAGAGCAATGGGAAGGGCACAGACAGCTGGGAATAGTTTAGTGGGAAGGGCCCCTCTGGAAATCATCTAGTATTTGTATGAACAAGAGGTTGCAAGATGATGCTCCTTCCATGGCTGCTCTGGCATGGAAATCCTCACAATCCTCTGCTGAAAAATTATTTCCATCGTGACCCTGAGAAACATTTCAGAAATCTTTCTCTTCAGCAATCACGTTTCATAAAGCTGTTGATAAAACATACTGAACTTACACAGAAAACAAACTGACAGACAATCTGTCAAGATATATCGACACTTGTATATATTTTAATTCCTGATTTTACTTTTTGGGTTTTTGTTTTGTTTTATTTTGGTTTTTTGTTTTGTTTTGTTTTTTGTTTTATTTTCTCTTGAAATGTGTCTCAAAGTGTAGGAAGGCCAGATGAAATTCACACTGAGAAGCCCACTGAGCTCTGTGCAGCTGGATCTGCCCATGTTTGCTGTCACCCAGCATGCTGACAGAAATATCCCATCAAACTGTTTCTTGATCTGGTGGATTTTTCCCTAATTCAGAAACAGATTTTTTACAGCCACTTTGGAGTCTGCACTAGAAAAGCAGGACCAACTTGCTCAGGGAGAGAGTAGTTATTTTGCACACTTCATTGTTATTCACAGATGGTTGTCGTGTGTGTCCAGAAAAGAGCAGTGGAGGTCCTGGAGGGTCTGGAGCACAAGTGTTACCAGTGCAGCGGAGGGAGCTGGGCTTGTTTTGTCTGACAAAAAAGGAGGCTCAGGGGGGACCTTTTCACTCTCTATACCCTGAAAGGAGGGTGTAGTGAGCAGGGCACCTGCCAGTCTTTTCTCTCAGGTAGCAAGTGCTGGGATGAGAGGAAATGGCCTGAAGGGATGTTTGGATTGGATATTAGGAAAAAAATCTTCATGGAAGGGGCTGTTGAGCACTGGAAGAGGTTGCCCAGGGCAGGAGTACAGTCACCATCCCTGGAGTGATTTAAAAGACTTGTAGGTGTGGCACTTGGGGATGTGATTTAGTAGTGGGCAGGCAGAGCTGGGCTGAGCATTTGGAATTTATGCCCTGAAAGGTCTTTTCCAATCTAAATGATTCCATGATTTATGTGGATGCAATAAGATAAAAGTCACAGGAAGCACCACATACCAATGAGTCGCTCTAAAAACACTGAGTGATGAACTGGGATGCAACTTTCCAACACAAAACTTTTGTACTGCACCTCTATTTCTGGAAGAAGAAAAATTTAACTTTATTTGAAAACCTGCCCACACAGCATAAACTTAGAACCAGTCCCCAGACAAGTATTTCTCTGCAGAAATGATTGTGCTGCATCCCTCCAGTGATAAATATGAGAGACCCAGCCCAAGGGGGAAGGAGAGAAGACGAACAGCCTAATAAACATCCTGAATAATTCATTGGATTAAAAATGGAAAGCAATGTATGCATTTAATAAATTGTGTTTGTATTAATTATGTGGAGGGAAATGAACAGATCCTGAAAAGTCTCCCTGAATCTATTGGTCAGTGCTGGAGCAATGCCAGAGTGATGCCAAGGTGATGCCAAGGCAGAGCTGGGGCAGTGCTGGGCTTCTGCCAGGTGATGCCAGGCCAGTTCAGGCTTGGGACCAGTTGATGCTGAGCGGCACTGGGCAACACTGCAGTGGTGCAAGGCAATGCCAGAGTGGTGACAGGGCAGCCAAGCAGCACTTGGCAGGTGCTGCCAAGTCAGTGCCAGGGCAATGACCTGCAGTGTCAGGCGCTGACAAGTCAGTGCCAGGGTGATGCCAACTGGTGCCAGGTGCTGCCAGGTGCTGCTGGGCATTGCAGTGGTGATGCCAGGGCAATGCCAGAGCAATGCAGGTGTGCCTGAGTGGTGCCAGGGCAGTGTCAGACCAATGCCAGGGCAATGCTGGGTGGTGTGAGGGTGATGACAGCTCAATGTCAGGGAGAAGCCAGGTGGTGCCAGGACAATGCCAGGTTGGTGCCGGAGGTGCCAGGGCGATGCCAGGGGTGCCAAGGACATGCTAGGGGTGCCAGGACTATGCCAGGTTGGTGCCGGAGGTGCCGGGGTGGCTGGGACGATGCCAGGGGTGCCAGGGCCATGCCAGGTTGGTGCCAGGACCATGCTGGTGGAGCGAGGTCAGTGCTGGGAGTGCCAGGGCGATGCTGGCGATGCTAGGACCATGCCAGGGGTGCCAGGACCATGCCAGGGATGCCAAGTTGGTGCCAGGTTGGTACCAGGTTGGTGCCAGGACCATGCCAGGTCGGTGCCAGGTCGGTGCCAGGACCATGCCGGGTCGGTGTCAGGTCGGTACCAGGACCATGCCCGGTCGGTGCTAGGACCATGCCGGGTCGGTACCAGGACCATGCCGGGTCGGTACCAGGTCGGTACCCGGACCATGCCAGGTTGGTGCCAGGACCATGCCCGGTCGGTGCCAGGTCGGTGCCCGGACCATGCCCGGTCGGTGCCAGGACCATGCCGGGTCGGTGCCAGGACCATGCCCGGTCGGTGCCAGGACCATGCCCGGTCGGTGCCGGGTTGGTACCCGGACCATGCCGGGTCGGTGCCAGGACCATGCCCGGTCGGTGCCCGGACCATGCCCGGTCGGTGCCAGGACCATGCCCGGTCGGTGCCGGGTTGGTACCCGGACCATGCCCGGTTGGTACCCGGACCATGCCGGGTCGGTGCCAGGACCATGCCCGGTCGGTGCCCGGACCATGCCGGGTCGGTGCCAGGACCATGCCCGGTCGGTGCCAGGACCATGCCCGGTCGGTGCCGGGTTGGTACCCGGACCATGCCCGGTTGGTACCCGGACCATGCCGGGTCGGTGCCAGGACCATGCCCGGTCGGTGCCCGGACCATGCCCGATCGGTGCCAGGACCATGCCCGGTCGGTGCCCGGACCATGCCGGGTCGGTGCCAGGACCATGCCCGGTCGGTGCCCGGACCATGCCCGGTCGGTGCCAGGACCATGCCCGGTCGGTGCCCGGACCATGCCGGGTCGGTGCCAGGACCATGCCCGGTCGGTGCCCGGACCATGCCCGGTCGGTGCCAGGACCATGCCCGGTCGGTGCCCGGACCATGCCGGGTCGGTGCCAGGACCATGCCCGGTCGGTGCCCGGACCATGCCCGGTCGGTGCCAGGACCATGCCGGGTCGGTGCCAGGACCATGCCCGGTCGGTGCCGGGTTGGTACCCGGACCATGCCCGGTTGGTACCCGGACCATGCCGGGTCGGTGCCAGGACCATGCCCGGTCGGTGCCCGGACCATGCCGGGTCGGTGCCCGGACCATGCCGGGTCGGTGCCAGGACCATGCCCGGTCGGTGCCCGGACCATGCCCGGTCGGTGCCAGGACCATGCCGGGTCGGTGCCAGGACCATGCCCGGTCGGTGCCAGGACCATGCCCGGTCGGTGCCGGGTTGGTACCCGGACCATGCCCGGTTGGTACCCGGACCATGCCGGGTCGGTGCCAGGACCATGCCCGGTCGGTGCCCGGACCATGCCGGGTCGGTGCCAGGACCATGCCCGGTCGGTGCCCGGACCATGCCCGGTCGGTGCCAGGACCATGCCCGGTCGGTGCCCGGACCATGCCGGGTCGGTGCCATGACCATGCCCGGTCGGTGCCCGGACCATGCCCGGTCGGTGCCAGGACCATGCCCGGTCGGTGCCCGGACCATGCCGGGTCGGTGCCAGGACCATGCCCGGTCGGTGCCCGGACCATGCCCGGTCGGTGCCAGGACCATGCCCGGTCGGTGCCAGGACCATGCCGGGTCGGTGCCAGGACCATGCCCGGTCGGTGCCCGGACCATGCCCGGTCGGTGTCCGGACCATGCCGGGTCGGTGCCAGGACCATGCCGGGTCGGTGCCAGGACCATGCCCGGTCGGTGTCCGGACCATGCCCGGTCGGTGCCGTCCCGGCGCGCGGGAGCGGCGGAGGCGGGTGGCGGTGCGATGGCGCTACCTGGCGGCGCGCTGCCGCCACTGCAGGCGCGGTGTCTCCGCGTTGGCAGCGCCGCTCCCCGGCCCGGCCCGGCAGCACCTCCGGGAAACGGCGGTAAAGCGTGAAGGGAGACAAAGCAAGCCCGGCAGCTCCTGTGCTGTCAATGAAACTAGAAATTACTTATAGCTCAAAACAACAGTCCAATAAAAATGTGCAAAATTTACTGTGTTTTCAAGCTTTGTTATTCTATTGCTTTGAAGACTTAATCTTCACTGTCCCAAATAATTTTTTCCCCTTCTGAACCTATCCTTATAAGTACGTGGTTGTTTAGGTGTAAGTAGGCCAGCTGCCCCACAGAAAAAAGTTTTTCATTTTGTATAGCTATATGTTTGTTTCATTTGGGCTTTGGCTTTTTTTCCCCCTTGATTTGGTTATGGGGTTTGATTTATTGTTTCTCAGCTCTATGAAATGAATTTTTTGTCCAAAAATCAGATGTGCAGGAGTGGAGATACCAAGCTGCTGTGGTGGGGCTGCATTCCCTCAAGAGCTAGTGATGCTTCAGATCTGTTTGCTTCTGTGTGCCCTCTTGTTTTGGGAAGATGCTTGAACGAAGTGACTCACACTCCTTTAGATGCTCACTGCAGCATCTGCTTTTTTTGAAAGAGCAAGTGCAGTTTATGCCATGTCCTACATTTTTCCTGTTATCACCTTTGTCCACTTGAAATTTGTATTCATTGTATGTTCAGGGCAGAGCCAAGGCTGTTAAAAATTGCTCTCTACATTTTCAATTTTCTGAATTTGTTAAAGCATTTTACTTCCCTGTCTGTTGAGCCTTATTTTCCAAGCAGGCCTGTTGTGAGGCATCTTTATGCAGACCATGCAACCTAAAGATACGGGGGTTTCTCCTCCTGCAGAGTGCCTTTTATCCACCTGGCATTCCTCTCCCACCTTGGCTGACCTTGGCTTCTCGATTTGAGGACCACCTTGTCCTCCTTTGCTGATGCTCCTCCACATTACTAGAGGAAAGGAGACATGCGTGCATTATGCAGAGCAAGGATTAAGCCTCCTGAACTACTACAGATGCCAGCATGGAAAACTGCAAGCTCACAAGTCTCCTGTCCCATGATGTGGTGGATCTGGTTACTGTAATTATTGGGGGTGTTGTGAAGATCTCAGGAGGAGAACGTGTGCAGAGAGGATCCACGACCAAGAAGTAGGTGAATATTACCTTGAGGAAAGTATAAAAAAGTGGAGGACTCTTTTCAACAGCCATTTATCTACAAGGACCAAGAAAAACAAGCCAGGTGTGTCTCCCCTCCAAGGTCATTTGCAATTTCAGGTGAGAGATGACGGAGCACAGAGCAAGGAGAGATAGTTATATCTAGATGAAGTCAGAGATGGGGCAGAATTGCAGCCATGGGATGGCAGCATGGGCAGACCCCCAACAGCATGGAACAGGGGCTAAGGGAGAGAATTACAAGTCAGGCAATGTTCATGGTGAAGATCATTTTGTTTGATGAAGACAATGCCACTGTGGAAGGTAATGATCTCCTGTTGGACATCCAGATGGAATTTACATTATCCTCAGAAAGCTGCCTGTTGTGTAAATCTCAATTCATGGGCAAGCCAAGAGAACACAAGTCCACCAGGGAAGTGCTTAACATTGCCATGTGTTCACAGACCTGCTGTGAATTTCCTCAGGATCCTGAAGGTGTCTGACCAGCTGATTTCTCGGGACAATTTACAGTTTGGGACAGGAGTGCAGCAGCAATGTTCAGCCAGAGGCTACAGGGCATGGTCATTTGAGGCTGTGTCCATTTGAGGCTGTGTCCATCACCTCCTCCTCCAAGGCACTGAGCAATACCTGACACAACCTTTCCCCTGAGACTGGAGAATGCCAGTGGCCAGAAAATCTTGTCCCTGGGTGCCCTCTAATGTCCCCACTGGCCCCTATCACTATCTCCAAGCCCAGCCCCAGCTAATCTCTCCTAACACCTTTTCTAATCTAATCTAAATAGCTGCTGGCAAACCCACTGATTCTGATTGCTAATTCTCCAGTCTCCCTGCTCGAGCTGGCTGCTCACACAAGGCTGTCCCCTTTCTACTGGTGAAAGAATAACATTGCCAGGGCAGAAGCCACACATCCCTGGGCATGGTGAGAATTAGTGACTTTCCAGACAACGGACTTAGAGGGCATAGCATGGAAGTAGTGCATCATCATTGTACCTGGTCAAAACAACCTGGACAAAAAATACATATTCTGATGCTGAGATAAAGCCTGTACATGAGTGGAAGAACATCACATGCATCCAAAACAAGGTTTGTATCTTGTTCAAACATTGAGCGCCTCTGCAAACTTTGAAAGGCTGGATAGGAAACAAGACTACCAAAGACTCATCTAGGAGACTACATCAGGGAAATCAGGCACAGTAAAAATTCTTTTCCTTCCTTCCTTCCTTCCTTCCTTCCTTCCTTCCTTCCTTCCTTCCTTCCTTCCTTCCTTCCTTCCTTCCGCCACTTCCTTCCGCCACTTCCTTCCGCCACTTCCTTCCTTCCTTCCTTCCTTCCTTCCTTCCTTCCTTCCTTCCTTCCTTCCTTCCTTCCTTCCTTCCTTCCTTCCTTCCTTCCTTCCTTCCTTCCGCCACTTCCTTCCGCCACTTCCTTCCGCCACTTCCTTCCGCCACTTCCTTCCGCCACTTCCTTCCGCCACTTCCTTCCTTCCGCCACTTCCTTCCGCCACTTCCTTCCGCCACTTCCTTCCTTCTGCCACTTCCTTCCTTCCGCCACTTCCTTCCTTCCTTCCTTCCTTCCTTCCTTCCTTCCTTCCTTCCTTCCTTCCTTCCTTCCTTCCTTCCTTCCTTCCTTCCTTCCTTCCGCCACTTCCTTCCGCCACTTCCTTCCGCCACTTCCTTCCGCCACTTCCTTCCGCCACTTCCGCCACTTCCTTCCGCCACTTCCTTCCGCCACTTCCTTCCGCCACTTCCTTCCTTCCTTCCGCCACTTCCTTCCGCCACTTCCTTCCTTCCTTCCTTCCTTCCTTCCTTCCTTCCTTCCTTCCTTCCTTCCTTCCTTCCGCCACTTCCTTCCTTCCGCCACTTCCTTCCGCCACTTCCTTCCGCCACTTCCTTCCGCCACTTCCTTCCTTCCTTCCTTCCGCCACTTCCTTCCTTCCTTCCTTCCTTCCTTCCTTCCTTCCTTCCTTCCTTCCTTCCTTCCTTCCTTCCTTCCTTCCTTCCGCCACTTCCTTCCGCCACTTCCTTCCGCCACTTCCTTCCGCCACTTCCTTCCGCCACTTCCTTCCGCCACTTCCTTCCTTCCTTCCTTCCGCCACTTCCTTCCGCCACTTCCTTCCGACACTTCCTTCCGCCACTTCCTTCCGCCACTTCCTTCCGCCACTTCCTTCCTTCCTTCCGCCACTTCCTTCCGCCACTTCCTTCCTTCCTTCCTTCCTTCCTTCCTTCCTTCCTTCCTTCCTTCCTTCCTTCCTTCCTTCCTTCCTTCCTTCCTTCCTTCCGCCACTTCCTTCCGCCACTTCCTTCCGCCACTTCCTTCCGCCACTTCCTTCCGCCACTTCCTTCCGCCACTTCCTTCCTTCCGCCACTTCCTTCCTTCCGCCACTTCCTTCCTTCCGCCACTTCCTTCCTTCCGCCACTTTCTTCCTTCCGCCACTTCCTTCCTTCCGCCACTTCCTTCCTTCCGCCACTTCCTTCCGCCACTTCCTTCCGCCACTTCCTTCCTTCCGCCTCTTCCTTCCGCCACTTCCTTCCTTCCGCCACTTCCTTCCTTCCGCCACTTCCTTCCTTCCATATAAATACTAGAACCCAAGATTTGTTTGGATTAATTGGGTTAATTAATTTGATTCATTGTTTCACTGTATATTTTCATAGAAACAATTTTCGTATATTCATATTCCTCATTCTAGAAAACAGTGCTAATATTGTTGTGCTGTAGAATTTTTCAGATATTTTAGATGTAGTTGATAAGTGGGTCCTTTTTTCCCACATCAAAACTCCCACAGAGCAAAACCTTTTATTATTGAACTTCTGGATGTTTGGGGAAGGTTTTAAGTTGATGCAACATAAAACTGCTTCAGATATGTGAATGGTGAAATTAGGAAAAATGACAATAAATCTCAGATACTCCCTTTGCACTACTGGGTCAATTAGTTGAAAAACCCCTAATTAACACACAGTGTCTTCCATCTCACTCCAGCTCCTGTCTGAGGTTCTCTAATTGCCTGGGAAAAAGTGTCTGCGCTGAGCAGCTGCGACGTGGAGGGCAGAAATCAGAAATGGCACAAATTCAGTTCTCCGCTGCTGCAGCTAAACAGGAGGCCGGCTCACCATGCCTCACTAATGAGTCCAGTTATTGATTGAAACACATCCAGCTTGAAATGCTCCTTTCTGCAGTGTGCGGGGCTGTGGGGTCATGCAGCCAGCTCAATCCAACAGGGAGAAATCTTCCCTGCTCCCAACCCAACGCATCTAATGCCTCCCACAGGGCTGCGTTTGTCACCAGTTAGGGTGACACCTGACAAAGCAAACCCTCCCAGCAATGATCTGCTTTCTGTTTACCATGCTGCAGTGGTTTGTAACAAAACTTACCCAGAGAAATTAACACTGATGTTAGGCTGCCATGGAAAACTTGTTGAAACATAATTAACATGTTAATATGGATTGCCCCGGTGATTTCTTGTAACAAACAATTCCATCCTTTGAAATATATGGGTTGGATCTTTCTCAATGGTGAAACAATGTACCTCTTTCTCCACTCCAAGGTAAAAATCTACCTTCAAAGGCAAAAAAGCCCTGGTTACAATCTATTACCTTGAAGAGCACTATTCAAATACACTGTAGAAATTCTGAAAGGAATTTCTGACTGTCTGCACAATGCTGTGGTCCTATAGTAAACTTGACTTTAATGAGGCTCTTTCAGCTCACCAAAACCGGGGTCGATTTCCTTCCCAAGGGCTTCTTTCCCTTTGCACTTACCCCCTTCCTTGGAGGGGGTATAGCTATAGCTGCAGTCCCACAGGCAACCTGGTCAGGGTTTGGTTTCAGGGACCAGGAAGATTTGATAGGCACTCACAAAAGCATTTAAGCTTTCCAGTTCTCATTTTGACTGCCAATTTAAGCATGTGTAACACTAGAATTAACTTTTTTAATTCAAAGAGCTAATGTTTCATGGGTGGAAATTGCCTTGAAACATCAGTTGCATAATCTGTCAATCTATTTACTGCAATAGATGCAATAAATATTTGCCAGAATATGCTAATGACGTTTACTCACACTTCTGCAATAGCTTCCAGTTAATTTCAGGAGGATCCTGGACATTTGGAGACTGGATTAGCCTACTGGCAGTGTTCTTCAGGGCAACTGTTACCCAGGAATCACTTCCAGATTTAGTTTTCTGGATAAAAATGCACCACAATGAACAAATATGCAGCTACCACCATACAGTCAGCACAGAGTGAATCATTTTTCACAGCAAGAAACTATTGAAATTTGAGAAGATTATGGATCCCAGGAAAAGGGCATTTCTATAAATAATAAGATTAGAACCAACAAATATGAAACTCATATTGAAAACTGTGGCTGTTTATGAGATGTGATCTGTGGTTGCAGCTAAAGGAAATGTTCAGAGACAGATTTCAAAAGCAATGTGCACTTTTCAACCTCCTTCTGCCAAGAGAAAAAGCCCAGGTTTTGGGTTAGAGCAGAAGCCACGCTTTTTAAAGTAAATAGGCATTGTGGGGGACACAGCACCAAGAGGATTTTATGCAGAGGGCCCTGAGATGAAAATAGCCGGGGAAACCACAGCTTTTTATGTGACATCTAATGGTTTTCATATGCTTACTGATGGCCAGACCAGATGCACATACAGTGGGGTGCTGCACAGCAGCCCTGTGGTCTCTTTGGCTCCTACTGTAGCACTGGTGCACTTGGGCTGCACAGGCAGAACAGGGTCACAGAGGGAATTCCAGAGGGAGCCCCAAGACCTGGGATGTGCCTCAGATGAACCCCACTGGTGCATCAGGATGCAGTGTCCCTGCCTCCCTGCATGGCCCATGGGCAAGCAGGGCACTCTGGCTCGGGCTCAGCACACTCTGCAGCACAGGCATGGCCCAGCTGGGACCAGGCTCAAGGGGTGGACCAGCACACAAAGGGGTGACTTGCAAGGAGGAGCTCATCCATGCCAACACAGCATGTCCATGAATCCAGCAGGCACGGGATGCCTCTTTGCTCAGTGTTCAGGGCCAGGTACTTAGCTGGTTTAAATCAGCACGACTGTTCTGGCATTTGTGGAGTCATGCAGATTTAAAGCAGCTGAAGACACAGCCCAATTATCAGCAAGTAACCACATTCTGAGGCTGTAATTTCAGCCTGAATAAAATATGAGTGGCTTATGTGACAATTAGAGTTTTCTTGCTGGAGTGATGGCCACATGAAGCCTCATTTCCCTCTGATATAATGCACATTATATTGCACCTACCTACCAAACACACAGGCCTGCCTGAGCTGCCACTGCTGTCACTTCATGTGCTTTTTTTCTCAGCTCTGACTGATATTTTCCTGACATGCCTTCCCTGTTGCTTTTCCAGTGGCAGCCACAGTGCTGTGCTGTGCAGCACTGCCCAACCTGCCTTCCATCACAGACTCTCCCCACTGCTTTGGGAGAGACCACCTAAAGCAGAACACAGATGTATCCCAAGGTACCAGTTAAACACAGGTGCAGGCACAGCACAGGAGTGCAGCCCCCAGGTACTCAGGCAACCTGAAGACCTCAAGCTACTCTACACCTTGTGGTACCCACCCTGAGAGATCTTAACTGCTCCTTGCCTGTAAGCTGAACATCTGAGCATGCTGCAGCCAGAGATCTGAAGTGCAACCTCTTTTTTATTAGAACAGCAAATCTCAGCAAATTGCTTTTGCTCCTGTCTGGAAAGTAAGACAATCACACTTCAGAGCTCAAGGCTTGCTCTTGTTTTCCCCACAGTGTTTTCAGCATCACAGTCTAGACAGTACTGCATTTACTGTGCTATGCATCTCTCAATGCACATACGTGTTCACCCTTTTTCACCATCTGGCAATCCCTGATACACTCCATCACTTTATCACCCAGGAAAGAAAAGAAGGAAAAAATAAGGAGCACAAAGGTGCTCTATGGGTTTATATTAATTAAGCACAGCTTAATCACTTGATTTCATTGTTGCAACATTTCTATAATAAGTCTATACTGAAGCATTCAGAATGTTTTCCTTAATAAGCACAATAGCTCTGTACCCACCTGTGAAGAAAGGCAGGCAGGTGTGCAGACTACTTCAGGCAACAGGCTCCAGTGGGATTACTCACCTCTCTAACACCCACAGCTACAAGGGAGCAGGATGTGCTTCTCTTGAGAGACTGGGTAGTCAGTGTTTCTGTCTTAACTGACTTGATTCTTAAAGTTTTGAAGCAATCCAAGGAAAAGCTGCACTGTGATCAATGGGAAGCAGAGATTGAAAGGAAAAGGTACTGTAGCTGCTAACAGTGTGCTCATAACACTTGTGGTTAGGGGGGCTCTTCTGTGGGGTTGGTTGCCTTTTTTGAGAGGAGCTTCTTTCTCTCTTCCTGTGCCCTGGGCTGACTCCCCTCTTCTCTTAGTTACTTCCCATATGTTCTGTGTTACTTCCCATATGCCTTTTGTTAGGTTTTATCTCTTCTTTAAATGCTCCTTTTCTAAGTGAGTCCTGGAATAAAAATTTTTTAAAAATCTGATACTTGTGTGTCAAAACTCTTCCTGTTTTGCTTTGCTTTGTTTCTGTCCTATTTTTTTTTCACCTGCTTCCTCTGCTGTTCTCATGCATTTGAATCCTAAAGCCTCTTGAGGATAAGACCAAGTTCTTTGTGAGTTGCTGGAATGGTGACTTTCCATTAGATGCCCTCAGGCATTGTTCCAACATATAAAAAAGCTGATGATGTTGTTTCATGTACTTTGTCACTTATTGCTGTTATCACTTGCACAACTAATGATTACTTGATATGTGGTTAATTAAAGAACAGTTCGAAGTGTTTCCTCTTGTTGTGTTTGTGATATATGAATATCTGAGTGATTCCAAACTGTTGACAGCAGAAATTCTCAGATAGAGTTGTAATGCATTGATCAAATTTTAAAAAAGTCCTAGAAGGGGAAAGTGTCATTTAAATGATTGCTACTTATTCTGGAAATGCATAATTAGGGTACACAGCTAAATGATTTATTGTGTTCTGTACCACGAGGTTTCTAAATCATGGTGAAAATCCTTGCATGAAACAGTGATATGTTCCAGAGACCAGAATTTTTTTGCTTCTCTGTTACTTGCAATTATAGAAAAAATTGTGAAGAGCATGATGCTTTTCAATGAAACACCTATTTGACATATGCAAAATAGAGGATTAGGAAGAACCAAAAGGGTCATGTTGTGGTTTTGGTTTTGTCATAAGCTGAAAAGAACCCAGATAGGTTTGAATATGAGAACTTATGCTTTCTCCAAGTTTTTCCTGTCTCTGCCTTAAAGTACAGAATAGCTGCTCTTTGGAAAGTAAAACTGGAGATCAGCAGCCGTGAAGGGTTTGGTTCTTAGGGTGCTGTAGTGCTTTGTCACATGTTTGCCTTTTGAGGAATTTATGCAATAAATTTGAGGTAATAGTGGCAGCAGAGTGGTGAACCAGAACCGCTGGGGCAGTGTCTGGGCCCTTATCTCATGTGGGTGAGTGAGGAGAAGAGACACACCTGAGCAATGGGTAGGAAAGTTAGAGTGTGCCCGTTTGCTGCTGCAGCCTGCTATGGTGGCAGGGGTCTTGCAAGAGGTGTTGGATGTGTAATTAGGATGAGAGTTCTTTACACTGCAAGTTGTAAAGGTGTATGCATCCTTTTCATGAAATACCTATTGATTTTTGGGTAGGATTTGCTTCCAAACACCTTGATACACTTCTGTACAAACCTTCCTGTCTTCTGACTTATATTGCTCCAAGTGATTCCTGCTAATGGCATTTCTGCTCCTGTACAAGCAATGTGTTCTTGATGCCTCTTTCTGGAAGTGCCAATCTGCTTTAAGCAGAACAATCTCTGCACTGAAAATAAGAGTCACTGGCATTAAACAGAAGCAGAGGAAACCCCAGAAGTGGAACAGTTTCTTCCCTGTGTAATGCAATGATATAACAGGCTGGGAGAGGGAACATTTGAAGTGGCAAAGAAAAAGAATGACTCCAAAATAGCATTATGTTTTCACTGTCTGTCAGTGTCTTTCCTCCTGAAGTTGGGAAAAAGGTCTATTTCAAAAAGTAAATGGCACAATATGTCCTTTGAAGCTCTTGGTGGCAGTGAAGTGTCACAAATATTTCAGTGCAGAAACTGCTATGGGATTCTGAACACTGGGTTGAGAGTGGAGTCTGAGGACGTGTAACATGAATTTTCCTGTGCTGGCCAGAGGCTCCACTGTTATTCTTCTGCATTATTTACACCACCTGCCTTTAAATATCACACTGGGGATTTGTCTGTGGATTGTCTGTTTTGTTTGTGTTTAGATAGATGGTTCAACAATGAAGGTAACCAAAAGCAAAATATAAGTTACACTGAAATCCCTCCAGCTTTGCTGTATGCAGTTGCAGCCCCTCACTTCTCTGTACATCGTTTTGGATGAGTGTTCAAGCTGTTGAAATGTACCTGATATAATTCACAGCATGATCCTTTGAGAGTAGGAACACTACCTTTTTTTCCCTCCTTTCTCTCTTTTACCAGGGATGTAAATAACTGAGTACCTTTGTTTTGCTAGGGAAAGTTAATGCCATGTAGGTCAGAGTACAGATGTGCTGCCAGCAAACACAAGGAAGAACCAAGGTGCTTGTCCAAGTGTTTTTCCAACAGTGTAGCCAGGTGAGAGATGAAAAGTGTAGGGCTTTGGCTGCAAGCTGGCCAGCAGCCGCCTACCCTGCACTGCTGGCTGCAGCTTGGTAAATATTCCCATTCTCCATCTTCCTTGTCCTGATGGTTGCTGCTGATAGATGCTGACAGATAATTAAAGCTGCTTGATATAACATTGTCTGCGAGTGTCTGCAGAAGTTGAGTGGAAGAAAGGGGAAGTTTCACCTAGGGAAATTAGAGGGGAGGAGATCTTTTGTGAAGACAGATGGATTCAAATGCAAATGTGTTCACAGAAAGCTTGTAAAATGCCATTTTCAAAACAGATAGATAGGTCAAAATGCTATGATAAAGATTTCCAGTTTATCTTTCTTAGAGAAAGAGGCTTCCCCCATCTTCCATCTCTAAGAGGGAAATTTCCTGGCGCTGCTAAACAAGATCAGTCAGTTGTGATTTATGTTTTTCATTTATCACTTTGTAGACTTTGTTCAAAAACATTATTATTACCTAAATTACACAAACAAGACAATTCATTTTTTCTGTTGTCTAGTATTGTGAGACTCTTATTTTTAATGGGTTTCTGAGTCACTTCAGATGTTTCAGTGCTTTATTTGTTACTTGTAACTCAGGATTTACAGGTTGCTCCATGGCCATTGACAGTACAGATGGCTTTCCTTCTGCACATCACCATGCTGCTGAACATACCTTACCTTTTTCTCTCTCTTGAATGTTGGCATAAGGGTTAAATAATAATTAAATATTATTTTAAAATAATAATTTTAATTAATAAATAATTACTGGCTCAATCACCATTCTTTACTTAGAAAAGCAAACTATTTTGAGGATGTTGCCACAGTAGTCAGTGAGCCTATGTGATCTAAGGGATGCAGTGGTGAGGATTGTGGGCCTGAATCTTAATGCCTTCCAGGCACACCTGTTTATGGACTCACTTGGGCTTGTTCATGTGTTATCCTATTAGTTCCAGCTGTTTGCTTCCAAGGGATCACTGCCTGGACCCATAGGCTCTTTTCTGCATCCAGGTACTCTGCTGCTTCTACCTGCAACTGACGAGGACAGCTGTAAACTTGCAAGGTACAGTATGAGCAGGAGTGATGGGGCTGAAACACAGGTACCTTTCCACTGACTAAATCACAGTTAATCTTTGGTTTTCTTTTTATTTCCACTTAATTTTCCCCTTGCTTTTGCGACCTCCTCTCCAGAGGGAAAGCAGCACTTTGTGTTTCTGTGTTCAGGTGAACGCTTTCTTCACTAAATATTTCAGGGAAACCTTAAAAGCCCCAGACTGTCAGCAGAGTTTACCCTCTTGGGGCAGCTGCAGTGCCTGTTTTTCACAGACATCTGGTGGGAAGCATAACACAGTCAGATCCTACCCAGTAAATTTGGTGCTATGGGGTGGCTTAGCAGAAGCTCACTCAATAACAAGGGTTTCTGGCTAATCAGACCTCTGCTAGACTGAGCTGTTCTGCTGGAAATACCTCATACTTTTCTGGAGAAGCCTAAGAAAAGATGTGTGGCAATCAAGGCCTGGTCATCCCACACCCCTTTTGTTCTCAGCAGAATACACATCCTGATCTGCCCTGTTGCATTTTCCTCTTGGTAATCCTACTGCAGAAAGAAATATGGTCAGGCATGTACCAGAGCGCTGGAGGAAATGTGGAGGTGACAAAGATACCACGCCAAACACAGAGTCCTCCACCGTGCCCTGAGGGGTGCAGAAGGCCAAGGGATCTTTGCAGGAGCCGGGCAGCACTGTGCAGAGAGCTGTGGAGGGCAGCGGGGACAGGCGGGCTCTGCTGATGCACAGCTCCACAGGAGAGGGAGCAGCTGCCTGGCTGGCGGGCAGGATGCTGTCTGCATTGTCAGTGTGATGCTGTTAACAAGGGGAATGATTTCTTTTACGTGTGGATGGGAGCAAACTGTGGCCCAGGAAAGAGCTTGCATGGCGGTGCCCCTGGCAGCTGGTGGTGTCACTGCCTGCCCCAGAGACTGCAGTGACCCCAGAGCAAACACCTCAGGAGCTGAGCACAGAAAGTGAGCTTGTCTAGTGTGGGTTTGCTTTGGGCACAGCTGTGATATAGCAGGGCAAAGATTCATTCCATAGTGACTCCTCTCCATGATCCCTTCAAGTGCAAAGGGAAGGATTTGGCATTTCAGGGATTTAGAAAAGGAGATTTCATGCACAGTTATGTCATGTCTTCAAACAAAGAGTGGAAATGTTTAAAAAGATAATTTGGTGCATAAAGTTAATAAATACTACTAAGAAATAGAAACAGAACTGGCAGAGCTAAGGCGTGCTTGCACAAACCTGCATGTTTTTTTGTTTCGGTTTTTTTAAATTAGAAGAACCTGGTGTATTGACAACATTTCAATGATGTTCTGCTTGGAGCTTATTTTGAGGAATCATATCAACAGCAAATCACATGAACAGATATTGCCCAGCATGGCAGTATTACAGCTTGTCTTAAGGTAAATCTTGGATCCATATGTGAGGTTTGGAAATAGCCTGGCATGGTAAGAGGAATGTTTGAGTCAAAGAGCTTATGTTTTAGCAGTCAGGGAAGATGGCATTTCTCAACTGCTTCTCCCCTCCTAAATAACTGTGTCCCTCATAGTAATTGTTCCAATTCTGTTCTGTGAACTGTGACTATGTAGTTAATGAAAGTTGAAATGGGAGCTAGAGAATGAAGTACAGTTTTGAACACCCATAATAAGGTAGAATTAAATAGTGGGACCAGAAAGCAATATCCCTGTTTACAATGAGTAGCATCCTCTTTCTGTTCTAGCCTCATTAGAGAAGAAGGGACTACAGAGACTCAAGTTCCATTTAATATGAATTAATCTATCAACAGTCTGGTCTGGGATTAAAAGCGGAATTAAGTTTTAATGGAGCATAAACACTTTAAGAGTTTTCCATTTTTTCAAATTTGTTCCTTTCCTGAAAAAAAGGAGATAAGTTCTCAATGCAAATGTGAGACTGAGTAACACACAGTGAGAGTGAGGGGGAAATGATTTAGGTGAGTAAATGAATTTTCAAATAGAAGGAGAGGAGACGGATGACAAGAGAAGTTAAACAAATAGCACATAATTAATTCTCACAATTTTACCTAATGCTTTGTGACATGGCTGTCACTAACATTGTCAGGAGCTATAAGTGAAATGGGATTCAAAAAATTTCCAGGCAGCAGTAATCTCACTGTGTTGGAAGAATATTTTTCTCAGATGGGTGTCCCTATTTGTATACAGCTCAAATATACATGAAAGAGGAGCTTAAAAAGCTTAAGTTGTTCTGTAGTGACTTTCATCTTAGATTGCTGCTCTCATTCCAACTAGCCATATACAAGCCACATGATTTTTAAAATTGTATTTTTTTTAATGTAACTGCCCTCCAGTGTACTCTCTACAATTATAAAAAGGCCATTGATGCATTTGATTTATCAGTTTTACTGATTCATTTATAGATATGTCATTGGGATTTTTTTCCCTATTTGAAAGCATTTGTTTTCCCTGCTAATGCACCTGAGACTGACAGTGCCTACAGAGCAGAGATTGTCTTGTGGTTTTTTATTTAGGATTTCCCCCCAACGCCACTATATTTAGGTAATGCTCAGCTGGGAAGAAGCTGCTCAAATCCAGCAGGTTGAGAGGGGGTGTGAACTGAGCTGAAGTGCAGTAAGGAGTAGAAAATAGCAGAGAGCAGAAAGGAAGGATCAGAGCTTGGTAGAGGGCCAGGAAGGAGGAAAGGGAGAAAACTGAGGCTTGAGTTTTTTCCCAGAAGAATGGTTAAGGAACTTCACAAGGGAGTAGTTCCGTGATGGACCATTCCCATCTTAGCATAAAGTAGGTGAGGCAAGGAGCAGGGAGAGCAGAGGAGTGGAGGGAGCTGCACAGGGATTCATGGCTGCACACCCAGAGCAGGGCAAAGGCAGATATTTAGAAGATCTTGTCAATGGAAACAATGCATATGAAGATGTAGCCAGAAGTGAACTTTGGATCATCATTGCACAGGCCTTACAAGTTTTTCGAGCTGGACTTTTACTGAGGATCAACTAGTTACCATGACTGCAAATGCAATTAGACATCTTCACACTGGACCTGGAGACTCTTTGTTAAATTTTCAAGCAAATAATATACTATTATCAACCCCAGCTGGTCATGTTGGGTCCCTAGCTGGCTGTGTTGGCTGTGTCTTGCTAGTGGTTTACTCAAAAAATATTTTTGTAGAGAAGATATGGCTCCTTTGGCATAAGCTAAAAGAATAATAATATGCTCTGGGCCCAGACTTGGTGAATGTCTGAAACTATTGGCTATCTGTCTGATAAATCAAGACAGTTCAGTACCTAGACATGCAATGGCCTGGGCTGTTCAGTAGATGTGTTTTAGAAAGCAGTGTAAGAATTTGGTATTTGAGTAAATATGAAATGCTATTAGCCTAGGCCTTCACTACTCTGTTTTGTTTGTAGAAGCCAGTAAGCAGACCATGGATTGTGGGATCTGAATTTGAAGTAAGATATAACATTTATAGAAAAAGGTTTTTTGCTGATCCTTCATCATCTAGTGTTAATTATAAGATGGAGCAAACTTAAATGCGTTTGCAAATTATGTCAACTGGCTTCATGTGTTAATGAAAATATGTATCACCTTGGATTTGGGATTAGAAAATACCTTGGCCACATTCTCACCCACTGTTGGCTCAAGCACTTGAATCTAGAGTTGTATTACAGAAAGCACATTTTTCTAGACACAACTTGCATGAGTAAGTTACACAACTACTAGGAGTGAGTTATTGTGATTTAGTCTAGTGGGAAATAGCTGACTGTGAGTTTTGTTTCTCTTCTTAACCTTGCTAATTCAAATTGCTATGGAAAAACTTGTATTGCAATTCTTAATTATTCTTTCCTATGTTCTGACTTAAATTACTTATACAAGAGGTCTCCAGTTCACTTGCTTTAAAGCTTGCTCAGAAAAGGCTGTCAGAAATTCTCACAAACTTGCAAAGCAGAACTCTTCATCCAACCAGAGATCAGTATCTGGAAGAGACAGAATAGTTAGGGGTGAAAATTCTGGTGGATGTGTTATTTTCAGGATGTTCAGCATCTTCCTTTAACAGATAAATAAATATTCAGTAAACTGAAGATGTTAGTGGGCACATCTGACTGGGATGTGGGTGGTCAGCCACAGAAGAGTGTGCAACAAATAAGCACTTGTATGATAAGACTGTTTCCTCTCTCTGCTTTTCCCTCCAAAGTGTCAGGGACATATGACTGTCACAGCTATTGGCAGTGACACTGATGGCTTGAAAAGGGCAGTTTCTAACTTTTGAGGTCAACATCAGCATCTGAAATTCTATATCTGCTCTAATCCTTTGGCCTAATGCTTTCCATTTACCAAGTTTGCAATAGGCTGCAGAGCTATACAGAGGGTTACTCTGAAGAAATTGCACAGGGGTGCCAGAGCCCCAGTGATTGCAGGGAGGGGACAAAAAGAAGAATCAAAACTCCTGACCAGGTCAAGACCATTCAGGGAGCCAGGCTGTGGCCATTCAAAAATCACCGAAGGAAAAATGAGAGGACTCTTTCCAAAGGCAGCAAGTGGGACAATTCTCAGTAGGAGTCTTTTGAGGATGGAAGAAAGATGCACCAAATGAAACCATCCTCTGATGACACACTAACAGCATAATACTGGTTACAGCAGTAAAAAAGATTAAACTGAAACTTTGTCTAGATTCTGGGCCACTTTCAGAGGTCATAAAAAGCAACTGAGAAAATAGCTAAATTGGAAGCCAAAGTGAACCTTTTAGATTGACTTGCGCCAAGTTTTCAATAACCATAATCATTAAACAGAAATCCCTCCTGGTTTAAGAAGGTGGGAAATTTTATATTTCATAAAGATAAAAGTAAGGCAAGAATTGTTTGATATTCCATGTATTTTCAATGACAAATCAATTCTTAGAGTTGCAAAATGTCTGAATATATTTCCTGGGGAAACTACAGAAGCGCACAACTTCTAGCTGCTGTGGGATGTTAGAAGGAAGATGTTTCCAAATTGCTGGTGACTATTCTTAGTCCATGTATTCTTGGTAAAAACTGATTTGCAACTGTCTCCTGGGTATCACTTACCTAAAAACTGAAATTTAAACTGCAGGAGGATAGAAGTGATTAAAATTTTCCCATGTTCTCCTTTCCAAGGGGTATGAAGAGATCGAGGTAGGCACCATATGGACTGGTGGGCCCTAATCTGCTGGAGCTGCCCCATTCCTGCTGTGTGGGACAACAAAACATGACTTACTGGTGCAGCAGATCACATTGCTAATATCTGCCAGGTGACTTGATTTTTTTCTTTTCCCCATCTCTTCCCTTAAGAACTTAAATTAAATTTTTATTCTTTATGATGCTTGTTTTTATTGAAGGGAAGACAAATGGGATTTTGCTTTGGTGGGGCTGGGGTGTAAGTATGTGGGGCTGGGGCGTAAGTAAGGGTGTGGGGTCAAGTTGGCAACAGTACTGAAACTGTGATTTTTTTTTTTTTCCTAAAGGTTGTGGTAAGGATTGAGCTTAATAATTGGATGTTTGAAAAAGATATTGGGCAAAATTATGTTATAGTTGAACTGTGAAGTGCTGTCAATCCTTGAAGGGTAGGAGACTAGGTTTAACAACACCTGGTCTTAAATTTTGAATAAGAGGGGAGCAGCTTCTAGAGGGTGTCCACCTAGCATGGCAAACTTCTTCATCACCCCACTTATTTAGTTGCTCTGTCAGAAGGCTCTTTTGGGGGGTTCTTGACAAGGCAAATGTCCCAAGAGCTTTGGCATGAGGCTGCTGAGGCTGGGACAGTGCCATAAGCTGGCTTGCATTAGACTTCATCTTGCTGTGGGAAGGCCAGTGCTACAGCAGCAGTGTGGCCTAGAGGAGTTACAGAAATTGAGGCAGATGTAAACCTGGACACTGAGGCAATAAGATGTTCCAGTGTCAAAGACGCTTAAATTCGAAGTATCTTCTAACAGTTGTTGGTTCTAATAAATCAGCTTCTCTTTTACAGCTGTTTTATAACCAGCTTTCTGTCACCATTGACTCAAGTGTTTCCCTGTACCTAGTCAGCCCTTGATGGAATGAAATGTGTGTCAGCTGTGTCCCTTGATAGCTCCATGAGCTTTCCCAAGCTCTGCTGTTCCTTGGGGATTTGCTGAGGGGGTACAGCTGGAAAAGAAAGCGGACTCTTGGGCTGACTGCTGTCTTTGTCTTATGAAAGCAAAACCTGGGCTTGACAGTGGCCCTTCTCCAAAGCAGCAAGAAAAAATCCACAGCTCTAAAGGATAAAAATATCTTTAGGTCCCCAGTAGCTCCAGGAGAACAGTTGCTTCACAGCATGTTAATCTGTTCCATACTCACTCATTTTCCCAAGAGTATTGAATAGTTTTGTTTTTTTTACTGTTTTGAAGAACAGTGTGAGGCAGGTAAATTTTTGTGGGCTTTTTTATTTTAAAGTTATGTAAATGTATGCTTTGGGAAGACTTGTATGAAATGTTATTTATATACTTGGGAGACTGTTTGATGAGGTATTATTGTCATTTGCTCTGTGATTCTAGACACTCTGAAAAGGCCTTAATGTCACATGTTAAGCACAAATAGAGATGCAGCAGAACAGGGGAGTGATTCATAAGAATAGAACTGTGCTTTCCTGCTGCTGCTGCTCTGCTCATGATTTGTAGGAGAGCTTTAGTGAAAAGCAAACCTGCAGCTTAAAAAGGCTTTTCAGGTCTTAAATTACAAAAACCTCTCTGTTGGCTTGGCTGACTGCTTCTGAGCTTTAAGCTGTCCATTTCCCTCAGATGACCTAACTTGTGGTACTTTCATTAGCACAGTTTGGCCCCTGGAAAAGAAACTTGCAGGCAGAGAGCAAGTGTGACTGTTCACAATGCTCAGGACTCCCAAAATTGCAGGAAAGTTGGTGAAATGCCATATGCAGCTTGTGTGAGAAGTAGAATTTTGCTGGAGTCTGTCTGCTTAAAGAAAAACACCAAACTGGCACACCCTTCAGTCAGAGACTACAGTGCCCAATCCAGCCTCCAGCCAACTGGTTTTCTTGGCAGGGGAAGGTGCCACATGCAAGTTCTTGTGTGTGTCCACACAGTGGCACAGATTGGGTGAGCCTTTTCTGCTCCCTGAAGATCCCTCTGCAGGGTTATGGAGGCTGCAAGCCCCTGTCTGACAGCACCATCCAGAACTCAGGGAAAAGGAAGGACTCCATATTCTGCTGCCTCCAAAGTGTCTGAAATTGTCCACTGCGTGGTTTCTGGAGGAGGAAATATACAGTGTTATCTATATGTTCAGATGTTATGGTCACAAGAGACTTCTGGTGATTTAGTGTTTGGGGCTTTCTTCTCATGATGGACTTCAAGAGGTTATTTCCCACATTGGATTGAATTATCTCTTTAAATATTTAATCTTTAAAGACTCCGGTCTCTGCTGAGTCTACCACCTACCAGATAAGCTCTTTTAATATCTAATTATCCTCACACCTAAGAAAAGGCAACTTATTTCAAGGTTGAATTTGTAGAGTTGTTTTCATTTGGGTTTTTTTTTCATGATTTAGCTCTTCTTTCAGGTTATATTTTTTTTTCTGTAAATCCTTGCTGCTAGATTAAAATAACATGAACAAATCTGAAATATATAACCTTTGTATTTAATTTTCAAAATTGTCTTGTTTGTTAGAACAGGTTTTATTAAAAGAACAGCACAACTGGGAGGGAGGGATTACTAAAGTCTAATTAGTAAGCCTGCTGTCACTGATTAAACCCAGAACTTTTGTATTAACAAATTTTCACCACTTTCTCTTGCTTTAATTGCATCTTGCACGTGTCTATCAAAAGTGTCTTTATCAGTTCCTGACCAGGTCTTCCAACTCCTTGACTTTCACAGCCTGTGTCATATTTTGATTCAAATGTGTGTCTAAAGGCTCTTTGGAATGAAGTGTTTGGCTGCAAGCCCTTTAAATGTGACATGAACTTCTGCCCTTGGAGGATGCAGAACACCCATACTGGGTCAGGCCAGAGGTTCATCCTGTCCAACAGCCTCTTTCCAGGAATGTCTGAAACAGATGCTTCTGGGAAGATGATTTAAAAAGAAAAAACCAAACCAATCTCCCTCTTGGCTGTTCCCCAAATTACCAATGCAAGTCAGCATAGATGCCAAAGCTGGAAGGCCTTTAGAAAAATAGAATTTGGAAGTAATTTTTGCTTCTAGGTAAGGTGTGAGGTTATTTAATGGATGGATACATCCAGAACCACACAATACTATTTAGTCTGAAATAATCTGCATGATGATCAGTTTAGGCTTTGTGAAACTGCAATGTGTGAATGAAGAAGCTCTATAACAAAGCATGTGAAAAATACAGTTTTAATTTTTTTTCTTTTACAGCCCAAATAATGCTAAAATAAGCACATAAACAAATTACCTTTCCATTTAAAGGAGAAAAATACAAGGGAAAAATAGAGTACTTAGTAGTGGTAGAAGGTAAGAGAAGAAAGGGAGGAGTAAAACTGAATGTTTGAGTCTCACACTTGCGTGCTTTCTTGACTTCATTTGATTTCTAAGTGGAGGAAGATGATGATGCAATCAAGCAAAGAAAAAATTCCTGGCTCTGATTCTGATTCTATGTATAACTCTAGCTGCAGACATTTTTAGGCATTACAGCCATTTTGCTTTGAGCCTACCAATATAAGATATGAAATTATTATAAGAAATTATTTCTCCAGCACATATCTCTGTGTAACCCCTTTCCTGTATTTAGGATAACAAAGTTTCTGTCTTTGTAACATGAACTGGACTTGCCACTGCACAGTATGGAGAAGGTATAAAAGAGATAAGATTTTGTGGGAGAAAAAAGCATGCAGTTTTTTGCAAACCTCCTGCCACTACTGAAGGGCTGTGCATGTAAGCTCTATGCTTGTATCCCAGGGCAATTTGGTTTCAAATGGGTCTACCACAGACATGCAGGTGGCAGGACTATTGAAAAAAGGGAAGGAGTAAGCTGTGAAAATGGGGGAGGGGAAATAAAATGCAAATTGTCTGCACTGTCTGTCTCTGCTCCAGAGAACTGAGTGGACACAGACAAAAACACAAAAGGAATGATGACTAAGCACAAAATTATTTGCAATGTCCAGAATAAAGTCTGGAATAATCAGACCTTTAAAATCCCTTTTATTTTGTTGTTGATTATGTAGGTCTGAGCCACAAACCCAAATTTTGTTCCTTACAGCCAAAGCTTGACTTGAAAGTATTTGCTTTTCTCTGCTCTGATGATGGAGGGCAAAAAAGTCATGTAGCTGAGAGCCAGATGCCAATACTAGCAGGGGTCTGAAATGAGAATAGGAACAGCTTTTGCTGAGCAGAAGCCATAATGCCATACTGCAGCAGAACATAGTTTAGTGCTTCAGCAAACCCATATTTATAGAAACCATCAGCACACAGCTATGGTCACACGTCTGAAGGTTGCCTTTCACCCCCTTGTAAATATTTTTCAAACAAGACAGAAGGGTGGGAGATAGGAGAAAGCTCAGATGATGTTTAAATTTTTACAGCACTGGAATTTCAGTACCTGCTGCAGAGCAGCTAGCCTTTACCTCCTAATCTGAAATACCAAAACTCACTCTTCTGAAGCTCTTGCCAGTTTTCACGCCCCCTTCCCACCCCCACAGCCTCACCACTACCGTCAGCATTTGCTATGCCATTTTGCTTCATTGCTCACTTGCTAAATATAAGTATGAGATTTTTCTTTCTTCTGAGAGCTCTGCTGTGCCATAAGCACTGAATTTTGACAGCTTTTCCACCTCAAACCATTGAAAGTTGTGGGTTGCCCACAGAGAGGCATAAGTCCATCTTGGGTGAATTCTTGTCTCCCGCACCCAAGAAAGCTCTTCAGTCTGCCTATTCGTGGTGTCATCTGGCAGTGATGAGCCCCCCAAATCTAAACAGATCCAGTCTTCTTCAGCTGCTGAGGAAAGTTCATAATCCAGGCCTGGATATCCCTGTTCATTATTAGCCAGTTTGCTTTTGAGGCAGACCTAAAGTCCACTTAGTCTCTCCATTTTGCTGGACAAACCAGTAGCTTCATGTTCATCTCCTACCCCCAACACTGGAGCAGTCAGTGTTATTGTTGCTCTTTCTGTCCATCTCCTCTCTGGGGAGCAGGAGTTCTGTATCTGAGCCCCTTCTGTTCTGGGATTGACAGCTCTCAGCTTCTAGCTATTGCCCCAGTTACCTGGCTGGAGACCTGCTTGTGCACTCCAAAGGAAGATGAGCTACCAGACTGAGAGTTACCAGCTACATCCCCTGAGTAAGCAGTGGGACTATGATGCAGAGGAGGATGGAGTTGCTGTGAGTGTGACAGGGTGGAGTACTGTTGCCTTTCAAGGTCAGTTTATATTTCATGGACACACATGAAAAAGGACTTAATTGAGAGCAGGGACTTCAGCAGATCTCTGGTGTTCAGCCTTCTGCTCCAAGCAAAGTGACCAGATTATTATGGGATTTCTGGTCTTGAAAACCACAAGACATATCCTGCACTGCCTCTCTTGCCAATCTGGATCAGTGCACAGCTCTTTTCAGGGTGCAAAACTCTCCCTTTGAATCTAGTCTGTGCCTCTGACTTCTTCCTGTACCCAGTGTCTTCCCACTGTGCACTGCTGTGGTGAGAATGCCTCCATTTACTGGGTAACCTCAAAGGTATTGAGGGTCTCCTGTTAGATGCCCCTGGAGCTGTCTTCAGGTTTAACATGCCTTGGTTCTTCAGCCTCTCCTCAGAGGGCAGGTGCCCAAACCCTGACCAACCTAGTGGTACTTTGCTGAACCCATGTGTTGGGGGATCCAAAATCTGTGCACAGCATTCCAAACACAAGATAAAAAAATGCTTATCTGAAAGGGGTCATCCCATCTCTTGATCTGCTGACTGTGCTTCTGATATGAGCAGCCCAAGATTGCTGTATTACCCTCTGTGTTGCCAGGACATGCTGCTGGCTCACATTCAGCTGCTTGTCCTTCACGGCCTCTGAGGCCTTTCAGAAGATGAGCTCCACAGGCAGTGGAGTGGACTTGCTGAATGACTAGAGCACTCTTCAAAAGCCCTTATCTCTTCGTTGCCCATATAGAGAATTGACTGAATTTCTCTAAAGGAAGCTTTATAAATCTGGCCATGTTTACCCTACCAGTCTCTGTTCAAGAACAGCACTGGGTCATCTAGAGATGTTATCTCAGTGAAATAAGCATTGCCTGGATGGCTGTTAACTAAGCAGCTCCTTGTTAGCATTTCCAGAGGCACCTGAAGATTTCATGGGAAAGAAAACATTTATTTCGAATTACATTGCTTTGTAGTACAAACAGAATGTATGCAGGTATTTCAGCATAAATAGGTGCAAGGGATTGCATCAGAACATGCACGCACAGAAAGATTTGCTTGGTTATCACTGCTCCTGATAGTAGCAGCTGCTGGTGTGGCATAAGACTACTAATGCATAGGAATGAGTGTAACCATGCACCTTCCTTCCTTCACCCCTGTCCATGGCTTGTACGCAGCAATGAATGACTGGGGCAGCACCACTCCTTTGTATCTGACTGTAGCTCATGTTCTTTCTACAGTTCTCCATTGCCTTTCAATGTAATCTCCTTTATTTTTCTTATTTCTCTACTCCTTTTTTATCTGTTTCTAGATGCGCCTTTTTCTTAGGATGAGCTGCATCTCTCAGATAAATATGCCACACTCCTGTACCGTAGAGATACAGATCTTCTTCTCAATCTCTATTTGCAATTCTGAAATGCTGAGATTGTAGGTTATTGCCAAATTGTCAGGACAGATCAAAAGTGAGGGCTTATCCAAAGGTCATTGCTGGCAATTCAGGGTATTTCTGGAGAGTGGATAAAAAAGTAGTCTGCAAAATAGTTGTTTGCCAGCAAATGCAGAAGCCTGATCCTGTAGCTCTGAGAATGACCTTACTGGCCTCAGTGGGACTGTTGTGTGACAGGGATTGCAGGATGAGATCTTCCAGTATGTTTGATAAATTATGCATGTCCATGGGGAAATTGATTTGTTTAGCCATTCATGAATGCATGCATTTCAAAAAAGCAAAATTTTGCTTCCAGTTTCCAAAGTAAAAGAGCAAATTTCCTGTCTACTTCTAAAAATGTAACATTGTCTTAATGTCAAGATGACAATCTGAAACAACTCATATAATAGGATCTAATTTACGGTGCAGAATCATTATCTTCCATCTTCACAGTTAGCTACAAATAATGAAGTAAAGCTGTACAGCACTGAAACAGAGGGAAATGTTCACATTAACACAAAAAGTAAATTGGTGAGACCACATTCACGGTTAGTGGTCCGTTTGTTTTCCCTCTGTCTCCTCCCCCACCTTTAATTTCAAGGACGAAGCAGGATGGGCTACAGTAGTAAGGAAAATACAGGTTTCTCTTCTTTCTCTGCTCAGCTTCAGAGGGCAGGAGACTGCATTGGTTATGAGAGAACCAATGTCTGCATTGGTTCTCTCATAACCAAGTACCACAGAGCCAGGACAGGAGGTCACTGCATACTGTAGCCTGCAAAAGATGTGCAAAGCACAGCAAGGGGAGGGAACTAACTGGCCTTGATTTAAGATATATGTAAACAACAGTAGGGGAAAGCTGAGTGTCTTCCTACTGTATGGTTCTGTAAACAAGGTAGAAAGCTGTAAAATCTGCATTAGGATTACAGTTTAAGTGGTATTCAGCTAACTGCAGAGTGATTTGGCCTTCAGGCTAGGAGAAGTTACCCAGCTGTCATGGTTTAACTCCAGCTGTCCATCAAGCACCACACAATTTGCTCACCCCCTCTCCAGCGAAGAGGAGAATCAGAAACTAAAGATAATCCTTCTGGGTTGAAATAAATTTAATAATGGAAACAAAAAGCAACAACAACAAAAAACCCCACCAATCAAAAACAAAACAGAACAAAAACAAACAAAAAGACTGTGTTGAAAAGAGAGGAATAAAACCTAAGAGGAACAAGTGATGCACAGTACAATTTCTCACCACCCACTGTCTAATGCCCAATCTGTCCCTGGGTAGCTCTCTGTGGCTCCCAGTCAATTTTCCCCAGTTCATAGGATGAGAATGACATTCCATGGTATGGAATATCCCTTTGCCTGCTCAGGTGACCTGTCCTGGCAGTGCTCCCTCCTGGTGCTGTGGCAGAGCCTAGGTAACAGAAAATATCTCCATTCAGAGAAAGCTCTTCCTAGCAACAACTCAAACACCAGTGTGTTTTCAACATTATTCTCCTACTAAATCCATAACACAGCACTGTACAAGATACATAGAAGAAAATTTCCTTTTCAGCTGAAACAAAAACACCAACTTGTCACCATTGTCCTTCATATAGATGCAAAGCCAGTACCTGAGCCAAGGGTTCAGAAATAACCAAGTGAATGCTGCTGCAGCTGTGCTCTCTGTGGGATGCAGCTGGAGTCTGTCTGTGCCTCCAAATGGGTGTGGGCTACCTGCCTGCCACCTTCAGAATCTGGCCTGGGTGTTGCCCTTCCCTTGTAGCAGAGGTTGCTTCAGCCTGTGTGAATAATCTGTTGCACTAGTAAAAACAAGTTCTGGATGTCTGAAGATCAGAAACAGACATCTACTAGAAAGAAAGTGTCAGTTTAAAAAAGAAGGACTAAACCCTTTCTTGTTCACCCTAAAATCTAGACCACAAACTAAAAACACCTGAGGCTGAGCACCCAAACATCTGCATGTAAATACAACCAGAATATGTTGCCTAGTCCTAAGGCTCTACAAAACTCTCTTCAGGTGCCTTACCACACACACCTTATACCCATGTCATTTGCTGCGAATCCTAATCTGTCACAGGAACAAAGCCAGGAGAGGGATCAGGAAAGTGCCAAAGTCTTGCTCCTCACAAGTACAGACCGTCAGTGGTGTGTGGGAAAAGTGTACCTCGAGTATGAGCAAGTGAGATGTGCCTTACTCTGTCTTGAAGTCATGAACCGTGCCAATACTTACTGTTGTCCTGATTGGCCTTGGCCTTGTCAGCATCTAGAGCTCTTGAAGGGCAACAATCGCTGCCCTTCAAAGAAGGCTGACACACCCCAAGGAAATAAAAACACTTTTGTGGTCCCCAGAGGTGAGCAGTCTGGCCCAGTCACACTCCCAGAACACAGACCTGCAAACAGGCCAAGTCAGGTCTCCCTCCTTGTCTAGGACATCATGAACAAAAGACAGGCTTAAGGTTTTTTGTGAGAGAAACAAATTACCTCAGACATGAATTTCTCAAATGTTATTTGGAAGTTTAAGTCCTTTTGCTTATTGAATTTCTCCCAAAGCATGCACAGAGATGCTAGGGTTTATTAACATAGCTTATGAAAGATGTTGCACTAATTACTTAGTTCCACATGATGTGTTAGGAGATATGGGATTAATAAATGTAGTTTGTTATTAAAAAATAAAAAAATTGTTGGGGAGGCAAGATATGCACTGCAATATGCTTGCTTATCAAGCCCTTGGTCTTTCAATCTTTAAAGCATATCAGCATTTCCAGATGAATAAACTGTTTGTGAAGCATTTGTTGTGCCCTGCTTGAGATGGATGACAGAAAATACAACTGTCATGTATTCATACTTCTCAAAGTTTAAGCAAAAATCCAAACAAACCTAGATATTTACAACATGTACAAGTTGTTAGGCTGGTCTTGCATAAATAGTTTTCCTTAGCATGCTTTCCCAAGGTGTGAGGGCATCTCCTATATCCTCCTTATTGTACACAGAAAAATTAGGAATTCCAAAAATCCTCTTTTGTGACCATCTTTGCTCAGAGTGCTTGGTAGCTCCTGAATATTTTGTGCTGATGGGTTTGGGTGGGTTTTGTACTTTAGCTTGGTTTAGGTTTGGCTGCTGGGTTTTGGTTTGGAGTTTTTTATTGTTTGGTGGATTTGAGCTTATCAATCTTCAAGTAGGCAAAAATTTAGAGGTCTACTAAGACTCACAATTGAAATAATGAGATGGTTTTGACCAGGTTCTTGCTTTGAGCTAGTTGTGTAATGAAGGGTTAATGTTTTCTAAACAGATTCCTGAATCTATTTTGAAGATGGATGTGTTAGATTCTCTCATTATGTACACCTGTGCTATGTACTTCTCTGATAGATGGGACTTATATATTTGGACAGTTTTCTGCCATTAATTTCTAATTAGATACTTGTCAACAGTGTGAATTGGTATTGCTTTTGTTCAGCAACCCTGTGATTGCTCTGTCCACCCTAACTAATGAACAGCTTCCTTATAAGTAGATTAATAGAGGTAGTCCCATTACCTAAAGTTATTTCGGTCACTGTGTTATAGTACACCTCATTAGAGAATTGTAAAATGAAGCAGCATTTCAACTAGCTACTACTGAGTACCTGATTCTTTTTGTTCTGTCAGCTATTCTTTTAATTGTTTTGGGTTTTTTGTGGATCTTTTTGAGAAAGCCCAGGCTTCTGCCCACTGTTCTTGTGCACAGCCCATCTTTGTGTAAAATGTCATTGTGCTTAAGAGCAGCAAACCTCTTGCTGTATTGCTAGAGAAAACTGAAATGGAAAGTTCTGCTTGATGCAAAGACAGAGGTTAATCTATTTTTTAAAAAAAGTAAGTTACAGATATTGTCAGGTGTCCAGTGTCTGTTAGAACTTGTCACACTTGCTCAGACCAAATGCTGAATGACTGTAAAAGAGTAGGACCATAACATAAACTGGAGGACTGCAAGCAGCATTCACACAAGAAAATCAGAAATCATGGTAGTCAAATTGCCACATTCTGTGTGTATTGGCCTAGTACTGCAAAAGCACTCATGGGGAGCCAGGAGTGTTGTGTCCCTTTGCCCTGCAGTACAAGAGAGACATAGACACACATGATGGACAGGGTGCCATTCAGAGGGACAGAGGGACAGAAGCTCAAGAAGTGGGCCCATGGGAATCTCATGTCCTCTAGGATGACCCAGTGCAAAGAAAAGCCATGATATCAACACAGGCTGGAGGATGACGAGGTTGAGAGCAGCCCTGCTGAGGAGGACTTGAGGGTGCTGGTGGATGACTGGCTGGACATGACCCAGCCATGTTCATTCACTGCCCAGAAAGCCGAACATGTCCTGGGCTGTAGCAAACGCAGCATGGCCAGCAGAATGAATGAGTGGATTTTGTTCCTCTATTCCACCTGGAATACTACATCCAGCTGTGGGGTCCCCAGCATAGAAAGGGCATTGAGCCATTGAGATAAGTCCAGAGGAGGGCCACCAAGATGATTAAAGGGATGATGCCCCTCTCCTATGGGGAAAGACTGAAAGAATTGGGGATGTTCAGTCTGAAAAAGAAAAGGCTTTAGGGTGAACTTATTGTCCTTCTCCTATGTAACAGGGAGCCCACAAGATAGATAGAGATTTTTAAAAGGGCTTATAGTGACATGTAGGACCAGAGACAATGGCTTTAAACCAGAAGAGAGTGGGTTTAGATTAGATATTAAGAAGAAATTGTTTACTATGAGGGTGGAAGTGTACTGGAACAGGTTGCCCAAAGATGTAGTTGGTGTCTCATCCCAGGAAGTGTACAAGGCCAGGCTGGGTAGGGCTTTGAGCAACCTGGCCAAGGGGAAGTTGTCCCTGGTCATGGCAAGGGGTTGGAAACTAGGTGTTTTTTAAGATGCCTTCCAACTCAAACCATTCTTTGATACTGGAGAGAGTTTAGACATTCAAAGTCCATCTGCATGTGCTCCTATGCCAGCAGCTCTGGGTGACTCTGCCTTGGCAGGAGGATTATTGGACTAGATGATCTCCAGAGGTCCTTTCCAATCCTAACTATTCTGTGTGATAAGGTGAGCATCCACGTTCTTAAAGTGCCTGTTCTTGTTCTGAACCAGCGTGTGCTCAAGCTCCCTGAAGGTATTGGTGGTTTAGGTCAGATGATACAGGGAGAAGCTAATGAAAACATTACTGTCTTTAGTTCTTTATTTTGTAGCTATAAC
The DNA here is from genome assembly GCF_027579445.1 of Ammospiza nelsoni. Classification (NCBI taxonomy): domain Eukaryota; kingdom Metazoa; phylum Chordata; class Aves; order Passeriformes; family Passerellidae; genus Ammospiza; species Ammospiza nelsoni. The sequence continues at coordinate 104,272,738 of NC_080633.1, forward strand.
TAGCCAAAAGTTTAGAGAGTACACCCACAGGTGGAGGACAGACAGAAAAAATAAATGTTCTCCATTACTTCCCTGTGGAGAAGCGTTACTGGTTCATTCCTGAAAAATTCACTCTAGGGATTGAGCCAGCTGGCTCTGGGCTAGGAGGACATGTGTTTGGTTTCCCATCTCATCCACTTTTCTGTCCCCCTTCCTCTCAGGGAGTCATCAAACCACTCTGATATCTTTAAAAATGGGGCAGAGTGAAAGGTGGACACTGATCCCCTCAAAGCTTTGTTTTGGATTTTTTTTTTTGGAGATATTCATATCCATAATTTAGATCAACATTGAATTTAGAAAGGGAGGTAGACACAGGTTCCTTCTGCAAATGTTGGGGTAATTCCTTGGAACACGAGCACAGAGAATATCATGGTGATCTTGGTCTCTGCTGTTCTGTGTCTCAGGAAAGATGTAAAATACCTCAAACATGAAGAGAAACAAGCACGTTTGTGGTGACATAGAGATTTTTGTTTCTTGAAAATAAGTCTTATATGTTGTTTTTTAGTTTAAAGAAGTGCATGTATTTCACATCTCAGTGGCATCATTGAGTGGAATATAGTAATTTGAAAGGCCCTGCAGAATTCTGCTCTGAAGTGAACACACAGAAACTTTAGTATTTGTCTGGTATTTCAAGCAAAACCAGACAAAGGTCCCAACAAGAATTGATGTCACTGCATGCTAGGATAATACCTTTTCAATAGGAAGGTAGCCAAGAAGAATATAAAATATAAAACATAAAGCATTAATATATGGCATGCAAGATTTCACTTTTTAAAATTTATTTTGCTGTAGCAATTATCAGAGTAGTCATGCAGTAAGGGAACATGTAGGTTGACAATGCTGTTCATAAAAAACTAGAAGTTTAAAAAATGAGTATAGAATTATTGTAGCAATATTCCATGAAAGTGGTTTGTTTGGGTTTTTTCCAAATGAAATATCATGGCATAAAATTCAAAGATAGGGGTGTTTATTACAATGCTTATGGTGTACAGAATATCACAAAAAACTAGATCTGATATAGAACTTGACCCAAGGCATGAAAATCTAATTGGATGGGAAGCTGCTGCTCTGAAATATTTGAACCAGAGTGTCTTAGGTATTTTTTTTCTTCCCTCAAGGCTGTTTACATGAATTGCATGATTGGATAAATACAGCATGAATATCAATCCAAGGGATGTGTTGGACAAATTTCAAACACAAAACTATCTTTCTAGTAGTATACAATCCAACTGTTATTCTAGTAGTCTAGGAAGATTATTTTCTGTTTGTTTATTTGTGTCAACATGTACAACTACCCCCTTCCAAGGATTGAGCACAAGAAGACTAAAATATCAGTTAATTTATTCAATCTCTTTGGTTAGTAGCGTTACTAATCAGAAAAATTTTGTCCTTTGAGCAATATGAATTTACCTGGGGTTTGATTTCAATGTGCATTTCCATTTTGGAAAGTACAATTCAAATACAGTCATACTTACATGAGAACTGAAAATAAAACGATTCAACGCTCGCCATGCAGAGATCAAAGACACAGGAGGGCAAGGGCAGATAGAGCATGTCTGAAGAGGGGGTGGATCATTTCTGCTGGATAAAATGAGAAAAGTGGAATAGATGGCAGCTACATTAGGAGCAAGCCCTTCAGGTGCCAAACAACCTGACCCCTCTCACGCTAGTGACCCCCCTCACAACAGGAATGAGCACCTTGTTGTCTTATTTAACTATCTTTTTTTCTGTCTCTCCAAGTGTAGTGCTTAAAACTTGAGACTCAGTGACAGCTGTCATAAATGTGAAGTAGAACAGACCATTTGCCATAAATGCAGCTGTCATAAATGCAGGACATGTACCCAATTTCTTCTGCATTAAATGGTGGTTTTGGTGAGAAGGACTCCTAGTTATTTTTTTGCACTTGAAACTCCAGTCCTTGGAGGCTGTGGTCCTTGTTTTGCAGTTAGGTGCTCAATTTAGCAGTAGGAAAATCAATCAATTCATTCTTTATTGTCTTTCATATTCTTGCACCACTTGTCCAATTTATCATAGTCATGATGGCTTTGTCCTCCAGAGTATTTTGCTACTTCTTCATCTTGGTGTCATCTACGTACCTCCTTTTTTCCATAATTTTTATTTGAATGCTATATCTGTTCTTTCCTCAAAGTCATCAGGGGCGATGCAGAAGAGAGACCAACTCAGGCTGCATAGGTGCTTTGCACTGGAGGATCTTCTCCAAGCCTGGCAGCAATCTTTGCTAATATGTTTTGTTGCAAATGGTTGTATATTTCATCCAAGCTTGTGTACAGAGCCTCCCAAATATGAAGTTTTCCTTTGTTCAAACAATACCATTTCTACTGCTTCCTCTCTGCCTTGGTTCTCATCTAATACTAATGGAGACTCTCAAGCCAGAGTGCTCTATTCAAGAAGTGCCTTGCACTTGCCCTTTCAACTGAAATATGTCTGGCTATCTTTTAAAGCTATCTAACTATTTAAAGAAGAGTTAAATGCAGCGATCCAAGCAAGGTGTAACCTGACCTGTAACAAAAGTTTAATATCTTACCAGCAATTTACACCAGCACATGATTGTTCTTTGAGCTCAAAGTAGAATCCAATCACTCCAAATAATGATAGGGAAATACACATTGAAGCAAAATTTTCTCTTGGTTGAATAATATCGCCTAGTCTTTCATTATCCTCTAAAGGTCAAAAATGGCAAGTGGTTTTTAATATTATCCTAAAAAGTTACAGCATTAGAACAAGGTTAATTGCTTTACAATTGCTGCTTTCTTTGCTTAGACTCTGCTCTAGGTCCAATGCCATTAGCCTTACAATTTCAAAAAGCTTACTTGATAATTATTACAATCATTACAAGGTTGTGTTATCTGCTTTCTGCATGTATTTAAAATTTTATGTAAAATTTTTAAGCAAGTGATGTACTATTTTTATGGCTATGTAGGAATCTTTTCTTCTTTCATTTCTTTTGTGCCTTATCACGCTGTGCCTGAGTGGAAGAGCAATCACTTCTCATGCACTGTTTATACAGAAGCAGCAATGTCTGTCATGATTTTAGCATAACTTCATGGCAATAAAACACCACTAATCAACAAACTGCAAGCTATGTAGCCAAGGTTTCTAGAAATAGTCAAATTTTTCTTGTTTCAAATTTGTTGCTCAGTTGACCTTGAATAGGCCTCCAATCTCAGAGAGCAGTAAATGTTTGTCTTCAATAGGGACCTCTCTGGTGTTGTTTGAAGTGGAACACAAAGGTGCCAATTGTTGTCCAAAATCTTATGTTAGAATGATCATGCTCAACATAGGATGCTATTTGAAATATGACAACATATTTTTGGCATGTCTGTGAGCTACAGCTTTTGGCACTATCAAACAGTAAGGGGGCCAAAGTGCTACAGTTTGTGAGACTTTACACTCGGTAAAATAACAACCTAAAATGTTCTGTTTTGGAATCACTAAACAGCAAAAGTGAGCTATAAAAATATAGTGTCCTTATGAAAACTTAATATTGGAAGTGGAGCTTAATAGTTAAACTGGGAGAAACAGTGAGGGAGAGAAGGACGCTTAAGTCAGGGATGAAGAATTAAGGCTTTGGACTTTATGAAACCTCACATTTTCAGCTGATTTTCAGAATAATCCTCTGTGAGTGGACCTACTACTGGGTTATCAAAAAACCCAGCACAAGCTTCTTCATGGCTGCAATAAAGGGCATTAAATTGAATATTTTATTTGTTGAGCAAGTTAGACTGTAAATAACTAAGTTTACATTGGGCCTTTCTGAAGGGGAAGAAGACAAATCAGGTTTCATTAAGAACTTAGTAAAATTTGGGTTCTGTTGTATCTCTAGGGTGCAATAACCATTGTCTTGACTCATGCTGATCTCTTCCTTACTTCTGAAAAGATAGAGGAAGAGCTGCTTAAGGAGAAAGTGCCTATAGTTCTGGCAGCTGGGAACAAGTCTGGATGTTGAGGACAGTATTTGACATTTGGTATTTAAGAATTTGAATAGCCTGTTAGCTCTGACTGATACTGCCTAGTGATTGTGCATTTCACACAACGTTCAGATAGCCAGCTATGACGCTATAATCAGCGTGGCACTGCAGTTTGTCAATATTGCACACAATCACAAGCTACTTTACTCAGGATGGAATAAACAGATCTCTTTTGGGCCAATATATCTGTAAAAGAAAATTAAAATGGATGGATATGAAACCTTTACTATGCATAGAACTTAGAGTGTGCTGAAAACTGCTGAAACTTTTAGCATTTTCTTCTTAATACAAATTTAAAGGGATTGAAGAAGTACCTGAAAGGGACAAGATGCAGAGTCAGTTTTAGAAGTAATTTAACCTCAGGAGGACTTCAGGAAGCTGTTTACTGATATAAGGACAGCTTCACCCAGATCTCACCTAGCAGGAACAAAAAACTGTACCACCTTAGTAATGCATGCTTACAGTCTTGTAATCTCCAGTCAGCTCTGAGAAGACCTCACAGATATATTTTGTTTGTTTGGAAATTGATTCTGAAGGATGTTGATGGCTAACTTAAGAGCTGAAATAAAACAAAATCAGTAAGAAAGATCACACAGCAAAAATGGCTTCAATTCCACTATTAAATAGATCAAAAAAAGAACAAAATACATGCCATTATGCCACTAAAATAACTATTTCCACCACATTGTAGTGGAGATATGATGGGAATAATGTTGTCTGGATATGAAGGGCTGAACAGCTGAACCTATGACTGGCATTGTATAGAAACACTTTACTCTGGGATCTTGCAGGAAATTGTCTTGCTGGTGATGCTTTCACCTATCATTTTGACACATAAATGTTTTTCAGCAGTACAAAATAAGCTGTTTCAAGGTAGTCCCTGAGCAAGCATTGCTACCACTGTTCTGGGTGTTGGATATGTTGAGGTGTACAGTGTATCTTATTATGTCATTGAAAGTTTCTTTCTCCCTAGTTTTATTAATGGGTGGTAGACTTGAAAAGAAAATAAAACACTTGTTATGGCTGCAGTTGCCATTCTCTTTTTCCTCTGAAAATAATAAATCAGGTGGAGCTGTGAGGTAGCAAGCTTCCTGTTGGAGCACATCACGTCCCCCTGTTTGTAAATTACTTTCTCCTACCATGTCAAAGAGCACTATAAAATTGAGTTATTATGTTATGACTGAAGTAAAACACTCCAAGGCTGAAGTGGGAGCTCTAGTTCTATGCAGAAATTTCTGGTGTGCACTTTTGCATGCCTCTGAGGACACAACTAGTTGAATGTGAAGTATTACTGTTTAGGCTTGGCAGGACTTGCTTTAGTATCAGCTGCATAATATTATTGGTTCAGCTTCCTTTTTCCAGTTGTCAGCAATGGCTTCTTGTTTTAGTCTTTTGAACTGATATTTTTCTGTAATTCGGCCTTCCCTGTGGAGCCAGATGTTTGATTTCAGATGTTCGAAACGACGAAATTTCTACCCCTGAACAGAGACTATTCCTCTGCTGTAAAAATAAATTCTGGTCTTCTATTTTTATTTGAAAATGGAAGTCTGGCAGGGAAATAATTTTGGAGCTATGCACGACCTCATTATGAAAGGCATTGACTTTGATTTCTCGGTTCTGAAATACACATCAAAAAAATTTTAAAAAGCATACACAGGGCTTGGTGAGGGTTGTTGCTGATTGAAGAGAAAAGCACTGTGTTCATGTTAGAAGATGTTTGCTGCTTGTGATCTTATAACTGCATTAAAATGGCGAGCCATTCTGTGGAAAGACATTGATGTTGTATCCAGCAGAGAAAACTGAGAAGCAGAGAAGGTTTCTGGAGAGAAGACCTTCTGAACTTCCTACTACGCACATAGTATGGTGATAAGATGCTACCTTTTTAAATGTCTGCATGAGATTAAAAAAGCAGTGCTCTCATAAGAGCAAGAACAAGGATGCTCTAAGGCATTAAAATGTTGAGGAAAGTGGCTGGCAGAGTTCTTGAGAAGAAAGGAGAAAGATTTTTTGTGGGTTTTTTTTTGAGGTTTAAGTTTTAGCAATGAAAGGACTTGTTCTTGGAGACCTTGGTTTAATTTTAAAATTGCTCATATTACAAATTGAAAAGGTGTCTCAATGGAAACATTTGTTGCAGGCAAATGCAAACCAGTGCTTTTGTGAAATCTGATTTCCAAAGTACATGACAATGTCTTTGTTCTGAACCTCAGTGCTGTTGGGGGGAAGTTGATGTCCATCACAAGTCCCAAATATTTTGTTTCCGTGATTGCCTTTTTTAGGGTGACTTGGAGCATCAATCCCAAGTAAAAGCTGGGACTAGGTCATGGACTTCCAAGCATCTAAAGCCACTTTTGTAGCAATTGAAGGAGGACCTGAGTTGGAGTTGGCTTGGTTTAGGCCTTCATAGATACCTTGAGCATCCAAAACTGAGAAGATTGGGTTTTTAAAATTTTTTGTTAGTCTCCTAGTACAAAACCCTTTTTTAGAGGAATATCAGCTGTTGCTGATATTCCTAGTGCTGCAGATATTTCTGTGCTTACTTCTAAATAATTCCACAGCTTGAGAACATGTAACCTATGGCAAATGGTATCAGTCTAATAGCTATACTTTTCTAATCCTTTCTGAGTCTAGTTCAGTTACCTCTCAGGCTCAGCAGGATTCCAGAGTCTCTATGTTATTCCTAAACTGTTAGAAAAGCTACAAAATAAGCCTAAGACATGAATAGCTACATATAAATTTCAATGGTGTCATAAACTTTGAAGGGAGCGCAGGCTAATAATAACAAAATGAGGGCTGGAAAAAAGGAACACAGTAGCTGATGGACTTTTCTTTCTACCCTACAGTTTTTTCTATTCCTTGTCTATTTTGTCCCTTCCTTTTGCTTCTTTTCTGCTTCAGTGTGCAACAACATTGACCTGCTCTAATAATCACAAAGCTAAAGGCAGAGCTGAAGTGCTTCATACCTGGCATGGGCTGAGCACAGCAGCTGCTCAGGCTCTAGTACATCTAACAAGGGTTGGAGACAAGTGTGGGGAAAGAGTCACCTTGATTCAGTTGCACTGTGTTCACTTCAATAATCTGTCAACCCCAATTATCCCAGAGTATTAATGACTGGGCTGTAGGAAGCAGAGAATGAAAAAAACATTAAAATTGCTTATATTACCAACCTATGTGGGGTGGGAGTGTGCATCATCCATCAGCTCTATCGATCTAAGCTGGTCTCAAGCCAACTGTTTTGATTTGAGATATTGACAATTTCAGTCTCACAGAGGTGGACAATTACCATTGGAAGTCAGCTAGTACTGGTGGTGATGCATCCATAGAGGGAGACTAATAATAACTTGAATGCCTTTGAATCAATAGAGGAATCATCAGTGAGTAAGTGCTGTGTTTTTCAGGCTTTGATGGGGTTTTGAAAATATGCTGTATACGATCCACTAGTGAAAAAGGGAAGGGGGTAAAAAGATCATTCCCACAGCAGGAGCAGGGTGCTTTGTTATAGCAACAGCATTAGAAGTGGTTTTGATATATAGGATATCTTGGACAGAAAGCATTATTTGTAGAAAAGAGTCATGGCAACATGTGTGGAAGCTTTATTTTGTTTCCTCATTGAAGGACACTATTGCTTCTTAGCTTTTTCACTTTTCCACTAACAGGCAAGTTCATTAGTGCAAAACAATCTCTGTTTTATGAAAGCATTTCTTACTGGGATTTTCTTGCACTTACTATATGGCAATAACATTTGAGATAATAAGCCAGACTCCCTCCTGATGAAAGCAAATGTGGTTACACTGAAAGTAAACATAGTTACACATTCAAAAGACGAATAATAAAAGTCCCAGCTTTGCAAGTGACACAAATAACCTTATAATACACTTTAATTCCCTGATAATAAAATCAATGAGTAGAGCATAACAGTAACAATGCATAATTGAAATAAAGCTTTTTATTGCTGCTTTAGATGTTTTGATTTGTGGCAAACAGTGGGACAGTCGCGTTTGTTTGCTTTTGGGTTTTGGGACTTTTTCTTCCTGTGAATTTGTTTTTGTTTATTTTTAATCAGATATAGGGGAAATAATATAAATGCCTTGGGGAGTGTACTGCATGAAATGAAGATAATGAGAACCACCTCCCATAGCTGAGGAATGATCATCTATCACACAAGCAGAATGCAGAAGATCCTTGCAGGTAGGCATTAAAGGACAAAGTCAGTGAAGCTGCACCATCTTTCCTCTATGGAATATTGTCCCCTGAGCTGCTGGCTCACTGACAGGTACTTACCCTTTTTTAAAAGATAGGCTATACTCTGCCTGTGATATAGTCCTCAATACTGTTTTTCAGCATTAGATTAACACTGAAATTTTAATTTGGAGAAATTCTTCATGTTTAAGAAATTAAAAAAAAAATAAAATAAAAAGAGTAGTCATCTCACCAACACTTAAACTGCAGGCAGGAAACCCTGCCTGCTAACTTGTCTTGTTTTCCCCACCCCATGAGAGTGATTCCCCCTCATTTTTGTTGGCTGAGTTTTTTGTACAAGTGAGCAATCCTTCCAAATCAAGCAAAATTATCTGTCGTGGTTCAAGCTGCAAAGATTGGTCTTTGTGTGTTTTGATGGAAGGGGATTTGAGGGAGACAGAAATCCCCAGCACCAGCTGCTAGATAACAGCTGGGTGGGCTGGCATGAAGGAGATGCCACCTTCCACTGGCACAATGCACTGGTGGGAACGCACATTTATCTCCTTCCTATGTTTGGCAAGAAACAGCTTTGGTTTTTTTCTTTTCCTTCTTCAAAATGAGGAAACTGCAATGACAATATTGGTTCAAATTTGTCTCCTCTCTGTGAACATCATCAGGAAATAAATTAGGCCTTGAATTCTCATGCATGAGCATACAGATGCTCCATGAGCCATGGTAGCATTTTTAACCATTTTGGTACTTTTGTTCTACCAAACCCTCAATTTCAATTCTGATTCTTCAAGTATCTTGATCTCTGCTGTTTCTTTGTCGTGATCACAAATAGCCTCTGAGGGTGGTGAACAACCCCACATGTAAAGTCTCACTCTCAACTTCAATAAGGCATCTATTTGGTAAAGAATCTTTTAAATAAATTTCTAATTTATTTCTCTAGATTAGCACAGGGCATGCTTGGCTTGTTTTCTGTCATGTCATGGCTTGTTTTCCCCCTAAGAAAAATAGAAATAACTGGGGACTGTGTTTTGTTTTACTTTGATTTTCTTAAGCACGAGAGTAGTGCACCATTGATTGGGTTTTTCTTCCCTTAATACTGATTAATACAAAGGATAATTATACAGACCCCATGACACCACAGATAAGCCTTCTGTTCTCATGATCCTGAGGACAGTAAGCTAAAAATCTATGCATCCTGAGCTCAGTATTTAAAATTGCATTTTACATGTGAGACTGTAATATATTGTATTGTGCTTTCAGGCCTAGTTAAATACAGTGAATAGGCCTTCAGCAGCACCTAACCAAGAGGCTTTTATGATAATTCATCCATTAATAAATAAATAGAATCCCTGGGAACATACAGGAATTTAGTTTATGTAAAACAATCCACCCATAAGATTTTAGATGTGTTACGTTGGCTTGTGGGGTATCATGAATTCTCTTGTAGGACAAACTGTTGTGATATTTCAGTGTACCAGAAATGTTTGCTCGTAAATTTTGTCCTTGTACAACGTAAGAGATGTGTTTGGTAATGGCTTTGCCAGAGTTTCCCCTTCATTTCTGTCTTTTCAAAGTGATTTGGAGGAGAGCAGATCCAGCACACTGAGAGCAAGGTCAAAGGAGAGGTTCCAGCTATGGTTCCATTACATGGAATACCAAACAGTGTTAGGAGATTCTTCATGCCAAAGTCACTGAGAGTGAACTGGGATTAAGTTCAACTATAGGTCCTACACTTGTCCTCTGTGGGGTGAGCATTAGGATTTCTTGTGCTATGGAAGGTTCTCTACTTAATAAGGAATTGTACTGATACATTTAGCATGGTACCTTCTAATAATAAAAGTAATAAAGCATCCTAGCAGCACTGTAGTATGGTAACATTTTTTCTGTAAACTCATGAAAAAGAGCCGTCTATGTATCAAAACAAGGAAGACAGCTTCGCTGAAATTCAAGTTAGGAACAATGCATTCAAAATCTTGAAAAAAATAGGGATAGGAGGAAAAGACAAAAAAAGATTAAAGCTGGTTTTTGTTGTGGTTTTTTTGGTTTTTTTTTTTTTTTTTTTTTTTTTTTTTTTTTTTTTTTTAATCCTTGAGCAGCTGCCGCTGTTCATTTCTGTATAGAGAAATTGGGGAAACCAGTCTATATCTCGTTCTTTGCAGACCTGTCTTGAGTACTTGAGGAAGTGGTGGTAGAGAATGCATGGTTGCATGGAAGGGAAATAAAAGCCTGTGCCAAATGAGGGCTGTACACTTTTGCAGCTTTCACCTATGTGCAAAAGAAGGGTGTGAGAGTGTATAAATGTTTTATCTGCCAAGTGGTTTTTAAAAAGATGTGGTTACCACAGCAACTGCCACGGAGTTGTGATTTACAGTATGACACATCTTGCATGCTCCACAGCACAGAGGCTCTTTCCCTCTGGTTGGAGTCTCTGGGGTTGTGTGGTGCCTGCTCAGTGTTACCTCCACTGCAGCTCCTGCCCTTCTCCTGAAGGTAACTCATGTCTCAGCTCATGGAGTGGAGGCAGGTGGTGCAGACCAGCCTCTGCTTTCATATCTTACTGCATTCTGGCTTAGGTGAAGCGTTGGTGGCCTTGAGTTCCATGACCCCACGACCACCCTTGCGATGAGTGCAGCATAGAGCAGCAGCCATGGGAGCTTTGAGTTTCAACGCAAGAAGAAAGGGCAACAAGTGCAAAAAATCAAACAAAGGCTTAAATAAAGTATCTGGTCTTCTCTTTTTCTCTCTCATCTTTGGCCTTTCTTATTTGCAAGGTTAATTTGTGCCTGTGTCGATAAGTTACGTAACTGTGAAACTTCCCTGGTGATGGTAGTGAAAATGTGTGCTCTGCATGTATCCACTGGGTTGTTGTAGAGTTGCAGTTTTGTCAGTGCATTATGTAAGGGGGTAATTCTGTTGTGAAATAAAGTCATCAAACCCAGGGAAAGGCTGTTTCTGTAATAAATAGATGCTGTAACAAATAGCTGCTATCCATACTTCTACAAACAGATAAAAAATCATGCATGAAAGGCATCCTGAGGCAGTTTCACTTCCTTGGTTTTCAAAACTAATTTGAGCCACAGCTTTTAGTTTGGCCTCTTCTTTTCTGTTTTGTTCAAAAGCATTTTTATGTCTTGCTAAGGAGAAAAGTAATCTTGATTGAGTTTTCAGAAAGGTGCATTTTAATGAAATCATGGAAATACCTTGAGGTGGTGACATTACAGGCTGGCTTCTTTATTGTTGTACCTCAGTAAAACATGAGCATTTGAAGGGAAAGATAAAGGCAAGCCTTCTGGAAGACAGGTTCATCTTGCCTGAAGTAGTTTGGGACACACTAAAATAATTTCGTCTTGCCTTGGTAAACAACTAGATTAAGTTACCTCAGATTTTGCTACCACAGTAAGAGTGAATAATATTTTCTTTTTTAAAAAGTGTATCTTTTCTAAAATAGGCAAAAACCAAGCCTACACGAATAAGTAAGTAAAAAAAAAGAGTGCAGAATTATGGGTAAATAGTAGACAACTGTCTTATGCTGGATTCAGAAAGACATAAAAGCTCTTGCAAATGTCTTATGTCACCTAGTCCCTTCAGAGAGTAAAAGTACAAAATGGTAATTATTGCAATTTTATTTTTGGCTTTCTGCTTTAGCTTTTTTGCATGAGCAAAACAGAAGGGATATACTCACTAGCAAAGCAACATCAAAGGAAAACAACCCAGTTGGAAAATAAAGACTTCTACATTGCTGTGTAAAGGAGCATAGGGAAGTCAGCTTAATAGCAAATATTCCATTTGACATGGAATTAGCCACCACTGCTGTAACAACTAGGGAATACTAGAATGCAGCATTATCATGATATTGTTACTATAGTAAATATCTCCCAGGCCTCCTTGTCTCATTACTGGTTTGAAATTCAGATACAACATTAATAATGAGACAAGCAGCATGATAGCAGGAGACTTCTTATGTAGCTCATATCCGTGAGGACATAAGAAACTGGGAAGAAATGATACTCATTTTGTGGGGTCTGAAGTTCAAGGAATTTTGCCAGCTTTTCCCAAATCTGCCTGGAAAACACTTAAGTTTTAAAAAGTATAGTTAAAAACTGTTGGAGAAAACTCCCACTAAGTTAAAGTGGAAGAAAGCAATTGGCTTTTTACGCATTTTTCACTCCATAAATATACACTTTCATGTTCATATACTACAAGATATTTATATAACACAATATTATTCACACCTTATGCAACAGTTATTTTTCGCGAACCGAAGACAGAGTATAAGATGGAGCCAAATCTTCAGTGCTCTAGGAAGAAAATAAATAGGATTAGGTATTGTTTGCCTTATAGCAAAGCAGTAGCTCCTTTTTTCTGTATTTATCTTCCAACACAGCAATGCAGTCTGTGAATATGCAGCACAAAAGGGAGTCACAAGTCCAGGTAAGACGTAAAGAAAGTTAAATTTTAGGAGCAGAAATAAAACAATGTTTTGCTCCTGTTTCAGACTGTGCAGCTGAGAAGTAAGCTGGTATGGAAAGCATTGACCTCAAACATTGTTGGTGGAGTCCAGCTACATTTATGCTGGTGGGAGTGAGACAAGTCTTATTGACTGGAGTAAGGTAGGCACATCTTTTTTCCACAGGAATAGGTAGCTTACATAAACTGGTTGAGTCTTTTACAGTACCTTTTTAAAACAATGCCCCCAAAACCTGGCAACTTAGTTTGTGCTCTGTTGGACTCCACTGAAGGGGGATGAGGATTCAAAATCTAAAATATTATTAATTCCCTCAGGGCTAAAAACAAACCCAAGCAACTATTAAAAACAGCCCTCAGATTTGGTGAGTTTATGTAATGTTAATAGACCAATTTATTTTTTCCCCTTTTAAAAGGGTAAAAACGAAGCAAGGCAAACCACCAATTTGTATATTCATGTGGTTACTTGGGAGAGAGCACAAATCATAACAGACATTATTTACACATCATTTTCTTGAGGTAAATGTCTTGTATTCATCTAACGGGGGTGATATGTGACAATTTCAGCTACTTTAGGGCCTAGACCTGAAAGCCTTTTAAGGATCACTGATGTCACAATGGAGACTGTAAACATTTCTAAGAGGCACATAATAGTGCTGTTATCTCTGTAAAAAATAAAACCAAACCAGATAAAAAAAAATCCAACCCCAAAATTTTCAGCCTGCTTTTTTTGCTCTTTGGTATGCATCATTTCTATGGAGACTATGACTATTTTATCCCCCAAAGATAATCTTGTCAATGCACACTATGTTCATGTCAGTGGAAATGCTTCAAATAAATGGACAGCCTGAGTAGTAATTCTTGATTTGCTTAGCAGCTTCATCTGCCCTTGAAATACTGATCACAGGGCCTGAGAAAGGCGTGGCTTCTACAGCTTTTAAGATTACCATTCCTGCCAACACAAAATGTTCTTTTTGAAACATTAATGTATTTTGACGTAAGACTCACTCATTTGTCTTCGGTGAAAACTGTCTGAAGTTGCTAACACTGCATAATTCATTTGAGTAATTTCAATTGAACCTAGAGGATACTGTGTCAAGGCGTTTTCACACTTTTGTTCAACAACAGCAGTGAAGAACAAAAGGAAGGATAGAGAGATGAACCTGGAATAAATTTGGAAAATACATGTTTATGTCTAAGACCTTCTAACTCAAACTGATTCATTGCATCAACTACTAGGGTCATTCGCACTGTTGAGAATTTTGGACAACTTTTGCACTGACTGATGTTTGCATGTGCTTAGGTAATGTTGAATTTGCAACAATAAAAATACTGATATGAAACATTTGAAAAAGTTCAAATGTTTCATATCAGTATTTTTATTGTTGCAATGAAGATTATTTTCCCCTATATTCTGAAAGCTATATTTTTTTTCTAAAATCTCAACTTTAAATGTTTTGATTAAAAATCATATTCCTGAAGAAATATTTCAGGGTATACTGCTCAGGGACAATATTTAATCTTAGAGAAACGACATAGGTTTTCAGATCCAAATTTCACCAGGAGGAAATCTTTGTTTTCTTTTCACATTTTTCCTAAGCTATCTCATTGCTTTGGTCTTATCCTCAGCATGTGCCTGTACACATAACTGTATCAAAGTCACTGGAGCTTTGACTTTCCTTGAGAAGTTGAAGTCATCTGTGCATTTCAAAATATCTGACAGGTGCTTGTTGCAAAGTCAGTGTATGGCAAGGCAATTAATCTTTCGATACCTCTTCATCCCTCTGTAAAATGTCATGCACATTTCCCAGGGTGTTATTAAATTCATTAGATGTTTATTAAGCATTCTGAGGATCTCTTATGGAAGGAATGTAGATGATATATAGCATGGTGCACAACTCTGAGATCTTCAAGGTACTTACAAGACACATGGAAAAACACTTTTTACAAGGGCTTTTAGTAACAGGAGAAGGGGCAACGATTTTAGTGAGGAAGATCTAGATTCAATATAAGGAAGAAAATGTTAATGGTGAGGATGGCAAAACACTGAAACAGATTGTCCAGAGAAGTTGTGGATGCTCACTTCCTGAGGTGTTTAAGACCACATCAGACAGAGCTTTGAGCAACCTGGTCTGGTGGAAGGTGTCCCTGCCCATGGCAGGGGTTGGACTAGATGGCTTTTGAAGGTCCTTTCCAACTCAAGCCAATCCCTCACTCTGTGATTTAGTCCTAGGCCTTGTTCTCCCAAACCAAGATCATGCACATCTAAGCAACTGAATTACAGACCACCATCACTGATTAGACATGAAGCCTCAATGACATCAAAGATTTTTGTTTCTTTTAATCGTACAGTGAGTGAGGAGGATGGGGACACTAGTGACACTAAAGGCACACAGAAGAGGCAGACACTAGTGCAGCTCTGACCTTCCTGCCTGCTTGATCCTGCTCAGTGCAACAAGCTGTAAGGACTTTATTCTGTTTCTAGAAAACTTTGTTTTGCCAAGGCAACTGCTTCCAACATAAAAGCTTATGTTAAATATTCTGTGCCTGCATTAATTCAGCAGTCTTTTGGCTCAGTTTAGGGCTTTTCCCCAGCTGTACTTTGCAATTCAATTTCACAACCTGAAATTGCCTCGCCATTACCACAGTTATTTTATCTGATGTGACATTTCTTTTACTCAGAGGACCTGAGAAAGCCACAGGTACCTTTGAAACACAGGAAGAAGGAAAATGGTATAATAGGCTGCTCGTTGTAATATTGGTTGTCAAAGGGGTTGAAAATTACATACGGTATCCTTAGATTACTTTCTCCTTTTTTCTTGTCCACTTACATTGTAGGAAAGAAAAAAAACTGTCCTACGTAATCTGTGAATTACAAGAATTTTTACAGTTTAGTTTTGAGTTGGCATGTACCTTTTCCATATTTAACAGATATGTATTGCACAAAACCTAAGCCAGGTTCACGTTCTTCAAAATCTGAAGTAAACCAAACCGATATTTTCCTCTCTCCTAGAATACTTCACCTGCCATTTTCTATGTCAGGAGGTTGGTTAATTTTATTCTTCCCTGGGGTATCTTGCTAATACACTTGTCTGTATGTGGCTATTTCAGTCCTGAACCCTACACCTGCTTCTCAGAAGCAGATTGTGTGTGCTCAATTTGGCAATTATTCCTTTCCCAGCTGCTAGCAAAACATCTGCCAGGTCACAAAAATGTGATGCAAGTATTGAATAACTGAGTTTGCTACCTTCTGCTGAAATCCTAATGCAGCTGTGAATTTCACATTTGTAATGATAGCCTTCAAGTTTGTGAGCGCAAAGTGGAGTGGTAGAGTGTCATGTGGGTGGGAACTGGCTTTAAAAAATCTTGAATTTTTTACCTTTAAAAAAATTAATATCAGTATTTTAAATAATTAGTAAAAGATGTTTTCTGTTTAGACAGTAAAATAATTATACAGATTTAATGAAAATATGTATATTTTGAAGTTTCTCTATAACTGTTTGAATGTTCAGATTTTTTATGTGAAGAAAATTACTATGTTATCTGACAGTTCTATGAATGAAAACCAGAATAAATTATTCCATTAAGTAGTTTTTATTTTAAAAAAAAGTTTTTTATTTGAAACACTGAGGGAAATTTTAGAGATAAGAAAGAAAATCACTCTCTTCAAGAACCTTAAATTTCTCTTTTGGGTAAGTCCTATAAGGGTATTTCCTCTTCTGATAATATGCTGAACTGTTCTATCCAGTTGATCATTTTGTGCTAATACAACAAGATAGTCTGGTAAGACAGAGTCACTGCCTTCAGAAACTGGTATCAGTTTGGCTGTAAGCTCATCATACAACTCCAGGTGCTGAACTGCCTGTTCTGTGTGCACTCGGCAGCTGGGACCTCTCCTTGAACAGTGTAACTTGCCTGTTCCATACAAAAAACTACCAAAGAAGAATCACTACTCTTACACTGAATATCCTGGTACATCAGGACACAATACCAGGGCACAGAAATTTCTAGCTCAGGTCTTTCTTTTGCCCAAATAGACTTGTCTTTCTACCTGCTGCCTGACCAGTATCTCCTACTCCGTCTGCCCTTTTCTGCATGTGCACTTTAATTTCTTTGCAACGGCAGATGAGTCTCTTCAGAGATATTGAGAGATCAAAGTGTGCTTTCTTATAATAAATATCAGTATGTTCGTGTCTGAGGAACACTTCCAGTGGAAGAAATTGTGAGACTGTCAAGAAATACTTAATTATACATTTGAATCACCAACAACTGATTTTTTTTTTTAACTCAGCACTGCTATGTTGCCTGCTTTAGTCCAGTTTTCTGCTACTTCTTTTCTTTCAGCACTAATCACCATTACCTCATATTTTCCCAGCAATTCCCAGATTTTGCCTTCCTTATAACTGTGAAATTATTTTTGTGGGCAAATGCTAGACTTCCACTCTACAACCTTTTCTTCCACCACAGTTTGCCTTCCAAATACCGAAAACCCTTGCCACAGTCTAGTTCTAACCCTGCATGACAGGGCTGTGAGAATAAGTGCTGTTACTTGGTCAGCACACAAGTGTTACGTGGACTTAGAAACTTTTCCCTGTGCATATCCAGTGTGGATGTGCGGAAGGGCAGAGTGTGTGTAGGTGGTTCCAGGACATGTCTCATGGTGTGCTGGAGAGTCAGTGATGAAAACTTTCATGTTCCTGAGAAAAATGTGCCTTCTGTGACCGGGACTTTGCTGGCTTCACTTCAGCACTGAGTGTAAAAGGGCACTGTCTTTTACTTCATCTCTTTTCAGGGCTTGCTTTTGGGGCATGCAAATACACCTGCTTGCTTCAGTTTTGACACTAGGGGAAAAAACCTGATTAATGGATCCTGGAAGCAAAGACTGAAACTAGGAAAGCGTGTGGCTGGCATATGCAAGACTTGGGCAGTTTTGACAAAAATGTTTAAAGCAGATAGGGGGGATTGCAATAATCTGCTAAGGTACTCCAGGCTATGCATTGACTGAGAAGGGCTGCTCAGTACCTAAAGGCAAAGTGCTTTTGGGGACCTATCTCCATAGGTGGCTTCTGCAATAAAAGCTGGGAAAATCCCACCTTCTGGAACATCCAGAGGTGAATGGATTTCTTCAAGCTGTAACCTAAAATGAACTCAACTTTAGGACTACTCTTACATTATTTGAGACAAATTTAATCCATATTCAGGCTTTGTATGGCCTTGACTCGAATGGCTCCTTACAACATTGATTAGTGCATGAGCTGGAGAGTGGAGTGGGAAGAAGGCTCCTGAATCTCTGCTAATAAAATAAAACATTGGACCTGTTCCTGTGGGTGAATTCATTTTCCCTACTCTCTCCAACAAACTGTTTTTAATCTAATAAATTTCCTTCTGTCATTCACACTTCTTCTGAGTCACAGCATTACAAGCAAGTTATTTAAAAATTAAAAAACACCACCATGCTGTAGAACGTAATGTGAATCTTTGAAATTTTGTTGGGCATTTTAATTTCAAGATTAATCCTAGCAATCAAGCAGATGAGGACAGATGATCACAGGTAGTGCAAAATGAGCCATTTCTGGGTGCTGATGAAACCTGGGAATGTATTAATCCTGTGGGGCTTTTCATTTATATGTATAAATTGTTGAATTCAGGTAGAAATATAGAGGGCGGAAATATTTGTCTCAGCTATCCACCAATGCCTATTTGATTAAGGTATTCAGGAGAATCTTTATAAATAGCAACTTATTTCCTTGTTATATGTAAATCCAATATCTTCAAAAAGAGGATCTATTCCAGACATTACATTCTCTTAAGTGTAGTTTGGGTGTTTTTTAAATGAAAGCTGTGCTGCTGATATGCTGAGCTGAGAAAAGAGTTCCTTCCTATAGCTGTAAAAACCCCCACGTTGCAGAGCTACACTGAAATGACCAAGCTTACCTAGGCCCCAGATAGTTGTATGTGCCTGTGCTTCAAATATCCTCATACCCTCCTCTTGGGAAAGTGCATATGACTTGTTTCAAATGTTCTGTTGTGAAAGTTTTGATTTCCACTGCTCTTCTAGGAGCCGTGTTGTACCCTAAAGGACTATTTTTGACATTTGATTCCTGGCTTCCAAATTTTGTTTGCATTTTTTGAGAATACTGCTTGGTTCACTACAAGCTAGAACCAACAAAGGTGAAGTTTAGGGTGCTGAAGCAGGAACAGACCCCAGTGAGGCTGAGCTCAGGTGTCCAAACTCATCAGCAGAGAAGATGGGACACACAAGCTCCTGAGTGCCATCTGAAATAAAAGTCATCCAAGGTGCCATAGTACCTTACCTTGATTACAAGTCTGTGCAGAGTGATGTGAGTCTGACTCATACTTCAAGACACCACGTCTCT
The DNA here is from genome assembly GCF_027579445.1 of Ammospiza nelsoni. Classification (NCBI taxonomy): domain Eukaryota; kingdom Metazoa; phylum Chordata; class Aves; order Passeriformes; family Passerellidae; genus Ammospiza; species Ammospiza nelsoni. The sequence goes on from NC_080633.1 coordinate 104,291,795, forward strand.
GCTGACTTGGAACACTGCCTGAAAAGCCCTCCTGACAACTTGCAGCTCATTTCCCCTTCACCAACTCCTCATCTTCAGTAAGTCAGTGGAAAGGGTCCTTTTTCATAAAATGTGCTCAGAAGGTAGAGTGACATTAGCCATCCTTAGTAAAATGTGCTTGATGGCAAGAAGAACTAATCCTGTTAGTATACAGTAGTACCAATCTGAGTATGTTTTATTGGATTAAACTGTCAGAGATATGGGCACAGAAATGTTGAGCCTTAATTAGATTTAGGTATGGCTGAGCACTGAGCTGCTTTGGTGTGGGGTTATTCTTTCACATCTGTGCAGAGCTAAAACTCTAAAACTTTTAAGATTCTAAGAAACTTCAGCACTAGCTAAGCCAGTCTCTTCAGAACTGTGGTGCTGCAGGAAGTTCCTGAGACTATCTTGGTTGCTTCTTGAACCAAATACAAATCAGCTTCTTAAAATTTTTTTCTCTTCTGTGGGAAAAACATATTTTTTATTTCTTCTACTCAGTGAGACAAACAGATGCTCTGCTTGTGTAAATGTTGGGAAGGTTTCTTTTGCTTTGTGTCTTCAGTGTTTCAACAAAAATTATTTGGAAATCAACGTTTCCTAGAGCCCTTTGTTAAATCTTTCAATGCTGTTATATGCAAATTATTTTTAAATTTATGCTGCAGTGTCTTCTCTGAACAGAAAATCTAGAAGAGTCATGATTAAAAAAAAAAAAACCACCACAAAACCAACAAAAAACCCAAACAAAAACCACAACCCAACAAAAGAACACAGGTATTCAGTAAGCATTTCCATATTTCACAGTAATTTTAAGCTTGTCATTCCCATTTTCTTTTCTTTGGGAAAACCAAGCCATCCTAGTAATGCTTCTTCTGAAATGGCCTTGCTTTCATGCCAGCTGGTACTGGGGCTTCACCAGTTCCCAGTCTTTCTCTGGAGAAAAAATATGGTGAGTGAGGACATGAGTCCAAGAACAGCAAAATGAAAGGTGAACTAAGGGCAGGCAAAGAGTAGAAAGGAATATTGGTTCTATTTTGGTAAAAATAGAGCTGCCTGTAAAAAAAAAAAAAAGCTGCCTGTAATTGCTTGCTTTCTTCTTCTTCCATTCACACTGATGTCTAGCTCAAGTGTTGGCTTCCTGGTTCTCCCATCTCTACTCCTGCACTTCCACTTGCACAGTTCATCTTCTGCCAAAACAATTTGCCTTGGTAGTTTCTACTTTCTTTTCCATGTGACTGCATTTTCAAGCTAGGTTTACCTAAAAGGACTCAAATCAGCAGCAAAAATGTAACCTAAAGACTTTGTCTAATATGGTGAGCTGCTGGCAAGGTCCCTGGCCCAAAGTTTTGGAGCAGTTTCTCCCTAAAGAAGGGCTATGACATCTCAGGCATGTTTATGCCATCTAGCTGAGGCAGTCCATGAAACCTCCACTTTCACGCTCCTCCATCAATTACATGCTTCAAAACCCAACAACCTTCAGAGGGTTTGCCAGTAAATAATTGACGTGCATTAACCTTTGTAAATCTGCTTTGAAAATTCAATAAAACTGCTGAAATGTTTCTGACACCTTCCAGAGCTCATCAGAGTTTGGTAGTGGTGTTGCTATGGTACCTATCAAGTAAAGTTATTGATGCCATTAGTGTCTGTCTTTTAAAAGTTATTTTATTCCACGGTAAAGAGCAGAATCCTGAAAGGACTTTTGGTAGTGTCCAAACAACTCTCTAAACTTCCTAAGCATTTCTCAGCATAGAAAATGCAGTAATATCTATAGAGGGCATTAGCTCCATTCTGTTTTAACACCAAGCAATATCTGGTGACTTATTTAAGTACACTGGGAGAGAAAGATTACTCTCAGTTGCTCCCATCTGCTCATTGAAAACTCCAAATGAAAGATCCTTTGATGCACAAAATAAATCTCTTCTGCCAGGCATCAGTCAGTGAGGGCTTAGTGCAAATAATTGAATGCAAATAACATAACACATTCCATGATAGTCTCAGATTTACTTTGCAGATTTGTAGCAGACAATCCTTTCTAAAACCTTGAAATATTTTTTTTTACATTAAAATACCTTACAATTCTCTGCTCACCTGTGGCTGTGTTGTCTTTGCTGTGTTTAACTATACAACTTTAGAATAAAAACAAAAGTGGAATTGAAAAGTTATGGCAAATAATGGCCTCAGGCTTGCCACCATTGTTAGCCATACATCTTATAGAGACTTCCTTTGGTTAGATGTGAGTTTTTTGTGCTGTCATGTTGGTGGGATAAGCATTCTTACAATACAAATTTACACAATTCTATTATTGCAACAATTTGAATTTGGGAGATGGTTGTTAGGATTAGCATAATTTCCAGCTGCTGCATAAAATACATTTTTTCGCATTTCTTAAGTGTGCATTAAAAGCTCAGTGAGGTTTTTAAGTGGGGAAAACATTTTGAAACAGTATTTTGAGTTGAATCCAATGTCCTTGGCTAGAAAGAGAGGAAAAGAGATCTTTCAAGTTTTCATTAAAATATGAGCTTGTCTATTTCTATGATGAATGAACAGCAAGTATGAGAAGCAAAAGACGAAAGCTGAAAGGAACCCCTAATATTACTGAGATGCTGCAGAGACAGTGCAAAGCTTGCCTAGCTCAGGCTTTATTCTCTGTCCCAAGAGATCATCAATACTGGCAGTATATCTTGTCCAACAGCAGGATGAGGAAGTGGAACAATTTCTTTCTCCCTGCACTGGCTCAAGGCCATCAGTAAACCTGGATCCTGCTTCCATGAGCGGCAAGAAGGGTGGACAGGGCTAAAAAGGAAGTGCATATCTGAGACTCCTAGATTTCAGTGTTGGTCTCTGCATGTGTAAAAAAAATACATCTTGCTAACATCTGCAGTTTTCACAGATTGGTTTGGGTTGGAAGAAACCTTAAAGGTCCTCTAATTCCATCCTCCCACCATGGACAGGGGCACATTCCACTAGTCCAGTTTGTCAAAGCCCCATCCAACCTCGATAACTTTTGGGAACTGCGCATCAATACTCCGGGTAACCAGCTCTGTGGGGGGATAGAATGTAAGAGAATAGAGATAGTGCAGAAGGCAATCTCATCCCTGAGGAGTTGCAGCTGTGCTAATTACCTAACATTACAAACAGGCCTGCCCTTAACAGGCCACAGCTGTGTCCAATAAGGATGAGTGCTATAAAAGAGTGGGTTAGCTGGTCAAGAAGAGAACTGGTGTATGTTGGTTGTGGTGTGGAGAAGAAGGAGTTAGTGCTGTGAGGAGATGCCCATGGAAAATCCCTGAGAAGGTATGGAGCTTTTGCAATAAGATGACAACCCGGTTCCAGGGTCTCGCTATCTTCATTGTGAATAATTTCTTCCTAATACTAGTCGAAAGACACACTTATTCAATATAAAGCTGTTACCCCTTGTCTATTACTATATGCCTGTGTAAAAGTCTTGCTGAAATCCAAATTTGCCACAATTATCTGAAGATGCTGCACAGAGACCACTGTTTCACTCTGCTGGCAAGGTAAAGACACTCTGTGCCCTTGTTCTCTGTATTTTTGCTATGGAGTTTGTCGAGATTGGTTGTATGATGAAGTAGGGCAGAAAAGGCTCAATTTTAAGACCAACCCATTCACAATCTAACAACCGGGTTCTTAAAGCCTTGACAAACACACTGGGTGCCATTTGAAATTATCGAATCATAGAATGGTTTGAGAAGGACTTCTAACTCATCTACTCCAACCTCCCCACCACAGGCAGGAGTGTCTCCAACTTGAACACATTGCTCAGCGACCCATCCAACCTGACCTTGAATGTTTCCAGGCAAGTGGTACCTGTCTGGGCAAACCAATCCAGTGTTTCTTCACTCTCATTGTAAAACACTTCTTCCTTGTGGTCTAAATCAACCCTTTTTTAGTTTAAAACTATTGCCCCTTGTCCTATTGCTAAAGGCCCTCCTAAAACATCTGCCCCATCTTTCTTAAAGTACCCCCTTTAGGTACTGGAAGGTCACAGCACAGTCCCCCTGAAGCATTTTATTTACCAGGCTGAACCACCCCAATTTTCTCAGTCTGTCCTTTGTAGGAGAGGTGTTTCAGCTCCAGCAAGTCCATGTCTTTCCTGTGCTGAGATTTCTCTTATCCCATATTAACTATACTCATTTTTCACTGCTTTTATGGCCATTTTAGACATATTTATTGGGCTAAACTCACCTCTCATCTACTTCAATCAATTTTTTTTTTTTCAAACTCTCTTAGTAAGCCTTAATACTTTTCTTATTTGGGAAGTGGAACTTGCCTTTAGGGACTAAAAAGCTCCCAGTCCTAGTGATGTTGAACACCACACATGTTACAGTGGGGTTTCAAAATGATTCCATTGTGGCTGAACTTCTGCATAGCTGAAAATGGAATTCTACTTCTTTGAAAAATGTCAGAAAGGAAAACTTGGGGGGGAGGAGTAATCCAGCTGCTTAGATCAGTGGTGTGGTTAATATGTCTTTGCAGAGGCTATTTTTGTTTATAAGTATTCAGGAGCATATCAAATAAGATAGAGGAAGGTAAAGGGAGAATGCAATGTGTAATGTTTTCACAGTTGATTAGCTGGTTATTCTTGGTGCTTATTGGGGGTTTCCTCAACAACAGACCTCACATCAAGGTCATGGTGTCACAGTCATCAGTACAGTAATGAGCCTGTTGAGTACTCTTAAATGATAGGGGAAGGGAAAGAGGCTAAGGGAGCTTTCTTCTTGAAGCAGTGATTTCTTAAACAAAATACCACATAATAGGGAGAACTGATTGAATTTAGCCAACTGTTATGTCACCATAGCAACCATACATATTAAGCTACACATAGAAAATTATTTTTATTTCTCAGGGATTAAAATGCTGTTTGTCTTTCTGGGGTGGGGGGGAGGGCAGGGGGGAGATGATGTGGCAGATATGCCAGATATGCTAGAATCTTGTATTTGAGGGAAGAAATAGTTTTGTTTAAAATATTGTGATGAGTGGAAAAGATGTGGATGCTTTGTGCACTGCATTGGCAGATTTTCCTATGTGGTCTTCTCTTACCTTCAACGGGAGGATCAAAAAAGCAAAACAATTGCATACTGCCTAAGCAGGAAAAAAAGTTTTGACAGTTATTATTGTTTATTTTTAACCTTTTGCACTTAGAACTTATGGACCTAAAAATGTGATCAGCTAGGTCAGACTCTTTCTGTTGGCTTACTGTCTTTTCTTTGGTTAGGTCAAAAAGCCACAGCTAAACTATTCTTTTAATGATGTGGTATGTAAACAGAATAAAAATTTTGCTGATATTTAAAACATGTCAACTTCTGCAGTGGGTTGTATTAACAGTTAGAAAACGACCCAGTAGGTTAATCCAATGGAAGTATCTTACCCAATTTGATGCCTTTGTTGAGGAAACTGCCCTAAAAACTGGGTAACAATAAACTGTTGGCCTGGTATCAGTATGAGACAATTTGACATGCCCATTAATTGAGTGGTTTTATATGACAAATGTTTCTAATGATGGCAGCAAACTGTGGTTTCTTACAGTATTTTAATGTTTTACCATGCACATAAAATTATTTCTATACTAGCAAAAATCCCTCTCAATCAGCTGTACTTGACTTATAGTGAGCAAGCTCTTACCAATTACTTTTGGAAAGAAGAAGGAATCCTTTATAGCTAAGAGGTGTATTTGTATATGGACTGTACTGCATTCAGAGAGGACAAATGTTCCTTTTTCTCTCCTCTAAGCAGGTTGTCACTGGGCTTTCTAGGCAGGATTTGTTCAAAACAAAGTGAGAGAATAACTTTATAGTGGAGACAGGCAAAAGGCTGTTCAGAAAAGCACAGTGGTGCTTTCAGGGGTCCTGCAGGATCCCCTGGAGGTGCAAAAACTTTCTGCGAGCACTGAGCAAAACAGAGCAGTGCTGGGGTCAGGGAGATAACAGGGCTCTGCTGCTGCAGTGCTGCACCTTTTGCTAACAAATTCTTCCTCACAGCAGCATCACAATTGATGCTGTCCTTCTGCACCAAGTTTGGTGGGAGTACAGAGAGGAGCACTGCCGCATGGCACACAGCCTGCATGACCATGTTAGCCAGAGAAACAAAAACAGCTTTGGAATGACAATTGCTCTGTCCTTTTGGGAAATGGAACATGATACAGAGAGCTAGGGGTCCCAAAGTCCAAGCATGTCCATAAATGTCTCTTTACTTTAACATCTTCATTAATAAAACATTAATACTAATAACAGGCTTCATCAGTGGGTCACAGAGAAAAAACAATGCCTGAAGCTTTGTATCTTCTTTCAAACTGTTGCCCCTGTCTCTGAATGATGGATTAGCTGCTGAACAGCTCTGTCAGTGCTACCTAGCAGTGAACTGATGATACCACTTTCCCACAATTAATTCAAGTGTTACAGCTAGGCTGACCTGGCTAATTAACGTGAAATAGCATTCAAATTACCACAAGTATATTATCTGCCTCTTTATTGTTTTTAATTTGCTGACAGCAAAATCACTGAAAACAGAGATCTTGGAGAGATAGTTTAAAGAGCCCTATTACTCTGGAGAAGGGAATTGTGGTGGGGCTGCCTTTGGCCAGCTGCAGCTCTTGTAGCTGTACTGAGTCAAAGCTGGCCTATTTTAGATCCCCTTCAGGAGCATTTTTGCTTCCCTGAAGGTCTGACGTCAAGTGTTATTAATAGCTAAATTGCCTAGCATCTTATAAAAACTGTATATTTCCATGGAGTTCATTCTTTTGCTACTGGTTTTCCACATAGGGAGCTATAGGATAGGGCTTGGGGATGCGGCTGTGGAGAAAATGGTGGATGAGGCAGCAGGAAACATGCTGGAGAAATATAGCCCCTATATTCACAACATTTGTGGCAATTCACTGTTTCTGGAAATGCATAAGGTTTGTTTTTTTAACTGAGCTTTGAGTATTGTAGTATCTGTGCTGGTGCTAGAGAAGATAGCTCCCATTGTTTTGAACATCTGGAGATGTGCACAGGGATGAACACAGCTTCCCCTCCTCCATTATCCACACACATGCACCCTTAACTGCATAGAGCTAATCACCATGATATGCAAACCTGTGCAATACCTGTGCAAACCGTGGTATTCAGAAGATTTTGTGTTAACTGTTTAAATGTTAGTCATTGAAGGCAGCACCTGCACCCATGAAACAAGGTGAGAGACAATCTGTGGGCAAATTCTCACGTGTGATTTCTTGCTCTCATCCATTTGTGTGGAATTTTGCTGTGAATTTCTGATAATTTTTATTGTCAATTAAAAAAGCACACAGAAGACATTATAATTTAATAAATGCTTTTCACAAAATATGCAAAGCAATAGGAAATTTTAGCAAGACATGCAAAGTTCTTGAATGAAAAGAAGCAGCTGTTTTGAAGATGGGGATCTGGATTGCTTTTGATTGTAGTTTTTCCATTACATCCCTAAAATCTTCCAGCTGCTTTCCAAATAGCACCAAAATGATCAATCCACTTAATTGCTAACTGCTTATAAATTGCTAATGTTTAACTGGATCAACAGTTTCCCAGTTGCTGTTTGTTTCCACAGCACACCAAACACTATGTGATACCAAACTCTACAGACCATCAAAATGGAGAAAGCACCAGTGAGAGTAAACCCTGTAATACACAAACAATTGCTCTGTGATGCAGTGTTTGCTATTTGTTTCATGTCATTCCTGGAAAAAACCATAAGCTATTGCTGTTACTGGGTGTTCCACCTGTCCCTCATTCATTGCTAACATACAGTAGTAGATATTTTTCCCCACTGACTCTCTTCCTGTGGATGCATAAAAAACCCAATTTGGGGGTATTTTTTCATCCTTCCTTACTTCAGATAAAACACATTATTATGGGAATAGAAGAGTTGCTTTTATCTACAGTTTCAATACTATCTTAGGTCAGTATCAATATGTTGCATTGTGCTAACACAAGAATATTGAATTTTCTAGAATTTTTGTATTGCCACACAATTGATTTGATACTTTTCCTTATTCAAGAGAGAGATTTTATGCTGGTATTAATTTGTTTGATGTTTGGGTTACGTTTTTTTTTCCTTTTGCTCCTTTTTAACATTTGTTAAGGAGAATGATAAAGGAGATGCCCAGGAGGACAGCTTTTGATTTTGTTTTTTTTTTCCTTCTCATTTTGTCTGGACTAATCACTGTATGAATAAGGGTGATTTGCTTGTTCACTGTTAGGCCTTGAATAATGAAACTGTCTTAAAAAGAGTGTTTTCTTTTAAAAGATGATGGCTTTTGCAATAGCAGCAGAAAGGCCTATCGTGAACAGTAAAAGTGTTTAGGTCTTCAGCACTATGATGGTGACCACAGCAATCAACAATCAGCACATCTCAGCTCCAAAGCTGGGTTTTTCAAGGCTGGCTGCTGATCTCTCCCTTTCTGATGTCCCTTTGAGACACCTACGTGTCCTTGCCAGGTGACAGTGGTTGTGTGAGCTGTGTGCAGGGGACTCTCAGGCACAGGGTTTCTGTTCTCCCTGTGGCTCCCTTACAGCAAACGCTTGTAAATGGCTTTGACTGCTCTGCAATCTGTTTCCCCAAACCTTTTTGCTTCATGACCTTACACTTACCTTGTAGAAAATCAAAATGGGAGGACAGCTTATGTAGTAGCAGTGTGTGAGTGTTGTTTTATTCATATCTGCTGCAGCCATCACTAAGTGCCTACAAGGCACATTATCTTTGAGGAAGCCAGAGCCCCTGCTCCTGGTATGTTCTTTTGTACAGTCCCCGTTGGGAGCTCTGACCAGCAATGTTTTTTCCCCAAATGCTGCTCTGCTATAACCAATGCAAAGATAACTCATCTTGTGGTGGTCCTAAAAACCTTGCATATAAAGGTTAAGGGAGTAGAGATTGCTCAGCCTGGAAAAGAGAAGGCTTCAGGGTTACCTAGTCACAGCCTTCCAGTACCTGAAGGGGGCCTACAAGAAAGATGGAGAGAGACTTTTTACAAGGGTGCATAGTGATAAGACAAGAGGGAATGACTTCAAACAAAGAGCAGGCCTTGATTAGATATTAGAATAAAAATTCATTACTCTGAGGGTACTGAGGCACTGGAACAAGTTGCCCAGAGAAGCTGTGGATGCCTCATCCCTGGAAATATTCAAGGTCAGGTTGGATGGAGGTCTGAGCAATCTGGTCTGGAGAAAGCTGTCCTTGACTGTGGCAGGGGGGTTGGAACTGGATGATCTTTAAGATCTCTTCTGACCCAAACCATTCCGTGATTTATATAACTCACTAACAGCCAATGAGCAAATGCATGGCAAAAATTTCCTGCTTGTTGCAAGGGCTGCCCACCCTTTGCCTGCTTCTGTGTGCAGGGGGCTGTGAATGTTTGCAGGACTTCCTTGTGGGTCTTTCCAAAAAGGTGTTGGATTTGGGGGCCAGGAATGGTCCAATTTCTTGGCACCTGCCATCACCCCTGCAGTGAGAAGCATCCCTGGGGAAGGTTCCTCTAGCCTGCAACACAGCTGTCTGGCACAAACAGACCATCTCATCTTGACTCTTATCTCAAGTGCCTTCTAACAGTACTTAGCATGCCTGCTGTGCTCCCTATTTCACAACAGGCTGGTTTCACTAGTCTGTAAGTGCGTTGCAGCTGATCTCAGGCAGGCTTCACTATGGGTGGTGAGAAACCACCACCTGTGATGGTTCTTGTTTGGCTCAGGAGGACCCACCTTCCTTGGAAAGATGTCTCCTCCCCCCACATCAAACATGTCCATGAGACCTTGCACCAGCTACACCAGTTTGCAAATAACCTGCTGCACTGGTTAAAGAGAGATGTGCACCTTGCTTGTCCCTTTCCTAGGCAACACCAACCTGTATTAAAAAAAATTATATCGTGGAATTATATCTTTCATATTCACAGAGATCAGGCAGTGTCATGAGAGCTGTTTTTGGGCAGCAGTCAGGGAGAAGCACAGCACTTCTGACCTGTTCAAGAGCATTTTTGTAGAATGTTAAATTTCTAACTATTTTTCTCTGCATGTCATATTTCTCCACCCACTCTCCCTTGCTTAGAGGTGTTTAAAAATGTTTGGAATGGAAACACATGAAAAATATTTAATCACAGCAACAGCCTTGTATAGAGTGTTCTGTTTAGCAAAAAGTCTGTGTAATCTGCATGTCTGCAACCACTTGGAGACATTACACGAGCTGTTATCTCTAATCACTCAAAGATGTTTTATGCTCTGGGAACAACAATGACAGCCTTTCCTGGACCAGTACAACATTGTTCTTGCCACTGACACCATCTCTTGGAGTAGCAAGAGAAACATTGCTGTGATCTGGTGGATGTTGGTTTTAACAGCAATCAGCATGCGGCTGTTTTCACAATTGTTTAAAAATCATATTCAGAGTGTCTGAAAAAACTGGAGCAGAAATCAGTGTGATCCAATTTAGAATGCATAGCACCATTGGTGTACTAATTATAATTTTGCCACAAGCAATTGTCACAGTCATAAAACTGCCAGTTTTTGGTGGTGGGCAGCTTTCTATTTCACAGGCATCTGGTAGAATCAGCAGAGAACGATTAGCTTGCCAGACTGCTGGCTGTGTGCAAGAACAAAAAAATCTCAATGTTGAGGTAGGCTGGAGAAACAAGTGAATTTTGTAGCAGAGATGGTGGGCTAAAGCACTGAAGAATGTATTATCGTGTGGTATTTAACAAATAGGGCTGTGAATGCGTCATGTCAATTCTTACAAAGCTTAGCATTGCTCTCAAGCTATTCTGCACCCTTCAGTACACAAATAGTTCTGATATTTTTATACCTAAAAATACCTGAGGTCCTTGTGTATCGGGGAGGTAAGCTAGATTTGCCATCAGTTTCAAGTATCAGAGAACGCACTGTTGCACTCTTTTAGGTCAAGACTAAGGGCCGATACATAACTTCCACTTTGCTTTGTTCCAAAGATGGAGATACACCTCTCATAAGTCAGACACTTACCCAAAGTCAGTTGGACATTTTTCAATGACATTTTCCAATGACACAGACTTGCACCCAGAAAATTCTGTCTTGAAGCAGGCACAATGTGAGAGCATCATTCTTTCATTGCAGAGCTTTCCAGCCCAATTTCAGGATTTCATTTCAATAACACGGCAAATTTTATTTCAACTTTATCTGAAAACATGCAGAAAGGAAAAATACTTTGTCTGAGCCTTTCATAGGGTTTCAAAGGATTTAAATTCATGAAGGATAATTGGGTTTTTTTCCTTGAACATGGACCAGAATTCTATTCCAAAATCTGTCCATATACCAGTCGGATGTTGCCATCAGGTGCAGTAAGGGCAAAGCCCTCCCTTTCCCCCTCACTGCTGCTGCCTGAAGAGCCATGGGAAGCCTCTCTGGAAGGCAGCAGCTCTGTTGTCACCTCATTATTTACCTGTGCAACAGACTGCTTCTGCCCCTTGGATAGGGAGGCAGACCTGGAGTGTGCCATACGCTTTCTTTTCCCTTGATGCATGATGGCGGTTTCTGTATTATAATAAATGAACTGTATCAAAATTTATAACATTTTACATGAAGAAGTTGCAATTGATTTTAGGAGATAAAATTTATGTGGAGCAAGTGGTGTTTTATCCCACTGAGTGCTCCTTGTCTCAGGGAAGGTTTGATGTTTTAATTCTGTTGCCTACTGCACACATGTTGTTTATGGAAGGGAATCTTTTCAGTGACTGAATTGTGAGTGTTGATTGGTTCTCTGTATCAAATGGGTCAAACGCTTCCCTCAAAGCAAAATTTTGATTGAATGCAATTTACCTACCTAAACATTCATAAAAGAGGAAGTCTCAAAGTATCTCCAGGAAAGAGCTCGGTTGTTTCTGTCATCCATAGTTCAATGCTTAGCTGAGATTGGAATAAAGAACAATCAGCTAAATGAGAAAATTATTAGAGGGCAGACTAGGCGTGCTCTTTTTCAGAGAGAAAATGAAGATCGAAGCACAGGTTTGTGATATCTTTTTTTCACTGTTATGCTTGGTTACATGTTCAAGCTAGCAGAGATAGTAATTGTGAAATGATAATCTAAGAAATAGTAGTAGCTGTAAAAGCATAACTTTGCTGGAACTTCCTGTTTCTTACTTTTTCTGGGGGTCAGAGCCCCATGCAATTGTGTTTGTAGGTCCTTCACTGAGCTCTTCCAAATCTAACATAGCTTTCCTCTGTTTTAAGTACATTAAAACTCTATCTACTCTTTATTTTATAATAGTAAACTAAATTGGATATTCACAGCAAGGTTAATAATGAGATGACTGATGGTAGGAGGACTTTAATTTGTGTTGTTTGGCATGGTAACATGATTTTTTAAACCTCCAGAAACTGAAATGCTGCTTCTTTGCTTTCATATGCTAGTGCACGTGATTTTTTTGTCTAAAATAGTGGCTATGAATAAAGAGGCTCACAAAAGGACTCATGAAACAACTAATGTGAAAAAGAACATGTCTTGGAAAATCACATTTAAGTTTTTTTAATATGAAATGGTAGCACTGGATTACAGTAGATAAATTTCAGCAATATTTGTGTTTGCTAGCTATCATGTGCTTAAAAATAAGTATCTTCCCAAAATAGCTACTAGGTTTGCATATCAAACCTAGTTAAAAAGTATTTTTCAGACATGGATTGTTATTTTAAATTTTAAAAAAATGTATTTCTTCTTCTGTAGTTACAGAAATGAAAACAACTTACCCTTGAGTATTCTAATATTTTTATAATGATTTAATATTTTGTAGGTAACCCAGTTAATGTGTTAAGTCTTTGAACATTGCAAGTAATATTATATATGCCAGAAGAAACATTGGGGCATCCTTCCACCCCTTTCTCCCTTCCCTCATCCCATCTTTTGTGCTCATTCCTAGACAAAAACTGGAGAAGGAACGAGGCTCTCTGTGTTGGCATTGTGAATTGCAGCACAGCTACAAAAAATCTCTTGTCCTTTAAACGACTGCTCCGAGTAGCGGACGGAAGCAGGGCTTGCTTTGAGCTAGGAACAGGCAGCGAGAGCAGAAAATAATGACAGAGGGCACAGATACCCTGCTCAAGGCAGCGCTTGTCCTGCCCATATGCCCTCTAACAGGCAACAAATTGTTTTGTGTGGAAAACACTGGCTACTCTTTCTGCATCATTTGCTCGGTGTAAGAGAGAAGATGTAAAGAATAATGTGGTGTGGGGGAAGGGAGGAAAGGTCTCTGCAGAGCAGTTTCCAGCATGCTGTCATAGAGGGGGAAAGGAAAAATGTTTTGGGAAAGCATTACTGCAGCTGAAAATGTATATTCTGAAAGACTGGAGTCTCGCTGTAGGACGTAGTTATTTTTCCTCCAGTCTTGCACATCTTTAGTATATGTTGTCTCCTATTAATTCCACTTCTACAGGAATATAATAGCCATGTCCTTCTGCCACTTGGGTCAAGACTGACCCCAAAATTTTTGATCAAGTAGAGTATTGAAAAAGGAAGAAGGGTTTGTATGGAGAGGCAGCACCTTTTCCTTAGACTTACTGATAGAGCTGGAGCAGAGGAAATATGAGAGCCTTTGTCTCAGAGTAACTTTATCAGTTTCTGAAGGAACAGTGGCTGCAAGCTTGCCTTATTTGTTTACAGTTACTTTATTTCCTTTCCATTAATATCTTAGACTATAATGCTGCAAGATTACTGCTACATATTAAAAAGAATACATAATATAAAGAAAATATATTTTAAAGTCATATTAACTTCAGAATTTCAATTAATACTTGATGATAATCTGTCCTTTTTTCATGCCCCTTGTGGAACCAGCTTGAAAAGGAACATGGTTGCTGAAGAGAATAAACCCAGCTATGCAGAAAGTCAGCAGTGCCTCAGGTCCTGTTCATGTCTCTGGACTGACTCTCTTATCTTACCTGATGTAACCACCCATTATTTTGTGATGTCTTTTAGTCACATGTGTGAAGAAATATCTTATTGCACACAGGTAATTTAATAATGTTAATCACAAAAATACTGTGTTAAATAGTTTTTAAAAGGTCAACTCAAAGTAAGTTTTTCCTCATGGGTCCTCTGTCAGGAACAGTGAGAGAGATTTCAGGTAGAATAAATTTTCAAAACCTTGATCATTACAAGACTTCAGATTTTATCTTTAGAGAAAACTATGATAATGTGTTTGCCCTGTGGGAGCATGAAGCAAGAGAAATCCATGGGATTTCCTTTTATTTTGTAAATACCCTTGGAGGAGCCAAATCATGGCCTTTTTCAGACATGGAGTCCTTAGTCTTAGTATTTAAATAAGGAAAGTTGGAAACACCAGAGTGACTAGATTTATACACAAGGACAACAAAGCTTTTTATCATTATGAAGTTGTTGATGCTAGCTGATATGAGATCATAGGAATTTCAGAAGAGCACTGCCAAACTGAGAGGCTGAGAAAGTTAAGTATACTGATCTGGGGAAAGTGTATTTGGGACCTCAGGCACTTCCTGAGAAGTTGAGTTCTAATCGTTCAGAGACAAATAACAAGATACCATCAGAAGAAAATTGAGGATGTTGTCATGCACAAAGCCTCTCAATAGGAGTGTTGAAAGAATTACGTAGAATTTTTAAACACTTTCTTATTTGAAGTGGATTTCTCTAACTGGATTTCTATAACCACTATAAAAGAAAGTGCTACTGGGCAGCCTTTATTTTGAGTTACTGCCTTCCTGGGCAAATGAGGAGTTTATCCATGAAAGTTAGAGCATTGAGTTGCTGGGACCAAAAGTTTAGCTGGATTCAATCAAAAGCATGCAATCTTTATAAACAGGTCCCATCACACCTTATATAACTTAGTTAACTCATTATATAGAAATTTGAAGTTACACAAAAAGGACAGGGAAATAATAGAAGCTGTAGAAAGTTTACACATTTTATCCTAATAAAAAACCTTTGAAGCATGCACCAAAAAAAATTTAGATTAAGTGACCACTGGGAGAAAGACAAAAAAAAGCCCCTCTGGTCTTCTGCAATTGCTCTGCTGGGACACGGTGGGGTGCTTTTGGGGAGGTCCACAGTGTTTCAATTCAATGCTACCTACACATCTCTGCAGTTTACCGTAGATTCACATTTCTGAAGTTTACTGCTCTGCTGACTTCGTGGATTGAGACATGAAGGTTAAAAATTTTATAGAGGACATTTTTTTTTGTGACACTGTTTCCTACATTTCAGTGACTTGAGGATAACTGAATGAGGACGCAAGGGAAATTACCTTAACTTTGGGTTAAAAAATTATTGAAGAGGTGTTTAACCATGGACTCCAAGGTCAGAAAGTACCAGGACAAAGATTTTAGTTGGATTCAATGAAAAAATACTGTGCAGAATTTGGACCTTTGCAGACATAGTGACATCTTCAGAAGTGTTTTCAATCCAGGGGCAGACACCTATGAAATACTTAGCATGCATTTTCTATTTTTAAATTTTTTTAATTAAGATGCATTGTGAAAATGTTGTTTGGGATTTAGTTTTGGCGGGGGGGGGGGTTAATATATTTGTACTTTACATTGATTTCTTAATCACATAAGCAAATCCTTCCTTGGTGACATGGTGTGTTTCCACATCTTATGATAAACTTATTATGGATGAAAATACATACAGCAAATTATTTGTTTAGGAGATCTCTTTTTTTTCCGAAATTGACAAGAAACTTGTAACTGGGAAAGAGTCTATCTTCAGTAAAATATTTACAAAACTCCTCTAGCTGATTAGTCTAATTTACAAGCAATGGACCATGCCCTGTGGTGGAAATTATTATTTCTGCTATCGATAATGGAAATATTTCCTTCTTCATTCACCACAATGTGATTTGGTGGTGGTGTCTAAATCAGCCATTTTTCAACATTCTTTGTCATTCAGAACTTGAAAAATTCAGGAGTTTTGGAGAGTCAGTCTTCTAAAATTTGTAAGTCAGCAATTTATCTTCACTGATTTTTATTTTTTTTTTTTTTGGCAAGCCTTCCACTCTGTGTCTTTTTAAGATGAACCCCTAGAAACTTATTTTAAAATATACTTATTTGATAGTTTTTGTCTCCCAGCCTGTCTTCCAATGCTTCTTACCTTTATCATAGGTATGTCCTTGACTTGTAAGCACTGTCTTTCTTAAAATGAGCTTCTTGGAGTCTCTTGAGAGAATGTCCTCTCTACTGGATGGTTCCTTCTCTTCTCTGGAAGAGAAGGATGAAAGCTTTGGAAGATATTACATAAGTCTTTAGGAGTAAATGATTTTCAGTGCTGCTTCATGGAGCTGTATAAAATTTTGCTGGTGTGCAAAAAAAGAAAGTGATCTTTCTCCCCCCACCCCCATCTGTAGATAAAACCAGAACATTCTTATTTTCTTGTTTTAAAATTATTTGATCAAATTTTAAAACATATTTCAATGCAATGGAGCACTTGCTCTATTTCTCATGCTGCCCTCAACTACCAACTTTTTCATCCAACAGGAATTTCAGATGTCTAAAATACTTGGTTTTGGCGATAGGCGTAGGCTTAAGATGACTATCTGACCTCTTGGGGTAGGAGCTCTGCCTACTTTTTTTCCCTCCATGGTTGTTTTAAGCAGAAACCATTAATTCTAAAATAAGTTTTAAAAGGCCATAAGTACCATCAAGGAAATATGCCATCATCATCTTGAAAGGACATTCCAGAATTGTTAAAGAATTGTTAAAACACATAAATGAATTATGATATACTTGCCACATGGTTTTTTTGTTTTTTTTTTTCATGTGCTCCTCACTGAGTGGCACAGCAATCATGAGCATTGCAGGAGCAGCAGAGCAGTGGTGCCAGCTGAATACTCTGCTAAGGGAGCGCTGCCCAAAGCTCTGTCCCTAAACCCGCATTGCCCGTGGAGCCCAGTGCTGCGCTACGCGGGATTACCAAGCCTTGCTAAGTTTAAAGTACAGTAATCCTCTTCCCTGCAGTAACACGTGTAGGTTCTTTATAACAGCTTAGATGGTAATTAGTGGGGGATTTCGGATTCATTGACTGGATACAAATATAGCACAGGGGAGGGAAATACCTAGGCAGCAGTTCTCAAACTCGGGGTCACTAATGCACTAAGGGTTCCAGTATTTATGGGGATGGGCATGAGCCAGCAGAATTTTGCAGAGGGGTGAGTGTTACTAGCGTTTTGGGATTGCAAACAGAGCTATAGCATCTTTATCAGAAACATACAAAGACTGTCTTGGCTGGTAGAAGTTCCTAGTTCTGTGTTTTCTCCAGCATTTTATAACCAGAGGTGTAAATCCTTCAGGGCTGACACTCCAGCTGGCTGTGTCAGGGGCTACTGTTCTGCTTTTGAAGTGTTTGGAAAATGTGGTTGCTCAATCAGCTTTATTGGTTTAGGGGGTTTTGCTATGAGAGCAGGCCTTGGGGTGAGGTGAGAAAAAACGAAGGGAACTGACCTTGTTTTACCTGCAGGGACATTATCATTGCAGTTAAGGCAAAGTAAAAGATTTTACAAATTTTAATATTCAGCAGATCAATGCAGCCACCAAATGAATTTTACTGTAAATGCATTGGCTCTTTATGCTTACAAATTGTCTGTGTTTTAACTCTTGGATTGGTAATAGTGAAATACTGCCAGCTAGCAAAGCTGAGTAAAAAGAGAATTTGCTGCTTCAAGGTTTAAGGGAGTAATAAAAATCCTTTAAACTTTTTTAGTACTTGGGAGAAATTTTTATTTAGATAAGAACAAGATTCATATCAGCTCAAAATGCAAACTCAGATCCTAGAAATGCAAGCTGAACTTGCATAATTAAGACTTAAAATCCCTTAGTTCAGCTATTAGTATGCATATTGGTTGTTGCATGCTTAATTTCTTGACAGAAGAGCAAGGGATTAGAGTATGCAGCCCTAGGTGAGAGCTGGTTTTGAAACACTCATTTGAATTAAAAATACAAGAAAACAACAGATGTCAAAAAATTTATCTGAACTGGCGTTTTTGTTTTTATGTTTTTGAGCATCAATAAGGGCTTGATTTTTTGATCCTCATTTTACTTCTAGGGAGCTTATAGGTTTGTTTACCGATAATGGGCTTTGCCAACTCTTTTTAAACATTTAGTAAATGCCTTAATAAATAATAATTTGTTAAACTTATGAAAATATTAATTCTCTATACCTCCTACAAAATATTAATCAAGCTACAAAACCTCACCTATGTTTTATTTAGTATATTGAACAGTTTGCAATTAAAATTAATTCTATTTTTTCATCAAAATTTTTATTTTTATGAACATTGCATATCTCATCTTGTTAAATCATTGCATGAGTTTCTCCCTCTCTTTCCATTTCAAAGAGCTGAATAAACAGTCCTCCTGCTTAAGCTGCTTTTGAACTTTGAAATTTCATGGGGTTTATGGCAATATCTTCTCCTGTGCCAACAGTGGCTTCTCCAACTTGAGTAGCATCCCTGAAAAAGTGCACCAAAGAAATATTTCAGTACATTTGAAACTGAAAGCAAAAGGCTGTTGGTTAAGCCTATGGGTTCATCTGCTAAGATGAAGATATTGTATGTGTGGGCAGAAAAACACACATGGAAACTTCAGTTTTATGGAGGCAGGGGTCAGCATTCAGGCACCCCTGCAAATGGGGAAGTGCCAAATTTTGACCCATCCCTTTGCAAGGGAGATTTGATTGTCAGGGCTGAAGGCTGGGGTTTGGGCTGGGGCTCCGAGCCCAGGTAGCAGCAGGAGCAGGGCAGCAGCTTCCTCTTGTGGAAGAGCTTTTGTGTGAGCTTGGCCTGATGTCAGCCCCAGGGGTGCAGGTGGACCTGCTCAGGTAGGGGTGAAAGTGATGCCACCTCCCAGTTCTTCACTGCAGAAAGCATGTGAGCAGCTGTTTCTCCTCTCTTCCCTAAGACACACGTAAACACTATGCAAGCCACCCACAGAATCATGCAGAAAAGCACATCTCAGGTTGGTCTTTTTTCCATGTTGACTCTATGTCATAGAGCAAATGTGCAACATTAAATACTTTCTTTTTCAAGAAAAAAGCAAAATCTGTAGCTCTTTGGTCAAAAGATGCATCTGAGCCTTGATCTACTTCTACTTTATTATTCAGTTTTCATTTCATTCATACATTATTATGTATTTTTAAAACCCAATTTTGCAGATAATTTCAAAACATATAAAGTGACATTTTTAGGTCACGAATTAGTTATGGAATATTTTGACCTAGTTCTATAGATGAACCCAGAAATTTGAAGGGAAAATAAATGTTGACTTCAATGAATTTTATTACTATCTATTTTGGAAGACACCCTTTCTCTTTATCTGAGAATTTTATCAAATCTGTATATAATATTAACAGGGAAGAAAAGTATAAAATAAAATCCTGTTTTCTCAAACTTTGCAGGAGAAAAATATTTGAGTGCAAGGTGTCACCAGAATGCTGATACCTCCTCTAACCTCTGTTACTGTTTTGCTCTTGTGTCTGTGCCCCCACTCACTAGGTACACAGAGCCTGTGACTTCTTGGGGATTTATTTCTTGGGACCAGAAGGCACACCAGTCTGTTGCACTTACAAGACATAATGGTATTTTTTCATCCTTGATGAAATTTATAGCATTTCTTGTTGAAAATACTCGCTTTACATCCTGACTGCTGTGCTTCTCCTGTGATCACTTTGCTTGCTTTAATCACAATTAGGCACTATTTTTTTTTCTCACTGCCTTGTTTTCAATTGATTCTCTTAATTAATGCATCCAAGCTAGTAAGCAAATAGAGAGGAGCAGAGAAAACTGTGGGGTAGTTATTTCTTTTGTTGATGTGCTGTTCTATTGTTTTCAGTTCCATGTAACTCTGGCTCAGATAATCTTTTTTCTTACTCCACATGACTCACAGGCTAAACCGAGCAGATGGGGGAGTGATTTCAGACAGTGACCTCATTTCTGCAAATACTACTTCTCAAAAAGAGACAGCAATCAACCTGTGTCTTACAAGAAGAAAAAGGTTGCCTTTTTTTTTTTCTTTTCCTTTGACTGCATTATAGACATGAACAATTTTGAAAAGATGAAAGGGCAAAGGGGTAAAACTGTGAGCTTCCAGCACTAGCAGTGTG
The DNA here is from genome assembly GCF_027579445.1 of Ammospiza nelsoni. Taxonomy (NCBI): domain Eukaryota; kingdom Metazoa; phylum Chordata; class Aves; order Passeriformes; family Passerellidae; genus Ammospiza; species Ammospiza nelsoni. Next base: position 104,311,916 of record NC_080633.1, read on the forward strand.
TTCTGCTGTTCTGAGCCTTGTCAAAGACGCAAAGAGCACTGTCAAACCTTTGGGTTCAGTTACCTTGAAATCTTCTCTCACGCTATACTTTTAGTTCCCCTCTGTGCACAAAGTATTCAAAAGATTATTTTATTCCTGAAACAGTTTTACATTTCAACATATTAAATAGGAGATTGTCAACTTATCTTGGTATCTGGAGTTAATCAGGAATTGGTTGTGATGTTCAGGTCATTGATGCCAACACTATTGCTGCAGAAAAATACCCATAATAATGGCTAGGAATTTCTATCAAAAAGTAAAAGTTCTCAGAAAAAAATCAGTATCTGCCATGAACAATGGCGCTCATTTTTTCCTGTGGTCTTTATTGCTGTGACTAGTCCAAGAGAAAACACAGCCGGCTGAAACCTGTAGGTTAGAAATTTCCATAATGCTGGAAACAGCTGACAATTTTCTTCTTCTGTAAATGCTCAGCAGTACATACATACTGAGCAATGAGCTGTCTTGAAATGATAGAGCAAAATAGAAAACTGTAAGAGGAAACTGAGAATGCAATTTCAGTAGCACCCTGGGTTGGTATTGATCTTCTCTCTAATAGTATTTGCATCATTAAGTGGACAGCTTTCCTGTCTTACTTTGATTATTACTTTGACTGCTAGGAATACTGCCTTAAAGCCCACAATATTGTTGTATTCAAGTTTTATAAAAGAATCATCCTTTACAAAAGAGGAATATTAATGCACTCAGAACATATCTTCAGAGTGAGGACATCCTGAAGCTTAAGAAAAGAAGCAAATAAATGCTAATTTAAATCAATAATAACTAATATTAAATTTCAGTATATTAAACAAATTTTTTGAGTTTTGGAAAGTGTACAACATCATACATCTAGGGCATCATCAATATGACTAAGCTTTAATAGAAAGAAGCTAATAACTTGAATTTATTTAATTTCTCTCCATACCATTACCAAAGGATATACATATTAGTGCATATTAAAATTAATTTTCTTAATGAGCAGGTAGCATGGTAAAACCAGTGATTTGCTGCATTGCAATCACATATATTTTTACAAACATTTTTCAGTTCACATTGATTTATTCTTTAGATAAAAAGTTCTTCAAGTTATAAGATAATGGAAAGGATGACATCAGTGATATTAAGTTATCTTGGATTAATCTGTAAGGAGCAATTATCAGAAGGAGTAATTACTATGAGACACTGACAGAGGAGCAGGGTGTTCTGCATTCCAGGTGAAATAATTGCCTGATTCAAAAACATGTGAACCTCTATTATGTCCTGTGAGTTGACATTGCCCCTTTTAAGACAATTTTTGTCATTATTTGTAAGTTTATTATGAGAGGTGGTCTCTGCTAAAATTCAGTCATGATGGAGACCTTCTGTGGATATAGATTTTCTGCATCTGCTCAGTTTGGACTTGCTAGTTTTCATGAGAAATTAGCATTCCTTTTGTTTTTCCTTTTACCTCTAAAGGTATTTCTCTCCATTTGATATCTTTGTATTGTCCTCTGTAGGAAAAACTTGTGGGTGGGTGGTAACTCTGACCAAGGCATTCAAAGAGGTGTTTATGCACTGAGAGCCTGTGCCCCACTTCCAGCCAGGGCAGGGGGAAGGCACAGACAAACTGAAGCTGAGAATTCAATGCACTTTCTTATTTTATTTTCTTGAAAAAGACCCCAAACAGCTGACAGGACTGGTGATTTTTGGTTTTTTCCTATGTCCTGTCCTGCAAACACTGCACACAGCCTGTGAGCCAGTGTCCCAGATCAGAGGAGAGCGATGCCAAGCCCTGCTGTGGGAGACCAGCGCTGCCCAGGGCTGCAGAGCCCTGAACCTGCCAGTCATCCTCAGCACAAGCCAAGGCTGGACTTGTAATGGAGGTGAAGTTCATTGCCCTCCTGTTATTTCCTTTGAGAGACGTTAATGTAGCTGCCCTTCAGCACAGAAAATGAGAGAACAATCGGGTAACTTCAGCTTCAACATCAACGGAAACAGAAGGTGATATGAGATGCCACATACACCACAGAACACGTGTAATATGTTGAGGCTTGTGGCCAGTAAGGAATTTTTTTCTTTTTTTTTTGCAAGCAGTGAACTTCTATTCAAGGTGCACTGGGAAAATTGAGGCATTAAAAGCACAGTAGCTACAGCTGTATATGAAGTTCTGCAAGTAACTTCAGGAATGTTCATTAGACAAACAGATTTTCATGTTACTTGATAATTGTTTAAATCTCTTTAAATAGTTGAAAAGTATTTTTTATGGTGGGGGAGGATGGAAAGCAGTTTTATAGGGTAGTTAGGAAAAAAATCCCATTACAACTGTTATGTAAATACTGTGAAATCAAATTAGAGGAAAAAGTGGGGGTGAGGGGAATATTAAGAATTTCCTTTTCTCACAAACCAGGTAAAATGCTTCATCAACAATCTTTTCTCACAGTGAAACTTGCCCTGATTAGTTTAATTATGCAAAGATTAGTCTTTGCATCTATTTCTCAAAGTCACTGTACTGACATACTGTCAGATGACAGAAAATGTACTAAGCATATTATAGGAAGTCCTTTCCAGACCCTCTCTATGAGCTCAGATTAGAAATCTATTATTAAGTGTAATATTTTTTCTGGAAAATTATTTTTTCAGTAAATTACGTGGAGATATTACTCACATTCTAAGATGCAGATAATTCTCCCCTGGATCCCCATTCTATTTGATATAAAAGTGGTTTAAATTTGTAAACAGAGAATACCATTTTATGACTATCCCAGTGTCAAAAACAGCTCTTGTACCAAGAACTGGCCAGCTGTACCCCACAAATGCTTTGCCTAATACAGAGGCTGTACACAAGACTCCCTGTCTGTTGGCAAAATCATGGGAGAAAGTATTTAGTTGGGGTCAATGTTTGTATGTTACAAGGAGATTACTCAGCAGCTGGAAGTGTCTTATCCACCTGTGTGGATTCACATATCAGAATATCTGCAGTGTTTCACCATGAAGCCAAATTTTCCATATTCCAATGAATATGGAAAATGCTAAGGCTGGCCACTGGGAAATGGGAAATATGCCTGAGTCTCATGCTGTGATGGTCTCAGATATGACAAGCATGGGTATTATGAAAAGGTGACTGTCACTGACCACCTTACTTCTCAGCTCCAACAGAAATCTCATCTCCAATGCCTTTCCGCTGCTGTTTTTCTCATACAGGAGGGCTCTTGAGGGCTTTTTTTGCTAAAAGACAGTTTTGGGCAGCAATGGCTTTTAAAAACATTTGCTATCTACCAATGGACTGGAATGGCTTTCCAACACATTTGCTGCTTACTGATGAACTAGCTCTGAGGCAGGACATTTATCCTCACTTGCTGCCTTTCTACAAGTTAAAAAATAAATCCTCATAAGGGAACTGAGTGTCTGTTTGTTAATGGAAAACTTAGTGGAGCTGTTGACTGCTTCTTCCTGGTGAGTTTGATTTATGAGGGCTCACCTTCGGGCAATAGATGTTACTTTGTTTATTCACATGCATTCCTCCACTCAATTTGTACTATTAAGTGAGTATATGTACTTGCTAGAATGTGTTTGCTTGCTTATGCCAATAACAGAAGGCCAAAGTCTTCCTTTAGAAAGCTCTGGAGGTCAGAGTATGACAAGGCAGCCTGCTCCCCCAACTTGCTCAGTACTCACGGCCTTGGCCTTTCTTTACAGGCTTCATTTTGCTGGTTTGGGAAAAACACCTTCTGATACATTGGTTAGAGTTGTGTAAATATATACACATCCACATTGGTAACAACCAGGCATCTTTAAAGTTAAGCATTAAAAATAATCATACAAAACAAAAGGGGTTCCTGTGACAAAAATCACACCAGAGAAGAATTCCATATTATGGTTCACATGGCTTAAAATGAAATGCTAGCTGTAATGAAAGTTGTTGGGTTGTTGGGTTTTTTCCTGATTACTGTAATTTTTCACAGCTATAAGGCACAGATTCACATTACTTTTGACTAGAAAAATAGCCTTGTGCATTGTGATGTCCCTTCCTTGGGACATAGGAGGTTAAAAAGCTTTTTGTGAGTAATAAGTCTCTTTCGTGCAATAACACTGGACTCCTAACAGTCTGCATCATAATTAGAGAGCCATTTAGATTCATTGATGGTATGCAATTATGGTTTTCCCTTGTCTAAATTCTCTGACCTGTGCTTTAAATTGAACTTTACAATACACCTCCCACATTAGGCATTATAATTCCCATTGACTACTGATGTACTTTCCATGGTATTTAGGAGATTTCTCAAGGGAATACTGCAAATCCTGTAAGTCAAAAATAGCACAGTGCAATAAATAGCCATTTTTAATGCTGTCCATTATTTTCCCAAGATGTAATGTCTCAGGGGGCCCAAGTCCAACAGAGATTAGCCCCAAATCCTTTATAAATCTGCCTCCATTTGTTATGTATCACTCCTCACCTCACAGGCATTTGAGATTGTTCCTCACTTAGCACAACAGCTCTGCACAAATGCTCCATCCGTTTGGTTTTATCTTGAAGTCCTGGGAGAGTCCTGATTGATGATAGCCTGTTCAGGCAGTGGACATTAGTGGGTTGAATTATTTCTGCTAGTGCATTAGCCTTCAGAGATGTTTAGATCAACACTTATCTTTGGCTGTGATAATATTTCTTTTTATTTTAATCGGTTCTTCTGTCCTTGTGTTATTTCTATCAAATCTGAGATTAATGATACAATCTGCTTTTGTGTGCTGTTACTACCTGAGCACACCAAGCAGGAGCTATGACAAATACTGCTCTAAAAGACTCCTGAGCGGTAGCTAAGTCTTGTTAGCCTGGTTACAGGGAATGCACATTACATGGGGGATTTTATGAGTCATTTAAGAAAAGATAGTTTTGAAAATGTTGGAGATCATTGACGTAATAAAGATATAAAATCCAACTCCATTTTTTATTGTCATCCAAAGAATATATAGCTGCATTATAGCTGAAGTTATATGTCACAAATGTACCAGCGGATAGAGAATAGCAGGACAATTCCAGCCATAGCAAGAGAAAAAAAATACAGAACTGAGGATATTAAGTCCTCATTCTGTGCTGTTCTGTGGCTCATTTACCACCCCATGATACTTAATCACAATGAAATGCCATAAAGATACACTGAAGAAAGTGAGATTATAACAGGCTTTCAGAAGTTTTTCAAGTAGCATTTACTAGAAGCAAAACTTCTGCTCTGAAATACTTTTGTACATCTGATAAAATTCTACAGTGTCCAATAAAAATCCTGCCATTTTTTCTTGATTCCTCAAAATGTCACTCTGTGCTTGCACTACATCATCTCAATGGGCAAAAGGGTGAAAATGAGTGATGTGAATGTTTCATCTCCCTGTAATCATCATTTAATGCATAGACAAAATTGTTTATGAAATCAGATACCATTCTCTGAACACTGACATGCAATTCCCTTAGACTGTGAGGCCAAAGGAGAGCACAAGAGGAAAACACTAATGAAATGGAGATGGCATTTCAGTGGAGAAGAACACTTTTTCCATCCCTTGGAGAAAAAAAATTCTGATTTGAAAGGAGATTTCTCTGCACATAAGGCAAAGTTTCAAAATGGGAAGAGAATTTGTGTATTTATCATTCCTGCACAACCACTACAAGAAGAGATTATGGAACTTGCTTAGAAACATAATTTATTTAATCTTGAAGGCAACTGGTGATGGATTGGAGAACAAGAATATCAATAGTGCACTCAAAGCTGTTCAGAAGGTTGGAAAAGAGGGAGTCTTCTTTTTGCATCCAAGAGAAATAACAGCAAAATAAATGTGTCAGGGGAGCAATTTAAGCTTTTTAAGAGCTGAATTAGCGTTCCAATGGTATTTCTACACTTCAAATCATTTTGGTCTTATTGACTGTCACTTCACTTCCGGGATTCTCTTTTTCATAGAGTAATCCTTTAGATAGATACATAATTTGACTAATAATAAGAAAGGGTTTAATTTAATGTTTTATAAGTCTCACTTCTATTAGATAAGATAACTTGTTAGATAAGATAGATTCCAGAGGATAAACATACTAAAGAAGCAAGGTAAAAGTCTTAGAAATATATAGGGTTATGCTTGCATGCATGGAACCAGGCTCTTCTTGGTGGTGCCAAGCAACGGGGCAAGAGGCAGAGGAAAGAAACCAATGCACAAGAAGTTCCACCTGGATATGAAGAACTTCTGTACTGTGCAGGTGACTGAGCACTGGAACAAATTGTCTAGAGAGATGTGGAGTCTCCCTCAGTGGAGATATTCAAGAACTGTCTGGGCACAATCCTGTGCCATGTGCTCTGGGATGGCCCTCCCTGATCTGATGATGCTCTGTGGTACCTTCCTACCTGACCCATTCTGTGATTCTGAAGTTTTCAGTAAGGCAGCGTGTGTTTGCAAAACTGGAGTCTTAACAAGTCACCGTGCTCTCAGGAAGGTAAGGAAAACAAATTTCCCTCTGGGAAATTTGAAAAGGGAGTATGTTGTAAGAAGACAACTGAAAACAGATCTACCTAGATGGATTATTTTTTTTCCTTAATTGTTCAGTAGAATTGTAGAATTGCTCAGTATTAAAACCCACCATTTTGTTTGCTAAGTCTATTGATAGCTTTGAAAAAAATAAAGCAAACTAAATGAATAAGTGTACCAAACTTCAAACTTTGAATTATTTACTATATGCAGATAGAAAATCCCCAGGAGGGACTGGAACAGTTGTTATCTGAAGGTTCAGTTCACTCAGTTAATAAGAGCTTCTGGTGATTTGGTAGATATTTGGAGGAAAATAGATCTGGCAACAAGCCTGAAGATATTTCTTTAGCTTCAGGCTGTGAGGAATGCGGCACATTTATTTGCAAAGGACAGAAGGAAAGGGAGACTTTAAACAACAACAAAAAAGAAACAACCAAAAAACCCTCCCAAAATAGATAAACTTATGCTCCATTTTCAAACTCTCTCAGCTTGAAATACAGTGAAGCACATAATGTCCCTGTAGCTACAGCAGGCTTCCTCATAAATACTGGTGACATGCTGAATGCTTTAAGGAAAGGAATGGAAGTCATTAGACTTCTCATTAATGGCCTAGCTCTTGGGTAAGACTCCTAATGACTGCCAGAGCATGAAAAGACACCCTGGCAACTGCTGATCTGCCAAAAGATTTCTTCCTCCCCTGCTATTTCCATTGGATCTTTTTTTAAATAACAGAGAGGAACTTGAAATGTAAGATGCAAACCACAATACGAAACATGCAAGACCTAAGTATATTAAGCAAAGGCCTTGTGAATGCCAGAGCTTCTTTGCTGATACTGTTCCATTCTCATTCAGTAACATGGTGTTTTTTGGGTAAATTATATGTGCAGGCCTACAGAAACTGTAAAGTATGAAAACCAGAATGCTTTAAAAATCGTTTTTATGATCTTTGGTTTCAGTAATTTTTTTTCTGATGTCTGTGACAGATGGTAAAAACTGAGATAACACCACAACTGTGTGAGGCAGAAGTAAATGTAGATCTAAAATGACTGAAAGTGCTTGCAAAGATTAATTACAGTAAAGGGATATGCATGCCATAGCTGGCACAGTTTCTCTATATCATACGTAAGTATATTTGATTATATAAGTTCAAAAATAGCTTTTGTGCAGTGACTCAGATGCCTTTTTATTTTTGATATGCATTAACTTTCATGAATTCCTTTGATGTAAACCAAACTCCACATTCTCTGCATCATCATTATGACTTCTTTGGATATTTTGTGGCAAAATGCAAGAACAAGTATATGCTGCCCCAGCTGCACTTTTGAAAAACCGGATCATTCTTTATATGCCACATCCATGCCACAGCAGAATGATCACTGTACACTGTAGCACAAAACAGGGACAACATTCTCCCACCTTCTGCATCAGAAAAACAGGTAGGTTGCCTAGGAGAAGACTGTGGGAAAAAAATATTCTATGTTAATGAAGGGTATGAATTTGTAATAAATCAGATGTTCTAGGATTGCTATTTAGTCATGTTCTCCCTCCTATATGTAATGCAACTTATTCATTATGAAGGGAGAACTGACACACAAATTTGCATTTATCATAGGGTAATAGCATTGATATTGGAAATAACTTTAGGATAGACTTTATGAAAACAGAAGAAATACTGTTTACTGATTAATAGCTGCTTCTTCGGAAGGAAAACAGCTGCTTTGAAGATCCTAGGTACAGAAACACAAGGAACAATCTGAAGATGTAAGAGGACATAGTGTCTTTGGGACTAGAGAGGATGTTAACTTTGAAACTCAGATCCCTTCTCAACATTTCTGTATGATATTTTGTCCCTGCACGGTCAGCTTTTTCTTTTCTCCATCTCTAGGAAAAGGGACAGGGGGTGGCTTTATCTAAATTACAGTGAAAGTACTTTGTGGAGATGAAAATGAACTGCTTCTACTCCTCCAGGGCTCCTTTGTCTTGTCAACACCATTACCTAGCTTGGAGAATGTGTGTCTGAGATTTCTGCTTTGGGTGAGGAATGGGAAAAGGATGTAGTTCTACTTTATCAATTGTAGGTCTAAAATCTCATGATAGAAAATGGAGCTGCTGTCCAGGATCTGGCCTAGTGGTACAGTTTTTTAGCTGTGCAAATATCTGCTATTGCCCCAGTTTCTGCTCAACTGGACACTGTTCTGCTGGTCAGTTTCCAAGGTAATGTCAGCCCCCTTACAGGGAGGACAGAATTTTAGTAAGCCTTTTTTTTTTTTTCTTTTACCATTGTGACTAAAATGTAAGACTTGGAGTCGGTGATATTTTTGGAGTGGAATGAGGAAAAAATAATAAAATTATAGAGGTTATAGAAAGACCACTTTTCAGTCAGTTTCAGTAAAACATCTGCATGTTTGCATGCCAAGGTTCTTCTGTTCTTCCCACGCATATGATGCCCTTTCCACTATTCTGCCTCCTAGAAGAGAAAGCATTATTTGTAGCGTGATGTGTGAGAAATCAGCACATTCTCTAATTTCTTCAATTTGGAAGATTAATTAGTGATTTTGTTGAAACTGGTAAAAATTGCTCTAAACTGATCTGCTTCTTACAAAATCTCATCACACGTTTTAGTGCTAATTGGCTTTATTTACCTCGAAGTTGAAAGTTGCCCACTCTGGCATGCACTCTTGCATGCATTGCCTGAACTCTTCTATTTGCTTTGCTTTTATTTGCTTGCAGGTATAGTACATAAAGAAGCAAATATTTCTTCCTTTTGCAGGAGGAGAAGTAAAGACTTACCTTGGCAATTTAGACATGAAGATAATTTTGCTTAAACACAGTTGCCAAAAAAAGGATACAGGAAGCACGTCAAATACAACACCATTTTGTTATTAAAACAAAAGCAGTGTTGACTCAGGGAACAGAGATCTATTTAATATTCCCCTAGCATGCTGTACAGGATACATCCAAGGGACAGTTTATCAGGTGCAAGAAATGTTAGCTCCTGCCAGAATCACACAATACTTGGGCCTGAAAGGTACCTGCAAAGGCCATGTAGTCCAGTCCCCCTGCTCAAAGTAAGGTTATCTAGAGCAGATTGCTCAGGGCCACGTCCACTTTTGTTTTGAATATCTCCAGAGACAGAGACTGCACAGCCTTCCCAGACAACGTGCTCTACTGTTCAACCATCAGACAATAAAAAAGTGATGTTTTTATTTCTTATCCTTAAACAAAACTCCCTGTAGTTCAGTTTGTGCCCACTGACTCTTGTCCTATCAGTGGGCATCACTGAGAAGTCTCGGTTTGTCTTCCATAGTCCCCCACTCTGGTACTGATACACATTGATAAGAATGCCCTAAGCATATATTCTCTGCTCCAGGCTGAACAGATTTATCTCCCTCAGCCTCTCCTCATATGTCAGATACTTCCATCTCTTACCCAGCTTCATAGCCCTTTGCATCACTGCAATATTTTAATGTCTTTCTTCTACTGCAGAGTCCAGAACTAAGCCTAAATTTGATTGTGTCACATGCACTAAATAGATAACTTCCTAGATTTTGCATTCTTTTAAGTCAACCAGACAAGCTTTTTCCTTGTCCATCAAAGTGAGATTTCCTGAGGACCAATCAGCTCTTTCTTTCCTAGTGGGATCTCATATTGATATTGCTGATTGGAGTCGGAATCAGAATGCAAAGGATATATGAAGCAAAATGTGCCTTTGACAGTGGCTGCAAAAATGGCAGGTCTTCTGGTCTGGAAGCTGGGAGATAATATAATGAAAAATTGGTCTGAAAAAAAAAAGAGGGAAAACTGGAAATTGCCTTAAATCATTCCTCATCAGAAGTCAAGCTTAAGAAAAATAAATAGAACAGGGTGGACTAGACAGAGCAGATAATTTTGATATTCCAGATCATTTTACTGAACACTGATGATGGAAGTGAGTCATTTTACTCACTATGACTCAAAGACATTTCAGATAAAATCAAGGTCTGTAATCTCTCTGCCTGGAGTAAATTATATTTGAATGGCAATAAGAAGATAAATGCTATTTATAAAAATGAGTGAAATCAGTTAGTATGCTGATTGGGTAGTAAAAAAAATCAAAGATGGAAATTAATCTCTGCAAATTTAGAAAAAATGTCTTTCAGCTCAGTTTTGTGGAATACTGTGCACCAATAGTATGAGCCATAGGTATCACAGGTCTCTTTACCTTCTGCCTTGTGCCTGCAAGAGACATGTACATGTCTCAAAGATGTCTGTGCTAGCCTGCTGATAAAGTAGAAAAGCAGTTTTTACTTATTTTCCAATGAATGAGCTAAAGAACTCAGCAAAACTCCTTGCACATGGATGTACCCATTGATTCACGTTGCAGAGTGAATTTTCAAGCAGAGTGAAATATCAGAGTGGAATAACAGAATCTTCCCAATAAAGCAAAAAAAGAAAAATATTGCATGGATCTACTGTATTTCCTCTTACTCCTGCGCTGATGGTAACGTGTGCCATTACTTTGAGGTTATTTGTGAGACCACAATTAGATTCTTGCACCTTGATTTTAGCATTGCATCAGACCAGTATGATTTTAACGGAATTATGTCTGGGTGTAATATTTAATTTACTCATTGCTGTTACTGGGTAGTTTTGTTTTTTCCTAAAGTAAAGAAGAAAGGGAGACAGACATTTTTCATCACCAATTAAGGAACATGGTGAGCAGAGAGGACTATCTTCCTGTTGTTTTAAGTGTTTGGTGAGATTTTCAGTGCAACAATTTCCTCCCAGATACTTTTAAGTTTTCCCAAAACACTTGTGGGTTTAGCTGAAACATTTAGCCTGAAACATTCCACCTCAGTAAGCTCTTTAAGAGGAGAAACTTCTCCTCTCCCTCGCCTCAGGAACCCAGCGATGAAATACAAACATAGCAACTTGGTCCCAAATTCTTTTTCCCTACTAGAATGAAAAGAAAGAAAACTTCTATTAAGAAAACATGATGACATTTTCTTTCTCTCATTTTTCCCACACTGAATAATCCCAAGGGGTTTATAATTGTGTCCAAATCACCTTTTATGTATGGGAAATACCATCCATGTTCATCAGTTTGGGTTATGCTCCAGAGCAGGTAAATTAGTACAAATCTTCAAATTATGCATATTAAATTGGTAAAATTGCAGCTTCAAGGTAGTTAATGGAATATCAACAGTTATTCTCGAACATCTGCATCTGAAATGGTGATAAAACCCCAAAATTACGTCAAAATAAAAATGCAAACTAAATCAAGCTGTGCTCATCACACAAATGAGGACAATCATCCCTCCAGATCGTGATGAAGATTTTTGCATCTAGCAGTAAACATCCAGGGATCAGATTAAAACTGATGTTACAGGTGTTACATCCATCAAATAAACACTCCTTGTCTCCAGTAATATCTCCCAGGATGCTTTTTCTCCTCCTCCCCCATGTGACTAATCATATTTACCTACATAAATGCTTTTGTCCATTTGCTGTACTTCATTACAGAGTGAAAGGAACCGTACATGGACAAGTCTCTAAGGATTATTAGATAAAAATAATAGCAAAAAAAGCATATGCTATGTTGGAGTCAGAACCTTTCCTCTGTACAAGCAATACAACTGTTACTTTTGGAAAAAAATTGTGATACAAGAAGTAAACCTTAAAAGCCAACTCATTATATCCAGTTTTATCTCATTTGTGTCATTGTTGTTCATTTATCCATACCATCTCATACTTTGGAAGTTAGTGTGATTTTCTCTCTTGTTTTTTCTTTATTTTTTCTTTTTTTTTTAACTTTTCTGCATTGATTGGATAGAGGTGCTGTAATAGCAGTCTTAGAACAATACTAGGTCATGACATTTCTCATAAAGAGGATTTTTTAGTCCATGTGTAGTTGTTCCAAAAGGATTTCTTGTAGACTAATTATATTGCTCTCCACCTTAAGTTGAACTGACTGTCAGAAAGGGGTAGATTTTGCCTACAGAAATGTATACAGATTTTTTTTTAATTTTGAGTGATTCAATTTACAAGTTTGCACTCTGGCAATAACCCTTCCATTTCAAGGGAAATAATTCAAATAAAGGTCACTAGATGTTACAACTTAAGCAGCTGTGAATTTTTAAATCAGACAAATGCTATACCAACTTTTGATAAAATTCAGTACAAAGTATTCCTTATTTTGATGCAGAGAAATACTGGGTAAAAATGTAAATCAGGTTTGATCATTAAAACACTTCTGGTATTTTTCACAAGTCTATATTTTTCTGGAGGTTGAAAATTGTGCAGTATGTAATAATAATTATCAATGATAATGTTTGGGGGATTTTCTGTAATAACCAGAATTACTCGCTGTGTTAAACTCAGGAAAATTATACTGCTCTTACTATAAAGAATATTTTACCACTAGAATCACCATATACTGCATAAAGGTCTGCTCTGCCAAGATAGCATCATTAAATTTCTGTTCAAATTCCTGGAAAATCTCACAAAAGTCTAGGATGCCTAGTCATACAATAGAGCAGCAGTGAAGTGAGAATGCAATGTCCTAACTGCAGAGGTGCCACATTCTGTTTGACCCTGTAGCTCTGGTCCTGCTCCTGTTGTTCCAAGTGTTTTGCATCTCTGTGATCTCTTCATTTCTCAGTTCTGATGAGGAAGGATTAAATTCCTGCCCTCTGAGTACTGTCAAGAGTCTGTGGTGAGAGTTAATAGAAAAGTGAATCAGATTGATGGGCAAGTGCTCTCAACTGAACTGCAGCTAATCTGCTGATTTTCCTTAGCAGGAGAGGAAGCCAAGCCTGGGGCACCAGCATTAAGTCATGCCTGGGCTAGGGCAAGTCCAGTCACTCCACTCCCTCTTTTTCAGCATCCCTGCTTTCACAGGAAGGACAGCACCATGGTTCCCTGGGCTGCAGAACCCAGTCTGACACAGGGTGCAGCTGGAATGGGAGGCTGCCTGACCCACACCTTCCTGAACTGAGCCAATCACCTGCAGAGATGCTCAGAGGGACACAGAACAGCCCTGATTGCATGTTTTGCCCAATATTCCCTTTTTTTCCTTCTCACAGATCATCAGACCCAGCTGACTTTACTCTCTTCCCCACTAGCCCTGGGTTTGCTGATTTTATGCCCTATTTGTTAATTCTGGTTTGGTGTGAACTCTGCCAAGGTAGGACTCCCATTACTGCGCTTCCATGCTATTCACCTGAAGGGAGTTTCTCATATTTGCTTCAACTTAGGTATTTTATCCCACTATTCACCATTGTCTTAATAGTTTTAGACCACTTTGGGTTTTGCCACCTACTTATCTTTGATTTTGTACAGTGTCCACAGACTCTCACATTGATTCCTTGGTAGTCTGACCTCAGAGCAGGGCTTCTTCTCTGTCTGTGTACCTGTGTATGAAGACTCATATTTTGGTTACAGATAATTACTTACATAGAATCCCACAGTAAGTGTTTAACCTAATAAAATCTTGTGTCCTATCATTTGTTTGTTTGCCCATGCCTGGGTATTGTACTCTGTTGGTGACACTGTGATAGTGACTGCAGACTGGCAACCTGGGCAAAGAAACAAAATTTTGATCCCAGAACTGAAGAAGTGTTCATGCAGGTGTAATCAAACTAATTAGGAACTGAGAGAAATAGTTATTGCTTCAGAGATGAAGAGGTCTGCTGAATTTCAGGAATTTTATGAAACCAGGATGCTGTGAGCTTCTCTTCCTTCCAGCTCTTTGTGCCTCCTGTAGGGATGCAACCTGAATGCTGGAATTACAGTAGTGAATCAAACCAAAGACCAACTCAGTTCATCCCTTTGTGTATCTGAAAGTTTCAAAAGAAAAGGTATTTCAGAGAAATGTGCTGAATGAGATGAACATGCCCAAGTGTCTTAAGATCCCTTTAAGCCATGTGTATGAAGGTCTATTTCCAGCCTATGGATGACTCATTTTGTGTGCTCCCAGCTGCTAGACCACTTTCGGCTGCTTCACATCCTTCAGGAATGGGGAATACTAGCCTGAAAGCAGTATCCTGGGAACTAGTCATGCATTACCAGACCATTTTCTTCCTTTCTCTCAATTAGCATCTATGAACAACACATGGTGGTTTGGTATTTTAATCAGTCTTTCCAATGCACGTGTAGCAGAGTTTTAATTAAAATTTTTCCTAAATAACATCTTTGGTGCTTGTCATAATGTTCATGCTTGTATTTGAACATGTAGTTAGTTCATTAGTGTCCTGAGTTATCTATTTTTCAGAGCAGTTTTATCCTGGATGTGTATGTATTTTAACTGAACTATCCACAGCAACAGCTTTTTCCCTCTGCTAGCTGGAAAAGCTAAGAGGATAAAATTAAACCTGACTGAAAAAGCTGATGCATTATTGTTTGGATGCCTTTAAAAAGCTGTGATAGGAATGCACTGAAATCAAAATCATTTCCCCTGCTGTGGCCTGTCCTATTTCTAATCATTATTCTTCAATGCTTTGAGCACTGATTATCACTACTTTGCCTCTGATAGGAATGGATGCTTTGAGGGAGGTGAGCCTATCTTAGCTGTATACACTGTTTTTTGCTGCTGCCTGTCCTGGCAAGAGTGTTGTGGTACAGTCTAACCCAGTTTTGGTTCTCACTGAGGTCATTCTTTTCACCCATGTCAGGTCATCAGCAATGCACCCTTAGGACAGGGAAGAAGCACTTTATACAGAAATTTTACATTCCCCAGCAATACAGCAACAGTTACAGGCTTTTGTTCTTGAGGATTTCATTTGTAACCAAAGCCTTTGTACAACTTTCTAAGAGTTTAAAGGAAAAAATAGCTCCAACAAATTCCTGTGCCTCATTAGCACAATGAAGAGTTGTTTGTACAATCATTTGATCTTAGCACAACCATTGACAAAGAGGATTAAAAAGTAAACCAAGCCTTTTCAGAAGGTGTCTCCAGACATGACAAGCAAAAAAGTTGATATCCTTATTAAAAGAGCAGAAAAAGCTCCAAAGGATATAGTAAGCAAAGAGGGAAACAGGACTTGTTTGGGAAAAAAACTCTTTCTACAGGAACAGTTTTTTTTCTCTCATAAATTTCCCATCTCACTAGAAATCTGGCAGACTAATTTTTCTTTACATGAATAAGGTAATACTGCTCCATTTGACAGGGTTTACAGATTGTGCTATAACCAGATGTGGAATTTCGTGTTCAGGCTCCAAACAGCCTGACACTACAGCAAATAGTGTATGCAAGTAGAGCTTTTCCATGTAAGGGAAAAAAAACATGGAGCAAGAGCTAATTAATTTTAAAAGAGAAGTAATTACTTTAAGGCTTAATTAAAAATTAACCTGCTTTAAGACCTACTGAGAAAATTACTGCAAACTGTGACTTAGCTTAATTTTGGCATAGCTACATTACAAACTCACTTGAGACAAAGAGGTTTCAGATTGAAGCAGGTGGGAGTCTTCCCCCTGGGCTTGTAGTGAATTCATGTTTTAGAAGACTGGGTTACTTCACATCTTAAACCTGTAGTTTCCCTTCACCTAAATACAATAAATGTTCAAGGCCAGGGCTAAATAGGGCCCTGAGCAACCTAATGTAGTGGATGGCATCCCTATCCATGGAGGGGGAGTTGGCTCTAGATGATCTTTATTGTGCCTTCAAACCCAAACCATTATATGATTCTATGATTCCCTAATATAATCTATAAATCAGATGCTCATCCTGTGCAGCAGCCAAAGGGATTTGATTTAGTCTACTAAAGCAAGTGTTAACCTTGGGATGTGTGAGAATCCAGGGTCAGACATGGCTGTTGGTGGCTTTTTTGTTAAGGTTTAAATAGGTCCAACAGAGGACACTGACAAAAGACAGGACTGTCTCCCACATGTGTAACCTGACGTCTGAACCAATATGAAGTGTTTCCAGTGTTTCTATTTTTATAGTTAAAAAAAAAAATAACCTGATGTGTTTTGTTGGTGTCCTAATAAGAAAGGGATTAAAAAAAGAAAAACTAATCTTTGAACATCTTGGGAAGATTTCTCTAACTGAAATATACTGTATTTTCTTCCACATTGCTTAAGAGGAAAATATCTTAGTGGTTTGTTGGGTTTTTTTCCTAAAGAGAGAATGATGGGAACTGTTTAAATCTTCAGGATCTACAGAATCTTGACATTCCACGTATGTCAATGAATTTTGTTTAAAAATAATTCCCCAGTAATCTCTAGATGTAAAGCCTAAAGCCACACAAATGCAACAAATAATTATTACCCAGGCAATCTTGTGCTTTTCAATAGATAACAGATATCTTTGGCTTGTTGATTTTTTTTTCCTTAGCAAATAGTAAATTCACAATTACATGCAGTTCCAAAGAGATTGTGTGGGCAAATACTTTCTGCCAAAAAAAGGTGAAAGACTATTCAAGAATGTTAAAATGTTCTAATAGCTGAACACTCAAAATACTTTTGACATTTTAAAAAAGAAATAGTTCATCTTCTCATGCTGAAATGGCCTTTACTTTTTGAAGTAACTAAGTGATAAAGAGTGGGAGTTAAGAAAAAGGGTTGAGTAACCTTGAGACAAAACCCAACGTTCATCTTCCAACAAATTCTAAACCTTAACTTGATCTGCATTATTATTTCTACCTTGCATGGTTTTCATTTTCCCTGAAATGTCCTTTTGGTCTCTTCTCTGACCCCTCTCCCAATTCGACTGAACAAAAAAGGTCTCTTGGCAATCAGGCAGATTGCTTTGCCATGGATACAAATGAAGAAATCAAATAACTCCATGAGCATTTCCTAAGTTCACTCAATTCTGAGTTGTCTTCAGGAGGGAAATTAATGATTTGGAGGGTGTAGGACTGCAGAAAGAAATATATTTTATTCCAGCTTAAACTACCTTTGTAGAGAGTCTCATAGAACGCCAACACTTCTTGAAATAACTCCTTTCCCTTTCCTTTTCCTGATCTGACTGTGGAAGTCTTGGTCACTCCAAACACTGAAGCAAAAATAGGGAAGGTTTTGCTTCCTGGAATTTCTCAGGGTGACTGCTGTCTGTGCTGGGGTACACTAATTGCTTTTGAAAACTTTATTCTAGTTGAATGCTCCTGCACTAATTTAAAATTATATTAAATTGAACCTGTAATATGTTTCCAATTCTGTCACCCCTGTCCCACCCACCTTTTCCTTGGCTTCAGCATTTCACTGCATTTTATGTTCCCTCTCTATGTTGGGTTGTGCCTGAGACTTATCCAGTGAACTACAAAGGTCTTACAAAATGTGTCAGTGCTGAAAGCTTTAACACTGGCTTCCAAACAAAAAAAAAAAATTAATAGCTTTAATGAATAAACTTTTCTTCACAAGATTAACTTCTAGAGAACAATAAAGGAAAATAGTAAAGGAGACTAATATCTTGTATATTTAATTTTTTACTTAATTTTTAGTGAGGGATTATACTTATTTACATATTATACCATATTTATTTTGCTTGTTTTCACGTATCTTGCTTTTATGCATTTGAGTTATATATTAAAATTATAATATATGCATTGGCAGTACGTATATGATAATACATCCTGCTAGTCTACGTATCTACTAAAGTGGATTGAATTTATGTCCTAAGCATTTGCATTTTTATACAACCAGCAAATGAAAATATAGCAACTAAATAAATAAACTGAGCTACATGAGGAGTCTGATAGATAATTAATGCAAGGGACAACTTGAATTCAATCTTTTTGATTAAAGAATAAAACATTGCCACAAAGTAATTTATCACATAGTAATGCATAAACAAGGAATTACAGGAAATAACTATCTGTTGCCAACAAAATACCATAAACAGAAAGCAGCTTAACTCTATTGATTCTTCCCCCATTGCTGCTGGGGAAGATACATAGAGATATAGATATAGATACATATAAAATCAGCTGAGTTACTGTAGCTTTGCCATACATACCTATACTATAAGTTTAGTTTTACTAACAAGCATAATAATTAGCAGAGAAAATGTAGGCACAGAGCCTTTAACTGAATTAGTAGTCAGAGCAGGTACCTAGGGTTTCTGGCAGGCTTGCACTACAGCCTGAATGACCTGTGTTCACTCTCAGTAGCTATACCAGGAACAAAATAGGTGTGAGGGTCTCCGTGCCTATGGCGTGCCTGTATTGCATACCCAGGGAGGATCATTTTAAAGGTAAATCTTGCAACAACTACAAACCCACTTAAAATTAGATTTTATCCTGCAAATGTGTTCCATAATGGTGCTATGCCAGATTTTAAAACTGTTTTCTGTTGACAAGAACCACTTCCAAGCTATGGCTATCACCAAAAAATGGTGGGAAGAGCTCAGCCTAGAACACAGAAAAAATATGGTTTATAGGTCAATTTGACAAATAGCTATTGTCACATGAGTTGAGCCTGATGACTTTTATCCTAGAAGACCCCAGACCACTTGCACGATTACTAAGGTGTGAAGTAGACATGATATAGATTATTACCTACATATATACATACTGAAGAAACTTTGCTATTATTTTATTTTAAGTAGAGAATCTATTAAGTTGTCGGGCAGACATATAAACTTCAAACCCATGAAAAAACAACTCAAACGAATAATGGTATCAAATATTTGTAAGCATCTACAAGACAAGAAAAAGATTAAAAGCAGTCAACTGGATTCATAATAGCAAGTCATATCAAACCAATCTGAATTCCTTCTTTCCTTTCTAAGCATGTGTTCCGTTCTGTATCTTAGCTCTAGTACAGCTCTTAACAGTGTCTCCTACAATATTGCCACAAGCAGCATGACCAGCAGGTCAAGGGAGGGGACTCTGCTCCTCAACTTCACTCTTGTGAGACCTCACCTGGAGTGCTGCACCCACAGTTCTGGCCCTCATAATAAGGGCATAAAAAGGACATGGCCCTGTTGCAGAGTCCAGAGGAGGCCACAAAGATGATCAGAGGGCTGAGCAATCCTCCGATGAAGACAGGCTGAGAGAGCCGGGGGTGTTTAGCCACGAGAGGAGAAGACTTCAGAGAGATCTTAGAGCAGCCCTCCAGTACCTAAAAGGGAGCTGAAAAGGGACTTCTACCTTACCCTTCTTAAGGATAGGGTTAGATGAGATATTAAGAAATCTTTTACTGTGAGAGTGGTGGCACACTGGAATATGTTGCCCAGAGAACCATAGGGACTGCCCCATGCCTGGAAGTTTTCAAGGCCAGGATGGAGGGGGCTTCAAGCAATGTGGTTTAGTGAAAGATGTCCTGGTCCATGGCAGGGGTCTTGGAACTGAGTGGTCTTTAAGACCCAACAAAACCATTCTAGGATTATGTGAAGGTGAAGAAATTTGATTTACAGTGAGAGACTGATTGGATAACATACCTGAAGAATAAACACCAGAGGGTTCCCTGTCAAACTGGAAGGAAGCATCTAGTCAAATTCAGCAGATAAATTTCACAGGTGGGGTCTTTTATGCTCAGTAGTTTTATTACTGATGTAGACAAATAAATGAAAAGCATTACATTTACCAACAATTAAATTTGGAAATTATTATAATTTGCAATGATATTTTGTTATGTAGATAGATAGATATAAATATTTTATGTGTGTATACATATAGATATAAACATAATATATATATATCTCATACATATAATGATAAACCTTTGACATTAAAATAAAAGCTCAGTGAAACAGGTAGAAGTGTTCAGGTTCACAAGAAGAGAGTTGGAACAACATGGTTGGTAGTTGCTCTGAGGAAAGTCCCTGGGAATTGCTGTGGATCACAAGTCAAATGAACCCTTTAATGCCATGCAGGTACAAAGATCATTGTGCTCAAATATGGTAGCCAGAATGGTGGAAAAATTGTTTAGTAATGTTTCTCCCTGGTAAGACCTAACCCCATTTGCTGTTTCAAGAACCATCTCAGGAAGATGTAGACCAATTAAAATGCACTAAGGAAAACAAAAAATCCCTTGACTAGAGATATAGAAAAATTTATTTATGAGAAAAGCTATTTAGGTTTTTAAGCTGTAAACAGAAGAAAAATCTGAGGGGAATGTAACAACAGGCTTTCAACATGAAAATGCTGTTGCAAAGAAAAGGGAATAATCTATTATTCATGTCCAAAATGGGTAGAGATCAGAAGTAGTCTCTACTACTTAACTTAATAGTTTTAAGCTGCAGTAAGAAAAATCCATGTTAAATATGAGGAAGACTTTTCACTTGTTAAGTGAAGCGGTGAAAGCAACTGTGCAGTAAGCCTGCAGAGCCTCATCACAGCAGGTTTGTGAGAGAAGGTAATGAGGGAATTGAAGGTACTAAACACTTTCTCAGGGACTGAGGATGATCTAAATAACCTCTCAAAGGCCTTCCTGTCTTTATGTAGGCCTTATATTGCCTTTTTTGCTTTAAAATAAGACTTTGAATATTCTTCTTTTTGTTTTTCTAAGGTGAGGAGCACATTCATCATTTACGTTAGCATTTCATAGAAACATAGAATGAGTTTGTTGGAAGTGACCTTGAAGATCATCTAGATCCAATCCCTCTTGCCATGGACAGGGACATCTTCCATTAAAGCAGTTTGTCCAGAGCCCCTTCCAACGTGGCCTTGAACACTGCCAGAGATGGGGCCTCCACATTTTCAGTTTATGGGGTTTTTTAGGGAGGGACCTGTTAGATGAGATTCTGACAGCTGTGTATCTATGGTTAATAGAAGTTCATTTTACTTTGACATCTTCTCTTCACATGGCAACTCCAGAAGGCAGAGATGTTGCAGTGTTCATTACAGCATTTTCACTGACAAGTGAGAGGTTGGAACTGTCTGCTGACTTAGATTCCTAAGTTTCAACAGACATCTATGAACAGTATCATCTCCAGGGAAAATTTCAGTTATTTATTTTTTAAACTTTTGATTGAATCTTTTGCTTTTCTGAGCAAAATTATTAGTCAAAAATGTTTGTCTTGCATAAAATTTTATGTGTATCTAGATACTTATTTGACATTAAAGGTACGCTAGACAAAGAATGTCTTGGTTCTCTGACCACTTTTGGCAAAACATTCCCACGTTGCAGTCTGCAACATAAGATGGTAATAAGTGCATTTGTTTTGTAGGTATGCTCAGTGTCAACAGAGACAATAGGGTATATTTGCAGCAGGATTAAAATCAGACTTCTATAACTCAAATAAAGATTACTGCATGAAAAACTGTAGAAAAATATGAACAAACCATTGCTCACAAGCTGATGTAAAACTAATCAGATTTTAGACCCAGGTTCAGCTGTTAATACATTGTTGTACTACAAATTACTCTGTCTTTTTAAGAAAAAATACTGCTTTTCTTTTTTTTTTTTTAAGTTATTTTTATCCAACAGAAAATACCCAGAGATAATAGGCAGGCTATAAACAGGAAAATCCTAATTCGGTGTTCTTAAAGTGCAACATTTAGTACTAACTTTTTCATGTAATTAAATAGAAGCCAAAGGGCAATTACTTGAATTTATCAAATTAAAATAAAATTCTGCACAGTCAGCTGGCAACAAAACTCTTTTTCAGTGTTTATGTATCATTGAAGACAATGTCCTACAGAGTTCAATCAAGATTCCTGATCCTTTTAGGGTCAAAAAACAGAAAAAGAAAAAATAAACAAGAAAAGGAAGTAAAGAGGCGGTGGGAGAGGAGGAAAGAACTATTATGCCTCAGATGTAGTCATAAAAAATCTCACCCAGCAATTTCAAATAGGAGATACAAGTTTGCTTTTCTATTATAGCATAAAGTGTTTCAGCAAAACCAAAGCAGCTTCCAGGTGCTCTTGAACAATGACAGATAACTACTGTTATTGGATCACCAGGCCAAGCTGATATCCAAGGCTTCTGATGGTGTTTGAATCTGCAGCTAGCAGAGCTGTCTGACTCATGGAAAATAGTTAAAGGGAGATAAATATATACTCAGAGCAGGCAGGTGCTTCTTGTACAATCCTCTCTGTGCTCCCTCTATTTTCTTCAGCCAGTTTGATTGCCACTTGGCTTCCTTTCTCCCAAATCCCTGGCTAATCTGTTCTGTGTAGGCTCTTTTGCCACCCTTATCACCACAGCATCCAAGTGGCTGCCAGTAGCGCATTAAGTTACACAGTAAGATGTCACACGTGTCTCCTGGTCTCTTTCATCCGCTTTCTAGGGGAAAAAAGAACCCATGTGGACAAGAGGATGTTTAAGTAGGGTATTAATTCTTATTTTCCTTTAGTATGTATACTATAATGTTTGAGAAATCTTGTCAGAAAGAGCTTTCATTTGAGGTGAAAGCGGAAACGGTCGTGTGCGCTGATGAATTGGTGCAGATAGTTTCTTAAGGATTGATGACCTTTTCCCCCTCCCCCAGAAGTGGCAAACATAATTAAGGCTGAAATATCATCCACCAGGATAAAACAGCATGTCTTTCCAGCCAAGGATGACTGGAGCCTTCTTTTCTTGGCTTTCTCTGAATCAGAGTAAATCCATTAGCATTTGTATGCCAAGAAACATGCCCAAACAAAAGCACTTGCACTGTGCCTCTCCAGAAGCCCAGTTCTGTAATGTGTGCTGGCCTGATTCAGGTATTCCAAAATGAAAATTTTAATTTTCCCAAATATGAAACTTGAAATGGTAGTTTTAATGATTTGCGCCAAAGTAAGTTTTCAAGGTCACACAAATACATACACTGTAGTCATGTGTTTTATCTATTTTTAAAATTTTGATACTAAGAAAAATATTACTTAGAAAATAATAACAAAAGCCATCACATAGCCATTGAACATGAAGTATTTGGACTGTTGCAAGTACAGCTATCATTTTGTGAAAACAATACAAGTACTTATGGACCCCAATTAGTTTCTCTGTAAGTAAATCCCTGGGTACTTTGGAGCTATGGAGTGAAGCAAAGCTGTATTCCTACTTCAGACTGCAGCTCCCAACCACACTAGGTAGCTCACAACTTCCTGCCATGTTTGAACTTTTCCTACCTGTGCAAAGAGACCTCCCAGAGCTTTCTCCATTCTTCTGGGTCTGTGACTACTTTGAGGTTGGAACAGAATGTGGGTCTATCCATCCGTACGTCTAAGGAGAGATAGCAGACAGGACTTGCAGCAGTCCAAGAGCTGAAGTAGCAGCTTACTTGTGATTAATACCCTGAAAAGTTTCCGCAGTGATCACCAGCTGACAACCTGCTACTTGAAAAAAAAACAATAAAATAGCTGCCTTGTTATCCCTGTGGATTAGCACCTATCATAATTAAATTTATTGTCTAACACCTTAGCAGACACTTAAATTGCTTTCATAACACTTATTTCTGCCATCCATGATGAGTCAAGCTCACACTTTAGGTAAGACAACCTCTTCTCATACCTTTCTGGAATTTGGTTGCAAAGTTTTAAACATGGGAAAAATTTCCCCATGATGAATAGCACCAAAGTTTGTTTTTAATGGCTGTGACATCATGTTTGAAAGGAAAGAGCTACCACTTGTCCCATCATTAATATGTGATAAAGCTGCACCATCACCCAGTCACTGATTTGTTTTTATTAAATTTTTAAAATAAGAAATTATGCTTCTGAAGTATAGAAGGTAAAGATTGTTCTGAAGGTAAAGCTTCAACAATCTTTGGTGGCTGTAACAGACTTCTGAAGACTCAGTGTTCAATATCCCTTTTCCATATATCATTCCCTCTATACAGATTGGCAAGGAGAGCCTTTTCTAACAATGATTCTTTTAGGGATCTATTTTACTCATAAGGATTTCTGGAAGAAAGCTTCTCTTCAGAGAAAAATAGTTATGAGCTGTTAGCATACTCCAATTCACTTTAAACTTGTTTTGCATTCATCTTTAGGATTACTGTTAAAGAGTAGAAGCAGGGAATAGAAAAGTGTGAAATTTATTGGGCGGCAACACAAAGCTGCTGTCTCTAGAAAAAGCTTAGCTGAATATAAAGTGTTTCTCTGCCATTTAATAGCTCACAAAAATATATGTACTCTTTAGTAGAAGAACCTCAAGATACAGAAGCCAACAAAGAATTGTGTTTTTCCTTATCTACAGGAGTTGAATAAATTTGCCACATTTAATTCATAATTCCTAACAAAGATGATTGAACAGTATTTCATGTGCATTAAACTTGTTTTCCATCTGTTTCAGTTTCTCACATTAACATGATCAAGTGTGTTGAAGACCTGAATTTCTTTTAATAGAAAGTTTAACACACTCTCATGAAAACAGTATTATGAAGGATTTGGGTCATGCAACAGAGAAAGGTAAGATATGTCACAGGGCTGACTTCTTCAAAAGATCAAATACATTATTTCACTGTCTAAGACTAAAGTAACCACATACATACACAAGAGGGATATTAAAGACATCTGGAGGTAAAATTAAATCGCTCTGTTCAGAAACAAAGTATGATAGCAGTGAGGTTGCTCTGCAGAATTTATAACCTTGATAAGATGACGAGAAAGCTGAAACAAAACCAATTTAAAAGAAAAGCACAGGCAAAAAGCCAATTATAATATTTGGCTAAATGAGGTGAATGGTAACTCTCTATTGAGTAGTATTACTTCATGTCCAGAAATAAGGTGTTTGTAATAGCTTTTTCTAAAATAATTGCTGCTTAAAAATGTCTCAAAATAAACATGAACATAAGTGAAAGTACTTTTATGTCTGGCAAGCTACAAAATGATACTTTGTACCTTGTCTAGGTTTTATGGCATATTGCAGTATTTTTTTCATCAAAATCTATTATCAGAAATTTTCTAGTTCTTTATGTTGCACACTAGATTTACTTAATCAATCAAGCTTTTTTCGGTTTGGCAAATTTGGAATTTTCCATACTGTAGGTCTCTAATATTTTCAGTGCAAGTTTGCACCATAAAATTAGAGACTTCTTTAAGCCTTACTTTGGAGTATGACTTTCCAACATTGTTGAGCACTGTGATCATTCATGGTGAATGGAAATCAAACTATTTCCTTATGCACACTTTTAAAAGAAATATTTGTTGACAAGTAGAATCGTAGAATATGCTGAGTTGGAAGGAACCTATCAGGATCATCGAGTCCACTCCTGGACCTGTGCAGGACACCCCAAGAATGACACCATGTGCCTGAGAGAATTGTCCAAAGGCTTCTTGAACACTGTCAGGAATGGTGCGGTGACCACTTCTCAGGGAGCCTGTCCCAGTGCCCAAACACCCTGTGGGTGAAAAAACTTTTCCTTATATCCAACCTAAACCTCCCTTGACTCAGTAGCAATGCAGTTTTTTCAAAAGACTCATCTTTCACCATCTTAATTAGAATGACTCAGAACAAAAGCTGCTAAAATTAACTAATTAAGAATGTTAACACCTTTCTTTCCATGTGTTGAAGTGAAGGTCTTCTTGCCCTTGCCTTTCCCAATCAGGAGGTTCTTTATGAAATGTTATTCTTAGATTTTGTAGCATTTTGTAGATGCTATTGTCAGTTATCCGCATGTATTTAACAAAATATAAATTGATTTTTTGCCTTTCTTTCCAACTAAAATCATCTTCATTGTATTCAGCAGGTCAATATTTCATATGTGTTAAGACCTCTTTGCCCTCCTCACTGACCTCCTATTGTTGAGTTTTTAGGATTTCAAGGATACAAGAGAGACTTGATCAGATGGGCTTGTATTTCTACTCCATCAATCTACACCTACCACTCGTATTCAGCTAAATGCCATCAAAACCAATCTTGTCTTAAATAAATTTTAGGTTTATTTTATGCATGTGTTTTTAGGTTATCCAGTCAGGCATCAGCTTTAAAAGAAGAGCATGTAAAGTACACAAGTGATGTAGTTTGTTGGGTCAAAGTGTAAAACACTTTGATAATGGAGGTCTTAACCCAGAGGGCTTCACTGATTGTGGCAAAGCATCCTTTTACAAACGATCGTTTGATTAGGAAAGGTGGAAGTGGATAGTGAATATTTTCTTTTACTGAGAAGATTCTTCTTTCCAAGCCTTTAATTTATTTTTTAATGATTTTAGCAGAAGCTCCTTTTGGCTGTGAACCTTCTTAATTTCTACATCTGCTTCTTCTCTTGTTGCCTCCTGCACTCTTTGCATCAATCTGGATTGAATAATTTAATCTATGTATTCTTTTCTAAAACTACTCATACTTCCACCCGCTGACACATGTCCCTAAATTCCAAGAGATTACTGACAATTGTTCAGTCAAATACCTCTAAACTCACTTTGGATGCCCTTAGCTTTTGCACTTTCACAGGACTTGAATGCCTTTCATTCTACTTTAAAAAAGGAACAAATTGTCCTCCTGTCATGATTGTCTCTCATTTCTTGCTCATTTAAGTATTGTCTATTCTTTTATGGGGTTTTCAACATGCACTAACTTAGGATTCACTACTGAATTTCTTGGAATATAGTGACAGGAAGCAGTGTGTTGTCATCTTTTCACATAACTTTGTCACAGGCTGCCGTTATCTAGGTGAACCATATGGCTAGAGGATTTTGGCATTTGATGGGTTACACCACGATTTCTTACATACCTTCCAGTTTATAAATATTTACCACCACCTAATCCAGGCCTTCCTAAATTGGGATGAAAGAGAAAGGATGTTGGATTTTTGGGGGGAAATGCTTTGCCTAACGTGCAGTGAGCAACAAAAATTCCGTGTTAAAGTTAATGGAAACAATAGAGCTTTAATGGTAGCATTTCTGTCTCTGTCCCTGCCTCCTAGCTCTTTTCCTGTTTAGTAATACATTGCATGAGTCACCAGAAATGTTAATGACTACAGGACTTACTGTACAGGGAAGATATTCTTGCTGTTTTTCAATGCTGTGACTTAGATTATGCAGAGAGGACATTTTTGTTTTAGTAAATATAAAAATAAACAACTAACACACAAAACCCCACAAAACCCAAAGGTGGAATAGTAGAATAATTTGGCTTGAAAGGAATCTTAAACATCATCTAGTTCCAACCCCCAAAGGTATTTTAAAATATATTAAGAAGTTGGACAAAATATTACATACTTAACATGTCTAATTATTTTTCATGTCTCTATTATATCAAGAATTTATAATGTAACAACATTATCCCTTTTTTAAAATTATCTGATTAATCTTAGTACCGTGACTTTTTAATATATCATGCTACTCTTTCTAAAATGTACCTACTAAGACAAATGCGTTGACAGGTTTCCATTTTCCATATTTGCTTGGCCTGTGTTTTGTAAAAATTAAAAACCCACTTTACTGTGAAGGTACGTGAAACTCAAGGATTTTCAATTCTCAGGTACTAAGATTAGTTTCTCAAACAATACAACATGATTTAACTTCGTACATTGAGTCTCCACTAATTTCTTTTGTCATTCATAGCATCTAATCTTAGAACTCCACAATCCCACATTTAAGAAAAAGAAAGAATGCTGTGGCTTGTAAATGACAAGTATTACTAGGAATGTGGAGAGGAATGGATCACTGCAGAGATTAAAGGATGGCCATTCCAAGCTTCAAAGCTATTCTCCGGGTGAACTCTAATTCTCTTCCTGACCCTAATATTTAGCAGAAGTGTCAAGGATAATATGAAGAAAATTGCAGATGAATATAAGCACATTTCCTTTGCTGGAAAATAGAAAGAATTCACATTGCTAGGTACAACTTTCATCTCTAACAAAAAGATAATGCTCAACTCTTCTGTAGATATTTTGCTTCGGAAAATTCAATAATGCCTTAAATTTCACTCTTGAGCAAAAGCTCCTACTATAGTAAATTTTTCCATTAGAAAAGTGTTCAAGCCAAAAAAGGAATTATTGCTCAATAAACAAAGTTTGCCATTTACAGTATTCAGACAATGCACTTTAAGTTAACAGCCATAGCAATTTGTATAAGGCACTTGTGTGGAATTTGAGTCAGCTGCAGGGCTTAATATTTCAGCAATACTTGACAGCATTGGCATACTAAGAGAAGAAAATCCTACCTCTACTCATGTAATCTAAACGAATTTGTAATTGCCTCTGGTCAGCAACAAAAACCATTAAACTTTTTTCCAACAGCAGTTAGAGAACCTGTGCAGTTCCTATCCGCTTCCATGGGATTATCAGTAATGATGCTCCAAGGCATTTTTCCCCACAGAAAAGATCCCAAAAGGGACCCTGGATTTCGGATTCCTTTTGAAAAATAGTAGAAGTGTTTCAAAGAAATCCTTTGGAATGATCCTTAGATCATGCAAAGTGGTCTGATATGAATAGAAAAAATATTTATAATTGTAAGAAGTGTGATGTCTTCAGAATCTAGCTTAAAACTGTAATGGCCAGGACCAAAGTCCTGGCTGAAAAATTCCTGACTTTAATATCAGGGATCCAAACTACATGGTGATTGATTATATACAAAACTGAAAATAGTGAGGTAAACCTCACTGTGTTTGAAGGACCATTGGCAGTGGGATTATCTGCAGTTTCCAAAGAAGTCTCATGGAAAATATTGCTCATCACTAGAACTCACCTGCCCCATTCCAGAGGTCATACTGACTTAAATCAGCTGCCAGATTTGTTAAGCCAGTTTAAGAAGTGGACTGGGCAGCATACTTTCCACAGAATGGTGGATGCTTGATGAAATATGGCTTTTAACCCCATTTATGTGGATTCTCATCAAAAATCTTCTCTACATTAATTCCCTCTACTTTTCAATATTTTCCCTATTGTAAAATTCAGAAACAGTTCTCCACGGAAAGGCACATGCTACCAATTCAGGTATACAATCAAATGTGTGTCTATCTCACAGTAACAAGAAAAATTAAGTCAAGGTAAAGGCAGCCTTGCCCCTTTCTGCAGCTGCTCCTGCTGCTGTTTTTACCAGAGCCAGCAGCACCAACTGGCTTCTGAGGCAGCAGGAGCTGGAGAAAGAGAATCTGCTGTTTGAGAAAAGAATACTCAAAGGATGTGTGATTCTTCCGGCAAGGGCTCTCTAACCTGGGCACATCTCATGGCTGCTGGCCAGAGCTCTGTGTGAAAAAGGTTTCTATGGTATTTTTAGAGAAGGAGAAAGATCAGAACAGTGCAGTATTTTGTAAGGGAAACTGGTGAGTTATTAAATACACGCTTAGTTTTAAATACACAAATAGCTTTGATTTTTTTTTTTTTAAGGTGAGTAATCTAATCACATGTGTTAGCAATCATATGATGCTTTAAAATAGGTATTCTATATTGCTGCTCCTTTTGGCATGGTATTTATGGTTGCCTTTCAAAATAGAAAGTCTATCATTTAAGAGGTGTTAATAGTTAAATATATAATAGAACTTACAGTAATGTATGGAACAGTACCATCAAGTAGGACAAGAAACTTTAAGACAAAGGGTGAATTACACAATACACACTGATACAATTTAAGTCTAATTTTACCAGTTCACAGTCAAACTGAGGAACCGTGAAATTAGAAAGGGTGAGGAAGCTTTGTATTTCTCAACACACAGTTTGCTGGCAAGCAACAATTCCAAAACAAGTTGGAAAATTGACCTTTCTGAACCACTTAGAATACCACCTTTCTAATTCAAGTTTTGGACTGTGCCATTTAATGTGTCTGTCAATGACACGAAAGAAAACACAAAACATCTTTAGTGGAGGAGGGGGAAATCACAACAATGACAGATTTCTAATACAAAGCAATATGGTAACTTGTTTCATAGGTAGAGTAAACCACTAGGAGACAGATGGTTTTTACATCTGAAGCAAAGATGCAGGCAATCATCTATGACAGGAAACTCCACCCCAGGGAGCAATGACTCTAAATAAGGTATTATGATCATGGTGACAGCTAATTGTAATTCCAGTAAGAAACTTGCTGTTGTCTTTCACGATGTAACTGTTATGGTACTGATGTGAACATTACTGAAACATGTTTTGCAGTTTGGGCGTCCATATTTCAAAGAAGGATCTTGAGAAACTAACCTAGGTTGGAGAAGAGCTCAACCACCAATAAAGAGACAGAAACTAGAACAATGAGGTAGAGATTTAAGGATCTCGATCAATTTAGTTTACCAAAGAGAGGATTAAGAAATACTTCTATCAATCTTGAAGCATTTCAAATCAGATAAAAGAAAACTCTGTCTAGAAAACAAAAAGTAATAATACAAAATCTCTGGAAGTAAACCTAAATATAATGATACTGAATTTTTTGCCATCACACTGAGATCAAACTAATGTGCCAATTTGAACAGATAGGTGTTAATTACAGGGATTTGTAACCAAGGCCTGTGATGATCTCTGTATAAACAGTAGTTCAAAAATCAACTTGGGAGCTTTTCTAGAAGGTGTGCTTAACTTCAGCTCTGAGCATTAGTTAATGAGCACAAACCGTGGAATTTCTGTGAATCAGAAATTTGGAAAAGCTTACCTACATTCTGTGAGCTTAAGAACATTGAGAACTGTCATCTTCATTGCTACAGAGTTGAATCACCCAACCAAAATAATAAAATAGAGGGAGTTCTAGAAAAAAAAAAAGGTGAAATGTGAACTGAAAAATGCCTCTTTAAAAAGAAAATTCAATTTCCTTTCTGATAAATGTAGCACACTAGTTGAATTCTGATTCTTAAGAGAAATGATTCATCAGTGTTTTTCAACTTCTGTGGGGCGTTTTGATAAAAGTTTAACCAAGAAATATTTCATGTCTGTCTATTTAGATCGAAAACTAGATAGAATAACTTTTGGATAGAAATTCTTAGCCTCAGAGAAAACTGGTTACTGAAAGTTAAATGAAATTACCAAATTGGTCTATATATTTGAAATAAAATTTCTCTGTCTTAGTTATAATGGATAAAAGAGGAGGAAATCCAGTTAGGCTATCTTGTACTGTTGTTTTGTGAATGGCTTATTGGTATAGATTAATTTTAAATCTGCCTCCTTTAAACTAGTGTATTTCACAATGGAAGTATTCCTTGTATAAATACAAACCAATGTGCAAAAAAGCTGTTTTAGACATACAGACTTTAAGTCTTGATTTTTTCTATTCTAAGTCCATTATTCTTTCTTAATTTATCAAATTTCTTCTCCTTGTATAAAATGGTAAATGAAGTAAAGAAAATTGGTTGACCTTTAAAATGGAAATTCTGTAGTAATTAGTTTCAGGCTTTGTGTGTTACTGTGTTGTTTGCTTTTGATCCAGCTAGCTGCAAACAATTAAAAGTAATTATTGAAAAAAACTCTCTTTTTATGCATATTATTATAAAAACTTGTAAGTCAAGCAGTTTTCCTCTCTGACTAATTCTGGAAAGTAACAGCTAACACCTCAGTTCTGTCCACACAGTCAAAATTATCTCTATGGAAATTCCAGAATGTTGATCATGTCCTGGTACAGGACAAAGATTTAAAACCTAGAATTTATCTCCCTGATACATGAGGGACTATAAGTGCTCACAGAAGCGGTTCCATTTCAAATGGCTCAAAACCTCAAATTGCAATAGATATTATCGAACTCAGAAACATCCTGGGACTTCAACTTCAGTATTTGTGATGGGCTTCTTCCTAGCAAAGAACTAACAGAGAAAGCAAAATTTTTCAAAGAACTGAGATAAGGTTTTGAAATCTGCATGTGTAACTTAATCATGTGGAAATCTCTTGTCCACAGAGATTACCTGGGAGGGCATCAGACAGAAATTTTTCAGTTTTCCACCTTTTTCAGAAAGTTATGACAAGATATTTCTAATTTTACCTCTTTCAAAAGAGCAGAGGAACACTCTATCTGGCCTAATTGGCTCATATTGCAAAGGTCAGCTCCTGAAAAATCCCATGGAACTGAAGTAAAATTAATATTACTGTTCCAATATATGTAAGCATACTGAGGAATTTCAAATACTATTTATGAGTTAATACTTATGAATAAATAATACAATTTAAAAATCTGTTCATAGCTATAAACTGGCCAAAAAAAGGTGCAAATTAGGCAGAAATTGTATATTTTGCTATCAGTCAGTGGTAGAAAAAGTCTTAGCTTCTACTGAAGCAAAAAGGAACTGGCAACATGAACTTGTGTGACAGCGTTGCAGGCTAAGTCACCCATAACAGATCCCTTATGAAGTAGTTAGGATAGCATCAGTAAAGAAACGCACTATTGCTGAGAAAAAAAAATGAAATAGGAAAAGAAATCTTATGTAGGATATCCCCCAACATATCATTCTTCCATTACTTCTGCCATTTCTAGTCAGAGGTACCTTTAATCCTGTATCTGAGTATCAGGTCTAGAAACTCCGTAGAAAGCTCCACATTTGTTAGCAACACAAACATTAGTGTAAGGTTTTCTCTAAAGCTTCCACAGCACTTAAATGCTTAACTTGGATTTGCCCCAAGTATTTTGATTCACTCAACTCCTATAAGAAGAGCTAGAAAGCAGACTTAGCATACAAATGTTCACACCAGAAGGTGAAAGCAATTCGTTTTGCCACTGCAACCTAAGGACTTTAAAGCTGACATATCACAGCTGTCCCACCTTTGAGGTTACTGGCATGTTTCCTCTTCCATAAATTCCTTACTTTAATGCCTGCTATATCTTCTTTTCCATGGATGCAGAAGAGGTCAGAACTTTTTTTCATTTGAGGAGAATAATTTGCTTTGAGGCTTTGTGTCTGTGGTCCCAGTGGAGACACCACTCTGGGAATAAGGCTAGCTCAGTGTGGAACTACCCCTGCTACATTTACATCATGAAGCAATGCCTTAGCAGGATTCTGATTAAAATTTGGCCAAATTATTATTATCATCGTTATTGTTGTTATTGCAAAGACTTCTAATTGGTTTATTTTTTTTTTACTCATTACAGAGTTTTGAATGTTAATGTATATTGAAATCAGTAAATGGTGAAAGTTCTCTCCTTCAAATTTTCTTATCACTAGGAAAAGACAAAAATAAAAATTCAGGAATTTTCAATCCAGATGAGATACAGGCAATGCTAGACGAATAGGAAGGGAGATGTGTTTTAAGGAATTAGCTGCTGTTGGATATTCAAAATTTCTATAAATATACAGCTATTTCAAATGCCAACACTGTGTCAAAATCTATTTTAAATAACTACAGTGTGCCAGGAAATACCAATTTTTTATTCCTTGCCATGAAGAGTGTCTACTTTTATTTTTTCAGATTAGAGTTCTTCATTCTTCTCTGACTTTGTAAAGACCATCTGAAAAACATATTTTTGATGACTAAGCAAGGCATCCAGGCCTAAGATAGGTTGATGGATTCATTGTACTCACAGTCAGATGATGTTTAAAAACTCAGAATACCTAACCCTGAACATGTTGTTGTCCCTAATTCACATCCTAATTGTCTCATACTTTATGCTATGGTTAATGATATACATGTTGAAACTCTCTAAGTTCATAGCTATTACACTGGAGAAATCTGCACTTGCAAGATCATCTGCTGGTGGTGAAAGAGCCACCATTAGTTCAGCTCCTCTTATAGGCAGAAAGTTTGTACACAGAATACCACAGGGTTGTGTATGTGGAAAAATCAGATGAAGGAACTGTACACCCTGGAAAACAAGAACAGCATGAAAAGTGGTCAATCTTGCTTTTATTTTTTTTTTTTAAGTAGGTGGAGATAACATTTTTAATTATGGCCAGGCAAAGCAGGTGAATGTGCATGTATGTTGGCATTTAAATAACTTGAGTGTGTCGGAAAATTCCATCTCTCCTTTCTTGCCATAAAAAGAGTCAGTTCAGGTCACTTTCCAAATGTTGGTGCCATTTCAGTAGGCAGTAGACAATGGTTATAGCAAATTAAGTATCTGAATAACTAATAAGACTCTTTTTTTGGAGCCAGGAGCTCTTTTTTCTGCACCTATATATACTATGGCATATTGCACTCCTTTCACAATAGACATTCTTTCTAGTAGCTCTTCCATTGTTGCCATATTTGTTAGACAACAAATTCTCTTTCAC
Source organism: Ammospiza nelsoni (assembly GCF_027579445.1). Lineage (NCBI taxonomy): Eukaryota > Metazoa > Chordata > Aves > Passeriformes > Passerellidae > Ammospiza > Ammospiza nelsoni. The sequence goes on from NC_080633.1 coordinate 104,346,320, forward strand.
TTAGATTCCTTCAAATCTACTCCTGTTGTTCAAATTCTCAAAAATTCTAGAGCTAAACATAAATTCAAATATGTTATGCTACTGGCTTGAGCTACATTAATAAAGAAATTCTGAATTAGGACACATACAAGCTTATAAATGTTCAGTATAATAGTTCTCATTTATTGCATATTTATTTTCCAGTTTAGTTTTTATTACCATGTAAATTTTATTTTTTTTAATAACTATTAGCAATTCTTCTGGGAAATAAACACTGTGGAAGACACCCTCACTTGATCTGTAATAACTTCCAAAACGTGTGCATCTGTAGATGAAGTACCAGGAAAAACTAAGGTACATTAGACAGTGATATTACCAAGGATCAACTCTACAGGTTCCCCATGCTCTCTCATTGCTAGATATCTTTATTTCTGCTTCCAATATGCTTTTAGTAAGCAGCATGCAGTTAAAGTTTCATTTTGTTTCACTCCAGAGTTCATTTTTCCCATCTAGTCACCACTGAATAGTTTAACAGTAAAACTGAGAATGGTAACTTTGCGTTTGATTGTAGTGGAAATGCAGTGCAAAAAGGACATTTCAGTTTTCCCCTGCAGAGCAGTAAGGCTTTAATTTACTTTGCTGTTTGGTTATGGGTTGCTTGTTTGATTTTTTTTTTAAGTTTAGCAGGAATGCTAATGATGCTTTACAATGATATCTTTGTATTTAAATGATAAAGTTAGTAGAATCTTCTCTATGAGATACAATTAGTTAAAATATTTCTGCCAAGTCATAAAATACTTCCTCTGCTTGATTTAAAATAAAACCAAAATGAATGAACAAACCAACAAACAAACAAAAAAGATCAAAGAACACAAAAAACTAACCAAATAAAGGCAATGACAGGCCTTTTTGTGGTTATTTACAGAATCAGAGAACACTATTAGCCTCCAAAAAACTCCAACTGTTGATTTTTATGCCCTGGTTTTCTGTACCTGGTGAATATACATCACCCACTCATTTTAAATAACATAACATAAATTATCTCTGATGGCTGTTCTAAATTATCCCTGATTGTCCTCGCTTCTATTTGCATGGATCTACCTTTACCTTCAAACATAGTGTGCTAGGGTATATGCTACCATCTGAATGGCAAAACCATTACAACGAAAACACTTTGATATTAGCAATGTGAATTTATCAAAATATAAGCCATTCATAGGGCTACACCTTTGCTTCATAAACACAAAGATATTTTTGACATAAGCTCTTCCTCTGTCTTTATCAAATATCACTTAAATGATATTATTCACTTGAATTCAATAACTCTCACCTGTTTATTTTCACACATTGCAAAGACCATTAGAATGATTTAACACGCTTTGTTCAGTAGAACAAGGAGTTGAAGAAATATCACACAGGATGATTCGTAAGATAATTTCATAATTGGACACATTTTTGTTTTCCATGCCCCTGGTAGTTAAAAAAAAAAAAAAAAATTCCAAGCTCAATGGTGTCAGCAATAATGTCCTTCATGCAAGTAAAAAAACCCAAATCTTTGGAGAACCATATTTATTAGACTGTTTCTCTTTCTCTTATATTTATTATACTGTTTCTCTTCTCTCTTTTTCTCTAATTTCAATTGCAACTTTTTTCCCTTTTTTTAAAATAGCTTTGACATACACAACTTCAAACATTATAATCTGCATCTCAATCATGTATAATTATTTTCTGTCTTTGTTGCTCCAGCATAGCAGTGGAAGGAATGACCCAGGGTTTAACTGAGAATGAGATTAGGGTGAGAACAAGATGTATGAAATAAAAATGAAAAATATTAGAACAGAGCCTGAAGTTGAAGAAGGTGACTGGAAGAATTGGTATGAGTTATAATGTTACCTTTTCTGAGGACACATTTTTTTATAAAATAGCTAAATAGGTCAGGAGTTTTGAATTTGATATCAAAGTGTTCTTTTTCAGAGGAAGTTATGGGGTTTGGTGAAGGACTTCATGTCTTTGTATAGAATTTAGAGCTTTATATTGCTTTAGTGCTGTAGAATTTAGTACTTTAACACTGAGGGTTTAGAAAACCATTATAGTCTAAGGGAACGAAGATATTTTACTATATTCCAAAGCCAAAACTAATTTTCCCCTCTTTCAGTATCCACTTACTCCTGGAAAGACCAGATAAGGCTTTTCTTGACCCTCATGTTCACATGGGTTTAGAAGAACAAACCTTGCTGTCTTGAGACGGCAGTGGCTCAGCTGTTGCGAGTAAAGAGATTCTTCAGCAATTCTTCCTCCCTGGCCAATTCAGCACCTTCTGACAGCTCCGTGGAGTGAATGGCCTCATGTCAGGTCAAATTTTCACCTTGCCTCCATGGAGGCAGCAGCTCCAGTCACTTGCTGAGTACCTCTGGAGTGAGATGCTCTGTACTGCAACCCTAGTCACAGACATGAGATTCTGCAGGCTAAAAAGTACCTTTTAAGCTTTTTTGATAAGTTGCTTAGGTGAAGAGACAAATTAAACTTAATGTCAAGTTAGCTAAGCACCAAGAAGCTCCACTTATGAGCTAGGAGCCTGAAGATTAGCCATTAGCTAAATGTACAGTGAAGACTGTCTCTTTATTTTATCAAGTGTGCATGTGACTAAAACTACTTAAAAATATTTATTAACTTTTTTAGTTTCATTTTACTTCACCTATTTTTTTCACCACATAAGAGTTAATAGTGTCTAGAGAACCTGTTTTAACAGTGATAAAAGTGCAAGGTTTAGCACTTAAAAAGGCATTGATTCCCTTCCTCTGACACTGCCTCTGGATACAGGGATATGTGTTCTTGTCTAAGAGAAAATCGAGCTAACAAAGCAGCGGTGAAGGCAGCTAGGGAATGGCAAGTTGATGAACAGCATTTTGAACAGTGGCACAAAGGGCTTCTCTGAGGGCGATACTTAGACCTGCAAGTACTAAATTGAGAGTGTATGCCCCAGGACAGAGGCCAGAACCCCAATTCTATGGATGTTTATGAGCACGTTCCACCTTACCCTTACGGGTAACCTTGCTAGCTGTCACTGCACTGAGAGCCTACATCTGGAACGTGCTGAGTGCTGGGCATGCACAGCTTCCAACAAACACTCTGGCAAGTCATGGGACCTGGTGGGCTGCATTCTGCCTGTGCCAGCCAGGAGTGAGGCTTTGTATGGGCCTCAGTGTACAAAGAAAATACTCTTTTATCACACAGAAAAATGTGTGATACCTATTTTACAGAGGGTATGCAGAAAGCCCCTCAGCTTAGGGCAATAAGGTGACTTTTCAAATCCTACACAGCTTTTCTCCCTGTCCTACTACCTCATGCCAAACATTCCTGCTCTTGGCCATACCACTGAGTACAGGTTTTACCCTCAGCATCACACTCATTACATATAATTAAAACATTTGAAGATGTAAAGCTCCCTCTCAAATATATAAGAAAACCCTGCTCCTGAGTAAAACCTTTCCAGAAAAGCACAAATTTGGCCATGTATACCACTTTCTGTTCTCTTTACACTTGATTAATATCATGGCTGTAAGAACATATGCAAGCATTAATTGTGATTAATATTTATTGTGCTGTTAGCCTGTCCTTAACTTCTAAAACTGATTGGCCTTGTTCTTGAGCTTAGATGTTTTATAAAGCATAGTTGTCTCTGACTCTTGCTACAACCTTATAAGACACATGGCTTATGCAAAATTTTCAGAGCAATCAGCTGGTTGAACTTTTACCCAGTCCCTTACCCAGATTAAACACTTCCTCAACACAGAGAAAATTCTGAGGTGCAAAAGTTTTTGATACCTTTCCATAAAATTCGTTTCGTAAATGCATTTTGTTAAGTGATATCTGGATGTTTTCCCCTATATTTAGAAGCTGGAATGGATGCCTTGAACCCAGCTAACAAATTCTCAATGATAATATTAATATGTCTAAAATGAAAAGACTCTTCTATTAGCTGAATGACTAAGTTGGCCTTAAGCCTGCAGTCCTCTCTCTTTGGTATACAGCTAGTTGCAGAGCTAAGCTTTTGTTACCTTCAACCTTATCCTTTCCTTGCATTCCCTACTTTTCCCTAGTTCTAGAATCATAGAACCATTGACAAAGATGTTTAACAGTGTTGGTCCCAATACTGACCCCCGAGGAATGTAAATTGTCACTGATCTCCTCTTGGACATGGAGCTCTTGACCACAGCTCTTTGAGTGCAACCATCCAGCCAGTTCCTTACCCAGCAAGTGATCCATCTGTCAAATACACCACTGTCCAGCTTAGAGACAAGGATGTCTTGTGGCATGGTGTCAAATGCTCTGCAGAAGTCCAGGTAGATGACATCTGTTGCTCTTCACTTATCAACCAAGCCCTCAACCCATCACAGAGGGTCACTAGATTTGTAGGGCACACCTTGCCCTCAGTGAAGTTGTGTTGGATGTCACCATATAACCCCCTATTTGCTTATCTTCCATCCACAGCCTTGCTCTCACTTTAGTAGCTCTCTGAAAGACACTATTTTTGTTCTATATTTGCAAAGCACTTGGCATAGGAGAACTGATCATCCTGAGCATAGTTGTTAGGTGTTCCAACAATATGAATATTGAACAATCTGTTTTCGTTTAAGCCAGCTACTAAATTGGGGTAGATCCTTTATGTGCAGAGAGCTGTTTTGATTAAATGGGATGCAAAGGGACGAAATCTGCAATATTTGGTCCATAATATGGTCACAGAAATGTTAAAAAAATAAGCAGACACTCCATTACAAGCAATTGAGAATGTATTTCTCAGGATTCATGCCACCTTTAAGTGGCACTTGTTATCTTATCTTTTGGTGCGTAATTCCAGGAGGAGGAGAATGTATGTCTTTCTACTGTCTGCTGACAGCAGGAGATAATTCATCATCCAGTAAAGCTCTTTCCATCCTAGTTCTTGGCCTAAATCCAGATTGTCCTAGGTCCAGAATACACTGGCTTTAGCTAGATCAGCTTGTAATTGGCCTTTGGCTAACTCCTCTATGAGCCCAGTCTGATACTGGGGTGTAACTATTCAAAGCTGGTTTATTTGATGCTGTTAGATGAGTTTGTTTTCATGGAAAAGGAGAAGACTCGTCCTTTTTTTCTGAGCACATTTCAGGTTAGGTTGATATATTTGAAAAGTAAATCAAATTATCAGACCTTTTTCAGGAAATTAAGAAAATGGTGATATATAGACATATAGACATATATATATATATAGGGGCCAACTTACCAGCTCTTTTGACCTTAAACTGCATTAATTTCTTCTCTGAATGAAACTCTGTCTGCTTCAAATAAACATCATCTGCTTTGGTCACGGCAAGTGTGAATATGGTTGGTGGTCTTGGGTTCAAAGTCATGCAGGTGATTTAGAGCAGCTCACAAGCACTTTAAAGATTACCAGTTCTTTGCTCCTATACTCTGCCACTTTCTATTAAAGAATACTGGATGATAACCAGACGGCAAGGAAAAAATGAAGTATTAAAATATCTGGATATAATAGCACCATGCTCATCTGTCACAGAGGTATTTATAATTGTATTAGGCAATCTCTAGAATTTAATTTACTTTATTTTAGAGCTACAAATGTAACCATTTAAATATATATGAAAGTCAATACCAAAAAAATCTTTATGTTTGTATAGGTCTACTTAGCTACTTTGGGAGAACAAGAATATAATCTCAAGTACTTCCTTCAAAAGAGTACTTAAAATTGAAGAAATAGGACTGTCCCTCAGGAATCTGCCCCAGAGACTAATAGAAAGCCAGTATAGATGAAGTAACAGGTCATATTGGATATGTCTCACTTTTCTTTCCATTCTCTCTTTCCCAGGTCTGTTTTCCATTGCATTTATGGTAGGAAAGGAAATATGATGAAATTACAACAATGGCATTTTTCACATAAGAATTCCTTCTTTAAGAGTATAGCTATTATTCTTTAGAAAGACAAAAGCATATATTACCACTTTTTATTCTTGTTAACCATGCAGAAACAATATATCAGTGATAGAAATGGTTTATATGGGGCTTAAAGAGCAGCACTCTTAAGTACTACATCTGTGGCGTACTCCTGACACTTTCTTTCCTTCAGTGATGCGGAAAGAACCACACCTGGGTTTCAAACCCAGCTTCAGTTTTCATTATGGTAGTTGCAAAAAAAACTCAAAAAAACACTCTTTGAACAAATAAATGGCAGCAGCATTGAGAAGAAATCAATGCAGTACCTTATAATGCTACTGGTAGTAATGTCCTTCGGTATTTTACCTGTGCTTAAAATATTCTCTTCCCTTTATTGATATCTGGTCATCCTGCTGGCTTTTGCATCCTCTTGGTCACAGCAGCACATTTCGTTCTGATTAGATACTACATGATGTGATTCCTTTACGATCAAGTTCAAAATGGCACTTTTTCTTGCCTTCACCTTCCCTCTGCAACAGTCAATTATACCTTCACAAGAACTCCATGGGCTCTCTGTGTCACTGAATCAGCACAGCAAATTCTGTAGCCAAGGGTCTTCCCCCAGCTGTAACTCATCACCAAAGTGCTGACTAAGCTGTTCTGTAGCACTTTTTATAAGCTGAAGAATCTGTTTGTGATTGGCCAAATTCTTTTCCAGCACACCATGATTCTGGACACTGTGCAATTTAGTAGTTTATCTTCTGCCAGGAGCCCTGCACTCAGAGATGCTGCACTGTGCACACATGGTGATTTATTCAAGGTGGCTTGCTGTCCTCTATCTACTGAATGGCACTTTAATGTTAAACTACAATGTAATGAGTACTAAAAAAGGAGTGAGTTGGGCATTTTTTATTTTAATTTTAATTTATAAGCTTCTAGGAATGAAATGTTACCAGGTTAGATCAAAGCTTTTGATGTCAGAGCTCTGTTGTGCAGGAATGATTTATACAAGAATGGTGTCAGATATACTTTATTGTGGCCTCTTTTTATGAAATTTTATGAAATATGCTGAGCTGCACAGCACTTTACAGGCACTTGCAGATTTCTAAGGCGTGCTAGTTCAGCTAAACACAGATTAGTTTGCTGATTACTAGAAAACAAAAATATGTGAATAGCTGGTAGCAAGAACACTGGGAAGGAGGACGTGCATTTCCTCTTACAGGAAGATTTCTTCTTAGAGTAGTTATAAAACTTCCCTCTTCCTGCACATATGTGTTGGGGGCTTTTTGTGCTTCAGCTGTTGGGATGTAAGCAATAGCAGGAGTACACTGAATGAACTGACATTGGATGGCTGCTAGGAATGGGAAAGGGTGCTTTGTACAGAGCACAATTTATGGGGAACAGGGCAGTGCTGTTCAACAGCTGCCAGCTTTCTGATGAGGAGAAAACTCTCTGAGGAAAGTTCATTCAATAATGTTGAATAAACGATCCTCTTAGCTTTTTAGGGAATAAACACCACTATCCCAAATACTTGGCAGAAACTGCCCCAGAGAATGCAGAATAGAGTCACTTCTTCTCAATACACATTTATTTACCCCTATGCATTAATAGCGAATATTTGAAAGCAGTGTGCATGTAACAACAGGAAATATATATGTGTGTGCATATACACACACACACACACACACACACACACAGCCGTATATGCTTTAACAAGAAAGGACTTCTCTGGAGAAGTGAAATTTGGTTTATTGCCTGAATTTTCAGTTATATGCCTTAGGATTTCAAGAGACATGGCATAACCTCTCTTCTTAAATTGCTTCAAAATTTTTAGCATGGTCATCCATACAAGGACCCTGTTTTGTGAAGAACTGTAGGTTTGTATCACTACCTGAATACCTTGTTCTACTTGAGACTAAAATATGTTTTAATATTTTCTCATACATTTCTAAAAGTACCATTAAGTAGCTTCTTCCTGCACTTTCATTTTTCTTTAACTAGAGATCTTCCATGAAAGATGATGCTTAATTACAATAAGCCTTAACTCTTTTACATATCAGTAAAGTTTTGGGTACTTCACTGATCACAGATGGAAAATTGAAATAATATTCTGATATTTTGTTATCTTACTCTGCTACCTTCACCATAAAATGCCTGTTGACTTCCATGGGAGGAAAAGCAAACCTGAAATGTCTTTGTCTGCTACCTTCACTGACATTTTTAGCTCTGTATTATGCCTTAAAATAGTTTCTTTCCCATACATGACTGACAGATTTCTTGATGTAAGTCTTAATTATCAGTCTTTCTGGAGTTTAACTCTGTCAGAACTTCCTGTTAAAAGCTCTCCTGAAAAACACCCTGTCAGATATCAGCATATCTACCAGACACAAAGTGGAAAATAATTGAGCATGTTGTAGAAATGTGGATCTAATCTTGAATATCGGGACTTTTTGACAACTGTGCAGTGCTTACTACTTGATTTGTTGGGATTCACATGAAAAGATCATGAAAAATAGCTAAAAAACCCGAATTGTTGACTCCTTTCCCCATAATATAAAATAAATAAAAAACAAGTAAAAACTGCAGAAAAGAATGAACAATTCCATCTCAAAATCTTTGGATGTCTTTCCATCTGCTTTACTGCACATTTTATGCTCAATTTCTCTGATCCTGGAATAGGCTTACTAAGAAAGCAGACAACTGCTATCTCCCCACTCCCTTTTCCATACAAATGACAAGATTAAATCTGGACAAATCTAGCTATCACTCTTTTACATTCAGCCATTTAAGGAGAGGGAGAGAGGTGAATAGTCACATCAGAAATCCCTGCTGAATGTTTTTGGGACTTCTCTCCAGGACACTGGTCCTTTGTGGGAAGGCCTCTGTTTTAAAAATCTTTTAGTGGCTGAAGCAGGCCAAGGCAGATGCAATCATAACCACACTGTTAAATCTAAAACCAGAATATACAGGAGTTCAGCTCTTGTTTCTGCCTGTTTCAATACTCAACTTTCTACCTGCAAAATGGAAGTAATGTTTTCTTTTTCCCATCATGCCTTATTCTGTATGAGATAAAATTATTTTTTATTTATGAAAACCATTGCTTACAAAAGTCTTTAATTTTCAACAATGTTTGAATTGATAACATCACTAGACAAATGAAATCATGGTCTCAATTTGACACCCAGTTGACTATTGTGAGCTTTTTGATGTGCAGTTGGTCTGAGCAGAAAAGAAGTATCTTCCACTTTTACCTCTTGTAAGAAAGCAGTTATCCCATCTCACCAAGCGCAGAAAGATGGTTTCCCACAAACTAGTCACAGTAGTATTCAGATAGTTCTGATTGCTTTGTGCTGCCTGAAGTTAATGCAGATATAAAATATTTTTATCTGAAAATATCTCATATAAAATCTTAAGTTAGAGACAATTTTCTATATGATTATTAGTCTTCTCATTCAGAGAAAGTTCTTACAAAGCTTTCTCTCTTTCCCCACTTTTCTGTCAAAGAAACAAAAATACTCCCATTGTATTGCACTTCATTTTAGCATTATAGTATGATACTCATACTTTAAAAACATGGTATCTTAAGTTACTAAAGCCCTCCTTAATTAAGAAATTGAATGTATTTCCTTGCTGCATATGTTTGGAAACTAATCTGCACTTTGCCAGGGCTTTCAATATCTGAAAAACTATTTTCATTCTAGCAAGGGAATTTCATGGGTTTATTGGTTTGAACCAATTTTCCCTCCTCTCTCTTTATGCTTATTCTTAATGTTGCTTTTTGATATCACTGAAATACATTCTAGTATCTGAAAGCCACAGCAGCTTGCTTGTTTCTAATTCTAAACATAGATTTTATTTTTTTTTTTTTGTGCAGGGGAAGGATAGCATACTCAAATTTTCTATCTTACATCTTTCAAAAGAGAGACCCTGCTGAGAAGCCTCTCAAGACAACTTATTTCCTGAGAGAGGTTGAAAGTCACAGGTTTAGCAGAATTATGTGTTTCATAGCCTAGAGATCACAAGAATAGTACCTTCAACAAAGTACTTATCTTGCTTCTAAATCATAAAATAATATGTACATTGCTTTATCATCCATCTTTAAGTGACCAGTTAATAGTCAGTGTGGATGTACAAGGTGAGCTGATGCCTGGTTACCTTTCTCTTTGAGGACACTTGCCATTTAGAAGTCACTCTTTGGGAACAACCACTGTACTCCATGCCTTATTAATTTCTTCATGTTAGTCATTAGGACTGGGGAAGAAATTTACTGCAGCAGTTTTCATAGCAACTAATTAAGTAACATAAAATGAGGCAACCCACAAAATTCATCTACCTAGGACAATACTAATCTTCAGTGCTGCCCAGTAAAATATGACTAACAGACCTGGAATGGCTGTGGTGGATAGTAAATCTTTTCAGCAAAAGACATTTAAAACATTAGGAGAGTAAAAATATTAACAATTAAATTTTCTAGGCAGATGTCTGCTTTGGGGTACTCAGAGAAGGAAAAGAAAGCAGTTTTTTTTACGATTAATGGTTTTGCCATTAATCCGGTTATGTGTAGAAGCCACCAAAACTGTTATTTTGCCCATATTGTACAAAATTTTAAAACATTGGGGTGTTGGAGGGAGCCCAGAGAAGGGCAATGAAGCTGGTGAAGGGTCTGGAGCACAAGTCCTATAAGAAGTGGCTGAGGGATCTGGGGTTGTTTAGCCTGGAGAAAAGGAGGCTCTGGGGGACCTTATCTCTCTCTACAGCTGCCTGGAAGGAGGGTGTGGGCAGCTGCGGGTCAGTCAGCCTCTTCTCCCAGGCAACCCACGGCAGGATGAGAGGGCATGGCTGCAAGCTGTGCCAGGGGAAACTCAGCTTTGACATCAGAAGGAATTTCTTCACAGAAAGGGTAGTTCAACATCAGAACAAACTGCTCAGGGAAGAGGTGGAGTCACCACCCCAGAGTTGTTTAAGAAGTTATTGGACCTGGGACATAATGTCACGATCTAGTTGACAAGGTGGTGAGAAGTCAGAGGTAGAACTCAATGACATCAGAGGTTTTTTCCAACATGAATTATTCTGATTCCACCCTCACAGCCATGGTCAGAAGATCTTCTTGCCTTAAAGCAATAACAGATGCCCCAATAGAATGAGGAGACCATGCATCTGATCTTCATAATTGTAAACTTGACCCGCATGTGGCAAAGCTAAAAATGAACACAGAAACTGGCAGCATCTTCAGCACAGAAGACATATTTTGAGTTTGATAGTGAAATTTTATTTTCTGTATGCTCTGACCAGGCCTCATCCTTCACAGTTTTCACAGTGCCTTGGTGATGCATGTGGCCAGACAGCTGGAAAACTCTGTGCATTCCAACAGAAACAGCTCTGGAAGTGTATGGGTTGTTGTGAGAGTAGGTGGAGGAAATCAAACACTGAGGAACTGAGAGGATGTCACTGCTGTGCTCTCTGTGTTTCAGTTGTTCCCCTAATGCCCAGCCTGGGAAGAAAACGAAAATAAAATATAACAAAAATGAGGTACTGTGGCAGTACTGATATAGATGGCAAAAGTATAGAGGCATGAAAGGTCAGACAGGAGAAAGGATGGAGGGCGATCACATCGAATGCAATGGAGAGTGAACCAAAGTATTTAGACATGAACAATGATGAGGTTATCTACAAAGCTATAGGCAAATACGTATCAAAACAACATTAATCAAAATTTTCAGCATATCTATGATGAATTTAGATGCCTCTTTCACAGAAGTTAATGGAAAATACAGATCCTAAAAATCGCAACCATTGCTTAATCATAATTTTGTCTGTCTCAACGAACAGCAGATATAAAATTGCATGGTCAATTATTTGAACTCTTGTGGAAAAGGAAATATTTTTATGGATGCTGGCAACCCAGACCTTCATACCTTGGTCGTAGAAGGGTGACTCACCAAGGAAGGAGGAGCACCAGCAGCTGCCGTGGCTGCACGGCTTCACACCGAGACCGGATGGAGCGGTTCTGACCTTCTCTCCAGCAGAGGGCAGCGATAGACAAAAACTCACTCTATTTTCAGACTGAACATTTTGCAGAGTGGTAAATATCAGCTTTATGGAAGGAGTTCATTTTAGCGTGTGTATAGCTTAATTACGCAGTAATGACAGTCATGATGACATCTTTCACCATCAGTCAAAGCAAAGAGAACTCCCTCCAAAGAAGAGATGAAAGTGTGAGTATATAGTATAAGGGCTTTTGCATTTGGGGTCATTTGACAAACTGCAGATGGTTGAAGATATTCATACTTAACTATCTCACTTCCCCAGGCCATTTAAAAACTTTCCTTTATGATTCCTACTTTTCTAATCTAAAACCTATTTTGTAACTTTCTTTTCTTGTTTTTTTCCACAGGCTTTACTTTCTTGTTCACCTCCATTCATTTACTTATCCTTCCTGACACCCCCTGCTTCACAGCCTCTTCTCAGTTTTGTTTGTGCATGCCATATCTCTCAGAGCCAGGAGAAAACTCTTTGTTCCCCTCTTGGAAATCTTGCCCCCAAACTGCACATCTTCTGAGACACCTGGGAGAACTGGGACTACCAGTGCAGACAAGTGTTAGGCCTAAAATCAAAATAATTAGTGTCTCACAAGGACTATCTGCATCACTGTGTAAAACAGCTTGAACTTCTTATTTCTCCACGATGGACATTTCTCTAGAACTATCAGGAGAGAATTATAACAAGACTTTCCTCTCCTGCTCTCTTAGCCCAGCTAGATTGAAATAAAGCAAACAAGGGGGATCCAGATAATTCACTAAATGGTTTACATTCACATTAGGGAGTGCAAGTTAAAAAAAGGAACAAAAATCTTCATGCTGGTATTTACTTTGAAATCAGATAATTTTATGCACAAATATCTCCTCTTTCCTTCTTAGTCTTCAGTCTTCAAAGGGAGTTGGGTCTACTTAATTTTAGAAGTTTGGATGAAGGCTAAAAATGTGTTATCTGTTTTCATGACCACCAAGTTCTACTAACTAATATAATCAACCAGTTTTGCATAAATTTACATAAACTATCAGACATAACATGACTAACTCTGCTTTTTAACTTCACAGGCCTATGGAAGGCAGGCTAAATCTTCACGTAATTACACAGCAAATATTACATGAACTCTACTAATTAGGTCCTCACACACCATCATATTTTAAACAACAGATTATGCCAGATTTGAAACTGACTTGAAAACTCAGTTTATGATGACAAGTCAAAAAATTCTTGTGAAGACATAAGAGCATAGGATTGTGCTGTGTGTACAAACACTGAAGTAAAATAATGAACCCTCTTCAGCTTACTTACCTGAGTTAGCTCAGATTCAGCATCTGTGTTTCAGTTTAGGAACTAAGGGAGTATGTGTACCTTTATTTTACAAAAACAAACTAATTATATGGCTTTAGGCTGCAATTTGGTTTAGCAATGTCATGCTGACTTGATTTATACAATTTAGTAACAACAAATTTAGTCTTTTTTATTTTATTGCAGGACTTCTGGGAAGCCTCAAAGTATTTTATTATTAGCAGCTAAATCCTAACAAGATGGAGAGTCATTTCAGTGATTTCCCCTTTACACTACCTATTATACCTACAAGTAAAATAACCCTCAACAATTGTTTATAAATAGACTGACCAATGTTTCCCCACTCAATTGGTTGACCACTTGCTAATTAACATAATTATCAACAGATCAGAATTTTGTGTCTTATGCAGCCTGTCAATACAAACTACACTTGTAATTAAAAATGTCAATAACACTTCATCCTTTCCTCCTTTTATTACCCCTGAGATGTTACCTCTGCCTTGTTCATTACAAATAATAACAAAAAAGTATAATCAGCAAACCTGATATCCCCACCATGTTTTTTTTCATGCTTGTCATACAACAAACCTTTTTCTATTACTATCTTCCAGTCCATATGCGTTACTTTTTTGGTACAAAAAATAAAACATCAAGTGCATTTCTCACTAACTTTTTCTGGTTTGAGGCTTAAAGAAATCACATCATGAAACCTGGTGCTATGACTCACTAGTAAATTTAGGACAATAAGAATAATATGAGCATTCTGTTAGCTCATATTCTATTCTAGCTATTTTGTAACTTGTATGTCAAAATCTCATTTACATGCATATATGCCACTCTACAGCCAAATGATGGATTTAGTATTTACTATTTAGCAAATAAGTGATTTGAACCACTGTTCAAACACCTTTTAGAAAGCCACGCACCGTGGCTGAAATTTAAGTGCCTGTGACTGGACATGTAAGGACCAGGGTACCTGCACCGTGGGCCGGATAAGCACAGCCTTTTTCACTTTCTGTACCCGCTACCACGAACATTTATAGCTGCACCTGGGGCTCTCACAGACGCCCAGCTCACACTCCGCACCTGCAGCCTCCCTGACCCACAGCGTGCCGCCCCACGCAAGGACACCGACCTTTGTGGGGTCCGTGTGTCCTGTCCCCGCCTCCGCCGCCAGCAGCACCCCCGGGAAACGCCGCGGCCCCGCTCCCACTGCCCCCGCCCTTCCCGGCTCGGCCGGGACCCCTGGCAGGCGCCGCACCCCAGTCCCACGCGGGGCATCCCCGCTGCCCAGGGGATGCCGCCGGGAGGCTTTTTTGGGGCAGAAACGTGGAGTGTTTTTTCAGCCGCTTCCCGAGGGGCTCGGGTAACCCGGGTTCAACGGAGTCCCCTGGGACGGAGGCCCTGAGGGTCTTTCCCGAAGGCATGTCCTTGGGAGCGGGCGGGAAGGGCGGCTGGGCGTGAGGGGCTGACGCGGAGGGGCAGCCCGGCCGCCGCAGTAGTAAGAGAGCTGCTCCTCCGGTGGTTGGGCTGGGGAGCGCTGGGCTCCTCCTCCTCGTCCCCCCCAGCAGTGCACAGCCAGGCGTGTGACTGACGAGTCTCCCCCCGTCTATCTTTTCCTTTTTTTTCCTTTTTTTTTTTTTTTTTTTTTTTTTTGCCATGGGTACACACACCGAGACACGCACATGACAGCACTTGGGTGCCAGCGCCGGTGCATCGCCAGGAGGGCTGTGCTTCACTCCGGGCACGCACACACGCATGCTGCTGCTGCTTCTGCTGCTGCTGCTACTGGAAGTCTTTCTACACGGGGATTAGCAGCCGCCTCTTCGCTCTCTGTATTTCCCTGTCTCTTTCTTCTCCCTTCCCTTCCTCCTTCTCTCCCGCAAACGCCTGACTGACGGACGGCGGGCAGGAAAAGGTAAATGCGGGCGTGCTGTTTGCTGACGGTACGGAGGGTGATGGTGTTCGCGGCGTGCTGCGCGGTCCGCCCTCGGCTCGCCGGGCAGCCTGCTTGCCTCGCCTGCCCTCCCGCCGCGCCGGCGGCTGCCGCGGCCGCCGCTCCCCGGCTCTCCGCGGCTCGGGGGATCGGCTTTTGCCGCGAGAGGTTTGGCTCACCCAGCCCCCGCTCCTGTCTCTTCCCCCGGGCTGCGAGGTGGAGAGGTTCCCCGCTATTGTGCTGCTCGCACTTGGCGCCGCGGGTGCTAGCGGGCGGGAGCGCTTAGCCAGGGTTTCGCGGGAGGAGGCTGGCTATTAATTGCCGTCTGCGCGGAAGAGGAGAGCGCTTCCCCTGGCACGGAACCTGGGCATTATTTATTAATCGGGGCAACGGGAGGGTGGCAACGGGAGGACTCGCCGTCGTCCCCGTGTCGTGTTCCCCCTCCCCGTTTGCTGCATCATTCAAATGAGTGATTCTTCGGTGGCCTTGCGTTGCGGGGCACTATCCCCCATCCACGGGGATTCTGCCAGCCGCCGTGGACTGCCGCTCTCCTCTGCCCGGGGGAGCGCCCCCTTCCCCGGCGAGCCTGCGGGCGAGCGGTGCGGGGGCATCGGCCGCCGGCTCCTGCCCCGCCGACCCCGCAGCCCCGTGAATAGTTGTCGGCACTTGCTCGGGCCGAGTTTGTCCCGCGTCCCTCCCGGGCAGGACAAGGACAGCGGGGTGGATATTTGCCTCCCCCCTCGGCGGAGCCCGCGTGGTGCGGGGATCCCGTGGAAGCGAGAGGTCCGGCGCAGCCCCGCCGAGGGGACCGCGTCCCGCCGGACTCGCACGGACCCCGATCCAGACTTCCATCCCCCGAGGAGCGGGTGCTTGGGAGCGAGCTGCAAGCCGGCAGAGGACAGGCGGGAGGCGGTGCTGCGGAGCCTGCCCTGCCGGGGCGCTCGGGCAGCGGAGCTCCCCCGCCGCCGCGGGCAGAGGGCGGCCGGGCAGGGCAGGGCAGCCCGCCCCGGGCAGGGCAGCTCCTCCGCGGGCCGGCCCCGGCTCAGGTGTGCGCATTCAGCGGCTCAGAGCTCCGGGGATCGCCTGGGCAGCCCCCGGGGCGGAGGTTAAAGCGCCTCCGAGAAGGGCAGGCCTTGCTCCGCCGTGCCGGTGCCCGTCGCCTCCCGGGGCTCCCCGGGCAGCGGCACCGCCACCGCCGCTCCCCGCTCACGGGTGCTGGGGCAGAGTGGTCCCGGCCGCCGCCGTGCCCCTGTTCCTCCTCAGCCGGGAAGCGAGGCATTTAGCGGGGTCTGTTATGTAATTACGGCGCTTTTTTTTCCCCCCCTTTCTTCTTCTTGTTACTAAACCCGGCTCAGGATGCCGGCAAGGAAGCGGCTACACTGTGGTTGTTTTTGAAGGAAGCTTATACTTTTATTTGATCTCGGAGAAAAAAAAGAAAATGTAGTAATATTTAAGCGCTTTGGTTTCACACATGATTGATTTTCGATTAATCACATCTCCTTATGTTGTTTTCTATACCTGTCAGTGGTACCTAAGCATGCAGTTGAAGACAGAAACCAAAAAAAAAAAAAGAAAAGAGAGAATAGTAAGAGATGCAAAACCGTGAGAACTGTAGTGGACTGCATACAAAGTTGGATATTAAAAAAAAAAAAGTAGTTCTTTAACTTGCAGCTTACTTACAAGTGAAAGCTAGGTGTGCTTACAGGCATGGTGTATATTCAGCTTGTTGTACTGGATTGTATTTCAGTGTTAATGCAGCTTTAAAGAGGCAACACTAATTTCTCCTCCTGTGTGGATCCAGTGTAGATGCTTAAGGTATTTCCCCGCCCTGAAAAGTCATTGTGAGTTTGAACATTGTTCACTGATCCAAGAGATCCAGAAATCTATAGGGTGCATATTGAAAGATAAATAGGTTATATATTTGCAGATCAAATTACTGCTGATAGTAATGATTACATGAGAATTGGGAATAGTTAATGGCAACAACACAATTCCTTGTTTTCTTCTGTCACAATTTACTTGTCTGTCTGATACTGCATATTTCAGATAACTATAATTTAGGTTACTAAATTATGTATTTCAATTAGGTAACTCTTTAAATTAATATGAAACAATTAAAACACATGGGAGCAAAATATGCTGTTTATTAGAGAGTTTACCAAGTACTTTAAAGGGCATAGTAGTGTTTCATTATATATATATATATATATATATATATATATATATATATATATATATCCTTCTGATTTAAAGTTTTCTTGTACTTCACCATAACTTTATATAGTTTAATTCAAGGCTTATTCTGTCTGTCTCTTGTGGGATTAGCTCTTGGAAGCATATCAATCTAATCTGTGTGTGTTAAGCCTTGCAATGTTTTTTTTCTGTAAAGGTGGTGCATCTCAGTCCAGCTTTGGCTAGTGATGTTTCCACCTGAAAATACAAAAAGAACTGCATAAATAATTAATGAGATAGTGTAGTAATTGAAGGTAATCCCACACCGAGGAAGAATCCATGGAATTTTTTCATTGTCATTTTCACCCTGATCTGATACCATACCGTAATTAAAATCTTCACCCAAATTGTAAGAGACAGATGCAATGCCCTGAGACTGGCATTGCTGTTTTAAGCAGATGAGATTTCAAGGTACTTTAAAGTGAAATAGTTTATTCAGCCCTTAATCTCAGTAACCAAACTTAATTTTGACTGCCTCAGTTGTATTATCTCTCAAGATTTAAGAAAGCTATTTTTGTCAGGGGCAAGTAATTAATACTTGTTCTCCTCTTATGCCAAATTTTGCACTTGTGCATAAAGCTCATCCAAAGAAACCTGAAAAGTGGATCTCCATGGTAACGAGAGAGAGATTGAGAGCAAGAGAGAAAGGATTTTCTCCCTCACCATAGGTCAAGACCAGACGCCTACCCATTCCTTAACTTGTAGCAGCCTTCATTGGCGCCTTCCCCTCTGTGCTTATTTTGCCTCCTGGGGTGTGCTTTTAGTGGTGCCTCATGCTTCCAGAGTGAGGATGATGCTACGCTGGATGAGCGCAGCTTCTGTGTTTCTCCCTGCCCTAATCCTCCCTTCTGCTTGCATCGTATTTGCTTGCTACCTATTGCTACCTATATGATTTTACTGTGGGATTTTCGAAAATGGTTTGTTTTCCCCATCAGATTTTCATTTTGAAGACTTGTCTTGTCTCTAAATCTGTGTAATAGCTGACCAAACCTTACTCGTTAGTTCTCTTCAGATGAAAGTGTGTTCAGCTCCTTTCCCCCTATTATTTGTCTGTGCTGGTTTTGGAGTTTTATTGTTTCATAGCAGTAAAAGCTGTCTACTTCTTCTCACCTGGGAGCAGGGCTGAGTTTAATTTTTTTCAGTCAGCATGTGAGATGTGATACCAGAATTACTGTTTAGAGATGTTCAGCATAGAAAGCCTTTATCTTTATTTTTCCCTAACTCTGTCATTACAGAGCAGCAATGTGGAACAATTCTTTCTGGAGGAATCGCTGGGGGGCTTTTTTCCCCTTTGTCGTCTTTGAAGAACTGTCTACCCAGACTGTCTCTTTCGAAGTTGAGATGAAGTGAACACATTTCATTGTAGATCATCCTGTAGCCAGATACATACAACTTTCACCGAGGAATGTAACATGTTTTCTATTTCCATTCTCCTTTCTGTACTCAGTTTTCATAGCTACGATTTCATGAGAGGATACCAAATGGCTCCCTTAGGCTGCTGGTGCACCAGGTCTCTGGGCATATTTCCAGCTCTTTTGCTTTTCCCTGTGACATGTCTTGGGATAATTTGAAAACATCTGCTAAAGCAACTATTGTAATGTAAGACAGGAGTCATCATTTGTCACTGAGCAATATGTCATTTGTGGCTCTCTAATTGGAAGACAGATGCTGATGCTGACTTTGGCCTTCTTAAATTGTCTAGTTGGCAGATTGTCTGTAGAAACACTTTGCAGTGCTTTGAAATCACACAGTGTATTTCTACTTTTCTGTATCTCTGTGTTTCTTAAAGAATTGTCTGTGCCATTTGAAAATCTGGAAATCTGCTCAAGAAACCATAGTCATAGCAGCTAGTACATTCATAATCTGGCTTTCCAAGTAAATTTGACTTAATGCATCCCTCCAGTGTCTTCTGGCTGGGTGAAAGCCATTTTAAAATGATTGTCTGAGTAGCTTTTTCTTTGCCTTTGTCTATGAGCAATTTCTGATTTCTTGCTTCCGGATGACCTGTCCCTGTATTGGTGGCATTTCAATGAATTTCACTCATTCCAGTTGTTTCCCTCTTTTTGAAAATTTAGCTTCACCTTTAACTAACTAAGGAGTTAGTTCATCTTCTGATTTCTTATGCTAAAGAAACTAGGGATCTGAGAATTGAAGTTCTGTCTCTGTGAAGGAAATGTCCACTTCTAGATGCCTAGATCCAGGCATCTCTGTTGCCATGGTTCAGGTGACTTAAGCAGGTGACAAGACCATGTGCCATCAGCTCATAAGTCAGATCATAATAAAGATCTCAGTAGTTACAGATGGTGTCTTATACCTAGAAGGTGCTTTTTTAAGCTTTGTAGGTAAATTTGGAAGGTAGGTTGCAGTAGCTTGAGTTTACTTGCAATGTCTTACCAGTTTCACCATCTTAATATCCTGATGTGTTGACTCTGCTGGATCAAGTCAAGGATTTCTTAATTTTTTTTTTTCTGTTGTGGAAAAAGGAAATAAGAGGGTGAGGATCCCCAAAAACTTTGGCCATCTGTTGTGCTTGAAAGCACAATTGTTCTGGGTGTACATCCTTGCTGAAGGTATTCCAAGGAACGTGCTAATAGGATGGTAGCTGAGTTACTTTTTCAAAAGAAGGGAGTTTTTTTTCAGCCAGCTTCCTGACTGTGACTTCAGTTGCTAATTCTGTGCTTGTTCACACTTTCTTCCCATGTGTCTGTTTAGTTTTGCCGGTGGGGCAGGGTAATGTATCTGACTGGAGGTCAATAACAACAAGAGACAATGACTGGCAGTTTTAGCTACCTTTGTCATGGTAACTCCAGTTTTAGCAGTGTGCATCCAGCACTGAAAGTCTACACTGAGAATTGCTATCTCACTACTGTGCTTCTTTTGTCTTGTCATCAGGGAAAAAAAAAAAAAAAGCAAAAGGAAGAAAACAATTAAAGAAGGGTGGATATGAAATCAAGGTGTCTGCTTTGTGGTAGTGGTCTCAACAGTATCTTTTCATTTATGAGGAGGTCAACACACAGGGTGCAGTTGCCTTTGTCCAACCAGAAGTATTGAGAGTCAGCATGCTACATGGGTGCAAGATATCCCTCAAATGCGCAAAGTGTGTGAGAATCTCTATCTTTTCACCCTGCAGCAGGAAGAATTTTGGAGTTCCTGCAGCATGCCATTCACACAGGGTGCCCTTCACTTCATGGTTCATAGAGGAATGCAGCTTCTGGTTCTGTGGTGCTGGAACTGCATTGGTGCAAGTGTTTCACTAGAGATGCTTCAGAGATCCTTTGCTCTCATCAGTCTATCTTCTGGCTAGCTATGGGTTGGGCATAATGCTCAGGGCATGGTTTGGTTCTTTAAAGGTGTCACCTCCTGTTGTTCTGGTGTTGCATCTGGTTGACCTCCATAATGTTGTAGGGTTTTGCTTATCTCTCTCTCTTTTTTTGTGTTTTTTTTTTTTTTTTTTTTTGCTTGTGAATGTATGTTAGAACATCACTGTTATCAGATCCCCTTTTCTAAGAACATACCATAGGACTGGATCTGAGCAACCTGATCCACTGAGACGTGCATTCCCAAGATGGGGACTGGAATTAATGATCTTTAAGGTTCCTTCCAACCCAAACCATTGTGTGGTTCTGTGATATTCCTCACTGTTCCTTCTGACAGATTATTATTGCAGATAAGTGCTTATCACCAAATTTATATACAATTTTTTAAATAATATTGAAGAATATCCCAATGGAGCTCTTTAGTGGCAGTGAGATGGCAAAGTAGGATTAAAAGAAAAAAAAATCATCAAGGAAGGAATGAAGGAGGTAGAATTAGGAGAATTAATTGTTATTTCATATAAATTAAGTATTGCAAACATTGTCAAAACAATTTAGGTTAAAAATTAATGACGATTCTGCAATTTCATTCATGGAAAAACTGTACAATCATAAAATGTAATTTTTGAGAAGATGATTAAAATTTTTTTCTGAGGAAAATATCCCAAATATTCAGATGGGATCTGTCCTTTTGTAACAGCAACAAAGTAGGGCTAGTGATTACTAGATTAGTGATACTTTGAATAATATCATATGTCTATCATTATATGAAATCAAATACTCTAGAAGAAAAAATGTAGTGTCTGTTTAGGAAGCACTGTAAATTTTAGTGAAAAGGGTGGATTTCTTAAAAATTATGATATGGATATCTACATGATAAAATAAACTTAAGTGGAATTATAAACTGGAGGTGAAACCTTTTTCTCACACATTTGGATCTCACTCTTCCTTGAAAAAGAACCAATGCAGGTTTCTTTTCTTAGCAACAACAACAACCAAAAAAAGATAAACAAAAGAAACAACTACTGATATTGCACTAGGAGAGACTATTGAATGCTATTCAAACAAACTGGCTGTCCTGTTAGAACAAAAAAAAAAATTTAATTCCTGAAATACTAGAAATACTTGTGTAAAAATTGTGGTTGCATCTTTTCCTCTGTTTTGTTTTTGGGTTTTTTGGGCCACGACAACTACTTCAAATATGACATTGTTTGTAGAGCTGTTTCAGTTTCTGTGTAATGTCCTTTACTGAGTTTCAGTGGCATGGTAGTTGACAAGCATTCACTTCTCCTTGGATAGAAATGTTATTTGGAGTTTCTGTGTGTAACCTGCAAATCTCTGTGGTGTTGGTGTTTCTTTTCATACTGTGGTGGTGTGTGGGCTGACTTCCATAATTATTTGTGTGTTGTTCTATATCTCTCAAATGTCCCTACTGAGGATCTTCATGCTGTGTTTTGCAGGCAGGATTATACAGCAGAAATATATATGAACAAAAGCTAAATACGAGGACGTTCTGCAGGATTCAAGTACTTTGGTCATTTGCAAAGCAAGTAGTGTGTGAGGTACTTCTAAATCAGTGCAGTGTGGCGTAAAAAAATTAATGTGTTATGTTAAATTTCTTTCCAGAGGTTGTTTTTGACAGAATCAAGGCAAAATATGAGAGTATACTGAAGTTCTTGACCTGATCCTTTGCTCTTTATGCTCACTGGCATTTTGAGCATGAACTGCAGGAGCAGGTTGCCTGCCCTCTATGAGATGTTAAATGTTCAGCACCAGTTAGTCAGGCCCATATTGGAGGGGATTTTTTAATATGAAAAAATGCTGAAATGCAGCAGCAGCACTTGTGTGTGTTAGACTTGTAGAGCCCTTCTGAAGACACAAATATTTGTGAAGAGATTACTCAAGGGTCACAGCATTTCCACAGGACCTGGGAGAAATTAATTACACTGTGTTTCTTTATTCTAAATTTCTGGTCCCTCTATGACAACACACAGCGAAGCATGGTGAGAGAAAGAGGAAGGTTTATCTTTGCTCATTTCAGTTTCTTTTGGAACCAAAAAGAAATTTTGCATACAATGAGAAGAAAAATTTCCAGTGATCAATTTTTTCTAGCATACTTTGCATATTTGTAGATACTCTTAACTTGTTTTTACTGTTTAACTTTGTTTGTAATTTTCTTTGAGCTGCTGTAGGATCAAAAGTAGCGGGTCCGTTTTCCCAAGGACTTGCAGTCTTTCTAAGAATAGAGAAACTAATATATAGGAAAGTCTACAAATACAAATTTTATTTGTTTAAAAGCTTCAATATTTTTATTCTGTAATGTTGTCATGGTAAAGTTTATTTTCATATTTAAAATACTACATAATTCAGAACAAATGCTGCCAGTGATCTGTGCACAGTTCCCAGGGATCTCTGTGCAGTGTTTCCCTGATGAAAGAAAAAATGCTTTAACCTGAGGATACTGCAGAAAAACCCAGTATTTTATTTCATTGCAAAGGGGATACTGATGAATAAATTGTATGTGGATCTTTTTTTTCTTGGTTTAACTGTGGTTCTTGTATGTTTGTTTTTATTCAGAGCTGGCATCATTGATTATTTGTGGTATAATTAATTAATTAATGGGTTTTCCAGATCTAGTTTAGCCTTTCTGGCTTTGTTAGCATACAGAGTCCCTGCAGCTGATTTATGCATGGGTTTGAACAGATGCTGATTGAGGCAGTGTCCTGGTTTTGAGCAGTTTGGTTTGTGGGTTTTTTTACTGTTTTGTATTAAAATATGAACATCGCGTTGAGTCTGGTTTTATGTGCACATGAGAGCCTTGTGTTACTGTAGAACATAAATTATTTCAGTTTTATCTGATGATTTTGCCTTAACGTTTAGTCTAACCATAAACTGCTCTGAATTCATCTTTCCTGCCATATCCAGCTCGTGGCAGCTACTGCCCACGTTAGCAATATGCTTGATAAATGTGGAGTACCTCTTCAGGCTCACATATGCTTTGAATTTAGGTTTAAGTCAGGATTGATTTTTTGATGGGGATTTTTTTTCCTCAACCACAGGGATAACACAAGTGAGTGAGTGAGTTCCCTTTAAACTCCCTTGCTCTTGATGTTGATCTCTCCTTGCTCTTTGGTTTTGTAGGGGAGGCTGAAGACAAGCTGAGATTAGCTGTTCAGGCACATGGGACACTTTAAAGAGGTTCTGTTGCCTTTCTGGTGGGAGCAATGAGAACTTCAAGGAGGAAAGGGGAATTCCGTTCTCAAAGGTGTTGAAGGCAGTAAGTGCACTCCTCACTCACAACGCAGGGCTGAAGAGGCCACTTCAGCTATTGTCATCGGTTGGCCTGCAGAACAGGAATTTTTAGACCTGGTGGGTTAAGCCAGCAGTGGTGCACAAAGCCCAGGTCAGCCAGATCCGTGGTGGTGCTCGCTTGGCTGCACACAGGGCAGACCCTGCTGTCACAAGTCTGCTTCTCAGGAGCAGTCCCTCAGCGGGTGTGTTTTTAGGCACATAGACATAATGTCTATCATTTCTGCACAGTCATGGTGACTGGACAGAGTTTTGGGGGCACCAGTGTCACAGTTACGCTGCACTCATATTTTTAATTATAGTAAGCACCCTGTATTCTTGGTGAAGGAAATAGCATTGATGCAGGCAGATGCGTGCCTTCCACATAGGGTATGTAGCCAATATGTTGTTTATACCATGTTATATGGCTGAATAAATAAATAAATACAAGATGCCTATAATAGATCTGAATTGCAAACTCTAATATGATAATGCTTTTCTCGCCACTAGCAGAGCTCAGTAATTTATTACTACAATTTGGTGTCGTGGATATGATTCATTCTATTTTAGTGGATGAAAATAAATTGCTTTACATTTGTGTAGTAATTTATTACTCAAAGCTGAATGCATGCTTTGTGTGATACTGACATTCTTGAAAAAATTACATTTATTTTGTTTGTGTGTATTTTAGGGGGAAAAAAATAATTTTTTCAGCATACACTATTTAACAATCATCGTATTTAATTCAGCAGTCAAGAGGACAAGAACAGTTCTTGATCCAGTTGAAATTCAATGACAAATTATGCTGGAGCCAAACGGAGTCCTCCCAACCTCTGATACTAAACCTGTATGTAACCCAAATACTCCATCACTTTCCAGTTTGTTCATCTGTAATATGATTTTTTTATTAAGCTAAGCTGCCTGCTGTGTGTTTTGTGTTGGAAAAAGTTAAGCCACAGTATTAGAAAGAAAATGTTTAAATACATTGATCAGTACGTGTGCTGTACATCTTATCTGTTTAAAATAGATGAATAATGAAAAAAAATTCATTTTGCTTCCCCCTTTGAATTTGCAGCTTAGTCATGGATTGTTGCCCACAATTTTATGGAACCTAATCATGTAGTCATTTTTTAATAGATTCCATTATTATCATTACAATATACCACCTAAAGTAAGTAAATTAATTCAATGGAGTCTCTCTAGAGCTAAGTTTGTGTGTGTGCTGGAAAATTAAGTGTGGCAAATGTAGTATTAATGGTTATTTTGTTAAGCATTTTCTTAGAGTTTGCATGGACATATTTTAATAAGTAGGATTAATTTTTTGTATTTATTGCTAGGTCAAATACTTTTTGAAAGTAGGATGAAATTAATAGTGTTTCATCTAACAACTACTTTTAACTAATTCTGCTTGTGCTGCTAAAAGTGTAATTAAACAAAATATATACTGAACAAAAAAGATTGGGGAAAAAAACACCTCAAACTCTGTATTTTATCTAAATAGACCAGATGACCGGATCTTATTCCTCTTTATACACCAACTGGATAGCATCAATAGAAAACAGAAATTTATTTGCAGTAGAGTTTATTTCAGTAGAAGCAAAGTGCAGAGAACTGGGTTTGTGACCGGTGTGTTTACAGGGAGGTAAGTGGGATGAAAGCAGGAATGGATTTGACTTAATGCTAGATTCAAGTAGGTGGAAATGTGAGTAACAGAAAACTCAAGGTCTTCACTTAACCATAGTTTCCTTAGCTAACTGAGGAATGAATTTGAATTTTAGGACCCTAAGGTTTAGTACATAGCTCATGAAGCCTCGGAATAGTCCATGAATAAACCAGGAGCAGAATGTGTGCATGAAATGTCTTAATGCATATCACAACTAGCAAATCATTTGTGGAGGTCAGAACACAGTAATACATGGGAAGTGTTCTCTGTCTCCTCCTCAGTGACCTATACAATATTGCCATTCCTGTTGCAGTAATAACATTGTCATTATTTATTTGGCAAAAATGAGTCTGAGTTTAGCAAGGAGAAATGAGTTCATAGGAAAATTGTTTTACATAACAGAAAATAACATCACACTGAAGTAGTACAGTTAATTTGAGAGTTTTCCTTGCACACTTTGTTGCAAGTGAACACATAATTTGAATTAATATTATAACATGATGATGATGTATAACCAAGGACAAAGAATAAACAATTTAAAGTTATGCTTTTATATTTGCAAATATTTACACTTTTATTTATAATATCAGTTCCAAATGCATTTGCTGTTTCAGATATGATAAATAGACTTCCTATTTTCAGACCATGTCTGGTAATACAAGTGAAAATAGCACAGTAATTTGGAACTGTAATATTGGAAAAAAGCTACAGTCCTAACAAAATTGTAACATGCTGCATAGTCCCTAAATAATTACGTAGTAGATGAAGTCAAGACAGATTAAAATATGTTTGTAGTTCTAAATTATAATTAATTCTCCTTTGTATTTGGCCAACAGTCTGAATTTCAATTTATAATAGCCTTTCCAACTATTCTGTAAGGTCAAACATTATTGCAAGCTTTTTCTGGCAGAGTGATATCTTTTGTGCCAGTCACAGTTCAAGGATCTTGTGGACAGAGCTCTTAGATATAGGGTTTAGTTTTAGGTAGTCCTGTAGGGAGCTGGTCTTGATGATCTTTATCGGTCCCTTCCAGCTTGAGATATTCTATGATCTGAGATTGGGCAAAATCAGAACACACTTTGAAATGAAAAGCAGACTTCAACAGCTCCAGATTTCAACACCTTCAGCAGGGTGTGCAAAGAGAACCCTGTCCGTAATCCAGCATAGCCTGGTGAAGCCTCTAATGTATAGACATATAATTTTAATTGTTAAAAGCATCTCATGATTGAGCACCTCTAGAATAGTCCATAGAAACCTGATCTGCTGCTCACTGAAGCCTGTGGCTCACACTGTGATTGTAATGTCTATAATTTCCTTAAGCAGGTGCTGGATTGTGTCAATACATGAGCACAAAGATCACATCTCTTTTTTTTTAAATTTGAGACCTGCTGGGATATTGGCACTTCAGAATGTTATCTCCCAAATGCTTTGCTTTTCCACATGAATCATTTGAAAGGCAGACTTTATACTGCTACTTGGTCTCCTTTCTATGTGGTTAATATTTGTAGGGGCTTAGACATTGTATGTGCACAAAAATGACACTTTTGAAGAGACAAAAAAGGCTATACAAGTTCAAAAGTGTGAAAATGCATGGATAACTGAAATCCTACTTTAGGCTTGACTTTTTACATTGTAGAAGATATTCCAGGTTTCTTTCAAAGAAAAACTTAATCCCCACTTGGTAAACCTGCACATAGCCTAGGTTTTATCTCTGTCTCATGTTAGATATATGTGTAGTACTTAACAGAGGTCGAAGGAGTGCATGAGATCATCTAAGCTGACTTGAATTTTACATACAGAGGATGGAAACTGGCAGTTAAGCTAAATATTGGAAGATAAAGACATTATTTCTCCCACTAAAGATTCGTAGTCGTCAAGACTGTCAAATTCATTTGTATGTCAATTCCAGTTTCAGAGGTGAAAAGTCAGGCTGCTTTTCAAGACAAGTTTTTCTAATTAGAGTAATGAATGTTTGATTAATATTCCATTAGTAATATATGATAATTATACCATGATGGGCTGTCACTTTAAGTACGTACAGGGTAAGATCACGGATGCATTTTTATGTTGTTATGCCTTTGTCAGCTTTAGTTCCCATCAACAGTCAGCTTTATGCAGATGCTTACAGAAATATTTCAGAAATACATTTTGTCCTTAAGCCTGTTAAATGATGCTACACATCTGCTTTGTGGGTCAATGCCTATCTTTTGCTTTGTTTAACATTTCGTCAGGGCTCTACGCTTTGACATTCACTGACTGAGCTTGCAGAGAGAAACTTCAATATTCAGGAAATGTAGTGTGTGAGGAAAATCCTGATTACTAACTGTGAATAAATCGAAATCAGGAAATAACAGCAACTTCATAGAACTATGGTGGAAAATCTTTGGAATTCTGGAGGTTCAAAACATTTCCCTTCAGTAACAGGTTTTGTAGAGATGCATGCAATTAATACTCAGAACCCCTGAGTTAATATCGCGTATCTCCCTAAGGGTGACGGTGACATTCAAGGTAGCTCTGAGGATGAGAGCTTACAGTGCTTCCCAGTGAGCCTCATGGTCTTCTTCACCTTTTATAGCAGCTCTGGCACTCATTGCTGACTGTGGGCATCCTGGTGTATGAGGCATATTAAGAGGGAATGGGGGAAAAAGAACTGGATGTGATGCTACAAATGGCATGGCAGAATGCTGGAGCAGCAGACAGGGACTGTCTGGGTGCACATCTGACCCAACTCTGCTTTTTTTCTCCTTGCATTGTTTTCCATTCAGCCCAGATCAGAAGACTATTTTCTTTGTATTGCAACCTTTACATTTGGCTGAAGCTTTCTTTCACAGTTGAAGAAAGGAAACCTAATTGATGCTGGCATGCATGTTTATATGGGCCATGTGTTAATTACCTAGGGTTGCAAATGAGCAGAGACATTCTCCAGTTGTGTGTGTGCATGCTGTAGTGTATATAGGAACAATTGCAGTATTTGAATATTTCATTAATTCTGCACTGAATTAATTTTTTTTCACACTTTTAATCTTGTAACATTTTTATGATATTAAGAAATGTATTTTTTAAGCTGAACTACTTTTTTTTTTTAATAGCATCATGTAGGGATACAAGATCACCAGAAGTGAAGAGTTATAGTGCAATGTGGTCTGACTTGGAATAGTAAAGGAATGAGTTACTGTAGAGGACTGTCGCCCTTTTTGTGTCCAGCTGCAAATCTGTGAGAAGAGCTTTGCAATTAGCTTTTGTAAATTCTAGCTGACAGCAGAGGAGGGTTTGAGACTTTGGTTTCCTGGGCTCCATTCCAAGTTCTGGAATGAAATACACTTCAGTGACTGCATATCTCCCTGCCCCTGTCTCATCTGTCTCCCTTAGCCTGACTACTTTGTCTCCTCATCTTGACTCATGTTAGTTCTGTGGGCACCATGATTCTTACCACCCTTTTTCTGCATTATGGTGAATGCTACCTTCTGTCATGCTTTCCATAAAGCATGGATGGAGGATAGAAGGCACTGGAAACAGTACATTTTAATCTCATTTTTAGCACTCGTGCAGTTTTTCCCCACTGGACAGCAATAAGCAATGACAAAGTCTCTTACTCATCTGCAGATTCAGGTGTGTTCGGTGACTGTTGCAGGGGGAACATGTTCTGTGGGACAGGGGTACAAAGAGGAGATTTATTTCAACTTCTAATGTAACTCCTGTTGGGTGAGATGAAGGAGCACATTTCTAAGGCCATCTTTTTGTAAGTTTTATCGTGTTCAAGCCAGAATAACCTTGTTGCCCTATTTTTAAAAATGGGAGTGGTAGCTGTTCAGTGTGATATTTTTAAGAATTTAACTTCAATAAAACTTTTTTTTAAAACTCATGTGCTCAGATGTATCTCAGCTAAACTTCTAAAAAATTTTAACAACTCTGGACAGCTCAGGCATTTTCAGTTCATTTGTAACTCATATTATTCAACATTTTTTATTTGAACAAAATCAGTTAAACTGGATTCAGATCAGTCTATATGTGCAGTAGCTGGGTCTGAAGACATGAAGCCCATTGCCATCTAAGGTGGATTTTTTGTTCATGGGGAAGATTGTTTTACCAAGAATTTCTTGGTGGGATATCATGGGTGACTCAGGATTGTGCAGAATCTCTCTGCCACTGATATGGAGCTGCTTTCAAGGACAGTCTGCAGAGTCTATAACTTAGCAGTGGATGATGGTAACTACCCATAGGAAACTTGAATCCAGAGGTAGAGCTGAAAAGTGCTTTGATAGACGTGGAAGCAGGAGAAACTTGGCCAGGAAGGGCAATTTTGAGTTGTTGCTAACAGGAGTTACCAGGACTTTTCAGAAAAAAAAACTTACCATGGCAGTGAGCCGAGAAATTGAGATCCTAATGCAAAAGCAATTAATTAGGATTGTTTGGGGAAAAGATGACATAGCTGTTTGGAAAAGCACTGTTAGGTGGGTGAATGTGACCTTAGAAATAAACTGATGTGCTTAGTTTTATATCCATTAAGTATTCCCAACAACAGAGGAGATTTTGCTTTAGAGATGTACACTCCTTGATACACCAGCAGAAAACAGCACAGGGATTTCCACATTATTGGGAGTAAACTGGCCTTGTGACAGGAAGCACTTGTAATTCCAGAGAATGTTCAGTGAATAGATTCACTCTTTACTAAATATTGCTGTTTCTTTGTTGAATTTTATTGGAGAAACTGCAACACTGCCCAAAAGGATGAGGGATCCACTAAACTGATCCCTTATCCTTTTGGTTGCTGTGATGTATACTGGACTTGGGACTTGAATATGGTGACTATATTAATCAACAGCTGATATAGCCTCCATTTTTTAGTTTTCTGATGCCAAATTATGATCTTTTTGTTTTAATTCCTGCTAAAACACTAGTGTTCTTAAAACAGTGCTATCTTAAGTTTGTGCTGGTAGCTTCATCTCTTCATATATTTCCTTATTTTCCCAGTTAAAAATGTCTTTTTTAATATTTAATTAATTTTCTGTGATTTTGTTGTAGTAAATATATACTTGAATTCTGCTTGAAATGGTTTTAAAGAATTTAAATTCTCCTTTAATCTTTGTTAGTAGTTGAACAGAGGCATTCATTAACTTGATTTGATCAGATCTGTGTTCCTTAGTGCAACGAAATCAAATGTAATCTAACATCAGCTTCTTTATATAGGATGAGTAATGAGATTGTTTTCACCCAAACAGAATGTAATCTTTAAAGAATTATTTTAGCTTGTATTTTCCATTGCAGTTCTTTGGACAATATTTATGTATGTTGCTCACATTTTAGAGGCCTTTTGGTAGAGAGTGCAGTTTATTCAATGGCTAATATTAAACCCACTTTTCTTTCCCATCTGCACCATATAAATGTTATTCTTCTTCAGTATCACCTTATTTCTCAAATTGTATTCACAACTAAGGTACTCTCTTAATGGTGACACCAAACACCCTGTGTAGTTCAGTGTCTTGAGCTAATACTAGTGCTATCTGTAAACTAATATTTTCTGTATTCTCAGCTGAAAAGCTCTGGAACCTTGTCTGTGGTGTGTGGGAAACTGTGCTTAGGGATATTTTTAATGCTTATCCCTTTATTCTGCATTAGTACTGCATCATAGAAGCAATAGCTTGGGGAAGAATACTCCTGCTCAGCTGACAATTCAGGAGGTGTTGCTGTCCCTCAGAGGAAAGATTTAATTATGTTTTTTTCTTCAGGCTTTACTTGGATTTGTGTGCTCTCTGGTGCAGAAGAGGATATGGGTTTTTTTCTCCTGTGGCAGATAACCCATTAAATGTACCTGATACAATTGAAACAGCTGTTCCAAAGAAGAACCAGTTCTTGTCCAGTTAATTATGGCTTTTTGATGTGTCATTTATTTGAGTGTCTTACTGCAGCATCTTATTTCTGACAGCTCAGAGGCTGTCTGTTGTTATTAACTGTGGGTGTGGCACATTGCAACAGAGGGAAGTCAGCGTTGCTTGTTTTCCTAGATGTTACAATGCTCCATTGATAATCTCATATTTTAACAGTATTATTTGATTATAAACTGATTTTATAGAGGATTAAACTATGCTCTTGCTGATAATAAATGGATTTTAAGCTTCAGCAAATAATATAAATTTAATGTAATTTGACAGATCCTAACACGGGTTTCAAACAAACCCAAATCAAGTACCTTTGTGATCATTTTGGTGGTTCCTTTGTGGCATTGAAACTATTGTTCTTTCATAATCACATCTTGTTAAGGACCATAAACAAGTTAACTCTGTTCATTTTACATCAAAATAAACTTTGAATATTTAATACTCCTGTGTCTTTCATATAGTTACAAAAGACTTTTGCAAAGATATTGGGTGGAAATTCCTGCATGTTAAGCAACTGCATGGAAATTATGACCTATTTTCAGATCCTTTTTAAGCAAATGATACGATGGATAAAATACATTTGGAACTAGTATAGGAAAATGGTTTATTACAGTAACTGTGTAATGAAAAGGCTTGGGGAATAACTGATATATATGGGAACTTGAATGATTTGTTTAAATTCAATGGATTCCAAATTTTCTTCAATTTGAAATGCTTATGTCTCACAATTGTTCCTGTAGATCTTTTTACAAGAATGCTTTAAGAAGGATAGTGACTTGGGTTTGTATCTACTGCATGCAGAATCAAATCAAGAAAAAAGTGGTATTTTTTCATACAAATGCATGTTATCAAATAATAAACAGGTTTGTTCTTGTATAAAGCATTTGACCGTTGGAAACCATTTTTGTGTTGTTCATGTGGTTTGTATCCAGTGGCTTTTAAACTTGGTAATGTGGAGTTGTGTTGGAAGCTGTGACCTGGGTTAAAACCCACCAGAACAGCATCTCTTTTATTTTGGGCCGCTGTGGCCAGAGGGTCCTGCCCTGGGACCATTGCATTTGGTAGCCAGAAACTCATTAGTTCTTTTCTTTCTCTCACTTGGGGTATGAAGATTTAGGTTTCTTACACTCCTGAGGCATAGTCCTGAAAGGTCTTCTCCTCAAAGGTAGCAACAGAAGTTCAGTTTCTCTTGCGAATTAGTGGATGAAATGTCAGGATGGGAGCTGGTCTCACATATGCTGCTCATTTGGGGAAGCAGCCCTGTGCTCAGACTGCATACAGATACACAAATAAGTCATGATTTTAAAATGAGGACAGTATCATGCCACTCATAATGCAAATGCAATAAGTAAACTCCATGCCTTTTATCTGATTTTAGTGATCCTCTAAATTTGCTCCTTGTTAGATGACCTGAAATTTTGTTGTGAACAAAGTGAATTATGCAAATTTTGTAACTTCAATTTATGCTGTGAATTTGCATACATTTATATATAAATAAAAGTTACAAAACCCACATACAGATAGACAAATTCTGCCTCAATATCTGCAGGCCTCTGTTTGTATATTTTGGGATTATGTTGAGTCACAAAACTAAATTGAGTTTTTACACAACTTCATGTGTTTCTGTGGTGGTGCTCAAAACTAACATAAGATTTTCGCCTCCCTTCTCTGAGGGGGCAAGAATGGAGGCCAAGTTCTGCTTTCTTTGATATTTTACACATTATCTGTAAATTTTCTCTATTTGCAGTTAATGTTCATGTCATTGCAGTGCCACCTCCAAAGATTGATTGATGTTGTTGACTTCTTGTAGAAAACCAGCTTTGCCCTTTAGTATCCCTGCGTTGTGAAATTAAAAGTGAGTAAAAATTCCCAAATCCAACAAATTAGGTCATAGATTTGTATTTATATAGTCAGACAAAAGGCCAATCTATTTAATAATCAATATAGGTGATTAATTAATGTCAGACTGTACTCACTGAACCTTGCCTTCTTGGATTATTTAGGTTAATATTTAGAATATATTCTAGCTTCATAAAAATCTTGCTGACCACGACAAAATACATTGTATAGATATTTTCACATACATACGACATCTTTCAGGATGGTCATGGGCTCTCCATGGAGGCCAGCAAGGCAACCATCTCATTAATATTTTCTTCTCTCAGGTGTCTTACAAGTAAGAGGTAGAAGAGAAGTTCTGTGCTTCTTTGATTAGTATAAAGCTAGGTCATCACTGATGTCGTTGCATGCTAGGACTTTGAGGTGCGAAACCAAATTTACGTCCCCATGCCACTTCAATAAGAGCCAGACTCTTGTTACACAAAACCTCACAGAATTAATGTCTGATTTGGGTTCCAAAAAATTAACTAAGTTCCCCTAACGTTCTTCTATGTTTCATGATATTACGACTGTATTCCTTAATGAGTACAAGGTAATGTCTCCTTTGAAGAACCATTTTTTGGATAAATTCTCCATAAAGCAATAGCCTGCAATTCTCCATAAAGCAATAGTACTCTTGTACTTTGTACTAGCAATAGTACAAAAGTACTATTAGCAGGTTGGCAAAGTTTTGCTTCCTCCCTCATCTAGCAAATTTGGCTCAATATGGGCTTATGCTACATAAACTACTCCCCAAAGGTTTTTAAGACCTGCTGTACCAGAAATCTGCACTCCCTTTGGGGTAATAACCACTTATGACTTTGTGCGTTAAGGGACATGTGTGTCAAAATGTATTAACCTGAGAAGTTTGTGTTGTCTGAAGAACAAGCCACTTCAATATTTACTTAAAGCGAAAGCAAACCCTGTTGATCAGTAAAATACAGAGGTGGGACAGTGAATGTAAAGTTCCCCCCACCATCACCACTTGTCCCAAAAGTTTAATTTTCTGAAAGTCTCTCTCTGAATGGATATTACAAACAAAAATTTTCATAAACTGTATTGCAGGTTGAGCTCCCAGGATACCCTGAATTTCTCATAGGCAGATTTGGGGCAGCCATTTCGATCAGTTACTGCTATGTTAGAGCTATTGGAAGGACTCATATGAACAGCTAGTAAATTTTACGTGAGGTTTGTTAATGAAAACTTAGTGAATAACCCAGGAACTTGAACTTTAATGTGTATATGTGATCAGACTGGATATAGCATGGGCTCAGGCAAACCTATTATTGTCCTCTGAGAAGCTAAACAAGATGAAGTCATGTGCAGGTCTGATCTCATTAGTTAACATTGTTCCTGATCTCAGTGTTGTTGACCTCTGAGGAGGCCTGAAAAAATAGAAGTGAATAGTCATGTCCATTCACAGATTGTGCTTATACTAACATTTTACTTTCCTGTTAATATTCTTAGTTATTGTTACAAATGGAAAATGGTGTATATTAAAGCAAATGGTCAAACAATTTGTAACATCAACACCTGATGGCTACTTTGAGAGAGCTACTTTGAGCATGTAAGAGGACTTCCTTTGTTTTGTTTTCATGAAAGCAAATATTTATTTTGAAGAGAGAAATAGCCAGAATAGTATTCCAGGGTTTAGTGTTTTCCTAAAGTGTGACATTTCCTACTACATTTTATACTCTCAATATATTAAGTAGTTTGTGACAGACCACAGTAACTTCACTGATGGATTTAGACATGCAGATCTACAAGTTTTTTAAGAAATAAGTGATGAGTTCATTGAATGTATAGGTGAGCTAAGGGAAGTAAAGCAAGAAGAATGCAATTTTCCTTGCCCAGTGAATTTTTTGTCTTTACATGTCTACCTACAAATATATCTTACAAGAAAAAAAAAATTATATCAAAAGCATAACCTCCTATAACAGAATGTCCAGACTTATTTCTTGATTCTTCTTTTCTGCTCATGTTTATTGCTCACCATCTTCTATTTATTTTCTCTTTTTGAATAATGTCAAAATACTATAGAAGCTAATGTTTATGTTTTAAGTTAAAGGCCCTCTTTGAGGAAGGTACAGCTTTTGTGTTAGGGCTTTTTTCCCTTTCATTTGCTTGTTTCACAGATCTGTGACATGGTATTCCCTATATTTTCTGACTGTTTTCATAGAAAATTTTTTTACAAGTAGCAAAGATAAAAATATTCGCCTTAAAGCTGTGTTGCTTTACCAATAATTTCTTTTGTACAGAAGGAAGGAATAATAACCAAATTTTTTAAGGTGTATGGTCTCCACTTTGTCCCTCTGGCTAATTCTAAATAAGAGATGTATTTACACCCAGTTTCCATATACCAGCTTTACGTGTATCATAATAGCAATAATTAGCATTTTATTCTGGTGCCCTTAAACATATTAATAGTTTATAGATACACTGCTGCACCATAGAAAACCTCTTCAAGGTCTTGGTTTAGTTTGAAAGTACAGGGAAATTTTGAGAAACGATGTAACATGGATAAATGAAGTTAGGAGGTCAATTGTGCCCCCCTTATTTAATGTGAACAAACATCTCATGGGATTCTGGAGTGTGCATCTAATTTATTTTTATTTGTAGAGTCCATGTCAATACTTTCAGTTGTCTGAACCATAACATAAATTCTGCTAGATATTACAGCTATAGTCTTTTGCAAGGCTAGATTTTCTTTTTGCCCATAGAAATAATATACAGTCTCTTCATTAAATATACTGGCAGCTCCTAAAATGATTAAATAGTCCTGCCATGGAATTGCAAGAAATTGTAGCGTAAATAAAAGAAGCTGTTAGATCAAAATCTTGGGGGAGAAGTGATAAAAGAAACTGTTGGTTGTGAAGAGAAACCTACCTGGAAACTCTAGAGGCAGAATTTTGTGTGGATTGAGATCTCTATAGTGTTATGAGGAAAGATAAAACTCTCTCACAGAAATTCAGAGGGAAAGAATATACTGTTATCAGTGTGATAGCCTTAAATGCTTTGCTCTACTGTTGGCAAGTTGTCATTACTAGAAGAATAATTTTATTTTAAAATTAAGTTGTAAAAACCCCTTTGAATTCAGTGTTCACAAGCTCATCTATTTAGATTTAAATAGAAACATAAGTGTATTAACATTATGTTTCAGGTCCTCAGTTTCAAAATAGTGTATTTAGAAGAACTAGGAAAAGCACATAGAGAAGCTGCTGAACAAATAAACTCGGGATTTTTTGAGAGGGAGGGGAACACTATTATCTTTATCATGGAAGAAGCTATCTGAAACTAGTGGCCAAGAAAATAACCCAGTGTTTCCTCATTTAGCTGGACAAAATGGTCATTCTCCAGAAATTATTTAGAATTAGGGATTCTGTCTGTTCCATTTGTTCTAGGCTAACCAAAAAAGAAATCCATTAAAAGATAGAACAGAAGCTGCTAAAAGCAGGGGTTAGGTGCATATAGTAGGAGATGTGTTAACAGTTTTTCAGCCAAAGGAACAGAAAAAAACCCAAAGAATGAGATACACCAAGGGAAGATTAAACAGCAGTTTCATTATAGGCATAATGAAAGGTGCATTAACCATATTTCTTCTGTTGGTAAGGGTGATACAGTTGACTATGAGAGCGAAGGTGAGGCATAACAGGCACTTAGTGACTGCAGGATATGTGTCAATGTCCACCAGTTGAAGTTACATGGTAGGTATGGAATAGTTGCCCGTAATTTTCCCCATCACTTAAATATTATGTGCAGTGGCAAGACCTTTATTTTGACTTAACATTGGTAAATACCTAGATAAAAATATTTTTGAGAAAAAAATTAGAAATATGGAGGTCAATAAAAAGTTGCATGGAATTTTACATGGACTTAGCAGAAGCAGGTATTGTTAAACAATCTCTAGCTTTAAAAAAAAAATCATTAGTGAAGAGTGTTTAATGCACGAAAATATGGCACATATCAAGATGCGTTTAAGTAAAGCACTTACAGTGCCACAGGAGAACTTTTGAAACATGAAGAGCAAAGAACTGAGATAGACAAGATATTGGGCAAGGGAGATACCACTCTGGTAGAAGGAGCAGTACTGGACTGGCGGAATTTGCATTCATCAAAGTTAGGTCTTCAGATTTGTTGTGGCTTAGGATTTCATCGTCAACCCTGGCATAAAGTGTAGGAGTATGCTAAGGAATGAGTCAATGTTTTGGAGATATCTGGAGTTCAGAGGAGGACTAGATAGATTTGTAGAAATGTGAAGAAGTTTAGCTTCACAGTGTGCAAGCGATCAGCGTGCAAGCATGCTGGTGCTTGAGGACTTACTCAGATTATTTCTTTTGGTTTGGGAATTCACTGTAAGAGAAGTCTGAGTAACCAGCTGAGTACAGGAAGACTACAAAGGCTTGTAATAATGGTTTGAATGTAGGCAAAGGCCACTGGTAACACAGAAGATGCCAGGACAGAGATTTCCTCAGATGCAGACCGAGCACGGTGTGTGCCTGGGAAGGCAGCCCGGAGTGTGCTGCTCTGCCTGTGCTGAGGGCTGGCCAGTGCCATGGCTCTGTGCCCTGTGTGCACCCAAGTCACCTGTCCCAGAGCTGCCTGCTCTCACATCAGCAGCCCAGAAGCACCAGGGGTTGAGGCTGGGATGAGTCAGACTGACAAGCTGTTGAAGGGAGGGGGCTGCTCTAGGAGGAAGGTAGAGTTTATGCCTGAATGCACGGGGATGAGGCAGATGTGTAAGCTCCAGTGATGCCTGTAGAGATGAACCCTCTGCCCCCTCTTGTCTGACTCCAAGCCAATATTTTGTCTGCTTGGTTCTTCCTTCTTGCCAGGGAAATGTCTACGTTTCTACCAATAGTCCTTCTCCCACAGATCATCAGACTGCAGCTTTCCTCTAGTCTTGGTTGTCATTGTCATTGAAGATGATCAGAGTGCTGGAAGAGGACAGGCTGAGAGAGTTGGGGTTGTTCAGCCTGGAGAACAGAATGCTGTGGTGACACCTTAGAACAGTGTTCCAGTAGTGGAGGTACTGGGGACCTAAGAAAATTTCAGAGAGGGACTTTTTACAAAGGTATGTACTGACAGGACAAGGGAATGGCTTCAAACTGAAAGGGGATGGGTTTTGATTAGATAATAGGAAGAAATAATTTCCTATGAGAATGGTGAGGCACTGGGGCAGGTTCCCTGGAGAAACTGTGGGTTTACCATCCCTGGAAGTGTTCAAGGTCAGATTGTATGCGGCTCTGAGCAACCTGGTCTACTGGGAGGTGTCCCTGTCCATAGCAGGGGGATTGGACCTGGACGACTGCTTTGAAGGTCACTTTTAACCCAAAACCATTCTATGGTTCTATGATCTTCACTCTTCTGAAGACCTGTGATCCCTTCCAATGCTGTGTGTGTGTGCTGATGGAATTTCCATGACCCCTGCCACTTCCTCATGGCTGTGGAGTTTTACTTACATGGTGAGAATGTTTTGCTTGACATGGAAGGGGCAAAAGAATACATTTTACTGCATAATCTTAGTGGTTGAATTTCTTCTGAATAACTGTGTAGATCTAATCACCCATTGGCAAAATAAGGTTCACATTTGGCAAAAGGACACATAAAAGAAAGATAATATATTGTAACATTTTTCTTTAGCCTGGAAAGTGACAAAATGGCTTTCTATATGTGTGCAAAGAACAGAACTGAACACCAGGGAGGGAAAAACTGTTAGAGTCAAAGGATAGTGGTGATATATACACAAGATGATTCACACATGAATAGTTATGGGCTGGAAAACAGAAAAAAATATTATTTTCAATTACAGGCGGTTTTAGAGCAACAGTTCAAGACTGATTTTCTGATTAAATTTGCTAAATATATCTAAGAACTTATATGATGTGGTTATGTGTGATAACAAGGGAGAAATATTTGTGAACCTAGAGGCCTCTTCCAGTCTAATTGAGGAAGACTTCTTATAATACAGGAGACATTAATGATTTTGCAGAGTTAGTTCTCAGTCTCAAGAGCTTTCTTAAGAGTGAAATTTATGTCATTTTTGGTATAACCAAACTTTTTTTGAAATGCTATGTGGTTTCCTAGGGTTTTCTTTGCTTTCTGAATTACCATTTTGTGGTTTATGAGAATACACTCATGTATCATTGTTTAAAGTAAGAAAATTGATCTTCTATCTGTCTGGGATGAAGTATTTTATGAAAGATTAACAAGGTTGAATTGTTGTAATGGGCAGAAAGAAAGGAAGGTAATGCTTCAGAGGAGGCAGAATGGATTGAGGGAGGGAAGAGGAACAGAAGGATCAGTGTGAGAGAGGAATCTCTGTTTATGTAAACCAAGCTTCTGAATATTGAGTTATCTGGAGATACCATACTTTGATATGGTGATAAAAGTACACCGACTTCATATATATCCTACTCTCAATTTTAGGATTAATCATGTGCTAAATTTTTGTCTGCTTTGATCTCAGTGGGAGTCTTCCTTCTTCAGTGGAATCTGTTTTTGGGACTGTGATATGAGAAACCATCTCATTTTAAAGCATACTCAGGAGATCAATTTAAGCCAATTTAGTTCAGTGTCCGTAGGTATGATGTTTCAAATCCCTACACAAGGTTTGTCTCTGTAACAGCTGTTTTTAGAACCTGAATTCTATTACATTTCTAAACTCACCAAGTTAGAAATGTTTTATGCAACATTTTATCCCTGACTTACAGACTGTGAATTGCAGTATCTGCAGTGAAATATCAACAGTTTAACTAGGTTGTGCCAGTAGCTATTATTATAAGCTTAGTCTGGGTTTCTAAGTAACTAAACTATGATATTTGTACATTAAATGTATAATTTATAAGTAAATGTAGAAATAAAGTAGACTTTTGGGAGTGTATTAGCTTTAATTAGCTAACAAAAGGGTATTTTTCTTTTTGGTATTTGTGTAAATTAATTCACTATTGGATTCAAATAATCCAAACTGCTTATTTTTGATTATTTTGCATTTCTAAGGGCCAAATATTGCAGTCTTCAGGGAAAACACTCATTCACGTAACTTGGAGCTTTGTTTGGATGAGTGCCATGAGATTTGCCCCTTAAAACCATTGAATCTATACCTACACCAAGCTTTAACAAATATTTCTCTGTCGCGTTAATGAGCTGCTTCTCTACATCCTAAGTGTATTCCCTTTGCAATCTACAGTGCCTGTCTATCAAAATATTTTTCCGTTATGAACATTCTTTACTATGCTTCATTTGCTTTATTGAAATTCAGTTTTAATTTAACATTGGACTGCAACATAGGAACAGATCTCACTTAGTCCCAGTGTTCTGGCTCTCAGAGTTGGTCATGCTAACGTAGAAGAGCAACAGGTGAAATTTGTAGTGATGCTTTCTGAGATATACCTTCAAGCTTCTTGACCCAGAAAAACATCTGTGAGAAAGGCACCATGTAACCAAAAAAGATTACTTTAAAAGGATGAGCTTAAAACCTCCCCAGGCTGTATTCCTTCTTTATAGAACCTCTCCTGCTTAGGAGCTGCAATGTGGCCTTGTATCATTGCACCTCTAGTTACAGATAGATTTTCTGAGCCATGCTGAGAGATGCCTCTTGAAAAACAATGCTTTTCTTCTTGGGGAGAGACAGCAAGAGTATGCCTGAGTTCAGTCATGCACCTACAGCTGACCCTGTCATCCCATATTCCTTCAAGGGAGTGAGCCAGAGGCAGCTTATCTTGGGCATTACTCGCTTCTTATTTTTTGCTAGGAAGCAGTTTTCACTTTTCTTGATAAGAGAGGCATTGTGTACCTTCAGAAGGATATACAGTTTAGGATTGCTGGCATTTTGGTAGCTCTCTTTTCAGATAAGATCAGTCACATGAAAATCTCAGGTGCTGCTTTTGTGAAACTAAACACCTGATGCAAATCTGTTACTGTGAACTTTCTTGCTCCTTACTTTGGAACAGTTTCATTCTTACCATTGTCATCATCACTGCTTGCCTTACTTCAATCAAGATGCTGCTTGCCACCCCAAGGGTATAGAATGAAAAAGTCAGTGTTCTAGAAGAAGGAGCTGAGATATTTCAGGATAGAGATCTATTCTGAAAAGCTATCATTTCCTTCATTTGACAATCCCAATGTGCTTTTTCTTGCCTCTCCATCCTCTGTGCCTCATATGTTTCTCTATGCATTTAAACTGTGTGTTTTGCTTAAAGCCTGCACACATCTTGCCTCTATAATGTTGATCCTAATGGGAAAACTTGCTTTGCTGTCCTTCAGATCCCTTGTCATTGCACTTGTCACTTGCATTCTTTGATGAATAGATGTGTATGGATGGCTCAGTTATGTGGGATGTAGTCTGCTTCTATATGGAGTGTAGTCCAGTCCACTAACTGAAGCAGGCTTCTAAAAGAGTAGATGAGATAATTGAATGCAATCAAACAAAAAATAGAGATGCAAGATACAGTCCTATTTTACTTCTGTTTCTTTTTCCAAGCATTTAGAGCATAAACTATGTAATTCCTTCACGACAATATCATTTTCAGTAACTTACTGAAAAAATACAAATAAAATGTCAGTTCCCTTGGGAGCCATTAGCCTCGAGCAAATTCATGATGCAGTGGAAATAAGAACATGCTGTGAAAGCTGGTACATGAAATGCATCAAACTAAAACATGCATGCTTTCGAGATTCAGAACATATTCCAAAGAATCAGTAAATGATTTGGGGGGCAGCCGTGTTTTTAATTCATGTTTATACATGCTTTACTGTTCTTTACACTGTCATGCTAATGTTCATAACTTAATAATTGAATTTTTTTAGCATCAAAGAATTATAAGAAATATTTAGTCATATCCATCTGGTATAGAGGTCCATGTCTGGCTATAGTGGACAGAGAGAGGTTGCATATTATGTGTTTGGCTGACCCTGGGGAGTGGTGTTAAACATAAAGGTTATTCTGGTATAGGTTAAGAGTCTCCAAGGGCCTGAAACATTCACTGTCTTCATATATTTTTAGATATTCTTTCCAAAGCTATACCACCATGGCTTCTTCCCTTGGAGAACTCAGTTTAACACATTTGATGGCACAGGGCTTGGACAACTTGCCAGTATGACAGATATAAAAAAATCTCTGACATAAATCTCATATCCAGAGTTCCTTTTGATTTGTAGGTGTATTCTTACAGGAATTTTAACTTAGTATAAACATATAAAGTGTGCATGCATCCTATTAACATAGGATAAAAAGCTTCAATAGCTTCTGTGCTGTAAAGTTTAGAGGTTAGACAGATCTAATTTAACAATGCTGCTAGGGCTTTTAAAAGCAATCTTGAAGATAGGAATTATATCAGATTATATGACTACATTAATTTTGCTATGGAGTTATAATATTGTCAATTTATCTTGATGATCCAAATTCATAACTTTCTTACTTCAGAGCAGCATGCAGGGGTTTTTGTTTTAATGTCTGTTTGTTCCAGAATAATCTAGCCTGCACAGCATGTGCTCAGCAAGCTTGAAGTGTGATTTATACTTTTCTTAATCCAAAAGCAGTAAAGCTATAGATCTCACTTAAATGTGAGTGTAAAATATACTTTGGATACCCCCTTTTGCTTAAAGCTTTTATGCCATACTGAACATTTCTCCTACCCCTTGGGATTTCAAAGTAGGCTTCTTGTGTGGTTAAAGTAGTGACTGACTTTTCTCATCTCATTTTCACATCTGTTTTAGTTACCACTCTAATTTTAAGCACTGCTATTGAGGTGCAGATTTGCTTGACTTTTTTTAATAATGTGTAAAGGCAGTAGTCGGTATTGTAGCCTTCCAATTTAAGAGCCTCCCATTGATGAAGCAAAGACACTGATACTGCTGCTGGTTTTAGTGGCTGTGAGATCCCTTGCTGCCTTAGTGCTCCTCTTTGTGCATTTTTCACACCTTGGTGAACAGCAGAAATGAGTCAGAATAAGTCTTTTGGATAACACCTGATATTAGAAGCCAACTCATTTGAATTTGGGGGATATTTTGCATTGTACGTTTTAATTTTCTGCTTAGAATAGTTTTCTGCTTAAAAATGTCTGGAGGGAATCAGATTGGAAAAGATGTGGGGAAATCTCTGTGCTGAGACCAAATTTTCTGTTGGAAAGGAGCATTTTCCTGCAGCTGTGAGCCAGTGCAGCAGAGTAACTGTCCTGACAGAATATGAACTCTGAAAGGTTTTGGTGTGCAATGCATCTTTCTGAGTCATGATAGACCTTTCAGAGTGCACAGTGTTACTGCTGACATGATGCACAAGTGTGTCTCATCTCCTTGTCCTGCCTGCTCCGTGTTTGTGGAGAGTATCTAAGGGCTTTTTGACTCACTGTGTTCCAGAACCAAATTCCTGCCTGAGTGAGCATGTTTGATAAATAATATTCTTTGCATATCCTGAAAAAATGTGCTGGAATGCTTACTGAAACTCCATGAGGGATGTAATCATTCTGTATGCAAAATATGTTGAAATCAATAGTATGAGAGTATGTCCTGGTAAATTCAGTAATTTTTACCTTAGGCATTAAATACCAACACTGAAATTTTTGTGCTTTGCCTATTAAATTACCAGAAGGTATATAACTAAATATCTTTTATGGCTTTGAATAATTGTTTTCATTGTGTCCCACAAAAAAAAAAAAAAGTAAGCCAGTGGGTTCAATATTACTTTGGTTTTTCTATTTTGTAATGAGTATGAAGTGTAAGCTAATATAAGTAATAAAGAGTTGCTGGCATATGGAGCTTTATTTTTGTAGGTTTGGTATTTTACTAAAATTTGTGTAAAACTTTTAAGAGGCAATTGCAAGTAATGAATGCTCCCATAGACCTTTTTATGTCAT
Source organism: Ammospiza nelsoni (assembly GCF_027579445.1). Classification (NCBI taxonomy): domain Eukaryota; kingdom Metazoa; phylum Chordata; class Aves; order Passeriformes; family Passerellidae; genus Ammospiza; species Ammospiza nelsoni. The sequence goes on from NC_080633.1 coordinate 104,390,596, forward strand.
TTTGTTTGAATTTGAAATATCCAAATTACCACAATTTAAGGCAGAAATTTTGTTTCAGTGTAATATAAATTCTGTTTTCCTGCTTAATGAATATTTTCAGATTTTTAAATAAATGTTAATCCTACAGAAGATAATGACTTCTGAACCAGATTGGTATCCAATTATCATCCAAGTAACGTTTTCTACCTCTTAGCTAGGGGTTTGGCTATATGAAATATCTCAGTAAATCCTGGAGCATCTAGCATTTAAAGTGAGAAACAATGTAGATGAAGGATTAAATTTCCTTTGTGAAATTGTACAACTGTGTTAGTTATGTAGGTTTTCTAAACCAAAACATGATAAAGGATAAGCACTGGTTTAGTTCATCTTTGGAATGAGACTGTTCTGTTAGCAGTCTGGAGTACTATGGTTTGGGGGAACTTGTCTTGTGGGTTGAGAGACTTTGTTTCCTGCTGATGTTTATGAAAAGTGAGAGTTTTTGGAACATGCCATGAGGTGTTCAGCACAGTGTCATATCCTGAGTATGGACCTATGCAACCCATAGATCCAAGCCCTTCATAGCCAAAACAGAATGTATTTTAATCTACAGATGGGGTCAAATTAATTCTTTTCACATTTGTTTTGAGTCAAAGATCAAGTTCTGGCCACTGCTTTATAGACTTGTTTTTCCAACCAGGTTATATTAAATATACAATAAAAAATATATAAAGTACCTTGTTTTAAAATACTGCTGTTATTCTGAGGAAGTTTTAAAGAAATAAATTGCTTAGACACATATGAAAAAGTTGTTCAGCAAATTTCTCCCTAATGGATACTATAGCAATAACATGAATTGTAGAAATATAGGGAAGGGAAAAATATAAGCACCAAGACAAACATTAAAATTATTATTTTTCTCTTTTCCTATTAGCCTCAGAGGCACATGGGTTTTCAAAGCACAAAAAGTTTGCTCTTTTTCATGTCTCCTGCATTTCATTGGTATCTATGTAATTTTTATTTGCTCATTATTATGGTTTAAGGGTGAAAAAAGTATGTGAGGTCTTTATTTCAAGCATGTTTTGATTTGTTGATCAGTTAGTTGGTTTCCAATGAAGATGAGAGTGAACCAAGGAAAAATTGGAAGTAGTTTAAACTGTAAAGTTTAGAGTTCATAGCTGAAGGCTGATAGACAAGTATCTGTCATGTGGGTGTGAAGGGGCAGTGTAACACAAACTGACAAATTGGTTGCATGGATACTTAAAAAATCAATGTGAAGGTCAGGATCTAGATCATATATATTTCTTGGTATATGCTGGACCCTGCTGCAAAACACAGTCAAGCTTTGGCTTAATGAGAGCTGAACTGAGTTTATGTACTGTTTCCATCTCCCTTTAGCCTGATTATCATATATTCCATTTATTCTGTCAAATAGAACTTCTTGCCCATCTTCTGACTGACAAAGAGATACCTTAAGGTGTATTAAAAAATAACAGAAAAATCCTGACAATCCTTGACAAAATACCAGACAATCCTTGAGCACTGACAGAGGTTTTGACACATAGCAAAACTGTCTTGCCCAGTGCATCTTCCAACCACCACCTTCTAACAGATGTGCTAAAACTTCACAGCCTTGTACATTTTCATATCCTAGTGCAGATTATGAGGAGTATATCTGTCTTTACCATGAAGTTACAGAGACTGTGTTAATGTGCTATGAAAATGTAAAATAATTTGGGTTAATAATGAAACATGAATTTAATTCAGAAACCCTTCGGGTATATTCTCATTTCAATGAGAGGTGGTTTATCCTTAATGAGAGGCTTATGCATAGCTGTCTGTGCACTGAGATGAGAATATGCTCAAAACTACTTAAACTCGAGAGCTACGAATAATCTATTTAGAGTTTTTGTAGTCAAAAGAGATGGAATTTTAAAAGTAACTAGTTAGCCCTTATTTGCATAAGAAAATTAGCTGAAATTCAAGTCGTGGAGGAAAATTCAAAGGGCTTTGTCACCTCTATTACATGCTATCTGATCAAATTGTACATGAAGGCAAATGGTCTGATCTTTTTTCCTATTTAAATCTTTCTAAGTACACTTGATAAAATTGATTATTTTCCTAAGAATCTTGTTAGTAAAGAAAATAGTTTCAAGTCGAATTTTTTTTCCTGAATTAAATTGAACATAATTACATTGCAAAAAGATGTTTACCAAATGTTGATCATTGTTCTTTTAATGCAAATGAACATTGTTCTTTTAAATGCAAATTGATTGTTGTATCTTATTTCATTTAGACTCTTCCTCAATTGTTCTGACTATCAGTGTAGTCCCTTTGGTTCAGACTTAAGTAATTTCTTACAATTTCTTTCTTATTTCTTTTGGGCAAATTCATAGGAGCTCCACACCCTGGATTTGCATGGTTGTAGCTACAGTCACAGCATGCCTCTTTAATTCTCAGAAAGACTCTGGATTTTGGTTCTACTCTGTGTTCAAAGTGTAGTTTCAGAGCAGAAGGAAAATGCTAGGTGAAGATAATAGTGGAGGTAGTAGAGGAGGAAAGGTTTACAAAATAAGAGCGTGTGCCAAAAATAACTTCTGGCAGTACTGGAGAAAATGTATTTTGAAATGTCGTGTAGGAGCATCAGTACTTTAACAGGTGGTTATTGCTTGTGCCCACATGCAGTGTTCAAAATAACTGCAGTTTGTGCATTGAAGTTTTGTACACATCACGTTGGTCAGAGATGATTCAATGGCTTCAGCTGCTCGCAGTTTAGACCAGACTGTGCAGGTCTTATCCATTATATGTTCAGCTTTGTAAGGTGGTGGTGCATGAATTTTCAGGTAAAAATTAAATACAGTCCTCTTTTGTTGTTGGATGAGATGTATAGTGTTAAAGACAGAGATTTTAAACTTTTATAAAATATTTTCTGCAATTTATTTTTTAGCAATAGCTAGGTAAGTGTAACTACTTTTAGAATTTTACTTAATAATAGATTTTTTTCTATATTAGGATCATAGGCAAATAATGTATTTCAGTTCAGGTAGAATGCATGTTGATTTCAGAAGAGCTAGCTAGAATGCTCAGCATTTTAAGAAATCCTCTGGGTTCATACATGGAAAAATACTGCTGACTTCAGATAATTCTTACTTCAGTTACTCTAAAAGCTTATTGCTGAGAATAATATTTTAAATAGTCATATTCACTTTTCAGTCATATTTAGGATAGCTGTTGAAGTTAAACATTTTTTCTGCTTCTTTAGGCTGTGGACCCTCAATTTATGAGTTTAAATGCAGTCATGCAGTTTAAAATATCACTTACCCTTTACAGGAATTTACTTAATTTGATTTTTTTTTTTTTTTCTGTTTGGAGAGGAAGGTGCAGGTATAAAAATAGCAGTAAAAAAAAGGAGAAGTGAAGTGAACCAGTTCTGACTCTAAAGTAGGCTCGAGGATTTTGGGTACTTGTTTGAAAGGTGCAAAGGACAGTCCATAGAGAGCAAAATCCTCTATGCTGAGATTGCCTCTGAGCTGTTGGGGATGTTTCTGACAGCTTAATTGTGTGCATGTTGTCATTAGTTCTTGAAATACAAAGCAGTAAGGCATGTGGCTGCAGAGAGTGGAGCTTTGAAGAGTTCCAGCCTCAGGTCTGTGCCCTCTGCATTGACACTGTAGAAAGACTCAATTTAAATGCTAAAATACATCGTAGACCAGATGGAAACCAGTCCCACTGATTTCAGCTTTGCTTCTAGGGAGGGCACTTGCAAGTTCTTAGAAGCAGCCTGAGTTGCCGTATCTGAAATCATTCTTGAGCCACAGTGTCACTCAAAGCAGAGACCTCCTGGCAGTTTGAGGCAATCACATCTCCTGATATGTTTTATATCCAGTTAAGTAAGACATGAGAGAAAAAATACTTTCTTTTTATAATTTGTTTGTGAGGGCTCTCCAACTGAAAAAAGTCACTGAAGGCTAATTGCTTTCTATTTCACAGCCTCTTTTGAGCTCTGTTTTTTACTTCCTTACAATTTTTGTAATTGAAATTCGTGGACTAAGATTCCAGCTTTGCTTTCACTGTAAGTATACCTCTCTGCAGGTTTTCTTGGCTAGGACATGGTGAAATTAATCTTAGTTTGCTGTCCTCAAGTCTTGAAGTAGATGCTTTCTTTGTTAGCTGCCAAAATACGCTATTATTTTCCTTTGATGTACTCTGTTCTGTAGGGCAGGAACAAACAGAACCATGCTCAAAAGGGAAGAGGACAGTTCTCTAGAAGAGGTGGAATTCTTTAGAAACAAGTTGGAAATAGACACTCCGTCACTCCTGATCTGTGTCATAAATATCAGCTTGTTTCATACATTTCTATCTGAGAGTTGAACTACAAATTATTTTAGGCATGCTTTTCTTTTTTCTTTTTAATCAGTGTTAATATAATGAAGGAATACATGATAGAACTGAAAAGTAGCAGAGCTAGTGCAAAATATGTGTATTCAAACCATAATTATTTTTAAGGTGTTGATAATATTGAGAGTAAAATCATGGAAGGTAACCAGATTTATCTGCAGTGGAATGTGAGAAAATTGGTACTTTATGCATTTGCAGCAGCAGAGCAGATGAGTAGAATATTTCTATGTATATATCACCATGCTGTGAGAAGAATACCCTGCTTTGCTCCTTCTTCTTTGAGCCTCCCAAGGTCATGCTGCTTTCATGTGGGATCATGCCAAAGGCAATAGCTGTGCATTGTTGTTGCCATCTTCAGTTTGGCTTAAAGCAAGGACTGTAGTCAAAGCTAAAGGCAGGATGACTTGCTAATTTTTGGATCTGAAGATCCAGACCTGCCATACTGTGCATACTTGAAGTACTCTGGGAATGCTCAATATAAAATAAATACAACTTTTAACTCGGGTAGGAAAGCCATTTAAAATCCAGGAGATGGAGGCAACTAGCAGGATAAAGGACTTAACAAGCTGTAGAGCAAATGACCATATCAAAGAAATGATTTTAAGGAAGTCAAAGGTAGAAAATGATAGATTTCTTTAGCTAGCAAAGGTGACTACCTGGAGGCACCTGGACTGAATTAATTTTGTTCAAATTCAGGAATGGGTCACACCTGCTCCTATGATCTTGCTTTTGGGTAGGCAAGTGGTTTTACAGCTGTACAAGATAATGGGTCATCTGAATTAAGGGACAAGAAGGAATTTTTTTGAAAAAGGCCGGACTCAGCTTCTGAAATACAGTTTTTCCATTTCATCAGTACCTGGGAAGCAGGAAGCAAAAATACTTATTTTTGTATTGAGACTTGAATATTTGGCTGAAGTATGCTGTATCTTCTCAGGCTTCATGGTTCAAGGAGGAAGGCTGATGGTTTTCCAGTGTTTGGAAACATTGGGGTGTCCTGTAGTCAACAGACTGCTTTTTGACATCACAAAGTAGTAGGATGCAGCTGGGAACTGAGCATTTGGGGAAGGACCCCTGGATTCTAGTGGGCCAGGTCTTTTTCCTCTTTAGTTGCCAGAGCTTGTCTGTGTCAGGTAAAGGACAGAGGGAATTTGTTTGGTACCAGGCTGGAAGCTGCACCACAGAACCCATTTCTCTGAGAGAGCTGACCCACTGTGTTGCCAGAGGACTCAGGTTGCAGGTTTTGTGCTTCTGTAATACAGGGAATTGGAGGAGAACTGCCATGGGCTACTGGCCTGCAAAAAAAGACTCATGTCTGAGTTAATGTGACACCTAATGGTTCTGGCTTGGTTGTTTTCTTTTTTATTTTGTTAGGGTTTGGTTTTTTTGGGGGGTGGGGAGAGGTTGGGTTTGGTTGGAATTTTTGGTTTTGGTTGGGGTTTTTTTTGGTGACTTTTTTTTTGCTAGTGCATTTCTAATGCATTTCTTCTAGAGGAATAGTTACAGGATCTGTTACACTTACTCAGTGTTTAAGATTCGTTTTTCAGTGAGTGGTTTTGAAGTTAGTCTCTTATAATTTAGGTCAGTGAGCAGAGTGTATATACATTGACCTAACAGCTTTCTGAGTTTCCACTGATACTACAAATACGATTTTCTAGTTTTTGTTTAAATATTTCAGAAGAAGGGAGTGGAAGAAACAACATAAATGGTATAATTTAGGAGTAATTTTATCATCTTGTGGAACAAAATAGAGATTTACAATTTGAAGGTTATAATATATTTGCTACTTAAGCCATCTCCAGTAGGAAGCTTCTAGTAGGAATAGGAAAATAAAGGCTTCTAGCAACATGAAATAACCATGAAAAATGTATGCGCTTTTAATTAGAATTTTAGAAATTCTTGTTTACTTTTGTAAATCAAACATGTATATTAACTAACTGTTTAATTTCTTTAATTAAATGCAAGGAACTTTTTCTTTTTTCATGTAAAATGGGAAGAAGTGCTTCTGGAGACAGTGGATGCTGGCGAGAAACTTACACTGAGGTACTGGAAAAGTGAATGTGTCTTTTTTTCTTTTGGTCACATCGATTTGTAACCACATACAGTCTGTTGACCTGCTGAATATTTAAAAGTCTTACAAATAGTGAGTCCTCAGTTGTCTTTAACTAAGTGATCTACTCCATAGAAATGCCTTTTTAGCTTAAAGGAAATGTAGGAAGGCATGTGATACATGTGTGAGGAAAAGAAATTGTCTGCTGCTCAGTAAAGACATCATTGCTGTCATCATACCTGGCTTTATTTAAAATAAAAAGTAACCAACTAATGCTAAATGTTGTCTCCTTCAGAAACCTGCAGGAAGGATTGTGCTTTTTCTGACAGTTAGAAAATCCGAGCTCTATCAGAATAAGGAAAGAATAAGTTTTCTTGCTGAATTAGATTTTTGGTGAAGGTGCCCTTGCTGGCAGATGCATCCCACCTAAACCAAAATACTGACTTCTTGGCTGTTTGTGTGGTCTTGGTGGTGGAAGCAAAGAGTAAAAAAATTAGTAGAAGGGAAATATTGTAGAGTGGAGGGATTAGAAGAGATGAGGTGGCTGAAAAAAATGGGACTTGAACAAAGTCAGGGATACCAGGGTCTCTGGTCAATGCAAATTAATTGGTATGGTGTAGGCTATCACACAAAATTTGGCTGCAAGGCTATCTTTTTTTCACAACAAATACTGAAAAGAAGTTCACTGCAGAAAGGGTAAAAAAGAATGGAACTAGTGAAAAAAATATAAAAGTAGCATTTTTTATAATTTTTCCAACCATTATCGAGCACAGATGGCTGTTTCCAAATGGTTTGCCTCTAAAATATTGCCTACTTCTATGCTAGCTGAATTTTTCAAATATTTTCTAACTTCAGAGCAGATTGCAATGATCCAAGTGGAAGGTAAGAGGAGAGAGCTATCCTCAGTAATGTCTATTTCTGGAAAAATTGGCAACACATCAGCTGTACATAGATTGAAACAGATTTTACTGATTCTTCACTGACACCTGGTCAGTAAGGCAATTGAGCAGCTCCAGTTCCTGAACTGAAATAAACTTCACAAAATCTTTTTTTTTTTTTTTCTTCACGATGTTATCAGTGTTACCTCAGTCTTATGAAACCCCATATTGCATAAATTGTACCCAAAAGGTCCTCATATCACCTCATCCCGTTTAAAAAGAGGAATGTGAAAATACTGCATCTGGGTCTTGATGTGTTGTATTGATTCTCTTGTCATCCGTGACCTAATTTGGAAAACCTCTTCAGGTCTGCATTGCAAATAACTTGGTGCATATGGTTCTCCTCCCTCGTGTCTTAGTCATATGCACACACGTGCTGTGTGGTGATAATACCAAATGATTAATATCTTTTGTTTTCTGTTTGAATGACAGCATGTTTTTTATTTTCTTTGATGCACGCAGATTACCCAGTTCTGTGACATTAAAGGAACACGTTACAGTCTCGAACAAAGCCCAGCAGGGCAATGGGACTTTTGAGCTGAAGCAGTATAGACTGCTGTGGAGAGTCTGGGGTTGAAGAGAAGATAAAAGTGGTTGAGACACCAATGGGCAGAACCAGTGGTACCCAGGGCAGGGCTTCTGGCGGGAAAGCCCTGACCTGTAGGTGCTGCCTGCCCAGTGGAACATGTTTTTTCTTATTCTGAATTGAATAAGAAAAAAATATGAGGAAGTAGAAGGATAAAGCATGACTAGGGTGGGTGAACGGATTTTCAGAGCTGTATGTTACCTGACTCTGACAAGGTGATGGTGTGTCATAACAGTTAAATGGATATTTAGGTAGTTGGTTGACGGACTTGAAAACACAAAGCTTACAGAGGCGCTAAGAGCTCTCAACTGCCTTGGAACAAAAGGGTGCGCAGAGCAGTAAGTAATTTTGGCATTTCCAAACACCTTCTTTATAACAAAGGGATATTTGTGAGTATAATACCTGTTTAAAAAAATAATATTCTAACAGTCTATTGCAGTTGGTGGATTCAGCGTAAGCTGGAACATCTTGTACATGCCATTCGTATGAAAATCTGTGAGCACTTAATATAGCTTGCACAACTTAAATTGCCAGGTGATGCAAAGCAGATGAGGCCCAGAATGATTATAGGATCCCAGATTGAGGTATTGGAGTGATTAAAAAAATAATCTCTTTAGACCTACTACATATCTTCAAGGCAAGAAATACAAACCCACAACAAGTTTTGAACCTGTAAGACAGGCAAATGGGCACATAGCTTTCTGGCTGAAATGTGTAAAACATGCTATTGGAGTATTGAGGAAAGATGTTTTAGTTTACATTTGCAGTCCTTAGATATGTAAAACAGTTTCCAGACCAAAACTGGGTGAATGTATTTTTGGGGGAGTTAGTCAGTTAATAATGAACAGAAGGAGCAGGCTCATAAAAAGACAAGTACAGACTGCCTCTGCCTCAGGGAGAACAAACCTGGCTAACAATTCCAGACAGAAACTCCTCAAGAAGGGGCTGTGGATGGTTTCAAACTTTTTTTTTTTTTTGGTGTGTGTAGGAATAGTGAGGTGAGATTGTAATGAAAATTGCAATCATTAATAAGAGATTGTAATGATATAGAATAAAGAACTTAATGTTTCTAGGTCATGGCTGTCCACAGGTAAATTTATTTGGCCAGTTTTTTTATTTAGTTAGTTATTAGTAGGTGTAATGCTGCTCTTATCTTGCATTCTATTAACCACAATAACTCTTCCATACAGTATTATATATTTGCATTTTGTAATGTTCTAATTTTCTTCTATATTTTTTCTCATTTATCTTATATGCTATGTTTTCAACTGAAAGCAGATATTAAAAAAAAAAAAGGCATGTGAAAACTTACATCAACTCAGGTACACTGGAGGATGGGAGAACAAAATCTGATTCCTGAAGTGTTCCTGAATGTGATGTGAGTAAATGTAATAGACAGATGAAAAAAATTATGCTGAAAAAAGATGTATTGAATTCATGATGATAAACCTGGCTGCATATGTGGTTCTTAGGTAGCTCAGCAGAGATTCAGTTCTTTCTCCAGCCTAATCTAAGCACTATGTGGACTGAGAAATTTGATTTGGTCTGAGGTACAGAAGTAGCTTTAAATATAAATACTAAGTATTCGTCTTTATACATAAATGTAACCTTTATCTTGTCCTTTGTAAAAAAGAGGGGGCAAAATGGCTTCTGAACCAGTTTTTTTTACCAGGACTTAATAAGGGACAGTGAAAATGAATTCAGAGCCAAATTGTAAATGGGTCTGTTAATTGCATGAAGCAGTTGCTGAGACTAGCATTGTGCTTATCTGCTTGCCTGCATGGGGATTGGGAGGGTGGATTTGCAGGGACTTCAGATCTGTTCTTTTGTCTGCTGTTCTGCACTGTGTGGTGAGACACACTGGAACACATGGTGGTGTCTGAACTGTGTGTGGATCAGGACATATGTGTGTGAGGGACATGGTCTGCTTTTGCTTTCCTCCTTTGTTGCTTAGTCCTACCATTACAGCTCTAAACCCCAGGCAGCTCTTGGTTGTTAGGATTTTTTATGTGGTTTGCAGTGGAAGAGGGAATTTGACAACCATCTTAAGCAGCTAAAAATGATGTGTCAGGTTCTATTTAAATGAAGACATTTAAATAGCTATTGCAGGGGACACTTCTGTCTTTTGTTTCCACCTTCTCTTGCAAGGCAAGAAGAAGAGTATATGTCTTCCTTTGTTTGTCTATTTATGCAGACACAAGACTTTTTTCCTTTTCTGAAATGTCAGATTTTAAATACTGGTGTTTAAAGAAATAAAAATACTATAATGGAAATAGCAATCCTTCACTCTGTTTCCATCACCATGTGAGATTTCTTCTAGGTTCCTCTGAAGTGATCACACACAAGGAAAGGAAGGATGCTTGTTGGATCTCATTTGACTTCATTTGGGCTGACCACTAAATCAGCAGATTCTGAGTTTTATCTTTTATTGTGAGAAAACTGCTATAGAGTGTCAAAGCACTGGGTGATGCTGCTGGGTTGTTCTTAGTTTTGGATTTTTGGTCAGGTTTTTTTTTCCATTAAAAATGTGTAAGGACATAGTTCCTGAGCTTAGGTGCACTCAGAAGCAGCTCTCTGATTTGCTTCTGAACCAATTACAGTGCCCTGAGAAGTACACAGCAGGACTAATCAAACTGTGTGTACAGTTTGCAATCAGGTGTACAAAAACAAATAAGAAAATGCAGATGAGGTAGCTATTTCAGTAAATCTTACTCCTAAATTTCTTATAATTTTTAAATACTGTTGTTCAAAAATCAGTCAGCCCATCTGTAGGAGCTGAGTGAGACATGACTGTCCCATATATTTTAGTTTTATTGGGAAGCAGAATACACCATTGAGCATCAGGAGCACATAGGCAAAACTGTATGCCTGAAGCTAACCGAGACTGAAATCAGCACTCATGGCTGAGACTGAAATTTCACAAGTGAGGAAGAATATTCACATATCTTCCTGAAGTAAATTTTCACTGGAAAAAGAAAATTCTTCCTAATACCTTTAGAGTATGCCTTCTCCCATTCCCCATCAAGACTATGAAAGAATTCTTACACAAGCTGGCTATCAGTGGTAGTAGCCTGCAACCATAGCTCAGTAATTGCAATTTCTGCCATCTGCTGTTTGCATACCAGAAAATTTCCTTGGGAAACTGTGTACCTGTTGAACAGCAATTAGTGGCTCTCACTTAAAATAATAATTTAAGTCTATATTTAATTTCTGTTTTCCTCTTCTTTATGGATTCCTACTATGGTTGCCAGTGTAGAGTTTTGTTTCATAATGTAATTTCTTTGAGCTGGTTAACAGACATTGGTCAGTTTACAGGATCATAGAATCATTTACATTGGAAAAGACCCTTAAGATCACCAAGTCCAACTATTAACTTAATACTGCCAAATCCATTCATTATCCATGTCCCTAATCACCACATCTACCCAACTTTTAAATACATCCAGGGATTGTGACTCTCTGGGCAGCCTGTTCAAATGCCAGACCACCTTCTGGTGAATTAACTCTTCCTAATATCCAACCTAAACCTTCCCTAGTGCAACTTGAGGTCATTTTCTCTTGTCCTATCAGTTGTTACTTGGGAGAAGAGACAGCTCCCATCTGGCTCCAGCCTCTTCTCCAGAAATTGTGGAGAGCAGTAAGGTCCACACCTCATGGTGTTGCAGGTCCCTGACCATTTTCTCAAGGAGTATGGATTGTGGGGGCTTCCTTCTGCTCCCTATTCCGGTCTTCCAGCTCAGTGAACAGGGTAGCCAGAGGACTGGTCTTACTAATAAAGACTAAGGCAAAGAAGGCTTTAAGTATCTCACAGTTTTCCTCATCTGTTGCCAGTGTTTTATTCCCACATCTCATAAAGGATGAAGATTCTCCTTAGCCATTCTTTTTTTTTTTTTTTTTTTTTTTTTTTTTGTGGACGTATTTATTAAAACATTTCTGTTGTCTTTTACAGCAATAATCAAATAACATTCTAGTTTGAGCTTTGGCACTTCTAATTTTCTTCCAGCATAATTTCACAATATCCTTATAGTCCATCAGGATTGCATGCCCCTTTTTCATTGCTGCCTACCTGAAGAATTAGTAGTGGATAGTAATCTGAGGGCTGTATCAGGGTAGGAAGAGTTTTCCTGACATCATGGAGGCAGCAGACTTCCCCAAAGATGTGGGTCCAGTGTGCCTTGGTGACTAAGTAGAATAAACAAAGATGAAATAGAAGTAGGCATTAAGTAAGCTTTCAAATTCAGAAGTTACTAAGTCAAGATAGCTGTAGAAAATCTAAAAAATGTCCCATCAGTAAAGTGCAAACATTAACATTTGAATGAAGAGGTTTATGTTGTGAGGGAAATGATTTAATAAATTAGCATTTCATCTCTTCTTTTCCCTATCATTGGGATACAAATAAGACAGGTGGATGATATGAAAAGAACTAACACACCATTGGTGTAAATATTAAAGGCTTCAAGGAGACTGTAGCACACTTGATCAAAACCTTTCATAACTCTTAAACTGGTGGCCTCAACATTGGTACAAAGGGGGCCTGAAGGAAAGGCAGTTTCTCAGTGGCACTTCCAGTATCATGTTTAAGAACATTATTTCAGGCCCTGCATCCAGCCCTGACTTCTTTGTTTGCAAATGAATTGAGGCGTAGAGTTGGTGTGTCTGGCCTATGGAAAATTTTAGAGTTGCAAAAAAAGTGTATCTGGAGACTGAGATGCACTGTTCTTGGGGGCTCTTCAGTGTGGGGCTAAGGAATGACTTGTGGTGGGTGATGTGAACTAGGTTTTGGAGCTTATTGTCTCCTCATCTGTGATAGATTCTCTCATGAAGGGAATTACTTGGATTGCTCCAACCAGGAGTCTGTGTGTGAACTAGTACATATGCAGCGTGGACACTGAGAGGCCAAGGACTGTGAAGTGAAACAGAAAGGGAAAAAATTTGGCTAGGCAGAAAGGAATTGTGTATTGGGGCTAGAAAACTGAAAAAGGCTTTCACAGGTTGGCTGCTCTACAGCATGGCCAGGAACACTGCAAGTACAGTGTTTTCCATGGCATAAAGTCATGGATTCTTCAGATTTAGGATAATTTCATTCCTGAGGTGTTGGAGATGCTTGGCTTCTGAGTTACCTGTTCCCAGTAGAGTGAATGTGGTGTCCTAAAAGCAGTATGTACAAGGCAGAATACAGAAGACTGCTGCTTAAATTTTACAGAAAATCATGAAACCTGACACACTTTATGGGTGACTAAAATGTCACCTATAAATTCTCTTTTTCCATTAAAAAGGTAGTTTCAGCAGAAAATTCTTAGCCACTTACAATATGAAAAAAATACTACTATTCATGTTAGTTAAGGTTAGATGATACAGAAATTAGGCTTCTCTCAAAATGAAAGAATGTTTAGAGATAGAAATGATGTCAGTGCTTCTGTCCATGGGAATGAAAATGAACATTTGATCATAACTCATAATTTGGGTTTGGGTTTTTTCTGTAATGGTATAAAATAATCACATTGGCTCAGTCATCATTCTTTCTAAGTTACAGATGAGATTTTAAAGCCATATATATAATGATTTATATGAATTACAGAGAATGACAAGAACCTCCTTTAAATCTGTCGAAGTTAATTTTCTGCTCTGTGGAGCACAGTGATTGAGACAGTGAAACTGAATGATGTTTTACACTGTGCATACTGCCAGCTGCCAAAAGCCTATGGCATTAGCTGAGTCCACAGTGAACCCATGGACAAGTAGTCAAGAACATGCAATGCATAATTCTCTCTTGGCTGCACTTGCAAGGGAACTTGGGGCATCATTTTGCAGTGCCTACAATGGCAAAGCAATGGCATTCTTGATGAACAGTTTGGCAGAGCTGCACCAAGCTATTACAAATATTGGTGGATGCTGCTAAGGGGTTTAGGAGTCATACTTTCTTTGGACCTCTGTAACATCAGAATCATAACTAGGATCAGTATTGTATTTGATTGTAATCCAGCTATATCCAAAAGGGAGTATATAGCACAATATCTTTTTAGATAAATGGTTAGCCGGTATTCAGATTCTTATAGGTTATTCTGTTGGGAAGAAAAAGTGGTAAGATAATTGTTTATAATAGTCAGTGCATCTTCATTTGTTTGCAGAACAAATCTTCATAAAATTATATCTTCCTAAATAAAAGAAGAATAGGAATAATAAAGGGAGTCTCTTTATTCTAAAAATTCTCCTTAGTGCCAAGAATATGCTTGAAATGCATTCTCTGAGCTTTCTTCTATGCTAGTATTGCTAGTGTTCCTCTGACTCTCTTTTGTTTCTCACTGCCTCTTTTGGCCACATCTGTGATGCTTTTTGTCTTTGGTTTTGCTTTTTGTTTTTTTTGCACATATAATAGTACCAACAGCTTCAAAATTGCTTTTAACCACCAGGAGAATCCATCTTGTTGCATTACAGAACAGCACCAGAGCATCATCTGCATGAATTAGAATGGTAATTTCTTCTGTTTCTATGGAATCTTAACTTCATGTTATGCTTACAGTGAATTCTTACTATGCCTCCAAAGCTACAGATTTTGGACTCAATAGCTTTGATATCTAACTGCTCTTGCTATTTGCTTTTAATGTGTGGCAGGTTCCTTTAAAATTGAGGACAAAATTCCAAGAAGAAATTGATTGTGTCAGATTGCTAACACTGAATTCATGTGTCCAGGATAATTTGTAACATTCATCTTCTAATAATGGAGATTTTTCCTCTCCAAAACTTCCCATTTAAACATGAGATTGAAGGCTTTTTATCCTTGGGAGTCTCTAATTTTCACATTCAATGACTTTCATGGCTTGGAGCATTGATGGAAGGGATGGAAGGGATATGCCATTTTTCTGCAGGGGCTGTAGGAGGGAGCTGGGCTGTGTAACAGGTCTTCTTATGGCTTATCTGGGTTTGCAGGATATGAAGCCTGGGAGGTTGTCTTCTAATCAAGAAGTCATTTTCCTAGTTGGTTATTTAATTCCTTTTTTCCAGGGCAAGGGTAACCTAAGGTTTTCTTTGAAGGTGCTTTAGTACCTTTCATACACTATTGTGAAATAATCAATACCATACTCTAGTTTGCCATGTGACACTGGATTGTTATCATCCATAGTCACTGGTAATCTGCTTTGCTAACAAAGATTTTAGCTGTAATCTTCATTTAATCTGAGGAGAAAATTAACATTTGATTTTTCATTTCCATAGGTTTTTAAAAAGTTTCCCTCATATGCTGCACTAGAATAAATTTCAGATAAAATCTGAAAGTACTAGTGGACATAAGTGTGGTTTGTTTATGATATTTTTACTATTAACAAAGCAATTTAAGTCCCTCACTATTTAGGAATGGAAACATTTAGGTGCGTAATATGGTCTTTCCCTTTAACTACCAGTATCACAAAAAATCCATTGCAAACAAATATAAAGGATAATAGGGCAGAGTACTTCAGGTACTTGGATCCACAACTGTAGATGCAGTTTTGGAAAATACAGAAATATGTATAACAAAAAAAAGTACTCCATATGTGTGACACCTCTGTTGAAAAGTAGCCATGCATGTCATTTCTCATACTCACTGCATTTGTTACTCAAAGTAGAACAGACAGATAATGTATTTCATTTTGTTTTACTGCAATCAGAAAGCAATATCATCTTTCTCTTCACACAACTAGCAGGGGAAGAATTAAGTTGTGTGTAGCTGATTCGATTCTTAGTGACAGAGCTACAAAAGAAATACATGAATAAAACATTGTTATAAATGCAGTAGCATCAAAGCTACCTTTGTATCATGCAGAGGGGTTTGTATTGTTATATTATATAAAAATAATATTTTTAAATCTTCTTTGAAAGCTGAATTTTGATAAAAAGACTTTGTTCTATTGTATTTTTAAACTGTTTACCTCTTCAAGACCAAAATTTTGGATTATGCTTTGAGAAAAATGGTATTTCTTTAAAAACATAACAAAAAAAAGAAAATACACGAACATTTATTTGTGAGTTATCTTTTTGAGAACAGTGGATTCTTCAACTGCCTGGAGTGAAAAGACTTGCTCCAAAAATTTGTAGAGCAGATATATATTTATTTTTCTTTTTTAGATCTTCAGCAGTGGTTGGAGGTGAGCCCTCTCAGTGTGGTTTAAAAGAAAACTTAATATAGTTTATGCAGAAGTTCAGATCTCATAATCTCATTTTAATTCTGCCCATCTCTGCTGTGTAGCTCTGCACTTGCTGCCTGATTTCTCTGTGCTTTCATTTTTCATTTGTGTGCCTTTGTCTAAACTGTAGATTGTAATATAGGATGCATCAGCATGTAATATAACGCAGATCAGCACTCCTGTGGCTTAGGTGCTTCATGGGGTAGGTAGTA
Organism: Ammospiza nelsoni; assembly: GCF_027579445.1. Taxonomy (NCBI): domain Eukaryota; kingdom Metazoa; phylum Chordata; class Aves; order Passeriformes; family Passerellidae; genus Ammospiza; species Ammospiza nelsoni. Next base: position 104,406,912 of record NC_080633.1, read on the forward strand.
CATTTTTCAGGAGTGATTTTGCTAGGTGATTGTGCCGAGACTATTTTAAAAAGTGCTAGAAACCAGACTAAATATAATATAGCATCCACTGAAATGTGATAAAACCCTTCAGCCTGTAAAACTGAGATAAACTCTGAGTTTCTTTCCTATTTCTATTGATCTTTTCCCAAATTAAATTTGTACCCATGTAAATTTATATATACTGTATATTATATATATACATTATATATAAATGTATTGTTTCCTTACAGATAACTTTTTCAATCTTTTATGTTATTCCTGGTTTTTAAATTATTCTCTGGATTCATTGCCACAGTTGGGCAATTGGGGTTTTGGCGTAAGAGATGGAAAATATTCTGATGGAGATCTACAACCCAGTTTAGTCAAAGCAGTATGTTATGCAGCATGTCTTCACTTTCCTAATGCCAGAGTGGGAAAGTGCACAACCGGTCACTGTACTGCTATAACTCTCTGAGTCAGATGAAAAATGTAATTATCCATTGTTCCCTGATAGAATCATAGAATGCTTTACGTTGGAAAAGACCTCTAAGATTGAGTCCAACCATTAATCATCACTATCAATGGAATAAAGTCCAATCTAAACTTCCCATGGTGCAACTTGAGGCCATTTTCTCTTGTACTCTCAATTGCTACTTGATAGAAGAGAATGACCCTCACCTGACTACAGCCTCCTTTCAGGTAGTTGTAGAGAGCAATAAAGCCTCCCCTGAGCCTCCTCTTCTCCAAGCTAAGCAATCTCAGTTGCCCCAGCTGCTCCTCATAGGCCGTGTGCTCCACACCCTTCACCAGCTCCATTGCCCTTCTCTGGACACTCTCCAGTGCCTCAATGTCTTTCTAGGAGTGAGGCACCCAAAACTGAACAGTTTTCGAGGTGCAACCTCACCAGTGCCGAGGTTCTGCCCTGGTTCTACTGGCCCCACTATTGCTGACACAGGCCAGGATGCCATCAGCCTTCTTGGCCGCCTGGGCACAGCTGGGTCACATTCAGCTGCTGTTGACCAGCACCCCCAGGCCCCTTTGCACCCAGCAGCTTTCCAGCCACTCTGCCCCAAGGCTGTAGTGCTGCATGTGGTCATTGGGAGCAAAGCACAGGACCTGGCCTTTGGCCAAGCTGAACCTTATCCAGCTGACCTCTGCGCATTGATCCAGCCAGTCCAGATCACTCTGTAGAGGCTTTCTACCCCCCTCAGATCAACGCTCCTGCCCTGGTGGTGCTTGGGAACTGACTGAGGATGCACTCAAATCCCCTTCTCCCGATAATCAGTGTTAAACAGGCCAGGAGTGGCCCCAGTACAGAGCTTTGGGAAACACCACTTGTGACTGGATGCGAGCTGGATGTAGCTCTGTTCACCAGCACTCTCTGGGCCCAGCCATCAGCTGTTTGTTTACCCTGTAATAGTGCTGCCACCCAAGTAATGAGCAGCCAGGATAATGTTGTGGGAGACAGTGGCAAAAATGTTTTTAAAGTCCAAGTAGACAGCATTCACAACCTTTCCTTGACACACTGATCAGGTCACCCTGTAAAGGGAGGAGATCAGGTTGGCCAAGCAGCATCTGCCTTTCACAAACCCATGATGGCAGTGCCTGCTCCCCTGGCTGTGGGATGGCACTCAGGATGTGCTGCTCCATGACCTTCTCTGGCAGAGAGGTCAGACTGACAGGCCTGTAGTTCCCTGGACCTTCCTTCTGGCCTTTCTTGTAGATGGGTGTCCCATTGGCCAACCTTCAGACAACTGGGACCTCCCCAGTCAGCCAGGACTGCTGGTAAATGATGGAATGTGGCTTGGTGAGCATTTCCACCAGCTCCCTCAGCATTCTTGGATGGATCCTATCCAGCCCCATGGGCTTGTATGCCTAAGTGGTGTGGCAGGTCCCTGACCATTTTCCCTTGGATTTTGGAGGCCTCATTGTGCTCCTCTCCCTGTCTTACAGTACAGGGGCCTGTGTGTCCAGACAAAAGGCCTTATAATTCAAGACTGAGGCAATGAAGGTATTAAATACCTCAGCCTTTCCCTCAAGCACTACTGAAAGCAAAATATTACACAGACACTCCCACCCCCCACTGTGGTAAGTGGCTTTATTCAGGAGTTAAACATGCTCATTTGTTACTAACGCTAATTTATTCAGGGTAGGCCCAACAGGGAAACTGATTTTTTTAGGGGAGCCTGAGTCTCATTTGCATTAATATACATTCACACTTCTCTCTGGCAGTAAAGACAGTCAGTACATAGGTGCGCTGACCCTAAACATGTGTAAGAAAAACCCTGTGTAAATGCAAACAGGGTCCTATAGGTCTGATCTGGTGAAACATTTGTATCTCAGGTATAACCTGTGCCTCCTTTAGGCTAGCATGAGCTTGCTGCTCTTTGGTTTAGTAGATCATCTGTCGTTAAGCTGAACTAAATATCCATGTTTTCATAGTACTAGGTAGGTGCTTTCCTTTCTTCCTTGGCATTCACCTCTGTGTCCTATTTTAATTTTTAGTGTGATTTTTTGGTGTTTTGTGACTTGCTACCACATAGCCTTCCTTATTTATAAAATGCCTCTGTCCATTGCAAAAGAAAAAACCATACTAGGCTTTGAATTAAATGTGGGCTAGGAAGAAGAGTTATCTGAAATATTACAAAGTTTATTTCTCTAACTAATATTATGCTAACCTCGTTTTAATGAAAAATAATTATTTCCAAACTGGGCATTTATGTCCTTGTAAATGGTAATGGCAAGTTGTGAACAGCATATCAAAGTCTGTAGTGGTGATATTGTCAGGATCAATGAAGCCTCAACCAAAGCCATTTCATATTAGATTGTCCTAAAATGTCATTAAAGAGCAATGTAATTTTCTCTCTTTCTCAATTTTGTCACTTCTGTGACAGACACGGGATTGAATAAATGCTTTTTTAGCAATTTATTAATCTAGCTTCATTTACTGTTTCCAAAATTTAGTGCTTCAAGATCTTAATCACCTGTGTGTGTTTAATGGCGAGGAAATATGTTGTTCCAAGGCTGAGTGAAGAAACTTGTAGTGCACGTAACCCAGAAACCTGGTTGTGGCCATCTGCAGAGGCCAAGGGCACTCATCCTGAATGTCCCTGAAAGCGGAAGGGTGAGTGCTTCTCTGGGAGCAAAAGCTGCAACTCCAGCTGCAGCAGTACCTAAAGGGGGCCTACAAAAAAGCTGAGGAGGGACTTTTTACAAGGGCATGTAGTGATAGGACAAGGGGGAACAGGTTCAGATTGAAAGAGGGTCGATATAGATATTAGGAAGAAATTCTTTACTGTGAGAATGATGAGGTATTGGAACAGACTGTCCAGAGAACCTGGAGATGACCCATCCCTGCGGTGTGCAACGCCAGGTTAAATGGGGTTTTGAGTAGCCTGGTCTTAATGTAAGGATAGGGGGATTGGAACTGGATGACTAACTTTAAAGGTCCCTTCCAACCCAGATCATTCTATGATTCTATTAATGTGGACGTCATTGGCTTTCTGCAGTTAAATGGATAAATTCTGCATTTATTACCTAGAAAAAATATGTAACTGAAATATAATTGTCATTGGAATAATGCTTATTTTCATTAGGAACATAGATAATTCAATCACAGAAAACCTGACAGATATTTTTCAATCTATTGCCATAAATGCAGAATTTGTGAGTTATTCATTAAGAGTAAGTTTAAAATTATCAAAGTGGGCTATTTTTATAGGTGGGTTTGGATTGGTATGATGATTGCAACTGAATTGTCAGTAAGAATGTCTGTGAATCAGATGATGACATTTGATTTGCCTAGACTTAGAGCAGTACCTTTTTGCTGACACCTGCTTCATTATGAGAGAAGTTATAACTGTCACAGCTGCCGCAGATTTAGTTCTTGTTTTATTATTCATGCGTTCTTAACTGAGCTTTTTTTCTCGTGGACTGGTGGCTGCGAGGTGATGATAAATATGCAAGTGAATGTGGTCCTCTGAGGACAACGACTTGAATGCTCCCGTATTTTAACTCCGCTCTTGTAGGAAGTTACCACTAATGGGTTGACAGTTTGTCCTTTCTGTATGTGGGGGGAAGTTTTGAAGCACAACTTTCAATTACAGCGTTGACTTCAACATTTCTGCAGCTTCTTTGTAGCTGTTTTCAGATGCTTGGAGAAGGAGTCTAATTTGAAAAAGCAAACCTTTAAACCTTGAAGTCCATGTATTTCATCTGTACTCTGGCAGGTAGAATCAGCAGGGAGAAGAAAAGTAGTTGAAAATAAGTGTAGCTGGAATTGTCTTGAAAGTTTTATTGCAAGATAATTTTCCATCATCTGTCTGGCTATTAACACGTACTGCTAAACATTTAACTCTATGGTTGATTTGAAAAACTATATTCGAGGTTTCTTTTGCTGACCCCAGTAGGTTTTTGCTCTACATATGGCTGAAAGCTCAGAAAGAATGTGTAGATTGTATTGATTAAAAATGAATTGTGAAAAAAGTGTGTCAGCTTAAGAATTTAAAATACTGTGTCCCTGCTCATGCTTTCAGTCCCTGCTGCCTTTTTTCTTCTCCTTGTTCCTCATTTCCTGCCTTTTGAGAGAGAGGGTGGAATATAATTAACAAGACTGAACAAGTTCTTGTAATTAAAAGCCTCAAGTGTGAAACATACTTGATCAGTTCACTTCTTTGTGAAGCTCAATTCTAAAGCTGAAGTATCTGAGGTTATGCCTGCAAATTAGCATTATGGCCAGCATTCGAAAAGGTGTTTATAGTCGACAGTTCATGTATTTTCATAAGTGTTCAATAGCTTGTCTCCAGCATGGGGAGATTAAGCAAGTATCTGTCCTTCTAGTCCATCCTAGTCCATCCTTCTTTGCCAACCTATTTCTTTTCATGGGAGTGCATTCACTTAAAAATTAATGTTTTAAAACTTACTTGCTATAGATAGTAGTCAGGAATCTAAGGTAAACTCACAATCATTGTCTGAACTTGTTCCTGAAAACAGAAAAATTAAATGCTCTATAAAGCTTGGTGGCTTTAAGATCACTTCCACCTGAGCATATATATCATCATGGAAGAAAAAGACACAATGATATGCATTTTTGCATTTGGTTCAGCTGATGGCTCCTTTTTTTTGTCACACTGTAGCCTTACTAAATGTGGGGTTTTGGTGATGGCTACTCCATCTTAATCACCAAAATGCTTATAAATAAGTTTGACATGATAGTTTATGTCATGTATTTGTTGTAGAAATCACAATTAATAAATTGCTGATACGTATTTTAGTTTTGAGGATTAGTGGAAATTAGATCTTCTCTGTATTTCTGTTGCTCTGGCATTAATGATTCTGGCTATTGGCATACCAAGTGAAGCTGGATAAAAGAGGAAGCATTTAGCTCAAATGTTTTTGCCTCAACCTTGCAGTAATACTAAGTCAAAACAGCAAAGCCTTTGATGATTGCTTTGATGCTTTTGAAAGGAAATACTTTGACCTTATTTAGAAATACTTCATTTTGCATCTGTGCAAAATCCATTAGCTGCCATAGAACATCCAAAGTCCATTAAATCCATATTTTCCTCATTAAAAAACTCACAAAAAACTTGATAGAATTTGAGACATCACTGTGTAGTGTTCATGTAGTTGGCAAACTTCTAGAGAAGCTGGTTTCCTTACTTCCCTCTTTTATCATCATGTGCTTCTGAACTTGTATGGTAAGAAGTATAATAAGAAAACAAGAAGCAAGGGGAAATGTAAATAGCCATAATATTCAAATATGTAAGCCTGTTTCACTGAGAAAACCTATTAGCAATTGTTGTCTTCACAAAGTGAATCAGTTTAGGAATTTTGTGCTTCATCTCATTCCAAAAGCTTTTGTCGCTTTCTGACTCCGCCCAGTATTAATTCCTGAGCAAATGTTTAGGTAGGCCTGATGCTTTAGAAAAAACTAAAAAGATTTTCACAACAGTGCCCATTGGACTTTGTAGGGGAAAGTACTAACTTTTATTTATAAACATGTTTTATAAACATTATTAAAATAGTTATTAAAATTATAATAATTTCTAATGCATTTACATGCCGTATAACCACTTGGAGATAAGGTTATTTCCTGTCCTTAAGTCAGAAGAGGTATCTGCACATAGCTCCAGAAACAGAAGCCTAGGCCTTCTTTTGCCTCAAGTATCCTTCTAGCTAACAATTATTTAATTCTCTCCTTCACTTATTTCGGGGAGTTTCTACAGGTTCTGAGAAACCTGCTGGCACCAGTGGTGAGAGCTGCCCACTCACACATGGAAGCTCAGTTTGTGGAAGGAAGGAAGGATACTGGTGTTTTTAAGGTTGTTTGGTTGTTTTTTTTTCCTGTGGGCAAGTTAAAAACCCCAATCTATAAAAAATAAACCTGAATAATGCACTAACTTGGAAAAAATGGAAAGTTGGGAGCCTTGGGTTTGGAGTCTTTTTTCTCAGTGGAAAGACATTGGGATTTTTGCAGGAGTAGCTTTACCAGGTATTTTAACACTAGTCATCAAAAATTTTATATTTAATTTTAAAAAGTTAAAAAGGCTTGCAGATCTTCATGTAAAAATTGACAAAAAGTAATTTTTGTCTTTGTGTTTCTATAGATAAGTTTTTCATGGGCTATATTTTTATTTCATGTATATAGATCATATTAATTTCTGTGCATTGTCTTGTTTATCCAAAGTTATTCAAACAGGTTATATAAAGTAGATGTCATTATAAGTAGAAATAATTAGAACTGAGTGTTGCAAGAGGAATCATCAGCTAAATATGGACAAACTCCATTAGAGTGTTTTTTGTGGGAAAATGGATGGCAGAACTTTCTCCTAATATAGGCTTGTGTATCATATGTAACCCATAATACAATTTAAATATCTTCTTGCAGATCTAAATATTATATAAATTATATTATTTTATTTAAAAACAAAGTATTTATTTTAGAGATCTTGCACCTACCACTCCCTTTTTTCTTGATCCCATAAAAAAAGATTTAAAGTCCTGGAGAGTCCAGTGCTGTTTCATGCTCTTAAAACAACAAAAGACCTGCTATTGGTGTACAGATGGCATGGAAAACTGCTAAAAACTTGCAAGATTCCTTCAAGGACAATTACTTCTAAGCCTTTATGAAAGTAAGAAAAAGCAACTTTCTCAACCCCATTTTTTCTGCCTAATAATTAGAAGATTTAGAGCTGCCAGCCAGGTGGTTTTAGCTGTGACAGCTGGAAGTATTGCTTCTTTCCTAATTTTACTCTCTGCTAATCAAGTGTTTCTGAACCTCTTTGTAGATTGTGATTTTTTTTCTTCTACAGAGTAAACACTGCCTTATTTCCTCTTTTTTTTTTATCCTTGTTCCCCTCCAGACAAACAAACAAAGCCTTAGCCATGCAGGAGGAAAAAAAAGTTTGTAGAATATTTTTTTCTTTTTTATGAAGTTTTGCTTTATGTTTCAAGTGAGCAGTGTAAGCCTCACCCCATTTTCCTCCAAGCAAGTGGATAGGCCTTCAAAGAGCAGTAAGAATCCTCTAACTTTGTTTGCTTCTTGAATTAAAGCCAGAAATTCCTAATAACATTACTTGCTAAAGAAAATTAATTCAGAATTCCCTCTTTGGAGAAGAATCAGGGAAACCAAATACTTTGAGACAGATAGTCATGATACTTGATAAGCCAATAGGAAGCACCAATAAACTATGCTGTGATGGTACAATGGAAGTGTCCATTCAAGCTGTATGGTTAAAGTCAGTTTCTGTGAGCTGTATCTGGTCATTTACAAAGACAGTGAAATATTACAGAATCACAGAATGTCCTGAGTTGGAAGAGACTCATCAGGATCATCAAGTCCACAGGACACGCCAAGAGTCACACCATGTGCTGAGAGTGTTGTCCAAATGTTTCTCAAACTCTGCCAGGCTAGTGCTGTGACCCCTTCCCTGGGAAACCTCTTCCAGTGCCCAGCCACCCTGTGGGTGAAAAACCTTTTCCTGATATCCAACCTAAACCTCCCCTGACTCAGCTAATGGGGAACAAGACAGCATGACAAAACCTCAAGTGACAAAGCTTCCCAAGTGAGTTACAGTCCTAGTCTGCACGAAAACATGACAAATCTTCATGCATTTAGTCTTGAATCACATCTGAATTAAATCACAGATCAATGCTGCTCTTGTTTGTGAGTGCTGTGGAGAAGATGGCTAGGTGTTCCTTTCTTATAGGAGAGATAAATCTACCAGTTTTTCAAACTGTTTATTAAGATCCCCTTCCAAACCATGCCTGATTTATCCTGGCACACCTGTAAACTTTGTCTCCATTTCATATGCCCAGCATGAGAATGACCACCTGCTTTGCTCTGCACGGTTGTTGCCTTCCCAGATTAATCATTCTGAGCAGCTGAGGTGCAGCACTCGTGCACAAACCAGCCTTGTCGTGTACCATGGGCACCAAAGGCTTGCCTGCAGTGCAGCATGACCTAAGAGGTTTGATAGCTGTTTTCCCTGATGCTGAGTGACAGCCACCAAAGTCAAGGGGATAAATGAGTTTTAAGAGCCCTCAGTAAGAAGAGTCCATCTAGGGGCAGGTTTTATCTTGCTGCTGAAACAGGTATTGAGGCTTTTTTGTCTATGCCAGAGGATTGCCATTTATTAGCTGCACTGGTACACCTCACTGGAGCCATCCTCTTGACCTTGAGGCTCACAGTACTCAGCTCCAGTAATTCCCTGCCAGCCAGGACCTACTGCTTCCACTAGCTGCCTTCCCTGCCAGTTGTTCTTTCTTTCTCTGTCTGCTGCTCTGCTCCATCAGCCAGTCTGCCGTTATCTCCCCATCTGTTCATTTCCACTCTTGCTGTTCTCTCCTCCCCAGACACATTTCTCTGCAAGCCCTATAGAGTTTCAGTTCTTTTAGAAAGGATACACTTATATTGATCAATCCACCTGGAGCCTTCCTTTTTCTTTTTTTCTTTTTTTTTTAAGAAGAAAGGCTCAACTGCTTCTCATTATTCTTTTAGTATAAACTCATTTTCCATCAAGGATCTAAGCTGCTGCATTCTTTTAGGGTAATTTATCCAATCTAAAAGCAGGTTAGCTGTTTATGTTATCTAGATGTGTTATCCCCAATTTACCATTTAGTTATGCTTAACAGGAATCTTGCCAAGAGTTGCAAGAATTATCCAGTCCATGTATGAATCAAGTTTGATCAGCTGAAGCTTTTGATCAATTACAGGCAGCTTCCTTTACTGACCAAGGTCAGCACAGCCCCAGTGAACTCTCCACTGAAGTTTCCACAGGAGAATAGAAATTTACTTCATGTCTCCTGTGCGGAAGACTGATCATACATCTCAGTGGGATGACTGACTTTTGTAGTTTAAGAGTGGGACAACAGATAATGTAAATTTATTTTGTGATAAATTATAGTTAGGTCCTGTTTTGTGGAATCTTCAACAGTCAAACTTTTGCTTAATTTCTGTCCTGAATTTGTGCAAATTGGTGTTCTTGTATTTCTGCAGTGTGTTATGCACATTTGTAAGAGAGCTGCAGCTTTCAGACAATTTCTCTGTTTATTTGAGTGCCTTTTGAATGATGTTCATGGCCTCCAAAATACTTGTAATCCCTCCCAGCTTAGTGTGATCTCTGAATTTAATAAAACATACTCCTTGTTCCATCATCTAGCTCACTGATAAAAATAATAAGTAATACCACACTGTACATTGTCTCCTGTGAACTTCACCCAAGTAATCCTTGCATTTGTCAGTGATTAGATGCTGTTATCAATAGCTGTAAGCCTGTTTTAGTGTTGTTTGCCTTAGACTGCATCTCCTATTTTGCCTGTGAGGATATAATTTAGTAACTGGCTTATTTATGCACATAATTTTTTAAACTTTAAGATCCTTTCATTTTCAAGCATGTTGTTTGAGTATTTTGGAATAAAACTTGCACTCTTGGCTTTGGGGTTTGTTTTTTTTTTTGGACTATAGGATTCATCACTGTACTTCTTTCCTTTTACTCCCAAGCTGATATTTCAGCGGATGTGCACTCGTGCTGGTTTGCAGCTGTAGGAACAAGGGTCTCATGTGGCACAATGGAGTGCTTCCACCTGTTTGTGCCTTTGATTTGCTTTTAAAATGTAAATTTTTTCTATGTTTAGAAGAGCTGTTCAGTGCATCTTAGCAATTAAAGCTGACACGATTGTATGCAAGTGCCAGAAGAATTCTTTTTAATACACAGTAAATAATGTCAGTGTCAGATATAATAGGTGGGTATGGTGTGCTTGTCTGTGGCATCCATCTCATTTTGAGTCAAAGTGAAAATGAGAAGTAGTGAACATATGATTGATGAATCTATTTTTCCTTTCTGTTGAGTAACAGTTTTATTTAAAATTACTTAGCTGATTTTTTTTGTTCACATTTTCACCTGAAACTAAATTTTTTCTTGTAAGTTTTTCTGTTAGTGCTACCTGGAAACATACAGTTCCTGTAGCTGTTTGTAAGTATTTCAGCCAGTGGGGAAACCCTGGAAAGGAATTTTTCTTAGAAACTTGATACTTTTAGTCAATGTGCAATTCATACCATCTCTGTTGAAGTGCTGTAGGGCTTCCCTTCACGTTTAGCCAGCTTCAATTGCTAAATATAGATATGGAACTGGTACTGCTCTTGCTCAGTTAGGGTGGTTTATTTGGCACAGTAGCTTAAAGTGAATATTTCTTCACTCCATCAGGCACAGAGACTTCAGTGTTCCATGGCCATCTGTGGAAAACAAGGGATGAAGCCCCTTTCCCAGGTGCAGCAGTGGGAGATACAGCATGGTTCTTGGTCAGGACCTGGTATGTCTGTCACAATGGTGACAAGATTAAATTTGATCCAAATTTAATGCAAGCATGAAATTCTGCTCTCAGGAAACATGAGATTTTTAAATGAATTATGGAGAATTTTAATAATTATGCAGCTGGAATAGCAATGTCTGTGTTTGGACCACAAAATGAATGGATATCTGGCAGTGTGATGCAGTTACAAAAGAGGCAAGTGTTACTCTGTGAAATGTGGGGAAGTAATTGGTCTACACAACTAAATAAATGTCACTCATGTCTCAGATGTACTGCTGTGCTTAACTGTGGATGCTGCACTTTTCAGCAGTAGTCGAGGAACATATTTTGGAGGGCAGGAACTTTTGTTAGAGAACTGTGTCGACAGGGAAATGTTTTATTTTAAATTTAATTTTTAAACATAAGCTAATTGAGAAGTGCAGTCAATATCTGTTGTTGTATAAGGTATTGCAAAAAGAGGGCAGGCTATGCTTGCAATCTTCCTCACTGAAATATTTAAATATCACATTACGAAAAAACACTTTCAGAGATGGCCTATATATGTATTCTTCACCCAAGCAAAACAATATGCCAGAGTTTTTTATATGCTCTCTATGGTTTTGTTTGTCACCCCTTTGTAGAAAATTTTCCCTTTACTTTTGTGGGGACTCTCTATTTTTAAGGATTTCCTAAGAAGAAAATATTTTTCACCCTGTATTTTTTTACAGTATGTATGGAACCAGTTTTCCTGTTTTGAAACAGTCTCCTCTATGGAGACTGATGAGCTGCAGGTTTAGAGGAAAGCCATGAAAACATCCTTAAAACAAAGTCCACTATTTTTCCTCAACAGAATGAGCAAAACATTAGGTCAGCTAATAAAGTTGCATTTCTGAGAGCTTCCATGGACACTGGGAATGTGGATAGGAAGGACTTTCAATAACATGGTACTGGGGTTATCTTTAATTACCTCTGAATGTGAGACACAAAGCTTTGTTTTATATTATCTGTTCTAGGGTTAATGGCAACTAAGCTGAAATGGATTCAATTCATCTTCCTGCTACTCAGTATTCACCATTTCTTTTCCTAGTTGCTTCAAAATAGGAGAAGGAATGAGACTTTCACAGAGTCTGAAGGAAGACACAAAACCAGCCCACTTAAATCCCAGATAATATTCCTGCAAAAATCTAGTGCCTCATAAATGACTCAATTCAACCTTCTGCATCGTTCACTATGCAAATGGTCGTATTGAACTGTTCTGTATTGCACTGTGGTATTGAGCATTATCTGAGCTGAGAAGGAAACTGCCTCACAAAGCAGCACATACTATCTCAGCTAAAGAATGAGGATTTTTTTTCTCCAGTACTGCTTCATAAAGCAAAATAGAGTGGGCAGCAATAAATTGAGCCAAAGAGGTAAAGGGGAAAATAATCACAATCTGTACTGCATCCAAACATCTTTGATTGCTTAGTGTCTGTCTTATTCAGGGCAATATGTTCCTTTCTGCTAGAAGGCATAGAAGAAATCAAACAGAAATACCAGCTCTATCCAGATGATTAAGTCTGGGGAGGGAACAGAAGGCATTCAGTCTTCTGTTATTCTTCTCAGGAATAGCAGGATTCACTCTGTGTAGCACAGTAGTATGGGACCCTCCCTTTGTTTTTAATAGTTTTGTTCTGAGATAGGGCAGAAGGGGGAACAGAAGAGTCAAAGTGACCAGGTGGATGTGGAGACATCAAGTACTTCATTTGCTAGCATTTTGACCAGGAGCACACACAGTTATTTTCCTCCCTGTCAGTGATAAACTCCCAAGTTTCCTGGGCATGGTACTTTCGGATAGATCAGAGATACCCAGATGACAAAACAGAAAAACTTTTTCTTCCAGGAATTACCCTTTAATGAGGCAATTGATACTAATATGATAAAATGACTAAATGACTAATATGACTAAAATTGATACTAATATTTTTCTGGAAGTATGCTCCTTAAGTCCTTGAAAAATTATCTGCATAGATATAAGGGTTTGGGTGCAAACTGATATCAGCCATCACAAACCTTTTTCTGTTTCGCCATCTAGAGATTCCCCAAACATAAACTGGGGGGGTTTTTAGAAGATACATGTAATTTCTTGCATATTAGTGTGGTATTTCTCAAAATACTTCAATGGAGTAGCCTCAGTAAAGTTGAAATAAGAAAGTTAAAGCATAAGTTGTGGTTGCCAATTTACAACATCTTGGTTGCAAAGTAATCTGGATGAATAGGGATAAAAAACCATTTGGTGATATTATAGAGGTTTTGTAGAGATGTCTGGCTCTCTTGCAGGTTGTCACCTGCATGTTGTAAGATCATTATCATTAAAGAATCCTGTTCTTGCTCTCTTGCTCTGTTTCAGATCACTTGCTTGAATGAGTCACCCGTACATTTAAGAGCTCTTGAAGAACACTTCCCATCCAGGATTTCCTGAAGAAATTTATTAATTTGAGAGATCCTGGTGAAACAAATGGATGGAACTGGGCAGATTAGAATATGGGGCATGGGTGCATACGGTGGGAAGGCAGTAGAGTGTCAGAAAAAAAACCCACAAAACTAGATGCTGATAAGAACAGGACTGCAGATGGTCTGTTCAATGTCCTTCTCTAGACTTGGACTCATTATTCAAGTCAATAACCCTTCCTTTCTGGCAAGGAATTGTGAAGCCCAGAAAGTCAAGCACTTGCAAATTAGGAATGCTGAGCATGTAGCTGAATCATGTGGGATTAATTTAGGACCTTTGTACATACACATTATGATGCATCTGGTTAATTATATGCTTAGAGAGGCACTTCTCCCTAATTTCCACAGAACCTTTGCTGGCTCAGAGCTGGATTTACTATGGGATTGTATATAGAGGTGGCAAATGATAGTAAGGTAGAGGACTCCAACAGGACTGCTTTTGTAACATGGCTTATTTGGTTTCTGCTTTGCCTATGGTCCAGAATTCCTCTATGGCACTGGAAAAATTATGTAGACATAAAGATTCTCAAGGATAACTCCTCACTCAGGGTTGCTTATTTTCTGGGCTTTTTAATAAGAACTGCAGCTTTATTAGCTTAAGTTGGGAACATTTATACCTGTAGCTGGGGCCAGTTTAATAGGAACTGTGGTCTGATGGTGAAAAGTGCAACAAAACATGAAGTAATCTGAAAGATTAGGCATAGGCTTCTCAAGTTTTGTTGCCCAAACAGAGCTGACACTTTTGATCACTCTTGTCGTAGTCTTTGTGCTTCTGTTCTCAATGTGTCGTGGACATGAAAGAAAATGTGCTCAGTCAGTTGAAAACAATGAGGTAGACAAAAACTTCAATTTGGGTATATATATATTCTTAATTTCCATGTATTTTTATTTGGAATATGGTTGTATCTTTTATTGTATTATAGAATATTGGTCTTCGCTGGTGACAACAGAATAAAGAATTTTTAAGGATGGCTTAAGGAAAACAGGAGTCTTGTTTGTGGGTTGTTGAGGAGTTAAGGGTGAGGAGTGCTGCTTCTTTCTTTTCCTCTTCTTCCCCAGGAATGTCAGACACAGGGAGAAGAATATAATAAAATTTCCTATGATAGAGATCCCTGGAAAGACTGAGTCAGGATGCCGTGGGCAGCAGAGGCCAAAGCACTGTTGTTCTTAGAGTGCAAAGCCAGGGATGAGATGCATAATTGCCCAAAAGACAATGGAAAGTCACAGAATAAGAACCTGTCTGATGTAAATTACTGGTGCTTTTTGGGAGCACTAACCTCTTGATATTGATTGTTCTCTGGTTTTGTTTGTTAGTGCTTTGCTCCCCTCTCCCACAGCTTGCAGAATGCTTGCAGAGGAAAGAAGCTACATGGAAACGTGTAGATTCAGTGAAAAGGCACTTTATTTTTTGTTTAACTGCCTTGAAAAGTTATTTTGGATGAAGAGCAACAGTTGAAACAAAGCAAACAAACTGTGTGCAAACCTTGGGTTTTCATCTCATGAGAAATAGGTATCTATCCCTCTCTCTCTCTCTCTCTCCCCCCAATTTTTGAAAGTTCACTATTCCACCTCCTGCATACTGTGTTCATGTGCCTTTGCAAGGATGAGCTGGTGCCAGGATTCCCAGGGTGGGATGCATTTTATTGTTGACCAAAAGTGAGCATCAGCAAAGTAGTCAGTCTAGTGCACTTAGAATAATATATTTGATTTAACTACGTGGGGCTTATTTAAAATATTTATTAATTACATTTCAAATACTTCTTCTGACTTGCTAACTTGTTTTTAATTAAATCCTTGTTAAGTTGATTGACTTAATTGAAATAAATGCAACACCCTGATGAGAACTGCGTTATTTTGAATCTAGTTAACCTTCAAATGAAAGTGGGTTTTTTTCTGCAGTAAAATTACAATTGAGATTAGCTTATTATGCACATAATGAGTGACCTTTCATCTTGTCCAAGGTAAATAAATACGCAGAGGCATTTGCTGCAAGGGTAGAAAGTATGCAAGTTCTAATATAAGATGCAAACTTACTGTTTGTTTTGTCTTTTGGGGCTCTCCTTTGTTCAGAGAGACTTGCTATTTTTATCACTTAAGTTCTGAAAGACATGAGTCAGGAGAGAGGCCCTCATGTCAGGTGCTATGCAGAACCTTGGAAAGAATAAATGGATTCAGCTACTAAATCAGGCTTCATTTTTGACTGTAGCTTGTGTTTTCTAGGCTTCCTCTGGATGTCCTTGTGCTGCTACATCTTAAATAAAAATGAAGCTTCAAAACTGTATTTTCTCTCTCTTTCTCCTTCTATCAGACTTGTCAGTTCTCTTTAAAAAAACATGATGAAAAGCCCCAGTGGTGGTTGTGCAGGCCTCAAGTGCAGGATCATTCCCATCAAGGCTTCACTTTGTTCCCTTTGTTTTTCAAGGCCTCTTTCATTGGGAATACTTCTGTTAATTGTATTGTTATATATCCTCATACTTCATTTAAGTGCAGATAAGGGATACAGAACTGCCGTGTTTTAATGAGTATGATAATGACTTGAGATATAGCATACACATAGAGGAAATAGAGATGAAAATATAATTATACTTTAATTGACAATATCTGTGTAATATGAAGCATATAGGTAGCATCACAATCTAGCAAACAGCATCAGAATGTAAAGAATCCTGAATTTGCATCATGACTAAGTCACATGTGTTTCTGGATATGTCACACAGTGGCTCTATGCATTGTTTTCATCAGCTATAAAATATGGAATAGCCATTCTTAGTTACTTCTGCAAAGTAAATATATTTAAAAACTTACATCTAAATATCTCGGTGCTATTTTTTCTATTATTATGGTTCCAGGAAGTAAAGTACTGAAGGTAAAACCCAAAGTGGTCTCCTTTACTGAGTTTTGTTAATCCAGAGTCATCAAGACCCATTTGTCACCAACATCTGAGGAAAGGACAGTGAGATTTTATGGTCAGAAAAACAGTACCAGTGTAAATTCCATAATAACCTTCATCAGTATGCATGGAGACCTTCTTAAAAATGCAGAATAAAATTCTGCATTTGAGGAAATAATGCATGTATTGCAGAAAAAATTCTGCAATACATGCATTATTTCCTCAAAACTAATAAGATAGGTTTAAAATTAACAGTCAAATTGAGGTGACTTTAGATGCAAAATTTATGTTTTACAATGGTGGCTGTGCCAAGCCTCTCCTTAGTTACATTTGAGGTTGTACAAACTACTGTGAGTATTGCGTCTTCCTGCACTGCTTGTGCATATTTAAGGTTCAGAATACATTGATTTGTGGTAGTAATGGAATGCTGATTTAGGCCATGTGCTGGGGAAGTCAAAAATACTTCATTCATTTGATCCAGGTGCAGACTGTAGATGAGGTAAGGGAGATGAAACTCCCGTAGAAAATGTCTTTGCATGGGCTTTTCCTCAAATTCAAAAGCAAGAGTTGTAGGAGGTAATATTTTCCTTTTATATTTTAACAGCATAGTAATGGTCCCACACACACTAGAAATCATTGCTATTGTCACCTGTCACTGCTAATCAGGCTTTCAGTATGAGCTGGTATTAAGTTGTTAAGATATCATTCAAAGTCAGATAAAAAAGATATTAGGTGCTGATTAGCTTATGGAATGACTAAGTCCATAAGTGTTGGTTTGTCTACAAGAAGGATTTAATAATATGAAAGTCAAAACTGATGATTTCACAATGCAAGAAATCATGCTCTTTTTTTTTTTTTTTTTGCTTCAGTTGTCTGTGGACAAAATCTTCAATTATCTGACACTGCCCTCCTCTCCCATAATGATTGGTGTTTTCATCTTTCAGCCATTGCCTTACTGAGGTTTTTTGTTTTGCTTTTTTTTTTTCAAATAAATTGTAAACAAGCACTTAAAAAGGCAAAATAAAGACCTTACTATTGTCTGATATGCATCAGGATGTTGTAAAACTAGCAGTCCAAGTCACCTGTTACTCATGTCCATAAGATATCAGAAACTGGAAATGAAAATATGACAAATCCTTGGTAGCGGCAGAGAGGGCAGAGTCATCTGAAGTGCCAGATCAGGACAAAGTGCTGCCCTACATTAAGGCAAACAACTGTCATGTAAAAACTTCAAAATCTGACTCTGAACTTGCTTACCATGGAGTTTTCCTTGGATCCATTAACTTTACATTGACTCCAGGTTGTACTACAGTAAAGGAATTTTATGTAAATATGCCACAGTTGAGGCAGCAGGAATCCAAGCACGAGTACCAAAATCTGGCTCTGGTGGCTCGCACATGAGCATACTTTGGGGAAGTTCCTCGTCATAGGTGTTAGTGTTTAAAATACAGTACTTTTGGATCATTTTTTAACAAAATTCGTCTTTCTTTCTGTTAGCCTTTGCTACAGCCCTTGCTGTTTGAATGGCTTGAAGAAGACAGCTGATAAATGAAGCCTAGAAACTGCTACTAGTTTCCCCAACCTGAGCTAAATATTAAGGCAGCTGGCAAAAGTGAGCTTTCCACATGGATGAGCTACTTATATGGACCTTAAAAAGGTTAAAAGATCCAGTTATTTTTTTCATCATAAAGTCTTTTTTTCCCTCTGAGTTTTTTTGTGGATATTTTTTCCTTGTTTTCTATTTAGAGGTTTTTCAGCTCTTTTGAAAGACTGAAAATCAGTTTACAGTTTTTCAGGGCTCCTGAGTACCACTGCATAGTGGCGTCATCAGTAGTGGCTGAAAATTATTGTCACTTAGCTGCTCTTGGGAAGGCTGCCTTGTGACATGTTTGGTGACCATTGCAGCTGCCCCAGCATTTCCAGGAGGCTCCTGTGCCACCCACTGCCAGCATTTTAGAGGAGGTCAGTACCAAGTTGTATGGTCCAGGAGTAAGGTTGCTTCTAGGTAAGGGATGAGATGTGTTTCATAGATGGTTTGAAAAAGCTCCCACTGCAACTGGCTGGGAAGTAATTTGTTTTGAGGATCTCTACAGCCTCTTGGTTTCTGTTACTGTCAGTCTAATGCTGTAAATTTGTACTCAGTGTTCTCTCAAAAGTCAATGATTGATTTAATGAATTAATTTTTATAATATTTTTTTAATAATGTTTTAAGTGGTGGTAATTTATGTTGTTAAGAAAAAAATAGGCTCTTCAAATCTAAAAGGTAAGTTAGAAATGAGAAGGATGGAGCTCCTAAAATTTTGCATATTTTTATTCCACTCAGTTCTTAAGTATAAGTTCTTAAGTAGTATATGACTACTGTTGTAGCAACAGATAAATATTATTATTTTAATTCCTCTGATGTAGGCAATCAATTAAAATGTTATACCTGTCAGTTTGTCCTTGGTCTCTCTAAAGGGCTCTTATTTAAGTTTTCTTTCTCCTTATTAACTTAGTTCTACTTGGTTGAAGCTTTGAAGAGATGAAATTTCCTTTCTCTGGCAAAGAATAAGATCAAAGATACGGTAGCTTGAGGCGTTGATATTTTCTTAATTGGAGAAATTTTTTTGTTCTCCTTCATGTAGAAATTAAAGTATGGCTTTTTTTCCAGCCCTCTTGTTCTTTCTCACCAAGATGATCAATTACGAGTCTTATTTGCGAGGTTTTGGACCCTGTGGTTTTGGAATGTGGTCTCATCTTCCGTAAAATTTTTTGTCAGGAGCCTCTGGGGAGGGAGCAGAGACTCTTTTCTTTCCATCACAACATTGGAGGTTGTGCTATTGTGATTTTCCTTCAGAGAAGGAAGTTTATTCTGCTCAGTATATTCAGCTGGGAGATGTTGCTAATATTTTGCTCTTCCACTTACTCTGTAATTAAAAAGAGTTAACATAATTTATATAGATTTTATGTCTATAGGCTAAAAATTAACCTATTCCTGTTCTGTCAGAATCTTCTCTTTAAGTTTCAATATCTTCCAATATTTTTTCATATCTGAGATCCAGTGTATTCCGGCTTATAGTCATAAGACAGTATGTTTTTATTTGCTCTGAACTCCCATCAAATTCAGAATGTTAGGGTTTTGATACACTTTCAAGTACTTTGATTAAAAGAGTCAATGCATGGTCAGATTTGTCCATGGTTGTTTCTTAGATGAATGCACTGAAACAGAGTTGTGATTTCCCAAACGCTGTCGTGGTCAGGCAGCAACCTTTCAAACAAAAGGTACATTCTGCCCCAGAGTTTCTGTGTGGTGTTGGGATGATGAGTTAACATTTCTGTGTCTGAAGGCTGCTTCTCTGACAGGGAGCCAGAGTCTTCATTACTCTCTTGTTCACTGAGAATGTATAGTTTTAACCACTTTTGTGCAGTTGGTAGTACAGCTGTTCTCCATCTTACCTGTTAAGCAAGTGAAAGTTTTAATTTGCAGTGTGTAAGTAATACCCGTTATGGTCTTGTCAAACCTAGACCTCTAGAAATGCTACCAGATTCTGTGCCTCAATGCTTTTTAATGCATTTAATGCAGCCTAAGAAAGAGATTTATTCTGTCTCTCAGGCAATTTCCAATTGTATGGATGCCCAAGTTGCTCTGGGAGGGAGACACTTCCACTTTACTCATCTGTAGCTTATTTTATTCATTATAGAGGTCACTTAGTGACCTCTTCTGCAAACTGTTAGCACAGTGGCAATAATTAATTAATTCTGTATAAAAGTTGATGATGCATTTTGCAGATATTGACTTGGCTCCCTTTTATCAAGAACCCAAATGATCACTTTATCTTTGTTTTGTGGAGCAGGAAATGTCACTGTTTGAACTACATTGTTTTGCATTGAACAAGCTGTGCCCATTCAGCTTTATGCTCCTTGGGGGAGAGGTGCTTCATTGTTCAGTACCTTATCTGTTGCTGTAATACTCCATACAGAAATGAGAGGAGCTATAGCAGGTCTGTGTGTCCTTTGTTAAAAAAAAACCCCTTGTGGAGCCTGGACTACCTCATTCCAGTAGGATTTACCAGTGATGTCAAGGGCTTAAGACAGTAAAGGTCACTACATTTTATTTAGACTCAGTTGAGCATTCTTTTAGGTCAGCTTTCAAGTATAAATTATTTTAGTTCCTACAGACATTTTTAAAACATATAAATATTAGAATGCCTTAAGATCAAGGCTGGTTCATAAAGCCACAGATTAAAAATTGTGTTGTTGGAATTATTTAAGTTTCTGCAGGAAAAAAAGAAGCTTTTCCCCTGTCTTTCATTCTGCTTTGTTTACTTTGTTTTCCTGTGACAAATTTTAGATCATTGTTTCTGTAAACATAAAGGACATGTCTATAAGTCCCTCTAATGTGAAATTAGCTAAGTTTTCCTTCTCTTTGAAAAAGATACAGTCACTCTTATGTGATGCTGCCTTTGATGGCTCCTGTGAGCCAAGACCTGTTTGCAAGAAAAGTGCAAGTGCAAGATGCTCTGTGGAAAGTTGCCATGATAATCCACTTGTCAGTGAGCACTCAGGCAGAAGTGTTCTCTATGAGTGTCATTGAAAGACAGACCTGAAACACTGATGTTTGGTCACGTAAACCTAGCTAGGGTATGAGTATAATAAGGATCAATTCAGTATTGGCAGGAAAGTGGATTAGATTGGTTTTGGCTTTGGCTTGGTAAGAAAGTAAAAGAGCTGTTAGCGAAGCAGGCAGCAAATACATGGATTTAAGTAATTTTCCTCCAGAATGATGAGTGATACCTGCAAAAGGCTCTATTGTCATTAATCTACAGTAAAATGGGAAGGAATAAGGACTGAAAGATCTTCTGCTGATTTTGTTCTTAAAAAATGTACCAGCTCAAACATATCTTCGTGAAATTCTGGACCCACTGAATCAATAGCAAATTTTTAAAGATGAAATTCAACTTTTTTCTCTCCCTCTGCTTTGCTCTCTGGTTTTCCAAAGTGAACATTTTAATCAGTTATGTATACAGGTCATTCTTTCAAAGGAGAAATCAATTATTCAAAGAAAAAAAACCCACAGACTAAAACTGAAACTGTATTTACTGACTTTTCTAAGTGTATGTATGAGCATGCTGCTTATGAGGGAAAAGTGACAATCAAATGGGTAGAGGTCTTTTAGTTTGAGAGTTCCTGAGTAGCTTAGGTAAGCTTTGAAACCAAATTTAATAGTTCATTAACTCTGCATGATCTATGTCCTTCAATCTAGAATTTGATCTCACAGTTCCACCTCTTTCACTGTTCTGAATTATAATGAAAAAACTGAGTCCAAACTGGTTTGTTTGGGACTTTTTTCTGGGCCACATGGTACTATCCAATGCAGTTTGAGTGTGGAGAGCATTGAGAGGACTCTGAGTGGGCAGCTACCATTTACCCAGGCATGGGTTCACTGGGGCTTGATTTTGATTTTTTTTTCCTTTGTTTCTGCATTTTGTTTTTTTAGAGACAGTTCAGATAATCTAAGCTCTCAGCAGTTTTCACTGAGAAGTAAGTTTTGCAGATATCAAGTAATTCTTTTCTTCCTTCCTATAGCTCTCATAGGTTTTTAGCTTTCTTCTGTTTGGAGCAGCAGGTAGGGCACTCTTATCTAGTAAAGGCCCAGGTGTTCTGCACAGGGAAGGTGCCATCTTACTACATCCAAATTCAAAACTGGGGCATCTTAGTTTCAAAATTATTCTGTTGGAGAGTTTAATATGCAATAGCTAAAAACATAGCCAAAAATAAAGTTGAAGTTTCTTTTTTTCTTTTCTTCAAGTCAAAGGTGTCAGAGAAAAAGTCTGGAATTTATGTTTCCAAATAAGCCTTAAATTCTAGCTCTTGTTTGTAGGAGGACTTCAAATCTCAGTGTATATAGAAGTAATTTAGTGCATTTTTAAAAATAATATGGTCATTACAGCTGCTTCACCTTTTAGTCAGACTCTTTAGTCAGGATGTGACATAAGGATATTATCTTACAGAATAATGACTTGTCTTCCTGTAGCCTTTCAGAAGCACCCATTGCTCACAAACATTTAAGGACACTTAAAGATGTTTGAGGTGTTTATCTGAAAGAAGACTTCTCAACATTTCAGAGTCATGTATGCACAATATTTCAGGAAAGTTCTCTGGGTTTTGTTTAATCTAAACTCATTTATATAGTAGTATTTTACGATTTTTCTTAATTTTTCTAGTGAAACTTTACAGTTAAGCTGCATCTAATTTGTTCTACAATCCTGTAGGAGTTGGAGATTTCAGGGAAATACTTATCTTGTGGGCCTGTTTTTACACAACACACTTCTCAAGCAGTGATTTCCTTATGTGATGTAAAGGAGTAAGTGAGGATGAAAGGACAAAATGGTGGACTACTTCTTAGGAGAACTTTATTCTAGCAGAATTTTAAAATGTAATGCTCTAGGCAGAAAGCCTTATTTCTGTCTTTTTGCTATGATGATTAATGAGATTGATGAAAAGTTTTCCAGCTTCTCTTCTTCATCATAAAATATTATTCACTCTCACCAGATTATGCAAGCAGAATGTGGAAAAACAGCAGAGGCTTGGCTACATTTCAATGCTGATGTTGATCCAGCACATCTGGTTTATTTGCTTTTAAAACTTTTGGTAAAATTTTCTGCAGCTTAACAATGGGGATTTGTTTTGCCTTAAAATCTGGGAGTATTTGGGGCTACCAAGCATCTAAATTCACTCTCCAGCTCTGTACATTAATGTCATGGTTTTGTCTTAAACTGTTTGTTTGCAAAATGATGCTTGAATGCAGGCCTCACCTGGTATTCTAAGACTGACTTTTTGGCTAAAAAATGTGGTTATTATATGTGTATAATATAGCATCTATTTTATAACTTGCACATTTCTCTGTGAATTATTAGTTACACTGGGATTCTGCAGTGGTCATAGTTTCTCATCCCATTTTACATATTCCCTGATTACTTTGGGATTTCTTTTGTAGCTCAGCATCATTTTGATGAATTGCCTTTATGCCTTAAATGACATGAAATGTAGATTACAACTCTGAATATATTGTCAGAACTACTTTATGCCGTTTTTGTTCCTTTTTCTGTTTACTAAAAGGCACTGAAAATAGATTTACTTGGGAATAAGGTTTGATGAGGGCTGTACTTTCTGAGCTACAAAGCTGTTACCATGCAGTGACAAGACAAGGGGGAATGGCTTTAAACTGAAAGAGGGCAGATTTTAAATTAGATAATTAGTATGAACTTCTTTACTGTGAGGGTAGTAAGGCACTGAAAAAGGTTGCCAAGAGAAGCTGTTCAAAGTCCCTGGAAGTGTTCAAAGTTAGGTTAGATGGAGTTTGGAGCGACCTGGTCTAATGGATGCTGTCCCTGCCCATGGCAGGGAACTTGAAACTAGAGGACCTCTGGAATAGGTTGTCTTTAGAGGTTGTAGAGTCTTCCTCAGTGGAGATATTCAAGAATTATCTGGACACAATCCCTTGCAATGTAGCAGGGAGGATGGAACAGGTGAGTTACTGTGGTCCCTTCCAACCTGACTTGTTCTGTATTCTGTGTTCTGTGATTTAAGGTCCCTGCCAACCCAACAATTCTATGATTCTATGAAACAAATGCAAAATGGTCTAGCTATCAGTAAAATATGATTAACATTTAATTTAGTACCTTAACTCTTATTATTTATTTTTATGGTGCAAGATGCAAAGTTGTAGGAAGGTTCAATGTTTTTTCTGCTTTTATATTAGAAATACCTTTTAGTCCACTAATTTTATGAGATTGTGTGTCTTTGTAGAGAAATACTAGTAGTTTTCCCAGAATAGAATGAGCCTGAGATTGTCTCTCTGTTAATGCTAGGACAAGCTATTGCACAGCTGGAACAGTGTCAGAAGGTCAAGACTAAGGAGTGACAGCTATCGAGACAGATTTATCTAGGTCATTTGCCATCATTCAGCTGTCTGTTTACAGCTGTGCGCCAGGGAAGTCATAATAATAGAAATAATGTTCTTTGGAATACTACTTCAATTAGGTTATGTTTATTCAAGCAGCTGATTGCATTATCAAAATCATATTTAGAAGGACTTAAAAGTACACAGGAAAACAGAGGGCTGTGTAGAGGAGGTGTTTATGCGTAGCACACATCAAAATCTGCCATAATTAGAACATTTGTTCATGTCAAACATGATAAATTATTAAATGATTAACAAATAAACACTTTCTTATCAAGAAAATGCATTATTCTCTTATTTTTCTCTGGGAAAGAAAGAGGTGGAAATTTTACTCTGCTTTCTTGTGCAGGTTGTACTGCTTCTTTAAGGCCACACAGTGTCTTTACCCATCTGTTTTCAGATAACTGTTAGAGGACAAAGAAATTGCTCAGGAGTTCAGGCTCAGTAAGTAGCAATGATATAGCAGTAAATGTCAAAGGCAACTAATGCTTCTTTCTGCAATCATACCACTGTGAAGTGAGTTGGCCAGATTTTATTTATGTTTCTCAGAAAGACAGTGAGCTCTAATGCCTCAGATGGTGGGACTTTTTCCAATAGTCCCTTACTATCCCACAAGATTAATGAGATTTTTCGCTAGGTGCAGACAACCCATTTGACAAAGTTTTGAAATTCAGAATTTGTGTCCCATTTTAAGCTCGTTTCAACACCCTCAACTCTTTCCACCAAGGAAACAAATTCTCTAAGAAATGCTAAAGGGATCCAAGGCAAAGTAGTTCTCGGTATTTTGTGGGGATATCACTGTTACCTGCTGTTATACTGTTGGTGATAATTACACTGCATTTCAAATTGGCTTTTGGCTGATTATGCCTTTCAAGTGGTTTTGCCTACAGTCTCTGGTAGGTTGTTTACTGTCTGTGAATTTTTCCATTTCATTTTTAATTTTTTATAGTCTTGGCTTCTTTAATATCTTATGAGTTCCTTGATTGACATGCACAATCTCTGCAAATTTTGTTCCATTGTTCAATTTTAAACCTTCTGGTTGGTCGTAAGACAGCACCAAATTTATGAGTTATAGCAGAGAATAATAGCTCTTTGGCCATCTTTTATGAGTTCCTAGTGGTATGCAGATCATTAAGCATTATACAAAAAGAGTTCATTGTCTTCTGAAGACTACAGTTTTGCAGATTGCCTCATCCATGCACATAACAGTATATACTAGTACTTTAAATCCTAAATTAAAAAAAAAAGGCTGATATTACAGAGAAAGAATATTCCAGAAGATATTCCAAAGAGGATTCTTGGAATCTCAAACATACTCACAACTTTGCTGGTGATTCGATGTTTTACTTTAGGCAAGATGTTTTGATTTTCTTTGCCAGAGCTTCTTAACTGGTTTATTGCCTCCCTTGCCTTTATCAACTTTCTAAAAGTATTACTTTATTATACCTGTTGGCACAGAGAACATCAAAAGAATCTGTCAGCTCAATCTAAGGTGTCTGTATACACAACAATAAAGATGATTTCCAAGAAAATACTCTTTCTACCAAAGTTGTTAGAAAGGTTTTGCAATGGCATATAGCACCACGTGTGCCCCCTTCTCTCACCATCAGGAAAGAAATCTGTAGCTTAGAAACCTTAAAATTCTGTCAGATGGCCATAATTTGTTGATATCACTTGTAATTCTTGTCTATCTGCATCTTTCAGGAGAATTTTGCCTTGAGCCTCCAAGTTGACAATATGCAAACCTTGCACATTCTGTATAATCACAGTTCCCTGTTGCCTGCTAGGCTCCCTCTTCTGTTTTTTTTTCCTTATTTCAAGTGTTGAAACAGCTTTAATTGATGATTTTTCAACTGTGTGCTCCACAGGCCTCAGAGGTTTGTCTACTAAGGAGCTTTTGAAGGTGGCAAGGAAACTCAGAATCATATATTTATATAGCTCTGTCTGTATGTGACGTTTTAAAAGATATTTGGACATCAACTAAAAATTTTAGAAGTCTGCCCTGTGAGAAGCTGTTGGGAACATTTTCAAGTTGTAAAATTCGCTGTAGAGGAGCATCTCACCTGCGTTTCGGCTGACTGGGGAGAGTCATTGCTCTTCCTTAACTCAGCAGTGATCAGCCCCTGACTCTTGCTGTGGGGAAGGGAACGATGACTCTTTACCTGCTATTATCTGCTATGAGCAACTAGAGAGAGTGGGAGTGAAAGCATTTTGGCTGCACCCCACTGTCTGTTGGGAGGAGGAGTGACAGAGCACAGGGTGAAATGAATCCTGTGAAAAGGGGAAATGCAGCCAGCTCATCCCAGTTCACCTCACGGTGCAGACGTAGATGCAGATGTAACAAAATGCTTGATCTCTGCCTCTCCTAGAGAAGCTGTAGGTTTCTGCTCACCTGAAACAGGTTGCAAAGTGCTTGCTCATATTGGGTTTTCCAGTGACTTGTCTGTTTTTAGCAACTACTGATAGTTTAAAATGCATTCAAGTATGCATTTGAATTTGAGATGTGAAAAATCAGAGGAAAATTTTGATAATATGCAGCACCAGAAGAGGAGTGGAGTCAGTCAATACTTGTTTTAGAACAGAGCACATGCAGTCCATGCTAAGTTGGTTTTGCAGCACTTGGAAACTTGTTACTATCCTGACAGACTCCAAAATAGATCCTTCACATTTGCAGGATGAAAAAGGTGCAAAATCTCAGAATGAGGGAAAGAAAAAGACAATGTGTGAAAGAAAGAAGGGGGAAAAAAGAATGTTCTTCAGAATGCATATTTAATGTAAAAATCTGTATTTAATCAAATGAGAGACTTCTGTTAGCAATAAAGACTTAATCCACCTTCCTTACTAGATGCTAACTTTAGCAACATATTATCAGAACATACATTCTTTATGTAAGCATTGGAAAGTTTCATGAAATTGTGCTGTAAAACACCCTATAAATAGAGCTTTTCATGGCATCCATTTACTACTATCCTTGGACCAAAGTGACTCATTTGCTGTTGGGAGACAATTACCAGTGCTGTATCCTAGGCAGTAATATGCACTCATGAGATTTTAAAGAACAAACCAAAAAGTTTAAAATGTATATTTATGGTAGAATGAACCTTTACAGTAACAAATACATATCTAACTTATATATTTTTGTGTGCATATTTGGGGACTTCTGCAACTTTCTTGTTTTGTTCTGAAAGTGAGATTTATAGATTTCAGTTACAACAAAACCCAACGCAATCAAAGATAGAGGATTCAATGGTAGAGATTGTAGGTCCATCAGTTTTACACAAGTATTGCTCCTATTCTACCCATATTCATAGTGACCCACAGTTCAGACTGGATGTCAGGATTATATCTCAGTCTGTGGTTTTCCTCTGATACTGTTCAGTGTCTTGTTATGATATAAATAAATTGGGGGACTTAATAAAATAGTGACATCCATTTCTCTCAGTGTGAAAGTGCAAATTAATGGTTAAAGACAGAGATAATGAGCCACAATTCTTGGTTCTATTCTGGGCTCTGAGCTGACTCACTACATAATCTTACTCAAGTCATTTAAATTCAGGTGCAATAG
The DNA here is from genome assembly GCF_027579445.1 of Ammospiza nelsoni. Taxonomy (NCBI): domain Eukaryota; kingdom Metazoa; phylum Chordata; class Aves; order Passeriformes; family Passerellidae; genus Ammospiza; species Ammospiza nelsoni. Next base: position 104,434,590 of record NC_080633.1, read on the forward strand.
GCCCCACTGAGCTGATAAGATAATGCGGGCTTCAGCCTTTCTTCCGTGGTGGATTTTTCTATACAATTCTGTCCCTCTGTAATCAGCATAAGTTTAATAATGTTTTGTTCCACAGGATTCTTGTAATATATGTTTAATAAATTTGTTTGTTTTCCTTTAAATAATTTATTGAAAGATACATTTTTTCTGATAGAAGTAGGCAGGTAAATATTAGTCTGTTTTGTTATGTTTTCTAAAATATGTTTTCTGAGATATGTTTTCTAGAATGATCCTCTTCTACATCCAGACAAAATGACCTTTCCAAAAGCAGTGACACCCATAACTGCCCATCAGTAGAGCTGCCACCTGGAGATCTGTCTCATTCTCAGATTTCTGCAGTGAGCTAAATGATGATTTGTGATACCCAAGTCAGGCCACAGAATATTAGCTCTCCACTGGAAAGTGTACCTCTGTCACCGATGTATGAAAACACAAGAGATTTTTGCTTTTTAATTCCAGTATGTGAACTGGAAATCAAAATACTGACCAGTTTTGCCAAGTAGATTTTTCAGCAATGCCCAGCTGACTGAGGAGGGTAAGAAATTATGTCTCAGAATGACTTCACATGACCACACATCCCAGCAGTGGGAATGGCAGCATCAAGCAGTGGTGAATCATTCCCTCGGCACTGAAATTGCCAGCGTTCGGAGGAAAAGGATCACTTTTGAACAAAGAAATGTCTTATCCCACAGAGAGTACAGACATTATAGAGTTATTAATCAGGGCAGTCATCCTGAAAGTAGATTTAACTGCAGGATTTCATGTAGAGGAAAACCAGAACTACAGTAGGAAGTGATTGAGGGCTCAAAGCAATGGATAGAATTGCATATTTTAAGGACTCCTTAAATTACACCTGGGGAAAGGTTCACTCTGTGCATGCCAATGAAATTATTCCTGTTTGTGTGGTTCACAGTTTTCTTTGGATGGCAACTACCCAGTAAGGTAATTGCAGCTGGTTGTAAAATAGGAAGACAACCAGTTTAATTTGCTCTGTTTTCTACTTCAGTATCACCTCAGGCTGTTTCTTTGCTATCTCTCGTATGCAAAGCCAAGTCAGCCTCATCATTAGTGCGACGGGAGACCTCAAAGGAAAACTGTGATTTGGCAGGTAAATATAGTGGTGATTTTTTTTGTTTTTTTGCTTGCTAGCACTCCTTCTTTCTACTCAATACAGCAGCATGAGCTGGGAGTTTAAGGTTTCATGCCACTGAAGCAGCTATTTTCTTTATGAATCATAATGCTGAGGGGCTATTCTCCTATGGCCATTGCAAAACAATTCAGATAATTTGGAACACTCTGGTTCAGCTGTTTTTGGAAAGTGACTGAAGTAGAGCAAGTCAGATTCCTTCCTGGATGTTGTTGTAGTTCAGCTGTGGAAAAAGTAGTTTTGCATAGATCAAAATGATTGTTTAGTTTTAAAGGGACATCTGGACCACAAGGATGACTTAAAAGTAGGATCAGATAGCTGAAGGCCTTGTTCCATTTAGTTTTGAATATCTCCAAATGTGCAGGAGACCTCACAATCTCTCAGAATATCTCACTTCAGGGTTTGGCCACTTTGATGGTCAAAGAGGTGGGTACTGTCACTTGGTCTGCAAATAGACCAAGTAGAAGAGAGTTGCTTTGTCTTTTCCCAACTAAATGTTGTTTTCATACAGTCTCCTGCCTGCAGATGAGGTAAAGTGTTACTGCTTAGGCCTTAGGCACCTCCAGGTTAGCAGTACTGAAGTTCTGTCAAATCCAGCAAGTCATGGTTTACCTCTGGGAAAATTTTCAGGTGTCCAGAATATTAACTGAGTTAGTAAGGCCTGTGTCCAATGGAGCCTGTCATCAGTGGGTCTGTAAGTTTAATGAAGACTTTGCTTCCCAGAATGGAAGGATGGTGGGTGTACTGAAAACAGATCTTTATTCTGATGAAAGTTACAACACAATAGGGGCAAGCAGAAATTAAAGAAATTCTGAAATTAATTATTGGAAACGTAGAGGTCTTGGCAGTGCAATTAAAGCATTCAGAGGTGTACATTTGGAAAATTTATCCTGAAACTCATTTGTACTTATCCCAGTTCATAAAATTGCAGTTTACACTGACCTGCATTTCTGGTACTTCTTGAAAGGTGTGTGGTTTCACCATTTACTGATACCTTAGGAATTTCTTTTTACTTTCTTTATGTTTTTATACCTGTAAAAAGTGTTGTAAAGCGTAGTCATTTAGATTTGGTAGCTCTTTTAGCACCCATTCTGCACAAAATATATATATGTGTCTGCACAATATAGGAAATAGTAGGTAATCAAGTATTTTATACTTAGACAATATCACAAAATTTTATTCACTTTAGAGTCTTTATGTAGTTGACTAGAATTTGTTTGGGCGTGGGTATTAGCTTCTTCTCTCTGTTTCCTTAGGTGATGGAACTTGGGTAATGAAATTCTAACCTTGCATAAATGGGCATGATTTCTGTCAAGTATCTGAAAGACATGCATGAAAAATTGTTCCAAATATGTCATAGTATTAATTTTTATTTAAAGTCAGAAATTTTTCCATCCTTCGTAATGTATGTTATACTTGAAAGCTCCTGTTTCATTTACCACTCTAAAACCCTGTGTCAAACAGTCTATATTCTTGGTGTACTAGTTTCAGCAAGTTAGAAGCCACTATTTTATTAACCGCCCTGGATTGGTTGCTCAGGGAGAAGTTTTTATTTGATCTTAAAGGAATTTTCTGTGTTCAGTCCACATTACAATGGAGCGCACTTTGCCTCCCACTGATGTGGATATCTGTTCTTCCTCTGATGTTATAGTGGAGATTGACATCTTGTAGCACTACATGTAATGAAAGAAAGACTTCAGAATTAAGAAATAAGTACAGTTCTGCAATAATGCAGTTTCAAGTAGTCTTTCCTTCTCAGTTCATATGTTTGTAAAACTGTGGATACATCTTAGCTGAAAACTTCACAAACCATTTTCTGCAAGATTTAATAGGCAAGTTTTACTAATTTCAGCACCAATTGTCATTTACTTGACATTCACCTGCTTTTCTGATTTGCATTTTTTGCCTAACTCTTTTACCTCTAACACACCTCATTTAGACTAGCTGTCTGTTAGAAATGTATTTCAGACTGGTCACTTCTGCTACTGAGACTAAAAACAGCTTTTCCATTTTGTGTTATCTTCTTTCTGTGATTATAGAATAATATGTGCTGTATTCTCAGCTCCTTGGAAGACACATGAAATTTCAATAATCTCACTAAATTTTTCTGCTAGATTTGTATTGACCCACAAATGAGATGCTGTATGAAAGGAGTTAACTACTGAGAAATTCCTGTTGGAATCAGCTGCTGTACAACTGTTAATACTGAAGTTGTTTTTTATGTCCATGTTTTATTGAGTCTTGTTTCTAAGCATATGCAGCATATTCCCTTTCCATAAATAATGATCAGTTTATCTTAGTGCATAATGGAGAGATGGGAACACCTTCCTGACTTTCCCACTGGGGCCTCTTGCACTTCTAAACCTGCAGAAAGGAAACTATCTTTGGTAATCAGAAGATGTATATGCCCAGTGGTGTAAAGGGAAAGACAGTCTAAATCTGTGTCTCAGTTTTTGCAGCAGCTGAAAAATTGTTATTGTACATTAATTGTGGTCTAGCTCACAGGAGGACCTAGAGATTTATGTAGAGGAAGTTGTTGCTGCTTTACTGAAAAAGGAAAAAAAATCCCATTTGTTTTAACTATAAAACTTTCTGCACCTGGGTTTTCATCCTGGCTTTATGAAAATCCATCTATACATGTGTGCACTTGCTTTTCTCTGAGTGTATTGCTTTTACCCATCTACCCTTCATGGCACTTGTTAGCTCATGGTAAGAGCAGCAGAGCAATGTGAAATTTCATTTGTTTTGCTGAATTCTTATTCACAGCAGTTTCAAATTCATTTTGTTGATGTGTTTTTGGAAAATTTCATGTCTGGAGAGATTTGAACAGAGCTGAAATATTTATGGGTGCCTCAATTCAGTCAGAAGTTATGTAAAATGCATTTCAAATAGCACATCTGTAAATAATGTTGGTTTGCCTTATTTCCTATAAAATGTTGCATTCTTTTTAGCTGGTATCATTCAAACAGGATATCTGATGACAATCAGCTGCCTCTGTCTTATTCAATATTCTTTTTTTCTTTTCTTTTTCTTTTTTTATACTGGACAGCAAAAGAAAAATTGTGTGGGCTTTTTCAGTGAAAATATGGTACTTTTGAGGTTAGGGATATCATTATCATATGCCTCACAGATTACGTAATACTTTTCATATGGAGATATTGTACTATTTTTACAACTTATCAGTTATTTTATGAAGATAAAGTAATGTTCAGTTTGTAATAATGGAGATACTTCTAAGTGGAGTCCCCTGATTTTGATTTTGCAAGATGTACTGTTGGTTTACTGGGAGATGGATGGTTGTATTTCCAGCTTATTCTCTGAGATAGGGAGTTCACATTAAATGGACGTGATGCTGGGGGACATGGTTTAGTGGTGGACAGTGCTAGATTTATGCTTCGACTCAAGGATCTTAAATGTCTTTTTCAACCTAAGTGATCCTATTATTATATTTTCGTTAGCATAGTCATTACTTTCATTATACTTTATTTGCAAATAGGCAAATGTATCTGGGGGTGTTAAGGACAGGAAAACAGCTGAGGTACAGTGGCCTTCCCTTTAATTTTGAAAAAAAATGGTGGAAGTAAAGCATAGAGAGTGCTCCCTCAGGGGAAGAAAGGCCTTGACTTTTGTTTCTTTTTAATGGAAATGACATTAGCATAAGACACTGATATTTAGAACAAACACACTGTGGGGTTTCCTTCCTTTTTGAAAACAGAGAGGAAAGTTCTTCCCGTTTGTGCTTTCTCTTTTATTCCTATGCAAAACCAAGCTTTTCTCTTTTCCTAACGTTTAAACCTATTTTTTATTAAGTTCTTCTTCATGATTCTATTATTTCTGAATTATTTCTTCTTCTTTAAGCTATAATTAATCCTCAGTATTAGAACACATTACTTTGTGTTGCTGGATGCCACTATTTGACATTTATCTCAACCTGTTTTTTCCTTTTTTTCCTTACTCCAATAAGTGTTAACAAGTCCTAAAAATCTGACAAGAATCTAAATTGTCTAAATGGTACATTTATTGTAAAGCATGCTGAATATGACAGCATCACAGCAAAAAGAGATTAAAAGAGATCATTTGATGACTGAAATGAGAAATAAATATATCCACTGTTTACTGGCTGTTGCTGTGGAGTGTGTGGTATTAGATAGAGAATATGAATTTTATTTGTTGTGTCATTATTTAAATAAGCAGTTATTTCAGAAACAACTATGCATCTTTATATGAAACTTTAGTTAATTAAATGCTTTGCAATACCTGCTGTCTTCAGAATGTTGAGTGGCTGTTGATTCATAGTTATCTAATTTCACTGTTATTTTCTAAACCCAATTCTGTCTTATTTTGCTGTGTGTATTGAAGGACATGTCTAGTCCCCTTCACTGATTCCAAGTGATTCTTTCCATATTCAGCAACGTTTCATTTTCTTTTGGGAGCTTTTAAGATTGACAGGTTATGCAATTATTAGTTGCAAGTCCAAAGACTAGTATCACTCCTAAATCCTAAAGACTGTTTCTAATATTTTAGAATTTTCTTTGTAGTTGTACATGTTCTCTCCAATCCTTTAATCTCACCTCTTTTAGTAGTAAATTTTTCTAATAATAAAAGTGCCTTTTTAGCAAATTGCTTGTTGGCAAAATGCTCACATTGGATATGTTTAACCAGGGCTTCTCTCAAAGAAGTTTGAGAAGTTCTTAAAACAAGTGAAATAACCTTCTCAAGCAATACTTGGGTGGATCACTGTGCCCAGGCAGTTGTCTGCTCTGGCATGGTTCTGGATATCTCTGGTTACCTCACTAGCACAGTAGGCAGAGCGAGTTGTAACTTGGCAGTGTGCTTCGGAAAATGTTATACGCAGTAGAAGCAGTTATGGAGACATGGTAGATTATTTCAGTCAGAGTTACTGTGTGTGATTTGTTTGTACCTGCATCTCCTACTTTGCTAAATATTCAGGAACACGTTGTGTTCATTTAGTGAAGCTGTCCCAGATTACTGATATTTTGGGCTAAGGCCAATAGTGTGAGGCTCAACAAGGCCAAGTGCCAGGTCCTGCACTTGGGTCACAACAACCCCATGCAGTGCTACAGCTTTGGGAAGAGTGGTTGGAAGGCTGCCCAGTGGAAAAGGACGTGGCAGTGTTGGATGACAGAAGCCAAACATGAGCCAGTGAGTGCCCAGGTGGCCAAAAAGGCCAATGGCATCCTGGCCTGGATCAGCTGTAGTGTGGCCAGCAGGAGCAGGGCAGGGATTGTGCCCCTGCACTGGGCCCTGGTGAGGCTGCACTTGAGTGCTGTGTTCAGTTTTGAAAGACATTGAGGGGCTGGAGTGTGTCCAGAGAAGGGCAACAGAGCTGCTGAAGAGTCTGGAGCATAATTCCTGTGAGAGGCAGCTGAGGGATCTGTTTAGTCTCTGGAAAGGGAGGCTCAGAGAGGACCCTCTCTCTCTGGACGAGTACCTGACAAGAAGTTGTAGAAAGATGGAGGTCAGTCTCTTCTTCCATGTAACAAACAATGGGACCAGAGGAAATGGCCTCAAGTAGGGCAAAGGAAGGCTTAGATTGGCTTTAGGAAAAGTATCTTGTTGGAAAGGATTGTCAAATACTGGAACAGCCTGTCCAGGGAAGCTGTGAAGTAACCATCCCTGGAGGTATTTTAAAGACATGTGGCACCTGGGGACATGATTTGGTGGTGGACTCAGCATTGTTAGGTTAACATTTGAACTTGATGATTTTAGATATCTTTTATAATCTAAAAAATTATATTATTCCATATGTACTTGTTGTTCAAAATGAAATTTCATCAATCAAAACTCTTTTGTACTCCTCAGCTAAGTTTATATTTATGCTTGTTTGTTTTTTTTTCTCCTTGGCAGCCTAAAGCATCACAAGGGCCATATTGTTCAGGATTTCAGAGAGCAATCGTTTATCTTTGTGGATACAAGTAAACGGACAATGGTGTCCCGACCATCTGCTCAAGCTGCTTGAGAACAGTCTTCTGTGCAAATGGCATGAAAGGTAATTTAACCTCAGAAGGTGCCCACAGAGCTCCAGTTCTGTTTACCATTGTGTCTTTGCCAGTCTAAAAATAAATCATGCTGAACAAAAACATCCTTTTTTCTTTCCCAATTTAAAGAACACATCATCATCAGAGCTAATTTCAGCTAATTTCACCACAAGGGGTTGTTTTTCCTTTCTAGTATTTTTTTTAAGTAGCAGATAGGTTTCCTGGGATAAATGGTATCTGTCTTATAATTGTGTTGCTGTAGGAGGCTGTTGTTTTTTAGAGTACAAAATAGGGTGTAATCATGAAGTGGTACTCAGTGCTGAGTGATACACACTTTCAACATATCAACTCTAATTCTGCCATGACGCCTTGTTATTTTGTTTTGCCAGCCACTCTCTTTAATTGGGGAAGGCAGAACTGCTAGTAAGCAAGTTTTTATTTGCAGAGGGGTGAAGAAAATGAAGAGTACCTTTGTACCTTTTCTGGATGCCCTCTTTCAAAGCCTCACTTGAAGTAATTTCAGTCTCTGGTCCCAGTGAAACTCTGAAAAGATTTAAAGTTTCACTGCCATTAAAAAACTCATATGTGTGTCTATACATTTATACATATATATAAAATAGCCAAATGAGGGAAAAGCAGTTACTTTCTCAAATTCAATACATATTTTAGGCTAGAAAAGAAGGGCTTGACATTCATCTCACTGTCAAGGGTTTTGCAGTTCCTGCTGGCTATGGTGGGTGCTCTCAGGACTAGCAAAAGCAGCATCTGGGTGCTGCCCCACAGCTTGAAGTGCTGTATTATCTTCTACAGTCTGCTGTGCTCATTTCTTCTGTTCAGTGCTACAAATAAAGCAGTTTCTGGCTCCTCCGTGCTCTCTTGTACTGCATTCCTCCTGCTTTATGGGAGGTCAGACTGGTCCATGATGTGAGACTGTTTTCTGGCAAAGTCTGGAGGTCAGATCAGACCTTGTAGAGCATGTTCTCTGGGATGCTGTTGCTGCACAGTCATCTGGCATGCTGCTGTGGGAGGAGAAGTAGAAAATGCATTTTCCTGGCTGCTTTGTGAGATAACTTGTTCTGAGGGCACGTGGGAATGTCAGCAGCAATAGAAGGTAGATAAAATCTGTGTTCAAGAATCAAACTTGGATTAAACAAAAAATGGCAGTGGTGTGTTTGTGAGGAGAGAAGTAGGTCTCATCTGGTTTTGTTGCTTATTTAGCTACACTGGTTTAGCTAACCTAATAAAATACAGTTTCTTACTGTAAAAATACATTCTGGACAGAAAATGGACCAGATTCTTGATTTAATTGCTAAAGAGTATCCAGTCTTGATGGTGTCAAGCTTTTGCTCCAACTTAACAACATAAGCCTGATTCATACTTTTCTTGGACATTTTCACTTGGATTTATTTTTTTAAGCAGAAGAGGTGGAACATGACAGATTTGAAAATGTTTTATATAGCTTTCAACAAGAAGCAATTTATAGCAACTTGAAGTTACATAACTTCTAACTCCACTTTTTTCATGGCATGATTTAGATAGATCTGGTACTTTCACAATAATTCAAAGGAATATGCAATCAGTCAATCCATCTTATCTATTTTAAGCATTTCCAAGGAACCATCACAGTAGTTTCTACATTCTAAATCTGAATACAAGTGACAGTTTGCCATAAACAAGTATTTTGCAAAATATCAAAAAAGAAAAAGGGCTTATTCATTTATGAAATTAAACCTTCCTCTAATAAAGGGATCCCACAGTATTTCTCATGCTGCTCACTACAAAATTAGAATTAATTTATGCTTTAGGTAAAAATTTACTTAAAGAAAAAGTGTGTTTTTCATAGGAAGGTGATGAGATTCTTCTCCAGCATCAGCTAAGTTGTAGATTTGTCAGACTCCACAATTATCAGAAAGATAATGGAGTATTACCTTTCATTAATTTTATTGGCCTAGATATAGAGCAAATGAACACAACAAAATTTTTCACAGAGCTATATTTAGGATAATATAGGAATTCATTCAGATGGCTTCATAATACTTGAAGCCAGAGGTAGTTTGGATTCTCTCATAAAGTAGTTTATTCAAACCATTTTGCAATATTGTTCAACTGAATCATTGAACTTTTAATCAGTTGAATAATTCATGAACATTCTTTTAAAGGAATTTAATAAAAGTATTATATGAATACTTTCACAATGTTGTACCTATAGTAGTGTCACAGTAATCCTTCAACCTCAGCTTGCACTTCTGTGCACTTGGAGTGTTTGTGTTTTGTATCATTAGATCTGAAAAGAAGCCATAAGGTTGTGTAGGGCAGAATTAGGCATTTGTCTGGGATAGATTATTCCGCCGAGAAAAACAGACTAAGTTGAGAAAAACGTTAGGAGAAGTACCAATCAAAAGCTAGAAAACAAAACAAGACAAAACAAAACAACAGAAAATAAACCCAACAATAAGAAAATGTTGAAAATCAAAGAAAATGAAAAGCAGAATAAACAGCCTGTGTCTCAGGAATATTTTCTGCTTTTGACAATATTATAATATTTACTTAAAATCCTGGAATTTTCATTTTTTGTTCATACTTCTTCCACATCTGCAGGGTAGATTTCACTATTATTAGTTTACTTTTTCAATCCACATGGAAATTTTCCTGGAAAAAATAAGAGGAGTATTAAAGAAGTTACTGAATTTATTTGGAGATTTTTTTAAGGTCAAGGGCTGCAACTGTATTTCAAAGCTACAACAAATGAAAATCTCTACTACTCTCAAGAGAAATAAGTCTAGAAGGCCCTTTTAGTTTTCCACAAAGTATGGAAACCCTGAATATTTGAGAAGTCAGTTTATCTTCTGTTTCTCAAAATGTACATGGTAGTTTTGTATGTTATTTTTGGCATTTTACCGAGCAACATAGCAGTGTTAGATTCACAGAAAGAAGGAATTAGAGATTATGTAGGATTTGACTTCTACCTCTCATCTCTTCTACCTCACAGACCATATTTGGCCTTCATTTGTTGTTGCTTTTTAATTTCCTGGATGAAGTGGTCAGGATAAGGAAGGAGTAGAAAAATTTTGTTGCTCTCTCAGGTGGAACTTCTGTCATTAATGTGTATATGATTGGAAGCCTGAGACAAAATGTGAAGAAGCTGCTTCCCAATATATGGTGGTACCATTTCATGGTTCTCACCCATACCACTGAGCACTGACATTTCATTTAATGAGCTGTAATTTTCTGCTGTCATCTCTCATGATCTTAGGCTGTGGCTGGGTTTTAGTTTGTAATGAGGACACTTTAGTGCAAGCGTATGTTGGTGTCTAAATGCTTTCTAGATGTCTAGATTCTCAAATAGTCAATGTACTACATGTTTCCATGGTAGTCAGGCCAAAAGAATGATAAAAATATCCATCTCCTACAGGTTCAAATCACTGGCACCTTTGTATGCCTCTAGGATCATTCAAAATGTGGCGGTGTGCTTGAGACATCCATGTGGGATAGATAAATACGCCACGGGACCTGTAGGAGACCTGCAGCCTTCTAATGGGCTTGCTGGAGCCAGGAAGGAATGTTCCAAGGTATTTCTGACCCCAACAGAACTGGGCCTTAGCTATCTAAGTAACAGCAAACTTAAATATCTTTCTTGCATGTAGACAACAGATGCTGGGTGTGTTAATCTGAAACTGAACTCCATGATATGTAACAGTGCCTTTATTGGATTTCCTGCAAACAGCCTCACTGACGTGAGAATCATGCAGAGAACTAATGAGATTGAGGAAAGTCATCCAGGTTTTGTCTGGTTTGCTGTGGTCCTTTATAGGAATCTGACATTACTATACCATACCATACCTAAGGGAACATTTCAGGAGTGGACCCATGAAAATTTGGCTTCAAACCGCTGCCAGTGCAAATGTTCCGGCAAATTGAGGTGCAGAGGCAGGAACTCAGCTTAATGACCATGAGTTGAAACAAGAGGTTTAGAATGGATAGAAGGAAGAGCATTTTCACTCTGAGGACAAGCAGGTGCTGCACTGGGTTGTTTAGAGATCCTGTGCTGGCTCTGTTCTCTGGAGTGTTCAAGACCCAGCTGGACAAAGCCCCAAGCACCCAAGCCTGGTCTCACAGCTGAGTCTGCTTGGAGCAGGAGCTTGAATAGAGACTGCCTGATGTCCATTCCTACCTGAATTTTCCTATGATCTCAAGATACATTATTTCCAGAAGTGAAGCCAATAGCTTTTCTGTTCAAGCCAAATTAGACAAAGAAAAATTATTTCCCTTGACTGAAGGTGCAAGGATAGTAATTTCCATTTTCTGGTAAGAACAAGTGGCCCCAGAATTAATTGAACTAACCCTGTTGTGGTACAACAAAGGGTTGGGAGTTTAAATGGTTTGTGAAATATTTTTTTCACAACCAGCATTAAATAATTGTGAAGGCACAGAAGGAAAACCAAAAAAAGCAAAAAAACAGCAACAAAAAATAGCAGAAGGACTTAGGATAGTTTGTTGGATCTTTTTAAAATAGGTTTTAGGTTTTAATATTATGCCTTTTTTGGTGTGAAAAGGTGAGAATATTTTTGTAAAAATTGAATCCAACCTCCTTATAAATGAGACATTACAAACAGACAGGAGAAAAGGTCACAATTTGACTTGCAAGTAGAAATATACCATTTTCTCAAAATAAAGAAAACACAGAAAAAAGAAATTTTGAGTCAGTCTAGAACATCTCTTCTTTCCTCATCTTAGTGGAGCAAAACTGTTACCATATATTTAAGGAAACATTTAAATAGGCTTTATTAACTCCCTAAATAAAACCATACTGTATTTCTTTAGTAACAAGATACATATTGCAGTAAACCTGGCACATATTGCTAGGTTTCTCTATGTAAAAAAATATAATTACTTATTTTTGAATTATGACATATTTTGAATTATGTCATATCAAATGAGAGCTGCAAAAAGATACTGAATTACTTTTTGCCTTTGCTACTATGCCTTTGCCACTTTCACTAAAAGTGAAAAAGAATGTAGGAAATCTCAATTCCTTGACTAGTGGGCAAAAATAAAGGATGTTGCAAAAGTATGCAAAATGATACATAAATGGAGAACCTGTCTAACAGTAATATTTTGGATAAAAAATTGTGGGTTCAAATCAAAAATATTTTGAAAATAAATAAAATAGTAAAGCATATTTATCACAGTAATAAAAGCAACAGTAGATTTAATGTATTTTGTATGAATTCAAAGGGCAGTGTTTAAGCAGGCTCTGGAATGCGGAACAGTGATCTTTGTTTTTTAGTGTAAGCCAGTTGCATACTTGAGTAGAAAGGTAGCTCTGAGTGTTTGAATTTTGGTTGCTCCTATCTATAACCAGAGCTCCTGTAGCACTGAGCTGGTGACCTCCTTCCTAAAAAAGCCTGACATATGCCACAAGATTAGGTAGGATGCTGAAGGTTGTGTTGCCTCAACAGCTTCAACAGCCACAGACAATTTAGAGTGTGCCTATAATGCTGCTGTTCTTTTCCTACAACTGAGAAAAAGTAAAATTCTAGTGGAGTGTAACCAGGACAGGCACTAAATAGCTACCAAAGGAACTTCGTTCCATCAAAATGTTAAAGCTGTCTGCAAGAACTTAACTATTTTCAGTGATATGTTCAAGAAAATACAGATCAGTTAATATCAGAATGGGCTTTTTAGAGTCATTTGCCATGTCCTAAAATTCTTTTCACACTTTTTCACACTGTCAACAGTCTAAAATGTCTTATGCTAGTTTCTGAGAAGTATAGCGCTGAAGTTCCTGAACAATTGATTACAGTATCGTCATTATTATTGTTTTTGGATTTTTCCCTTTTGTAGTAACGGATGTTGTGCATTGGTGATCACTAGAACTTTATAAGAAGATGTATTTTATCTCAGTGGTTTAATATCCAATTCCCATGCCCTCGAGCATGTTTTTTTCTTTTTTATCTGTTTTATTATTTTCAAGCTACCTGCTGTGGAGTTTGTTCTGATTGAACCTTGAGCTGATCAAATATGTTGTCAGTAGCATAAAGTCGGATAAATGTACACGTCATTATAGTGGTTCTCGAGAATGCATGCATGCATGTTTCATACATAAATAGTTTAATAAAAAATTGAATTTTTTGCTGGTATTTTCATCTTATTTAGTGAAATGGGATGATCCATTTAACTATTTCTAATTTTTCAAAGTGTTTAGTTATACACAATCATTGGTTCCAGCTGGGGGTCTGTTTATGTGAACATATACATATATATAAATATATACAGAAGTAAAATCTTGATTTCTGTTTGATTTGTTCCTCTACTGCATCTTTTACCTGCTGCTCAATTTTTTTTTACTCTAATGCATTTTGATGTTTTTTTTGAAATGTTCTGCAATAGAAATGCTGCTACATTTCTCAGATATTTGCAAACACATTATCTTTTAGTCCAATATGGCCCATCGTTACAAATGCAGAAATTGGTATGTTTAAAGAGAAATGGGTAGTAGTTTTTTGGAGTTTGTTTTTTTCTTTCACATATAGGCTACCACTTGTCAGCTACAGCTATGCTGCCTAGAAAATACATCATCCCAGAAAGAGCGGTATTTTAAGTGTATATTTTGAATTCCTATTTAAAAGTGTTGGTGTCTGTAAAAAACTAATAATTTTATTTGTAGTTGGATCAAATTTATCAAGCAAGGAGTCTTAGATACAACATTTGGGTATGATTTGCTCTGCCATATTGAGGTTAAAGATGTGTAATGTATATTTTTTTTTGTCTGATATATCTTGGAAAATGTGGCATTTCACTAATAGAAATGGTATGGCAAAGCATATAAGCCTTATTTTAGTGCTGTAATAGTTAAATCAATATCAGAATTATCTTTTGTATTGCTCTAAATTACAGCCAGTAGTTTCCAGAGGAGAGGGGATACCTCTCATACATGATTAGCTTTTGAAGTGAAAAGAATATGAAGGTTCCATAATTAAACCTTGGCAAATCTTGCAGTCTGCATGGAGCATGGTGCTTTCTTTCACGCTTCTTCAGAAATAAGACACATTCCTTTTACAGTGTTTACTTGCAAATTTGCAATTGAAATGGACACGATGTCTTCCACTTCAAAACCTATTGATATGACAGGTGTTAATTCTTGGGGGAATACCAATATTTTAATATTCTTTCAGTGTGCTTCTATTTCAGCACTTTAAATTGAGTCATTAAATATTTCTGATGGTTCTAAATTTTTAGAAAAAAAAATAGTTCAGCCAAGTCAGTAAATCATTTTGTCATTAGGAGGGCCTTGAAGGATTGTAAGGTGATGAGATTTATTCTAGCTTCATGTGAAAAAATTACATTTGCAACATGATAGATCACCTCTGGAATTAAATCTTCCTTTGAATTGGCCATCAGTGCAGAAGACAATGAAATTACAAAAAGTAATATAAGTATTGGAATGTTAAAATTATAGTAATTCATAGTTTTAATCGTTAAGTAGCATTTAGACTACTCCACTAAAAGAAGAAAGGATAGAATGTGCATGGGAATGCATGAGCAAGAGGTACAAGGGATTTCAGGGCATTACAACAATAAATGGGTTAATATCAAACAATATTGGTATTGTCGAAAGTTACAATATGCTAATGTTCTTTAGGAAGCTTGAGTTTAATTATTTAGTGATTTTACCTTGCTCGTGGAATATTATCTTTTTCATTTAACTATATCCATTGCAAATGGGATATCTCTTTTCTAGGCAGCTTTAGTGCAATAGTTAGCCACTAAAAAGTCAAAGAAACTAAAGGAGGGGTTGATAGTAAATTTTTACATGAGTAGGAATTTATAGATGTGTTTTTTCTATGGTGTGGGTTATTCTTGAGCTTGGAGAACTTCAGTCCAGGTGACTGCATTGTGTGTCCTATTAAACACAGCAGTGGTCAACAGACAGCTCTTTACTCCCTTATCTTCTATTCCTTGTTTCATCGCAGAGCAGATATGCTGTGGAATTGACTTCTCCAAGGCTCCTCAGAATAATAACTGTTGGAATTTAAGTCTGGTTGAGGCTTCCATTCCACAGGGTAAGCTTGTTTGGGTGGTTCTTCCAGAGAAGCAGTTTGCAATTGTAGGAACACCATGTTTCTGGGCCTTAGAACTTGTACTGGCATTTGCAACAGGCCAACATAAGTCACTACGTGGAACTTGAATTTTTGTAGATGAATAGGCTGCTGGCTCTGTGTTTCAAGTATAAATTCAGTTTCAAGTATAAATTCAGTCACAATAAAGTTAAAATGAACTCTTACAGTTACTAGCATCACAGGAAAAAGTGTTAGGTCATGTCTAAGGCAGAATTAGACAGTGTATACATAAAGTACAGTTAATAAGTTAAAATAAAATCTAATGTTGCTATTGTATTGTCTCTGTTAAAGGAACTTCATAAATGTGCAAGGTTTATTTTAAACAATTACTGTTCTTCCATTCAGCACCCATTTTTGTAGTTCTTCAGTGAAGTGACCCCAGCTGCCTCATCATCTATATTAATAAACATAATATATCTATGTGTTTCAGAACTGAAAGTGAAGGAAATCTAATGATTGAAATCTAACAGGAATTGAAAGGAGACTAACAGATCTGTATTATGTTCAATAATACTTAAGGAGACTTTTTCTCCCTTTTTACTTATTTATTCCCAACAACCTCTCTTCTGAGACTGACCCCTGCTGGATGCTTTATTTTTTTTTTTTAACAAATGTGTCATCAGAGCTGTTTTAATTATATAAACTCTCTTCCTAGGTGGCAAAATTAGTTTGAACCTTGACTGTAATTTGACAGTAAAGCTCAAATTCTTGAGAAGCACTAAAGGTTTCTGGGAGAAGGATGTGCCTAACCATAACATTGGGGTACAAAAAACTTGAAGGCTGCAAGGCAAACTGGAATTTGGTCATTTGATTTCCACTAATCACACAGGCACTCCTGTGAATGGGTGGCCTCTTTTCTTTGAAATACAAATATGTGTCTCTCAAAGAAAAATTATTTTCAAATTAAATACCTTTTGATTATAAAAGGCCAAGCCATTGGAACAGTCTGAGCAGTTCTGTTCTTGGTTCAATAAGCCCCTAAATTTTGTTGATAAGTCTTTGTTTAGACTTTAGGTCTATCTCTGGCATTTACTTAATTAGATGAAGTATTTTTATGTGTTTTATGAAACACTACATTTATTTCAGAAAAGATGAGTCAAGGTTGTGAAAAATTTGCAGTCCATTTACAGTCGCAGTGTATGCAGTTAAAAATTCTGATATCTTAATATAACCTATCAAAATCCTTAAAATTTGAAATAAGCTTTAAAAGTATTTGAACAGTTTACAATTTAAAAGCTAATTAATATTGGAGGATTGACCTGTATATGTAGCAAATAGCTGAAGTCTTGAGTTTCAATGAGCATGTAATCTCAAAAATTTAGTGTCTTGAATTTTTAACATTATTATGAATAGAGAAACTATGGATTGTACTTGCAATTTGTCCCTGCTATTCAAAACATAGGCCTTTTATCTGAAGGCTGACTTTGTCTGATGTTGGCAGATAATGACTACATTTCTACTATTCTGTGGCACCATAAAATGTGGCCAGTTTCTCTCTTGCCTTTTTTTCTGAGCGAGCACTTGGTACCAAGCACAGTCATGGACCATTGGTCATTCTTGGGATTCTCTGCTTCTGGTTCACAGCATCTCAGTGTGGCTTTGCAGCAATAAGGTGGGAAGGGAATTTGGGGGAGGAAAGAGAACAGTTGCTGAGAGTGCAGGAGAATCATGAAAATCACATGAGGAAATAAAGGCATTCTTCATGCCATATATGAATATGTATTATAATCCTAATAAATTGCTCCATCTTCTCTGTAATGCATGATGATAGAAAGTAATTTTTCATTTTTTCTGATGACTAGATGTTTTACTCTTCAGATGAAATACGAACAGCAAAAGTGGCTTTGTCTGTCTTTTCATATCAATAGATAGTATTTTGGCATGAAATAATTTACTGTGGATGCCTTGAACTATGCAAAGCATAGTTTGCCTTGTTATGGGTGTCTCTGAGGTAGTTGGAAATGGTATGCTATGAATTTGTGGGTAACTCATGAAAAGATTAGTTAGGTACAAAATGTACAGTGTACATTGCACGTGCATAATTTCCAAAGAAATATGTGATATGTAAAATTCTTCATTTTAATAATTTAAATTAAATTATTTTCCATTCCACTGGATTCTGCAGTGGTATTGCTTATTATCTGATTAGAGCAGAAGTGCTTTTACTGACTTACTAGAAAGTGCTTAAATATATATATATATATATATATATATATATATATATATATATATATATATATAATGTATGTGTGTATATATATATATATAAAAATATAAAGTATAATAAGTTAAATGTATACACTGTAAATTACTTCAGTTAGCTGTGGTTAGCCCATAAAAAATAATACTTAAGAGACCACTGTGGTTCGTTTCATTACTTGAGGATGTATTTGGATTTTTTTGCTATATTGACATTGTGGAAGGAAAAAGTCTTAACTGGACTAAAATAATCTATAATGCTAGAAAGGATTTAATTATTGATTGATTTTTCTTCCGCTACCTTTATGTTCAAAGAATAAGTGTCAGAAACAAGCATTTTCTTTTCTACTGAAACTTGCATCTTTTCATCCAGCCATGTAATTTGTGATGTGGTGATTTGCACTAAGAAATTTTTATAGTCTTAGCTGTAGCTGTGCAATTCCAAGTGTGGGTAGAGGTAATTTAAAAAGAGAGGCAGTATTACTTTAAACAGGTGAGGATGATGAAACTCTGGCCTTGTGGATTGAAATGTTGACATGAAATATGCTTATTTTAGTTGGTATTGGATGATAAAACTGAGCTTAAGTTCTCTCTGATCACATGACACTTGTCTGCTTCTCCTCAGATTGGCAGCTCTAAGTCCTTTTAAGGATATGAAATGAAACAAATACAGAAAAGGAATGTAGTTTTATTAAGTATTTGCAATAAAATTTTGCTGGTGGCCACTGAGAAGTTTGGTTAATCTATGTAATTAATTGTATAGTAAACATCTACTCTTTACAATCTTAGATTGTTTTTCATATTCCACTAAAAGAAGTTGCATGATTTTTCTGTCATATTTGTTCACTTTGTTGTGTTTTTTTAACGTAGCATCACCTAAGATCTGTTGCGTATTTCTCCAGGACAAAACCTTTTAAAATATTTCTGACTGTTGCATCTTAGTTCATATCTGGGTTAGCCACAAGTGAAGCTCTTTATTTTTGTACCAAAATTTGCAGATTTGTTTTGACATTGACTCTCATTTCAGTGGACTTACACAGACAGTGCTGATCATTTTAGAAGCAACCTGGCATCCCCTAGAAAGTAGGGACTGTGCAATGACTGTTTCCATTGCAGCCCCCTTCACTACCTGTGGCTTATTTATGAGCAAGTAATGCAGTAGAAAAGCAGTGAGCATAAATAACACGATACAGAGAACGTACTTAAAATTAGGATCTAGAGTGCCTGTACTGCCTCTGTATTTTTGGGTGTCATCTTCAGATTTATTCCTGCATGCCAGTAGAATTCCATCTCAAGAGTCTGAGGCTGAATTTTGGAATTTATATTTATTTACTCGGGTGCCTCACATCCCTCTCAATAATGTGTATGCTGGTAACTCCTCCTCAGTACATTAGAGTGCTCCATTGCTGCTCTGTCAAACTGCAGTTCTACAAAACTGAATTGCATTTGAGCATCTGCTGTGGTCAACCTCAGAATATTTCTACACATGTTCCTAGCTTTCAGCATATTTTAATGTGATATTCACTAGAAATTAGCAATGCTAAACAATTAATCTCACAGAAGAAAAAACGCCCTAAGAAAGAGAAAGTATAAAATGCCCAGATTGATCATGACAGCATAAATCAATCCTACTGAATTATTGTGGGAAGTCCTTGTATCATGTCTAAAACAGATAGAATCTTTTTCCAACCTTCTGTGAATGCATATCATACACTCAGACTGTTCATTACAGTAAAAAGTGATAGGCCTGAATGACAACTGATTTCCTTTTCTACTTTCAGGAATAACAGTGTGGAAAATAGCCATATGAAATGGGAAATTTGTGCAATGTGTCATTATAGGGAAGGTAATTGCTGTGTTGAAGTAATTGTCAGCATTAGCCAGAAACAGTTTCATATTTCTGATATAACTGAGTCTGTCAAAGAGCAGTTTAAAGCCCCAAATCATAAGTATTTTTTGAGTCACACAGTCCTGACAAACTTCCTGTGAAGCTGAAGTTTCTAAAAAAGTTTTGTCTCAATGTAACATACTGTAAAATTTTCCCATGTAGGCTACAGGAGAACTTTGAGAAATATAAAGTCTGGAGGACCAAAACGTCCTTTCTTTCTTTCTCAGCAAATATGTGTGTTTATCAAAGGTGCACAACACTTGCCTTAATGTTTATGCAAACTGGATCCTTCCCTGCTACTGAAACCTTTACATTGATCATGGTCATCTTTCTGACATCTTTCTGAAGAGAATGTGAGGCTCTGTGGAGATTACAATCTCCCAGAGCAGCCTTTCCGTAACCATTAAAGGACTTGCATGGACAGCACAATGACAAATATGAACCAGTTTAGTCATTCTGTGACTGATTTACCAAAAATCAGCCAAATCCCATGTGACACCTTAGAGGGGCATAAGGTCTTCTCTGGAATCTGCCTGTGAGTACATTGTCTTTTGGCACAACATACAAATAACCAAGAGCTGAGGTCCGTTCCCAGGAGCACAGTGGGGAGGAACAGGGCCTGTTTCATTGCCCCTGCTTTATACTGATTTTTTTTTCCCCCAGCCATATTTATTATCCATAATTATTGGATAATTTAATTCAAGGCAGTTTTACTGCTAGAGCATCCCAGAGTGGCCTTGGTGGTGCCCAGGAGACACTGTCTGTTGTGTAAGAGAAGGAATTGAACAATGCTTTCTCTGTTAATGGACCAGAACAACCTAGGCCACTCAAACTTCCTGAGCAAACATCTCTGGAGTATTAACAGTTCCTATTTATCTGCTAATGGATAAATTAAGTTATGCAGAACCATGAATATCACAGTCCCACAGCACCCTGTGGTACAGACATCTTCTCTTGCAATGTGTCATTTGCATACTTCATCCTATTGCTTTTAACTGGGTTTTATGGGAAGAGGAAATAAAAATACAGGATGCCTTTTTTTGCATAAGTTATGTTTTTTTTTTTAAATTAGCAAGTGCTCACAAAAGAAAATGAAATAACTTTGACAGATTTTCCTCTTCTGAATTCTCTGGCTCTATCAGAAGAAAGCTGACTACATGGTTGATGTTTTCTAAGTGCTGAGTGTGATATTAACATGAGCTTCATCATTAGCTGATGTTCTTGTTGTGTGTCATTCATACTTAGCTGTAAGTATCACAAAAATCTGATACTTTATCATTCTGAGTCTAATACACTGATCTTTTTTTCATTGATAAACATAATTCTGAAACAAAATTCTACTACAAAGCTATGTACTTTATAGGGCACAGGCATTTTCATTTAAGATGATGATAAAGCTGCACAGCAGCTTTGGAGAATGTATTTGTTTACTTTTTCTACATTTAATACCTTGGTAAGTGATACCAAGCGTAGCTGAGAGCTCAAACAAAAGAAAAGCTATCTATATTTATTATTACAGATGCCTTTTCCACTTCCTGCCAGTCTGTTACTTAGATGTCCTGGTTTTGGTGCAACAGAGTCCATTTTGTCCTTTGTAGCTGGTGCACTGCTGTGGTTTTGGATTTAGTATGAGAATAATGTTAATAACACACTGTTTTTAAGTAGTGCTGACACCTAGTCAAGGGGTTTTGAGTATCTCATGCTCTGCTAGTGAGGAGTTGCACAATAACCTGGGAGGGAGCACAGCCAGGACACCTGACCCACCCTGCAAAAGGGGTATTCCATGCTGTAGAATGTTGTGCCCAGTATAAAAGCTAAGCTGGAGAGAGTTGCTCAGAAGCCACTCATTGTGGTTCAGGGATGTGATTAACATTAGTCAGTGGGTGATGAGCAATTGTATTATGCATCACATATTTCCCTTGGGTTCAGTTACTCCCTGTCCCTCTTCTTATCATTACAGTTCTAGTTATTGCTGTTTCTGGTATTAGTATAATATTATATTAGTATAATTGTATCATTATTAGTAAATTATTATTAATATTATTGTTGTTATTATTAATGTTATATTTTGGGGTTTTTTTCTTTTCTTATCTAACCCCTGAGGTTTAGATTTTGTTTCCATCTCTCCTCCCCACCTGGGGGTATGATACAGAGGAGTGAGCAAGTGGCTCTGTGGTACTTAGTGGCCAGCCAGGGTGAAACCACAACACTCATCTTCCTTTCTTTTCTTCATCCTTTCCTTTCTTCATCCCACCAGGAGTGGGTAACACTGCAAGTTCCACAGATCAGCTCCTGTGAGTTGGAAGGGCTCACTCTTTTGCATCAGCTGAGGGTGCCCCTGAAGATGAATGCTTCCAACTTTAAGAAAGCTTTCTTTTATGATTGAGTGTACAGCATTATATAATCTGCATTAGATAGGTTTTAGTCTTCTCACTGCTGCTGTATTCAGTGTGCATTATTGTCACCCCAGAAGAGCACTCCTGTCTTCATTCTCTTTGCCAGTCTTTTCCGCTTGGTGGTTGCAGTTTTGATTACAGTTTATGCCTCATTTAACCTGACTGACCTGAATATCATCCAGTAAGCAATAACTTATTTTTTAGGATATTCTAGGATATTTTCTTCCTTGATAACTGTGTCACTCCTTGCTAGATAATATTGTCTCTTAGTTTTAGGTTTAGTCTTTGACTTACATCTCTGTAAGATCTGCAAACCTGTGAGGAGGAAATGTAGCTCCTTTCCTTCCTATCAAAAGTCTGTGGTACTCTATACCACTACAGTAGTGAATCTTTCTTTTTCAGTATAAAACTTTGCTTTTTTTTGTCTCTAAACTTTTAACTAAAGGAGTTAAGAGAGGAGGCATAGGGAGGAGCTGTGACTGTGGGTGTTGGGGGAAGGAAGGAAAAGGATTTGAAGGAAGTCATGGATAGTATGTGCTGAGGGTGCTTTAGCAGCATGCAGGTATTTCTAGAAAGACATTATCCCTGCCAGCATTTGTTGGTGATCTGAAGGTAAGAATAGCTATATGGTGGCCTCAGCTGGGAAGGATCAGTGCATGAACTTTATCTTCAGAGCTAGGTGATGTTCTTCAAGCAGCGTCTAGCATCTGAGCCAAGGAGGGATTTTTGCAGCTCATGTCAAAGGAAATCTGTTTTATGTCTCTGTTTTATGAGAAGCATTAGTTTGTAATAATATTAATCATCATTTTGGCAACTGCTTGGGGGTAATTCTATCAGCTTGCTTGTTTTGGAAAGACCAGCTCAGCAAAGTAATAAATAAAATGGACAGTGTTGTGGTATAGGCTAGCAGAATAATAGGAAGGTGTCTCTGTGAATTCCTTTCATATTGACAGTGCCTCATTTCCAATCCTGTGCAAATAATGAGAAAAAATTAGTAGTGGCAGACACTTTTCATAATGGAAAGGAGCTTGTAAATGTATTAGAGAACCACAGACGCTTTTATTCCTGCCATGACAAGGCCCCTACTTTGTTACCCACTCACACCCTCCTGTTAACTTTCTTTTTCAAAGACACCTTTACTTTTATGGGGTTTTGGAAACACAGAGGGAATTTCTTTGCAATGCCAAGGTGATTATAGTGAAGATGGCATAGTGGCTCTTAACTGCTAAACAAAAAAATTCAGTTTGGATAAGGAGCATGAACTTAGAGTAATCTGCTTGAATGTTCTTTCATTATCTAAGATAGCAAAATGAGTAATTTTTAACATTTTCTCAAGGGAATTAATTTACTGTTTTAAAAATGTCACAAACTATCTTCTTATTTGCAGTAGGTTTTAAATGTTCTGATGTAGTGCCACTGCTGTAGGTTAGTGATGTTCTACATCTCTTTAAACTGCACAAGTTTCCTTAACACTGTCAGAGACTGTGTATTTGTGTTGTACATGCATGCAGGTATTGTTCTGCCTGATGGGGAGTGCAAGTGAGTTAATTTGTCTTCAGTGTTTTTTCGTTGAAGAATTCCGTAAACAAAACCAAACCAAAGAAACTGTATTGACTGATACAGAGATTGGTAGCAGGACTGCCCATCAGTAGAGCTTAACACCATGTCCTAAATAGAGACTAATGTGAGCAAATTAATTAAGCAATAGGCTTATTATTATTTCTTTGTAACTAGAATTTGCACCTTAAAGACATATCCCAGCAAGAACTCATGTTTCCAAGTTTTCACAGATGAAAAGGAAGCTATGTAAAATGCAAAGAATACCAGCAAACCCAAATACACTACTTGATCTATGTTCATGTTTCACGTGTGAATAAAATAGGTGAATAGTACTGAGATAAAATTTACCCGGTCTCCTAGTGCAATGATGTTAAACATATGTAATGTTTACAAAAGTAAATGCACTCCATAGGGTGTTTCACTGGAATAAGTTTTTCTATCCTTATTTTGTTTTTATAATCCACATTTCTTAAATGTCTTTGTAATTTAATAGATGTTGTCATTTAAGAAGAGAGAAGCCTGCGCAATTCTTTGAAGCTATATATACAGCAAAGCTAATGAAAGCAAAAAACAAACAAATAATGTGGACATCAAAACTCAAATAGCCAGCTGTACACCTCCCTCCTCACTATCCATACATTAAGTCCTTGTATAAAAGCATTCATCCACAGAATCACAGATCACAGAGAGGTGATCTGGAAGAGATGTGCACGGCTTCATGCTTGCCCTGCACTCAGCAGTGCAGCAGAGCTAGCGAGGCTGGAGACTGTTCTGCTGCAGCTGTCAGCAGCAAATTTCTGGTGCACAGAGGAATTGTGGCTTGTTTTCTGAGAGGTGAAGCAATGCTGTTGTCCCTTGGTAATACAGTCTGTGTGTCCCTGGAATACAGCCTGATGTGGAGCAGTCATCAGGGAACTACAAGGAATAAGAGTTGGCCGTATGTACATCAGAACTGACAAGAACAGTTAAAGTGGGAGCAGAATCATGGACACTTGAGAAGTGTGTGAGTTATATTGATAACATGACTTACCCCTGTTTCATCCATTAACACAGACTTATTTAGATGACCCATTTTTAAATCAAGAGTCCCACATGTTATATAAACATGCTATTAAACTTCAAGAACCTGTTGGAAAGGTTCTCAATTCTGCTTTTCTCTATCTGCATTGCCAATGCCTTGAGAAATCCAAACAATGTTGTATGTTTTTAGCATGGCCTGCCAGAAAAGCAAACAAACTCAGGACAGAAGAAAGTAAGTTGATGTCATCCTGCTTATAGGATAAGACAGCACACTGAGGCATGGACTTAACATTGACTGAGCTTGAAAAAGAGGATAGGCTTGGTCATGGTTCCCCTTTTGTTAGCAGGCTCTCATAGGGTGAGAGAATGGACTGGTAATTAGTATGATTGCCTGTCTCTGTTGTTAAATTCCATGTTTAGGTGCCCTTCTCTTCAGTTAAACAACTTTATTCAATAATTTCTTTCCCTTGGAGACTGTACTTCAGTTAAACAACTTTATTCAATAATTTCTTTCCCTTGGAGTTCAGAGAAGAGGAAAGATCAAAGGATCTTCAGTGTGCAAAGCCATTGTGATGGAAGGGACTAGATAAGACAATTCTAGATGGTCTTAGCAGGCAGTTGAGGTCCTGTGCTGCAGAAGATGACTGAGAAAGCACTTAGAAAAACAGAAAAATAGGACTGGATCTTGGCTGGTTTATACATACTGAGGCACTAACTAGAGATTAAAAGATGAGATAAAACCTTAAAAGGTTTGCATGACACAGTTGCGCAAATGTGGGCTGAGGCTGGGCTGTCAGATTGGCTGATTACTTCTCCTTTAGTAATTGTATTTTTATTTCATGATAGCTTGAAGGAAGGGCCTGGATGACTACACGTGTGTGTTTTATATGCTGAGACATTTTATAAGATTCTGAAAGGAATTCAGGCATGAAGTGGTTTGGATCTGGTTGATTTTAGGGTTTTTTTTTTAAGTCTTACAATTCAAAAGATATGTGTAGGTATAAGAAACAAGTGAAAGAAGATCATGTAGAGAATAAAAGAGTTCTTATTTTAACCAAAGATGATGTTTAAACAATTTTTTTTGTTACAGTCTTTGAATATAAAGTGAGCATAGACAAATACAAATGACTGTACCATGACAAAGATGATATGTTGTGACTTAGAGGAGGGAAAAAGCTTTGGGTTGTACATATTTTTATTATGTATATAAATATGCATGCATAGAATTAGAGCCTCAGAACTTTTAAATTAAGTGTTCTTAAGGTCTCCTGTTTAGCAGTCTGGTTAAGAAGTACAAAGTTTAAGAACAATGGGAAATTGTGAAGAGTTTCATAAGAATATAGTTATATAAAACTATATATAGGCCAAAATTGAAATCTAAGCAGCATGAAATATGTACAATTTAGCTGAATGTTAGTGCTTAAATGATCACTTAATTACAGAGACACCCTCGCTCTAAATATCCTGTCTATAAATGCAATGCGTATTTAAAAGGGGTCATCAAAGCACACATGTAACTATTAAAAAATGTGGTGTACAAGTGTTATATTTATCTTATTGGTGTTTCTTATTCATAAATTTCCTTCTAAAGGATGAAGTTTTTCTGTACAGATTCAGATTTCTAAGTTAGTGGAAAGTAAATGTTATAGGGTCCCTTTCTTTCTTCCTTCATCAGGAAACTAAAACAAGTAGCACACCTATTTCCCATCACACTCTTTGATTAGTTTCACCCCAAAAGGAAACTTGTGCTCCACAACATAAGGACTTTCTGTAGAAGCATTGAGAAAGCCCTTAAGTTTGAGATAGTAAGTGAGTCAGTAACATTCCTGGTGACCATGAAGATGAAGTCTTTTGAAATGGGTTACATAACTTGCTGCAAGTGCAGAGATGGCTTGGCATACATGTTTAATGGTTTCACCTGTGGTGATGCTTGAGGGCAACCTCCCAGCATTAATGCTGAACTCTAATTAGTGTAGACAAGATCACAGCACTGGATTTCAAGGGAATGCAAGATAACCTGCAGACAAATTACCAGTGAAGTAACATGACCAGTTCTGACAGTATGTTCAAATCATGTACAAAAAAAAAATCCATCAACTCCAACATTTTCTAATATATTGACTATCAAAACATTTTGTCCCCAGTAGGTATCTAGACTTCTGGATAAGTATAGAAGTGGCACTGTAGCTGGAGGGTTTATGGTAATTCTATAAGCAGCAAAGTGTCTCTGCAAAGGAGAGATAAACAGCGAGTAATCCTCATAATTCCCCACTGATAGCCTATCCATCTCTGCTATAAATTAGAAAGCCCAGAGATTAGGAAGGCTAGGCAGGGTGTAGCTCACAGCATTAATCACAGTATTAGGACAGCACTGTGCTTGATTTCTGTGTCCAAAGCACTGGTATTTCTCTCTAGGTTAAAATGACATAACGTAGTTTGGAATACATACTGTTCAAGCTGCCTGCTCAATGAAGAGATGGTTTTCCAGAAGACATTGTCAAACACTTCTTAAAACTAAGGTATTGACTGCAGACAGGGGAGTAGTGCAGTACTTTTCACCATGAGGGCTGTAGCCGCGATTTTGTAATCTCTTCAAGTTTCTAAATTCAGATTTATTTATTTAATACGTGTTCAGCATTATTCAGATGGATCAGGGTCAGTTTGTCCTTATACTTCTTGGTTCTAGGAGGATACTGTGCAAATGCATCTGGTCTTTTGGAATCTGCATGTGGCCAGACAGGCAGAACAGGTAATGTGATTGTGTGTGTACAAATGCCTATTTAAGCATAAAACATGAATAGTTCTCACAAGCACATGGCTGAACTAAATAAAATTAACATGAAATTTTCTTGATAAAATTTATTGATCTGGTAGTCAGATGGAGAAGGAAGAACTGTGGCTTGGCTTCCATAATAATGCAGCAATTATTCCAAATCCTATACAGCTTTTTGTTTAAAGTACCAAAAATGGGTAATTTAGTTGTCTTTTTTTTATTAGATGATACATCAGGTGATATATTTTATTTGTTCAGATCTCCACTTCCTCATTCCAAAGTCTTTTTGACTACATTGACAACAATTGTACTCTCAAAATCTACTTGATGCGTTTATTATTGTCACTTCAGTTTTTTGAAATGCCTAGCTCAATAAACTGTTGCTTGAGGGGCCATTTTGAGAAAAAGTAAGGCTTTTCCAAAACTGAAAATGCATCAACAAATGTTTTATCTTTACATGCACAGTAGCAGAGTACAGGACTTTGGGGATGCTGAAAGTGTTTTCATCATGTTTGATCATCTTGCTTTGGAGTGATGATAGGGTTTCTGGTTTTGCAGTCATGAGAAGGGCTGAATGGAAATCTCTAGAGAAAGGAACTTCCTAATAACAATATGAAAAATGTCTGGTCAGCATAGGGAGAAATACACTAATAAATGTTCATAGGGGAAAAAAACCCAATCTCTCTGAAAGGGATAGAATTTTTTAGAAAAAGGAAGATTTTGCTTCCAGCGTTAGAGATATTGTGGAAGGATATGAATTGACATAAGACTGATAAAATCTAATAGGCTACAGGAACAGATGTTGGCAAAAGAAGTATCATTTTATCATCAGCACACAGTAATTTAGACTCAGCAGATTCCATACCAAAGTTGAAGATTCATGTAATTGTAAATAAATATCTGCAAGATGACAGCATAGCAGAAGACAGTCTCAGGGACATGTTCTTTGAAAAAGCCTCAAACCAAACAGTTAGAGGAAATATACCCTATAGGGTAAATATAAAGTTCATAACAGAGTACTGTGGAAGATAAAGCAAAACATCGACCCACAAAAGCAAAATCTTCCAGCAAAAGGTAAGACATGTATGTAAGACATCAGTGGAAAGAAGTTTTGCAAGACAGATCAAAAAGAAAATGTTAGCACTGGATGACAGCAAAGGAATGCATCTTCAACAGCATACAGAATGTCTTTATTCCTTTATGAAGCTAATTTCTGAAATATATTCACAGAACTTTGAATGTCAGCATTTTAATGATAGTGGTCTGATCTACCCTTCCCCCCCCAGAGATGTTTCAGAAGAGGAATGGAGATTTTCAGATAGCTCTTTTAATAATGTTCATGGGGTCTTCTACAGCATATCAGGCACCGTGGTTTGTGTGTGTGGACTACAACCAGCAGAGTTTCTGGTGGGGAGGTGAACTGGAAATCTTGCATTTGTAGCCATTGTTCAGCCTGAACAAAGAGGGCCACTCTAACTGAACATCAAAGAAACTCAACCAAAGACTGGTGTTGAGACCTTGAGCTGTTTGAAAAACTGGCAGAAGCTGTTAGGTAACAAACAATCAAAATTCTGTAAATACTTTTAGAAAGGGATGTGCTTCAATTTTAATTATCTTCTAGCTTGCCTAGGAGAAAATTCTGTTCCTGATGGTAGAGTAAGTGGAAGAGAAATCACCATCCTCTTTACTTCTTCAGGGAAACTTAACAAGTGTGGAAATACACTAGAGAGCTGTTAAGATCCCTTTTTCCCTTCCAAAGTGTTTTTAGAAAAAAACAAATTAAACCCAAGCACATAGCATCACTAGTAGCCATTTCAATGTGGATAAGTGAGCATGATATTTAGACCATGGATCTGAGGCATAGGAATTATATTCCAGTTGTATTTTTATGTCTGTAATTCTGGAATGTGTTGTAAATTATTTTCAGTTCCATTACATTCCAAAATGTTCAGCATTTCACAATCAAAGCAATGATGCCACTGGTTCCCTAGTATCCTCAGTTCTGAGAATTTTGTCAAATTAAATCAAAAGTCTTGTTCAGGCTACTGATGACCTATGGAAGGTTTGAATGATTCTATCTGCTCTAATTTGTTATCACATAGGAATTATTAAATTACAAAGAAGGTAGGAATTCTGGGGGGACTATTTGGTGGTTTTAACCATTAAACAGTTCTTTAGTTTTTCCTGTTAATTCTGCATTTTCCCAAGCTCATCATAAAATAAAGAAAGGGTACTACTTCCTGCTCTTTATCTGTGCAGTTACATTTCATTGACTAGACAGAATGGAGTGTCCTGAACAAGACAAGATCATTGGGAAAATGTGTTTTCATGTAGCTGTAAGGAGTATTATAGTGATCAACAGAGGGCACAGTAAGCTTACAGAAACAAGAGTATGGTGTCTCATACCTTTTCAGACCTGGTTTTGCTAGCCTCTCTGAAGTTATTTTGGGGAGTTCAAGTCATTTATTAGTCTTGGTAACCTCCATGCTTGCTTTTGATTTATTTCTGGTCCCTAAATTTGGGGCACCTTATAGCAGCCTGGCAGTGATGGATATATGCATTACTTTTTTGTTCATGACATCTCACTTTCAAGTTATAGATGCCTGCTTGAGGCACTAGTTGGCAAAAATTCAGGAATCTTTGTCTTGCTATCCTCTATTAGAAAAAACAAAACAAAACAAACAAACAAACAAAAAAACAAAAACAAAAACAAAAAAACCCACCCAATCCTGAGAATGTGAAGCTAAATCTCTTCTCTCTTTTGATTAAGAAATAAATAGGAAAAGGAGAGACTCATTGATGAAATTTTCTAGAATAGAGTTACAAACTCTAGATCAGTACATGCTTACACTGGAAACAGAGCTGAAATATGACTTCTCTGTGCAATGTGGTGCCTGAGCTAACAAGTCCTATGAAGATAGCCATGCTGCTTCCAGAGACTGCAGCCACTCCATATATCCTGCTGGGCTGTGTGGATTTTTCAGCTGAGTTCACTTCTAGTTAAAAATATCAGCTTCATTTACTGATAACAGTTGTTAAGTTTAAAGGGATCCAATGTTCTGGTGAACTTTGAACATGGTGAGGATATCCAAATGTGGGTACCTTCTGGTCTTGTAAACCTAGGAATGGAAATTTTGTTAGTATGTCATGGTTTAAGAATGGTATCCCCCAATTTAGTATTGCCACTGAAACTCTCCAAACCATGTGCTTATTAGTAACTCCTTCTTTTCCCTCACATCTCCTAC
Organism: Ammospiza nelsoni; assembly: GCF_027579445.1. Classification (NCBI taxonomy): domain Eukaryota; kingdom Metazoa; phylum Chordata; class Aves; order Passeriformes; family Passerellidae; genus Ammospiza; species Ammospiza nelsoni. Next base: position 104,464,976 of record NC_080633.1, read on the forward strand.
CGCGCCAGGCTGAAGAGTAGGACTGGAGGCACAAAAGATGAAGACCATGGGTTGAAATAAGAACAATTTACTGGAAACAGCAATGAGATAAATAACAGTTACAGCAACAATACTAATAACAGTATTAGTATAAGAAAAAAAGCCCAAACAATTCACATGTGATTGCTCATAACACTCCACCAAATCCCCCAAAACACCTGACCACTCCCTCCTCAGTGCCATGCCATTCTTTCCTCTGTCCCTGGAAAATGAAGTGAGTTGTTGCAGAATAACCTCTACATTCCTAACCATGCTCCCTCGTACTGCAAAATTTCACCCTGTCCTGGCCAAACTCAGGACAGAGTAGAAATGAAAATACAATTTTTTTATAAACTTTAAATATTACAAAGGTTGTGTGACTTTTAATTTAACTAACTCTTTGTAAACACAGCTGGAGAACAGAAAATTGACATTTAAAACAATCTGGTATACTATGCCAGGTACTTATCTAGATTATTGGAATTAGTGCAGTCTGGCTGGGAAATTTCACTGTAACATAGCTACCATCAAGAGAGAAGAATATGTGTGACTAGGTAAGCGGTCAGTAGTTGTATAAATAAATTGAGCATGTCAACATCTGCGAATATTCCTTTATACACATTTACAAAGGTTATGTTACTTCCACAGGGGTACGGTAGTGCCTGGCAGGGCCTGAAAAACACCTGTGAAAAGGAATTATGTGTATTCCTGAGGTGGATTGCACTAAATCTGGTGCTTAAAGTCATTAAAAAAGTGAAAATTCCTCTCTAATTATTCTGCTTACTGAGTGCTTGCTAACTGCTCTGTACATGCAGTTTTCCAGGAGAACTCAGCCCAACAGTATAGGTCATATCTGGCTCTTCATTCACATTAGATATTAATGCTGTTTTAAAAGTGTTTCCAGTAACACTGTGGCTATTGTTCAGGTTAACAACTGGCAGTCTAAAACTTCTCTACATTGAGCTGCTCACTTTTTTGCTATGTTTCATCTGAAAATTCTCAAGTCGGGCCTGTCAAGAGACCCTACTGTGACTGGATAATTCATGTGCATAATTTTGAGACTCCCCATTCTCGGAAGTGGTGTGTTTTCTAAGTTACTGTCAGGTGCTTTATTAGCAGAATCCTTTCAGAAGGGTGAGGTATCATTGCTGGGCTTCATGAAGTGTGTTATATTTTCTCATCCTCTCCTAGTGTGTTTTCACATGCTTGTTTTTTTCCACCACCTTCTTAAGCAGTTATTGTTCCTGTGATTCCCTTGAACCTTACCCTGCTGAAAACTGATTTTATGTTGACTTAGTTTTGCCTACTGTCCTGAAAACAAAAAAGTTTTTTGTCAGGTATTCCATAACCCTTCTTGAGGGACTGAGTGACTCAGACTTGCAGAAGGGAAGCCAGGACACCCACTTGCATTTTGGACAACTCAGAAGTCCACCCAATTTAACTCTCCACACCCAGTGTGTGGACAATCAGGAAAATGGAGGTATATACACACTGGCTTCTTGTCCATAGTGGGAAGGCAAAGTTTTTCGTTGAAATAAGTATCTTCATTCAATTCCTGACAGCTGTTTGCCATACTGAACTTTACACAATAAAATTATTTTTTCCAGGTTCTGAAAAACTCTTCATGTAATTGAAGGTATTCTAATGCAGAGAAAGAAAAAAAAATGGGAAATAAGTATTTGAATAATACGTGGTAGTATATTTAATTTGAGGAATGTTTGCTGTTGCACACCTTAAGACTGGTTTTACCTGGGATTTCATTGTCACATTATAAAATTGGGGTGTGGGGAATCTTTGTCTTTGCTTCCCAGAAAAGTATCGTGTTCTTTTTACTTAAGACTTTTATTCAGAGGTGGGAAATTGATGCTATTTCATTGTCTATTATTTTGTAGATACTAAATTCCTTCCAAACAGACTGTCTTTAAGTAGTAAGCCTTACAAAAAAAGCAAAATATACTACAATGTGGTCTGAAATGAGGATAACATGTCAAAGAGAAGGGTGTTTTAGGTTATAAAGATTCTATTTTAGCCATGTATGTTTTGAAGTATGATTGTAGTTCACTTCAGAAAGACTAATAGTCTCTAAGACTATGCAAATGTCAGCCAGTGCAGAATTCTCAGGATGCAGTGCTGCTCAGGATTTCAGATGGGTAGTTACTGGGGAAGTCGGAAAAGTGTGCATATGAATCCAGAAACAGAATCTGCTTTTAGTTGTAAGGCTTGCTTTAGTCAGTGTCATAGGAGATAGCATTGCACCTCAGGCAAGAAAATGTGACTGTTTAATGTTTGAGACAGATCTCATGCTTAAGTCCAGAAACTGAAGTATAACTGTTGTTTGTTTTTATTTTAGCAGGGAAAAAGCAATAATCCCAACTGGCAGTCCAAAAATAACCAGATTGGAGGGTGGAAGGAAAAAGAAGGAAAAGGGAGGACTAAAATGGAGAGGTAAATTGTTGTTGTGTAGCCAGAGTTCCCTTGCAAGGAGGAGCAGGGAAGCAGCATTTTATCAGGAGTTTGTGGGAATGTAGTGGTGTATGGTGACTGCAAAGGACAAGCAGAGACACCACTGCTACACCATAACATTTGAAATGGTTAAAGAGATTTGTGGGAGAGAAAGGGGAGTATCTCCAGTTCTCCTCTGGAGATGTAAATACCTTGTGGTCTGTTGTGTCATGAAGTTCCTTAAATACCTCCTAAATATTGGACTGTTTCTAGTAACTCAATGTAATGTTATCTCTTCCCCTTTCTACTGTAATTCCTGGTCTCACATCACTAGCTTTAGTCTGGGTGGTTCAAGCATTGGGAAAGTCTGATTCTTTGCAATGAAATTTTGCAGGAGCAGATTCTTATTTGTAATTCCTTTTCCTTGATCATCAGATCCATAAGGGGTGTTGTGGGATTGTGTCATGTTTAGACTGGGATATGTGGTTATTTTGTATCATCTTTATATTTATGGAAATGAAAAACCTCGGGCACAATGGAAGGAAAGTTATGAGTCCTGAAATGGATTTTCCCTTTTTTCTGATTCAGAAGTGAGCTGTGATGTGATATGATATCATTTGAGGACTGGAAAGGAAAGGGGAAGCTGGAAGGAAGATAGAAAATATGAGACTCTAAAAGTGCTTAGAACCCAGTCTCAACATCTATTGCTTTTTTCCCCTCCTGAAAATAAATTTAAATGTTTCTTCTTAAACATTTTAGAAGTGCAGTATATTCTTCCTTGAAAGTATTGCTGCTAGATATTACATAGGCTGCCATTTTTAAGGTTTGAACCATAAATGCAACACAGAGGAATATTTTGCTAGTAATTAATATTATTTCTTTATATGTGAATTTATTTTTTATTTTATTTTGTTTTATATTACATGTTTGGACTTGAAGCCTTTCTTCTAAATTTTGCATTAGTGATTACAGGAAAAGTTGGTGGTTTTCTCTAGTCATTTATCTCACCTTTGGTTTAAAGGAATAGATGGCAACATGTAGTTATATTCCTTCAAAGCTAAGTGGTCTGGAGGGGGCTGAAATAACCCAGACCGCACTGAAAGATAGCCAGTGTTTCATTGCAGAAGAAAATGCAAAGTCCTGTGTTTGGGCTGGGGTAACCCTGCACAACAGCACAGACCATGAGGCCAGCTGGCTAGCAAGCAGCTTGGTTGCTTCTGGTGGTGTTTGTGGATGATGAGTTGTGCCTGAATCTGCAGTGTTTCCTTGCAGCACGTGGGCAGTCATGTCCCAGGCAGTGTTACCAGCAAGTCCTTCCTTCCCCTGCTTGGTACTTGTGAGAGCACATTAGGAGACCTGCAACCAGTTTGGAGTCCTCTGCTAAAAGAAATTCCCTGATGTGCCGAGTCGAATCCAGCAGAGAGCTACCAAAGTGGTCATGGGGCTGGAGTACTTCTGGGGTTATGAGGGGTGAGGCTGAGAGAACTGGGTTTGTCCAGCATTAAAAAGAGATGGCTGCTGGGAGGTCTCATTGCTGTTTTCACTACCTCAGACATACAGAGGAGATGGGGCCAGACCCTTCTCAGAGGTGTGTAGTGGAAGGACTCGAAGCCACAGACTAAAGAAAACACAGGAAATTGTGACTAAAGAGTAGGCATTTGGGGAAATGACTGGGGTAAAATCATGAGAGCAAATGTAGTATGAGGCTGAGGGGTATCTATCCTTGGAGGTATGCAGAACTTGGCTGGGCTGGCTTTGAGATGGGTGCTTGGACCAGATGACCTCTAGAGATGGCTGCCAACTTAGATGGTTTAGTGCATACTAGTAAAAGGCCAAGAGGGACATAAATGGGATTTCCAATGGGATTATGCAGCATAGGAGGCATCTCCTTAGAATTGCAGGCATGTTTGTAGGTTGGAGTTTGTTGGGGCTTTTTGCTAAAACCCTGCTGGTGAAAGAAACTCTTTCTTTCACCTTAACTTACTTGAGAACATGCCTGTAATTTCTCATTTTAAGATGCTTTGATTGTTTGTGTGTTTGTCAGGTTTGCAATCGTAACAATTTATCTTTCTTCTCATAATAACTCTAGAAACTGATAAGGGCCTTGATGATCCAATGCCCCATTTCTTTGTAAGCTTTGATCAGTGAAGTAGATAAAAAAATCAATTTCTGAATTATTCTGGTTCAGATTTTGCCTGGATACTGTCTGTAAATAGTAGAGATGATTTACACTTATCTTTCTCTCAGTTTCTGCTTCAGGCTCTCAGCAAGCTCCAGCAGATATGAAATGGGTATGATGGTCTGTAGCAATATTTAGAAGGCTCTGTTCAGAGCTGTGGTTCTAGCAACTTGTTTCGCATGTAGTAATTTAAAGTTCTGGAGGACAAGGTAAAAAGCTCACAATCTTCCAAAGAGGTGAGACCCAGTGCAATCAAGTCTCTGATGGCACTACTTTGTAAGGGGCATGCAAAAAGTACATTTTCTGTGCTTTACTTTAAAGCTTGCTAGCTTTAAACCCATTTGCTAGACATTATTTACTCTCTGGAGGCTGCTTTCATGGACCTTCTTGAGAGCTGAAGTTACTCAGCATTTCACCTGCTATGAACCCACATAGATAGGCAACTAAAAAAGAAAATCTCCCAAGCAACGATTTCTATGTACCTATATGACTTACTTGACTCAGATAGTTTCTTTATTGCCGTGTGTCAGTCATCTGCATGTGTCTGGGTTGTGCACTGTGTTAGGGACTCCCCTTTGAGGAGGGTCACTTGGCATCTCTCCTGAGCTCAGCTGAGGGCAGTTCATTCCTCCTGTAGAAGTCTCGCAATATCCCTCATTTCCTGGGAGCATCTGGAGCATGGTGTGAGCTGCATGAGCTACTCTGGTAGGGGCAGCTCATCCATTGCTGCATTGATGTAGGAGCTGTAGGGCCCTGCCGTGCCCCATCAGATCAGACTTTGTCTGTATGTGCACAGATAAGATGCCAACAAATATGTTGTCACTGCTGAACCAGCTTATCCCACTTGCAGCCTGTTCCCATGGAGGGCAGTCTCTGGCAGGCACCAGGAACAAGTGACAAAGACTGGGCAGTGGCTGGGCTCCTCTCAAAGGGACAAGTAGAGGAACACAAGAGCCTGTGTTGTGCTCAGCACAATGTGTACACGTGTGTCCATGCTAGAAATGGAGCATCTTTGGACTATGATTGCAGCTGTGGGCATGGGTGGGCTGATGAGTACAGAAGACTCAGTCACTTCACTGATGATGGCCTGGGTAGGCTTTTGGTGTAGCTCATGTTAACTTTGTGATGCAGCCTGGTCAGATACTCAGGGCAGCAGTCAGACACCACACTTTGGGTCACTTCACTGTTTAGTACTCTTTTTCCATTAAGTAGCTGTTGAAAGTACTTATGGTCCTGTTCCTGTTCCCCCTAAAGCCTGATCACCCCTAGTGGTGCTGGAGAAACACAGCTTATTCCCACCACATTAGAACACCTTGGATTATCCTGAGAAGAAAGAAAGAGAATTGAAAAAGTGAAGTGAAAGGAGGGAATATCACATTAAATTTAATTATTTTTGTTTGATTTTGTAGTCAAAACAAAAGGGATTGTTCATTCTCTCTTGGATAAATTGGAATTACAGATTTTACATAGCAATTTAAGCTAGTATTAAACTCATATATAATCAGCCCTAAAGTCTGTAAACTAGATTTGTTCTTAGAAAAAAACAATGAATTGCCAGCTTCCTGAAATGCATATACTTCCTATGAGCTACCCAGACTGCTCTAAAGGAATCGTGCCATCAGTTTGGCCAGCTGACAAGGCATATGGTAAACTCCTTTATGATGCCTGTTATCTGTAATGATAGCTGTTTGTGTAGCTGTGCTATTCACTAGGTGAGAGTAGAACAGTAGTGCAGCAATTGCTACTGAGTGGAACAAACTGCAAAAGGACAAAAAAAAAATTAAGACCAACATTTTAGAAATGTGAGAAAAAGAAAAGCAGCATAGTCACCCAGGGGAGTTTCTATAGCAGCAGTAATCCGAAACACTCAGGCACATTGCCAAGAGCTCCAGTAGGTTGTTAATCAAAACTTCCAAATCTCCTGCCAATCCAAGGCTCTCTTAGCATCAGAAGAGAAAGCTGTCACATAATGATGTGATACTTAAGTTACATAAAGAAATCTTCAAATTTTTTTTTGTGAGGAGTATTCCTGTCCGAAACAGATTTTTTTTTCTTTTTTCAGACTGTAAGAGAACCCTTCCCATTGGAGTTTCAATTGAAATAATGTATTTTTAAACATTATTACACTTAATTTTTAATAAGCATACAGGGTACTTTTGGATACCCTAGAGAATATATTCTCTTTTACTGGCTGCAATTAGGTGTTCCAGTAGTAAAATGCAAATCTTATAATTCTTCCTAGGAATGGCAAAAGGTAGTAGTAAGAAGATTAAGCAAGTGTCTGTGTAAAGCAGACATTTTAATTGCAATGTAAAATTTAAGTAAATTCTGTAAAAGTGCTGCAGTTATCTATTTAGTTACCAGTAATATATGGCTTTGCTTCAGGCATTGAATTAACTAAAAAATAGCGTCAGCCACTTCCTGTTTGTATGGATAGTTGGTTTCTTTATAGTATCACACAGTAGGCATTTTTTTCAGCTGATGCTGACAAATCCCATTATCTAGGAGGTGTTTCTATTGCATAATCTTAGCAGCAGTGAAGGCAGCAGTGATTTCAATCTTTTCCATCTTAATTTTCCGGGTGATGGATTTTTCAGTTCGCTTAGAGGGAGAGGAGAACGTGGCAGGACATAAAAGGAAAGTGCGCTTTTTGGCGTGGTTTTCCATTCCCACTGCTTGCCTGGCAAGCCCTCGGTGATCCCAGTGAGGATGCTGGGAGAGGCAGGAGGGAGGGCAGGAGGCAGAGGCAGTACCCGCTGGCCATTCGCACCGGGAGCGTTCCGCGGCACCGCGCTGTTCGCTCTGCCGCTGGTGGGTCAGCGCTAATTTACACAGTCTGGCATGTTTCGAGGAGAAGTTCACTGCTGAGGGAATGTCTGAGAGTACACGGGGATGCCAGTGAGCTTGGAGAGCTCTGGTTTTAAGCTGTGTTTTTATAGGAGCTGTGCTGCCATAGAAACTGAGAGACTATACGTAAGCTTTGGCTTTCTATGTAAATAGCCGTAAGTGCCTTTGGTCTGCCTAAATCTTGGGAGAGAGAGAGATTTATGGGGCTTAGGAGAGGAGAAGTTCCCTCCCCCATGACCCTATTTCCCAAAAATACCATATGTCAACAGGATTCTTTTAAGGGAGCTGTTAAGAATATTAATGAAACAGAGCATCCTGGGGTTTTTGTAGGATAACCCATGTCAGTTGATTTGGAGAAAAGCTTTCACCAGTATAGTTTTCAGCCTGTCAGAACGGAATGGAGAAATTTAAGATGGAAGAAAAATTCTGAGTACTGCTTTATAGGTCTCAAATTTCATGTTATAGCTGTTGTTTAGCCCCCTATTCTTCTGCTTTAGCACAGTTTCAGCTAGTGAGAGTAGACTCACGCATTAATACCATAAAGATCCCTGTGTGACATGATAAATCAGTCTGTTATGGGCCAAAAGGCATGGTCAATAGCCTTAGGCAAAATTAATGTAAGGTAATAAACCCAAGAAGATGGTATATATAAACTGAATTACTTTCAAGCCAGTAGGGACACTCTTTAATTCAGTAGTAGTTTGGCTTTTGTTTAGTTTACTACACTTACACTGTAGCTGTGTGTAAGAAGTACACAGTCTTTTCTTGGATCACTGACCAGTTTAGAGTTATGAAGGAGCCTAGTATCTGAATGGAGACACAAGAGGAATAAAACCCAGGCTAACAATTTCAGATTTCTTTGGATATGAGGTTTTACCCAAGGGTCGATAAAATAATTTCACTGTTTTGCCTGTCCATCAACTCTCCTGAAAGACTGTCTGCACTTCTGTCAGACATGAGATGGCTGTCAATGCAGGTAGATACAGGATGGCATTGATCCAGTTAGGTGTGTGACAGCTTTGAGCTTCAGTGCAGGCTAGAGACCCCAGGTAAATGCTCAGAAGAGTGACTGGTCTTGAAAAGCCTGTGGCAGAGCATGCTTGGCTATGGATGGGTGCAGTGCTCTTAGTCATTGCAAGCAAGATTAATTTCCCCATTTGATTGGGACACTTTAAGCTGTCTGAAAACTGTGCATCTAGTCTGAGCTATGTCTGGGTGCCTTTTCCTGCCAATGGAAAAGTGATGATATGTCTTGTCTTAATGTGGCTAGATGAAATTACATGTGTTGAATATCCCACTTAGATTGCTACTGAACTAAGCATGATTTTATGTACTTCAGGCCATCACAGGCCCCCCACAAGTGGAATGCACCTTCATGTATTGCACTCTTGCTTCAATGGAGATGATCAAAAGATCACTTTTTTAAAAGAAAATAGTATACTTGGATTGTAATTCTGTGTTCAGGACAGACCACGAATTGGAATTTTATACCTAAATCCATCAATCATTTATGTAACAGGCAGTCTAAATCATGCCTGTGATAATGGCAGTCTACTTGTAGAGCCATAAATTATTGATCTGCTTCCTGCAGATTGTTTGCCCTTTCTGACTTAGACTAAAATTATTTACTGCCTTGGTTTTTTACGAATGCTTATGTCACACAGGCCTTGTTAAAAATAATAGAGGCAAAGACTTCTTGAAGAGGTTTGAAAGATAGAAACTCTGTAAGAGAGTTCAGTCTCCTACATGATTCTGAGTTGATCAGTTTATGCAGACCACATTTTCAAGGCAGTCTACATTTCCACTTATCTATGGAAACAGAAAAAAAGAACTTGTACAGAAATCTGAAGGTTTTTTGATCCTTTTCACTGATTTTTCCTAGAAATCCAGTTACTAAATTATCAAGAAGCTGTTCTAAAATCTTATCCCTGTAAAAGGAGTTTTTGCTTGCAGCAGTGGGTTTAATGACAAAGGTGCTTCATATCAGACTTGTTTTAATAAAATGCAGTAACCCCTGTTAACTTCAAGTGTGTCTTAAATTGCTGCACTATTTTTCTTTATTTACTTTTAATCTGGCAGAGACTGATGGTTTGATCTTCAATTTTAAAAAGCTGTTAGTTTTATGAGATCTGTAATGAGTTACAAATGTAAATTTGATCTAGGAAAAGTACAGGAATTTTCTGCTGCAATTGGTCCCTGGAATTGTGCCCTAGAATGGAGATAAGCAAGGACATATAGGCTGAAGGAAAAATGTACCTTTGATATCTAATGTGGTTTGGTCTTTATGTCACAATTATTGCAGACTCTTGAAAGGGCAGTCTAAACACACATTGGGCCACTGTGAGAAGGGAGTGTGAGAAGGACTGGAATCAGTAATTTCTCTCACAGGTGTTTACAGATCTTCCCTGAGGATGGCAGAAACTAGAATATCGCCATAATCCTCGGCTGTGGGAAAACCAACTTTTTCTGAGACCCACATTTACAGCCATCGCTGAAACATACCATTGTGTTACACATTTCAGCTGGGCTCCTATTCCATAACTTGTGCTAACAAGAAAATGAGTCTCCTCTCAGAATCTCATTTAATACACCATTTCTATTCTTCACATTCAGCCCACATGGTGCTATGCCTGAATAAAAGCATATTGGCTTCCTTTTTTATTCAGACACTCTGGCTAACCCTCATATACATAAAAGAACTGCATCAATGTTACCGCCCACTGAACATACACATTTTTTTCATGAATTGGGTCCAATCCCTTTTTAAAGAAGCTCTTAAAGGGATTGGGTAGCTTCTTTGTGTGTTACGCAGATCCTTCCCACTTCACAGAATCAGCAACAGCTATTGTTGGGAGCTAAAGAAGCCATTTTCCTACCAATTGAAGTGAAATATTAGTCCTGCTCCATAATAAGCTTAGTGAGTATTTACGCAATACTGAGGTAGTAAAGAACCACTAGAGATCTTGAGTGGAATATAAATAGACTACCTTTTACAGGGTCTCAATGAGAGGAAGCTGAGAAATATGTTAGCTGTTTAATTATTAACATTCAGTATAAATCAATAGCAAAATAGGCTTTGATGGTGATCTTCAAAAGGGTTTTAATAATTACTTCCCTCGAACACAGAAAGTCTGAGCACTGGGGGTTTAGCCTGTGTTTCTGTCAACTGTACTGGAAGGTTACCACTGTGGTGTTGCATTGACTTTATTAGCAATAATTAAGATAGCACCAGATTTTTAAACTTACTGGCATTTGGGACTATTGCTACCACATGGCATACCTGGATAATTCCTGAAGCACAGAGGACAGACTAATGAACAAAATTCACTTAAATCCCACTGAAATTAATTAATTTGTATGATAGGACTGTCGATTTTGGGCCCACATGATGCACGTGCATGGCACAGAATGCAGTCAAAAGTTTTATGATTTTCCTTTGGTGCGATGCTCCCCTGCCACCTGCCAGGAAACTGATGAACACACAGGCCCCGGGAGACAAGGACAACTGTGGAGCCCAATTTCTTCACCAGCCCACTTTCACAGTTTGAATTTGTGCACTTCATTTTGCATTTTATTTGATATTACAGAAAGATATGATATGTAAGCCCCTGAGGAGTGTGTTCCCTAGTTTGTATAGAAAAGTTATTCTAAGTGAGGTTGGGAGGAGGTGTGGGATGCAAAGCAGGGTGGGGCAGGGGGAGAACAGTTTAATGCAGGTGCAAGTGACATTGAGAGAAAAGGATAATTTTATAGTAGGAAGTGCAGAGTTGCTAAACTTTCTGGGTGTTGAAGTCTTGCTGCAAAGTGCAAATTCCTGATGGATTCCCTATACCTATCCAAAATAAGATCTTCCGCTTTTCCTGCTCCCTCATTCCATATTTCTGCTTCTTCATCTAAATTCATGTCCTCCCACCTTCTGGCTGCTCCAGCTCTGGGTCGCTTGCCCTGCTTCTCACCCCTAATGTACAAACTCTCCTCATACCAGGTTGCAAATGCTCCAGAACTGCCTCCATCTCTAAGCACTTCTCTTAAAACCTGTGCATGTCCTTGTACACTCCTTCACTGCAGCATCCCTTATCTACAAGAGCTTGGAGACTTGGAAGATGAGCCAAGGGCTGCAGCTGTAGCTGTGTTTCCAATATATTTAGCTTCTCTGCAGTCATCACTAGTCTATGATCTCTTGTGTGCTAGCCAAGGTGCTGAGACTGGGTCTGTGGTCGGCCTTGCAGGCTCCAGGATGGAGGGAAGCTGCGCTGTTTGTGCTGTGACCTGGCTGCCAGAACAGCTCTGGTAGGAAGGCACTCAGTGCAGGCTGAGCTCTGGTACTGTGCTCCTCCCTTCTGCATGTTGTCCCACAGGAGTGTGTCTACAGTCACATGGTAGTCTGCCATGAGACTTTGAATATAGAGTCTTTTGGGGGAAAAAGTGAGGCAGAGAACAGCAGGGGAGAGTAGGAGCTGGTGTCTGTGAACCTCATTGGCTTGTCCAAATCCAGCTGATGACTGGATTTCCTTTCAGTGTCACTTGAGGGGTGGGCTCACTGCTGAAGTCATTGGGTCATCTGGATTGTCCCATGGCTCATGTCAAAACATTTATCACCCACTGTGTTTTCTGATATCTTGGTTTGGTTTTTCTTAAATAATGAAACCTAAACTGGATCAGTATATCTGACTTCTCATACGGTCAATTTACACTACCTTTGCAATTTTGACAGATACTATTTAAGCTATAGCTTATGTTGTTATTTTTTGATCCTTCTGTTTCAGGACCTAGGTAGAAAATATTTTCATGGCGTGGTTTGAAAATTTGATCTGTAAAACCATATTTTGAAGTTTGTGTCCTTAATACCACTCGTGAAATTTGCTCAGCAAGTGTGTTTTACTTTAGTTATTTTCTGGTATACTGGTACTGGTCATAGGAAAAGGATTTTTTTTCTTTCAAGCAAACATCTAACAGCCACACTAAAAATGTCAGAGTGCATTATTTTATTCCTTTCTCTACCTCCCTGATCACATCCTTTTCTTGCTATTGCTATTGCAGTGCCTCCTTCAATTAAATAGATAAGTAGACCTCTTCCACTGCTCATGCCAACATATATTGCTTGGTGTAGGGTTAATAACTCACACTTGCTTCTGCTTTTCTGTCTATCGCCAAGTCAATATGAGCTTGTTCAGACTCTGTTCAATCCCTGTAGCTTCAGAATTTGAGCTCTATGGCCTGCTTCAAATGTTCACCTGCCTCTTGGATGAGCAAAGTACTTCTGCCAGGATGACAAGATTTCATACACTGAGCCATCCAGATCATTTTACCATAATTTCACGATAATAAATCTTTGAGAGAAACATTCTCTTTTAGAAGTCCTGCTAATGTACAATGTGATCACTAAGGAAAATGGTTTAGAGCTATGAGTAATTTCATTAGAGTGGTATCATTTTTCCACAAGGGAAATTTAGAGAATTATTGATATAGAATAGCATGAAATGAAATCCAGTCCCTTTGTTTTTCCTTATCATTATCTTAAATTTCACTGTTCAGAAATATATTTTTCAGTATTTCTGTTCTTAAAGTTATGCTTGAAATAAATTTTTCCTTGCCATTTTGTGCCCTTAGGTTTTTCCTTTCAGGTATTTTTACTACAAATAATGTCATATTTTAGTTCAACTTATTTATAGAATATTGTTATGCTGACAGCTGCACAGAATTTTTTAAATCCCACAGCAGGTCAGTAAAATGACAAAGCTCAGTATCAAGTAATCTGGGGAGACATGTTACTTGTAACCTTCCAAACTGATGAAGTGAATCCATCGGTAGATTTGCTTTTGCACTTGTTTTTCCTAAACCAGTACTTTGGAGAAAAGTAGTGTAGTGACCTGCTACAGAGGCAGTTTTTCTTTTTGTATCATTTGATCAGGCAAGCTGATTTTGCTGAAAGGCTTAATAACTACTATCTAATGCACTAATTAGCTGAATTAGTGAAAGCTGGTGAAGTTCCATCTGCAAAGGATCGGCATAACAAATATATTACCCCAGGTATATCCAAGCAGATCCTGAACTGTGTAATACAAATTATCAAGATCACTTCATGGAAGTTGTTGGTTTTCAATACATGATTGATAATGGAACAGCAATTCAGGACTTAATATTATGGTATTTAAATTAACCATCATACTTTATGGAAAAGAACCATTTGTATATCCTCAACCTAAGTCACTTAACAATCTGTGACTTAGTCAATTGCTATCTGAATCATTTTGTATCCTGGAACTGTGACACTTTAGGAAAGTTGTGCAATTTTAGAAGAAAAATGCAAGAAAAAATCTTAAAGGAAGTGCTTCTCTGTGGAATGTACACTTTGTGCCCTATTACATAAACTTTTTCTTTAAGGAAGGAAAGTTTTTGCTTTGGGAATGCCCTGTTTCCTTTTTTCAGCAGATCTGTAAAATTACTTTCATGAGTTACATCTTCAGAGTTGTTTGCTGATATTCAGGGTACCATATTGTTAAGTGAACATGCTTTTATTCTGGCCAAATTAGTAATTATTTGCCAGATTTTTTTGTTCCTCTCTTTGTCAATTCCAGCTCTTTTTTGGAGTCTGTAGGAGTATGAAAAAGGTGTCCTTTTCCTTGGCAATCACTAGCATTGCACTGGCATTATTAAATTTCTGTCAGTTTTTGTAACTGGAGTTCTGGCATGCTGCTATGGCTGTTAAAAGAGGATTGATTAATATGCTTTTCATTTTCACATGCTTGTGAACAGACTTACCTCCTAGCATAGACTTTTGTTTGTCCTTTTTATAGCTGATGCTAAACCAGTTATATCTTGATTAATCCAATAGTTGTATCTAAATCAGAAAAATGAAAATAAAATTGGGTATTTTATTTAACTTGAGCTAAGACCTAAGAATTTAGTCAAAGCCAGTTGCTTAGGGTGTCTCCCCATTTGCACATTTGCTTTAGGCAGGTGCTTTGTCCTGTTGAAATTGTTAGGTCTTGGTATGCTTAAAACATTGCCTGTAGAACCCATATGACCTACTGACACCTAAATTTAAGCTTCCCTGCTGTGAACATGCAAGGCTGTGTTTAGAAAACTGATTCCACTTGCCTGTCCAAAAGAGCTGCATGAAGGCATGTCTAGATTCATGAGCAAGAAACTGATATTTGCTATGCTGCAAGGAAGCTTTTGTCTTATTGTTGCTGGTCAGGTGCACAGGAGTCTCAGAATGTTAATTGTCTTTTACCATAGCTGGAACTATAACAAAAATTACCACTTCTTGCATGTTTTCTTTGGTAATTTAATTTTCTATTGACTTGAATGACTTAGCTTCATTTACTATTATCAAAATATTTGGAAATCTTTCTCTGGCTTTTTCATGCATGTGGAAATTCATATCTTTTTGCCCAGTAGTTAAACTTTTTGTTTTGCAAAGTACATTTTAAACATCTCATTTTGTCTTCTTTACTTGTATTTGTTGTAAGAATCATATTCAAATAATTCACATCAGTACATTTCTGTGTGCCCTCAATATCTGACATACGTAAACGATGAACAGAAGCTCTGTATATAAACATTTTTATAGTCTGCCCACTTAAAAGCAAAGTTTAATATTGATTTTATTACTTTCTTTATGACGCAGTAGATAGCACCACATTTCTTAAAATTCTTGACCACAACATTTAAACCTCTTTTTCTTTTAATACTTACATGTACATATCTCTTTTAATCCTTAGGCATGGAGGCAGGATGTGTTTTTCTGTGATCTGAATACATAGATTTCTTTGGCATAATTGGTAATTACTTAGTCAATACCAATTGACTAAGGAAATCGGTACATAAATATATATACAACCACAAAAATTATGCACATTCACAGAGACATAATCCTCTATATCTACATATTTGCATATATATGTAAATACAGAACATTCAAAAATTGTTTGAAAATAGAAGAAAAAAAATTGAAAATCAGGAGAAAACACATTTAAAGTGACATTAGGAACAGAGAGATCTTAAGTGCTCAGAATATATATGTCATATGCCTTTTGCTAACTTAAAAATAATGGGAACAAACACTGCTAACTCCATGGTGTCAGAATGTATTGATAACCAGATGTGCAGTAAATATCTTTCACTCCTGAAGTACTTGCCAGTAGTTTACAAAGTAGTTTCAGCAGTGACTGGTCCTATGTGTACTAGCCACTAGAGGGGGGATGAGACACATCTTTTGTCATGAAACTTTGCAGATAGTTGGTGGCAGAAGTCTTGAGATTCTGCAAAGTCTTCTGCATTTTTATCCTCTGTAATGTATGGTCTTATGACAAGCCAGTCATCTGAAATCTTCTCACTTTGTGTACTCAGAGTGTAGTCCTCATTTCAGATTCACAAAATCACAGAACAGGTTAGATCCTTAGGAAAGGACCTTTGGTCATCTACAAAGATAGAGGCAATTTCCAATCTTAAGTAGATAGATAAGGCTTTTTTACAGACAGGTTTTAAGGGTCTCCAAGAATAGAGATTCTACAGCCTTTCTGGGAAAACCCGATCCAGAATTTGGCCACTAATGTCCATGGTTTTTACTTTTTCCTTGAAATGTAACTGGAATATCCTTTGTCACAGCTTGCATCTTTTGCCTTGCAACCAACCTTACATTGAGCACCACTGAGGAGACTCAATCTCTATCTCCTCTACACCTTCCCCTGATTAGTTGAATACACTTTTAATGTCTGTCCACCCACAGCCTTCTCTTCCTGATAGTTAGGAAACCAGTTTTCTCAGAGTCTGCTGGTATGCCATCTACTCCAGACCCATAGTGACTGTGGTAGCTCTCTGCTGGACTTGACCTGGTGTATTAATGTCTTCTGGGAAGCCCAGAGCCACCCTTTGTTCTCACAGAGTGGTTTTACATGTGCCAAACAGAAAGGAAGAACCATTTTCCTGAAACTGCAGGCTACAATTGTTCCTATGGCCCAGTAAGCCATTTTCATATTCCATTTCATGTTCATAAATTTTCATATTCCTCTCCAATTCAATATCTATTACTTGCTTCTACCTTATATTTAATCCTTATTCTTCGGCAAACCTTTAAGTCCACTCTGGCTTCCACTCCTGGCTTTTTTCATGTTTCTGTTTTCCATCTCTCATCACCTCCTCTCTGCCTGTGTCCATCTTTCCTTCCCAGCTATCTTCCTACACTCTTCTACTATACCAAGTGAAGAACGTTCATCATGGTATGTAAATGTTTTACATACATTGGTGATCTTAGATGTTGACATTTCAAACATAGGAAAAATAAGGTCTTTAAAAATTCTTACACCCTACCACATTTTTTCTTAAAAATAAAGTCTTCCGTTGACTGCCCTTGGTGGTAGTTGCAAGCACACTGCTATGTGAATTGGAGATGGAGTACAGCTGCAGAGATTGGATTTTACTATATTTTGCATGAAATTGCTTACCAGTTCTCCAGGCCTTGATTCTTTGTTCTCAGCGTGATACATAGTGTTCTGTCAGAGGAATGGTATTCACTCTTTCAAGTCATAGATAGAATAGATTTATATGGATTTATAGTATATTTATGTATGATTTATATGGAATAGAGCAAAAGGATTGCTGAAGTGAATGAAGTGTTTCTAAGGCATTGAGATGCCCTGCAGTGTTATCAAAGCATTTATTTTTGTTTTTTTCTCTACAGAACTCCACCCTTTTTCATAGCCACAGGTAAAGTGGCATTTTCCCTACTTTGCACACTGTATAATCAAGCAGAAAATGTATTTCCAGGAAGAATGAGATCTGCTTAGGGCATAGCTTTAAGCTAATAGAAGACTTCTCTGAATATGATGCATAAAGGCAAGCAAAGATGCTGTTATTTGAATATAATCTCTAAATATACTTGCAAAAATTGATAATACTACAATCTATCATTGCCACATTCCATTAGAGGATTTCAGTAATTCTGCCACAGTGTTAAGGATCTCAGATGAAGCTGAAATGTACCTCTCACCTGACAGACTGCATCATCAAGTTGTGAGCCGGGCTCTTTCAGTAGAAACACTAGGTAAATTTAGATCTATAGTCTCAAGAAGAGCGAGGGTGAGGAATACAGGCAACTGAAATTATCTATATAAGTTGTTTAAAAATCCTTTCTAAAAGTGAAAATAAAATCTGTGATGGCAATGATGCAACACAAAAGTAAATTGTATCAAACAGCACCTTGTCACTGTAATGGGAAGGAATCTGAGTGAACTGTTCGAACTTGCGGTATGAGAATTGTGGAAGTTCATGTAAGTTTACTCGAGATGTTAATATGGGAGAAAAGTGAGGAAAAGAGTACTAAATTTTACAAAAAAAAAAAAGAGTTGTCAGTCTAGACAGTCTACTTGATAGGCTAAGCCAGGAATTCCCTTCTTTCAATATCTGATAGGATTCAGAGTTAAGTAATTTTTCTTTCCTTCCTGTTTTTGAAATAAGAAGGAAATAAGGAATAAGACAACAGGATTGTTCATGTATTTGTGAGGTTCAAGAGTAGGTGTTGACCCTCAAATTCTAAAACCGAGACTTACTTTCAGTGGGTACAACAGCTATATCAGTGCTGCCGTCTGCAACCCCGAGCTCTGGACACTACTAAATAAAAAGTAGGTATAGGAATGGAGTTAGGAGGCATCTTTGTTCAGGTACATTAAATTTGACAATGTGAAGTATAAGGAAGAAATAAAATTCTGCAGGTAACTGAGTAAATGTACTTTTCAGTGAAAACAGCTGCGAGAACTAATTTAGGTGATAAGTATGTTGCAAAATTCTGTGTTGCTAGCACATATCATTTGTAACCACTGTTATTTCTATAGACATTCCTATGTCAGAAGACACCAAGCTGAGTGGGTGGTTGACACCCCCAGGGGATGGGATGCCATCCTGAGGGACATGGGCAGGATCATGAGCCTAGGTGGACCTCATGAGGTTCAGCAAGGCCAAGTCCCAAGTGCTGCACCTGGATTGGTGCAATCTCCAGTTTCCCCATCTGGATTGGGTGCAATTCCCAGTTTCAATACCACCTGGAGGATGATGAGATGGAGAACAGCCCTGTTGAGATGGACTTGGGGGTGCTGGGGACTGTAATGGGTGTGAGCTGGCAATGATTACTTGGAGCCCAGAAAGCCAGTTGTGTCCTGGGCTGCATCAGAAGTGTGACCAGCAGGTCAAAGGAGGCAATTCTGCCTCCACTCCTGAGGGACCCCACCTGGAGTACTATGTCCAGCTCTGGGATCACCAGCATAAGAAGGATGCGGACCTGCTGCAGCATGTCCAGAAGAGGGACCCAGAGAAGGGCAGAAGGCTGGAGCACGTCTCCTGTGAGGACAGGCTGAGAGAGTTGAGGCTGTTCAGCCTGCAGAAGAAAAGGCTTCAGGAAGACCTTATAGCAGCCTTTCCCTACCTAAAGGGGCACTACAAGAAAGATGAAGGCTACTCCTTTTTAGTAGCGCCTGTAGGAACAGGACAAGGGATAACAATTTTAATCTAGAAGAAGGTAGATTTAGAGTAAATATCAGGAAGTAGATTTTTACAGTATCAGTGGTGAAAAACTGGAACAAGTTGCCCATAAAAGTGATAGATGTTGCATCCCTGGAAATACTCAAGGTCAAGGTCAGGTTGGGTGGGGCTCTGGGCAACCTGATCTAGTTCAAGGTGTCCCTGCTCACTACAGAGGAGTTAGGCTAGTTCAACTTTAGAGAACCCTTCCAACCCCATGTTGCTGTTGTTATTATGAAGTAGGCATAAAGTTAACTCACATCACCCATCTGAGCTCTTCACCTGTGGCTGCGTTTACTTCTCAATATGTCAATTTGTGCTGTGCAACCCATAAACTCACCAAAAGTACAAGTCTGAACTGTTAAGATCTTTTTTTAATATAAATAGATTTCTGTTGAAAAACTGATAGTTTCTTTGCTCTTATAAGACAAAAAGACATAAATGTGATATTTTAATTTAAAAAATCTAAGTGTGTACACAGTAATGTCTCTTCTCATATGAGTTGCAAGGTTATAGCTCAGGAAAGCACTCACACATCCCTCTTCAAAAAGAAAGAAGGTGATTAAGGGCATTCTTTACAGGTAAAGAATCTCTTATCTTAAGGCTGTGTTGAATTTGCATCTTCTAAGAGTGATGGCTCAATACTGCTTTTTAAAATGCAGTTGTCATCCCTTTTTATAGTGAGCAAAATTTGAGCAGATAGATGAGAAGCAATTTGCATAGTCATATAAAATAAGACCTTCACAAAAATGGTCTATTAACCCAAATTGTGTCAATTCCATTATTCTAATTTAACAACCAAATACATTTCCTCTTTTAAAAGGCATTAAATTTGTGTAGTTTTGGTTTTTTAATAAATCTTTAAAAATTTATTTGTGATATAATCCTAAATTTCTGTGCTGGTTTGGCTGAGATAGAGTTAAATATCTTCCTAGAAAATAAGTTACTCTTTTTTCTCATTGGCAAGTGTTCTGAATATGTTTGGTTTTTTTGAATGTACTAGTAAGTATGCTCAGTAATATTTCAGAGATAGAGGAGGAGTAATATTGGCATTGCTAGGCCACATTTATCCAACACTTCATGAGTGAGATACAGTGATTAAGAGAGAAAGTAGGCTTCAGGTTTCTGATGTTATATTTAAAAACTTTCTCTGGAGAGAAACCTAGAGAGATCTTGAGCTAACAAGGTGTTCTATCTGGCAGTCCTTTATTCTAAAGATCTTTCATTTTAACTTTCATTTACTGTTTACATAGAACGTCTGAATTAAAAATACTGCACCCTTGTGCGTGTGTTGATCACAGTGAAACAATTTTTACACAGAAAAACCTTACCCTTTGTCACATACTGGTCTCAAATATTTTAGGTCAAAACCTCAATTGTTGTAAATCAAGACAGAGTTGTAGAAATGTCTCATGGATGCCTTAAATTTTGTCTGGTGAATGGTTTTTGTGTGTTAATCAAAGTAGAGTATCCAGCTATTTTGATCATATATTTTATGAGTTCCTCTAGGACTACAACAGTGATATGAGAACAGAAACTGCTTTTCAGAGTGGTATTTCTATTACAAAGCTGTCCAGATTTATGCTATTTACTGCTGTAAGTAATAAAGATATCAAAGACTTACAGTGAATATAGCATTAAGGTTCAATAAGGTAGTCATAATGATTTTGGAGAATCTTGTTTCTGGCAAGCTGAGATTGTATCTCCTGTCTGCCATGACAAGTCTTTTGTTCAGTAATGGTCTATTGCCCAAGGAAAAGATGAGCAAAAGCCATTCATTTTGACGATCAGGTACTGAAACATTGCACACTGAAGGTAGCTGAATGTCTTGAAGGTGAGAACCTATAATTCTTAGTAGAAATGCTCTGTCCTTTTCCAGTATGGGAAGGCATTCCAACTGGGTCCCAGCATCCTGCTGGATAAGAACAAGAATACATCTTTCCTCCTGCCCTGTTTTGCCACATCCTGCTTTCCATGGGAAGGAACTCTCTCAGGGGGTGGCTGGGCCAGATGGAAGCCACCGCTCTGGTGATACTAAATATAACCAGAACCCCAAAATGAAGTAAATTTTGGGTTTGGTCATGCTAGAACTTTGTTTCTTAACCTCCCCTCTAAGTCACTCCCCAAAAAACATGTGGCCAAGACTGATGCCTTGGTTGGCACCAATTCTCTTTTGTTCCCATACTCAACCCTCATATGCAATTCAGGGCTGTTAATTCAGCTTGTTATTCCATCTTGAGAGTTTCCTGAAATAGCCTTGGAAAATAAATTAAAATCTGGAATGGCTTTTTGCAATGTGGAAAGTAATGGATATTAAAAGCTGACTGACAGCGTGCTTTCCTGCCTGTTGTCAAAAGGAAATAGAAATTAAATTTAGCAGAGTTCATGAC
The DNA here is from genome assembly GCF_027579445.1 of Ammospiza nelsoni. NCBI lineage: Eukaryota > Metazoa > Chordata > Aves > Passeriformes > Passerellidae > Ammospiza > Ammospiza nelsoni. Next base: position 104,486,369 of record NC_080633.1, read on the forward strand.
TATTGCTCCACTAAGGAGCTCTCAATCAGTAGTAAAGTAGATAGGAACTGTCATCCCCATTTGCAACAGAAGCTGCAATTTGATGATACAAATTTGCCTTCAGCCTGCCCTCCTTGAACCAGTCTAGTCCCCATCAGATTCGGGTGCCATTGCACACATAATAACACAGTTGGACTCAAAGACTTTCAGAGTTGCACTCAGACTTCCATGTTTTTGTAGTATCTTCCCTGCTTCAGATTAAACTGAGTTTCATTACATATTTAAGATTTGGCTCAGCAGCACTAAAATGGTGGTATTTCTAATGGTGAAGGAGGTTTTCTGAATCATTTAAAATTCTGATATGGTAAAGCATGCAGTTTTCCCAGTTACTGCACCTTCTATAAAAAGTCACAGATATATCCTTAAGGATGGCATTCAGATTTTCTTTCCACATCATGAGCATTTAGCTCATCATCATTTCTCCTGATAGCTGATGTTCCTAAATGAGAAAAGCTTTATTTTACTTATTTAATGTTCAGAAGTAATTCCATAAGTGAGAAATGTATTTACTGAGGGAGCATATCTACTTGAAATAATGCATTGAAGAACTTGTGAACACATTTATGATAATTAGGAGAAGGTAAAACAGGCAATTTGTCTCCCAGATACTGCCAAGTGAAATGGAATTAGATCCTCGAGGCTACTTCTCCATGGTGATTGTAAATATAAAGTTGGCTATGATTTTAAAAAGAAATTAAAGCTTTTGGGTTGTTTCACTCACACATGTTTTATGAAGAGATTCTAGGCTAGATTATCAACATTTTAACAGACATGCTTGCTTTATTTTAGAAATTTTGGTTCTTCATTTCTATAGTATGACATCCTAATGCAAAACTTAAGCATTTGGAATTAAATTATGTTTATTTTGGCATCCTAATTTCTTTCTCTAGAAGCATTTTCAAGTACTTACACTCTGTGCTAACATTCAGCAGCAGCTTGCTTTGTTTGTTCTGCAGCAACGTGAAATTAAAAAGTGGCTTTGCAAGCAGCTACCCAGTAGATTAAAGGCAAATGATCCCATTTTCTGATGGAGTTTGGGTCATGTTGAAAAAGTGATCTCTTAGTACCTGTTGTAAAAGAATTTAATTTTATTTAAAAGGCAGCAAACAGAAGTAGTGCCTTTTCTTCTTTCTCCAGGTGGGCTCAGTTCCTGCTTCTGAACATTGCTAAAAAGAATGACCTGAAATCCAGACTAACTGATTCAGTAAAGCAGAAAAGTTTCATTACTGGCCTGAGCTTCTGTGGCAGCTCTGTGCTGGCGTTTGATCATTGGACTATAGTGATTCAATCATTCCACACAGCTAATTTAGTGTTTTTCTTTATTCACATCACAGGAGATTAAGTGAAAGTTGACCAGGGCTTGCCTGCATAGCCAGACTGAGCTGATCTGTATTCCTGCATGCAGAGAATGAGGTCCTGGCGTGTGATCAACCTTGTTAGCAACCACTGGGAAAATCTCAATGTAACCTGACAGTCAGGAATTTTGGGAATGGAAAGAGGGGAGATCATAAGAAACAATGCTTTTTGTTAAAGAAAGGAAGATAGTCCAATAAAAAACTCCTATTTCAAGAAGCTTTGTATTGAACAGAAGCACTTATCATCATAGTTTATTTTTACAGAACAAGATGTATGGCAGGGACACAATTCTTTTCAGTGAAGCAGCTGAGTCGCTCAGTTTTAAAGATGAATTTGGTAAGGAGAAGAAACAAATTAAGAAGGAAGCTAGGTAAAAGCAAGCAATTAAATTTAAAGTACCTAATAATACAGATTTCATTATTGTAGTGCAACAACAAAATTACTTTCCTAAACCATTTCATGTTTCTACTATTACTAGTAAAGGTGGAAAAAACACTCCTGTATTGCTTTCTCACACTTCTCTAAATTCTCTCGAGCTGCTGGAAGTGTCTGTTGTGCAACTGTAGGCAGCAGTCTTGCAGAGAGTTCTAGGGCAGGTTTTGTGGTGACAGGTCAGGTGAACTCCTGTGCCATGCACTAGTGTGTCACTACTGTGATACTCAGTGGTTGTTAACTGAGGATGGAGTGACACTGTGCAAATGTGATCATAAATATTTCAAGACCCACTAAAAAGTCCAGCAGAAAACAGAGCTATTCTAAAAGTGAGAACTTTGATCTTCAGCAAGTCTTTGCATCTTCCCTCCTCTGCACTCGTATTTACAGCCAATGCTCTGTTTGGTTCTTTTTTGTCCTTAACATCATTTTTGCCTTTTCTTCTTTTATTTCCAGTTTCATTTCCATGTTTAATGTGGGGTTTTTTTGTCCTTAACATGTTTTTTTCCTACGCTCATAGCTGAAACTTAATCACAGAGCGTGTAGATTCTTTCCTGTGATCACTCCCAAATATTTTATAAAACAATCATAATGAATCGTCCCTCATTTTCTCTTAACTGACTGCAAGAAGTAAAAGAAGAGCTAGGTAAGCAAAAATAATATCAATACTGACCTATGGTTCTCTGATGAACATTTGTGACCTGATTGTTGTTGGTGGCCTTTGTCTCAATTCTTAAGTATTTTTTGTTTAAAATCTAGCTGCATCACCATGAGTTTATAGTGGTATGTTCTTCAAACTAGGAACTATTTTTATGTATCTTGGCTCATTTGAAGGTAATTTTTTTTAATGATAGTTGCAGTCATATTTTATGTCTGGAAATTTCTTACATTTGAATCACTACTGTTGTAGATTTTACTGTCTAGAGCAACAAAAAGAGAACAAACTTCACTTCATAAGGTGTTTTTCATTAAAACTGTGTCATTGATCTCAGGAAAAAAGGTTATTGTTCCTAATAAAGGAGCTTGCAAGTAGTCTGGGAAGTATTTCATTAAGCACAAACCCAAAAGCTATTAATATTCTTTTGTCTTCCTTGACAGGCAAATTTTATCTCACAGAAAGTGCAGTGCTCTTCTTGAGCCCCTTTTATGACTTCACTGCAATATTTGTCACTTTTGAGAATTATGGTAATTTTTGCCATTCGTTCAGATGTTTTACCTAGGCTCTAGCCTGTAACAGACTGAAGGGTAATGAGAGAAACAAACTCTGTCCTGAGCATACTGAATTACATCATCTTGTATAGAAGGGGGAAAATAAATATAAAACTATATATTTTCTGTGGTCATTTAGATGTTTCACCTGTGATTCAAGCCTACCAGCTTTGGTAATTTATTGATGAAATAATTTAACAGAACATTTTAATATACATGTACTGTAACTGCTTTGGATGGTAAATGGATTTTTCTAGACTACCTTTATCAAAATGTATAAACATGGACAGATGTGGTGTACACCAAAACCTTTAAAGCCAGAAGCCCTCTAAGAAGAGAATGATTGAAAATATACTTTTTATTTCAGACTGCTAATAACCATTCATAGGTGAATAAAATTTTCTGAAATGAAGCCACAAGATTGATATTGGATTACTTGTTTTTTTCAAATGGTGAAGATGATTTCATATTATTTATGGAGCAGCTGGCTCCTGAATTATTGGATGTAAACATTAACAAAGTACCCTATTCGTCCTGAAAAACCCTCATACTGTCATAATAGCAATCTGGATAATAAGACTGCCATCCAAAACTTCAAATGAATGGATAGAAAGGAATTATTTTGAAGTTGCTGAGCTGCACAGTACAAGAGAATCCTACTGAGGCAAACAAATGGTGATCATCTACAGGAAATTCACATGGAATTCTCTTTTCCAACCACAAGTTCAAGCAGCCAACAAAATGCAGTGACAAAGACTTAGAATAAGCAGATTGAACCTGTGTTCTTTCTTCCTTCCTTCACTGTTCCAAATGAAAGCATTTTTTGGGTTTTTTTTAAATTTCATTTCTTCTTTGAGAGGTCTATGCCAAGTAAATACTGTGAGGAAAAGATGGACATGCACCAGTGTCAAGCAGGCTTTCCCAGTCCAGCTTGGACAGCAGGACTCACCTACAGCGTCATGGCTAGTTCCTCACAAACCCGATGGTTGTGGTGACGTGTCCATGTGCTGTGAAGGTGTTACTGAACAAGATTCCCATCCGTCTTTCAGAACAGTAGCACTGAAGGTGAGGGAGTTCCCTAAACTCGGAGGAACTTCAAACCATCCCGCATTTGAGGACCCGGATACTAGAATGCGTGACAGGTCCCAAGGTTGTGCTCTTGATCTGCCTTTCTCTATGGACTGACTCAAAGAGAGCTTGTAAAGACTACCTCCTTAACTTATGCACCAAAATTCAGTGGCCCTGTTTTTTCTTTTGTGAGGAATGTTTTCATAGTAATTTTTGAAATCGAAGTAGAAATTCATCAGAGTAGGTGAATGGATAATTTTTATCCAAATGGTCATAAACCCGTCCAAAGAACACATGCTGCATAATGTAGCATGACTTCTTTTTGCAAACTGTGTCTTGGCTGTTTCCCAATACTTTGTATTTTACCTTTACATCCAACACTTCTGTTTTTACAGGACTGTAATTCTCATGGGACCTGAACAGTTGATGTCACATGCACCAAATACCAGGCACAGTATCAAGGCCATGCCCCTTGTACTTCCTTATTCCTCCCCGTCTCAGAGTATTTCACAGTGAAAGCAGTCATTTTTTATATTTGTAATGCTTCTAGAGAAGTCATCTGCCTTCCTGAAAATGTTCAAAAATTTGCATTTCACAAACTTTAGCATAACAGTCAATGTCCCTTCACAAGCTATGTGTTGTCACTCGCTTTCCAGTACAACACATCACACCCATTTCACTGTTAAAACTTGTCAACAATGGCTTCTACCCTGTAATTATGCAAAAAATGAAGCAATTCACAAAACAGGCTGCTGCTAGGAGTGAGGAGACTATGTTATATTCCTTTGTGTGCTCCTTCTCCAGTGTTGGCTGAGTTCTTAGGAATCATGTTTAATCAGTTGTCATGTGGTTGTTTGGCACGTGCAAGGCTGTATTGCCTGACAGGCAATACAGAAGCAGCCCAACAGCTCATTAAAGTGGGCACCCAGTTTGCATAACCAGTGGTTTTGATGGAAGAGGGAATCAATAGCAACTATCTATATTGGACTTTGCTGCAGAAGAATAAACATTGAGGACTACTGTGCCTGTATTACTGCATAGAGGGAAGATGTACCAACAGATCACTGGTGACATTTTCAACCTACCAGTTAGGTGGAGAACTGGGGCACTGTGACCCTTTGATGTTGTTTTTGCTGTCAGACAAATTATGAGAACACTTTGGTCAGGTAATTTTTGTAGTTAGTAAAATCTTACCTACTACACTAGATCAAAGGGAAATATGTCTGTGCCATTACCAAAAATTTATGTTTTCTTAGTTAATGATTATACATTATTATATATTGTATTATTTTCTCTCAGCCAAACATATGCTGGCACTATCATAGCCGTTCAACTTACTGTGGTTTTGCTGAAGGGCTAATCTTTAGTCAGAACTTTTTTTTCCCCGTGGAAATATTTACTACCTAATGCTTGGAAATATTTATCTCTAATGAAAAGGAAATATAGTGAGGCAATTAGCTGACAGTGAATTTATTTGCTGCCTGTTTAAAAAATTATACCTTATCAGTCAATAGGCTTGAGACACACTTTTGAGAGATAAGTGCCTGTGTTTAAATTATAGGAGGCCTCCTCAGGGTGACTTAGGGTATGTGAACACCAACAAGCCTACCCCTCATTACTGCAATATTATTGTTTGCCATTTTCTTCCTTTATCAAGCCTGAACATACTCTCAGAGGTGAAAATGTACTGAGCACAATGATCGGTTTGCAGTAATGTTTTTTTCCCCTCTCCATCTGTACTATCTTATATTTGTTGCTATAAGCAACAGTCCTTTGAATTGCTGTATTTATAAAGCTTTAAAATAGGACAGATCAGAGCACACAGTCTTTGTGACAGGCAATTTTTCTCTGTTTTCTGCACAAAAAAAAAAAAAAGGGCCTGTGGAAAGATGCTCCCTCACCTGGATTTACAGTAATCTTTGTTTCTCCAGAAGCCCAGAGTTTGTTTGCCTCTTCAAGGACAATCTTTTTAAAACTGGCAAAGGGAAGAGGCTGTGTGTCAAAACTGATTAAATGTGTCAGATGTGATAATCTATTGCAGAGGTCTTTAGCCCTGTATTCTCAGCATCCATGTTGAAATGTGGGAAACTTGGCTTTCTTTCTCAGGCAAAGCAAGTTGCAGTCTTGTTAGAATACTTATAACTTCACATTCACATGGTAGAAAGGTAAGACCTCTTTCCATTTGCATTTTAGAAAATAATTGATATTTCTATGATATACTGAAGTTGACGAGTGTGAATAAGCATTCAGTCTCATTGTTTAATTTAAAAAGGAGTTGAAGAACAGCTGTATTTTCACTGGTGATTATGTGGTTGCTTTTTAATTTTATTCAACTATTATACAGGAAAAACTGAATTTCTGACAGCTTTTGAGGGGATTCTTATGAAATTCCTGTGTTTTTCATACTCTTTCAGATGTGGACCACGAGCTGCAAAAACAGCAGTAGTTTTTATAAGATGTTAAACCAACTGTGTTTATCTAGAGGACAATTTACTACAAATTAGCATCCATCTCCTGACTGGAGATATAATTCAGGAGGAAATAAACATCTCGATGTAGTCAGAAAGAAACCAACTTTACTGATGGTATAATGTGCAGGGAATATGATTATCATGAAATATCTCCAGAAGCACTATTTATGAAATCATTATATATTTATATCTTTACCCTTTCATTACATTTTTCAGATATATTATTTGAACATGAGCAGTACATGCAAATATGAATTTGAAATGTTAGGATTCATAATTACATCTTTAATAGAATTATATGAAAATAACTTTTGAAACATTAATATATATGTCATTTTCTTTAACAGCTTGATTGCATGAAAGAGCTTTTCTTTACCTTGTCACAGAAAGCTGATTTGATTTGAATTGAGCCCATAGATGTCAATCCAAAGTGCAAGAGAATCAAACTGTTAAAAATTTTTAAGAGACTGTGAATTATCCCCTTCATAAATGATAAATTGCTCATTTTTATTGTGCTACACTTTAAGGTTGTTCAGTCTTTGTAAAATGTTTTGCCTATTCAATACAATGAAAAGAAATAGGGTAGTATTTCAAAATAGCTTTTAAAATTACTTTAAGGGACAATGAATTCCGCTATTTTTATTTCAGAGATTCTGTGTCTAAAAGAAGACCTTAGATGAGAGTTCATGCCATCTGTAATTGCTTCTTGTTTTATTTTGCAAGCAGCTAATCCTTTTTCCAATATAGCAGCTTTTCTTTGTCATTCAGAGGAGCGCACAGTTTGGACAATGCTTAGTGAAATCAAATCAGCTCCACAGTTATGAAGCTTGGCTGCTCCCCAGTCTTCTTCTCTCAAAAAAGGGGCATCTTCAAAAGTAAAAGAACAAGAAAAAAGCCAACAAAGAAACAAGAAAATAGTTCAAGCTAAAATGCATTCAGTGGGGTAGGATTAGGGAGTGGCTATGGGTGCAGTTGAGTTGTGAAATCCAACAGGAAGGGGCTTGGGGGCAGATGAGAGGAAGTTGCAGGTGGAAAAGCTCATTTCTACGTTGCTACTGCTGCAACAGTATGTTTGAGTAATCTGTTAAAAATAGTGAGGATAGAAAGACTTTAAAGTAAATTTTATCATAACATTCCCCTAATGAGTGTCTTTGCTGTGGAAGGAGGGGGAAGAGGGGGAGAGGTCTGCTTTTCAGTGGTCTGAGCTTGCATGTTGCACAGGAGGTGTGTGCAACCGAGCGAGCAGTTCCTGCCCCAGGCAGCTCCCTCCCCTGCAAAGTCTTCTTGGAAATACAGGTTTTGGCACGTGAACAATGCTTAGGAAGTTTTCTTCCTTCCCCAGAGCATATGGGTCAGTGGTTTGGTTTCTGAGGAAGTTAAGATTTGATCATCTCCTTATGTTGTTGGTGAGTAGAGTATACAGATATACAGGGATGGATTTTTGCAGGAATACCTGGGACATATGTGGTACTTCCCAAAAAATGCACAACTTGGGAAAAAATTCCCTCATTCCTTCTGCTGCTGCTCACATCTGAATTATGCTTTTGCCCATGAGCTTAAACGAAACATTTTCTGTCATCCTGCTGGGTTCTTCTAAGCATGGTATCAATGTGAGTTTTTAAGAGCTTAGCATTTTCCACTGCAACTGATCCAGCTAGTCCAACATCAATACAATCATTTCTCCAACTGCAAACTTATAGTCCCCTGCTCAAGTACTAACATTAATAAATTTTATCAACATGGAGCTCAGAGCTTAGATGTTCTTGCTGCACCTTGTGATACCGTGACAAACTATTTGAAACTAGCTCAAAAATACTGTGTAGTGCTGCAGTCTGGAGCAATCTAGACAAACCCAGTAGCATGTTTCTCACAAGTTTTAGAAGTTTTGCAGTTAAGCAGTTCTGAAAAATAGTCGATTACGCTAAACTGAGGTTATTTTCCATTGATAAATGATAGTATAAGCAAGGCTCTTACCTCCTGAGCTTAATTGTGTTTTCTTTCATTGTTTGATTGAATTCCTCTATAATGTTCCATACTTCTTTTTCTTCCACTCTCTTTCTCAAAGCCATTTTTTGAGGGACTATTTTTAAGACAGTTATCATCCTATGGCCAGTTCATCCCCCATTATTGCTACTCTTGCAGTGTCTAAAAGGAGGCAGTAATAACACAAAGCTTCCTGTCTCAGGGACATTATGCATCGTTCTCTGCACAAATATAGCCATATTAGACTGTGTATAAACTGGTAAAATAAGCCATGGGAGAGATATTCTATGAAATGGATTCAGATTGAAGTGGTTTTGTGTGTTTGACAAGGAAATATTCATATATGAGAGCAAATGTCATGCATGGGCAGCTGCAGAATTCAAAGCAACCTTGCTTTGGGCAACACTGTTCCACATATGCATGCACTTTGACTCTTTCTGGCTAAGTATGCTTCTAGAAATTGTAAAACCTTTTCATCCAGCCTCTGTTGGATAACAATTTGAGAGAGTTACTCTGTCAATAAGTAAGTGTTTTTAAAAGGCAAAATACAGTTACTTTTCAATTGAAAAGATAGAGTGAGATGGAACTTGGGAATCTGGCATTTGAACTATTGATTGTAGTATTCCTCAACAAGAGAGGCAGTCAGAATGAAGCACTTAAAATAGCTGATATTGCACTGTAGACTAGGACAGGGTAAAAAGGCTTTTGTGATTTTTCCCTGGTAACGTTTCCCATTTCTCACAGCATAAGTACAGCAAGGGATGAGCTGGTAGATAGGTGTTAATGTTGGCTCAATTTGTCATTCACCTGAATGACATTTTTGTAAACCTATGTAGACCATCCGAGTATGTAACAATGTTTAGAAGATTAGGATTGCATGTGTTTTCCTTCTGAAAGAATAAGAATTTCCATATGTTCCCAGAGCAGAAATCTATAATGAGGCATATCATCTGGTTAATTGAAAATACTAAGAAATGGGGCAGAAGGGGTTGTGAAATACCATATTTTTCAGGCATTCAAATACAGCATCTTTCTGATAGTCATCTCAGTTGAAATCCAGTGGAACATAAACATTTAATCGCCTTTTAGTACGTCTGAACATCTTGTCCTTCTATCCTTGCACGTGCCTTTCTAGATTTTTGAAAGTTTGGCATCTAGGCTTTGTGCCTCAGATGACTGAGTTGGTAAATTGTTTTCACCCCTCTCCTGAAGACCATGATCCATTTTGCAAGTAAATTAACATTATGAAGTTCCATACCATTTTCTCTGTTCATGCATGGAGCTTTAGAAATCAAAGGAGGATACTCTTCCTGAAAACTGCCTAACTGCTGTTTTGTGCATACAGAAAAAAAATCCTGCAACCTTGAAATATTGATTTATTGTAAAGATACAATTTTTCTTGACTTTTTTGGGTGAAATTTATTTTCATCAGAAATATCTGACACATTTTCCTACCAATCTAATTCAGTCCCAACTGAATTCCATTTTTTATCCATCCCTTCATCATGCAGTCAAAGTGAGCTCTATTGAGGGAGCTCAGCTGCCTCTGGTATTAAAGCATTTCCTGCTTTGGTAGCATTCCCCCTGCTTTAGCTGGCTTTTTTTTTCCCTCATGCACTTATGCTGTGAATCAGGGCTTTGTTCCATTAATGCATTGCCATCAAAAAAGACTCCTGATACTATTATGGTGCTGCTGTTTAATACAGGGGTCACTACAGTATGCGGGAAGTCCAACCAATAATCTAAGACTTACTGTTCCAGGCATTGTACATATAAATATATATATATATATACACACACATTTAAAAAAAACCCAAACCACAAAACATTCCCACTATGGAGAATTGTTACAAGAGATGCAGTCATTTAACAAATCCTTAAAAAACTGTGATCCAGTCCCCCACCACCAAATCCCATCATGTACCTCCCTCACATGACAAAAATAAATGTGTATCTTATGAATACATAGACACACCAGCTGGTTCTGTACAGCCCTCTGGATAGTTAAAGGGAGGTGAAATGAATCAGTAATTGTGTTGTAATTAGTGCAGTTAGGATTTCTGACCTCCTCTTGTGTGTCTGGTACTCAAAGAAAGTGAGTCATTTTCAAACTAAACTGTGCAATTTATTTGGAGATTGTGGAAACAGCAAACAATTTGGGAAAGGCAAAAGAAGGAGAATTATTAATCCTCCTTCACTGCAGAACCCTCTGCTGGTGACAGGATGAAAACTTCACTTGCATTTGAAGAGCTTGCTAACCTGAGGCTACAGACATTGAGAAAACCAGGACTGTCCTATTGCAGTGGACTGTCACATCACTACCCCCATCTATGCAGCCTTGCACAGGCAAAATTGCAGTCTAGTTATACCCAAACTTTATGTTTAGAGGCATTGTGAATTTCTGTATATGCATGCAACTAACATAAAATACTAAAAGGACAGTTAAAATGGAGTGAAAAGGACTCCTTCATAACATTCAAATAGCTGTGATCTGGAGAAGTACAGGTTGTGTGGAAGCTCTGTAAAATATAAAACCATGAGGGCCCTGCATATGAAATCGAATTTCAGAGAAACAGTTTTAAATTGGGTGGTTGGAAAAAAGACAAACTGCTAATTTTTTGGTTCTTCAGGAAGTTTTTAAAAAACGTATATTGATATTTGAGTTGGGATATTTATAATTTCTTTCATATCTTATGATTACTTTGAAAACTGTTTTAACTTTCTCAATATGCTTGTATGGCATAATTAAATAGACACAAATTCTTCTGATACTTTTTTTTTTTTTTTTTTTTACATCATAGAGAAACACAACCCAGAAGTGCATAGGACATCTTTGTCTAGATTGTTGCAAGGAGGCTACACTTGCTTGTTGTGCTTCTGAGCCACTTATGGCATTGAGAACAGCTCTACAAACACCAACCATCCTCATTGATATTGTATATCAATCCCTCTGGTTTTGAGTAATAATAGCTTCCACTACAGTATTGCCAATGAAATTGTCTGTTATGGCACTTCAGTTCATCTCCCTGTATGGAATGACGCATCAGTGAATTGGTTTCAGAACACATATGAGACCAGTTCAAATTTTTACATACAAAATCCTTCATTCACCAGGATTTCAGTATTATAATGTTTAGGATCTCGAGGTACTGTGTGGTTTTCAACAGTTTTCTGCCAATCACAAGTTGAAACATTTTACCTTTAAAATGGAAGAAAGTATTGGGGGGAAATGTGGCTATAGAAAAAGAAATTTTAATTTTGATAGTGGGCAAATAAGAGTCAGGAAAGGTAGCTGCTTGCTTAGATGAGGTGGATTGGCTATAGGCCAGTAACTACAGCCTCATGTGTTGCCTTAAGCTGGACCTTTGAGAATTGAAGTAGATAAGCTCTCCTACCATGGCAGCAGTTCTATGGCTTGGATCTTCTTTGACCTTCCTGGTTTTCATGTCTGTCGCAATGCAGTGCTAGGGTATGCTGGATATTGCTACAAAACATTCTTTCTGATAATTATTCTTGAGGAATAAAAATCTTCCCAGATAAAAACAGTGTTATTGAAGGACGACTGGAGATAATGGGATGTAAGGAAACTTTGGTTATTGTTGCAATCAGCTCTGGTAAATCACACAGATTTCTGTATAATTTTTTATTTATTTCTTTTTGGCCTGGCCAACCTTAACACACCATGCTTATTGATTCTGGGATCCAATAAAGGTATTGCACAATAGTAGTTCTGAGCAATGTATAGAAAGTCTCTTGTTTCAGTTCGGTAAGCAGGATATGATATTGGTATCTATGTTTCTTCTCCTGATGTGGTTGTTTTGAAAGTTTTGGCAGAGGTTGTAATCAACAGAGCAGTAGATACATGTTAGGTTCAGGCCTGGTTTAGAGGTTTGGCTGAATTGTTCATCTGGTACCATAAAACTTCAACTGAAAATCTGCATTTACAGAAAGCCACAAAACATTCAGCCAGGTAACAGGGCTGATTTTTACCAGCCTAGAAATGAAAACAAAATCAGGTGAAAGCAAATCATGGTGAAGATATTTGATGAAGTTCTATTTTACCAAGTTTTTTTTGTAATTGTAATAGCAATTTCTTTATAAAAGCAATTTGCAATGAATACGAATTATGCACAGTGATGTCATGATATGATGTTTTGTACAAAGAGTGCATTAAAAATCTTAAACTGTGACTCATTCTGGTTGCAAATGCAAAATCAGTCTCACAATTTTATTTCTTCAGGCCACTCGGAAAAAAATGCTAGGAAGCTATTTAAAAACCCATCAAGTCATACTTTATTGGAGAAAAAGCCAGTAGTCATTGTAGTTGCATGTCAAGTAAAGGCTTTTTTTCTGAAAGTTTTTTTGTTTTCCTGTTAAAATTATTTTTAAATAACATCTATTGTGCCTGCTTCTTAGGAAAACTTTCCCATTTTTAGAGCTGACACGACTGAAGTAGTTTGATTGCTTGAGGCCAGAAGTCTAATTGAAAAATGATTAATAAAATTAATCCAGCATTCAGAGTAGTGATTTGAATTTTCATGACAAGCTTTCATTTCTCCAAGTCTTTACACTTGACTCATCACTTTGTATTTAACTTTTTGATAAGTGGAACTTCAGTGGAGAAGTCTATGTCAGTTTAAGTGAACGCTCTTCCCATGTGAAGATTTCTTTGCAAATTACAGGCTGGGGTTTATGCATGGACAGTCTGACCACCCTAGCAATGCCTATAATGTGCCATGTGGAGAAGTTTTGAGTGCCAGCATATTTAAGTGAAAGCTACCATTTAGTGATGGATTCAGCACGGCAGTTCTCGGGTTGCTGTTGATAATTGCTGTCCTGAGATGTGCAGGATATCTCTGCTTCGGCCCGCGCAACTGAAAAACGAGTCTGGACTCTTCACTTTTTGGTCTTGAGGTTGTTTATTAGTTCTTAGCTATAAAATTCTCTTTCTGCCCAGCGGAGGTTTGTCCTACAGAGCAGCCACAGGCACTCTGACCGCCCCCGAGGTGGTGTTGTCCTTTTATACTACAAACTACGTATAACATATTTACACTTAATTCCCAATACCTATCACCTATATTAGACAGTGCACTTCTACTCTAAACCAATCCCAAAGTCATCACTGCAGAAAATGGAGAAGAAGAAGAAGAAGAAGAAGAAGAAAGGCTAGACACGCCCAAGTTGCTCCATCTTGTCCCCATGACGCCCACACCAAAAATCCCAAAATCTACATTTTCACCCTGTGATAATTTTATTATTACACTGTTCCAACCTGTATGACTTTCAGGTCCTCATACAAAGCTGGCAACTTGCTTCAGGGGTCATAATCAAATCCCAGGAGTTCTGGGCAGCGTGCCAGGGCCTCCAAGCCCCCCGGCGGGGTCCTCAGCAGCTCTGGACACCCGGAGGGATGTACTGAGTTCCGACAGGCAGTCAGATGCTCAACACCTTGACAGACATGGTGTGTGAAGGAAGTCCAGAACACAAAATGGATTAACCAAAAGCATGCAAATCTACACATTTGATGTTTGTATAACCAGTGGTTGCTACAACTGAGAGTAATTTAAGTGCTGGAGAACTTAGATACTGTATTTTTCTGGTATTTTGAGTTCAGTAACCTAGAATGAAAACATCTCTGAACTGATGTCTTCAGTAATGTAGCAGACAGAAGCCAATATTACCAAGCAACAGTTCAGGCCGCAAAGGAACAAAGTGAACACATTCAGACATTAAGCCAACATTATACAGAGACAGTGCCAAAGACATTAATTGCTTATTTTCCCAGTGCATTTATTAATCATTTCCTCAAGAGCTTATGTTAAAAAAAAACTCTGAATGATCCATCACTGAATATGTTATTTTATAAATATTACTGCATTTTAAATATAAGAACTTTAGAGACACAGAGTTAACAAAAAGTGAACTTGAAAAGTGAATAGTAACAAAGTTCTGAATAGAAGAATTTTTCTAGTGGGTTAGGGAGTATGTTAGTATGGGTTGGGAAAATTAAAATAGAAAATACTCAGTAGTTTTTGTGAAAATTTGGTGAAAGGAATTTTTTAATATTGAGAATTGATTTTTAGTCACAGTAGTTTTTTAACTAAAAAATGGAAAAAGGCAAGGGCCCTCTGAAGAAACAACCTGATGATATTATGAGGATGGTTTTCCATTTTAAGATTGTTGTTTTCCATTATGCAGAGTTTACCAAGTGATCTGTCGAAAATACTGTGGATATACTTAGGATAATGTCAGTTTTGTTACAAAATCTTCATTAGAAATGTGAGTCATGCACCATGTAGCACCCAGCATGTCATTACAAGCTTAAACAATAAAAGTTTTTGTAGCATGTCATGAAGATTTAGCTACTGGGGGTATTTTCAAATTCTGTGTGACTTCTATGAGATTAACTAGCCCAGAGACAGTAAAAAATCACCTATTCTTGTGAAAATTCATGAACTAATTTTTTCTACATTCTATGACCATTAAGTTTCAACTCTGAATTACATCTCATTTTAATATTCTCCATTGAAGGATAGTGCTCTCAATGCCTTCCACAATCATAAAACTCTGATTCCTTGACCATAGTTATGGTAAACAAGATAAAGTACAGAATGCCTAAAAAGGTTACACCTTGCTTGCCTTAAATTCAGAATTAAATCTTAAAGATAACTTCATAAATAATAAACAATTAAAACAGTGGTAATTCCCCAAACTAAGAAAAGGGAGACTCGGAAAAATGGAGTATAAAAAGGGCTGATAATGTGCCAGAGCAAATTAATTGAAAATTACATATGAACTCTGATGGACTTTTTGAGCATTATTAGATGGATTGAACAGTGGTACAGCAAGATGATTTCGACTTCTCTATCTCTTAGTATATGCATCCATCAGATTTTTCCGCATTCTCTATATTTAAAGAATGAGAAAAAACCCTTATATGTTATGCTAGTAAAGCTATTAAAGCATCTCTGCAGACTGTTTTGCATATACTGGCAGGCCAAAGAAGATAAATCCATCAAAAAATAAGAAACAGAAATGCATCTCTCCAAAAAGTTGCATCAAAACTTTCTTCTCATAAGGAAAACCTTTGATATAATAGAAATAATAGTATCTTCGAATGTTAATATTCTTGCTTATGATGATGAATGCTAACTTAATTTTTCATCTTTTGTCCCATTAGTTATTTTTACCTTTTACTATATAGTTGTACATTTAAACTATCCTCATTACTCATTGTATAACTTCGAAAGTCATAGCACAAGTATTTTGTTTCCTTTTCACCTGCATTTAGTCTTTCCTTCTTTCTTTCTTTCTTTCTTTCTTTCTTTCTTTCTTTCTTTCTTTCTTTCTTTCTTTCTTTCTTTCTTTCTTTCTTTCTTTCTTTCTTTCTTTCTTTCTTTCTTTCTTTCTTTCTTTCTTTCTTTCTTTCTTTCTTTCTTTCTTTCTTTCTTTCTTTCTTTCTTTCTCTTTCTTTCTTTCTTTCTTTTCTTTCTTTCTTTCTTTCTTGTTAACTTTCAGATGTTTAACTTTTGGCAGAAATGATGTGCAAGTTCTTCTACTCATCCATTGTGTGTGTTTTTATAGAACTCAAAACGGTTTTATTCTTAGAGCAGCTAATCTCTCTGTCCTTTTTGCATGTTTCATACCACTACATGCTTTCTCCTGCTCGTTTTCCATCACTAGGTACTCTCTTCCAGTTGCTTCATCCATTTATGCATGATTTTGGACTTGGAAGAAGTGATAAATGTTGTCTCCTCTTTATCACTCAGCTCTTAAGTTGTTCTGACAGCAGAAACTGCTGTTCCAGTTAGAGCAGGTTCTTTAGGTCATCAGAAAGCATTATCAGGAGCACCTTTCCACTTCCAGCCTTACTGCACTAATGCTGTTGCATCAAATGATTCCATTCATTAATTGGTCTAAGGCAGCATCCACCAGAGCTTGTAATAACACACACAAGTATTCTATCACAGTGGATGTTGAAATTATTACTTCTCATTTGCAATTCAATGAAACTGTCATTTTTTCCTTGAGGTTCTGCCTCTATTTGCCATATGTTCTCCTTAATACAAGGAGTTGGGCAGGACTTCTGGTATCATTCATTCACTTCATCTCTTGCTTCATTTTCTCACTGTGGAACAGGCTTTCTGCAGCTACATCCCCCTGATTGCTGTCTGTGACTGCTTTCTCCTTTTGTTTTCTCTAATTAAGGAAGTTCACTAGCAACATAGGCTTCACCAGTATGCAGCTCAAATTTTTTGTTATATTTCTACAAATTGCAGCTGTAGTTGAATGTTATATAAATGATTAATTAGTACTTATTACTGTTTTACATTTCCTAAATACTGCACAAACTAACTAATCAAGCAGTCAATAAATGAATTAAGCAAAAAACAGCACACAGTTACAGTAGTTGTATTCTCTCTTTGACATTCTCTTGCATGCTGATATGCTGTGAAGTCTATAATCAAAAAAAACTATGTATAAAAATTCTCCTGCATAGGTGATGTTTTTCTCAATTTTGTCACAGTAAAATATAATTGAAAACCAGTACTTGCGTAGTTAGATGTAATAAACCTTATTACATTGTGTGGGTTTTTTTAAAAAGCTCTTTGCTTCAGCCTATGTTCCTGTTCAAATCACAGCAATATTGGCAGCCAGTGAGAGCAGCAATGGGCCAGCAGAAAACTCCTAATGTACCTATTAGGGTAAATGTACCATATTCACAGTTCCATAAAATTGTCTTCATATGCCCTGCTTATTAGCACAAAATAAACAGAAAATATTTTTAGGGGTCAACCTGGCAGTGTTGTCCATTAATTTTCTTTTAAATAATAAAAAAATACATACATAATTAAGATAAACTTTGTGCTATGTAACTCTTCATTTGCTGAGATGTGCATCAGGAGCTTACACTTGCCATAATTTAAGCCTGGGACATATACAGTTATTTTGTACACTGCTGAATTAGCTTTGTTGACAAGTTAGTTTGAACTGCCTTGGGTCTTCTGTACTCTCTTTGACAAGACAGAAAAATGCGTGGTTTGCACTGATTTAAAAAAAAATAAAATTAAAAAAAAAAAAGGCAGTTTCTCTACCAAAAAAAGGAATGCTTATCTGTGCAGGACATAATCCCTACTGTGCCTTGACTAACAAAGACAGTTCAGTTTGGTGGGAATTCATGCAGGAGTACAGTTTCCCCCATCTTACCACCCAGTATAGCATGATGGAAAGATAATGAATTTTCTGTCGACAGCTTTTTTTTCCACATCAAGTGCAACTAGAGCCTTGTTCAGGAGGTTTGAAGGTTTGAGTTTTAAGTACAGCGAATGGATGATGACTGAACATAAAAAATTGTGCACTCTATGTGAAAGCCATTACCTAGCCAGATGTTTTAACCATGGAAACTTGCAGGGAAAGTTTCTGTCATGTCCACACAGTGATGTTTAGCTTTGGCTCCAAAGCAAGAGCAGAATTACATGGATCACATGAAGAAAAAGAGAGAGAGAGAGAGAGAGAGAATTTTTTACCAGGAAAGAGTAAAGAGAAATAAACGTCCTTTTAAATACTTTGACAGATGATGTGTTACGCAGATTGATTTCTGGTAATAGAAATTTAACGTTTATGAAAAGGTATGATTACAGTATCAAAGTATCCCCTTCTTTGCAGATTCCTAATATTGCTGCACAAGTAGAGTTCTTTACTACACAGCACACTTTTCAACAATTTCAACTGTGTAATTGAAAGTTTCTTCCTGCAACAGCTGGATGCCATTTTTTAACATGTTCAGTGTCAAAAACTGCTCAAATGCCTCATGATTGCTATTTAGGCTGGAAGCAGTTTCTCAGCATTTCAAAGCAAAGGGATTTTTGATGATTGCAGGGTAGTATTTCCTGCAATAAAATCATGAGGTGAGCATGTTTAAAATTCACATGTAAGTTCTGGAAGATGTACTCTGAAATTATCTACTTTTGACTGCGTACCAGGAGAAACAATAAACCTTGGGGCTTTTTTATTGTCTTCTACTTCCCATCATGTTGTTTTGGGGAATAGAGAGATGAAAATTCAGAGTGGTTTAAAATCACAGTAATTCTTGAAGTGCTACTGACATATTTACTGCTATATGTGTTCCCAAAAGGGAATTGATGCAATGTAAAGTCTGTATGAGAAATATGGAGACCAGGGTAGTTTGGGAAGGACTGATATATTTCTGGAAATGTTACTTGAGGTACACAGATTTTTAAACCTATATTATGTTCCAACCATTTCTATGATGTACAGATACTTTAGTTTTAAATTTCAAGGGATGAATAAGTATTTGAGAGAAAAAGATTGTAGCTGATTTGTTTGTAACATTTCACTTGACTGTGCAGGTGCAATGCAGAGACTTTTATCATATATGAGGTGTGAATAGATATTCCTCTCTATACATATGTGTCAAATGGTAAGGGGAGTTGGATTCGCAGGTCTCTATACAGTGCTTCACAGTGAATTTTTTTAATATATAATAATTATGGCCTAAAATTTCCTTCCTTCCTTCCTTCCTTCCTTCCTTCCTTCCTTCCTTCCTTCCTTCCTTCCTTCCTTCCTTCCTTCCTTCCTTCCTTCCTTCCTTCCTTCCTTCCTTCCTTCCTTCCTTCCTTCCTTCCTTCCTTCCTTCCTTCCTTCCTTCCTTCCTTCCTTCCTTCCTTCCTTCCTTCCTTCCTTCCTTCCTTCCTTCCTTCCTCCCTCCCTTCCTCCCTCCCTCCCTCCCTCCCTCCCTCCCTCCCTCCCTCCCTCCCTCCCTCCCTCCCTCCCTCCCTCCCTCCCTCCCCTAGTTTCAACTGTATTAATGGCATGAGCAATGGAACAAAACACAGTAAAAAGTTTTATTAAATTAAGGGATTTTAAATATTTCTGTTAAAATGTATTCTTGGGGTGGTGGTAGATACAGAAAATTGTGGATTTATGATTTTTTTAATTTGGCTCTGTTTGTAGTTTTCTGCCTGCTTTAGAGCCAAATTCTTCACTCACACTGCATGAAAAATCTCACAGTGGGGTAGTCAGGTGAGGAGCTGTGGAAGCTTCTCTTTATTAAGAAGGAGGTTGGGAATATAAAGGCTTTATATAACTGATTCTTTCAGTTACAATGAAGAGCAAATTAAAACCATTTACCTCCAACTAGAATAGACTGCAGAACTTCCCCCTAGTGCTGATGCAGGAACATTTCATAAGGAATATTTTATTCCTCCTGTGGATTAATGTTGAGGGAAAGCCTGTGCTTGGGATTTTTCCTTTATCTCATGTGGAGACTTATAACTCAGTTTCAAAAGCAATTAATATTTATGAGGTTGGGCTGAGAATAATACAACTGCAATGAGACAGTGAAATGTCTGCCATTCACACACTGCTGTATAGTGGTAAAAATACATATTTAAGTTTGAATTAATTAAATTGCATTTAATCCTTTCTCTGTGAGCTTGTAAACAACAGCTCATATCAATGCTAGTGTACATTGTTGGCAAGTGACATGTACTGTCAGCATAATTTTAGACACATTTAATTTCTTGCATAGTGCTTATCTCTAATACAGAACTTTAAACTTTTTCTCATTGGTGTGCCAGCTGCTAAAATCAGAAGGTTTTTCCAAGATGCAATTTTTTTGTGCTTTCTATGCAGAAACAATAGAACGCAGATAGTGATTGTGCAGTGACTTCCCAAGGCAGCGTAATTAAAAATCACACTTTGCAGAGCCCTTTAATTGGCATTGATTTTAATCCTTCAGGTTAGCTTATTTTCAGTTTAAAGTGAAGAATGATCAAAAGACTGTGACTCTATAATTGGTGGCAAATACAATCAGGCTAAAAGTGCTCATCTTCTGAGCCTGCCTTCCCGAGCAGGATAATGGAAGATATGAGCAGCTTATTATTGGCAACCTGGTGCTCCAGTTGTCTTGGGGAAAATAAGTGGTTTGCTCTGAGTATGAACAAAACCTTAATGTGTTATTATTACTGTAGATCAGGAGCTGAGCTGTAGACAGTGAAATATTGCATTAATATTTGCTGTGCTTGGATTAGCTGAATTGGCAGTGCATTTAAGTAGGGACTTGGGCTTTCTTATTATTTACTTAATTATATTCGTAATTTACTGTGGCTGAATACTCAGCATGATTTTTAATTGTCTGAGGGAGACTCTTAATTTTACAAATGAGGTTCAATAAATGTGTGTGATATTGCAGTCTTGGCTTCATAGGAAGAAGACTGAATTTTCTGCTCATTGCTAAGCTTTATGGTATTCCCATTACTACTACACTAGTGTGGTTGTAATTAAATTTTTAGAAGTTCATTTGCGTGTACTTACTAGGCAATGCCAATTTCTGCAATTATTATTACTTTGCTATCATTTGGGTAGCAAATATGTGAGGTTCCTGCCCAGTACTTTAAAAGTAAAAAAAATTATTGATTCTAATGGCTTAATATGCACTAAATCATCATCTGAAAGAGGCCTCTTCTGAACATCAGAGGTTATCTGCCATTTGTCACCTCAGATATTCACCCTCATTGAAAGGTTGCAGTATATATAAAGCCCCACTAAGTACAGCTTTGTAATGGAACAGATTTGGGTTGTTAATGTAGGTCAGTATCTTGATATTGTGTACAGAAAAATGCATGGTTGTCCACCTTCACTGTGAATTACTTTAATAAAATATAAGAAGAGATGAAAAAATAGTGGAAAAAAAGAAACAGGCAAAAATTTAATCCATTTCCTTTACAGTATGTATTGTTAATGAAAAAATATGCATATGAGCAGAACCTCAGGAGTGTGAAGAAGCATCATTTAGAAGAGAAATCAAATGGTTTAGTAAGTAATAAAACACTTGAAGACCTGCCCTTCATTTCCTCATTGAAATTTGGTTTAATGATAATGATCACACTGTGAATTAGTGTTCTGCACAGGAATGGTATAGATGTGATTAGAGTCTGTTTCTCAAACACACAGATTCACAGAATAATTTACCTAGTAAGGAATTATAGGCAGTTACCAAGTTGTGGAGGGTCTTGTTCAGCTGAGTATTCGGTATCTCCCATGATGGAGATGCCACAGGCTCCCTAGGCACCTGCTCTGGGTTATTCTTTGCTCCTGTTCTTTGCTGCATTTTCTTCCAGTTTTTTTTTTAACCAATCTATCTAAAACCACCAAAAAATTATAAAAATCACCATCAAACTCAAAAGTATTTTATACCATGCTCTCTTTCATGCACTGGAGATCAAAAGAAAGAATATACAAACGTATCAAACATATCTCTTAGCCTCCTGATGGCTTGAACTTTGGGTCTTTCTGAGCTACATGTTTCTAAACACTTCTAGCTACCTAAATTGAGGAAATTCAATTTTCCCACACTTTTCCTTCTCTTAGAAGGTATGATTTTATCTCCATAACCTACTGTGGCAGGAGTCCCACAGTACAAATGCACTTTGCAGAAAGAGCCACCCCTCTTTGTTTATTTGTTCAGCTTTCTTTCTTTGGATGCCTTGTGAAGGCTGACCTAGAGCAGAGGACAGACAGAGTTAAATAAAGTAGGCGTTTATTAAAAGGCCTTAACAGATACACCGTGGTCAGTACAAAAGCCCAGCCAGGGCTACATCCAAGATGAACCCAAAATGATCACAAAATGGGCAACTGGTCCTGAGATTTCTTACTTTTATGAGTTCTGGTTCATTAGCATATTGGAGTTACTTGTCAGTTGGACAACAGCTTCAGGTTTTGAAGTCCCATCCTTATTGTTTTTCTCTCTTCAGCCCACGTTATGGTCTTGTGCCTGAGATTGTCCTTGGTCCCCAGCTAGAGTAGGAACTGTTTTGTCTACCTACTCTGTGAAGAGAGCTTACTATCCCTTAATATGAAGCTCAGAACTACACACTAAAGAAGTACAGAATCTGAAAAATAGAAAAGCTAAAACCTGAGGCATCACTTTTTATGATGTGACTCTTAATCAGCTTGATTTAATGTCCTATGGTTGTTTTCATAATCTTCCATGATTCAATTTCCTCTTTTTTTGTAGTGTTACTCTATTCATTTGTCCCTCACACAGAAGTCGTTCTGTGCGCTCCATCATCATCTTGGTTTTATGCGAACCTCTTCTGGTTGTACCTCTCTGATTAAATAAAAAATAGGGGAAGTGGTCAGAGAAGGCTAGCATGTATAGACATGCACAAATAAGAAAGACCAAAACATTTGAAGAATTAAAGAAATTTTAAAACTATTAAGTCAATGTTGATTTAGTTTGGGCTGTTGACAGGGATAGTGCCATCTCTTTGTACAGAATCTGAAGCATAGTAGTCCATGGCCATCTCTGAAAACTCTGTCATATATACTTAGATGTTTGCAGAAAGTTACTTTCAAATTTTCTCTTTTTTACACTTCAGGCAGTGGCTTACAGTATGCTTAACACTTGGGTGCTGCAGGTGATACCTTTACATTGCCTGCCTTCAGTGCCTCTGTCATCACTAAATACATCTGACAAGTTAAAACTTCTCTTATCCAGGAAATTCTGTCAGCTAAGAGAAACTCATCTGAGTCCAGCTTCAGCAAGGTTCTCAACCAAATCTTCAAGCATGGGAGTTTCAGTGGGCTCAGAGAAGTCCTCACAACTCAAGGCTCCTCCTAAGGACATGGAGGATTTGTTCCTTTAGAGATTTATGTTTGTAAGCTCCCTAAAGAGATGTTATAAGAAAAAATCAATCCAGTTTACTTGCTACAATTAAATATACTCAGTCAATTTTATACTCTCAAGGAAAATCTGAAATGCTTATGATATAGTCAATATTATAGGCAAATTAAAGCCTTCCTGAAAAGAGATCCTGACAACAGGAAATCTGTGCATTTCTGAAATAATTTAAAGGCAGTTTCTAGTTCTGTACCTCTCTCTTGACCCCACTGCCAATCTGATAATTTTATCATCTCATTTTCCTACTTGGAACATATTGTTTTCTCCCACATCTGACAAAAAAAACAACTGTACTTCTGTGCAACCAACCAAGAAAGACCAACTGTAGAGAAAGAACTGGAAATTTAAATTTAGAATTAAGAAGAAATACACTAAAGAATGTTACATACCTCAAGGGAGAGTCAGGCCCTTAAAGCCAGCTCTACACAAAGTGCTGTCATTGGAGTACTAGTACTAAAAACACTAGAATGTTTCTATCCTGACAGTAATGTCAGAGACTCTGAAGCAGTGTCAGAATTAAGTTTATCTTTGAAACAGGATTCACAACAAAAATAAAGAAAGTAACAAAGTGGAGGCTGCAGCTGTCATCTGTTTGACTGCTTTAGAGGTCAAGGAATTCCCAGGAAAAATCACCTCTTGTGTACAGAGGCTATTCCTGTCCTCTTAGTGGTTACTTGAAAGAATTTTGATCCAAAGCCTGATGTTTTACTAGGATGTGCATCCCTGTTCCAAAGGAATTAATTTATGGAAGTTTTTTAGCCTGTGGGAAGTGGCTAAAAACTCTGACTCTGATTGGGTTGGTTTCTTCTAGTTTTATAAGCATGAGTTTGTAATATTTTCGGGTTATTTTTGCTCTGAAAATGTTTACTTGCTTTTTCTGACAACTAGACCCCAATAGCTAACTGTGGTGTGGAAAGGTATTTCTTTGAATGAGCATCAAGTGATTAAAATAACTTAAGAACGTATCAAATAAGTTATTTTAGTGATAAATCATCAGTATAATCCAAGGCTAGTATCAAAGCACCCTTAGCTGTGAATTTATTTTCTTTTGATATGCTTTACAGCAAAATTTTTATTTGAGACGTTAACTGCTTTTACAAGACAAAATATTCACACTTATTCTGGCTTGTACTTTCAAATTGTTCCCATAAAAAAAGGCAGAATAAAATAGGCTAGACCTTTAGGTGATCAGAAACAAAACTTAAATAGTGAGATGACTCACAGAGAATAAATATAGAACACAGAGGAAAGCCATTTATTTTTGTTAGCCTCCATAAGTAGGACTGGGGAAATAAAAGAGAAAAACATGTATATGATTTTGCTTACAAGAGAGAGAAAATGGCTCATGAATAAGTATTTTCAGTTTATATAGTTTTAAAAAATTATATCTTTTAATGTGCAGTGGCTTCCCATTGCAATTTTGTCCCCTACCCATTGAATGCTGGCGTGGGAAGCACCATATATACAGCTGGGTGGTTCAGGTTTTCTCACCATTCTCTTCTGCTTTTCCAGACACAGGCAGCAGGATTCCATGGTGTTTTATGTAGAGTGAGAAAAGGAAAAGTTTGTGGAAGGGAGTGAGTAGGGGAGAGGTGAACTTGCAGAGATTTACTGAAGCAATCACATGTAACCAGTCTTGGTATCTTTTGGTCAAAGAGCCAACAAACTCCTCATGCGTTGTGCAGGGAGAGTAGGAAGGCTGAGATGGCACCACAAATGCACCATTATGCAATCGAAATATTCTTTTTTTTTGTTGCCAGAAGGAGAGTTTGGAGCCATGTGAAAACCTTGCCATGGAGCATTGCTATAAAACATCTCAATATTGCTGTGGTTTTTAATGAATACATAGATCCTTGCCATGTTAATAATTTTATCTTGTTTCAGACCAGTAGTTTTAACTATTACACTTTGATTGCGTTTCAGAACAGTCAAGCATCAAGTATTGGAACTGACATCTGAATTAAAGAGTGTGCAAAAAATCTCTTCCCTCTTTAACTATTGAAACAACTAAAATGGAAAACTGACTAAAAGAGGTGAGTCCTTTCCTCTGATGTCTCCATTTCCTTGATGTCTCTCTGCATTGCTTTTATTCATTTTCTCCACAACTGCCTCCTGCAAAGGCAGGGAGCCAAATGATTGTGAACTCTCAACTGCTTTAATGGAAGTGAAGGTAGCTAGAAAATTACACATATGATAACCCATCTTTGTATTTAACTAGTTATGAGGGCTCTGTTAATATTGGGCGTCTTTGAATATTGTGGCGAATGATTTTCAGAAGTCTGATATTAATGTAGAAATGTATATATATATAATATAAACTCATATAAACTTAAATGATGAGTAGAGCCCCATAGAGCTGGATGCACCAGAGCTGTGGAGAGAGTGTAGGGAATGTAAAAGAAAGGATTGATTTGGCCTAGAGGAATGTAACAAAGGGGAGAGGTCAGAGAGAAAAATAAAGTACAGAAGACAAGCATGGCAAGGGGTTGCAGCATCTTGAAAGCAACATTGAAATGGCCTGGAAAAGCTCTGGTAGGGAAAAAAACTTCCTTTTCCACCGTTTCCAAAGATATTTTTACTTGGGTTTTTTTTTCTGTTTGTTTTGGTTTGTTGTTGTTTTCGTTTTTTTACACTAAGAGAGACCTGATAGGACATACTGAAGATAAGCTGACCTCTAGACTCTGGAACAGAAATGGAAGAGCAGTGAAATGTCTACATATAGGGAATTATTGGTATTTCCCAATTAACCATACTGAGAAAAATTGAAATAAATTCCATATCCTGTTTCTTTATGACTACATGGAGGCTTAAATATATATGCACTAGAAACAGGGAGAGTTTTTATGTCTTTTTAAAATGATGGTCATTCTGCCTATGATTTGGTATTATTTTAAATGTAACTCTTAGAGCTATATTTGACTCACTACAGTTCAGTTACACACAATTTCATTGTAATGTTAAATTAATATGTTAATCATATAATTGGTTATGGGTATTTTAGTTTAGTTAGGTATGATGCTGTACTTCAATTTGTAAATTTTCCTGAGTGGGGCATGAGTTTAAGAAACATTTTACATCTTGCATGAAATATTTTACATCATAGGAATATTTGTGTCACTCCAGAGTGATCTTTTTTCATTGCTTTCCATTGGTGCAAAAAAAATCTATGGATTGCTTACTTTAAAAATATAATTTCTTACAAATAGAATGTTATCTAATCATCCAGCAGCTTTGCACTTTAGTAAATGTATTTTAAGAGGAGAAAGAAGCAAAGTGTTGAAACAGTTCCATTGCCATAAAATGTATCTATGATGATTTATTATATGTGGGATATATATAGATAGGTAGAGATATAGATATGATTCTGCATGTTATATCTATAGTATGTATATGTATTTATACATTGCGAGTACATATTTCTAAGGTACATAAACAGTACAAAAAGTAGGACTTGGAACCAGTGTGTGTCTTCTGACAATGTGAAATAGATCAGTTCAGCTAACTTTGCCTCAGTTTGGCCTTCTGTAGAACTCTGAAACTTCATTGAAAAGGTGAAGTAAGGTTTGCAGTGGTGTGATTTTTCCCAAGCAAAAGTTGGATTTTTACCTTAGGAATTAGTTTCTCACAGTAATACATTTGCTTATCATTTACATATATTTATATGCATTTTCATACACACAAAAACCCGCCACTCTATCCTCTCAGCTTCCAGTATCTTGGGTAAAAGAAACATTATGTCTTTGAAGAAGGTACTTTGATTAGTGATACGTTAATTAGAAGAACAGAGTGTGGTCCACTTATTTTCCTCAGGAATATGTTGACAATATGATGTAAGAGTGACTCAGTGGCCCTTATGGATCCCTTCCAGCTCAGACTATTCTGTGGTTCTGTGAAAATAATGTTTCTCTTTTGTTGTGAATTTTGTTCAAGGGAAATGCAGACAGAATTTAAAGATGCCATTAAATCAAGATATGTTTATCATCAGGGAGAAGATGACTAGGCTTTGAAAAAGTCAGATAAAGAAAATCTATCGGAAATGTGTTAGGGATGTGGATGAAATTGAACTTTAATGAGACCAAACAAAAGAAATATAATTGATCTTCTACAGTGAGAATGTATTGAAGTAATTTAAACCTTAAGGTCCTCTTGTCTTAGTGGGAGACGGGATAGTGGATGTTTTGTATGATCTAATTATCTCAGAAGTCTCAGGCTCTGCAAAATATTATTCCTCAGGGGGAAAGGACACAAGACAAAGAGAACAAATTACCAGTTGATAGATATGATGATCTTTGATGCAGTACAAGGAGAAGCATAAGGTATTTTACTAATATTCCTGGTGTGAAAGTAACAGCTGTAATGAGAAAAATTAGAAAATTGCCTCAAGTAAAACACACTAAAAAGGCAGAAAAGCTTGGATGAGGCAAAGGTCCTGCAATCAAATATAAAGAAAAAAACAGATTTCTTGTGAAAATTAAAAAAAATTGATTATGACTTGCTTGAGGTATTTTGAAGAAAAATATAGGCAGGACTTCTTATTACAGCTTAATAGCAATTCCCTCAGCAGTTATAGAAAGTTACGAATCAGAAAAAAGAAGCTAAACTGACTGTGAGATAGACAAGTCATTTGTATGTCTATTAGATAAATAGAAAGACATTTCAAATCAAAATTCAAATTCTCTATATTCTTACTTCCTTCTCTACTTATGGGAAAACCAGGCATCAAAATTAAAGAAATAGGCAACTCTTTCAAACCATCTGTGTAGGCAGAATGGAAAATGGAGATACAGAACCATTGAATCACAGAATGGCTTTGGCTGAACAGAACCTTAAAGATCCTTAAGTTCCAGCACCTAATATAAATGTGAAGAAAAGATCAAAAACTGCAGATAGAGAGGTGCTGGGATGCAGAGCCAAATATTGAATCAAAAGCTTCATTACTGTTATAAGGAAACAGTCATTAACAACTAAAAACTACAGAGACGTATCTTTTAAGTAATAAGAAATTGTCATGAATTTGCTTATATAATTATGTAAGTTAGAGGAAAAAAGAAAAAAACATAAAGAGAAAGGTCGTTGTTTGATATAGCTAAGGACACAGACTTCTTCCTATGTCAGTCTGAAAAAAATGTCCCTTCATCACAGCTAGTAGAAATAAAGATAATTCCCCTCAGCTATAATCAATTTTATATCAAAATTTATTTCAGACATGGATCTTTTGTCACCTGCTTTTTACAGTTGGTATCATCTAGATACTTATTGACTGAATTGTAGACAAAGGTGTGGTACTTCTTCCTTTGAAATCTAGATTGACCTTTCTTTTTGGTGGAAGATAGGCTATTGGTGCAGGAAATTGACCCAACTTTCCAGAAGACACTATTACCTACGGCTGGCCTTAACTTCTGTAAAATTTGAGAAATTTTGTAACATTCAGGTCAGTTAATTTTTTGCAGTCTTTAAAGCATTACTACATTACACCTGCAGGATTTAAACAGAATAATAAAAAATTGTCATTATTTATGCTTTAATACAAAAAATGTCAAAGTACTAAAAATATTTTTCTTTATTTTTTAAATAATTATTTTTTATTTAAAATATTCATTTATCTGATTTATAGTATTTAAATAAAAAAGTAAACAGGTTGATAAACTCAGGAAGAGAGAGATGAAGCAACTTCAAAACATCATTGCTTGATTCCTGGACCAACCTCCCATTGCCTTGATAAATATGACATTGCAGAAGACAGGTGAACAAGTGAGGCCAAATTCTTAAGCATCTCAGTCCTTTTTATTTATTCTACCTCTTCCTATTAATCTAATGGAATGCTAAGTGATCATCTAATTTTGAAACACCCGTCCTTGTGACTTTCTTTTCCTCGAGTGGAAGTCCCAGCCAAAATAGAGACGCATGTGAGAGTATGACTGCTGAGTGACATCCCTGAGGCAAGGACAGTGCTAGAGACAGGTACCATTCTCGTAAGGTCTCTCAGATCAGTTCACCCCTAGCTCAGGAAATACCAGAATTATTCAACCTTTTTATGCTTTTCTGTACTTTTCTTTAGCCATCTACTGCCACTGTGGTTTATGCCAATGGCTCAAAGAGCCTTTGAATTCACTCAGAATGGCTATTTTTGGACGTGCACACTACTGGAAGTGAATGCCTGTAAAAAGCTTTCATGGTTGGACAAAAAGTAATGACACCATTAACTCTGAGAAACGGAATACTTCTTGTATTGCTGTCATTCTCTTCCAGTAAAAAATTTCAAGTTGAGCACAGTGGGAAATCCAATTTAGTCCCATGGTATAAAATTATATTCCTAAAATAATTCACCACTGTTAGAAACAAACCAACATGTGGAGCTGGCACTGGTTTTTAGGCTGATGCAGGGAGAGATGCTTTTCTTTGGTCTGCATTGCATATCATAAGCAGACACAGGCACTATGATAAATATCTCACCATCTCCTGATGGCTTCATGGAATCAGGGACTGCACATTTATGCTCACACCAGAAAGGTTATAGGAAGCACATCTGTCCTCATATGGTCTTCCTTTGTATTTTTATATGATTATAACAGCTACATCAAAAACATAATAAAAAAATATGATTCAGATAATCCTCTTAGTTCAGGGTTGCAGGGATGGAACTGGCACTGTGCAAAATAAAAAGATATATTTGTTCTTACTGGATAGAGGAAGTGTGGCCAAGGTACGTTAGTAGCCTCTTCTGGCTCATTGAGTAACACAAAATTACGGTCTCCTGAAAGCTTTATTTTATATGAAACTCTGCCATATGGCTATTATTTTAAACTTTTCTACTGTCTGTTTTATTTCTGTTGTATAGTTTCTACTTACCTTTTGTTTCCCTGTCTTTCCCTGCCAGCCCTTTTAGCTACAGTCTGAATTCTGCAGACACAGTTTAAAAAAGCTGGCTAGTGATTTGGGGAAGGGACAGTATAGTGGTGGGTCACATCTGGGCCATGGCAAAGAATTTTGGTATTCAGGCCTTATATGCTCGAGAGAGACCCCAGTCATGTTTGGATGCAGGGACTGTGTTCTCAAGACCAAAGGAAAAGAAACCAACATTTTAACAAACTCATTCATCAAGAATAAAATGTATAAACATGCATATTATTAAATGTATAAACATGCATATTATTGAAGCTTTCTGAATAGTTTTTGCTCTTAAAGCATGAATTTATCTGAGCACATTGATAAAGTTTAATACAGGCTAGAAAATTCATTGTACTGTTGTTATTTTAGAAATGAGGCAAAATATTTCAGTGTTGCAAAACCAGCACAATTAAATACTTTGCACCTCATTTTTATAAGCTGCCCATGAAGTTATTTGAACAACTAAAATTCCTATCTTGCAAATCCTTGAAATCAGGGCAATTTCAAGGAGTGAAAGAAAATAAAAAAATCATCAAAAGTAAAGTATGGAAATAGCTCAGAAATTGGTGAAGTGATAAATATCGAGGAGAGTAAGTTGCTTTAAAATGTTGGGTGAATTTGTGCGTAATACAAATACAAAAAGTATCATTCTGTATGTATGTCCTGTATCTATATAAACAAATGTTTTGCTTAAG
Organism: Ammospiza nelsoni; assembly: GCF_027579445.1. NCBI lineage: Eukaryota > Metazoa > Chordata > Aves > Passeriformes > Passerellidae > Ammospiza > Ammospiza nelsoni. The sequence continues at coordinate 104,517,214 of NC_080633.1, forward strand.
AATTAGGCAGTACAAGAAAAAAGGAGCATAAAACAAGGATGTCATCACATAAATCAAAACTGTGAAAAAGTGCTTGAGGGCATGGTACATTACCAGCTGTAACAGGATTCTGCAGGTGGCAGGTTAAGGCACTACTCAGGTCTTATTTATGTATTTAATGTATATGCTAATACATGAAGGCCACCTTTCTGTTTCAAACGTGGCCACTCCAGGACATACTTGGTTAAGGTTTTCATGCTTGAAGAAGTTGTTGAAAACTGGAGATACTTTGGGAGAAACCACAAGATGGGTTCAGATGAGACGAAAAATAATGGCTGATTTGATTCAGTACTGGGGGAGGGGCTGTAGTCAGAAAACTTTCCTCTCTGTAGAAGGCAACAAAATATTGACCTTCTGAGACTCACAAGTATGACAAAAAAGGTCCAGTACATGGAAATTAAACCTCAAAATGGAAGCAAAGTGCATATTTTTAAACAGAAGTAAATACACATTGGAACAATTTACTAAGCTCAGTTGTGGATTCTTGTAACTTAAAAGATTTCATTTGGAATTAAGTCTAGGATTGCTGAAGCAATTCAGGGAATTAGATGCTCAAACATCCTTGAAATATACTCATTAAATTCTCCAAGATCTCTTGGGTTGCTCTAGAAATACAGCAAAGCTAAAAGCATCTGATTCAGAAGTGGGACTTGATGGAAGGCACTGTGAAGTAGTATCAGACAGTTTCTGTAATGTTACACAGCAGGTTAGACTGCACTGTCCCAGTGGCCTCTTTTATTCACAGTCAGTGTGTTTGTTTATTTGTATGTAAGAGCAGCAAAAGAAGTGTTCTGATCTAATAGGAGCTACTTGAGATTGCTGCTGAAGTACTTGCACCCTATCTGTTTAATAAGATGACTGTGATTCACTAGTGTTGCAGTAGAATGTTATTTCACCTCCATTCTGCTGCTTGTAGGGAAAAGATTGAAAGACCAGGCCTGTGTGCAGAGATGGCAGGGGCATGGCACCTAAGGAGCTGCTCTGTGTCTGCGGGGCTATCAGCAAATTGTTTCATTGCCAAAGCAGAAATGGTCAGTCGTGTTTCAGGACCTGCTCTGTGATCTGAGTGTGTGAAACAGAGGAGGTCCTGAAATATGACTAGGTAGACATATTAGCTGAGCATTTCTTGATTTTCTGTAGTATTGTCTATATAAAGAATTCACTTCAGACATTTGTCTCTCACCAGGAAAACTTGGATCTTAGATGAGTGTGACTGGCTGGCTCAGTTTTACCTTTGTGAGAGTTACATTGAATTAGAGGCTGTATCAACACATTAAGGACCCAGTCATGCACCAGTGCAAGCAGTAATTTTGCTGTCACTGGACACTGCAGTCTTGACTGTTGAAATTATCTATTTTCTTTCTTTATAATGCTTCACTTCCCAGGGTCTGCATGGCTGGAATACATCTGTCTTCTAAACTGGATCTGTTATCAGTGGAAGCATTACTTGCAAGCCAATTTTCTAGTATTACTTTTAAGATATATTATCTGAAATAGGATGGGCACAGAGGGCAAGGTAAAGCTCACCCATGAGTGAAGAAGATCACTGTATTCCTTGAATCAGAGCCACATTCTATCCTGAGTTTTGTTTGCTCACAAATCTGAGCTTTATGAGACTCCAGAAATCCAAATTCCATCTGATAAATGCTATCTAAATACAGAGTAGTAACCTAGAATATTGAGGATTTGGGGCTTTTTCTTCATTATTTTTTTAACAACATGTAAAAAACTAATGTTGAAAAATAAGTAACCTGGTTATGCTTATTAACACTTAATGAAATTAAAACTTGTGTGTCCTTTTTAATTTTTTTTTTAAACTTACATTTTGTTGTATGACAGGCCTATGTCAAACAGTGTTACAAACTCAGAATATAAATGGATACAATTTGTATAACAGTGGATTGAGTTGAATATAAATTACAAAGATAAATGTTTACATAGTGGTTGATATTTCATAGATATTTTGGTAATCTGTTTATCCAAGACATCAATAAGACAACAGGGTTGCAATACTGTTCAGGCTGTATTGGTATATAAAAACTATTTGTCATCTTTATGAAATACATATCATTACCAGAATACAAATTATACAAATGAGATTGCTGCATTTCTCATCTGTATCATATAGATCTTCCATGTGACCTATCAAGTCCAACATGGGGATAAAACAGTGTGTACCTTCGACAAATTACTGATGGCAACTGCTGTGTTTCTTTGCACAGCATATCGAAGTTCAAACCAAAAAGCATTTACTGTGATATCCGATGAGGAAAGAAAAATTATAATTAAGCCAATTTTAAAATACATTACATTTTGAAGATTAAGATTCTAGGCAGGTACTTGAGGTGAAGGTGCCCGGTGTCCAAGAATTGGATTCTTTTTTGTTAGTGAGTGAGAAAATGAAAATGCAATGTTAGAAGATCGGGATTTTTGGCTTCTGTAAGTGAGCAAGTACTAATGTAGTGTAAGTGATCCAGAAAGTAGTATATGTCCTTGTTAACATCAATAACTTCATAATGCAGCTATTCAAATGATGTACTCTAATTTACTCCTCTGCCTCAGAGAAGTGTCATGCTTTCCTATAAGGCTGTTATGATTTTGGCTTCTGAGAACTGCACAAAAATGCCCTCTGGTCTGGAGGGTGCACTGCTTTCTGATGGGTAGACCTAGTTAAAGATAGGTTTTTACCACCATAAAAACTGAGTTACATTGCTTTCTGATAAAGTAAGTTCACTTATTGATTTGGCCAAATGAGTTTGAGAAATGCTTGCACAGAATGTAATTGTTATATCCCATTTCTTTACATTGCATTATATATGCGTGTTTATGCATATATTTATAACAAGTTTCTCCAAATGTTTTATAAAAATAACAAATAAATGTAATTTTTCTTTCTATCTATTAAATTTGGAAATGTAACTCAGAAAGTATGTTCAAGGACATGAGGCAACATAGCTGTTCCAGGAGGTACAAAATGGACTGATTAGGTCAAAACGTATTTTCTTTCATATACAATGTGGAATCTGTCCAAAAGGCAGGACTGAAGGCAGTCAGTGTGACATCAAGAAATGTGCATCACCACTGGCTTGAAATGAGACTTGAATTACAGAGCTTTTTAGATATAAGATCAGAAGCAATCCCATATAAGAGGGATATCTAAGCAACTTTGTAGGGGATGCAGGTGTTTTAATTCACAGAAAATAAGCAGGATGTGATACTAAACCCAGCACTTCTGTACAGATGCCATTGGACCAATCTAGGATCATTATTAGTGGAAATTTGTAACAAGGATGAACTTTGTCCTGCAGCAAGATTTCTGATCTGGCTTTGACTCTTTGATATTTGCTGACACCAGTCAGATTTCTTTCAGTGTCATGACAAGAGTTAGTGTCTTAGAGCAACAGTAAGCAAAGAAGCCTGTGCTGTGGGGAAAGCATGATGCACCAAATGTAACAGGGCATACATATTTTCAGGAATAACCTTATTTGAGAGAGCATCTGGTTTAGGTTTAGACAAATTAATACCTTGAGACTGTTTCGATAGAAAATTGACCTCTTGTCGAGATGTCAATAGCCTGAGTATCTGAGAAAACAGAAAATAATTGCTGCATCCCGATAATCTTCTATTACAAGGATTTATTCATCCTGAACTGCCTAACCACTGTAGCATTCAAAAACATGGTGATTTTTTTATTTTCAATTACTGTTCTTTACTTCACATGATACTGTGTAAGATTGTGTGCATGTAGTGTGTCCTCTCTGAGTAACTGGTTAGCTGTCAGGGAACAAAGAAAAAATCAATAATACCAATAACTTTTAGCTCTTAAATCCTGAACTAAATGTTTCTTATGTTAAGCATGTGTCATTATATATACAGCTCTGTATGGGTATTTTATATTGATTGCCTTTACTTTCTCAGTGATTTCCCTGTATTTAAAGAAATTGATCATAGGACCATAGCATTATTTAGGTTTCAAAAATTATTGAGTCCAACTATTAACCCAGCACTACCAAGTCCAGCTCTAAACCACGTCCTTGAGTGCTGCATGCACACATCTTTTAAAAACCGCCAGGACTGGGGACTCACCACTTCTCCGGGAGCCTGTACTAATGCTTGACAATCCTTTCTGTGAAGAAATTTTTCCTATTATCCAGTCTAAACTTCCCCTGGCACTTGAGGCAATTTTCTCTGGTCATGTTGCATAGGAGGAGAGACTGACTCTTACCTCATTACAACCTCCTTTCAGGTACTTAGAAAGAGCAAGGAGCTCTAAGCCTCAACCTCCTTTTCTCCAGGCTGAATTCCTCCAGCTCCCTCAGCTGCTCCTCACAGGACTTGTGCTCCTGACCCTTCACCAGCTCCATTGCTCTTCTCTGGACACCCTCCAGCACCTCAACGTCCTTCTTGTAGTGAGAGGACCACAAGTGCTGAGTACAGGAGTATGATCCCCTCCCTAGCTCTGCTGGCCACACCATTTCTGATATAATCCAGGATTCTTGGCCACCTGGGGACACACTGACTCATGTTCAGCTGCTGTTGACCAGCACCCCCAGGTCTTTCCAGCTTTCCAGCTGCCCTGCCCCCAGCCTGTAGCATTGCATGGGATGGTTGTGACCCAGGTGCTGGATGCAGCATTTGGCCTTAATGAACCTCATCCAGTTTGCCTCAGCCCACTGATCCAGCCAGTCCAGATCCCTCTGCAGAGCCCTTCTGTCTTCCAGCAGATCAACACTCACCTAACTTATTGTCATGTCCAAACTAGCTGAGGGTGCAGTCAGTCATCATTGGCAAAGATACTAAACAGGACTGGTCCCCCACAGAGCCCTGGAGAGCAACCTATTCCCTGCCTCCCGAAGCTCTGCTGCTTAGGGCAGGAGTTCCTCCACCAGGATGCACCTCCCAGAGGGGTGCTGAGAGCAGGGCACTGGGATGGCAGCCTGGTCTCACCAGAGCTCCATCTGGGCTGCTGCACCAGCCCTTCCTGTGTGCCCTTCCAGGCTCATTCCTAGCTGGAAACACATACCTGATATAAATCAAATTATCTGGTTTCATCTTAGATTAAGTACTTGATTTGTAATTAAAATCCAGATGGTAAAAGAAATTGAGAATGAAAAATGCAGTTTATTGAATCAACTGTTTTCCTGTTCCGTTTCCAATGCAGTTCCATTTGATTTACTAATTATATGCAAGCTATTATTATGCTGTGGTTCTTCATGACCATTTTGGTATTTCAGCAGAGATCCTTCTTGGTTAGAAGGACTGAAATGGATTGTATCATTACAGTTACTGATAATTTGTATTGCTACACAGTCTATCAGACTGTTCATTTCATATATGTTTGAGAAATAAAAACCTATTTATTTTCTGTGAGGAAATCTTGAATAAATTTAAAGCTTTGCTTTTTACCAAGATATGATATTGTATTATTTTTTTAACTTTGCAAAATGCCTTCTGCTGAACATCTAGACTTACGTACAGAAGGAGGAAAAATTTTTTACTTCAAAATATTACTAGTGTTGAATCCCCTTCTAAATGCATAATATCATCTTATGGTCTTACTCATAGCTATAGCAGTACTAAAACAAGGGAAGATATATGAGGCATGAATGATGTGTTATCTTCTTACAGAGAAACAGAATGCAAATTTCTGGCATATTATTCAAACTTGAATTATTTATATATCAAATATTATTCTGGCAAATCCTGATTAAACTTAGATGAATTCTCTTAATCTCTTCAAGAATTTGCCCTTCAGTAAAGATGGGACTTCCAAATACAGGACTGAATAAACATTATTTAGATCCCTAAATCTCTGTAGCTATATTGATATATTTTTATTTTTTAATCAAAAAATCTTACTATAGCTAGGAAAACAAGGTATTATTTTGGTGCAGAACCTGTTTAATTGATTAATTATAAAAATTCAGCTGTAACACAATAAAAAAATCTGATTCAAATAATCTTTGTAGTTCAGTGTTGCAAGTATGAAACCTGCACTGTGCAAAATAAAAAGATAAATTCATCCTTACAGAATGGTGAAAGTCTGACCAAGGTATATAAGTAATTGCTTCCAACTCATTGGTAAGGAATTATACAAAGTAGTTACACTTCCAAGTGAAAGGAGGGATGTGAGGGCCCTGAAAGTGGACGGATCTCCAAAGGGACATGTGCTGTTCATGGCAATTTTAGAGGGACAAGAGGTGTCTCAGCAAGGCAGTTCTGTTGCAGGTGACAAAGCTTGAGTGATCAGTGTCTCTGTGTTCTAAGACTGGAGTATGCAGTGTTAGAAATACCTCTAGGAAATGGGAAAACTTACGGGCTACTAGCGGCCTTTAACTGCTTGCACCGATGCCATTAAATCCAGATGTGTGACAGGACTCAGTTAATGCAGTGCTTCTGCTATTGCTGATTTCCATGCTTGTCTCTCATGCTCTACTGTGGACTCATGGTTGAGGAAGGCATTTATTTGATAGAACCAAAGAAAGCTTGCTCTACAGGGAGTGGTTTTCTCTAGGAAATCTATTGCTGAGCACCTGCCATCATCACTTAGCCCTCCAATAGATTGTGTCAGTGCTAATGTTGCCATTTTTGATTTCAGGCGTGGTAGCTGACCTTCTGCTTGGGGCATAATGTAGAGGCTGGCAGAGATGTGTACTCACTAGGAAGGGTGTTAACTCAGAAATTATTATTCTTTGGATAGCCAATGATCATCTATTTATCTAAGCATGAATGAGTATTACATTGGGCTAGAAATGCAATTGATAAATGTTATTGCTTGCTATGGCATATAGCTATTTATGTCACAATTTAAATTATGTGCTACCAAGAAATTGTAGTGATGGCTGTATAATAATCACACCTATAAATTACTTTTCTTCAACGTACATAACACTATATTTTCCTATAAATTAGTTGCTTTTTTTGTTAAAATGTGATGGCACTACCTATTGCAACAATTCTGAAATGATAATTTAATATCAGTCACAAGTTTATTTTCCTGCCTTATAGATGCTCTTTAATAACTTTCATGATTTAGTTTTCATTCTCAATTCTCATTTCCAAATGCTTTCGACAAGTGGCATTAGTCAGGGTGCAAGGAAAAAGTACATCTCACCCATCCAAAATTAGTGGTTTAATCTGGGGTCTGTCTTAGGCTGGGGAAATATCAGCAAAAAAGAATGGTTTGGACCAAATTCCAAAATAATGAGGACAGATTACCCTACTCTCACCTCTAGATGTGCCCCTCTTTCCAATTCTAGAGGAGTCATTGGCGTAAGCCTGAGAACAGGTGATTGATTTTTAATTTATTTTTTTAATGAATGGGAGTCTTTTCAATTACTGTTATTCAATTTCAAGCTTTTTTTTTTTTTTTTTGTAGAGCAGAAATAAGAACCCTTGGCTAAGCACAGAACTTATTTTTGGTTGTGTGTGGCTTTCCAATATGAGTTACAATATGTAGTATTTTCCTCCACATATTGTTGAATGAATAAAGAAATACAAGAGCACAAGAATCCACCTGAAAGCAGTTTGTCTTAGTAAGAGAAATTTCTCTTTCATTCCCTTTGGTTGTTCTCAAAACACAAAAAAGCAAATCAGATCTGCAGTATCTATGTTTTACTCTGTGCATATTCTTTGGAATAGAAATATCAGGAATATTCAATTTTTCCACACTCGGTCATATTTCTCAAAAGCTTTTTCAGTCCATGCAAAGTACTAGAAGGTTTCTACTGTAATAGGTGGCGCACATTTGCAAACATTGGTTTGTGACGTTAAAGGAGACCATCTAGAAAGTATTCTTCATATGTCTTCTTTCTCCTCCTTGCGGTTTAAAAAAGGGATTTTTCTTCATTGGGCTACCCTCCCCAGTGTGTGTTTTTCTGCTTTTAAGAACAGGAAAGTGTTTGGTAGGTGTTTTACCTGTGTACTTTCCCCTTGGCTTGAAAGACCTCATTTAGTTCCTATGCTTCTGCTTTCCATTCTCCTTCATTTTCAGGAGCTAAGGAGTGTGGACTAAGTGCTACCACTCCCAGGAGAGCCTCCTTGAGCTGCTTGTGTCTGGCAGCAAATAATTTTTTCTGCTCTCGTTTCACTTCATCCCAGTAGGGAGGATTCTTTCCCTGGAAGAGGATTATCTAGCTTATGAAATTTATCCAGTAGCCATACCTAACAGCAAGAGAATCACCTGTCCTGGATTATAAGGACAGGAGAAATGTGTTTGCAGAAGATGAGAGCTTTTGCCCTTGCTTCAGCCTATTACATAACAGAATTCAGAGTTGCCTTTTTAAGGCAGAAAATGGATTTTAAGGGGAAACCCACATTTCCTGTTTAGCAAGAGAAAATTTAGTTATAATACAGAAATAGCTGGACTTTGGCAGTGTAAAAAGACAACCAGATCTTTCCTTTACAATCCTTCTCCATAAAAGGCAATATGCTCTACAGAAGTGCAAGTCTGGCAGTTTTCTGAAGTGCCCTGAACTATTTCTTAAAACACGATATTAATAGTCCTAAGAACCTGCAATGCAGAGTGCACTCTTCCGGTGGTCTGCAATTATCCCTCTTTTAATTATTAAGATACAGTTATTCGCGATATCACCTTTTACATTACTGTTATGTAACCTCAGACTGAAAAACTGCTATATGCATTTTTAGTAATATTTGTGTTTGCAGACCATTTTAACTTACAGTAGGAAATACTGCTAACAAGTATGTGATGTATTCTTTGCTCTGAAAATTGCATAACATGACAGATTATATTATTCAAACTACTGCTGAAGTGGGATTGAAAGGAACCTGGAAGGTGCTGGGCAGGAGGTTGTGCTGGGGCATAATGTTCACTCTGTTTGGATTTAGCAAATTCCAGTATTTTCTGGACTTTCATACTAGAAAAACTAAGGTGTGTGAAGATGTCATAGCTCTATCTTGAAAAATATATTCTGTAGAACTGAAACTTCATTATTAATATTTTATACTGGGATTTTTGTATTTGGTTCTTTTTTCTCCTTCCATTATAAAGTAGAACCTATGTGAAAATATACTAAAGATGTTGAGTATTGTTAATCAATATAGAACAAATTATAATTTGGGGTGAAAAACTAGGACACCTCTTCAGTGCACAATTAATAGCTATTATAATTTTTGACCAACAATCCAGAAAAACCCATTTGTGCTTAAGTAAAGGCATCCTAGTTTTTCATTTTTAACTTGTTATTTGTTTTGTTGGTATGTTTGTTGGAATAACTGAAGCACAGATTATTTTATTACCTCCTGAGGGGCAGAAAAGCAAGGAAAAATGATTTATAGATGCATTTAATGTATACAGGTGTGTTATGTCTAGTGTCCTATTTAGGTTGCAGTGCCTTATCTTTTCTAATAATTCTCTTCTCTCTATTTTCCATATTATCACAGTTTGGATACCAAATGTCACACTTCTGCAACATGCAACCAGGCAACATGCCTGCAACTAAATTTAGTCATTTCACAAGTCCCAAGTTAAATACATACTTGGAGAATCTGTTAAAAAAAAGGAAAAAAAAAGTGAAAATAATTACTGGGTAACAACAGGGAATAAACTGAGTGAGAAATAAAAGTCACACAGAGACTTTGCATACCAATGTTCTTTCATGTTAGGGATTAAATGTATGACCTTTACTGTTTGGCTGCACCATTCCCACAGAAGATAAGAATCTGCTTTTAACTGTTTCCTGCAGTTAATGGTAGTCTTTTATGGTCTTTAAGGAATTAATTTGACAGTTTGATAATATTTGCTTGCAGAGTAAAGTCTTCTAGCAATTTTAAATGTAAATTCTAAGTAAATTGTTGTTTTTGTTTTGTCAGTGCTTTTGGAAAGCCACAAATACTTAAAGGTACTGCTTTAACTTTGGGTAGATGTTTTGTAGACTTTGTATCAAGAATACATTCTTGACTGAATGCATACAGTCTTGATACATTGCATGTTTCTGAAAAAGTCCTTCAGTTGAAATATCAGCTGTAATTCCTCGAATTCTATCACTGTTCACTGACTTTTATTTTGCTTCTTAAATCATTTTCTCTACAGTGGTTCTACCTAAAGGGACTATTGAAATTCAGAGTCATTGAATCATGCAGAGCAAGAATGTTTATGCGTGTGCTGTGCAAGTTAATAAGCAAGAAAGTTTATACAAGCAGACAGTCTTGTTTTATATGGATGCAGAGAGCTTTTTCAAAGCACAGCTCCTTTGTTTCCACTTCACAGTAGAATCCATGTTGTGATTAATCAATTATGAAAGTACTAGATAAAAATTTCTAAAAAGAGCAATTATTGATTAATAATGCTGTTCTGCAACTTCAAATTACTAGGCAGTGGAAAATATAACCTGGAATACACAGTCAGTGAAAATAGAGCTGGGGGAGTGATACCATGCTGCCATGGATTGAGAGCTAGGAAAGCTCTGGAGAGGTAAGAAAGGTTAAAAAAGAAAATGTCTTGCCTCATTAACATGTTGGTTTATAAATTTCTGTCCTCAGTAGGCACTCAACTTTTGTGCATCTGAGAAGTGCATTGCTTGTCAAGTTTGAGAGGTGGATTATACTAACATAATAAATCGTTGGGTTTGGAGGTTTGGAGGGATCTTAAAGATCATCAAGTCCCAACCCTTCCCTGCCATGGGCAGAGACACCTCTCACTAGAATTGTAGAATCAGAGAATCATAGAAGGACTTGGGTTGGAAGGGACTCTAAAGATCATCAAGATCCAGATCCCACCTTGCTATGGTCAGAGTTGTCACCCACTTGATCAAGTTGCCTAGGACCCCATCCACTCTAACCCTGAACACTTGGATGGGGTGTCCATAACTTTGGGCAACCTCTTCTAGTGCCTCATTACCCTCACAATAAATATTTTCTTCCTAATATCTAATCTCTAAAATCAATCTCCTTTCTTTTAGTTTAAAACCATAACCCTTGTTTTGTCACCATCTCCCCCTTTTTTATGCCTCCTTTAAGTATTGGAGTGTCGCAATAATCTGTCCACAAAATCTTCTCCAGGCTGAACAACCACAAGTCTCTCAGCCTGTCTTCATAGGAGAGGTGCTGCAGCCCTCTGAACATCTTTGTGACCCACCTCTAGACCCCCTACAACAAGCACACATCTCTTTGTGGTGCTGAGGACTCCAGGGCTGGACACAGTACTTCAGCTGGGGCCTCACAAGATTGGAGTGGAGGGGTAGAATCACCTTCCTCAAGTGCTGGCCATGCTGCTTTTGAAGCAGCCCAGGATGCAATTGGTTTTCTGGACTGTGAGTGCGCACTGTTGTCTGATGTCCAGCTTTTCATCCGCAAGAACCCCCAAGCCCTTTCCTGCAGGGTTGTTCTTGATGAGTTTTCTCCCAGTCTGTGCTCATGTCTGGGATTGCCCTGACCCATAAGTAGGACAGTTCTCTTGGATTTTTTGAACTTCATGAGGTTCTTGTGGGCCCACTTCTCACGCTTGTCCAAGTGCCCCTGGATGGCATCCCATCCCTCCATTGTGCCAACCACACCACTCAGCTTGGTCCCAGCTGCAAACTTGCTGAGGGTGCATTAATCCCACTGTGTGTGTCACTGATGGAGTATTGAGGAACACCTGTACCAGGACAGAGCCCTGAGGGACAGCACTCGTCACCAGTCTCCATCTGGATATAGAGCCATTGGCCACATCTCCCTGGCCGCAACCAGGGAGATGGTTCCAGCCAGTTCCCTGTCCACTGAATAGTCCACCCTTCAAATACATACCTCTCCAGTTTGGAAATAAGGCCCCATGTCAAAGGCCTTACAGAAGGCTAGGCAGATGGCATCAATCACTCTTCCCTTGTCAACCGTTGCAGTCACTCCATCATAGAGAAGGCCACCAGTCTGTTCAGGCACAATTTGCCCTTTTGTGAAGCCATGCTGTGTTGAAATGGGACACAAAATGAACGACACATACAAGTTGAGATGTTTAAAGAAAAAAGAGGGTAGTTTATTTCTGAGCTCCAATATTTATAGACTTCCAAAAGTGACTGTGGATTGGAGGATGAAATTGCTATTTCTTTAGCTACACTGGTCAAACTAACAGTTTATTAAATCTCTCTTCTTCCAGAAAGGAATGCAAAACAATCATTATTTACATGAAAAGTGCATGAGAAATTCTATTACAAAAATGTAAACATCAGAAGGTTTAGAAGAACTTAGAAGAGCAGGGTGACAATGCTGGCTGACTTCAATTACCTCCTTGTGCTTTAGCCTTGCTTCCATGAGGATCTGTTGCATGATCATCCCGTGCACAGAGGTGAGGTTCTCTGGCCTCTGTTTCCCTAGGTCTTCTTTTCTCTGCTTTTTAAAAACAGGAGCGATGTTTCCCTTTTTCCACTGACTGGGGACTTTGCCTAATCACCATGATTTTTCAAACATGAGAGCGCCTTGACAACATTAGCCAGTTCCTTCATGACCCTGGGATGCATCTCATCAGGCCCCTTGGACTTGCAGATATTCAGTTTTATCAAGTACTCCTTCTCTTAAAATGCAGTGGGAAGGACTTGCTCCCCCAAGCCCTACCTAGAGGTTCAGGGACATAAGAGACATGGGAAACCTGATGCCAGTGAAGAATAAGGTAGAGTCCTCAGATTTCTCTGTATCTATTGTCACCAGTTCTTCCTGCTCATTTATATAAGGAGACACATTCTCCTTGGCTTTTCTTTGTTGACCTATGTATTATAGATTCACATCTTGTTATTCTTCACATCCCTTGCCAAGCCCATTCCATCTCTGCCTTAGCCTTCCTGATCCCATTTCTGCACTTCTGGACCATATCCCTGTACTCTTCCCAGGTCTCCTGTCCCTGCTTCCTCTGGCTGTGCATTGCCTTCTTACTCAGCATGAGCATCAGATCCTTGCTCAGACATTTTGTTTTCCAGCCTGTCTTGCTTGAATTTTTGCACATCAGGATGGAGACCTCTTGTGCTCTAAGAACGTGTGGATAGAGCAACTTGTTTGGAGTCAGTATGTGTGTAAGGATGAAATAAGTAAGGTTAGTTTAAATATACTAATACAACTTAGTATTTTTACAATAAATATATTAATACAATTAATACTATTTGTATTAATACAATAAAAATCATATATTAATACAATTATTGAATTTCATTCAATATAGTGCTTGGAAACTTGGAGACTCATCTTTGCAAACTGAAAACAGATAGGGATAGCCCATTTCCTAAAGAAAATCAAAGATTCTAGGATCTGGAAAAATGAGAAAACCACACCAGATCCTCACATAAAATGAGAATGGCAAGATCACAGCTATCACAATGTGGTCTGAAAATTGATTGACATAAGCCCTTGTCAGGAACACTTATTAAAATAAATAGTTGCTCTCCAAGGTTTGGTGCTTTCATTGTCACTGAATGAAAAAAATTTGTTCTTACATAGCCCTCTTTCTTAGGCCTTGTAAAGGCCCTGTGCTGGCATTCTTCTAAGGCATGATCATCATTCCATGCCAGCACATTTTTTTTCCTATACTTGGATAGCTTAAGATCAAAGAGTAAGTAAAGGCCATGATTTATTTAGTGTGTATTTGATATTTCTTGGAATGAAAATAAGTGGAAGTCAGAAACAAGGAAAGAGTCTCTAAATGTGTAAGAATTATGTGTATCTTAGTAATCTTAACATTTTCACATTGTTTCTTAAAAAGGACCCTTGTGATAGTAGGTTATGTTAATCCCACACTGCAAATATTCACTTTGTTTCTAACTGAGAACTGGAAGAGTAAGGCTGAAAATGAAAGAAATAATTTTCAGAATTTACTGTAATTAAACATATTTTTCTCATGTGAGAATCACATAAAATTAGAGTATTTGTAGGTGTCATCTCCACTAACTTCCAGGTTTGTTCTGGAAACCTATGAATTTCAAGCAGTCTGCCCCAGAAAAAAAATGTTCATAGAAATACATAAAAATAACTCTGGTTTAAATATTAAATGTGCAGTAAAATGATTGAAGTCTAACTCACAATGAGGTACCGGCACATTTTCTATATAAAAAAAATACTGGTACAATGGCAGCATTATGAATCTATACATTATTTTTGTTAAATAATTAATTAATTATTAATTTTGTTAAATAATTAATTTTGTTAAATAATTGTATTTGTAGTCAGGACCTTAAATTTGAACATTGGGAATCCCAATGCTGCTGGAATTCTTATGCATCCTGCATAAGAAAAAACATTGAGGTGCTGAAGTGTTTCTAAAGAATAGTGAAGCGGTGAAGGGTCTGGAGCGACTGTGGGAAGTGGTGTTGTTTAATCTGGAGGAAGGAAGGGTCAGGGGAGACCTTACTGCTCTCTACAGCTACCTGGAAGTTGGCGTAAGTACCTTGTTACTCCAAGGTAACAAGGGATGGGACAAGAGGAGGTGGCTTCAAGACCAATTTAGATTAGATTTTAGGTATACATTCTGCACCAGAAGGGTTGTCAAGCACTGTAACAGGGTTCTCAGGACATGGTTGAGTCTCCATCCCTGATAGTATTTAGAAGTTGTGTAAATATGGCACTTGGGGAAGTGGTTAATAGTTGGACTTGACAGCCTTTTCCAACCTAAATAATTCTAAGAGTCTATGATTTTGGAAACTGTTCCAAGTAACTTCTCCTATATAAAAGTGGGACCCTACATTAACATTGTAGGGGGAGCAAAGTCTCAGGGCAGAACCTTTCTTCAATCTTTATTAACATTCCTTAACTATATAATGCAAAGAGCTGTTCCATCTTTCAAATCATTTGAAACTATTAAAAGTCTCATCCTGACTAAGTTTTTGCAGGTCATCTTATTCACTGCTGCCATAGCTGAAGTCAGGCATTTTCTGTGCCTTTCATGTGTGCTTCAATAAGGTTAATTTTTACTGATTTAAGTGTTTTCTTGTATTATCTTGCAATGGGTTTTCTACTGCAATTTACTAGAGGAGCTGCTGCTAGGTGAAGTATCTGTAAAATGTTTGGAGTGTTATATTTCATTCATGAATCTTACTCTTCTTTGCATGCCTCCTCAAAATTTACCTCTATTGTAAAATACACTTATAACTTCTATCACATAAAACTTAGAGGGTTGCTAGGTTGCTCTTAAATCTGTAGTTTTTAAGGGAATTCATAAACTCTTCATTCTTCTGTGTCTTACCATTCATGAGTCCAGAATTGACTGAATTCACTTGTTAGTAATGCCAATACTTTTCCAGGTTGTGTTTTGTCTTTCATTGAGCATCTTTTTCAGCTGCTGCAGAATGATATGGGGAAGGACTGGGGTGGTGCTTTAAGAATCCTACATACTTCATATTGAATAACTCTACAAAGTAATTTCATCACTTTCCATGCCTTTTAGTGCTATTACACTGTCACCAGTTTAAGCATTCACCATTTTCAGGTGCACTCTCACCCTTGTTCAAATAGCAGCAATCATTTGATTACTCATTGAAGTTTCAGGAGTGGAGCTTTGAGTAGGGAGTTGAGGCAGTGCAAGTCCAGCGCAGATGTGGAAAGGCAGGGAGTCACATCAGTTTAGTTCCCCTTGACTTTTTATTGGCAGCTGCTGCTACAAATGTGGGGAAACAACTCCTACATGCAAGCAGTCTCTGACTCCCCTCTTCCAAAGCATGGCTTTGGATGCAGACTTTTGGGAAACCTCTAAATTCAGCCAATTCAGTTGTTGTTCTCCCTTATATAATGATTATTTGAGACTCTTTTCGTTGTTGTATATCAAGATTGAAGTATGCAAACCTATGAGGAAATATTTTGGCCAAATCCCTCATTCACAGCCTGTGTTTTGTAAGGCCAGCTGACTTAGGGAAGAGCAGTGAAAGCTGTTCAGTACCTATCTACTAGACCCTGAGTTAGATGTTCCTTGTGATCTTATAATTTATGAAAAAGACCATCTGGTCTTTATAGGTTCAATCTTGTCTCCCTTCACACTGCCTTTTCTCCAATATAATGGAACTTAAATTTTTCATTGTAGAATGGAAAAAGCCTGGCTATGAGACAATACAGTAGCCACTGCTCTCCTTGTCCATGCAGTTGTACTGTTGACCTGGCACTAATGAAATAAATTTAAACTGCAATGCAAAACACTTTGAGAAATATTCATTAAAGCCTTTAAAATACTATGAGTGATTTTGGACTTGCTTTTGAGGTGCTTAACCAGTACAGGTGTCAGAAAAAGTAGAGAAGAAAAACCAAGGAAGTAAAACAAAATTATTGGGCAAAGTAGTCCGGTTTCAAAACATGGAACTGAAAACCACTCTAATTTATTTTTCTTTTAGTTTGGATTTAAAGAAAAAAATATTTTATATAAATTACAAATTCTGTGAGAATTTAAAAATACTCTGATGTCTAATTTTTTAATGTTACTGCCTCTGCTCTTTACATATGCATTTCTTTTCTACTTCTAAATAATAATAAAAAAGTTCCTGTGTAGTAAAAGAAATAGTACTGAATATTAGGTGAATTGAGACTCACATCTGGTACTCATGAGCTACAGTATGAGAAGCCATGCTGGGGCTCAGGGGATGTATCCCACCCTCCCATTACCCTTGCTGTCTGAAAATCAGGGCTATTTGAGCAGATCTACCCAGACCTTGTTTGCGGTGGCTGACCTCTGTCTGCTTCCATCCACACACGTCTTAGTTCCTTTGTCCTGGTGTGTCCAACCCAGATGAAAATGAGTATTGCACAGGGCTGAAGCTCAGCCTTTTGGAGAAGGAGTACTTAGGAGTGTCCTGTTGTCTGCTCTGCTCTTGTTGGTCTGAATGACTCTGGGAGAGTCAGCTTGCCTTTGCTCAGCAATATCAAAGTGAAACCCTTGGAGTGTGACTCAAGGAAATGCCCCAGAAGAGCCCTGGTAAGTGCTCTTGTAGAGCACAGATGTCGTGTCCTGACAAAAATGAGTATTGTGCTCCCCCACCTGCACCAAGGAATGCACTGGGCAAAGGGAAAGCCTCCTCAGACCCAAAGTGTCCTCAGGCCCAAGGATTCCTGGAAGGCATGTATGATGTATGCTCCCCTGGCATAAAAAATCTCTGATTATGTCTGTGACACAGCACTGTTACTTGTTCTTGGAGTGTACAAAATAGACTGCTCTTAAATTTTAATCATAGAATCGTAGAATGTTTTGGGTTGGAAGGGATCTTGAAGATCACCTAGTTCCACTCCACCTGCCGTGGGCAGAGCCATCTTCCACTGGACCAGGCTGCACAAAGCTGCTGCTGAATTAGTGGCAGCATTTTTTATCTGAAGGCTCTTTGCAAGATTTTTCTGTCACATATGCAGTGTAATCATTTCTTGAGGCATTTTTTTTCTTTGGACAAGGACACATTCCTACTAATCAGCAGTGCAGGTGTTGTGACAGAGGTCCTGTCTGTAGCTCTAAATTTTAATAAAGGATTCATCTCTTTATTTCCTCTGGTTCTCATTATGAAAATGAACTGGATTTCTTTCCATCAAGTCCTATAAACATGAAACTGTAGACAAATTTCATTTAGTTTAGAAAAATGTGTAGCACAAGAACATGATTTGATGAAGTCCTGAATTTCGTCCCTCCCTTATTCCTAAACTCTGCCATATCTTCTTGTCCTCTGTTAGGATATTTAAGTTATGAGTTTTGGAAGTATCAGTCTAGTGCTTTCAATAGTCACTGTTTCTTGAACATATGCACCTTATCACCACTTTAATACTTATTTTTATTTTTCTTTACTTTTTATTTTAGGACTGCTATTTTCCCTTTTTATCTCTGTATGTTACCACATCTAAGAAATAAATAAAGAATGTTTTATCAGCTTAATGTTGATATGTTTAAGGGTCTTTAAAACAGTGGTCTGTACTGAGAGCTACAACAATGCACAGATTAATATCTGTGCTACATATTCTGTCCCATGGGAACAGTAGAGTGAAATGCTTTTCTTCTTACAGAGAGAATAGGTTTTTTAGAGAGTCAGATTGGTCCTTAAATTTTGGTGAACTGCACCTTATTCCCTAAGTGACTGTTAATGTGAATGGGAGCAAATTTTGTACTAAAGAATGTACTACAAAGTTTGTCAAGGGCAAACCACTTTCTTGCATTCTTCTTTTCTTTTTTTTTTTTTTTTTTTTTTTTTTTTTTTTTTTTTTTTTTTTTTTTTTGCAGTAGCTGATACAGCTTTTATTCTCTTCAAGCATCACCATCCTCCCACAGGGTTTTTTATCATTTTGACATCCAGAGTTTAGTTTATCCCAGTTAGGGTCAGGTGCTTGGAGGTGAGAAACATTCATAATTTTTCACCTGTGTAACAGTTCTGAATCTGCAAGTCCTTTCCAGAAAGCTTGTAGCAGTATATATTCTCATGAGTGTTGTATACATCTGTTATGGATGGTAGTGCATGAGTTTATTGTTTCTAAGGGTATTCTAATGTGCCCAGATTGTGTTTATATGCAGGATATGTTTTGCGTATCAGACAAAAATATCCATATTTTGATGTTTGAAATCTTTGCTAGGAATTCTTTTTTAAAAATAAGCATTTTATAGACTATTTAATCAATCTTATGTAAAGAATAAGCAATTTGATCTTGTCTTCACTGTACTGCAGTTTTCCTTATACACACCCAGATTTCAACCAATAATCCTGGTAGGTTGTTGAGGTTTTTAATAGGAAGTAGGATGAGGAAACTTCTGGGTGTGCTATTTTAGCAGTGTCTTCATTATAAGATGAAAAATATTGATGAATGGGTGAACAAAGATTTGATTAGATAATTGTGATGGAACAAAACTGACAGAATTGTGTGTTCTGCTTTGCCTGTGGGCTGTTCTATCAGCATTTGAACAACAAATCTGAGAGGAGACAGAATTAAATCTTAGAAAAATAAATTGAGACAAATTGTGTCGTGTTAGCTGGTTTTCAGTCCCTGATAATTTGCTGCCTGATGGAAGTCAATCAACCAGTTTTCTGTTTTCCAAGGCTTTTTAAACATAAGATCCTTGGATGCTCACTCCATAGACAAGTCCAAGGAAGTTTAGGAAATAAAACTAATTTAAAAACAGCTTCTTGACAGGAGGCTATTTACTATAGGGAGGACTGTACTCTCCTGATAAAGACTTGAAGCATGGAGAATCACTGAAAACCATGAGTCTAAAATGAGAAGGAAAACCAGAAAATTAAAAATATGCTGACTATTTATTTGTTTTAAATTATTTACTGTGCTGTGTGATTATTTACTTTTACTTAAGCCTTCCTTCTAATAGAACACTCTATCCAAATTATACTTTATGTTCTGTAAATTTCTGCTACCTGATGACAAAATTACTCAGGGAAATACTTGGACCCTTGCCAAGCTTCTTCTGCTTAGAGGTGAAATGGATTATTAGAATCAACTATCACTTTAATGATCTTGTGTTTATTAGCAAACAGGATACAGAAAGCATATTTTTCTGACTGCAGGGAGAACAAACAGCAGACAATTTCCTTGCTGGAAATGCCATTACTGCCTTTTCATCCTGTCTTATGTACCATGGGTTTATTTCTTTAGCCTCTGTATGAGGGCACTTGTGCAGTCACACTTCTCCTCTGTCTTCCTGTTGTCTGTCCTGTCCTGTGGCTTTTGTTTGCTGGTGAATTTTGAAGGTATGGTTTCATGGTATGAAATGTTCCATAATAGAGAAGTTAAAGGAACTTCTGACTAGTTCATGCTGGTAAAGTTGTTTTATTGCAACAGAAACTTGACTTTACTATGGCAGTCTGAGAGGAATAGAGTGGGTATAGTTGTATTAAGTGACATTGAATGGTTTAGTCTGATAGAAATGGGGCTTGACATTGCTAAGAATATAATGACAGCAGCATCTTATCAGGTTAAAAGTCCATTTAGCTATTTGTGCCACATCCTCTCTTCAGTCATGAGTAATAGCAGCTACCATGACAAAAACATAGGTCTATGGCAAAACATGCAATGAGAGATATTGCTCCAAAATCATGGGACATTGCAAATCATAACACATCTACAGTGGGGCATCCACAACTTCTGTGTGCAACCTGTTCCACAGTCTCACTGCCTTCATTATAAAAAAGTCTTCCTTGTGTCCAATTTAGATCTACCATCTTTCAGTTTTAAACTGTTGCCCTTTGTCCTGTCACTACAGGTACTGGTGGACAACCTCAATTCTCTCAGCAGTTCTTCACAGAGGAGGTCAAAACTGTCTGTTCCAGGAGTCTGTGCTTAGCTATAGATTGTCCTTAATATGTGTCAGCATTTTTCAAGGTATGTGAATTAGCCCTCAGATATCCTTACAGTTCCTTCTTAATTTTGTCTGGGGAGAAATGTTGTTTTATGGGAATATTTCTAGGGAAGTTGTAGTTTCCTTTAAGTGTAGGACATCCAGCTGTGTGAAAAGTGTCTCAGGATTTCTTTCTGCTATTGTCTTGTGTCTTTAGTTTTTGTTTTTTTCTGTATTCCCTCACAGTAGTATAACACCTGTGCTTTCTATTCCCTGCAATTTTTCTGTCAACTGCAATGTGACCATATCTTAATTTCCATGTGCAATACAAAACACATATGTATATCTTCTTTCAGAAAAAAAAATATTTCTTGCATGAGCTATTTTGAGATTATAATCTGCTCCTTTTCAAACTAAGCTGCCTAGAATGAGACCAGCAGAGTACAATGCAAGGGCTGCTTACCTATTTCTTTAATTTTCTCATTTGATCAGTAAGCTCAATAAATTAATATTTCTGATTCATCCTAAATTCAAATTCTTCTCTTTATTCTCAGAGATAAGGGTTTCAGTTTGTTACTTGTTTTGGTGAAGGGCATGTGATTTAGAAATTGAAAAGATTACAAAATTCTTAGAAGCAAATATCTACAAAAAGTAACCTAAGAGAAAAAAGAAACAAAAACAATTGAAACTGAGAAACTCAAACATTTGAAAGCATCCCTTGTGAAATGCTAAAATGGCTCAAAGAAGGTTCTTTAATTCAGGGATACGAGTTTGAATCTCTGCTTTGTGCTATTTCTAGTGAATATGAGGTAGGTATTTGGCTGCAGGAAAATCCTTTATTAGTATTGAGCTATTGCAGTTCATATTCAGTTCCTACAGAAATTGTAAATTGGTATGAGCCTGCAGTCTGATTTAAAAGAAGTTTTGACTGTCCTTTTAATGTGCTTTTTAAGAGTCCCCAAAGTTATGGTCAAAATATATATTTGGGGGTTGAAGGTGAAGCACAGTTACTGGTTCCATCTGTGAGGCTACAGAAAAAAGCATTTCGGTGCATTAGGTGATGTTGCAACTTGTGTTTCCTTACACAAACAAAAGACTTGTGTAGCCTTAGGTTGAAATCAGGTGTTCATGAAGGCAGCCAGAACTGTGGGACAACTAAACAAGTTCCATGTATCACTCTTTTCCCTCATGCATCCTGCATTTTTAAGAAATTCAAGTTGATTCACTAAATAATTACTCTCTTAATTTGCAGAAAAAGCTGATACTTGAAAAGGCTTTGAAAGTATTAAGAAGCTTATTTTTTCCCTTTGGAGGAGGCTCCAAGTCTTCCATTTACTCATTTAATCTGTCATTCCGTTGCACCCAAGGGCAAAGTGTCATTTCTGTGTGCTTCAGTAATTTTGTACAGCACACAGCAAACAAATACCAAGTGACTGAAGCCAAAGTAGATTTCATGCAGGAGGCTGTGTTTCCTTTTCTTGCCATACATTTTTAAAAGAGATTTTCTCAATTGTAAGATGGTAAGTAGGCTTCTGCCCTGAAATTTATAAATGTGTTTATAATAGCAGTTGATACAAATTGTGGGTCAGAAGATGTTCTCAGAATACAGTGGTTTTTCATCATATTACAGACAGTGGTTTCATAAATATCTGGCTGCCAGAATGAAATTTGTGAAATCTTCCATTTCACTTCCAGAAAACAGGATTTTAGATAATAATATCAGTAGTCACTTGTTATTTTAGAGCCTTGTACTACCTGGCATAATGATACAGGATATAAAGATATAGCTTATAATTCACTCTTATTAGGTAGTGGTTTTAAATGTAACTCAGTAAGATAGTCCTTGTATCCAAGTATCTTGGTTATTTTAGAGGATTAAGCCTCTGAATTATATTTTAGAGGATTAAGAGCTCTGAATCTGAGCTGAATAAGCCGTACTAACTGATGTCATGTTTCTGATTAAAAAAATGCTATGTTTTTTTGACTAGAAGCTAAAAAACATTTCCAAGGAAATAACAGAATGCCATAACATCCAGACTAGTTCTTGGGAGATTCACGATTCTAAAATTATAGAGATTATCCTTGAACTGGCATAACCACTGGTAATACTAAAATTTTAAGTGAAAGATGTAAGTTCATTTAAGAGAAGGAAATGACAATAATTGAAAAGTATAAATTATATATATCTTACTATGCAGAAGATATAAATAAATTTTCTGAGAAAGTCTAGCATCATTTAGAATACATAGTCCTTGTTAAGTAGTGACAGATTTTCTTCTGGCTCAAAAAACATGACAACCTTTTATTGATGCAGCGTCATATTCTGATGAGCAAAATGGATGTCTGCTATATCCTATACATCTAAATTTGAAATCAAAAGAGAAATTGTATATTGCTATTACAACTCCTACCCAGTATACATAATTGAGCTTATCCTTCTAAATAACTGCTGTACTTAGGCAGAGTTAGAAAGTGAGCAAAACAAATTCTGGAGATGCTTTTTGGGCAGCTGTTAACATTTAGGGTGAGTTGATTTAAGATTAGCTTTGGCTTACTGTGAAGATCTAGAGTGCTTTTAAAATTTAGACAGAAATTTCATTTCTGTTGTTTGAATTCTGGACTACTAGCTTTTTAAGATTTTCTACTGTGTAAAAAATAAAATTGCATAGTTATGGCCAAATTTCATTACATTAGCTGATGATTTATCCAAACCTTTATGTAAATACCAAGAGTAAATACAATTCAAGGAAACTGAAATTTGCTTGTTATACAGTCAAAATTTAGTCATCTTGGTGCCTAGAAGCTTGCCTCTAGTTACTTTTGCTGGAGGAGACATCTGATGTATGTGATCTTTAATTAGTACTATTCCTAAGCCATTTTTGCAGCTCTCAGAACTATTGTACTGCTGCAGGTTTCTTTGTACCTAGTGTAATTGCAGGTTTTAGAATACACCATGATGCCCCTGTAAAAAGGTTTCCCCACCTGCTTTCCAGGTGTAACCTTTTCACATTTCTGTGAGCTACTAGCTTAATTTTCTGCAGCAGCCTTTTCACATTTGTCTTCTCAAATAAACTTTTCTGCTTTTAAGGTTGATTGATTTTCACTCTGTATTTTTGAATGTCCTGGTTAGAGATGTCAGCCTAGCAGCAGCTTTCACTTCCCTTTGATTTTGTGTTTACAGTACTTGCCACCTTAATTCTGCCTAGAAGAAATTAATTCAAGTAGGGGTTTATAAATACTGAAATGGCCTGTGCTGTCCATTCCCATTATAGGAAGTTCTGCCAATAAGGCAGCAATTCTGCTGCAGATCAAGCATGAGCTATTGAGAGATTACTGTTCATTTACTTCAGTGAAAAAAGAAAAAATAAAGATGTTTTCAAGATACTTTTTGAGGTGGACAATCCAGGAAGCATAGACATTCAAAGGAGTAGTTTTAAAGTAGAGGGTCACTGAGAATGTTGTGGCATAGTGTACAGAATGGAGAGCAGGATAAAAGGTGTTATAGGAATGGATTAGAAAACCATCTTGTGTGTATAGACCAAACCAGGAGGAGCGGTGGGAGGGGGGAAGGATCAGAATCAGTCATCCAGTTTGGATTACAAGGTATATCTAGGTTGGACATGATTGACCTCTGATTCCATTGTATTCTGAGCTACAGTTTTTACACAGAAATTAATCCTTTGGGGAATTAAAGCCTGCATGGATCCTATATTTCAAGATTCTTCATTCAGTATGTTTACAGATCTTTCAGCAAGTGATAGCTTAGGTTCTTCTTGCAATTGTTTCTTTATATAAGAATATATTTATAAGAAAAATTAAGCAACTAGGTTTTTCACACAGATTATTAAACACTGCTTAATTTTATGAGACTATAATAACCTGCTCAAGAAGTGCTACATGATTTCTTCACCAGCAAACATTTGATCACCAAAAAAAGGCAGATGCACTCTTACTGCTCACCAGAAATTAAAATGAAAGCACAAAAATGGCATAATGAAAACATTTGCATAAAAATGACACAATGAAACACTAGCAGAATTTCTGTTACTATGTTACAAAAATCTAAACATTATTTTAATGCTTTGTAGATATACATTCATGGCATATATCTGGACAAGCAGCATTTAACATCAAAGTTTAGTCAAAAACAATGAAATTCTATTAGTCTAGCAATGTGTAGTGATAAATAACTGTACTTGTTAGATGACTTGGCTGTGTTGCAATCAACATAAAGAGCTAAATACATAAAAGATGCTTCTGAATTCTCCATTTTACAGTGGGTAGTGCCTAACAAAAGAAGAAAGAAGAGACATAAATGGATGCTGATGTAAGCAGAGGATGCAATGGATCATCTTGAAATATGGTTGATGGGCTAAAAACAGTCATTGGGTGATGGAAATAGATGCAAAATAGTACAGGTTGCAGGATGCTATTTTGCAGAAGTGAAGCAGAAGCATCAGTGTCAAAAGGCACACCCACGCAGAAAATGTCTCCAGCTTCTCCACTTAAAATGTCTAAACTGAAAATTTATGGAATTACATAATTTTGATTAAGTGAAACTACTGTAATAACTGTTCAGTGGATCACTAATGGGAGGACTTGACACAGAGTTATAAGTTGTTTTATAGTTAAAAATGCATTTTGTGGCTCTCTGTACATTAATGTATAGGGTTCATATCACTTTCCTGTGAAATTTTGCAGATTTGCATGTTCCCTTCTTTTCAGTCAAAGTTTGATGTGTGAAAATTTACTGGGAAAGAGGAAACATAACTAGTTGATAAGCTTGGCTCTTCTGTCAGCTCTTCACAGCACCGTAAGCAAGCTTGGTAGCCTATCACATGGTGCAGGAATGCTTTCACTTCCAAAGTGAAAACCAGTGTCAGCTTAAAAGGCTTGTGACAACGAGGACAGAGCAGAGAGCCTGCTCTCAGAGGCATGGGAGCAGGCTCTTCTTTCCACACCAGCATGAGGATTTATTAGAGCAATTTCATGACTGGCAGAGAAAACCTGATGGCACACTCACTCCTCTCTGTTAGAGCAGCTTGGGCAGGATATGCGTAGGAGTTTATTTTAAGTAACTAAATAAAAGCTTCAGAAAAATTACAAATATTAACCAACAACCTAACCAACTGCTGCTCCCATTTTTTTGAGAATACTTTTGTGTATTTTCAGTTTAAATGCAGCTTATCTCTATGAAATGAAATGATATGGCAACAGTGCTTTTGTGATACAGCATTGCTGATCAGCATCTGATTTGGCCAGGCCAGTGAGAGCCAGTGAACCTCTTGCTGGTCTCTCTTCCTTTCTTTCTTATGAGGAAAAGCTGAGACAGTTGAGCTTGTTTAACCTTGAGAAGCATGAGGAGCACCTCTTTAATGTATGCAAGTGTCTGAAGAGGGAGTGCCAAGGAGATGGAGCCTGGCCTTTCTTGGTGGTCCCAAGAAATAGGACAAGAGGCAACAGGCAGAAAGTGATGCATAGGAAGTTCCACCTGAACATGACAAAAAGCTTCTTTACTGTGTGGGTAAACAGTAAAGAAACACACTGAAACAGGTTGCCCAGAGAGATGTGGAGTCTCCCTCACTGGAGATACTTAAGAACTGTCTGGATGCAATTCTGTATGATGGACTCAGGGATGGCCCTGCTTGAGCAGGGAGGTTGGAACTGGACCCACTGTGGTACTTTCCAACCTGATCCATTCTGTGATTCTTCCCCTCCCAGATTACAATTATGTCATGTGGGGGTGAGGCTGAGTTCTGTTTTCTCCTCCTGATTTCCTGAGGTAAGCAATTTCTTCACTTATGCCCTAAACATCTTGTGAGAAATAGTCATTATTACTGATGGGGACTGCCTCCTCCTACCTGTCATATTTCTTGGAAATGTGCTTCATGGTCTATACAGGGCTGAACTGAGTAGCTTTGTACGAGAGTGAAAAGATGCCCAGAGCACTTTTCTGTCCATAACCCCACAAGACTGCCCACTGGAGCTTGGTATAGGTAAAGGTAAATGCAAACCTTGTTCCAAGAGGATGTAAAGTTGTCAGATGTTGTCACAAGTTTCAGCCAGCAGATTGTGGAGGAAAGGAGATGCTGGGGCCATCTCTCCATTGGGACCAGAGAGAGTAACAATGCTTTTAACACAGGCCAGATCAGGACTTCAGTTCTTGGAATAAATGACAGTCCTTTGTCTTGGTGGTGTGATTAAGGATCAACAAAGAGTGTCTAGTAGTTTTAAGTAGAAAACATTTTCTCCCTTCTCTGCTTCTCTGCTTCTCTTCATTATTATTTGGATCAAATCACATGTACTGGCTTCAGTACAAGCATGTTTAAAGATTTCAGTTAACTAAGTTACAGGAGATATTTCCAGAGAAATCTAAGAAATTTTAGAAACTGAAATCACATTGAACTCATACATCTTTTTATCTGATATTAAAATGTATAGTCTGTCTTGGTAAACAAAGCAATGAATTCATCCTCTTGTATGTAAAAGAGAATATATTAAAAATCTTTTCAGATAAGAAGGGCAAAGGGTGATTTTAAATGTGTCTCTAGTTTTCCTGCTCTTTTCCAATGCCACAAAACCTTCAATTAAGAATTACTATATCTCTTTTCAAGTGCATTTCTGGGATATAGCTACACCTGCAAAACATATGTTGCACTTATGTAGCTCAGTTATGATCAGATTTTAAAATCTTAATATACTGAGACCAGGTGGTTGCTCCAAATTGCTCCCAGTCAATATTTTGTGGGTTTAATTTGGAAATGCCACAGGGATTCATCCTACTCTTGTATTATTTCTGATCTATCACAGTGTTTGCTAGTGGGTGGCTGTCATTTGTTGACATGACATGTTTGTTTTATATGGGTCTGCTGATGTTATGCAACTTCATTTAGGCAGTTACATTGTGAAAAGAGAAGTGATAAAAGACCTGTGAGAAATATTTATTATGACTTTTTCATTATTGTAAAAAATGTTTCTGTTGCTTTTCTTTGTTGTTTTCTGCAGAATCATCATATTTTGCATCATAGAATTCAGGTACATTTTTGTCTGTATCACTCTGCTTAAATACCAGAGTAATTGAGGTTTGAAGTTAACATTAATCAACAGCTAGCCTTTACAGGTAGTGCAGTATATGCTTACACTTTAATGGGAGTGGGTGTAAAATCATTCATATTGCAATAGTAAAAAATGTTCAGTTTGCAATGTCAACCTTGCATAAATAAAACCCAAAAAATTTGTGACAGAAGTCTTGATGATGGGATTCTCTTAATGAATGATATTTGGCTGTAGGGAGTTAAAGCAAGGTCAGCTTTCCATAGAGCACTAGCTGGCTGTGGTGAAAATAGCTGGTCACTCAGTTACTCAAAAGCTGCTCCTGGAATAGTGCAATGAACAGGTAGTGCAAGGAATGAGTTTTCCCACACCACGAGGTTGCTGAATTCCAGAACCATACACACAGAGATAACTTCCATCTCTGTATTTGTTAATAAGCTGTACACATATGAAAAACATGGAATGTGAATGAAACAGTGCAAATGTCAATCCTTGAAACACTTCAAGCACATACATACCTCTATTCTGCATGGAATGTATATGTACTCTGTTGTTGGACATTCACGTATTTGCACATGGACCAGATGTTTGAACATATATATGGCCGATATATTTATTATCTAGACATGTAACTGCAGTTTGGATATATATTTTGCAGAACTTTCCAAAGGATGACTTAGACTTTGACATATGACAACTCCTAATTTGTTGACTGTCAGTAATGACTTCATATTGCTCTTCCGGAGTCATCAATATACATACCACGTTCATTTCTTGTGCTTCAGTAATTTCAGGTGCAATATAATGTTTGTTCAGCTGTGCTTGCCATCTTTAAAGTGCATTAATGTACTCTGAGAAGGCAAAGTGACTGGCGCAGAAATGAGTAATTACAGTAATGGCTAGTTGTTATTCTTGTTTATTTTGGGAAGTATTCTAATTAGCTGTTCAGTAAATGGCTACTTCCTATACATAGCTGTTATCTATATTAATTCCTGAGGTAAGACACATTTGATTTAATACTGAACCTTTCACCTCACCTAGAAATAGTGTTGACTTCTATGCATACCTGTTCTGTAACCATATGCCAATGCACTGGTACTCCCACTGCTACCAGGCTCTGGCAGGTCCTAGAGAAACATTAAAGGTGCTGTGGAAGACAGTGCAGACTGAAATTACCCCATCCTGTGAATTAGGAATGATTCCATCTTCCCTTTCTACTCCTGTAACTTGCATTCAACTTTAGTTCAGGAGCCAACAACCAACGTCTTCCAAGTCTATAGCAAAATAGGTCCTTTCTGGGTGAGCATCAGTAGTGGTGTGAACTTGCCTGTGTGAAATAAGAATGCTGTTGAAAAAGTGGATTGGCAATGAATTGCAGTAGTTACATATAAGCAGAAATCTTATTTTGAAAAGTAATGAAATAAGGTAAAATGGACGATATTAGAGCCTGGTCACTGGTCTGGAAATATACTGAAACCTAAGGTGTTGATCAAGTATTCACTTGTCAAGTGAAAAGGACCATGGATGAGTCTCTTACTCTTAAGAGCTAAAAGGTATTCCAGTTCAATTGCATAAACTATGTTTAGCCATGACTGATGAGTCAATACACAAGATGAGGCAATAAAAATCAACATGAAAAAAGAGTTCATCTTACTTTCCTGCCAGTCTTTAATGTTTTTGATCATCCTCTATTTGTCTATTGATTTGATGGCATCATTTTCCAAAATGCTTTCCTTCTTCCTGTTCTTCCTGGGGTTCATGGAGGATATGGCTTTATCATTTGCATAAAAGGAATAGGAGGTTTTCATCTTTACTTTTATCTGACATGAAGTGTTAAAGTACAAGTCTTCAAAATTCTCAGATCTTTTTCAGCCCATTTGAACTAGAAACCTCTTTTTTGGTAATCTGAAGTAAAGTTTGGTAAATGAAGACATACAGGTTAACAACATTTTTCTTCTGCTTGTATAATCTATTTTTATACTAGTTGTTTTGATTTATTTGCTGTTTAGGGAGGATTTTGCATAGAATTTTTAAGAACAGGGAATGAGATAGCATTGGAGGGTTTCAGCTGAAGTAGTGTTTCTGCTTCTAGACCATGTACTTCAGGGAGGATTGGGACCTGCAGGATAAAGATCAGGAGAAATTATTGAGAGGAAAGGCTTCATTTACAATAATTGCTTAGTGGAAAAAGAAAATTAAGAGGAGATACTATTACCTTTACTTAATCGGAAAGTTAAGAGTAAGGAAACTTATTTTTCTGTTCTATAAAAGGTATGATAAAAACTAGCAGGATTGCTTTTCAGATATTAAGTTTTGGTAGGGTGGTTGATAGAATAACCATCTGCAGTTTATCCTAGGTCGTTTGTGGTTTTTCTATGATCATGAGGAAAGAAGGGGCAAAGCAGAATCGAAATGACAGTGTGAAAGAAGTAGGTGTGGGAAAAGCAGTTAATTCTCTGAGGTGGAGGGCTATTTGAGGGTTTGGCTACACAGGAGGACTTTGTGAGGACCTGGAAATCTAATTTTTAAGAATTATTGCTGTAAAAACTGTTTTTAAACTAATTAAGAAGTGAAAAATAGAGTTTATAGGATTGTTTGGGACTCATTGTTCTTTAGAGTGATGTTTTATTAGTAAGTTTTGCAGTTCAGCAATATGCCAATCCTGAGTCTCTAGTTAACTGGGAGGGTGGTTCACATTTGACATATGCAGTGGAGCTGTCAGTTTGCAGCAAAAAACAGGGCAGGTCATGTTTCCAGTGTTAATTTACACTTGACATCTTATTTATACCTGGGAAATGCTGTTATAAAATATTAGAACACAAATAATGCTGGCACAGCAGGGTTTTCAAAAAGAGAATTGCGTTGAATTTCTTCCCACAAAGTTAGGAAATAAATGCATCTAATATTAGAAAACTCTGTGCTAATTGTAGGAAGATGCCACACTAGTTACAGCATTCTCAAGCCATTGGTTTTTTCCCCAGGGAGAAAGAGATGAGACCCACTGAGCACTAACAGTAATGAGACTTCTTCAGTCACAGTAATTATGTTCCAATTTAGATAAAATTTCAGTGTGCTCTTGAAATGTTTCCGTTTTATTGTCTGTGTGTATTTAAAGCAGTAGAACTCTGTGTTACCAGCATCTCTAAACACCATGCATTAAGAAACTCTAGCATTTAGTCTGGCTTGCTTCCAGCATCCATAGGATTCTATTGAAACTTTTATCTGAACTTGAAATATTAAAAAGTCTTTACTGATACAAAAGTATCTTACCCCTATGGGTAAAAATGGTTAATTTTCAGTCTTACCAGTCTTTCTAGAGGTTTCTGTGTTGCTGTGGTTGGGGACTGAGGGTATGTGCTGATTTTACGGAAGACAAAAAATGTCTGACATTTTGTCCATCCTTTTGGGGGACCAACAACATTCCCTAAGAGTATAGATTCCTTCAGTAAATTTGAATGCTGCATTACTGTTTATTGGTAGGTGTCATTCTGGATCTCCCTTAAAACAGCAAAAAGGTCAATAATAGGTGTTTGCATAACTCTGTGCCCTTTCAGAAGACCGTAGTGTCTGAGGACAAGTGCAAAGGTAATTTCCCCTACAACATTTTGATTACTATAGATTCATTTCAAGCCTCCTTGGAATGCTTGAAGACAAGTCGCGTAGGGGTATCCAGTTATGGTGTTACTGGAAGGTCTCCAATCCCCTAACTCACCTGCTAGATTTGCTCCCTAATTTCTGTGGCATCATTATAATTGTGAATGTATAATACAACAAAGTAGCTCTATTTAAGAAAAAGAAAAAACAAAAGTAAAGGTAGAAGTCTTTTCAGTGCTTTGAGTAGGAAAAAAAATCAGTCCTTTTACCACCAAAAAAATCAGGAAGTAAATTACATCTTCTGAATTGGTTTTGCTCCCTCAAAGTAGAAATTTCAGTAGTTATAACTGAAAACTCCCAGGCCTAACACAAGATTTTTCCAGGCAGCTAAGTAAGCTTTAGATACAGCACATGGTAGTCACAGTGGACCTATCATAGTTGAAACATGAAATAAAGTGAGCAGTTCCAACTCAAGATATTCAAAAACATCCATCAAGCTCCAGAAATCCTTGACTTATGTTTCTTTTTATTCATCTGCTGGTACCCAAGTTTTGGGACTCCCTTGGATCTTGTTCTCACACAAGTGATGATTAGAGGCTTACTTTATTTTTAATGCTGAATGAGTTTCTCACATTCTTTATCACATAATATAAAATATAACTGTGCTGTTGAACCAAAATGGAGTTTTTTGCTAAGTGTGCTGAGGTGGCACTCCTTGAAGAAGCTATGTATGTCTACTAAATGGAATGTGATTCTCTAGTACAGTTAATTTATAGTTCATCCAAAGATGTCTTGGAGATAATGGCTTGATTAATGAAACAGATGACAAATGCGATAGCATCAAATGCAGGGGGATGTTTCTCTTTAAAAAGTGAATTAATTACTTCCCTTTTATAGAGACATTTTTGTTAAACTCTTCAGGAAAAGAAGCCCTTCATAAAATTGATAACTACATACATTTCACTTATAAATTAAAATAAATTTCTTAATAAATTCACTTTAAGAATTTTCACAAGTCCACCTTCTCTAACTAAAAAACAACTCATAGTAGAAATCCAGACAAAGCCACATATATTCCTCACCTATCCAGCAGAAAACATTGAAACACAGTACTGGGGCATGGGCAGAGGAGTAATTCACTAGTGAAAAGGAAGAAGAAATCATGAAGTCTACAGATTGCTTAGGGAGAACTTTCTTCACTCCAGGCCATATCTATGTAGACAACAGATGCAATATTTTATAGACAGAGAGGTGCATATATAGTACATTTCTGCCGGCATCAAACCGCATGAAATCTTTTACATTACAGGATGAAAATAGTTATTGATGAAAAGGAAAATCGAAAAGATTGGCTTCTGACTTAAACTCAGAAAAAGGGTCTGAGAAACAGAGCTGCTCTCTTATAATTACAAAATGTAGTTCATTTTTTTGCCATTTCCCCAGTCTCTTTGAAGACCTTTGACCAGTGTTATGATCTCTCTACTTCTCTGCCAGGATAAGCAAGCAAATAATTACACTCTTGGGGGATTTTCTAAACATTGGATCCAGTTTTCTTCTTCTGTTTACTTCATATCAAAGTTACTCCTGTCAGTCCCTCAAGCTGCTTTTGGCTTAACTGCCTGCAAGTGAGAGAATAGGCAGTCATGTCTGATGATACTCTTAATACACACTAAGTTGACAGAAAAAGGAGTCAAGGAGAATTCCTCTCCAGGGCTGACATGATTGATCACTTTGATGTGTATTAGCTTTCTTTAAACTACCCTCAGAAAATGGCAATTCAAAGTCCAATTTAATACTCATGCTTGTGGCTTCTTTTAACTAAATATCCCTGTTAAGTCTTGTAGGACATGCTCTTAAACACATTTTTGCTGATTAGAAAATCAGCATGATACTGATTTTCTACACACAGAATTCACTATTAATAAATTCAGTTCCACATAAAAATTTTTAAACCCTTTCAGTGTCAGAAGACTTGGAGTCACATCATGTAACAAAGTATTGTGTTGTTATCAAATATACAATTTTGATGTCTGAAGGGACAGCAGATGAGTTGACAATTGTCCTGTTTCCATAATCTACTGGAGACAGTCTAATCACTTTTTTATTTGGCATTATTCTAGGACTATGGCAACTCTACACCAGTATTTTCAGGTTTACTTTCAAAATAGCACTAAAAGTAGTTTTGTAGCAGCTCATGTCACAGTGTCTCAGGTCTTCATTTTGCAAGTAAAAAGAAATTGAGGTTTGTGAAGAGTGAACATTTCCTGAGAGTCAACTGGGACTTGTTTTGTTTGCAGCCATTATCATTAATACTTGAGATTTGCAAATAATGGTTGTCTTAGGCAATGCAAGACTGCTATTTATCCTTTTTCCACTGGGATCCCTTCTAGAAGAAGGGAGAATCTTGTATTGCAGTGGGAGACATTATATATTTTTCCTTAAATGTTTTTTATTATTTAAAAGGATTAGAAAAATATCTTCAGTGAAATTATAATCTGAGGTGCTTTTAAATTGAAGAAATGTATTTTGAGTGTCCCTTCTTAAAATTATTTCATAACTGCAAAAGAGAAAAATCAAAGTATATAGGGGAAGAAGAAGTAATCTACGTGCTACTGGTTCTGGTTTGGACCTTCAGATTTCCATCATTTAATATTCTCAGTCGCTCCCATTTATTTCATATACAGCATTAAGATAAGCAGCACAGCTAGAGCATGTGATTTTATCTGAACCAGAACTGCGGAAGAGACACAGACAGTCCTTGTTATTATCCCTGTTATTATGTACAAAGATACATTTGATAGGAAGCCCAGAAACCATAAATTTCAGTTCCAGCTCTCCTCCTAATTGCTGTTAATATTTCTATTTCCTTCACATTACACATGGTTCATATTTCTAACTTTGACAGTATCTTTCAGTGGTTCATTTTCACAAAATATTGAACAGCTTCTTCAAGGTCACTTTTAGCAGAGCTGGGAACAGACTTCAGATTTCTATTGCATTGGCATTAAGACTCATTTGCTTTGCCAACCCTGCAACAGGATTATGGAAAATAATTTTTATACTGCAAAACATTTGCACTAAGAAGTGAATTTGGATGGTGTTGTAATGTTCATTTTTATGTTTTCAGCTAAGAAAACCTATTTTTCTGAAAACAGTTTTGTATTCATTTGAATGTGTATATTCAGAGCCTGTTATGGAATCTTTTGCCTATTTCTTATAAGCAGGACATCTGCTGATGAAAGCTACTAAAAATGTTAACATTTCAGTTAATAAGCTTGTCTTTCATCTCATTTTGCAAGATGCAGCAGAAGTTCTTTAAGGACATGAGATGTCTCAAGCTATTTCTAGTCATGCATAAAGCTCTTCACTAACAGGTCCGGTTTGAATCCTGCACAGCTCAGTGTTTGAAGTGCCACTACCATCTAAGAAGTATTTGGAACCTCTGTGAAATGAGTTTTGGTGAATTTGTGAATTTCCAGTTCACTGTCCAAGGGGCTTTGTTAGTTCTTCAGTGCAGAAGCATCCCTTTAGAGTTTGCTGGGTTCCTGTCCCAGCCCAATGAAACCTTGATTCCCTGCTAAGAGCTCCTGCCACTGGAGGCATGTTAAACTCACTGACTATTTGCAGGGAGCAGCAAAGTGATTATTACTATACTTACAGGAAATGAGGTGGAGAATTAGAAGGTAGAGAAAAGAATTCTGGCTTGGCCTTCTTTAAAACCTTCATAATTGGGGTTCTTTTGCCTCAACTCTTGATTTTTGGGTCTGACTTATGCTTAAATCACTCTGCCTTGGTCATTCTCTTTTCAAAAAACACACAGAGAGGGGGGTGGTGTTCAAAGATGATGCTGTTACATCAAATGAGGCATTTGTTACTCCATCATTGGGCAGATTTAGCTCAATCTCCTTTCTGTATTAAATTAGGTCCTAATCCATCTTTTGCATTACCTTTGGCTATTAACTGAAGTGGCTAATTCAAGAGCCCAACCATACTCTATTCTCATGTAATCAATATAAACAGGTATTATTCTGAATATTAGATAACTAAAATCAGTTAGGCTTAAAGTCACAGATCTCAGCAGTCCCTTCTAGAACCAAAACCCAAGGGGGTGACTTCTGCATACAAGAAAAATACAAAAAAGGTAGAACTCCAATACCCTGAGGCCATTGCTTCTTACAAAATAATTCTTTGCCTTTAACAAGAGCCCTTCACCACTGCAGATAGGAAGCTGCAGAACAGGAGAGGAGTGAAATTGGCACCATGCAGTGAGTAGGGTCATCAAGATGATGAGGGCTTGCAAGGTGGGGAGGCTGAGAGCTGGGTTTGCTCAGTACTGCTTAGAAAGGGGTGTGAATGCATTGCTATTTTAGCTTTACCAGTTGACAAAGAAATTCCATTTTGATATTAGGGAAAATAATTTACATGTAAGGTGGTGATTAATCATTGGAGCAGATCTCTGAGAGAGGCTGTGGCATCTCCATCCATACTCAGAAGTTGACTGGACATGGTCCTGAGCAGCCTGACCTTACTTTAAAGTTGGCTTTAACTTTTAGGCTGCCCTTGCTCTGACCAAAGGGTTGAACCAGATGACTTTCAGAGGTCCCTGCCAGCCTAGATTATTTTATGACTCTGTCCCCTGAAGCTGCCTGACTTGGCAGAGCAGAGCTGCGCTGCAGCCAGAAAGGAACTGCTCTTGTACAGCGTGTCCCTTCCTTGCCTGCCCTGGGCCACTGCCCCATGCTGGGCTCTCATGTTTTTCTTGCTAAGTGTGGATGGGAAGAGCAGATGTCAGCTGAGCCACAGCAGCCTGCTACTGTTCCTGGGATATTATCAGCTCTGTGGTACAGCCATTATTATTTGTGCAACAGAGAACTGAATGTGCAACAGAGAACTGAATGTGGAGAGTCAGTGCATTTGAATTCATCATAGGAACTTTGATCTTTCTGTTTGAAAGTACTTTGACAGTTTCTTTTAAAACATCTGACAAAAATAGCTCAGTCTGGAAGCCAGCAGGTGTTTAGGCACTTTTTTTATTGCATATATTAATAAAAAATGAGTCATTTGTGTTAATCTGTGTTAGGCTGTTACAGATCTGCTTTGTACTGCATTAAAGAGATATTAGCCAGGAATATTCAACATCTCTATAAGGAATGCTTCACTGTGTTCAAATATGACATGGCAACATACTTATGTCAATACAGATAAGGGCTTAATAAAATGGGGAAAATAAATTTACTTTCAATGTTTGAGCATGGACATATGGTGTCAAACAATTAATTGCATTGAAAAGAAGGACTCTGTTCTAGGCTGCCACAGACTGAGCATTAAAAGCTACAGAATTTGGCCCATAGTCTTGAGAAAAAAATAAAATGCAGATGCAGGTAAAACTTGTTATATAAATGGCTGTGTCAAGTTCTGTGTTCTCTTTCTGTTATGCCACCAAATTTCCCAACAGGTGTGTAGTTCTCTATGATACTTTACTGTCCACTTGCTAGTCCAGCTTTTTTTGTGCTTCCTTTGTGTTTGCTGGAGAAAAAGGAGATAAGGATGGGACAGCTAACATGAAAGCCTCAATTTTTACTTATTCTAGTATTTAGAACAGAGAATAAAAAGGTTGCACTTCAAAGGCTAGATAAATGTTTTTTAATGTTATTCAGCCACAGCACAGAATTACGTCAGAATTACGTTTTCCAAGATGCTTTGTTGCATTTAATGTGAATAGGCTGTAGAAAATATATAAAGACATGAGGATAAACAACGCTTCTTTTTCCCTGAGCACACCTGTCAGCAAAAGGATGATTTAAGGCCTTTGCCCAGAGAAGCAGGGCCTGGTGCATGACACATCACAGGGAGCCTCTGCTTTCTAAAACTGTGCAGTCTTTGATTTCCACTCCAAATATCCTGCATTGTCAAACAGACAGATTTGGATTTGAGCTCCTTTGCAAGTATTTTGTCTGATCCAAAGTGCTGAAACTGACAGGGACAGATACACTTGCATGAGAATGTAGACATACAAAATTGCACTGGCTATACTTTATAGTGTTTTGTAAGTACAACAAAATGGATTTTTTCATCTTTTTAGTCCTATGATTTTAACCAACAATATTTGGTTAAAATATTGTTATATCAGGGATATTGTCAGTTTATGTCCTCATTTACTTGATGCTTTTTCTTACTTTTTTTTTTTAATTGGGTCCATATAAAAGAGGCAAACTTGAAAAAACATAGTATGTGATACGGTGCACCATCTTTTCTCTGAAAGTGTGTAATTATAAAGAGATTGCTTTTTTGTATAAATTTTCCCGATTTTACATTATTAATTGTAAATTTTTGTATACTAATAAGGAGTTGAGATGGTGACTGTATAGGTCACCAGAAGAAAATCAAGAAAGATGACACTGAATCATTAACACTGCCATATGTTTACAGCTTTGTACATGAAAGGAGAATTTTCTAATCATGACCTGATTCTGGCAGCATGTCTGTTTTCCACCATCTTTTGCAAGTGGAACTTAAAATCAAACAAAATGTACAGACTACTTAAATTTTTCTGTTTAAAATACCAGAGTGTGTTTTCTCTCAGGCATGAATCAGAGGTTGAACTCAAGTTTAGGGAACTGAGCATATTACTATTTGAAGTACTGTAAATTAGCCTGCTTGGCTTGAAGCTATTCCTCAGAAAGGGCACAGCTCAGGTCTCACTCCTTGTTTGTACCTGCCAGCCCCACAAAAATGTCTCAGTCTCAATGCTTAGAGTATTCAAACTGGCACAAACTGCTTTTCTTTAGGTACCTGAATCCTGTTTCTTACTGCACCACTTGGAGGGCTGTTAAGGTACCAAACTGAATTTTCCCTGCAAATTTCATGCTTAACCACCAGCAAGTTTCTTCCTATATGTTGGCATTTTTCTCAAATTCCATGGAAGGTCCTAATATTTTCTTGTTCCTGCTATTCATTTGTCTTGATTAGATCAATTGGAAGGATCCTGTGGAAAGATCTTGGGATCTTGGGTGCATGATCTTAGCTGTGGATCTTTCTTGTGCTAAAGCAATACAAATAGTACTAAATGAGTGAAAAGACAATAAATCATTTGAGAAAGGAGCTCTTTGTTCTGATATTTGTAGATGAAGCTCTTGGGAAAGTGCCTTAAAGTTTTAATGTCAATACACCCTACTCGGGAGTTGTGTAGGCTAATTAATATTAATGGCCTTAGGAAAAATAAATCAATTACTTTTATATGCAAACTGAAAAGTTTATGTTCTTGAGTACTATAGGAGCAATTTTGTACTTAATACGTCAATTTCTAGTAAAAGGAAATTTTAATTAAATAAGCGAACCGTTCAGTGGTCAGTGATTCTGATTATTTTCACCCTTACTAGCTCCACTGAAAGCACTTTTAGGTGTTTGTGTGACACCATTTGTGTCAAGCTCAGCAGTGGTACTTCCATTTTGGAAGAAGATAAAAAGGGACATACCAGCCTTGCAAAGTTGTCAAGACAGTTTACCAGCCTGTATGCAAAATCTTTTTCTGCATTCTACTATGATGATTGAAGAAAACGTTTTCTATCAGTGTCTCAGCCTACTTCTTTGTAATACACGTCTTAAAAATGATCACTTAACATGTGGCTGTTTTGAGGAAATACATGCCAAAGCAAAATACTAAGATCTTCAGATGAAAATGCTATATTTGTCTTCCTAATTACTGTCATTGCTTTAATTAGTAAGATCTTGGGTTTGAGCTATGACCTTGAGGTTAAAAAAATATTAATTATCAGTCTTTGAAAAATGCTAATTAATCCAGTCAACCATTAAATTGTTTAGATTACATTTGATAGTATTTCATTAATATAAAAATAAACTCAGACTTTTTTAATGTCTGAGATGTCATTTAAATTAGCCTTTATTCCTAAATAATGTTTCATATTTTAAAACACCTTTTTTCTCACTAACGTAGACATTCTTTTATGTCTTGAAAAATGTTTGTTATGCAAGTCATTTTACTAAAATCCAAGTTCAGCAGAATACTTGGGAATTTCAACTTCTTATTTGCGCATTAGTGTTTGCTAGTTTACTGATCAGTGTTGAATTCCTGTCCAGGACTGAATGACCATTTATTTAATCAGAGTTGAAGCTTCTCCCTGTGGTATGGAAAGACAGCCAGAGTGCTGTCCTCTGTAGATTTCTTTGTGAGATTTGGTGTTGAGAATGTCTGGGGCACTATTTGGGCAAAAGGGAAGAGATCTGTTGTCAGAGAAGGGCATCATTAGGGAACCTTGTGGTTTGGGACAGCCTAGAGGCACTGCAGATCAGGATAGAAAAAGACCATTAAACAGAGTCTGATCCCAACCAGAACTCAGCCCACAGAAAGATGGATCAAAACTAATCTTATTCCCATCTCTAAAAGGAGTGCACAGTCCATTCCTGTACCACACAATGGGGCAGTACAGATCCCTCTGCTTGCTCTCACTGTGTCTAACAGGAGGCAGAAACTGCTGGGAGTGTTAGTCCTTAGAAATAATAAAGTGCCATGGTTCCCTGAAGGAGCCTGTGTTCCTGTCAGGCTTCCTGGTACAAGTGCAGAGTGTTTGGGTTTGCACCTGCCTTGTGTTTGATCCCATCTTCTCTGTAAGGGGCTCTGCACTTCCAGCACACCGGTGCCGTACCAACAGCTCACAGAGCTGGTGGGAGAGAATCACTGGGGTTTTTTCCAACCACCATGGCAACTTAGCTGTGTAATTATAGAAATTACCTTCCTTTACCCCATTCTTAATGGGGCAGGGGGGACCAGAGCAGAGGGAAACAGGGGAGAAGAGGAAAAAAAAAGACCTTAAAAATTAAAAATACCTAACAGCAGCGCCTTCACTAGTAAGGATATAGTTTATTAAAAAAACTATATTCAGAAATATCTAAGTGGTACATTTCCCTGCCACAGAAGACTGTCATATTAATTTTAAGTTGCTGGATATTTTCAGTCAGGGACTGTGAGAAGGAAGCCTTCCCATAAATTTCCAGCAGTTAGGCGTATACTGTGGTTAGTCTTTCCCACTTCACCCAGGAGTCACTGAGCTTCAGCTGAAGTAAGCCTGTTTGTGCAAGCAAATCTTCCTTCTTAACACTCTTCTTCTGGTAGACTTTTTCCTTAAAAAATAAGAGATCCTTCAAGAGGTTAGACTTCCTAGTTGTATCATCAAAGAGAAAAATCTAGCTGCTTTGCTTTTAGTGATCACTGTGGTCCCTGCATAGAAATCAAAGGAGTGAGGACACGGGGCCTTGCACCTTGTGACTCTCAGCCCAGTGCAAAGCTTGCTGTGTCTGGGTTGAGATGTGCAGAGGAAGGTGTGGATGAACACATTTTAGGTGGGCAGACCCTGCTGCAGCACCTCTCAGGCAGGCATGCAGGTCTGCATTCTGAACACTCATTGTGGCTGCCGCCCTGTGTCCAAGGGGAAAAGCGTTCTTCCTCCCCCTGGCTTCCACAGAGCTGACAGACAAACTTAAGTAGTTCCCTGATAATTAAGGGGTGAAAACATCAACTCCTTAGACATGGCCATCAGCATCTTTTATAGTGTCAACTAAGTCAGTCGTGTGACAGCACTGTGACAAGCTGTGAAAACGTCT
Organism: Ammospiza nelsoni; assembly: GCF_027579445.1. NCBI lineage: Eukaryota > Metazoa > Chordata > Aves > Passeriformes > Passerellidae > Ammospiza > Ammospiza nelsoni. Next base: position 104,557,730 of record NC_080633.1, read on the forward strand.
TTGGTCCACAGCGCAGTGGGATGGTAGGTGGGAGTGCTGGAATGGAGGTTAATGCAGGAATGGTACAGGATAGTGTTCACCAGAGTATTTTTTCCTAGGAGGTATGGTGTAGGTATGCTTGGATGATAAGTTTTTCCTGAGCTGTCCAGATTACCATAAACTATCAATATCCCCCTAATACAGCAAACACAGATACAGTTTTCATCTTTTCAGGACAGGCAGATTTGCAATTTTAACTCAGAGGAATCTCATTACTCTTATCCCAAAGACTGAGAAAGGCTAAAACAAGATAAACAAGGAAAGCTTTCAGCCCTTTTGCAGTAAACGTTGCTTTTACATTTCAAAATGGATTTAATTGAATGGAGGAAATTTGGTTCCAGAAGCCTTGCTATGCAACTGAAAGCAAGTGGGGTGATCCTACATTTGATTTTGTTTTTTTAGCTAAAACTTGTCAAAAGAATAATTTTGCTATGACTGTAGCTTTTTCAAATTAAATATCTGCAAATTAAATAACCCTTCTCTATCTTCCTAGACAAGAACAGCACATTGAAAAGTTGCAAATGAAATGAGATAAAGCATCATTTGGCAGAAGGAGACAAGCTTGGCAGTAGTGAATGAATGGGATATTGATATTGTTCTTGGCATCATGAGTGGGGCTAGGAAAGGTGGGATGTTTGGGAGTCCACTAAGCCCTGCTGTGAGGGGCTCTGTGAACCTGTGATTCACATACCAGAGACAGTGAAGGTGTTGAAGATCTGGTGATTTGTAGAAATATATACTCTTCAGATGTCCCTATCTATAGGGATTAATGATCTAGGCCCTTCCACCACACTGAGGTCTTTCCTCGTGCACTCTGATGAATCTTGTGACTTTTCAAGGATTTTTCTTCCATTTTTAAGGAATTTCTTCCCTCACAGAATTTCTTGGAAATTTGATAGAGTTATTACTTCCTATAGTCACTGACCATGGAAAAGGATTGTGTGGGGATTTTCCTAGTGGCTGTTGGTCTTCCTTTTCTTATTTCTCTTTTTCTGAGATAAACAATGGGATTCCACATTCTTATTATATCTAACAGAATATTATTGAAATAAAATTGAAAACATAATGTTAGGCACAAATTACAGTGCATAAATTACAGTGTGTCATTCCTACTTTTTGGACTTCATTCTGTCTTCACAGAATAAAATTTGGAAATGGCTTCCTGGCTTTTTCAAATGTAGTTCTTCAGGAATGTAAAATCATGTGTAATGTCAGTCTTGTCTGAAGAAAATGCTTCTCTAAAGAAACTCATGTAAGCATTTTGGCATTCATGTTCCTTGCTGTCCTTCATCTTTTTCATAAAGTAATGAATTTCCGATTCCAGGCCTGTTAGCTCTAATAGGTATTTAAAATGGCAGCTGGACTATTGCCTTCTTACTTTTCAGTATTTTCTTTAAATATGTATTTTCAGTGTATTTGAACAAATCAATTTTTTTTTGATCTCCCATTCATTCTCTTCTAAATTAAATTTAGGCCAAAGTCCATATAAGTAGCCTTAAGTGAATGTTTTTCAACAGCTTTTTCAACCTCTGTAGATATTAGCTGAGGCCAGAGTCCTGCTAGATGTTATTTTCATTGTTATCATTAGTGACAAAGAGTCTGTGGAGTGCAAAGTCCAGTGCAGCCACAATTAGCTGTGCAGGCTCCTTTTCCCATCCTACCCTAAATCAGATTTTATAGAACACAGATCCATTTAGATACAGATATGATGAGTATTTTTGAGGACTTTGGGGCTGCTGAAGTTATTATCATATTTATATAAATCAGTGTTGATGAAGATGTTTGAAAACTGCATAGGTGGAAATCATAGCTAATTGGACCTCACATATTTTGGTCCTAGTGACCATGTGCACTTTTGTAGTAGTACTATTCAAGAATAATTTGGGGCTCTTGCTTACTTTTTTCCTTTTGAGAAAAGCGAAAGTGTGTTTTGACTTGGATGGTGCTCAAAGGCGTTTAACAATTTTGAGTTGAAAAAGACCTTCTGTGCATAGAGAACTTCCCTGATTTCCTTCCACTCCATCAGCTGATCTCATAAAAATGTGCTTTTAAAATCTACCATTAATCCTCTTTGTTTCTCTCAGAGAACACCACTGGCTGGGGTGGTTTTGCTCCTTTTTGGTTTTTTTTCCAAATTATATCCAAGTTATATCTAAAAAACTTATCCAAGTTTTATTCCAAATTAGATCCAAGTTATATCTCTGGATGCCCCAGCACAGGAAGGATGTGGACATGCTGGAGTGAGTCCAGAGGAGGGCCACAAAGATGATCAGAGGGCTGGAACACCTCTCCTATGAGAAAAGACTGAGAGAGTTGGGGTTGTTCAATCTGGAGAAGAGAAGCCTCCAGGCAGACCTTACAGCAGCCTTTCAGTATCTAAAGCCCTGCGAGAGAGCTGGAGAGGGACTTTTTACATGCATGCAGCATCCATAGGACAAGGTATGATGGATTTAAACTGAAGGAGGACAGGCTTAGATTAGCTATTAGAAAGAAATTCTTCACTGTGATGGTGGTGTGGCACTGGAACAGATTGCCTGGAGAAGGTGTGGATGTCACATCCCTGGAAGTGTTCAAGGCCAGGTTGAAAGGGGCTGGGAGCAGCCCCATCTTATAGAAGGTGTCCCTGCCTATGGCAGGGTGAGGGTTGGACTGCATGATCTTCTGAACTAAACCATGCTGTGGGTCTATGGCTAAGGTAGCACTCAGCACAGACAGAACACAGAGAGTTTCTTTAAATGTCATGCATCATACCCTGAGGTTTCATTTAAGAGCCAAGCTAGAGGGGCCTGAAGAGGAAGTTAGACTATTCCCTGAAAGCTGCTATTTGCCTCTGTATTCATTTTTCTTCCAATAGTAAGATAATCTATAGTCAGACTAGGCTACCACAGCCTTAGATGTCCAAGTACAAGAAATTAAGGAAGAAAATTACATTATAGTAGTACATAAGCAAAATAAACAAATGTAAACCTGTACCACAGAGTGTGACAGATGTGTGTTACTTTGATAAAGAACAGAAAAATGAAACCAGGTTCCATGGTGTGAAAACAGTACTCCATGGAAAATGTCCAACATTAGGAGCCTTAGAGCCTCTCTTGCCTAAGACACGCCAGTCTTTCTCTAAATATTTGTATTTTTACTAGAAATTAATTTTACTTTTTGTGATTATGTTCCAGTTACACTATGTATAGCTTCTGCCAGCAGCTAACACTCACTGTTTTAATGTTCTCTTCCTTCTAGATGTTTCAATACCTGTTGCTTTTAGTCATTCAGCACAGACCCCACTAGAGAGAATAAAGGAAATGACCTTTTGATAGAAAGGACAGTATTAGTTACAGCTTTCAACTTGCTTTGAAAGACAAGGTGTACTGAAGCTGATTTCATACTCAGGTGTATGATGAAGAGGTTTCTTAATATTTTTGAATGTTGTCTACCTGCATGTCCTAATTCTTAATCCATTTTTTTCTCTGACATTCAAGTGAAAGTCTGAGCCTCTGGTACCATGTAATGGGATGACATCATAACCATTTGTCACAGCATTTATCATAGAGTGGTGTACATAGATTATGTGAACTGTGCACCTTCAGCCTGTCTGGTTTCCCTCCATTTCTTTATTTTATTGCATTTTTCTGAATTTCTTATTGACTATATCAGCTTGTTTCTGTCCAGGTGAAATGACATTTTAAATGAGGTAACTAAAGCAGCCAGTTGAGTCATCATGAATGTTCTTGAGCTGAACTCTCAAACTGTTGTTTTTACAGAGAAAAGATACTCTCTTTGTTTCTGGTTTGAGTGTCCATGTGTCCATTCCCAGGCACTGCCCAGGAGTGATGCTGGGGCTGCCTTGTGGTGGTGTTAACAGGATCACAAGGATCTGGCTCCATGTTTCAGAAGGCTTGATTTATTATTTTATGATATATATTATATTAAAACTATACGAAAAGAATAGAAGTAAGGATTTCATCAGAAGGCTAGCTAAGAATAGAAAAAGAAAGAATGATAACAAAAGCTTGTGTCTCGGACAGAAAGTCTGAGACAGCTGACTGTGATTGGCCATTAATTAGAAACAGCTCTATGAGACCAATCACAGATCCACCTGTTGCATTCCACAGCAGCAGATAATCATTGTTTACATTTTGTTCCTGAGGCCTCCAGCTTCTCAGGAGAAAAAATCCTAAGGAAAGGATTTTTCAGAAAATATCATGGCTACACTGCCTCTGTGAGGTGGCACTGGGGCTGTCCTGTTATGGACAGATGTGGCTCCAGCAGGCTCCAGCCAGCTCCATCCAACCCATCCTAGGGCACGAGCCCTGGGGACACTGATTGCACCTCTACAACAACATGTTTCACAAAAAACACAATATATTGCAGAGCAAGTGTGAGAGAGCAGTGAGAAAAACGTGACAGAGAGACACCAGGTCAGTGAAGAAGGAGGGAGAGGAGCTGCTCCAGGCACCGGAGCAGGGGTTTCCCTGCAGCCCATGGTGCAGACCATGGTGAGATAGCTGTGCCCCTGCTGCCCATGAGGGACCACACTGGAGCAGTTTTCCACCTGCAGCCTGTGGAGGCCCCACACTGGAGCAGGTGGAAATGGCTTGAAGAAAGCTGCATTCCCTGGAGAGTCCATGCTGTAACAGGCTCCTGGCAGGAATGCAACCCATGGAGGGGAGCCCACATAGGAGCAGGTTTGCTCACAGGAGTTGCAGCCCATGGGAAATCCACACTAGAGCATTCCGTTCCTGGAGGAGTGGACACCCTGGAAAAGATCCACGTTGGAGCTGTTGTTGTGGAACTGCAGCCTGGGGAAAGGGCCCACATGAGGAGGAAGGAGCAGTTCATGAAGTATTGTACCTCAGTGGAGAGACTGTACTCTGGGAGAGGGGGACAGTGAGAGGAGGAAGGAGCAGCATAGATGGAGCATTGTGATCTCACCATAAACCCCATTTCCCATTCCCCTGTGCCATTGGCAGGCAGGTAGAAGCATCAAGAATGAAGAAGCTGATCCTGAAGAGTAGGGGAGAAGTATTTGTAATTTTGTCTTTTTTACTTAAATACTACTCTATTTGTAACTGGCTATAACTTAAAATTATTTCCCAAGCTGAGTATGTTTTGCCTGTGGTGTTAATTGGTCCTTCCCTTTATCTCAAGCTTTTTCATCTTATTTTCTTCCCTTTTCCTGTGGAGGGAGGAGAGAGGGAGAATGGCTTGGCAGATGCTTGAGTCAGCCAAAGTCAAACCCACCATAGTTTCTTAATTCTTTGGCAAAAATTTGGACTGTATCCTTCTAGCTGAAAATATGCACTGTTTAAATATAACATAGCAGAATGGAGATTGTATTAAAATTGGGAAATTTGTATGTGACTTGAAGCCATGAAAATTATGTGTATGACTCACAAGAAAGAAAGCACACTGTGGAAAGATTCTAAAGATGTTTGTACTGGGATACAAAACACTGTCAGCCATCTAAAATTAGTCTAATGTTGCCTTTTCTGACTTTTCTGAAATTTCATTGAATCTACATGTCTCTGATTAGGAACATTAAGAAGACAGTTCTAAACATACTGCCACTTTTAATTAAAGCATCCACTAGGCCATGTTATTAAAGTATGATCTGAATGTAGTGCCCTTTTTAAGCTCAACTTGCTCTTTTAAGTCCTTCAAGATTGAAGGATACAAATGGTGAATTTTTAGGAGGGCAGGGCCCTGACCACCATGAAAGTCTTCTGTATACAGCCAGTTTCTTTTCCAGCTGGAATATTCTTTGAATGAAGTTCAGGTCAGCTGCAAACAACTTTTGTTACAAACATCTGTATCCATATCATGGAGCTGTTATCTAGAGATGAAGCAAGTGTGAGCTTGGCTAAAGCAGCGTGGTTTTGTTCTGGTTTTTAGTGTTGTCCACCCAAAGCTACTCTGTTTTTCTGTGATGATTTTTTTTGGTACCATTCTGTGTTGTGCCTTCACTGAGTGTTTTTCTGGTGGTAGGAAGTTCCCTAGATATTCTCTGCTGACAAAGTGCTATTGCTAAAATTAATTGTGGTCTTACTGTTGCTAGGATAAGGAGTACATTGAACTCTGTTTTGAAGATCTTTGACCAAAGAAGCTTAACATTGACAAAACAGCGTGTGACATACATTTGTCACGAAATTAATTGCTGTAATTGCTTCCTCATTGTAACTCTGGCTCATAATTTCTGCACGGGCTTATTTCAGCCCACCATCATGTAATAATGTGGGGCAACTGGATGTCTGCAACACAGAGGGTAAAGGTGATGTAAGCACACCTTTGTATGTCCTTAGCTTGCCTATACCACTGATTTTGTCTACTGACCTGCACCAAACTCTTCAGTGGTAATTTGTGCTATTGAACAGCAGAGGTTTCATGATATTGCAATTACAGACTCTTGCTTGGAGGGCTTGGGAGCTGTGACACTTGCAGGATGTAATGTATAATGTAGTGGAAGTGAACCCCTAAGGATATTCTATACTAGGATGTGTGTATGCCAAATTATGTTCAGGGCTGACAACACACCCACATTTGGGATCAATTTTCAGTGATATGAAATGCTCTGTTTGAAATACAAATATCCGGGACAGTCTTGACAGTGATCTGCACCTCCAGTAATTCATAGAGGCTGTTAGAGAAGAGAATCTAAATGGAGCCTTCAGTGCAATATTCCTGTTTTATAATAAGACATCTTTTATCTACTGTTATTACCTACAGTATATTGGATAGAATACTTCTCTGTCCAGAAACTGAAACCAAACTGGTACATTGCAACTATCAATATGTAGAAGACATCTTAAAACCTAGATATAGAGTTAGATTCAATTTCATTGACATCTGAGAAGTGAGGAAGGAAAATAAAGTGTATGTAACTTTTATTAAACAGTAATATTAGACATCACCTTGAGGAGAAACAAACAGACCTACGTGCATTTCTCAGTCTAGATAGCATATTAGAAGTTCAGCTTGAAAAACTAAAAACAACTTGAAGAAAGGCAGTCAAAAATATGCACCCTTGGGGAGCTCAGAACATTTGGAAAGCAGTTTTGTGCCATGAGAGTTACATTAGAGGACATGAGATGCATTCCAAACTTGCTACTCAGATTGTCAGAGAGAAAAGTTGAATGTAACTCGGTCTTGCGCATCAGATGCCTGAACAGAGTGCTTAACACTTCTTTTTTTAAATGTCTCCAGTGAAAACATGTTAAGATCTTTTTATCTGACCCTCAGCAACTGCAGGTTAGGCAGTTCTTGATAAATTCAATGTTCAAAAACCTCCATCTAAACAATGTATTATAGGATAATTTGATATCTTGCTATTTATTTTCAGCTTAATATGGAATAAAGAAATGATCAATCATTGAGCTTTTGCCACCTTCCAAATGAACTGCAAAAGCCTTCCAAATGAACAGGACTTACCAGAAGGGCTCATCTTCATTTCAACAGACTTTAGATAACAATCAAGCAGATTTTAGTAAATTACATCCATAAATCATCAAAATTGATGATTAGTCAATGATCAAGACTTATAAACAAGGAAGGTAACTTGAAAGCCCTGCTATTGTTTATTTACTAATAATAGCCATATTACTAGCATGTAGTCTGTATTTACAAATTACTATTCCAGTTTTACACCTATGAGTTACTTATGTCAATAAACCCTACACTGCCTATGTTACCTTTTTCAGTTTCTGAATACAAGTCACATGCCTCTCCATTTTTGGGAGTCAAAGGAGAATGAAATGTTAATATGGGAATTTTTAATCTATTGCTTATGGTGCTTGTAAGCATTGTGTACCTGAGTACATACATGTGCATCCTTTTATTAAAACCTACAGCATTTTTTCTTCTCTTTTCAGTTATAACTAAAATGCCTTTCACCTTCAGTTGTATTTGGCATAATAAACTTACTAATATGTTAAAATAGTAATACTTCTTGATACACCTGTAAATATTCTTTATATGAAAAAGGCAAAATAATGCTTTCACTGAATAATTCCTGACATGCTTTTGTGGCACTGAAATTAATGAATTAAATGTGGTATAAATCTTAGGATCATTGTACAGTGCAAAGTTACATTAAAAGCAAATGCCATCAAATAACCACTGAGTAAGCCTTAGTATGGGTTTCAATTACTTTAAAATTACTTCTAAAAAACTTTTTAAAAAACCCTAACCTCTGAAAGAGTGGGAGTGCATGTAGATTAGCTCCCTGAAGTACTTTCATTTAAGTATTTTTTCAAATCTACAGTAATTAGTTCTGAGGACCTCAATATTAGAACCACTGAAATGCATTGGAAGGCCACCCAATTGTTGTAAATCTCTATGCAGGAGTGAAGAGATAAGGAAACTAATTTTGACTTGTTTGCAGAGAAATTTTCTTGTGCTGAATTGCCAGCGACACTCAGCTTATCAGCCTGTCAACCTCCGAAGCAAGGGAAAAGAGTATTAAAGCAGAATATATTGTCGTTTTCAGATGAGATAGCATCAGCAACTTAGGCCAGTGTAGCTTTTCCATTTGAAAGTACAGAGCACAAATTACTTCTGTCCCTTAATCTAATTTAAGTTATACTTTTAAAAGTATTTTAAAATGGCCTTCTATCCTGAGCTTTTGATGGGCCCAATGGTCTAATTTCTCCAAGCTTCCTTTCAACCATACAGCTTGAGATACAAATACTGTTTACTGTGATTAAAAAATATCAAAGCATTGATTTTCTGTCTCAAATTCCTTTGCCAAGCTAATTTAAATCATTAATGACCCCATTGGAGTCACAACTTAAATTGTTTCTTCAGCCTGCTTTTCTAATTTTCCTGCTTCTTGAAGTAATATCCCATTCTCTTCATTAATTTTTAACACTTTTCCAATTCAATCAATACCTGATGTAAAATTTAACTGTCAGATTTGCTTTGAAAAAACTAAATTAAAAAAAGAAAGAAAAAAGCCTGAAAGGGAATCAGAAATCTCAACAAGACTGTAGAATAATAAAAGCAGTAACTAATTTTCTTTAGAGACCCTTAAATGGGTGGATGACTATCATTACTCCATTTTTAAATGGTCAATAAATTGAGAGACAAGCTTTGCAGAGGATAAATGTAGGAACACAGGAAGGGTCACGTAGGAACCTGGCATCTCAGCCCAGAGTGAAAAGCAGTTTGTTTTCTCTAGAATGGACTAGCAGCTAATACCAGAATATCTTCCTCTCTGTCCTTCAGGGCATTTCCATTCCAAGAAGGTCAGAGAGGGTACAGAGATTTCAATTCTCTACTGCTATCAAAAGTATGCATAACTTTATATTTTGTTCCATTTTTTTCCTGTAACTCTTGGCTTGGGAGTAGAATGTGGAAAACGAAGGTGAAACCATCTGTGGTAGCCTGCTAGTTTGATGTTTCTATCTTTATTATATACTGTAATGTTGAAGGTGGTATAGATCTTGCTCCAAAGGAAAAATTTTTGCCCTAACTTGCATTGGTTTTAAGCCAATTACCTTAATGAAGAACCTGTATACAGGTACCTACTTTTGCTCTCTTCTTTTTAGTTTAGTACTAACACATTTTCTTTCTAATGATACAAAGGTAGGTTTAAGATGACTAAGAGTCAGCTAATACAGCAATTGGTAATTTCATCATGATGCTCAATCTGACTGAAAATAATAAAATATGCAGAACAGAGCCTGACATTTGAAGTACTGGGTCTGAGGAATAGCACAGGAAATCTCAGGTGTCCATAAATAGCAACTGAAACTCTACTCTGGAAGTGTTTCATAGAGGTAGCTGCTTTTTCAGTTTCTTTCACCAGACCCACAGGGAGAACAGAATGATTAGCCTTGCCCCACATCTGCCCTTTAGTTTAAAACCAAGCCACACAAAAAAAGAATCTCTGATCTATGAGATATTGCACATATATGTTTTATTCTGGAGGAGTGGGGATAAGATTATTAAAAATGCATAAGTAGTGTGTATATCTCTGGGAAGTGACTAAAAACAGAGAGGTAATTGGAACAAAGTGCTTCTTTTTGCACCTAAGAGTGAAAGGAGAGAATACAAATGCAGTGAACCTTTAATAAGGAAAGACAGACATCTGATGGTCAAAAAGGAAATTAACAGAATACAGCAATCATCAGAATACAAATCTCAAAACAAATGACAGGACTTACTTGTTATCAGGATCTTAAGATACGTTTTTGCTGTTGGCCCCATTCTGTGAGTAGGTATTGCTTCTACTGCTTGCCATATACCCTGTAAGTATAGTACAATACAAGCATGTGTGTGTGTTGATATATATATTTTCTGTACCTGACTGCATTTTGGATTATAAATGAAGCCTCAAAAAACCACAATTACAGCAGACAACACTGTTCTCCTAATCCAAAATGGAAAACTGAGACTTTGATTTCTCATTGTTGAATATATCCACTTTCAGACTATTCAAGCTGTAATAATTGTAATATATAATATAATTAAAGATTGTTTTCTCTCTCCTTGCCCCAAAAGATACAAATAATGGATTTGTTTTTAAAATATCATAGCATCCATATGGTATGAATTGAAATAATGTTTTCAATGGAGTCAGTAACCTGTTACAGTCTAAGCATGGCCATATGTAATTCCCCTTCACTTTCTGAAATTGTCTTCTCAGAAGAACATTTGGAAACTAAATAGGCCTTTCCATCTGTCTTGAGCTCAAGGGCCTTCACAGTTTAAGGACAGCAAATAAATGCAAGAGATGTGCCTATGGAAAAAAAGCAAAGCAGGGCTGGAGTTTCACTATTCACAGAATTACTGTAAATAATTTGGATGTGGCACATAAACTGAGGGAACAAAATAAATTAAAATAATATTACAGCCTTCAGCAAAGAAAACAGATAAATTCAGTACCTCATGCCTGTGGAAATGATACCTTCAAACACCTTTTCCCAGAAGACAGGGTCTAACAGCCATCTGTGCAACCAGGATCTGCATGTACTGATCATCCTGTATGGCCCTATGTTCTTCTAAAGGGAGTTCATACCATTCAGTGCATACCTTCAAACATTCCCAAGACTCATAATTGAATACCTAATGTAATTTAATCTTTTGGCTAACATGTGTACTCAGTATAAGGCCAAAGAGTCTATATATATAGTTATGTACTGTCTTCCATATACTTTATAGCTAACTTGAAAACAGCCTTGGCCCTGACCCAGAACGGTTCTTGTTCTATTTTATTCTTTGGGGTTTTTGTTTTGTTGGGTGTTTTTTTTCAGAAAGGACACAGATGCTACATAGATGACATGAGAGGCAACATGAAGGCAATGGGGAATGTTTAATCTTACAGATAGAAGGGAATGGAATGGAATGGAATAGAATAGAATAGAATAGAATAGAATAGAATAGAATAGAATAGAATAGAATACTTCTACAACTTAAGCAGTTACATGATGCTCTTAATAATTTATTCATGAACTTCCAACAATTATTTAAGAGTACATGCCATATGGTATCAATGAGTTAAGCTCCCTGAAGTTCCTAAGACTCAGTTTGTTGCTCCAATACTCTGATTTCATATAAAAATAAGACCTTTAAAAATATGAAACTGCTGAACATCAGGCACATGTTTCTTTAATTTTACATCAAGTAGATAAATACAGTTTTGTTTCCTTCTTTCCACCACTTATATGTGTATATACAGATATAGAACTTCATGTCTCTAAATGCCATTTAAATGCCTTACAAATCCATCTTTCAAATAAAGACTTTTAAAGTCTTCCTTTTAAAGTGGTCTACTGTGATGGTTTTATCATTTAGCCCTTCATTGAATAGCCTGCTTAATATTACCTGTAGGAGACCTCCCCCAGTATTGTTCAAGATTTACCAGCTCTTCCTCTTTCTGTCTTTAGAAATCATGGTTCTGTTTCAGTGACACAGAGATGCTCCATCAGCAATTTGGGGTGCTTATTTCCATTTTCTGTCTGGCCATTTTGTCATTTTCTGGCATCTACAAGTATAACAATTCAGGGTAGAAAAATAAGCTTTTTGCAGGCATATTTTGTATTGCAAGATGCAGAGAAACCTGGAATATTTGGGAAAGCTTAAGAAACACTGTATGGGTTAATTTGATATTTTTTACAATGTGTGATACACACTAAGAAGAATTATAATTACTTGAGCTAGAGAAGCAGCAGTGTATGTCTTAGTTCTCTTGAAAATACTCTATTTTTAAAGAAAAATAGGAATAATTAGGTTGTTTATTAGGAATATCAGTGGCTCTTCTTCTTTAATAAGAGCTCTCTGCTTTCTGCATGTGGTTGTCAGGTACTGGGCTATGCTGTGTTGTAGTTGTCATTTACTCTATTGGTTATGAACAGAACTGATTTTAACCATAATGAGGTTAAATGTTTGCTACCCAAATACTGAGTATGAAGAACTTAACCTTATCATTTGTGAGGGACTGTGTGAAGATCATATTACACAAGAGTATTTTTAATCTGTATTAGCAAAACAGATGGACAACTATACTGAAAATATTCTTCACTGTCCTTCTTTCAAAGTTGTTTCATCATTTATACATCCCTTTTGCTCTTATAGTAAAGGTAAAACAAACTTCATCCCATTCTGAAAGCTCTCTAATGTCATGATATATTAAACTCTCAATTAGAACCACTTATCAAAAAATTAATGTATTTCCAAATCAAAGTGTTCACTGTACTCTTTTTTTTTTTTATTTTTACTTTTTCTTTTCCCTTTTTTGCTTCTTCCCTTACCAGTTTCAAGTAATTACTGGTGATATTTATGCTGGTGAAATCCATCACTTGGTGTTACTTTCCCACACATGGGAATTATTCATCCATCCATCAAAAGGTTTGCGTGGGTGATAATGATGTGCACAATAACATTAAGCTGCAGTAGCTCTTTCCGTAGACTCTGACAGGTTCCTGGCTTACAAGTATTCATCACAGGCACTGGGTATTGTTTTCCAAAACGGCACAGAGCATTTTCTAAGCAGGGGGTCTTTACAAGGAAACTCCACTCGGGTAGATGGAGCTGCTGCACAAATTAGAGGCTGTGCTGTTTCTCAGCTTTCTCCTGCCACTCTTCCTGCCAGATCCAAAGGAGCAGAAGGCATGCAGAATCCACACTTCACAGATCTCCATCAGGGCATGGGCACTTCCAGTTGTGGCAATAATGAAACCAGTATTCCTTGTGTTTAGTTTTGGGCGCTTTATTGTCAAAATTACAAAACATCAAAACATTATATGAGGTTTTTTTTCTTGTTCTTCAAGATATTTCCTCGGTGAAAAATCCTGGCAGGCAAATCTCCCAGTCTGTAAAAGTTTCTTTTGAGGCACTGTTGTTTTGAAGATAATCTCATTTGTATTAGTGGGGACAGATGCTGCCCATGGAAGTACCAGCATAGGCAATTGTGCATTGCAGAACTTAAATGAGGTAAATAACGAGTGGTAAAATGTGTTGCTTGGACTGTGAAGGGCACAACAATTAAGAAACTGCAAGATTAATATCAAGGAATGGCTCCTGGTTTGAGGTTGGTTTTTTTCTTCCTTTTTACCTCTTGTTTTTAAGACTGCGGGAGTCTGGAACATGTAATTCATGTTACATAACTGTGACATCTAGCTAATTAATTTTAAGGAAATTAATCTAGGCCATGTGGGTAATAATACTAGGACCGTGCTGTTTTCTTTACCTCTTGAATGTCTAAATATCCTTGTTGCTCAAACAAAACCTTTCAGCAAGTAATTCCTTTTATTTTTGCTCAGAGATGCATCTCTCCATCATACAAAGATTGCTACCATAGAGCCTTCTCATTAGGAAACAGTCTTTGAAACGACTGCTCTAATATACAAGGGAGAGGCTTTAGACATCCTTTGGAAAAAGTGAAGGGAGCATAAAGGATTTAAATATTGCATGCTGCCTAAATTGTCTATTTCGACTGGTAGAAAAATTGCCAAGGCAATTATGACTAAATGCAATTCATCTAAGTTTGTATTCCAGGGAAGAGCAAAACCTGAAAAACATCCACAGTGATCAAAGCTGACAGCATGATAATTTTAATTCCAAAAACTGAGGCAGCCAGAGCAAGCACTGCAGGTGAACAAAAATGCTGCAACTTCCTAAAAAAATGTTAAGTTTTAACTAGAACACTTATTTGGTATGCCATTTAATGCATGAAGGAGAATACTTTCCTTTGTGTATCACCTCAGTTGAGAAAGACAAAGTTTAAGATTGCCTTTGCAGGAATTAGTTAATAAGATAAAAAGATGTTTAAGGCAAAACCTTTTCTTGAATCAATACTTTGAGGACAGTGAGCAAAATCCATAGGAGTGATTACACAGTAGATTGTAGGACTGATACATAGTTACAAAGTCTCAATACAAACAAATATGTTTGTTTTGATTTTGGGGGTGGTTGTTCTGTTTCAGTAGGTGAATCAGAGAAACACCAAAGAGCCTTTCATTGGCAGGTTTCAAGAGCAAATTATAAGACCCAAGAAATGCAATGTCCAGCATCAGAGTGTGAAGACTTCATGATTCAGTGGAAAGAGGGATGCTGTAATGAGGTTGTTTTCCACCTCTGAAAGCCCTGTGTGAATGCAGGTGCTGTTAAACCAACATCAGCCTGTGCTGTAAAGTCAATTCAGGGAGGCTCTGTGGGCCCAGCTCAGCCAGTGTTTCAGCTTTTCAATTGCACTTCACATTTTTTAGGTGTTTCACCAGCTCTTGACTCTTAGATTCTCATACAATCCCTCAGCTCTTAGTGTCTCATGGATACAGAAGACTGAAATAGAGGAAAAAATTTAGATCCCAGTTTTTCATAATATCCATCTCCAGTTTCCTTAGATACCAAGCTCTATCACAGATTAAATATCAAAATCAAGATGTGAAAACAGATACTTCTGGAAATACCTGATCCTGTTTATTCTCTGAATAAAAGTTACTTAAGAATACATAAGGGTCCATGGATTTCCCTCTCAAGTAATTGTGGACTGACAATCAGCACCTGCTTTGTGCTCATTTGTCCCCCTTTGCCCTTTTCCTGGTATTTTTCTCATTTCACTGGAGTGTTAATCTTCAGCACTGACCTCAAGAGGAATTCGGAGAATTTCCACGTTTCAACAGCAAGGGATTTCTTGTAAAGATGCCCCTCCTAACAATTTCTTCAAAGATACTTGTTGTCATCTTGTTTAAGTGTCTGCTAATGAAAACTGACAGTCTGGTCCTCTTTATTTAATGTCACATCAAATATCTATAATTAAGGGAGAAGAAACCCTTACAAATGGTGCATGCTTGAGGCTTTTTTTTCCCTTCGTGTAACTTAAAACCTAATTTGTCACAGTATATGCTGTGTTTTCTGGTGGAATGTTCTCTTCCTTATTTCAGGCCTGAGTACAATATAATAAAGTACATTTATGGTGCAATTAAATCTCTTTCTCATTTCATTTTTTTAATCTGCCTCTTATTTTCCCCCCTCTTTTTCCATATTTAATCATATGAGGTATATCTGTATACTTAGTATGGATTTTTCACTTTCATTTCTCAAAATACATTAAAAAATCCATGCAACTTTAAAGAACGCTCATGAACTTTAATGAAATAACTGCCAGTATTTTGAATGAATGAGGTGACATTTGTGTTAATATTGCAAAATATGATGTTAAGTGTCTGAAAGTATCTTTTGGTTTCTCCTTCCCTTCACAAAAAAAGTCAGATGCACTATCTGCAAAAAAAAAAAAAAGAAAGAGAAAAAAACACTCTCCATATGTGTTTTTAAAACATCTCAACCTTGTATTGATAACTTGTATTTATCACCTTACTTAAAATACCCAGATGCCTTAATCAGTCAGGTCTATATTGTACAAGCTACTGTAAAAACATAGAGACTACAAATGCCTTTATTGCAGAGACCAGACAATTTAGAAAATCAGAGTATTGATCAGCCTAGAGGTTGATTCTTCACATTATAAAATATTACAGGATTTACATAAATTAACAGAGTACTTAGCTTAAAACCAAGTGGTAATAAGGAATGCATCAATGTAACTTTTCCCCATCATTAATTTACTTGACAATTTTCTTTTTTCCTTTAGAAATAAGTATCATTTTTCTTTCTGAGACTTCATGTGTTTTTTCTTTATGCATCTATCATTTCCACAAACCACTTGAGACTTTGGGGTTTTTTTCATAAAATATCAAATCTTGCTTGGTCTTGTTCATTGACCTTTAGTTCTAATTTATATTCCTTACCATAGTAAAGTTCATGTGAAAATTGGTTTTTGACTCTGTGATAGATAAACTTTGCTTCATATCTTTTCAAAATGGTAATGACTCCATGGAGTTTTAGTGTTAAAAGAAAATAAAATTGTGGAAAAGAAGCAGAGAAAAAAGTTGTTTGTCTTTTGGAGATTTATTCCAAATTAAACTTTCTTAGAAGGATTTTTAGCTTCTCATATGTTGTATGACTTTTGGATACTGGCACCTAGTGAAGTATTTGGAGGTGAGAAGAAAATAACCTTGTCTGCCTAGAATTTCAAAATTATCAAATTTGGGCTGATTGGCAGCTTCCTTGCATTTCTCTCTTTCACAAGAAAGGTTATATGGTGAGAAAAATAATTTTAACAAAAATCTATCCAAAGGAAATGTGAGGATTCTCACCAAACATGATTCATCTTACCACATCAATATTTTGGTTTAGAGATAATAATTTTGCCAATGATTTTTTTAAATACTAAAGCTAGAATTTGAGTACAAATTTTCCTGGGAAAATGCATTTTGTCATCATTTCCAGCTCACATTTTGTGCTGTTACTAATAACAATCCACAAATTTGCATTTCCATTGGAAATGAGTAACTCATGCACAGCAGCAAGAACTTCCAGGCTGAATAGATTATCTGTGAAATTTTAGTTTTACCTTGGCCTCAGTTGTGTATGGTATCCTGCCAATCCTGCAGAGAATATTTGAGATTTAAATGAGTCATGTGGTTGATCTACAAGGCAAGGCAAAGCCAAGTATGTCTCCAGAAGCATGTTATTTCCTTTTGTTCTGGTATGGTACCTACACATTTGTCAAATCCAAGAGCAAGCTCTTTTGCTGTTCATAGACTTGGAAATGTCTCTTCTAAGCTCCATAAATAGCAACACTGGATCTATTTAGCACAGGAGAAAGTGGGAGTGTAATTAAGAGTATATGATAGCATTAAAGAAAGAAAAATATAGGCTAAGCATTAGGAAACTATTTCTCATGTCATATTCAGTAGACAGGTAGCAATCTAGGATAAAGAGGTAGAAATGCCTTTATCTTTTCTTTTCTTTCTGAGAAAAGATGAGATACATGGTAAGGAGGAACCTGAATCAGAACAGAAATGCTGAGCGTAGGACACAGCCAACAGAATGTTTAAAAATGTCAGGTGCCTTGTCTGAGAACATCACTAGTCTTGCTTTGTGATCAAGGAATGGTCACAGTTTGGAAAGCAATTCCATGTCTCAGCTAACTGTCTTAGAAAGGAGTAAACACTCCTTGGAGGAGCTGCACCCTGTCAGTAGGCTCTTACAGACCTGTCTTTTTTTTTTTCCCTGCATTTGCAAAGCAGAAAATTAACAGAAATACCTGCATTACCTGCAAAAGTAAATATGCAACAATGTCACTGAAAAAGGATTGGTTAGCACTTGCATGATTTCCCAGTGTCAGCATCTTAGATTAATTTTGTGGTTGGGCTGGGACAGTTTTTTGAGATGTTTGATTAAGCAACTCTCCAGAGCAGTCATGCTGTATAAACTACTGAGCTCTTTGTTAAGCATCTCCTGCTGCTTGTTTTACAGCCCAGAATCAATTTTTGTTTGCCTGAAAGCAGCCTGAGGCTGTTAACTGTGATGGTTTCAGGATATGCTTCATGTGTGGTTTGCCCATCCATGCAGTGGGAATGGCAATGAGGAGAAGTAGAGCAAACAGCTGAGGATGGTAACTGTTCTCTGCCACCCAAGTTTAATTCACCTGCACTACTGAGACAATACTAAAGGCTTTTAAATTAATTGCATCCTTTTCCAACATCTAGCATAGTAAAGCACCCTCACTGAAGAGATGCAAAGCTGAAGACTGAGGTGATTTTGTGAACTTTGGTTTAGGTTTTATACAAGCAGATGGAAAATCTTTAGGACCGATCTGGTTCTGGGAACCCAGTGCACGTGCTGGTCCTGCTACAAACACTTTAATCCTCTCATAGGCTTTTAATTTCAGTTTGAGGCTGTCAGCAAAAAGCAGGGATGTCTTATTCCAGACAAGTAACACAGTAAGTTTAATGTTGGAGAGTGAGAAAAGGAGAGAATGAGAAAGGCAAGTTATGCTTGATTTTCCTGCCCCCTAATCTGGGAATACAAATGAATTTCAATTCACTGCTACAGAATCCGTGTTTTCCCACATCTTGACTGATTTTGCATTTGCTTTGGGCTGTATGTCTTCCTGACAAAAGTAAAGCACAGAAGTTTGAAGTGAGTCAGTTTGAGTGTTCTAAACAAGGAGGGAAAAGCTAACTGTCCCTAAACCCTGAGGAGAGAAGCATTTCAGACCAAGTTCTGCATTTTTAGGTTATGTAAGATGAAAGAGACATACAATTACTTTGTAGAAATAATGAAGCTATCCATCTAAAGTCAATTTTCTACTTCTTGTCTCGTTATTTAGTCTTCTGTGAAAGAAACAGTTGATTTAAATTAATTGACTGTCTATGCTGAAAACTTTTGATTACAGTTTGCAAATTTCTATTGTTACTGTTGAATTTTTGAATACTTTCTTTTTTAATGTTTTGCAGATTTTTAGCTTTAGCATGTCTCTTTGGGCATGGATATGTCTCCTCTGTGCACAGACAACAAAGTTTAAGCTAAAAATGCATTTGGCTGTGCCCGGACTCCTGACCCACAGTTGAATTGGGTTTCATAAACATGAATATTTATAATGCCCTCTGTAGATTTTCAAAATGTATGGTCCTTTTCCCTTTCCTGAAAAGTTTCTTATTTCCTTATGCTGTCTTCTGTTACAATTCTCTTTGCAGTTGGGTCTAACCCCATCACAAGAAGACATACCTCAAATAGGTGATCTTTACATACTCAAATCCTGCCCCAGCTGTACTTGTGCCTCTTACATCCCTTAAAGAATTTGCCTGTTTGGCAAGTGGTGTTGTCATTAGAGCAAGAAGGAGATTGCTGGTCAGGTGAAAGCTTGATCCAGAAAGATATGGTTTAGGAGAATTTGATCACTTCTTGTTACAGGGGGCCTTCTTGAGGGCTCTTGGGAAGAAGAGGCAATTCCTGTGCTTAAAAACTAAGTGTTCATTCTCCATGTGCAATATGAATAATTTTTGCAAAAATATGTGACTTCTGTTTGAATCATGAGTATTAGCAAGAATGAGGGACATACTAGGTGAATGATGCAGTTTATTTTCCTAATGAACAGATGGCATCTGCATTTTTTAATAACAAATTTTGCCCTCTGCCTCCTTTGTAAAACAGTTGAGGTTTTGTGCAAAGCTTTTCAATTTCTGACTATTCATTGTTTTGAGATAAAATCTTTTTAGCACTGAGGTATATTCACTCTTTTGCAAATACAGAGGAAAGCAGAATGTAAGGAGCATGTTGCAAGGCACCTTCCTTAAAGTGGCAGCACAGATTACAGCAGAAGTTGTTTGTCCATTTGTCATTCCTCTTCATAGGCTTCAAACCTCCAGAAGTCATTTACATCTCACAAAAGTACAGAATAGCAACTATGAACCTAAAATTCTGTGGCCTAAAAAGCCATAGACTACATTTGAAATAGAAATCAGCAGGATCTGTGGACACAGATTTCCAGCCTATGTGTTTGGGGTGGGGATTTTTTATTTTAGTTTTGCCAGGTTTACTGGAGAGATCTCACAGGACTGTGGGACTGAATAAGTGGATGAATCATTGTAAAATTGTTAAAATATTAAGAAATTAGGTATACTTAATTGTTTGTCACTTTAGGCCCCCAATTTTCATGCACTAATAAGAAAATGAAAAAAACCCAGTAACATAAGTTCATTTGGAATAAGACATCAGATTCTGATACACAGAGTACCTCTAGCTCCTGGGGCTTTTTCATTATCAATATGAATGTAGGATTTAAAAAGATTTGGAGGGTTATTGAGTAAATTCTTTTACTTCTGCAAATAATTATATCTCACACAATTCAATTTTAAATGCACACCATTTCAGAAATTATTTTGACATTTTAAGCAAAGTGGAGAATACTGGACTTCTGCAACTGTTCATTGAGTACTCATAGTTTCTATCTTTATTGAATGTTTCTGAAATAAAATAGAATTATGGCAAATATTGTAAAACAAATTAATTTTTAAAGCCCCTCATAGTGGCTATTGTGTCAGTGATTCTTTTTATGGTTATCTTTCACTGGAGGTCACTGTTGTAATGATATTGAGGACCTGACTAATTGTTTAAGCATTCCTTTCAGTTTTAATGAACAGAGAACAAGAAGGAAAGTGTGCCTTTTCTTTCTAGTGAAAACCAAAATGTGTCCAACAAAACAATAGCCCTCTCTCAAAGGTATGTCAGTTTTTTGTGAAAAACAGAGTTTCTCAGGAAGAAATAATTACCTGAGTATTTTTCCTTGTTTGGTATGTTTGTTCGTTTTGTTGATTGTTAGAGTTGGGTGGGGGTTTTTTTGTTGGGTTTTTTTTTGTTTGTTTGTTTGTTTTTTTGCATCAGGTTTCATCTGAATTGAGAATTTAATGATAAACTTCAGTAAGGATTTCAAAAATTGGTTTCTTGGATCCTATGGCTTTGATTTTCTCAGCTCTTGTGTCAACTGACTGCTGAAAGATTCAAATGGATGATGAAATCTCTTTAAATTCTGTCCCAACGTAGCTTTATAAAAGCATGCCCTAAGTTTAGTGGCCTTCAAAGGACCTTTGTTCTGTTAGTTATGATCAGATGCTTTGTTCTCAATATGCACAGGAAGTTGTTTCAGCCACTTGAGTTTAATTTGAGAACTGTGGATTTGTGCTGGTGTTTTATTGTATTTCAGACTAAAAGAATTTCTGTTTCAGAAGGCAGGATATGAGGCTCAAAGGGAAGTCTTGGCTCACACAATTATTTATTTTGCCAACAATTATGCTCATAAGGGAAAAAAAAATCAAAATTGGACAATGGGTGAGAATGGTCAAGACAAAAAGGTGCTTTGGTTTGCTTTGGTTTGGTTTCTTCCAGGACGGCATGCTGCTCCATCTTTTGTCTAGATTTGATTATCTTTTTTATATCACTGTAGAACAGAAGAGTTTTCCATGAACATGAACAGCCACCCCTACTGTTGCCTATCAATCTGGCTCTTCAGATATTATCACTGTTCAGCAGTTCCATGAGAAAAAGCAAAGCTAGCATTATTAAATTGGCAGAAAATAGTGGTGGTCTAAGAGCCGTATCATTTCTTGTATTTAACCAAGGCTCTGTAATGTCTGCCTGGTTTTCTATATTCAGACCTACAATCTACTGCAAATGATCATTATGTCTCTCAGTCCATAGATACAGAATAAGGAAATGACCTCTGTTTGCTGACACGGAAATAACAAATTTCTGCCATTTCATCATTTTAGTAAAGTTCCTGCACTTCATTCTTGTGCCTGTTGCAGTGTGTTCATTTAACTGTATTATTTAAAATGGAGAGCATTTGGCTAATTAGCAGGCAGCTGTTCACTTAAGTAAATGACTCATAGAGTGATATTTATGGTGCATAACTATTTTTCAAGCCTGGAGAAACTTGGAGAAAAAAAGACACAAAAGCAGATGTTTATGCTTCTACATCCATGAAAAATGCAGTGAAAACCAACTGCTGCTTTCATTTAATGGCATTTTTCTCAATATTTAGTGATAAACTGATAACCCCAGATTTTAACTACCATCTTTCAAAATTAGTAACACTGTAAAGCAAAGATTCAAAATACTTAATTTCCAGTATTCGTGTGACTCAAAATGAATGATCAGACATCATATGTAGAGGCCTCAAAGGTTATGGTATGTATTAGCTCAGTCAACACTTATATTACAGGAACTTGCAATTTGACTGAAGCCTTTTTTGCTTTCCAAAATTATTACGTAGAACAGAATTCAAC
This sequence comes from Ammospiza nelsoni, assembly GCF_027579445.1. Lineage (NCBI taxonomy): Eukaryota > Metazoa > Chordata > Aves > Passeriformes > Passerellidae > Ammospiza > Ammospiza nelsoni. Next base: position 104,579,890 of record NC_080633.1, read on the forward strand.
TACATATTGGAAAATTTCAGTCCCCATAAAAATTACACAGATTCCATTTTAAAACAGCAAAATTATTTATTATTTATTATATATATAAAACAGCAAAATTATTTATTTTAGATTATCTTTATTCCAGCAAAATTCCTACAGTGTTCCCTTTGCTCTGCTTTGGGAGTTTATAACATCACAGACTTCAGCATTTGGAATTGGGACATTCCAACATTCCCCATTAAGACTACCTTGTGTCCACGCTTCTTCCCATGACCTGGTTGTCTCGGAACCAAAGACTACCTTGGTATTTTGGGAATGGCTTGTGAGTTTCTTCCCTTTTTCCCCTGCTGTAATTTGCCTGGCATCTGTCCAGTGTGCCTCTCCTGCTGTTGAGTTTTCTTCCACAGCTCCTCTCATCTTTCTTCTGCCTGTTTTAATGTGTGCGCTTCTGGGTGCTCAGGTCACTCAGCTGTAGCACAGGTACAGTATAAAGTCTGTTTTGAATAAAAAAGAGAAATATAAAAGAAAACATTTTCTGTGTACTTCCCCACTCTTTTTTCTTTTTTCTGAGACTGTACCAAGTTCTGAGTATGACGTTCTGCATCATTGCTGGGTTGTTTAGGGAAGTGGAAAGTTTTTTTCTCTCTTACTTTGTTGTATTTCTCCACCCTGCTTTCTTCTCCACCCTCAAATTCTTCTGAGACTCTGTTATAAAAGTTGCTCATCAAAATACAAACGTTTGATTTCTTTTTAGAGGACTTGATCTTCTTTCTCATATAGACGCAAGGAAACTTTAAAAATGGCATATGTACCTTCCATCACAAAATCTGTTTTAGAATTGAGTGATTTTTGCTTGTTTTTCACCAGGACAAAGAGAAAAGACACTTCCTTCATGTAACTGATAAAATTTTATAAATATTCTTTTAGAAGAAGAATAGAATCATTGTGGGATATGCACCTATTAAATAATTGTTACATCTTTAAAGAGGAACCTGAGGTGCATCAGTATTTTGTGACTATGACTAATGGACTCAGCAGGGTCCATCTGTAGTTTGTTGTGTTCAACAAAATTTTTTTAAGCTAGACTTGCTGCTGATACTCAGTAGCAACCATCAAGGAATTGTAACCAGACAGTCCTCTGTAAATTGGAACTGCTTTACCATGCTTTGTCATTGTATTCTCTGTGTCTAGTTTGGAAAAATATCTTTCAGTTCAATTTGGAAATGAGGTGTACCAGAATGGAATGTAAAAGCATGTGAAGCCTAGATTTATGCAACAGAATTGGAGGTGTGTTACTCTTTTATCACCTGATTTATTACCTATTTTATAAATTCACAATCATAGCCCACAGTTACATTTAATTACTTTGGCATATAAAATTGCTGTCCTAATTTTCTAAATATAAAGGGAAAAGACAGCAAAAGACTGTTATTTTAAAGATAAAACTCTGAGCTAAACTACCAGCCTTCAGCAGCAGAATGACCTCCCCAGCTTGAGAGTATTTTAAGATTTCTCTTTTCATCTCTCAACAGCTTTGGAACAATTCCCTAAGTGAGACTTTACAGATGTTGTAATGGCTATTCTGTGATTTATTTGAAATAAAAAAATGTGTTCTATACTGCTGAAAGATTTCAGCAACCTTAAAAAGATAATAAAAATTATCAGTTTAACACCATAGAAACCTCTTGTAAAGTGCAAGACTGAGCTTATGTAGTACATAGTAGCTTTCTCATCCCTCTGAATGTTATTTGACTTGGAAGCTTATCACAAATCAGGCAACAGTTTAACTGAAAAATACTAAATAAATTTTATTAGAAATATGGTTAGGTGAGTTATCCTTAGAAGGTAGCAGAATTACCTGCTGGGTGGCTTGTCTATACTGCTGTCCAGAATGAGAGAGTATTCAAAAATTGTGTGAAAAATGTATCCATGTAGTATGGATTTAAATGGAGAACAGAAAAGGCTTCATGATAGCACTGGAACCATGGTGTAAATAACAAGGCACCTCCACTGTGCAATAGTACCACATGATCATATAAACTTCTCTATTTATACCCATTAGATGAATATTTAATAGCTCACGATGATTTCTATTATTTTTGTCATATTTAATGTTGTAAAGGTCGTGACTCAGTCCATCAGTGTTGCTGTAGTAGTGAAGAGTTTGTAACAGGGGCTACAGAAAATTCCTGTTGTATTTCTACCTGAGGGAGCTGGCAGAAGAGCCTTCCTTCATCTATCATAAGTTGTGCTTCATGTGGGAGATCCCCAACCACTGGAGGTCAGCCACTGCCATGTCTATCCACAGGAAGGGTTTGAGGGAGTACTCAGGGAACTACAGGCCTGTCAGCCTGACCTTGGTGCCAGGGAAGGTTATGGAACAGATCATCCTGAGTGCCATCATGCAGAATGCACAAGACAACCAGGGGATCAAGCCCAGTCATCATGGCTTTAGGAAAGGCAGGTCCTTCTTGGTCAATCTGCTCTCCTTTTATGACCAGGTGACCCACCTAGTGGATAAGGGAAAGGCTGCAGTGTCGATGATCTCCACCTGGACTTCAGCAAAGCCTTGGACATTGTTTCCCACAGCATACTGCTGGAAAGGTTGGACAGCTGCACTCTTCACTGGGTTAAGAACTTGCTGGACAGCCAGCCCAGAGGGTAGTGTTGAATAGAGTTACAGCCACCTATCTCCAGTCACTAGTGGTCTTCCCCAGGGCTCAGTATTGGGACCAGTCCTGTTTAATATCTCCACTAATGACCTGGATGAGGGAATTGAGGGCACCCTCAGTAAGTTTGTACATGACACTAAGATGGGTGGGAATGTCAATCTGTGAAGGGGCAGGAGGGCTCTACATAAGGATCAGGACAGGCTGGATCAATGGGCCAAGGCCAGTTGTGTGAGATTCAATAAGGCCAAGGGCTAAATCCTTCTCATACACCACAACAACCCTATGCACCATTACAGGCTTGGGGCAGAGTAGGTGGAAATCTGCTTGGCAAAAAAGGACTTGGATGCTGTGCTTGGCAGCTGACTGAAGATGAGGCATCTGTGCCCAGCTAGCCAAAAAGGCCAATGGCATCCTGGCCTGTATCAGAAATAGTGCGACCAGCAGGACCAGGGAAGTGATTGTGTTTCAGTATTCAGCACTGCTCAGGTCGCAGCACTCCTCTAGTGCTGTGTTCAGTGTTGCTCCCTCACTACAAGAGTTGCCCTGCTCTTCTAAGTTCTTCTAAGCCTTCTGATGTTTACATTTTTGTAATGGAGTTTCTCACGCACATTTATGTAAATAATGATTATTTTTGCATTCTTTTCTGGAGGAGGAGAAAATTGATGGACTGTTGGTTTGACCAGTGTCATTGGAGAGATGACAATTTCATCCTCCAATCCAGGGTCACTTTTTGAATTCTATGTATATCAAGGTTGAGAATTAACTGCCCTTCTTTTTTCCTTGGAGGTTCCAGTATGCGTGTCATTTTATTTCGTGTCCTATTGCAACAAGTAAGACTTACAAGTAAGACACTGAGGTGCTGGAGAATATCCAGAGAAGGGCAATAGAGCTGGTGAAGGGTATAGAGAGGTGAGTCATATGAGGAAGCAGCTCTGTGAGCTGAGGTTGTTTAGCCTGGAGAAGAGGAAGCTCTTTACATACCACTCTCTACTACCACCTGAAAGGAACGTGTAGCCAGGTGAGAATCGGCCTCTTCTCCCAGGCAGCAAGTGACAGGATTAGAGAACATAGTTTCAGGTGGCACAAAGGGAGGTTCAGATTAGACATCAGGAAGAATTTCTAACCTGAAGATTGTTAAGCATTGGAACAGGCTGCCCAGGGAGGTGGTGGAGTCACCATCCCTCAAGATATTCAAGAAATGACTGCATGTAGCACTTAGTACTGAGGTTTAATTGCCATGGTGGTGGACTCGATGATCTTGGATGTCTTTTTCAACCTTAATGATTCTGTGATTCACCAGTTATGTCTTCTGACTTCACTTCTATATTTTCAATAGCAAAACATTACATCACTAAGAAATACCACATCTCCATTGGAATACAAAGGTATAATCTTTGCTGAACAATTGCTAGTAAATCTTATGTGTTCATTTTTTGTTAGAGGGATAAATTCTAAAGTTTCCAAAAAAAGAAGCAATATTTTTTCCATCTAATTTGAAATTTACTGCTTTATTCAGCCCAGATATGCATTCAGTGAGCTGGAAGCATGTAGAGTATTTGGGAACAGCTTCCTCAGATAAACTTGCATGATTAATGACACTACATTGAGTTTTGGTAGGAGTTCACTTTCAGCTGCTGACACCTGTTGCTCCTTTAGTACATATCTAAGTAATTCAAGATTGGAGTTTGTTTAGCGTGAAAAAAAAAAAAAAAGGATTTATAAAGGAGGAAAACTAATCTGATATTTGTCCTTTTGTCACAAATATAATGATCAGTTCTGCAGCACACTTCATTGCAGGATTTTTTTAGTAGAAAACATATTACTTCTTATCCAAGAAAAATAAAAAGCTCAGTAAGGTACATTTGAGATGGTGAATTTAAGCTCACAAATCCTTTAAAATAAAACACTGCATTTGTCAAAGTGGATTTGAATTCCAGTAGACCATGTACAAAACATGACATACAAGAGTAGAAAACTACAAATACAGTAAGTTGGAAAAGGAAAAAAATGAGAATTAAACTGTTCATGTACTGAAGAGACCAAATTAAAGCATCTACTCAACAAGTATATTGACTCTGATGTTTTATGCATACAGAGATGATGTGAATGAGATGGAGAAGAAGGCAGTCCTGGTATTCAGTATTGGAATACTATCTGAGGTAAATAAATAGCACCAAAAATCTGAAGAGGATCCAAGGTAAAAAGGGGACAGTTTCCACACTGAGTGTACGGAGACCACATGAGAAGCCTACAAACTTGCTCACATCTTTCTCAGTCTTCAGTATTTCTTATAAAATCTTAAAAATAAGCTGAATACTACATTTGTTTTTTAATCTGCAGTTTCATAATTCTTACTCTTTGTAGAAATGTTCTGTGAATTTACCAATTTCCAGTGAAGTTGCTCCAGTGAGAACCAGTACAGAGACAACTGAGTGCTTCCCTGTCAGATTAAGCATAACATCCTTGCTTTCAAAAAGTAGTCTTCCATCTCTAGATTAGGCCAGTAGCTCTTCTAGGTACAGTGACACTGAGGGCTTTGTTTATTTATTTATTTATAGACTAAGATTAATTAAATATTAATCACTTGAGCAGCAATTTAGGAAATACTAGGTTTGCTAAATACACCATTGCTGTATAAGAGAGGCAGAAGGCCACCACTTCCAAAGTAATAAAGGATAAACAACAATACACAAACCACAGGGTTTTTCAGTGCACAGATATCCTTGGCCCTGACTGCCAATAGAATGGATTGAAAGCCTTTCTTCATATATATGCATTTAGTCTAGACCAGACACTTCAAAATAGTGAGATGGTGCTGGCAGGCAGAGCTGTAGCACCTCAGGGAGTCTCTGGACGGGCATTTCAAGTTTCTGCTCATGGGCAGGAGGATTTCTCCTAGGAAAACAAAGCTTTCTAAAAACAAACTTGAACAGAACTAATTACCCACAGGAATTGCTCATGTTACATAGACCATTTGGTGCCACACTGATCTAGAGAACAAAAGCACAGGTTTAAGAGTTTGGCAACAGGGAGGCTTTGCTCTTGTGGTTATTTGCAATGGAAAGCAGGTGCAGTTCCACTTGGCTGAGAAAGGCTTTGGAGAGCCACCAGCTAAAAGCTGCAGAGTGAATTCTGTGTTGCCAGAAACCAGTGGGGCTTGGGCTGCTTCTCTGTGTTTCCTTTCAGTACCTCTGCCATAGCCTAAAATGTCTCTTCCCCAAAGAAGTCTTCCCCCAAGGAAAGCTTTAGGACAAATGGCAATGTTGCCTCTTACTGTCTGCTTGGAGAAATTGAGGGAAATGCATGATAAGTAGAGTTTCATTTGCTTTTCCCTGGTGGACCCATGAAGTAATTCTAGGGAATAAGTAATTTAATACAATTTCAAGCTATTGCTAGAAGTTCCAGCAAAATTGCATGATTACTTTAGCCTAAGTACATGATTGATAGCTTTATTTGGTAAATCTCCATGAACATATTTTTGGGGAGTTATTAAAGTGGTGCAGGGATGCACGTGTCTCGTCCCTCTAGCTCAAATGGTGAGTTATTTTTATCTCTTTGATTCTGCTCCATGTTCTTCAAATGGAAAATTGGCTCCCATCCTTCTTTACATTTGTGATAGGAGAAGCATGTAAGTTCTGTGAAAATAAGCTGTAGGTGGTCACTGTGTGCCTCTGCACGTCTTTTTCAGCCCAAATGGTTCTATGATGCTATGAATAGACCTATTTTCCTGCTTTTAAAATAGCCACGGTTTTGTAATCCCTTGCCAAATAAACCTCAGTTTTATCTAGTTTTAAGTAATTTATCTTATTCTTCCCTTTGTACATTGTCAGCCTCAGAAAAAGAATTATTTTGCAGGCTGTCAGCAGTAGGCAATACCTCTCCCAGGTATGTACACAGGACTGTAGAGCAGAATTGTTGCAACAGCCAGTAGACCTTATGAAGTAATTCCTTTTTGCTCAAGAGCAAGCAGTGAGCAGTGAGGACTTAAAGAGTTTTGAACCCAGGGTTTGGTGAGCATGAGAAATGAGTTGCTGACCTTTCTGCTGAATATGTTGGACTCAATAGTTTGATCCAGGATCTGCTAGCCTAAAGAATCACTAGTACTTCAGCTCAACATGGACTTTAGGACATAATTACACTTGAATTTTGTGTTTGTCACATTCTGGAATTGTAAGTTACTAAATGTTTAATCATTACCAGAACTGCTTTGCAAAAGCAAAAATATACTTTATGTGGGAGAGTGTATAAGCTGGTGAGTATCATGAAAGGACTGTGTACAGGAAGGTGTTTCTTTTGGTGGCTGAACCGTCAGTTAACTGTAATAACAACAAATGGATGCATTGAAGATGTCATGCTGCAGGCCAAGAGGCTGTTTTGTTTTGTGAATTCAGGATCTCCAGAATTTTGCAAATGTAGTCTGTTTTAATCATTCCAAATCTATAGCTCTAGGCTTTAGATGAGACCCTCAAAAGTTTTTATATCTGTAAAGTCTCTATTTTAGAAATTAAATTCCCTTAGGAAAAAAAAATCTAAACCCCATATTTTTTCAGTGCAAGGTAAGTGCCTCATTATGTTTGTAATTTTGAAGCTTCATTTTAAGACAGAGGAGAAATGACAAGAGGTGCACTAGTCCCTGCACCTTCACCAAAAATTAATGTCATTCCCAAGTTTCTCTTCCACAGGCAGAAGATTAGGTTTCAGGCATGTATCACATACTGACTGTGAGTCTATATGGATAACATCTGTTTGTGTTTTGTGGTTTTGTGTATCTACAGTGTGTGTGTGTGTGTATATATATATATATATATATATATATATATATATATATATATATATATATATATAATGTGTGTGTGTGTACATAACCCTTTTGTCCATTTGGCAACAGTCAGATGGATTTCTGAAGGTACCAGGTCCCCTGCATGTGAACAGAACACATTGCTTTTTCACCTTCTTAAGCAGTATCTGCTTGTGTAGCACATCACATGACTTTATTCTTGTGTAGCATATTGACTGACAGAAATGAGAACCAATGAGAACCAATGAGAACCCATTCAAATTTACTTTTGGGCAAGTTGAGCCTGTTGGTGATTTTCATCCAGAATTTTGAAATTATGTCTTTTCACCTCAGTAAGTGGGATATTCAAGCAGCTAATACAATGGTATTTCAAAATAAGTCAGAAATCTTATCACTAAATTCAATGGTTTTTAAGCCAGGCCTTTCAAAATAGAGATGTTGTCATAAATATTATTTTTTCATATAGTAAATAGAGCAAACTTACAAATTAAGTTAGGACACATCTACCTCTGCATATCATGCTGAGAACCCTTGATTTCTTGAGAATTTAGATAGGAAATTTATATAGTAAGTATTATATTTCTAGAATATAGATAGGAAATTTATAGTTATATAAAAATTTATTTATATATTTACAATGTTTATATCTAGGAATTTATATAGGAAAACAATTTGTGCACTTATTCAACCATCATATTTCATTTTAACTATGCTATTAGTTTTTAGTTTTATCACTGTACTGACCATTTGTGAAATGCTAGAGATACATCTTGCAAACATTCAAATTACCCCACATTCTTCTCAGAAAATCTGAATTAATAAACAAGCTAAGAATCTAAAACTGTCGTCCATCAGAAATTTAGTCTTATCAAATTAACAACTATTACCTCTGGGAGATATTTTGCCCAGTGAGTCTCACCAGAAGCCTTGGTTAAAGTCACAAGCTTCCTTAAAAAATCATAAAAGTAACCTTATTTATCACTGAAATAAATGCAGTAGTATACCCTGTTTATTTTTATCCATGCTGGCAGACAGCAAGTGGCATAATGTCAGGTGACATCACTGTAGGAAAAACTCCAAGAATGCATCCTTAATGTCTATTTTAAATATGACTTCTTTCAGCTCCTTGGCCATGACTCTGTTGTTGAATTATTCAGGTACTGCTCTTGCTGTCAATACTTTTGTCACCATATGTCAACATTTAATATATGTCAGAAAAGTTAGAACTTATTTCCAAAGGAAGAATGTCAGCTTTGCATATGGCTTGGATGCTGAGTGGTCTAGAGCATGGTGGCTGCAAATATTTTTTAACATCCTTGGGTTTTCCATAGTAACATTAATATTACCTGAGCATTTCTGTTTTCTTTTTAGGAAAAAGTTTGGGTGGGGATTTTTTCTGTGTGAAAGTAGCAGAAATCACTTTTTGTGAGAGCTCCCATAGGAGTGAACACTGGAAATAGCCCAAGTGCTACTGAGGATAAAATTTAGCTTAAACAACTGGAGCAAAACACAATTTGTATGAATCTGTAATGCAAGCAGAGTTTAAGAGGTCCTGCAAGGTGACTCCCCATACTCTAAACTCAGAAGAGCAGGTTCACTGCAAATCCTAGTCAAGAACAGTATAATCACTTTACAGCTGCCATTCATGGCAGGACAAAGGGAAATGGCTTCAAACTGAAAAGGGTAAATTAGACTGGGTATAAGGAAGACATTTTTCACAGTGAGGGTGAGGAGGCACTGGAACAGGTTGTCCTGGGAAGGTGTGGGTGCCTCACCCAACCTGGAAGTGTTCAAGGGCAGTTGGATGGGGCTTTGGGCAACCTTGGCTAGTGGAACATGTCCCTGTCTATGGCAGGGGTGTTGGGACTGGATGAGCTTTCAAAGGTCCTTCTGAAGAAAATCATTCTCTGATTCTACTATTCTGTGATCTTACAGAATTTTGAAAGGGTATTAATAATAGTTTTGCCAGTGAACCTGACAAATTCAGATGCTCAAATAACAGATACCTAGTTTTAGAATTGTTATCTTTTACTGGGTGTAAAAACAGGGAAGAAAGCCAAGTATTTTGATTTTTAAAGTTTATCTCTTTTAATTTTTGTGATTTTTTAAAATATATTTCTCATTCTTCCCTACCAGCTCATCTTTCTCTTGTAAAGTTTATACATTTTTAACTTAGTCTCACTGTTATTGAGCCTTATCTTTGTGCATGTATCTACCATATAGGTCGCAGAGAGCAAATACATAGTTTCAAGCTACAGCTGGTTGCAAAATTAGCTTGTAAATACATTATCTATGAATTTCATGGCCCAGGATGCCAATGGAAATATTACAAGAGTGTAATGAGACCCAGTCTCCAGTCATTCTTAGACAACATGCATTTTGTGCAAAAGCATAGGAAAGACCCTGATATCCAGTTTTGCTATTCATAACAGAACAACTGGGCACAGCCTGATATTGAAAAGGATTTAACTTTATTCCCTGTCTCTATCCTGAAAAATAATTTGGGGGAAAAAATCGTCCTTCTGCTCTGAAATATACTGTTACTATGTTTCTGAATGTGAGTCAAATCAACCAATCCCTCATCTTAGGGAAAACAGCTAGGTCTTATATCTCCTTTTGGCTGTGCACAAAATTCCAGATTATATACTCAGATGTTCATGCCGTGGGAGAAAACAATTTTTATCCAAATAAAATGCATCTTTGGTAAAAATCTATCCCTTACAATGCAGAGAAGATTGAATGCTTTAGCCCAAGCATCTTGATTTTTCCCCAGATCTTTAACAACAATTACAAATATGTAAAGGATACTTTTTTCCTTTTTTCCCAGTGCACTGACAGTTTCAAAAGCATCACTCAAATTCATATGTGGCATTTTTCTAAGTGGTCAGTTGTTATGCAAAGAACTATGAATTTAGATTATGAAATACTTATCTTCTTGCACATATTTTTGCTTACATTATTTATGAAATCTCTTCTGCCAAGACAGGAAAGAAAATTGCAGTTTTGGAATCAATGTGGTGTTATTTTGTTATTCCTTAAGGTGTTTTGAATACTGTAACTATTAATGATGTGTCTTTCCTACTCCACGCAAAAGTTTTTCAAAGTCCGTTTTAACCATGAAATATATTATCACACAAAATATTTGATAGAATGTCTGGCCCCACTGAGGTTTATGGCAAAGTAACCTTTGACTTCAAGAGGCAAAAGAGTTAAATGAATTTTGTGGGTTTTCAAGGATAACTTGAGTTACATCCACAAAACTTTGCAGATCCAAGCTGTCACATTTCTCCTGTTATGATGACTGCTTCAGCTGTCAATTCCTCAGCTTTATATGGAGCTGACCAAAAGGCCAGGTTTTGATTCCATACACCATCAGGAAAGGCTACTTTCAAATGCAAAGTTAATGACATTTCCACCTAGATTCAATATAGACTGGTTTTAACCTTTTCTTCGTGCAGTAGATATAGAGGTAAAATAGAATATGGGATTTCTCAAAGCCTTAATATAAGATACTTGTCAATTTAAGTTTTACATTCTATAAATAAATAATTTCTTTTGCCTCATGGAACGCAGAAAACTAACATCTGTTGGGTTCATAACAGCGACTGACTTCTCAGGATGCTTCTCCATTAGCATTTTTCACCCTTCTTATCAAAACTGCATGTCCTGCAGGAGTACCACGAATAGCTGCAAAAAGCAGCAGTACAGAGGAATAATGAGGGTTCATACCAGCCATGAAATTATTTTTTCCTTGGGTGTATTTTATTCCACATTCAATTGAAGAGCCCCTTTCTTGCAAAACTTTAATATTCATCATTTGGAAACAACAGTCTTCCCTTGAGCAAATCTGTAAGTAGGAACAGGAGAGGAGGAAGCAGAGAAATCTGTACAGCAGGTAGGTGGCCTTACTGAGATTGCAAAAGAAGCAGAGTGAATCAGGCCACTTTTACAATTATGTTCTTAACTGAAATAGTGAAGCAGCTCAATTTGGAGCTGTTTGCTTCCTTGAAGCACGAAGACAGTGTAGCTGAAGGCTCACCCCACTGGCTGCAGGCAGTCTCAATGGAGACCCAAGACCTTAAGTCATTGTTGACATCACTATGACATACATAATGTCATTCAAGGTTCTTCAATATACCAGTGCCTTAAATTCTAGACCTTAACTGATTACAATATTTTATTTTGAATATCTTACTAGAGTACAGTGAAAGCTCATTTGTGGACTAATTCAGCAGCAAGCATTGAGCCAAAAATACTAATTGTATTCTCTGCACAGTTAATATGTAATTATTTGCCATTTCCTTTCAAACAAATGGCTTGGTCTGTAACATCTCTAATTTAAAGAGATTAAGACACTTTAACATGTGATAGGAAACTACAAATTGATGGCAAGATTTCCCTCTGCACAAAGTATTTCAGCATTGAAGTAGGCTGAAGCAGTAACTTACCTGGCCCAGGAGGTGCATGCATACTAAAACTTGCAGTATTTTGGTGTGGTTGTTCTGGTACTTCAAAGATCTGTTCTCTCTGTCCTGTGCATTTTTGTACATTCAAAACAATACTGTTTACTGTTTCTCCTGTTATGATGACTGGGTGAGGATTAGATCAGCCTTTAGAAAAAAGTAAAACCTTCTAAATTCGCAAAAAAAAAAAAAAAGAAACAAAAAAAAAAAAACCAACACAACAAAAAAACCCCACAATATCCATGCCATCTGAACTTTAAAATCACACTTCTTGTCAGTTTAGTGGACAACATAATCTGGTCTTTAAGTAGGCAGTTAAGCAACCTATGATTTTTCAAGTGCCACTGGACATTAGACAGGTGGCAAGATAGGAATTTCACTATGAAATAGCAATTTTTAATCTTTCCAAGTCAAATTATTTCCCTGATTACACTTTACAGTCTATGATTCACTTGCGCATAGATTATATTTTTTAATTCTTCTTCTTTTTAATTCATATTATTTTTAATTCTTTGATGAGGATAGAAAGTTGTCATACTTTGTTAGGAACAGTTTTTGTAATGCAGAATCCTGTTGCAGCAGTATATCAGCATGAAATTATTTGAGGATTGGCCAAGATACTTTTTCCCTAAAAAGTCTGTGGTTTTTAGAAATTGTTGCAGCAGGGTGGGGGGAGACTCATTTCTTAGTAGCAAGTTTGCACTTCTTAGTTCAGTATTCAGGCACAAGGTGTTATTTTGCAGTTTGGTAGAATACTGTAGGTACCTGATGTAAAATAAGATGCATGAAATCTAAGGTTTATAGGTGTACCATGTACTGTGTACTATGCCTTGTTACTGCAACTTTCTTATTAATTACATTTCGATATGTAGGTAAACTTATCATTTTTCCCAGTTTCTGATTAATTCATATACTGGATTAATGTTACCCATTTCCAATGATGCATGCACTCAGCTCCATGTGAAAATAGGAACAAATATCTAGAACTCGCTTAAAGTGAGATGAATGTGAGATACAAAGTTATTATGTGACAACTGCTGTTTATTGAGATGAAAATAAGTAATGTTCATGAATTTTAGTACTTGTTTCATGGTAGGACAGTTTCTTGGTATTCTATAACCCATTATATTTGTTGAGAACAGGGAATGCAGATCTGTGGTGTGTGTCCCAATTTTTTTTTTTTGGTGACTACAATGAAAGAATTCTCTTTAAATAGTTGGAAATACAGTTTAGGTTTGATTAGATTGGACAGTTACCTTAATACCTCTAGATGCCAAAATAGTCTCTGAGGAGTATCATAATTAATTGTTAAAGGTGACATGAGCAAGCATATGCTAAGGACAAAAATACTGGCCCAGGTGAGAACTGTCAGCAGTGAAATTATTATGTTGAGCTGCACAAATTCAATGCTGTTGCTACGTGGAGAATTGTGCCTGTAGTTTATTGTGCCAACAGTGCAAGTGGACTGATATGCTTGAACTTTTAAGCTTATTCAAATACACCAAATTATGTACCTTCTGGTAAAGACAACAAAAGGCTTTGTAGTAGAAACTGGAACAAGATTTATAAATGCCTAGATTAAGGCTCAGGACATTGCTTCTAATTCCTATTGTTTTCTTATGCACACACATCTTCATTCACATGGTGGGTGAGGAGGAGAGAAAGAAAGAGGCTGTGTGTATTCTCTTAAGTCTCCATTACATATGTCTCAATTTTCCTAGAAGATTTTCCTAGAAAACTTCTCGATAGCTGTCAGATACAGATCCAGCCTTTGGAAGCATACAGCAGACTGTCTGTTCAGGAACTGTCTGAAGAGGAATTGGAAAAGATCTGCCCTCAGAGAGATCTCCTTTGCTGTGAGAGTAGAGCATTTCTTACAAAATGTTCCTCTCCCACTTACAAGGTTTTTCAGCCAGTTTCTGACTTGGGCTTTTCACAACAGTGTTGTGACAGAAACCAAAGCAATTTCCTGGCTTTTGCTCCAGGAGGTGCTAAGTAACTGGAATCCTTTGTTTGTCATTCCTTGCTTGACTAATGCCTGTGTTTCTTAGCTTTTCACTCTTGAATGCAAAAATATGTTTAATTACTCTTATTCATGAAATTCCTAAGTTTCAGTACCTCATTCATAGCTAGAGTGAATACAATAGAGATTTCTTTCTCTCATGCTTGGAAAGGAAATCTTTGGTCTCAGGAGAGTGGATTGCATTTTGTGACTTTATTTAAAAATTATCCACGAAATAAAATGTTTTCACCTGTAATGGAGTAAAGTCTAACCTGTTCATATTAAGTTACCATGTCTTTTACAACTTCATATGTGCAGAGATATTTGCTTAATGTAGCATTAGAGAAAAGGATTAGTTTGTGCTCTTCTTTTTCATTGAAAGCTCTCTTTCATTTTCCTGTATTGTCTTTGAAGTAGTGTGAATAACACTTTAAAAATGTGTCAAAAGTTACTCTGAATCTGGAATGGACACTGACCCAGATATGTAGTGATAATTTATAAATTTAAACACAATAGCACTTTCCTTCATGTGAAATCCTAGCTCTTTACAACTTCTTAGCACAGATTTTCTTTATTTTGATGTATTTCTACAGCACTTATTGTTTTTCCATTGGGAAGGGCATAATCTATTATTTATTTGTAGCTTCAAGAAACTTCTTTGCATGTTTCCTTCAAATATGAAGCAGCCAGCAGTATTTCAGCAGGAGAGTAAGTTTTATAGAACATAAGACTTCATTAAAAAGTTTCAAAGTTAAATGTATGTATTTTTACTGACTTATTTGTAATGCTGGATTTTCATTTTGTTTTGCATAAGCAAAGCCTCTGTGCAGTATTTTAAGAAGGTACACATGCAAATCCTTTTTGTGTTTGGATGAAATTACCTGTTCCCTTCCCTGTAGTAGTGGAAAGATGTGTGTGCTGTCTTGTGACTTGAAACATAAGGAATTCCTTCTTTCTCATAGGTCATTAAAAATTGAAAACAAAGGGGAATGCTGTAGTGTATCTGTAACAGTGTGGCAGAATCTCATTTAACATTTCAGCCTGTTATCAGTTCTTGATTGTCAGAGGATAATCTAGACTGATGCCATTGAAATGATAGGGCAGGGATTTCTTATGTCACCCAGGCAGAAAGGAGGTGTGGTTGGCCACCAGGAAAGAATGCAGGCAATGACTGAAGTGATGCATTTTTAGGTCTGATTGGGAAAAAAAAATGGAAAAGGACAAACTGAAGTGCTGAGTACCTCAGTCAGCTTGACTCATCTACATTACTCAAGTGAAAGGCCTATCCTTCATAAAACCCATTACACCCATTGCAACAATATGCAAAGAAATGAAAGTGTTTCCCTGTGCTGTGGCTTTACTCCAGCTGTTTACATGTTTTCAAGTTTCTGAGCATGGTCAGGTAGGAGCTGTCTGTATTTTCAGTGCCAAGAGTCCTGACTTTGCTTGATTTTGCTCCCTGTATTTGCTATAACTCAAGACCTAAAATGGTCAATATTGAGTCTCATTCCAGTGGATAATATCTTGCAGTTTATGAGTCTTATTTATTACTGGAAGGTTGATAAATACAGTCTCGGAAGCATTTCCATAGCCACACAGAAGTGCCTGAGATATCACTTCAGATTATGATGGGTTTAGGCTGTTCCGTAAATTATGTATTCATAGTTCTTTCGCTGCCTCAATCCTCCAGTATTAAGTTTACAACAAGATAGAGAGCCTAAAATGTGCATAGAGGAATAGCACAGTGAGGATTTTTCACAGTTAGAAAATGCCATTAATGTTTCAAAATTTTTCTCCTTTCACAATAAATATGACACCAAACTTGTGCATTTAAGATATGATTTAGAGACCTTGTCTACATTTGTTTGGAATACAGCATATCTCAGACGTGGCTTGGTTGCCCATGAATAAATTCAAATAAACTTTTCATACATATTGAAAAATCCATCATAACCGTTGTACATTGGAAATCCTTGTGGCACTCTATGGAATCATTCACTCACATATGTAATCACAGAAAGGTCAAGGTTAGGAGCAGCTTCTGATGACCATCTGGATCAACCTGCCAGGTTTTGCCCAGAGCAAGGCTTGGCTTAGGCTACCCAAGGACCTGTGAAACTGTTTTGAGTGTCCCCAGTGGAGGAGATTCCACTGCTTCTCTGGGCAAAAAGTTCCAGTGTTTGTTTTCCCAGTGTAGAAATTCTTTTCTTATGAAATTTACACTGAAGCAACTACACCACTTGTACCTTCACCTCTTCTCTTATCAGTGGACATCCTTGTGAAGAGAATGACTTAGTCTGCTCTATAACTATCTTTTAGATATTGCAAGGCTGTGGTTATATCCTCCTGAGCCTTCTCTTTTCCAGGCTGAATACAACCAATCCCAGCAACCTTTCTTCCTATGTCAACTTCTCCAACCCTCTGATCATCTTGGCAACTCTCCACTGAATTCCCTCAAATTTTCCATGCCGTTCATGACCTCAGGAGACCAGGACTTGGTACAGCAGAGCAGGATAAACAGTGTTTCAACTTTGACCTAACAAGTGCAGGGCAGATCGGACATTCCCATATCTCCTCCCCTTGATGCAGCATAGGACGTATTTGCCTGCAGGTTCATATTCAGCTTGAATGCAAACAAGTCCATGTGCACCAGGACCTGCAGGGCTTTTTCCACAGAGCTGTTCACCGCATAGCTGGACCCCAGCCCATACTGCTAGGTGAGTTACTCTGGACACAGGAGTTCACATTTATCTTTGTTAAACCTTACACAAATCTGCTTGTCCCCATCTGCCATCTGGTTGATGTGTTTGAGTGGTGGCTATTCTTTCTGGCTGAACTCCTTCCATTTTGGTACCACCTACAAGCTTGGTGAGGGTGCAGTCACTCCAGTCATCCAGATCATTCCTAAGACATTGAATTGTACTGGACCCATATCCACCCTGACAAACCATCCAGTGGTAACTTGAACTTGAACTTCAAGCCCCTGCTCACCACCCTTTGGGTCAAGTGGGTTAGCTCATTTTCCATCCATCTTCTGATCTTTCTAGTTCATTTCTTAGCTGCTTGCCCACAACAACTTGTGCATGAGACATCATGTTGGAGACGCTCCATATATACAGGTGCATACATACATATGTATATAAAAAAGAAGAATATATATCCCAGTTTTTATATATATATATATAAGAATATATATATGCAGATTTATCAGGTCTGTGTTACCATTGTGGGTCTTTGGCAGAGGTGATAAGCTCATGAATAATCTTTGTCAGCGAAAATTGTCATGCTAGCCAGAAAATTCTGAAGATGCTTCAATCTTGTTACCTTAAAACTCCCGTAAAGACTCTTAATAGAAGTAATATATTAGTAATTTTACTCCCTTGGTAGTTTGAGAATTGTGCCTCCTTCATTTTAGGAGTCTAGTGTTACAATTTTCTTTTTAAAACAGTCGAATTGCAATAAGTTTAAGCAGCTAAATCTTCTTTCTGAAATGCTTCTATCTGTTGTACTGATGCCTTAATTAGCATCCACGCTACTGAAATACTAAATCTAGAAATGTCTTTGTGGCAGAGCCTTGTGGATTCATTGGACAAAGGATCAATTGTTACAGCAGAGTAATGCCAAAACAAGTTTTTTTCTGTGCAATGTCATTCTACCTCAATGACAACCTACCTACCAAAAACTTTCCTTTTATGAAATGGCATTCAGGCCATTACATTACTTTGTTTGAAGTGCAAGCAGACTGCTTCTTAAAGACATAGAGTAAAATAAATCAGTAATTTTTCTGATTGTGAACTTCAGGCTATGCCCAGTCAAATGGTATTTTTCTTTGCCAAGACAACAATTAAGTACAACACAAGGGACCAGCATGCTGTGTTATCAGAGATGCTCAGCAATAAAAATCTCTCACCAAAGATGTTGTCAAACAAAAAAATACCTGCTGCTATTACTTCAAAGGAGGTAATATTTTCTCACACAGATGCTGCTAATGATGGCATTGCTGTGTTCAGATTTTCTTCAATCTTTGGAGTGCTAGCAGGAAAGGAAGCTGTAACTTCAGAACCCTGAAGCTGGAGAGAATTGGACCTGTGGGTTCTTGCAGGTAAGACAGGTCTGGTATGAACATAACACCCACCACTCCTGATTTAGTAGACTCAGTTGTACTCAGTCTTAACAACACAAGGCAATGTAGCAACTCAAAAGGATTTTTAACAGGGTATATTATGGAGAAATTTCCTCAAACAGGGAAGTTACTTTCAACTCTGTTTTTTGATTGACTCGGAGATTTAAAGTGCCTAATATTAAGGTAGTCATTGTAGACATTGGCAGTTCACATGCTCTAGAAGCTGCAAGTGAATTCCTCAAAAGAAACTTTGATATTAATTGTCTCCTAGCTATAACAAAAACTCACAGCTCAAATAATTAGTCAAAGTCCACTCCTGCTTTTCAGTAAATTATTTTGAAGGAGTATAAATCCATCATTTAATACCTTGCTGAGCTTTCATCAAGATTTCATTGGAGGTTGTTTTCAAATTTGGGCTTGATTGTTGAGATTCGGCATTAATGAAAGTAAGGCAAAATGCATTTTGTCATGTGTCTGCTAGAATTTCAGTATAGATAAGATATCCCAGTGAATTACTAACTTCTAGAACCTGTTTTCCTTCTCTGAGAACAAACTGGTGAGGCCCTCAGTGCATGCAATAGATCTGGTCTGAGCATACTTTGGCAATGGTATCTGGCAATCCTGTCCTCCCTGAGGCTACATTCTCATGTTTCCACAGTGGGTCTGGGGCCAGAGCAGTAAAAGCTTTCAAACAGATGAGAATTGAGCTTTGTATGATGCATGTCCATTTATTTTAAATTAAAAGTTGCTTACTAACTGCCCTGATTTACTCCTATTAAGCAGTGGCTTACAATCCAATTATTCTGATTTATGAGAAAAATTACGTTGATTTGTATAATTTCAGTGGGGAAATTCCATCATGTTCCCTGTGTATTTTCCACCTTTTTTTTTTAATTCCAAGTGATGTTTTATTGTTGTGACCAGCCTTTAGAATAATTATTGCCAATTGCCTTCGAACAAGTTAACTAAGCACTTAGCATATTTGCAACTTATATGACATTTTCATTTTGCTAATTTGGTAAGAAACTCTTGGGATTTTTTACTGGGAAAGGTCTTTTAAGAGGATTTTTTTAACTTATATATGTAATAAGTGAGCAAATAGACAATTTTCTAATTTCCAAGAGCAGGTTGAATGGGGCTTTAAACAGCTGGGTCCAGTGGAAGGTGTCCCTGCCCATGGCAGGGGTTTAAACTAAATTATCTTTACAATCTCTTCTAACCAAACCATTCTATCATTCTGTGATCACTAACTGAATTCTCTGATAAGGAACTGAATTTTATGATAATCCAATCCTATGTTAATCATCTGATTCTGTGATGATCTCTCTGGATCTTTCAGACCAACCATTTTCATAATCTGTATTGGCACTGCCCTTTCTGATGCTCAACCAGAATCCATCTGCCAGACACTGCTCTTCTCCCAAGACTGGCTCCAGAAAAGTGAATCTTTTTGGAGACTGTTTTACTGTTATTCTATTGCTGAAGAACTTCACTGTGAGAGACAGATGTCTGCACTAGTTTTTGTGCTGTTTGCTCCCTCTGGATGGGAATCTGTTTTCTAGGGGAATAGCAGTGCTGAAAGCATCTGCCCTCCTCACTGAGGACAGGTAAGATTCCCATGGAACAGTTTCCCTTTCCAAGGGAAAATGATCAAGTAGGCTCCCAATGTTACTAAAGTTTTCATTCCTTGAAATATAGTCATGTTTGGAAAATATTATTTTTCCATCTAAACCATAAAATTCATTGTCTGTTCACAGTCCTTGTTTTATCCCCCCCAATTAAGTTGCCTCTTAAACTTTGTTTGAAGGACTTAGGCCAGATTTAAATAATCCTGAGGTGCCTCCTGTGCTTCTGACCTGTCATCTAGAAATGTCCTCAATCAAGCCTCTGTCTTCTTAAACTCGCTAGTAATACCAGACTGAATAAATAACAAGTCTGTTTTTCTTGCTCTGTGGACTTTGCCAAGAGAGACCTAAAATATGTAAAATTATATCATTTTAGTCATTCACTGAGTAACTCTTGCTCTTACTATTATTTGTAGATAGCTCACGATATGTTTTCAGCCAAACAGGATATCAACATTTGATGTGAATCTGTGAATTTAATCTGACATACCGACTTAATCTAATAAAGGACAATACTGTCTTTTTAAAAAAAAAACAAACCAAACAAACCAAAACCAAAAAAACCCCACCACGTTATCTTTCTTAAATTTAGGTGATTTTGCATTGAAATATGCATTTGAATCTGTAAGAGGAATGGAGACCTAAAAATTTTCTCCTAATACATTTTAAACAAACCTGAACAAGTACTATGTAGAGTCAAGCATTATTTTTCAAATATTTTTCAATAAAATAATGAAGATGCATGAAAAGAAATATCTAAGGAGTAGCTCAGAGTGAAGTGAAAGAAAGCCATGTTTCTAACAGTCTGGATTAGAATTTCTGCCCTAACTAAATCCCAGACTGCACGAGAGAGAGCTCTTGGAAAAGAGCACCGTTGATGGCAGAGACGGAAGTTTTCATTCCTCCATTCAGAGCTCAGATCACTTCTATATCCTTTGCAACAAAATCTTGTATGGGTTTTTCCTAGCAGCTGCCATCTGTGTTTTGGATTTTATTAAGTGAATTTGTTTCCCTGAACAAAACAAAACATCATTCAGGCTACAAAAATAAGTAGACAGGTGGTCTACATAAAAGATATTTTTCCCATTGTGTTGTATGCCACGATTTAGTCTAATTATCCCTATCATCTCACCCCTTATAGTGTGATTTTCTTTCCCCCAGAGGAAAGAAATAATGGCACTACTTTTTGGGAACAAAGAATTAACTTGGAAATCATGCAAAAAAGGAACACTGCCCATTGGTAGCCTTGCAGAAGTGCTTTGGCAACAAAATAAAGAACATAAAAGGATATCTAAAATCTAGTAATCTGGGGGGGAAAAAGTAAATTATTTTCAGGTTCTATGCCTGTCCTTGAGTTTCTCTACTAGTTCATATTAGCTTTTTATGACCATTTGTGTTGAAGTCTGAATAGAAGATAAAGGCTCATTCAGTTATGGGGAATACTGCTCTTTGTGAGGCTGTGGTACAGTGCTATAAGTTAGGAAACAAGAAACAAAAAGTGGATTTCCAACTTCTTTGAAAGGAGAGAGATTACTCTGTTGTTATATCTTTGCTTAGCTTTTAATACTTCTTTAATTTTCACTACTTTCCTCCCCACCCCAAGACTACCACAATAATGCATTTAGTACTATCAATGCCTGGCCAAACTAGAAGTAATCAGCTCCAGAAGCGTAATTCTATTAAACATATCCATTACCATGCATCCCCAAAGAAAATTTTACAGCTCATTACAGCCCACTCCCTTGTATGAAATGGTGAGAATCCCAAGAGCAACCACTGAGATGAATTCTTGTCAAGTGTTTAATTTGGCTTTTAAAGTAGAAGTTAAAGAAAGCTTGGGCCAATTTCTTAGACATCTGATAGCTTTCATGCATTTAGGTAAAAAATAAGGGTGAGGAGTCAGGTGTTCTGTCCTCAAATACTAAACAAAATACAACACTCAATGCATGTTCCCACATTCTAAAAATCTACATTTTTCAAGTATTGATGTTTATATTGGTTTTGTGACTGTTAACAAAAGAAATAAAATTCTGTCAATTAAATATGCACAAAAACTCCAATCTTAGAGCACCTAAGCATTGTTAGAATGAACCAGAATAAATAAATGTGTAAATGTATTGCCTGTATCCAAGTCCTCTTGGACGTTTTCACCACTAGTAATTAGAACAATCTCTCAACTCAGTGTCTCAGTGGAGTGGCTAAGAAATGAGAACGACATTTCTAACAGAGCTTGGGGTGTTATTATGTGGGAGACGCTGAGAAACAAGCCGGGATTAAAACCAGAACAATTGCAGTGGGAGCTCAATTCCCTCTTTAGTGAATTGATCAGCTTTGCAATCTGCTTAGGTATACCAGTGAAGGAGGAGAGCACTGCACAGCCCTTTTGGTCACAGGACAGCATCCTTGCTCTATTAGAAGACTGGCAATTATCAGTGCCTTTGGTAAAAAATGTGATCCTATTGCAAAGAAGGGGAGGGGCAGACTGAAATCCTGCTATGAAGTAATTTCAGGGAGTTGGGATAAATAACTAGAAAACCTACAGGTAACGTATTGACACCTTAAAGATGTAGAAATAACACACTTTGAGACAACATTAGTATAGGAGGTAATAAAAAGGGTGGTCTTTATTGGAGGGCTTCAAGGGGCAGATGTGGAAAAATGCCCACCCCATGTGGGGTGAATATAGTTTTATAAATTTAGAAAATTAGCATAATTGATAAAAATCCCCAATTAGAAGCACAGGTGATGAAGTAATTCCCCCTTTTAGGTCCCACCTCTTCTGTATCCCCCCTTTAGATAGAACTAAACTTTGTTTATGAAAATGTGTCTCAGAGTGCTGCTTCCAACTTCTGCTCCCAGAAACAACAAGATAGGAGAGGGGCCTTGGACCCCCTTGGGCTTGAAGCCTCTGGAATGTATTTTGGCTTTCTACCTATCATGGCAAGGAAAAGGTAGAGAAAAGTACTGGAGCTAGCTAGGAACTATATAACTGTACAACTGTAGTCTACAGAGCTATGAATATATATGAAGGAAATGTAAAAGCAGAAATCATTCTGGCATTATATAAACCTTTCCTCTTCAAAGGGCGTTACAGAGGTGGATACAATAAAGTTCTGCTTCCAGCATAGCCTGAACTCCACAGTTCAGGTACAGTTGCCAGTACAACTGAATTTGATCTCAAATTCAATTGAATCTACACAATGGATCAGAGAAACTGGCTGCAAGTGTTGATGTGTTAGACCCTGATAAAATGGGGCAGGGGGTTCTCAATACACATCATGAAAAATTTATTAGGTCACAGCGGGGTTTTGCCTAATTATTTCATTTAGTCCTTGTTTCTCAAAAAATGGCAAATATGGGAGTATCTAGATATTCATGGTATTGAAAGCTGTTTTCTGAGAAACATGTAGGGGTAAATTAATGAAAGAAGAGAGGCAAAGCTAAAGAGAAGCCAGAGCCAGATCTTGCTTGTGGCCTTCCTGTCAGTGACTGAGAGAATGTACTGCATTGCCCTCTAGAAAGATCTCCCAAGTACATCATAGCTGAGACCATATTGACTAAGATGAAGATCATGCAAAAGCAGAAGTTATTTTCTGTTCCTATTTCCACCAAAATTTAGAATTTTGATTGTAACAAGTGAGAAAAACGTGAGAGAAACAGCCCTACAGACACCAATGTCAGCAAGGGAGGAGAGGAGGAGCTGCTCCAGGCACTGTAGCTAGTGGTGCAGACCATGGTGAGGCAGCTGCGCCCCTACAGCCCATGGAGATCCACAGGGATGCAAAGGATCCATCTGCAGCCCATGGCACACTGCAGGAGACAGATATGCCCAGGGAAAGCTGCAGCCCACAGAGAGAAGCCCATGCAGGATCATGTTTCCTGGAGCAGTCTGTGCCTGAAGGACTGTACCCTATGGAAAGGACACAGTTGGAGCTTCAGTTCTTGTACAATTGCAGCCTTTGAGAAGGACCCAGAGAGGAAGAGTGTGAGGAGGCAGAGGAAACCAATACAAACTGACCACAGGCCCCACTCCCCTTCCCCCTGAGCAAGTGGGGAGCAAGTAGGAGAGTTGGGACTGAAGGACTGAAGCTAAGACCACATTTTTTCTCCTTTTTTAAACAAGCAAAGAAGAATATTTTTACTTGTTTTATTTATAGTGGGATTCTTTTGGCTGAAATTTTTTAATAATATTTCAAAGGAAAGCTCCCAGTAACAGAAAATGTCAGCCCATATGCACAGAGGTGTGTTAAGGTTGTAAGGAAGATTTATAATGTATTTGGCAGTCTTCAGAGTAAGTGGTGCTATATGCCCATGTATAAAACATGCCACAGTGATGCATAGAGCTTTAGTACCACCATTTGGTATGATAGCAAACTTAATGGAGTCAGCTGTAGCTCATACTGCCTTCTTGCCACTATTTCTGAGCAAGTTCTTGAGCTGTGTGAAAGCCAGGGCAAGTTGTGCCCATGTCTAATTCCCTCAAGTTCAACAGGAGTCACTGTGGAAATGTGGCACAGCTGAGAGCACACTGCTGCAACCTCTTCCCACAAGCAGTCTGAAAGTAACTGAAAAATTCAGCAACCTGCTGTTATCATCTGTCACAGTTCACTTCTCCTTCCTTTCCATTTATTCCTCAGTTGCAGCTGATAACATATCAAGATCTTTTATTTTTTTTCTCTCAAAACACCAGCCTGGTTTTAGGCAGTATAAATATGCTCATGGAAGTCTGGCATTTTTTCTGTAGGGTGAAAACGCAAGTCATTGTGGGTGTTGCAGTAATTTACATGCAAACATAGTTTTCCACAGCATTAAAATATGATTAATAGATTCGCTTTTAGCCTAATCTCATAACATTGATACAAATATTTTAGTGATATAAAGGTACTGCGGTTTTTGGGGTTTTTTTGTCTCACTTGATAAGGATGTTCTTTTTTCTTTTTCTTTTTCTTTTACACAAAGAAGTTTTTCAAATATTTTTCCCAAAAGCACCTTAAATGTAGTCTCCAGAAGTTTTAAAATAAAACTTTTCTCTTTTTTTCCTTCAGTTTTACTTGAGAGTTACAATATTGCAGATTCATTGTATTGTACATTCCAACTGTTGAAACACAACAGTAGGTTACAGGCAATGGCACATTTCACTGCACAAGCAGTCGTAATCCAACAATATATAACTCTTAAGCAGTGAGATTTTCTTCCTTGCAGTGCAAGAATGGGAATTTTGAAGCAGCCTTCCAAAATATTAGCTGCCAGTTCTTATCAGACTTCTTCTTTGGGGGACGTTCCCTTGTGTCACGATGTGCCCCACAGGAGGCCATAGGGAGTCCCTCACGATGGCATTGCACCACTGCTGTTTGAAAGGTGCCTTGTCAAGGTTATCAGGAGAACAGATGGGCAGCACAGAGTGCAATGAACAGTGTGTAAGAAACTGTGAATCCCGTTCTTGGTCTGTGTCCCATCTTGTCAATAACGAGGAGCCCCTTTGATATATGTTAAGCTGGTGGAGGGATGTGGTATTCTATCAACAATTTTGGATTCAGGACAGAAATTAGTTGAACAATAAGTCCTTACTTAGGAAAATCTTCCATAAACGTAGAATAACATACTTTATTGAATAATGAATAGCTGTAAGAGAATGCTGAGCTCACATTTCATTTCATCCAGAGATTATGGTGGTCTTGAATGAAGGATGAAGTTGATCACTGATCACTGACTACTGTCTAAGGAAAAAGACTATTTCCATTTCAGAATGCAAAATTGTCTAAAGGATTATCTAATGCTTAGAAAAACAGTACTGTGGGATCTCAGCACCTCAGGATGGAGGTGCAGAGTGGCCGAGAACACCCTTGGGGGGGCTCGGGAGTCCTGGAATGTTGCCAGAAGTGTCTGGTGGCTGGACTTTGATCCTACACAGGAGACGACACCTGTATGAGGACTGGGAAGGTTTCACTGGGTGAATGGTGAAGGGATAAGTTAATTAGAGTGTAAGACACAGGGTTTAGGATTTCTGTACAGGGGGGTCTAAAGAAGTAAGATGGAGGAATTGGGGCGTGTCCTATTCTTCTTCTTCTTCTTCTTGGCCTCCATCTTCTGTGGTGATGGTGGCACTTTGGGATTGGTTATTACTAAAAGTGCACCGGTTAATAAGGGTAGAAGGTATTGGGGAAAAATTATAAATATCGTATACGTAACTTCAGGTATAAAGATAAGTGACCGCCCCGGGGGCTCGCAGTGTGCTCATGGCTGGCTGCTGTGCAGACCTCTGTCGGGCCGAAAGAAAATCTTTTAGATAAACAATTAATAAACACCGAGACCGAGAAAAGATCAGAAGTCTCTTCTCGTCCTTTGAAGCGTCGGCTCTCCAAGGCCATCCCTGGGCCTTTCCAGGCCACCTAAACAGCCGAGAAACCGTCACAGTACTTCCACAACAGTTGGGTAAATTAATATTTATGAAAGGGATGAGTAAGAACACATGTGAATGTGTTTGCATTGTCATGAATACGGCAAGCAGAGTTTTTCAAAATAATGTAATGCATAAACCACAATTATCTCTGCCTCATGTGAATCCAGTATATGTGTACATTCTTAGGTTAATAATTGGTAATGAGTTAAATCCATGTCCAGAGGGTTGGAAAAAGATAATTTTAGGCCCCTTCCAACCCAAACCATTGTATGAATTTTGTAGTTCGTAGAAATTGCTGTATCTGTAATTCTTCCAGTGTCTTGCAATTTATCATGCCTGGTCATAACACCTTCAACCCTCAAGAAATTCCCAGTGGCGTCAATGACATGTTCTTTTATAGCTTACAACTTCATCCAGCACATCAAAAGATTAGTGTAAATGAACCATAAAGAAGCTGGCAGTATAATTAATTTCATTCCACCGTCTGGTTTCAGCAGTGGACCTGCATGGAAGTACCTTTATTGTAAATTATAAAATTATGCTTGAGAACACAATATCCAGCATGGCAAGGAGCTGCTAGGAAAATTTGTGTGTACAAAGTCAGAGTTTATAAAAGTGGTTACTCAGTCCCTACCAACAACATCCTGCTATGACCTATTTAAACATACCTATTTTTGTGCACCCAATCTGGAGTGATCTTCATTCCAATATTTCCTTGTGCAAGCAGTGACTAAGTTTTATGTGTAGGAACAAACAAGAGGGATGTGAAGGAGTGCCAGAACAGTTAGATTCCTGTAATTAATATGTTAAATCATGTATTTTCATATTTGTAGATTATAAAGAGAATGCTTCCAGAGGATATTTTAAAGGTATTTTACTTGGAATAATTTTTGTTATGTAAAATTGCTAGTAGTTGACAACATTGAATAATAACTTTAGAGAGGAATGTGATCAGTTTTGTAGGATGCTGTACATGGCATTTTTTTGCTTAAGAGCAAGCCTACATAGAGATGTGTAGTTTCTTTTTTTAACTCTGGCCTGAGAGTTTATAAGGGAGATAATTAGAAATACTCTTTTACTGAAATTCTACATAGGTAATTGTTATTTTCGGTTTTACAATATATTCAAGTATTAAGAAAAACATACATTGGTACCTGACATGAAGATTACCTAGCCTTAAAAAGACATTTTTTGTATTAATTGAAAAGACATCTAATTATACTCTTTTGGGTAATAATGGTTTTGGTCTACAGGAGAGGGGCCACAATAGTATTATGCCAGAAATAAACATTGCATGTGTTTGCATTTACATTACAACTAACAAGATTCCTTCCTCTGAGGATGCTCTGGCTCATTGCTAATATTTAAAGAGTTCTTGATCAAATCATTCCTGTATGGTGCCAGTACAAAAGAAAATTTAATTAATATGCCAAAAAATGGAAGGCAAACACGAAAAGAATGTTTTAAGCCCTATATTCAACTGCGTGTTTGGCATGAATGTCCTCTATTTCACAAATATTTAGTATTATGAATTTCTATTTGCAAATAGATTAATGTGCATAGGATTATTCAAGCTAGTATAATTGATGTGTGTTTGCAGAATGACAGATGTGTATATTAACCAATATTGAACTTACTATTTAACTGGTTTCCAGTTTTTTATTTTGCTTTTTGTCTGAAATGAAATGAATGTACAGGTATATTGTGTTATCTCCGTAGCATATTAGTTGGAACCTTCCTAGATCTCAGATTTGTAGTATGAGTTATGAACAGGGATATAAATAACATGTCAGCTTCAAAAGGAAGAATATTTTATCTAACCCTATTTCTAGCTCATTCAGGACTGGTGAAAGTTAGCTGCTTAGCCAACTTCAACACAGGATAGTATATTCTGATTTTCTTTATTTTGTCAGTATACTGCAAATTTGAGCACTAAATTTTTGCTGGAATAATCTTCCATAAGGAAATGTAGTGATGTTCTATGTCCCATACATGAAAATGTAGTAAACGACTCGGTCATTTGCAAATAGAGACTACAGCCCTGCCAACTGTACCAGAATCTGCTACTGAAGAGACCAAAATTTGGTAATCCACGCTGTTATTCACACAGTGTATTTTCTGTGGCTTGAGTTTAATGTTTTTCTAAAGAAAATGCCTGAAATATCCAATTCCATCAGACTTGAAGTTTTCTCTTTCAAATTATACAGGACATTTTTTCACTGAAGGTTCTGGGGGTATCTTTCACTGAGCGTGTCTTTCACTAAAGCCCTCTTGCCTGGAGAGGCTGTTGAGAGCAGGCTTTGCACAAATTGCTGCCGTGCAGCCTGCGTGAGTTGTAACAGAATGAAAATCCCTGGTAGTGTCATCTGCTGGAGGGATTTTGCAGAGCTGTCAGTCATGCTTGCTCTACAGAAAGGAAGGGTATTCTTGTTTCACACCTCAGTTCATGGTCTCAGGGGTGTAATCGCACAAAGGGTTTCTCCAGGGAGGTACCACAGAACCTGAGGAATGCTGCAGGCTTTTTCCATGGAAGTTTCCCAAGAACTAGCCCTTGTTCTTAGGTCCGGTGGGCTGTGTGTAGTGCAAATCTTTTTTTCCACTGACACAAAGCTAGACTAGATATGCATGAAGCATGTGCTTCACTAATCCAGTCTAATGGCAGGAAGCCTAAATTATCCATATGCTCGCTGTGGTCTGGCATTGCAGAGGCACGCTGACAATTTGGCGATGGTGACTGTTCCTGTGGGCGTCACTGAGACATTCCTGTTTCACTTCTTCTCTTCAGTATCATATGATGTTCTGGGAAGCTGTGTACATTCTGTTTCTTCATGCTTCAAGGAGAATGATATTACATACCCCAAAGTCCAAGACGTTACCACAAGCTGTAACAGACCAGGAGGTGAAACAGGAAAGGTCTTCAGGCAGTGGTTTAATACCACCAGCCAGTTTCTTTGCTTATGATTGTCTTCTTTGTCTCTAAAACAGCCAAGCTCTGTTAGCCATAGAGCATTTCATATTCCTCTCACTCCTCTTCATGTTTCTTATCATATTTGGTTATATCTTCTCTTTCAACCAGAACATTACTCTTTAGAAACACAGTGCTGCTTACGTGTCCCTGAGGGTGTACTTCTGAGGCCAAATCATCTTAAAGCCAGGGAAGATTATCTGTGAAGTTATCCTTTGAAGAAAATGGAAGAATAATATCCATTGTGTCATTCAAACAAACAAACAAGCAAGCAAATAATTTTAAAAATACATGTGGAGTTCATTTAGGAATGTAACTAGCTTGAAAAAAAGTCCTATCATTAAATATTCAAAAAATATTTAGTTACTGACAATTTGCCAATTATTCTAGCTTTGCAAAGGGCATCTAGTTGGTCATTAGAAAAGATTTGAAACATTTGTGTTAAGTTCATTGTTGAATAATCTTCCAAAGTGATTGTATTCCAGGTAAATTTCATCCATGACTTCTTGCTTTCAGCCATACTGTTGATGACCAATGGCATGAAAATTGCCATCTTAGGAGAATAAATGTAACTTTGTTTCTCAATGCATTTTTAAGAAAACTTCTTTCTTTGCATTCTTGCTCTCAACCTGTTTTGTAATCACAACTAGTGCTAAGGAAAACTGACATGAACAATTGCTGGAACTTCAGGCCATGGGAGAGTGGCAACCACAAAGTCTGGTAACAATAGTTTTATGTGCCATGTGAGAAGGAGTAGGCAGGAGCCTGTGACTATCTTGTCTAAGATTCCACAGTTTGCCTATTAAAAGAGAGTACAACCCCACCAATTAACCAGAGCAGGATGCTACAGCAAACCTGTCACTTTGAGAAAGGGGGTGTCATAACCTCCAGGAGGAGGTCAGAGGTTTTGCTGAGGAACACAGGCATCACCCAGAAAAGAATCACTCCAGTCTGAACAAGACAATACTACAGCCTTCAGAATTTCTCCCTTTGGATGAGATTCAGAATGTATGAAACAAGGACTGATAAATTTTGACAGCTTGCATTTCCAGATGTCAGGTATTGGTTTTGCTACTTATAAGAATATGGGTGAACTGGAATTGAAAGTACAAAAGATTTTTTTTTTATTACCTGCATGACTGTGAGATATTCAGACTCGCTATAATAACATGCTCTTTAAGTAGAAGATTAACAGATATGTTAACAGAAGTGTTTCTATTAGTAGAATTTTGAATTAAGAATATTCATTTAAAAATTTACTGTAGAATTCTAATCCAAAAAACTTTCTACTACAACACATTCCAATTTCTTGAGCTTCTGTCTATGAAAAGAAACAGGAGTATTAATGAAAAGGAGATAGACATAATGTTTTTTACAATTGTCATAATTCATAGAATCATAGAATGATTTCAGTTAGGAGGAACCTTAAAAATCACTTACTTCCAACCCTTTGCCTCAGTCAGGGACATCTTCCATTAGACAAGGTTGCTCAGGGGCCCATCCAGGCTGGCCTCCAATACCTCCAAGGATGGGATATCCACAACCTCTCTGGACAACCTGTTCCAGTGCCTCCCCATCCTCACAGTAAAGAATGTCTTCCTAATCTAAACCTACCCTCTTTGAATTTTCACCTTTGTTCTGTCACTCCATGCCCTTGTAAAAGGTCACACTTCAGCTTCCTTGTTGATCTTTTTTACGTACTGTGATTTTCTCCAGGCTGAACAACCCCAACTCTCAGCATGTCTTCATAGGAGAGGTGTTTCAGCCCTCTGTCAATCTACATTGCCCACCTTTGGACTCGCTCCAACAGGTCTATGTCCTTCTTACTTTGGGGTACCCAGAGCTGGCTGCAGCACTGCAGGTGGGGTCTCACCAGAGCAGAGCAGAAGGGGAGAATCATCTCCCTCACCCTGCTGCTCCTGATGCTTTGGATGCAGCCCAGGATGTGGGTTGGCCTCCTGGTCTGCAAATGCACACCGTTGAGTCATGTTGAGCTTCTCATCAACCAACACTTTATGATCCCCTCAGGGCTGCTCACAATCAATTCTTCACCCAGCCTGTATTTGTTCTTGGAATTGCCCTGACACATATGCAGGATCTTGCCCTGAGCAAGACAGGACGCAGGAATAAAAAGGACACAGGAATAAAGTTATGAGAAGTGAACTTCTGTTCACTTGTTCAGCTCTGGTGTGACTTCCTTTTTTTTTTTATGAGACCTGTAAGAATGTAATAATCTTTACAGATACTATGGTTGTCTCAATCATATTTGAGTTCAAAGTTTTATGAGAAAATGGCAGAAAATATAGCTGTGTGCTCAGTCCAAATAATCACACACTCTTCAAAACTAAAGAGAAAAAATATTCTTTTTCACACTTCCTAGTAAGGTGAGAATTAACTGAGGTCACATCAACCTGAGCACATGGAGGAACTTTCCCAGGTCTGCTGCAAGAGTAAAGGTGCTCAGGCAGCTGAAAGGATTCAAACTGCAGGATCAATGGGAGAAAATCAGGTCTCCACATCTGAGCCTGACAGCAGTTCCTGCACCAGGCAGACTTTGAGGGCTGATTGCAGGAAAACCGAGATGGGATCAATCCACTGAGCTCCTTGGCTTTCCCAGGTTCCCAAGCAGTGTACTTGGGAGGCCAGTGGATACTGAAAGAGAAATGGAGAGCTTGGAGGATGCATGGTGCTCTCTGTGTCTTTCGCTCTTACTCTTTATCTTCACATGCCGCTATTTCCAACACTGTGTGGCTTGACAAGGTCCTGTCAATGGATTGTGTCCATGGTACCTTGTGCCATTGGAGTCAGAAAAGGTCCAGGTATAATTCATTTCTGGAGAAAATTCAGCTTCTTTTATGGTTTTTCCCACTGTCAGGAAACGGGATTTGCTTCCCTTCCCAAAACTTCCAGGGGTCATACAAATCTTGTATTTCAACCCCTGCCAGTTTAAATTGGAGGCAGGGCAGGAGGTGGGGTGGTGGGTGGAAAATGGGCATGCACAGATGGGGGATTGTATAAACCTTATTACTGAGGAAGCCTGGCAAATAATGCTTAGCAGATCATTATTGTTGCTGTGCGCCATCTCTTCTGTAGCCTTCAAAGTTGCACTTTGTAACTGTCTGCGATCATATTCTTAACTGCTCTATAAAAACCATAAAAACTTCCTTTTAAATCACAGTCTTATGGAACTAAAGCAATGTTAACAGACTTAAGCTTGGCAGATTTCTTCCTATTCACTTAGGGTAGAAGAGATCACAGGCCTCTTCATCCTGCTTCCAGAGTTTTATTCTGAACTTTCTCTACGTATGAACTTGACCTGCAAGTCTCTTTTCACTTAGGAAAAGAGAGAAATGACTTTTTCAAAGTATGCAAGGCTCTTCTAAACACAGCTTTTTCGTCAGCCAATAAAGTACTTATCCTAATAATGAAAAAAAAAAATAGTAGGATCATTCCTTTTGAACTTTCAGCATATTCACTGTATTTGGTCTGACTGAAATGGAGTTAATTCTTCCATAGCAGATCTAAAAGTCCTGTGCTTTGCATTGCTAATTAGAAAGGTGTTGGTAACACCATTACATTTTCTCTCCCCTGTCCAGCTGCAAAGGGGAGCAATAGAGAGGCTTTGGAGGTGTCTGGCATCAAGACAGGGTCAACCCACTCTACAGGGGTTTTGGTGCCAAATCATGGGGTTATGAGGATTTTGAGATAAAGATAGTAATTGGGAGAAGTAATGGGCAAAACAAATCATGAACAACATCAAAGAGTGAATTGATCACGAGGAATTTTTGTCATAATTGTGATGCATGGACAAGGGTTGAATTTTACGTAAATTGTCCTTTTTTTTCCCCCTGTGTTGTGATGATGTTATTCTGGGGCTTGTGTGGGGAATTTTGTTTTGTTGATTTGGTTGTGTTTGTTGATGCAAGGGCAGGTTGTGTGGTGAATATGAATTTTAGCGATAATTCTGAAATACATGATTTTCGGAGATGAGGGGTGGAATGTATTGGGTTTGCATGGCCAGGTAAGCGGGGTGAGGGGCTACAGAGGTGGCTTCTGTGAAAAGCTGCTGGAACTTTCCTCCATGTCCAGCAGAGTCAGTCCCTGGCATCTCCAAAACTAGGCATGCTACTGGTCAAGGCTAAGCCAATCAGAAATGGTGATAACACCTCTGTGATATCATATTTAAGAAGGAGAAGTTATTGCACAGCTTTAATTGCAACCAGAGAAGATCAAGGTGAGAATTTGTGAGAGGAACAACGCTGTAGACACCAAGGGCAGTGGAGAAGGAGGGGAAGGATGAGCCAGAGCAGAGATTCCCCTGCAGCGTGGTGCAGACCATGGAGAGGCAGCTGTGTCCCCACAGCCCGTGGAGGAGCTCTGGGATGCTGAGATCCACCTGCAGCCCATGGAGAAGCTCAATGCTGGAACAGGTGGATGCCCGAGAGGAGGCTGAGAACCCATGGGAGGCCTGTGCTGGAGCAGAGTCCTGGCCAGGGCCTGCAGAGCCATGGAGAGAGGAGCTCATGCTAAAACAGGTCTCTTGGCAGGATTTCTGACCCAGTACCCACACTGGAACAGTCTGTGCCTGAGGAATAGCAGAACTGCACCCTGTGGAAAAGTGACTCATGTGGCAGCAGTTTGTGAAGAACTGTTTCCCGTGGGACAGGCTCATGTTGGAGAGGATCATGGAGAACTTTGTCCCATGAGAGGGATTCCACACTGGAGCAGGGGAAGGACTCCTCTCCCTAAGCAGCATCAGGAACAATGTGTGAAGAACTGACCATAAGCCCCATTCCCCATCTCCCTGCAACACTGAGGGGATGAGGTAGAGCTGGGAAGGAAAGAGGAGTAGAGGGAAGGTGTTTTTAAGATCTTATTTTACTTCTTATTTTCCTGCTCTGATTTCATTAGTGATAAATTCAGTTATCCCCAATTCAAGTCTGTTTTGTCCATGACAGTATTTGATGAGTGATCTCTCTTGGTCCTTACCTCGACCCATGAAATCTTCATTCTATTTTCTCCCCCCTGTCCAGTTCTAGAGGGGAATGTTAATGAGGCTTTGGGCATTCAGACAGGGTCAAGCTATTACATTCACTCATGTAAATTAACTGTGTTTGTTGGATCTAAACATGTTCTTATCTGGTGTAATTTCAGTGAGTTTGTAGAGTATACAAGTTTTGTTCCATCTTCTGTTTACTAATTAGTTTACTAATATCCTTCAAGCAGTTGTCGTCTACAAGCTAAAAGAAGTTTTTTAAAATAAGCTAAAATATTTTAATTTTATTTTTTAAATAAAATTCATGCTCAAATAGTTTCAAAATGGATATTACTGAAACCAGTGTTCTTTATTCATGCTGGAAAGTAGCACTACCAAAATCATACATTTCTGAAAGCAGCCATCCATGTTATCTTACAATACTCCTTCTTTGGTGCCTTAAAGTGTACATTCTGAAAGTACACTGAATATTTCAGTTGCAGCATTACAGTTTTTCTGAGCAATGTGTCCTGTTTCTTTGCCAGTGCTCACATGCATTGCTGTTTCGGCAGCGGTCAGCCTGACTGTCAGAGCAGATAACCATCAACGAGTCTGGCTTTACGGTGAACTTCCCCAGAGAGAGGGTAGACATGCAATTTCAGATTCAGCTACTGTTTTATGGGGATAGTGTAATTTTGTTTCTGCAGTACAGATTTAACATTGCTAAAAAGTAGTGGCTGAAAATATGAAAGGAAAATAAAATTAGTTTACTCGAAACATTGGGCGTGATTCTGAGTTACATTTGTGAAAACACAGGTTAATGTGTCTAATCTCAGTTAAACTCTTTGTAAACTGAGGAATTCACCAGAACAAATCTGCAGTTACTGATACAGCCTAACAATTTAATTGCATACCTGATAAGAACTGTATCTGATACGAAATGTATAAAGCAGCCAAAGGCTAGATGGGAGAAAGCTTCTGGAGTTACTAAAGGCCAGAAAATCTACCTTCAGATGTGATTGAGAAACACAGTCACTTTAGGTTAAGACATATAAGGGTGTAAAATAGTTCTGTCTCACAGCAGCAGGAGGGATGTGGCTCATGGTAAGGGCTTCTGAGAAGTTTTCTTGAAAAATCTCCAGAGCTATTAGCTGGATGCAGGACACATTTAGCTGCAGCTATGTATCAGTGGCTAATTACCAGAACAATTTTCTTGGAAATGAGGCAGATTCTGTTATTTCATAGCTATAAAATCAGACTTGCCATCTTTCTACAAGGTGTACTCTATGTCAGCAATAAATTGTAGCTCCACAGTAGCAGTTCTGGATGGTTTTTATAAGCCTCATGAGGAAAAACAT
This sequence comes from Ammospiza nelsoni, assembly GCF_027579445.1. NCBI lineage: Eukaryota > Metazoa > Chordata > Aves > Passeriformes > Passerellidae > Ammospiza > Ammospiza nelsoni. Next base: position 104,615,253 of record NC_080633.1, read on the forward strand.
GAGAACATGTATGAGGATAAACAGCATAGCCCACTGTGGCTCCTCCTAAACTTACACAATAATGCTGACTTTTAACATATGATGAACCTCATGTTTTGAGGGGAAAGATGAGATTTCAGTTGAATGGCTGAAAGACGTAATAAAGTGAAAAGGCTGTGTGCTTTTTATTCAGGTTTAAGGGAGTATGTCTTTTTAGTACACAAATTAAAGTAGATTTTAGAAAGCACTTACCCTTCACCTTGAAATTAAATTAGAATGAATTAGGAGGAGTAAGCAACAAGTAACTACCAAGATGTTCTGTATATATTACCAGTTTGATATATATGGTAGCCTGCTTATGGTAGCTTATGGTGTTACTCTTCTAAAGAAACATTTTTCTAAGTATTTCCAATGCTATAGAAATATTTATTGCACATTTGGATATTACTCTGCAGGTACTTTTAACAGAATATTAGAACTTCTTTTAATTAAAAATAACTTCAAATGCACCACTTCTGTGGTTTTTTTTTAAATACTCAGGGAAAATGCTTTACAGTAGAACCTAGAGATAAAGCTCTTCACTTTAAAGGGTTTGGTATTCCAGTATATGAACACTCTATCATTTGCAATTGCATGTAAAATAGATTTCAGGAGTTCCTTAAAGTGTATTTCATTTATGGTAGTTTTGTGTGATAAAGCAATGAGTTACCAATAACATTCTCTTTTAAAGTGCATTATTAATAGTTTTAAAATTCCACCTACTTAATATTATGGAGAATACTTACTCTGTCCTATTACTTTAAACCATCAAATATTAAAAGCAGAAATTAAGTTAATTTCATTATATTCGTGTTGGTCTCAGGAGCAATTCCATTGAGATCTTTGAAGTTACATCAATTGGGGCATTGCTGGAAATAGTAACATGCAAAAAAAAGGAATTAAGCTTATACTTCCTACTTTTCCTTTTGTGCTTTTTCTTTCATTCCCTCCTTCACTTCAGTTTTTCTGTATCAATGAAGGCATCTAAATACAGCAAAGTTCAAGTGAAATGAAAATATTCTTGAGTATATTTTCCTTGATTTTGACTTCTTTATTCTCTATATATAAAGTTTTAATTCCATTCTTTATTACTGTGTTTCATGTCAGCAATGTGTGCAGTTGAGACAAGGCTAGTATAAAATAACAGAGTCCAGTGCTTTGGTATTCCCCAAGAGTGAAATATGCACTGTATAAATGCCTAATGTCCTGATGAAGTCCAACATCCTTCAGGAGTAAGATGTTCATTCACCATTTTGTGTATGTCAGCACAGTGATTTGTGGTGAGCTTCTGTATGGCATGCACATAGTGAAGAGAAATTGTCCTCAGATCTGCTTTTCTTACACACATGGATGTGAAGTTCATGCGCAGGCATTTTAGGTGGCACCTACTATGGGGGTACCACCCCCATAGTCCTCACTGTGGAAGTAAAGAGGTCACAGTTCAATTCTGTGGCATTGCAAAGCTGACCTGTGCAATTCAAAATTATAAGCATGGTTTATTCATTTTTCTGTTTGTTCATTCAACATCAGATTATTATTCATCATAATTCATTTCATAAAATAATTTTTTTCAGTTATTTTTGCCTCTTCCTGATTTAAAAGCTCTTCTGAAAGACTTTTCTGAAATGTTTAAGCCATGTTCACTGTTTAGAAAATATTATTTCTCTGAATAGTTTTTAGCCTGCTTGCAGGGGTTCATTAGCTTGTATGCAGTAATTAGGTTTTGTTTTGATTTTACTTGTATATTAATAGAATCCTTTTCTGATGCTTTATTGGATAAACATAGTTCCTACAATCAAATTCTTATCATGTGCCATTTGTATGCATAACAAAACATAAACAAAAGAAGTTCAAGATAAACTTCTCCAAAGTATTCTCTAATCTTTAAATCTACTTGTTTCTAGGTATGTGCAGACCATTGGTTCTATTTATTGGAAAATGCACCAAAAAAAAAAGAGACATGAATACAATAGTAGCAAATTCCATGAGCATAAATAATAGCAGAAAAGTCTGAGATGTTATTTTTTACTTTTTTATGTTTACAATCAGAATCATATCCAAAAATAAAATTTACTGTTACAGGAGTTTTGTAAAACTTCTAAATTATTGCTGTTGTAAATAAATAGATTAAATGTAGCTGGTGGTTTGGTGTTTTAGGTGGAACTGAATGGAGGCTTAAAGCAGAAGAGGAGAAGTTGTATCCTCTGTTCAAGGGCAGAATTGTCTCTCAGAGGGGATGCAGATGCAGCCACTATCTTGGGCCATGCCTGCAGAAGAACATTTTGCCCACAGACTTTCTCTTCCTTTTGCTGTCACATGTTACTCTATGACATACTTGATAAGCAGCTTTTTGAAAGTACCAGTAATTGTTTTCAGTTTTCATACATTATTTCCCAGTTTCTCATAGCTCAGAATCATTTTGTGGAATTCTGTGAAAAAAAGTTCTCCTTAAAAATATTTGCTATTTCAATTTCTTCATAACTAAAATTGCTTGAGAAAATATTTGTGGTAAATATTTCCCTCTGAAAAGAAGATTTTAAGGTTTCTTACTATTTTTTATGCCACTAGAGGTGAAGTGAGACAAGTTGATTTGAGCAAGCAGCTTAAGAGTTCTGCCAAATCTAACTATATTTCATAGCATTGCTATAAAACTATAAAACTATTTCCATTTCATTTACTGTGTAATAAGAAATATTGATCAGTTACTGTAGCCATCAAAGACAAGGCAGTTAACACAGTTACATTTCTATACCACAGCTAATGTGAGGATTTGGTTCAGTTTTTCATTGTTTGTGGGCCTTTTTAAACCTTAAATTCATGAAGTTCAGTACTATAGCCATGTTTTAGGGAATAAAGAATCCTGTTACTGTCTGCCTTTTAATCAGGTGTTTCATATTCAGTGCCTAACTGAGCTCACAATTACTGGTTTTTACTTTTAGATTGAGCTGAGAGGAACAGGTTGAAATGAAAAAGATTAAGTTTTGATCTAAGAATGACTGTTATCTACAACCCAGTGAGTTTTCTGCCCTGCTGGCTGAGCTCTTTTATCTCACACCTTCAGAGAGGGCTTTTTCTTGTTCCTCCCAGGAGTCAGTTTTCTTCCATGTAAGGTCTTGCATATGAGCAGAACGTTCTTGGCATTGTGTGCCTCTCCTCTTTTCCTACTGCCTCACTGGAGAAACCTGGCTTGGGCACACAGAGCTTGGAACATATCCATGACCAAGCAGGGTGATCATAGTGGTGACATTTGTTGTTACAGTCAAAGCTCCATAATACCAAAATGACCATGAAGTGAACTTTCCAGGGTGTTCTTACTCATAGTTAGGATGTGGGACAGTTTCTCTGAGGCTTTGCAGGTTCTTTCTGGTGGGCAGGTGGGGGTCACCAGTGGGCTGGTGTGGTGATTAATATGGCTTGTATTGTCATTCTGTGAAAAGCAGTGTCTTCACAACTCTTACCCCTGGTCTTCACAGAGCTTCTGTAGCAAATCCATGGAGTTTCTCCACTAAGATGTTTTTTCATTAGTTTCTGGACTGGCAGATGTTCAGGGAAGGCACTGTTCAAACAGAGCTATAGATTGAAAGCCAAGATAGGAGACCATCTGCAAGCATAGGGATTCTGGTGCTTGTATGTTTTTGTAGCCTCCACTTTTGCTTGGACTTAAAATATTATAGTGTACTTGGAAGAATATTTTCTCAAAGAAATCATCACTATTTCTGCTAAATGAGGTCTGGGTGTGTAAGTCCAAAGCTGTAGACAGAGTCTTGTGAAACTATGTTTCATTAAATTGAGTTGAGTGATTTTTCATGGAGCAAAAAATACTCTAAATAGCAATAAAGGAATAAAAAGGAATAAAAGCTTAGAGACAGTTTGAATCATGAGATTTGCTGGTCAAGACCAGCAAAGTCATGTAATTATGCAATCACACTGTCACTGCCATCATAGAAGTCAAAGTATGGATTCTCAGGTGTCTTGAATGGAGTCTAGTGCATAGGAGTAATGTCAGTTCCCTGGCTTTACAGTGAATATTGTTCTTTCAATGTATGTGTAGAAAAGCTCTGGAGAGTATGAAAACCTGTAGCTCAGGCAGTAATTTAACTGTGATTCCTATTGCATTGCCATGCTACAGAATTGCAAAACACTTAAAAACTGGTAGAAGATGAGTTAATGACCTGTGCAGATGGGATTTGTGTAATGTTGTTGCAAGCTTGTGTAATGTTGATTAGCAGCTTCCAGTAGATCCCTGTCAGTCACTAGTAGCTGTAGTGGCTCCTAGACTTAGACATGCTGGTTTCCTTGCAATGAGGATCAAGAGCTTGTTTTAGTACAAAAATGTCCATTTTCACTATGTGAAAGACGCATTGAAGGCCATGAATTTATCTGCCTTTGACAGGAAAAGTACACATTTAATTTTTAGGTTTTATCTGCTGATCACCTCATTCCTACTAGAAAAATAAACCTTTGACATTCATAACTTACTGGCTTGCAGGAATCTAGATACATACCTGATATCTCTATATCTGTATTAGTCATTTAATGGTGTCTGCTTTATGCCACTGTGATACCCACTCTATCAGATGCCAGTGGTGGAGGAATGTCTGACCTGTCCCTCATTCCTGCTTCCTTTTGTTATCCAGAGGCAGTAGAAGACACCCATATCATATTGATTATTTGCAATTGATAGAAAGTAGTGGCTGTAATCCTTTCATTTTAAGAATTCTTCTGAAGAAAGTAAGCAAAATAGTGTTGCAAACTTAAGTGCAATAATAGGGTACCTAAAAGAGAGCAGCCCAGGTAAGTACATGTTAACCTGATTCCCAATTTTGGTGTATCTTCCTTTTAATTCCCTTTTGCTCTTTCCCCAGACAAAGCATTCTGGAAATGCATTGCAAATTCTCCTTTTAAAAAAAATATTAAGGTCATAAAGCTCATAATCCCCAGACTGAGGAGGTTAAAATGCAACATCTAAATTTGGGTATGAGGTATATGCTTCAACACTGCCTATATGACATTTATTAAATGATTCAATTTAATGTATTTTACTTGCACATTATACAGACGTAATATCCTGTTTGTTTTCTTTCTGGGAGAAGAAAATGTCCATTGGCAGTTCTGAATTCACAACAGGCTCTCCAGCTGATGTGCTGTACCTTATCGAGTCAGACTCTGTCCTACACCACAGGAAAGTAATGAGTAGTCTAATTGCACTATATATTATTACTCACTGAAGCAGATCAGAATTTTTTAGAAGTTGACTCTTAATTTGTGTGCAAATCAGGAGAGTGGAAGAGCAGACAATCACAGTTTAGTACTTATTTTTGTAGAGTCAAGATCTTTCCGTGCAATCCTGCGTATTGCCAGCCACGCTCCTGAGAGGATTGAAAAAGTCAGTCTCTTTGTGTCAAAATTTTGCTGACAGATACTGTTAGAATCTTGCAGACTTTGTAGTGTATTTAGATATGACTCAGAGGTTAATTATGTGTTAGGTTACCTTAGTGACTACAGACTTTATGACACTCCAAGTGGCGAATGAGCTTGCTTTTAGCCACAGAGATGAAGAAAGTAAAGACAAGCCCAAAATTTTTAGGCACATACTGTCCTGGTACTGACCAGCACAGTTTTTCACCAAAAGCACATGGATGGAAACAGTAGTCAAATTTAAATATGATACCACAAATATATGCAAGCTAAAAATTGTTGGATGCAGACAGAAAAAAAAAACCACCAATTTTTATGATGCCATTGGTGGGATGCCTCTCTTCTTGTTTTTTTTCTGATATGCATACCATTCACAAGGGCCTCCTCAAGATCTGCTAATCTGCTGAAGCTTAATTACGCTTTTCTTTCCTCAGTTACTCCCACTTATTGATCTCCCCGTGCACTTGGAATGGGTTGACTGGCCAATATATTTCTCTTTATGACTCCCTGTCCACTGTTCAAGATTAAATTATATTGTAAATATCACTTGCCTGGTGTGATTGCTGACACAGACAAAAAAATTAGATGTTCTCTTGAGAGTTTTACCCAAGGCATTGAATTGTTCATATTACATGCCAAAATGTATTAGGGAGATAATTTGAGACCTCATTTTCTTTTGAACACCTTTAATAAAATACGTGGATAGATGAATTTTAGAATATGTATCCTTTTATTGATGTCTAGATTTTCATTAAGGTGATGCAATGTGACAAAAAGGCCCCACATAATGGCTGCAAAATATCAAGACCTTTGCAAAAAAGCAATGTTCTGCATGAAGAGCATGTGGAAGTTTCTTACCGTAATCATATTTTCTATTTGTTCATAAATTTTGAGAACTGAGGAAAGGAATTTCACTGACAACATTCCATAGTGTGGGATTAAATAAATAAGCAAATTCTGAGAACCTTGGGAGTTTCGTATGGAAATCAGAAGCTATCTTTGTTTACCACAGAGCATAAAATGAGAGCACAACTATAAACAGTACTGCTAAGAAGCATCATTGCTTCAATTTGTGCACATGATTAAATGCCCTCCTCACTCAGAGCTGAACATGCACATAAACACATTAAGTGTTTACATTGCCTTCCATCTCTGTCCCAGCGCTTCAATTTCTGGACCTGGCAGACACCTGAATATTCAGAAGTGTCATCTGACTTTTGGAATGGTGTCTTAGAAGAACCACACTCACCAAACAATAAAATAAATCAACGTACCTCACTCCTTGGTCTCTGAACAGACAAAGATATTAGACCCAAGGTGCTGTGGCCCTGATTATGCCTAATTAGGGTGTCTCTGTTGGTGATTTCTCTGTTGGAGAAAAGAAGATTTCCCCGTGGTTGAGGAGGATTGGGTTTGAGACCATGGAGTCAAACTTGACATCCAGAAGCCCATGGGCCCTGATGGGGAGCGATGCACCCACGAGCATTGAAGGAACCAGTGGACATCATTGTTAGACCACTCTCAATCATCTTACAAAGGTCATGGCAGTCAGGAGAGGTACCTAAGGACTGGAGAAAAGCAAATGTTATCCCTGCCTTCAAAAAGGGGCAAGAAGGAGGACCCAGGCAAGCACAGATCCATCAGCCTGTGGGATGTTGACCCTGGCAGGATGTCAGGCACCCACCAGAGTTGTTCTATCACTCCCCTGCATGCCTGGACTGGGGAGAGAAAAACAAAAGCCCCAGGAGCTGAGATAAGGACAGAGTGAGCTCACAAACCAATTACCATCATGGATAACAGTGAAAACAGATTCAACTCCGGGAACCTAATTGAATTTGTTACCAGTCAAATTCAGAACAGGATAATGAGAAATAAAACACCATCCTCCCACCCCTTCCTCCTTCCTGAGCTCTACCTCTTCCCCCACTTAAGTGGCACAGGGGGACAGGGAATGCTGCTGCTCAAGAAGAGGAGTCCTTCTCTGCCCCAGCATATTCTGCATTCTGCAGTCATGTTGGATGAAGCCAGAGGGGCTCAGGGGCATTTCAGTAAATCTTTTCTAAGACAGAACATTGAACATATATCTAAAGGAAAGAATATGTTTCTCAAAGATGTGTTTTATGAGTAAATTTGGAACACATGAGTAGACAATATAGTTAAATGAAATTTGTAAAAAACTAAGGTGATTTCTGTTCAGATTTTGTTATTTTGCATTCATTTTCATTTTAATTACATAGATTGAAATAGGCATTTTTCTAGCTACTAGATTATTCCAGGAATTGTTATGCATTAGGGACATCACATTGGGGACAAGGATGAATATATTTGTATTGTTCTTACCAAGGGCATCCTCAAGAAAACAAAAGCAAATGTAACATGAATGTTGAAAGTAGTAAGCATTCTTCATCCTTACAATGCTGTACCTCTTTAACATCTCCTTTATTCCTATGCCATCAAGTAGTTTTGGTCTGCTGTCTATAGAATTGCTATTTGCACTGTTTATTAATGTGTTCATCAATTGTCTTGCCCTATTTCATGAATAATTAAGTGTTCCTGTTTTGGCCAAAAAATACCAATAAAATGAAAGACTTAATTGGTTTCCTATCAGCTACTCATGGCATGAACAGATAGCCCTGTCTCCAGCTGCTAATTGCACTAAACATTGATGTATAGGTTCAGACAACACAATTATGGAATATGATGCATATTCTTTGAAAAATACTGATGAAATCAGAGACTGTAGGATAGAAATTTTTTCTAGACATATATTAACATATTAAAATGGGATTGAGGTGTGAGAGGGATTTTGTGTTTGGAGTGATTTTGTGCAGAAGAATTGTCCACTGAATATTTAAGAAAAGCAACACTTCTTTCTTCAGTGTTGGGCATAGTATACTTATTCTTCCCTTCCTGGAAGGTGCAGTATGGTACATAATTGGGTTTTTTCCTAATTCATTGCCCTTTCAATGCTGTGGCAGCAATAATAGAGTTAAGGTAAAATGAAGCTATATTCTAGTAAATGCTTATGTGGGACTTTTTAATCACAATTTTCATGATAAAATAAATATTTCAGTGCTGATTCACCAGAAAATAAAAACCTTTCTTAATGCATTCAGTAGTCTAGGAGTTGGGAATAAATTACTACCACTTCTTTTTGTTGCACTCCTTCTGTTAGGTTGGTTTTTCTCTTTTGGTTTTGGCTTGATTTTTCTGTCACTCTCTGGTTTTTGCTTCTTTGTTTGTTTCTTCTTTTTTTCCTCCTCTTTTAAATCTGATTTTTCATAACTCTATGATCTTCTGCTTTCACAAGCATTTTCTCTGTTATTCTCCTTATCTGTTCATCTGATTCCTTCTGGGCAGATCATCCTATCTATCTTCTGCTCTTTTCTCCAGTACTTCCTCATAAAAGATCCATTGACAGCTCAGACTCAAAATACATGCATTTTTTCCTCCTAAACATTTCCATCCTACTTGCCATCCAAGCTCATATAGCAGTGCTTAGCCAATCTTCCTCCACAATTTTTTTTGAAAGCCTGTCGTTTTCTCTTTATACAGACAAATGTCACTTTTCAGAAGCTTTTTCACTTTTTACCACTTTTTGCACATCCTCCTTAGCATCCATATTGCCAGTCCATCCAAAACACAGCTGGTAACATGGCTGTTCTCATTGGTCAAACCATGGCTTAATCTTTTAAGCTTGTTTTTAGTTTCAAGGTTCTCCACAATATTCTGTCCCAGTCTGTAAGCCTGATCAAGGGTTTCCTGACCCCAACCATTTTCTGTATCAGTATATTAAGGCTACATTTTCTTGATAATTTCATTACATGTCCTGTGCCTGTCATGACTTCACTATGCTGTAAATTATTGGTCCTTTTGGTTCTTTGCCTACATATACTCTTTTTTCTACAGTATATGAAAATTTCATAGCCATTCAGATAGAGAAAAAATGAAAATAAATTGCTGGTTTACAGCATGTCCCAGTTAGTTGTACTCTTTCATATCTTTCTCCTATCTTTGAGGCAAGGTGTAATTTTTTTTATCTTATATAGCACACTAGTCTTTTTTTAGCCTTAAGAGAATTTATCCATCATTGTAAGGACTGTTGCATGATTGGAAATGGATTTATGGAATTAAGTAAAAAAAAAAAAAAAACTGGCTGAAATTTTGTTTTCATAAGCCTTGATGTGTAAAAGATATTCATAGATAGCAAAGATTGAACTATTTTTTATTTTGTCTCTGTGTCCTTTAGAAGTACTCTGCTTGATGGGGTATCTTTGTTCAAGTCACATGTTCAGTTACCTAACTAATTAATCTACTACTACATCCCTTTGGATGTTTCTCAATTACACAGACTAGTAGATCATATTTTTAAAACTATGGGAGGAATGTAAAATTCTCCTTAGAAGTGCTTAGGATTGTCACTACAGTATAATTGACAAGTAATTGACAAGTACAGCTCCCTAAATATATTATTTTCATGCTTTTAAAGGTGCCTTTAGCCATTCTCCCCTTTAGGTAAATCAGTCAGCTTACCCATTTGGAATATTTCAAGAGCCTTTTGTGGTGTTTTGAAAACTTTTTTTTTAATTCAAGGTCTCCTGAGAAGGACCATTTTCTGCATTGCAGGGATCCAGTGAGGGGGAATAAAATGCAGGACATCCAGATTAGCTTTGAAGCATACTGGAAAAAAAAAAAAAAAAAAACTCTTCTTTGGCTTGCTGCAGGTTCAGAAGAAAATGTAAAATAAGTTCTGATGAAGTGTGGAGCATGCTTTTCTAGACTGACATTAACTTAATGCTATTTTAGAAAACTTCATTGTCACCAATTTGCCAGTGGGCACAATGTCTACAACCTGTTAAAACATGAACTTTAGCTGAGAGAGTGCTGGAGGAGCAGACTGGAAACCTGTTTGCTATACGTGTTTGTCCTTACTCCAAGAAAGATCTCAAGAGCTACATTTACAGAAGTATTTATGTGATTAGCCATGCCAGAAATTAGTAAAGTAGCTGAGTGACTCCTATTTCAGTGCAGTATAAGAAAGCATCCTCTAGGGAGTCCTCTGCCCTTCAGCTTCTCAGATGGCACCATGAGACTGCTTTGCCACACCTGAAACCTCATAATTTACACACTGGTAGCTCATAGGTTTCATCCAGACTTTTGCTAGAGTTGAGGGCTGAAATGAGGGCATCTGACCTCAAACAGAGTGGTCATTACATCACTTGGGATGAAGATTTCCATTTTCAATTTGTTGTAAGCCATATTCTACAGCATTGAGAGTCACTTCAGGGACAAATAACTGCAATCAAGAATTAAGTGTTATTGTTATTAACTGTTATTGTTGTGTGCAAGGTTTGGCTATCCCAGTTGTTTTAGTGGTAGGAATATGTAGGGATATATGAATGCTGTTTAGAATAATGAAAAATTATTGAGAAATAAATCAAGCCATGCATCAGCAGAATAAGATGGGGTTTTTTTTAGTGAGTAGGAGCCAGAAAATAGTAAATACAAACCCTACAGATATATAGGATGTTAAATAGTTGGTTTGGCTTTGTTTTGACAGTTAGTGTAATTTATTGTTATTTTGCTCTTAATTTGAAAAGAACTTATGGAAATAATGTCTTGCTGTTGCCATGAGGTGATTACAGTCCACGCAGATGACATGGAGATTGAGTAAAAATAGGAGATTGAGTAAAAGGAGATTGATTAAAAATATTCATTGAAGCGAAAGGTTTCCCATTAATTGTGCCATGATTTGAGTTTGGCCCAAAGAAGCCCAGAAAGTGTGAAATTAAAGAAAATATCTTTTTTAATGTGTCCATTTGGCCTTGAGAACATGCAGATGGGCATTTAAGGAATCCTGGGAGGTCCCTGTCCATTAATATTTTCAGGACTGAGGTTTTAGAGTAGAGGTGGCAATACCTTTCTTGCTTTTCATATTGGAAAGGCATATTGTGTCTGTTTGCAGCTAATGGAACAAGATAACTTTTCTTGTGTACTACTTAGGTATCCTTATCACCATGCTGGATGTGGGAAAGATCAAAGGATAAAAAGAGTCTGAGAATGTTTAGTTTTTTCCAGTTACTTTTGCAATAAGAAACCAAGAATGTTAAGTGTGCACACGCTGTTTATTCTCTCAGCTTGAATATCTTACGTGTTCTGTTGTATTTCTTTCTTTTAGGCCTTTCTCTGAGTTCTGCCTGTCGCACAGCCATATGTATTAGATGACTTTGGGACTCATTTTCCACCAAGGATGAAGGGATTATCCGGCAGCCGCAGTCACCACCACGGGGTTGCCTGTGACCCTGCGTGTGACAGCCTGCCACACCACCAGGACAGGAAGCCATACTTGTTAAACCCGGTGGAGCCCCACCCCGCAGACCACCCTTACTACACTCAAAGGAACTCCTTCCAGGCTGAGTGCATGGTGCCCTACAACGATCAGATTGCCAGCAGCACGTTTCCCCGGAGGCATTACAGCTCCCACCACGAACTCAAGGACGAGTGTGCTCTGGTTCCCCACGGAACTGCCAACAAGACCAACCGCATTCCTGCCAACCTCTTGGACCAGTTTGAGCGGCAGCTGCCCCTGAATCGGGATGGCTACCACACTCTGCAGTACAAGCGAACTGCCATGGAGCACCGCAGCGACAGCCCGGGCAGGATCCGGCACCTGGTTCACTCTGTCCAAAAGCTCTTCACCAAGTCCCACTCGCTGGAAGGACCATCCAAGGGGAGCGTCAATGGGGGGAAAGCGAGCCCGGAGGAGTCACAGACGATGAGGTATGGGAAGCGCAGCAAGAGTAAGGAAAGGCGATCAGAAGGTAAGCCCAGATCCAATGCATCAGGATGGTGGAGTTCAGATGACAACTTGGACAATGATGTTTGCATTTATCATGGTCCCAGTGGGGTCATGACCATGGGAAGATGCCCCGATCGCTCTTCTTCCCAATACTTTATGGAAGCCTATAACACTATTAGCGAGCATACTGTGAAGTCCTCCAGAAGCAATAATGATGTCAAATGCTCTACCTGTGCAAACCTGCCTGTGAATTTGGACTCCCAGTTAATGAAGAAAAGCTCTTGGTCCTCTACATTAACCGTGAGCAGAGCCCGTGAAGTTTACCAGAAAGCATCAGTTAACATGGACCAGACAGTGGTGAAGGCAGAGACGTGCCAGCAGGAACGGTCATGTCAGTACCTCCAGGTACAGTGTGGAGAACTGGTTGCTGTTAACTGTACTCTGCCTTGTCTCAGGTGTTTGTGGGGGATGGAGGTTTGCTCTGATGTCCCAACTTTCCCCAGAGGTCACTGATCACCAAACAAGGGGTTCTACTACTAAAATTAAAAATATATCAGCTTTTGGGTTTTTTTTTTTTTGTTTTCTGGTCCAGAATTCAGTATTTCAAAGTAATGGTTCATGTTAGAACAGGATTAATTTTTTTTTTTCATGTGGGAAAAATAAGACCTTTCTGTGTACCTTTTGAATTTATAAGGCTGTCACAGTAGGGGTATGGGGAATTTGATGTTTTAGTGCTTTCATTTAGCATTGCAATGTCAATTAACTGAATGTTACCAGGATACAAATTCTTTGATTTCTGTAATTTCAATTTTGCTTTCATTTAGTGCTCATTTTTTAAGAAAGCTTTTGAGACCCTTTTGAGAAACTATGGGGTACCTTAATACTTTCTCCAGCAGGAAAACAGCCTACTTTTCTTTTTGCCATAGAATATAAATTCTCTTAAAACAGTTATTGTAACGTGTCCAGATTTGTTTATCAGGCTATTCCTCTTTTTTATGGCTCTGAGTCAAAAATAAAAAAATCAAAAGGTTGAAATTATTGCTTGTTCTGATTATACATTTTAGGAGTACATCACCTACTCCCTCACAAGCTGTTTGCAGTTAATACAGCGTCACTATTTTTCACCAGTATTGTATCTTTAAATGTCAAGAATCAGATGTCTCCTCTTGGAGCTATCATACTGCCGGTGAATGTTTGTGGCAGGAACATGGATCAGAAAATATTAAAACTGTTTCATTCTTAGGAGAGCTGTGGATAGCTTTTATGCACTTTAAAAGAAGCACTTATGGCACATCTAAGTGTGTGTGTAAGATGGAACAACGTTGCACAGAGAAGAGAGAAGACCATGAGGAAAAAAGAGGTTTGCTAAGATGATTCGGTTTCATTTTAATGTAGTGGGCTCTTTTCTATTTGTATAGAACTATAGCAGGTTCTCTCATATGGGTGCTTTAATGAGACAGTCAGCTTCCACATTCTGTTGTTTAAGTCAGTATGCAGATAAAGCGTAGGACTGAGGCATCAGCATTTAAAAATTGATCTTAAAACGTTTTATGGAGTGTTGTGCAAAATAATTTTGATTACCAGACTCTGGAATGCTAAGTCTTAAATGTAAAGGAATGGAAATGTATATTTTCTATCAGTTGTTTAGGAGAGTGGGGTGGGGGAGAGGGGGCAATACAAATGCTCAGTGTGTTTACAGCTCTGCGTATGGGCTGGGGAGGGAGAGAGGTTTTAAAATAGCCTCAGGTTGCAACCTTTTGAGCTTTTGTGGGTTTTTTATTAAGTATATTTTATGTGAATTTTGTGAGTAAGAAGAAATCATAACTTTAGGCTTGAGTGTTGTGGTTACTTTGAACTCTGAGATTTTTCTTGTTGGTATTTTTGTTTATTCCTTCAGCCTTCTCTTGGGTTTAGATTAAATAGCTGACAGTTCAGTATGTGACCAGATGGCTAGAAAAGAGTGAAAAACTGTGCCAGCATCAGCTTTAAACGAACACCTCCATAGGGACCTTTAGATAATGTTTAACTGACAGGAATAGACTCCTCAAGTGGAATTAGAGGACATTATCTGTGTCTGTATGAAAATATGTCCAACAATTGTCAAGGGCAAGAATAACTAAATTCTCACTTAGAATCACTACTTCTCACTGTGTTTCCCATTCTGTATCAGTTTTCACTTAATTTTGTTTTATTCTTTCTAATTGCATGCCATTGTAAAATCAAGGGAAATATCATTAGTTTAAAACTCTTTTTTTTTTTTTTAAATGAGAATCTTAACCAGGCTTCAGTTAACATTGGAAGTAATATTCAAGCAGAGTACAGTAGATTTGAGGAAGCAGGTCAGGATTATTCTTCTCTCTTGGCAGCTTGAAGGGATGACAAATGCATGTAGGTATTTAAAAAGTCAGTCTATTTTGAATGCATCCCCTTGCTTTTCTCTTCACTATATCACTTATCTTTTTACACTGCGAGCCCTTTGGGGCTTGGACTTTGTTCCCTTTTGTGTTTCCACAATGCACAGCACAATGGGACACAGAACCCAATTGAAGCCCTTTGTCTGTCCTGCAATATAAATATATATTAACAGCAGCAGAGTTCCACTCTGTTAGTGAGTTGTAGAGTTACTCTGTGCATCTGCTATCTCCAGGTGCACTTCTCATTATTGCACCAAAAGGCTGGTGTCCTGTGTTAGAACAATTGGAAAGGCACAAAATAAGATGAAAGCTGCAAATTCACAACAACATTGGACAACCCTGATCCTTTAATTTCATTGTCATGATGCTTCTTTCTTGCTTTCTATAACTCACTAAATGTTAAATAGATTTATCAACTTGCTTGTAATTTAATTTGTCTGTGGTCCAGGACATAAACTCTCAGAACATAAACTCTGATCATTCAAAGAGCAGCTACTTGTTCATGCAATCTCTTCCTGTCACAGTATCTGAATTCAATGAAGGAGTGACTTTTTTCCAACTCAGGGTACTCAGGATAATTTTCTTTATCCTGATAGATCTGAGTATATCAGAGATCACATGTGACATTGACTTCACATTTGTTTGTAAGGGCTTTTATCACAAAAGTATCTGCATGAATTCTCAGTGTAAAGACATAGAAATAACAAACAATTATTTCACTTGCTGTGATATTTTCCACTTAACTGTTCTGTGGAAGGTGTTGGCAGTAATTACTATTACAGATGGGCTTATTTCTCATAATTTGGAATTTGGATCAAGTGCAGAGTCCTCTGCATTGTATTGTCTTTCTTTACCCCACCAGGCTCCACTTCCAGCCCTGCTGCTGAGGCACAGTGTCCATCATTGGAGTTCCAGGGGAGGCTGGGGTCTACACTGTGCATCTTCAGAAACAGATATTGTCCTAGAATAGTCTATAGACTGTCAAGCTAATCTTTTCCTCTTACCTACATTTTGGAAATGGAATTGCATTTTTAGCTTCTATTTCTCTTTTCAAGAGTGAGCAGCTGGATAGTAGAAAGATAAGGTTCTTTTTATGAGCTGATTTTTATTTCAGGAAAGTGGTATTTGATCCAACTTTACAGTTGGATTACTGCGAAGGATGGTGAGAAGGAATTGTTCATGTTTTATCAAAATGCTTCTTCAAGATGGTTTCCCTCCCTCGAAAGAAAAAAAAAAATTAAGGCAGTGGACAGCCTCTACTTCTCTGCTAGCTTCTGCTCTGGAAAAAAAATTAAATTAACCAAACTGTCAAAGACAACATGTAAGCAGCAGTCCTTTGCTGCAAACAATAGGGTCTAAATACACAGGGAGATATTTCTGACTCTCTTGTTTTCTATGAATTCATGAATTTTGGAGCTGGTAGTGTATCAAATACACTGTAGAGTTTGTCTCTGATTATAGTTTTGCCATTTAATGTTCCCTGTAATTACCATTCCTGTTGACCTTGGTCCATTTGTTAAGAATGAGGCTTTTCAGATTAATTTTATTTTCTCATATGGGTCAGTCATAAGTTTTCTTTTCGTTGCAGCTGATGAGACTCATATCAGTTGTGTCAGACGCTTGAGGCTAAGGATGGAAATTTTACTTCTGAAAACTGAAGCACAGAAGGTGGAGGCAACAGTGCAGTCATTCAGCCTCCACATTTGCTTTGCTTGTCCTTTGGTGGGATACTGTGAGAAATACTATTAAAAATGCAAACCAAGTTTCTGGGTGCAATAAGAATTTTCTGGTGACCAAGGGTTCTGGTTAGTACTGCACTCAGTTTCCAGGGTGAAGGTTGCCTGTAATGTGCATTGGTACACAGTGTGTAGTGCTGAGAAACTCATTATCCAGATGACTTGTTCTCCAGTCTCAGGACAAGGCGCAGTTTCTTAGGAAAGCTGAGTTCCCGCCACAGCCAGCCTCTTTTTGTTGCCTGTGTCCATGGATGACCAAATAGACCTAAAGGTCAGGGTGCTAATAAGGACCAGTAAGTGCAATGTGATTTGTTAACATGGTGCAATTTATGCTAGATCTGTTATACTAAGTTTATCTATGCACGTTTTCTTCATTTTCAGTTTGTGTTTTCCTCGTTTATGGTGTTTGCATTTCAGATGCAACTACCATATTCAAATTAATCTTCCAGAATATCTTTACATATATATATGGAAGTTGTATTAACATCCATTAATATAGATCTTCTATTTTTCATGTATCTGATTACTTTTTTGGCTCATATTCCATTATAAATTGAAAATTAATGAAGCACATGTTATTTCTCTTTCAATTTTTCAGTCAGAACTACAAAGTATATGAGGTATAAGTTTCAAGGGGTTTTTTAATAGATTAGGCACAAAACAGCTTATTTACAATTTGTATATTACTAACAGAAAACTCCATTAAACTGGCATCTTGGTTGTTTAGCCTACCAAAGGCAAACCCACCCAAGATGTGATTGCTATACTGAGAGAAATATGTTGGAGAGTATTTCAATGTACTCATCTTCCTCATCTTTGCAGTCCTTCAATTTAGCTAAAAAACAAAACAAAAACAACAAAAGAAAACAACCAAAATTGTTAGCTGTGTTGGTGATCATGATCCTGCCACTTATTTCACCTTAACAACCGGTGTTTTCTTATTTGCTTAATTGAAAGCTGTGCTGACCTTTGGTGTCTTGAATCATGGGGGCCTCCTAAGTACAAAGAGAGGTCTTCAACAGCAATTTCAGCTGCAACTTTATCTGCCAATGTTCTGTAATTTTCTGTCCTTTTGTTTTATTGCCATCCTGTAACTTTTAAGTATTGAATGTACTGGCATTGACCTTACTTTTTCCAGATTAACTTGAATTACTGTCAGTTCATTCTGTTAGCATCCTTCCTTTCTAACAGTACATCCATTAATGAACACAATTCTGGCAACTGGAACCTGTTGCTGGCATACCATTTATAGGATTTAGCAACCTACTTAGGTGACACTACATTGCATATACTGTTAGGTCAGAAATGTTCACTAAAATTATGGCTGCACATAACAGCTGGCATTTGGTATCTATTTCAGTTCCTTCATGGAAAAGGTTTGCTTCAATCATGAATCTGATTCCTTCCTGTAGCCTTAAATATTTGGAGTATTCCAATCTTAGTCTTTTCAGTAATTTCACTGTAAAAAAAAACCCCAAGAATAAAACAAGAAATCTTCAAGACAAGTCAAGTCCAGCAAAGAGGATCATTTCAATCTGCCTCTGAGTTTGAAACCTTAACTTTTATTGAGGAAACATATGAAAAATGTGGGGAAGAAAACACTGGGCAATGATACATTTTCCTCAGTCAGTGCAAAGTAATAAAGAGTATTTCCCTTCATCCAGTTATTGGGTTGGGGTTTTGTGCTTGTTTCAAGAATGGAATTCACAGGATAGATCTTGAGTGAGGAAATACTACAGTGCCAGAATAGTGGTTTGAGCTGGGTTATCTGGCCAAGTTTTTGTTCTGCTTTACAAATGCTCTGCACAGGTGAGCTTCTGTCACTAGTGAATTAAGCAATGAGAACATCAATATTTTGTGTGTGTTTGTCCTTTTATCCTCTTACCCTGAAACTGTGCAATGAGCTGTCTTCTTTGGGCTTCTGATACATATGTATTTCTCTCACCAAAGACTAAACAATGTGTCAAACAGTTGGATAAGGCATTGTGACAGTTCTGAAGGGCCAGGGCTTCCAAATAGTCTCTGAATTGTGTCCAGGAGTCTTTTATGCAAATAAGTTTGTGTCTAATTTTGCTTTGCTGACATAACCCCAGCCTGCTAACTAGTTTGTCAAGAAATCTTTGAGGTTTCCTGGTCTCTAGCAATTCAGTTTCCAGCAGATGAGAGTCAGGACTATGACCTTGATTTCATACCCTATGGGACACTACTGTAGAGCACAGGTCACCATTTGGTGACCATTTGGAGTTGCTTAGAAGACACACTATGATGTTCTGGTACCAGGACAGTTTCCTTACAGCCAAATCAAAGCTTATTTCACAGGTATATAGCATTGCTGTAATCTTGAAGAAATCATTGTAAAAGTGTCAGTGAAGTGTCCGCTGGCCACTAAAATGTGACAGAAGCCAAGAGCCAGCAGGAGATGGCAGTTTAAGGGCATCACTTAGAGCTGCTGCCTGTGAGAGCACATTAGCAAAGCACCAGAGATTACTGAGTTACAGTCAGCCAAAAGAAACAGCATAAGGGCTGCTTCTCAAAATGCTCTCCCCAACACATCTGTTTTCTTCCAAGGATACGGATTCAGCTACATGTTCTCCACCCACTAGCCAGTTTCCTGCTGTCTGCTTGATGGCAGGCTTGTGCCTGTGTGCAGTGAAAGAAGGGTAAAATGGCATCTCATCTAACAGTATTGCTTTGGATGCCGACCAGTCACTGTGTGCAGCTGCTGAAGTGACTCACCACAAAAGGAGATACAAAGAAGAAATGAACATTTCTCTGCTGCTGGTCATTGAAAGTGTCCTTTCAAGGATTAATATTTGTGTTAGCAGTCGTCCTGTCTCCTTAATTGGCCAAAAAAGCATATATCATCATAACCAATGGCACTGAATGCTTCAAGGGTACCGCGAAAGATGAGAACGAATGTCTGCCCTCTGCCACTGGAGGATATCATCCATGAGTATCACTGAAGCAGCTCTAGTTTGAGGTCCTGGCCAAGGTCCTGCTCTGTGACCTTCAGTGATGTTCACCTCGGCTAATGGACGTGCTGGTTGCTGTTTGACTTCGTTTCTGCAGAAGGTGTTTATGGGTGGCAAACATGCGAGGCAGTGGATGGAATCATTGTATCTTCATGGTTGGTTGGACTTTTACACATAAAGCAGAAGGAGAAATATTTGTCTGGAATCAAGACATGGTAATTTCATTTAGAAGACACTCATTCCTCATCATGGAAGAGAATGTGAATCAGATTGACGAGCCAACGGTCCAGACCCCTTTTGGTGAATGGGCATCGTAAACTTGAAGAATTTTGTCTATTGGCTGACTCTCTCAGGATTCATACTGGTTTAGAAGACTTTCCAAACTACTGTTTTGTCAAAGAAGATTTCAGTTCTTCACCCTGTTTGTTCAGGTTTGATGCAAGGGGTGGGCACAGGATAGAGGAAGTAATGCTCTGTCTTGGACAGGTCTTTGTTCTGGTGTTAATTCCTTTCTTGTAAAAAAATGGAGATAAGTCAGCTAAATTAAACTAATTTATTAGTAGAACATGATTGCTCCAACAGTACAAGCTAAAGCAAATGTTGCTGCAGATACTGAGCATATTAAATTTATCCTAAATAAAGGAAACCCTCCTAACTGCCTTTTTGAAAATACTTAAGGCTCATTAAACATATATTTTTCTTTCTGCTTTCTAAGGCTTCCTTTTTTTTTTCCATACTTCAGTGATTCTTAACATATGCACACTGACAGAAAGAAATGTTACTCATCCTTATTGGTCTGATTAATTCAATATTCATGACTGCTGGGAATAGGCTCAGTAAGTGGAAGATGGCAATTGAAACTTCCTTTACAGCATGCAGAAGAGGCATAATAATGGCTAAGGAGACCAAATTGCATGGATTTGAAAAATCTGCACTGAGCAGTCATTAGGCATTGTTCTTCAGTTGTGTGATTTCATTTCATTAAGTATTTGCATACTAATAGAAAGCTAAAGTTACAAGTCTACTGCTGTGAGTGATGGTTAGCCACTCCTTCCAGTCCTTTTGTTTACTTCTATAGTCATCCACATTGCTTTGGCAAAGCACAGGGAGAAGCTTTAATGATTTCAGCTGCAATAAACCAAAGCAAACTAGAGATCAATAATGAACTTAATTTGCTATAGAGACAGTCTGTTTGCTATTTCATCCAGCAAGGTAAGTTAATAACTATTGGTGGGGGGGAGGAGATTTAAAAATTTTAAAAATAAAGGAAATTAGATATTCTAATTTAATTGGTTAGAAACTGGATTTTTAAAAAATGTTTTCTTACCCTTGCAATGACAATATGGGCTTATTTCACATATTATTACATGTGAGCTTATCAAGTGAATATTTGAAAACTGTGAGGCCAGTATACCTGTTTGTTTTGTTTCTTTATTAGGGGTCCTAGGCTATTTATTAAAAAATCCAGTTCCTTTATATCAAAAAATGCATTAAAGGAAGTGACAAGTCAGTACAACCTGGCTAATGACAAAGTGTGAACACCTGCACAGCAGCATAAATTTAGTTAAAGATTGGAACAGGTAATCAATACACTAAATAATGCTAAATCCAGGTAAGATGTTGGCCAGTAGCAGTACTTCATCGTTACAGTCTGCTCTGTTTACAAAAGAATATATCAGCCATTGAATCAAAGGAAAGAAATTGCTGTCAGGCTTAGTGTTCATACATGTAGCAATTTATTGCCAGGGGTTTGCTGAAGTTTTAAGTTTCAGTAAGCTGCATGGGCTCAGAGGCCTTTGCTGAATATTTTCTATCTCTATACAATTAGTAATGCTGTTCTGTTTCACTATGCCTTTTTTATAAGTGATGTACATTCTTGATTTCTAGGCTTGTACATGAGCTAAGATTTGTACATTTGATTTGATTGATTTCATGAGATAAGCTTGTATATTTCTAAGATTTGTACATGAGCTTAAAAATTTAGAGAATGAAATGTTTCCAGGATCATTATTACTTTGATAGTGTGAATAATAATAGTTCAATTTTAATAAAAACAATGTTCATTGTTAGATCTGAATTTAGCTCTTTCCCCTTTTTCATAAGAGTTAAAACAACCATGCAAGTGATTATCTCTCTTGATATTCTGATACTGGAAAAATTGTATTGCCAAGGTAATTGGATAATATGATTTTCTTAAAAGCATGAAACAGCTTTATCTCAAGTATGTCAATCTTAATCCCATTAATCCTCTAAGGCAGAAGATACAGTGCATTTGCACTTGTGTGACCTTGCAAGGCATAATATTGGTCATTCAAATAAAGTCAGAGCCTGTGGGAACATTTGTGCAGACCCCCTGCCTTGAAAAAAATAAGAGAGCTGGAGATTCACATAGACATTTCTCCCAGCATTTTTTCCAGATCAATAGGAGAAATTACAGTGCAGGATGTGTAGTACCATATGTGTAGAAACAGAATGTATGAAATAATCTGATTGATTTTATTCTTGCAGTTTGCATTTTGGAGAGGGCTTTATGTTGTACTTTTTTTCTCATAATATGAAACACTTTGTTGCGACAGTGAGCTGCACTGTCTGCATGAGCTGTTGCAGCCACATCTGTTGCAGCCAATACTTTTTAGGGACCAAAAAAGCACTCTGAAAATCAGGTCACTTCTTTTAGTAGGTATTGCTTGAGGTATTTGACTACAGGCACAGCAGTACTAAAATGTTGACATTATTTTATCTGCCTGAAATGAAAGAAAATGCTGAGCTTTAAGGGTTGCTTGTCCTACTCAAGTAAGACACAGACAGACACCCTTTCATAAAAAGTATTGCAATTGTTAATAGCTGAGACAGAACTTCTAAAATGTTTCTTTACCCTACAAATGCTCTTTATCAGTTATATGATGCCTAAACCAAATTTCAAAATCAGGGTTTCTTGCTCTTGTGAATGTAATATAAGAAATAAGAAAAAAGAATATAAAGGGGAGCTGGACCCAAATTTTCATCTACAAAATCAATTATATACTGAAATTTTACTCTAAACAAACAAGCAATAAAAAGAGTAAAAATAATATTTAGAAAAAAACAAACTAGACTTAAATACCTGCAAAAAAAACCCCACGGTCAAACTTCAACTAAAATAGCTTTTTAATAAAATTTCCATTACATTCTTGTATTGCAGCTTTGTCTAGGCAGGCAAGATAGTTTGTACAAACACTCTGTATTCCTCAGTGAGTACTGTGAAATTAGAAGCATATCTGGGTTGGTATTTTAGTCCGTTCTCTGAATCTGGACGGCTTTTTAACCACAGCCATCCTTTTCTCTTTGGTACATACAGGGTTTACCCTTGAACCCATAATATGGAAATGGAAGTTGGGTCACTTTTGTGTTATTTCCTTTGGTATTGCAAGTGCAGGTGACTTCCAATACCCAAACCAGCCAGTGGGTTTGTGGGCACTCACTGAGACTGCTTTGTCCTGATCTCTGTGTCATCAGCTCAGCTTTCTTTCTCTGCAGCTAGTGTTTTATAAAAAGTGGAAAAGCTCCTAAAAACATTGCTGTTGTTTTTCAGTGATTGCTCCCCTCACTGACAGGAGCAGAACTCAAACTGAGAACCTCCAATCACATCATACAAATTGAGGGACTAGAGCAATGCACTCGGACCTCATCATGGTACACAGTGTTTGCATGTGTAAATAGAAAGTTTTGGGGTAAATCCATTGCAACCAGCATTCAAAACTTGGCCTATTGCATCTGAATAATTTTGAGAAGCTTTGGGATAAAAGGTCTTGTACTTATACATGGGGTTATTGATAACAGAACTCAATAATTCCAAAGTAAGAGTTTCCACGTACCTGTATCTCCTCACTTGTATTGCACCTATGAACTATGGCATTAAATTTAATAGTGGATCTATTATTTTAGTAAAACTACAAGTGTTCAGCTTACCTGAATTATGGGTGCTGTATGAACATTGCAACTTTATCTCCCCTTAGTTTTTCTCCATTGAAGGCACCAACCTTAACAATACACTAACATAGTTTGTTTAATGCATTAAAGAATAATTTACAGACTTATCTCAATGAGAAAAAGCAAAGATCTTCAATTAAAGCAAAATTAATAAAATAATTAACAAATCAAAGTTCATATCCTCTGAGAATTCACAGATTCTCTACAAACTCTGACTTTGATATCTAGTAGCTACCTAAAAACTGATTGGGAATACACCAATAGGGGTTTTAAACTGCTGACTGAAGTCTGAGCATGGCATCAAAAAATGTCAGCAGAGCTTGATTTTACTAAACTTGTCCTAAATTCTTTTTTGCGTGAGTGATTTGAAAAGTCAAGGTTTTACACTGGCAAGCAGAAGCTGTAGATTCCAAAATGTGGGGGAGAAGTGGTATGAATATAGATTGTATACTCACTGTGCAATGATGGAACTAGGAACTCTTCTAGGCCTGGAACTAATGCAAGAGTAAGACCTGAAAAAAAATGTTATACTCTGTCTGTCATAAGTGGCTAAGGGAGGAATGTAAATACTCTGTACTCTTCTATATCAAAAATCAAAATTGCTACTGAGTGTTACCTTCATTTTGAACGCATCAGCTGTCCAGACATGTTGTCTAGGCATAAACTTAGAAGCTGCAGAATGGAAATATTTCTTCTTCTTTTTATTTTTTTTTAATGTGGGAAAATATTAGAGCTGTTCATTCAATCCTGTTCTTCCAGTAGATTTCATTAGTACTTGGTACTCTTAGTCTTAGTTAAAGCTTTACCCTTTCCCAGAAGAATATTTCAAGTGTTGTTATGAGTATTTTTTCTGTAATATTCTATAGATGCACAACTCTGCATATCATCATTCAGTAAGAAAACTAGACTTAGAACTATATTCCTGCCCAAAGGAACTTAGATTCTTGTAGCCCACAAAAATAAATTTTAAAATAAGCCAAAAACCACACACATAGAGAGCAAAAAATTGCCAAACCCACAATAGCAAACTTTGCATGCTGATGGAAGATAAGAATTGTACAGCCATTTACTGAAGGATATTTAAAGACAACACGGAAATTTACTTTTAAAAGGCACAAGGATAGAATTAGTTAAATAAAACATGGAGCATTTTCGAACAACTAAATCCTGAAAAGGAAGAGTGGGTCTTAAGAAAGAATATTGATAATGGTGCAATCTAGAGTAGATCTGCAGGGTTAAATCTTCAGTCTTTTAAGGAAAATACTGAACATCTAAGTGAATTTCATGGCTGGACTTGACCAAGAGAGAATGGGGATAGGAGAACACAAGAGGAAAGAAGGACTGTTTGAGCCTGGCAGCTTAAGGAAGGCCCTAAATCATTATGTCAGAAGCAGGAAAAGAAAAATCAGTGAAGGAAGAAGGTTGGCGTGGTCTTGGGTTTTGAAATCATCAGGAAACAAATCAAAGACATAGGCTATGAAGAGTTTAATTAATAAAATAATATAATTAATTATAACTAGTAATAAGCCTATATGTGCTTAGGACCATTAAATAACTTTGTTCCTTTATATAGCACAGTGGCTTAAGGGTTGTAGTTTATAGCATTATAGATTGATAAAAGGCCATAAAAAGGCCATAAAAATTTATTTGCATTAACAGTAACATTTGAAAGGCCTTACAGCCTCTGGACTTACACTTATGTTTGTAGTGGGAATCAACAGCAAAGCTGTTAGCAAGTGTTCCAATGTTTTAGTTTTGGTTGTCTAAACAAACTGGCATGTACATGCCCTAGCTGAAATCTGCAGTGGGATTCACAAGATCCTCAGGTGAAGGTAAATGCTGATGAAAAACAAACTTCTCATAGAAAAGATTATTCTGGCAGGTGAGAGTATTTGTAAGTTGCAAGACAAATTTAGTAACCCAGATTCATGCCTCCTTATTTAATGTGGCTTGTAAGGTTTTCTGAGCATTATAGCTATGGCTGTTTTATAGAGTTGATTCACTGAGAAGAATCAGAGAAGCAGAAAACTAAAAATTCACAATAGCTTGTATTTAACACAATATTTGTTTAACTAAAAACCCTTTTGAAGATTCACCTTTAGATAAAAATGATGTTTCTGCAAAGCAGCTTCAAAGACCCTGCTCTGCTGCATGTTGTTTCTGCAGTTACAGGAAAGAGGAGGATGCTGGTTCATGTGGTCAGAAGCCCCAGGAGCAAAGGAAAGGAGACAATGGGAGGGCAAGAGCACTCTGCTCTTGGACTGTCCTTTGTTATGTCTTAAAATCTCATGAATGCACATTCCCACTGCTCCAGATTTCCAATACAAAGAAGGGAAAGCACTGACTTCAGATCAAGAGAAATAATGCACATCATTAAGAAAAAGAAAAAGAAAGGAATAAAGGGTTGCAGGACTCAGACAGAATTCAAAAGGAGGCTCACTGCAAGCTGCGGGTGTGTGGTTGCCCTAATTAAGCTATAAAAGCAATACTAGTAAAATTTCACACTTGCAAACTTACTTTTGTGGTAATTAGTGCATAGCTCCACTAATTTGAAATATATCTTGAGCCAAAATAATCCTGATGAGTCTTCCTGTGTACATTCTGTCAGAAAAGATTGTCATATATGGATTTGTATTTCAGCTTTTGTGCCTCCCCAAAGACATTCAATATGTTGAGCTGAACTAAAAATACTTTGGTCTGGGTTATAAAGACTTTGAATGAAAATAGCTGAAAACACTCAAGATTTTACCAGTCCAGTATTAAACCTAACCAAGCCTTCTATGTCAGCATGTTTGTTTGAAGCTTCCCAGATAAGGAATGGAAAATAGCAGAGAACTCTGGAGGTTCTTGTGCCTCTGCAGGGTGGGAAGTGGGCCTCCATTGCAACAGCAACTCATGGTCAAATGAGATAAGAAAAGGCCTTTGGCCATCAGAGTTTTTGTTATGGCTCTGTTGTGGCTTACCAATGACATCAGGGAGGAGTGTGCTAACAAGAGAACTGTGTTCCTCATTTCAGGTTCCTCAAGATGAATGGAGTGGCTACACTCCACGAGGAAAAGATGACGAGATCCCCTGCCGCCGGATGCGCAGCGGCAGTTACATCAAAGCCATGGGCGACGATGACAGCGGAGACTCGGACACAAGCCCCAAGCCATCTCCAAAGATTGCTGCACGGAGAGAGAGTTATCTCAAGGCCACCCAGCCATCCCTTACCGAGCTCACCACCCTCAAGTAAGTCCAGGTTCTGCTCTATCACCTACAGCTCTCCATTAAGACATACATTTTCTATGTTTGCTTCTTCTCTTTACATTTTCTGTGTTTCCTGTTTGTTTCTTCTCTTATTTCTAACTACCAGTTCAGGAACGTATTTGAACCAGTGCGTTCCATCATGCTTATTTTTGCATGTTTTTTTTCCTAAACAAGAGTAAATCTGAGAGTGTATTTCAATGTTATTCTGAAAAGGAACCAGCGCTATGAATTTGCAAAGTATTTTAAGCTGTTAGTGTTAAGTGAGCATCCAAGTATGTACAGTAGGTGCATTCTTTGAATGCTTTGTTAAAGTACAGCTTGGGTCTGCAAAAGCTTTGTGTAACTGTGTATTTATATATACTCAACATTTGAAATTAGACCTTAGATAGTCTTTGCAACTCCAAAGAGAACCTGACATTTAATTAAAAAGAGCAAGGACTATCTGAAAGTAGACAAACCCATGTTTTCCACTCAGAATTGCACTGTATTTTGTAGAGAACCAAAATCGGATTTTTAAAATTGTTTGTGAAAACTTTAGCCAAAAGGAATAATGAGTTTTTGGAGATTTTTAAATGTCACTATTTATTTTTCCTTTATTTGGGCCTTTTAAAAAAGTCACCCAAATTGTCAGGAAAATTGCACAAAAGGACAATTTTGTATTACCATTTTATTTTAATTGATTCTAAAATAGAAAGGTCCCTTAAAGCAAGAAAATTAATTATATCCATAAAAGAAAACAGTGTGAATTTAAAATCAACAATTGTTTCTGTCTTTTTTAAAATTCTTAGCTATAATAGTGAATCATAGTTCACTGGACCAAAAATAACCCAATCTTAGTATAACTTGCCTAAGGCTGTGGGTTTAAAATGGGGGGGAAAAATAAAAGGATCTCTATCTCTTCTAGTATCCATGATCAGTGACAAAAGACTCCTTCTGCATTTCCCTGATTAATTTCTTCTCCTTCCTTGTCCTCCTTTACCCCATTTTTTTCCAGAGACCTTATCTGAGAAGCAGATTTTAGAGAAAACTGTTTGATCCTTGTTAAGAATGTCATGCTTTGACATCAGTGATGAATAGGCCAGCAGAAAAAAGCAAGCTTACTGCAGCTCCCCATAGCAGCCTGCCTGAATTTGTCTCAAGGGAAGCCTGGGATTGCTTCTTCTCTGTCTTTCTATTAGTGACCAAAGGAGAAAGCAATCTCATTTTCTGCAGGGATTTTCATAATCTGGCTGGTTTTGCTCAAGGGATCCAGTGATTCCTTTCATCATCCAGAGGACTTTACCGCATCCCTTCCTGAGCCAAAACTCCTCCTGTGAAATCAGTTCCTGCAACCTCTGCAAGGTGAACATGAATGTTATTTACCACCACAAACTCCAGCCAGCCAGGCTTCATGCATGGACACACTTTCAGGCACAGAGCTTATTCTTTTTGAGTTTTTAGAAGCATGCTTTCCAGAGTTCCATAGTATATGTGAAGCTCAATGCATCACATTAAGTATATTTGCTCTTGGTCATTTCTGTTCTCTGTAGATACAAGATTTGCAAAAAAAAAGATAGATTTAGGAAAAATCGGAAGTCCTGCATGTCACTGTTCACCCATGGGAGATGTCAGACCAGAGGCGCCAGGCAGCAGAAGCTTTTAGCTTTCAAGTCATTGTAATTCAGCAAAATCGTTGTATAAATACTTAATTTCCCATGTTTTTTAATTGCTTCCTATTTGGGAAAGCTTTTAGGAATGTGCCAAATTTTAAGCTGCTCTCTGTAAAATTCACATAAGTTTAGGAGCTGTGCAGGAATATGACGTAAATCATGGAGTAGAGGAAGGAAGGGAAAATGGTAAATGGCAGTAAAACAAAAAGGAGGAGAAAGTATGAAATAACTTTTCTTTTTCAATGGCTTTTCAGCATAAATTGGGCTGAAATAGAATTCTTTCTTTTAATCTATGCTGATATTTTAAAGAAATATATCTTCCTGAGAAACCTTTCACTTTCAGAGACAATTTGTATAATACATAATTATGCAGAGCTTTCATTGCTTTCTGCTGAACATGATAATTTCTGGGGGTTTTATGAGAAACAGCTGAGTGCTTGCTCTGGGAATTGAAGTCTTCTGTTAAGCTAGGTCTTTGTTTGCAGACGTCTTCATACTTTCTTAATAGTGTGACTTGACCTTCACAATGACATTAGTTTTTCATCCCATGGCTACCCTGATTACCCCGAGAGTTGTGTCAGAATTTGCAGGTGTGTTAGACAGAGACTAAACTAGGGCCCCTAACTCACTGAATATAGGTCATCAAGCAATTGTGTGATGTGTGATAACAAGTTATTTCCTTGGCTTGCTGTTGACTTGAGTTCAATTTGCACCTGAATAAGAGCTTTGTGGAAATGAGCCAAAGCCTGCTCTAGGCAGCAGGCAGCCTTTTACTGTCACTAGTGGACCTTCTAGTTGACCTCAAAGGGTATTATTAACACCCTAAAGCTGAGTGGTATTTCACTCCTTTAATTATGGGTTTTTTCTGTCCATGAAGAACAAAGCACACTGTGAAATCAGTGTCCCTACAGCAGTAATTGTCAGGGATCTCCCTGATGCATTTCTTTCTGCTGCTCCCTTTCTCAGTTTGCTGTATTCAGTCTCTAGTTGGCTGCACTTTCATCTCTGGCAGAGCAAACAACTTAAAAACATGTTCCCTTTTGCTTTCCCTGTTCTTTCTGAAGTGATTTTTTCATCTTTTGGGACTTTTCCTCTCTGACTCCTTTAAGTCTAATATTGGTCTCACAACCCACGCTGTTCCTCCCACCTACCTACCTACCATTGCTCATGCGCCTACTCTTCTAAGAAAGCATTTTCATTATTACCAGTGTTGCTTTTTATATAAGGAATAACCTTTGAACAGCACAACTGTGTCATATCTCCTTTACATAATACAAATTTATTTTCCTGGTTTTGCTGAGGATTTTTCCCTGCCATACTGTACAATCTCCCTCCTACCATTTTCCTCCATTGCCATGGTTTCCGTGTGGTTACAGCACATGTGTCAAATGCTGTGGTACCATTCTGGATAAAGCACAGCTTGCTGTGATTTTGAAATACACACCTCCGCTGCTGCATTCTCATTATCCTATCAGGAAGAAAGCTGATTTTTTTTTCTCTGTCTTTGCTGACAGTATGCTCTTGGTGTTTTAAGATTTCACAGTCTAGATAAACTGATTCAGCTGGAAGAAAAGGTGGTATTTTCTTGCCATTCCTAACAAGTGGCAAAAGTTTATCTTTCACTTGTAGGCAGATTGAAAATGGACTGGTTAGCAAACTTCCAAAGAAGGTGCAGGTGGCAGATAACTGACAATTCTCTTACAGCTGAGCTTGATTCAGGACATAATCCCTCACTACTTATATGTACCTTGCTTATGTTTAGCATGTTTTTTTGTTGGGATAAAAAGTACACAATTACATTGCTGTCTTTATGCCAACCTGTCACCTCCAGCTTCCAGTAACTCTTAAATCCATTGGGCAACTGTAACCAAGTTTGCTAGAGAGACTGAAATCCGAAAGATATGAAGTTCCAGAAAGCTTTATCAAGATCTGTAGCTGGATAAGGCAAAGAAGGACCTGCAGCCATCACTTGTGTTCTTTTGAAGGGCTATGGGCAAGGTAGCTGGTGGATCAGCCCAAGGAATAATATGGCAGCATTTTCCCAGCCTAAAAAAATTAGGAATGTGAAAGGGACTGCAAAACTCTGTTGAGGACAAGAGAGCTGAGAGATGGATCCTGTCACCACAGATTTTCTACTTCATTTTCCCCCCTTCCTCTTCTCCACTGCAGGCATACTCACTGCTTAGAACACAGATTCAAATTATGCTTCTTAACTCATTATTGCTGCTATTGTGGGGACTCCATCCATTTGAATCTTTTATTTGAGGGTTTTGTTTGTTTGTTTGTTTGGAGGGGGGTTTTGTAACATATTTACCAAACTTAACAGTAATTTATTTGTAGACATGGATTTTGGGTTAAATACCGTTGCAGAATTTTTCTTTTGAACTCATATTTGATCACATAAATTTTTTTCTGAGACAAGTTGTACTCTGTGATCACTAGTGAATTGAAAATTTTAATGATCTTGATATTTTGTAGATGCATTTGTAGAACTTATGTAAAAAGGATAGAAGGAAGAACAGAAATGAGGTTTTTTTTCTTAGCAAATCTATATTTTCAAGGCATTTTACTAGGCATGTGATGTTTTTCAAGTCAGCTGTGATTAAGAGAAACTTATGAACACCAAAACCCCTTTTTAATGCACACTAAGTTTCACTACTGATGATGAACAGAGTATGTGAGCATACAATCATCAGACTCTTCTCCTTTTTATCCCATGGTAAAGAATTTTTCTATATAAAATCCATCATAGCTGCATCTGTTCCTAGAATTTACTTCACAGATTACTTAAAATACAATTCTTACCTTTAAAGTTTATCAGAGACATTCCAAAAAAATCTCAAAATAGGGGCATGTTATTTGTTTACACCTACATTTTTATTTTTATGTGTTAATACAGATAGTGTAAGTACTTTCTACTTGTATGTTTATGGGTGGGAATCTGGAGACAAAATTGTTTTGAAAACCAAATCACAATGAATTATCAAACTCAATTAAGTGGTATAATCTGTTAGCAAGCTTAGTAGCAGTGACAAGAGCAAGGAGAGAGATCTGATTTATACATCCTGAACTCAAACTTTCACATCACCTCCTTGAGAATTGATCAAGTGAGTTCCTGCAGGACAAACCACCAAGCTGGAATCCACCTGCATTACTAACCAAATCTTGACAGAGTTGCAGCACTAGCTCTGCTAGGATGACTTAGAAGGAAAATCAAACAACTCCATTGTTACTTAGTATAAGGCATACTTCAAGACAGGAAATCCCCTGGTCCTCCTAAAAGTGATCATTGGGAAGTGTCTGCACTGAGGGAAATTACAAGGGATGCATGGATAATTTTAGCCTGAAACAGTGCCCAGGCTGTTCTGTCATTTGAGCTGATGTCCTTACACTACACTTCACCATACGGCACATCATAAATCCCTTGGTATGAAAACCGTCCCAGCCCTGGGAAGGAGTGCCTATTTACTTTGAGGTGTTTGTATAATACTATAATATACTCCAGAATATCCAGGGGGGGAGAAAGTGTCATAAAATCAAAAGCACACTTACTTTTTCTTTTTCTTTTTTTTTCTTTTTCTTTTTCTTTTTCTTTTTCTTTTTCTTTTTCTTTTTCTTTTTCTTTTTCTTTTTCTTTTTCTTTTTCTTTTTCTTTTTCTTTTTCTTTTTCTCTTTTTCTTTTTCTTTTTCTTTTTCTCTTTTTCTTTTTCTTTTTCTTTTTCTTTTTCTTTTTCTTTTTCTTTTTCTTTTTCTTCTTTTGTTTTTCTTTTTCTTTTTTTTTTTTCTTTTCCTTTTTTTTTAACATAAGGTGATGTCCTCATTCTGCTAAAGTGATCTGATCCAGATCTCAGGCAGGGGGAAGGGAGAGGTGGTGCAATACCACATTTTCATTATGGTGAATATTTTTAGACACATGCAGGGAAGCTTGTTAATTTTCTTTCTTGCTGAGTGACTTCCAATTAGGGAACAATGACTTTGCTAATTAGTACAAAAGGAATAAGTCTGATTAATCTTTTACTAGTGTTTTACAGTATGTTTTCAGTACAGTTGGTGTAATTGTTTCATGTTGCAGTCTCTTTCATTTTTATCAAACCTGTAGCTAGTAAAGGAATTGTTTCCATGTTCCTTGAGGCGTGTTTTGTTTCTTTTTCTTGAATAGGGATTTTCTTTTAATTTTGCATTAAAGAGACAGAAGCATCTCCATGTGCTTTGGACATGCAGCCTAAGGAACATAAGTATTCTGGAAGTATTACTGGCCTAGGTAGTAACTTTCCCAGCACACATTCACTGATGCGTGATTGTGGATTATATTAATTTGATAATATTATTCACTGATGCATGATTATTGATTACTGATGTTATTAACTTTTTATTCATACTATTGCAATCCCTTCTCCCTCCAACTAGGCAGAAGCTGTTGGACATATTGCTCACTTCAAGCTTGTGTGTCAAGTATGATTAAGTTCAGTGAATAATTTATAAATCAGAAAAAAAATTTTAAAGGCAAGACAATGAAAAATATATTTATTTTGAGGCAGTAGGTGGACATACTTCAGGAGCCAATGGTTTTCTTATGGCAGCTGACATCTGTTTTGTGTATAGGATATTTAAGGAGGAGAGGATATTGATTTATTGGAGGAACTTGGAGCTTGGAGCTTTTAATGAACAGTTGGTAGTGATGGATTTATAAAACACATTCAGTCAGTTATGGGCATGAGAGATATCTTGTGCTCCATGGCAGCTTGCCTTCAGGATTTTGTGTCCCCTATACACAGAGGTATGGATGCCTTTACATGGCTACATTTCACTGCCCAGGACATGCGTAGGATGAACACTCTTCCTTCTCTACTTCTGTGGTGATCCCCACCAGTTTATCTTGCAATGAAACAGATTCCCTAGATATCACAGTCTCACTGGGAGCAGTCATTGCTTATCACATCATAAAGCCTAACTTTCTATTAGTCCACACCTAGCTACATACAATCTGTTAGGTCAGTATTACCATAGTTGCATAAATAATGTTTCTTGTTTCTCTGAGATGAGAAGTGAAAATTTTGTTGTAATCTGTGGTGTATTCTATTGTTATTGTCCCACTTGTACTTTTATCTTTACTTGCTGAAATTTGAGGCAATCATACTGGTACAATAAACTTGCAAAAGAGTATCCATAGAATCATAGAATGGTTTGGGTTAGATGGGACTTTAAAGATCATCTATTTCCAACCCCCCCATACCATGTACAGGGACACCTTTCACTAGACCAGGCTGCTCAAGGCCCTGTTCAACCAGGCCTTAAACACTTCCAGGAATGTGGCTTCCACAACCTCTTCCCATGTCTCACCACAGGCACAGTTAAGAATTTCTTCCTAATATCCAGTCTCATCTCTAAACTTGCTTTTCTTTTTTCAATTTGATGCCATTCCCCTTTGTCCTACCACTACATGCTCTGGTAAAAAGTCCCTCTCCAGCTCTCTTGTAGGCCCCTTTAGGTACTGAAAGGCTGCAATAAGGTCGCCCCAGAGCACTCTCTTCTCCAGGCATAAACATTCGCTAAAAAAAGGAAGAGCCTATAATTTTCTAGCCAAAATGTGATTTTTTGGCAATATTATAGAAAAAAATTTGGAAGTCAGTAATCTGTTAAAGAAAAGCAGCAACCTCATTTAGATGATTGTCTTGCAGACATGAAAATCCTTGTCCTGTGTGTAGTCATCTGTTTCAGTTTTACACAGGATTTAGCTTTATATGGAACATAGCCACAGATGAAAGTTAGGAATTCCAACATCCTAGCTTCACAATTAAATCCTAGAAACATTTATGCATTTTACAGCAAATGGTGTTGATGAATGCAAAGTAACACTGTTGTCTCTTAAGAAGCAAAGCCTATCATTGCACTTTATATATCAAATGGGCACTTCTAGGGCTTGTGTTAAGAAAAACAATTATAATTAGTGAACCAAAATGTGTTTTTCAGCCATCTCTTTCGGTGTATAGTCTTTACAGAGCCAACATGCATGTTTGTCTGCAAATGTGTTTGGTCTTCTTTATTTTTAGCCCTACTTCTTCCCACATACTTAAAATTCTACCTCAGAAAGGGAGTTAATAATGTCCAGTGGAGGCAGGGAAAAAAAAAGACTGTGTATGCCAAGGCTTACACAGCCTATATGTTATGAACATTTTCCTAGCAATAATGATAGTTAAGCGTGGGAGTTGATTGCCAAAAGAAATCACTTCACTGGGCATTTTCAAGAAAAGGGTAAAAAATGTCTGTCAGAACAAATTTAGGTATTGCTGATCCTGCTTTAGGGTGGAAGGAGGGACCAAATGACCTCTTGAAGACCCCTCCAGACCTATCTTTTTTGATTCTCTGTCTGTATGTCTCAGGCTGTTGAATATACCCGCTGTCACTGTTCTTACTTCTTTTCCTTAACTTATTTTTTCAATGTAAAAATAAAACTCTCATCAGAACCAAATTATTCCTGAAGGCCTGCTGCTGAAAAGCAAATATAGCTATCCCACCCACAGCAGGGCTGTGCAATTCTTTCATGTTCTTTAAATGTTATTTCATTGCTAGCGTTTTGAAATCATGTTCCCACCGCTGCCAGCCATACCATGCTTGACCCTTGGTATGTGATCTTGTACTCTCTGCTTTAGTTTGCTGAGGGGAGCTTGGCTGATGTATTGAACCTGCCATGCAGAAAATGCACAGGCATAAAAAGAGATGTGCTTTTGCAAACAAAAAAATCAGTCTGGAGTCCTTAATGTTCTACATAGCAAGACAAGCAAACAGGCAACAATAATTAAGTTAATTATTCATAATAATTTTCTATTCTGATCAGCCAGAAGTGCAATCATTTTTCACTGTGAAATGGTGGAGCTCTTTCAGATTAAAAATAGAAAAAGTTAAAATAGTGTTGCTTTAGTTTTAATGTGAAAGTACAAGACAGTGTTTTTGCTGACATGCTTTGGGACCTTCTGCTAATCTGCATCATATTAGGGTGAGAGAAAGAGAGATTAAGATGAAAACTTGTTCTGCTCTTACAAATAAAAGATACTATTGCCATCTAAGTCATGTTGATACCCAGTAATTTGTTTCTTTGATTTTCCTGTGCTTGCATTGCTATTAAGATAGAGCAACTTTTAGCTTAATTTAGTCATTCTCTGCTGGCTTGGGTGCAGGGAAGAGTGGAAGCATGGGGCAGCAAAGAAAGTGTATGGCCCCTGTAATAGGTGCAGCATCAAATACCACTCTTCTCCCTGTGACATATGTGAATGAAAGTTCATCTGAAGAGACCTGACTTTTTAAAATCTCCTCTCCTCCTAAAGAAGGTATAAATCTTTTTAGAAGTGTGGAAATGAGAGAAAATCCTTAAAGGCTTTTTTACATTGTGCTGGCTTTCTTACTCATTGTACACCACAAGGGCAGAGAACCACCATACAATCCCTGTTTAATTTGCTGGTGTGGGAAAAAAAATTGTTGAAAGCACCTTTGAAGGAGCTGCTGAGTCCTTGTGAGAGATTTCTGTGGTTCCATCTGCAGCTGAGCTGCACAGCAATTTCCCATTCCCCTCCAGAAGAGCTGTATACCAAGCAGCCTGCACCCCAGCTGCCCAGCAGCTTCGCCTCCAGCAAGCCCAGAGCCTGCAGAAAGCACTAACTGGTTTTGTCATCCCCAAATGCCAGCAGCCACATCCACAGCACCCAAATCCCCCTCTTTCTTCAAGTGGTTTTGGGCTGGCAGACATATTTGAGCTGTGTCTGTGCAGCTCTGCACTGTGACAGTGATGTATCGTGCTGAAGGCAATCTCAGGAAATTTCAGGACTAGTATGTAAATTTTTCTTGTGTTACATATGACAATTGCAATAGCAAATCTGTGCTAAGCCTTTATTACTCCATGCTTGAAAGGAAACCTTGAGAAGCTACTTTTGGGAGGTAGTCCTCCTTCAGTTAGCCCTAAAAATGCTCACAGTTATTTATTACTTTAAAAGAAATAACTTGGTTTTGAACTTTGCATAAATCTCAAAACTAAGTATAAGTACATAATGCAGAAGACTTGGAAGCACTCTGGGTGAAATGCTGTCTGTCATCAACTGAGTTGTAGCTTCATCACATAATAGTTATGTTTGTAGAAGTGATAAATTTATATTGATAAAAGACAAGATTTTAAGGGAAGACAGTTTCTATTTTGAATAGGTATTTTCTTCTCTATTCTAGTGGGTGTAACCAACATGTCATTAAACCATCTTCATGAAGTTGAAATCAAAAAATGTTAGAAATCTGAGAAATGCTGGCAATGCCTTGTCAATAAGGTCCAATCTAAATCTCTAGCCAAGGATTCCAGCCTTGTGCAGGATCTGTTGGACTCATGACAGCCATGTGGCTGCAGGAGCTGTGAGACAACAGGGCTTTGGCAGAGATGTGTTGCTGAGACTTGTTTGAAATTCTGGTGAGTCAGGCTGTTCCACTGCAGTTGTTCAGTCACTTGCTGTTGGGTAGGATGTCATTTCTGGCAGAGGTAACTCTCTGCCTATTGCTTCCTGTTCTCTACCACTTCCCTGCCCCCTACAAAAAGATCATTTGACTTAGGGCACAAATTAATTGTTGTTTACTGGTGATGAACAAGTTTTAATTGAGAGGGAGTGGATGATGCCTTATTCATAAATAAGATGTTAGACTGGCTGGAATGAATGTCAGCACTCTGTCACTATTTCTATTGTCCCTTTTCTTTTCTCTCTCTATTTTTTTTTTTTTTTTAGTAAGTGATTCCTTAATATTCTTATAAACCTCAGTACTCAGCTAAGTGTCCTTTCTCCATTAAAAGAGACAACATTTGCATGAAGAATAGCACAATAACAGTCACTGTCCCTTCACTCAGTGAACTAATGTACTATCAACTATTTCTATATTTCCACCTCCCCACTGCTTATTTTATTTCCTTTTATTATGAGTTTCACACTTTGAAAATAAACAGTACATAGCAGCTTCTTCTGCTTTCATTTATTATAACCCTGATCCTTACACATCTTTCTGCTAGAATTTCATCAGTGGTCATTTCATTATTTTTTTTTTCATTAGTGCAATTAACATAATTCTTATCAGTCTTTCACAGTTCTTATCCAGTCCTTTCTAGTCTTGACTAGAGCCAGTCTGTTGTTAGCACTCCTGGATCCCTCTCTTTGCATCCCTTCTCCCTGGGGAGGTGTGCAGCTTGGGTTGAAAACAGCTCTGTCTTCCTTCAGTTTTGGTGCTCCATTGCTGCCACCATACACATGATGGGCAGCTGCACTCAGTCACGCTTCAAGCTGTCTGTCCAGGTTTAGAGCAAATTTGGGGAAGAATCCCCCAAAGGATCTCCGGTGGGAAAAGCAGATCCAATCGGCCCCTCCCCACAACTGGTACGGGAGGAAAAAATACCTCCTTGGAGAAAGGTGGAAAAAACTGTTTATTAAACAATAAAACCAAAACAATATCAAACAATGAGACCCCTTGCCGCTCTAAAAGAGATGACAAACTGAGAAAACCCCGGGTTGCAGTTCAGCTCACTCAGTCTCTGATCAGTCCCAGTGCTGGAATTGTCGCAGGCCAGGCCCGGCCTGGTAGGCCACAGCTGCAGCTGCCGGTGCTCTCCTGGGTGTTCAGTCCAGAGCAGGTTTCAAGGGGTCCAAAGAAAAAGGAAAAAACACAGTCCAGGGAACTTCTTTGCCTCAGCTAGCTAAACTAACTAAAAAGCAAAGAAGAGCTCTGTCCCGCTGTCTGTCCGCAGACAACAACAGTCCAGGAGCAGGAATGTGGAGGAGGAGTGCAGTGTCTGAAAACAAACTGCGCGCTTCTTCTCTCCCCCCCTTCACTCTCTGGAACACTCTTAAAGGTACAAAACTTATTATTCAACATAAACAAAATGAGACGATTGGGGATAAAAGCATCATATAGTCAGCCCAGAACACTGTCTTTGGAGTGATTTCCTCAGCAACTGGGTTTGCTCCCTGCTCCATTTCTCCAGCCGGAAGTGGCTGCAGTGGCTCAGGATCCCAGCAGCTGAGGTGCCCTTGTCGCTGGCCAGCAGTCAGGTGGTGCTTGCACACTGATCCCTGTGCAAACACACGTGAGCACCGAGGAGCCTTTATCCTATCATCTCTAATTGTTCCTTCTCCAGAGAAGCTAATCAGATTCCTTATATCTCTGTGATGATGTGGTATCTGTCTGAGTGCTTTGCCTCTGGCACAATATGGACAAACCCTCATTTGCTACTGAAATTGCCTGTTATGACTATATTTCTTCCCCTATTCTCGGAATTAGTATGTCCATATAATGGTAGTTTGTTATTTAATGTAACTAGTTTCCCCAAGGGCAACAGCCCAAAGAATAATAAAATAATCCATTTGAAGTTCATGCAAACAATGAATCACCTGAACAGCTGTCTCTTTAAAAACAGGGCTGTAGTTTGATGCTGATGTTGTAGAGATTCTTCTTCTTTTGAATATGTTCCCAGATTATGTATTTTATTTTATGTAAGTAAACCAGGTACAAAATAGAGAATAGTAAATAATACATAGAGGAAGATTCTTTACTTTTAAGGAGTATGTTTAAAGAAGAGGATGAAATAAAATTGACTTGTAAAGTAAAACTTAGAACTCTGAATTAAATTTTTTGAGATTTATTTGCAAGCCCTTTTGCAACATTTTCAACCATCAATTTTTTTAAAAATCTAAAGCCTTGTCATAATATTTCTATTTCCAGACATGAAAAGTAAAATTAATCTTGTTTAGTAGCCAGACAGAGGTAAAAGTTTACTTCTGGCTTGAATCCTACAGTTTCTATTGTGCTGTCCTATATATCATAGTTACTCCCTTGATGCTTCTATGATGGGCAGCACTGCAGCCAGCCAGTGTGGGAAGGTTAGATGTGATCCAGGTTAGATCTGAGATGAATGTAAATCTCTTGCCCTTCTCCTGGGGCTACCCACTGCCCCCAGTAAAGGCCTGAGATATCCATTGGGATGGCTTCGTGCTCCATGGGGAGCTATGCACCATTCATGAAATAAACACTAGTTTTTCTCCCCAAGGCATGAGACTTTATAGGAATAAGTCACATTAAAATGCTTGTTGACTCTCTCTGACAGCCCATGGGAATTCTATGCAATTGGGATCTGGGTCCTCAATGCTGGATTCTGCAGTGGGTTGTTTACAAGTCTCAAGTGTAGCATTTAAAATCTGATCTATGGAGGATTTTTTCTCCCCTGGACAAAGTTGATAAGAGGCTTTAAATGTCTCCCTCCTACCCAACACAATGGGATGGTAACTTCTGCCATGAATTAATCAAGCTGCTTGTTAAAAAAACATTATCTTGCCACTCTTCTTCCAAGTCCTTTTGAATTCAGACAAATTTAACTGCTTTCTCTTCCACAAAAATGATACACTAAGGTTAATTACAGTTCAGGAGCACTCTAAGGTATGATTTTGCTGCATGGTGTTTCTCAGGTCAAAAAGGAGCCGGAGGGGTGCACCTGGAACGAGAGCTTGAATTGTTCCCCTCGGGAAGGGGCGGATCAGCTGAGCAATTAAAATGAAGGACAGAAATTGCAAGGCTCTCAGGTGTCGTGCCCCTTTCTGTGCCAGAGGGAGCAGAGAGGTGGGAGCGTGTGGTCCCCACACGGCATGCTGTGCCTCCATGGCGGGAGGCTGTGCCCTCGGGAGCAGGGCCAAGGACATCCCACTGCTGCTGCTGTTCCCTGCCTGGCCCCTTTCCAGGCACAGCCATCCGTGTGCCTCCAGCTCTGGGCAAAAGGGGGTGATGGCACTCCCCTCCTGTATGTGGGGTTGTCACGAGGATTGATTCAGCACAGTGAGTGCAACAATTGCAGAACCTGCTAATGAGGCTGGAGAGATGGTAGGCAGTCAATGTTGGTCATTGTCCCCTTGCTCTTGGCTCCTGTTTGTTTTGTGCTCCTGTAGAGAGGCTTGTGGCAGCATTTCCTAGGGCTCACTGAGATGTCTGGGAAGAGCCCCACCATACTGTGTGAAGCCTGAGGCACAGCGTGGGGAGAAGGACTGAAATCATCCTCATGCTTCCCTGCCAGAGGGAAAACTGCTGGCAAGACCCCACCAAGGAGTAAAAGGGTCAGTTCTTGTAGTTCCTCCTCAGCTGTGCTTCCCTTCTCTCCTTCCACCTGCTGCACATCTTGAGGAATTATTCCCTTAGTTTAGCTGCTGTGAACTTATGTTTTCAGGCTAGCATCCTCCAGCTCCCCGCCTGCTGGGTAATCCATGGTGCCTCTGTGTACACACCCTTTGCCATGAGAAAGCCCAGAGGGGAGCAAGCTACTCCCAGCAGTGACAATAAGTAATGTTGCTTTTTGCTGTGTCTGTTGAACTTCATAGGTCTGATCTTTTCCTGACTTGACAGACCTCCCATCTCTTACCACCATGCAGCCCACAGCCACTGCTGACATGTCCTAGAGGTGGCTTGGGTACTCTCACAGGGGGCATGCTGCCCTTCAGCTGCCTGTACATCTCCTTTTCCCTCCATGACCTGCCCACACACACTAACACACAGCTTCCCACTCACTTCTCTATAAATTTTCTTTGTATTTGTTACACTTCACACTATAGCAGAAGGGAATCTTAAAATGCCTTTTTTCTTTTTCTTTTCTTTTTTTTTTTCCATAGGGAAGGCCTTTAAAGCTAGGAAAAGATATTTTAGTACTTTTCAGAGCCTGAGCTGCCATGGTGTGTGCTGCAAGAAAAGCAAGCACATCACACACTGAAAATCACAGTCTGGTTGAGTGGAGAGGGTTCCCACTGTATGTTCTGTGCACGACTATTCCTGGAAAACCTGTGAATTTTCTGAGGAAAAACCATTTGGAAGGCTGTGGGAAAGATTTGTCTCTGACATATTGTCTCCTGACTTCCCTTCTTTGAAGAGGGTAGACAGAAGCACCAATGGTTCTACACTGATGACAGCCTAATTATCTAACAAGAGGCAGGCACAGTAAAACCCAAAGGGCTAGGGTAGGAGTGGTTTTCTACTTACATCCCAAACTCTTAGTGTACTCAAAACTAGATTGTCCATTAGCTTTCCGCACTCTTTTCATGAAAAAGCTTTTTCTGCTTAGTTTAAGCTTGGCTTTTTCCTCTTCGGAAAGACAGAACTGGGCCTGCTAACTTAGCAGAATTTGTCTAAATTGAGGAAAAAATGTGACTCAGACTTTTCCATTGACAGCCCTCTAGCAAAACTCTTAAGATTTGACCTGCTAAACATCTAGCAATTGCCTATCTCATTAACTACTTTCTTTTCAGATAAAAGCAACTTTTTAATTTTACTTAGCATTTTCCTGTTGCTGAATATCTTCTTATCAGTGAATAGTGAATAGCTCTACACACAAAACCCTGCTTCACACATCCAAATTGCTTCCTTCCTGCTATAAATGGATGTTTAGCATAGTAATCTGGAGTGAAAGGCACAAGATTAGCAATGCAGCCACTGAGAGTGCGTTATTGTGTTGGGCTTTTCTTTGGTTTCTACTTTCAAATAGCTTTATTCCTAAAGAATATGGAAGTTACATTTTTAGCAAGTTGCTGGTTTCTGTACAGAAGGAAAATACCTTTTTCACCCCAGTACTGACCTGCCCTTTCCAGTCACCAAGAAAAATACTTTGAATCACAAAAGGCACATAAAAAATCTTTCAATCCTACAATTTTTGTCAATGATATGCTGAATGCTATGAAATTAAGTTGCCCTATGAATCCTAATTAATTGAAAATCAGGTCGACAATTCATTCAAGCTATGAAAATCAGACTATATTCCTAAGGAGACATGCAGATTCTTTTTCTGTTTCTTGAGCCCTTGAACTGTGTGTTTTTGTGCTTTCTTTTCAACTGTGAAAGCTCGATATTTTTCTTCTTTAACTGGAAAGGTTTTGCAAGCCTCATGAGATGAGCTTTAAGAAAAACATAACGAATTGCAGAAGCATAATAAATAGCAGTCATTGGCAGCTCTAGATCATTCCTCCCTCTAGTGGCTGGCTGGCTCCAGTGACAGTAAATGGAGCTCTATTAACATCTCAGGGAATTATTCCCTTAGTTTAGCTGCTGTGAACTTATTTTTTCAGGCTAGCATCCTCCAGCTCCCCTCCTGCTGGGTAATCCATGGTGCCTCTGTGTACACATCCATGACTGTGTTATTTGACCAGACTTTCAGTTTTTCAAGGTCACCTCTACAGTGTTTTCAAGCTTTTCCAATCCCTTCTGTACATTTTATTATATTATTCCCAGTAGCAGTCAGGTAAAAAAGGTTGACCCAGTTCTGTTGCATTTCTGTGGTCCAACACGATGATTTATCACAGCCAATCTCTGATGTATACTAAATTGAAAAAGTGATGAATTTGAAGCAGCTTAGCTTGATGCAACACTGTGTTTAGACAGTAAGCGGGAGACCAGCACTTCTTCCATCTCCTTGGATGTGTCAGTGCATGCCCAGAACAACAGCAGGCAGCTCAGGTGTGCTCATGTCATTAACAACCGACCCATCTCTTCCTGGATAATTCCACAAAATATAAAGCTGCTGCAGAGTTGAAATGCTCAACCTAATTTTGCTTAGCTTCAAGCCCCAGATATATGTTTAGTTGGAGGGACAGAATTCAATGTGTTGACAAATTGGCCCTTACCTGACACATCACAAGAGAAACCAGAGTCCCGGGACACTGAGCAGCCTTTCGAAGGTCCCATCCCACCTGCACACGAAGACATGCATCAAAAGTATGATTTTGAATATCATATTTTGATGACGTTCAAACATCATCACACAGATCTCTGCCCTAGTGATCCTGACAATATGAAATGGATTCATGTTATCATAATGTTGTTGTTTTCCAAATCAAGGTGACAGAGCAGTAAAAATACCTGCTGGATATACAACAGCCATTTGAGGAATAGGTCATCTGAGGGAGAGGGTACTTACTCATGTAACAAAATTAAATTATGTAAGTTCAGTGCAAAATTCTGTCTCTCCTCATAAGAGTTGTGAGGCTTTAGGAAGTAATACAGGTTTCATTACAATTTACTTTAAATTGACATTTTAGGTATTAAACTTTTAGGTTACTGAATAGGTTACTGAAGCTTTATTAGGCTGGAGAGCTTTTCAAGCAGTTGTGTCGTACCTCAGAAAAACCATTGACTTGAAATGATATCATATCCATATCAATCACCATCCATAGTCTATAATGGTTTAAAATAAAAATAAAAAAGAAAATAAACTAATTCTCAAGCATCTTTTGACCATCACTCCAAACATTCTTCAGTGTTGATTAACCAGGTATTCTGCTTTATATACAATATCAGTCTCTGACGCTGAAGTTGTTCAATATATCAGTCTCTGGGGCTATTTCAGTTGTTCTGTGACCTTAGCTTCCAGTAATACAATAAAAATTTGGTGCTGCAATTCATTTCCATCAAAGAAGCTCAGTTATGTTTGCTGACTTTAGTTCATCATCACAAAGCCACCTACAGCCACAGAGGTGCTGTAGGGAAGTACTAACACATGCAGTATATTTTCTGAGACTAAGGGGTTTATATGACTTCTCCTCCAGGTCACACAGCAAATTTCAGTCCACACTGAAATCTGAACCCATGAACAACCATCAATTGCCTGTAGTTTTAAATGTCAGCAGATGATATTTATCCAGAAAAATTTAGAGGAGTTTTTGGAGGCTGTTTTTTTTTTTTTTTGTTGTTGTGTTGGGGGCTTTTTCTATAATGGTGTTTTAATCAAAAGCATAGATATCCAAGTATTTTCATCTTCTGAGCAGGACCAAAGGCCATCTGCAGCTTCACCATGTATATTATGTTCTATTATGTTATATTATGAAAAGAAGAGGGGTTGTTCTCTTAACTCCTTCACCAAGTGTTTGTTTGTTTTGTGGTTTAGATGGGATACAGA
The DNA here is from genome assembly GCF_027579445.1 of Ammospiza nelsoni. Lineage (NCBI taxonomy): Eukaryota > Metazoa > Chordata > Aves > Passeriformes > Passerellidae > Ammospiza > Ammospiza nelsoni. The sequence goes on from NC_080633.1 coordinate 104,659,408, forward strand.
GAACACTAGAAATCAGTAAGGAACTGGCTTTATCCCCTTTGATGCAAGCACAGACATTTGCGCTTTTTTTTTTTTCCATTGGAAAAGAGTAGTGTACCCAATTCAGCAAACCAAATATTTTCATTCCAAGTATGGAAATAAAATTAAAAAAAATATTTGTAAATACTTAAGAATGCCTACTGTTACAGGTCAAGAAGCTATCTGAATCCCTCAGGAGTTGAGGCTTCCTTCCTTTAAAATGAGCTGCACAACCCTTCTGGAGTTCCACAGCCCTGAAGGGCATCCACTCTTTGGAATTACTTTTTACATTCTCATTGCCTCCATCTGAATCATTGTGCTTGACACTGACAGTGTGATGAATGACATGACAACTGGTTGTCTGTTTCTTTACTAACAGACCCAAATAAAGATTTCAGAGTATTTCTGGTTCAGGGGAATAAAAAAATACCTATTTTAAAGAACTGCAACAAAAAAAAAAAAAAAGATCCCCTTCAGTGCCAAGCAGGATTTTGCATTATTATGAAGATTTCTTAAGTAATTTTTTTCTTTGGTTCTCTCATGCTCAAAAATTAAATTAGTTCTATTTATCGGGGTTTATTCTGTACAAGTTTGGCTCAACAACAGCCTATAACACAGAAAGTATATGTTGGGTTTTTTTATAAGGAGGCAAAAAAGTCTAAAATGTGAAATGTGTGTTAAGCATTATTTCACATTTTTTCAATAAACTTCCATTCATCAGAAGATTTTTATAATGGATATTGACTTCAGACTTTGACCTTGAGATATTGAGTGCTTTGGCCATGTTTATAAGAGCACTGGCACAATTTGCCCAGACCACTGTATATATATATATATATAAAATAACAGGTTGTCACCTCATGTTGTATCTCAGTACAGCAAACAGGTCATTTTTTAATTACTACAGAACAAAACTGGAAAGACTTTGTAATAGAAAGAGATAAGATTAAAATATATGTGGATAACTGGGGGTTTGGAATTAGCTGGGCTTGTTTTGAGGAATTTCTTTTGATGTAAAAGCATCTGAAGGGAAAGTGATTGCTTCTTCTTCTCCTCTGAGGAATAGCTCTCATAAAGTTACATGGAGAGAAATTGTCCCTCCTCCTGGGGTATTGCTTTTGCTTTGTAAGCTCAGTGAGAAAAGCGAAAATCCCCCAGAGCAGCAAACTGCTGCCCAAATTATCAGTGAAGAATTTTCCAGAAACCCTACTGCATACCATCATTTTCTTCTCTTACTTGCAATCCAGACATTACTTTAAATAAAAACATGGGTTAAAAGTTACTATTCCTAGCTTCTTTTGTATGACAGGAGAAATTGCAGGGTTTTATCTTAGTCAGTTTCCCCAAAAATCTTTGCTTTTTTTTTTATCAGGAAGAGACAGCTGCAAGTCACATCTGAGCTCCAACCTGTACTTATCCAGACAAACCTCGAGAAAATGCTGTAGGGTTTTCCAGGAGCTCATTGCTCTGTCTCATCACACCCCCAACCCCTGTGCCTCAGGAGTAGCTGGATCCTATTTCAAGTCACCATCTTCCAGGTGTCTGCAGGGAAACAAAATGTACCAAGCAAGAAGCATTTGCTTATAAAAGAAGAAAATGCAAGCTTCTCTTCAGGTATTTTAAACTGCTTGGTGTTCTTCAAACACTAAACAGCTGAAATGGAGAATACTGAAGTAGCCACTTAGTAAGAGGGCACACATGATCTTTCAAAATGACTCGATCAGGAGGGAATAGGAGAGAAAATCCACGGTCACCACCAGTACATATTAAACTCACAGCATTTGGTGGGTAGCATGCTTTGCCTTGTGTTGAATCTTGCTGCCTCAACTTTTCATGTGGACAAAGGGCTGTTACTCAGAGAAGTAAGAAGGTGAGCTCACCCCCTTAGCTGAGTTGGAATTAGGATTATTCCCTTCTCCCTGGCAGAGCTACTAGCCTGCTCTCCTCATTGCTTTAAAATGTGCTTGCTTTTCAGTTTCTCTAGTAGCTTGGCTTGTGTTGCACATCTGTACAGATGATATTGAATCTGCTGCTTTTGCTTTTTTTTGTTTCTCTTTACTAGGTGGCCAAAAGTTTTGAAATGGCAGAATACTGAATAGGAAGTGAAAAATTGCTGCATATGTAAAGCACATTTTTTTGGAAAATGCAGGTGGCTGTTTATGTATGTGAAGGTTTTGGAGTAATGTTGTTGACTTGCAAAACTAAGATATTTCCCTAATCTCACTGGGAGCTGTTTATGCAGATCTAATCTGGATGTTTGAGAATATCTTTCTGAAGGAGGTGACTCAAATACAGATACATGACAGGGCTTGCAGGCACATGGCCATGCAGTGTGTGGGTGATCACTGCCTGGTTTCAAGGCCAGGAGGACCTGTGGAATTGAAGACACTGAAAGCTCAAAATGCATTGCAAGTTTTCAGAAAAAATTAGCTCTTTAAATAAATACTGCAGTGACATTCAACAGAGTAAATACTTTCTTACTATTTACCTAGAAAAAAAATTATTTGTAGATAAATACTGCCCAATATTGTAACATGGAGTAGCACAGGAGGGCCTCTCAGTTACAGGAAGTCTGCCCAGAAGATGCTTTTTAGTGAGCTGGAGCTTCATCCTCCCACTCCCAGGAGCAAGCCAGAGCTCCTGCATGAATCCTGGTGCTAAGCAGGCAGAGCTGGTTGTGCTGCCAGCTCAGCACACAGCCAGGTGACATTCCTGAAAAGTAGCTGCTTTCCCCTTGTGGTTTGGCAGAGAGCTGTAACTCTTTGGTGTTTCCACTGGCAGAATTAATCAAACTCTTAACATGTGAATGGGGGAGACCTGAACATTTAGCTAAGCAGGTGAGGTCTGAGCTTGTGGAGACAGTGGTTTTATGAGGACTGCAACAGGGAATATCTTCTTTATATTCTGTAGGCCTTCAGTACCTAAAGGGAGGCTACAAGAGAGATGGAGAGGAACTTTGTACCAGGGCACATAGTGATAGGACAAGGGGGAATGCTCAAATTCCTAAAAGAAGAATTTATCTGAGCAGACTGAAGATGACTTTTAAATTTCATTAGTGAGGAGAGGTGGCACTGAAGTAACCAAGAATGGAAAGTGATGTGGAATCAGATAGATAAGCCCGGCCTTGATGAGGAGAACTGAAGGAGTGGCTTCTGCAGTAAGGAGGGTATAACTTTAGTGCTGGCAAAGAGTTTATCAAAGCAGTGTTGGAGCTTCATTCTCACCCCAGCAAGGTCCAAAGGGCTCCAGGCAAGGCTGTGAGTATGGCTGACCTGCTCAGGCCCTCAGGCAGTCTATGTTCAGTCCTTTATATCTGAAGCAAGGCAAGATCTTTTTCAGCTTGGGTAAATATATTTCTCACTAGTGCCCATTCTAAAGAGAGTTGAGCTGAAAAAGGCAAGAGCTTTTGTCATGCATTTGGTCTAGACTCAGACCTAGATCAAATTGCCTCCTGCAAGGACCTCCAAAAACCCCTTTGGACATATACCCAGTAAGATTGGCAGTGGGGGACATTAAGGCCTACAGCTTTCCTCAAAGGGTCTTCTGAGAGAAGTATTCTTAAACTGTCTGCTCTTGACAGTGTTACATCTTACCCTACTTCTGGTGACAAGATATGGTGGATTTGTTTTCTAGTGTAAATAAAAAATAGTTTTGCACAGAAGCAGCTTACCCTGGCATCACTGGATTGAGCTGGTTCATCTGGGTGGAACTATTTCTACCTTTCAGAATCTTTTTTCACTCTCTGGGATGGAAAAGTGCTCACAACATTCCCACGCACACACACGCACATGGCAATCAGAACCAGCATGCAGACCAGATTTCTGATTAAAGAGAATTGTATAATGTCTGTCTTCATCATCTTCCATCTGCTTTTCTTGCCAATTCAGTTGCATATGTGCCACTTTCGTGCTGTGCTCTATTCTTTCACTATGTCTAGAAAGCAAGGAGAAAATACAGTATGTCAAAGACAAGGGAAATGTTCCTTATATACATTAGCCTGTGGTATTTTTTGATTGTACAAAATACCTGAAAAGATCTTTGAGATAAAATGGAAGATTTGTTTTAATGTATACATGAATTTTTATTCAATAGTCATCTTTGTTTGCTAATATTTTAATAACTAAAGATTGCTCATTAAATAAATTCATACAAACTCAATACCTCCACATCCCAAAAAGAGAAAAAGAACACCAAAGCTTCTGTGTCCTTTGAGAGGAAAGCAGGATTGTAACAAAATCACAGAGTGGTCCCATGATTGATTCTGAAGCTGGCAGTAGTCAGACATGGAGGGTTTTAAAAGGGACTGGGCTTTTTAGAAACATTTTCTACCATAAAACGTTGATCCAGTTCCTGCTGCCCTCAAACAAACAAACAGACAGGACACCATGTGCTCGCTCAAAAACTGCACAGCAGCTGGAGATGGAGATGCATAACACCAAACTCTGGGGGCTTTTGGATTGGTTTGTTGTTTTTTTTTTTTTTTTTCCTTTTTAAGTGCTTTCTTCTATTTCCCAAGAGAATCTGAAAAATCAGACAGAGACAAATACACCATACTGTAATTTCTGCCTCTACTCAGCCTGGGTAAAACTCTATGTCTCAGGCATGTCCATGCAGTTTTGTGGTATGTGTTGCCTGGTCCAAGCAGCAAGGACAATTTCTGGTCTGGTAGTAGAAGCAAAGGAAGAAATGCCATTTTTCTGTTGATGGCATTGTTTTGCTCTTCAGAAGATAAGCTTTTTCTGAATATCTCCAAGATTTAGAATTTTCTTTCTCACACTTGACCCTTTAGCAGGGTCTGAACTTAAAGAGAGGTTTTATTGGGATTTTTGTTTTTAGCTTCAAGGCAAGAACTCCCCATGAAGGGGTTCATTTGTTTATAAACAAGAAAGCAAAAGGAGAGCTTCAAACCCAGAAAAATCTGGAGTGGGGAGGGCAAATGCTAAGAACTGTTTATGTGCTGCCCTTGTCTCCATCGGTGACATGACAGTCCCCTGTTCACCGCACCAAAAAGCAGCAGAACATGGATACCAACACAGAAAAATTACCCCAGCCTAGTTGACCCGTGTCATGACCAGGATCAGACAGATGCACATCAGTAAATTGTTCTCTAAATCTTCCTCTCTGTCCTTCAGTGTTCACCTTGTGTCAGGCTGCACTGAATTATTCTATCTTCTAGCAACACTGAAATGCAAATAAAAATAAGCAGAGAAATGTATGTTGGATGTGCCCACCAGCCACACCAGGGATGGGGCATTCAGGAGAGGATAATTTATCCCCATGGAACCAAGCTGTCAGCTGTATGCAGCAAAATGGAGAGCTGGGACACTTAACAGTAGTGGTGGCTTTGAGATTTATTTTTTTCTTGGTTTCATGTTGCATGTGGTGTATTTTTTGAGGTCTTCTTCTTTGTTTGAAGGCAAATTTTAGCACTGCTGGCTTACAGAAGCATTTGGGACACATTCCTGGACTTTTACTTTACTCTGCTTTGTCATTTTCTGTTGGCAGAACACGATACCCATCTGGTACAACACTGTACTTTGTGCTATGATTCTGACTGCTGAACTTGGAGAAGACAATACAGTCTCAGGACTACATTTTATTATATTGTGTCTGGCCTAAGGGGAAAAAATAGAAGTCATCACCAGGCTTGGTTTTCCCTTTCTTCATTCAGAAATGAAATGTGATAAGTGAAAGTGCTTTTCATAACGAGCACGTATATGACAGAGTGCATTGTGCATTCCTAAATTAAAAGGAAATATTTGAAACTAAAATTGTCTGCTTATGTAAATCCCTGTTGTCTGTCTTCTCTCTGTCATTTGAAAAACATTTTCAAGGCATAGGAACTCTTCCAAGAATATATTCAAAGTTATTTCATGGTTAATTGCTAACACTGCATTTTGAACCATTTGATATAGAATCACAGAATCATAGAGTGTCAAGGGCTTGGAATGGACCTTAAAGATCATCTAGCCCCCTCCCCCACTGGGACACCTCTAGTGGCACGGACACCTCCCACTACACCAGGTTGTTCAAGGCCTTACCCAAATTGGTTTTGAAGACTGCCAGGGTTGGGGCATTCACAACCTCCCTGGGCAACCTGTTCCGATGTCTAACCATCCTCGCAATAAATAATTTCTTCCCAATATCTAATTTTTCCTTTGTTCAGTTTGTAGCTTTTACTCCTTGTCCTTTCACTACAATTCCTGATGAAGGGTCCCTCTCCAGCTTCCCTGTGGCCTCCAGAGCAAAGCAACTGAGTCTAGCTGCTCTCACAAATGCCTACACCAACCAACTCCTTACTCTGTAAATAATCAATGAGGGACCAGAATGTGTTTTCATCTGGATTAAGTCATGCAAATCATGCTAATATTGTGTAAATACAAACACATCTGTAACAGTGAGTTAAAAGTGTTTCTTACCATGCATGTTGCAACACTGGTAGGGTGATTAGATGTGTGTGTTTTAAATACTTTCTTTTCTCTATTTGAATGAAAACAGGAGAATAGGCTTCAGTGTGTTTGAAATGTACAGAGCAGAAATCTCAGTGCAGTATGCAAAGGTTTCCTTTATACACCTACATGATCTTCTGGTTCAGATGCTTCACTAGAACATGAAATGAGCATTCTCCTCCTCCCAGAGCTTCTCATGGAATTTCTGTATCATTTTGGCCTCATTGCTGGGGTACCTTGATCTTCTGTGATGCACAGTGTGGATCAGAGGCACTTGCCTTCCTCTACCCAGGGGAGTATTTATTTATCTGCTGGGACTCGGCAGGCTCCATTTCCACCCACTTCAGCTCCAGGGCTGGTTCCTTCTCTTGCAAATCCCCTCAGGAAACCCAAAATGGCAATCTGCAGAGCAGCGGCAACTCAGAGCCCTCATATCTCCTCCTGGTGCCTCTTGCTGTGGTTTTTGGGAAGCAGATCCAGTAGTACTGTGCCTCCCATCCTGTGTGATATCAGTGTGATGCTGTTGTGGCTGTGCTCCCATCCTCTGGGGTGAGGCCTGGGGCAAGGGCAGCAGTGTGGGGAAAAAACATGGTGCAGCCAGTGTGAGGAACTGGCCACTTGTGGGTGCAGCACAGAAATGATGGAACATGCTTGAGGAGCTTGTTTAAGAACCTAAATAATTCACAACCCACTTCTGCCAATTAATACATCCAGTGCAGTGAGTGGAGCCAAAAGACCATTTTGTACTGGCCAAAGAGCTGCCCCAAAGTCTCAGTCCTTGGCATGTTGTACTTATTGTAGAAATTACAATGGCAAAAAGAGAAATGTAGGTAATGCAGGATAAATAAGAGATGGACTTGAACCCTCAAGGAAGAAAAAGGTATTTTCATTTACACATTACTGGTAATAGTAACTCCAAGAAAATTAATTATACATTCAGATCTTGCACATCATACATAGTCAGATTTATTCCTAAGTGGCATATTATCAAAATTTCCAGTGGCATTTCAGCTGTTCATTAAACTTTACTGTAGGACATAGTGACGATTTATTACACAGCTATAAAAGCAGCAGTAATCATTATAAATGCAAGCTTTCAATATTTCTTTCTCTAGGTTTAAATCCCTTTTATACTCTTTTTTTCCCCCACCACTACATCTAATGAAACAGAGATTGTAGCAATCAGTAAGCAAGGAGCCACCTCCTTCAACAGTAGCCAATTACCTCCTCTGGTCTATACAGGAGAGGGAAGTGTTCACGGATTGAGATAAGTAGCCCCCTGTAAAATACAGTTCTGGATTTGTGTCAAACTAGCCAGTTGCATGGTGAGAAACAAAAACAGAAATAAAAAAAAGGCAGCTGTGCTGAGGACCCACATCTGAAAAAAAAAGGGGAACATCTACTTTTAGGAGGAATTCCTTTGTTTTAAACAGAGTTGCGAAAATACTATGCAACACTAATGCACACAGAAAATTCATTTCTATACTCTTTGTGGTGGCTTTCCATGCCACTTCCATAAGTATCTTACATGATCTTTACTCGGGCTGCCACAGCAAAATCTTTGTGCTATGGATACTTGCTTTATTGGTTCCACTCTTTAAAGGGCATGTGCCTCAGCAACTGCAGATTTCTGTCTGGCAATATCTGTGCACTGAATCTTGTGATGTGCTGCAGTCTTCTTGCAAACTCAGCTAATCAGTGGGCAGCAACAAGCCCCAGGTGACGTATTTGACTAACTGGCAGCTAATCAACCTGATTTGAATTTTGCATGTCACATATTGGCAGCAAACTGTTCACATCATAATCATAAAATACGTTTTGAACCAATCTAGGAAATGCATTTCAGGCAACGCTGATCAGTTTGCAAATCTGCAGCATGGTGAAGTAGCTCACATGCATCAGAAAAATTATGTCTCCTGAATTATTAATTCATTTTTTTTTAATTCAATAACAGGCAATAATTTTTATTCCAAGAGTTACATGGTTAGTGTTAGTTACCAAAATGCAGTAAACAAACGTAACCATTAGTAACAGTTGACTTTTCACCACTTTTTCTGCCTTTTTTTGAGTTGTTTGGAGCACCACTTACTCTGATGTCTAAAGAGGTTTTGTCATGTGGAATCAAGTGGTATAAGGAGTCAAAGAGCATGGAAATGGCTGTTGTATTATACTGTATGCACAGTGAAAATGGCAAGCAAAGGCTTTCTCTTCATCCTGTGACAGGAATATCGGGTAATTAGCAGAAGTTTATGTATTTTTATTAGGAAGTAATTAGCAGCCAGAGAATATGGTATTGTAGAGATGGCTTAGGTTTTATTACAGTATTGGATGATTCAGAATTAGACCCAGTTTCTGAACTACTTAGGTGAGTGATTACACAATGGAATTGTCCTCCCAAAATGCATTGACAATTACCAGAATTGTGCATGCCACTGGGAAATTGCTGATACTAATTACCATCATTAGATACTTGAATACAAAATATCTGCAAATGCTTCAGGAATTAGACATAAAATGGATTCTCTTCTTTCAGGTCAGCTGTGCATGTATTTCTAAAGACTAGGAGACAAAGATTAAGCCTGTAATTAGGTTACAGATTTTTCTTTTATATACCTGTGAACATCTCTATGAGATTTACATTCTAAAATGGAAAATTTAGTTAATATTTTACTTAGTTTGCTTTGTGATACATGAAGAATATTTAAAACTCAAAAAATACATTGACGCCTCACCCTTTTGATACTTTATTAATTGATGAGTTCTTTCAAAAGACATATCCCCCAAATTAATTGTATTTCATACAAGTGTATTCCACTCACTTTTTGGGACTCACATCTTTGTAGAATGCCTCAGGTTGGGAAGACATCACTTAGCCAGTACATTCAGAGGATAAAGCATCTCACAGGTGGAGGATTGTTCTAGCTGACTCTTAGCACATAGGACAAGAAAATAGCAGAAGCACAAATTCCCTGGGGAACTCAGGGGGAGGGTTTTTTGTTTGGTTTTGATTTCTTGTACATCTCACCTGTCACTTGTATTGAAAAACTAGGCAAAGGTATCACTTCAGAAATACAACTGTGACCTTTAAACTTCTAATTTGACATAGTTATGTAAAGCTACTTCCTTAGCATGCATTTTGTGTTGTGGCATGTTGTGTCTTAAGCCAAGTCTAAAATAAAATTTAAAGCATATCAAACCTTATCAGGTGGCCTATGCTGTTGGAGTGATTTCCCAAGTTAAGACATAATATGAGTGTGTTTTGCATGGTTTATATGATCTGTCTGCCCTGTTGGCCCATACACCCTTGAAAGCCCCATGAGAAACAGTCCTGTTTCATGAGTGCATACTTGAGAACATGTCAGATCACATCACCAGCAACATTTTGAGATGTGGATGTTAATTTAATAAATTTAGAATCATCCAGCTGATCGAAGTATCAGGCCTGTTCTTTCTTTACACGCCTCCCCAGCAGGTTTTGATGGTTGTTGCATTCATCTCTGGTAAGGCCACAGGGCTTTCTCTGCTGCTCATCTCTGTGGCTTCTCTTACTCTTTTAAAATCAGTTTGTGAAGTCACTTCAGTGTTGTCACTTCAAAAGTCCCACTTGGGGGGGGGGGGTGCTGGAGCTGTATTTTTACACTGTACATTGTCAGTACAGTGTAAAATTTTTCTGTTCTGCTGTCAGTAAAGAAAATGAATGTGATTTTGCCATTATGCTTAGATGTGGTTTACGGAAAATGAAAAGGAAATCCTTTCCATCCTTTTCTCTTCCTACCACCAAATAGAAGGGTGGCAAAATCCAAATAAAAGTACTGACATTGCCTTTATTTTATAAATATACAAGAACTGTGTCATGACTTGTTCAAGTCATGCTGTTCCAGTGAAAAACATCTGGTTATTGTCACTCCTGGTGAGGTCACTTGGATTTGATGGAATCTCTTTTTTCTTCCCTTCTTTTTCTTTTTTCCCCACCCAAAACTCCCAGGATATCCAGTGAACACTCTCCAAAGCTCCAGATTCGGAGCCACAGTTACCTGAGGGCAGTGAGCGAAGTCTCCATCAACAGGAGCCTGGACAGCCTGGACCCCGCAGGGCTGCTGACCTCCCCCAAGTTCCGCTCCCGCAACGAGAGCTACATGAGAGCCATGAGCACCATCAGCCAGGTGGGTGACCTGCACCTGGAGAGCCACTGTCACACTGGACACTCCTTCCAATAAGAGAAACTGGATTTGGCTCACCAGCACTATCATTGAACAGGGTTCTTAAGGATCTTGTGCTTAGTACTGCCAATCAAAAATTTTTTAATACCTCAAAAAAAAGTTTGTATGCTGACTGAGGTGCTAATTTAAAATTAGGCTGTTAATAGTTGTATTCCACAATTTTAATAGAGATTTTATTTTATGCATTCTTTACTTTGTGTACCTCCAAATTTTTCACCTAAATAGTAGGAATATTACAGGATATGTATTAAGTGAAAAGATCTGTCTGTATTTTTGCCCTGAAATCCTGTAAGAGATCTTCATGCTCCTAAACAAGAAGAAAAATTAAGTTCACTGTGACAGATTCAGTTTTTGTGTTTTAATGTTATAAAATAGTCTGTCCTTGCATTCAACACGCTTGTACAGCTGAGTTCATAGGGGGCAGATCTGAAAGAAGTGCAAAAGGGCCAGCACACCACAGGGCAGAGGGCCAGTAGTTCATCTGCTACATCCTCTAGTTCCTTGGTATGATTTTTGGCTTGCTAGCTTAAGTGGATCATTTGGGTAAATCACTTGGATGAAAGAACTTCCTTACACTAGTCCAGAAGTGCAGCAGGCAGGATTTGTGGTGCCAGATACTGATCCTGGAGGATGACTGGCATACCAAGTCATCGCCATGTCAAAAAAAGTGTGCAACATCAGTGACACCAGGACTTCAGCTATGGCCATAACAAACACATCTGCTATTCAATATGGAGCTGTAGTTCCCTTTCTGCAGTCTACTATATTTAGACACTTCCGAGTATTTACCTGTGTATTTGCATAGTGCATGGGCTGATGCTCTAAAAGGAGAGTCAAGATGTATCTGGGAAGAAACAGCACAGAAATTCATGTCTCAGAGGCAACTACATGAACATTAGGTCAGGTTACTTGTTTAGCTGCACACTTAACACACAAAGCTGTCGGCCAAGGAGTGGTTATCATTTGCCAAGGTGAACAAGTATTTTAGTTTAAAATGCATTAATTCAGAGATATTTGCTTGAGGATTGGGTATGCTCTGCTAGAGTAAGATTATTCTTTTTGTTGTACTACCTACTACTCTTCCGTGCTTTTTAAAATATTTTTCTTTGAAAAAAATATTTTTTGCTCTCTGAGATTTTTCAGTTATATATACAAAGACTCCACAAAAAATTTTTCTTGGTAACATTAATGTGGAAGAGAATTTCTATCGGGGGTTTTTTCACCTTCCTAACATAGTCATATCTTCTCCTGCTAACTTGTTCTTGTACATGCTTGAAAACTAACAAAATCCTCAAGTGATGGTTTCCATCTGCATGTTTCATACAGTGATAATTATTGGGCTTTAATGCCAAGCTCAGGGCTCAATGCTCAGTTTAGAAACATGAGCATCCATTAATAATTAAGCCAAGGTAAATGGTTTCCAGATTCTTAAGACCTGTAGGAAGTTTTTGAATGCTCTTTAACCACCATGAGCACAAGTCTTTGTCACCACCTAGTGTCTGCTGCACAAAGGGTCTAAGGATTCCTTTGCATCTGCTCTCAGCCAGAAATTTAGTTCTACAGACATTTTTTCCCAGCAGCAAAGCTGGTTCCCTTACCAACCTCCCCTTCCTGTGTTTGTTACCCTGCAGCTTTCCGGGCACTCAGGTTTTGTCAGTGTGATTGCCTGTGGGTTGCATTGATAATGTACAGGGGTTAAGCTGACCCTTCTTGTTTTTTCCTCACCACACAATGAAAGTGTGAATTTTGTTTTACATGTAATGATCACAATGGCCAAACATTCAACCTCTGCCGTGGGCTCTTGGTCACATAAAACAGACACTGCTATGAGGCCTCCAGGCTTCCCACCAGTTTCAGAAGAGCCAAGAGCCCAAACTCTGCTGAATCTTTGCCAACACCTCTGTCTCCCTTTTTTATACATTATTTTTCCCCCTCACCATTGCTGCTATGGGATGTCCCATTTATCTTTCTTCACGTGCAAAGGGATCCTCTAACAGGTGCTGGCCATTGTGTCACCATAGCTTGAGAGTGTTCTAATGACTCCACATGACATTTGCTGCTAATTTTTCTTTATCAGAAAGAATTCCTGGGTTAGGCTGCCCTGCTCTCTGTCTGTGCCACCTTATCTCTGTCCTTTGGCTGAAACAGTTTCTCCAAGCACAGGCTTTTTACGAGAACAGGCAGTCAGAGTAAATAGCTATGTTTGCAAGCTACAGACAACTATGTGCATTTCACCTAAATCAAAATGGATTTCTGCTCTGGAAAATTTCCACTCTGTCTCATTTCTCCCCCCTTTCCTAAAAATAAGTAAATTCGTTTACTTAATGCAAATCCCTACGACAATAGGTGTCTCTTAATGCTCTACCATGTACGTTTGATAAGGAGGTTAACACAGCTACTCGCTGTAGTATTCTCCAATTCCAAATTAGCAATACAAAGGATAACCCTAAACTTACTCCAACTAATATTAATAAAATTACAATGGGATGACACAACTTATTAAAGATCCCATTTGCATTTGGTGACCACCCAAAGATCACATCCCACCAGTGATGATCCACATTTTGTTTTATTCTTTGCAGAACTCTGGTTATTTCTCTTGTATCCTGTTGCACAGTAATTAGGGTTTGTGTGGAACATCCACGCACGGGCTGCACTGACGCTGCCGGGTGTCTGTCTGCAGGTGAGTGAGATGGAGGTGAACGGGCAGTTCGAGTCGGTCTGTGAGTCGGTGTTCAGCGAGCTGGAGTCCCAGGCCGTGGAGGCGCTGGACCTGCCCATGCCGGGCTGCTTCCGCATGCGGAGCCACAGCTACGTGCGGGCCATCGAGAAGGGCTGCTCGCAGGACGACGAGTGCATATCGCTGCGCTCCTCGTCTCCCCCGCGCACCACCACCACCGTGAGGACCATCCAGAGCAGTACTGGTGAGTAACACAGGGAAATCCAGAGGGGGTGGCAAGGGAAGATACTTCCAGTGCATTTCCATCAGATCAAGCTTTTCTCTGCCAGATGCCAAGCCCTTAACAGAGCCTTGTGTTTCACCAGGGAGCTGGACAGACTAATCAGCCTCAAACCACACACAGACCAAGGCTGATGCCTTTGATATGGTTCCTTCTGTGTCCAAGCAAATTTATTCTGAGCTAAAAGCAGAGAGAAGGGAATTCCAAGGTCATTTCTCATCTTACTGTCCTCCCCAAAAGAGCAATCACAATTTGGCAAGGCTGAGCAAAGAATGCTCTGGGTTGGCAGTTCTGCTGGCTGTGACCAGCAGAGAAGGGTCCCTCTGATGAGATCTACAAAGCTGAAATGAGTGTATAAATTACTGGATGTGGTTTTTACTGGCTTGAAAAGACTGTTCCAGCTCTCTAGGCTCCATCTAAGATGTGAGAATGAAGAAAAGAAAGAAGAAGCAGTCTGCAGGTCAAAACATGCATGTTCACATTTTGCTGTTACATTCTTTCTGCAGTTCAAACTATTCAAGCCTTGCTAGAGGAAGAGGTTTCAGTGTAAACATGAGACTTCTAACCTTCCTTTTAATGTTTGAGGTTGCTTTTCTTTTGGAAATAACCATGATGAATGTCAGATTTTGTCACCAAAATTGTGCTTAAGGGGAAGAAAAACCAAGTAAAACCAAATTCCAAATCTGCCTCTCTCATTCAGGAAAGCAAGAGGCAGGAGCCATTACATGTGTGTGCTCTTCCCTGTGGCAGGATGAGAGAGAGCCTCTTTCTTTTGACCTCTGTGCAACCATTCCACTGTTTTACACAAGCTTCATTTACTATTCATATACTGTTCATATACTAATCATGTTCTTGACTAATATTGACTATTATACGTATTTCACTGTACCTGCTCTTTTGCTGTATTTTTTCATTTATGTTTTCTGTAAACTTTTGTCCTTCTGTGTGTTATCTCACAGGTGCAGTTGTTTATGCCTTGTAAGTCTTTTTTAAAGCTGCTTGTCAATTGTTCTATGTCATCAAAGAACACTTTAAATCCTTTTACCAAAAATGTTCAGCTAAATTAAAGATTTTTCTAAAAGTAGCCAGTTTAAGTACTGTTGGAAATATATTGGCAGTACATCACAAACATCAAAGCATTTTTAACAAATGCTGCAGAGAAGTTCTCATCTAAATCACTAAAGAAATAGTATTCACATGACAGCATTTCTGCTATAGAAATAGCCCTTGTGAGCACACGGGGTTTGCATCAAACCACAAAGACAGGATTTGCATAAGGTGTGTGCTACTTCATTGTGTGGTATTAGTTTGTGTCAAACATATTCTGAGGCAAAAGCTGAAGGATGGGAGTTTTCAGGGATTTTTCAGTGTGCACTCATCTTTGTTAAATCGTCTTGGGTTGATCCCAAAGAGGGTTTTCTATTCTGTGAGAATGGCTTTGGTAACACTTTTGCTTTATAAAAATATTAATACAGAAGAGAATAACTATTTTTCATTATCTCTATGTAAGAGGTTGTTTCTGTTGCTTAGGAAAATGATGCCCGTGTTTGGGGATGGTGGTGGATAAATGGAAAAGGTTGGCTGTGTGTGCCAGCCAAAAATGCTGGAAAACATGAAAGAGGAAAATCTGTACTGTAAACTATGTCTTGTTTATGGTCCCTTTTTTGTAGTGAAACCATAGAGGCCTGATCTTTTCTCTGGGTAGCTGGCTTTATTTAAAAAATCATATGAACAAAACTGTGATATTGAAAAACATAATCCAGTGAGTATGTCTTGAGTTATTGCTTCTGTAGTCAGGGTGTTAAAAGCAGAGAGGAATAATTTGCAGTGCTCTCTTTGGACGTACATACAAGCATTTAAAGATTGCTGTGGATGCCTGTTTTCTGCTGTGGGAATTTTACTGAGTTATCTTTTTCATTTTCTAATTCTTGGGCTCCAAGGGCCCATCCCTTCAACTGGTAGCCTTTCAGATAACTTGTCTCTTTTAGTACCTGACTTACATACCACTATCTGCTTGATTGGTATTAGAATTGAATTAATTATATTCAAAATCATCTATATTGACTACCTTGGTGTTGCCTGTGCCTGGCTCACAGAAGAGAAACGTGAAAGGCAATGTTGATGGTTTCTATTTATGTCTACTTCAATAAAATGGGAAATGGAACAACAACTAGGCAGACATGAAGAAAGGAGTACAGTATCTCAGGTTTATCTCTACTGAGGTGATGTTGCATATGTTTTTGTGGAGACATGGGAGCAGTTACGATCTAAAAATGGTTTTAACATCCCCAAATAACAGTCCTACTGCCCCTAAAGCATCCCTGCCTGTTCAACCAAGAAAGATTCCTTTCATCAACATTAGTGATACCCTCAAGAACATGGCTTTTAATTCACTAATACCAAAGCTGTGATCATACACTGATATCGAGAATCTCTTTGCCAGCTGAAAGTCCAGGGAAATGCCAGCTTGATGGTGGAAAAGACAGGAGAGCTGTCGGTTTACTGGATTCAAAATTGTTCCTCTAGAGCAATGATCCACAGCTTTCCAGGGCATCTGGATAAAGCAAGAACTATGGACAAAAATCACACTTTGCCTGTTAGCCTTTGCTGTTGGGGTGGCAGCCTCAGGTTTTCATTTCCTTTCACCACACAGCGTTGGCAGTTTAGTTCTGCAATCAGGAACTGCAGTTGTAACTCAGTTCCTGAGGATGTGCCCAGTCTGACTACAAATCTGTGCACTGACTGTGGCACAGAGCTCAGCTGAGGGTGGCTGCCCACCTGGTGGCCTCTGCAGCCTGCACTGACCTTATGCTGCTGTGGGGACACTGAGGGGTGGCTGCAGCTCGATGAAACTAAGCCCAAGTGTAAAAATGGAGGTGGAGGCACAGACCTGATGTCACCAAAGGGGTGAAATGTTACACTATGAGTGGGGAGGAAAATCTTAACCTCACCAAAGTCTGCTACCAAATTTCCTCCTAATGTCCAACCTAAACCTTCTTGGGCACAGTTTAGGACTTAGTCCTCTCATGCTGTCACAGTTTGCCTGGGAGAAGGAGTCAATCCCCACGTGTGAGTCAGCACATACAGGTAATGATGGCAACCACCCAACCACAGCTGAAATGCAAAGAGTAGGGTTATTTCATTACCTCACCCACATGGCTGGGCAGCAGAGACACACTGGGACACACTCTCTTGGGCTTAGTTCATCCTAGTGAAAAGGCACAAGGCTCCATTAGGTTCAGTTCATCCTAGCACACAGTGGGGGGGAACCGCTGCCTGCCCCAGGCATCAAGGGCCTTGCACATGTGCAATTTATCACAAGGCTGTGCTTTTGTGATATTTCACTTCCAGCAGAAGGCTCAAGCATATCTGTGTGTGTTGTCTCTACATGGGAATTCTACTTCTCAAAACCAGCAGAGGATGAACAACACTGGGCATAATAAATGGACACTCATTCCCACTCTGACATTCTTAGCATTCCCAGCTGCAAGGTCACTTTGAGAAAAACTATTCCCTCCTTGCCAAATCTTCCAGTTTTAACCCTTTCCTCCTGTCCTGGTTTAGGACAAATTAGGGGAAATCTCCAAAAGGGAGCCCCCCAAAAACAAAACAAACCTCCAACCACCCCTCCCCCAACACCGGGTTCGGGAAGGAATTTCTCGGAGGAGCAAAGTGGAAAACAAAACCTATTTATTTACAAGTAACAAAAGAACACTCCCCAACACAAGAAAAGAAAAGAAAACAGAAAAAACAGACTGTGTGTTGAGAGGGCGCGGCGCTTCTCTGCAAGCTTCGGATGTCCTGGACGTCTTCAGGTCACGTCCGGAGCCGGTCCAGTATCTTCAGGAGAGGGTAAGAAAGAGGGAGCAAGAGAAAAGGAAAAAAACAGCACAAAAAAGCAGAAAGCAAGCAAGCAAAGCGGCTAGCCAAGCCAAGCAGCAAAAGCCAAAAGCAAAAAGGCCTGGTCAAACACTCCCCCCTCTCTTCCCCGCCCCGCCGCAGCAAGACGGCCGGGGGGGGGGGGAAGAGAGAAAAGGCACAGCTGCCAGACACAACACACGATATTGGGATAAAGGCTGTCAACCCACGACACTCCACCCCTTATCCCATATCGTGAATATACAATAAAAACTTTCATTTCACTTACTCACACCTTTGACACTTACGCATTCCTCTCATCTTACTTGCTCAGACCTTTGACACTTACAGTTTCCTTCTGTCTCACATTCAACAAACAATGACATTCATATATGAATCTCATCCCACAATCAGGTCTCCCTGAGGTACACACCGTGTTGTTCCATCTTTCTGCATTATCCACCATGTATAACCTGGTCCTTGAGCAAAGACAATCCCATGGATGGGTTTGTCTGTACTCGAGGCAGGGTTGATCCATACTGTCTTTCCCAACAAACCTCTGACATGGGCCACTGGGGCTTTATCCCCATCTACTATATTAAGGAGCTCAGACTGAGCAGGACCCGCTCGGTTGGTGGAACCTCGAGTGTTAACTAACCAGGTAGCCTTTGCCAAATGCTGCTCCCAGTTTTTAAAAGACCCCCCACCCAATGCTTTTAAGGTGGTTTTTAACAATCCATTATACCTTTCCACTTTCCCTGCAGCTGGTGCATGATAGGGGATATGGTATATCCACTCGATGCCATGTTCCCTAGCCCAAGTATTAATAAGATTGTTTTTAAAATGAGTTCCATTATCCGACTCAATTCTCTCGGGAGTACCGTGCCTCCAAAGGACCTGCTTTTCAAGGCCCAAGATAGTGTTACGGGCTGTGGCATGAGACACAGGGTAGGTTTCCAACCATCCCGTGGTGGCTTCTACCATGGTTAGTACATAGCGCTTGCCCTGGCGGGTTTGAGGCAGTGTGATGTAATCAATCTGCCAGGCCTCCCCGTATTTGTACTTAGACCACCGCCCCCCATACCAGAGGGGCTTCACCCGCTTGGCCTGCTTGATGGCAGCGCACGTCTCACAGTCACGAATAACCTGAGAGATACTGTCCATGGTTAGATCCACCCCTCGGTCTCGTGCCCACTTATAGGTGGCATCTCTACCCTGGTGGCCTGAGGCATCATGGGCCCATCGTGCTAAGAATAACTCTCCCTTATGCTCCCAGTCGAGATCTATCTTCAACTCCCCTATCTTTGCAGCCTGATGTACTTGCTGGTTGTTTTGCTGCTCTTCATTAGCTCTACTTCTGGGGACATGGGCATCTACATGGCGAATCTTCACAGGTAACTTCTCTACCCGAGTAGCGATATCTTTCCACTCTTCCGCAGCCCAAATTGGTTTTCCTCTTCGCTGCCAGTTCGCCTCTTTCCATCTCTTCAGCCATCCCCATAGAGCATTGGCTGCCATCCAGGAATCGGTATACAAATAGAGCCTTGGCCACCTCTCTCTCTCTGCAATACCTAGGGCCAGTTGAATAGCTTTGATTTCAGCAAATTGACTGGATTCACCCTCTCCTTCAGTAGCCTCTGCAACCCGTCGAGTGGGACTCCACACAGCTGCTTTCCACCTCCGTTTCATCCCTATGACACGACAAGAACCATCGGTGAATAGAGCATAGCGTGTTTCTTCTACTGGTAACTGATTGTATGGCGGAGCTTCCTCAACCCGGGTCACTGGCTCTTGTTCCTCATCTGCGACACTAAAGCTTTCACCTTCAGGCCAATTTGTAATTATCTCCAGGATCCCAGGGCGATTTAACTTCCCAATTCGAGCGCGCTGCGTAATGAGGGCAATCCACTTACTCCAAGTAGCACTGGTGGCATGGTGGGTAGAGGGAACCTTTCCTCTGAACATCCATCCCAACACCGGTAGTCGGGGTGCCAAAAAGAGTTGTGCCTCTGTACCAATCACCTCCGAGGCGGCTTGGACTCCTTCATAGGCGGCCAAGATTTTCTTTTCTGTTGGAGTATAGTTATCTTCAGACCCCCTGTAGCTCCGACTCCAAAATCCCAATGGTCGGCCTCGGGTCTCGCCAGGTACCTTCTGCCAAAGGCTCCAGGACAGACCATGGCTCCCGGCTGCAGAGTAGAGCACGTTCTTCACATCTGGTCCCGTCCTGACTGGACCAAGGGCTACAGCATGAGCGATCTCCTGCTTGATTTGGACAAAAGCTTGCTGCTGCTCAGGGCCCCAATGGAAGTCGTTCTTCTTGCGGGTAACCAGATAAAGGGGTCTCACAATCTGACTATACTCAGGGATGTGCATCCTCCAGAAACCTATAGCGCCTAAGAAAGCTTGTGTTTCCTTTTTATCAGTTGGTGGGGACATGGCAGTGATTTTATTAATAACATCCACAGGAATCTGACGCCGTCCATCTTGCCACTTCACCCCCAAGAACTGAATTTCTCGGGCAGGTCCCTTGACTTTGCTCTTCTTAATGGCAAATCCAGCTTCCAAGAGAATATGAATTATCTTCTCTCCTTTCTCGAACACTTCTATTGCCGTGCTCCCCCAAACAATGATATCATCAATATATTGCAGATGTTCTGGAGCCTCACCCTCTTCTAGTGCAGCCTGGATCAGTCCATGACAGATGGTAGGACTGTGTTTCCACCCTTGGGGCAGTCGGTTCCAGGTATACTGCACTCCCCTCCATGTAAAAGCAAACTGAGGCCTGCATTCTGCTGCCAGAGGGATGGAGAAAAACGCGTTAGCAATATCGATGGTCGCATACCACTTTGCTGCCTTAGACTCCAGCTCGTACTGCAGTTCCAGTATGTCCGGTACAGCCGCACTCAGTGGTGGAGTCACTTCATTCAAGGCACAATAGTCCACAGTCAGTCTCCATTCTCCGTCAGATTTTCGCACAGGCCAGATAGGGCTGTTAAAGGGTGAGTGGGTTTTACTGACCACCCCTTGGCTCTCCAGCTCTCGGATCATTTTGTGGATGGGGATCACGGCATCTCGATTCGTCCGGTACTGCCTGCGGTGCACTGTTGAGGTGGCAATTGGCACTCGCTGCTCCTCTACCTTCAAGAGTCCTACTGCAGATGGGTTCTCTGATAGTCCAGACAAGGTGTTCAATTGTTTAATACCCTCTATCTCCACTGCAGCTATTCCAAAAGCCCACCTGAATCCCTTAGGATCTTTGTAATAGCCATTCCGGAGGAAGTCTATGCCCAAAATACACGGAGCCTCTGGACCAGTCACAATCGGGTGTTCCTGCCATTCCTTCCCAGTCAAGCTCACCTCAGCTTCCAACAAAGTCAACTGTTGTGATCCTCCCGTCACTCCAGCAATGGAAACAGGTTCTGTCCCCACGTGTTCCGATGGCATTAAGGTACACTGTGATCCAGTGTCAACCAACGCTTCATAGTCTTGTGGCTCTGATGTGCCAGGCCATCTGATCCACACCTTCCAAAAAACCCGGTTCTCCCGTGCCTCTTCCTGGCTGGAGGCAGGGCCCCTCTAAGCCAGATTGTCCTTCTTTCCTTGGGCATATGCCTTAGAAGTTCCTTCAAGGGGATCGGACATGTCATCGTCATCATTATACTTAACATCTCGGCTACGAGCGACCGGAGCTGCTATCCTTTTGGTGATACTTTCTCTTTTCTTCAAATCACGCACCCGTTGTGCCAAAGCAGCGGTGGGTTTTCCATCCCATCTCCTCATGTCTTCTCCAGACTCACGCAGAAAAGCCCATAACTCAGTCCGTGGGGTGTACCTTCTCTCCCCATCAAAGGAGCGCCAGCGTTGGACACCAGGACCTCTAATTTGTACAGCTGAGATTTGAATAAGGTCCTCCTTAATCTCTTCCCGGAGTTTCTTATGATTCTCCTCAATTTTATCCTCTAGTTTCTGCAGTCGGGTTTCCACTGCTGCAATTCTGGCATGAGTTGGGCCATGCACAGCATCTGCATACGCTCGAAGCTTCTTTGCCATATCGAGCACAGTCTCATATGTATCATCCCGCTTCATTATTGCTAGGGCAGAAGCGTATTCAGGTGGCCCAAGTCGCACGAGTTTCCTCCACATTACAGGTGTGCATGGTACCAGGTCCAGATTTCTAGTTGTTGTGTCATCTGAGAAAATGAGCTCTGCCACCGCCATCTCTCTCAGGCGTTGGATCCCCTGTTCTATGGTCTTCCACCGTGTCTGCTGCATATAGAGATCATCCGTACACAGGTATCGTTCTGCTACGCTTCTTAGGACCCGTTCCCAGAGGCTGTGAGGGTTAGCCCCCCTCATCATACCTTGATCGATGACAGGATCATGTGACAGGGATCCCAAATGCCTCGCTTCAGTACCATCCAAAATTGTAACCTCCCCTGCAGCATCCCAAAGGCGGACTAACCAACTAATTATAGATTCGTCAGGTTGTCGTCTGTAATCCTTTCTTAGGCCTCTGAGGTCCTTCAGAGAAAAGGAGTCAATATTAGCTCCAGATTCTGTGCCCCTTGATGTGGCCTCTGATTTTGGTGAGGGTCCTTCTCCTGCATCATCATCCTCATCATCCTCCACCTTTCGATCGGTCTTGCCTTTACACTTTCCACCTCTTGTATTAGCTGCAACAGCCATGGCTTGGGGCCTACTGTCTGATGCAGCTGCTAGCCTGGAGCCTGGGAGGTTAGCTGCAGCCTGGGTCACTGGGGTAGTAACTAACTTATCACCCTGTTCCCTTTCTGCTATCTGCTGCTCCACAGTATCTAGCAGAGTACGGTAAACAAATGCCAAGGCCCAGCTCACTGCAGTAATCCTTTCTTCCTTAGTGTTACCATGGCACTTCTCCCTCAAATACTTTGCCACCTCGACTGGATTCTGAATTTGATCAGATGGAAAGTCCCAGTCCATAGGATCAGAAAATTCCTTTAAAGTCTGGCCCATGTCCTCCCATTTCCCACTCCAGTCAAGATTTTTCCTGCTTTGTTTTACTCCTAAGTCAGGAGTGTCTCTAACCCCTCTAGAAATCTCAGTCTTCATTTTATACACACTCCAGACAGTATAGAAAAGGCTTAATAAATTAAATGCCAGAAAGATGGTTTCTTTCAAACTCAGGGGAAATTCAGTATTTTCTAATAGAGATGTCAACAATTTGGAGGACAAGAAGGAAGACAAAGGCTGAAAAGCCCCTTCCCCTTCTTCTCCCCAAACAAACTGAGTAAACAACCATAATAACAGTCCATACATTCCTGAAATAAAGTCCAGCATTTTTATCCGACACATCATCATACATAAGACCAGCACAATGACTATTCTGGTTAGTGCCCCCCGCTTACAAAAGCTACTTATTAGGGCCAACATCAGAGCTATTTTTGGGTAAGGAAATAACCCCAGGGACCACAAAAGTATTAAAACTTCAAAAACCCCTAGGGACCAGAACGACCGGCAAGCTTCCACTCCAAATGACATTATGAATCACCGATATGCCCACAAAATAGCCAAAACCAAAATATTATTGTTATAGGTTTTTTTCCCACTGTTTTTTGGCCTCCTTTTTCCCGGCCAATGCACCAAAAAGTATATTGTCCTGGTTTAGGACAAATTAGGGGAAATCTCCAAAAGGGAGCCCCCCAAAAACAAAACAAACCTCCAACCACCCCTCCCCCAACACCGGGTTCGGGAAGGAATTTCTCGGAGGAGCAAAGTGGAAAACAAAACCTATTTATTTACAAGTAACAAAAGAACACTCCCCAACACAAGAAAAGAAAAGAAAACAGAAAAAACAGACTGTGTGTTGAGAGGGCGCGGCGCTTCTCTGCAAGCTTCGGATGTCCTGGACGTCTTCAGGTCACGTCCGGAGCCGGTCCAGTATCTTCAGGGGAGGGTAAGAAAGAGGGAGCAAGAGAAAAGGAAAAAAACAGCACAAAAAAGCAGAAAGCAAGCAAGCAAAGCGGCTAGCCAAGCCAAGCAGCAAAAGCCAAAAGCAAAAAGGCCTGGTCAAACACTCCCCCCTCTCTTCCCCGCCCCGCCGCAGCAAGACGGCCGGGGGGGGGGGAAAGAGAGAAAAGGCACAGCTGCCAGACACAACACACGATATTGGGATAAAGGCTGTCAACCCACGACACCTCCCAACACCTCACCTGGCTACAAACTCCCCTTATCCTTGGTTTTAAATGAAGGGTTTTGGAATGAGGAAGAGAAAATGCAATCTTGACATTTTATATGGAGTTATAAATCACACACAGAATCACTGGGTTGGAAGAGATCTTTAGGATCATCAAGTCCAACCCAGCCCTAAAACCTCAATTAGACCATGGCACAGAGTGCCACATCCAGTCATAAACATATCCAGGGATGGTGACTCCACCACCTCCCTAGGCAGACCATTCCAGCATTTTTTTTTATCGCCTTTTCTGTAAAATATTTTTTCCTAATATCCAACCTATAATTCCTTTGGCACAGCCTTGAGACTGCATCCTCTGGTTCTGTCAGTTGCTGCCTGGAGAAAGAGACCAACCCCACCTGGCTACAGCCACCTTTCAGGGAGTTGTGTAGAGAGCAATAAGGTCATCCCTGAGTCTCCTTTTCTCCAGGCTGAACACCCCCAGCTCCCTCAGTCGTTCCTCATAGGGCTTGTGTCCCAAGCCCCTCACCAGCCTCATTGCCCTCCTCTGGACACACTCAGGAGTTCTGTGTAGTAAGCTCTATATCTCAACTGTGTCGTGCCTTGAAAGCTAATCAGCTGAAAAGCTCTGTTCACCCTCATATTTGCTCTCTCAGCAT
Organism: Ammospiza nelsoni; assembly: GCF_027579445.1. Lineage (NCBI taxonomy): Eukaryota > Metazoa > Chordata > Aves > Passeriformes > Passerellidae > Ammospiza > Ammospiza nelsoni. The sequence goes on from NC_080633.1 coordinate 104,683,747, forward strand.
CAGTGGTACCCATGGAAGCATCCTGACTGGGGCCATCCTTGGGAGCAGGGCTGTGCAGGCTGGGAGGCAGAGCAGCCCTGAAGTGCTGACATATGTTATACACCATAGGCTGCACTAAAAATTAACACCCAGGTCATTTGAGCTCTTCAAAGGAGTTTAATGAGCTGTGAGTTATTACATAATTTGATCCCAGGTTATTTGCAGATGCAACTATTGTAGCTGAAGCACTTCAGCCAACAAATCCAGTCACTAAATAAGTAGCCTTTTAACACTTTTAAGTCTGTGAATCATTTCAATGAGCTGAGCTTGAAGAATGCAGTAATTAAGAAACAATTAAATGTTAAAGTAGTCTAAAGAACATCTTTCTCCCACATTTATTGTGTCTATGTTTCTAAACTTTCCCAACGTAGCCGTGCATGATGCTTTGCTGTAAACAAACCTTATGACATTGCGAGGGCTCAGGCATGGGCACACATGCATACAAATATATAATATAGTATAATGTGCAAATATGTAATGACATCTCTCTAGCAGAGCCCAAGTTGTAACATCAGGAAAAACTCTGCCCTAGATTGCAATTCAGTTCCTATCCCCCGTAGAGTTAGGGGAAGAGAAATATCAGAGTTATCTGCAGCAATGCCATCTGGTGATTCTCCGTAATATTACACTTCTGCTTAAAAGCAAAATAAATAAAAATCCCAAGGAAATCATGCTGTGTAGCCAGCAGTTAGAGAAGGACAGACAGTTACCACAGGATATGCTAATTGCAGTCTTTCAGCTGAGCAAACCATTTTCCTTCCATTCATTGGAACGTCTGATCAAGACAAGTCAGGTATTTTGTGAAAAATCTCTAAGGGGCTGCCTAGCCAATTAAAAAAAATAAGCATATAAAATGCAAACAAGTCTAAAACCTGGCTTGTGCCAGAATTCAAAAATAAAATCAAATCCTGTGGATAAGGAAGCTGTAACTGAGTGTATGCCAGATGCAAGTACTTTGGATTCTTCAGAGCTGTCCTTTCAGAGACTGCTCTGTTCAAAAGGAAACAAAAAATTAGGATTTCACATGTGATTTCCAGTTGAAGCTAAGGTTGGTTTCTGGATCTGTACCAAAATTAGGATATTTCCCCAGAAGGTCTGAAGAAATGTAACTACATTGAGGCCTTCAAGCAGATGTTGAAACTTAAAATAAATCTGAGGATTATAGAAAACTGTTTGACAAAGAATTTACATGGTTCATTTCCTCTCTTTCCTTGAGTAATCCTAAAATGTGTTCTGCCTTTGGATCTGCGATCAAATTGCTTAAATCAGCACTTTAAAATGTTTTCCTTTGCTAATGAGGATCTGACCTTGGAGGAGAACATTATTTCCAATTTCAGAGATGTCTGACTGTAGCTAGTACGAGTTTCATATCTTCTCTCCTAGTAGTCAACTTGATGAATGTTAAGCTCCACATCACACCAAAACCCACCATTTTTATGAAGGTTTTTAATGAGAAATTCAGAAAGGGTGAGAAATGGACTTTATTTTGTAGGGCATGGCCTAATTATTTTTTTCTGCATTTGAAAACTTAGTTTGGAGGAATTTACAGCAGTCTCCAAAGTTATAAATGTGTTTCAAATACAGGGAATGAAAAACCCATATTACCCTTTGGTATTCCATCTCTTCTTAGTATTCTTATTCTTCATTTGCTTGGTATGCTTCTAAACATTTGGGCTAAGGTTCATAGTGAGGTAAGAATGTGAGAGAGACCTTAATTATTCGAAACCGCGAGCTTAAAATGTCTTGAAGGAATATGTTGTCTTACTTTGTGAACACTTCCAGAAACACGGAACAACTCTGCTATTTTGTTGAGACAGCACTTGTTTGGTTGACTTCTCCAGCTGTCCAAACAACTTGGACATCTCCAAGGTTGAAAATGGGTAAATCATACTCCTGCCCCACCAACTCTGCCAGTGTCTGTATTTCTCTCATGCTGGGGAGTGCCATGCTGGGCACACACGTGAGATGTGGCCTCACCAGGACTACACCTCCCTCAATCCTCCAGCTGTGCTTTGGCAAAGCCTGGCTTACTGACAGCATCCTCAGTGCAGGGATACACTGCTGTGTGCTGCTCAGCCTGCTGCTCTGTAAGACCCTGGTGGCCTTTTGAGATGCTGGGAGTAAGATGGCCATCAGACCTGAGAGCTGATAGTCTCAAATGAAATGGGAAAAGGCATGATTTTAGAGGAGAACTTTAACAGAAATCCCTATTGTTCTATGCAAAGAACTATTAAGTGTATTTCTTATCAAGTGGAGCACAAATAAAGAGGACACAGGGATTAGCTGCTTAAAATGTAATGTTTCATTATGTGTTAATTTTGCATTAATTTTGATTCAGATATAAAAATTTTTGTGGAAGCCCTTTGCATATATTTGTATGGAATATGCTTAAATTCATTTTTCCATTAATCCATTTCTTTTAATACTGCACACACAAGAAGTGATAACCTTTTCAGGTGTTCAGATTTACACAGCTCTCCCTGAAGGTGTACAGAGCATGTTTGGATTTGAACTCTGCTTTAGTTTCAGACTAGGTAGGTGTGTTACCAAATGCACCACTACTGGAGATTTTTGTAGGGATGTTCAGGACCCCAGTTTCATGGAGACCTCCCAGTGTGCTAATGCAGTAAGAGAGTCCTCATCCCATGATTTTGTACCCCACTCCTGATGTGCACGTTCTTGTGGAAGTGCCCTGATGGAGTCTGCAGTCATGCCTGTGTATTACAGCACCTGAATGCCCAGCACCTATCTGGGAAAAAATGCCACTTGATGTACCATAACAAATGCACAGGAAGTCATTACAAGCAAAAGAGTAATTTAAAAGTTGTTCTGCTGACTGAGCACTGCATGTCTCATGTCTCATTAGCTGAGAATTAACATTTTTCTAAGCCCATAAACAAGCGTGAAACCTCAGTAATTTTGCCACAATCCAAGACGTGATGGTTTATGGCACACAGTCTCTCCTGCTCGCTGCTACAAGGCAAGTCTGCCCTTTGCCAGCAGCTTGGGCTGGCTGACAGGTCTGCCTCAGACAGGGGCAGCAGTTTAGCTCAGGGCTGGTGTCCCAAGAGCAAACTCAGGACAAGGCTGGTGTGATTGCAGCAGCTCTGACTCAGCAGCCTTGTGTATCTGTGATTTTGGGGACAGTTACCTGACTTGAACACAAGAATAGGAACCAACCTTCTTTGAAATATGCCTGGAATCACATCACAAGGAAGCAGGTTTCCCATAGCAGCACCAGCTTGTGATTGCAAACTAATGGGTGGAATATGCAGCAGGATAAAAAACCACAGTCATTTTTCATTTGTAAATTGTGAGAGGGCAATATAACTTTTATCCCAAAATGTTGTTCTCAGGAACTGGTCATTGCTCTTATTCTCAGAACTCTGAGGACTAGAGATACATCATTCCTTAGCTCAAGAGTAAATAATTAAATTTTCCCTTTATGGAAAAGTACAACAAAGACTGGAATCTTTCTTTGTTCCAGCTTATTTCCATTGCAATGTTTTTGTGATGGCAGTGACAGAAATGAGCTGAATCGGTAACTGAAGACATGCCCCAATTTATATAATGGGATCACATTTTGAGTAATAATTCCTGCCATTTTCCTAAAATAGATTCATGTGCTTTTAACTACAGTTTTCTTTTGGAAAGAGGACTTAGGCCTCTTTCCTGAAGAGGCTGTGCTTAATTAATATAGGCAGTGTGTAAAAATAACTCAGGTTTTTCTTTTTAGTTTGTGCTACTGTCCAATCTCCTGCCATTTGCTGCCACTCACCTTCACTAAGTTCCACATCATTCCTTTCAGACAAACCTCAGTATTTTGGTTTTCCCCAGATATAATACTTGCAAAGCTCTCTTGAGCCATAGGATTTTGCAAAAAGTTACAGATGAAATACTTGGTGATGATGAGCTTTTTAAAGTGACTGAGTGATTTTTGATTTCAAAAAACTAAGAATTTTTAATAAGTGTGTTTAATGAGTACAGCTCTACAGGGCTCCTCTTGTAGTACAGCAATTTGTTTGGAGCCATTATATTTCATCATGTCAGTAATTCCCATTTTGGAGCTCAAATATGATGTATTAGGTACTGAATAGTGTAAATAATTGCACATTTTCATGCTTCCTAAATATGTGTTTATGCAACAGTCTAACAGTAATTGGCTCTTTGAAGCTATGGAAGACTATGGGGTGCGTACATTATTAACCACTTTTTGAAACAAACACTGCTTTGTTTCCTTAACAATATGACAGACAAACCCAAAAGAAATGTGGCAGCAAAGAAAACTGCACATTAAAAAAATTGCAGAACCTCTGAAGTATACACAGAGATATGATTTACTCTCTTTATTTCTTGCTATTACACCGGTCTCACTGCACTGCTTCTTACAATGCTCAATAAAAAGCACAATGCAACCAAAATACTGGGATCTGGAAAACACCTAATGCTATTTTGCAAAGAGGAACTGTCTCACTGCCATCAGAGTCTAACAGTTCCCTTTATCAAAACCACACTGTAGGCAGATGTTGGTAATCTGTTCTAATGCCACAACCTTTGTCTGGCCTCTCGAGGGACAAATGGATGTGTTGGTCTTTGGAAATTGTTTTCCCTTGCTGAATTTAGCTTTGGTCAGATGGGAGAGGGCTGAATTGCATCCCACTTAAAATGCAGTAAGCCATCTGAGCTGAACAATTCCTAGTTGCTTTGATCAAGGATTTGAGCTAAGCTATCAGAGAAGGGAAAAAAATCCTAAAACACAATAAATAACACCACAAAACCCTCTACTGTGACAGATGTCTTGCCTGTTCTGTTGAGGAAAATGCCTACCTTTTGTCTCTGTATAGTCAGGATGATGGTGTCTTGATAACCATTCTCTTTCTTGCAACAATTTTCAAATTAATTCTGTCTTTAGCTAAAGTAAAATGTAGATATGTATCCCACTGGGAAGGTTTAGATGAAAGTCAGAATATTGTAATAGAATAGCAAAACAAATGCTGGCAGTCTATTTCTGTTTTGAAATTTTTTTCTCTCAATTTCTTTTAACTTCCTTGTGAACTTCACGAAGAATCAAATAAAATTATGAATATTTGTGGCAGAAAAAATCAGGGTCTACTAGACCAAAATAACCAAGCTATGAATAAAACCCAACTCCTCCATAAGCCTCAATCTGACTGCCTGACACAAGTCCTAAGAAAACCTGCTGCTTTCCATTTTTCATGATGGGTAATTTGCACCCAGGTGACAGAACGAGTTGTTACCTGGTGCCATGTCCTTACACTGTCTTACCTCACACAGCCCCCTGAACGCTCATGTGACATTTTACCATTTGCCTCCTTTATTTAAAAAGGGGGAAGCAAAGGTAGCAGGGTTCCAGAGATATGGAGAAGGGGTGAAGGGAGGTATTGCATCCGTGTTGGAAGCTCTGACAGTGGGGTTGGTAGGGCTGCATGCTCTGTTGTAGGTGAAGTCAGTTCCCATTTTGTTACATACTTCCAAGGAAGCTTGTCTTGCCCTATTTGGGACATGGCTGTGAGGGAGTTGGATCATGTTAGAAGTTAGATTAATGCACAGCTAAGACCAAAATACTTATTCTCCTTTCAGGAAGAAGAAAAAAGGAAATATGTAAGGACAAGGACATCTTTAGTTAAGATTTCCAATACCAACACCATCATTCAGTCTTCCTAGATCTTCCTCTAGGATTTTGCCCACAGCCAAAAAGCTGCATCACGTTCACCAAGATGCATACAGTGTCATTTTTCATAATTAGGCAGCTGTGTTTAACCTCACATGAGCTACCTGCAGGGTTAATCCTTAAACAGGCACTTCTGGTCCACACAGACTCTGCAGCCTGCAGCACACCAACATCTGTTCCGGTGTCTACTTCCACAGATTGCACATGGCATTAGGAGTAAGAGCTCCCTCCCATAATCCAATCTATATTGCCAGTTGTCCCCTTTTCTGGGCTTCAGATATGTGCTGCAGTCCTGAGAGCCTTTCTCTATTTCTGTCAGTGCTTCCTGAGAGCAGAGGAGTGTATCTCCCTTCTGGAGGGTGCTCACTGCTACTTTAGCCAAGGAGACTCTCACTGAGTGCAAAGGTTGCTCTCATGTCCTGTGAGTTTGGGTGGCATAGTCAAGGAATACCTGTAGGGTGAACTGAACCTGAAAACATGTGGGTGGTCTTTTTTTTTTTATTTAATAGAGTACAATAGCCCACCCTATAGGTGACAAGCACCACTGGAGAAAATGTGTACCTCTAAATAAGTAGCAATTAAAGCAGTTTTTACTCTTAACAATTTTTTTTCCTGATTGAACATATCTGCTTTCATTGAAGGGCAAAGAGTTTGATGGTTAAGTAAAAAAAGATGAGAAGAATTGACAAAAGGGGAAGGAGAAGGACAAAGGAAAAATACAGATTTTGAGTAGCAAAGTTGAGTTTCATAAAACAAAATTGTGGCCTGCACTTCAAAAATCATTTGGTATGTAGACTTTCTCTGTGTGAATAGTTGATGGTGAGAAACAGATGCATGGAGCTTTGAACTTGAATTTTTCCAAAATACTTTTTCTTGTTCCTTCATCATGTATGAATTGGTGTGTAGACTAGGTGGAGATGATGTGCTATCTAGCATATTTTATTGACGCTGTTTGAGCTCCCAGTATAGACGGTTTTTGACATTTATTTTGGAACATATTTTCTGGTTGTGATGAGATTCCAGTTTTCCTGCAGGCAGGAGATATAGAGGGATATGAAATGGTCGTCAAGTTAATGGTGTCCAGAATCCCTTTATTGCCTTCAAAGGGCTGGCAAAACTAGTGAATGGAAAATAATGAACATGACAGATAAGTAGGCACTGGATAGAAAGCTTGAATAGCTGTGGGAATTTTCAGGACCACAGCAGCAGTGTTGGAATTTCATCAAATGAAGGGGAAAGCTTTCCCCCATTTGTTCTGCAGATACATGTCCTAAAATATTAAGTACAATATTGCAGACCAGGGCAGTCTGTTAAGTTACAAAGCTGAGACATGTCTTTCTTTTCTTGCAAAATTTGCCCACTGAGGGTCCAGTTGTGTAAGGTGCTGAGTGTCCTCAGCTGCCACCATCATAGCATCAATTCGTGATTTCTGTATGCCTGGTGTCACAGAAACATCTGGCTCCTCTATTTCATTGCCAGTACCTTTACAACCAGAGGAGTCTGGGCAAGAGCATGATCCTGTTGGAATCCAGTTTAGGATATTTATTTTAGAAGAAACAAATGTAAGCTTTTCCAGTCCTTTTGCTGTTGAAATCTTAAATTGGGCAATGAGATTCTAGGGCATAATACAGACATGGCTTGCAAAACAATTTCCAGGGAATCTTTTCACATTTTGGGGTTGGGGTGTTTTTTCATTTTGCTACTAAAAAAAACTAGATCCTGAGAAGTGACAATGGGATAAATTTACACTTCCCCTATCCTGCAGTAGCAGGCAAATTTGAGGCAGAATAAAAACTGCTTTTATTACCCAATGTCAGGATGATTTCTGTCACATCCATAAATGGAAGAGATTGAATGGGCAACTGTATCTTTCCTTCTTCATGGTTAACAAGGAAATCATGCTCAGCAGAATAAGATGGAGGGATACTGGCTGCCCTGTTGTCCATTATACCATGTTGAGAATTGACCACTACCACAATATTTCATATATGTGTGCTAAACAATGATAAAAAAGACCACCCATTGCAAACTAGCATGACTCCATTAAAGGGGTTGTTTCTATTTGCACTGCAATCATGTGCACTTCTCCCAGACCCTTTGTTATTTCCTCCTCTGCACATTAAGTTTGGTGCATACTTGTCTTTTGAAGAACTGGCAAACAATGAACTTTGCCAGCTATTGCTGATGTGGAGAGGAATCTTCACTCCATCTCCACACAACTGCCTCTCCAGCAGGCATGGAAAAGTGTCAGGAACTCTCTTAGGGTGGCATTCTGGCCAATGCCTATGCAGATGTACAAGAACAAAATAGTTTTTACCAAAGCCAAAATGTATGTAATTGAAATTGTCAATTACCACCACTAATTTCCAAAAAACCCCCAGTGTGTTTATTGAACAACATAAGTGTGGTAATTGGGAACATGTGACATTAATTATGGGTGCAGGATTAGGCATACCCACCTGGTCTAGGCTTCCTTTTTCTCACTTTCAGCATGACATTAACTTAATTAATGTGGGGCCTGAGGCACAGTCAGCTTCTGACACTGAAGTGTACTGGCTGTATCAGCATAATCTGGCATCATCTTTTACATCTAATTTTATTCTCCTGAAAAGTCTATTATTATTATTATTGGAGCATGACAATATGCTTCTTAGGAGAGAGAAAAAAGCCCAGGGAAATTATTAATTCAAACTGTCAGCAATATCTAGCTCATTCATATTGTTATGAAAAACATTTCACTTGTGAAATAAAACTGGTGCATGTTTGCTTTTTGATAAAGTATCAGGAAGAAGTGGGTATCTTTCTGCTGGGGCAGTTTGTAGAAATTTTGCAAAATCCAAATTAGTATACATCTTCCTAAAATTGCAGTAAGTTATAAAATTATGGCTTTTCATCAAAAAAAGGAAAGTGTTGTATTTCTGAAATTGGATTAAGTTCATGTTGCAAAAGTGGTAATGTCATTAAATATTTTATAGGACAAGGCCTGTTAATGCCTTTTGTGCTGCTGATGCACGTCCTCTGCCAGTCAGCTTTCCACTTATCCTTTAGCTGCTTTGCTGATTCCTATCAGTTTGTCTGCTTAAAATGTGTTTTATCAAAGACTTTTTATTTCATACACTTTGAGTCATCTCTACTCTCAATGAAGATTTCCTATTTAACTCCATTGAATTAATATTTTAATACTTGTTGAAGTTGAAGGCGACTGGCATGTCTTCTCCTGGAGCTGTATTTCTCTGGTGCAGTCCCTGATGACTTCCCACAATAATCGACTGAGCTGTTTGCCATGCTTCACAGAAGTGGTTAGTTAATGAAGATTTGTTTGGGGACAGGCAGAAGCTAATGGCATGTCTCATTTCCTCAATAAAAACTGCTGTTTAGTAAACTGTATCTGATGACCTCATCACACTAAAGTCAGTCACCATTTTTCCTAGGTCACTTATTCTGATTTTTACAGATAATGGTTCTCCAACCATTCTTTAATACTGTTTTAGAGAAAACTAATGATGTGTCCATAATTAATCTAGTCTCATAGATTTTTATCTTTCATATTTTGCTGCCTATGAAAAATGCAGATATCTTTTAGTTTGTCAGCCAGCAACACCCCTCCAGAAGTCAGACTACACACCCTTCAGACAGTATTCAGATGCCCATCATTTATATAGTCATATTTTATATCTGCTAAAAGCATTATGGCATAATCTTACTGCTGTGCAACATTCCCCAGTGTGCATATGCATATTAATCACCCATGGCTGTAACAGTCATTTCCTCTAAATTTTGCCCATATTTTAATTTTTTTGTTTCCCCCAGTTGGACCCTTCTGGTTAGCTTGAAAAAGAATTCTCTTTCAATTCCCAGTCCAATCTGTTGTTGGACAAACAGGGCAGCTCCAGCAGACAAGTGTCATTCCTGTCTGAAGAAAGGGAATGGGTTACAAGCAGGAAGTGAAGAGGAGATGACAGTGTTCAGCTCTGGCAATCTGAGAGATTTCTCTGGGTCCCTACTAGGAAATCAAATTTCTTTTTCCTTTTTTTTCCTTTTGGTGTTTTAATTAGTAGAATTATAGTGAGGCCATCTCAGCTGACCAGATATGGTAGCTTGTAGAAATACAGCCAGTTAGTCTATATATACAGCCATATATAGAAATAGAGCCAGTTACCCACCCAGTCATGAACTATGAAACCATCATGTTTGTAGCTTCTGAAGTGGAAGAAATGGGGATAACTAGCTGTCAAGGTTTGACACTGGCACAAGGCCAAATGCCCCCATGAAAATACACCTTCTCTGGTGTCTGCTGTGAGATTTTGACCAGGAATAAACAAAGCAGGCTCTCACTTGAAAAAAAGAAAAGTTTATTAACTAAACTACAAAAACAATTACTAAACTACACACAAAAGAAAAAAAGAAAACACAAGGAAAATGAAAACCTCACAAAAACACTCTCCTCCTCCTCCCCCCCGCTAAATTCCCAATACAATACATCTTCCAAAATCACCAGTTCTGGGTCCAGCACCACCCTTTAGAATGCTCAACTTTCAGTTTCTCAAGAGGAGAGGGAGTCCTTCCATGTGTCGTGGTGGCCTTTTCCATCCTTGTTCTGGTGCTCTCACCACCAAACCACAATCAGGGCTGCTTCCAGGGTTGTCTTTTTAAGGATGCTTTGTCCAGTTCCAGAAAAGCACAGTATCTCACCTTTGGGACATCTGTCCCCCCCATATTTTATATACACCCTGGGGCTGAGGGGTACCCACACTGAATCTTCTTTGACTCTGGGACATTTCTCCCCCTGGACTCAGTCCCTGTATCACACGGAAACATGGCTCTGTCCATGGCTACACAAAAGAGTCCAGCATAAAATGCCACTCCATCTTCTCCATTCTTCCAACATCTCTCACTCTCTCTCTCTCTGGTCCAGACCTTCATCACTCGTCTAGGAAGGGTTAATGTTCTGTAAGGTTTTCATTGTCCAAGAAGGGTTAAAAACTCCTCCAAGCGGCTGGACTCCTGGCTGCACCCCCCCCCCCCCCATCTCCTCAGCCGGGCTGCCTGCTGCCAGCACATGTTTACTAAATTTCAAGGTAACGGCCACAAACACAGGCTGCACTCTCTCTCTCTGTCTGTCTCCAAGGGAGGGGAACAGGCTGCCCATTGCTTCCCGGCATTTCTTTACTTCTTCCTTCCACCCTTGGGGGGCCAGGCCTACCTCTCCCGGGCCGGGCCGCATGGCTTTTCCCTCCCCCCGCCCAGCCAGCAACTGGGCCGGGGGAGAGACCCAACTCCTTCCCGCCGGAAACCCAAAGAGAAACTGCCAGGGGGAGAGCCCTGCTCTTACCCTGTGTTCTCAGAGGTGGATCCAGTGCCCAGTGGTTGGGCCAGATGGAAATATTCAAATCTGAGCACTCATTGGCCCCATCCACAGCATCCCAGAAATCCTGTTTCCGTGTCAAACCGTGACACTAGCACAGACTGCATTTAAAGAAAGAACATTGCTAATCTGTAAGCATACAATACCAGTGCTTTTTTCCTAGTTCTTTTAAACTGCATATAATTATCCTTCAGACAAGCTGTCCTTTTTCACAGCTTCTTTCTTTTGTTCCTTTTTCCTCTGATTCTGTTCCATGTTGCTAGTTTGAATAATTATGTAACTGTTTCTGATTTTTGGAAAGGATGAACACTGAGGTGGATTCCAGTTGTGTAGCTGGGCTCACAATCCCTTGGGCACCAAACTCAGCTGTTGGCCCATGGGCCAGCAGTGCCCACCTCTCACCATTCTGTTGGTGCTGTTTCACTGCACTCAAGGGCACTCAAGTAGCATCAAGGGCAATCCCCTCCTCCTTGCTAAGCTGTATATCCTATTCCCTGTTGTGTTAATGACTCTTACGTATCTATTCTGAATTCTTATTTCTTCCTATTAGCACCATTTCCACTTGCATAAGGCAGCAATGAGAAAGCTCCAAGCCATGTGTTCCTTGCAAAAACAGAAATTTGCAATCACAGAAGTCCTGTTGTGTTAGTAAAAACGTGAGAATTTGAGTCACAACAATGTCAGGAAGCAGAGTTCAGGTCAGGCTGGCAATGAACCATCACAAAGATGTGTCCTTTCCAGAACAGCATTTGAGGTGACGCTATCCTGCATTGCATGTGTGAAATGCATGATTTTACTTCTTAAAGTGAAAATTTCTGTTAAACAGAAGTTAGCTGGCTATTGGAGAAGTGCTGGTAAGGCAATCCCAATACCCCTTTCCACTGTCTAACCTTTAGGGGAAAAAATTACCAGTTTTATAGAACTTTGTCAGCCGCATCTCCATTTTTCTTAACTTGATCTTCATTTAACATGGACTAGATGGAAAAAGCAGATTATGCAAGAATGTTTCTTCTGGCCACTTGAGGGTTTTAACAGCAGAATAATAACTAATTCCCCATCCTGCATGTAATTATGGCAAATTCTGCTGAGAGGATCAATTTTCTCCAGTCTCCATTCTCCCTTTATCTAATCATATTCAGTAGGAAGCTTTGCCAGTAATCTGGCTGGCTCAGTTCCACTTCAGGATAGTTCTTTTACAAAAATCTCTTCTTGAACAAGTTGTTACAAATACACTACCATTACAGTATATTGTGTTCTTCCAACTTACAGATTTTAAAATGTAACATTTACGGTGAGAGCAAGGCCTATGGTTCATTCAGATGCATGAACTGTGTGGCATCAAGATTTTTATTAACTGCATTTGCACATGGTGATTTATCTCATTTGATGCTTTCAGGGAACCCTCTTCTTGCTAATGGGTCAGAATTGGTCATAAGGATCTGCTCCAGCCCAAGATACAAAACTCTTAATTAGATGTGACACAAATACAGTTCCTTTTACAAGAATTAGGTTGATAATAACAGCAGTAGTTTGAATTAAGTGTAGTTCTGATATCCAGAAAGTTATGGGCTAATTCCTTTTCCTTTCAGTGTGCCCTAACTGAAATGTTAGAAACTCTAACTGCACACTGAAGGCAAAACTATTTCCATGGCCAAAATGAGTTTTGCCATAAAAAAAATACATTCTACATAATTCTCTTTGTATATTGGAAGTAAGCCCATTAATCTCATGTCTTTTGAAGCTGAGCAGCTGAGGGTACCTGTGAAATCACGAGACAATGGTGCAGGTGTGCTTAGTGCTTAGTGCTTAGCGCTAGTTCCTCCATGGCCTGAGTGCCTGGCAGGCTGCCATGTGTGACCCTGCCCTGCTGGAGCTCGCAGCAGCCAAGGCACAGCTCTGGGTTCCACAGCTGCAGACAGAGCTGAGGACAGACAGACAGTTCTGAGCAGTGCAGCTCAGCTGAGTGTGAGCTGCAGCACAGCCTGAACTGCACCAGGGTCCCCTTTGTCTTTCACTTTTCTGGAAGTCGTGCAGCTGCCTTGATACCATCACCCCCCTCATGTGTGAAAATGGAAACTGTTCTCCCAATGTTTAGAAAAACAGGAATGCTTGGAAAGTCACAATGAGCCAGAGCTGTTGAAAGTGAAACAGTGGATGATATCAGCTGCACCTCCTGCTTCCAAGGAGACTGACATCTGATCCTGGAAACAAGGAATGTGGAATGATGTTTTTGATTTGGAAGGCTATTAAAATACTTCAACAGGTGCTCTACCTGATATGTGCCTGTTCTAGTGCAGAGCTTTGCAAATTTGGTATTAACAATGCTTATTTTCTTGAAAGCTGTTGTGCCTCAGTTTTGTGAATTTTTAATTTGTCATCTTTATTCAGTCTTGAAAGATTTCTAAATGGATTTTCCTTTCTATGTTCCTTGCATCAACAACTTGCATTACTTTCACCCCCAATTTAGTGAACAAATTGGTCCCAGGCAGAAAGCTGCAGTATGAATCCACATTTCCCTGAAGGATACCTGCTTATGCTTTTGACAAAGGATCATCTCAAACTGGAAATGGATAAAATGAGAACTTTCTTGGAAGTAGCTTCAAATGTGGGTCACAGCTTTCCAGCAGACCAGTGATGAAAATAAGATGTGGCTGCTTCCTCCTCTGACCCAATTGTTCTTCATTAGCATCAGCAATAAGCCCTTCTAAGCAGTACTGCAGTTCTCTGGCCTTTTAAATTCACACAGAGAAAGATCATTTTTGTGAGGCCTGAGAACAGCTGGTTTTACTTATGCATATATGATCATGTGGGAACAAAGGGAATCACTTAAAGCAAAGAGCCAATAATTTCTTCCAGAGATATTCACTTAATGTATGGATGCCTGATTTCCTTAAAGTCCTGCTTGTAGCAAGCATTGCTTCCTAATAAAGACTAGAACAGAATGTAAGCACTTGCTGTCTTTCATGGTCATCTTTAAAAGAGAAAGATAATGCATAACATGTTCAACAAGATATTTTTCTTCCCAAAACGAAAGCTTTCTCACTTGCTGAGGGGCAAAAACCCTCTCAAGTACCAGGCCACGGTGATGTACTTTGTTTTTTAAAAAAAAAAATTTGGGAAACAGATGTTTAACACCAGGGCCAAGTGTTTGCCTAAGCCAACTCTCTTGGGGAGCTGCAAGAGCAAATATCAGGAAGACAAAGTGGTCGCTCCATAGGATACCTATAAACTGCATGTTAACTCTTGAGATAGACAAGGAGACAGAATGTCATTTTTGTAAGCCTGGGACTAAAAATTGGGATGGTAGTGACAGACAAGGCAAGAAGACAGATGGCAAGCCACAGCAGGAAGAGTGTTAAACTGTGTTCTCTAAGAGGGCCCACCATGATCACAGGGAGATTCAGATGGGACCAGCTGGGAGAGAACCTCAAGTCTGTTACGTTTTGAGGTAGATAATTTTCATCCTATTCTTTATAGTGAGTTTCCCAAAAAGACCCAGAAGAGCTTTTAAACTTGAAAAGATAAATTTTACTAGACTTTGACCTGGAGTGGTTGGCTTTTGAAATAAAATACAAAAGAAATTCAAAGTGACTCAACAAGATGGGATAGAAATTAATAAGACTGGAGAACATTTTGATGGAGAAGCTGTGAGTGAAAATTGCTCAGGAAGGCAGGCAAAAGCTGCCCTGTGGAGCTGGATTGTTCCCTGCGTTTGACATAAAGCTCCTGTGTGGTGTTAAACAGGCAATTTCCTGCAAGTATCAGAGAGACACAGAATCACAGATTGGGCTGGAGGGGAGGTTTAAAGATCAGTTAGTTCCAACTCCCTGCCATGGGCAGGAGCATGTCTGCCTGCTTTGAACTTGTTTCATAGGTCTCTGGCTGGAGATGCCTACTTGCTTGGTTAATTGCTGGGATAGAAGTGAAGTCACAGGGAGCTCTCCTTGGCATGTAGGAGATGATCACCTCCTCCTGCACCCAATCTCTATGAAATTAGTAGCCATTTTGTGAAGAAGTAGCCAAATGAGCTGAGTTAAGGCTTATAAAGGCTGTGGGGTTTTTTTACAGGTTGAGTACAGGGCATATTTAGAGAGCATCCTCAAGGAAAACTTATGTATGATGTGCACATAGATGGCTATATGGATTATACAGAAAAAATATATACTATAGACTTCATAACTAGACTTCTGTCCTCTGATTTCTCCCCAGCTTCAATTTAGTTTAAATTGTAGCTTATGCCTCTGTGTGTGTGGTTTTCTTTGGGATCTTCAGTGTTTGGATTTTGTAACAATTTGTGTTAATAATGAGACACTAAGTCATTTCCACTGTCATATGGAGTTTGTTTATAGGCAGAAAATGCAAATGCAGCCATGCGCTGTTGGGAATCCTATAGTACCTGACTAGCTCCAAGAGAGGTCCCCCAGTTTTTCCAGTATCCAATGTTGGTACAGGTAGAGCACTTTTTATGCTCTTTGTGCAGTATTTAATGGTCTGCAGATTTAACCAATCATCCTAATAAAATCTCAAATATAGAAAATCTATTCTTTAAAAGAAATGCAGAGGCTGAAAAAGGCTGGAATAAAGTTAATCCCATAAGCTGTTACCATTTTTGCATTGAGTTGCAAGCCTTATCACACACAAATTCACTAGAACACAGTGTAAAAAGGTTAAAAATCAAGTATTTTTGGAAAGGTAGTAGTGATAAGTAATGTTTAAAAGAAAGGCTTAAACTTTGCTGTTTCAAACATGTTTGCCGGTTCAAAGAGCTTCCAGCTTTAGCTTTAATACCCTCCCAAAATGTTTCCTCTTTAAATTTGGCTCTACCCCCAGAAATAATTTCCTTCTTGAAACTGAAAACAGCAGTGACAGCTCTTCTGCATGTTAAGACGTCACTGCTTAAAATCTGATATCGCATATCCCTGCAGGCTCAGAAACTGGAGCTTTATATTGCTGCAGAAGGTTGATCTCCAGCTGCCTAATTATTCTGTGCAGCTGCTTCTTTCAAATCCTGTAAGAGCCTGGTGTATCAAAGTTGAAATTATCAATTTCTGCCATGAAAAGCTTTCATAAGTCTTATTATATATATATTTGGTTTTATGATTTCAAATGGATCCATAGAGAGTTGAGTATGTAGCAACTGTATAAGAAATTCTTTGAAAACTGAAATTCAGGTTTTTTTGTTTCATTTTTCATGTAATATGTCTTCATTCAGGAAAGATGCATTTTCAGAAGACTTGAGCCAGTGAAAACTTACACACCCTGACATTCGCTGAGTGCCTTTTGATAGTATAGTGTAATACAATACAGTGTTGGCTACAAAATATGTTTCTTGCACAGCTGTCCTTTGCATTCAGTTACTTGATTTCAGTAATAATGAAAAATAGCCTGTCCAAAGTAGTGTTTCATAACACACTGTAAACAATATAATTTGATCTCAACAGCATTAGGATGGTCAATTAAACAGAAAGTCGAGCCACCAGCCACCTGTTAAATCCCTTCACTGGTGCTCCATCACCAAGAAAGCTTGCCCTGTGCTCAAGCTCTCCCAGGGTGTTTTAGAGAAGATGGAAAGCCCAGAAGGTCACCCCAAGGGATTTCTGGGGGCAGAAGGAGACAGGGAGGCTCAGTCCTGTGACAAGTCCTGCTAGAGCCACCCAGCTGTGACAACAGAGTCAGTGCTACTGCATTTAATATCTGCTGAAGTTGAATTTTGACAGATCTGACAACACTAATCATGTGTTTGGTCTTAGAAGCTTAGGATTTGACATAGTGGTAGACCTGCATATCTTAACTGAAGGTTTTAACACTGCTTTGAAATGGAAAGGAAAACCTCCTCATGGATGAGGAAAAGGCCAAGCTACCTAATACCTTCTTTGCCTGTAAGATCAGGTGTTCTCCAGGTATCCAGCCCCTGAGCTGGAAGATAGGAATAGAGAGCAGAGTGAACTCCCCTAATCCAAGGGGAAATGGTCAGTGACCTCCTGCATCACTTACACACACACAGGTCCACGGGGCTGGCTGGGATCACCCAGGTGTACTGAGGGAGCTGGTGGAGCCATTTTCCATCTTTTATCAGCAATCATGGCTGGTACACAAGCATTTGTGGGATTATGGACTTCATACTTTTCATGTCCAGTTGGTTCACTTTAACATTCTTCCATATTTTAATCAGGACAAAAAGGTGTAGCAACATGCAGGTAAGCATGTCAGCATGCAAAAGCTAATCATTTTAGAGTCACTTTTAAAATTCTGTCATTTTGTTTTTATTCTCTTACATAATATACAGAGGGATCCTCAGCTCACAACAAACATTGACACATCCATTGCAAATAGTGTATGCAGTTCATACACTTTGCTGCAGGTTACCCTGCTACCAGATTCACTTAATTGCTTCTAAAGTTGGGGTGCTTTTTTTAAGCACACAGTTTAGGATGATGGTGAGTTTATTTTTGAAAGAATAACTACATCAGTGCCTGTTTCTGCAACCTAAACATAAAAATCACATGGGAGTTTAAGCCTTCATATTGATTTAGAAATACCTACAACATGAGTTGAGTTGGAATTTCTGTTTTTCAGCCATAAATGGAAATGTAAGATTAATTTTGACTGAAAGGAAACTTGCCAAAGGCCACTAAGTAACATTGTTTTGAATAAGCAAGTGCTTGCTGCTGTGAAGTTTTGCTGAGATTAGGAGTGAAAAAGTTAAAGGGACAGAGTTTCCAAAGCATTTCACTCCCATGTTTGTCAGTGGAGTGAATCCTAAAAATCCACTCAGAGCTAAACAGCTGATGTCTATGATTCAAAAAACAGTGTCACACCTTTTCTGATATATAAACATACACTTTTATAGGGCAATATGGCTAAACTATTTTATAAGCAACTGATAAATTGCTGTAACTTGTAGGGTTTGTCATCCATCTTGTTCTACTGACTGCCTGGACAAATAATAAACCAACTATGCTTGTCATATGTTATCTTAAACTGATGACTTTTGCTTACATTGATTTTAATATTTTAAGGAGATTTTTTTCTTCTTCTGTGGTTAGTTCTACTATTACACTGTGTCCTCTGTGAATTCCCCAGTTGAGAACAGTTAATTTTTTTTAATACAGAGAGATAATTAAAACTCTACCCATACACCCATACATGCATCAAAAGATACTTGCACTTATGATAGTATTAATTTTCAAAAATTGTTCCATAAGCATTTTCAGAATTGACCTCTTTAGTAGGAAATATGTGGGAAAAAAAAACATATGGTCATTTGTGAAATTTTGCTTCATTACCAGGAAAAAAAAAAGATTCGTTTCTATACCTCACAAGACTATTTCCTGATGTGTTCAACGTTGTGCATTTATGGTTTCAAATACCCCATTTCTTTACTTTTATGATACATTTTCATGATTCCATTCCCACTTATAAAACTAATTATGATAGTACTCAACATTGGCATTGTATTTTTCATCCTTGCAACAATTCACAAATGAGAAAAGTAAGGATTATTGGCCCTGTATCACTGATGAAAAAAACTGAAATAAGAAGGGAATTGGAGCTTGAATTTTACTGTAGACCTTCTGATTCTAGTCTTTTGAGTACTGATAACACTAAGCTTCCCATCTGAATAATAAAGTTTTCTTCTTCTCATAGTATTAGCATATATGCCATGCTTTTAAATTTGCTTCTATTTTAATTTCTTTTCCTTTAAACTCATTTCAATTAAGATTTTTATTTTTTTTTAATACATAGTTACCTCAATAAATTGTTTTTCAATCAACATTAATAGTGCTTTAGGAGTGAACTCAGGGATTTTAAAAGTTCAGAAACTGAACAAAGCAACATATTTCAAAATTTAATAGTTATGCTTGTCTAATCAATACACTGCTAACTAAGATTGAGAAAGTGATTTCTTAATTAAGGTTTGGCAGACTAGAGTTGTTTGTTGTCACCTCGATGAGGACTAAAGAACGCAAAGATGCTCCCTGATAGCTGAACTTTTGATCCTCCTTAGAGAGAGAAATGGAAGAGATGAGGTTCCTTTTTTTATATGCATTGGTATATCTGCATGAAAAATGTTGTTCAGCATCTTCCTGTGGATCTTGTTTGTAACCTTGGTGTTATACCTCACTTTTTTTCCTGCTCACCAAATTAAAACTGGTTCCTTTTGACAAGTGTTTGCCATCAGTGTTTAGAATCTAAATCTTTGTGCAAACATTGAAGTTACCCAAGTGTTTTATATCTATCTGAAGTTTCTGGATTTCATGTGAGATGGGAAGATAAGCACTTATAGTTGATAAGTTAACTTTATTTCCTAAAAATGGATTAAATTCTCAAATTTCTTATTTTTTGCAACAGAAATGTTTGCACTCATGAGAAAATTCAGCTGACATAGTTTTGGGAAATCAAGGAAATAAATGGCAAAAACAGCTGTAAGGAAATTAATATTTGGCTACTTTGCTTGGAGTACAGTGAATTTCTCAGTCAGAGCAGAGTTTCTATCTGCTACAACCATTAATTTTGCTGATTTACTGTAAACATTTGAAATGGCATAAGAGAGCCTAATTTCCTGCCTTTCTTTTAGAAATAGTACTGCCTGATTCCCACATGCAGCCCACTTCAGCTTGGAGTGCTTCTTGGTACTATTTATTGTTCTTGTTAAGCCTGGTAGCGTTCTTTGAGCTCCCACAGTTCACTGCAGAGAGGGACCTGCAGGTCTGTGAGGCATCCCTGAACATTGAAAGTTCAAAGCTGCTTGGGTTGAGAAACCATCAAGATCCCATTCCGCAGAATCTCGAAATTGCGAAGTTTGTGTGTTCTGGTTTGTGACTCGTGAGGTGTAGGTTATAATCTATAGGAAGGAAGCGCAAAATTGCCTTGATTTTGTCCAAGAATGAGAGTTTCACAGAACTTCAGGAGCCACTTTAAACCTCTTGTAGTGACAAGATCAGATAAGAAGCACAGTGAAACACTAACTGCAGTCAGTGACGCCAGAGAGCTGTGCTGTTCAGCTGCAGTCTGTGTATCCATCATCCCGGGGGCAGCTGCTGTGAGTCAGCAGCTGACCCAGAGCCCGGGACTGATCCTCCCTCTGATGGCTCAGGAGAGGGGGGGTAACATGTCTGTGTAGGACAGATCAACACGGAGGGGTTATGGATGAGTAATTCCCATGCCCAGGGATGGGGGGAAGCACCTTCCAACAAGGGCAAAAAAGTAAAACGCTCCTAGACATCAGGAGTAGAGCCAGATCTGTCCTGCTGACAGAACAGCAGACCCTGCTCTCCGTAAAAAGCAAACCTGGAGACATTTCTGTACTTGGTCTTTTGGGGAGTGAGTGAGGCAAACTGGCTGGGCTTGGACAGACAAGATGAGGTGGTCTGATCAGCAGGTTGTGCTGTTGTATCTTTGGAAGCTGTGCCTCAGAACTCCTCCTAACTTGTCACAAATTCCTCATGGCAATGTACACATTTGTCAACAAATTAATAAGATCTTCTAAGACCTTTTAAAAGATCTCTCTTTTTGAACTCTCAGGCTCATTTTCATCATGTCCTGCAATTAATGCAGTTTATGTAATTTAGAATATTACATCTGATCTGATGAGACTTCCATTCTAATCATCACCTTTTGTCATTATTAGATCATTTAAATCTACATGCTGATCTGATTAAGTAATTCTAGTCTCAACCTCTACCTCTGATTTAAGGTGGCAATATCTAAAAATATTTAGCCTTACATGAATGAAACCTTGAGTAGCCAGCAGCATGTTTGTAAGTGTCCAGGAGCCAGTGCTAGGGGGCTTGATTATTACTGCTGAGGAGGTGAGAATTTTTCTTTTACTAGCTTATTTGAACAGTTCAGGAGAACATGTTCTTCAATCATTCTAGACAACTAAACTTCATTTTCTGTTTTATAACCCAAATAAAAATGTCATTTTACTTGTTTCCTGTTAACTCTCTGAAACATCTTGTGCCTCTGCCTTGGCCAAACAAACAGTCCGCACACTGTGGTTCTGTTGGACAGCTAGAAACTGTTTGCTCATTTTGTTGACCCAGTTCCAGCCAAGCAGTAAATGTGGAATACAAAAAATTCCAATTGTCTTGGTCAAAGTCAGAAGAATCAGGTTGTCTGTAATATTTAGTTGCCAGTGCCCAGAAAAATGGGTGTGAATACTTTCCAAAAGAAAAGCTTTAAAGAGCATATGTGATTTTAAGGATTACCATGAGCAAGAGGATTATTATTTGAGAGACAAAGGGAATAAGAGAGTACAGCACATTAAAAGAGAGTTGTTTTACATCAAAGGTGTAGGATGGTTACACACTTTGTATAATACCAGGCATTGGCCAGAGAGCCAGACAGTTGGGATTTAGATTGAGCTCTCAAGCTCTTTCAGCTTTTCTGATTTCAGCTCTATATAGCAGTGTCTGAAATATGCAAAGATGTTTGCATTCAGAAGAGAATTAAGCAACAATAATCAGCTTACAGATTTCTGTTCTGTGATATGCTGAAGAAAAGAGAAAAAATCCAGACATTTAGGTCAAATATAAAAAGCCTCTGGGCTGTTTGGAGTGAGCAGCCAGTTGAATGATTCCAGGAAGAAATTTCTATTAAACATCCCATCAAAATAGCCTCTTCTCTTTGGCAAAATGCATAACTCAAACATTTAGTGTCCTTCATCTTGTCTTGAGATTTGTTTCCATCATCTGATCGCAGCTGAAATCTGAAAAAAAAAAAAAAAAAGAGTGTGTACTTTAAAATTATTGTGCAATGTATATTTAAGACTAAAAGTTTTGATTCTATCATAAATTTCAGATTAAGAAAATTTACAATCAGCATTATTATGGCAATACATCGATATTGTCTAGCCCAAAGGGCAGGAGCTTAATTCTCTTGCATCTCATTTTTCTTCCTCTGCCTGCAGATGTAGCTTGTAACTTACTTGTAGGTCAGATTTGAGCCTCAAAGCTGTGACAGCATTCCTGTAAATATGTTTGCAGCTGAATGACAGTTCCACATTGTCTGTCCCAAGAGCTGAGCACAGCAATTCATTAACTCTGAACTATCATCCAGCCATTTGACATATCCCTATGTGTATCCCAACCCTCTCGGGACTGGATTGGTAAGTTCCAGCATTCATCAAATAAAGCATCCAGACTCGTTGCAATAAGCCTACTGTTCATGTAATGAAATAAATGCAGGGAGCATGTAAATGAGTCTTTGGCAGCATGAGCCCTCGGCAGCAGCGGAGTTCGGCATTCCACTTTCCCGATGTTCCCGGACCTGAGTGCCCCTGGGGCCGGCCCGCTGGAAGCAATGGCCTTTCTGCCCAAAGTGTAAAATGCCATCGGTTAAGGAAAGAATGTTCATAGCTCATACATCATCTGGCAGGCTTTCCTTCCTCTGGCAGGGCTTCCCAGGGCTGCGGCGGAGGCAGTAACAACAGCAGGCAAACACCAGAGGGAGTTATTGTTCTACTGGAGAAAGGAGTGCCTCAGGACACAGGGTTTTAAATAGCGTGAGGCTTCTACCCAACGAAAAATGTTCAGGTGACACGACTCCACAAAATGTAAATGGTGAAACCATTAATTCTAATCATGTTTGAAAGAGTTGGTGTTCTTCACCAGTTTTCAGTGCTGATTCCAATGTACTGCTTCTTTGTACCAAGCAGTTGCTGCATAATGCCCACTCACCCTCCAGAAAATTTTTTACATCTCTTCTCAATACTAGAGCCTTACAGTTCAGTGTTAAGAGCCAGATGAGCAGGCAATGAGAAGTAACTTTTTTCACTTGTTTATTACAGGAGTCTTTTCTCCTGGTCCATCCACACAGGCTGATACTCAGTCAGAGTCCCTGTGTCTTGACTGGTAAAGTCCATGTACCCTCAGAGTCCTGGTTCCTCAGAGTCCTGCTTGTGGAAAATGGCCAGGCTGCAACCATCTCCCCAGCTGACCTAGACTTCCCTGGAAGCAAATCTGGATACACAGATAGGAAAGAAGCGAGTGGGTTATCTACATACTGGAAATGGGCTGCCCTTTCAGCATCTATACCTGCATTTTATGCCTGCTGAAAGTCTGGCTGCCCTATGCTCATGAAGTTTCAGCTGGCCACGACCAGGAAAAGTGCATCCCCTGGGCTCTCCATAGAGAGGCTCTTGCAACTGCTGAATTTGCACTAACTGATTGAAAGAAAACACAATCAGCCCCAAGGTGAATCTGTGCCAGTATCTTTTAGAGGAGCATTTCAGTGAGCAAACTGACCCAATTCTATTACACTTCACACAATGCTGGGGCAGGTGGAAAGCTTCTCCAATTCACTGCTGAACTTCCAAGACAAAGGACTAAAGTGGAGAGTCACTGTCTGCTTTTTCCGTGCATGTAATGAATGCTTCTGCTCTGACTGCTTTTAGTTTCTGTTGTTGAAATGGTGCTTAACTTTCCACAGCCATCACACTGACTGTCACCTGTGGAATAAAGCAAAGATCAGCTCACCTGTCTTTTCAGCAGAAGACTTCAAAGCTCTATTTTCTATTCTCAAAAGGGTATTCTGTAAAAATCACCCTTTCATTGATGAATACCAAAGTAAATCCCAGCTGAGCCCAATGTTAAATTGTATAACCCTGGCTTTCACAATGCTGCCAAGGTGAAGGATTCTGCAACAAAACTATTTTTCCTAACAGTTCTATTGCAGGTGTGTAAGATCTAATGGAGATGAGCCTATTCTCTTCTTAGGTGTGTCAGCTTTACAGAGTTCACCAGCACAAAAAGAGGATCTTGGCATTCTTACACTGGCGAACCTAGAAGACGCTTCATACATCCGGGTGGATGACTTGCATTGTCAAGATCTTTTAAAAGATCTGGGCGTTATTAGAGGTGGGTGCTTAACTGTTGATTCATTAAAACAGAACCATACATGAATTATCCAGGCAGTCAACTTTTTTCTTCTGGTGGGTAAAAACGAACTCTAACCGAACTGGGATCACACTCTTGCCTCAACTACACCAGTGTGAATGCAGAGGAGGAGAACTGTATTTAGGTATTTGATGATGCAGATAGGCAAAATTCTCAGAAACTTCTATGCAGACCAGATGTTCAAGTAGTTTTGATTTTACAAAGCTGTTTAAATATCAGTATCTCTGTGAAGTCAGGTATGATTCCTTGATTGCAAAGTAATTAATTGCTCCTCATTATGAAAGTAAAAATCAATATAAATCAGTATAAATTTGATACTTCTTACAATATTAAATAAAAGTTCTTATAAAACTTTTTAATAAGACTTCAGATTAGGAAAATAAAACTCCCTGGTCAAAACTCTCATAGTCAGTGTAAAGTCAGAGGTTCTCTGCACACCTTAATTTAGACTTTAGTGGTAGTGTGCTGTCTTCAGAAATGATATTGTCATACAGTATCCCTGGTCCTGTTTCAGTTTCTTTCTCCCTCCAACTCTGCTAATACAGCTGTTTTCAAGACCCATGCTGTGAATATGGACTTAAATTAAAAAAAAAAAAAAAAAAAAAAAAGAAAGAGAAAGGGTGGGGAACAGGGGAAACTGCTACCAGTAAAGACAACTGTCATCAGATCTTGTCCTTAATACATGCTCTGGAAGGAGCTGAAGTGATCCTTTGTGAACAGCCCATTGACTGGGGACATTTCCATTACAGACTTTCAAACACGTCCGTGTGTCATTTCTCTGTGACTTGCTCACAGCTCCTGAGCAGTTCAAGTGTTTCTTCTGCAGTAGCACACAGCACTGAAGTGATGGGAAATAACCTTTTTTCTACAGCAGCTTTTATGATGAACACTGATGTTTGGCCCGGAGAACACTGGCTTGTTGGGGAATGGATAGAAGCTGCACAGGAGCTTGTGGCTGTAGCAATTGTCCTGTATTAAGTACAGATAGCCAAAACAAAGTGTTTTATAGACCTGAAACAGCATGTTGTCACCACCCAAAACATAAAATCATGGTGAATAGCTCTTAAGACAAAAATGCCCCAGCAAACATTGGAACTGTCATATTTCTGTAAACCCAAGAGAACTATAAACAGTTAAAATCTGAAATGCCAAGCGTGACTTACATTCAAAACTATTCACTGTGATATTACCTTAAAGCTCAAAAGGCTCTGCCAGGCAGGTTGCAGGGACAGCAGAGGAGGCATTTTTAACATGACAAGTCATTTCTCACTAAGATCTTTCAGGATCTGGGTCTGTGAAAAGAAATCTTCAATTGTGAGAACAAGGGAAAAAAAGATCAAGTTGGCCTTGGGAAAATATGGCTTGTAAAGCTCATAGAGCTCTCCTTTAATAACACATTTTTAGATACCTGTGCTTTTGAATGCCTACTGTAAAGAACACCCACCCTTTGGAGACCTTTCATGAAGACATATATCTATGATAAAAATTTATTTTAGTCACGTCAGTGTGTGTGTCCATATGTCAGACTTCTCTTCCTTAACAGGGAAGAGAAGCACTGGACAGTAGTGCCAGTGGCAGCACAGAGACTGATTCCCAAGAGTAAAACTCTGAATGACTCTTACAGCCATCTTTTATGTTTTCTTCATTTCTATCAGAAGTTGTTACATCAAGGTATTAAGTCACTTTATTTGATGTTTGTGGTCTTCTGAAACTGAAGCCCTTCCACCTCATCTGAAATACAATGTCTACATTTCTTCCTTATCTCAGCTGTGTCAAAACCCATTTACCAAGATGATTTACGTATTAAAAACTCATCACTCCTTTGAATCCCCTGAACAGTTTATTCCTCTCATTTCAGTAAAGAATATTTCTTTAGCAAGTTTACTGGATGCCTTCAGAACTTGATGGAAATTTATCACTCTTAGCCTGTCATCAGTCATCGAAGTGTTTAATCAGTGTCTGCCAATGCTGAGCTGTTAGCATCCACTTGTCCCCTTTACTACAACACCTTAGTTTGATTTATGCAGCTGAATTTGCCTCAGGAAAGTTTCATAGGCCTCAGCCTGGGATTTGCATGAGGTTACAAACTCAAACCATGTTCAGGTTCGTCAGGAGCAGTCCCAGAGCCAGTTCTGTTTTTCCTATGCTGTGTCCAGTCTAATCAGTGTTTCTCACTGGAGCCTGGATCCATGAGGAGTCCTTTGGGAACCCAAGCTCTGTCTAGCTTCTTTTGCTAAATTGGAGAAGCAAAGGTTGAAGTGGTCCATCCTGAATCCTGTCTTACTTCCACTTTCCGGGATCCTTTGGGAGTAGATTTCTCACCCTAGTTCTGGTTTGGCAGAAAAGACAAAATGTAAGCAGGACACATTTTTGTATATAAGTTTAAGGACCTCTTTATAATAATGTGATGGCACTGTGATGGCAGTTACAATGTCCATTTCCATCATTCTGTTTTCCTTCATCTCTAAAATGGCACACAAAACACACCCAGTCCAGAATGTCCTGTGATTCATGTGAAAGCCTTGGCCAAGCCTGTACTTGACAGCTCTTGTGCTTTGCTGAGGATTATTTCAGGGGGCAGTCAAGGAGAGAACAACTGAAGACCGAAGCTGTTTGTATACACACAGATGTGTACTCCTGGGCTAACATTTCCCTGCCTGACCTCAGGAAGACTAGATGAAACACAGCACTAACTGCTGAGTCAGTGAGGCTCTTTGAACTGATAACTGTGGCATGTTCTGTGATGTGGTTTGCCTGGAAACATATTTGTTTCTTTTGAAAATAGAAAATGACATCAGTTGTAGTGTGCATTGAAAAACCTAGGCTGAGATGGCAAGCTGTTTCAGTCCATAAATGATTGCAGATGTTTGGGTGAGGCTGCAAAACACAAGGCTTTTCAAGCGTGTACATTTGGGGAAGGAAGCTAGGGACACATATAAACATGAACATAATTGTTATATATTGCAGCCTGTCAGCTGCTCCCTTTTTGGAATGGCTATTATTAAAGATGTGCAAAAGTAAGTGGAAACTATGATAGCTGCAATGCATCTGATTTTGTGAGTGTTTTCTATTTCTGACCCTATAGGCTTTCTTCCCTTTGTCTGATGCCAGTTACATACTAAACACATAGAACTATCAACAGGCTGAAAAAGAGGCCTAGGAGGTATACTGCTGGTTCTTATTATCACCAGATTGCAAAAGCATATAGCCTGAGCTGGCTTTCAAGCAAGCTAAGTTGCAGCTCTATGTCCCAGGAGCCTGCCTTGCAGAGCAGGATCTGGATGGTACCAATTTAGAAAGCTCTCTAAGTTTGTGATGCCCTTTAAGAGAATGAGTCATTTGCCAGAGTCACAGGCCTGGGATCAGGATAGAAAGAAGAGCTACTAGATAAAGAACTATTGGCATTAGGTCTTCCTCCTGATCTTTGAATTTGGGCTATTTGGCCCTGAGTCCCAGAAGGAAGGTCCAAGTGGTTCTTGCTGACACAGACAGCATCAAGAAGGTGAGTGACAAGGGCTGTTGGAGGACACGGACATCTTCTTCCCAGCCACAAGAAAATACAAGTCATTGTGTGCCTTCACCTTCAAAAAGCCAATGGCCGGCAAAATCTGTCATCACAATAATTTTTTTTTTTTTTTGTGTCACCTCTTTGGGCCAAATTGCAGCCTTTTAATAGCTTGCCATGTGATAATTCTAACAAATCCTTTATCTGACTTGTTCAGCCTTACCCTCTATGCAGCGGTGGGCAGAGTGAGGAGGGCCTTGCTGCAGTGTGTTTGCAGTTGTTCTGCAGCATTATCTCTAGCTATGTGTTGAGTTCCTGTAAACCCAGCTACTGACATCTTTGCACTCCTGTGTTTATTACTGATGAGAAATTAAAAATAAAGCTTCAAGTATGAACATAGCAGAAAATCTCATCCTTCAGTTCTCTTAAAAATTAAACTGCCAACTACTTTTTCAAAGTTGTCCTTTTAGGAAACTGCAACTTTTGCCATGTGCAGTTGGAAGATGGATAACATAATTTCTTTCCTGATCGGTGTTGTTCTTTTCTATTTGACAGACATTTTATTTTAAAGTGTGGGTATGATATAAGTGTGCCAAAAATGCTAAAATTGAAGTGCAGAAGGCTAGGAAAGAAAAACTGGTTTTTTTATGAAATGTCAAAAACTATTTAGATGTTTTGTTTTTACTCCATGGATTCAAGAAGCAGTGATGCAAATAAATCAGAATCTTTTTTTTTCATTAAAATAAATTAAAATCTCCTAAGGAATATCACATCAGACTAGTAAGTAATTGCACATAATTGAGACTCACAAGTGAAAAAAATGGGTTTCAGGTACATATATTCCAAAAAAGTCTGTAAATATTGATTGAGTGTGCTAGAAGGCAAAATTTAGCCAGTGATTTCAAAATTCATCGGTGATATTCTGTTGTTTGTTCTTTTCTTGGTACCCCCAACTTCATAAATATGTTTCTGTTTAAAATGTCTTCTCAACGTCTGAAAGTAAAACTTAGCAGCTGGGAGGAGAAAAATGCACAAAGTCTTTGTAGGTTCTGTCCACACAAACAGCAGCAGACAGCAACTTAGATTGAAACTGGTGTCCCAAGTGGCACCAGGGACTAAGGGTTTCATCAAGAGCAGAGTTATTCATAGGAACAACTGAAAAATGTTGGGACAGCCCACATGACTGGAGGACTGTGATGGATGGCTACAGGCTGTTTCAAAAAGACAGGCAGGACAAAACTGGAGGAGTCTCGCTCTTTATCAAGGGGAATTTCTGATGCATAGAAGTCAACCACAGCAACTGTGCAGCCCTACAGAATGCCCTTAAGATCAGAGAAGGCATCTTCAAGGGGAATGTTTCAGTAGGCAACTTCTACTGACCTCCAAACCAAGACAATAAGACCAACAAAGCCATATTTGGGGCACTTAAGCAAGCTGTGGCAAGTTCACAGAACCTGCCTCATGTGGGTGACTTCAGCTGTCCAGACATTTGTTGGAAGAACAGTACAGCAACTCATGTTATCCATCAAGTTCCAGGAGTGCCTAGGAGGACTGCTTCCTCATACAAATATTAGAGATGTGCCAAGCAGGAATGAGGCACTGCTGGACTCCCAAACCGAGGAAATCTGCTTAGAAATACCTTGGTCAGTGATAGCCTTGGCTGTAGTGATCACAGTATTGTGGAGTGTGGGATCAGCTGGGCATACTGAAGGTTAGTACTAAACCAAAAGTTTTAGACTTTAGAAGAGCAAACTTCAGCTCAGTCACAGCTCAGGTGGCAGGAGGAGCAGGTGGAAAGGGAGGGTGGTAGTGTCCTCTGGAACCTTCCATGGAGTATAAACATGGAAACAGGCTGGAAAGCTTCCACAGAAGGGAAACAAGGACAATCAAAGGACTTGAAAGTCTGCCATATGGAAAGGACTGGGTTTGTTTGCCCTTGAGAAAAGAAGGCTTAGGGGAGACCTAATCTTGCAGGGGACCCTGTCTGAGAGAAGCTGCCACTGCCATGCTAATAACACTAACACAAAGCAACAAGTACCTGATAGCAAGATGGAAGCATTACTGAGACAACAGAAGTGCTTGGTTGCATTAATTTTATGGCACCATCCAAACTCCTGAGTCAGAACTTCAGTGTGTAGCAAGGCTGTACTCTCAGCAGTGATGGTGAGCATCAAAAGAAAGGGGAGACAACACTGCAAAAACTGTTGTGCTGCAAAGAATGTGAAGTGAATTTTTGGTTACATCATGCAAAAGCATACCATTCTGCTTCATAGAACGTAGAATATTTCTGTGCCTCAAGTGATGAGAGTTTCTCTTGGCTGGTTCTGGGGTACGATGTAAGCCTAGGTCATGTCCAAGCAGAATTTACCTGCAGTGATGGCAATAGCATGTTACACCAGCAAGGACTAAAGACACTGTGGTGCTGGAGAAAATTCTCTATACTCTGGATGTTTTAGTCTGAGGGCTGAGGAGCACAGCTGCCTTCATATTCTCCTTTATTGGGCAGCAGCACATACCAAGCAGGCTGATCTCCACATCACTCTAAACTCAACATTGCTGGCAATTACAGCTCATTCTTTAGGAAATGCCATCTTGAGAACATGATTTGAGGTATTGGTCTAAAAGCTGTGTTCCTATTTAAATCTCCCAGCCACAAGAGTTAATGGCACATAGACAGTTGGAGAAGGGTTTGCTTGGCCAAGGTGCTATGCAGCAGAGGTAGTTCCTCTGTAAAACCAGTGGCTTTGCTTAGTCCCCCGGTATGCCAGAAGGGGTTTTATTAGGCTTTGCAAGATGTAATCCAGAGGACCTCACGGGTTTTTTCTCCTTTTTGTTCTGCCTTGGACAAGAAGATAATTTCAGATTGAGGCATCTGTAGCATATGTTTTCTGCAGAGCTGGTAATAATAGAAACATTGCAGTGAGGTCCCTGCATGAGTTACGTCACTTGTTTTTTGACTGGGCAATCAGAGAGGAGCTAGCAAGGAAGCCTGCTGTCAGTGCTGGAGAAAGGATGTAGGTCCTGGCAGCAAGCCCAGGCCTGCTCAGCAGATCAAAGGCTCTTCCCTTGGCTCCCATAGCAGCCGGAAAAGCAGCTGCCCAGTACACTTTCAGCATCCTTCGTTCCTTTCTCCTCTGCCAGCAAATAACTTCTTTTTGCTCCCCACCTCAGCAATAGTCCCTTTTTTTCCCCCTCGGTATCTGCCAAGCAAGGTCCTTTTATGGAAAGTGCTTGTGTTTACTACCTGCAGATCTCAGGGCTAGCCAGTGGGAATGCACTGGGAATACTCTGGTTCTCACATGCTCCTCCCTTCCCCCAGATATGCTCCCAGCTGAGACTTTAACCTGAAGATGAGGCAAAGCTGAAAGGAGCAAGCCATGGTTCTAAACCACATGCCGTTTTCCAAGCCAGCCTGATGGAAGATTTGAATTTGGAAAAGTACTTTTTGTGCCAAAATAGCATAACAGCCATGCTTTGAAACCCTTCCCACTCACCTCCCAGAAAAATAAATAATGTGGGCTTTTTGTGGGCTTCTTCGTGGTGGTTTTTCCTTTTTAAATACACGACTGCCTTCCTCCAAAGCTGCTGCTTGTCAGTGCTGCTCCTGGCTGTCCCTGTTAACTGGTTCCTGACGGGAAGTTTGTCTGCCATGAAAGGAGAGTCAAGCAGACGTGTCAGAGAACTGCAGACTCTGCAAGAAGAACACTGTGTCTGCTATTGCACTGCTGTTTCTGCTTCAGTTACACTATGGGCTGGCTGATGGGAGCCTTTAAAAACAGCAGCGCTGAGCTTCAAAGGCTCATGCAGCCTTACATACCAAATTACTGCTAAATAGGGGATGAAAGCCTGACCCTTGAGTGCCCCGCTGGCAGGGTCTGCATCACCAGCACCTTTTCTCCTCCCCGGTTTGGAGAGTTGATCAGCCCAGTAGTGTTAGGTGAATAAGCTGTCCTGCACGAGTCTGCTAAAGGTCTTGAAAATATTTTTGTAGTTGCTTTTGTAAGCACTGTGAGGCACTCCAGCCTGCAGTCACAGCTGCACTGTGGATATGAGGTTTGCCTTGCTCAGTTAGCAGTCCCCGAGCTTGGGTTTGCTGATTAATTATCTGCCGTCATCACGATTAGTATGGGAGCAATGTCTTAAAA
Source organism: Ammospiza nelsoni (assembly GCF_027579445.1). Taxonomy (NCBI): domain Eukaryota; kingdom Metazoa; phylum Chordata; class Aves; order Passeriformes; family Passerellidae; genus Ammospiza; species Ammospiza nelsoni. The sequence continues at coordinate 104,715,392 of NC_080633.1, forward strand.
GATTTTTGTTCCAAATGTGAGCTTCTAATGGCTATTAAAACTGTGAGTGTTTGGAAGCTCCTCTGGGGAGCTCTTCTCCCTGTGTTCACACACTGCTAATAGCACCTTCATAAGGGTTTGCCTGCTACAAATTGCCAGTAATTAATAATATTCTATATAGAAGCATCAGACACAGTTAATGCGTGTGAATACAGGCTGGCCCAGTGCCTAGCCCAGATGCTTTGTAGACAAGTTTTTCTCTGCCTCAGTTTCTCTTTCAGTGAAATCAAGAGAAAATGAGACAGTAATGTTTGTGGGTGGGTGGGGGAAACCATTGGAAGGGACAGGTGCAGAAGCGTAACAGGTTATTTTCCATAGCTTTCCTTATTATACCTGATGCTTTTTTAATGGAATCTAATTTTCTAACTCATCTTTTGCATAAATATGCCATATTAGACATCAGTGGCACGGTGGGGAGAGTTGGAATAAATAGAGAGTGAACTTCAGGATCATTATCACCAGAAATACAGATAATTGTTTATTATCATAACTCTAATGAGGCACAATTATTCCTGCAAATTTTTTTCTCATTGTTGTCCTTAATTGTTCTTCTCCATGTGTCTCCTACCACCATTTCTTTATTATGTATATTGCAAAAATGCCTCATGGGTCCAGTGAGGCACCAGTATCACAGGAAAGCAGTGGAGCTCCTTGAGTATGTGCAGACTTTTCTTTCTATCTCCATTTTCTGTCTTCTCTGCCTTTATTGGCATCTTCTTGCTTGCCTCTTCTTTCCTCCCTGTGAGTCTGGTTTCCTCTTTACTACAACTGAAACAAATAATTTTGATGAAACAAATATAAAAAAGGAGGGCAAAACACTCTCTTGTGTTTTGTTTAGTAGTGAGACACGCAGCATTATAAAATACCAAAACCCCAATGACTCTGTAGGGAAATTCAGATAACAAGTAAAACATATGGACACCCAGAGTAAATACGTGGATGCACGAGGCAGGATTCAATTCAAGATCATGATGTGTCTGTATCCCAGGAGGGATATGAGATAGTCATAGGCCCTGGACTTCAACACTTTTCAGAATTCTGGAAAATTAATCATTACAGTAAGTTTTTAAAGGTTTTCAAGGAGTGGGTGAAGAAAGCAATTTGTCTTGAAAGGACAGCTCAGCGCTTTCTTGATCTCTTACTGTCCCGGTAAATCATTTATCAGAGAAAACTTTCAGAGAACTCCCACACAAACTATGCTAGACAGAGCCTCCCAAAAGTAATATTACTCCTCCTTTATGCTTTCCAGGCCTAAAAAAAGAGAGGCTGTAATACCAGGGTGGTACAGGCTCCTGCTTGATATTGCGAGAGTTTCAAAGCTTCCCTTTTCTGAAATATTAAGTGAATTGTTCGGGACTATTTCAGGATGTGCATTTCTCATTTAACCTTGCTTTTATGTATTTTGTTTCTCTGATACCTGACACAAAATTCAAAATAGTACCAGAGTGTGAGATCTTTTCTCTTTTGAATTATTATAATGGAATATGAGCTTTGTGGTTTTTTTCCCCCCCATTAATTGTTCTGGTTGATTTCCCTAGCTTAGAGCAGAGGTGTGGTTTGGAAGGCTCAGATTTTAAAATATTAAGAGAAAGGGGGAAAAAAAGCAAAAAGGAGGAATTTCTTGCTTCACATTAGAGGCTCCCAAAAAATCTAGGATCACATACATGACTTCTGGAGCAATACATTTTAACTTGTGTTCATCAGTTATGAGGTTTTGTCTGGTCTAAAATATCCCAAACTGTACAAATTCACTGTAATTTGTATGCAGCATCAGTTCCAATCTGCAGTAACAATAAGGAGGTATTAAAAAGGAATTTCTCTCTATACTTTGAGTTTCAAATTATTCAGTTGCAATTGGTTTATTACAGGAATATTAATTTAATTCAAGGACCAGAGCTTTGAGAGCATTCTAACAAATTGTTAAGACTGGCAATAACAAATGGGACTATGAGGAATAATGGATAATTTCTATTATTGTTTTCTCCATGGCTGTAACCTTTTCCTTATTATAGATATTAGCACATTGTGAAAGGGAAGAGTGTAGGAGGCACAAGGAATAACTTTGTGTTAATTTTCAGCAAGAAAAACAAAAGCAGGAGTTGAAAAAGTTTTGTGTCAAAACAAAGTGTATGCGCAGAGAAAGTAGCTATACATGCAAGAGAAATGTATTTTTATCATTATTGTTCTTATCATTATTATTTGCACCTAGCATGAACTGATAGATTTTAATAAAGCTCCTTCATCCTAATTATGTAATTAGCCACATTTCCCGTGGGCTGTGAGAAACCTGGAGAAACTGAAAAGGGGTGAAACAAGTGGGTAGGTGGAGATTATAGAGAGAGAAGGGGCTGAAGTGAGAAAGAAGTAGTCCAGGGGAAAACAGGCTTCATCTGCTATGTTTCTCATGGAAAAATTGTCCTCACCCTTGCCAGCCTTGAAACTTGGAGGCTTTAATTGTGGACTCAAAATAAGAAACCTGTGGTTTTCTCATTCACATGGGCTCCGTCTGCCGAACCGCAACATCTGTGAAGCAACTATGGTGTTCTAAGCTCTCCCAAACCTAGAATTTTGCAATTAATTTTCTGGAAAAGCTACTTGAAACAAAGTGACAAGAGCCTGTATTAAATGTATTTGGTAACATGTAATTCATAAGTGTCAAATGCAATGTTAAAAATCCCCCTCTCCCCTGCCCTCATACCTATCCATACTTTGGTTCACCAGGAAAATTTGATTCCCCTCACCCCAGAGAGCATTTACCTGGCACACAGACCTGTTCCTTGTGCCCTGACTCATCTCTGCTCTGGGACTGTGTCTGCCTCCATCTCTCCTCTGCCTCCGTGTCTCAGGAAGACAGCGTTAGCTGTTTGCCAACATTAAAGCAAACATGGCTGCAAAATCCCTTCCACACAGCAGCTATTTCCAACAAGCTGCTGTGAAGGAATTTCTGCTAAAAACAGAAGAGAAAAAAAGAGCTGGTATCTCAAAATACTTTCCTCATTGCAGCAGTCAGCTGAGGAGGCATGTCAGGAGAGAACAACATGATGCTGTTCTCAGGTGATGTGGGGTAAGGGGAAGAGGGTAGGAGACACTGAAATGTGTTCATAAAGGAGAGAAGGAAACCTCCAGACACACAAAGAGGAGAAGCTAATGTGCCTTCAAAGTACATTTAACGTGGGATTGCTGACATGTCATCACAAGCACCAGCACAGAGCTATTACATGGGTCACTGCAGGGACAGGGTTACTGTGCCCTTCTGTAATCCTGTTGGATTTATTTTATATTTAACTTTGCTGTTGAATTCCACCTCGTATAATGTTTGGTTTAGGAAAAAGTGCTACAGCATACCATTTTTTAATTCTCATCTAGCAATAACACTTGTAACCCCAACACCCCCCATATAATTTTTGTCTGAAAAGTAATGTAAAGTCTCTTTGAATAGTATCCTTCACTCTTCACAGGTATTTTTCATGGGAACTTCAAAGACAACTTTTCATTTTTTAGATACTCATGTTGTTTTTGCAGGTGCTTTACAAAAGTTTCCATTAACAAATAAACAGTAAGAGTCAGGTGTGATTAAAATTGTTCAGCCACAAACCATCAACACTGGATAAGCTAAAATACAGTTGAAGTGAGTTGCTTAACACATGCTAAAATCTGACCTAGCTCCATAAGAGGTGTTATAGAACGATGCTGCACATAACAAAAAAATACCAAAAATCTTTCCAAGTTTTGTGAATAGTAAAAGAGATGACTATGTTCATTATTGGTTATAAACACTTTTAACCCAAGCTTCTTCTTAATGCAGTTTCACTGACACACTCTCAGCCTTCTATCATCCAAAATACAGAATCATCATCCTTCTTAAAAAAAAAAAAAAAAAAAAAAAAAGTGGTTCTAGAAGCAAGCAAAAAGCAGCAGCACACCAAACATGTTTGTTACTGATGTCAGAAAACTTGTAGCAAAAAAAAGAAAGAAAAGAAAAAAAGAAAACAGCTTCAAGCTTACAGTTCTCATAGGTGGATTTTGATATGGATATGGTGGGAGGGTGTTGAGACAAGGCCAGGGTCTAAACTGTATGGGCTCCAAGCATTTGCAAGGAAACTGGTGAGCCCTGGCTGGCCTGGGATGCTAGGAAACAGGACTTTCTAGGGATGTTTCCTTTGAAGGAAGAGGCAGCACCAGCAGGTCAGCAGCTGCCTTTGTTGAGGACACCTGACCAGCAGCAGTCATTGAGTCCATCCATAGTTTCCCCTTTGGTGGCAGTATGAAGAATATCCCAAAAACACCTGTGCCTGAGCTCTGCCTCCCCTGTCTGGGTCACTTGTGCATGAGGTGACAACCCTGAGCTGTGCAGGTGGTTCTTAGGAAACTCACCCTGAGCAAGACTCACTGACAACAATTCACTAACCACAGAAGCAATCCCAGTAGCTTTGTGTATTTGACAATGGTGGCCTTGTATCAATTCAGAGTTTATATATTTCCTCAGAAATCCTGTTACTAGTTTTGAAAGTAGTAGAAGTAATGGATATTTCTTTCTGCTTCTTGATAAATACATTGAAGACTGTGAACAAAATCCAGACAAAATGTTGCTTGGGGCAGAAGCCATTATATTTGAAGAAGTCCTTGACATCTTCTGGAACAGAAGATATCTTGCTATTTTTCTTTTTCTTTTTTTTTTTTTTATTTTTAATGTATCAGACTCACAAAAAAAAGGATCTATTTAGAAACCTATCTGAACAAAGAGCTCCGAAGACAAAAGATAATTGCCTAATGATCGCCACTGTGGTAGCAACAAAAATTTAATTATTAATGGTAAGACTTCATCTCCACCATTTTTGCAGACTAATATGCCTTGTGGGATAGGGAATGTGCTTCATTAGGGGCTTCTCTTAAAAAACAAATGCAAACCATATGCACGTTGAGTTCAAGGTCTTTACCTCAGAAATAATTATGTCCATAGCTACACACTGCCTGTTAGCTAAATGTCATTCAAGGTCTTCCTTGTAATATTAGAAGCATGAGTAATACCAGATTAACCAAGTTCCTGAAAAGTATTTTGAGGGCTATTCTTTAAAGCAAATTAGATTGTGGGACATTGCTTAAGGCAGAGAGAGGACAGGAAACCTTAAGGAACGAAGCAGTCCTCTTGATATTTACTGCAGGGTTGTCTGTGTATTGTTAGGCACAGGACTTTTGCATGTGAATAAGAGCCACATGTACATGAAGAGAGAATAAAAAATTAAATTTGGGGGAAATTAGTTCAAATGGTGCCTCTACATTTGTGATCTCCAAGGTCGAGGATAGCAAGTGCACAGGTCCAAAATTCCAATAAGACGCAGAGAAGGATCATAATATTCAGCATTTTATTTGGCAGTAAACAAAATACAGAAGCAAAAGTGTCTAGGCATATATATTGTGTTAAGCATATGTATTGTCCTTAAATATAGTTGCTGGTAAAAGGGGATTCTGCTGTAAAGAAAGAACCATATCTCTACTCAGTTCTTCAGCAATTTAGCTACTCTGTTTTATCACGTAGGAGAGATTTCTGCCCTGAAAAGAGGCTCCCTCAGACCTGGGAACCTTAACCAATTGCAGTTTAAAGAAACTTAGAGTGAGCATGAATGATTAAAGACAGAAGGAAAAGAGTGTGAGGGACCAGCATGTGTGTGTGAGAGAGAGAGAGAGCTGCTCTTTTTTGTAGGAGTTAAGCTGGGAAATGATACCTGTCCTTAGGTATTCCGGTCAGTGAAGCCCAGTGTTGGGTCTGGACCTGCTAGTTTAACCCTTGCAGTATCAAGTGTGACCTTCTGATGGCGGCCACATGGCCCTGAGTCTGTGAAGTGGCACAAAGCTGGCAGCTCTGCCTTGCAGTGTCACAGTCCCATATGAGATCACTCTACATACAGGGCAACATTGAGTGGTCCTCAGAGGGACAACAATGTGTTATACATAACAAGCTGCTTCATGTCCTGCCACAGTGACCCCCCCATTCCCAGAAAAGCACCTGCTCATGGCTGGGGCTAGGGATGTGCTGGAAAAATCACGATGCGTTCTTACTACATGATATACGTGTAGTACACAGTCACATATCTGGATCTATTTCTTTTCAGTTTATACCTGTCTAGTTCTGTTGACCTTGGTGGATTTATCCAGGTGTATGTCAGGCCAGAATCAAAGCCTCTGCTCTGTCAGTGAAAAGGGAGTCAGAAGCTGGGCTGGTGTGCTAAACACAACACATGATTACTAGGAGAAATGACTTGGCAGGAGTTGAAGCACCAGACATACAGAAAATGTTTGCTTTGAAATTCCAGAGACTTGACTGTCCCTTTGGTTTTTTGGAATGCTTTGATTTAGTCATGTGGGGTGGGAGCTGGCTGTAACCTTGCAAGGGCACTGGGAACAGTACCTCTTGTGCAGCTACAGGAGATGTGAAGGGAATTAACTGTCAGCAAGCTTCAGGGAGACAGCAGATGTATACGTGGTTAAGAGAAGTTTGGCTGGCTTGTAAAATTTATTTCCACCACAACATCAAAAGTGTATAAAATATGTAATCCTTGGATATGTAATGTATAACAGGACATAGCAGTGTAAGTGAGGGAAGAGAGAATTCATTGCATGCGAATGGCTGAACAGTTACACTCTTAATTACTTGGGAGCAGGAAAAAAGAAGGCTCCTGCAGTTTCCGCAATTACAAATTACACATGCCCACAAGGAACTCAGGATTTGGTGCATTTTAATAATCCATTTCATTATATATTTTCAGAAGTAAACATTCCAAGCCAACTCTGCTTGCTTTTGGGTGCAATTTACAGGAGAACCCTTGCATCAGCAGAAAGAACCACTGACGCAAAGCTCCTTGCTGTACTTGAGCGCTCGCCTGATTTACTCACGCGCTCCTCAGTTAAAGGTAGCCTGCGTACATTTTCTGCTTCTGTCACTAGGTCAACTGTGAGTGTAGATGGTGCTCCCCCAAAAACATTTCAGTGTCAGAAAAGCTGCAGTGGGACAGGATGCTGTTCCCATGTTGCCAGGGTCTCCTCCTAGACTCCTGACTCATTATGTACCCAGGACCAAAGCCTGCATTCCTGGTGTACACACTGGACATTGTTAATGAGGTTTGCATGAGAGGAGAGAAAAAAAAAAACACCTGGCTGAAATTTCCTCACAATAGCTTCAGTAATTCAGCCCTCTTTGTAGCTTTTGTGTATTGTTAATAAGCGGTTCCATTTGTTTTACATTATTACAATGGCATTTTTTGCCTAGGATGATAATAAAAGTAGGATGATGGGGAAGAAACACTGATTGCACACTTTAAAAGTGGATGTTACAAAAGGAAGGAAAAGTTATTACTACTGTAAAAATGTGCTTCTAGTCCACTTTCTTAATAACCCAACTATGGAGAAATATTCTGATTAGATTTTTTAAAAATATGTGTTCCCACTGAGAAAGCAGCTGATTCTTTCTGATTTGCCTTAGTCTCTGAGAACAGCCACATGCATAAACCTCACAGACGATCTCTGATGAGCAAATTGGGGGGCACAAGAAACATGCTGAAGAACAGAGAACCAGTACAAGCCAGACTACACATGAAAGTTAGATTCTGTCTGTATGGGACCTCTTATCTGATGTAACTCATTTGATATAATCTAGGAGACTTTTACTGAAGTGAGCTTTGATGGAAAAAAGAATAGGTAGATTATAATCATTGTTGACTTCTTGACTCTAGGCTTGCTAGTGAGGCATCTGCCTATGCTTTTGAATCTCCTTTCACTGAGGTTTGTTTTTTTTACCAGGCATCCTAGGAAGGTGGTTGATGTCCCATCCCTGTCAGCATTTAAGAGGCATTTGGGCAATGCCCTTAATAATTTGCTTTAACTTCTCAGCCCTGAAGTGGTAAGGCAGTTGGACTAGATGATTGTTTTAGCACCTTTCCAACAAAAATATTCTATTCTATTCTATTCTATTCTATTCTATTCTATTCTATTCTATTCTATTCTATTCTGTTCTGTTCTGTTCTGTTCTACTCTTTGGCATTCTGTTTACTTAACATTGCACTTCACTGTGAGGTTATGTTGAACACTTGGGTGAATGAAACCTACTTTTAGAGCACGATTCTTGTGAAGAGCAGCTGAGGGAGCCTGGGGTTGCTTAGCCTGGGGAAAGGGAGGCTCAGGGAAGACCTTATTGCTCTCTGCAAGTGCCTGAAATGAGGTTATAATGAGGCTCATCTCCCAAGTAATAAGGACAAGAGGAGGTGGCCACAAATTGTGCCAGGGGAGGTTTATACTAGACATTACAAAAAATTTCTCCCCTTAAAGAGTAGTCAGGCATTGGAATAAGCTGCCCAAGGAAGTGGTGGAATCACCATCCCTGAAGTGTTCAGAAGACATCTGGATGTGGCATTTGGGTATATGATTTAGTGATGGACTTGGTAGTGTTAGCTTAATTGTTAGAAGTGATGATCTCAGAAGTCTTTTCTAACCTTAATAATTATAATTCTAAGGAAAGGTTTTAAACTGTGTTAGAAAGTGGGATAGGAGTTATAAGAAGCTGATTGCTTTCAAGAATTTGGATTTTAAGGAATGAGATAGAATTTTATTTTAATTTAATATTGACAGTTTCTTTATGGTGAGTTCAGTTGCCCTAGCTGTGTCACTGAGAACACTGCAAGCCCTCTGACAATGATGCTGCAAACAGCACAGTCAAACATGTCCACAGCAGACAGGGAAATAGCATTTCATACATAATTCACAATGTGCTACAGCAATTCCATAAGGTCAATATCTATTGTTAACTTGGAAGACATCATAGAGAAAAGAAACAAGCATTTGTCCTCCTGATCTTAGAAAGAGCTGTCTACAAACTGCTGATTTCCACTGCACAGCATTACACAAACAGCAAAGAGCTCTTCTAGGTATAGACAAGCAGTGCATCTGAGACAGATAAACTCTGAGGGTAGAATAGTATCTTTTTGTCTCCAGATTTTCATCTCAGAGCTCCACAAAAATGGAGAAAAGAGGCTAAATATAAACAGGAGAAACTTTGTGCAGCAACATGCTGAAGTTGTTTAGCATTGGGATTCCTCTTGCCTAATTGGCCATCCAAAATTAGTCATCTGGGCTTGATGTTCAGTAAAGGGAGGGAGGCTGACATTGCCAAAGGGTAGTTCATCCCCTTCAAATATACCTCTTAAAAGGAGGGTGGGATAAGTTACTTGACAGAGTGCCTGTGGTTTCCAGGTATTTATAGGCATTTATACAGGCTCTCCCAGATTTTTCCTCTTTTTGTTTTCTGGATATATTTGCTAAGTGGAGGGTGCTTTGTATTTGTTTCAGATTTCCTTTTGCAGCAAGGAACTGAAATTATCCAGGCTGAACTGCTCAGCACAGAGAAGCTAAGTCATAACTGGGATTTTCAGACAGACAGTACTGCAACAGGACGTAAACAGCATGTTGGAAAACTTCAGGCATTTTGTTCATACTCTGTGCATTGAATAGGGACTTGGACAGGGACTTTATCCTTCTGGACAAAGAGGGTGACATTTACTGTGTTGTTATAGAAGGCAAAACAGCAGAGGCCAAGAGACCAGTGATCAAGCGACACATTGAACTCCAAAGCAAAAATATGGTGTCCTGAGATTCTGTAGGAAAGAAAGAATTCAGCTGTAACCACATCAGTTTTGGGAGGGCAGTGAGGCTCAGAAAGAGCATCTGCAAGGCTGCAATGTGAGCCTGGGATGAGGAAGGGGTGGAAAGCTTGGAGAGAGGGCACAGTAGAAAACACAGTGAATGTTTGTCCTACAGACAAATGTGGACACCCAAGGTAAAGGGCTTCTTTTTCCTACAGGAAGCATGTTTTTGTTTGCCTAGATGCTTGTTACAATGGAAAACTGTCCAGGAACAGTCAGGACAAAGTTAGGAGAGCAATGTGTATGTCTGTGTGTGAGCAAGGGAGAAGGGAGTAGTATTTCTGTGAGCAGTGCTCACAGGGCCACACCTAGGCTAACAAAAACTGAAAAAACAGCTATTCTCTCCCTGGATGTAATCTGAAAACCATCATTAATTAAATAATGCTGTCCTTTTATTTCCAGACTAGCTTAAGCTGTAACAGAGTGTAATCTGTTGAATAATAAATATCCTTGTGTTTCATGGAATGTTGTTTAACTACATAATGATGCATGTCAAAAAGAAATCTGTGGTTCTCCTTGAGCATCTCCAAAGTTGTTTAGATTTACTTTTTTAACAAGGTTTTAATGTAGTCACTGCAGAGAAATATCACAAGGCAATGGTGGTCTGAATATGGTCTGGAGACCATAGTAAAATAATAAAATTATGAACCAGAGAGTTAAAACACAAGCAAGAAAAGTGCCAAGCAGGCCACAAATGTGTGGCAGGAATTTCATTTGCAAACACAAGGGATGGCCCACAAAGGTTGCTCACTGATAGAAGTTCCTATGAGTTTTCACTGATTTCTCTGGCATTTTGCATCCACCAAAAACCTTTTGTAAGATGTGAACAGCTGGGAAGGGAGTGTGCGTGTCTGTGTGCTTTATCCCATGGGGCAGGGCAAGGATGTGAATGCATTTTAGCAAAACCAGGATCCCATCAGCAGTGGGAGAATGGAGCTGGAGAGTCACTGAAGCTGCCACTTGTGGTGTGTCAGCTTCCCCAAAAAACAAGCATGCTGCATGTGATCTGTTACCTATTTATTTGAATGGACACTAGAGTGGACTCACCTGCCTGTTTCACCTGCAGTTCTGGCATCACGAGAGGGCTGTGGTGGATGCTGTCCCTTAGGCTGGGTTACAGCTGCTTGGTGGCACTGGAACAGGAGTTCCTGGCATGCTGGTGATTGAGTGTTTCTGAACATACAGTTATATTTTTACTTAACAAATAGTCTACAAATACAAATATCCTCAAATGTTGGTCCTTATTTCAAGTTCAAAGCTGTTATGTTTTCATTAATTCCAATGGGAAATATCTACTTAGTACAAAATACCTTTTTAACCCATAACCGACTAATAAAATATTTATAGTCTTTATATTCTATACAATAGTGCATCAAAAATTTCATGGATTTCTGTGTTCCTCCCCTCCAAGGCTGTGCACTAAAATGAACACAAAATGGCTACTTTCCATTATGCTGTAGCCTCCTTAGTGACTCATGGATTCCATCTACAACAGAAAACAGGTCTGTATCTGCATTCTGCAAGCAGCTTTCCTCTGAGCAGCCAGACAAAATCCCCAACTCTGCATGCCTTCAAACACTGGGATGTAAAAACTAGGGAGGTCACTTTATTTTCTAAGAGAAACTAGCCTGAAAATAGTTTGTGTTCTTTTTACCTTGTGTTAGACACAGATTATTAGTCTGAAAGGTAAAGAAAATTCTCTTCAAGTAAATGAATCTATTCATACTTAGATGAGCTATTCTTCTTCTTTGGCAGCCTGTGGAAATGGTAATCTAATCATGCCACTGTATTAGTATCCAATGTGCTGAAAACTTGTAATTCATAGCTCAAGGGGAATGTGGAAGATAGTTGAGAATCCAGTAATTATAGGGCTGGTGTTAGACTGAGCAGTGAAATTATGTGCATTATTTTGCTTATAAGCAGAATATTTTTTTAGCCCATAGTGAACAACTGAGCTGCAGGGTTTTTGTTTTTAACAAAAAGCTGTAGGACATCTGGTGCTATTAACTATAATTCCCTCCTCATCCCAGTAACACCTTTATAAAAATAGATGCACATGTACACTTACCTTAAAGCTGAAGCAAACTTTTTCAAGAAAAAACTTTCCTGAGTAGATCTCTATATGCAGTTCTCTGAAGAACTGGCAGGGAATTAAGTTGCATTTGGATCCAAACTGGTTCATACTGGGGATAGTCACCTCTTTAACCTGTGGTGTTTACCTAGTTTACCTGTCAGAAAGGATCACCTGGGCACATCCATCCTCATCTAGAAAGGCCTGGGTAACTGGCCAAGCCTTTGAAGCTCTTCTGCTCCCTTCCCATAGCATTTTAGTTTTGAGGTTTTAGCCCTTTTATTACTGCAAGTTCTGTGTGTTTTTAATTGTGTTGGGATTTGAGTCTGCATAATCAGTGTTACAAGATACTTTGGGACTTAACATAAAAGCTGTGGATAGACCAAATAATCCCTTCCAGTGTCATATGCTGAGGAAGCTATGAATGCTACCCAAAGGAGCATCCCATAAAAAAACCCCAAGTTTGGGAGAAGAGTATGCCTTGAAATTTGTTGCATCATGCAAGATGAGCAGAAAAGCAAAACTCAAAGGCAGAGTTGAAGATGAACTTTGTGGCTTTGTATGTGTACGCATGGGTGGCTGTATTTCTGTGTTCAGGCAGGTACAAGCACACAGGTATTTATTGCCCTCGTGGGCTCCTCTTCCTCGCCCCACACGCGGTGCCTCGCCCACCTGTCACCCTGACACACGTTACACAACGTGGAGTAAGATTTTCCAAACACGCTTCCAAGAAAAATAATGCCATATTGCTTTTATTAGAAAACTGCATATGCACAATTCACCCAGCCTCTGCCTCATCTGGCAAAGTGCAGAAAAGCACTGTGCAGTCAGGAACATATGTTACTGATGCAACTGATGTTAAAATTGTCACGTAGGATGTATTTCACACATGGAAGGCTGTGAAGGTCATGGGAAGCTCAGTTCTTGACCAAGTGGCACACAGCAGTCTCAGAAATGTGAAATAGAGCCTTTTTAATCCAATTTTTCTTTTGACAATATGTCTTTTATAAGAGAGAAGGAAGTAATGTCTGCTCAGGTCTCCCTAGTGAGGCTAATACCATAATCTAGGAGGTCTTACTTTTAACTTGTAAAAGGGGAAGTGAGGAATAGAAGGCTCTGGAACATTTCAGAGCAGCTTAGGATACAAACTGTAATGCTAATTTAAATTAGAGTGCTTTCCATCCTGAAGGACTCTTAACATGCTAAGCAATGGAACAGGATCCCTAGGGAAGTGATGGAGTCACCATCCCTAGAAGTGTTCAAAAACCAAGCAGACGTGGCACTTCATGATAGGGTTTTAATGGGTTGTGTTCTGTTGAAGGTTGGACTTGATGATCTTGAAGATCTTCTCCAACCTTCATGATTCTATGATTCTGTGCTTTACAGACCACCTGCATTCTGTTGTGCAAACGTGGCAAGATTTGAAATTGTTTCTCTTTTTCCTTTATCATTATAAAGTTGTTCATAAATAGGTATTTGTTTTGCCTTATAAGAGTCTAAATTCCACTTGATGTGCTTAAAAATAGACACGAAGTGATTCCGCCAGGCATGTATAAAGAGCATCAAGGGTATGCTTTTCCAACTTCACATTTTAAACTTTTATGTAAAGAAAAGTATTTCTATATTTTTTTAATTATGTAAAAGTATTAGGAAATTTTTTTAAAAAGGAAAAAAATTCCTAGACTGATGACTTTTTACTTGGCTCTACAGGACTAAAAAATTGCTCACCAGAAGAAAATAGGGAGAAATAAGAAACAATCTTGTGCTGTTGAGATGACATTTTTCTCTTGATAAGCATGTCAAATCAGCAGGTTCCCAGTCTCAAAGAAAACTGCTGTGGTGGCCTTCTTGGCTGTTAATACATAGCACATTCAGCACATGTATGGAAAAGTCAACTGAATGGGATAACAAGAAAAAGATGACTCACCCACAGGACTAAGCACTAAATTCAGGAAAACTGCTAAGTTCCTCTTCATTTTTTGAGTATATTACACTCCTGGTGTATGAGAATTAAACAGCAGTCTTAGACACAAAAAAATGGCATTGTATGTGTAATAAGCTGCTTTGAAATTATTAAAATGTATTTGTTCATGCTTTTTCTAATCATTGTGTTGTGCCCTGAGTCACAGAAACTAGTTCATGCACACACTTTGTTGCTGTTTTCTTCACCAAGTGACTCAGCCAAAGTATCTTGAATATTGCCCTTTTTAGTCTTTAAAAGCTGAAGGGAGTCAGACCTGCCCGACCTTTGACAGACTCCGACGAAAACAAAGGCTGTGGGAGAAGACTGCTGGCTCAATGTGCTGTACTGCTCTGTAGCAGTCTTTCTAACTCTGGAAATTCTCCAAAAGTACTGAGGTTATTCCACAATAGTTCTTCATCTGGAAGCCCTTAATCTCAAATAAAAAATGGGGGTGTAGTGATTCAGTTTAAACCGCTTCCAAAATGCACAATTACTCCAGAGTAATAGCTCTTCTGGAAAGTGTCCAGCTAGCCTCAGCCCATCCTCTCAGCTGGGTGCAGTGCAGCCCTGGATGATGCTGCTGTGACCTAGAGCTAGGCACACTCTGTGTATCCTCTTACATCTCCTGTGATAAAAAGTAAATTATATTAATATTGTTAGTAACAAGAGCTGACTGATTTACTCACTGGAACTGATTTTAATCTTGAATTTTATTTTTTTTTTCCAGTTCACAAATTGTTTGTAAACAGTCATCAGTATAACACATGTATTTGTTTTTCATTTGTTAACAGGCAGTTTAGAAAAAGCAGACCCTGGCCTGTGGATTATTCATCATCTGTCCATTTTAATTATTTGCTTTTTGTGCTCAGTGATTGGCATTTGACAGTGATGCTGCTCAGGCTCTGTAATTTGATGAGAATAACAAATAATGAGTAACCACATGCTAACCAGACAGATAAAGGTGCTGGTGTTAAGACACACATTCTTCAAACATCCGTGCAAACAGAAATTGAGGTCATAGAAAGGTTTTCAAGCAAAGCAGAGATGAACGAAGCAGCCTGAGTTGAACCAGGCTGAGTTGCTCTGTTTAGCATCCTTGGTTTTGACCAACATTTGCAGCTATTTGTATAAGTCTGTTTATTTATTAATTTACTTATTTGTTTATTTTTAATGGAACAATTTGTACAAGAGGATCCAGATTTGATTTCTTCCCCTTTCTTTCACATCCTGTAAGCCTGTGGTAACATCCGCAGTCAGAGATTTGGGTTTACGCAGTAAAGTCTCAGAAATGGATTTCCAATCCTAAATAAACACCAAGTCTATATGGGTAATATGAGGGTGTGATAAAAGGGTCTTATTAGAGGGATGACTAAGAAGAGTAAGTTTCAGGCTGTGGCAGGAAACTGCAAGGAGAAAACTCAAAAATTGGAGCCTTAGTTATAAATTTGATCTTTCTTGCATTTCATGCACACACAGGTCTGGAGTGTTAGCCATGTGCATGTGAAATTGTATGGATTTGTAGGATTCACTTTGTTGGCATGGCAAAGATTTTCCTATTGGCCTTGTGATCTACAGAAGGCATTTATGTAGTCTAAAGATTAAAAAGGTCTAAATAATTTGAAGCGTCAAAATTTGTTTGGGCTTGTTTGCTTTCTCTTCTTGTGTCTCAAATAGGTGTCCTGGGTTTATCTTTTGACTTAGCCAGCCCAGAATGTCTGGGTTTAACTTTTAGCTAAGTCACTACAAAATGCATTATTAACTTTTCTAAGTAAAGGTGAGAAACACCAAAATTATTTTGCTGTCTAGGGGTTAGAGAAAAGAGAGGTGCCAATGATGAGCACAAATTCCAAAATCTCTTGCCAAAGTAAACTGTAAGTGGAAAATAAAATGAGGGGTTTGAGAAAGAGTTTATTCTTGTGGTTCTATACTGTGACAGTGCTTCTTGTCCTTGTAGAAACTATGTAAAATAAACCCATTATTTTTGCCACTGGGGTGATATGGCACAAATTGAAGGTTTCAGGATCATGATGACAAGTTTTAAATTTTCTGCTCCTACTGAGTGATTTTTTTAAAATAATAAACAAATAAACAAAAAATAAGGAATATGAGCTGTTAGACCATTATCAGGCATGCAGCTAGTGTCTCCAAGGAAGATATGGGGGTTTGTGTCTAACATCTCCTTCAAACTGTAGATCTGTATTACAGGCATTTTTTTTTAATAAATGGAGAAATACATGGAAAGAAATTGCAATGCTTTTCACTCAAACCTTGCTTAAATGTCACACAAGACTGGTCTGTCCTCTTTCATGCATGCCAGAGTTGCATGAATCTTTCTGTATCTAAATCTCTTCTGGGTGCTAATTCAGGACTCCAAACAATAAGTGATTTTTGTGCTCAGATTTACTGAAATGGTCTTATCTCTACACTATAATGACCGTAAATGAGATGTCAGTATTTTTTGTGCTCAGGGCACTT
The DNA here is from genome assembly GCF_027579445.1 of Ammospiza nelsoni. Lineage (NCBI taxonomy): Eukaryota > Metazoa > Chordata > Aves > Passeriformes > Passerellidae > Ammospiza > Ammospiza nelsoni. Next base: position 104,731,629 of record NC_080633.1, read on the forward strand.
GGACTGATCATTAGGAATTTTTCACATTAAGAGTATTTTCAGCTGACTTGTTGCATTATTAAGTAGGACCCTTGTCATAAAAACAAGCAAATAGCTGAAAGGATGAGGTCATTCATGGTGACCTCAGGCCTGTCACTAAGCAAGGATGTAACTTGTTCATTAGAATGCAAAATGAGAGGACAGAAATCAGGGTTTAGATCTCAACACCAACTGTGTATATCAAATGTATTTTCCATATACGTTGTTTACCAAACAATTAATTTTTTTCAAGTCAAGTGCTGACATTCTCAAGTCTGTTTTACTATTTTACCTGAAATTAGGCCAAAGATAAGCATAACTTCTTGTGTAAACACTCTGTCTACATTTCCTCCTTATTTGAGATGGGATTGGATTTTCCCTCACAGTGCTAGAGGATCTGCCCTGACAGGTGACTTTCCACAGGTCATCTGATAACCCTGTCAGCAGAACTTTTGAGCTGGGGCATAATTCTCTCTCTCAGGTGACAAGTCACTGTTCAGCCTAGAGCACAGATTTAGCTGTAATTTTCCTTTTTTCCTCCCTTCTTCCTGCAGTGAGCACCTCTTGCTTTTGGTTTTGGTTTGGATTTTTTAGGAAATACATGAGCATAATTTGCTTGTTTTAGACATTCCTGCTTGGATTGGATCACCCTAAAAGTGATAAGCGTGCTGAAAAATGCAGTACTGGCTGCTTAAAAACAAGTCAGTACTTCCCTGTCTGAACAGATGTTCTTGCTCAATAGGCACGTGATACTTTTCTTCCTGAAACCTGGTTTTCTACAGTTATGTTTATAAGGATTTTATCTATGAGAATAGCATGGTGTGCTGTTATACTTGCATAGGTTTTTCAACCCTGTAGTGTTGCACGGAAATTCACAGTAAAATAGTTGAAATCAGTTTTTGTGGTGCTTCACAGCACTTCATAGTAGTTAAAAAGTTGTTCCTATTGTTTTTATCAATCACATTCTTCTTTTAGTTGACATTGGCTTCTATTTTCTTATCTTTGGCACTCATGGAGTTTCTTCCCAACATCCATCTGATTAAAATACAGCAGCTCTTCATCATCACTGTCATTTGAATAACTTTTAACTCTTAGACAAACTATTTAATAAAAACTTATGCATCAAGTAGCATAAAACAAGGTCTTCAAAACTCAAATGTTGACTTTTGAGACAATGTCAAGGAAGTAACTCCTTGGTGGCACCAAGTACTGAGAAAAAAACAACATATAGTTTGTTTTTAAGAGTTTAAAGATATTTGAGTTAATTGCTGGATCAGGGGACAAAGTACTTTCTGCTCTGAGGAATCACAACCTATACTCGGCAGCATCATAAAGTAGTTTGATTAATAAAGTAGGTGTGTTGTACCAAAAATAGTAAATCCCACCTCATATAGTCTGTATTAAATGCATTTAATTAGTCTATATCAGAGCAATGACTTTCTTATTTCTTAAAATATTCTGAACAGCCTTAGGGTTGAAGAGCATGTAAAACTGGTGTACCTACATTTCTGTATTTGCTGTGTATACCAGTCCCCTAATCACTGGATGAATATAGCTGTCCTATACGTGTATGTATGTGCATTATTTTTATACATGTATACATAAATATATATATACACACACACAGAGACAGAGCTGTCTCATAGCACAGAACTTTCCCATTTTGGGTCAGCCTTGAAAATTTCATTAATAACAATACATTAGAACAATGCATGTTCATTGTGTTCTCTGGTTTAGTGCAGTTTTAAAATATCCCAGATATAAAAGTAAGCAAACCATGCAGGCACAAATGAACTCAAATACAGCAACCCTGAAAACTGATTATGGTGCAGAAAATTAAATTTCACAAATTCTTACTGGGTTAAATGATACTTATACAGTTTTTACTGGATTCAAATGGATATAACTGATAATAATGTACAGCTTGTTTGCATGCCATGGCATAAAAGAAAATAACTTTAAAATCATTGAACTGACGCAGTTACTTGCAATAAATTATTTGAAAGAATCACTCTTATTCCCTTCATTTTCATTTAAGTTTTAAAAAAGACATTAACAGTTATATTCACTTCTAAGTATGTCCACATCTGGGGTGGATTTGCAGCAATTCAAACTAATTAATTTCTAAGCCAATTTAGATGCATCACTAATCAAATTCTGTGAGACCAGCTTGATACCGATGTGTGCAATAATACAGAATTCTGCTTACCCTACCTTAAGTTTATTAAGTATTCAGAAAACCACTGGGAATAAAAACCAGTAGAAACTTGTTTTCTTGCTAACATCAGCAGCAAACAAAGAAAGTACATTTCCAGACTGAAGAAGAGGGAACAACTTTCGCAAACATTTTTTCTTATACAGAAATCACACTTTGAAATGTCAATACCCCAGCCAAGTGTTGCCTTTTGAAAGTTAGCTGCAGTGAAGAGCTTAAAAGAAAATCCTTGCCATAATGTTGAAAAGAGTGATGCAACATTAATACCTATCTAACTTAAATGCTACATGATCAGATTACTCAGAGATAACTGGCTTGCTTAAGTCCCCTCTAGGCTCACAGGTTGGTTTCTGGGATTCAGGGATTCAGAAGGGGAGGATCCTACTTATTCTTTAGTCCGACCTCCTGTGACAAGAGCTATACAATTTCAACTTGCAGTTTCTTAATCAAATTTGTGACAAGCTCCTCCTAAAATGACTGACTGGAAAACTTGCTTTACCATCAGTCTGCCACCATGAAAGGAGGAGACATTGGCAGCAGAGACTCAGGAAGGACAAAATGCAGTTCTTCTTAACAAACTGTGAAGGAAGGCACATCACACAGTACTTGCTTCAGTAAAGATCAGGAGATTGTTACCTATATGGGGGCTTGTTTCTGCCCACAAATCTGCCTTGTTGTATCTCCAGGTTTGATAGGGTTTAAGCCTCCTGGATGCTCAGATATTAACTATTCCTTCTGTAACTGAAGGGATAGCATATAAATAAGAGTGTATTAATATGGCCAGCAGCAGTGGTTACTACTGTTACATGGTCATTTCAAGAAATAATACCTACAGTGCCATGCCCAAACACAGTGGGACATGTAGGCTCCACTATGGCACACTGACTTCTGGCATGTTGAAAGAGCTACTGATACAGTCTGGAAATTAGGTTTTGTATTCATAGTTCGGGTGAGAATCCAAAGCCAATTTAGAAATGCAATCAAGTCACAGGTTTTTGAGTTATGAGCACCAGGAACTTGCAAGGTACACTTGTAGACAAAGTCTTTACATTCTACCATTACTCAGTAGGCAAAAGAATAAGTGGTGAATTCTTCAGAGCATGCTCAATTTGAAAACTTCTAAATATATCTTCTAACTACAGTGACTAGATACTTACAGACTGTTCAAACCCCTGTGTTTCTGAAAATCTTGGGTTTGGTTCCTGTACTGTGTTTTTACATAAAGATCTGTTTACACAGATGTGTCTGTATTTGGTTAGCACCACACATTTTTTTTTAAAATGCACATTTTGTTTTATTAACATTATTGCCAAGGGGGAAATATGCAAATTCTGGAACTCGAGAGTGTTGCAGTAACACATAACAAAGTATTATATCAAAGTGCCAGTGAAAGTGCTTACTGGAAAATATATAGGAAAAGAATCTGATTTCATTAAGCTGAATATTATTACATTTATTTATTGTCATACATTCTTGATCTAAGTGGGATAGACTACCATATTTCACAAGGTTTTCCTTGTTTTCCATAAATTCCTTTTACAAAATTAAAGTACTGATATTCAGAAAGCTTATTAATTTCTTACCATCATGATTTTATGACATATAACTTCTGAAACATAAAATACTTTTAAATTTTTATCTAAAATTATAAGGTTTTGTGTTTTCCATTACTGCTTCAATATGGGGGAAATGAAGTTTTGGCCAAGTGCAGAAAGCATTTGAATGATTTGCTAGTCTTAGTTTAAGCAACAGATCAAGCAGTGTTTCCCCAATTTTATCAGAAAAAGGTGCTGTACCTGTGAAAGGTAAATAATCCACACGCTGACTAAAAAAGACCACTCTGCTGTACTGTTTTTCTTTTTTCTTTTCCTTCATCATGTTTCCATTGCATGTAGAGGTTGATATTCTGTATCAGAGACCTTCTACCATGACTGTACTACTGAAGCATTTGAATCTTCAAATCTACAGGAGAGAGAGTCTCCTGAACAGACTCCCATCCTTATCCTTGAAGTTCTTGGTGGTGTTTTTCCAGACACTTTGTTTCTAGCCAAAGGTTATGGACAAGGACAAAACTGTTTCTCTTCTGATTTCTCTCAGCCTGACTGAATTCAGCAGGTATATATGATACCTGTGTGCATATATCTATAAATAGAGCCAAGTGCTAATTGCTTGATACCAGTAAAGTTCACAAGTTTTGGGGGTTAAATATTATAAGCCATCAGCGATCCACTCTGGGTAATAACTTTCAGTTAATGTGAAATCTTTTTTCCAGAGACTCAGTTGTTTATAGACTCCTGACTCTTGGGCCACAAGAGTTGAATTGCTTAAGTTTTGTGCTTTTAATGTACTGGTCATTCTTATAGAGAGAGAAGTTCAGCAGCAGCTGTGTAGTACAAGTAGTAAAGTAGGTCTCCTAGGAAGCCTACGTGCCCTGGATTTTGTCTGTGCATCCATAATTTGTGATAATATCCTAGTGACAAACTGCATTTAGCAGACACCTTTGGCTGCCTCACCTGTTCTCTGCACAATAATTCAGCTTCCCTGGGATAGCAATTAAGCTTCTGACTGGCATCAGCAGCTTCCAGCAGAAGAAATTAAAAGGAGAAAAAAATCTGCTGGAGAAATATTCACCTGTTATCCACTGGGTATGCACATGCAGATTTTCCAACTCAATTCATTTGAAATGCAGGATGAGCCATATTTAGTCTCACCTTCAGGAGATCCTTCACTGTATCCAACTGGGAAGCTGGAGGCACACTACTTGCAAACAAAAATGTCCAAACTTATGAAAAGGTCACCAGCAACGGCTTTAAACCTCCGAGTACATGGGATATTAAGTCTGGGGTGCTATTGTGTGCCATAAAAATACTTAAAATATTTTGTATAAATTTCTGCGGGATTTTAGTTTTTTTTAGTTTTGCCTGTTTCCTAAGCCAGCAAAGCTTAGGCTTTCATCAAATACGATATCAGCTTGGCAGTGAGGGAGGTCTGGAAAAAGCATGGCCTTGGCAGAATTCCTGATGGTGTGGTATCTAGACTTCAGTAGTTCTCATTTGGGATAATGACATCCATAACTCACTGTGGTATTATTCCCTGGGGCGGTTTAAAACTTCTTATAAAAATCTTTGCTTCAGTTTGTAATAGTAAATCTCTACATCCTGAGAAACCATCTGCTTCGTTTTTTATTAAGATAATGCATGCTCCCTTTTCATACCGATTTTTTGCATGTAAAAATAACAATACAGGATCTGAAACCCCACTTTCAAGCATTCCCCCCAAATCTCAAAAATATAAGGAAATGTGTGTATGGTTTGAGTCCAACAAGCCAAATCAAGCACTGCCCCTCTAAACCCAGAAGCTGCAGTACTGAAGCTTGGGTCTGCTGAGATCTGCCTATACCTGTGTTTTGTGTGGGGCAGTTGTGTGGGGTGCACGGGCACCACTGTTAACACACCCATTCAACAGACAGTAAATCAGAAGACTGAGGTCCATCTGTGCAGCATGGAAGAACTCCTGCTTTTTACCCTCATACTTAGTTGTGTGCAAGTTAGAATCATTGACTCAGAATGGTTTGGTTTGAAACTGACCTTAAAGATCATCTTGTTCCAATCCCTGTGCCATGGGCACGTACCCCACCCACTAGGCCAGGTTACTCAGGGTCCCATCCAGCCCAGCCTTGAGCACTTCCAGGGGTGGCTTATCCGTACGTTCTCTGGGCAACCTCCAGTGCCTCAGCACCCTTGGAGTCAATTCTGCTTAGCATCTGATTTAACCCTGCCCTCTTTCAATTTAAAACCACTGCCCTTTTCCTGTCACTATCTGCTCATACAAAAAATCCCTCTCCCTCCTTCTTAAGATACTGGAAGGCCTCTCCAGGCTAAACATCCCCAGCTCTCTGAGCCTGCCTTCACAGGAGAGGTGTTTCAACCAATTATCATCTCCATGGCCCTCCCCTGGACCCGCTCCAACAGGTCCACATCTTTCTTGTGCTGAGAAAGTTGTGTCCTTTGTTGTTCCTTTCAAACTGTGGGGTTCGTGCTTTTTCTCAGAAGAAACACTATTATTTTACTTGAATTTGTGCATTCATTTATTCTTGTGAATCAAGTTTACGTAGGACTACCAAGTTAGAAAGATATTACTGATGTGTCTCATCACCTGAACTGTTCAAAGCACTGCATGAATTTGATCCCTTCACAAATACTAATCTGTGTTGGAGTTCTCCTGAGCACCCATTCACTCAGCTAAAAATTTGTGTTTGCATGCTGATGTTTATTCCTGAGGGCTCATCTCCCCTAGTGAGCATGTTTAAACAACTGAAGTACAATGAAACATTCAAATTCAAGCCCTTATTATTATGCAATCTGGGATTATTTTTTTATCATTAGACTTCCTTCTGAACTGGGTGGTTGACACTCCCTGTTCCAAATTCCTGTCTCATGAGCTAGTTGTTTGGAAATACTGGCTAGGAAGACAAAAACCGTGGCTTCTTCTTTTTTCTTTTTTTTTTTAATCTGGAGAAAGTGGTTTTTTTCACCAGGTATTTGGGATTAAACTGTAACCTGAAGGCAATACACAGAAATAGGGTAAAGATCAAAAGGAAAAGGAGAGCATAACTTGGAGGACTGATGCACTGGAAACAGTGAGCCTGATTCAAAGTGGTCTGGCTGTCTGAAGATTCTTGTGCATGACTTAACTAGTTTCTGGATTAAACCTTGCATATGCCCTAGGAGAGGAATGTGTGCCTGCTTCAGCTGCTCTCTGGAAAAAACCGTGGAAACTAGTCTATGTTGTGTCAAACTGAGGTTCTTTTACTATTCAGAACAAGAGATTTCTGATTAACTCCATATCTAAACAATTTTAATGATTCACAAGACTACTTTGACTTGACTCTCCAGTCAGATCACTTTCCTTACAGAACTTCACTCCTTGAGCTGTGTCCAAGAACATATTTATCAGGGAATTTATACGGCTCTTTAAATTTACTTCCTTGTGTGAATTAAACAAGCTTTCATACTTAGCAAGTTCCCTGTGTGTGAAGTGAGGATTTCTCCAAATTTTTCACGTGTCCTGTGGTCCTGTCGTGCTCTCCCCCGGGATCCTCCTGCCACAGGAGAGCTGGAGAGATGAGTGCAGGGGAACAGGCCTGCTCTCCCTGCACCGACTGAATGCTCAGGCTCTCCTGGCTGCACAAGGCCAGCGCCAGCCTTCTGAGTTTTTTGGGGGAGGACTCGTTTTGTTTTTTGGGCAGCTTAGCATTCAAAATACCGTGGCCACTTGAAGAGCTGCAGGTGCTTCAGGTTGCCCTGACACAGGTTGCCTGGTACTTGAGCGAGCACGAAGAAGAGCTGCTGCCTCGAAAGGCTTTCACTGCTGTACCTCAGCAGCTCGGAGGGCCCGGCGATCCCCAAGGCTTCCATTGCCGTGCCTCAGCGGCTCAGAGGACTCGGTGAGCTCCAAGGCTTTCATTGCAGTGCCCCAGCAGTTCAGATGGCCCAGCCATCCCCAAGGCTTCCATTGCAGTGCCTCAGCAGCTTGGAGGGCCCGGCCATCCCCAAGGCTCTCCTTGCTGTGCCTCAGCGGCTCAGATGGCCCGGCCATCCCCAAGGCTGTCATTGCTGTGCCTCAGCAGTACGGAGGGCCTGGCCATCCCCGAGGCTTTCATTGCCGTGCCTCAGCGGCTCGGAGGGCCCGGCCAGCCCCAAGGCTGTCATTGCTGTGCCTCAGCAGCTTGGCCAGCTCCGGCATTGGGGGCAGCTGCCTCCAAGAGTGGCAGCGGCGGCCCCGGCATTGTTTTTGTGTCGTTTCTGCAGAGGAGAGGCAGGAGCTTACATTACTTCCAGTAATGAAGTGCCTGGGGTTCTTTTATGACTTGCACACTCTGCTTCTCTGGAGCTGTACAGTATGTGCTGCATGACTCCAGGAAACCGAGGATTTGTTTTGACTTGCTAAAAGAACGTTTTGCTATTTCTCTTTACAATTTCACCATGTGACTTGTCAGTCCTCTCCCCCTCTTAAGAATAACTTCAGATTTAATTAGCTGAGTGCAAACATCTTTCATGGCGGTGTGGATTATACTCCTCATTGAGTACATTTACCAACAGAATGAAAGACAACTTAATCAGGCAATTCTGTATTTGTACTGCTGTGTCCAGAGAACATGGTAGCTGTCAATAGACAGCTGCTATTGACTTTCTTTCTAGTGCAGGATGCCCAGTGATGGGGGGACCTGTCTTGTTAAGGCTTGCTCTTTGGTTCTGATGCTCTCTCTCCTACCTAAGACGCCTTTTCAAGTGTGCTTCATTATCATTTCCCTCTCTGCTGTGTAAAAAAAATTATACTTATGTGCCATGCTGGGATGTACTGAAGGTGCTGGCATGTCCCCAGAAGTTCCCCAGTACCCTTCCAGCATATTTTAAATGGTACAATTTATACTTTGCTGAATTGCAAAGTGGCGTTGCTCATGAACCTCCATTTGACAAGTTTGGCAGCAACTTCCCAAAGTGTTACCTGGATATATGCATGTGTGTGTGTGTGCTTTGAATTCCTCTGTGCTGAATTTCAGTTTGCATTTCCACAACTCAGAGAACATTCTCCTAACAATGAACCACCGGGAATATTTCTGGGGTATCCCAACTCCACAATTCTCCATGAGTCCTGGATTACATGACTGTGCTGCAGCAACAGCAGCTGGTTTACCTGCATTTGCTGTCACAACAGATGCTTTGTGACAGAACCAAAACCAGTGACAAACAGCAAAACATTTATAATCCCCTTTGTAAAACTGTCATCCTTTCTGTTAGTTCCAGGTATTGACCTTGTCATGAGCACTTTATAACACCTTTAACTCTATTAACTATTCACTTCCCCAGAGTTAAAATTTGACAAGTCCATTTTTAGACATCTCTTCTCTCAGAGATGCCATGGTTTCAGTTTGATTCTTCAGAAGTGAATCATAGTTTCAAAACCCTCACTACCTGAAACACTTTTTTTTCCATTAGTATTCAACATGTTTAACATGGGTTCAGACATGTTATCAGAAACTTTTCTAGAGTCTTTAAAAAAATCCTGTGTGATTTCATGCCCTGGAAACACCTTTCACACTGTAACTATTCCTACAGCTATGGGGAGATATGAGGCATATGGATGTGAGCTAGTCAAATTAATACCATAATGGCTTCTGGCTCAACAAGCAGGTACAGTGCAAACAGAGAGCAGAACAGCTGTAGCAGAGTTACCTTTTATGTGGGTGGCATAGACATCTGCCAGTTAAAATGATCTGATGAATCATTTCTTGCCATATGATTACTGTTAATAAGAATTTATGTTAACAAGTCTGTGTCTGAACTTTGCACAGGTTCATGCCTGCATTTTATTTTGTTAAAAAATAGAGCATATCATGGTTGTTTTTTGTTCTTAATGGGCTTTCTTTCCTCCCTTGAAAGCATTCCAGGACTTCAGTAATGCAGAGCTGCCAACTAACCCTTAAAGCAAGATGTTTTAATATCCATATAGTTCTTTCTGTATGTAGTTCTGTATATATAGAACAGTAGTTTAACCTAGGAACCTCAAGCTAAGCTTATAACTTCACATAGCAGCACTTACAAAGAGAGTGTGGCCTTCAAAATATGAACTTTAATAAAAGTCTTTGTTATTGCATACATTTATACTTACACTTTACTGACAGGTTTTAGCCATTGACTACATTAAACTAACTCCCTGTGTGTAAAATCAAGCAAATTTTTTTCCAGAACTGATGTTATATTTATGGTGAGAAATTAGGCATGGCAAAATGTTCTTTTAAATATGTCCTCAATAACTTACAAAGCATTTCAAAGTATTTGAGAAGTCTGTGCAGCAAGTGAGGCATTTTATAGAAAGAAATACACAAGTCCAAGCACGGTGAGTGTTAACAAACTTTGATAAAGGATGATTTGAGAATCTCTCTCTCATCAGAAAAATTTGCCTTGAAATTCTGCATATAGTAGGACAGGGTAGAGAGGCAGAAAACAATTGCAATAAAACTGCTTGAAGTACAGTTTAGCTGGGATAAGTGGTTGGAGACTTAGCATCCTTGTGAATCTTGTTTGGGAGCCATAAGCAGAGCAAACGTTTTTGTGGAAGGTCTTGTTCCCATGGGACTTAGAACAGTTGGTAGAAAATATATAGAGCAAAGCAGTCCTAAAAAGACTAAGGAGGAACTTGGCAAATAGATACTTTCTCTCCCAGTTTGCCCTGCTAGCCATTCTGCTGTTCATATAGGAGGAATGGAAGACACTGCTAAGCAGGGCATTACTATTGGCACTTAGATGGACTTTTGGGGGCTCTTTGGCTAACAGCCTCCTCCTCACCTCTGCTCTGTCCATGCTTATTGATGCTTTGAGATCACATTTGTGCCCATTTTCCCCATTTTTCCGGCATCAATAAAACAAGAACTCTGCTATGTTTTTCCCAGTGTCATCCTGCATTACCACCTACAAGAAGACGCCGCCTCCAGTCCCACCGAGAACCACCACCAAACCCTTTATTTCCATCACAGCCCAGAGCAGCACGGAGTCTGCCCAAGATGCCTACATGGATGGGCATGGACAGAGGGGAGATATCATCAGCCAGTCTGGACTTAGCAACTCCACGGAGAGCCTGGACAGTATGAAGGCACTGACAGCTGCTATTGAAGCTGCCAATGCGCAGATCCACGGCCCTGCAAGCCAACATGTAGGGAACAATACTGCCACTGTCACCACCACCACAACCATTGCCACTGTTGCAGTAGAAGATAGGAAGAAGGACCTCTTCAAGAAAAACAGATGCTTATCTATTGGAATACAGGTACAGTACATGTCATGCATTATATGCTTGCCATTGTTTTGGATTCCTACATCTGTTTTACTGCTCATTATACAATGTTTTGTATATTTTTCTTCCTGTCCTGACAGGTAACTATGTAGAACTTGCACCAGCATAATGCTGCATGGTACTAATGATGTTTTCCTAATTTATCATAAATACATCAGATGCGAGCATTTGTTTGAGTCTCTGCGCTGCTTGTTATTCAGCTCTGTTAAATTACACACATGAGCACTAATCTATGAATCATAACACAGCGGGGGTCAGAAAGGCATGAATTAAATCATTGAAAGGGAATGTGTAAAACAATGATTTACATTACACTACCACCAAAAAAATATTTTCATCCAGCCTCACTGAATTAATTGTTGCTGCTTATTCATGCATTTCATAATGACTGGTAGCCACTTGAATGAGGCAGCATTGTTCCTATCTCAGCCTCAGGAACAGAAAATAAGTTCCTTCTGATTTGCCCTTGTTAAAGAAAATTACATTTTGTTACCCCTAGTGGAATGAAAGAAGAAAACTAACCCTGCTAAAGTTCATTCATGTTTACAGAAAGGACAAGAGTAAATAAACTAGTCTTGTGTAATCAGCTTTCTTAATTTATCTTTTCCACCCCCTACTCCCCACCCCCCCCCCAAAAAAAAAGATGTGCATAGGACTCCCAACTGTCTGTTTGCAGAATTAGCTTTTGTAACAAAGTGCTTGAACTTAAAATCAACTGAGAATCAACACAAGTTTTGACAGGAGATGAATCTTGAGCAAATAGAATAGCAATCTACAGCTTATCAGCCTTCACAGGAAGACACAAATATTTTTTTTCTTGCAGAAGGTGGTTGTAAGCACAGCACTCTGTGCCTGGACAGGCTTATCTGATTAGTAAAGTCTAAGAATTTACCATGAAATCTCTGCATCACCCCGACGAGATAGATGAGAGATGCTGTGCTGAAGTATGGCCATCCCAGGGATAGCTGCTGGAGAAGCTGTGACTTTTCTCTCAATTCTTCTTGGAAGCGCAGTAATAACTATTGCCTGTGGGTTCAGTTCACTGCCTTTGCTGTAGACTTTTACTGCTTCACAGCTGTTTCTTTTGGGTATATTCTGAAAGAAGGGTTGATGTTCAGTGTCAAACACAGGAGAAAGATCCAGGTAGGACAGGGATAGAGAAAAACTCCTCTGTTATGTATTCTCATTCCCAGCCAAGCCTAAAATACCATTATATTATTGTAATCCCTTATTTCACCAATCCAAGAAACCAAGACTTCTTAGCAAAGACCCCACAAATGGGTACAAGAAAATCATTTCCATGTTTGCAGAAGCCTAATTGATCAATGGTAATGTAAATCATGGTTCTTAAGAGACCATCTCCCTGCTATCTCTTCTTAAAGTAGTGTTGCAAGTAACAAATGCTGCTTTTGAAAGGTATAGAGGCCTCAGTTTCCTGAGATCTGAAGAAAACAGAGCTCCATATGCTCTTCAAGCCTTTGACAATCTCCCTCTTAAACTTTGAAGTTTACAGATGACCAGTGTAACCACATGAAATAATAATGAAATCGGGGGTGGTATATGAGAGTGTGCCGAGGCAGGCTTTGTGTACAAACCCATGAAGATGTGGTACAAACCACCTGAAGCTGGGATGACGTGAAGTGAAACCCTCAGCAGTGATGCAGCCTTACAGGATTCCTGCCTGTGTGTGGTGCCACCCTCACAGCTGTGCACATCAATGAGCTTTTTAAAGTCAGACAGGCTTCACAGATAAAAGAAACTGACTTCACTAGTCTGCTGTCTGATCCATTTTGCAGCATCGTTGCACAAGCAGTCATGCTGGTGCAGCTGAAGGGGTAGTGTGGGAGTAGAAATACCTTGAGGTAGGTGTTGATGCCAGAAATTACTTCTCTTACAAACAACTGCCCTAAAAGAGGTAGGTGCACTGTCAGCCCTCTGACTGGCAGTAGTCAGTCTCTCTTCACTGAGTAAAGGGAGCCTGGTCCAGGCTTAGTCTGAGCTCAGACCAAGTATACACCTTGATGATAGTTCAACCTATCTCTGTAGAGCAGCACAAGCTGCAATAGCCACAGGTATATTCTTGGTTTTCTTCTTCCTCTGCCAAACAAACCCAGTGTGCACTTCTGGTGAACCTCCATGTGTGTCCTCTACACCCGTCAGTCACTCTTAGGACACTGCAAGCCTTTGCTGTAAATCTGCTGAGCAAACAAGCAAAGTCAAGCAAAGAAAAGCCCTTCCATCAAAAGGTTGCTTCACTCTGTCAGTTACAGGATTTAAGGTGTATTTAACTCCCCAGAACCCCAGTATCAAGGAAGCACTTCACCTCACAGAACAGCTTATGAGCACTTTTCCTGCACAGGTTGGTCAAGTGGCTCTCAACAAGAAGTTGCTGGTGGAACAGCCAGTAGAGCTGGATATTTTGCACACCCGTGGTCAGTTTGAGGCTACAGGTCACTTCACAACACTGCTATGGCCCAAAAATTCTGTCTGCTGCAAAATGTTTTTCTTGCATGACTATCCATATTATGTATAGCATTGGGAATTAACAGCTACACTGATTGGACCCAGAATATTGTGATATTGTTAAAAGACACATCTGTGGTTAAATTTTAACTTTATACTGTTGGCACAACTCTCCTCATGGAGCTGGAGCTGGAGATGTGGCATTAAGTTCCAGCCTGTGCTCCTGGGAGCCACCTGTTTGCAAGATGAAGCAGTAAAGAAAATGAATCTAAGACTCATATCTGCTTTCTTAACATCTTTCCTCTGCAGTGCTCTGATTTGAGGCACTCACATTTAAACAAAATAAACACCTGATTTTGATATGAGTTCACATACACATGCACAAACAGATAGAAGGTAAAATCAAATGGTGAGGCACAATACCTGGAGTTACAGCTGCTCAGAGATGTGCTCTACCAAATGTGAACATCCAGCCTCAATAAAATACCAGATAAAATCCATGTGCATGTTGCAGGCTGGATGTTGTCTTACAGAAATGCTTTATAATTTAAGAATAATGAATATTCACTAATAACATCAGAAAAGAGCACACCACAGAGAAACTGACTAGATGAAGGAGCTCATGGTACGAGCTCTGTGTGCAGACACTCAGTAGTTAAGTTGCATAGAAACTGCAAGTAGCCAGCTGATACCTCTGCTAAAATACATTCTAATTGCCTGTCATGTTTTGGGGTTTTTTAAAGGTTGATGGTGCTGAAGAATCCACCATACCAGGTGATAATAAAGCAACCAGTAAGTTCCAGTCCATAGGAGTTCAAGTAGAGGAAGAGAAGTGGTGAGTAAAAGTTAATACTGTTTTTCTAAAGTAAATAATTATGCCACAACTAATTTTTAAGAGCCCTAGTTCCTGCACACATGACCACATAAACCTGCTTCCTGGATGAATTGTTAGATCACCCAGCTGAAAAGCTGAGTCTTATAATTGTTGTAGCTCTTGTTTTTCAGAGAAGATTTTTCAGGACCAGTGAAAAAAATGAAAGTGAAGTGCCACATATTTTGAGGTCTCATATACTTTTAATAATCTCTTTTTCCCCAGAAAATCTACCTAAACAGTGGACAGTGTTGCAGTGTTGCAGTTAGTATTGGGATGGCTGCAGCAGCATAGAACTGATGAGGAAAAGTTTACTTGTTTTTCAGCAGAATAATTTCAGCCATATGTGGCAGTGTAGTGGCAGAGCCAAACTGAATGCTTTTACTCAGGTATCTCACCCAGACATCTCTGCATTACAATTGCTCCCTTGCAAAAAAATTGTTGATATTACAGAGCAAGCCTGTAAAACTCTGTTCTCCCTGCAATCTGCAGTATATCCTGAGTTAGTAAACAAATATCCTCCAAGAAAAAAATTTGAAAAGAGAAAATAAACTAGAGCAGCTGTCTTAAAGGGTCATGTTTCTTTTCTGATGACAAACTTGCAGGTACATTGCAGGGCAGCATAACACTTGGGACACATAAAATTTTTGAGTGCATGGCCACAAGTGCAAGGCTTATTTCCTTCCCAAAACTGGACTCAGTTGCTGAAGAAAAGCCAGACTCTCCCCTTGCCTTTGAGTGTGCAGGCCTGCCCAGTGCTGCTGTGACTCCAAGCGCTCACACAAGTCTTGCTTCTCTTTTCTCAGGCCACTTGGGCACAGTGTGACTTTTGAATGGATAACTCTCAGTACCTCCTGTGTCACAGGCAAAACCTTGGTACAGTATGATTTGTCAGTGAGAGAAGATATCCTTGTAATTTCTCCAGAAAAAAACTGGGTGCAGCAAATCTGAGCAGACAAAATTCAGGCCCTTTCCCCTTCCCTTCTGGCCTGCTGACTGCAGGAGCCAGTGGAGATGTCCATTTTCACACCATTTTTTCCTACATATGCTAAAAATACTCAAAAATAGCAGGTGTCTCCACACCATTTTCAATTCAACCAAATCTCCCTGCAAAGTAGCAAAGCATTTTCCTGTGGTTTTAAAAGACTAAAGTGATTTCAGCAAAAAGAAATGTGATTTTGCAATGACCCTGCTAGGCTGTTACCAAGTTCCTCATTAACCTGCTAAAACATCTCTTGCTGGCAAACATTTCTTTATGTGTTAGACCTTAGTCCCATTTACCCTCAACTCTTCCAGCACTAGATAAATGAGCACATTAGAATGGATGCTGAAGGACCATTTCACTTCAGCCTGGGCACAAAGGAAATAACTACCCCAAAAGCCCAACCCTCCCCCTCCCTGCAAAGAAAGAGAGAAAAAAATGGCTGTTTGTAAATACCTTACATCCAAAGTCCTCTTTCTACAGCAGTTTTTATTGCTCCAGAGAAAAAGGTAAGATTTGCCTGTGAGAGTCTGCCCTGAGAAAGCAATATTTCTGGATTACTTACTGACAGCAGTGTTTGGGGGTTTCCTTGCTGATAAAGTTGAGGTTGCTGCTGTTTGGAGCAGAGGGGAAAGCAGCAATCTATCATGGACTTTCAGAAGTGAACTGCCTGATAAAGGACAGCCCCTAATCCTTAGAAAATGAGTGCACTCAAGACACAAAGGGCTTATCATCACAGCTGGGCACTCATACTCCTTTTTTTTTTTTTTTTTTCCCCATAACACAGCAGAGCACAATGTATTGATTATCTGTTACAGGAATAGAATTGTAAATACAGTACATTCTTCACTGTTCCTGCACCATAACATCTGCAAAGCCTAAGAAAAGCCCCTTTTAGCTGAATCTTTGAGAAATTAATGTCATTAAAAATATTCCAGAAATACTAAATACATGTAAAATGAGAAGAATGACACAGCAGGAAGGATAAATACAGTAAATTGATCATGTTTCCTTGACAGTCTAAGCAATTAATTACACTGTTACAAAACAATAAAGCTCTTTGCCTAATGCACCAAAAGCCTACCACAACTTTCAGTCTTCTTTTTGGCTTCCTGCTCTTTCCTTCCCCTTTCCCTCACCTCATACAATTGTGATTCTCACACTAGGGAGTCTTACCTCCTCATGTCCTTTTAAATATTCCTTCTTCTGTGTTTGGACCAGGTAAGCAAAGTGGTTTGCCTCCATTTCTTGGCCTAAGTAATTCAAAAACAGAGCATCTTCACAGGACAGCTCTCTCTCTTCAGTCTTCCATCTTGCCTCAGACCTTTCATTGGCCCTTCACTTTCTCATAGGCCTCCTGCCAAGACAAATGCCTCAGTCCTCCTCCTCCTCTTGTACTGCTCAAAGGATAAATGTGCTTCCTGCTACCTGACCACATTATGACTGGATCCGTTGCTGCTGTTTATCTTATCCTCAGTTTTTATGCTGCTGGTTCTCAATAATATTTTTCAGACCCATTCCCTAACAGCACCTTTGTGATTTCTAGCATTTATATATTAACTCTGTCTGGTCATTCTCTTGGAGAGAAATTGGTACACATTTTTTTCAGCCTCATGATCTTACTGCTGTTAATCTTTTATCTCTCACCTGACCTTCCCCATGATGCTGACAAAACTCTAACCAAAATGTTGTTCCCTTTTTCCTTCCAGGGCAGTTTTGAAAATTGTACCTAATGAAACTCAAGCATGCAATCTCAGGGTACTTCAATTTCTGTCCATTTCTGCTTTTCTGTCCAATTTCTGTCCTTTATTTCTACATGTAACTTCTTCTTGACCTCAAGGGACCACCCTCCTCACTTAGAGAAGATAATTGAGTTGTTAAAAGTCAACCAGTTCTACTGAAGCAGAAAAAAAAGAAATAATTTATTCTGCCAATAACAATTAGCATGCATTCTTCTTGAACAAGGAGTTTTCAGTCCCATGGCTCTGTAATCAGTTTTAGTCTCTCTTGCAATTTATCTTGCCTGCCCCAAGATCTCCTCCCATTACATTCTCACCTCCAAAATGGTCTCACTCATCCTTCTACATGTACCATCAGCTGTTAATTGTACCTGATTTACCATCACAAGAATCTTTGAATACTGAAACAATGGTAGTTTCTGGAGGAAGAACACTGCCATAGGAGACTGCAGTAGACAGATGGTCGTTCTTCCTCTTCTCTGGTTTCTGGGGCACCAAGGAAGGTGCCCCCATATCTTGATGCACAAAAGTATGTCTTACCACAAGATACACAAAGTACACCTCTTGATAATGGTATAAAGTGGAATAATTTGAAATAGCAATATGGTGACATAAAGCAAATAATCAAAAACCCTGTGCTGTGTCCTTCAGGAAAAAAAAAAACCTCACATCTATGGATTTTGTTACTATATAAACTCATATTTTTCTGGTTTTTTCCTGTAGGTGTTTGAGTTTGGTTACTTACTGTCCAAGAAAAAATACTCAGATTTTGCTGTTCTTCCCTAACTCTAACTCAAACTTCTCAACACTGTACTATTTAGAGTAGACCTTTCAAGTCTATGTTTTGGGTAAGCTAAGCAGAAAGTACATGATATGACATTTGGGGGATGTCCTGTGCAGGGCTAAGAGTTGGACTTGATGATCCTTTGGGGTCTCTTGCAACTAAGAATATTCTGTGATTCTGTGAACTACTTGCATGGCTTTTGTCAGCAGCATTTTCTGGCTATCTCTGTTCTCCATGGTGGAAGCCATTCCAGTGGGCAGTTCTGAAGGTCGTAGGTGTCCCATCCCTGGAAACACTCAAGGTCAGGCCGAACAGGGCTTGGAGCAGCCTGATCTAGTTGAAGATGTCCCTGCCCATTGCAGGGTAGTTGGACTAGATGACCTTTAAATGTCCCTTGCAACCCACACCCATTCCTCTGGCCAGTCCCTGGTGGGACTCATTCCCCACATCACCTCCCAACCTGTGCATGCTTGGCGGAGGAGCTCCTGCTCTGGTCCACAAAAGGCAAATCTTTTTGGGCCAATCTCCTTCTCTGGCCACAGCTGCCCATGAGTGGAGGGAATGCTTACAGCCCTGGTGGCTCCTAACCAGCTGGTGGGCTGCTGCCTTGGCAGAACTGGCCATGAATTTCTGATCACACCCTGCTGGCTGGCAATAGCCCCCCTGCACCAGACCAAGCCCTGGAGGGAGGCTGAGTGCTCCAGCCAGCATCTCTGCTCTGCAATGAAAAGACCAAGAGTTGGGAAAAAACAATTAAACCAACTAGCTTAAAACAATGTGATGAACAAAGATGAGCAGCTGCAAGGAATGGGGTTGGAGCAGGAATATTGTTCCTGCCATTAGAAACATGTACCCTATCTGCTAACTCCTTCTGCAGTTTGTTTTCTTCTGCTGACAGCAGCTGCAACCTTAGCAGAGAAGCCCACCACCAAAGAGGAGGACAGTCAGTGGGTAAAGTAAGGCTGAGTTTAACCTAAATACCTGTGAGATTGACCATGCATCAGTTGGTTTGAAATTCAGATCTTTTCTGGAATTTTGGGTTTGAAGTTTTTTTAAGGAAGGAATTATCTAAGTTGAATTGCAAACATGTTTTGCAAAAGAAAGCCAAAGACTTAGAAACTGAGAGTTGAATGCCAACAAGTGACCATGTTGTTGTTCAAAACACATCATTCTGTTGTTCTCCATACTGGTTTATCCAGTCTGAGGTTTCATGGCTTTCTGCACCCTAGGCCAAATATCTGCTGCAGTTCTCTGAAGATGTAATTATTACACCTTGTGCCTGCAGGGCACAACTGAGTACAAAAGGACCAAGCCTGAAAGCAGAAGAAGCAAACCTCTGTTTTGAACCTTTCCCCTTTTTTTTTTAGGTAAACTTGTGAATGTTTTATATGGTAGAAGTTGCAAAAACTTTATCATTAGCTTCAACAGCTCTCCTCCAGTATGGAGTTTTAACTGAGAGCAAAGCAAAAAAAGGCTCATGTGGAACACAAATGGTACTTTGTAGGAGTAAAACATCCTGGAAGTGAGTGAGGAAGCTGTGTCAAAGACTAAAATTACCATCTATTAGGCATTTTTTACAGATGAGTTGGAGGCAGGCAGATAGTAAGTGCCTTCCTACATTTCCATTTTATTCAAAATACATTTCTTTGGAAGTTTTTTTTTTTAATTTTGAACTGATGCTATATTCTATTGCCAAGTTGTTTTTCTTTTGAAGACAGATAAGTTACATAATCCAGTGCCAAGAAACTGTCATGCAAACCTGTAGCATACTATTATATAGATAAAACAAAGGCAAAAAAAGTAGGTCATTCTATTTCATTTGTTCAGCAGAGTCTGGGTTTGGTGGTACTAGCTCATACTGAACCCAGTAAGAGCACACTCCTGAAAGCTTTGAAATGTAGAGCCTCCAGCAATACATCCTCCTGTCAAGCAGACTTTGATGCTTTCACATTTGGGTTTTGGCCTACACTGAAAAGCCAGGGTGTTAACTGAAAACACAAGTGGTCATCTGAAAGAGAGGAGTGTCAGAGTCTAGGGCACCAGAGAAAGCAGAAGGTGGCTGTGACATGGAGGCAGGAACATGGAGAGGATCAAGCCTGGACTAAGGCATTTGCTTTTCTCACCGGTGCTATGGAAGGTGTGGAAAAGTACACTGTGTACTAATGCCTTGGCTGTCAGTGAACCCTGGCTAAATGACTAAAAAGAAATCCTCAGTCAGCATGTGCCTGTGTGGGCACACATGTTTTTGTGTGTGTGTTGTGTGTGTGTTCTGTGTGTTTGTATACCTCAGTGCAGATAAGGGATTTGTGAGGTTGGTGGTCAAATTAAAGCAATTAAAAAAAAAAAAAAAACTAACATGGATTGGGTTCACAATAGATTTTCAATGTAATGTAAGCCTAATGCTAGTGTCTCTCTAATCACTCATACCAGTATGACAGCTTTTCTCTGCCAGGGGCCTATAGCAGATACTTAGGAAAAGTGTAAAGGAGAGTGTATAAAGTCTGTGAACTAAGCACTACTTCTCCCAGTAGACATTCCTAATTTAGTATTCTGTTGTTCAGGAACTTCCTAAGCCAAATATGAGATGTGTAATGGCTCTTCCTGTGAATTTGATCAAGTTCTCTTTGAACCTATTTTTACCTTTGCTTTTTCCAGGATTCCGTGGCAATTTATTCACACATTGTGTGAAGAAGTACTTCCTTTCATTAGATGTAGATCTTTAGACCTCTAAACCTTGCAACTGGCTGCCTTCCTCCCACAGTTATTGCACTCAGAGAAATGGTGACACATCCTCTAGTCAGAATTTCATAGATCTCCCATAGTCTTCTGCTCAGCCATGTTTTCTAAACCTTTTCTCCTGTGGAAGGAATTCCACCTCCCCAGTGACCTTTTTCCTCCCTTTCTAACTTTTTCTGCTGTATCAGTCCATAACAAAATGCTTTTTCTGCTTTCCAAAGGATAAATACTATCAAGCTGGAGATTCTGCACACTCTTTATTTTTCAGTTTGCTCATGCATATCATGCACAACCACAGTGGCACAACCATGACTTTTGTATGATTTAACATCTGTTATGAAAGAATGCAAGCATCAGGCACTTTGTTAAAATGCTTCTGATTATTAAAAAAAATATGTATACAATCTATTATTAAAGTTTTCCTGGGACTGATATGGCTGAAATGTTAATTTGAGCCTTCTTCCTCTGCAGAAGAAGGCTCAAATTAACATCATGGGTTTTGTGGTTTTTTTTTTATTGGAGGACCTTTCTCAACTCCAGTTTTGCTTTCCTCTACTCCACTCAAAGCCCCAGATCAACAGCCATTAATTTCTTCTATGAGCAGGACCAATTACAATCCCCCTTGAAGTCCACTACAGTTCTCCTGAGCTATCTGGATGCACCAGGTATATAGGACATTAAATCCTCCCTCAGCATCCTTCCATCTGCTCCTTCACCAGCAAGTAAGCACACTTGATGACATTTTGCTGTCAGTTGTACTTGTCTATTTGGCTATTGTTCTTCGGTGGAAGGTGGAATATAAAAGAAGGGAAGTGAAATGGTGCCCAGCATCCAGTTCCTCCATCTCTTCAGCATTTTCACTGCTGCTTGAGTGCAAACTGAAAACAGAACTGGCAATGGCAAAACAGCCAAAATATCACAGAGTAATGGGTCCTAACACTAGTTTCAAGTGTAGATGTGAGATTGAGAACAAATTGGAGAATAACTACTGGCTGCATGAGTGCACAGCCATCCTGGATTTGTAAGAAGAAGAGAGAGGAATCTGTCCCTATTCAGTTCAAAACTGTTCATCTTGAACCCTAAACATTACTGATTTGAGGAACATCTGTGCTTTATGGTTCTACCTTCTTTTTCATCATGAGGCAAGACAGCAGTCTGCCTCACTTGTTTTCCACTCATACCTCCACAATTCACTGCTATCAAATGGGCTCTCATTACCACCTCCTGCAACAACATTCCTCATTCCTTGTCTTTCACTCCTTATACTTCTCTGTGCTCCTCCTCTGTCAGCCTTTTCAGTCAGATGCCTCAGACTGCAGAATCCGAAGTGCTGTTTACGTAAAGAAAACCCATCCAACTCAACCCCCCAAACCTCCTCTCTCCCCTGCTCATGCCTTTGCCCTCAGATGCCCCAACACAGGGGAGCTCTGCAAGGTGACATGCAGCTGCCTACAGGAGAGCAGCCATCACAAGGAGAGTAACACAGGCAGGAGAGTGCTAGCTTTGGTGAAAAAGAGATCATTTTGAAACTGAAGCTTGAATGTGAAAAATAGAATGTCTGGACACTGGCAATGGGCACTGAAATTGTTAGAGATGGCAGATATATAGTCATGAAGAAGCAATAAAAATATTTATCTGAGTTAAAAGTAATTTTGTATAAATGGAATGTATAATATTACATATGTAGTAGACTCATTGGTATTAGTATGTTACTGATTTCACATGTATGATTTTTTAATGTGGCTTGTGAGTTTGTATGTGTGAGTGGGTGTGAGTTTAAAAATTTGAAAGATAAACCACTTCTGAAAATTGGGCCCCTTTAACTTTTCATTAATCAGTAACCTAAAATCCTGAGCTGCTGGCACTGGTATCTCTCTCTTGGGCTGGCCTCTGGCTTTGTTAAATCACATAACAATTAGAGGTCCTTGTCTCAATAAACAGTGAGTTTGCATGGAAAAAGAGAGATGCTTGTTTGTTTGCTTGCAATGAGAAAAAAAGCTTATGCTGATCATTTCAAGAAAAAAAAACCACCCAAGTGTAGCACTGAGAGGTGTGACTGCCAGTCTTAGGAAGAGTGGCAGAATCTTAGTAAGTCCTTCCATGCTGAATTGCTTAGAAAAAACTTTCTAAACATTTTCTGTTTGTGCTCTCCAAAGCTTTCGCAGGTTTACACGGTCTAATAGTGTAACAACAGCTGTGCAAGCAGACCTGGATTTCCATGAGAACTTTGAAATAATCGACCCTCAAGAGGACAATACATGTTCTGGACAAATATCAAGACAGTTTTCCCGAGATGCAAGCACCTCTACCGTTAGCATACAAGGGTCAGGAAACCATTACCATGCATGTGCAGTGGATGATGACTTTGAGACAGATTTTGATCCATCCATTTTACCTCCTCCTGACCCATGGATTGACTCTATTACTGAAGATCCTCTGGAAGCTGTTCAAAGGTCAGTGTGCCCACGAGATGGCCACTGGTTTCTGAAGCTACTTCAGGCAGAGAGAGATCGTATGGAGGGGTGGTGCCAACAAATGGAGAGAGAAGAACGGGAAAACAACTTACCTGAGGACAGTAAGTAACCACACACAATAATATTGCAACTGCAAAGAAGTATTTAATATAGGTCAAATTCACTCCAGTGAATTCTGTATTGTACCCTTTCTTACTTAGCTAATGAAGCTATGGTTGTGATTCTCAGAAGGACTGTATGTATGTATATCATAATCGTTATTAAAGCTGACAGGGAATGCAAATGCTCGGTGCTTCTGAAACTCCAGTGGTATTCGTTTTTGGGTTTGCATAGTTCAGCAGATAATTAGGAGAGTGTGGTTAGGGATCTTGTAGTATTACTATTTCTTAACTCTTCTGTTTGAAATCACTTCTCATAACTTTAGAATACAGTTTAACAGACTGTAGTTCCTTTTAATTAAATTCATATTTCAGTTGACTTCTCAGATGGTGACTGGCATAAGAGTATTTAGATGTTTCTCCCTACTGAAAGAGATTGCAGTTATGCTTCCAAATTGTCCTCTCTCTCTCTCTTTCCCTCTCCAGCCTCCCTACATCTCCTTTGCAGTTCTCATTTGCTTTGATCATCCCAATAAAAGAAGTTCTTCACACAGATAAAAAACCACACACATGCAAACTACATCTCAGTTGTCACCACTGTCAGCTACATTAACCTACCTGTAAAGTAACAGGACTGTCCAGTAAACCTTCATTACCCAGAAGGGTCGAGGGCTGAGTAGTTCACATCTTATTTGTTTACTCTAATTAGGGCAGAAGGGCTGAGCATGTGTTTCCCAGTCCAGAATTTTTTCTCCCAGTAAAAATAGAAGGGTTTTTTCCATTTATTTCTCTTACAAGGAACAGTACTATTGTTAGCTGTGAACTTTAGACAGAGGTAAATCTGTGAAAATGCTCCTTGCAAATAAGGCTGTTTCAAGTTTTAGAAGTGAGCTTCTGGGAAACACTAAGAGGCAGCTGCTTATAGAGAATTCAGGTTTTTATAATTTAGACATGCCTAAGCATATTTTCCTGGATATAAAAGTAATATTTTTCCAACTCCCAAATTAGCTACTACCAAAGCAAGGACTATTACTTCAGCTACAGAATTGCTTCTTAAAAATTTTTAACCTTTCCTCTCAAGAAGAGAGATGTTTGAATTCTTTGAAAAGGTAAAGGTTTTGATTTTTGAAAGAAATTAATACTGGAAAAAAATTCTTAGAAATGCACAAGCTGTTTCTGCTGGAACTTTCCATTCAACCCAGTGAATGAAAAGGTAGGATCTAGATAGTCAAAGTTTGACAAAATTGTAAGCAACTAGAAATTTATTTTAATGGCACGTATAAGATAACCTGAATTTTAAGATATGTAAAGGTTTTATATTTATATAAAATTTATGTTATACAATAGGCTAACAGTTTCTTCTGAAGAAAACATATGGAATGTTTGACCTTAAAAGCAGATCCAGATTTCCCAAGTTCTAGAATTTTTGAATCTCATTTTCAACTCACATCATCAATGCATTCAAAAATCTCTTTGAACATAGATCAGAATAAAAGAGTTTCTGTTGTTTCTGTAGTATGAAGAAATAAACCTTGTGAACAATAAGATTTTAGATTGAAAAAGAAGTGTGAACACTTAACAAACAGGAAACACACAACTTTTATAAGTCATAACAACTGAGGACATAAGGAAAACATATTCTATGATGAGGGTGGTGAGGCACTGGAACAGTGTTGCCCAGGGAAGTTGAGGATGCCCCATCACTGGAAAGGTTCAAGGACATGAAGGACAAGGAAGGGTTCAAAGACAAGGGTTCAAGATGGATGAGCTTTGGGCAATGTTGTCTGGGGGAAGGTGTCCTTGCCCAAGGCAATGGAGCTGAAACTAGATGATTTTAAAGGTCCTCTCTAACCCAAACTATTCTGTCATTCTATGAACTGATAATACTGGAAAAACCTATAAATATTATATTTGTGCACCAAGGTAGTTGGTGCACCAATAAAGTTGTAGGAAAAGAACATGAAGTGAATTTTATGAGCCTGATAGATGCAAAAAATGCCTATCTGTACAGAATTTTCTCTCAATGTCTTGGTGTCTTTGATATATGCCAGTTTTAAAGGGCTCTTTGGGCAATCAGTGGGAGGGGTCAGTTATGAGGAAGATAAAGGAATAGTTAGGCTAGCTAATCCCAATGCCCCCTCACAACACACCCGGCATGTGTCCTGGTGCTTCTCGTGATGACTGGAAGTGGCAGGAGGAGAAGGGTCACCTGGGTTTGGTGGCCTCTGTGGCAGTCCTTATTTCGGTGTGACGTTGTCAGCTGCCGTGGCACGTGGCAGCTGCCTCCCACGGAGGCTGTGCAGGGCTTTCTGCTGTGCCCCAGCACGTCCCGCTCTACCTGGTGCCAAGGAAAAGCATATGGCCGGGGCCACTCTGCCCGCTCAGCAGTGCCAGGAACAAAAGCCTGGTTGTTACAAACCCTGCCACGAAAAAACATCTTTTTCATACATCTCTACACTTTACAGAGAGAGAGGAAAGGAGCAGAAGAGGTGCGTTTGCTTTGCTTTCCCTAATGAAACATAACCAAAGCGGGGAATGCATCCTTTGTTTCCAACCTGACATGCCCAGCATGTGTTTGGCCAGATAACAAAATAAGGAGAACGTGTGATGAGCGAGGTTTTCTCGATGCCATGGCAGCTGACAGAGGGCTCATCCCCCCGGCGCTCCCCGTAAAACGATCCGCGCTTCCTCCAGACAATGCGGCCCTTGTGCGGAACAGCTGTCTCGGGGAGACGGCTCGCTGCTGTTTGACAGTAGCTTGTATGTTACATAGATACGTAGGGTATTATCTAGCTGGGAATGGATCTACCAGATGGGATTGAATGTTTCTAGCTGGGAAATGGAGTCTGCTGCTCTGTATAAAAACAAGCTGTGGTTCAGCGGCTGCACAATGAAATGCCAATATAGAGAGAAATGTGGCTTCCATTCTGCCATGAATTATTTATTGGATAGTATATTCTGGTTCTATCTGAAATAATTTTCTGATAAAGCTGCAGCTTGTGTGACAGGCAGATGAACACCAATCACACTTCAAGCTAACATACTTGATGTGATTTCAGTGTATTTTGCAGTTACAGGGAAGTTGGCTACAAACTCTAGGGCTCTCATAAAAAAAAGAAAAGATGTTACACATCTGAGGCTAAACACCTTGTGAGACTTGATTGACGCTTTGGATCAGGCCTCAAGTGAAATCAACTGTTGACTTTTTTTTTGTTTTTTTCCTCAACCATCTGCTTGCTCCTCCTACCTCTCCCCTGTAAAATTTCAAATAGGCAGAGCCTCACCACAGCTGTTGGTGACTTTTGGCTCAGACCTCTATTGTCACCGTTTACATACAAAATTAGCACCATCAGACCTGGCTCCCTGCACAGCTCCGACCATTTTTTTTTCCCAGCAGGGGTGGGCACGGGAGCATATTCCTATGGCCTTGGCCTGTCTTTGGTGGGGCTTTTTGCCGTTGTTCATATTGACATTCTTGGAAGAATCATAAAGCTTCCCCTGCCCCCTCTCCAGAAGTTTCTCTTTCACATGAGGTTGTACTGTGGCTTTGGTGTAAAGATAACCATCAGAAGCAAACAGCAGGCCTGATTCACCACAAGTCAGGTGTAATGTGGGTTTAGTGGTGAGAAAAGCCAGGCCAAATCATGTAAAAAGTAAAACAGAAAACCAAGGCTCTCACAAGACCTGTCATTATAATTCTCCTGTGTGTATACAGTAGCCCTCTGGGCTAGTGTGTGAATAAAGGTCGACCTCAAATCTGCAGGAACCTCACTGCTCAGAACCAGAGCCTCTACAAATTCATTCGGTTCTGACAAATTATGCAATGCTTACACACTGTCTGCTGTTTTGGTTTGTTTCAATTGTTTCAAAAGAAAACACAAAAAGTAAAGGTTAGATGCAAGAGAATAAAGTTTAGGAAAAGGTACATTTTTCATGATAGTTGTGCATGGCAAAATAAGAGAGACCCATGAGCTCACACTCAGCCATAAGCATGGAAAACCATTCCTCTGCAGGGCTTCTCCAAGCAATCCCAGCCTCTGGTGCTCCGAGGAGTGAGACAGCCTCATCCTGCCGTGGGCTGGGACAGCCGTGCAGAGGGATGGTCACCAGCCTGACATGTGGCCGAGTCCTGCTGGAATCCCCCTGGCTACGTGCCTCTGGCCATATGCCCAACTCATCCTTTTCTTGTTCTGGTTTTCTTTTGTCCCCAGTAGGGACTTCTCCCTACACGAGGGTTTCTCAAAGGAAAGCCAGCAAGGAAAGCCCTACCAGTGCCCAGAGGCTAGCAAGGCAAAAAGTGAAATCCACAAGCAAGGAAACGATCTAGTTAGGGAAAAAAAAAAACATTAAATGTGCTAATAAAAGCCAAGTAAGTCAGAGAACACATGGAAACTGCTTTAATCCAAATGAGAAGCATTTGCTCATGCAGACAGCCTTATTACTTTCAATGAGATCACTCCTGTAAGTATATATGACTCAAAGAAAGGACTGCTCCTTCCCTAGTTTGTTCCATTTGGCTGTTTTCTCCTTAACAGCTGAGCTTAAGACCTGAGCAGTAGCTTTAAGTTTGAATTTCCTGGCTTTTGTCATACTTGGCGTTATTTAAATGTAGCTCTGTCAACATGAATAGGCTAAAATGCTGGTCCATCCTGGCTTGGAAATGGATTGTGACAGCTCTGTGGCAGGATTGCTTCATATGCATAGTGCCCAGCCAACATCTGCAACGCAAATGTCAGGCTGTGTCCCTGTAATTTCAGCTATTGTTCCTGCCACTTGCTCCTGGGGCAATGAGCAAGTCCCGGTATTCCCTTCCCTAGCCTGGGCCCTGCCTATCAACCAGGTGTTTTCACGTTAAGGGCATTTGATAGTCAGGAGTCGTAAAGTGCCTCCTTTGTCACTTGTTAGACCCTGAGGCCTGTCAAAGTTCAAATGCAAATACATCAGTTGGGGTTTTAAGGCCAAATAGTGCTGTCCCTTCTCAAAACTCCCCTGGTTTCTCTATGTGATTACTTTTCACATCACTTCATGTGGGTTTTGTTATTTTCTTATATTTTGTTATCCTTATTATACACAGAGTCATCTTCCTAGTTAGAGCAGATGACAATAACTATTTTTTCTGCTTGTGTTCACAATTCTTTTTTTTTTTGTTGTTTTCCTATTTCTTTTCCAATGAAGACATGGAAGAGGGAAACAAATAGAGCTCCACAATTTCAAAACAGGTCCTGTGCAATTCTTAGAACCAAGAGAAGCAAGAACTTACTGCTTGAACAGCAAACAGTCCAAGTCTATTTTCAAGAATGTTTTAAAATAAGAACATGTTGGGGAATTAATGACACAAGGATATTCACTGTCATGTATCTGTCCTAGAATAATATTCTGTGATTCCTAGATAAGATTAGTAATAGTGAGGAGGCATTCCACAGTAGCTGAATTCCATCAAAATAGCTGTAAGTTCTTCAAGAATAGACATAATTGTCCATGTCTTAAGAAATGTCACAGGAGAGAACCGGATTTACAAGGAAGATAGGTCAAAGCAAGAAGGGAGAAAAAAAAAAAAAAGGGAAAAATTCAAACTATTAAAACAAAACACTGCAGTACACACACTTCTCCCTCTGGGGAAGAGGTGACAGCAAAGCATATGATGGATGTTAATAATGTTGCTTAATGCATTACTGGAAGGCATTCAGATCCAACAGTGCTGAGTGTGCTGTATAGTCCTGTATGGAACAGAAAGCAGATATGAATAACATTATATAGGTGTTTAAATCCATTATGATTGCATCTTGATGGGTTGGGATTTTTTGTTGCTTGGTTTTATATGTTTTCTTTGTATCCTATTAGCTGAACACAGCAATTTGAATGTTTATGTGTTTTTCCTCCTGCACCCCATCTCCCTTGCTGTTAAAGATTACTCTGATTCTTTTCTGATTTGTTTTGAGTATTATCTTTGTAATTCCATTTATTTTCTTGGTATTTGGCTTCAAACCTTGCAGGCTTTTCTTCTAAGAAAATCTATTGGTCTATTTTTGCTTTTGATTTTTCAGTACACCTTGGCCTTTCTGTGGGGCACCAAAGATTTTGTCTGAGTAAGCAAAATGAGCACTGTGCCTTGAA
This sequence comes from Ammospiza nelsoni, assembly GCF_027579445.1. Lineage (NCBI taxonomy): Eukaryota > Metazoa > Chordata > Aves > Passeriformes > Passerellidae > Ammospiza > Ammospiza nelsoni. The sequence continues at coordinate 104,760,976 of NC_080633.1, forward strand.
ACACTAAAAGCAGCATGGGTTTGGAAACAAAACTTAGGCTATTGATAAGGCTTTGTGTCTTCTAGAGACATTCCTTTCAGCTTTTTGTATGCTTTGTGTTTTGTCTTTTTTTCTCCCCTAACTTCCGTGACAGAGTTGGTTGTTGACCAGTTGCACATTAACAGACCCCTTGCTTTTGAGGGGTGAGGAATCAGTGACACTTGACTAGATACAGCCACAGCCACAGCAGAAGTGGCAACAATAGAGAACAGCATCAGCATGCATCCCGCAGTCAGCTGGGATGATGGTTTTTAGGCAAATAGCCAGTCACTAGGCAGCCAAGGACAAGGACTTCCTTTTCCCTCTGCTGAGATCTCTGAATATTAAGCTCTTCTTCCCCAAAAGAAAGAGGCACATTACCATCCATCATCAACAAGTTGTATATACATTTCTTCATGCTTGGGATGTGATTTCCAAATCATTTGGTGCAGGTTTCCAGGAAAAGATCACCTTTTTTTATCCTTTTTTTTTTCTTTTTTTTTAATCCCAAGAAGTTGAGAGACTTTTTTCTCCCCTTCTCAAGTCTTGGGAAGCGTCAGAGTGGCCGAACTCCAGATGAGGCAGCTGTTCCCAAATATACTCAGTGGGAAGAGTTTTCATAACAATGGGAACCACATGAAAGCTCTCGGAGTAGCTCCTCCTACTATTGAAAAGTCCTTTCAGTTGAGTGGTTTGCATATTGGGTTGCATAAATGACTAGACACACCAAGGGGTCCATTTTCAGCGCTGTGCGCATAGAATTAGACACGCAAGCCTTGCTAACAATAATTAGAGTTGTGTGCAAAACTCCCTGCGCAATATGCTGAAAATATTCTGCTTAGTGAATCTTCCAGCTCACGGCTATTTCCTGGCAGTGCTGAGCTGAGTTCTGGGAACAAAATGAAAGTCTGGGCTCTGTGTGTGTTCACAGAGCTCTCTCCTATAGGTTCAGAAAAAAATGTGAAAAGACTCTCTTCCCTCCCACTTTTTCTCCACTTTGTATGTCTGAAGTATAAATGAACTCCACATCCCACTTTTCCTTCAATAGCCTTGAGAAGTGAGCTTTGAGGCTGGTGAAGGAAAATCCATTTGCCTTGAAGGAGGAGAACACAGATTTCATATAAGTGTGTATCGAGTTTCAGTTTATCACAAGTATTGGTGCCAGTCTGCTTAGCATGTGGCTACTCAAACCCTTGGAGAGGCCTTTCTCTTACCAAGCACTGCATGGTGGCATTCTGGTAGCCAGCACTGCAGCCAGTCACAGGACCAATGAAATGCTAAAAATCTTGTTAAGGGGTTATCGCAAAGTTGCATGTATGTATTTATGTATGTATGTGTTTGTTTGTTTATTTTTCATTGTGGTACATCAAAATACTTCACAATATTTTCCCAGGGGAGCTCTGTTAATGCTGTCTTAACTTTCATGCGAAAAGTGACTGTGCCCAAGGGATGGTGCAGAAGATGGCAGCTTAGGACTAGTATTTCCTCTAGGCTCCACCAGCAATTCACTCACCTGGAGCTGGCCACTTCATCTGTTTGTTTTCCCCATTCCTCCTTCACCTGTCTCTTATATCCAGGCTGTAAACTTGTCACAGAAAAGTTGCTGTGTCTGTTTGAGGACTGGGACAATACGTGTATCTCTGAGTAGAAATGATAGCGAGAACTGTGACACAGTGGCTGCCATTCATGTTTTTCATTAAGGAAGTGGTAATATTTTAAAAATTCATTTAAATTAGTTGTTTAATCACTTGTTAACCAGAGAATTGGGCATAATAAGTTGTTTCAGCTGAGAGAGAAAATTCATGAAGGAGTCAGACAAATCTGTAATGCCAACCTGTTTTTTTTAAAGACATTTTTGGTGTTTTTTCTGAGCATTGGAAATCTCAAACAAATCGGTGGCTGCTATCTTCCTCAGAGCATCAATTCTTTCCCTCAGCAGTCCCTAAATTCACACTCTTGTTTTCTGGATTCACTGTCTTACTGCCAGCTGTGGCCATGTCAGCCTTTTCGCTGTTTCTGCATTCTTACTTCTTTATTCACACACACAAAGGTACACACATACACATGTGTTCACACACGTGTACAGGTACACACACACAGAGTCTCCCCCGGACCAGAACTCCCCAGGGAGCCCCTGAATGCACCAGTCTGTGGCTCGGTTTTGGGCAGTGTATTCCCAACTACTGCTGTAAAATCCCAGTGTCTGAATGCAACCAAAACAGTGTGAGCTCCTGCTTTATTCAGAGGCATTTACTATGGGCTGTCTTCTGGTTCACTGCAGCCCTTCACAGCACTCGGTCAGCGCAAAGGGGCCATAAGTACCCAGCTGTCTGTACAAAGGAGTCCTCAGCCAGCTGCACATGGACTCTGACACCTCCCTCCAAATCAGCAGCAAGGAGGAGAGGCCAGGGTGCCATTGCTCCCTGAAGGACTCCTGGGCATTTGAATTCAAAGGCAGAAGCAGCCTTGGGTTGTGCTCATGGAAAGTACTCAGAAGGTCCAGATGAGATTCATTGGCGTGCAGTAAAACAATCATCCCCTTTCTGGGGCTCTGGTCGAGCAACACTCAGCTACACCTGACAATGAGGCCTGAGTTGCTAAGTGAGGTGGAGAAGCAAACAGAGTTTGAGAGCTGCATGTCCTTGTGCAGGGAGCTGGGTTTGTATTCAAAGCCTGAGCCTGGGTCATAGTGATACGAGTGGTGACATTTCTGGTGAGCTTTCTATACAGCCTGCAGAAGCTTTGGATTAGCCACGTTTACACTGTCATTACAACTGGTTACAACTGGTCCCACTGAGAGTAAGGTGCAGCAACCTTTTACATATTTTTTGCCTCATGGAGATCTGACCTTAGACTTATCAACTTTTCTCTTTTTGTGGCTGAAAGATAACATACCTTTTGAAAGCCAGAGCTGACTGCTGCACAGCTTTCTCCTCTCTTTTTATAGGCTTTTACTTGCCTGCAGCAAAGAAAGCATTGTGACTTACTCTTCTTTTTCTCTCAGTTCTAGGGAAAATTCGAACTGCAGTGGGCAGTGCCCAGCTTCTCATGGCTCAGAAATTTTACCAGTTCAGAGAACTTTGTGAAGAAAACCTGGTATGTAATTTTTCTGCTAGATACTAATGTGTGCCTTTTACTAACCCTGTGAATAATCCTACATAAACTAAACTGATTTTCTAACATGGCAATTTTTCCAGTAAAGGCCCTGATATGAATTTGGGAGTAACTCAGATTTGTCAGAGTCAGCATGAGTTTCACAATAGCTTGAGACCCTCATAATAAAGGCAAAAAGGTTCAAGTGAATAATCACTGAGGCTCTGCTACTGACTTTAGAGGAGCAAGGATCTGTCCCTTGATCATTGAGTTCATGGGCACACGGATGGGTAAAACACCTTAAAGTCTTTAAGGGTGGATCAGAAATCTCCAAAGCTGAGCTTTCCCAGGTGCTCCTAAGAAACAAGCTCCAAACTAAAATCTGCCTCGGTGGAAAAATGCAACAGAAATTGGCTCTGTCTTACTAAGACTTCCAATTCTTAATATAAAAACTGAAAAAGCCTTCTGCTTGCACATCTTTGTGCAAATAACAGCCTACAACTGTGCAACCTGCTAGAGTCAAGCTCTGAAAAACTAGGAATAAAAGTGTAATCTCTGGTCTCCTTATGACTCTAAAAATATATACTTTATTGTTTTCAATAATTGCACCTTTCATGGTATAATCATCCTACCAAAATCCTTTGTCAGTGTGACTGTGAAAAGCACAAATAGAAATTTTATAGGGCAACCAACTGACTCTTTTGGGTTTATTGCTTCTGAAGAGGAAGAAAACTAAAGGCAGAGTAAAACCTGAGCCATGTAAAACATCATGCAAGGTGCTACTAATAATTTATTTCTTTATTTATTAACAACAAAATTAATAACAATATATCAGTGTAGTCTGACAAGGCCACAGCACCCACAAAGACTTGCTGACTGATGTAGAAACTCCTCAGCATTTATAAAAAAACATGCTTGAAGTGTGTGCATGCAACATCTCATTTTAATTAAACAGTTTCAGCTGGGAACCAGCTTATAGGGACAAATCCTGTGGAAAGCCTTCCCTCATACAAGCCTTGCCAGTGGAGCAGGGATTAGGTTTTGGGTACTCTCACTGCATGCAAAAAGTGTTCAGAGCTGGGGTGCACTTAAGGGACAGGATTTATTGGGTCTGGCCCAAGCCGTGCTGAAGATGCTGACTGTCCAGATACACTTCTGAGCAATGCTTGGGCTGATGAGCTTGTACACACAAAGCAATGCTCCCCACCTGTGTCCCAGTTTCATTCTTCCCAAAAATCTGCCTGTAAAAATGGGTTTACTGTGCTTCTGCATGCAGTCTTCTGAGCTTTTCACCCAGCACAAGTTATTCTTGACAAGCAGAAAAAAAAAGGAAGAAATTGGCCTGAGGTCTCTAAGAGAAAATATCACTTAGTGTATTTTTGTAAACCTTACATTCTCAGAGTGCAGAAAAAGTGTTCAAAAAATGGTATATCAGTATTTGCACATGTATCACTCTTTTTTACAAGTGTGAGCATGGTGGGGAGTCCTTCCTCATGAAAGTGAAGAGGAGGATGGCAATTCATTTCAGTGCAGATAGGATTGCCACCAGCTGTGCCCAGGAACATCCCTAGGCAGATCCTGCCACAGGGGCCCTTTACCCTGAGTCTGTGGGGGAACCTGCTGCCTTTGGTGAGTGGGTGTTTGCAGGGCACACAGCTCAACGCCGAGCCAGATTCCTCAAAATAAAACCCACCAGTAAGTAATGCTTTGCTTTGCTCCTCTCTCTGGGTCTCATCCATCACTTGGATCTGCTCAAACTGCTTTGCTAGCCAGATTTGTAACCATTTGCATGAATTCTTTACATTAAGAAATACTAAAGCAAACATGTTTTTTTCTTGTGTTACACAGAATCCTAATGCACATCCACGGCCGACCTCCCAGGATTTAGCAGGGTTTTGGGATATGCTGCAGTTGTCCATAGAAAATATTAGTATGAAATTTGATGAACTTCATCAGTTAAAGGCCAATAATTGGAAACAGATGGATCCTCATGACAAGAAGGTAGAACACTGTAGATTTTGTATGCTTCATTTAAAACCCTGCACAAATACTGGACAGATTAAATAGGCCTCTGTGTTACAGCGTTGACGTTAAAAATGTGAAATGAAGCTCATATCAAATTAATTTCATTGTAATAACAATGTTTACATAATAATCATCTGGGATCTTATCTGTAATATGTTTCAGGCATATTTTTAAACCAAATCTGTCTTTGTGAATCGGATGATGGGAATGTGGTACTTTGTTAAGCTTTACATTTAATCATATTAGATGATCAATCGTTGGAAGGAACTGCCTTATATATTGATTCTTAAAATTAAATAAATCACATTTACGGTTCATATTATTGCATACAGCAAGAGTTCTAGGTTGTGTTACTGAAAAAACCAGGGAAGCACTGTAACCATCACTGACTTTGGTAGCCAGGTTACAAACAGCAATATCAAAAATATGCCTTCCAAAATGTTACATGAAAAAATTACAATTTTATGTCCATTTGTTTGTTTTTTATTTATTTTGGGCTTTTTTTAAAAGGGTGATTTCACAAACACATTCACTTTCCTGGTATTGTTGTTTACCTGAGGTAGCATAAAGTCATCTGGAGCTTTGGTGGGGATTTTTTCCCTTTTTTCTTTTTTTTTTTTGGTAAATGTAGTCTTCCTCTGTCATCATTAAAAAATATCACATCCAAGTGTAAGTCACATTTCACATTACATTCTCATTTGGCACCATCGCCTTTTTTTTTCTCCTCACTATCCACCTCAAGACAAACAGCACTTGTGTGAGCCAAAATACACAAATGTTTCAGAAAATCCTTAGGGCACAGACCCATTCCTAGAGGAACCAAGAGTCTAATGTCGCGCTGCTGTAGGTATGTAATTTGGTGGCTGAATTTCCGCTGTGACTGGTCTGATAGCAATGAACACAGCCAACAGGTAGGGTCACCAGAAGGAGGGGGAGCACAATTTGCAGGTACAGTGGCTCAGACAGGAGTCCTGGCTACCTCAACTTAAGGTCAGCTGGCTGCCGATGACCAAAGTCGTGTGTTCTTTTGGACAAATAACCATAATAATATCAAACCCCGTTAATCTTGCAGCAGGAAGCTTGTACAGGCAGTGCTGGTAGCACTATTCCTCCTCCTCCTCCAATCAAGACTAAATATTCATTCCTGACTTAGGAGTGCCATGTTCACACCATTTGTGCACACCTAGTGTGTTTTGTAGGGGAATGAATGGGGATGTGTTTTCCTAGCCCAAGGTACTGAAGGCAAGTCATTTTCTTATCTTCTTTTTTTTTTCCAGTATCTATCAGAAAAGGAAGTTAAAACTGCCAAACATGGATGCACAGAAATGCTGGTATATGATCTTTCATTAGCTTTTACAGTAAAGTGGGTAGGCTGAGTGTTTGCAATTGTAGCAGTAAGAAATGAGAGCTTTCAAAAAAAATGTGCCTTTTCTTTGCTTCTGAAAAACATTTCAAAGAGTTTCCAACAAAAAGAAGACTATAGCAGTTTAAAGGAAGTTAAGTAGTGCTGAAGAAAGGGACCTGTAGTAGGAAGATAAAGATTTTAAAGAATTACACTGTGTTCCTGTTTCAACAGCATTTGTCTATGATTTTAGATGAAACAGATTGTCTCCTTTCTTAAAAAGGATTTTTAAAAAAAAAGGAAGAAAAAACTTTCTGTGGAATTGATATTTGCCTTTGGCCTTTGCCACTGGGCCCTTTTTAAGCAGCATAGATTAATCCTTGGATGGAGAGAAAAAGCAAAGTATGAATAAGTGTAACTAAGCACCTTTATATTTTGAGCCATGGAAGCTGTTGTGAGCAGCATGAGAGAAAACGAAAGGGCAGAATGGGACCTTTGTAGTGTGATAAAATCCCTTCGCTCAGAGACCGTGTTCACAGTTGGAAGGGGATGTAACTTAAAAGACAATCTAATTAACTTGACAAAGTCTTTGTGGACGCCTGAAATTCAGTTCTGAATACACTTTTCTTTTATGAGGTCCTTCTCAGAGGGGTTTTTTTGGTTGGGTTTTTTTTGTGGGTTTTTTTTCCTGTTTTTGGTTTTTTATGTGTGTGTGTGTGTACATGCACCAGGATATACATAAAAGCCCTCCTTGTTGGTCACATATCTGGAGCTAGCTGCCACCATGATGATTAATGCATGTTTTCTTAACGGTTTTTAAGTTTTTCCTACCAGATTTTCTATTTCTAGCTGAATGTAGCTTCATGCCTATTTAGCTCAAGGCCAGAGTTTATGAGCTTGCAAAGCAAGACCCTGAGCATGGGATTTTTGAGCAGTCACTAAACTGCTACGAAGTAGATACATAAACATGTGGTGTGTTTTTTTTAAAACTACTTATTCTGATGCACCAGCTGCAGACAGCTAGCTCCCATCTGCACTTGGGAATGCCAAAGCCATGGCACCTCGGTGTTGCAGGAGCACCTAGCGCTATGCACGGATAGAAGAGGGTGGCCCGGGAGCTGGGGCTCTCCAGAGTTCCTCTGCCGAGAGCAGCGTTCCCTCCCGGCTGCCCCGGTGGCGGGAGGTCGGTCTCTTTCCTAGTCCGTGGCACTAAGCAGGTAGCGGTGGGGGCCCCGGCCCCGGCAGCACCGTCCCGAGGAGGAGTAGCACGGCGGCCGGCCCTCCCCTCCCCTTTGCCCTTGCCCCATGGTTATGAACCCTTGAGCACAAAAGGCAGTTGACTGAAGACAGAAAGGCAGATAAGAGCTAACAAACCTTAGGTAAAATGTGTGTTCTAACTACTGATATATCCTAGTTTTTCCCGCCTTTCCCTGAGAAGCTGTATAATGCCATTAACCTTCTGCTTTGATCAGGAGAGAAGGGTCCCTCCTCCAGTGCCAAAGAAGCCATCGAAAGGTCAGGTGCCACTCATACGAGAACGCTCTCTGGAAAGCTCGCAGCGTCAGGAGGCCCGGAAACGGCTGATGGCTGCCAAGCGCGCTGCGTCGGTTCGCCAGAACTCAGCTACCGAGAGCGCCGAAAGCATTGAGATATACATCCCCGAAGCCCAGACCAGGCTATGAAGGGATCCAGCCGGGAGGACTCTATCTGGCAAGACAAGCCTCATGTATAATCTGCCCCTCTAGGCTCCTGCTCAAGGTCACCACGAAGTATTTGTACCTCCTCCTCTCTCTCTCGCTCTCTGTCCCTACTCTCCCCCTCCCCTCTCTCTGTACGCAGCTGCCCCGATGCTCCCAGTGAACTCCACTGCCGTGGCGTAGTTGTCGGTCCTCCGAGAGATGTCCTCTAATCACCCTTGCTTTCTGAAGGTTCACCCATGTCATCACGATGCTTTGTCACATGTACTGATGCTGCCACTTTGCCTCATGTAAACGAGCACGATCCTTTTTTCTTTTCTGTTTGGAACAAATAAACGCAGCACTCAGACTTCCACACACCCACGCACCTGTACAGTAGATGCTCCATTTAACTTACTCATGATCTTTAGTTGATCTAAAGCTAGTCTGTTACCCAGTGTACAGCAATATCAAACTGTAGGGGACTTTGGTATTTTCAGTCATGCAGGGTGATCCTTTCGGACTCTGCCGTCTTCCTCACAAAAGATGAAAGGAGCTATGACTTGGATTCCCTTATTTTTATTACTGTTTTTTCTTTTTAAAGCAGATGGCGCACTTTATTCTAAACCTCCAAATCACATCTTCACCTGAATTAAGGAGTCACACAAGGGGAGGGAGCTGGGGTGGGAGCGGGGAGGGGGGGACCAAAAGAAACCCCACAGCTCTGGCAGGTGAAAAGGTGGAAGTATATCCCTCAGATGAGATGGTGAGGGATATAAAAAGATCCTGTGGAAAGATACCTGCACACTCACAGCTGCACAAACTGCCTCATTTTTATTTCATCAATCACTACTTAAACATTTCAATCAGCAGAAGATTGTAAATTCGATCTTCCAGGGAAATAATCTATTTTGAAAGGCAATAAAAGAGTAAAAAGGAAGGAAATAAGAAGCAATGACAGTTGAAGAGATAATATAAAAGAAGGATTTTCTTGTCCAAGTATTAAGAATTTTTAAAATTGTACTGTATTGTCAATTCCTCTTGTATTGTATTGTATGGATTATATTGGTAAAAAAAAAAAGAAAAAAAAAGAAAAAAAGCTTGGTTTTGTTGATGTCTTAATCTCGGTGGGACCATCCAATCTCATACGTCTACGCAGCCACACACGGACACCTGTAGGTGAATTACTGTACATGGAGCCTCTGATGCTTTTCCAAGCCAGGCTTGCTTTGCTCTTTCCACAGCTGGTTGTATGCTACAGTTCAGACTGCTTATCACGAAACCGTCCATATCTAGGAGTAAATTTCTAATTCAGCCTCCTCTTAATAGTATAATGTACTCACTTGAACAAGAACAATAGACTATTTTTCACAAATTATGGGATCAATATGAACTTAATATTTTTCACGACAAGCCTTCCTACCCTGGCTTCTGCCATTGTTTTGCAATCACGAAAAATATGCATCCTAAGTAGCTCATTAATAGTGGGCGGAAATGGCAGATAATAGGGCTGGAGAGAAGCCTGAGAGGTCAGCTCCTGTGTGTCTGTCCCCTCCAACCACCTCTGGCTGGGACAGGGGCTTGTCCTCCAGCTCCTCTGATGAGGAATGATGCCGACCACGCTGCTACTGGAATCTCTTGTGCCAACATTAGGAAAGCTATGTCAGGCATGTTGCTGAAAGCGAGTTGTGTGCATGCGAGCGAGCGAGTGTGAGTGCGCACAGGTGTGCCTAGCTGGCATGTGCTGCTGCCAGCCGAATTAGCGTGAGCTGCTTTGGGTGACAGGGCTGCTCTGGGGGACAGGGCTGCTCTGGGGGACAGGACTGGTGTGAGCAGAGGAGCGCTGTGCTGCCCTCAGCGCGTGTGCAGTCCTGCAGCGATGTTTTCCAGACTCCTCTGCTGCTCCCTGCGCGTTCTTCACCCTGTCTGCCAGGGCAGGGGTACGCGGGAGAGGAAGGCAGGCTGCTCTCTGCTCCCAGTGGGCACAGGCACAGGGACAGGGACAGCCCCACCATGGAGGGGCACAGGTGGAAGCCCTTGCTGCACGCCAGTGCTGGCTGCCTGTGCCCATGGCAGCTCAATCTGTATGGACAGTCCAACCAGTGAAAAACCCCACTGCACATGTGGCGCAATTCTGCAGCTTGCACTTAAAAAGCATTGAAAACCGTCATCGAAAAGTTAAGCTCTTGCTAAAAGTATTCATCGAGACCATGCCAGACAGCTTCTTTTCCTATGACATCATAGCCAGGTGCTAATTTAATTTTATTCGAGAAAATAGGAGAGGTAATAGGTTCTGGCACCAAGTATTTTCATGAGAGCATACTAAAACCACTAGAGAATTTGCTACCTCTCAAAGCCATCGATATCTGAGCTATGTCTTTATAAACAGGGCACAAATATTTACTGCTGTGGTTTACAAGATAAGGGCTAATAATTTAATATATAAAAGACTTTTAACTAGAGTAATCAGAAATCCAGTGTAACTCTAGAGTGCTTGGTGTTACAGGAGCTTCAAAAGGTTTGACCCTCTAAGCGTTTGAATACCAGTGTATTTGCTAGTTTTGAAACACTGCGTTTAACTTTTAGCAGCAACAAAACATCACCGTGTTTGCAGTATGTAATAGTGCCAACTGCCACTTTTGAGCATATATAGTCATAGGAAGTATTAATTATTTGGAACTCATTTGTACTGAAGTATTCAAAGCAGTACCTAGGTGAGAGTCCACATTCACAACTGTGTCGCAGACTTACTTAGTTTTGTGAACGTTTTACGAAAGATGAGTTAAGACTTTGGTTGACAAGTGGCTACAGAAATTTATATCCAGCAAGTTCTCCCCTAAAAAAGCAGAAAAGTGAAGACTGTCTAGTCTTGTACATTACAAATTATTGTATTTGTATATCATAGAATATTTTTTGTATCTATTTTAAATGAATTTATTCTTAGCTGAATGCTTGTTAGTTCATTTGGCACTGGAGAGGTTATTATGATGTTTGCCTAGTTTTTTAGCAAAATGTTAAAAATACAGCCAATACCAGAAAATACAAAATAAAATAATTCTGCCCAGAGAATGCCACTAGTTAACCACTTGACTCACTTACAAACACTAATGCTAGTATATTTGCTCCATCATCTGTTTTAGTATAATTTGTAACTATTTGTTTTTAGTCTAAACTGCCCAGTGTATTTTAAAAATGCCTATATTCTGTTTCACTTTGGGACTAAACTATTGCTTTTTTTTTTTCTTGGGGGAAATTTTAGAAAAGGTTGGTTTTGTCTCCTGCTTCAAAAGTTTAAAAAGAAAAAAAAGAGGTATTTATTATATTTTTTGCAGATGTTTCCATAAAATTCTCATAATCTTTTTGTAAAGAAAGATGAAGAAATGGATTAAAGATTTTTAATATTTGAAAAGGTAAATAGAAATAATTTATTTGTAATATATTTGATTTTATTTATTGGTGTTCCCTTAATGCTTTGATGTGCACTATCACTTTAATTTAAACTGTATCATTGTGAATTTATTGGGGGTTTTGGTTTTTTGGTTTTTTGTTTTTTTTTTTTTTTTTTTTTTTTTTTAAGGAAAACTGTCAAATGCATATTTTAAGTAGAATGTAAATCACTGGCCTACCTGCATTCCCAAATGTGATTTTAAAAATGTTTTTGATTTGAAACAAAAGACACAAATTTGAAAGCCTTTAGACAGAAAAGAGTGTTTTTATGGCTTAATGATTTGGGTTTCCATAGGATTATCTATCTGGTTTGTGTGTGGACAGGAAAATGTAAATAGATGAATGTTTCCCATAATGTAAAAAGAGCAAATTAATAAAATAATTAATGCACTGCTTGTAAGAGCTGTGGGTTTTCAATGCAAATTCATTCTTCCAGAACTGCCAAGGCATTTCATTTGATGTGGTCAAGGATAAAAGCACGACAACCAGAATATTTCTCTTAAGCTCTCATTGCTTAAGACTAGCCCTGCAAAGTCTCATCCAAAGCATCCTGCTGAGCACCCTGGAAGCGTTCATCTGCACAGAGTTGCTCACAGGCATAAAAGTTGCCATGATCAAGGCCTTGAGCCTTAGCAAAATCTTCAAAGGCGCTTCTGCACAGAGCTCAGCCAAACCCCGCTGAAGATGCCAGGAGTTACACTGGGGACTTCAAAAGAAGTGGCAAGAAGACCCCAGCCTGTTTGGTTTTCCCCTCGCTGGTTCTCTTTCATTTTCTGCTTATGTCCCGTGATGTCTGAATTTTTGGGGGCAAAAGAGATTCCTGGCAGGCATAGCTAACTTTCCCTTCACTGAAATCCTGTTCCATATGGGGTTTTTTCCACTGGGTGAAATAAAGACAGTCCAGAAACATGTCCTGGATGATGTTCATGGTTATACCAGTATTTAAACAGGTCCTGATTCAATTTGTAGTACTTAGCAGTTACATTTATTAGTATGCCAGTGCTGCACTATATAATGTCTGCCCCTGTTTAGACCCTCAGCACAGAAAGACCAGAAACATTTGTGCTGCAGATCCATGGGCAGCGAAAATTCTGCTTAACACCAAGATGAGGGATTTTTCTTCACACGCTGGAATTTATGTGCTCATTAGTCACTGATAAATGGATGCATCGGGGATGGGGGGGGAAACACTTTATTACTTTAAAAACTTCCTGAAGTGTCTGGTACCTTTTTGTAATGAGAACAGCTCAAAGGGAGTAAATAGCAGGTATGTTTCACACTGTTCTCCAGCAGAGTAAGGAAGTCCAAGCCATGGCTCAACCCCGCCTTTCACGCAGGTAAACTTTCTCTGTATTTATACTCAATGTTTCCTTCCAGATCAAATCAGAAGCCTTCCCCAGAAGTATATCTTGCTGTCAGTTTGTTTGCCAATGTCTGTTCTCTCCTGCAAGACATTGTTTTTGCATCACGCAATAGGCAAATAATTCACTTCAGCCATCAGTTTGGAGCATGCTCGCCTATCAAATCTGATGACTTTGAGCTGACATTTTTGATAGCAATTAATGATAAAAATATTGGCTGCTTTGCTGCTACTGGTATTTGTTGTTGAGGTCATAGGTTTATACATGATTTGGAGTGCAGAGAGCAAGTGAATTTCTTTTTGCCCACTACACATCACGTAACAGGGTCGGGTCAGGCCTACAAGGAATGGCCCTGCACTGAGCAAACCTGAGACCAGCACTCACAGCTGAAAGATACTCATCCCCTCTCCCTGTAGTCTGATGCTCTGCCAGTGACCTATAAAACATTTCTGTGCTGTCACAGTAAGCTCATTCACAACACCATCCCTTCCCTGTGCTTTTGCACGCGGGAAGGTTTTTACAGCCCCTCTTCTGCACGGCTGCTCGGCCACAGTTGTGGCAGGAGAAGGTAGCTGCTCTCAGTTGATTCATCAGGATGCATTTGGATGCCAGCTGCAAAACATGACGTGACTGGCCCTTCCAGCTGGCAGTCAGGCTTTCCCACGCCTGGGTCCCATGGGAGGACAGCACCCTTCTCGGCAGTGCGTGAGATTACAGCCGGTCCTCTGCTGCTGCGTGAGTCACATGCCCCACTCACAGTGAGACAAACAGGCGAGCTGAGGAACAGGGCTTCCTGGTAATTGTGTTTTTCATGGTTCTCTTCACTGATCCAGTAACAACATAATCATTGAAATTAGAGACAGAAAAGCTCTGCTGGGGCATTGTGTTAACACTCTGCCAGTTCCAGATTGCGATCTACCAAGCTGTAGCAGGTAAGTCATCACCTTCCCAGCTCTGCTCCACCCAGAGGGAAAAAAACCACACACGAAACAAGGGGCGGAAAAGTGCTATATTTTAAAACAAGCTGAGTTGTGACATTGCCACCACCTATTATGGGCTACTCCTGGTTCAGAGGCCTTCATTGTATTGACTCTTCACTTAACTATCTCCATGACAGGGTGCCGAACTTTTCCTCATTTTCAGCCAAGCAGAATGGAAACAAATTATGGATTTTGCCACCTCTGTTCAAAGGGGGGGAAGTACTGAGGTGTTGCAGAGCCTCCGGAGAAAGCAACCACTGCACAGCCCCTGAGCTACACCAATGGCAACGCTGCATATTTCAAAGCTGTCAAAGGTTTTGGAAGAGGGATGGGCCTTGCCCTGAGTTAAAGGAAAGCAGTAGGACAGAGTGTGACGGATGTTTTATTGGTATCAAATATCTCACCAAGGTAAGATAAGCCACTGTGTAAACAACCATGTGCTGAGGCAAACACCTTAGTTTGGAGCTGGTAACTAGGGAGCTGAGATGTTGAATAGCAAAGGGTAACCCATTCCAATGTAACTAGCCTATTTCTCCGATGGGAATGTCCAACCTATCACTTATCCCCAGCTTCAAACTAGAGAGTTATCAAAGTCGTGTCCTTAAAAGACTATATCTTACTTTTTCCTGTTGAACTGACTATGGGTGCTCACAGTTGCAATCTGGAATGGTTTTGTGAGTGTGTGTTCAGGACTGTGATCATCCCTGGTTTTTTTTGTAGCATTAAGAAGTTACTGCATTGCACAAGTTGGCTGTATTATTTGTTATCTTGCTGCACGTTCTTTTGTCTTTTTTTTTTTTAATAAGTGGTTGTAATAATAACTCACTGTGCTCCAGTCCTTTTGTCAGTCTTCAGAAGAAAGTTCCTATCACCTGAAAAACAAAAAATTACTGAAACTTCTTCATTTGGTGGCCTGTTCTGGTAAATCTTGGCTAAGCTGGGCCTAAGGGGAAGGAAATTGAGATAACTGATGCACTTAAGCACATGTCATTCTTCATCTCTCCAGTCAATAATTGACAACGAAAGGGAAAAAAACCATACGGGCCAGACAGCTCACAGATGATGCACTAAAGCTGAGATGGCATTTTGCTATGCTGTGGGACAATCACACCTGTAGCCACAGCTGAAGGGGAAAATCCCTTCCCACGTCAGTGCAGCGTTTTAGTAAATAGTTTTTAAATATGTGACATCCCTTCCCAGTGCATCAGTGCCACCATGACCACAATTCTACAATTTCCACAAACCATCAGACGCAGGGCAGTATTGTGGTACCAGCTGAGGGCAGGGAGATACAAGCCCCTGGGCAACAGCAGGCCTTGCACAGGGCAGGGCATTGCTATGGGAGCAGTGGCAACTCTAGGGGAATGTGGTGTGCATTAAACACAAACCAAAATTAATCCGGGTCAGATGGCTGCTGCTTCCATGAAGTAAGCTGTCATAGTGGGAAAGAAGAGTTTGAAGGGGTGATTTATCTTTTCATCTCACTATCTACTGTTTTAATCCAGCATAAGAACCAGACT
Source organism: Ammospiza nelsoni (assembly GCF_027579445.1). Classification (NCBI taxonomy): domain Eukaryota; kingdom Metazoa; phylum Chordata; class Aves; order Passeriformes; family Passerellidae; genus Ammospiza; species Ammospiza nelsoni. The sequence continues at coordinate 104,776,438 of NC_080633.1, forward strand.
TGGAATTTTAGTGAAGTTACACAATTGCATTTGCAGTGTTGGGAGAGAAACCAGACTTCATCCTAGACTAATTGCCAGCTATAAAATTTAGTGGAGGCATACAAAAAGACAAACCTGTAGCAGCTTCAGTGGAAACATGTCCATGTGTCAGTCTTCAAGTGAATCCAGAAATGCTTTGCCTAAAACACACAAGTTTTAAGTCATGATCCTCTGCAAGAAGATCCTCTGATCTTGCTCATTATCCTGATTCACCACATAGTAAACACTGCTGTTATTTAAAAAATGTAAAAGAACAGTGATTTACGTCAAAGAGGCTGTATGACTATGACTACACATGAGAGGAAAAAGCCCTGACAAATAGATGGCATGCATCGATCTGAAAGACTCCATGAAGTACTTTTGTATTACTAACCAAATGCTTCAACTGACAAGAGGTTTCCTTTTGTTTACATCTTTCCTGGCAATAGCATCATGACAACTGCAGCCTGTCTGCAAGAACGTACACGGACCTGGGAACCCAGCCATACATTGGCAAACTGCAGTGTACTCCACGTGTTTCTCATCCTTTGCTTAACAACCTTGTGCCTGTAAAAAAAGCTACTTGTATGCAGTGTTGCATTCATTGTGATCATTCACATCTATCAGCTTCTGCCAGGCAATGCTGGGATTTCAGGTAGGATGCAGCCCACCTCCTGTATTTTCTCTGAGATAAAATAGTGGAAGGTGGGAAATAAAACCAAGAAACCAAGCCAAAAGAAAGAAAACCTGCTGAAGCATGCAGAGTTTGTCATTAAAGTATAATCCGAGCAGGTTTTGTTTGTCAATAGCTGCATAAGTCAAAATAACAATTCTGAAATGACTTCTAACTGGAACTGTTTCCATATCAAGTGGCACGTGTGAGCTTAACGCTAATGGTTCAAGGCCTTCCCAAGTGTTGTCAAGTGGTGTGATTGCAGGTGCTGTCACAGCATCCCTGCCACATGCATCAGCACTAGTTGTCACTGTCAGCTGCAGCGCTGGTGCCCAGGAGTCCTCCCCTGTGGCACATCCCTCGCTCACATGTATGAGGGCACTGTGCTCTAGGAGCCACGTCTTTTCTGCTTTACCTCACACTGACACCACGGCAGAAATCCCACCAGAGCAGGTTGAATGGATCTCCTTAAACACCAAAATTACACTCAAACACCAATAATTACAATTGCTTGGGATGGAGGTTTATCTTTGAACTCACACAGCTTTTGTTAAATTGTCTTTACATCTAAGATCTCTCCCTGCTTTTCAATAGACAACATGAAACTCTGCTCTCACACCACCAGCATATTACATTTTCTCTGGACTTTCAACATTGTAACTGGGAGCAGAAGTTGGATCTTTTTTTTCTTCCCCTCTTAAAAGGTCAGGGAAACATGAAACCGCAAAAGGCTAATTCTTCTGTGTCACATTTCTGTGAGCCCACAAGGCAACATAGCAGTGGTATTTTTAATGCCTTTTTTTCCCTCCTGACTTTTCAATCCACAGTCCTTGGAACAACTGGTGACAGCGCATACAGTAACACACTTACTCTTGCATCATTCCTTCTAAGTTGCTTCTGATGAATATTGGGAGCACCAGGAAGGGTCCTGACCACCACAGCACACGTGTGATGAGCAGGGGAAAGATATCACAAAACCTACTTACAGGTTTTCAGGTTCTGGTACCGCCTGCTCACAATCCACAGTATTTGGGACACACAGCTTGGTTATCATTAAACTGTAAATATTGCAAGAAGGTATTCAGCATGATATAATATTCCTATTAGTGCCTCCAAAGGCCCAGCCAAAGAAGCTGCAGTGTGCTGGGCTGAACACTGTGTAAATATTGATGGTTTCTGTCTTGCAGTGTTTACAATCCAAGAAGGAGTTCTGCACCAGAGCTCTCTGCTATGGTTTTGTTATTTGTCTTCAGAAATTATTTGTCTGATTTAAAGCTTCATAAATGAGCATGTCCTTTCTTCTGCCACTACTACTAGAGCAATTACTTTACAAAGAGATGTGAAGGCAAAGTTCTAGACCTAAATATTTTATTATCCTGATCAAGTATTAGTCTTTTGATATAAACCCAGAATCCAATACCTTTTCTGCAGCTATAATATGCTACAATAAAATATGATCTCACAGTTCCCAAACCCTTGCCAGGTAACAGTGATTCAGCACAAGCACAGCAAAGCATCACTTTGCTCCCCTCAACAGGGACACACTCTCAGTAAACTCACTTTAAGGCTTGATAATGGAAGAGGTTGCACCCAAAGCCACCACACTGACAAGATTCAGATACGTGGCCATGGTTGTGGAGAAACCCACATTAGGAATTAGGTAAGTTAACACTACACAAGTATATTGCAGGAACAGACACTACAGGAATGGCTTTTGGCCCAAGGCCAACTGCCTTGCTGAGGGTGCTGGTGTTTGGAAAGGAAATTACAAGTTTCTACAGCTGCAAGAGTCGGCACTGACGCACAGCTTGCTAAACCCTCCCTCCAGCTGAGCATAAACCTCTGCAAGGGAGTTGGGAGCTGTGCTATGCCTTGGAATACGGCTGGGCGCCACTGCCATCCATCAGGCAAGCGTAAGTCCTTCAGCGTTTGAAGGCAAAGTTGCAAAAGACTTGTTATTCCTCAGGGTGTTCTGAAGATTTATATACTGTCACCTACCTGGGCAGTGGGAGATGTTTACCTGTCTCCTGAGTCAGCTGAGTTCAGGGAGCAGTAACATGATTACAACACCTGAATGCTCAGAAATGCTTTCTGGCTCCTCGTATCTCCTCATCTGATCTCCAGGACACCTCACCACTGTTAAAAAGAAAACACCACCAAAGCACCACCCAGCTCCAAACCATCTGAGGTGTGGGCCCAGAAGCAGCTTTAGCATTCTCCTTTTCCCCTGCTATTGCTGCCTGCAATTTCATAAATGATATTTGTTCTTCCCACAAACCTTACCTCATTTGGGTTCAGGGGGAGGCTTAGAGTCAGGGGATTCACCTGAGGCAGGTTATACCTGCAAACAAAAGAGTGAATGTGCAAGGACAGCCTCACACCACTGCCACCTCAGTGTTCATCAGAGCCCTTCAACAAGAGCTGAAGGCTGAATTTAAGCGCTTGGCTCTCCCTGTCCCCGCACGGGGAAGCTCGTACCTTGTCATTGCTGCACACCCTGTGCTTCAGGCTGCCACCAGCGCTTCCGTCCGCGCTGTGCAAACACCGCTGCGCCCTTTCTCTGCACAGATAATAACAGTGCCACCCGCTCTTCCCGCTCCCGGCAGCCACGGTGTGGGTGCCCAGCGGCAACTACAGACGGTGACCCAAGGTCTGGTTAATGTTTCAGAGCTTTGAACCCACCACAGGTTGCACTTTGAGCCGTACACAGCACGTTATTGGCGGTCCTGGTGTTTAAAGGTTTTTTTCCCATCAACTGGTTGGGCGCCTGCTCCTTTTTCAAGGAGTCTGACACCACAAATCTCATGTCCTTGTCAAAGTACCTGATGTCCACCCACACTGGTGAAAAAACAATAAGCGTTCTGTCATCAGCATAACCCTGATTTCCACAGACTTTGGGGGTTTTTGCACGTGAGAAGAGGCTGCGGCATCGCTGAGTGCTGTTAACAGCCAACGGGGCAAAGTTCTTGTTTCCTTTGTAGTGAAAAAGTTCAGGGCCGGATTTTGATTATCACAAGGAGTAGTAAAGTACATAGAGCAGAGATCACACATTGGGTAAGAATTATCACCGAGGTGAAAAAACCAAACAGAAACAGCAAAACAAACTCCTGCCCAGCTGATGCAGCACTGCCCCACATTCTGGTGTGTGCTGCTCCTGTACCTGTGCGGTATATGCAGCTTATGGAAAAGGCTGGGCAGTGCTCTGGATGCAGCACAGCCTTTCCTGGCACAGCACACAACCACAGCATGGTGCCAGGGGAGCCCTACCAGGGCAGCTGGGCAGTGGTGGGCTCAGCCTGCCTTTGGATATCTTTCTTCAACATGCAAATTAAAGTAAATTGGGTGAAGTACCAAAGTCCAGTGTCATGCCTCTTAGCTTACATACCAAAAGGAAAAAAAAAGAGAAAAAACAATAAGTACAAACAGAGAAGGTATCAAAGGACCTCTACTTTTATTTTTTATCAGGATCTGTTACCCTGAGCTGTGGTTACAATGTCAAGCACTCTTGTTTTGAATGTGGTGTTGCTGATGGATGTACTCCCACACTACAACCAACCTGCGTCTTTACAAGGCTTTTGACTATTATTTTGCAAGTCTGGGAAAGAGGAAAATTCACATTTTACACAGAATAAACGTCCTGCCTGGCCAGCAGATGGAAGCTGTCATGTCCCTGTTGTGTTGTTGCTGTTATCCTGCCTTGGTTTGGCTCTGGTGCAGGCTTATCTCCCCTCAAAGTTCCCAGATAAATTGTTTTGTGTCTTACCATCAGATTGACCCACCCCATGCAAACATCCCCAGCCGGCAAAAGTCGTGGGGATTTAGAGGCGAAACATGAACACAGCACTCACAGTGGTGGCTCGGAGAAGAATGCAGACGAAGGACCGAGCTTGCAGACTCTGCCTGTAAATGCCACCAGCACACGCAGGGGGAGATCTGAAAAAAGCTCGCCGCCGCAGACTTGCACAACTGGAGGACGGTGAGCAGAGAGGGGCAGGAGCCGTGGGAACTGGCGGCGGGGTGACACAGGAGAGCACGGGCACTGCCAAACTATTCAGCTGCCATCCAGAGACTGACAGCTGCGGCCAGAGCCATCTTCCCCCCTCCCTGCAAAACATTCCCTCTCCTAGGAATTTGCATAACCCCGCGTACATTTCCTGCAGTCCTTGGGCAACGAATAGAGTTGTGGTTCAACAATTTACAGGATCAAAGGCAGAGTATGATCCTATCGCTGGAACAGTTAAGTTTTTACATGTGGGCTTTTTAGATATCATTTCTCAAAGATCAAACTCCAGCGTATTCCAGGGAAGTACGTTTAGGCAAACCACAGAGCTGGGGAGCAAGCAGGATAGCCTTTTTCTTTTTCTTCCTTATGTATAATCAAAGGTTTTATTAGAGTTTTCTAAAAACCCATAGCTTTCATTCTGTACCCAGCCAGTGCTGACTGGCCACAGTTCGAGATCCCCAAGGTGGATCTGCTGGGCTGCCTTACAGCAGGGGATTTCCTAGGGCAGGAAGCCCGTCCTGCAGGGAGGGAGGCTCAGCCGGCTCTTACTCCAATGGCAGACAGAGCTGAGGGTTTTACAAGCGCCTTGCGTGCGATTTCCCTGCTCTCTGTCCAGGCCCCTGGCAGCTGGAGAGGAAGCAGCGTGTAATGAGCCCCAGGTGGAGGCAGCAGCTTCAGCTCTGCAATGGCAGCACCCCGCTCCCCAAAACAAGGGAGCCACTGGCAGCGGGAAGGCATCTGGGGCAGACCACTTCAGCCCAGGCTGGAAAGCAAATGCAGATGAGGGCTGGGGTAAGGCAAGGACTAAAGACAAATCTTCAAGGAAATAGAGGATGTGAAGTCAAACTCCCCCTGAGCTCAACAAGCCTCACAGCGCCTGGGTCATGCCACCGATGAGTCACTTCTGCCAGATGGGGAGAGTCTGGCCAGCACAGGCATCAGCTGCTCCGTGCAGCCCTCCTTGCTCTTCTGACCCCGTGGAAGGAAACCTGGGCTTCTGCATCACTGCATTTCAAAAAGAAAGGAAATTAAATTTTTTCACAGCGGAAATACCTGTTGCTTATCAGTGTAAATACGAGAGAAATGAGACAGTCCCCCACACCTCCTTTCATGCCTCCTGCTTATTTAAACTCACACTGCCACATCAGAAGAAGCTCAGAGAGTGGTGCTGGCTGTGGGCTCAATAGCCAGCTGGGCTCACACGCTGCCCTCCCCAAGACCACCAGCACCCCAGGATCACATGCAGGTGAAGGAATCAGGCATTGCAGGAGCGAGTGCGAACTCTTCCATGGGGAGACCTGTATGTCTGCATTCCCACCACCTCTTCCTAGGGTTCAAAGAGATGGTAAGGGATGTCACTCTCCCTTCAGAGGCTGACTGGGACATTCCTCTCTGCCCCAGGTGTCACAGACACAGTAGCAGGGGTCAAGGTAGGTTTGGTAGGGGAAGGGAGGTGGAGGGACTGACTGTTTTACAACAGACAGTATGTGCTTTGCAGATGCAAATCTATACACTAAACCGAGACAGTTACAGAAGGTTTTTTCCACATATCACCAGCTAAGGAAGAAAAACTTTTGAGGAGGCCTTTGGAGAAAGCTGGCAGCACATCACTGGAAATACCTTGGCTGAATGCAAGCCAGCTGAATTTAACATGAAGAATGAGTTACAGAAGCAACTGCCTAAGCGGTGTTTAATACAATAACCTGAACTAACCTTTTCCTTCAGGTTGGCAGAGGAATGTCTGCTTCACACCTCACCAGGAGAAGGTTCATGGCAGCAGAGCCAGGACTCTGAAAGCACACTGAAATCAGCAACACCACTGACTTAAAACTAAAAATAATCCCTCCATTTTTGAAAATGCCCAATGGATTTTATAATTAATTGCTTCTTTCCTTGCCATACCCCTGTCACAACACAGAAAGCAGAAGTTAGAAAAAAGCTGAGCTATCTACACAGGGAAAATGTGCTTTCCTTCATGAACAGAAGTTGATCTGTTTGCATCAGAGGAAGATTTGCTGCTGTGGTTAGTGTAGTGGAGTAACAGAAATCAGATGCCTTTCAAAATAGTACAAAACTAGTCAAAATATCTCTAACCTAGTTAAATGGACTATGCATGATATGTAAGCACTCTCAAGTAAAACAGAGAAAGAAATGATAGAGGGAGAGTTCAAACAAGGAATGAGACTAGAAGTGCAAAAGAAAACAAAATAAAACACTGGACACAAGGTCAAGCAATCAGAACTTTGCAGGCTAGAAAAGGAAGTGAAATTACAGGCTCTGGCAAAACAGCTGAATGCTTACTCAGGACAATTACAAAACTGTTGAGATCCTTACCATTATGTGTCTTCTATCCAGAACAATTTCCAAGACAAGCTATATGAATTCATAAAAGCAAGCTTGGGAACATCACATTCTTCTCACATCCATCAAATTACTTAATTTTTAATATAAGTTCCAGGGCCAATACATATATGGTATCCTTACTAGAATATATATGGGATATACATATATATATATACACACACCCAAAATTGCATCTTTGTAAAATCTATAAGCTGATGGCAAATTATGATCAAGACTATCTTCTCCATCAACAGCTTCTACAGGAGAGGCTTCTAAAGGCCAAAGGCCCCCAGCTAAGCACTAAAATTTATATGCCAACCAACAAAAAAAAAAAAAAAAAAAAAAAAAAATTTTGCTCCTGCAGAAGAGCCAGACCAGAGAGAGAAAAAGTTGAGCTAGGAAAGAACACTTGGTTTATGCTGAAACTAGATAGGACACATCAGTTAAAAACCCAAATGGTTTATCCCTTATGGAAGCCACTCGGGCCCTAACTGGTTTTGGAGAGGAAGCAGAAACAAGTATGGAGTGTGTGACACATGATTTCCCACAGAGCTATCAGGCTGTAGGGCCTGATTGCCAACTTGTGAAATGTCACTGATGGAGGAGCTCCAGGTCACTATTTCCCCAGCAGTGTGGCAACTCCACAGAGATGGAAAGACTCAGAGAAGCCAGGCAAACATAGCTATATCTATTGCAAAACCCACAGCTCTGGGACTGACCCACTCTCACCGTGCTCAGGTCAATCCTCTTCATTGTCAGCTAAAGGATGTGATGAAAGGCACATAACAAAAACCATGTGCAGGGTTTGTATATGCCTAGACAAGGGCTCTTCACTCCAAGAGGGTCATGTTGTTACACACCTAGAGATAGGGCTGGTGCCCAGGGCAGGCGCTGCCTAGGCTGCAATTAGGGAAAGCAGCCACAGCCCTGGTCTGTGGTCTCAGGGAAGCTATCCAAGAATAAACAGGGTTAGATGGTTGTCAGCTGCACTCATTCAACTCACAATCCGCCACCTGTGCTCCCCCTCCTCCCCCCAGTTAAGTCACTAATTCAAAGTACTCCTACCTCTGTGCCTTTTTACAGGTTTATTACACATTGTGTAAGCAGCTGAAAGATCAACACCTTGTTTGTCAGTAGAAACACATGGAATTTGGCAGAAACCCTGCTATCCAGTGGAACACAGATTAGCTGGGAGGCAGATGTGATTTATTCATGGCTGCATCAGCTTCAGGGACTGTGATTCGTGTTGCACAATGAAGCAGCTCTGCAGAGCTACAAAGGGCTGTGAAGTCAACCTGTTGGTGAAAGCTACCCTGTTCTGCAAATGTGTGTAGCAGGACTTGAGATTCCTGCCAGCTGCAGTCCCAGACCTGACACCTCAGCTTCAGAAAGAAAAAAGAGTTTGTGAAGGCAAATAAAGCCAGTTTCAAAGGGAAAGGTGAGCAAAATGGCTTTGAGCTGTCAGCAGGAGTGTGTGCAAAATATAGATGGAGAAAGCAGCCTGAGTTTTTACTTTGCAGCATAGCTAGCACCAGTTTACATGATTTTCTGTGCGTGCAGAACTCCAGGCACTCATTGTCGTGACAGGGACTGGAACAGACACTGAACTGCATACAGCACACATGGGTACAATTATCATGTCTGGAACAGCAACAGCTCTAAGTGACATTTTGCTAGAGCGAGTGGCTAATCTAATCTCTTCTCCTTCAGTCTGAAAGCTGGAACTCATAGGAGAAGAGCCTGCTGAACCAGCGAAACAGGATAGGGATGTAACAACTCTGGCAGTTGGTGAACAGGAGACTTTAAACAAGTAATGTCCTGAAAAGTGAACATGAGCTGTATTTGTGCCAGTAATCCCTACTGGGAAAAAGCCAGGCAGGAAGTTGACAATTGCAAGATGCCAAATAGAGAAAGAAAAAAAAAAACTAAACTAAATAAATATAAAGTACTCCAAGGGTTACCAAAAACCCCTGAATAAGTGATTGAAGAAAAATGGCAAATGAAAACAGACTTTGACAGGCAGGACACAGTTAACTGCAAGTGGCCTAAATACCATAGGTGTAAAAGTGACACTGAGCAGGGTCACGGTGCACCTGGCCTCCCAGCTGCACTGCACCTTCTGTGGGCTGGGCTTCCCACTGCAGCCTTACCTCATCTCCAAGGGGAAAACTGATTCCCCAGCACACACCTTCTCTCCCTACTTGCTGCTTACTTTCTCCTGCTTCCCCTTTTCCAGTGAAGCTATCGCACACCCCCTGCTCTACACGGGGTGCAGGATCCTGCTGCTATCCAAGGCAGCATGGCCCGAGCAAGTTAGCCCAGCTTCCAGCCCTGCTCGCCCCATTCCCGCGCTGCCCAGGCCGCAGGATCCTGCTATTATCCAAGCCAGCATGGCCCAAGCAAGTTGGCCCAGCTTCCAGCTCTGCTCGCCCCATTCCCGCTCTGCCCAGGCCTCAGGATCCTGTTATCCAAGCCAGTATGGCCCAGGAGGGCACAGCCATGCAACTTAGCCCAGCTTCCAGGCCTGCTCACCCCATTCCCGCTCTGCCCAGGCCGCAGGATCCTGTTATCTGAGCTAGCAGGGCCTGGCAGGGCACAGCCATGCAAGTTCTGCTCAGCTCCCAGCCGTGCTCGCCCCATTCCCGCTCTGCCCGGGCAAGGCAGCAGGATGCTGCTGCTATCCGAGCCAGCATGGCCCAGGAGGGCACAGCCGTGCAGGTTAGCCCAGCTTCCAGCCCTGCTCGCCCCACTGCACTCCATTCCCTCCCCCACAGCATGAGGCCAGCTGCTGCAGCTCCAACGGTTTTACGGCCCTGCAGGCTGACCTCATGGCACAGGCTGGGAGGGAGACATGTGGGACACCACAAACCACCCCCCCCGCGACAGGCAGCGAGACACCACCCCTCCCTCCCTCCCTGCGCGCAGGCAGCAGCGACGCCAGGGTCAAGATTCCCTCCCTATTGTAATTATTTTTGCTTTGCGCAGAGATTTATCACATGCAGCTGCCACAACTTGTTTACAAGACACAAAAGCCATGAAAACAAGGTTGACGAAGTCTGCGGGTGAGCTGTTTTCCCTGGCAGGAATTTGTCATACCTCTTAGCTTGCTGACGCCCTGGCTGGAGCCTCCAGTAACACACGGCAATGCCTTCCCTTCAGCTTCAGAGTAGCCTAAGTGTGTGTTTTCAGCCAGAGGCTGGGTTTGGACAAAACTGCTTTGCATTTAGGTTTATCACTGCTGCAAGAACAGCAAAACCACCCATGTTGTCTCATTGCTTCTTTACATTTTTCTTTTCCGTGGTAAAGTAAGTTTCACACATAACTTTTTGTTTGCTCTACCAGGGATCTGTGGCCAGCACTTGAAGCCTTTGGTTTGTTACTTGGACTCCTGCTCAGTTCAGGATCCTAGCTCCACCCAATGCCCTACATATACCTACCTACCTGTGATAACTTTAGATAGCTACTCCAAGTTTATGCTCAGAAAGAATAGGTTTAGGTAAACTTCAATAGCCAGCACCAAAACTATCAGTACTAGATTACAGGAGAGCAGAAACTCCCTTTTGATACATTTTAGTGGGCACTCAATATGAGTCATTTTCTTGTCCTAAGTTAAATAACACCTCAGGCTAGGGAAAAGCTTTTACATGCTGTGGTGTCAGGTGCTACTCAGCCACAGCCATCTGACTTACGACTACAGCCAAACTTCTAGGTGTAACCGTAACACAAGCCATAATTTAAGAAGTATATAACTAGCCTCAATCAAAACTGGTCACCAGTGAAGTTTGCAGGGTAAGTCACTCAGCAAAATGGAAATGCAGTGCTCATCACATGAGCAGGACTTTGGTGGTCATTTACACTAATACCACTTGGTATAATAGTAAATGAAAATAGCAGAGACCACAGGCTTTTACTTTCAATGAAAACTGTTAACCTGAATGGCAACAGCTTTCTTCCTCATTCTATTTTCATTTTCAGTACTGCAGCTGCTATAGTGAAATTACAGAACTGGTCAGCTCAACCAGCAAAGTTTTCTTCTTTTTAAACTTGCTGGCATTTTTTATTTTAAAGGGCAAAGTAATGAAGAGTAAAGATCTCTGAAGATGCCCTTTAATGATCTGAGTGCCCCACAGCACACCAACATACTGCTTTTAAAAAAAAAAAAGGAAAATGTCAAGCAATTCAAATAAACAATGCAAACATATTTGTGAGGCTGTTTTTTTTTTTTTTTTTTCATTTGTGAAGCATGGGTGTAAGGAGTGAATAAAGTTCCTTCCTACAAGAACAGGAAAGGACAAGGCATCTTCCAAACCTTTATCAAAGATGACACTCCACTTTGGGTGTAGCACCCCCTAAGATAAATCACCTATTCCACAAAACCATGTCTATTAATCAACTTCTCCCTCAACATGAACCTCACAGTGACAAAAGTACACTTCCATTTTACAATTAGTCATTAAAAAACCCAACCAAACAATACATACATAGGTATCCCAGGAAAAACAGCTCAGAAGTATCAAGTACAGGGTGTCCAGAGAGACACTACACCAGGCTCTTCTGTACCCACCTGCAATGCCTTGAAGACAGAGTATACAGCCATCTCTATTTTCAAAATTATTTTCCAGCTTTATTTCCAATTTTTTTAAAAAATAATTCTATATTCATACAGTATATTAGGATGACTGTGATACCAAAGCACTCCTAAGTAAACTAGTGTTTACTGTTTGCCATTTTGATTTTAAACATTAAGGTTCAAGAAAGGCACACGTTCAGAAGAATTTCAAAGAGCACTCCAGAGAACAAACAGAATATATCTGACACTAGAAAATTATAAAGGCCACAGCAAAACAGTATAGCAGTCAGAATATTGTAGCCTTCTTTCTACTCATAATGATATCCTTAAATTCACCAACTCTCCTACTCCTCAAAGCCCTCCCCCAACTTCCCAAACAGACAACTGGTTTGTTTTTAAAGATTAGCCAGAACCAATTTTTTTACCATGGAGGTCTCTCATTTCATTGTTGTTGGAAGGATAAGGGTGGGAGCAACTGACATTCAAGTAAGTTGAAATGTGAGCTTCAAGTCTTCACTATTTTCAGTATTAAGTCATTTTGAGAGCAAAATCCTTTTCTGAAAGGTAACTTAGATTCTGTGGACAAAAATACACCCCAGTACAACAGGGATCTCTTCTAAATCTTAGCCAACCACCTGGTTAAAGTACCTCACAAAGACCTGGCTCCCAGAACTCAAATTTCAATGCAATACAGCCTACTTTATTTCAGCCTACTAGAATTACTGAGTAAAAACCTTCTCATTGCTAGTCCAAGTAAGGTTAGAAGCCCTTGCCCTCCCCTATCAAAATTTGTCACCAGTCATGTCTAGGAGCTGCATCACAAAGATCTGCAAAGAACACTTGTCCCAGCCCCTCTTCTGGCCTCTTCCTTTTATCTTCAGATCTTCCCCATGGGCCATCACATTTCCCAGCCCTAAAAGATTTCAAGGAGCCAAGAGCTGGAACTCCTAGAGGGGCTCAAGATTTCCCTCTGAAATTTAGTCAGAATTGCCTACATAGCTCCCTTTGGCCCCTTAAAAAATTTCAACATAGCAGAACACAATCAGGTACTTCTGGCCCACTTTTCAGCATTCTTTTAAACAACAACTGCTAGTTTGGTTTATGGCTCTCTGAACCAAACAAAGTCAGTATGAGCTCAAAAACATTTCTCACTTCCATTTGTTTCAAGGGTAATTCATGTTTTCTGCAAAGCTTGTATTCAACAAAATACTCTGTATGCATCACTTTTAAAGAAAATACTTTATTATATTATGGGAAAAAAAGCATGATCATCCAAAATTTGTATTGTTAAAAAAATTGAAAATTTAGACAGCATGTCGGTATATTCTGTTCCACATGGGAATGATAAGAAGACTCTATAGCATTACTAGATATTGCACAGTCTGAAAGAAACAAAACAAATCACATGATCTTGGGAAACATCTCACATTATGAAAAATCTACAAAGAAAACATTAAAAAAAAAATCCCAACGAAACACACAATCCTTTCTTTCTACAGTAGCTTTAAGTTCGTAATTCTTGGAATGACCGTATTCCACTGAAGACCATCTCAGTGACAGGAAGCTTCATTTCAGCAATCCCCTTGTGCAAATAAGATTAATAAAAAAAAATAATAATAACGCAGTGAAGTCTTTTGATATCGTGTGGGTGGCAATAACCACACAGCTGTTAGATCCCTGCCTGGTAAAACAAAACGGGGAAAGAGAAGGAAGGGGATTTAGGCCATAAGTTTTGCCTGCAACTCCATCTCTGCCGCCCTTTTGAGTGCAACATCCACCAGAAGCTGAAATCCACTAAAATCCTGGTTAAGGTCTGGTGGTGTTGGAGGAGGAGTGTTGAAGAGCCCACTCTGTGTGTTTGCACCAGGTCCCAGTTTGGATGCGTCCTCGTGGCACGAGAGGGGGCTATCTGTGAAGCCGCCAGCCAGGGGCTGCTGCAGGTCCGTGGTCTGGCCTACATCAGCCGGCTGGCAAAAGTGGAAAGGGGCATCTTTCAACGCAGTCACAGTCGTGTGGCAAATCACCGACGGCCGAGCCAGGACCGATCCCGGGGAAGCTGGCTTGGAAGAGGACACAGTTTTGCTGAGCGGCGCAGCGGCGGGAAGGAAGGCAGTCTCATCCAGCAGGGGAATGTAGTTCTTTGTGCTGATGGCAGACTCCACCAGGCCGCCCTCGGGGAGCTTGGTCCCTCGCCGCGAGATAGTGAACTGATTTGGGTCTTTGCCATCCTTCCTCAGCATGTCAGGTAACAGCCTGCGGCGTGCATTGATAAACCAGTTGCAGACCTGGGAATATAATGACATCTTAATTTCTACCTTCATTCATTCCCAACTATGTGCCACAAGAGCGGACAGTTAGATTAATGAATCCCTCCAAGCAGTTTCCTTCCCTGCACAACAAAATAGAGACCTACTGACAAGTTCTGGCATGCCTGGCAAAGGCCCTTCCCTTGTCCCGCTGCTACCGACTCCCTGCTCCTGTTACAGAAAGCCCCGGGACATCTGAAGTCCAAACTAGGGGTTTAGCTTTTAACTCTGTGCACACACATTAACCTATTGGCTATTGTTCCCTAGCTTAGGTTAATTAACAACAGGAAAACCTTTTCTCTCTGAAGAGAGCCACTCCTCCCACAAATAGTTACTGATTTTCCTTGTTCAACTGACTGTGTCGACAGACATAACATGAATTACCTCACTTAAGTTTGTCCTTGTTTAAATATCAACCAGTTTCCTGGGCAATACAGGATAGTTTATAGTTTAACGTCTTTTTTCTCTTTACTACATAAAGGAAGTCTTCTTTATAATGTTGCATTAAGAAAATTTTACTCTATGGCCAATTATGAACTTGGCACTAATGAATTAATATGGAAAATTTAAATCCAGGACTCAATAGGAGTGCTCTCTATTTAGCAGCTCCCAAAACCAAACCCTGGTTTACCCAAGTTCTTATACAGCCACTTTCCCACAACATAGGATGCAGCAATGGGCAAAAGCTATTCGACCCAAGACAATCACAGAAGATAAGAATGATGCATCCAAGGGACCTCACAGATGCCAGTGGCATCCCAGGATGAGAATCCAAAATAAACATACAAACACCTCGTCCACACCTGCACTAACACCCCTGAGTAGCTCGATCCCATATAGGTTGTTCCACTGATTTTAACGGCAGTGATCATACACATAATTATATATGTCCATGTTCTACTGGAATGAGCCTCAAGTTACTATTTTAGAAGTGAAGAGTTATATGCTAAGCTGCACATCTATCACCATAAAACCTCTGTTGACAAATAAATACCTTCTTCTCACAATAAATTACCTTGTACAGACACTTTAGTCTTTTGGGGCACAATTCTGCAAAAACTTAGCATGCATGCTCCTATTCATGACTGTCTGTTCTCCCACAAAAATAATTTTATTCCAAATAAACAAAGATCATCGTAACACATAATCAGTCTCTATCTCTCCTTATGAGTGCCATCAGCAGGAGAGTAGCAATAAAAAAGGAAATCTCAAATGCACTGTAAACATTTGTATCCGTGACTAGAACACAGGTGAATTAAAACAGAAAACAGCTCCTTTAGAAGGGAGAACTATTTTTTTTAATACCTGTAGTGTGGAAAGGTGTGTTTGTCGGGATAACAGCGCTTTTTCTTGCTCTGAAGGATAAGCATTGTATCGGTGCTCATAGAGCCAGTCCCGAAGAATCTGCACAGACTCCTTGGGCAGGTTGCCACGTCTCCGCCGCTTTCCTGAGCCAGCAGATGAGGAAAGATCCAGTGGGACATCCATAGTGTCATCATCCTCCGTTTCACTGCCTGATATTGCAACTACACCTGCAATTTTAAGACAAGAACAATCAGCCTCCTAAATCCGTTAACTGCTTGGCTCCAGCACTGTATGGCACAGACATTTTATATCACATGAACTGTATTTACTGTTACAGCCCCTTGTCCTGCAGCGTTAACTTGTCATGCTGGAGCTCTTCTGTCAGCTGAACAAAAAAAGTAGTACAAATGATCCCTTCCTAAAGGAATTCTTCTCTGCAAACCTGCATTTTCTTGTTCCCCTGGCAACCTTTTATCTGCTGAACGTTATCAGATAGCTTCTATCTAATGAGAGTATTGTCCGAGTTTGCTGGCTGTGGTATGCATCCAGCACTTTTTTTCAAGGATAACTAACCAGTGGCTGAGCAAAAGGTCAACAAGGAAGAACTTAAAACACCCCAACTCAAGCAACAGGTTATTTAATTATTTCTTAACATCCTGATGCTTGTCTCTTGGGAGGGATAGATTGTAGATTTTAGAAATGAATAATTACATCTATTTAGAAAAATTAATGGAAGAAGAAAAAAAGAAAGGGGAAAATTGTGTTTCTCACCACCTGTAAGATTTTCACTAAGGAAGGAAAAAAGTGCAGAAGAAGGGAAGAGCCTGGTGCCTAAGAGTTCACCAGGAAATGCACTCTCATTTAATTGTATTCTCTATCAAAGAACCATGATCATTTAGATGTACCAGTTTTTATCCTGACTATTTTTTCAACTTTGTGGCTTTCATCTCACATTTTTATCCCTGGAAACGTGTGTTCTCTGCTATGCTTACTATAAGGGCTCCAAACTTGCCAGTTAACTGCATACCTTCCCCCTCCAACACAAAGGAAGGAACAGATTTCACAATCTGACTATCCCTTTATATATGAACACCACACTACTAGTAATGAAGCTATGGAATGTAAATCAGACAAACGAGCAAGTATTCAACAGTTAGGAAGGCTACAGTTCTACTCCTCTGGTAGGATGCAAGAGTCACTAGTTCCATAAAACACAAAGAAAACCACGCTTTAAACTCACCAGAAATTTTAGGAATCTTACAAACTATATACAAGTCCAAATAAGATACTACCCACATTCAACTAGTACAAATAAATACTCATTTCAAGTGAACTCACACTGGCTTTCAGAAGCAGTTTCAGAAACTCTAGAAGGAAAACAAGCCCTTAATCTTTTTGTCTTTTGAACTTAGACTGGGGGGCTGATGGGTGGAAAGGAAGAAATTTGCTCACTTGTAACGTCAAAACTAAAAATCTTAATAGTAAAGCCAACTAGATGTCAAAAGTAAAATTTTCTGTGGGAAATCACCCATAATTAAAAAATTCTATTCAAGGAAATAAAGTAAGACCTAAACAACAATAAGTGAACCTGTGAAAATATTAAACTATATAAAATTATGTTATATCCATAAGTAAAGGCACTTACAGAAGTGAGAAGCAAGAAGGAAGTAATGCCCTTTAAAAAAACCAACCAGCCAGCCACCAAACCCCCACTACCACACGAAGAAAGAAGGTATGTATGAGCAAGTTTTCCTTAATACTTGGCAGGAGAGTAGGGAGAGAAACAGAGAAGGACCTTTCCTCACACTTCCAAATTTCAGCCAAAGCTGACACAGTAAATTATCTTTCCTTCCCCTATTTATGAATAGCTCCAACATCCTTAAATTTAGTTTAAGTTGTCCAATTTGAAATGCACAGTTTTGATACGCAAGCATTCCCAACAGGATGATCGATCCACAATCTGTCTGGCAGAGTTACTTCAGTAACTTACTTGGTATTGTTTTCATTCTCCCAACTGTTGATTTATGTAACTGACAAACACCAAACTGACACACCAAATTTTTCATCTGATGATTAGCTACATAAATTATCCAGTCATGGAATAGGAACAATAGGACAATATTTAAATAACCAACACAAGATAAAACTCCAGATTATGTAAACAGTTTCTTAATTTGTGCAGAAAGTATGTCAAAAGTTTGCTTTACAATGATTCCAAGCAAACCGCTTTGTCATAGCTTCATGGAAAGTGCTGTCATGCTTGCAACCTGACCTGAGAACATGCCTTGCACCATGGGCTCCTGGAGCCATGAGGAACACTTCTGGGAACAAAGATCCTGCAGAGAAAACAGGAAAGCTCTGCAAAGCAGCTCAGCCCTTTTAAATTGAATTTTAAAACTAGCTAAAACTAGCCCATGCTATTCAGACAATGTTTTGAAGTGTGCTGTTCTTGTTTGTCAGGAACCAGAACTGTTGCAGCACTTCACAGGGCTGGGTTTTTTGTTTGTTTTTAAATATAATGGGCAGTAAGGCAAGACCTTGGAAAAGAGGGAGAGGCAAACAGCAAGGGCTGGAAAAAAGAGGCAAGGAGAAACTACTATGAAAAAGTTAGATGTCTAATGGTCTGCAAGCAGTATGTACATGGCATAACAAAAAGTATTCCAGGTACACACCACTCAATCTGAAGTGATCTTTCTTGGCTCTACCCGACAACTAAAGACTCCATGGACATCTCTCTGAACTTCAGAAAACTGATTTAACAGCAAAACCTCTCCTAGAACTGCTGTTTCTCCTTCAGCTGAAAAAAAAAGACGTGATAAGATACTGTGTGCAAGCCAGCAGCATAAAAACGTTTCTCCCTTGCCAAATAAGATCTTTTGCTAAAGTAAAAGTTGTCATTTGACTAACCGTAACCTACCTAGCAAGAAATGAGTCACCAGCGGAGCCAGCCCTTTGACCTGCTGGCTGAGTGTGTCACATTAAGTGACACAGTAAGTTAGTGACACAAAGCAGGTTTTGGTTAAGCAGGAAACCCAGTGTAGTACAGACTTCTGCTCATTTAAATGAGCTCATTTAAATAGCTGATCAGCCCTCTGAACTCGTGGCAGATCTCTCAGGCGCAGGACAGAGCTAGCAGCAACAGGAAGTCATGGCTAGAAATCTCGCACTACCCCAGCTGATATTTTTTACTAGAGCAGGAGCCACATTGTGGCTGTCAAGGCTCTGTTTTCATTAAAGCATTCCTGCTGATTACAACCCAGCTTTGTTTTTCCGTCTTGTTAGTAATCAGCCTATTCGCTGCTGGTTTCCTGTTTTAACAGGGCCCAGCTGAAAAGGGTCCTGGCCACGCTCCATGACTGGACCATTGGCTTACTGTTATTTACACCCAGAATAAAGGCCTGTGGACACGATGAGTAGCCCCAGCTGACCTACTAATTTATTTTGTATTAAAAGCAGGCTAGGGCCAGGCTATTTTATGTCTCCTCCTAAATACATTTAATCCAAACAAAAAAACCTGTTTTTATAGAACTAAAATTAACGCAGCACAAGTTCATTTGTAGAGAGGTCTGAGAAACAACACAAAATCCTATTCCTTCACTTCCTCACCGCCACTTAAAAGAGTAGTCTATGCTTTAATGATCTAAGGACTACATGATCAGCATCCCTTTTTATAAATTACTTTATCCTCCTGGCTTCCCAGCTGAAGTCATATGCATGATTGAATGCACTGTTGCATTGTATCACAGCCCAAAGACTTCACAGGTCCTCCCCGTTAATCAGCTCAGGGAAGATTACACCCAGGATCTGGAGCCTGGGCTCAACACCCAAACGTTAGTTAACAGCTCGAAACAACTTGAGTAAAAGTACAGTGATGACTAAAGCTGATTTCAAAACAAACCACTGCCACTTAAAAAGGTATGCTGAAATATTTTGAGGGGGAGGACAAAGTATTTAGAGAGGCTGAGACAAATGAAATGGAAGTTAAGCAAACGAAAAATTTAGGCTATGAGGGAAAAAAAAAAGGCACCACAAAAAAACAACTATCCCATTGTGTCGAGGAAGAGCTTCACAGAGGAAGTGGCAGAAGCCAATTGTTATTCAAAAGAGGACAAAGTATACCACAAGGAACAATCTCTGCCCTCCAGAGAGGGGATGGACAAAAATCACCTTAAAGAAAACCTCCCACCCCTCAGGGCTGTCTGAATTTCTTCAGCAGTGAGATTTCTTTTTATGAGCGCTGATAAACAGAACCAGTTCCCATCCAAGCCCCCGATCCTGTTGTAACCAAGTTCAGTAAGATTCTTCACATGTATAAACTTGAGCACATGCCTGTGCCTTTCCGAGACTGTGTTCTAAATCAGCTCATTAACAAGGCAAATAGGTTCCGTGTGACTGCCACCACGTTATTATTTGTAAATTAAATTATATTAAATTAAATTAAAATAAAAAAGCCCTGAGGTTTAAATCCACAATCTTCTAGTTTTAAAAAAAACCAGAAAAACAACAAAAAAACACCCCTCAACAAAACTAGCCATCAAGAAAAACACAGCATGACACACTTAAAATTTTTAAACTCAACACACATACCAAAAAACCCAACTTTTGCAATGCAAATTTAAAAATCAACAACAAAACCACATTGCTTTAAAATTATTCATAAGTAGCAAAAAAAACCTACAAGGATACAGAAGGGAATTTCCACAGTAAAAGAAAAAAAAACACCACCTCTTTCCTCTGAATGAGTTTCATAATTGAGGAACCAGCCTATTTGTTTTCCTCTGTACTTTACAGCTTGCACTCTATTACTTGTAAAGCAACTAGACTTGGCTGTACTATACTTTTTTTCTTCTAACGGGATTTTTCTAGGAGTGCAAGCAAGAAATCTGTAACAAAGTCACTCTTTGAGACTTCTTCAATGAGCTTCCAATGCCAGGAGGTCACAAATAAGTACAAGCCCAACCTTTATTAAAACAAAGTCACCCTAGCCCTAACATCTTTTTAAAAGTTTACGCCTTTGTCTCCTCACCTTTTAATTTGTGCCACGCAAACCCCAGGCCCATGGCCCCTCTCAAAAGTTCTCCCTCCCGCCTGTCACCTTTCATTGTTTCCATTGTTTCAGCCCAGGATTTGCAATCCTCAAAGCAGAGCTTACACACACACACTTACACACAAAGCCCTACACATGCATACCTAGAAACTACGTCAGCGTTTTCCACACGCATTTATTTCGGGGGTGGCAAGAACAACAGTTGAAAGTGCAGGGAGTTTGGTATTTCACCAACCAGCAGCTGCCCTCGGGGAGAGAAGTCTGAACAATGGAAGCAACAGCAGACAGGAAACCAGCTCACCACTGCTGTGCAAATAGGCAGCATAGGAATGTCCTAAAAATAACTGGGCTAAATTAATTCAGCGAAACTTTAAAAGGGGGAGGGGGAAATAAACCACAAACTACTTCCAACAGGGTGAAGAATCGCGACCTACCTAAGAAACACTTAAAAGCCAGCGCTGCCGCTGTCTCTGGGCGCAGGGGACTGAGCTGGGATCAAGCCCCACTCCGCTCCCGCGGGACGCTGCACTCCTCAGCACCACCCTGAGCCTGCTGCTCTTTAAAACTTCGCCTTTGTGGCTCAGCTCCCTTTGTGTGCGCTCCTCGTAGCCGAGCGGCACGTCCAAAAAAAAACTTCTGACGAGGGCTACAAACCATATTAGTACACACCATGTCTGCAGCAGCCCAATGATTTCACGAACTACATATGCATTAATTGCTCCAAGGGTACTAACAATGAGAGGCTGCTTTACTACGGAGCCGCAGGAATGCATAGTAGGGGGAAAAACAGCACAACTCTGGAGTACTGAACATGCGCACTGCTCCCCTCCTAACCCTCCGCTTCGGAGCATTTAATGGTCTTTGAATGCAAAACACCCTTCAGCCACACCGCCGATTTGCAAATCGCAACTGAACAGACACTGCTTTGCTAGGAACTTCTCCCCAGCCAGCGCAACAGCGCTGGATCCGAAAGCACGTTCCGCGTCTTTGTGGCCAGGCGCTAATTTAAGGGCACTTAAAGCACCACGAGTGCGATGAGTAACGATCCTCTAACTGTAAAGTTTGTCGCTTTGGAAGCGGGCACAAAGAAAACTCAAACAGCCTTATGGTTATGTGGAGGGAGGGAAGGGGGGAAGTCTTCCTCCTTTTAACCCTGCGTCAAAACTTTTGTACTTTGTGTTTCGTCCCCCTGTTTTAAGGGATAAAAGGGATAGAAAAGGCTTCAACTTTCAGCAAAACAAGGCGGTCGAGGGCGCGGAGGGGTCTGAAGCCCTGCCGCCGATGCCCCCCCCCCCCCCCCCCCAAGCCCCACGCTGCCGTCCCCGCGAACAAAGAGTTGCCGGACGGCCCCGCTTCCCTCGCCCCAAGTTGGGAAAACCACCCGCACCCTCGTCCCTCTCGCGGGGACGGTGGGGCTCGGTGCGGAAAAGCGTTCAAAAGTGTTTTACGGGAGGGCAGGGGGAAGAAACTCCACGGAGGGGGCGAGAACAAAAGTTGGCGGAGGGCAGGAGGCGAACGGCTGGACATGTTTTTGACAGGGAGCCAGCGGCGCAGAGAGGCGGCCGCCTCCAAACAACAGCCCCGCATGTTTTGTCTGGGAGCGGAGCATCCACTGCAATCTTCCACGGGATACAGGCCAGGGGGCGTGGGGGGGACACGGGGGACAAAAGGCCGAGAAGGCAAAGGGACTCCGGCTGGCTTAGCGACAGCCCCCCCTTCCCCTTTCCACCCCGGCTAGGGGCGCGGGGCACCCCGCTTTGTCCCGGCACCCCGTCACAACTACCTTTTTTACTTTTCATCTTGATCGCGAGGACCGAGCCGACCGCCGGACACCTCACGCACCGACCCAAGTTTCTCTCCCTTCGCCGGACGCTGCTTTCCCCCTTTAAGCTCAGCGAGGAGGAGAAGGTCGATGAAGAAAGCAGAAACACCGCCGCGGAGCCAGGCGCCCGGTCACCGGCCGCGCTGCTGTCAGCGGGAGCCGCAGGGCTCTGCTTCCCCCGGGGGCTTTCTAGTGCGGCCGGGGTGGGCTTCCCTCCCCCCTTCCCTTTGTTCCCTTCTGCTGGCGATTGGCCCCGGCCTGTTAAAGTGAGGAAAGGCACGGGAGAGAAAGGTACACAGCGCCCGCCCTCCCCCACCTCCCCGCAGTGAGTACGGGAGAGTAACCGTGCGCTGCACTGGCACTCGCGGCGGCTGCCTCCTCCTCCTCTCTCCTCCCTCCCCTCCTGTCTGACAGAGCCTCAACACCCGGGAGGGGAGGGACCGGCCGGAACGGGGGGTGTCCGCCTGTACCCGCTCGCTCATGCACACACAACAGCAGCAGCGGGGGGAGCTCTCCGTGCCTCCCGCTCCCTCGCCTTTCTTCCAAGCAGACGTTTGATCATTAAACTGGAAGGAGAAGGAAGAGGCGGGGGTAGGGGGGGGGGGGGAGATTTTGACAGCTGCCCTTGACTAGCGTCCTCCTGTTGCTGCCGGACGAACCACCCACTCCTTCGCGTGAATAGAGGAGAAGAAAGGAGAGTGCGTACGGCAGGGGAAGGAAAGGAGCCCTCCAAAGACCCGCGCCCCCCTCCCGACCGCCGAACGGCCCGGTCGGCGGGGGCTGCTCCCTCCGATCCCCTGCGGTGCCGAAGGAGCCCCGCCTGGCCGGCGCTGGCCACACACACCCCCACCCACCCCCGCGGGGAAGGCGAGCCCCGTTTCTGCGGTTATTTTTACATCAGTTCGTAAAAGGTTGTTTTTCTCCCCCTCGACTCCCCCCCTCCCCAGCCCGGTAGGTTTTGCTGCGGCACATGATCGCAGCTGTAAAACAGGGAAGTCTCACAGCTTGACTCATCGCTGTCGGGCGAGCACGCTCTGCAGCAGCAACAGTTTCTTTTCCTCCGGGATGGGAAACGTGACACCCGCCAGCAGCTCCTCGCTCCGGCTTCCCTGGCGAAGGGGAGAGCTCTCCCCGGGCACAGGCGGCCTTGGCGGCGGATCCTGGCTCTCCCCTCGCCGCCCCCCTGACAAAACCAGGTGCAAAAAAATAAATAGAAATCAAAACTGCTCAACGCCCAGCCGCGGTCTGAAGTGTCACCACGGGCGAAGGTTGTGGCATGGAAAGGGAAAGAAGCCGCCTGGCCGCGGAGCGGGCGTGCACTTATTCCACGGGAGCGTGTCCGTGTCACTCCCGCACCGGCACGTGTGGGGCTGTTCCCGGCCGGGCGGGCGCGGGGGGTGAGCGGCAGGCGCCTAGAACGGCTGATGAAATAATGGATTCCTACGGCAGAGCGGGGATCATTCCCTCCCCACCACCCTGCACCCCCCGGCGGCGCGGCAGTCCGCGCGAATCCGCATTCAGTGCACAAGGGAAGCAACAGCGTTTTAGCAGCGAGCCCCTCCCCAAGTACCTTGTAACTATTTTTATGTGGAGTAATTACAGCGGGAGATAAAACAGCTGTTGTATGGCGAACGGGGGCTGTGTGAGGGGGGAGGGCAGCTGGTGAGTCACGTCACTTAGCCAAGGACTCGGTGTCGGCGGCTCTGCGGGGCCAGAGGTTCGCTCCGGCATGGGGTGACCCTTGTGCCGGCGGCTGCTGGGCGGCGTGTCCGGCTGTAGGTCAGCGAGGCACGGCGCACTGACTGACTGACTGACTGACTGACGGCGCCGCGCCAGGCGGGAGCTTGTACGGCGCGGTCCGAGGTCCCGCCGGCGGCAGCGCGATCCGGGCCATTGCCCGCCGACCGAGCGCCCTCCGCCCGCCCTTCCCGCCGTCCTCCCGCCGTGTCGCCCCCGGCGCTGCCCAGGGGATGCCGGTGTCACTCGGTGCCAGCCCGGCAGGACGAGGCTCGCTCGGGGCCGGTGTTGTCACCCGAGCCGTGCCCCCGAGGGACTGACTGGTGGCTCAGGGGCGGGGGCTGTGCGCGCACGCCGCCGTATGGCTTTATTTTGGCTTTTGCTGTTTTGTTTTTGTTGTGGAAAAGCCCTGCTTCCCAGCTGTGAGGGCTGGCTCTTCGCACTGCTTGTTCCGAGCGTCCGGGCAATGGTCGTGCCAAAAAAGCAATTATGGGAAGTTAACAAAAGACACGTCCAGGAGTCGAAGAGATTTCCCTTTCTCCGTGCCGCCAGAGCCGCCTCAAGCCTGTTCATTGTCCTTGGGACCGCAGACAAATCTGTGGAATCTGTGAAACTAGCTCTTTCCTTATTTTTCCTTATTTTCTTTTTTTTTCTTTTTCTTAGAGGTCTGTTTAAATTGGTTAGTTTTGTTTTTTCTTCTTTGCCAAGGTCATTTCTATAAGGAGAGAAAATAAAAAGTTTTACTTTCATGCTGAACTCAAGTTACTTTCCTTTTCCTTTTCAAAAACTTTAGAAGCAGCCTTTCTAGGAAAAGATAAATTTCGATTTTGTGTGGCAGCTTTTTAGCTAGTAGGAGAAGGCCATGGACCAGTGGGTATTCATTCCTAGCTCCTGTGGTATAAAATGCGTGGAAAGGCATTGTTTTAAAACAAGTTCCTCCAGGGATGCGAGTATGGAGGGCTATACCCATAGCTGGGACCCATGGGAAAGTCTGAAATGGGTTTGTGGAGTTCACGTTGCATTTGTTGCCCGGTGCAGTATCTCAGGTTTGTCCACAAATTTTGGCTGCCTTTCCCACTTAAAGACTCCTGATGCGGTGGTAGTGGGTTAAAGTTTGCAAAAAAGTAATGCAGTGGAAGAAAACCCCCACAGCTCTCTCTGCCGGTAAAACTTCAACTCACCTGAAACGAGGTTGTATCTAAAAGGAGGACAGGTGATTTGCCTGAGCTCAAATCTGTTGGATTAATCAATTCAGTTCTGTAGCAAATAACCTAGTGGCCTATAAGATGATATTAGTATTGACTACTGCTTGCAAGCAGAAGTAGAAAGTATGCAAGGCAATATGTAACTTTCTGCAGTTTTTATTTTTCCTTCAGGTGTTCGTGGGGCTGTGTTTTTAGTTTTTAATCTGCTAGAGGTGCATCAGCGCTGTGAGTTGTATCTCACAAGCAGCTCAAACTGCTTCACGCTGAGCAGCCTTGGCATCTGTGCAGCTCCTTGGGTAGGTAGTGCTGTACACGTGCATCAAGATACGTCTGTGCCAACAGGTTGGAACAGCTTGGTTCAGTCAGAGCAAGTTCAGCTCTGTCTGGACCCATCTCCAGAGACATGCTGTGTTTGTAAAACTGGATTCTAAAAAGGGATAGAAATTAAACTGGAGGGGCTGGATTTTTAATTACTCCATGATTGTCCAGCGTCATAGATTTATCAGTTTTCAGTGGTGGTGTGCACATGTTTCTGTCCTGTCACAGTGCTGCGTGCAAAGTACCTCGCACAACTCCTTGTTTCTTGCTTTGTGAGTGCTTTGCTTTGAGGTGCTGGGACTGTGTTTGCCTAACTGCTGAAGTCTCCAAGGCGATGTTTTGGGCATAGAAACTATTAAAGGAAGTACTCTGGGAAATCAGGACCTAGGCAAATCAGGCTTGTGGACATTTGTTATCTTGGTCGTTTTATTCCAGTTTCCCATTTATTAACCAGGTGGCATTTTACCCCCTCCCCCCCACAAGGTTGTTATGAAAATAAATCCATTGACACTTAGATGCCATTGAAGTATTTGTGATAAAATTTATGAAATTTTAGTCAGAACAGAAGTAAATAGCACAAATTTAAGCTGGTCATGTCTGTGGAAGTAAGAGTAAAGCAATGCAACAAGTGAACAAATCTGTCCATAGAAAAACAGGAATCACTACTGTAGGTCACAGCTAACCTTCACCTTTTCTAGCCCATGACATTGAGTAGTTTCAGTGTGTCAGAGGAAAGCAGAGGCTGCACCAGGCAGATGTGAGATAATATCTCCCCAAAAATGTCCTATCCAAATATTTAATAGTTCAGTACAAGCGCTGGAGGAATAGTTTAATAGAACTTCAGGGTTTATTACTGACCTAGCTGTATAGTCTTTACACTGGTATAAAAGTTTAATATCTTCATAGAGCACTAAAATTCTGTAATGGCATTTGAGTGGCAGAGCATGTTGAGTTGTGAATTACATAAAAATGCATTGCTTTTTTTTCCCCTTACTTATTTCATTTAATATCCTCTTGTGCTTTGAGGAAAAAAAACACACAAAAATTCCTGTTTTGGTACCATTCATTATTTTATATCTTTCCACATAACTGTTTTTTGACAGAAAATTTCTCACTCTTCATATGAGAATCACTCCCAACTTTTGCTTATTGCCTGTTTTTCTCCCAAGTGTATTTAATCCTACAGTGTTTGGTTTTTTTCAGTAAAGGCTACTTATGCTGCTTGCAGTATTTCAAACAAGGTTATGCCTCCAATTAGAATATATATGTATTTGATATTACTTACTTTCTGATTTATTCTTGTGTGTAATCCAGCATGTTAGGCTTTATCTTTGGCTGCTGCTACATACTGAGCATGGGGCTTTGGAGGTTGTATTGCTTGTATGAAGTTTCTCTTCTGCATGATTTAATATTCGAATCAACGCTGAATCTTTTGTCATTGCATTGTTCACTCATGTGACAGAAGTCACACTGAACATATTCACAAATCTCCCTTTCCCCAAATACATTTTTGATATCTGCAGACTCCATCACTGTTCTTTACCTGTCCCTGTGTCTCCCTTTCTCACTGGTCAGAGTTATTATATTAAAAAACACTGAGCTGAGTAGAGGATGCAGAAGTACCTTGCTGTCAACCTTTTGTCACAATAAAAAACAAAATTTAGAATATAATCTTAGTTTTGATTCACTTACTCCAACCAGATATTCATCCATGGTACTTGTTTGCCTTTTTTCCCCAGCAGTATCTTAGTTTCTCCAGTAGCATGCAACCCTGTCAAAAACCTTTCTGAAATCTGAATAAATTATGTCAACCAGCTGTGCTCTCACAATTGGAGCTCACTTTTCTACCTTTGTGCAAGGGCAGAAAGGGTAAATCTAAGTCATGAAGACAATTCTAAGATTTCAGAACTTCTGCATAATAGACTCAGCAACCTGAACACACTTTTCTCTTGTTTTCTGTGTGCATTCTTGTGGTTATCAAAGATCAAACAAGTGCAAAAACCTCAGGAATTCTTTACATAAAATCATACTGATTCCTGACTGCTGCAGCATCATGTTTGCAAGCTTCTGATTCTCAGCAAGGACTCCAGGCTGGACTCAAGGTAAGGGGTGGTACTTGGGATTCCTGACGAGGATCAGCTGCTGGAGTGGTCGGTGCTTGCCGCTGGGGTTTTCAGACATTTTCTGGCCAAGAGGAGCAATGGCTGCTCTGGCAGGATGTAGTGCTGTCTCTCTCTGGGGCCTCCTTCAGCTATTCCCTGTGCCAGCCCTTTGCTCCCTCAGCTGCACATCGTCCTCCCTGATGTCTGTGTTTGGTGCCTAAGCATATGGAAATATAATATTATTCTTACTGTAGAGACAACTTAAGTACATTCAGTGGTGTTAGTTATGATTATAAGACAGTGCAGAAACTTCTTAAATGGTGTAATCATTTCCATTCTGAGACTAAAATCTGTGTAGCTTCCTCTGGGGAGTGGTTTGTGAAACTTGCATTAATGTAAATGCAGTTTTGTTTCCACAGTTTGAAGACAAACCCCTGTGTAAAATTAAAGATTTAAAAAAAAAATAGTGAATTGTAGGTTTAATCTTGCTTGGGGTTAGAGTCTTCCCTTTCAGATTTTAACTTAATAGCACAGGAACAAACCTCATGTATTCCTTTCAGTGATGCAGGAATTACAATTTCTGTGTACCACAGGCATCTCATAACTGTGTTGTCCTCTTCTCTAAGAGGGGGTGCTCTGGCTCTGTTTTCTTTTGTAGTACATGAGTGAGTATAACGAGATCAGCATGACAAATGGCATGATTGTTGACAGTCTCAGCTTAGCTCAAGAACTTGGGGCATGAGAGGAAACAGATCTCTCCTGAAATTCGACACTCTGGATGCAATTTATGCAATCGGGTTTTGCTTATCTGTAAGAAGTCAAGCAGGTAAATCAGGTATGGCTGACTAAAAAAAAAAAAAGTGTTTTTAAGGTTTTTTGTTTTGTTTCAATTGTGGGATTCCTAGCTTGCTTTTACCACAGACTGGTGGTGCATACTGAAGGAGGACAAGGCAGGAGGTTTACTGCACGACACCCAAAACAAGAGTGACCTTGCTTAGCTGACTTAGTCTAGTATTTAGTTGGACAATCTACACTTAGGGCTGTGCATCAGCAAGCTATGTCTAACTGTACAAAAATCACTGTATAAAGCAACAAAAACAAAGCTTAAAAGTTATCTGCACTTGGCCGCTGTTTTTATTTTTCAGGGTAGAATATTAATTTTGAATGGAATAATTATTTTAAAAGAATAATAGCTATATCTGAGCACTTATGTTTAGTGTAGTCTACTCTAAAGGAAATAACATTGTGGCTAGCCAAATATTTGCATGGTTGAGTCTACATTTGAAGTTTGTTTTGTTTTTTAAGAAGTGTATTTCAGGAACATTGTCTCTGAAGTTATTCCTGTCCTTACAAGACAAGGTTAAATTTGACTTCCAGAAGGACAAAAAAATGTAATGGTAGTGAATGAAATATGCACAAAATATTACCTGGTAGAAGAATAAATTACATCACTACTTTAGAGGAAAAACCTAGCTTGGAATATTTGTTATGCCTGTGAACCAAGGAAGAAATGGTATCACATCTTAATACTTACGGAAATAGCAAGTTTTTGCTGAAGACACACAGTCACCTTTTCCTGTCACTAGGGTGAAAGGTTTATGTAGGAAATAAGAGTGCCTTCTGGCACTGCAGAATTTCTGTACCTTTTTAGCAGAATATAAATGTGTTATTTATGAGGTATAATGGTACAGAAAAAACTGTTTAGATATATAACTTCATGTTCAACAAAGATTGAAAAGGATACAGACTAATTAGAAACCAGTAGAATTTTATGACAGGCCACTGCTAAACACTGTGTACTGAATTTAGAGAAGCTGCCACTGCTGTCTGTGCTGTACCTGCTCTGAATATATTCTGAGAGCTTTGTTTTCAAAGCTGTCTGATTTGTACGTCTGTAGGTTTTGCATCCGCTTGATTGGTTTTGCTGCTGTTACTGTTCTATTAATCTTCAGGGTCACACAATTTAAAATTAACGTGACTGCAGAGTTGGAGATTGACTTTTTACAGGGGCTTGTAGTGATAGGACAAGGGGGAGTGGCTTTCAATTGAAAAAAAGAGACACTTTAGGTATTAGGAAGAAGTCCTTCAGTGTGCCTGTGGTTAGACATGGAACAGGTTGCCCAGAGAAGCTGTGGATGCCCTGGAAGGGTTCAAAGCCGGGCTAAATGGGGCATTGAGCAATCTGGCTTAGTGAAAGTTGTGCCTGTGCTTGGCAGGGGGTTGAAACTAGATGATATCCGAAGTTCCTTTCAACCCAAACCATTCTGTGATTTTATGTGCAAACAGAATATTCTTGCAGTATTATGGATGTGTTAAAGAAGTTCTGAGTGACCAGTCAAATTTACAGCCTTATGGAACAGCTTTTTCAATTGAACATATAAGTAAACTGTTAACGTTAATTATAATATAAATAAATTACATATAATTTACTGAGCACTTCTATGCATTGAAAAGATGTAGTGCCTGCTTGAGAGGCTCAGCCTAAAGGAGCAAATGTGTAGGATAAGGGGTATGTCTGTCTTGCAAATGATAGTAGTGAGCTGATCTTTTCAGCTGGGTGAAAAGTCATCAAATGGTGACTAAAGACAACATTTCACTGCCGAAGTTGTGTAAGGTTTTTCAAGTGGCAGGTACTGGGTGTTGGTTACGTTTCTATAAAATCCTAGCCATAGCCTGAGGCTTTAGTCTCCTTCAGGCAAATGCATGTTGAGATGATTTAGGACTGAGTACCTGCAGTTATGATTTAGGGCACCAAGGAAGATCACTAAACCTGCATGTGGCCCATCCAAGAGTGAATATCATGAGGCAATGAGAGACAGACGAACAAGTAATTTCATCAAGGTTTCGTTGTTTTTTTGGAGTGGATCACATCAATTGGATGGTGGCTTCTGCTCTTTCACCCTCAGAACTTTTTGTACTATGGAAAATAAGTGAGGTGTCAGTGCTTGATTTTAAAACCCCAGTCCTGAAGGTTTGCAGACAAAGGAGGTTTGGGCAGTGCTGTTTTTTGGTGGTGCTGACATTTTGAGTCTACATGGAGCTTTGTTCTCTGTGTATGGTAACTATTAAGACACTACAATGTATGTTTTTCCTCCTTCCATTGCAGTAAAGAGGTGTAGTAAGAGCTACCATCCTACTACAGCAAATATTAGAATCTCTTATACCTACTCCACGTCTGTGCTCCTCATGAAGTGTAACAAAAATGTGATCAGTCCAAGTAGGTTTCTTTGCCCCCTGAGGAGCTGGAATTGAATCACCTGAATGCTTACAGTCTTACGATTTACCTGACTTGAGCTGTTCAGAGATAAACCTCAAGTGAGGAACTGTTTGATTAACTGGTTAATCCCGAGAAATGTAACAAAAGGCCACAACCGGTTCGAATGCCTTTCAATCTTTCTGTTGTTTGCAACTTTGCAAGGTGCTAATTGTCTTACCTGTGGCATCTATTCCAGTCTTTTGTAAGTGTGCCTGCAGCCACAAAATCTAGGAAAGCTGCGTGCAGCTAGGTTCTGGCTAGCACT
Organism: Ammospiza nelsoni; assembly: GCF_027579445.1. NCBI lineage: Eukaryota > Metazoa > Chordata > Aves > Passeriformes > Passerellidae > Ammospiza > Ammospiza nelsoni. The sequence goes on from NC_080633.1 coordinate 104,807,408, forward strand.
TGTATTCTTAAATCATGCTAGTTTAAGACTGACTAATTTCCCCTTCGAAGACAGAACTTTTTGGCCTTAAATGTGAAACGAAAATGTTTAAAGTTTCAAAACCACCCTACGTATTTTTGACTTGTTGGCTGAAAGCTAGGTGGTATTACAGCTGTGGGTGTGTTCACTCCCATTTCACTAGAAAAAACCTGCTGCCTGGTTGAGATAAATCATGTATGCCTACAGTAAACTACAGTGGGCACAAAGCACTACACAGCTGTGTACTGTCAAATTGTTAACCTGTACCTACCTAGTCAGTGCAGTCATAACGTGCCTAAGTCATGCTAAAATGGAGAAATGCCCATCAGTGAGTGATTGTCCTGTGGGTAACAGGAGCCTTGTGCCATGAGCAGAGCATTTTTTTTTAGTTTCCCTGCTTTAAACTGTTTTTTTTATCTGATCTTAAACACAAACCACATATTTGAAAGAGGCAGAGATAAGGATTATCGCTGTCACATTATGAAAGTGATAGTACTCTTTGCTTGGTAATTAATCTGGTGGTAGTGTCATCTGCCAAAATGCGATTTCTCAAATTGTTTGGTGTTTACAAGTGGAATAGCTTACCTTTAATAAAGATTAAAACTCTAACAGCTATTATGCATTCTGAATAAGAGTGTTCAATGATTTTCTTACTCTGTTTTTTTAAATGCCAAACTTTAAGGCTTGTTGTGTGCCATAGAGATTAAATATTGAGAGAAAACTGCTGTTAAGCTGAAAACTTTCTTATACTGCTGTACTGTTTCATGCTTTATTTCATAGTAACACCGTTAATTTATATATAGTCTTGGTATGAAAAAATTATAACTGATCCTACCAAACTAAAAGAATAATAACATGGAATGTATTTATCTAATATTCTTTGCTGCCTTTATATACACAGCACTTCAGACTGATACTCTGTTCTGTATATATGGGCATGTTCTGAGCTAACAAATATGTATGTGCCTCTGAATATATATAAGCACAATATAGTAACCTCTAGCAGGCTTCACTCTTGGTGTAAATCTTTGAAGAAAATACAAAGCAGAGGACATTAAGCACTGTTTGCATACACCTGTGAATGTGTAAATATGCACATAATGCTGTTAGTTATTTTGTGTTCTTTGTTGTCTTACTATGCTAATAATGATAATAATGCATGTCCAGGTGGAAGATACTGGTCTGCAGATTTGGTGACAATAGTATTATTTTTGGAAGGCTTAATGAATGGAATGCCTAGCAGAAATGATCACTCTGGTGTGCCATGTCTGCTGGGAAATGATAAGCCTCTGTAAAAGTTCTCTGTAGACTGGCCAAAATTTAAGTCCTGTCCAAGTGACACATGCCATGCTAAATTAACTCTGAGCACTGGTAACAGTATGATCTTGTCATTGTGGCATTCCTGCTTCACTAACTGGCAAGATGTAAGGCTTAGTGTTGGTTAAACACCACACTAATATAGCCAGACTACTTTTCACTCTCAAACCAAATTTAGACTTTCCTTGTCCATGTACCACCTTGTTACACATGACCACTGCTAAGAAAGTCACGATGATGATTATTTTCAGCAATAACACCTTCTGTTAAGTGGCTAAACATTTTATTAAGCGCTAGTTCAGAAATACAATGTCCCTGTCAGAAATGCCCATTATCCTTCAAAAGTGTAAAATTCAGTACAAGTAAGGTTAGACTTGTTGGTGGCCCAATGTCAGGAGTGGTGTAAGGCAGCAGCAGTGAGGCAAGCAGGTATTGGTGAAGATAGATAAACAAAAGACCACCTGGGACTGTGAACAAGTGGAGCACTCAGTACTATTCAAGTAGCCACAGTCAGGGTTTAGATGGTCTTTGGTGTTTTGAAGCCTAACTCAGATTTATGGAAAAACTTCTGTGGGCTTCTGTGAGGCAAGGTGCTATAGCTTGTAGTTCTGCTAGCATTCCAAGATGCTACACTTTTCATTAATTTCTGCAATGTGAAAGGACCTGACCAGCAAATTAATAAAGTGTAACTTGCTTTGACAGAGCCAGAGGGAGATATAAAAGAGATATACTGGAGACAGGAGGATGAGATGTGCAGCAGAAGAAGCAGTGAGGCTGCCCATGAATGCCTGGTGATGGCATATTGTGCTTTGCTGTCAGTCTGTTGACTCATGCACACTTCAAAAGAGCTCTCAGGGGAGCCAGTTATATGAGTCGCTGCCTGATGCATTGTAAATCACGGCAGTACTTTTTTTTTTTTTTTTTTTTTTTTTTTTTTTTTTTTTTTTTTTTGTTTGGATGGGCTTGTGTGTGCCTAATGCTGTTTTGAAACAGCACATAATGGCACTGGAACTTGGGAATTTCACTAAAAAGGGGGTGGAGGGATAAGGAAAACCTGCCCCTACAGATGGTACCAGTCAGAGCTGCTTCATTGTTGGCTGGACATGTGTTCTTTAACAGTGTTCTTTACAGGTTGCTCTCGTTCAGAGCTGAGGAAGCAGCAGCAGTCCTGAGCTTCGTGGAAGTCAAATAGAAATGAAACCAAAAAGCTCAGTGTGGTCTATCTCCATGGCCTGTCTCAGGGGTGTTGTACCCCTAAGACTTGGTCAGAAAACAGGGCAAATGCTTCAGCAGGTCAGGTGTGTATGGTGCTGCTTTAGCAGGGAGTTTCTTCCTAGGAACAAAGAAGTGTTTCTCCTCTGAAGAGCAGGCAGCAAGGGGTAGCCACTGGCACTGAGTGAACCTTGAAATGTTGCAGCCATAACATGACAGGAGAACAAGGTCTGGAATTTTAGGATTCCAGGGGAAAGGAGGTTTACGTAAGTGTGTTGCCCTTGTCTGTTGGTCTGCCTTTAGAAGTTGTAGGACAGTTCCAGATAAATTTTACAGAATTCAGAAGAATCTCTCCATGGAAGGAAAGCCAGCGACAGGAGTTCAGCTATGTTTTTAGTGACAAACCAACAAGGGGAAATTTTGAGTGCCCCAAGCACAAGACAAAAAGTGGTGACAGTTTGTCTCTTAGTTGAAAGGGGGTAATAAAAAAACATGAGACACAAAGCTGCAGGTAAACATGAAGAACATTTCACTCCCTGTGGAACTATTCAGGGCTTTTAAATGATGCTTGATGAATCATTTTTGTTTTTAAAGCCAGAGAAGGGATGCTTGCAGTTAAAAATCCACGTACATAACTACAGTGATTGCACAGATGATGAGTGACTTAGTGACACCAAATCTGATGTCTCCTTGATTTCTCTCTGAAAACAATCAATCAAACAACCTCAACCAACTAGCCAACAACAAAAAAAAATCCACCGCACCAAAACAAATATTTGTCTTGGTGAAGTTAGTTTTGAGCAAAAATGCTAAACCAGTAGCTTTGTTTGTCTGTCCCTAATTAGAGTCCAATTTCTAGTGTCCAGCACAAACTGAGTTGTTGTTGAGAGAGTTCAGTTGTCTTCCTCTTCTTTTTACAAGAGATCACCAGTGGAATTTAAACAACCAGTAAATGATGACAAAATTTTATTTCAATGACTGATAATATAACAATGCCTTCAACTATGTTGCTGAAAGTACTTATTTTTTTATTTTGAATAAGTAAGGGAAATCAATTCTCTCTTAAATTAGTGGAAGCAGTGGGTGTTCCTATACTCAAGCACAGAACTGCCTCTGGAAGACTTGCAGATCAAAGAGGATATGGTTATGAAACATTAAAACTAACCATAATATCCAAGTCAAAGATTATCAGTGAACCTCTGGTGCTGGTAATTCATGAGCTCCCAGGGCTATGTGGGCTTTTTACCTCTTGCTTTGGCACAGAGCAGAGAGGGAAATCCCTCTTCTCTTTGCAGTACCAAAGAGATAATTTTGATGGATTTTAAAATTAACAGGAGGGAGTGTTTGCAAGGAAGTGTGTTCAGTTTCTCATGTTGCTTTACAAAACACAAGAATTTTTTTTATATATCCTTTCTTAGTTCAGTGACATCATGATTTGCTCATACTCAGAGTACAGTACAGGACTCCTAATTTACAAACTTGTTCTTTCATGGTTATCAAATCTTGTGGAATTGATGAGTCTGTTTTGTTGATAGCAGTGATCACATCAGTTACAGCTTTAAAAAAAGTTGCATCCAGCTATGCAGACAAAACATAACCACCAGTTTCCAAACACCAGATTTTAACCTGGTTTTAGATGTTGTCTGGTTTTTGCAGTGTCAGATTGTAGTACTTGCAGTTAATAACTTACAGAACACTTGAAATATATCTAAAGTATGAGAATAGCTGTCATTACAATATGAAGATTAAAAGTCAAGGGACTTGATTTCCATGTCTCTTACTGAAGGACTCTGCACAGGGAACTAGCAGTGGTCTTTCCATATCCATAAAACCAGAATGTCTCTTACTGCTGGGCAAACACTGGGGAAAAGGTTCTCTCCTGTTAACATAATGCCATTTGTATTGCCACAAATACAACCAAGCTCACAAGTTTGCTTTGTGCTGTTTTGGTTTGCGTACTTTGACTTCATGTGAAGTTGCTGTGTGTGCTTCGTGTTTTCTGGCTATTGCTGTCTGGCAGGGTGGCAGCCATCCAGGCAGCTCTCAAGTCAGACTGCAGCAATGAAATGGTGCCCAGTGTGTCACCTGCAGACATACAAGTAGTTATGGAGGGTCATATAAGAAATGCTTCCTTCATTGGATAGGCAGAGATTAATGGTGACACCCGTGCTTGGGCCTTAGAGAGGCTGAGAAATTATAAAGCACAACCTGGCCTCTGAGGAAGAAAGGGAGGAGATGGTGAGCAGGGCTTTGAGACAAGAGCAGGGTGTGATGAGGGTCCCTGATTTTGAACTGTGTTGTTGCAGATTGACTACCAAGAAAATTGGTATCAGAATCCAAAATGTATTTGGATGCCTCAGAGAGTTTGTGGGTACAGTTTTTACTTCTAGGCAATGAGCCTGGGGGTTTAGTTTAGATGGTCAGATAATGTGAGTGTGCATGTGACTCTGAGTTCACTGCTTCTGTCCAGTTGTGGGTCAGTGACCTCGCTGCTGGTGTGCCTGCTCTAATATGACTGGGTTATGGTTTAGTGAAATGGTTCTGCAAGTGGTAGTGAATGGAGAACCTGCTGTGGAGACAAGACTCGAACTTCTTTTTGTGATTGTGCTACCTGGTCCTCCTCTGAGGAGTCAGATATGGATGCTCTAGACAAAAAAGTAAAAGCTAATTCTTAGTTAAGATGTGGCTTCCCTGACTGGTGTATCAGGAGAGCTGAACTAGTAATGACTCACATATCTGAATTCTAGTGAGGCAGGTGCTGTCTGCCTAACGTGTACCCAAAGCCCCTCAACACTGAGGGGGAATGGCAATGATATGATGCCACCTTACAGCCACAACCATCATGTCCAATGAGCAGTTTGAAATAGTTCTTTGCCATTACTATTCCACCACCAGATTTGTTAATTAACTAATTAACTAATCCCTTGAGCCAGGTAAAGCGATTAGAACAGCTCTGGCTGGTAGAGCCTTTGTTGGGCCAAAAACATCAGATCAGATGTTTTGATCATGCTGCTGGTGGTATCTAATCTCAAAGTAATTTTTAATCATCTGTGGAATGATCATCTGTAAACCCAGTGCAGATGTAAAGATTGCAGCAGGAGAAAGGAGTGGGAGGCAGTAAGCTGATAGGAAGGGAATTTTGGCAAGGATTCCCATGTGCTACTTAAATCATTAGTTGTACTTTCCAAGTTCTTCTGGCTGTTACTGTGAGGCTTGTGAGGCCTCAGAATTCTCTGGCCTTTCATGAGTAGCTTGAGTAATTCTCCTTTTAGGAAATACTATGCTATTTTGAAGTAGTAGAAGACTGCAGAGATGGATGTGAGTCCATGCAGATTATTGTGGTGAATTTAATGGATTTAGAAAATAAATTGCCTCCTTTCATTTCCCCACCCCTTGTTTATATTGCTCTGTAGGTCTCTAGGTTAGTGGTAGGATGGAAAAATATTTTTTCTTCTTTTTTCCCCCTTTCCTGCCCTTCTTACTTTTTCTTCCCTTGCTATGATTTCCCTCTTGCTAGTATTTATTTGAAGAACATCTATGTTATAAAAACACAGTTGTTACTGCTATTTATCCTGTAACATCAAAAGAATGAACTAGAGTATAAAGTAATATTGTATTTCATAATTTGGGGACTTAATTTGGGGATTTTTAAAGTTTCAGGTTATTTAATCAGGGATATGGAGGCTTCTTCTAAGCTAAGTACACATTCTTTCTCTACTATTCAAATATCAGTGCTAAGTAATTACTGAAGCCTTTTTATTTTTCTTTTTATCTTCCCTTGGCTTTCAGTGACTTTGAAGTTTGGTTCAGGTCAAGTTGTACATTCATCTTTTAAAGCATCTGAAGTGATAACCTCAGCTTGTCCTTTAGATCCTGAAAGCTTACATTTCTGTTCAGCTTTAATTTAGCTCTTCATGTTCTGCACCAAAATTATTAGAGGGTATCGAGTGATTTGGTTTTAATGAAAAATAGGAGACCTGCATCTGGCACTGCACAGACTTTGGAAGAATATATTTTGGGGAAAAAACCCTATTGTTGGATTTTGCTGCAACTGTCACCTGTCAGTTTGCTCTCTAACAAAATCTGATTTATGGGTATGAAAATAGGACCCTTGAAAGCTGCCTGTTCAGGGAGAACATTTCCTTAATTAGCACTTCTTCGCTCATGATTGGAAGTGATGTAACCTTTTATCTTGGAATTTCTTTTTTGCCCTCAGAGAGTCTAGTATTTATAGCATGTCTGTGTCTTTAAATATGGTTGTATGCACTGGAGTAAAAAAAAAAAAAAGTGGTATGGATACAAAATTATCTTTATATATTTTGTAAAGATTTTTGTTTTCTGCATCAACATCTATTTGGCAGATTTCAATCATAATTTTTCTGGAGTATTTTGCACTCTCCAAAATGGAGCATGCATTAGAACATTCATTTTGAATTATGAGCTGCTGTCTTCCCAGAAAATATGTTTGGACACCTTAGAGAACAGCCATGCTGGGACACTTCTTGGTCAGTCTCAGAGCTGCTGAACTATACCCTTGAAGTGCAGGGCTGTTATCCCAGGCCTGGGAGCTCAGCCTTCAATATTGCTGAAGAGTCGTAGCAATCTTTGATTCTGCAGCTCATAATGGCACCAATGGTCTTGATTTTTAGACAAGCAAAAGTCATGTTGTCTTTCACATCAACTTTTGGGCACTTCTAGTCTGGCTGCATTTGTGGAATGTGAATTGTGGTTGAATGGTGAATGTGGAAACGTGATGCAGTGGTTCATTGTGAGTTCTCATTTGCCATGTAACCATGGGCAAGTCATGATCCTCCTTTAAGAAAGGAAGATGGAGATGCTGAAGGGGAAGTTGAATCCAAAACTCAATATTATGAAGCCTATATTTGGGTACTGCATGTTCTGGGTACTGCATGTTCTTTCTCAGTGCCTTACTAAGAAGTGACATATATGTCCTGTCTAATGAGTTCTGAGGAACACTTTGGACCTGTTCCCAATCTAATGGTATTTTATCATGAGGTCATCTTTGATATCAGTGAAATGATTGCTTAAAATTTTTATGCTTTGAAGCAGAAGAATTAGGTTCTTGCATGTGGGATCACCATGATATTGGTTGAAGTCTTCCCTTGTTCTGTGACTTCACTTCTCAGTGATAGTACTGAGATACTGCTGGTGCTAAATTATAAAAGTCCTTTCAATATATGCTACTAAAATAGTGAATTTGCTGTCAAAGTTCAGGTCTGTTGAGAATCACTCCCTTTTTCCATAATTAACAAAATGCCTTCGCAGGCACAGATGTATGAGCTCAATGCTAAAGCATTATGATAAGGCTGTAATGATCATGCACCAATTTGCAATGGATGAGTACTTCCTTTATGAAGTTTTGTTTCACCATTTCAGGAAAAAAGAAGGAGGGAAGAGGAGAGGATAAAAAAAAGGAATATTTTTGAAAAATTGCATTAGCGCTTCTGAGAAGTGCTCTTTGTAAGAGACCGGAGTTCAGAGATCTGGGCAAAGGCAACACATCTGAATTTCTTTGCTCAGAGAGTTCCTGTGTGTCAGCTGTGTGGTGATAACTGCCACTGCATATGTGCTATAGGAAGTGTAAGGTAAAATGTGTTAGCATGAACCTCCAGGAAAAAGGTTTAAGCTAAATCATTCTGTCTCCTTTTGATAAGCTAAAAGCAACCACATACTGTGTTACTGCAGCACCCTGGTGTCATAATTCAGCCAGGATCCTGAGGTGGAACTGCCCTCCTAAAGGAATTAAACTCTAGATCAGTAATATTTCTTCTTTGGTGCCAGTATTGTTTGCTTTCAAAACAGTGGATTAAATGAGGAAAGTTTCAGTTAGGTCTGGCTATCCTGTTAGAAAGAGTGATTATGCAATTTTAGAAGTATTTTGGGACCTGAGTTCTTAGTTCTGGTCATCTCTGCACTCACTGAAGTGCAAAGTCTAGCTTTGTAAATGGTATTTGTTTGGCTGGGCAGTCAGCCCTGGCATAATCCCTAACCCTGACTCTGTCCAAGGAAGGCTTGGGCTGAGTTTACTTTAAGGAATGAGTACACACGATAATATGCTTGCACTCTATGTCTGTCCTGTTTCTTCATTCATGCCCAGTGGGAAATTGAACAGTGTGTACAGCAGCTCCTGCCTGGCTGTCCCACATGGAAGGGACAGCCCAGGGAGTGCTGAGTCATGTCAGATCTCACCCTGCTGGGACAGAGCTTTTGTGTAATGTTGCTGGAATGGATGGGCCCTTTACAACCAAATTAAAAATACCTCTAACCTGCTCGTATTCCCCCTACCCCTATGTTTGTTTGTATCTGCATGTGTTTGTTTACAGAAAGTTGTTTACATTGTGCTTTGTGCCATTTTGGATGCCTTGTGATCAAATTCACCCACAGGTCATTTGATAAAAATCAGTGATCCAGAGGTGAGGTCTGGGGCAAACATGCCTTTGTGTGGCACATTGTTTTCTCCTTGATCTGTGACCTAGAGATCATACTGAAAACACCATGATTTAGAAGAGCTAAACTTGGGTGAAACTGATTTTGATATTTTCCAGAGGAAGAATTAATTGTTTCAAGAGTTTATGTCCAACATGGCAGGAGAAAGGAAAATTAAGGTGGTTGTTAGAAACTTTTGTGTTTTCAGACCATCTTTGCTAGTTTCCTCTGCTCAAATTCAAACACTGTAGGATTTTAGTGAGTTTTATTTTTGAAGATTTCACCTTCACCCCCTCTCTGTCAAGGATTCAGTTTCACATTTGTATGTTGGTGACTATTAAGAAACATGTTCCTTTTATTCAGTCACTACATTTTTTTTTTTCAGTTTCAATTTGGACCATTGAGTCCCTCCACCAGTAAGTAGGTATTTAGTCTTGCCCTTGCATTTAAAAACCCTTTTGGAAAGATTGCTGATTTTCCAAGTCACTATATTTGAGCTGGCTGTGCAATCAGGAGGGAACAGGAACAGCTGTGATTTCCAGTATGATCAGGACTGTTCAAGTCCTGTGTAACACTTAAGGTTGCAATCCTTCTCTCTCTGTCATCATTCTCTTCTGGACTTCTTTCCCTACCACACTGTGGAAACTTTTCTTTATTTAAAAGATGTGATCTTTAAATGGGGAGAGTCATTGAAGAGGTAATGCCAGTCATCAGCTAGAACAAGCATATGCTGCTTAGTCATGAAATGACACACATCCCAGGGGAGTGTTCCTGTTATTGGATTCCTGCATGCACTGTGAGAGACCTCTTCCAGTCTCTTGTAACCAAATATTTATCGAGTCACAGAGAGAGAATGACTTCCTCTCTCACTCAGCTGCATTGTCACTCAGTGTGGTTCATTTCTTTGCTTTAACGGTTGTGTAGCTATTTATACAAAAGTATATAAAGTTATTTAAACAGTTTACCTAACAGAGGCTTACCCAACAGCCTGTGTTATACAGAATTACAGACCCCTGGGTTAAATTCCATTTTAAGGGCCTGAAACATGATCTTCCATGGTAGCTGTAAGTACTCTAACCACTAAACTAATACGAGAAGCTAAGTGCTAAACATACAGGGAGAAAAATCTTGGTTTGGCTTTTGTGAGCACTGTGTATATCTTAGGAGTGGCTCAGAGCTGACCTGCAGGGTCCAGTTATCCTGGGAATGTGCTAGAGGAAGAGCCTGGTTGAAGGTTTCTGCTTTGGGGCTTCAGGAGTTTGCTTCAGTCAGTGGCATACCCATGGAGTGATCCTAGGATAGGTTTGAGGACATCAAATCATGAAAGTGCACCTACATGCCATGTTAGACAGCAGCTTTTGCACAAATCCACTGTGCTTAGTCATCTAGTATCACTTGATGTTGTGTCTTTTCTTCTGTGTTTGTATGTCACCCTGGAGTTCTTGATACAGGGATGGATTGATTGTATGTGTCCCAGTTTTGTCATTTTAGAATGAAAACAACAAAAAAAAAGTCAAATGGTCCTTGAAACAGTCATGAAAGTATCTTAGTTTCTCAGGGAATAAACAGATCTAAATAACTATTTGTAGATTTTTAGGTTCTTGTTCTCACAGTAAGCTTGGTGGACACCATCATACTCCTTCCTCTCCAAAAGGAAGACTTTAACAGTTGGAGAGTTTTGCTTCCAGTAGGATTTTTTTATAGACTCTGGAAGTCAGGATGATGTAGAGGCTTTGCAGTATGGACAGAAGCTCAGTAAAATAAGTGCTTTATTGAAGTCTTGGCAGGCAGTGGGAAGATGAGCAACCTTTTGGAGAAAACCACGGGGCAGTACTTGCTCACTACCCAGAGCAATCTCACCTGATGGATCTGAGGGCTGCACAGAGCTCTCCAGAGAAAAACCAGCTGCTACAAGTCAGACTGCTACTGAAGTAAGTAAGTAACCCCTGAAGAATCAAAGCACAAATTGATGCCTCTCAAATCTATGTTTCTGTAACTAAGGAACTGCCCAGCTCTGCAATAGTTTCATTGTCTGAGTATGTTTAAAATGCAGCATGGCATGAAGCAAGAGGAAGAAGTTTTCAGGATTGTACCTTCATCTATGCTACTAAGCCTAAAAAGTAGTTTAAAATCTAGTTCAATTTCATTCCAGGTTTTCATTTGCTCCGTTTTTTGAGGCAAATGCCAAGTGGATTTATTGGCATTGTTTTAGATGTGTTGAATTAAAACAGGATGTGGCCTAAACCACAGCAAGTACAACGTATTTTTCCACAATTCTCTTTTCAGTGCTTATTTCAGTTTATGCTGACAAATATTGCATGCTTCTTCTACTTGTCTTTTTTCTAGAAATGTTTTGAAATAAGTATGGTTGAAGTTTAGGCCTGATTTAATGTTTTGGATTTAAGATCTTTTTACCTCGTCTTGGCAACAGCAGAGCAAAGTTAGGACAGTCTTTGGGAGGGGTCTCAGTGTCACTGCCTCTGAGCAGGGACAGCTTTACAGAGGGTGGGCAGGAAGGTATTGGATATTGCTCAGGAAAATGTTTGGGGAAGGGGGCTGAAACTGTCTGCAAACTAACAGCAAACCTTTTACATGCAAGGTAGAACCTTACAAGCAGTGTTCCCCCTGAGCCAGGGCATCCCCTCCACTGGGCACACTGGGATCACTGGGCACACGGGGATCTCCTCCACAGAAGGAACGATCTTGTCAGTGGTTTCTCCCCTGTGAGAAGGGCAAAGCAACAGTGGCATCTCAATGGGGGATTTTTTTCACTTGCCAGAGGGGAGAGAGGATAATAGGGCCTGAACTGTTGACTCTGTGTCAGTGTGAGAGGTCTCACAGGCATATGGCTCTTCTCTACAGCCCCACACTGCATGTTGGGCCTGGAGGGTGTGGCAGTTTTTACATTCCCTGGTGGGATGCTTTGCATGCAGTGGTGATGTAGGAGGTTCTGCTGGAGCAGCCAAAGCTACAAATTCAGCAGCACTCCATCTGAGATGTGTGTCCACTTTTCCCAGCACAGCTAGCTCCACCTGCAACCTCATCAGTAGTTTGTGAGATGAGTCCAGTCCCGTGGCACTGCAACAGATTCAGGACATCAGTTTTCTGGAGTTCCCTGCTCTATACTCAGGTCTTCCCCAATATTGACTGACCTTCAGGGTCCAGGCTGAAGCTTGTGACCACTGTGCCTCACCTGGCTGTGGAAGGGAGGGCAGCTGAGGCGATGTGAGGACTATGCCAGCAGAACCATGAGGCCAAAGGGGAGCCCGAGCTCCACACAGAAGATGATTTCTGATTGAGTGTGTCCTGATATCCTGGCTGCAGGGCTTTCTCAGATCAGAAAGTTGGAGATGTCCCACTGAAGATGTTGGACTAGATGATTTAGAGAGGCTTAGATTAGGGATTAGAAAAACATATATCATGGAGAAGGTTGTAAAGCACTGGAACAGCCTGCCCAGGGAAGTGATAGAGTCACCATCCCTGATGTATGTAAAAATGTGTGGTTGTGACATTTGAGGACTTTATTTAATGATGAACATTATGATGGTACTAGGTTGATGGTTGGACTTGATGGTCTTAAAGGTCTTTTCCAAACTTGACAATTCTATGGTTCTACCTTCAAAAGTCCCAATCCTCCCAAAACATTCCATGGTCCCATGATTCCATTAAAGTGGCACTCACAAAAGATTCCTGTTTAATCAAGTATGTTGCCAAGTACCAGGTTTGATATGGCTGTTTCAATTCTATATGAAAAAAAATCTTTGGATTTATTAAAGAACCCGAATCTCCTTAGAAAGATAATCAGCTGCCCACCACCAATAGGATTTTGATGGAAAATAAATCTTTTGAATAAAGGTTGTAGAAGAAGTATTTGCCTAGGTTCAGAATACTAGTTTAGTAGACTGGCAATGTAATATATTAAAGTTTTGCTCAGGAATGGTGGATATATTAAAGATTACCTTGGTACTCCAAGTTTTTAAACTAGATGTCTGTGGAAAGGTAAAGCAAATTCTGTGTTCAGTACTTTGGTCTTTGCTGTACAATGCATCCAGCAACATTAATATTTACCTTGTACATTATTTTCTCTGCTTTGGAGATGCAAATAGCTATAAGATCATGTTAATTTTATCAGGAGATCCAGTCTGCCAAATCATGCATCTGGATTGTTGCCATGGTCGTGACTTGTAATGAAAGAGGAGCTTTTAGCTATGCCATGAAATAGGACTCCAGTGAGATTGGTCAGATGTATAATAGATGAGGCCCTGAACTGGCAGGACTTAGTGAGTCAGAGTGATTTGGTAAGTAACATGTTTTTCATGCTGCATGTATAAAAGAGTGACTAAGAAACCCAACCCCCAGGGTGAGAATGAAAATAAAAAGGGAAAACTGCTCATATCCTGACCAAATGGGAACAGTCCAAGTCCCCATTTGGATCCTCATTTTGCCAGTTCTTTTTCTAAAATGCAGAGACCTTCACAAGAATAAATGGTATTCTAGAGTTCTGTCCAGCTTGTTATCCACAACATCCATAGATTAAAGAACAGCGGGAACTCTGACAGAAACAAAATACTTCCAGTCTTGAGATATAAATAATTTTTAAACAAAAGGCAGAGAAATATTTCTTCTTTAGACTCAGAACACAAATGGGACATCTCCAGTACATGAAATTGGAATTTAAAATGGAAATCTGCAAATAATTTGCGGCACATATAACACTGAGTGCTTGCTGCAGTGCTAGTGCTGTGCAATAATTCCTTGGAAAAATACCTTTTCTGTCTCTGTTCACATTTATCAGTCACCCTTAAAGAGCTCCTGCGTTAAAGTGATTGTTGTAATGAGGAATGGAAAAGATACTGGGCTGACATCTGAATAAACAGGAGGAGAGGATCCATGAGGATCGAGATTATTTTTACCCATCATTGTTTTCATGTGCAAGTCAAAAGTTTTCATAGTAAAGAGAGAGCAACTTTGGAAGTTCATTGAACTTGTAATGAAATGTCATCTTAATATTTAGCTAAAGAGAAAAGCCTTATTTGTAGTTTGTGAGGGGAATAGCTTAAACAGCAAACTATTTTGCTGCTACTGTTCCACTCAGCCAAACTTTCAAAGTGTAATTAAAACCATATCCATCATATAGCATATTTTTTCCCTCTTCTTGCCAAAAATATTTCAATGTATATTAAATGTTTTTCTTCCTAATCAGAATGAGTGATCCAAGCTCCAGAGGGAACGCAGCCAGAAACTCCTGAGTTTTAATTTTAGCTTCTTTGTGGTTTCTTAGCTTGTTTCCCTTCTCTGAAGGGCAGCAATAGCAGCCTACATAACTAATTTTCTCTCAGGATGATTCCTATTCTTATTCGGAATGCAGAAGGGAACAGGGAGTCAGCAGAGCCCATGGTCCAATATTGTCAGCCATTCAGGAAGGAGGAGGGATTCTGTTGAAGCCCCACTGTGCCAGGTCCTCTGGGCACAGATGCTGACAGGCAGCTCCTGATCCAGGTCTGGGTGCCACCTCAGAACTACTGCAGTGGACTTGGTTGTTTATTTTGTGAATTGCTGCTTTAGGACCTCAGTGGTGGCATTGGACTCTCTTCCTCTGAAAGCCCAAGCAGGATAACAAACAGTGCTAGCCAGCACCCAAGGGCCTGGTCTTAGTCCTGTCATGATGTTGCCACACAGCCTTCCTCAATAAAACTTATACACAGGAAACTCTCTGATGTACAAAATATTTATCCCGCCTCTTTCAGGTCACAATTTTACCTTTCAGTGTTCTGTGTGACACATTTGTCCAAACAGTTAACATCTGAACTGAAGTCTGTATAGTCACTTCCAGGGTAAGAATGAATCGGGCCTGAGTAATGATGACATACTGCTTCAAAAAGTTCAAGAGGCAAAGTGAGAAGAAATTAAAAACAGGGGAGTGCCATCCCTGCCAGGGGAGTCTGTCACTTTCTCTCACCAGTTGCAGGAGTTTGTGGCTACTTCCCAACCCAGCTGTCCTGGCCACAGCCCATGTGTGCTTACCTGGTCCCTCCCCTGGACCTGTGCCCTGTGCAGCACTGCCAAACTATGAGCTCCATGAGCTGCTCCTCCCTTCCTCTTCTTATCTGCTGGCACCCTTCAGTCGATAATGCCTTCTTTCCCCACACACCTTTGCCTTTAGCTCTCCTTGCCTTCATCCTGTCTCCCAGAGGCAGCACACAAGTATAGTACTCATTAGAGGGAAAAGAGGGGACTCGATCTGTACACCTGTTTTCTAGGTAGAAAAAGCAGCAGGGCACTGAAGACAACAAAATTTTAACTTGAAGGTGTTATTTTCATTTTCTTTTTTGTGCGTATTTGTTGTATACACATCTGAATGGGTTGTGCCAGCGATATGGATAGCAGAACTTTGGCTTCCAGGAAGTTTCCTATTTTTTCTTTAAAATGGCTGTCAGAGTTCTGGTGTTACATTGTTAAAACCACAGAGGAGTGTAATAAATGTAAACTCTTGATTTCCACATAAAATGCTGAGTAAACTTTTCAATTAAGCAAATCAGAAGAAATTACCTGTGATTTAATCTGAATTTTCCTTTGTGGGTTTTTTTGCCTCAGTTTGATTACACTCCAATACAGTCAGTTCTGTTCTTGCCCTTGCTGGGAATGGTTCTCTGGTTGTCTCCCAAAACCACTCATGGGCTCAGCTCCCTGATGTTCCTGTGTTCTGGATGTTTTTCCATCATCTCACTCTCAGAAGGTGGCCGGTCAATGCCTTTCTGAATATACTGTTCCTATTTCAGCCAGGTTTTACCATCTGCTCAGTCCCTTGCTAGCCATATAGCCATTACGGACCTGAACAGTTATATTTGGCTGATTGGTAGCTCCTTTCAAGACCACAGACTTTCTCCAAGGCTCCAGGTATTGCAGCATTAAGTAATTTGTGATCCTCAAGCAGAAAATATGAAGATAATAGCTTTCCTCATTTGTCACATATACTAATGCCACATTACTCTGCTGCTCTCAGCAGCCCACTAATTTCTGTCATCCACAGCTATCAGAAGACACTAATAATTCCAGCTCTCTTTCCAATACCAGTAACTTCTGTCTTCTACTCAGCTCCTCTTCCCCATTTGGCCTTTTCTCTGATCCACATGCAAAGAATTTTGAGAATTGTATTAAATTCTCTCTTTCCTTCAACCCCTCCTCCTCAACTTCTACTATTTTGCCTCCTTCTGACTCATCCCAGAAGACCCTTATGCCTTCCTGTCACTTCAGAACCCCTCCTATAAAATTTGGTTTGGTCTCTCCATCATCACTGTTATTGCCCATTGCACAGAATTCCTCAGCTTGCTCTGTAGTGGGAACCCCTCTGCACTTTCCTCTGATCAATTGCTCCTTTCATGTTGACAGTCCAACTGCTTCCTGTTGACTCTCAAAAGCTGCCTTTTCAGCAAGCAAATCATGAAAGCACCTTTGTTTCATCTTTCTAGGGTTTTCACAAAATGCAATTGAAACTAATTTTAACTTTTGGTTAGTATTTCACAGTGGGTAATTAATAGCCTATTACTAATGCTTACTTTTGGATAGTTTTTGTGTGTTCTTGAACTTGGTACTACCTTGTGTACTGATTATTGCTTATGTGCTAGTTATGAGGACATCTTCCTTGCTAGTCCACAGTGATTCCCTTTCAGTACCATAACCCTTTTTCCATGGCAGCCCAGAGATGTCATATCAGACTGTGATGTTTGATCCTAATTCTTTCTCCTCTGCAATCATGAAAAAAGGCTCAGGGGTGACTTCATTGCTCTCTACAACTGCCTGAAAGGAAGTTGTAGCCAGGTGGGGGTCAGCCTTTTCTCCAAGCTAATAACCTAGGGCAAGAGGGCATATGTGGTGGTGTTCGCAGGGGTCCCAGGATGAGGGAAGAAACGGGAATCTTGACTCCATGTTTCAGAAGGCTGATTTATTATTTTATTATATATATTATATTAAAATAAAAATTATATATTAAAACTATACTTAAAGAATAGAAGAAAGGATTTCATCAGAAGGCTAGCAAGGAAAGGAAAGGAATGATAATAAAATCTTGTCACTGATCAGAGTCTGAGACATCTGGACTGTGATTGGCCATTAATTAAAAACAACGAACATGGACCAATCAAAGATGCACCTGTTGCATTCCACAGCAGCAGATAATTATTGTTTACATTTTGTTTCTGAGGCCTCTCAGCTTCTCAGGAGAAAAAAATCCTAGCAAAAGGATTTTTCATTAAATATGTCCGTGACAGGCGGACATATTTCTCTCAAGTTGAACCAGGGAAGGCTTAGATTGGATATTAAGGAAAAATTCTTTACTGAAAGGGTAGTTAGGCATTAGAATAGGCTGCTCAAGGAAGTGGTGGAATCACCATCCCTGGAAGTGTTCAAAAACGTGTGAGCACAGTACTTGGGGACATGGTTTATTTCTGACAGTGCCTGGGTTAGCAATTGGATTTGAGGATCTTTGAGGTCTCTTCCAACAGTAACAGTTCAATGATTCTACAACAGCTTGCACCAAAAAGAATTTCAGCTGGGTATATTCTCACTGCTTGGGCTGGATCAGGAGCTGTGAACAGATTGTCTTGTGCAGGTCTGTGGGTTCACAGAGCTTAGATAGAAACTTGGCCTAGAAAGCCACAGGCTGACATTGCTGAAATTGGCTTAGAAAGCTGAGCAGAGGCAGACTTGTGCAGAAATGTGCCAGGGGAAGGGGAATGTGCTGACTTGCACAGCCCCAAAGCTAAATGCAGGATGTATTGGGATGCAGCAGATATGGAATGGGCTGCCTGGTTCAGACAGCTGAGCGTGGATCTATCTGGAGTGCAAAATAGACTCAATTTACTGATTCTAGACAATTCAAAAGAAGGAGAATTGCAGACAAGCAGGCTTGTTGCATAGCTTATACACTGGAGAGTGAACCACTGGATTAATGTCTCGCCACCAATGGAACCACAAATGCAAGCCAGAGCCAATTCACTTTCATGACTTGCCATACCCATGCTATTTCTGCCAGGACCTGGGGTGGGACAGATGAATTCTCCCATAGTACACTGTGAAAACATTGACAGAGGACCTACACAGCCTATTGCAACATTACAAACTCTAAGTATCACAGCTGGAAATTACTGCTGTGCCAGAGACACTCTGGCTGGGGAGTTGAGGGCAGGGAAAAGCCATGCATGGAAATGCTGCATTACTTAAAGGTATGGAGTCCTGTGTGTTGGTATGCTTGGGCTGTGACACAACAGCTCTCCTGAGAGGGACAAGACTGTTAAAAAAGTGACAATAATTGTTTCTGAGGGTGAGGTCAGGTAGGAAGCTGACACAATGTGTAGCACAGATTTGGTATTCTCCTAGGTACTGCCCTCTCTCCCCCAGTTTTTTACAGTCATTTAGGTTTGACAAATGCTAATCCTCTAAACTGGGATTAAAGCATTGCTTCAAGTGTTTTGGCACTGAAGACCATTCTAGGAGTCTGAGGAGCTCATCCACAACTTTCCATGTGTCATAGGCCTAGGCTGTGCCTGCTGTATAGGACTTTGGCCATCTTCCTGTTGAATGTTTAAGGACTGTTTGAAGAGGGAGCAGGTCAAGACAGAGAACTTGTAAGAGCTGTATTTGCTGGAGTTTTACCAGGAATTGCAGGTCCAGATTTGCCTTGTGACCCTGCCCCAGTGGGGGAATTTTTGATGCAAATTTGCTTCCCCAGTTATAAAATCCTAGACTGGTCTAGGTTGGAAGAAACCTTAAAGATCATCTAGTTCCAGCCTCCCTGCCATGAGCAAGGACACCATTCTCTAGATTGCTCAGAGCCTCATCCAACCTGAACACTTCCAGGGATGGGCCTTCTCTGGGCAACATGTCCCAGTGTGTCACCATCCTCACATTAAAGGATTTCTACCTAATATCTAAACCTACTCTCCCTTCAGTTTCAATCTGCTCCCCCTTGTCCTATCACTACATGCCCTTGTAAAAAGACCCTGTTGCAGACCCCCTCTGGATCCTGGAAGGTGCTGTAAGATCTCCCCAGAGCCTTCTCTTCTCCAGGCAGAATAGCACCAGGTCTATCAGCCTGTTCTCACAGGAGGTGTTCCAACCTTCTGATCACCTTCACTGTCTTCCTCTGGACCTGGTCCAACAGGTTTGTCACTATAGGACACGAAATAAAACAACACGCACGCTGGAACATCCAAGGTAAAAAGAAGGGAAGTTTATTTTCTGATTTCAACATTTCACTTTTAAAAGTAACAGTGGATTGGAGGATGAAAGTGCCACCTCTCCAATGACACTGGACAAACTGACAGTCCATCAAATTTCTCTTCTTCTAGAAAAGAATGTAAAACAATAATTATTTACATAAAAGTGCGTGAGAAAGTTCATTACAAGAATGTAAACATCAGAAGGCTTAGAAAACAGGGCCACACAGGTCCAAATGTTTCCTGTGCTGACGACCCAGAGCTGGATGCAGTACTCCAGGTGTAGTCACACAAGAGCAGAATGGAGGGAGAGAATCACCTCCCTCGACCTGATGGCCATGCTGCTTTTGGTGGAGCTCACACAAAGTTGGCTTTCTGGGCTGCAAGGGCATGTCAGCCTACTCCTCCAAGTCTTTCTGCTTAGGACTGCTCTCATTCCACTTGGTTCCCTGTCTGTATTTGTGCCTGGAATTGACCCAAGAGCAGGATCTTGCATTTGGCCTTGTTGAACTTCATGAGGTTCATGTGGACCCACCTTTCAAGCCTGTCAAGGTCCCTTTGGATGGCATCCCATCAAAACATCTATTTGCACACCAGACCTCCACAAATGAGAGTGATGTATTCCCTGAAGCAGGATGTATTTAAAATGCAATAATCCTGAGTAACTCAGACCCTCTGTTAGGAGCTGCCATAATGACTAATGAAGCATGATGAAGTTTCCATCTGAAGTTCACCACCACCATAGGCCTCTCAAAGAGATTTGGTTGTTGTAATTTCGATGTGTGATGGTCTCAGTCTTGGTCAAAGTGATGGCTGCAGAGGATCCATCAGGTGATGGGGGCAGTCCTGGGGAAATCCATAGAACAGAGCCTCTGTTGGGTTTATTTTCCTGTTCAGAAAATGCCCAGGCACTTCTCTCGGGTGGGTAGCTTCACACTGGATGATGTATAAAGGACACTTTGGGAGTCCTTCACACTTTCCAAGACAACACAGTTGCCCATCACACCAAGCAATTGAGTCAATTATGGCCCATTATGGGCCATCACCAGAGATGAACACCCTCAGGCCACACGTGAATGTCCCCGGGGGATGGGGAGCCCCACAACCCAGTGGTTTGTGCAAGGGAGGACAGCTTACCATGACAAGAGGCACCATCATCTCCACAGGATCCCTTTCCTATCACACATCATTCACCCTGTGTCTTATCAGATCAGAGGTTAGCCATTACACACACAAAAGCTCACCTCCTCCATTTCAACAGAGCACTCGGGCATCTCCACAAATGGGAAATGTTTTGAGTAATTATCGCCAGAGAGTTCAGTCTCAGCCTTACAACGAAGGAGCCCAAGTTCCCCAGAAACTTTTGAGTTTCAGAGCCAGTCCCATATGCTGTCTCTTTCTGTCTTTTCCTTGTTCTCAATGAATTTCACCCTCTTAAAAGTCCAGCTTCACAAGGAACAGTAGAAAAAGCTCTCATTGTAAGAGCTCCTGCTATAAGAACCTTGAGCCTTCTCAGGCTCAAAAAGGAAATTGCAGTCAAGTCTCAACTTGCCATATGCAACCTCTAGCTCCTGAGCTGAAATGCAAAAGGTGTGAATTTCATCAGTTGTGATTTTGTGTGAGATGCCACTGTGCTTGTGCTTAACTCCATGCTGTCCACCCTTGCTGAACACATTCAGCACATTGCTGGATGCAGGCTCTGAAGGAGCAGGACACAAGTTAGGCCCAAAGACATTATCACATTGTAGAACTAATGCGGTTTGAGGTTGGAAACAACAATCAAGCTGTTCAGCTAAGCCGAGTGAATTAGATGTGTTGTGAGTTCTCTAGAAAAAAAAATTAAAAGACCACTCCGGACAATCAGACATGTAAGCAGTTAGGACAAGGAAAGTACAGTTCACTCTGTTGAGAGTTGGAAGGCTAAGTTCACTAAAAAACTTCAAAGTTTTAAGTTTCTTTGCAAAACCTATGTATCCATGCTTAAAAGGCATTATTGGTAGATGATGAAGTCATTTGTTACTGTAATTATCTCATGTTCTGAAAAACAGAAGTACCTTTCAAACAGTTTGGGATGGAAACAGATCTTCACTTGTTAAAAAGTGAGTTGCAGACACAGAGCCAAATTTCCCTGTCAAACTTGTACACATACGGGCTTTACTTGTATGGATGTAGGCTAAGGTTTGGCCAACACAGCTTGTCCCAGTCCCAGTGTTTCAAATGGCAGTGGGATGCTCCACTCTGGCTAGCTGTTAGTGCAGGGACTGAGGGTTTCTTGGCAGTAAGGTAAATAAAATAGTGGACTAGTAGTTGAGCTAGTTCCTGGGCTTATAAAATCAGTCTTGCTGAGGCTTCAGCACTACTTTCACCTTTGTGATTCATGTTGAGGCCACCTGCAGGTACAATTAGCTGGGTTAAGTGTGAAGTTCTCTGGGAACCTCTCTAAGGGCTTTTAGTAGCTCACTAATTTGTGCTGCTCTAGGAATTGGTTCAGGCCTCATTTCCTCTTTCCCTCCATGGAGGAGCTCAGCATGCTGACAGATTTAACCCAGTCACCTCCAGCTGCGCACATGTGCCAGTTCTGTCCATTCATGGTGCCACAGCAAAACTCCAATGCAGAGTGTGCTTCTTTTGCAAGATGTAATAAAAGCTGCATGAGATGAGATGAGATGAGATGAGATGAGATGAGATGAGATTATGAGATGAGATGATGATGATTTAAGCCACATTTTCAGTTACCAGAGTAGAAGATGAGTTCTGTGAGAAGGCATCAATGCTGCAGATTCCCCAGGGTGCAGAGCTGTACCCTGGAAGGGAATGTATTCACCCATGCCCAGAAGGGTTGGCAGAAACTTCAGCACTTCTGCAGGGGAACAGAAGCCTTCTGGTACTTTATGAGATGCTTTCTTTAGAGCACACCACTGTGGAAGCCTTACTACTGCTGAAGCAGACAGCTCATGAGGCTGAAGCCAGGTCTCTCACCCACCTGCTTGGAGGGCTGTGGCTCAGCTCCACTCAGAGCACGCACACCATATGGTGCCCAGATGATGTATAATAGCATTTATTTAGTGGCCTGGCGTTCTGATGTTTCACTGGCTGGCAAAAGGGACAACTTCCCTCTAAACAGCAGCTATTGGCAGGTGCCAGTGCTTGTGTTTGCCCTTCTGTGGTACCGTGCCCATGGAATGCAGGCCAGAGTTGTGTTGAGGGGCTGGGAAAGCGTCACAGAATGATGATTAGCAATTTCATGACAACATAAGTCAAAATGCAAGATTAAAGTACAACATCTAGTTAGCAAACAGGGTACAATTGTCTCCTTTTGTCATTAGGCTGTAGGATAAGAGAGGATAAGGCAGCCTTGAAATATTTTGGTTGCCACTTGTTATCTAGAACCTTTCTAGCAGAAAGCTGCTAAATCAGCCTAGCCAAGCTAGAGGTGAAACTGATATTCCAATGAGTTAGAGAAGACCCAGTGCTCTCTAAACATAGCTTTTGTCACATATATTAGACAAGTGCTTATTACTTTTATCATGGAAATGCCATAAGACATTTAATTTTCCCACTTGCATATCAGTCCCTATTGTGCATGACACTGTATAAACACAGAGAACTGCTCACCTCTCTGGAGCCCTGGGAGCATTGGCACAGCAGAGGCTCTTCAAACAGTTTTTTTCAGTGTATTAAGAGGAAATACGCTCAGCCTTATATAAAAATATCTACTAAAGTCAACTCAGGAGACTGTCAGTAAAGATGTAGCTTGTTTCAGGAGTCCAAACTAATTCTGCCAATGGATGACAGAACAGACTGGCATTGCCCAAAGTTTCTCTCTTAACTCTGCTCTTACTTAGTACTTGGCTAGAGTAGTAACTTATTGCATAAGGTTATATAAAACAAGACTGTACTGTGCAAAGTGTCCCAAATTATTTAATCAATATGTTTCATGGTGTCTGGATGATTACACACAAAATGCCAGGGGCAACAAAGCAATAAAAGCAACATGACACTGGAAGTATTGTTCAGATAGCTGTGTAATAATCTTAGGCAATTTAATTTTCTGTGTTGAAAGTTAATTACTTACTTTAGGAAACACCATTTTAATGTTTTCAGTCAACTAAATGGCAAAGTTTCTAAGGAACCCATATTACAAATACCTTCATGCCACATTGCTTGTATTTCCAGGGATAAAACTTCTCTCCTCCTACCCCCCAACCAACTTCTGTTCTAAACAGATTTCATACAGTGCTTTTCTCCATAGCTTTTGGGAACAAAAGCTGGGAATGACCTTTTGTGGACCATGTAAGAACATGACCAGATGTCACAGGTGTCTGACATCAGCAGCATACAGCAGAGAAATGCAGGGAAAGTCTCGAAATGAAAATTTCAACTGCATCAGAGACAAAATGGGGTGAACTGTATAGGCAAGTCATTAATGTAACAGTGATTAGAGACTAAAACTTAAGCAATTGTACCTTAAAAATAAAAAATAAAACAACCACCACCCCCCCCCATCCCCCCCCAACCAGCCCCAAAGCAAAGAACAGCAGAGTTAAGACATGAACCAGAGATATGTATTGTTATGTAAAGGTAAATATTGGAAACTTGAACAATTTTGCTGAAATGGCCTTTCAAGGTGAGCCTCACTGAATTCAGTATACTTTGCCTGTAGAAGCATTGTCTGTTAATAGGCTTAAGGGAGGCATGGAGGAACTGGAAGGAGAAGAAATAACTAAAATAAACACACCCTAACTTCTTCATAATAACAGCATCTCCCAAATGCTTTCCTTGCTTTTATAGTCACTTAACAAACCACCGGTAGGTAACAAAAACATTCCTGCAAAGGGTGTGTGTCAACACAAAATCTGTCCTAGGTAGGAATAATTCAGTCGATCACAGAGGTGTAAATAACACTTTGAGTTGGGAAAGTAGTGTGAAAACAAGCAGCCAGCACCCTTTTGCTTGATACTTGCTCTTACACAGCAATTCTTGAGATCAAGAGTGGAAGAGGCATAATTAGCAGCCCTGAAAACCTGGCATAGAGCAAGATCTTCCAGGCATCACTAGTAAGAGCATCAGCCAAAAGTCTCCTCGTCCCACTCTCCTCTTCCCAGAGGCTCACCTACTGCCCTCAGAGGACAGTTTTGTCACGTGTTGTGCATCCAGAGATGTGCACAAGAGTCTCATCTGTATTTTCACCCCAGAGCCTGAAATGTCTGAGGTGCTGCCATCCCATTTAGATACTTGCCAGCATTTTAAAAGCTGCCACAGAAATACTCTTTAATCCTGGAGGTGAAGTTTTGCTCATCAAAATTTGCAAACCCTGCCTTACAACTTATTAGCTGCTTTGAATCTTATCTCAAAGTGAGGCCCAAGGTGTGGTACCAAAGCAGGGAAGGGAATGCCTTTCTTGCTTGAAGGTCTTAACCTGTCAGCATGTGTAAGGCTTGCAACAGGGAGGGTAGATGCAGGCCCCTGACATGTGGAAGGCATTTAAGTGCTTGCACAAAGGATGGGAGGGGAGGGGAGGAGAGGAGTCAAACATCAAATGGAAAACAGAAGTCTGGAAAAGCTGTCAGCTGCCAAAGCATGGGGCTACATAAATTGTTGGCTGGGCACTGGTGTCCAGCCTCTGGAGAAGTCTGACTACTGGAAGCTCAACTAGAGAATCATATCTCTCTGATCAGCTGCATCAGGAAATGCTTGAGTGCTTTGCCCCCTATCTTCTTTTCTGGTATTTTAATCTTCATTCGTTTAGATGGCTACTCAGATACCCAAAATACGTGTCCAGAGCTTGGGACAGAAAATTTCAGGGACAGCAGGCTGCATTCTTTGCAACAGGAACAGAGTAGAACCAAATATTTTCAACAGTGTCATCACTCTCTTCTGATTACTGTCCCATCCACATTGCAATTTGCTTCCAAATTCAGCTGCAGCTGTTATCAGGTAGGTTTTCTGCTTATCACACTGTTGTAACTAGCACTTCATGGCAACAATTCATCCTCCTCTTTGGGGCTCAGATAGCCCCGTGTCATCTTCAGCAAATGAATCAGAGTTCTGCATTTTTGCCGTGTTTTCCTTACTCATAATTTTGTACAAGTTTGATGACTCCTACCTCCTCTTAGGTCTGCATATAGTAGAGCACCCCCAAATACATTTATAACAATGCTGCTGTTCTGTGCCCCACCTGGGCAAAGTGCCCATGGAATAGATGGATATGCTAAAAAAAACATCAATAACAACAGTTTGCATACCTGGACTTTCTATAGCAGAAAAACTAGTTATTATTGGTCAAGTTATAAGGTTGTGCTCAATTAGGTTACAAAAAATTCAAAGTCTGAAAGAAATGCTGTCTTCTGACAATTGAAAATTGCATTGCTACCTTTTTATTTTTTTTAATTAGCAGATAAGAAGGGTGGACAAAGTGGGAAGATTAAGATTCATGACCAAGTTCCCCTCTTTGCTAACAGGATAGCAGTAATAGTCTTATAACTTGTGTTTTGCACAACATATATCTCAGGTTCTAATAAAGATACAATACCTTATCCCCTGAATTAGTGAAAGAAATAAACAGGCAAGTACTAACTGCAAGTAATTTTGTTCCATTTAATTATCTTCCAAAAATGAATCACAAAGTTCATAAGCTTATCTTACTAACATGAGTCTTGTCAACTCTCCTTTTAACTAACTCCAGCCCTGTAGCTTTGAAGCTTGCTAGGGTTGTGGGGCATGGAGCTGAGCAAATTTCCCAGGAAATCTTGTGCATGTGTGTGGGAGGGGGCAGCGTGCCATGACTGTGGTCTCACTGTAGCTTTTTGCAACCATTTCCAATGTCACAGTGACCTGCAGTTATTTGAAAAGGAAGTTTCCAGCTGCAAGTATCTTTAATTTGCAAGTCTTACCTACTCAGTGAAAGCAGCGTGCTGGGACTGGTATGCATCCCTATTAAAGTCATATGAACACTTTTTAATGTTTTTAATTATGCTGTTTACATGACACCCCTAATCTCACGATGATCACATAGGAACTCTGGTCAGGTTTGCCTTTCACAGCTCAAGAGCGCTACTGAAACAATTTTTATATTTAAGCACTGGGATGTGCCCAGTGGAACCAGAGATGAGTCAGCAGTGAGCTGGGGTTATTTGAATAGCAGAATGAGCCCTGCTCGCCGCTAGGAAACCGTCCACAAAGGTCAGACCGAGTGCTTCGGATTTAGACACCACCACCCTGGTGACAGGAATTCTCTCCAGACCTCGGCGGTTTTTAGAACAAGCACCGTTCTATTTGACATTTGGACGGTGCTGTGTTGAATTCCGCTGCTTGGTATCTAAATGAAGAATTCTGACACCACTGCTGCTCCCCACAGTGCGCCGTGCCTGCCGCACTGACAGATGCTGCTGTCTGCCCAGACACGGGAGCGAGGTGCTAAAATTAGGAACTGTTAAAACAAGGGTATTGAGTAAGGATCTGCCGAGTCTCACCAGAATGAAATACTGAAGAGGAGCTAAGGAGTCACCGCTGCCCTTTCTACAGGAGCTGGGGCTGTAATTCACATGTAGGGACAGCACAGCTGACGAATTGACTGCCCCAATATGGAGAGAGCAGAGTTGCTCAAGGATAATCAGGGGCTGAGCCACAGCAGCTTACAAAGCACGGCATTCAAACAGAGCACAGACAGTGAGAACCTTTACCAGTTATTACCTACACTGGCAGGAGTTGGTGGGGGGTGTTAAGCCAGATACAGAATGTGTGAGACAGTTCCCTGGCGAGGCTCTGCTTCTCACAAACAGTCCTGGAGAGGAAACGGTTTATAAGCTAAAACTCATTTAGGGTTCAGCTCAGTTGCCTCTGCAACCACAGGAAACAAGCATCCCAGCCCCACTTGTGAGTCATGGCTTTTGGGAACTTCACCTTGAAGAGCAGGAAAGAGTCCTCTCGAGGTAGAATGGATCTCTTTTATTCCTTCTCCTGAGATCACTGCCTAAGCTCCTTCATTTGCCAAAAAAAAAAAAAAAAAAAAAAAAGAAAAAAAGAAAAAAGAAGGCACAATAAGAAACACAGCTGCTTGTGATGGTTCCACCCTCCCTTATTCAATTGTTCAGTGGTTTAACATTCAGCCTGAATGTTGCAGACCTACTTTTGATTCTCTCTTCTAGCTGAGAGGATTCAAGGCCACATTGTTCCCGCCCTCCACTCAAGTGACCTATCTACAAAACAGCTGAATTAATAACAAAAATAAAAGGAGAAAGACATCCCACGACAAATGCCTTCATGTTCTGCTGACCCACTTCAGTGAGAACACTTGAAAATTCTGTGGCTCTTACTGAGAATGATTTTGCCAGGACTAAGGACTGCAATTAGTCTGTAAAACCAGTGTTACTTGTTCCAGACACACACAGACTTTAAGGCACCCTCTGCATCCGAGCAGGGGTTTAAAATTTCTTTGCAAGACAAATCCCAGGCCTCTGAGTTACACACCAAAAATCCATTTTTATCATTCTCTCTGACATGTTTTTATGAGAACATTAAACGCCATTAAAGTCAAGAGAGTAGAACCAGGATTCTGCCGAAGGCAAGGCTTAGAACAGTAGTATTAATGAACTACAATTCGTCATCACAAGGCCAAATGGCATATAGGTGTTGCTATACAGCAACACAGCCCTGGCCCGTAAGCAAGCACTGGGGTTTAACAATTGGCATTTATTGCTGTGGGTAAATACCAGCTGCCTCACTCTGAGCCCCAGCAGTTTAGTTTATATCACAGGTTTAAGTCTTTTGTATGTAAACAAAGTTATGCAAACATACACTTTTGAATTTGGGGTAGTTTTTTTCAAAGCTAATCTGAACCAAAGAGGAAGAGCCCTCACTGAGATACTGAGAAGTGAAATGCAAGAGCAGTGTCTCTGGTTTGAGTTACAAGGAAGGCCATGAGTCCTTTTGAAACCCAATCTTTGCCAAACATACACCACGTGTGTTTGTAGCCTTGTACCAACGGCTTGCAGAGGCCTCGTTTTACTCTCTTCTGTAATGAACTAATTTGATTAAAGGACCAAAAATTCAACTTGTGCAAGAGCTGCAATGTGAAAAATCCTGGCACCATTAACCTTTGCTGTGGCAGGAACAGGACTTCTGTGGGAATGGAGCATATCTTCCCCCTATGCACGATGCACCAAACGAGCTTTTCGGGACTAAAAATCTCCCCCAAAACAACAAACAAACCCAAAACCCCAAACGCATGCAGCAAACATTTGGGCTGGGAGGCGCTCGCCCGTCCCAGCGGCGCCCGTGCCGAGAGCTGTGCTGCCACCTGCTGGTGGCTCCTGGCATGGCCCCAGCCCGTGCCCGCAGGACCTGGCCTCCTGCAGAAGCACCAAAATCCTTACCGATTTCACCGATAGTTTACAAAAGTTCCTGTTCCAGTTTTTTCCTCTGCCCCCTCCGAAGGGAAGTGTTTCTCTGGGAAAACATTTGTGAAGTGTCTGGGTTTCTGCTGATTCTGTTAAGCTCCTTTTTTCCCTCTCTGCTTTTCCATGTGGTCGCACAGGCCCACAGTCAGAGGGATCAGGCCATCCCTGCATGCACACCTCCCACACCTCCCTGGGGCTGAGGTAGAGCAGGAGCTTCAGAGCTTTCTTCACCGTCTTCTGGTGGCATTTCTTGAAAGTTCACTTTGCAACAGCAGCACACCAAGAAACAGCAAAATGCTCTCAGCCAAATGACTTTTCTTAATTTTGTAACTAAATTCTGAAGGGATCAACAATGTAATTCCTGGAAGTGTCAGAAGCAGCTCTGATCATCCTTTCTCTCAAGACACAAAACCCTCAGGACCACAAGCATTCCAATGATGGCAAAATTGCTTCAGAACACTGTAGCAAATCTGCCATGCCTTCCATACCACAAAAACTATAGAGGATACAACTATGAGATATGGAACAAATGGAATGCCTCAAGTCTCACACGTCCAAAACACCACTCACAGCAGGAAGTCTTAAAATATAGTGTATATTGTTTCATTTAAAAACCAAGAATAATATTTTCAGACAGAAAATGAAAAGGACAGAGACAGCACACTTCCTTCTTCATCCAGCCCTGTTCCTACTTTGAAAAAAACAGAAAGATAAAAGAAAGAAATAAATATTTGCAATGAAATGTCATTAATTCAGTATCAGCAGCCCACGGATCTGGTAAGAAGTATCACTCAAGCAACTCTACCCATATATGATATCTTGTTTTAAAAAAGACACTAGGATTTACATTATAAGTTTTTTAAAAGTGGTATTAATGTAGTACTCAGTGTCGAGAAATGGAGGGACTGAGGTGGTAAAATACATGCTCAACTACATAAGATTTAAAATGTTTAATGTGCAAGTCTCTGACAGAAATGATTAATTTACAATACGCTACAATTTGAAGGATAGGAATTTCTTCTTCATGTGTACGCTCACAGTAGCAGGTGAAATACTCAGTTGCTGAAGTACAAACATCAGTATGCTTAAGTGAATTATGCATCATTTTTAAGGCAAAAATAGGTAACAACATGACTGCATACAGCTGCAAAAATATTTACAGTATCATTACAGAAACATTATACTTCTAGCATGAAAATTTTAATTTTGCACTTAGTAGACAGTGATTTATTTGAAAAAATTATCATTAAAAAGGTAAAATTAATCTAGCTAGGATGAGTAGCACTGACATTTTTATCCGGGCCTCCACATTCTCTGATTTTTGTTCTTCAACATCTATCACTGTAAGCTGTTCTCTCTCTCCCTGCCACTTTCCAGTCTTATTACAAAGGTGCAGGTGTGCCTGAGCAGCCTTAAGATCCACAGAGGAAGAAGCTGCAGTGCTAAAAATGTATGCAATGGTCCCAGAAAACCAGAAAAAAAAGGAAAAAACAGATCCTGAGAAATAAAATTAAGTGACGAGAAAAAAAAAAATTAAAAATTAAAGGTGCTATCTGCATGTATCCAGGGAATTGCTCAGTCGTCCTTGTCCTTGGCTCCATGTTTGAGGATGCGCGTGAACTCGATGTAGTTGAAGTTGCCCTTTTTGTCAATGGGGGCCTCTCTGTACAGCTCATCCACCTCCTCATCCGTGAACCTGTCTCCCATGGTGGTCAGCAGCTCCCGCAGGTAGTCCTCCTGGATGAACCCTGGAGTGAGACACGCAGAGAGAAACACAAAAGGGAGGCTGGGCCTCTCAGCTGGGTCTCCAAAAGCAGCAGCACAGATGTGCACACGGGCAGGCAATTAACCAGTGCAGCACTCGCATATTACATCTGCATTTGCACAGAGCCCCAGCAAATTTCCTTAACTGAATTCTAAAGAAATTCCTTGAGTGCAAAGGGAAAGGAAGTTTAACACATTTCATACAGATTTTTGAAGACAGGGCCTGACCTGCTGTGGTACAATAACACTTATTTCCATCTACTGATCTTCAACAGCTCAAAGTGGAAAAACAAGTTCCTGTGACTGCTAGTTTTCATTATACAAGCAATTCTCTTAAATGAACTATATTTTTCTTGCCTTAATTAGATATATTTGAACATCCTCTATAAACTGGTTTCCCTTGGGGACTAAATAACCACTCTGGCTCTTCAGTGCTGCACAACGCTGTTGCTGGAGGCAGTTTATGTGGATACAGTGAACTCCTGGCAAGTGTCCAGGGAAGTAGTTTCTAACAGAAGAGACTTTCAGACAGGACTGAGCAAGTTAGCTCAGGAGGCAGGAAGAATGTTTATGGTGGAGAGCTAAAGGTAGAGAACCCAGTAAAAAAAAAAGAGTAGGATGTATTATTTATTATATGCTAAAAGAGCAGAAGATTTTTGAGGAAGTTAACAAAGATATAAAAAGGAGCAGTTTCTAGGTATCTTCTGCTAATTCTATTTCAAGAGATGGGCGGAACCACCAGTTGCCAAGTAATTCCAGGAAAATTTAAAGATGAAAAAAGAACTATGCATAACAAAGGGTAGACAGTAGAATGCAGAAACTGCTAAATGCTGCTATACAAGCAGCCATACCTTTAGCAGCACAACAGTCGCTTCATTTGAGAAAGAAATTGGTTATTGAACTTTAGTTGGAGAAATGTCAGTAACAGAACAGACGAGGTAGAAGTAGGCTCTGTGCAACAGCTGGAAATCATATGTAGACACCCACATCAACTAATGTAGATTCAATTAGAATGTGATAAGAAAAGTGCTGCTTTGGAAAGAGAGTTGCATAAGTTAAGCAAACAGAGTTCATTAAAGAGACAAAACCAAACAGGGAATCAGGGGACCAAAAAGCAGTCAATGAGCATGACAAATTAGCATGGGGGTGGTATATGCTGGGGGAAGGGGAAAAAAATGTGTTTCAACATGTGCTAATGAAAACAGCACCATACCCCAGTCCAGACCAGCCCTTGGGTACTGACTGCAAATAAAGAAGGCTAGCAGCAATCTCCTACTTCAGAAATAGGGAGACTGTTCAGTTAGCCAGGCCCATCCTAAACGGGTCAAACCTTGGAGTTCTGTCTTTGAAGATGGGCATAAAGAGGAGGGAAAAGGCAGCCAAACAGATGAGACTCTTTCTCTGTCCTACAGAGACCAAGCAGTGATGAGAGATGACATAAGGATTAGTATTCAAAGAATGCAAGGCCTTTGGTGCCGCACGTTTAGCCTCAAGGACTTAATTGCTCCTGTCTGAATAGGTAGTTGTTTAAACACTGAACTGGGCTGCCAGACCAGGAATAAGCCACAAGTTTTATCAGCAACAAATTGTAAAGCAAACAGGGCTCCTGTCCCTCCCACACAGCTTCAGCATAGATGGGGAGTAACAAATAAATGAAACAAAACTTAATATTCAGCCTGTTGCAAGCAGCGCACAGCAGATGACAATGCAGGATCAAAGACCAGATAAAAAATACTCCAAATGCAGACAGATACAACTTTTATATCAATTCCACAGCAATACACACGATAGTAAAACTGAAGTGACATATCCAACTGGGCTGGGAATATAGGAAATGTAAGTAAAACATAACAAGTATGACTACCTTATCCTCATCTATAGGATCTGATTTGTATTACTCCCTTTCAAAAGACCTACACTGATGTAGAGCTAGAAAATCAGGCCCATAACAAACACACAAGTGGAGACCATGAAATGAGAAAAAGAGTAAAAGAATAAAAGAGTTAGATATAGCTGGAAATACTCTTGTACATTTTTGAAAGGAACAAACTGATCAGAAGCCAAATAAGAGGATAAAATTAATAAAGGATTAACATGACATGGGTTCTACAAACACATCACATGCTGTTTACTGTAGAACAAACGAGTATCCTCAAATCATTGTAGGACTAGACTAAAACATTTACCACAGAGAGGTGAGAGATATTAAAATCGATCTTATCAGTATATGGGTGCCCAAACTAGTAACTTATTGGTTACATAGACACAGAAGTTTATGTTCCAAAGAACTGGTAGCACAACCATTTTCTTTATATTGTAATTCACAGGCTCATGTTTTGGTGCACACAAAAAAACCCCTAGCACAGTGAGTGAGACTACCTGTGGAGAGAAAATAATTAACCTACTAACAAACTTCCTTCTCTAGGAAATGGCAAAGAGATTTCCTTTGAGAGGGAGGAAGTCGATTAGCATTTGAAAAGGCCTTACCAACTGAAAGCCTGTTTACCTACACCTCAGCAGGAAGGTGATGCACTTTGAAAAAGCAAAAGGTGCTAAAAATACACAGACTGAAAATAGCTGTTCAAACGGAAGGATATCCTTCAAAAGGTGCAGAGCACAGATCAGCTGGTTAGATTACAATATTGCGGTGGGCAGTTGTGAGGAAAGGTGTAGGTGCAGTGTCATTTCTAGTACAGAGCTTACATAACTTCAGTGTGAGCTAGTAAGACAAGTTCACAACGTATCAAACCACTGATAATCCCACTGAATTGCCTTATGGGTTCATCCCCAGTTACTACACACTTCTCAGGAATGTCAGCCTAGGTGAATAAATACATAAAAGCATAAACTCTAACCTCAAGATTACAGGCACAACCTTGGAAGTCCAATGTAGTAAAACTGAGTTCTGTGTTTTACTCTTTCCCTTTATCTTGCTTTCCAAGTCAGTCCAAGCTGTCATTTCTGCCTTCTACACCCCACCCAGTTTTTATCTTCAGACCACTAAGACTGCAGACCTTCCTGCAATCTGAAAGCAATCTGAGCTGCATGGTGAGGGCATGACATTTGTCCTCAGAGCCATAAAGAATGCTCAGTCAGAGAGGGTTTGTAAGACTTTATGAAGTCGGGACAGTGTGTCTTGAAACATTAAACACCGGAAGAATTTAGACACATTTCAGACCTACTGCAGAGGGGGACAAACTCAGTTGTATGACAGATTTCCTATTACTACCTTTTAACACCATAAAAAATCACACATTAGTGATTTGAGTTCCTCATCTTAGAGCAAATACATCTTGTTTTACACTTTGAGGAACATACAGACTGCCCAATTAAAGCACTCTTGTTCAAAGCCTTACAGAAGAACAGTCCTCCTAGTCCTCAGTACTGACACAGAAAAGCCAGACAGATTTTACTCTCATTCATTCATTTAACAGAATATGCCATCTAGGATTACCATATCATATTTAATTTATAAGGGTGCAAAATCAGCATACTGTTCAGAAACCTAAATAAAACACATAAAAACCCAGCCATACCCCTGCCAAGCACCCGAGCTGCACCCACATACCTGTTGCTTCTTCATCAAAGCAAGCAAAAGCATTCCTGATTACATCCTCCGGGTCGGTGCCATTTAACTTTTCACCAAACATGGTGAGGAACATGGTGAAGTTGATGGGGCCCGGAGCCTCATTCATCATGGCATCCAGGTATTCATCCGTTGGATTCTTTCCTACAAATAAAGGGATTCATACTCGGTTTAGCTTTCAAACTGAACAAGTAATCTCAATACAAACCGAGTGTTAACACAAACTGAGACACCTCTCATATCCCAAACTCAGTATTTTGATCTTTGCAGCACAAATTTGCCTGGCAAGCATGAACAGAGGAAAGGGCCATTACCAAGGGAGGCGAGCATGTCGTGCAGGTCCTCTTTGTCAATGAAGCCATCCCTGTTCTGGTCGATCATGTTGAAGGCCTCCTTGAATTCCTGGATCTGCGACTGATCGAACATGGCAAACACGTTGGAAGTGGCGCGCTGAGGGCGCTTCTTGGTGGTCTTCGTCTTTGCCTTTTTGCTAGACATGTCGACTTTTGGACACTAGGGAGAGAGAGAAATACAGTAAATGCAGTAAGATCAGAGTTAGGATTTTAAAAAGGAAAAAGCTTTACGGTTTAATGTTACAGCGCGCCTCTAACGCACTCTTATTTCCTCTCATCAGAACGTATTTCCCTAGTATTTTCAAGAAGGGAAACAGAGAAGCAAAAAATATGGATAAAGGAAAGACAGACTAATAAACCAGGAAAAGAATCATTTTTAGAAGACGTAAAGAAACTTGAATTTTAGTCTTGAAAAGACCCTCACCTCAGCGGCGGCTGCGGGGACCGGGTACGGAGCAGACACGGAAGGGAGGAAGCGGCGCCGGCGGACGCTCCAGCGCTTCCTGGAGAAACCATCGCCCTGCCGGGCCGCGGGTGGGGACGAGCTCCGGGAGAGGCGGCGGGAGGGCTGCGATACAGCAGCCAGGGGTTTTCCTTACGGATCGCAGCCCATCCCGGCTTCCCTGGGCGGCGGCCGGCTCGGCACGGCCCCGCGGCCGCTTCCCTGCGCCCCCCGCCTCGGCCGCGTTGGAGCATTCCGGGGGAAGCGGCGCCGCCGGCGCTGGGCCCCGGGCGCCGCCTGCAGGGGAGGATGGAGGCAGCCTGTGGGGACGGAGGCAGCCTGTGGGGACGGAGCTCCGGAGGGCTTCTGCGGGCAGCGGGAGCTTCCCGGGGGGATTTTCCTTTGTGTACACAAAAGCTCCGCACGCTGAGGGTGGAGCGTCGCTCCGTGCTGCTGGGGCCGCGGCGTGCCCAGGTTCACAGTGCCACAGCCGGGAGGTGAGCGAAGCCTCCTCATCCCCCGGGAACGTCCTGCCCGGATCGGATCAGCAGGTGTGAGGTGTTACCCTTACCTTCAGTGTTCCTCGTGTTTCGCTCGAGGAATCAGAAAAAATTCCAGATTGCATCTTAAAGTCTTCTAAGTGGGTGCTCCCGCAGGAGCGAGCTTAATGCCTCCCGCAGCCATACATTGTAAGGCCACTTGGAGGGTTTATTTTTGCATATATTGTCTTAACGAAAAAGGATGACACATATTTTTCCATTCATCATTTGATGTAGGATCTCAAATAAATTGAGGTACAAGCTGCTTTTAGCGTAGGGGGATGGTGTCTGATATCGCTTCAGAAGCAGCTCGCTTTCAGCCCACTTGTACATTTTTTAAATTTTCCAGAGGGAATGCTTGTTCCCATGTTGCTTGCTGGAGTCCCACATAAATAGCTTGGGACTTCAAGAAAACTGTTTAGTGCACAGAAAGGTGCTGAAGTAATCAGATGGGAAAGCTGCACTGCCAGAGCATCATTCTGTGCATCCCCCTTCTCCCTGCTGCCGGCTTTGTGGTACAGTCTGTGTCTTGGAAAACAAGAATTCCTTAGGGGGAAAGGCACTGGCCAGGCATTGGAGGAAGTTGCCCGAGGAGGGTGGTGGAGTCGCCATCTCTGGAAGTGTTCAAGAAGTGTCTGGATGTGGCACTTGGGGACTATGGTGCTGCTGGGTTGATAGTTAGACTAGATTATCTTAAAGGTCTCTTCCAACCTTGATCATTCTGTGAAAGGAAAAAAAAGACATAAAAGCTTTTTCTGAAATTATCAACTGTATTTATAAATTTAAATGAACTACATTTAGCCACTGGAGCTACTGAAATAAACATGTAATCTACTATGTAATCTAGAAGTTGCAATCTCAAATTTGAAAGGAGACATTTTAATTGCCAAGAGGCCCAACTTTCTTTCCCTGCTCTCTGCTCAAATCAGAAGTTATTTCATGAGGGCCGAGAATTTGGCCTAATTAGCTTGTAATACTTCCCCAATTAATTTTAATATCACTCTTCTAAAGTTTGCCTCAAAGTGCAATAGAACTAAGACTTAACTTTGCTAAATGTAAAGTCTATTAATGGAAAAAGTTTTGGGTAAAAAATTCTCTGCTTACTAGACGTGGCACAAAGTTTCAAGATAATTACATGCAAAGTAAGAGTGGGTAGAAAGGCAGTAGAAATATTAAGAGGTTAAGAGAGTTAATAAAATACTTCATGATAATGTTGAACAACTGAACAGTGTGTTGAAATTTAATTATGAAAAGTTATCTGATCTCTTAATTTAAACATCTTTCATCAGTTACTTTAAATTAAACCACCACTGCAAACATGCTACTCTATCTTGTATTGTTTTTCATGCTATTAAAAGGGTGTTACATGATACCTGTCACCATGTATAACTTCTGCAGATGTGGGGATAGGTACACTGATATTTTTTGCCTAGTGTGAGATCAGTTCTTAATGACAAAATTGCATGTCAGTGTGTGTCTCTTAAAGCTTTTGTCTCCAATTTGTTGCATCATGGTGGAATGAGAAGCAGTTCCTACAGGCAGACCATTTTCTGTTTGATATAAATCTTAGTAATGCTTTTAGAAATGGTTCAATTTGACTTGATTACAGCATTCAACATAGCAATAAAGAAATTTAAAGGGAAAAGAAAGATTTGTTTTGCCTTTTATAATATTTGGAGGATATTTTTTTTAACTTGTTGACATAAATGTTGAAAAGGAGAAAAAGTAAGGATGCTCTTTTTTGTGAGTGTGGTGCTTCTCAAGAGCTGTGTGCATCAAACATTCAGAACAGAAATTATCCTTTCTGAAAAGATGGTTTAAAAAATGCTGAGCTCTTAACTCTTTTATTTCTCTTCTTTCTACTTCTTTCCTTCATTACTCCCTTCTTCTTTCTCATTTATGTCAGTCTTGTTTAAGAAAAAAACATTTTAAGCAAAATTAGTTAATTGTTCCTATCCTTTCTGTCTAAAATAATGATTTTGTGCCATTGAAATGCTTATTTTCTTTGAATTGTCAAAAAACCTTCAAAATTATGTTTCATACTTCAGTTTTAAGGATGCTACAGACAGTGAGCAATTTACAGTAAAC
Source organism: Ammospiza nelsoni (assembly GCF_027579445.1). Classification (NCBI taxonomy): domain Eukaryota; kingdom Metazoa; phylum Chordata; class Aves; order Passeriformes; family Passerellidae; genus Ammospiza; species Ammospiza nelsoni. The sequence goes on from NC_080633.1 coordinate 104,844,786, forward strand.
CTTTTCCCTCCTTTCATTGAATTCTTTCGGTTAACAGTTGAACTTATAATTTCCAACTTTTAACAATTCTATTATTCAATTTCCCCACTTTTGCTGAGTTACAGTGACAGTGCAAATATTTGTCATTAACTTTGTTGCTTGGTGAAGCACAATCAGTTTGTGTCATATGGTGTTTCTTCAGGAATCTAATGAATGTGACAGGAATGGCGGCACTGGCTCGCTGTCAAAGCCTGCCTAGACCAGTGCACCCCAGCTGCAAAGAGATGTGGATTCTGGATGTGGAAGGCAGGGAGCAAAAACAGTCTTGAGACTGGGGATGGGGAAGCCCAGCAGTTGCTTTTTCCATTTCCAGGTTGGAGCACCACAGGGATGGATCTACTGATATCTTGGATGCCCTCAAGAAATGATAGCTGCTATGAGGTCTTCCCTACCAGGTCACTGGAGAGTTTTATTGTTTTGGTGTTTTTTACCCAAAACTTGGAAAAAAAAATCTCTTTCTCTATACTTGTGGGGTTTTTTGAGGAGAGAGAGAGAGCATACAGGGTGTTTTTAGCCAGTTCTTTAGGGGAGGGCAGCAACAGTGGCCATGTGCAGGTACTTAGGGAAGTAAAAGAATCAAGGTAGCCTATGATACCTTCTCAGAGTGCTCTCCCAATATCTGCTATTTTTAGTTTCATGAAGGGATAAGCTACCCTGAGCCAGATGTGATATTGAGTAACCCACAATTAGCTTCTTTCATGAACTTGCCTTGTTGTAGTGTGTTCGTTAAGTTCATTTAATTCCTCCCCCATTTTATGTAAAATGGTTTTATGTTTTATGTATCTGCTCCCCCCCATTTTGTGTAAAATGGTTCTGCCGTCCTCAGTTTTCCCGCCACAGCCCTGTCAGTTCTATTGTCAATCTGTTAGGTTATATAATTCCTCCTCCCCTTTTTCCCTTATATGTATGCTTTTTCTCTTCCCTGGGCCAAGTCAATCACGCCCCCACTCCACCTAGTATTCCAGAAGCTTCTCCTCTTTGGGGGTTGTGGTTGGCTGTGGTCCCGGGGCCCCTCCCATACCTGGTACCTATTGGGCTCTGCACTATGTCATTTGTGTTAAGCTCATCCCCTCTGCTCCCCCCATTGGTCTTCTGTAAACCCCTCCCGGGTCCACTCCTTCCCTTTAAAATGCTTAAGCACCCTTTTTTCTTGGTCATTCGCTGGGACATCGTGGGCTTTCCAGTAAACCTGTTTAGCCCCCCCCCCGGCGAGTGTCCAGCTCCTTCCTTCTCGTCGTTTAGCAGCGATCCAGTCTGCAACCAGCACAGCCCGAGGCCTTACGACGCCGAGGGGCGCTGGCAGGATGCAGCTGGGTGTCGGCCTTAACCTCAGCTAGCCGGACTCTGACCTTCTCTGCTCTGGAAGGCTAATATACACGTCGCTGCATTGCCTAATATGTGATCCTTGACTTGATGTAAGTCTAGCATCCACAATATGCTTTGCTGGTGGTTTTGGAACCCCTTGCAAAGCTGCTTTTTACATGAAAAACTGCACCTTACTAACCTTGAATGTACCTATTGCAGTGTTTACTCTGTGCTCTAGACTTTGTATTGGAAGAAATATTAAGGCTGAATTGTGTGTCCACTTCTTTTGTGTTACTTTTGCTTCTAGAAAGTTCTTGTATCAGCTGTAGCAGGGAGTCCCACTTGGGTAGTTTTTCTTGCACAGAAGCCATTCCACACTGTTGGTCATCTCAGAAGTAAGACTGAGGATGTGCATAAGAAACACAAGGGTCTGAAAAGAGAGACTAGATGGAAAAGCAGATGTGTGATTTCCACATTAAGAATTAAAATTGTTTGAAAGTGGAGTGGAAGGTTTTGCAGTTATGAGATTTTTTTCTGCACATATTACACATGTTAATTACGGAGATTAAGTATTGACAGCAGAGTCAAACAAATCCATCTAAGTTCTAGGTCTAAACTATCACTTAACCAAAGCATTTTGTCTGTCAGTTTCTTCTCCTGGTATTTTGGCTTATCTCTCTGCCTTTCCATCCCTTCATCCCTGATTGCAGCTGGCATCTGTTGCCTCTGTGTAGCTATACCAAGTGCGGTGCAGTGACAGTCAGAGTCACAGTCACTCCTTTTGAGATGCTGAAAGAGTCACAAAGTTTTCTGGAATTTCTCCAAAAATAACTCCAGTGCTGTCATCCAAGGGAAAAAACATTTGAGGAGTCATGAGTTAAAGAAGAGATTCTGAAATGTGTCTTCACTTGAGTCTCTTGGGGGGCCTCAGACTGCAGGTTATTTTCTGTTTTCATTCAATGACCTCATGAATAAAAATGGTTACTGCTTTCCCAGGTGGTAAATGCTGAAGCATGAAAAATAAAGGCTCTCAGAGAATGTAGTGGCACCTGTAGAAGAAACACATATTCTTTCTCCATACTTAAAATTAAAAATAGCACAGTTTTGACTTTGTAGTGACTTCCAGTGTTACATGGCTGAGGAAGAGGCAAGAACATGAGTTCCCTAGAGCATGGTATGACAATGATAGGGCAGGTCAAAGGATAAAGCAGAGATACTTAATAGAACATAATTAAAATGCAGTCAGTCTATGAAATGTTGTAAATAGATAAGAAAGGAGAAAACAAACTTCAATATATTTTTTTAAAACTGCATCTCAGTGACTATATGAATGGGCACTTACACGTGTTTGACAAAATATTGAGGGACTTTACTCAGCAGACACAGTACTCCTTGCATTCCCAGATCCCAAGTCCTTTATACCTAAAGAACACAAGTTAAAAACCCCAACTAAACGTTGAAAAGTACATCTTTGGGTGTTTGGCTGGGTTTTTGTTCCCTGTTCTCTATGATCAAAGTCACTGTTCTGCCTCTAGTGCTGTATGTCCATCCCTTGTTTTTTATTTTGTTGCAACAATTGGTAAGTTGCAACAATTCTAGCCAAGTCTTTGTGGGGTTTTCAGCTCTTCTTGCATGAGTTTTAATGAGGAGTGTTGCCAGAAACTCTGATTCCATAAAGTGGAGAACTGAAATGCAAAAATAAGCATTAGGTATTCTTCGTAAGGAGAGCTGAAGGCCCCCCATCTTTAAAACAACTGTAATTAACTCTGCTAAACCTAAGGATGTACATATGTGCTCTCTCCTTGTGTGTTAGAGTTTGTACCTGTCTGCCAATGTGCATGTACAAATATGGAAGAAAATGACATGTGCTCGACACTTGGCCATAGGTCTAAAATAGTCTTTTAGAACATACACAGAAAACAAGAAGCAGCATATTTAGTCAGGTGTTTCACATGAGAAGTAAGCTGTTATCAGTTTTCTTATCAGGTGATGCCTGTGCAAGTCTAGTTGGCTGGTGGAGCAATTTCAAAATCAACATACTTCTTATGGGGTGGGAATATCTTGCCACTGCCTTTTGCATTAAAGATGGTTAGCTCACAATTGAGGAAGAACTCAGGGAAAATCCCCAGTGTCTGTTAGATACAAAGCTAAGTCAAGGTTCAAGCAACTCATGTCTGATGCCAGCTCTATTTTAGTACATACTAAGACAAGTCTTACAGACCTTAATTTACACCCACTCACTTGAATATGCTTGGCACAGGCTGGAAATTATTGTGAAACGCTGTCTTTTAACTCCCAAGGACTATTCATAGTTAAAAAACAAACCAAAGCCTATTTCAATATTTAGTGAGGTTGTATTCAATGATACCCTAAAATAGTCAAAGTGAGGATTAAAAATTAAGTAAACCTTGTAAAATGAAGCAATTTACAAGAACAGTAAAATGATTTATATCTAAACCTAAACAAGCAGACAGTGAGAGCAGCAAAGTCAGTCTCAACCCGCCTAATGCTGTAGTATCTGTAGCTGACTTTGAAGATTTTTCAAAGTGCAGCACTGCTTCACTGAGGGACTGAATCACAGTTGCATGGCAGAAGAGTCTGCATGCAGCAAACAGTTGGGATTTTCGTGGAGGCCAGTTTGATTTCCCACTCTCCTGATAAGTGGAGGCATGTAAACATCGGCCCTTGGATTTATTACATTGATATGAACTGCCTGACCCCTTAAGTCCTGTGATGCAGGGCCTATTATGTATGGCCTCTAGGGAATATCACACTGCTGGTCTGAAAACATTCCTTGGCAGTATTTTTACCCATGAGCTCCAGAGAAAAGTAGGAAAAGGAGCCACGTGCTGCCACCTTTTAGTTTATTTTTTTTGAGATGGAAAGTTTTCTATCTAGTATATCAAAAGTTTGAGAAAACAGTGATCTCTGTGGAGTTGCTGCTCAGAGCACAAAAAAAACCCCAAAAAAACCCCAGAGCTGTGTGGAGGGTTTTCCCCCCATGAATTACTTTTCAGTATTTCATGGCAATTTAATTTTAAGCTGCATTTTAAGAGGCATTTACTGAGTTCTTTTTCCATTTGTATTGTTCCTAGTTTCTGCAGTACTGTTTCTGAGGTACTGTAATCCTAAATAATTTTCCAAAGGAGAAAGTTATCTAAAAATGACACTAGGGTTTTGCAAAATTAAGTAAGAAGCCAAAATAGGAGCATGGATGCATAAGCAATACCAAGGGAGGATTAACTGCTGATACCCAAAATGTTCCTGACTATACTTTGTTACTCACCTGTTATTTGGATTTACATTGCTGGAATATCTCTGCATTTGTTGTTGTTTGAAATTCCCCAGGAACATCCCAAACAGTAGGTTAGTAACACTCCAGACTAGAAAAGGCCACGAGAAATATGTGATGACAAGATTTCAGGTATTTTCCAGCTTTTGGATCGAATGCAGGTGTCAGGACACAAAGGCATGCTGTCACTGGTGCCCTGTGCCAGGATGGGGCCGCTGTGCTGCATTCACTCCTCCAGATACCACAGGGATCCTAGAAACAAGCGATCCAAAGATAGTCCTTAGGTCAGCAGTGAAACAGATCCGTGCTCTGGAGTGCAGGGACAGCACCCCTGTGACATCCCCGAGCTGCTGAGCTAGGGTAACAAGCTGCCTTCATGTTGTGAAATGCTTCAGTCAGCTGATCACCGTGCCACAAGGATGGGTTTATTTGCTTAAATGAAGAACAGTAACCAGTGTAAAATACCGCACATTACCTTTATCTCCAACAACAGAGTAGGGACAAAAAGGTAGCAGGCAAACATTCCCCGGCATCACTCAACACGAACATGGTCCTCTCTGCAGGTTTCTCATGCTGCCTCAGTAGCTCTTTGGCTTCATTTTGACCTCTGTGTTTGTAGCCTTAGAACAGGGTAAGTGGGTCATGTAAGATAAATCACTGCCTTTCAGTAGTGCTTCTCAGGGCATTATAGATCACCGTAGATGTAAGACTATTAAATGTGAGCACGAGCCTATGAAAATAGTTTTTCATCATAAGCTTGATCTGGTGTGGAGTTTGGAGACTGTTATATATGAGCCCCAAGGGAGAAAAGATTAGGTTCCAAGATTTTGGCTGTAAAATGCTAAGGCTAAGTCATCAGAATTTTAAGCTGTTTCAGTGACCAAAGTTATTTTTATTTTTGGAAGCGAATTATTGATGACACATCCCCACGGCCCTCGGCACGCAACCTCAGCTGTCACATTCCTCCCTGCCTAGCTACAAAATGCATCTGATGCTCTTATATGGTCTCTTGGCTGGGGCTGTTGGCCTTGTAGCCTCTCAGCAGTTAAGGGATTTGCATCCACTTGCAGGTTAACTGGTCTCCTACAATATAAAAAACCAGGGAAACTGGGACTTGGGAGGTTGTCATTATACTCACATACCCTTGGATATTCTTTCTCAGTAACACATCTTCCTGAGCAGGTATCTTCACCTCTGCACAGTTCTGTCTCACCCTCTACTCAGAGGCAGCAGGCAAGGGACAAAACGGCTACAGCCCACATTTCAGAAAACAAAAGCAGCTGTACCCAATATTTTTGAAGTGGACAATTTCCTCTCAAGGAGGATACCAGGTTTTCTTTTATGTAGTTCATACTTATGATTTTAAAATTGCTACTTCGAGCAAGAAAAAGCCAGCTGGTACACCTGCTGCTTTCTCAGTGTAACATACCAGCACCTAACATTTACAGAGAAAACAGGATCAGGAAAAGAAGGTTTTAGGGACTCAGGGTTCCTAACAAAAGTAAACTGCTCTCTGAATCTAAATACCATTTATACACTCAAAGGGAAAAAATATCTGACATCTGTCCTTCGAGCAGGCATGTATGCACACAGTACTGAATTGCAGCAGTGACAAGATCAGTCTAAAAAAGTGACAGCCTAACTTGTTCTCCAGCCTAACGTTACATGGCAATGTTTCAACAAGACAGCTTCCTAAATCCCCACTCTCTCATCTTTGTCACAAGGGCACTGCTGGTGAAAACTTCCATGCATACATGTAAACTACTTCCTAGAACCTTGCAGGTGGCACATGGAGAAATAACTCAGCAGCCATTACTGAAGAGCACCGAGACAGTTAAAAAGCAAACTTTCAATAAATGAAGCCACCGTGACAACCTAAAGCAGTGTAGAATATAATGTAGGTAGGAGAAAAAAGTGAGGCTAAGTTTGTTAGTAGATAAAACACAAAACTGGGAAAAGAATAGTTGAAAACTCAATTTTAATTAAGCCCGTAAGTGGAAAAAATGACCCTGGAATAAAAAAATAAAATATAGTCCAAGTATGCCAACTGAGTATACTTTGTCAAGTTATTTACAAACCTGAAGCCAGAATATCTTCCAGAGTTGCCATATGGGAACACAAGCAAGATTAAGTAACACAACACAAGATTAAGGAACCAAGCCTTCATGCTATCACACATGAAATGAGACAAACTCACCTTACAGGATAAGCTGTCAGAGCCTTTACAATCCCTTGTGCTGAATTCCTACTCCCTGGGGTCCTAAGTCATGTGATATAGCTGAGGGCAAGCTTTCTGGATAAGAGGTCATTGTTTTAATTGATAAATACACAGGCAAAATAAATTCTCCTGCTTTCTAACTTGCAGTAGCCAAGAGAATGAGGCACACAGAAAAGCAAGCTCATGCTAAGAACTAACAGAACAATCCTCCTCTTCTCTTTGTGTTTGAGACAACGTCAGCACACCCAGTTCTGAGTGAGTGACTGTGCTTGGTTAAAAGCCATCTTGCTAATACACCTGAGGAGTATGTATGATATTTTAAAAAGTGAGAGCAACCTCAGCACCTATAGGTTTTACCAAGTTAATTCTCAGAATGACTTGGTCACATTCTCACAAGCAAATGAATTAGCTGTAGAAAAATAAAGCTTTGTGTAGTTTTCTGGCCATGTATTGCTGTTAATTAGTGCCAGCACAGACTCTTTTGCTCAAGCTTCCTTCAGCAGAAAGGAAAAAATATGCCTAATTCCCCCTTACTTAGCAAAGAATGCACACACAGACATGAAAGTACTGCTAGAAAACCCATCAATATTAAAAGGAAGCAAAAGCTGGGCATGGTATCTGCTCAAGAATCAAATGTTCTCTACTGGCCATGAGGCAACTGTAACAGTCTTCCCTAACCATTTATTTGGTTAACTACTTACACAGTAGTCAGATCCCGCTTCAAAAACCTGAGATGAAAGACTTCTGCAGATGCATTTTTAAAGATGCCAGCAGATGCTGCTAGGAGCATTTCAGAACTCTGTGACACTGAACAAAACACCATGAAAATGAGTTTTCCAGCTTGACTTGCAACTGCAAGAAAAATACAATGAATGCACTTGCATTTGTAAATGTGTAATAGAAATTTCATTTTTCACAAAAGATTTTGAGGTATTTTATCTATATAGCAATCTTTATTTCAAAATGGCATTTATTACAAAAATGTAAAAATCCAGCAAAACCAGAAATGTTGAGATTATTTTCCAGGGAATGTTTTTCCTGTAGCCTTTCCCTCAAAATATTTTCCCTGCTTCCAGTCTGATTACAGGTGCAAATGTGCCTAAATGGCCTGGAATAGATAAATATATTGAAAAAGAAAAAAGCTTTGGAGCTAAATGCATGCAACAAGTTCTATCAGGAAGAAACCATTAAAAATAAACATAAATGTAGAGATAATGTGCAGATATCCAGGGACTTGCTCAGTCGTCCTTGTCCTTGGCTCCATGTTTGAGGATGCGCGTGAACTCGATGTAGTTGAAGTTGCCCTTTTTGTCAATGGGGGCCTCTCTGTACAGCTCATCCACCTCCTCATCCGTGAACCTGTCTCCCATGGTGGTCAGCAGCTCCCGCAGGTAGTCCTCCTGGATGAACCCTGGAGCACAGTGTAGGAGGACAGAAGAGGAGTTTTTACATTTATCTACTAATACATGCGTGATAATTTCTTTCTTTGAGTTCTTTCCCTCAATTAAAGATACCTACAGTCTTCGTCTGCCATATTGAAACAATACCATTAAACCCTATCACTAAAATTGCCAAATAACTACAAGGATTCAATCAAATCAGGCATCTTAGTTTGAAAGGTCTCTCTACTTCAAATAAAGACCATTCTATGCTTTACCTGTGGTGTTCTATAGAATACAAAAATTTATCAGCATTCATATTGGACATTCTTCCCAACAGCAGGGCTACACTCCCAATAGTACCAAGAACCTTCTAACTCGGTATTTTAAAAATCACAAAGGGGATCAGTTTACCTTGAGACTTCTTATTGAAATACCACAAAAAAAGAAAATCAAGGAACTTGACTATTAACATTCAATAAGTGCATGAAACATGGGAAAGTTTACAACATTTCAAATTGATCTTAAATCACTGGTAAAACTAAGATTTACCAGATTGGTATATCTTGTAAAGAATAAATTCTCGACGTGGTTTATTAAACAAGTAGGCTTGTCTAACTTGTGATTGCTTTTATCGTCACTCCTGTGAGTGACACAAGAATTTTCTTGCATTCATTTTCTTCTCCTTTTAGTGCACCTTAACAAGAGGGAAGGTGGATACAAGCTGCTGACAGAAAAGTTCTCCATAAAAGAACAACAGCTTTGAAAACAGTGTTTCCCCTTATAAAAGCGGCCCCAAAGGTGAATTTTAAGTTAGGAATAAATTAAGACCCTGGTTCCCGATCAACATCTTTTATACTTTCTTCTGTCTTGACCAGAATGAACTGCCAGAAATTTGAAATTTCTACAGAGACTGAAAAGGCAAAATTTAGCACATGAGGATACAGTCATGATTTTCAGTTTGCAGAAATTAAAATTTTCAGAGTTAAAAAACTGATCACCACTTCTATGAACACAAGTATTTGTTGTTACAGAAGTAAGCAGAAGTAATACACGTACACTGTTGTTTCACCCACATACCTGTTGCTTCTTCATCAAAGCAAGCAAAAGCATTCCTGATTACATCCTCCGGGTCGGTGCCATTCAACTTTTCACCAAACATGGTGAGGAACATGGTGAAGTTGATGGGGCCCGGAGCCTCATTCATCATGGCATCCAGGTATTCATCCGTTGGATTCTTTCCTACAAATAAAGGGATTCATACTCGGTTTAGCTTTCAAACTGAACAAGTGATGTCAGTAGTGTTAATACAAACCGAGACACCACACCTCTCATATCCCAAACTCAGTATTTTGATCTTTGCAGCACAAATTTGCCTGGCAAGCATGAACAGAGGAAAGGGCCATTACCAAGGGAGGCAAGCATGTCGTGCAGGTCCTCTTTGTCAATGAAGCCATCCCTGTTCTGGTCGATCATGTTGAAGGCCTCCTTGAATTCCTGGATCTGCGACTGATCGAACATGGCAAACACGTTGGAAGTGGCGCGCTGAGGGCGCTTCTTGGTGGTCTTCGTCTTTGCTCTTTTGCTAGACATGGTGGCTGTTGGTTCTAAGGAGACAGAAATATATCCAAGATTTAGCCTTATTAAATCACACTGCAAGTCCCTGGGGTAGAGGAACATCAGGCTTCATATGCTGCTATGGGCATATACCCTGAAGTACACATTTATTTCAATATCTCCTGCTCCAATTTCCTTCATACTTCACTTGCTGTGAAAGCATAAAGCCTTTGAGGATTGAGGGACCAGCACAGTAGGCCAATAGGAGGCTATATAAAAAAAGCCCAAATAAAATCAAAGCTCTTGAAACTCACACAGTGCTTGTGTTGCTGATTCAATACTCCACCTGCATCTTCCACAAATTAATACAACTACATATGCAGGAATTTGGGAGGCACTGTTGACATAGAAGGATATGTGCTGCTAAACTAGCACAGTGGTTAAATAGATCAGACAGTATGCTAAACTAACATTTTGGAGGAAAAAAAAATGTATTTTAGGCTCTAAATAGCATTTTGTTAGACTAGCTACCATTGAGAGAGAGAGAGAGCACCAACTTAGTTCAAAAGTTCTACAGTGCTATTCCCTTACACAGTGGAACTACTACACAACACATGCAAATGACAACACACTCTTTTTAGAATGCATTAAAAGGTATGATAGCTACAAAAATGTGAAGACTGTTACTTTTAAGCTACCAACTCGTAGAAACTTATATGTTTTTATAAATTTTCACATATCACAGATATACTAATGTTATTGTTACCCTTGAAGCTGTCATATGAAGAAATAAACATGGTAGATTATTATATATTATAACACTAGTACATTCAGGCTACAAGTGAGACTTTTAAATTAACTGCATCTCTTTATCTGGAAAGATACATGTAGTGTTCCAACTAAATGTATGACAGCACAAACTGGAAAAGCTGAGTCATTCACCGAAAGGCAAACATAAAGTCCTCAAGGCTGCTTTTGGATCAGAAGTTAGACCCTTTTTAATGTTGTTTCCAAAAGTCTCATAACCTCTGCTTGCATTAGCTAAAACTAAAGTGTAATCTGTACTGCTAAAATCCCTCATAATGCTCAAAGTGTTATGCAAACCATCCTTGACTCTGAATTTTACAGAAAGCACCTGTAGCAAGTGTCTCCTGAAAGAAGAAAATTTAAGCTTCACTTGTAATTGCAAAAATATCAATATTCTGAAATCTACACTAAGTATTAATTTTATAACTTAGAAACAAATCATCTGGTCAGAACAGCAATGCTAATTGGAGACATAGCACAGTTCTAACTGTTTCTCAAATAGTTTTCTCAAAGATAGAATATTTCTGTTAGAGTCCTGAAAAGCAAGACTGAAGTCACTAACTGGGATTCATCCTTAAACAAAAAGGGAGTAAAATTAAGCAAAGTAACTCCCTTATACAATCAATCCAATATGCAGACACAAAGCAATTATTTTTGGGATTCTTTTTAAACTAAAAGGAAAGACATTTTACCTTGCTTTGTATTAGATACCTGACAGGGTGTACCAAGCATCTGGATCATAAAAGGAAATTCCATGGTTATGTCCTTCTCAGACTGTCCACACAGACAGCTACTGATGTCCCCTGCTAATTCCACACTTTTAAATCCTACGTGCATCCACAACGTTCTTCTGACGTACAAAACAAACCATTATGTCCTGAACTAAAAATAGCCCCTGAAATGCAACTGCGCATCGCTCAGCAACGCAGACGTTCTCTCTCTCCACTGCCCTCACTAAGCACCAGCTACCCGAGATGTCTGGCCTCCACAACACTGCAACAAATAAACCTCAACTCTTGACTTCCAGATACTTATGCTGACAGCTGACAACAAACGTAGTTTGCTTTCAAGCTGCAGCCAAGCGTTGTGCATAACTTTGGTGGTTTTCTTACCGCTGTAAAAAAAAAACCCCAGGCAAGCTGGCATTTAACTCTGGGTTATTGATTAGAAGTTCCACTACTCAAAATGGAGCCAAACAGCATCTTTTAATTCCTCTTCTCTGAAATAACACAGTTTTCAGGATATGGCTCATTCAAAGTAAACAAAAAAGTTTACTCTGCACATGCTGATGCCAACCAAATTAATTTTTGCCTTTTTACTTTTATATATCTCCATATTCTTTACATCTATATTTGCAGATCTGTAGCCTATTATTGTATTGATAGCTAGCATTTACCTACTCTATTAGAAAGACAAAATACATGCCCCAGCAGCTCTAAGGCCTTGAGGTTACATTCTTTTGGATCCCAGGTCAAAACAGCTTCCTAACATTTCATAAAGTTTAGTTCATGTCTAAAGGGGGGTTAGGGGTGTTCAGAAAAGGGGAGAACCAGGGGCAAATTATCTCATCACCTCTGTCTCCAACTGGGGATTCTTGTCAGTGATGCTAATTTGCTGAACCTATAAAATTGTATCCACTTCTTACAGTATGCATCTTCAGCGCTTTTTCATCCTGCATGTTGCGCACCATAAGGATCCTTATAATGGTAATCCCTTTTTATCACCTAATTGTGTCTGGCTTGTAATTTTAGGATCAGTAAAAAGGCATAAGTGCTGCAAAGGCAGTGCTCCCAGCAAGCCACTACATGTAATTCTCTCACTACAATTCAATCCTAAGCAAGAGGAGGCAAAAAAGCAGGCTGTCAGCACATTGTTTTTAATTTTGTTGAGAAGATTGACCTGTCAGAGTATATTTTACTAGAAAAACCGAAGAAAGTGCCAATGCTTGCATTACTATTGTCTAAGTTTCTCAGAACCAGACTTGGGAACTCCTCCAGTCCAAAAGAGCTGTCAGCCCAGCTATCAGATCTCACAGGACTGCAGTGCCCTTCAGCACAGGTTTGCTGCAGCTATGCCTGCAACACTGGACTCAGCTCCAGGAATGTCTGTTAGAAAAGAGGGTGGTACTTTTTGGAACATGTTCAGAAAACCAAAGGCATCAATCCAGTTAGCCAAAGAGAACGATTTATGATTTAAAAGTTCCAGAAGCGTTTGCACTTTGTGTTACCCAACAAAAAGACCCACGCCTAAGCCAACGCAACGTAATTGAAATAGGGTCAGTATAAGCTGGAAATAGAATTTCAGTAGATAAAAAGTGGGAATACTTTGCATTAGATAGTGCAACTCATGACATGCAGGTTTAGTCCCTGTTTAAAACTGTGCTGCACTGAATGGTCTGGGCCCTGTTTTGGAAGCTGTCCAAGAAACTTCAAATGTAAGACATTACCTGTGAGACACATCATAAGGTATTTTTTAAAATGCAACCTTTCTTTAGGAAGATTTTCACATATTAAAAAAAAAAAAATAGGTAGTAGCAGCACTGTGCTGCTTTGTGCTGCCTATATTGCCATTTGTTCAGCCACAGTGGATATCAAACCACAGAAGCACAGAGAATCATCTTGTGGTCCCTTCCTCTGGGAAAGTGATAAACCCTTGAGGAAAAAAGAACCCAAGCAACTAAAAATTTTGAGCCACTCAGTACAAGCTGTGAAAATTTACAGCCACTAACAATGGTGCAAGCTGGACCTGCTCAGAGGCAGTGACCAAAAGCTATGCTTTAGAAAACACTCTCATGTTTCAAAATTTTGACTATTGTAATAACTGCAAAATCTATTACTGAAAAAAAAACAAACTACAACACAATAAAGCCCCAAACCCATAGCCAAGAGAGTCTCTACATGAACTAAGACAGAACATCAAACTCAAAAGTCAGCCTCAAAGCTAAATCCCAAATTCTGTCCACATACTCAATTGCAGCATCACATACAGTCACACATCCATCACAATCTGGGTGGCAACAGGAAGAGATAAGAGCAAAGTGCTCTCCAGCAGATCTGTGTCACGGCTCAATAAAGAGCAGATTATACTTTACGAAAGCAAACTAGCAAAAACCAAACCCTGCACTGTCCCACCCAGTCTTAAAAGCCACTTTAACACACTTCTCACTAATAAGCTTCCCAAAACCCTTGTACAGGAGTCACACTTGCCTCAAAATCCAGCGCCAGCGAGTCAACACAGCCTGTCTGCAAAAGAGAAAACAAGGCTCAGAGGCGACCTTACCACTCTCTACATAAACACCTGAAAGTAGGGTGTAGCCAAATGGGGATCGGCCTATTCTCCCATTCACTAAGCGACAGGATGAGAGGACAGTCTGAACCTGTGCCAGGTTTAGGCTGGACATTAAGAAGAACTCCTTCACAGAAAGGGTGATTAGACATTGGAATGGGGTGCCCAGGGAGGTGGTGGAATCACCATCCCTGGAGGTGTTCAATGAAGACCGGACGTGGCACTCAGCGCCATGCTCCAGTTCCATTGTGGTCGGTCACAGCTGGACTCGATGATTTCAGAGATCTTTTCTAACCTAATTGATTCTGAGAGCCGAGGAACCATCGCACGCAATCCCCTGGGCGACTCTGGTTATTCCAAAACACGAACAGGAAGGGACAGACCCAGGCCCACAATCTCACACTCCCAACCGCAGCAGCTCCCAGCCCTGCCCCACCCATGCTCCGACAAAGCCGAGGAAACACCCGCAGAGGGCTCGATGTGGCCGGGAGGCAGCCGAGCCCTTCCGACAGGGAGACAGACACCTTTTAACACCAGTTCCCTGAAACAATGCACAGAGAGCTCCGGGCCCCGCGACCCCCGGAGCCGGGGTCTCTCCCAGCTCCAGCCCGCAGGGCGGATCCCCGTCAAGAGCAGCATCACCGAGCCGAGGCCCGAGGAGAGCTGCGGGGGGCGACGCCGCAAGCGACCCCCGGCCGGCACCGCCCACCTCTCACCGGCAGCCGGCGCAGACCCGCGGGCAGCGGGCGGAGCCCCCCGACTCACCTGGCGGCGGGACACGGCACCGGCGGGGAGCGGCTGGAGCGACACTTCCGGAGAGCGGAGCGGCCGCCGCCCTGCCGGGCAGGAAGGAAGCTGTGGGCGAGACCATCCGCGCACGAGGGGGAGATACTGGCTTGGCTCATCTCTTCGGCAGCCGGGCGCCACGAGTCGTGTCGGGAAGAGGACCCGCGTGTTTCGTGTTTTTAGCCTGGATGCTCTGCCTTCCTTGAAGGAGACAGCCAGAGCCACGAGCTCAGCCCCTCTACCCTGTGTGTGCGTTCTCCCCCCTCCTCCGGGACGCATTGGTGCAGCGCGGTGTGGTCACCACATTCCACGGGCGAGGGGCGGAGGCAGTCGCGCGCCTGCCCTTGTAAGGCAACGGCGGGAGTTTCCTGGTCGCCCCGGTGGGCGGGGCCTTGCCCGCTCGCCCCGCCCCGCCCCGCTCCGTCTCGGGACCGGCCGGGGAGTCTATGGGGGGTGTGTGAGGAGGAACCAGGAACACAGAGCCACGGAGCCACGGGATGGGCAGGCCAGGTGGGACTCAGGGTTCGCCATCTGGTGCAGCCTCTCCTCAAGCACGTGGCACAGGATTGTATCCATACGGTTCTTGAACATCCCCAGTGAGGGAGATGCCGCTCCCTGTCTGGGCTGCCTGTTTCAGTGTGTGGTCACCCACGCACTAGAGAAGTTCCTCCTCAGGTGGCACTTCCTGGGCATCTGACTCCTTGGCACCACCGAGAAGAGCCTGGCTCCATCCTTTTGACCGTCCCTTCAAATTCTTATGAGATAAATAGAGCCAGGAGACCTGCTCTTTTAAAAAGGCCTTTATTAAAAACAGCTCTGGGTGGGGAACCCGAGGGGTCGCGCACACCGCCGCTGCTCCCACAGGAGGACGCTGAGGAGAAGGGGGTGCAGCTTTGTCTCTCAGGAGACTGAGAGCTGATGCTGGCTCGTAGTTTAGGGATGTCATCCAAGCTGAGTATTATTAAAGTTATGGTGACAGGACAGAATCCAGCTCTGGTCAATGGTGGGTGATTTTGTGTGGTTCTGCTGGGTTAAAATCATAGTTTATGTGCTAGTTTGTTGTTTTTCAGAGGGTTCATATAGTACCAACAGCCTGTCATTTAAATTCAGTCAGGGTGCAAGTCCTTCTAGGAGCTGGGGAAGTGGTTCCTGATGGAAAGGGATACAAATACAGGGTAAAATAGTAACACTTAGCAGCAACTAAAGGCAAGTCCCAGAACTCTTAACATTCAATATTCAACAACAGACCAACATTTCAAATTAAGACCCTATCAACTTCATCAACTAGCAATTTACCACTCTGAAAAAGAGCTCTCATCTCCAGGGTTTCATTTCTCACACTTACATTTAAAAGGTCCCCTCTCAGTCATCTTGAGGCTGAACAGGCCCAACTCCCTCAGCCTTTCCTCTTAGGAGAGGTGCTCTAGTCCCTTGATTAACTTTGCAGCTCTGGACAGCCCAACACATGATATGGCACTGCCCTGCATGCTCAGCAGCTGCTGCTGCTGTGTCTAGAAGATTCACAGAAGATCACAGATTATCCTGACTTGGAAGGGACCTACAGGGGTCATAAAAGTCCAGCTCCTGGCCCTGCACAGGACACCCCACCCCAAGGACCACACCTTGTGCCTGGGAGCATTATCCAAACTTGATGCTCTTGAACGCTGTCAGGCTTGGTGCTGTGACCCTGGGGAGACTGTTCCAGTGCCCAACTATCCTCTGGAAGAAGAACTTTTTTTTTTTTTTTTCACTTTTCCTAGTAAATAATACTGTTTCTAAGCCAAGGTGTAGAGTAAGTAATATGGGACGAACAGAAACATCACCCAAAAAATGGTGACCACAGGTCAAAGATACAAACAGCATTATATAACAAATAGATATCACAACCACTGCCTACGTGGCCTAATTTATAATATCTTGCATCTGGTTCTACTTAATTTTTACAGGCTTTGCAACCATATATGAAGTCATATAATCTGTGAAAGCAGTAAGAGATTACCCATATTTCTGACTCTTTTTTTGTGGGAAATGAAGTTAACTGAGTGTCCAGGAGGTGTGGCCTCACCATGGGCTCCCCTGGCAGAGAGCACAACTCTCAGGAAACACCTTTGTGCCCAGCACCTGGCAGAGTCAAAACAAGCCTCTTGCAGTTTTCCCTGTCCCTGCTGCTGCTGGCAGTATTTTTTTACCTATAGGGAATTGTGATGGTTGCTGTCACATCTCCCACCTTTCCCTGGGCACTGGCAGGATGCTGCAGGCTGGGATGAGCCTGTTGTGTCATAACAGGCAGCTCCTGACCCTGGAGATGTGAGTTCCTGCTGTAGAGTAGCTCCAGCATGGAAGCTGAGACAGGCTTTCCTCTCTTCATCCAGAAGTGGGTCATTCCTCATGCTGTGTACAAAGAACATCTTTGTTTCTGGTGTTTCTAGAGTCCATGGCTTCCACAGCTGGAATCAGTGGCAAAATTGATGTGTGATTTATCCAAGTTAGCCTTGATATGAGCAAAAATCAGAATATTTGTCTATTTAAAGGTATTTTTATTCAACAATTAAATAAATACAATGATTTTCTAACGTTTTCCTTCAAAAATTGGTACAATGGTAACTCAGTGTTCATTTCTTTGACCTGTACTAAAATAATATTTTAGCTTATGTGAAATTGGAAAAACAGAAATAACAAGCAAAGCCTAAAATGTCAGTAAGGAATATGTGGGACAACCTGTCAGAATAATCCTTCATACTTGGGATCTGTGTATGGAGAGTCCTGGATATGAGCAGCTGTTGGGTTTAATATTTAACATAATGAGTAATACTTAATATATTGACTAATCTCAGAGGACTTTGGCCTGCACTCTAAATCACCATAGTTGATTAACCGTTCACAATTTTTTTTCTGAATAATTTCTTAGAGGAAGAAGATGAACAAGCTTTTATTTTGAGAAGTAGGGAGAAACTGACTCAGGAGATTTAAGGAATGTTTAAGAAATACAGCAGTAATACTGGCTTATGAAGAGCAGTCTTGTTTCCAGAAAAAGATAATTAACCAGTTGCAAAAAAACCCCATTATTTATTTGTAGCATTCTTTTCATTCAACCTCTTTCTACTGCATAAAAGTGCCATGAGTTCACTTTAGAGATGGTGAAACTGAAGCGCAGGTGAGCTAGACTAGCATAAATGCTAAAGATGAGGTTTGGGAATGTAAAGGGATTGTCAGTAAGTTAGGTAGTTGTGGAGTCTACTTCCAACAGGATTTGGAAGTTTGCACTATGAGCTTCCAATCTTTGCACATCTAAGTTATTCTAGAACTGCCTTAAAGTGACTTACCTGCTGCTTCCTCAGAGGTCCCTAAAGAAAGAAGTATTGCAAGGCTGCTTTTAAACTCAGTCTTGACTATACTTAGATTTAGGGTAATCCTTCTGAGATTAGTGACTTCTGGGTTGGTGACTCCTTTGTTTGTGTGCATAGTCTCACTACTATTATTAATAAATAAAGTATTAATGGAGCTACCAGGCTCCTCTCTTGCCTGGCAGGCATTCTGCCCAGCTCTGTGGTGGCGTGTCTGAGGAAGGATCAGCCATCCTGGGCTCTCCTGGCCTCTGGCATCTCTGCATTTTGCATCTTCCATGTCTTTTCATGCTCTGTCATTCTAAGTCTCTCCACTGCTGTGTTCTATGCCCTGCTTGGGACCTTCTCAGTCTCAGCACTTTACTCTCTGTATGTAGATTATTTCCCACATACATTGAATACAATTTCCCTCCGTGGAAGTGCTAATAAAGTAATTCAGGCTGGCAGGGGCAGCCTAAAATGAATTAGATCAATTTACCAAGAAGAGTCTGCAGCCACCAAAATCCTGGCCATGGGGATATAAAGAGCCATGATGTCACACCTCTTCATCAGTGTGTCTCCTCTGTGAGGATGCATTTTACTGGGAGAAGGATCCTTTAGTGAACTCCATACTTTAATTAAGTTCATGTGTCATACAAATCCCCAGACAACTCACTGGGACCTAGGTTATTCAAAGAATAAAAGCAAACCATACTCAAATAAATTATTTACCTACTCTAACCATAAATAATGTTTAGCAATTCATCTAATGCTTTTAAAATAATAAAAAAATGTTTTTCCAGGAAGTGAAATGATTACCAAAGTAATTAAACTATGCATTTCCAGCTTTTTTCGGCATGTGGAAAGTGGGTACCACATCATGGTCTTGGGGGTGCCCTTTGTAAGGCATTCCTGGGGTGGGAATTTGTCCCCGTGCTTCACTAACCTAACCATGTGTCTGTAAAGAAGAGGTGCTGTGACTTGCACCCGCACCGGAGCCCGGCAGCCTCCTGCTCACAGGTTCTGGGGAGACTGAGGATGATTCACTGACCTCGATTTCGGGTTCCCACCTTGACCTGGACACGCTTGTGTCGCTGCACAGCGCTCGGAGCCGGGAGCCGGTCCCGGCTGTCACCAGCAAGGGGAGCTCCGCATTTGGGTAGACCCGAGAGACGGCCCGGCTCCGCTATGGCCACGGACAGGAGCGGGGGGACGCTGTGAAGTGACATCAAATCGGTGTGGGGCTAAGTGCTGCTGTGGGCTGCGGAAGGAAGGGGAAAGACCCCATAAGCGCCGCGAGCTTTGCGGGGACGCTTGGGGCACTTTTGACTTCCGCAAATCATAGAATAGAATTACTGAATTGTAGGATGATTTGGGTTGGAAGGCATCTTGAAAGTTAATCATCTAGTTCCAACCCTCTTGCCATGGGCAGGGACACCTCCTGCTAGATCAGGTTGCTCAAACCCCTGTACAGCCTGGCTTTGATCCCTGGCAGGGATGGGGCATCCACAAATTCTCTGGGCAACCTGTTCCAGTGCCTCACCACCCCCACAGGAAAGAATTTATCCTAATATCTAGTATCTTCTTATTATCTGCCCTCTTTCAGTTTGAAGCCATCTCCCCTTGTCCTATCACCACATGCCCACGACAAAAGTTCCTCTCCAGCTCTCTCTTCCCCCTCTAGGAGCTGGAAGGCCGCTATAAGTTGTCCCCAGAGCTTTCTCCAAGCTGAACAGTTCCAACTCTCTTAGCCTGTCTTCAAAGGAGAGGTGCCCTAACTCTCAGATCATTTTCTGGGGACCTCTGGATCTGCCCCAGTGTCTGCCCCTTTGTCTTTCCTGTGCTGAGGGCCACAGAGCATTGCCTGTAGCAAGCATCTGCCTGCCTCTGCCAAGGGAAATTTCTTGGTATTTTACAAAGTGAAGGCCTGCCTTGTTATAGCTGCCCCTCTTTGCTCTGCTTCACTGCTGTTAATTGTTTTTTCCCAGTCACTGGAAACTTTAGAGAAGTGTCCCCAAGCTCTGGTTGCTTCAGAAGCTTTCCTGTGAGCTGGGTGTATCACAGCTGTTAAAACTTTATGAAACCTGACATTGCAGTTTTACATGTACCAGAGAGACTACTCAGGGTTTCATCACATGTAAAGCTGCAATGTCAGGTTTCATAAAGTTTTAACAGCTGTGATACACCCAGCTCACAGGAAAGCTTCTGAAGCAACCAGAGCTTGGGGACACTTCTCTAAAGTTTCCAGTGACTGGGAAAAAACAATTAACAGCAGTGAAGCAGAGCATCCATTTTATGGAAAACTCAGATATTATTTTTCTAAGACAGAAAGCATTCTGTTCCAATCACAGTTAGAAATGCAGTAATAGATACAGCATCACAGTGATCAACAGCACCTATAGCAAATATGTTTTCCATTTGTATAACAAAATTTTCTCTCCTTGTTTGCAGCAGAGAAACATTCTGTGTGAGTGTGAAGAGCCAGAGCTGACCTACCACTTGAGCAAGGCTTGAAAATCTTCCTCTGGATCTAGGCTGAATTTAGAAGGAATTTTTGAATAAATATGAATTAAATAAAATATACAAGTGCTTGGAAAGTATATGAAAACAAATATTCTAAAGTAGGTCAAGAGCTGGAAGAGAAGAGCATATTTAAATGCAGTTTCCTTCAAATCTGAAAGGCAGTAGAGAACTCATAGTTTATGAGCCCTTTTTGGTGAGAATTGATGAAATGAGCTCAGGACAGCAGTGAAAAAAAAATGGCAATGGAAAAATGAGTTAATTAACGCAAGAAATTAAACTGAGCTTCACAAAGCTCTGATACACCTTCCTTCTCTAGCCATGCTTCCTGGTTCAAGTATGCCTGGATATCCCACAGGAACATGTTAATTTTGATTTCAATGTTTAGAACATGTTTGCTCCTTTGTTTATCAGAGGAAAAGTAATGAGAACTGCAAAATATCAATGAAAGGCATAAATGCTTTTAAAATCAAATATTTGGAATTGTTCCTATCTTCATGCCTCTCCCATTAAATGAGAATTATCTAACTGGTCTCAGTCACCCAGTACTCCGTTGACTCCCTTTTGTCAGCTAGGGAAGGATATATGATTGTATTCTGTTGATGAGCCAGGAAGGCATCTCAAAAACCCTTGTTTACAGAGAAAGACTTTATGCTTTTTAAAATGAAATCTCACTTCTAAAAGAAAAGTGTTAAGACTCTGGCCATTTTGCACATTAAAGCAGCCTTGAGATCAGAAAGCAGACAGTAATATGAAATGGCATATGTAACTTCACTCAACTTCTTCTGGGAATAAGGGAGAGGAAAATAATTTTCCAAATGCTCCACCAAAAACTATAATTTGACCAGCAGCCTTGTCATAACATTAGTGAAAATTAGCTGATTGCAAAAGATAGGGGAAATTGGAAAAAAAAAAAAAAAAAAAAAGTTGTTTTTAGTTCCTTTAGATACTCCCATTTTAAAGGTGGGCTCCTTGTGTCTCATATTGCAGAATAGCTGCTGACAGACCATGCTCCCCTGTGGCTGCAGCCCAGAAAGGCTTCCTTGGGGTGTCTGACAGATGTAATAAAATCCTTTTTCCCCCATTTTCCTCCCCTCACAACAATTTCAAGGAAGGAAAAGGACAAGCTCCCACTTTTCTGACTGGAAGTTCTGAAGCCCTCATCCAGCCAGCCCTCCTCCCACCAGATCATGCTTGTCCAGCCCTCCCTGCTTTCTCTGGAGCTGCTGTAGGGGGGAACAGGGGACCCTGGCTTCCTTGCTGCAGGTTTGGTTTCCCATGCTCCTGCACCCTCCTGGAAGGTTACCCCCTTGCTAGGACAGAAAGCCCATGAACAGGGCCACTGCTCACTTGAGCTTTTCCAGCAACCAGGCTTCTTCCTCTCTTTGTGAGCAACCCAAAAGCAAAAGAAAGCCCTAGCTGCTCCACCAGGAATTCCTGGAGCTGATCAGCAGCTGTTTTTAAGCCTCCAGCAGTCATTATGCAGCTGCACTTGGTCCTGAGTCCCTGCTGGCATGAGCAGAAGGAAGGGACATATTCCCTCTATTTACCCTGCCAGCCACTGTAACAGCCTCTAATGAAACAGTAAGAATTTACAGATGAGTAAGCAGGAAATCAGCCCTTCTTCAGGAAACCAGTAATACATTTTTTCAGGATTGTACTCAAACACGCTCCCAGACCGTGGCCGAGGATTCAGCTGTCTGCCCACCATGGATGTTGGAGCAGCACACACCCTTCCCCTCCAAAACCTGAAACACAGGACTTTTTCATTCATAGGACATGTCAAGTACTGTGGTATATACTTAATAATCTAACATTATACAAGCAAAATGAGAAAAATCAGATATCAGCTGAAAAAATTTCCATAGTGTATTTTCTTTTAATTACCCTTTAGACTTGCAGAAGTAATGATAAATACATGTATTAAAAGTTTCAAGGTGTTTCTGGCTGGTTTGATGAAAATTGTCTCTCCATCATATGTAAAAATATACAATAAAATACTAGTTAAAATAGTTAAAATTATGTGTTTCTGGCCCCAATTTTTTGCCATTTCCTCCCACTGTGGAAATCACAAGGATTTTTCACAAAATTCCACTGGAATCTGGAGCTTTGAAGAAGTTCTGCCCCTGCAAGCTAAGTATACTAAAACTTTAATTCATAAAATGACAGAATGTGAAAATATGCTTCAACAGTTCAGGTTGATCTCTCCCAGGTAGCTGACTTCAATTTTCTTTGGGCTTTGGCCAGAGGAAAAATGGTGTT
Organism: Ammospiza nelsoni; assembly: GCF_027579445.1. NCBI lineage: Eukaryota > Metazoa > Chordata > Aves > Passeriformes > Passerellidae > Ammospiza > Ammospiza nelsoni. The sequence goes on from NC_080633.1 coordinate 104,867,559, forward strand.
TAAATAAATGGTTTTTTCGCAACGGAAGTGTGGCTAGACTTCAAAAAACTGCCAGGAGGAGATAAATGGACATCAGACAGGCTCCATTTGGACCATCTCATAGAAAATAAGGCCCATCTAGTAAACAAATGCTTCCCCTCTGCTTTTGCATGTGGCTAGAAATAGTAAACAAAGATATGCCTTATATATTTTGCTGTGCACATTTAGTCCTTGGGTTGGTATCAGCTTTTAAAAACAGTGAATCACATGAACTCCAGGCTCCACATGCTTTTAACTTTGTCTGGTAACTCTGAATGTTGTGGGTCCATATCTCTGTTCTAAGTATTCCTACAAAGATTATGCTCTTATCTATAGGAATGTTTCTAATTAATCCAAAGTGTGGGTGTCTGCAGAGAAGATAATTCTAGAGGCTATCTCCCTGGCACTGTTTTTGTCTTGCTGAAGATTAGGAATCGCATCTCTTGGAGTTAGCAGTGTCATGGGCCATGCAGAGCAGCACCTCTTGCGATAAAGAGATTGTACTGCCATTATGCTGGCGGGCATTTTAGGATCCTGTGCTGTGTGTGCCTACCCCTAAGGAGTGCAGACCTCTGTGTGTAGTTTTCTGAATAAATCATTTAGCCCAGTTTAACACACAGAGGATGGGTGTTGCAGGAACCATGACTACAAGCAGTTCAGAAGCAGAGAATACCTGGACAAAAGAGACTTTTCTGCTCCACTGTCAGCTTCTTACCAGCAACAGTGAGATCAGCTAGTAAGAGCACATGTTGACAATGATTTTATAATACATTTTCCAGAACAATTTAAAGATCCATGGAAAGATAAAACTTGAGATGCTGATATCACTGTGTCTTCTTGAACAGGAGCAGCTAATGTTAATCACGGGATTATTTGTGTTTGAGGATACTAGAACTAAAGACATTCTGTGACAGATGTGTGGAATTATTAATGCCAGATCCCAAGCAGGTTTCAAATGGCTGCTACATTTACAAGGTGAGAAGGAGAAACCTGGGCAAAGCTTGAAGGCAGTAGCTTTCCAGTTATTGCAGAAAATTAGGTTGCAACATCTTTCTTAGACAGCAAAGTCAATACTGGCACTTCATAGGGGTGGTACCTGCCCTACTGAGCAAACTCTGAGAGAAACCATTTTCAAACGAAGACATAGGCATACAGCAGCAAAGTGATCATGACTCAAAAACTTTAACTACCAAATAGTTTGCAAGTGTGTTTTGGAAACAGGTCTCTATTCATTGTACTACCGGGAAAGTATGAGCCAGTTACAAAAGAAAATACAAAGGCAATCATGCATCAGGATTTTAGTGTTTGGAAATTTGACTCAGATGACTGGAGTCTGAAACACTTTTCCAGAACTATATTCTCGGGCCAGTCTTGCACATATTCAGTTCTTGCGTTGTGTTCCCTTGTTGCTCCACCTCCATGGGCAGACTGAAAAGCCAGGGATCACAGAGTAAAAAAGACAAGTGAGAGTATAACCCCTCCTGTGCTCAGACTGATGCAAATGCCAGACCATTCCTTAAGACTACTCAGATTTGTTAGCCCTCCATCTGCTTGCCCAAGTTGGAACAATCATGAATGAACCTTTAGCTTCCCATGAACTTTAAGCCTGCCATAATTAAAAGGTAGCTGTTAATTAAGTGTATGTGCAGCTCACCCAGTGAGTGCAGTTCCTAAACACCCTGAGTACTACATCTAGAGCAGCAATGCCCTGATATGCAGGTCTTTCTTCCTTGAATTATTTTGTGATTCTCAAATGTGTTTTTCCGAGGCAATTGCTTTTCCTAAGTAAAATTATTTGAATTGCAAAATCGAATTGTTATTACAAACTTGTTTTAAGAAGTTGTGCTGAGAAGGGATTGAAACTAGAGAGCTTTGTGAATTGTACAGTTGGTTTCAGCTCATTACTCTAAAATTATTTTCAGTGAAATAATATTATGCTTGTATCTGACACCTAAAAGAAAAACTAAAAACAAATAAAGCATTACCATGTTTGCTAGAGATTGTGAATATCAATATTGCTTTCAGCAGTTTTCACTGATCTATGCAAATAACCATGGGGTTGATTAGCTAGTCTGAGCTTGCATTCAGAATATTGAACTATGATCCATTAGTTATAGACATAATTCAGAGATGCAGTGCTCAGAAAATTAATGTTCTTCAGCAATTTTAGTGAACATATAGAAATTATAAAATGCCTGGTTTTGCAACAGCTCTGCATTTTCACAGTGTGCATAATCTGTCCAGCTCAGTGCTTTCAGTGTTGCATAAGGCAAATACAGATTGCCTGTCTCTAACATTGTCAAGTGTTAATCAGTGGCTTTACCTTGCCACTGTCCACTGTGAAAAAGATCATCTCCTTTCATGTGAGTTATTTAACTTCTGAAACCACTTCAGCTTCATATGCAGCTCTTTCAGAGCCTTTGGAAAGATAATTTCCTTCTTCTGAGGCCCACATCCTTTATCTGGACATGCAGCTAAAGACTTAGCCATGTTTCTGGACATCATGTTCATGATCATATCAAATGTTTGTAGCTCTGTAAGCCCTCATGGCAATCTAGCAGTGATGTAGCACTAACCCTTCCATGAGGTAGGTCCAGAGATCATCCAGATGTCAAGGTTTGACTTCTTAGGAAAAACCCCCTCTTTGGTGACAGCCCACAAGTGTCTGCAGGGAAACCTGTTCCCCTCAGCAGCTTTCACCAGCTGCGTTCCTTCAAGGCTGCCAGCCCATTGATGACCTGTGCCCTAATGTTCCTGGGTAAGACAAAGTTTGAGAAGCACGATATGGGAATATAAGGATGGGAGATGGAAAATTGAGCAAGTAGGTTGCAATGTCAAAATATGTTTTAAATCTTCTTTAGAGCCTGTCACTGTCAAAAATCAACCGTTGAATTGAAGGAAAGCTTTAAAACCACAGTTAGACACTGGAAACTTGTGCAATGGAGCAAAAAAATTTTGCTTTGTGTCATTGATAAACTGCTGACTCCAGGGCTGGGTCTGATGCTAACAGTTCTGAAACAATAAAGGGAATAGTAGAATACAGCTGAAACTGCACTGCTTAAACTGCAGAGATTTTTAAAACAAATCTGTCATCAGATCTCCAAATGGTCTGTTGTTACTCTTCCACAACTTTCAGAGTGCTGACAGACAGCCTGTGGGCATTGGAGTATCTGGAGGAGTTTAAACACTAGACTGTAGAGCCACAAACATGTCACAGTTTTTTAAAAAGAAAAATGAAAAATCAAAGTAGGATTCTGGAGGAGAGCCCCCAGGTTTGTGAGGATGTATGGATGATACTCCTGTCTCTCAGCAGTTAAACAAGGCGAGGGCTAGCACAGGTTGCCCAGGGAGGTTGTGCACTCTCCATCACTGGAGGTTTTGAAGACCCAACTCAACAAAGCTGTGAACAGTCTCACAGTTGGCCCTGCTTTCAATTAGAGGGTCAACAAGAGACCACCTATGTCCCTTACAACCTTAATTATTTTGTGATTTTTGTGATTCTCATTATAGATCCAAATTGCCTTTTAGTTGTGCTGTACTGTCTGTTGATAGTAATTACTAGAAATTGTTAGCTGGACTAGCAGTATGAAAATGGAAATGTAAAACAGTATGCAAATTTCCACAAATGAAAGGCTATTTAGACAGAAATAATTGCAAATAGAATGATGACAGTAAAATGATGGGACACTTGTTCTCTGTCACCAGCAATCCTATCAGTGAAAATATATAGCCAGTTTCAGAAGTCTTTCACTTATGCAGAGGCTTAATTGCTTAATCATTTTCCTAGAGGGATTTTTTCTGCTTAAGATCAATAATGAATTTCTTGGCAACTGAAAATTGTTCCAAGTGCATAAATGCAAACCAATTAAATTAATAATCCCTCTTTTTTTTTACTTCAGACATACCAACCAGAGTAGCTGAAAAGGTTGGCCTTACACTGCTGCACACAATGCAAACTCATTGGAAAGAAGTGTGACTATAAATCACAATTGAAGTACAGCTGGATTTAGAAGTCCTGCTGGTGTTGCACTGTTTGAAATAGTAATTCCCCATGGTGTAAAGAAAATTTAGAAGTCAGTGTTTTGTAAAGTCAAGCAAGATCCTTTGAAGAGCAAAGCACTCTTGGAAAAGAGAAAAAAATGAATGGAAGAACACAGAATAACAAGACCAAAAGTTATATAAAAGACAAGAGAGATGAACCAAAACCTTCTGATTCTTATGCCATGGGTACCATGCAGCTGTGGTGCTTACAAACTGGGAAAATCTCCCAGATTCCTATGGTTTATAAAGCGGGCAGTACCAAATTACCAATCTGGCCAGCAAAATGGGGGTGTTTTGCCACAAACATTGGGTGAAGGCTTTCCTTGGAAACCAGAAAAAAACTGGAAATTAATCACACTCTCAAGGTTTTTGGTTTGTTTTTTTTTTTTTTTTTTTTTTTTCATTTGGAGGATATTTTTGTCTCAACCTACTTTCCATGCTTGACAATTACTGATCTATGAGAGCCTCCAGCAGGGTTTTTCCAGTTCACATTTACTTAATACTTCAGAAGAGCCAGTGGCTGCAAGAACAGGACTCACTGGCATGAAGAAAAGGAGTTTTTCCTTTTGCAAACCATTATATTGAAGATGGGTTTCTGTTAAGATTCCATATGAAATTCTTTGTCTGTTAGACTGATCTTTGATGGCTTTGAAGAAAGTACTATTTGTTTAAAATAAATTTAATTTTTATTTGCAATCTCCCTGCCTTTTTCTCAATATGGTAAGAAAATAATTTGTTATGGGGCAAAATCAAGAACTTTTTTGTTTAAATATTCATCACATTGCTAAAAAACCCAACTAAACAAACAGCTCTTCTTTCAAACAGAAAGGGATCCAATTTAAAACTCATAAGGAAAGACAGTTCAGCTGAGATGGCCATGACAGGTACTACATAGAAAAGTTGTGACACAAAAAAATTAGATTTGATGAAAAATCCATCCAAGGTTATAAGTAACAGTTAAATAAACTAATGTTTAAAATATAAAGCAACTGGAAGATATGAATACAATATCTTAATTCCTTTGAAAGCACATCAGCACATGGAAGATTTTTGACAAATTACTTTAGATGAGAAGCTTGAATCTTGTATCTCTCCAGCTCCCACAGCTCTGCTATGATTTATGCAAAGCAGCAGCAATCATCATCAGAGTCAGGGGAAAAAAGAGAGCAAGAGAATGTTTTCCCCACTTGATTTGCATATTCTGAATAAATTTCTGTTACATATGCCTGTCAAATTTACAAGTGCATATAAAATCTTTGTGCAGTTTAAACAGAGATCAAGTAGTGACAAAGCGTGGAAAAGATTCAAAGCTGGTGTGAAACAGTACAAAGATTTTTAATAGAAGGATTTTTAGGTCAACTGGGCAATGACTTGTTTTCAACATCTATTTCAAATGATTCAATCAAGTGCCAAATGAAAAATACTGTAGATGAGAAGCTGAGTATGCAGAACAGGCTGGGCTGTACACTCAGCAGTGCCACAGCCTCTGCTTTGCACACCAAAATTGTCCCTATATCACTTGTTTCTGCCATGTTATGTCATATCTTGGCCTTGAAGTTCTTATGAAAGGTCTCAGAAACTGATCTCCTGGGATAGAATCATAGAATGGCTCAGGCTGGAAGGGATCTTACAGATCATCTCATTTCCAACACCCCTGTCATGGGCAGGGACAGCTTTCCACTAGACCAGGTTACTCAGAGTCCCATCCAACCTACTCTTGAGCACTCCAAGGAATGGGGCAGCCACAATTTCCCTGGTTCTGGTGTCTCACCACCCTCACAGTGAAGATTTTCTTCCTAATTCCCAATTTAAACTTGCCCTCTTTCGCTTTAAAGCCATTCCCCCTTGTCCTGCCAGTACAAGCCCTGGTAAAATATTCCTCTACAGCTGAGTTGTAGAATCCTTTTAGATACTGGAAGGCTGCTCTAAGGTCTCCCCAGAGCCTTCTCTTCTCCAGGCTGAACTTCTCCAGCTCTCTCAATCTGTCTTCATAGGAGAGGTGCTCCTACCCTCTCATCATCTTTGTGGCCTTGCTCTGGGCCACATGTCCATGTCCTTCTTATATATATTTGGGGCCTCAGAGCTGGATGCAGCACTCCAAGCCTCATAGAGCAGAGAATATTAACTTTATATATATATGACCACATAAGACATGCCAAATATAAATGGATATTTTTTCCATGTGTTTTTTTGTCTCAAATAGAGAAACTGGAGAGCAACATCAGCATGCAGTGTGATGTTTTGAATTGAAAATTTGTTGATGAAAACTAAGCAAGAGGAGAGTTTTTAAAAATAGCACAGGAGCGAGAGAACAGGTGATCAATGTGCCTCCACATCAAAGTGATGTGGTCATGCTCTTTACTGTGAGAAGTGGTAGAAATACAAACACAAGAGAAATAATCAGACACAGGGACAGAAGTAAGGCTGCATAAGCACAACCTTGACTTAATAGTCAAGCTGGGCTTTCTCATTATGCCCATTATGCCTCATTTTAAAGCATCATCTGGGTTTTAACAGAGCCTCAATGACCTCAAGCTCTTGTGCTGAAAAAAATAATTAATGTAATGCCCACACTGACATTGTCTAGAGCTATATCTGGAGGAGATTTAAATTAACTAGCTCATTTGGACTAGCTATATAGTGCCAAGATAAGGGCTGGCTGAAAAACATCCCAAACTGATTAGCTCAGTAAATAGCAGGTGGAAGAGTCCTTTGCTGAGCTTTGAATTGTCAGAGCTACACCATCACTAACGTTGGATTTAGTTAATGAAATCTCTCCTGGATAAATCTCCCTGTTATACCTGTTATCAGGGGGAAAAATAATGCTCTGTTGTCTGAGCCAGCTCCTTGAGTAGGCAGAGGAGGATATTTTAATCGCTGTCAGTCACCCCCCACCTGGCCCTTCCCTGCCCTGTAAGTTGCCCTTGGTACTTCTTTCTAGTTCCACTACCTGCAGTCTCAGAGACTTCTCACTCTGGCAGTGAACCCACAGCTGCTTTTCCTTGGGAGCCCCAGCAGCCAGTGGGGTTTTGGGCACACCTGGTGCCCATTTGGTATATGTGCTCCTCTCAACATCCCTGCAGTTTGCTTAGTGAAAGTACTGAAAAGAGGTGTAAATCACTCACCCAGAAGTCATTGCTTTTCACTAGTGGAATACACAAGCACAGTATTTTGGAGGAGCACTTCAAAAATTTATTGTGGCTAAATGGCCTGGAGAAGATGGATTTGCTAGTTTAGGATTCATATTTTGTTGCTCTTGTTTAACCTTACACTGAATTATGAGGATTTCTTTGGGTATAAAGATGCTGGGTTGTCAATGGCTGTCAATGAGAAATGAGGCAGGGGTCCTCCACTTCCTTCTAGTCACTGAGGGGAGAAGGCTGCTGCCACTTTGCAGGTGTGTCCAGCTGAGGGGGTGTTCAGTGGAAGAGGCAGGGATGTGCTATCAAGACATTGACAGTTTCTGTCAGAAAGCCAGGAACAAGCTATAGCAAGAAAAAGACAGATGAGGAACTAGAAACATTCAACAGCTTATAATATAAAGAAATCCCAGCTGATTTTCAGAAAGTCAGTAAAGGCTGAGCTCTCATCTGTAGGACTAGTGTTATACTGAATTCTAGAATTTTACTGTAAACAGCTATTTAATTTTTTAAAATTTTTTTAATAAAGGGCTTTGTTAAGCCACCACAACTTCTCCTGTAAGTCTTTTAAGCTATAAAATCATGAACTGGGTAAGCTACAAATGTTAAGATGAAGCATCCCCTGGAAAGGATATCGAAAACCTGTCCACTTTGATTTCTTGCTTGTTTTCCTGACCATGATCAGACAGAAAACTGATCTTGCCCTCCAGTCTTTGAAGCATCTTATTTTAGTTCATGCCAGTCCCTTTTGTCGAGTGTTCAAACTTAAAGCTGTTTAGATATGAAAAAAACTTTTCCTACAGCATGGATGGAGAAACTGAGTATTGACCCATTAGATAAAAATCAGAATTAATCAAGTTCAGAGTTAAACATACTGCTGCCTTGTGGAATATGGCTGCACTGGAGTCTGAAGTCACCAGCTATAGCAGATATTTTAAGTTACTGAAAAAAACTATTAAAATAATTTGATCAACCCTCTGAATATTTGTGAAATGTCCTGGTGGGTTTGGCAATTGTCTCATAATCATTTGGTGCTACAGCCTACACTGTTGATGTTTGAACTACTTCATTTAAAGTTAAATCACACCTGGGAAATAATAACCAAAATTATCTCTGACTTGCATGAGATCTCACCCATGAGATCCTAATATCAGTTCCTTCTGTTCTTCAGTGTACCTCTTTATTTTCTTTAAATACTAAACAGTGTAATGTTCACCTCTTTGTATTCACCAGGTCTTTTTGCATTCACCCCCAGTTTCTGGAAGACTTTCTTACTCATGATTGATGTTTGAAACTTGAAGGTCTGCTGTGCAGGGAGTGTTGAATAAATGTATGAATTTCTGGTGCAAATTTTCCTCAAAACTTTGTTCTAATTGTTTGAGCCTAATTGCTATATTAGACATAATTTCCAAGGGTGATGGCTAAAGAGCTACAAACATTTTTTGTTTCTTCTATTAAGACACAGCCACTATCCTTTCTTTTAAAAGAAACATTTGATTGATTTAAAAGTATTAAATCAATTAATGTGAGAACAAAAAATGGAAGATGCTTTTGTGTACTGGGTACATTTGTGTTAGCTGTGCCTAAGTGATTGTGGAAATGATTATTGTAATGCCAAGGCAATTGTTTTGTATTATTGTAATAGTAGCTTGCACTTCACTAAGATGATATCTACAGATTGTTTTCTTTGTAATGACATAGTTCAGTTACATGGTCTGTGGATAACAGAAAAGGGAGTGACAATCACTGCAGAGTCCCTGTTTTTAGTGCTCCCCAGGGGCCATTGGAGCTCCTCACAGCCTCTATCAGGACCTGACACTCAGTGCTCATTGCACTGCCCCAGCCACAGACATTGGGCATCTCTGTTTGGCCAATATCCTGCCTAAACTATTTAACTCATATGGTGAAGCATATTACCTGTTTCTAAAAGCTGCAGATCAGATATTGTACCTCAGTCAAGTTTTCTGGGTTTGGGTTATCTGCAGTTGCAGATAACAGTTACCAGGTACTACTCTGGTCCTTCAGCAGTCATGTGTCAAGGTGTTCTGGCCAGCCTTTCCAAGGTACAAAGCCAAACACAGCAATGATATTAGAAACTATCCATCATTATTGGAACAAAGATATTGAAAAATCTGTGATGTTTAGGAAAGAATGATAAAATGTGGGATGACATTTGACAACCATCTGTTTTGATATGGAATTTAAAATGACAGGAGATACTATGGATTAAAAAAAACCTAAGTGCCAAAAGCACTTATTTAAAGAAATTAAAATAATTTTCTTTTGGAATAGCTCCAGGAATCTGCTATACGCTCTTAGGGTAAGGTTTTATTATGGACAGAAACCTTTATAATGTTACAAAGGAAAATAAATGCTCTCAGCAACATTTTTATGTGACATTTCCAGTTCCAGAGAGACACTGTAGAATAAATGTTGATAATAATGGTAAGGCAAATATTTCTGTATGATGAAAAATTGATCTAGGCACCAACAGTCAATAGCTTGAGGCTTTTGGAAAAATTTCTATCTGTATCAAGCAACAGTGGTCTTTGGTTCTTCAGATGTGAGGCCAGACACTAAAGCTGTTGTAGGCTGCACCCAGACCCTTCTGTTAAAAGGTTGACTCCTTGTTAAATATATGATCTGACTGATGCAGAGAATCAACAGAAACCTTTTATATATTAATACCTTCTTATGGGTGAAGGCAGGGAACACAGATCTCCCTTCCCTTCAGTGGCTTGTGAAGATGGCTAGTTGGAGTATAATGGACAACAGCACATATTCCTGAAGTGATCTTTTTTCTTGATAAAAATCAATTCAGAAAACTGGACCCAAGCTTGAAAGCAAACTCCAGAAGACAACACACATGCTCAAAGCCTCTGTTCTCCAAAAATTGTTTTTCTAGATTTATTTAAGATTATACTCAAATGAAAGAGATGGATCGGGATGCTGTGGAATTTGACTTATGGCCCCAGCTACAGGATGCTGTAGCTCTCAAATCTTCAGTGGACAGTCTGGAAAGATTTTTGTTCTATCATGTCAGGTTCTAAATTAATATTCTAGCTTTCCCATTCAGAAAAACAAACTGGTCTCCAGCACTATGTAGTTCTAATTAGGAGAAGACAGAACTAATATTCCCTAAGGGTGTCTCTCCCAAGCCCAATGTAACTAAATACATGTGGATACAGAGTGCTGCAGGGATTCTGAGGCTTGTCCAGCTCCAAGTGATTTAAAATATGTACTTTGATATTTGAATAGGAGTTCAGTAATTTGAAATTAGCTGTGGATATTATGTCATAATAAAGCTAGACCTGAAATTGTGTAAATTTAAGGGGCAAAATAATATTTTGCTGTTACACTTTGTATCTCCCATTCTATTTACAGAATGAACAGAGGCAGCACAGATATTGAAAACTGTATTGAACTTCATGGTGCTATTATGCCTTACAAAAACACTGAAAATGTTGTTCAGATTTTTACCCCCCACGTGTGAGCTATACAGATTGTCTTGCAATTAAAGCAGAGAAATGTGATGTTTAATTGTTTTCATTTCTCTACATCTTCCTGTCTTCTTAAAAAGCAGTTTGCCTGTCATTAAGACTTTTACGATGTCAGTGCAAATGACCCATGGCGAAGGAGTGGATCAGGAGTTTGTAATGCAATCCAGGAGTCAGTCCACTGAGACTCCATCTACGATAACTAAAAATACACATTATAGCCCAGAACCTATAGAACAGTGGCACTGCATTCTGAGGGAAGAAAATCTTGTATTAAGGTGCCTGTTTTTCATTCTGCCTGTTCCAGATTTGGTCAGTTTCCTGATAGAAACAATGCAGTTTCTATGACTGCACAACTTTTTGCTGGCCATAGTTTCTCTCCTCATGAGCAAAAACCAAAAGCCCAAACGTGTGGTGCACCTGAGCAGCTCCTGGTGTGGGAGGTGAGGAGGCTTCTGAACTTACTACATGGTGGAGCACCAGGAAGGAGGCAATGGCTCCCCAGGGAACAAGTAGCTAGTGGGGACAATGAAGGGATTTAATGTAGAATCAAGGTGGTGAGGTGAAGATGTTGATTAACTATTGTAGAGAAAAGCCTGGGATGCTCTAGCCTTGTCCAGACCTTTTTCTGGTAGTTACACCCATAAAGGGGATAGTGCTAGCAGAGCAGGAGAATCTGGAAAGTTCTTGGTTGTGTTGCATGTCAAGTGTGAAAAGAAGCTATAGCAGAACTGAGAGGGTTAATATTTCTGTCGATGCACATTAACAAAATAAAATGCACTAATCGCTTTTATTGAAAGCTAAATTTACATTGCAGAGGTAAATTGTATTTACAATGAGATCACACTGCATTCCACCTATTAGATCTCAGATGAGATCTCGATTACAACAGAGCTTTTTCTGATGCAATATTCAGCCACATTGATTACTCATTTTTATGCCAGAATGCTGGGACCAAAATGAAAGAAGACAAGCCCATTTAATTATTCCTAGAGGTAATACTGTTTAATTTAGAAACAAAAAGTTGGATTTTAGAATGCATTGTTTATATCTACTTAAATGCCTCATGAGGTCATGTTCTTAATTTAGCATTTTATCTTAAAGAAGATAAAAAAGTAACTGTTTCAACAGAACAAAGAAAGTACATTTCTGTTAAAATGTAACTCATATGGCTTTAGAGAGCCTTGATAGATTGTCTGTCATTAAGCTGAAATATTTATATTACATGTGCTGTGGCTTGGCATTAAAAAAAAGAACCAATGAAATGTTCAAATTCTTGTACCATAGCAAAGGTCAACATAGGGATTGGTCTTTCGTAGTTTCTGGTTCATGACGCAATTTTTTTTTCTCTCTTCCTAAATCTGATTTAACTAGGGGAAAAAATCTTAGAAATAATTTTTAATTGCAATGCTGATTTTATGCAGATTTTAGTGAGGATATTTTAAAGGGAGAACTCCATATCTCCTTTAGTTTGAGGCTGCCGTCATCATGTCTTTGCACAGAGATAGTACAGGGTATCGGTATCTGTCTCTGTCTCTCTCCCTCTTCCATGCTATATTTATAGCATCCCCCTGGCCATAAAAGGTCTGGACTGGGGCTCTGACATTCCACTGACTGCAGGCATTATTTTTGTTCTGGACCTTGAAGTCCAGTCCTTACCCCTCGTCCTAACTATCTCTTTCTTTGCTGGCTTCATTGTTGCTGTATTTTTGTGCTGTTCATCCACTTGGGAGCTCTTCCATTTGCTGCCATTCATTTGGATCCTGGTAAGTGTTTTTTTTATGCCGGAAGGTTTTATGTGTTCAATTATTTTTAATCTGAATCTGTAATGCCAAGCTGATTGTAGCTCCCTTTATTCTTCATAGCTCAGCATTTGTGGGATTTGTGGATGTGAATTGGAGACATCTGAACATTCAGCTGTGAAACAAAAGAAAGTAGTGCAGGGACTCTTATTTTCACTCAGCTATCTTTGCATATTGTCACAGTACTCTCAAATGAAGCCTGGGTTACTGAGATATAGGAGAAGTTTGTCATGTACTCTCTTGTGGGCTTAGAGAATGTTTAAATAACATAAATATTTTCTTGTTGCATAGGATGTTATCTTTTCTCTGCTTACAACAGTTTCTTTTTTGAAATCTATTTCACTATTTTCATTGATTGATGGAGCAGATTTAAAGAACTACACAGACTGATATACAGCACAAGAGGTAATGGCAGCAGAATCATCTCCTTTAATGTGCAGCTGTGAACTATGGACAAGTACAGAACTGTCTGTCTGCTCAGTAGTAATTTTAAATACTCAGTTCAACAGCTGCTAAAATATAGCTCCAAAAACTGTGAATTCATCTAACTATGGCCACTAATATTTTTAGGCAAAGCTCTGAAGTGCTACACTGATCTTGAGAGGGAGTGTTGCCCTCACACTGAAGGGGGCTGGTTGGTGCACACAGACCAAGTGGGTGCAGGTAGCATAGATAAAACTTAAGAGATGGGAGTCAGTCTGATAATCAGGCAGTGCTCCAGATAGGAGCAAAGTCCTTGGAGGTTTCTGAGTTACTTGTCATCTCCCATAGCATTGCCCTACTGTATCTGATCAGACTAATGTAACCAGCTTAACCTGGCCTGGTACAGGATAATCCGTGATGTTTCAGGGAAATATAAAACATAACTCATGGTGTGATAAAATACCTATATAATAATATCTAAAAAGGAGTTTCCCTTTACATGATGTGAGTCAGTGCTGGCCTTTGATTTGAACCAGGAGAACTGACTTAGTGCTGAGCACCTGCCTTGCTATCACAGTCCTTACTCCTATCACAGACTTCTACTCCTGAGGACAGCAAGATCCAGACCTTTCATATTTGGAAGAAAAATGTTTCCTTTGTACATTTTAATTTGTTCTTCTGGTTTGATAAAATGCAAATGAAATGCCTTGTTTAACTTCTTAATGGGCAACACATGCAGTGTTTCATGCTTGTGGAACGCCTTCCATACTTTGAAGCCTGGAAGGCTGTGGGAATGCCTGAGCTGAATGCCTGCTAGCATTGTGGCTGTTGTATGAATGGTGAAGCCAGCCAACACTTCAAATAAAGCTGGTGAAGACAAACCATAGTGCTCTGCAGAAGGAAAACAGGATGTTCTCATGTTCCTTCCCTTTCAGTGTGCAAGACAATATTCTTCTGTATGCTTTAACCTTCCTAGGCAGTGATCACAATGACTTACAAGTCCAAACCCAGCTCTGCAGAGGTAGAAGAGGGAGGCAATGAATAAAAATGAAGAAAAAAGTCTTCTGAAACCAGGGAAATACAGAGGAACTACATACTACTGGTGGCTAACAAAATTAAATAAGTAACAACACAAAATACTGACAGGTATTAGAAAAAAGAATGCTAGACATTCTTTTTTCTAATAATTGCATTATTTTAGACTGCAATAATTGCATTATTTTAGACTGACATGAAAAAATAGCCAGCATTAGGAATAAGAGAGTTAAAAAGAGCATAAAATTTTTCATAGAGAACAATGGGCTAACACTCTTTCCCATTTCTCCTTCTTCCTCAGACAAAAATAAAGTAAATGTATAATCTGGTCTTCTTGAAGTCACAGTTTTGCTGTGGTCAGGATATCAGCAACTTCTTTTACATAAAAAGTTTCTGAATAAATTTCTTCCTTGTTGACTTCCTGCAACTAAATAATCAATTAAGTTATGCTCCTACAAGAAGCATTTCCCTTGTGAGATCCCTGAAATAGAAGAAAATTTTCCTCTTTGTTTCTGGTTTTTGTTAGGTTTGGGTTTGGTTTCTGGTTGTTTCTGGGTTTCTTTTTCATAATTTACCTTGGTTAGGGCAAAGACCACTGCAGTTGTTAAAGAGAATAGTTTGAAATTTGTTGACTTGCTATCAGAACCAAATACTAAAGAAAAAGCCAAGGACTGAAGTCTAGGAGGCATAAAGACCAGGGGGAAAAAAATCACAAAATCACAGAATATTCTGAGTTGGGAGGGACCCACAAGGATCATCAAAGACAAACTCCTGACCCTGCGCAAGACAACCCAAATTGGATATCTACACTTTCATGAAGTCATGCTTGTCTTCTAGCTCTGTAAATATATTTTAAGTCCAAACATTAAATAGTTTTTCATGAATATGAAGAAATCATGAAGCAGAACAATTTTCCTACTCTTGTGATCGATACTAAAAAAAAAACCCCGAAACAATAACAAACACCTCTCACTCTTGTTTTTGGATCTTCTTTAAATCCTTGTTAACATTTCCTTATTGCAGCTCATTTCTATGAGCTACAAAATGTCACCTTACTAATCAGGGACCTTTGCAGAGACAATTCTAGTAGCCATGTGAGCCTAAAAGAAAGAGAAAGAAAGGTTATCATATGGATTATTTGAGGCAAGCTTGAATGTCAAAGTAGAAAAAGTCAGTTCTAACAACAGCAAAATTAAAAAGCAAAATAATGACGGAACTGCTGGTTTTAAAATAAACAAACAGACAAGGGAAATGCTTTCTGCACTTAACTTTCATCCCATTTTGAGAGGGGAACTACCTGTCACCTGATCAAAATTTAGACTACAAGTGACTACTGATGACATGCAAACTAAAATTAAATGGACCTATTATCTGGAGGAAGGGTCTTGGCAATCTTGAACATGATATTTTAGGTTAAAAGAAAAGGATTTGCATTGCGGAGCATGATATTATTTTACCCATTGCATAAAGACTGAATCCCTGATTCAACTGTAAAAGTATAATTCACAACAAGTCCTTTTAAATTGAACCCTGGTATCACGTACAAAACAATCACTGTAATGCACATTTAGAGAAAAAATTACTTCCTTCTCAATCTTAGAGTTTTTTTTCACTGTTGTAATAATAAATGGAAGATTAAATTCAATCTGAAAATTGGATTACAAAAATAAATGAAATGTTCATATATGTTTGTTACAGCTTTTATAGCTTTATTGGATTTGCTCATGCCTTTAAAAGTAATTTATTATTTTATTATCACTATTGTAATTGAACAAAATTATTTATACTGTCTCTGAAGAAGCCAGGCACACAGAGTTTCATTAGTTTGCAGTAATAAGTGAGCACATAAAACTTGAGTAGTTTGCACTAGCAGGGAACCAACTACAAATGAACAGACGCAAGAGTGCAAAGGTTTCTGGTCATGATGAGTGACATGTGAGCATCTTGAAACCTGAATATGAAGCTGTCTGAAAGTCTAAATCACATCATAAAAATATAACTCTAAAATCATTGCAGTTGATTTTTCAAGTTCAGTGTTAGTTTGTGTGAAGTTGGGTATTATTTGTATGCTAACTCAGGAGTTTCCTTGACGGTAGTCCTTGTGTTTGACCTGTTCTTTTTCAGACATTATCCTGTTTATTTGCACTCAGAAAAGTGCAGTGGAACCCAAAATTCGAAGGCACCCATGATGTCTTTACCGTTCTACCAAAGACACCACGAGCACTATGACCGTGCGTACCGCCACAAAGCGCTGTCGTCCACTGTGAGCCAGTACCAAAAGGAGACAAAGAGCAAATCTGCCGTGTATGCTCAAGGATCCGCAGCTTACGCCAGGGGCTCCGCAGCCTATCGCCACTCGTCTGCGGCTGGCTTCAGCCTGGACTCCTCAGCAGCATACAGCCATGGCTCTTCAGCCTACGACCTCGAGTCGGCAGCCTACAGCCACGGGTCCGCAGCCTACGACAGCTCTGCCGCGCAAAGCAAGAGGTCTGCTGCCTACAGCCTTGACTCAGAGTCCCTCAGCACCAGCTCAGCTGCCTACAGCCATGCATCTGAGTCCATCAACCAGCTGGCTGCAGCCTACAGGCTGGGATCTGAAGCCTACAGCTTTGGGTAAGATAATCCATCTTTGAAACAGCATTCTGGTAGAAAAATGTCCAACCACTTCCCATTGAAAACAATGGCAAAACTCTCCTCCTCCTCCACATAAAGTTTCTCTACAACTTGGCATTAGTGTATTTTCCTGGTCCAGTGTTTCCCCTTGGCTTTGGCAATGGGAAAGACCGTGGTCAGCTTAGTTTGTTGAACTAATCTATGTGTGATGCTTGGACTGTCATAAGAATAGCACTGGCAATGCTGATGTGGCTGAGTGCTGACTCCAAACTGCTTAGGCGTGAGCTACTTCTCCTTCCAAGTTGTTTAGCCACATTAATACAGCTGAACTTAATGTGAAGAGTTGCGATAGCTTTGGATTGAGGCTGTCTGTTATCTGGCTGGAGGTTGGAGTAGTACAAGAACTCAAAGCTCTTCATGCATGTTTGAGTTGATGTGACCATATATGATTAATTCTTCTTTGGCCTAATAGTTTCCCTTTTGTGCTGAGTGACTCAAGAAACTGTAATTTTCACACAGCATATTGGTTGAGGCATACTTTTTCCAAACCTGAAGTGTCCCATCTTACAAGAGAAGAGTAGTTATGCTCAGCTTGTATAGCTTTTTTTAAAATTTAAGGTAATAAATATTGCTCAAGCAATTACATGAGCATAATATTTTTGCTATAATAGCCTCATATTATTTGTATGCATATATCTCAGAGATTTATAGAAATTAGAGAAGTACTAAAGTAAGATTAGAGCAGCTGTTAGCAATAGAGGAAACAATCAACAAATTATAGCTCAAAACATCTGCTTGCTGTTATATTAATGTAAAATTAAGAATATCATTAGCAGAGCTGATCAAAACTTGTCCAGCAGAAAATTTAAATTTTGAAAACTCAATATGCTCCCAGGATTGTGGATAATGGTGAAATCTTGGCCAAAACCAATGGAAGAAGGACTACATGTACCGCAGTAAACAACACCTTGTGATTTCAGCCTTCACTGAAATCTTGGCTTTCAGGAAACTCAGGGTCCGGTCTCCATTTGCCAGAGTTTGTTCAGGAATTTGATCCTCAGGCTGTTACAGTCAAGGTGAATGACTGAACTTAACTCCTTACTGCAAGAAAGACATTGAGTTGCTGGAACATGTCCAAAGAGGGGCAACAAAGCTGATGAAGGTTCTGGAGCACAAGTCTTACGAGGAGCAGCTGAGGGAAATACAGTTATTTAGCTGGGAGAAAGGGACACTCAGGGGGGGCCTTATCACTCCCTACAGCTGTCTGAGAAGGTAACCACGCAGGGCTTGGTCTCATCTCCCAGGTAACAAGACAGGATGAGAGGAAATGGCCTCAAGTTGCACTAGAGGAGGTTTAGATTGGATATTAGGAAATATTTCTTCACTGAAAGGGTAGTCAGGTATTGGAATAGGCTGACCAGGGAAATGGTGGAATCATCATTCTTGGAAGTGTTCAAAAAATGTGTGGACACACACACTTAAGGACATGGTTTAAGGGTGGGCTTGGCCATGCTGGGTTACTGGTTGGACCTGATGATCTTAGAGGCTGTAATGATTTTATGATTCTGTAGCTGATTGTCTTACAGTGGGTCATATCCAGGCTTGCTGTTGAAACACTTTTACTTGTTCAGATGATTTACCACTGAGAAAGCAGTGAGACTCTCATTTATAGTCTGCTGGTGAAGGGAAGAAAACTGGAGGTGCTGGGACTGAGGATTGTGCTTCCAAAGGGTGCTGGGTAAGGGAAGATGTCCCAAATTCTGCAGCAATGCATCTGTGCCTGCACTCTGTTGCTGACGCTAACCCAAACCTTCCTTCTTCTTGAAGAAAAGGTTCTCATAAAAAAAGAACTTCAAGTTATAAAAAATGATTGTTAAAAAAACCTGTTTCTGAGTCCTGCTTGCAAACACTTCAGCTGTCACACAAGTTTCTTCTGAAACTTCTGTGTTCTCATTAAGAATAACTCTAATGTCAACAGTATAATATTGAAGGAAATGAAATTGCTTAGTTGAGAGAGAATTTAAAACATTTACTGAGGTTTTGCTTGAGATAAAAGTTTTTGGTTTAAAGTAGCATATTTGCCTATATAATACTTTGTATTACAAGACTTGCCAATAGATAGTTCACAGATAAGAATGTCTCAGCTGCAACTTCTTTATTTCTGTGATCCTGTTATTGTATTGGAGAAAATTCATTGCTGCTGCCTAAGACAAGGACTCTGGAGATTAGATACATGGGATTCCAAGCTCTCTTACACAAAACTTAATTAACACAGGAGACAATATTTCTGAATGAAAATATCAGTATTTAACTTGGGTTTATGGTTAATATAGCCTCTATGTTGGTATTTCCTTTTTGCAGCCCCTATTTCTGCAATTTGCAAGAGCCAAAGTGGAAAAAATAATGCAATTCTACAGTTAAATGTAGTTCAAATTTGAAGAAATTCTTGCCAAAATGGTACTGTCTTTCCCAATAAGCCAAAATACTTCAAGGGGTAAGGTGGAGACAACAAGTGTTAAATAAATTAGGAAAATCAAAGACTTTCTGTTTTCATCCATATGAAAAGAATGGTGTAGGGAAAAAAAAAAGAGACTTCAAATTCTTTCAATTTTCTAGAAGTAGAAAACGTTGAATTGAAATGCTGTATCTAAATTACCTGAACAGTAGAGTGTTTGCTTGAAACCAGAATGGACACACAAATTCAAATGCAGACAAAATTTTTCATCCAAGAATTGTTGATTGCATATCAGTGAATGTTAGCATCAAATATAGATTTATGCATAATGGATATAGTTTTGCAGATAAACACCATTAATCCCAACAGGAAAACTCAAATATTAAGTTTTTATTGAGGTTACTTCTTTGTTTTTTATCCGAAGTAGCTTCTGGTAAACTTATAGTTATTGCAAAATTTAGGTCTCATCCTTTTTGTAGTCACAGTACAGGAAAGATTTCATGAGGCATTGGTGTTGACATGCAGTTAGTGCTATGTGAGGAATTTATCATGGGGAAAGCAGTGGAGAAGGACTAGGAACTAGGTAACCTGCAAGACCTTGACCTGGACCCAGTTCTGTGACATTGAAGCCTCACTTGAGTGGAAAACATTCCTAGAGGGTGAACACAGGCAGTTTGAAGGAGCCACAGCTTGATTTTTCAGGATGATGAAAAATTTCCCCTGTGCAAGTGGCCTGTCCCCCACATTTCAAGTCTTCTTCACACCACAACAGCTTGAGGGTGTACAGGGAGCAAAATGAAAACTGGCAAAATCAAGAGCAAGTGTGAAACCTTGCAGCTCTGCTGGTTGCAGTTGGCCAAAGGAGCAAACCTCTGGGCTCCCAGAAGAAAGGGCATCTCACCATGGAGAGCTTGCCTCTTCACACCCAGCCCTCCCCACCAGCTCGTGGGGCTGTCTCTAGCCAAGCACTTCAGCAGAGGCAGGAAAAGTGACAGTCCTGCTTCCCTTGAGGCTCTGTTCAGGTGAGGGGTGTATGTCTCCCACAAGCCGACGTTGTGGCCATGCATCCTCTTCCCCATCCAGCCCTTGGGGGCTGCCAGCATGGGCAGGTTGGCTCCTGTGGGAAACCTGGCTCCTTCTTCCACAGCAGTGCTCCATCCTCTGTGTGCTTCTGAGAAGATTTGAGGCAGATCTGCCAAAGCTGCTTATAGAACTACAGGGCTGTCAAACAGGGCTGCTGGATTAAACTCGTTTAACTCTTTTTTGTGGAAGCTCAGTGATTTGCCTTTGCTCTAACTTTCCCTACTTTTCCATGTGTCTGGCATTATTGTCTGTTGTCTAGCAGCATCAATAATCCCATTGTGTCACAGACAGATTATCTGCCACCAGAAGGGCCAGACACCTGCTTAGAGGGAAAACACAAGTTACTGGTGTGGCTCAGGTATTTGCATGTATTTTGCAGGTCAGGCAAAACAGCAAGGAGGACATGGTGTAATTCAGGTGTACCAAGCAAAGAGAGGAAAAATGCCTTTCCAACTTGCCTTTAATTGGGCTGCCAGTGTGAGCTAATGCCCTCCTGAACAACACTGTAACCAGGATCTGGACAGTCTGAGTAAATAGTACACTTTCAGAAACATTAGAAGACCATGTTCCTGGCACTGCTCATCCTTTGGTTTATTATAGGTGAGGGTTAAGAAGCTGGATTCCAGATGTCATACTCAAGCATGGAAATTGTTTTAATGAGACCTGCTATGTGGAAACAATTCCCCTTCAAGTGAAATTGTTGTGGAAGCTGTGTCAGGGAATATTGCCAGCAATATTGCCTGGGCTTGTGACAAACCTGTCAGCAACTTAAAAGTCACCAGAGAGCATTTCTCATTTTTAGAGGCTGAATTTAAAGAGTTTTTTGCTGAAAATAATTTCTTTTTCCTTTCCTATAACTGGGTTTGCCAGTCCTCTATCTCCTATTTACAGTAAATGAAAATACTGCATATTAGAAAAAAAAACAGCTGCTAAAAAGAGAGACTGGACAAGGCTTTGTAGCTAATGGAGCTTTTCCAGCAGGTACAGCTGGTGCAACCATTGTGTATACCACTCTCTGCTTAGGACAAGATACATGGTATTTTAGAGGTGTAAAAGAGCTTATATGTGCCTTTTCATGCGGGAGTGACATGACTAAAGAATAGGGTGTTGTGTTCTGTGTCCAGAATGCATTTCTATATCCACTGGGTGCAGACTCTCTTTGGGCAGTGTGGGAAACCTGTCCCTTCAGGCGCAGAAACAAGGGTAGTGCCAACATATTCTCTGTGTGAGAATAAGGCATCAAGACAGAACAAAGAATCTGTTTGGGAGTCGCAGATGCCCTGCACAGTGTTTTCTTTAGCTCCTCTTTAGGCTAGAGGGAAAAGTTAATAGCATCTGTTTCTTACATCTCTACAGAACAATGCCTGTGCCTTTTACAACTCTAATGAAAAACCAGAAAAATTATTGACATTTTAACATGCTGGAATCCACCCTGAAGTAAGGACAGTAGGCTTATGTCCCCAACCTTGATAAACCTGTACAGATAGTATCTGACCTGGGAAAAAAATATACATATGCTAGCTGGGCATATCAGATGAGGCTGAAAGATGTTAAAAGGTCATGGTTCTGTTCCTCCCTATGAAACTAGAGAGCACTGATACCCTGCTCTTGCTCCTCTCGGGAGATTCTGTTCCACATATCAGGTAAAAGGTTGGAACGTTTTAAAATAAAGGGCAAGATTTTAGAATCTAGTTCAAGAAACAGAGTCCTCCTTTGGGCCACATAAATAATGGTTTTAGGCAGGATTTTGGTTTTGTGTTACGCAGGAAGAAATACTAAGAACACAGGAAAACAGGGAAATAAGCCTCATAACAGAATAGTTCTCTCAAGCAAAGAGCTCCATTTGAATATGTTTCTCCTAGCCTCCATCTAGCTCTGCCAGAATTTAGAAAGGAGAAACATTTTCTGCTGCTTCAAATTTATTCTTCTCATCTCTTGGTTTATGCAGTGTAATTCTAACGAACATTTTGGAGTGACTCTAGGTATCCCTCTGAAAACATCAGCTGGGTGCTCTGGTATGGTCATGAAAGTGAGATATTCTACTTCAAACACTTGGAGGATTTGAGTGAAAAATAGCCTCCAAATAAACAGAACCTGTAGCAATTCATTCTTGCCTTTTCAAATAGTTTTAGAGATATATAAATGAAAGATAGGAAACCCCCACTGCTATGCAGGAAAGATATCAACAAAATGCCTAGCAGGGAGCGATGGGAACTGCTATATATGCTTCCCATTAATTCCCTGAATGAATGTGTAATCTGGACCTTAAATGAAAACTAAACTTAGAGCAAGGTCAAACTCTCCTTTAGGAATAATGTGTTTGTCTGGATTTAACAGTGCTGTAAATGCCTGAGCTGAAATTTTCACCACATTTCAACTACATTTATGAAAATAAAAACTTCCAGACCTTTTAACTGAAGTTCAATTGGTACTGTGATCCTTCTTGATCTAGAAACAACACGGAATTAAGTGGCCTCTTAACAGCTTCAGCCCTAAAGCTCTGAGGAAATCTAATGGCTGTCAGAGTCAAAATCCCAGGTTTGACCCATTTTTAAATAGGACAGGAATAAAAGTCACCTGCTAAGTAAAGATCTGCAGTTCCTTACAGACTCTAGTTCAATTAAGAAAAGTAATGAAAATAATTTGCCTTTGATGTTTCTTATCCCTTATTTGATGAGTTCTCCCAGTGCATTTGTGGTTTGCTGTAGTGATTGCACCACATCATTGTCCAGCCCAGCAGTAAGGCTGTTGCACACCCCATTTCAATGTGTCTCTCTCTTCGTTTTTTATTTTACCCTGCCTGGATTGTTCCCAAGTGTTTTCTGCTTGGATTTCTGTCCCTAAAGCCGGATCTGCCTCTCTTGTTCTCTGTCCCTGGCTATCCTGGGCAGTGCCTGGTGTCAAAACCCAGAGCCCGCAGCATCTCTCTCCTGTGGATGTGGTCTGTGCCTGAGCTGAGCCAGTGGTGCCTGACATGGAAAACCCTTGGCCCCAGTCCTACAGTGTGTGCCACAATCCCTCACAGGCTGTGCCTCCTTTTGTGTGGAAAGCAGGTTACAGGGAGAGGAGGAAGGAAGGAGAAGTGCATGGTTGCTTCTACCCTCTGTACTGAGCGTCTCTTGGCAGAAGTGCTGTAGGCTTGGTGATGGTGGCACCTGGGGAGCACAGAGGAATTAACATTAAGACAGAGAGCAAGAGAATGGGAGACTGATTTGACAGGAGCTGGGTAGGGAGAGAACTCAGTCTGGGCAAAGGGATGGACACAAAGAAATGAAGGAAGGAAAGATGGGAGAATGAAAGTGATCCTTGTCATCTCACACACAGTCTCAGTGGATAGATTACTAGCACGTATTTTGGAAACTAAGCACTCTTCTTGTGTTGGTGGTGGTACTTTTGCAGGGATACAGCCTAAGGAAAACATTAGCCCAAGGATATAATATCATATTACATTATGCATGTGAAACATTCCCAGGGGCCCAGTGTTAGCATGGGTTTTGATATATGTGTCCAGCATGCTGTGTGGAGACACCAGTGTAAGGTATCCAGGGTGTGGGAAGCAGGTTATCCCTGACAGAGGCACAAGGCAGGGCTAACGAGCCTTGCTGAGAAACCATCATTCTGCTCCTGTATCTGCACATGTAAGCAGGGAGCTTGGACTGTGTAGACAAATCCTCAGACCAGAAGCAGACCACATGTGATTTTCTGTGGTGATTTTGCAAGACAGGTGAATAGACACTTTGGGGATTTATTAAAGGCTGGCAAATAATTAGCATATTTAATAGTTATGGCATTTAGATATGTGGTGCTTTGGCAAAGGAGGACCAGGTGTTTCAAACTTTGTTTACATAATTTGTAACTATTTTCAAAATTAACCCAAAGTGATTGCCTCAAATATGCTTCATACTTTTCAGAATCCCTCCCAGACTGGTGAGGACGGGGCAGGGGGGGAAGCTCTTCCTCCTTTTCAGTCATCCTCCATTTATCTGTGCTATGTTAAATGGTGCTACTTCTCTCCACTCTTCTCTTCCCATTGGAGTGGTATGGGAGAGCAGTGGGAATGGCAACACTGCTTTCTGAGCAGTGCAGTGCCCTACAATTTCTGTAGAGAGACTTAAACATTCTTCTCAAGTCCCAACCTTAAAACTATTAAAAGTACATTGCTACCAGGTGTATTGCTTACTCTGTCTATTCAGATTTAATACCAAGGGGCATAAGTGGTGTGTTTGTAATGATGGGATTGTCAAAAGTACTCTTAGTTATGTGTTTAATAACTCTGAAATGATGGCTACTAAAAATTATAAATTCTTGATTACAAAACAAGACAGCAAGAAATTGTAGTGCTTTAACTGTATTTTTGAGTGCTTCTTAGCAGCTCTTTTCCTGATTTTAACAATATAATTTTTATTTCAGACTGAAAAATTCCAACTTAATGATAGAAGATCAATCCTATAAGATGAGTCCCAAAGCAAAGAGGGCAAAACAGAGTTTGATATCAGAGGACAAAGAGAACGAAGCCTTAGACTACTCAGTGCCTATATTCACAGGAAGGTATGTTCATTTTCATTTTGTTTGGTATCCTATTTCTGATGTTTTATTGACAAATTATAAAATAACAAATCCATTAATCTGTCTTTACACTCATGTATCTTCTGGTGATAGTTTGCACTTCATATGAGTGATAAAAGGAAAAAGAGAAATCAACTGACTGGCAGAAAATTGGACATTGTTCATCCAGAGCTGGGACAGATAAACCTACGTGTCTGGACTTTGTTTTGGACACATTGTCAGGAACACTTTCTATGAAATGAAAATATAATTAGAACTCTGCCTATTGGGAACCTGGCAAGCATGTTGTCCACATTATTTAGCTTATTTTTTTGGTTTGAAGATTTGTTCTGTAATCAAATCTCTCTTACCAAGCATTAAACATAGAAACTATGAAACAATGTGCTAATATCTTGTCCTGGCACAGGGAAAACCTGGAATAAAACCAAATGCTTTCTCAAATCCATTGTAATGATTCATCCTGATCTCACGTGTTGGTGGTATTTATTGCATGGTTACTACTGATGTAATACATCTTACTGCAGCAGTGTTCTCAGTAAAGCTGAATGTGAACTTTATGTGGAAGCCAGAACCAACAGCAGCAAAGAGGCTCCCCTGCCCTTTTTGGGGTATGGCATAATGATTTTAGTAGGAGTCTCCAGCAGTTCCAGCATAGTCACTTGTTCAGATTAATACATATTGGGGTGTATTGTGGAGAATTTTTCCTGGTTAGAGGCCAGGAAAAAATGTTCTTGCCCACCTGCAGTTGAAGAGAAACCTCCCTTCAACCTGTTTTTCCTCTGCAGCACAGCATTTTTCAGGGGACACATCCAGGTTGTTTCTGGGAGCCAGTGCTTCTCTGTCTACTGCTTCACCACCACCCAAAGCCAGCCCTGCTTTATATCCAAACTTGTGGTTTCATGTGAACTGAGTTCCAGCTTGTCCGTGGAGGATGTTATTGCTCTGGCCTTTTGAGCATTTGTGATGCCTTTGTGATGACAACAGTAGCTTTGTTTTTTATTAACTCCCTCCCACTGTCTCAGAGTAATTTTTTCTCACCCTTTGTACATTCCTGTGTTGGTTTCGCTGCTCTTTGATCCAACCAACATTAAAAAACACACTGCTGCCTTTTTAAAAAATTACTTTGGAGTTTTATCTGTATCTTCTGTGATAGAAACATATAAAAATGTGACAGTCTCACGCAAAACCTGAGATAACATATTCTCAAGGCTTCTCACTACTTTTGCCTCTCAGCCAGTGTTTATACTTATATAGCAGATTTGCAGCTCACCATCATCTGTCTCCCATGCCCTCAAGCACAAATATCCTTCCTTTTTATTGTATGTTGAGTCTACACAAGTAAAATTTATAGTATTGGGCAATAGTCGAAAAACACAACTCTTGATTAGTACTTAGTTTTTTTACAGGCCGCTGTGATCTTAGCACAATATGTTAACGTCTCAACAAATATTAAGAAATAGTTTCATTTATTTTATTTTTTTTAATGCATACAGTAATATCTAACTCAATGTGACAGTATGTAGCTTCATTTATTTGTGTCTGTAAAATATTTTGGGGTCCTGTTTGGGCTCCTTCATTAAAAGGTACTGTCAAATTCTTACATAATTTTTTTTCCTTGATGTCAATCTTACTTTTTGCTTATGGCAATTCAGAAAGCTGTGTGTGCTTTCTGCCACTGAAATGACCCAAAAATTTTAAATTTTGTTTTGGGATTTTTGAAAACAAAATTTTAAAAATTAGTTAAAAAGAGCATACGATGACTGTTGAGTGCTCAACTCAACATAACATGAAATGGTATCTGGTTTAGGCTTTTCACTGTTGGCATCATGCTCATGACCACATGCCAAGGCTGTGGAAGTTGCATGCCACATTCCTCTCAGATATTTATTTTTGTTTGAAAGATAACAGCTGAAGCCCATTGAAGCATGGGCATGCTATATGTCATTCCCAAATTCCCCAGTGAAATTGATGTGTTGTTTCCCATGGGCAGAGAGCTGTTAAAAGGAATAGTTCTTTATAAAGGTCATCTCTGGGGTTTGTTGGAGCTGGGGTGACCTTCAGTGATGTGTCACCATTTCCATTATTTGGTTCTACTTCAGAACCCTTAGGTTCTGCTGTAGAAAAAAATAGTTTGCTCAGATTATTCACTTAGCAACTGATCCTTTTAAACACCTTTTAAATACCTGGGCTTGCAAGAGACAGTATTTTAGACAGCAAAACACCCAGAGCTTGATGTAATGCCAGAAGTGCTGAAGTTGCTGAATGTGGCTCATGAACTATTTGCAATCACTTATAAGCCTATGCCAAAGGAATGTAGATGGCAGATACCCTTAAAATTATATTTTGCCTGTGCCATTTGGGTTTGGATCTGGTTGGATCTGTTTGAAAATGATTTTCTACTGAAACCCTTGAGACTTGAGTGTAAAATCTGCTCTTAAATGGTACAGTTTGCTGGTTTAGTGCATTTGTCATTTAAGGGAACATGTTTCTCTTTGATCTGGGGAGATTATAACATGGAGAAATTATTAGAAAAGCTAAATATTTAATACTGCTGATCAAAAGCATCTGGGGATTACAACTGCAGATGACTAGGATGAGTTCTATTTTAGTCAGAGGATATTCATCAGCTCCCAAAAGATGCTTAATGTCTTGAGGAACCAGTCCACACTGTGAAGTTGCTGAGATCTTAACTAATGTAATTAAGGAGGGAATAGTATCAGTTTGCCTTTGAAGAAAAGTGCCATGTATTCATTTAAAATGAATGTAGGAAGCTATATTCATATTCATTATACTGATTTTTTCAAAATTGTTTTAAAAAATCTCTTCCATATATCCGCAGCTTCAGGTCATATTGGTGGGGACAGCTGATGACCTAAGTGGAGGGCATCTATCATTCCACTGATTTCTTATGGATCGCCCTCTTAAAGCAACTAAAACACAGCAAGCTGAGTTTGAGGGTGGTCAAAGCTCTATGCTGTTAAGTAAGATTTTTCATCCTTTCAGCAGTTGTTTAATGTAATTAAGTTAACAGCATTGCACTGCTTGACTGTCTTGCATCTCATGCAATTGACTTCATATGTAAGGGGCTGGACACTTAATTCTGAGCTTAAATTCCATTTTTTTTTAGTATTGAGATGTGCTGTCAGATGCATAATATTGGCTATCTTAAAAAAAAGAAAAAAACAAATAAAAACCAGAAAAAAATTTCCTCGTTCTATTTTTTGCTTTGTAGTAGTGTTTCATGATAAAAGAGAGGCTATGCTTGAGTGCACTCTAGAAACAGAGGTGATGTTTCTACAGTGCTTGCAAGATAGCACTTAATGAGGACTTAAACAGAGTTTGTTTTCAGTGTGCTATCTAATGTTCCCTTAAAGTAACTAAATTTAGCAGGAGGATATTGATGCTTCTTCTTAAGTCAAGGAACTCTCATTGTGCATGCACCACTACAGCAGCTGTAATGTCCTGGCAGTGCCAAACCAATATGGTTTCAAAAGTACATCCACATGTGAGTGTGGAAACAGGATTGCACCCACTGGGAGCTCTTTGTGTCTCACCTCTGTACAGAGCCTGAAGAAGAGGCTGCAAGAAAATCCATGGTTATCTACCTGAAAGATAATGTAGAATGGAATTTAGACAGCCTATATAAACTATACAGCATATATAGCAATATAGGATGGAATTTTCTGTGAACAAAGAGAACTTTTTTGTTCACAGTTATATAGGGTGGGATGTGGGGTTTTTAATAATTCATGAATGAGGATATTGATTTTTATACAGCTACAATTATCTCTTGCCCCTTAGGCAGTGCTGTTACAAACAATGCAGCTGTAAGTTAATACCTTGAATATCTGTGGTTATGCCTTACACTCATCTTTATAGTGATGGAGATAAAAAGCCACAGCAGGATAATGTTTAAACTGAAAATGTGTATGGCATATTTAGAGGGAGAGGCCCTGAACATGGCCATGACTTTGGACAGTAAAATACTCAGTCTTTCTGCAGAATCCCATCCATGTTTCTGTTTTGAATACATATGAGAGTGTTGTACCAGAAGGGTGTTGGCCACTGTAGTGGCTGATTTGCTGGTATGTAGAAAGGGAACATGTTCTCAGCATTTTCCAATGGGATTCTGCTTTCTAAAAATTCTTTCAGACAAGTGAACATCAGTGGTATCACAGACACTGAAGAAGAGAGAATTAAAGAAAGTGCTGCATATGTTGCCAAGAGGAACCTTTTTGCCACAGGGGAAGGAGTTAGTGTCAGCAAGGTGGCCAAGAAAACTTCTGAAGAGGAACATCACGAAAAAAAGTCAAGGAAAGTGGCGATCCGGGAGTCTGCTGAACGTGTGGCCATGAAGAAAACGGTAAAAGATTAGAAATTAATTTCTAAGCTGGAAAAGAAAACTAGTCCATTTTTTGTTTGTGAAGTGCCTAGCACACCAGTGCCCTGATTTAATCCATGGGCAATCACAATAATGGTAGTAGTTAACCCAAGTATTTTCAATGGAAATCTCTTGAACCTGTCCAGTACTGAGAAACCATTGCTAGGAAAACTGGTATTGCCCTGTTTATAAAAGTCCCCTTTTAATAATCTGAATACAGGGACCTGGAATTCTCCATATATTTGAAAGTTAAGGCAGAAAAGAAATAATTATTTTTGCAGAAAGCAAGATTTATACCATATTCAGAGTTTTTTCCAACTCTGTGGATAATCAAATGGTTGAACCAGTTACCTTGTGAGGATGAAAGATCCTGTCAGGAGGAAAGGTTTGAAAGTAGTTCTGTCAGAGATGATCTAGGCATAGAGAGCCTAGATCTTTACATCTAGAGCCTGGAGCCTAGGGTCCTTGATCTAGCCTTTAGAGCCTAGATCTTGTGCATTACAGCACAAGTACAGAAGACATCTGAGTTTCAGGCCTATTTCACCTTCCACTCTGTATTTAGAATAATAAGTAATTAAATGTGGAATATTATTTTAGTTAGAATAGTTTTGAGAAGAAAAGCCCTTTAAAATCAAATCTAGTTATTTTGGAAGGAGAACTTCTGGAAAATGAAAACGTTATTCTGCGTCCAGGTGAGATAAACACATTAAGTGTGTCTGAATGTTTAAATAAAAATTGCAGGGGGTTTTGCCTTTTTCTTTTTTTTTTTTTTTTTTTTTTTTTGGGTTTTTGGGTTTTTTTGTGGTTTGGTATTAATAATTTCCACTTCTAACTGCTGCTATAATCAAGTGTATAATAAAATGTTTCTTTTCCAGCTAGAAGAGACTCAGGCATTCCATAGAAAGTTGAATCAAGATAAACTCTTACATGCTCCTGAGTTTATAATTGAGCCTCGTTCCCACACTATCTGGGAAAAGGAAAATGTCAGATTTAATTGTTCTGTGGCTGGCTGGCCAGAGCCCCGTGTCACATGGTAAGTTTGTATCCCTGGCACTGAAAGTCACCACTTAACCAGAATCTGAAGCTATCTCAGTCAATGTTATCTCAGAAAAATGTAGTCATTTTTCTGAAAAGATATAAGTTAAATTAAAAAAAAATAAATCAGGTACTGATGGCAGGGCTGTCAAACAGCTTTCATGTCACATTGTACAGAAAAAGAGCAAAATATTAAAATGAAGTAATAATAATAACAACACAAATAATTACATAATTATTATAGTAAATTAACTAATAGGTTAATATTTAAAATATTTGTATAACAGGACTAGGAATAAATAGACTTTTTTTTTTTATTTGGTAAAGACATCAAATATATTCCTTCTGTCGAGGATTAGGGAAAAGTAGCAGTTTAGTTTATCATAATATCTTTGATAATGTTTTCCAAATACTTGAGTTTAGTTCTACAAATGACACTAACATCCCTGAAGCATTAAAGCAGGCTTTGGTGAAGGGCAAACTTTTTGGCAGCTGAGCAGTTATAGTGCTGAATCTCCATGAAATAGAAATCCCCTGATGATGCTGTGAAATCTCAGTAATGATGATGTGTTCATAGCAGACACATTGTCACTGTTTGGAGTTAGTGATTTCAGGTAGATCTGGAACCATCCAAATAAGATGAAAACTTTGGAAGTATTGGAAGATTGTACAGAATCACAGAATATGCTGAGTTGGAAGGGAAACATCTACTATATAATAATGTTATGTAATAATCACATATTGCAACTTGCTACTTGAATAGTGTAAGGGACTCTACATTTATTTAGGTCTTAAAAACCTTATGCTCGGGGCTTGTCAAAAATTGCTATTAAGAGGTATATTAATAGGCCAGAGCTGAGTCCACAAAGTCACTGATCTCTCTCCTGGGACTCTGACAGCCAGGCTCTGCATGGGCACACTTTTCCCATCCTGTGAGGGTTACAAGTGCCCTGTGTTCACATTCCAACAAACCCTTCAGCTCTGGTCTCAGCTGGATAAGCAATGGTCAGCTATGCTCATGGCTGTAACCCAGCTCTGTAACCTGAATCCTACCCAAGAATTCAAGACCTGGGTCATTTTCACTCTGGTTGAGATTCACCTTATCCCCAAAACCTGACATGGTTAAACTGAGCCTTCAGCTGTCTGTCTTTGCTCTCGCTGTGAACCAGCCTTTCATCTAAGTGCTAAATGTGGATGGTGGAAATTGATACATCATTTTACTGTATATCTGAATTCCAAAGGGATTTCATTTTGCCACAGGCTACTAATGGAAAATAACAAAAAGAAAAAGAGATCACATCCTTTTCAGCAGGTGTCTTTGCTCTAAGATATAGAACAGTGCTGACCTGGATCTGTCAGCTTTCATTCAGCCTTTCTAACAAAATGTCAGTAGAATATTGCAAACAGTCATTCTTTCTATAAGCAATGAAGACCTTTTCATGCTGTGCCTGGAAAACTTTAAAGCTTTATGGACTTACTCTAAAGAAAACCTGCCTGATGCAGCTGTTCTGACTCCCCTGGAAAAAAAAGCATATGGAAAACCCAGGACATTTGAAACCAGTAGCAGAAAGCATAAATTATCAGTGCCTAATGACAGTGAGAGGTTGCAGTCCCACATTAGCTAATGACTTGGCTGCTCTGGAATTTGCATTTCCAGAAATAACAAGTGGTCCTTCTAACATGAGTCTTATTCTTTCTGTAGATGAATATAAATAAACAAAAATTGAATCAATTAATTTTTACTGACCTGATAATGAAGACAAAAGAAGTAAAAGTCTTCTTGGCATGACCCAGTTAAAGGTTGTTTCTGCACAGCACCCCATGCTGCCAAACAGCTTTGCTGCCATAGGATCCAAAATTGCCCAGCCCTTTGGTGAAAATATAAAGATACTGTGGAGCTAAGTCCTCTTTACACAATTTCATATGCCATGGAAAATATTAAGAACAGATAGCATTATTCTATTTTCTAAAATATTTTACACACTAGAAGTAATATAAAGATGCCCTGATGTTCTCAGGCAGTTCAGTCTGGGGGGCACCAGCTCACAGATGAGGTGAGGTGTGGTGGGGAATGTATTACTCTTGCATGTATTATTCATTGTCTAAGCCAGGATAATAGAGTAATGAGGTCAGACATCTCTGCGAATGATTGATGTGCAGAATAGAGAGTACTGCCCTGCACTGTGTCCCTTTCCATAGACATTTTGTTGAGAGGAAGATGAGGATAAAAAGCATTAGAGTTTATGGTCCTTACTCACTTAAGCACTTGAAAAACTCTCAATGAATTACTATGCCCAAATATTTGTAGTCAGGGAAATAATCTTTATTGTACAACACTTATGGTGCTGAAAGAGAGTTTTCAGATTTATTGTGGATATAGCTTCATCTTGAGACATATTCAACTGATAATATTCTTGGTGAAAATAAAATCATTAATTACTGATTCGTTTGGTGAAGTGGAGCAAGTCACTGACACCAGACCAGTTCCCTTTCCTGAAAATCATGAAAGGAATCATGACTGAAAATCATGAAAAGTTTAAAATATAAAATCTGAAATGAAGAAGCAAACTTCTTTGTCTGGTTATCTGTTGTGAGAATAAAGATTTATTTAAGCTACATCAGAGTAAAAGATGCTTTTATCTATCATCCTTTATAATTTCATTTTGTTTATATAATACACCTTATGAAGAAGAGAGAAAGCTATGTAAAGTATGACACTCTCTTGGGAAGCATTTTTTCTTTATGGACCTCAGATCAGTGCCAAATGTACTGAATACAATTTGGAGTGCAATTTATTTATTAGACTTCTATTGCCAGTTTTTTCCATATTTCCAGTGCCTGCTTAAGAGAGGATTCAGCCAAACATTTACTTGGTTACACTGTGTATTATCCAGAATGAGTGACATTTTATGCAGCAAAAGAGGAAGAATTTATCATGCACCACTCTTCTTCCACTATGAGTCTCAAGGTGTTTGTATAAATTCTGAAATTAGCAGTACCAGCTCAGCAATGATCAGCACTGGTTCATTCATTCCTTCAAACTGGGACAACTGGGAATTTTGAACAGTAAACCTTTCCGACCTGAAGATACACCTGTGCCAGAAAAAACTCATAGGGTATTCCAGTCTAACCCTGTTGAGCTGGAAGTAAACAAAAAAGTTAACTTTCTACCTGACATTTTTTGTGTATATAGAGGTTTTAAAAGTAGGTCAAACATGCAAACCAAACAAAATATTTATGATAGCTAGTAAGTAAGCAGGCTACAAAATTTTTATTTGTCATTTACAAAACTGTGAGATGTTGCTTATGTGACTCCTCATTTCTTTTACAAGTGGCAACATGAAGTTCATGGTAATATGAGCTGATTTTCATCCCACTCAAGACTATTTTCTTCTTTTAACTTGAGAATAAAATCTACCTTGGGCAGGTCAAAGAAAAAGAGACAAAGGTTACACTTCCAAAGATATGTCATGTCTTCCCAGGGAGTTAGACTACAGTTTATCAAGCAGAAATGATGATGCTCTACTGATGTTCTACTTTAAATATCAAGCAGTTGACCTTTTAAAGTATAAAATGACTTGTCTCTGTGACATACTACTTCTTTGCTTTTCCATAGGTACAAGAATAATGTGCCCATTGATGTACAAGCTCACCCTGGCAAGTATATCATTCACAGTCGGTATGGGCTGCACTCCCTGGAGATTACAGAGTAAGGAAATATTAAATAATTTAACAAACAACTTTACCTGAAATGTTGCTATAGAATGAAAGCTGCAAAATGTGAATATACCTCTTGGGGATGTAAGAGATATCAAGTCAGGTAATATCAGAGATATCAACTGTGGTGAATGCTGTCTTCTAAATGTTGAAGCAGTTCTGGTTTTACCTCAGTAGAGGACATGCAATTTACCTGAGTTATTTATCTGGGTCATTTATCTGGATATTCTATTTATGGCAGACTCAGAAAAGTGGCACATCTATGATTACTTTTACCATCTGCTTGCTAGATAAGTACAATTAAATGTGTAAAAATATGTGAATTAACTGTTTTTCAAATATAGCAAAGTTCACAATTCTTACTGAAATGAGGAACAGAACTGAGATGTCCTCACTTTTATACAAGAAAGATCTTAAACAGTACTCATCTTCCAAGTGGGAAATTTTTGCACTCACTTTGCATTAAAAATATTGAAAACATAAGTCCTAATCAACAGCAACCTGGATTTGATTATTTTTTTTAATGGAAGGTGCCTTTTGAAAATATTTTATGAAAGCTACAATTCCTACAAGTTCCATATTAGGCATGTCTTCATAGAAGACAGTAAATTAGCAATGAATATTATCAGATAATTTTTCCTACATATGCTGTATTCTCAATTTCAAATCTGTAAGTGATATTTGGAAAGAGACATTTATTTCAAACACTGGGGTTTAACGCTGAGAAAAACCTAATGGCTTCCATCAGTCCAGTGTCCAGTGTGCCTGTCTCTCAAGCTTTTACTTCATAGATTTTACCCAGATTTCTGAGGGTTTTTTAATCTAAAACACTAGAGAGGCTATGCCAAGGAGCGATTGGGTGCTCTGCCTAATCATTTTTATCATTTCAGATGTGAATTTGACGACACTGCGCAGTATCATGCCTCTGCTATGAATGTTAAAGGAGAAGTTTCAGTTTATGCTTCCCTCGTGGTAAAGAGTAGGTTGCAAAATATTTCCTTCAAGGTTTTTTTTTATTAAGATGCACATTGCCAGTTTTGGTTTTTTGGCTCACAGAGCCTTTGCCTCTTGGTGGTAGTGACCATTTTGTCTTTTTCTGTGTAGGGTACAAAGGAGAAATTGATGCAAGTCTTTTGCATGGTAGAAATCTTTCCCTCTCTCCATGTAAGTCACAATATGTTTCTTTGACACTTCCATTTATAGTTGTGACATCATGACTAAGCAGAATACTTAGTAATGTTATTTTAAAAAGAAGCAGGTCTGATTTACAAGGAGCTCTACAATTTGGGATGGTGTTAGCCTCATTAGTGGGGGGAAATGGCATTGCCTTCTAGGTCTGTTGGATTATATAAGAAATATCCTGTTAATATTGCACTTCACTATGAAATAGAATCTGTCAAAGAGAGAACCACTTCCTCTTTTGCAATATGTAAAACATGGCATGAGGAAGCATGTGCCTACACAGAGTAGGTAGGCTTAATTGTTGTCTGCTGCTTATGTGGTTTCATAAGCTATGAAAATTAACAGAAAATGCATAGAAAAGATTAAATATCCAGAACCCAATTAGACTATTTTGGCATGTATCATGGTAAAAACTGTAGTTTGTTTTACCTGAGAACCTCACATTTTAACAATATGGCATCCATGATTCCATGATCATAAGACAATCCACCCACATATGCCATGTGGGTGAAGGTGCCCTAGGAACCCCATGAAATGTTTGACAGATGAGACTTCCATATATTTCCAATAAAATTTGGGATCTCTCACTTCTTTATGGGAAAGAAAGATCACAGTTTGCATATATTCAGTGATCACAGAAAGAGGGAAAGTTATCAGTGTAGGCTAGTTGAGTAAAAGTAAAGTGTGACCTTATTTTTTATCAGCTGAGCTGTTTTCAAAACAAGCATGGAAGCACCTCTGTCGTGTACGTACAGTACAAGTGAAAGGCACTTAAGATGTTCTGTCTGAAAAACTGCGCCACTTGGGACACACAGCATCTGAAAAGATAAATTCAGGAACAAGAATAGAAACAAGAAAGAAGGGCTGCCCTTTTATGTTTGCAGTAGCCCCCACAAAAGCTTATTAGCTTACAAAAACAAAGGCTGAGTGAACACATGAATGCAAGGAGTTAAAATGGGGAAAGAGAAGAACCATAAAGCTAAAGATCATTTTGACCTGAACAAATAATTGATCACAAATAGAAATATTTTTAAGTTATAAAACAAACCTTATGATAAAACACTGGATTAGAAATTTTGAAAATTCTGAAATTCAATTCTGCAGAAACCTCTCCCTGCTAAAATGAAGTAACTGTGTGAACTAGAGCTGTACAAATGAAGAAATAATCAATTCTCTGCAATAGAAAGGACTTGGATTATCCAATGCTGCAATTGCCTCTGAAGATGATGACTTAATATGCATATTGTTCCTATTTATACCTTGAACTTTACCTGTGACTGTATTCATAATCACTGAGTAATTTTTCTTCCTACTCTTGTCACAGAAGGAAAGAAAACCAGATTTTTTTTTCTCTTGTACAGTTGCCGTTACCCCTCATGGCTATGCTTCCAGGTTTGAAATCAGCTTTGTCGACAAGTTTGACGTGGCCTTTGGGAGAGAAGGCGAAACAATGAGTCTGGGCTGCACAGTTGTCATCAATCCTGATATCAAGCGCTTCAAACCAGACATTGAGTGGTACAGAAATGGTGAGAATGTCTGACAAGAAGAAATAGAAACTTCTTTCATGTAAATCTTTACTTATTTCAGCTTGTGTCAACGTTATGATTTGGTCATCACTTTCTCAGGTTTTCCAATGATCATATTTTCTCTTTTTCAACTAGAATTGTTTCATAATTTAGCATTTTGATGTGAAACCACAGAAAACTAACAAATCACAGTGAAAATGTCTTCTAGGGACTTTTTATTTCTTAAAAAAATCTAAATTGGAAGCATTTTTATCAGAGCCAACATCTATGTGGCCCATTTTTAGAGCTCATTGAGCTTTTACTATTTATTTGTTTATAAGCCAAGATATTTTTTAAGTAGCTGCACAGTGTTCTGTAACAGCAGATAAAATATAAAAAACTATTGCTTCCTGAAGTAATGCTTTGAAATCAAAGTTATCATTAGGGCAGAATTAGATGTTATTTATGACTGTTTTCAAGGACAGAATGTTGTGTAATAAGAGTGGTCTCCTTTGTATTTCCAATCTATCCCAATATGTTCTCTGTATTCAGAATCTGTTCCTCAGTAGATCCTGCTGGTGCTCATCATGAAGTTCTCTGATTCCTAGGTGTTCTTATTACACCATCCAAATGGGTCCAGATGCAGTGGAGTGGGGAGCGAGCTTCTCTGACACTGACTCATGCAAACAAGGAAGATGAGGGTCTGTACACGCTCCGAGTGGCGATGGGAGAGTACTATGAAGAGTACAGTGGTTATGTCTTTGTTCGAGGTAGGATACTCTCATGTGCACAAAACTCACTACAGAGCTGAGGAAAAGATCTTGACAAAATCACATATTTGAGATGCTTTCCCCCCTGCCTCTTCTCACCCCTCATCACAATAGAATAATTATTTCCTATTGATAGATTCGAGCAATATACATTCCAGTCGTTATCTCTGGAAAAAAATCCATGCATGTGTCAGGCTTTGGTGTCATCTGCCTGAAGACTTCTAAACTCCATTGACATTCTGAGGAGGAAATTTAGGGTGCTATGTTCAGAGTGCTGAACATCAGTCATAAGGAGGAAAAATGCACATAATAATTTACAAATGATTTTTTGTAACCATCCCACTGCAAACTAAACTGCACTATTTTTATCAAGATTTTCTGCTCAGTTGGAGGGGTTCTCTCTAATGCACACTGCAGGAAATAAAACAGTGGAATGGATATGCAAAGATCTGCAGCTGGAGGAGCACAATCTCATGCAGCAGAATAGGCTGGGGTCTGTCTGGAGAGGTGCTTTTCAGGAAGGATCCTGGTGGACCAAGGTGAACATGGGCCCTTGTCACAAAGACAGTGGCATCCTGGGCTGCATTAGGAAAAGCATTGCCAGCAGGCTGAGGAGGGGATCCTTGCTGTCTACTCAGCACAGGTGGGGCTCATCCAATGCTAGATCCAGTTCTGAGATCCCCCATACAAAAGAGACATGGGGTCCCTGAAGTGAGGCCACTGAAGGGATGTGAAGGTGATTTATGGCTTGGAACATCTTTCATGTGAGGAAAGGCTGAGAAAGCTGTGACTGTTCAGCCTGGAAAAGAGGGATCATGGGAGTAGTTTATCCGTGTGTACCTGATGGAGGGGAGTAAAGAAGACACTGGAACAGGTTACCCAGACAGGCTGTGCAGTCCTCATCCTTGAAGACACCCAAAACCTGATTTGACATGACCCTAGGGAACCAGCTGTGGCTGACTCTGCTTTGAGCCAGGGGCTCAACTAGACAGTACCTGGACCTGTCTGCCAATCTCAACCACTGTGTGATTCTCTGAAGTAATGCAGTGAAGAGCAGAATTAAAATGTAATTTTTGTGAATGTTGTTTGCTTGTACCAATCAAAAACTTCATTGAGTATCCATTGAGAATTATTTCTTTAAAAGGAGCCATGGCTATCATGTTGTGTGCTGATTCTATATCTGTCCCAGCTGCTAAAAGCAGCTGAAGTGTGTAATGCTAATTCAAAAGGCTCTGGAAATTCTTGGCTCTGAGATCATGCCCAGAATGGCTCCTTGTTGCCAAGTCCAGCAGAACTGTGTGAGATGACAACCTGCATAGAAAATACAACTGAAGCAGACAATTTGATCACCTGAAGGAAGAGCCTATTGAAATGAGCTTCTGTGACAAGAAATAGGACTTGTCCTTCTTTATTTGTTTTACATTGTGCTGCCATATAAATAAATGATCACCCTCAATCCTATTATATCTTCTGGTAACACAGGTGTGACCTGACTGAACCACCATCCCTTTCAGCAGAGTATCTTCCTAGCCAGTGGGTGTGTTTACCAAATTCTATCTACATTAATTATATTCTGCATTCCTGTTTAGATGGTCCCCGCAATCTTGGTTGGGTACTGTATTCCTCATTGCCAACTTTTATTTAAATGGCAGCTGCGGTATTTAAGCTGGGCCACTTGTCTTTTTGTGTCACACACAGAAATCAGCATATCAATGGAAGGGAGGCTCATAATGTTACACGTTCAGATGGGCTTCCAGAGCATGTGTGGCTCCTCTGCCATGGCTACAGGTCATCATTTGTCAGCAACCCATCAGGGATGAAATCCTAGCTTCCTAGAGGCTGATCAGCAGTGCTGGTTCTTCCAGCTGCTTCCCAGTCTGTCTTGGAAAGAAACTGTTGTCTCACATTCTGTCCAGCGGTAAATACAGGCAATTAAAACATGTCATAAAGAGGTCACTGAAGACATTTTGTTATTGCTATTAATGTTCTTACTATTCTGTGATGTTAACTGGATGGTTTAGTCTGTATGTCACCGTTTTAAAAAATGCATCAAGTTATCTGTAATTAGAACCTGGACACAGCAACTTTGGCACAGCTTCAAAAGCTCCATGTGATTTTACTCTGCCTATAAGAGAAGACTTTGCAAAATGTTTCTGAGATTTTCTTTTTTTTAGGAAGACTGGTGTTTTACTTAATGAATCATATTAAATTCTCTAATAAGGCATTTTTTCATAAAAGTCAAAATCATAAAAAATCTGGATTACTGTATACTGTAAACCAAATACCTGTAATGCCTTGAAACATTAAACCTTTCTGAGAACTCAGATTTATATGGATTGTATGAATAGTATTTATTAGCAAAATTTTTTATTCAGGTATATAACTCTTAGGTCTTCTTTTGAAGTAGCTCTCAAATGTACAAATTGATGTTATTCTGCAGAGAAACAACATCTCTTATTTGAAAGTCTCAGAATCTTGCTGCAAAGGTTATTTTTCTCTACATGAAGATTGCACCGTCTCACAAATCAGACTCTTTGTAAACAGTAAAAATTCCCCAGTGCCCAGCATTATGCTCTATTTTTCAAAGCTTCAGATAAGACGTTCTGAAGCTGATGCAGGAGTCAAGGCCCTGTGACACCAGCAGTCCCAGATTTGCGGTAAACACTTGAAAGGAACAATACACTTATCCTTATGAAGATTCTATTCCACAGTGATAATGTATGTGCAATGTAATTAAACTTCAAAAAGTTCTGGTACCTTTGCTCTTCACAGCCAACCAAAATCAAACAATGAATACTATTAGTGGAGATATTTAATTCAGTATTGTTATATCCAATGCATGAATACTTTTAATTCAGCTATTATGTGGCTGCCAAGTTTTTAGTTCAACAGTGTCTCTTGCAGCTCCCTAATCAGAATACATGGTACTAGTTTGATTTAAAATATCTAGGTGAATTACATTAGTAGTATGCTGTAACATTTGTAAATGTTACAAAGGGAAGCCAAAACCTAGAAAAACACTTGCAATATAAAATAAAATACTTTTTTAAAGTCATTGGGAACACAATTTAATCCTTAAAGATTAATAATTGTGAAAGAACTGTGGTTCACATTTGCAATCATATTTCTCCATCATCATAGATGCTGATGCTGAAATCCCTGGAGCCCCTGGTGCACCACTAGATGTGCAGTGCTTAGATGCCAACAAAGATTATGTCATTGTCTCCTGGAAGCAACCTGCTGTCGATGGAGGAAACCCCATCCTTGGATATTTCATTGACAGGTCAGTGGCTGTGCTGGACTGGAGAATTCATATTGCTGCTCATTCCAACTCAAAAAAACTAAATGCACATTGAAAAACATGAGTTAAAACAAGTAGTTTATTATTTTCATTCTTCTTGCTGGTCAGAAAAAAACTGATTTTTTTTTTTTTGTTTTCATTGGCTGGCCCTGATCTAACTTTCTTGGAAATAATCACATCTTGCTTCATTTAATTGCATAGAAAGGATTTTGCCAGATCTGCACAGCTCAGCCTTCACTTCTTCCTCTGAGGCATGAGAGGCTTCAGGATTTTGTAGTGTTGGGTAGTTCTTCTGCATCAGGCAGCTGCAGATCCTGCAGTATCAGGGCTCTCTTGCCTTCTTTCCTAATAGTTACTATGCACCAGAAAGCAAAATATTATCTCAAAGGGACTTGGATTTCTTTCCCAAATGCTGTTGTTATTCCAGCACTTAGATTCACAAGCTTCATGGAAATGATTTTTAAAAATATGAAGCCCCCATGTGTTACACACGGAGGTGGCAGGATCCTAAGAAGCCTGTGATTTTAGAAATTAGG
The DNA here is from genome assembly GCF_027579445.1 of Ammospiza nelsoni. Classification (NCBI taxonomy): domain Eukaryota; kingdom Metazoa; phylum Chordata; class Aves; order Passeriformes; family Passerellidae; genus Ammospiza; species Ammospiza nelsoni. Next base: position 104,908,659 of record NC_080633.1, read on the forward strand.
TCAGTATTTTGAGACTTGCAGTGATTTTCAGTGCTGGTAATATTTGTTTGAATTTCAGTAACCAAGTCCCTCGTAAGAGCTTCTTCTGGGCTTATTCAGATGCATGTAAAAAACACTCAAACATTTATATATATATAAAGTATATCTCAGTAAAAAGAGGGAATTGCTCTGTGAAATACATTTAACATTCACATATAACTTTACTGTTTTGATAACTTTTGAGTGCCTGTCACTGCTATAAAAATGTTGTGCTAGATCTAAGCTATGGCTCTTAAACATTCTTTGAAAAATCCTAAACAAAAGCCAGGACTAGATTCTGAACAATAATATCTCATTTTAAAACTAGGCTATTGAGGGATGTTAGCACTGAGAGTAAGTGCAAGAGAAACAGCATTTTGCTTTTTCTGTTGTGCTCACCTTGTTTATTCCGCATTTGCTCCCAAATTCAAAGCTGTGTTACTGCTCTCCAGTGTTGGATCCCACTAAAGGTATTTAAGGACCCAAATATTCAGCCAGGGCAGCCCCTAACTGCCTTGTGGATGAGCCAGCAGGACTGGTCTGTAGGATGGTAGAAGCTAATGGTCTGCTAATGGTAGAAGCAAAGCTTGGGCATCCCTCACCCCAAGCAGACATAAGAACCACAAAACTACCCTGAGTGGGATGGTAACAATTCTCAGGAGAGATTCTTGTACGTACCAAGAAATCTGGGTAGGAGCTGTATCCTTCTCTTTGGCAGATATCTTACCAGATAGTCTCTTCCAAGCTGAAAGGTCATGTTTCTGTTGACCATGTTGCTGGATACAGGGAAGCCATCACCACAGGCTTCTCCTGCCTCTCTCAGTGAAGTGGCTACTCTTATATCTTCCTTCTGCCATAAACCATCTTCCTGATATGTGTGAGGCTTCACAGGTGTGGGACCAGCAGCACCACACTGGGTCCTGTCACTGTAGGGACTGCAGCCAGCACACTCCCTTGGCAGCCCCAGTGGTCTGGTCTCTGCAGCAGGGCCTGACTGAGTGCCCCACTTTAACCCCATTCACAGCTATCTCAGTGCTGGGCTGGTCCCAGAACTCACAGTGGGGGTCTCTGCACCCCATGAAGCCCAGCATCTTGTGGGATGTACAGTGCAGCATTGTGCAGGGAGGATGAAGCAGTGTCCTGGCAGCTGCAAGGGATGCATATCTCCTGTCCCTGCAAGTGAGCCAAAGCTGACACTCCCTAAGCATACTTTGGAGGGTTTAAACAGAGAAGTGAGTCTGCTCTTATCCCTTTTTCAGTTCAGGAAAGAAGGGGTGCAGCTGTGAGGGATTTAGTACATGCCCAGCTGGTGCTTCAGCCTGATGCCCTGGTGCAGCTGCTTTGATGTCACCAGTAAATAATTCTCTGAGGAGCCGGTACAGACCAGGCAATGAGCACAAACAGATGGTGAAGCTGCAAAGGCGTGGGGGAGCCCTGAGTTCATGTCCTTCCCTTCCCAGCACTGCTCTTGTTGTCTGTGTTTTTCAGGTGTGAGGTTGGCACCTCCCACTGGACCCAGTGCAATGAGAATCCCGTGAAGTTTGCTCGTTTTCCTGTCACTGGTCTGATTGAAGGCCGTTCCTATATTTTCCGAGTCCGAGCTGTGAACAAGGCTGGAGTCAGCCTGCCATCCCGGGTGTCAGAGCCTGTGGCTGCTCTGGATCCTGCTGACAGAGCCAGGCTTAGAAGTAAGATGTGCTTTTTACAGGTTGCATGAGAGGTTTAAGAAGTCTCAACTCATTAAAAAAAAAAATAAATTACGAGTATCAACTCATAAGCCTTCAAAGCCCCACCAGATGGAGCAATGCAAAGCCAAAATATCCTTTGGAGCCAGCTTTGCCAAGAAGAAATCATCTCAGTGCTTTTTGCACTAAGCGTTCTATCTGCTGAAATGACTTTGGCTGACGGCAGTGCTACGCTCCAAACTTGCAGGAAGGGGGGGAAAATGCACAGGAGAGTTTAATTGCTCAGAGAGACTTGCTGTTGTTCAGCCAACAAAACAGCTGAACAGATCCTGTGAATAGCGTCTCTCTGAGCCCCAGACAAGGGTGGCCAGTGCTGTTCTTGTGTGACAATCCAAGTCTTGCAATAACATCAGAATGGCACCAGGACAGCCCAACAGATCCTAGGCTCTCTGCTTGAAGGTTAGCATTTACAAGTCAAGGATATTTCTCCTGTGGCCTCACAATGTCCCAGACATTTTCCTTCCAAACACAGCCCTCTATGCATATGACACAATCATATGCCTAAAATAAATTTCTACTTCTATTCAAAATCTATTTCTACATGTTTCTGAAGTTTTACAATTTAAAATGGTCCAATGTGAAGGTAGCATTGTACACAAAGCTAGAGTGCTCCCATAGCTTGTATGAGCTACTCTGTGTAGTGCTGCAGCCAGATGATCTAGGTTTCCATTCAAGATAAAACAAAAGGCCAGAGGAAAGAGACTTGGCACTGCCAGGAAACATTGCACTCAGGCAGACATGTGAAACCCTGCCTGGGGAGGGCAGAGGGCTCTTCTTCTCAATGGTCAGCATGGAAGCTGTCACAGCAGATGAAGTCTGGGTTTGGTGGCCTATTTCTTCTGTATCTCCTCTCATCCCTCATAGTTTTCCTATCCACCTGCTTCTTCCCTTGTTTCATCTCCAAATCAGATCAGCCAATGTGAGGTGAACAATGTGGAGGCGGAGAACAGTGTTTTCAAAAATTATCTCTGAAAGTGCACTGACCTGGTTGAGAGCTGCATAACTGCAATAGTGTGATAACATATTGGCTGCTCAGAGAGACACCCAAATTTATCAAGTGGACATGCTGAGTCAGGCTGAGCTGTTACTGTTTGTGACTGTGACCCATGATTTACAAGCTGGTAATGTGAGAGAAAGTGGTTAAAAAAGAGACAAGATGCAGCTTGCAGGAATTTGGCTGTTCCTTTAATAAGTGAACTGTTAAACCAAAGGAATAGAGGATGGAAAATAAAGCTGAAACTAATTCTCTGAAAATTATGAGCTGAGTGAACCAAATACCTCTGCTTGTCACCTAGGAGACTTCAGTGACATTTCAGGAAGGAATAGATGTTTCAGTGGATTTTCTAGCTATGCTAAATGCTGAGCTGCTCTCAATATTCAAGCTGGTAAGCCTACAGCTAGCTTGGGTAACTAGCTTGGTACATGAGCAACAGCCACGGCATTAACCAAAAATGGAGCTCGTGGGGATCTTGCAATTGTTAGTTCTGAACCAAGAAAGAGTCAGTTTTCTCATTGTTCTCATTGTGTTATCTCTGACATTTGTTTTAGGTCACCCTTCTGCTCCTTGGACGGGACAGATTATTGTGACTGAGGAAGAACCTGCAGGTAAACACAGCCCTTTTGCCTACAAATGTTTAATGTGAAGCTGGTTCAGTAATTAGGAAAGCTCTGAGTGAGTTCAGTGCACTTTGGCACACACCCAAAGTTTGTTGTTCTGAGAGTCACTTGACCTTGAATAACTCAACAACTTTGTTTTTGAGGTGAAGCTTCATTCTTCAGGACCTAGCAAAATCATGCCTAGAATTAAAAGAAGGAAATTTAAACCAAATATTTAAAAGACTTTTAAAGACTTTAAATTTATTTAATATTTAAAAGATTTTTACATTAAAAAAAAATATTAAGTGCTAAGGTATATTGATAGTCCGATTTTTAGTTATGATGCTAATTCTGAGACAAAACCAGAAGAACTAAATCCAAGCTCCCTTTCCTATTTTTCCCTGTCCTTCAGAGGGTGTTGTTCCTGGTCCTCCCACAGACCTCCAAGTTATTGAGGCCACCAAGAACTATGTTGTGCTTAGCTGGAAACCTCCCGGACAGCGGGGCCATGAGGGTATCATGTACTTTGTGGAAAAGGTAAAATTGGGCAAAATAGGATCATGCTGTGATGATGTTTACATTTGTTTACATTTGTTTACAATAGTTTACATTTGTTTTGTCATCTCTTCTGGACCTTTGGTTAACTCTCATTTCAGAGATTTGCAAATTAGGGCAAGGATAAGAAGTTCATCAAGATAACTGTCAACTGTAGATTAAGATAGACTAGGCATAAAAGAAAGATGGGAAATAGGAAAGTAGATTAAGAATGTGTCACACACAGTAATATTCTTGAATTGTGTCATTGACCTACCTGGAGCAGAGAGAACAAAACTCCTTCTATAATGTGAAAACACAGAGCAAAATCACATGAATTTACATATATATATATTTATATATATATATAATGCATGTTTATTTTATGTATATGTATATAATAAATCTATATTATATACACATATGATAGTGTATGTGTATATATATATATATATATATATATATATAAAATTTGTATAAATGAAGCTTGTCTGGCAGGACAGATTGTTAACATTTTGGATGGAAGCATTTTGCAAGAGTTTCTTGTCATCAGCACTTTCTATTCCAGCTGCCTTTTCATGTTTATCTTCTCCATTAGTGTTACATTTGCTTCACCAACTCAGCAAAGATCACAAAATTTCTGTTCTGATCTACTTGACCAGAATCAGTTTTAATTTCAGTTTTAATTTTTAATTAATTTTTCAGAATGAGTTTTAATTTCACCTGCTTTCCTGAGGTGTTTTTGCATGGCTGCTAGCCTAGAAAATTCTTCACACCATCACCCTTCCTTCTAGCATCTCTTGGCTCATAAACTTTTTTATCAATGTTTTTTCCTATCAGTCTAGGGGTGTCATCAAAGGAGACATAAATATCTTCCCATTATGTGTTTTCCATCTCTCATACAAAATCTGGTCTAAATAAATGAGTTTCACTTAGCAACAGCCTTGGAGAGGGTGAATATATGAATTTTGTAAGAAAGATTTTTAATAATCAATTGCATGCTGAGTACTCAGCACTAATGTCACATAGTCAGATGAGAATTTGAATCCCTCAGAAACCAGAACCATTTACTTGAAATTATACTTAATGTAAATCAAAGCAAAAAATTAATCACTAATATTAGTGGTATAAGTGGTCATGATCTAGCCATGGAAGTAAAAATAATTCAGAAATTAATTGCAAATGTAAATTTTTTTTTTCTGGAAAATGAGGGTCAAATCATTATTAATTCTGAAAGACACCCCAAAACCACCAAGAGTGCCACAAGAGCATCTAGAAGCAAAGAGGTAATGTTAGGGTTTTGCTCTTAGCATAATGCTGAATATCTGCAAAACTCATTTTGAAAGTGGTCCAGACTGGGTGCAGTTAATAACATCACTTCCTTGCAGTGGAGAGGGTTTAGCTCTGGTATATTAAAACCAGTAAACTTTTATGTATGTTTTCTGGAGAAAGTGAACATCTGGCAGATTAATAAGCTTTGAAATATGCTCATTCTGTGGAAAGCCCCAAAGAAGGGATGTGTCTCCCTGTTCTCCACAGCAGACATGAATTTGGTGGTCCAGGGAAAAAGCCTTGTTGTGCGAGATGCTCAGCCTTCAGATGCTTCTGTTCTAAACGTGGTTTCTGGGTTTGACTGCAGTGTGTTGCTGGCACAGAGGACTGGCAGAGGGTGAACACTGAGATCCCTGTGAAGTCCCCTCGCTTTGCAGTTTTTGATTTGTCTGAAGGCAAATCCTACTGCTTCCGAGTTCGCTGCTGCAATTCAGCTGGGATTGGTGAACCCTCAGAAGCAACTGAAGCCACTGTAGTGGATGACAAACTTGGTAAGCCGTGGTTGAGTGTATTAAATTACCTCCATGATAACTTTCCAGTTTTTGATATAATTGTTTTGTCTGCAGGCAGGTAGCTGCCCAGAAATAATTCAAGTGTATGAAAAGCAGTCAGTGATTTATTCCCTTTAGCTAAAATAATTTTTGTTTGGGTTGTTCAACCTTTAATGTGGTCAAATAACAGATGCAAGGCAAGGAAATTAAGCTGCAAATAATGATGCCAAGAACTGCAAAGACTGCAAATAGCAAAAGAAAATGAAAACTCAAGGAAGTACAAAAATGTTTTGTTTTACTTAGAGTCTTTTTTGAAAATAAGCCCAGACATCAGCAGAGTCTAACCTTCCTTGTTTGCCAAATTAAACAAAAGTGAAAAATGTAATACTTACATTGAAAGCAGAGACTATTTTCACTGGAAGAGAAGCCAAGATGTTCAATACAGAAAGTCATCAGTAGCTACACCTACTTCACCAATTTGTTTCCAAACAGCAATGCAGATTTCAATCCAATTCCTAAATGATCTCTATTCACTTCATATTGACTTCTCAGAGCATTTGGATGCCCATGGAATACATTTTTTAAGGAGAGCAAGACATCTCTTCTTAAAAAACACTATGGATACCCTTTGCTACTTAACAGGAGCCTTGGTTTCTGGCTTATCCCATGGGCTGCACAAGATCTTCAATGTGCACCTAGCGCATTTTCTCTTTTAGAAAGCTCCAAATCACATCTCTGGTGCAGATATTTATTACAAGGGGATAAACTAAACATGATTTTAAGGAAATACACTGAATCATAGGCAATACAGAAGTGAGGAACCCCACCACCAAAGACTTGAGCCTTCTGATCCTGTCTTGTCCTGTCCTGACAGATTACTGAATTTAAATCAGAGCAGTTTTTTTAATATTAAATCTGTACTAGTCATGCTAGTATAATCAAGAATAGAATTTCATGCTTATTTTATTTATAAGTTTTAAGTGGCAGGCCACTAATTTATTTCTGCTTCTCTCCCACAGATATTCCCAAAGCTCCTGGCCGAATTATGCCAACTAGGAATACAGATACTTCAGTTGTTGTCACTTGGACAGAGCCTCCAGATGCCAAGGAGCTGGTTGGGTACTACATTGAGTCAAGTGTGGAAGGATCTGGTCGTTGGGAGCCATGTAACAACAATCCAGTGAAAGGCACAAGGTAATTTAACCTCAAACCATGGAATTTATGGCCACCAATGTCTGATTTACTGGGTATGTGTGCTTTCCAGCCATTAGTAGTAGTAGAGCTAATCTCTCTGTGGTAGGCAGCAGGCTGGAATCCCTGTTGCATGTGAAGATCCTAAGTTGTAAAAGTACAGTGAGTTTTTTCCAAGGAGAAATTATAATCAACCTTATATTAGAAACAATTAGTCAAGAGAGAAGAAATATGGACATTGCTAATGAAGGAAAGAGAAACAGCTTGCTGCTTCTAGCTATTGTACAGCCTAGGAGCTTGATGAAAAGCAGGACATTGAGGAATGACTGAAGTTACAAATGTGGAGAACTAAGCTGCATAATGTTTGGAAGCAAAGTGGTTTATTTTGGAAGACTGCTCTAAACATTTCTGGGCTGTGTATCTGGACTGTCAGGAGGACATGTGGACTAAACATCCCACTAAAAATATTACTTTCTGACTGCTGTTTTACTTGTAATCATCAAGAAATTAATTAACACTCTTAAATATTGGGTACAAACCCACATTTCTTACCAATATGAAGCTTGATCTCCAGTCAAAAAAAAATAAATCAGGACTTAAAACTTCCTGAGTTGAGTTAGTTCCTGAGATAAATCAGGTTTGGTTTTGTTTGAATAAGTATGTAATCTTCAGAGTCTGAAACAGTAAGTGCAGAACTTTTTCCTCAAGGGGATTGATGCCAATACAGAAGTAATTCCTGCTTGTTATGACTGATTCTGCTTATTTGTACTTGCTATCCATGACAACCCTTATTACAGTAAGTCAAACTCAGCTAAATACTCCTGGACCATCTTTGCTGTTTAGAAGGGCATTGTAAATGCTTAGTATATCAGAAGTACCTAAAACCTCACTTGGCTGAACACAGACACAACAATGACCTTTATATTCTTGAGTGCATTTATATTATTTATATTTATGTGTGCCATTATTACATCCTTTCATATATATTTCTATGAGTTATATCACAGTTATATTGAAAGTGGGTGAAGTTTCATGCTCTCTGCTTGTTTTAAAATATATGTGACCCTTCACCACTGTAGAAATAAATATATTGTTCTGAGTTACTATATATTGTGATACAAGTACACTGCATAGGTTTCTATCACTGTATTTTTAATCAGTGTGATATAATATATGATGCAGTCAGGCACAGGCTGTCTGTTAACTCTTGGTTTTTCTGGTTAGGTCAATCTTAAAGCATTCTCTGTAGTTCATAGCCTTCCTTATGCAGTATATTTTGATCTTTTGAAATTCTGCACACATCCTTGTGAAAGCAAATGATTTGGAAAAGTCTGATAGAATGGGTAGGGAAAAATCCATTTTGAAAATTTTGATTCAGGTTTTTTTTCCTTACTCCAAAGTAAAACTTTGATTTTGTTTTCCGCATTGTAGTTGCTTCATATACCATTTCATGAGATCAGCATTGGTAGTGCAATTATTACTACATTATAAAGTAGAACAAAATCAAAGTAACATGGAATAAAGTACACTTAAAATACCTGTGAAAAAAATGGGGTTTTAAACAAAAAAAATTAATTTCCATACCACAATCTATTCCTAAATAATTGATTCCTGTCCTCAGAAATTTTGTGGTTTCAGAGTGGATGCCAGAGAAAATTTATGAGTGTTTTGTTTATGCGAGAGTTAGATGATCAAGTAAATGTCTTCAAGTAAAAGAATTTCTCTGACTTGGATTATTGTGATGTATTGAAGCAAGAAAGTGAAGAACAAAAATAATTTATCTCCTATACAATGCCCTGTAATTTTTTTGAACTTTGCAATTTTTCATTTATGATTCAAGGGATTTATGGGAACCTGTGCTACATGTGTCTTTTACTTGTGTCATGAAAATATTCCACAAGAAGCAAATATAGACCTTACCTGTGCAGCTTTTGACATTTTTTCTACTAGGAAGTATAGATTTAATACACAGGTAGAAGTAAGATAGACCCTGTGGTAACACAGAAACTTGTGTAGTCTCAAAGAAGGAAAGAGTGTTGAAATAGCGTATCTTAAAAGAGATGAGTTTAGACTTTGTTTTGTGAATGAGGTGCTCAGATTCTGCATTCTCTGACCTTCATATTAGTGACTGAGGCCATGGTTTGTCCTTGGTTTTAGAAACCAGAATAAATGCCATGGAAGAAATGGTTTATTTTCCCCCTTAAAACTTTTCTTTTCTCTATAATACTTCTTAAGTATTCCTTGACTGATTTGTTTCAGATTTGTTTGCCATGGGCTCAGCACTGGTGAGAAGTACATTTTCAGAGTCAGAGCTGTTAATGCAGCAGGACTCAGTGAATTTTCACAGGAATCAGAGCCTATAGAAGTGAAAGCAGCCATTGGTAAGCTATTTTCCATCGCCCCTTTCAATGGTAATTAATTAAGTAAATATGTTTTTAGCAATTATTAGTGAATAATTAATTGCTTTGTTTCACAAGGTTGTCCACAAATAATAATTTACCCATAGATCCTGTAGTCTCACAGACATGGTTTCACACTCACTGCCCTCTTGTAGACTGTTCACCTTCACCATCCAGTTTTCTTCAGGTGTTTCTTTTGAACCACTGTATGAGAGCACTGCCAAGTTCACTTAATAGGTATCCTGGAAAATGGAATGTCATTCTGATTCTGTAATCTGGTATATCACCTCTAATCCACACCATCCTATATAGAGTCAGTTCCTAAGAAATTTGTTTCCATGACTAAACCTAATAGTGCAATGTGTTGTCTGTTAAACTTCTACAACCCTGTGTGTTCTCCCTTTGCTGATGGATTGTTTCTGTTTGCCACTGCCTGAACTAATCCATAAAGATTAATGAGATCACTGGACTAGAATGAATTGTATGTCTGCAGCACCCTCACTCTCATTTGTATTGAAGCTGCATACCTCTCAACCTTAGAGCAGAGACATGTGGCCTAGGGCAATTTTGTGAGATCATCCTCATAGGAACAGAAACGTGACCTGGAAGACCTAAAACTAAAATAACTGAAGCAAAGTAATAGTATTAACTTCACTTTTTTTTTCTGCTCTGAATACTAGACATTATTTAAAAATGCATTATTTGTGAACAGGTTGAGAGGTATTCTATGCATTTCAAATTTTCTCGAATTCAAGCTTAACATTTTGTGCATAACCACAATGACTTGTCATACTTCAGCTGTATTGCTCATTGCATGCATTTCTTAACTCTGTTGCCTAAATGAAGAAAAAAGAATGTGTTCTAAATCCAAATGTCTTTGCTGTTTTCTGGCAATTATAGGGGGAGGATTGCTTCATGGTGTGTGTCCTGAACTGAGTGGTAAAGCTGCTGGACTAACAGACCACACTACCAGCTGGGAAGGCATGCATGAGGCCTCCCAGCCTATCTTTGACACAGATGCTTTGCTCAAATGCAATGCTAAATTTAATAGAGAGACACTGCCCAGTAGCTGTGGCAAACTGGGGAGTACAGGAGACAGTAACACGAGAGGAGTGGTTAAGGACGCTGTCACATCTGCACCACAAAAAGTTGCTGCTAAGCAGGCAAGTAAGTCTCGACCCGGGGATCTTTTGACAGTGGAAAAAGTTACAAAGAAGAAAGATACAGGTGAGAATTAATGAAATAAATAGATTTTGCTGCTTTGGTTGGTCCACTTCAGACTGATGTAACTTCTGTTCAACTGTGCCACAAGTGGACGTGCTCTACAGTGATGCATCTTCTATCAGACCTATTAATTATGTCCTCAACTCTCCATTAAGATCATTATGCATGTAATAGTTTTGGAGATCACTTTGCAAACTTAGTGGTTAATGAAAGTGAAACAAATCAATATGGTTAGTAATTTAATGGCTTGTTTGACTGCATATTAATGTATCCAAGGTGATATATTATTTGTAAATCATTTCAGTAATTTGTTAGGAATCTGGTTACCTGGTTCTCTGGGTTGTATGTGTAGGAAGGAAACAAAATCTGTTTATGATGGTAAGCATGAAAATCTGTGTTCTGTTAGGAAATATGAAGATTCTTCGTGGATTTTAGCCTAAGCTACATCTTACCTGCTGACACACTGTGCTAATGAATGTTGTGTTCTGTCTCTGACTTATAGTGATACATAAGGAGGAATGTATAGACATGTGCACAAAATCATGTTTTAAATTTCAGTGCCTAAACACCCATTTTGCCCAAGATATGTGAGGCTTAAATACTGTTTGACTCCTGATACCTGGTTAGGGAAAAAAACTCCTCCCTAGGCCTCTGAAGTGAGACACCTGGGCCTAGCTGACACCAATGCAAAACATTACACACAAAAGGAAACATATATGATGTGGGTTTTCCATCCAAAGTATGACTTCAGGGGCACAAGTAAGACTTTTCACTGATATGCTACATAATGGATGTGGGCAAGCATTTTCCTTCTAGATACAGGAGAAATATAATAAAGTGGTTTGGAATGAAGTGAATTATTTCTGTACTGTTTAAGAAAAATCTAAGAAGAAGGACTATGCCACATATTTTTTAATGTAAGTTCCAGTAACAGACCTGTTCCTTTTCTGGTCATACTGCAGTGCCTATGATCACTCTGCCTTCCATTAAGGTAAGACCACATGATGGGTGCAATGATAAAATTTGCACAGTATATAAATTTAAAAGAAAAAAAGAAACACATAAAGGCAATTCTTGAGAGGAAAGAATGTGAGACTATTTTTTTTTAAAGGAAACTACAATTAATATTGTGTTGTGAAAAGGGGTTTGCTTTCTGCAAAACAAAACAAATCATTGCATCTCCAATTTTTTTGCTTTTCCTGCAATGCTAGTTTTAGTTCCTCATTTTTCATAAAGTAAAGTGAGTCCTGATCACTTGCATCAGAGCTGCAATTGCAACACATTCTTTTGCTATGTATGAGCCTGCTTTTCAAAAACAGGGGATCCTGGAGACTAATTCCTATGCAGTTTGGACTTTGCATTTGGTTTGTGGAAGCTTTCATCCTGCATTTCTTATTCCAGCTCCAGAAAGTTCCCTTGAGCACATAAATATTGTCCTAATTAGGAAACGCAGGGTAGGAGCCGTCTGAACACGGTAAGTGAAAGCAAGCCTGAGATTCTGCCTCCTACTCACGTGCTATTGACACCACAACAGCTGCTCCATCCCCTCCCTACGACATCGTGGTGCTCGAGAGCGTCCGTGACTCGATGGTGCTGGGATGGAAACAACCCGAAGCCATTGGTGGAACTGAAATCACCGGCTACTACGTGAACTATAGGGAAGTGGTGGATGGAGTTCCTGGGAAATGGAAGGAGGCCAACATTAAGGCTGTTGCTGACAGGGCATACAGGGTAAGAGGTTAACTCCAGTTGTTGCTGGGGGAGCAGGCAGTGCTTTCAAATCAAATGTCAAAGATGGGTTGGGATGAACTATGATTCAGTGGACAGATAACTGTTCAGAGGGTTTGAATTCCAGGATGATAAATTTATTTAGTCTTATTAAACTTCTCTACAAAATTGTTTGTACACTTATTTGTTAGTCTGGAACCATTTGTCATCTGTAAATTCACTGACATAGTCTAATATTTTGTAAGTAGGCCCTCACAATAAAAGGAATTCCTACTGGTTTGGTGGACATATCCCAGTGCTTGCCAGTGCTAAAACCAGCTCTGTGCCAGCTGGTTTTTGTGATCAGTTCTTGACCCAATTTAGAGAAAACCTCGTTGAGCTGCTTTAGAAATGAAAAGCAATGCCAGGACTGAGTTTCACCCCACTGTGAGGACAACTCTTGCCCTAAGTGAACTTGCTCCATACCACGAGACAGACCAAGATGATTGTTGAACAATGCCTTGTTTCCTCCCTGACTACCAAAGTATCTATCAATAGGAAAAGGGGGTTGCAATTTGAGTATGCTAAGATCACTCATGTGTGCTCCATCACTGATGAGAGGAAAAGCCAAGATAATTATCATGTTAAGATGTCAATAATGCTTCCATCTTCAGGCACACTTCAAAGCATGCTCATGTTTTCAACAATTATTATTGTGACTTTCTTTTGAAGTCCTAATTCAAAGTTAATAAGTACCATCTCATTGATCCTGCAGATAGAAAACCTGAAGGAAAACATGGTGTACCAGTTCCAGGTGGCTGCTGCTAACCTGGCGGGGGTTGGGGCACCCTCCAAACCAAGCAAGTCCTTCAAGTGTGAAGAGTGGACCATTGCTGTGCCTGGTAGGATCCCGAGTGGGACACAGCCCAGGGTGCTCTGGGACTGATTATCTAATGCAGGCATTTTGCAGGGGAGTCTGTGGGACACTGAAGTTCATGGCCAGGCCTGAATTGCCAGCAGTTTGATTTTGTACCATTACAGTGATAATCCCTATTTAATTAGTAGCATTTTACAAGCAGCTTCTTTAGTTTTCTTTATCTTTCCTTCTTTGTTCCTCTACTGTGTCTGGCACTTTGCTTTCTAGTTTAAGTACTAGACATAAATACCTGTCTAAGGTACAAGGCAAAGAAGAATGGGACCTTGTAACCCTTGTCTAAATGTAAATCACTACAAGACCAGATCCCTGACCTTTTAGAATTCATTGAAATTAATGAAAACAACCTCCGCTGACTTCAGTGGACTTTAGACCAGTCCTTGAAGCAGCACATTAGCTTAATCATTAACTTATTTCCCAGAGTTTGGGGATTATTTGTCTGTTTTGTAAGCTCATGAATATTTGATCAAGATACCAATCTCAACCAATTAGATTGTGTTTTGGGTTAGTCTTTTTAATTGTCATGGGCTGTATTTTGTACATTGAGTCTAGGTATGATACAGAGGAGCTAAATGTTATATAAGTTCTGTGTGCTGTTCTGGGTTCTGTCTGGTTTTGGTTCTGGAGTCTTATGCACTGGTCCCTTTGGGATTTATTTTGACACCACACCCCAACTTTTACATTTCAGGGCCACCCCATGATGTCAAATGCACAGAAGTTAGGAAAGACTCTCTGGTTTTACTGTGGAAGGAACCAGTTTATTCTGGTCGTACTCCCATAGTTGGTTATTATGTTGATATGAAGGAAACTGAAGCAAAGGAGGAACGCTGGAGAAGTGTCAATGAGAAGCCCCTTCAAAAGAAATACTTGAAGGTAAATTGCTGAAGATTCAAATACTAGCATAGCAGCATAACCTTGGGGAAGTCAGTTTTGACTGCATCATCCTGCGCTGATCATGGCTCCACTTACTCAGTAGGACATATGATACATAATTTTGTGGAATGACTTTGAAATAAGTGATCAGCAGTTTCACAGTTCTAGAGATAAGCCTGAAGTAGGTTTGCTATTTTTATGCTTTTCAGAATATCTGAAAGACAAGTAATTTTAAAGTGTGATCCTTTCATATATGTTTTATAGGAGTATCCCCAGGTGACATAATTTCAGTATAATTCCTCATGTCACTGCAATTAACTCTGTACTATTAAATTCCTTCTTGTTTCTAAATAGGTGTGGCTGGCACTTATTACCCTGATAATTTCATTTTTCAAAGCCAGCATTTATGTGCAGTAAAAGACTATGATGTTTCAGAGGTCAAGGTACATGAGTTAAAAACATCCTGTTCCAAAACCAGTCCTCCTTTTGCTAAGAAATCAATGACAGCAATGACGCTGCCTGAACATTAACTATGCACACAAGGAAGGAGCAAGTCACACAGATTAGTCATGTCACTCTGGAGCTGAATATAAAAAAAAAACAAAACTGGAAAAGAAACAAAACAAGAAAGGAAATAGAATTGTCAAATACCCATACTGATCTTAATAAGTGTGAAATTAAAATCAGTGTTTTGCAACACACCACTGTATGTATTTGGTTCCTCCAGATTGGTGGCCTGACACAAGGTGTGAGCTACGTGTTTCGTGTGCGGGCAGCAAACCAGGCTGGCGTTGGGAAGCCATCAGATGTCACAGATGCTGTCATAGCAGAAACACGACCAGGTTCGTTAGAAAGACTTCCTCTTTGTCATCATATTTACACAGGTTCCTGTTGTTGCAATGTGTTTACCTGCAGGCTACATGCCAAGAATCTGATCCTTCTCAGGTCAAGCTTTTTTATGAAGTAAGATATGAGTTGAGGGCCATATCTTGAGTTCATTGTCTGGTATGTTTTAAGGTCAGAACAGATTTTCTTATCGTAACTACAGGTTCAGGAATATAAAGATGCAGTAAAGTTGTAAGATTTGCACGTCTCTACAGGTAGGTGCATAAGTAGAGGACCAAATAAGATCAGCTCAACAAAACAATATTACAGATGTAAATTTTGCCTTTTCTGTATTAAATCAGTTTTTTATGCTTCATCAATCCCCTCTTCTTATGTAATGTGGAAAGGATAAAAGAAAACACATTTTTTCTCTTGGTCTTTAAAAAAAAGGCTTGAAAAGCACAGTGAAGTAATTTTGAGGATCACTTTCAGTGGATCACTTTCAGTAGTGCAGTTCTTTGTTGGAGGCATCCTTGAAGGCAAGCTCCAGTGTGTCTATAAGATCAGCAAGAAACACAGGAGCCAGTGCAAAGGCAGCATCTCCATACCTGGAACTTCAGGAAACCTTATTTAGCTGTACAAGTGACAGAGGTGACTGGTCAGAGACAACACTTTTTTTGTCACCAAGCCCCCAACAGAAAATCCAAGCGTGGACTTGTGGCTTCCTCATCTACAGACTATTGTAGAAGTGCAGGGTCCTACAAGGTGCAAAAATGAAATCTCAGACATTTTAAACAAATACCTTAAAAATCTCAGACGATTTAAACAAAACCTTACTATAAGGTTAGTATGATGTAAGAAGGTACAGGGGTACAACTCCACCTGGATCCATCATACTCCCTCTTCTCCTCTGACAATTCCCTTCCTATACCTGCAGACTTCATTTCCCTGGGATCTTTTCCCAGCTTCTGACCCCTAGGTTAATTTTTACATCCTCTTGCTCAGCTCTCATATGTGCCCAATCCTTATGACCAGGGCAGCAAAAATTCTAACAAGTATTGAGTTAGACCTCAATGAGGCTGTAAGTCAAAAAAAAAGCCTGAAAAAGGAGGTCTGAAGCTGGGGGTGTAAAAGAACTGGAAAGCTCAGACTAGGGAGGCTGGGGTGACTCTGACTGCTATTGAGCTGGGATAGGGAAAAGAGACTGGAAGGAGCAGATGGTCAGGTGAAAGCATGTAAGATTGGGGTACAAGGACAAAAATAAGCTAAGTAATTGTATGAATAAGAAGGGTTTGAAACAGGATCTTTGAAAAATGTAGGAAACATAATTTCAGATCTATAAGCTGCTGAAGCACCAGGGCTGTTTCTATCACCTGCAAGGGGAGTAAGGCAAACCTTAAAAATTTATTCCTGAAAACAGCTATATGCAGCAGCCACTTCTAATAAGAGAATTAAGCCACTATTAAGACTAAACTTTTGGCTTTGCTAATCCATTTTCATTGAGGGTTAATATCTGTGCATCATACTTCTGATAAAACATTGTGGTGGTAACACTCTTCAAGTGTCCTAAATAAAGGATTGACCATGTTACTACAACTGAGAAAAAATACAAACAGACTCTTGTGAAGATGACCAAAAAGGCCAAAAAAATTGCAGTGTTCAGTCAAAAGATGTGAACTTGAGCAGAACATTTGGTTTACAGACCTCACCATTAGAGAAGGAGAGTTCATAGGTATGACGTCTGAGGGATCACCAGAAAGTGAGGATTTAGCCCAGTGAACACTCAGGGAAACTGAAAATTACTTACGTGTACAAATCTACTTGACCCATATTTTGAGCTGAGATCTGCTGATACAGAATCCACCAAACCAAGCTTCTTAGAGGTATTAAGAAAAGACAAAAACTTACTTAAAACAATTATTTCATAAAACAGCCTCCTGAGCAGGCTTCCACCTTTTCTCACTCTAACCACAAAAATGTCGAGAAAAATCACACATTTTTTTTAAAATTACCACAAATATTTTGGTGCTGCACTATGAATCATGCCTCTATTACCATCTTGGATGGAGTCATATAATATTGTCAGGTCTCTCTAGAAAGTTCCTGCTGGAATGCTACTTTTGGTGAATGTATAAAATTACAAGACAGCTGAGATTTCTAATCAAATAATGCAAGCAAATAATATTCTGAATGAAAATACCTGCTTTCATACAAAAGGTGCCAGCTGTCTTTATCCAAAGAAATGTGTAAATATAATTATTCAATACTTTACATCCACTTTCTTTTCATTGAAAACCATGTTTAATTTGTACAGTTTTCATCTAAAATTAAATTAGGAATCCCAACCATGTAAACAAATACCAACCCAGACTACTTTTGATCTGTAATTTTGGCTTTTGACAAAAGCACTTCAGCATATGTGGATCTCACAGGAAACAAGGAAAATCTAAGAGCAGATTGCAACTCTTGTATTGCTGCCCTTAGTCCTTGTTTATATTGATAAAAAGCAAAATTAGATTATGAGCTTGGATCAGCCACTTGAGAAGGGCCTGAACCTCAGAAAATGAGGAAACTGTCCCATTCAACTTCTCTGACTGGCTGTATTCAAAATGATGCCATTACCTCTCGTGTCTGGAAGATGTCGGCTTTATGTTCTGTTATTTCTTTCCTTTCAATGCAACAAAATGCTTAGATAAATGGAGATGTGATATGGCATGTAAGTATTTTATTTCTTACTGTGACTCTAAGAGAAGCTCTGGATGATATGTTGAAACCACCAAGCTCTCTAGAGGAGGGAAATCAGGACTGCTAGTACTATGGCTGCTTCTTTGGCTCCACTTTGCAGGATAGGTGGAGTGAGTTCTTCAAATATAGTCAGTAATTTAGACATGTTTGTTATTTTTTTACCTAAAGAAATATTAGAGGTAAATTCCATCATCACTTCTGAAAATAAATGCTATACATTGTTACCACAATGAAAATGCTTTGAAACAAATGTGAAAGATTCTATTGTTCAAATTACCTTTATGGCTGTAATTCTTTCCATGTCACATAAAGTGCCATCAAAAGATTCATGGGCAAATGACCTAGAAGAAGCTAAACACTAATGAAATTTCAAGTGATGAATTTTGCATATAATAAATTAAATTATAACAAAAAATTGCAAATATACTGTTGCCTAATGAAATATTTGTAGGTCTCAGACTTCATTTATCACATATTGGTACTTAATGTGCTTCACAGCTGCAAGGGCTGGTACATAACAGTACCAAAATGGGAATATTAATCTCATCTTTCATTAAATGCTTATGGCAAAGTGTGAAGACTAAGAAAGCTGTGTGTACACAGCTTTGATTGCCATGACAGGAGCTGCTTGCAGTGCTGGAAAAGACATGTATAGTTTTGGGACGATGAAACACAGAAATCTCCTACTATGCTTGAGGGTCACTAAGAATTATGCTGAAAATAAAGCATTCAATCTCAGTGTCAGGAATAAGGCTCTTGTCTTTGAAGTACAATACTTTGTGGAGAAAGTGTGTCATTAGTATTCTGGGCAGCCCAGAATTGTCTTAGCCCAAGTAACAGGACATGAGTGCCCTATTCAGATGCGAGATCCAGCTCAGAGCTATTCAGAAAAGAAGGCTGGATGTCCTCCAGCCCCTCTCAGTGCACATGCTCTCCCTGACATTCTCAGACAAGTTGTTGAAATGAACATTAATGCCACAGATGACAAGTTCACTGGGTTGCCCAAATCCCAGATGAAATTCCCTCAGCTCCCCTGGGGTGTGAGGGAGCAGAATTGAGATGCCTTCAGGTTGCTGACCCAGGATTCACCCCCAAGGCCTTTCAAAGTACAAACTGGGTCACCCTATCCAGCTCAATGACTGAAGGCTCTGGCAAGACTGGGTGGGTGACTTAAGCAGCTAATTGCAAATATTCACTCCCTTTGTGGGCCCAGGATTAATGGTGCAGACGGCAGCAGGGCTGGGTGCCAAGCACAGCAATTAAACCAACCTCCCTGAGCGAAGCCAGTGTCACCAAAAATGGGCCTCAGTCACAAATGTGTGCTGCTGGGACAACTTGACTGCTTCCTCTTCTTCACCTCTTCAAATGCTCACATTTGCATGTTATTCCCTGTATAGCACTTACCCTATTAGAGAATAGGAAATCCATGCTGCATAATGAAAACTCTAATCACTGCTTACCATGGAAAATATTGCTATTTAACAGCTCAGACATTTAGTGGATTTAGAGTCTTGATTTCTTTACCCCTTTCAGGCTTTTTCATGGCAAATACTGCAACTCTTGTGTATGCGTAGATTCACACAAGTAAATCAGAGGATTTATGATGTGTTTTAACCTGTGGATTAGAAAAAGAGCTGTTCTTGTAAATCAAAGACCAGGGAAATCAATGAGTGCAGCAATTTATGTTCCAGCTGAGAAAATGGCAAGGATCTGCTTAATTCATTCTCTGAATGATATCTACAGAAATTTGTTTGCTGAATTCTCTGAGAAACTGGAATTGCCTTGTTCTGCTCTTTAAGGAACCAAGGAAGTGGTGGTGGATGTAGATGACAATGGAGTGATTTCCTTGAACTTTGAATGTGATCAGATGTCTCCAGACTCTAAGTTCATTTGGTCCAAGAATTATGAACCAATTGAGGATGATTCTCGACTGAACATCGATACCAAAGGCGGAAAGTAAGACCCTCAGGGGTAGCAATAGTCTTGTATTTGAGAGATCTAGACTGTCACAGAAATCCATCCTTTTAATGTATGACCTCAGGAAGAGTTAGAACTGCCTCTGTTACTTGATAGTTACTTCCTGAGAATGCTGTTCTCCAGTAAATCCATACCCAGACCATTTGGAAACTGTAGCTTGCACTGAATGAGTCAGACCTACTCTGTAGGCACTTTGGTGATGTTTAGGCACAGGGAAATAAAATCTGAACCCTGTCACCTTATAACCTGTCAGTCAAGGCAGATGTTGTTGTTGTTGTTGTTATTATTATTATTATTTTTACTACTATTGCTATTCCTATTATATAAAATCCCCAAATAATAAAATTATCTGGCTTCTTAAAAATGCTTTTGCCCTGTAACGTAGCTGCAGTCTTTGGAACTGCTGCAGTAAGCAAGGCTTTCTTATGTCAGCATCACCATGGCCTGATTTGGTAACTTATATAACATCTCCAAGCCTACTCTGTTTCTTCCAGCTTTTCCCAGAGGAAGACAAGGAGGATGCACAGGTTCAGCCCACGAAGGGCCTGTGTGCTCTCCTAGAAGCCATATTGAAAGAAACAGTGGCCCACCACAGTCATGGTGCTGCCATATGGAATCTGAGTCGACCTGTATCTACAGTATCCTTCCAGGGTCATCAAAGCCTTGACAACATGCCTTTTTTCTTTTGGTGCCATCACTATTTGTACCACACATGGTAGGGCTTACTCTGATTTATAGCTGACAGAGCCAAAGATTTGTCTGTTCAGTCAAAGCAAAAGCTAACACAAGGCTATTCATATCTGGTAATATAGACAGAAAGGAGGACTTTGGTTCAGATGGATTTCACCTTTTCATCATAATGGGTTTTTTTTTCCCTTATAGGTCAAAACTTTCCTTTAAGAATCTTGGAGAAGATGATTTGGGAATTTACTCTTGTATTGTCACAGACACTGATGGAGTTTCATCAAGCTACACAATTGATGAGGAAGGTAGACACAATGCCTACTAAGCATGCCTAGTTTGCTTTCACATCTGTTATTCCCTGCTGTTGTGTCTCTCAGATCCAAAAGGCATGCACACACCTCATATTACTCCTTTCTTATGTCTTTTGCAGAAATGAAACGCCTGCTTGCTCTGAGCCATGAACGGCAGTTCCCAAGTAAGTGAATCAGTCTGTAGGGGAGAGCTTTGCATGCAGTGGGGTATCACAAGCCTGATCTAGTTCAGGATGTCCCTGCTCATAGCAGGGGGCTTGTACTAGCTGACCTTTGGAGGTCCCTTCCAACCCAAACCATTCTGTGAGTCTATGGTTACAAACCTCCTGCCACCATCAGGTAGGAGGCCACTATAGTAATTTCAAGTGAAAGTGGATTTGGATTGAAAAATTTAAGATTCTTTTTTTTCTCTCCCTCTTTCAGTACATTTGTATATTATTGATGTTCTTCCCCAACTATTGCAGGCTATTGGTCTATAAAATAAGTCTGTATAACAGCTGGAAAATAACTCTCATACTGGCTTTGCTTCTTCTGCACAACAGGCTTTAATACTTATTCAGCATGCTTGACCTGATTTGAAAACCAGAATTTGAAAGATTCTAATTTTACTCCAACCAAAGTTAACATAAGTTAAATTTAAGGTTAACAAATTTGGCAAATGTAGTAAATTCAGCTGTAACGATCTATATATACAGAATTTTCCTGCTGAAATTCATTCTCTCCCTCTTTCCTGGAACATTTGACAAAATTTGAACATGCTTTCTACACTTGGGATGATATTTTTGTCATTTCCACAGACATTTATGATACCCTGGTAATAGCACGATTTGGTTATTTATATTGAAATATTACTTGAATAAAGGGGGGAGAAATAATACTGGATTACATAATGAATCTTAAAGCACACAACAAGATGAGACCTAAACCTGGTCTCATCTCCCACTATATTCTCTTCTTATTCATTCCAGGCACTAAAACTCTTGCCTGCATTTTAAAATCTTCAGCTTAGTGCATGCACTCACTGCTGGCACTTCTTCCAACTCAGCCCACATTGCACCTCTCAGCCCAGCCAATCCTTGGCTACAGAAATGGCCTTTTTGCCTACATCATCTCTCTCATTTCCTTCTTCATCTTTTTCTCATTGGCTCTACTCTTCTCAACATACTGTATCACCTTTTGATAGCTTAATGACAGCCCAACCAAACCCTTGTTTACTCCTGCTCCTCCCAATTATCTTCTCCTAATTATATTTTCACACTAAAAGTCGGTCATCACAAAACCTTGCTGCTGTCTCATGACCTTAATTGCCCTGACCCTTCCCTTCTTGAGGACACTTCCATGCGTTGTGTTCACTACCAGTGTCACAAAATATTGCCTCAGGACACAGATCAGATCATGTTTTTTGCACTGTGTCAGGTAACAGCACAGATATAGCTGTGCATGAGCTCCCAGAAGGGACAGGCAGAAAAGGGAAAGTATCCTTAAGGAGGAAACTTGTCTCATATGCTTTGGCCACTCTGGGCCCTTGTGCACACTTTAAGGAAAATATATATTACAACCAGGGTTTGAGATTCAGCTGCTTGTGTTCTGAGCAGCAATTAATGGAACTTCTGCTTAGAAACACATGCAGCCAGTAACTCCATGGGAAAATGGATTGCTTGAATAAGAGCCTTACTGAGAACAGCCATGTATGGGTACGACAGTGTGTTGGTACAAGGCAAAAAGAAACTCTTCCAACTCCTCCATTTAGCAATTGCCCAAGGGCTGCCTGTCAAGTGCTGCCAGTAATTTGTAATGCTATACAAATAGGATGTAAAACCACTGGAAAATGCCAAAAATAGCCATCAGTGCTTATGGAAATATTTTAAATAAGACTTCTGCTCATGGCAGACTTTAAGGCAAATTTGTCCAGTTCCTTTAGGCTGAGAAGTGATCAGACTTTTCTCCAAAAAAGAATCCTTTTGCATCCTTTCAGCCATTTATTTAACAGCTGCCGAGATACTTTTCTCTCTTCCATGTTAGACTAAGATATTCTTAGTTAATAACAGGCAAGCCAAGTGGGGGTTTAAAATTTCTGTAGAGCTGACAGTGAGACAAAAGCAGTGCAGCCTGAAGTCTATTCACACTCCCACTTGCTTCCTTCAGCATTTCAGTTGCTTTGTTTTAAGAAATTATGCAAGCCCTCAGATTCCTTCTGTTTCTTACACACACAGTGATGTGCTGGGTGAGGAAGGCTCACATGGACCGTTTGCAGAGCAGGGACACACTTCCATGGGGTTGTCTTTGCCCCACTCCCTCATGGCAATGCTGCCCTTCCAGACCTTTCCATCTCTGGTTAAGCATGTGCCTTTTCCATAGTTCTCTGTTTGCTGGGGATTGTTGCCTCACCTCCCAGGAGCTCTGTTTTTATCAGAGGCAGACCCTGTGCCACTCAGGCACTGAGAGCACACACGTGGGTGTGGGTGTAGGAGGGAGAAGGAGTGAGTGTGACAAAGGAAGAGCTGAGGGGTCCTCACCCCCCAAGTCTGTTTGGCAGTGGGGTGGGGTGGCAGCTGTGCTCCAGAAGGCACCCCAGTCATTTAGAACGGAGCAAATAGCAGGATGAGAGAAACCAGGCTTGCTTTGGTCCCAGTCCTGTCCTGCTGCAGCTGAGCCTCTGCATGCACTGAGCTAAAGAAACCAGCCTGCCCTGGGAGGAGTGCCTTCACACACATGATGACTGTATCATCATGTGTTCTGCAACGTGTTTGTGCACTGTCCTCAGCTGCTACACCCTAGCAACACAGACTTTACACTACTGAGAAAGTGGAGCCTGGGGGAGAGTTCACACGCAGCAGCACACATAATGCTGAGAGTGTGATTTCTACTGAGAATCTGCACATCCACCAAGACAGATTACATGACAGAAGTCAGTGAGATGAGCAAAATGCTCCAATGTCAGAGTCTAACTCCTCATGCTTAATGTTGATGATTATGGTGTCTTAAAGAAAAGTTAAAGTGAAAGCAAGCTGAGGACTGTTACTAACAGGAACTAACTAACTACAAGAGAGTTACCTATGGTATAGTACATGATTTTTACATTTTTTTTCCCTGTTGACACACTTTGTTTATATGTGGGGGCTTCAGTTACTCATAAAAAACCAAAATGTACTGGGGAGACTGAGGATGTGTTGGGATATTTGGTGAATTCTGGAGATGGAGGTTCCACTCAGGAAATGATCAGAGTGTTTTCAAAAATCTCCCAACCTACAGCTCAGCAGCTGACTTTCTGATCTGGCTTTGTGCTTGGAGATTTGTTTGTGTTTTGTTTTGTTTTTGTTCCCTCTGAGTCAGTTCACTGTCTTATAGTAATATTATTAGACAACTCATTAAATATGGCTCCGCAGCATACAGACTCACATAATGCTGCACAGATACTTGCAGCCTGCATTTGAAATAGCCTTGTTTTAGAATGGAGCATAAATCAAATCTTGAACACTTTTCGTTTGGTCAGACCTTGTGATTGAAGGATCAAAAGCCTAAATCTCATCTGTCATTCTAGGTACATGTGGGTGGAGAGGCATTCTGTCTATGTGAAGAGCTGTTATGAGCTAGTTACCTTGCATACAGTATTTGAGCATGGGAGGACTAAGTGGCTTTCTGGTTGTTGCAGACAATAGTTGTTGGGGAACAGGCAAAATAGGCATCATTCCTTTCTTTCTTCTTTGTAGCTGTCCCACTTATCTCTGAGTTGGCAGTGGAAATCTTGGAAAAAGGAGAAGTGAGATTCTGGCTGCAAGCTGAAAAACTGTCTGGCAATGCAAAGGCCAATTTTGTGTTTAATGATAAGGAGATTTTCAATGGAGAGGTAAGGCTTTTCACTGCTTACATGTGTTTGCATTTTCATGAGTATCAAGGAGGATTAGTGTCTCTAGTATACTTCCAACTAGTGTTCCACTCTGATGAATTTTCATGAGAAATAGCATATGTCATGGAAAGCATGATTAGAAAGATTTTATCCATAGTTCTGAGGTCCAGATGAATTCTACTGGATGCATTTTGTAAAGGGAAGTTATACGCCTTCCTGCCACTTTTGTGAATACCACTTGTTCTATTAACTGTGATTTCAAGGAATCACTGCAATTGCACAGACTCCTCCTACCTCCTTCATCTATAGCCCTAGAATGCTCTTATTCTCACCTGTCTTTGTGGTTTGAAGGAATTTATTACATCACAGAAAAATTCCCAAGTGTTTGTTTCCAGCTGCAGAATTTGTTACACCCAAAAACGGGACGTGGCATGATTTTGTTGCAACACTGATATCAGATAGAGGCAGAGATGGAGCATTCCAGACACAACCTTGTACAGTATAATCACCCTTAAAGAAATCATTATTCTGAAGAGATGCAAATCTAAACCTTTCTAATGAAAAAGATTATAGTACTCACTGTGCAACAGGCATGACATGTGCTTGTACAGCATCAGTAAATAAACAGATTTATTTATTTGGTTGTACATTTGGAGCTGTAGCTAGAGACAGTGAGTCTAGAATAGGATGGTGATCTGTACAAATGGGAACCTGAAGAAGTGGGAATCCAAATAAAGAAAACAAAGTTTCTCCTAAAGAGACCATTATAACACTTCACAAATATTTTCTGTCTCTGACATGTATTAATTGTTGCTTTACTTTCCACTCCTGCAGAAATACAAAATGAAGGTGGACAAGAATACTGGCCTTGTTGAAATGATTATGGACAAGCTTGAGGAGAAGGATGAAGGCACTTACACGTTCCAGCTGCAGGATGGAAAAGCAACCAATCAATCTAGTCTGGTCCTCATTGGTGATGGTAGGCTGATCTTATGCAGTGAGCTGGCTTTTCACTGTTTTCAACACCAACAGATCTTTCAGGTTTTTTATGTCACAATTTTGCCTGCCTCCTACAGGACAGAGTGTGTGTGTGACCTGAAATTTTTAAAGTGATGGGAGAAACGGGAATTGTTACAGAAATGTAAAATACTGCAACATGTTGTGGTTTGCTTTCCTATGGGTGGAATGAACATTTCCCATATAAAAGGCCCATTCAGCTGGGAACAAGCAGCTGCACCTGTTAGAGCTCAAGCAGCTGCTGACTCTGCTGCCTCTCATTTGCCTTCCTACCAGCAGCTGTATGATTGGGGATTGCACATCATCAGGCAGGACACATAAAACTCCTGATGACTGCAAGCAGCTGGGGAAGTTGAGTTAGCCATAATCAGCTTCTGACACTCTGGAATGTCCAGTGAAAACCTTATCCTATGGCTAGCTTCTCACTGACATCCAAGGGACAGGGTTAGACTGAACTGTTACAGTGACATTCAGCATTGTACAAATGGCACATGAAGCTTAACCTTGTGTTTCTTACTGGTTTTAATTCCTAGTATTCAAGAAGCTACAGGATGAAGCAGATTTCCAGAGGAAAGAGTGGCACAGGAAACAAGGTGATAATACAAATACTTATAAGTATCACATATGTGTTAGCCTGTTAAGAGTTTGTTTATAGTTATATATGTTCATTTGAAATACATGGGTTTTGTTGTGCTATGTGGGTACTTCTGAAGCAGAAATAGGAAACATAAAACCACATTAAAATATAACGGAATTCTTGTCAAGTAAAACACATCTGTCTTTCATTTTGCATTATGAATACCATTGATGAGACCTTTAAAAACATTCCTGTAATTTCAAACAGGTCCTCATTTCGTGGATAAACTGGGATGGGAAGTTACTGATGAGTGTAATGTGATGTTGAAATGTAAGGTAAGGGGAAAGGAAAACCCTGAGTACAATATTCAGAGTACACCACACTGGCCTACCACTACCTAAATGTTGGGAAGGGACTAAAGAGATGCCCTTTGCTTTTGTACTCCCAGCTGCATGTTGGACAGTGACAGAGCCTCTGAAGGTTAATCCTGCTGAGGCAACAGCTCATTGCATGTAACAAAATATGCTGGAAAATAGCTTGAATTTCTTTCTTCAGGTCCATCAGCCACTCACTCAAAGAAAGGCAGCTGAAAAGGAATGACAAGTCTTTGTAAATCCAGGGACTAATTCATTTTTGGCCTGTTTATGCACATTGAAATTCCCTGGGCAGGATCAACTCATTCCCTGCTCTCCTTTTCTCTCTGTTTGCATCCCTGTTGTTTTCTCTCTTGCCTCCCACATTTTGAAATGGAGGCCTGCAGTAACTCACTGCTATCAGGTTGTAAATCTTGCTGTTCTTCTGTGAGAGACCTGAACACACTAACCCATGGAACAAGCTAACCCAAATTACAACACTGAGCTCCCCTGCTCAGGTGAAGTGAATAATTGCAGTGTGGTTTTCATCCATTTTAGGTGGCTAATATTAAGAAGGAAACACACATTGTGTGGTACAAAGATGACCGGGAGATAATGGTAGATGAAGAACATGACTTCAAGGATGGCGTGTGTACTCTGCTGATATCAGAGGTGAGTGACTGTCTTCACTAGCCTTCAGTTGAGTTCACATGAGTTATATGATCTAATCTGGTACTCCAGCAGAACAATTGAAAAAGGAAGTGGGTTTTAAAAATGGAAAAGCTCACAAGGCGTCTGTGTTTTCACTAAAGCAAATGTCTGTCTGTAACTGCTTGTTCAGATTTTCAGGAAATGATGACAGAAGAGATAATAAGCTTGTCACTTCCTTTGCATGTCAATTTAGCAACAGATTGAGACCACATTTCCATTCTGAATAGCATTTGGAAAGTGCTTGTCACTCAGGCTTCCAGAGTCACCAGAGGGGTCTGGTTCATACCCAGCCTTGCAGCAGATCTGGGGCAGGACAAGGTCCTGCACACCAGGACCTCCTGCCAAAGCCCATCCCAGCACCCCAGGCAGGAGGAGGGCAGCTGGAGGGCATGGGGACAGCCTCAGGCACCGGGTACCTGCTGGGGACAGGGACAGGATATCAGCTGGGTTCACAGGTAAAATCTATATTTTTCTACAGTACCTGTTCTGAAAACGGGTTTTATCATTACAATATTGCAGTTTTCTAAGAAAGATGCTGGCACATATGAAGTCATTCTGAAGGACGACAGAGGAAAGGACTCCAGTGAGCTGAAGCTCAAGGACACAGGTCAGAGTCTGGCTGTGCTCAGCCACACCAGCAGATACCAGGGCTGAAGTGGGTTCAGGGTAATACAGGCATCTGCACATGTTGCCTTCCTGTGGCTTTGTTCCTCATGCGTACAAAATCATCTGATTAGAAAAACTGAGATTTTTCAGTTCAAATAACATTTGAATACAGCTTATTGCATCTGGTTTCTGTATAATTTTGGGAGCATACAGTGATTACCACTAAGCAAAAATTACAACAGATTTCCTCAGGGGGCTATCAATAAACCTACAAGTATGGAAAAAGTTACATAACTAGATAATTTAAAAATATTTTTATTATATTTTGTCAATGGCATACATGCAAAAAGGCCTTTCCACTTACTGTGATTACTATGTTCTTAACATTCCACTCCTATCCATTAGAATGTATATAAATGGGTTAGCATTCCAGCTGAACAGCATCATTATCCATTAGAATGTATATAAATGGGTTAGCATTCCAGCTGAACAGCATCATTTACAAAAAAAAAAAAAAAACAAAACATCGTCTTGTTCAGCTGCAGCAGTATTCATCAAGACTGCACTTAAATAAAGCCTGGAAACTGTAAAATAACAGGCTACATTTCTGCATTACTCAGATTTCTAATGTGCTTGAAAAGGTAGTTTTTTGAAAGACTGGTTTTTCAAACCTTCTGGGAGAATATTTCAGAGCCAGTACTTGTCCTTACTGTTGACTGTGCTTGAACTGCAGACACAGAGTCTTAGTCTCTGGATTTTATTTCCACAGCTTTTGCAGATCTGATGAATGAAGTATGCAGAAGGATTGGTAAGCACTTAATTCTTTTTTCAAATGAATGACTCATTGTGGCACTCAATGAATGGCTGTATGGCTGCATAAAACCATGTGCTCTTCTTTCAGCTTTATCTGCAACAGACCTGAAAATCCAGAGCACAGCTGAGGGTATCAGACTGTACTCCTATGTTACTTATTATGTAGAAGATTTGAGAGTAGGCTGGGTGCACAAGTAAGTACACAAGGACTTTGCAAAACCCGGTGCAATTTTGGTTTCATAGATCCAGAAAGAACCTGGATTTGCAAGAGAGATGAGGCCCAGGTTTCCCCTTCTCTCTCATGAGTCCTTATTTCATATGAGTTTGTTTCAGTCAATTACATTCACAGGAATATGAATGTATTCATATGAATCAGTATGAGAGTCAGGTGTGGTGGTTCCAGGCCCTCCTGTTGTTTCTCTCATGAAAGACAGTCCCATGCCACAGGATGCCAGCAGGATGGTGCTGCTTCAGAGCACTTCCCACCTCCCCAGTGGGAGCTGCATCTTTCCCTGACTCAGTTTTATGGAGTGGTGCAAATATAGCCCAAGAGACCATCAGGCTTCAAAAGAGGCCAGCACCACGGGTTCAGAGATACCTGCCCTGGAGGTCTGCTTGTCTAGAAGCCACAATTCAGTGGAACTGGGACAAGCAGGCATATCCTCTTAATGCATGGCTTCATTTTTAGGAGGCAAAGCAAATTCCAGCATGTGCCTGGGGCAGTAAAATCCAGACAGCCCCTCCTGCAGGCACTACAAATGTAACCAAGACAGACAGAAGAACTGAGATTTCAAAAAAGAATTTGAATGCCCAGCTTCCCATAAAATTAATGGGAGTTGCACATCCAAATCTATGAGACAGCTTTGAGTTCTCAGCCAGCACAAACAGCTTGCACTGGAAAACCCAGAGGAGTAAATAAGAGAAGTAAACAATTAGATCACTTCAAATCTATTATTATTATTCTTGCTGTTTCACTTCCTGTGGACATGGTAGTTGTTAGTCTGTATGATGGAATCTGAATTACTGTTCTCTCAATAAAACTCATGTAAATAAGGCACAGAACACCCAGGATGTGCTGTACCAGGCTTGCTGTAATTATTGACACTGATGTTAACCAGCACCCTGTCAGAGAAATGAAAGCCATTGGAGGCCTCCTTGTTTCTTGGCACTCATTCTGACCTTGTATCATCCAAAGTCCCAAGTATTTCAAATAAGTGCAAGAGAATATGAAGTATTGTGGGAGTTTTTCCCCCCTCTCTCTTTCTCTCTTTTCTCCATTTCATTTTTAGAAACTTGTTTCATCTTGAAGCATGTCAAATTAATCTAGAAATTTTTTTCCCCTCCAGTGCATTCAAAGTTATCAGTTTAAAGATAACAAGGAAATGAATAGCTTATTTGGCAAATATCTTTTGACTCATCCAGGGAAATTAACTGCTTAGCTAGAAAGCTAAGAAATTGATTTTGGGGGGTGAGGGAGGGGGGTGTTGGGTTTGTTTTTTCTTTTGTTTTCTGTTCTTTTAATGGAAGAAGATATGCTTATGTCAAAATGTGTTTAAATTCCAAACATAGTAGAGCATCAGAAATCATTCCAGCTGGACAAACACCATTTCTGACAAAAGTGGGTTGTTTTTTTTTTTGTAGATACAGCCCTATATACTTTTGTTTTGCCCAAGCAGAAATAAATGCTAATAAGAGAACAGCAACATTTCTGGATGCCTGGGCTACCCTTCAGAGATCTGGTTTTTAGACTTGTACAGCTTTTCTATGGCTCAGGTTGCAGACTGAGATGCATAATTCTTCTGCAAGCTCTGAGGACAGCTGGACCTTGAACAGGGAAAGGCTGTCACACCGATTCTAGCTCACAACTGTAGCAAGGGTTTGACTTCAAGGTTTCAGAATAAGGTGGCATACCATAGCGTCTTGGAAATCATTTAGTAACTCCAGGTGTGCTCAGTGGCTCAACACGAGCAAACCCTTTTTATCCTGCAGTAAAACCAAAAGGTAACATTGTTTTGTGCTTTCAGTGATACCCAGATTAAGTTCACGGACCGGATGAGGACTGGTGTCACCGGGGAGCAGATCTGGTTGCAGATCAATGAGCCGACTCCCCAGGACAAAGGCAGATACATAATGGAACTCTTTGATGGCAGCACAACGCACACAAAGACTGTGGATCTTTCTGGCCAAGGTGGGCCATCCCCTCTGCTAACATCATCCCCGTGTGGGCAGTGTGCTGAGGCAGTGTGGCAGCATCTACAGCAGCATCTTGCCACAGACCTGTCACCCTTTGGGGTCTGTGTGTGCACCCACCAGTCTGGCATTTTTTGCAGGGACTGTGTCAACAAGCCTGACAGAGTTAAGAAGCATTTTTGGACAATACTCTCAGGCACACAATGTAGCTCTAGGGGATGGTGCTGTGTGGGACTGGGAGTTGGACTTGATGATCCTTGTGGGTTCCTTCCAACTCGGCTTACTCAGTGATTATGCGATTTGTTCTCCCCAGACCACACGATTTGTTTTCCCCAACCTGTGCTCTCTCATAAAAACCGCTTTTTCCTAATCCAAATACCCACTTACAGTCTGCCTACTGAGATGCCAGCCCAGTTTCAGAGCTATTTTACAAAATCCCTTGTGTTGCTGGCATTGATTGGCAGTTTTAAATATGAATTGTAGCACTGAATGCCTTCTGTGTGTCTCTCTTCCAAGGAATATTTCCAGGAGGAAGTGAGGGACAAGTTTGTTCTGATACTTTCCTACCCTATTTCTTTGATGGGTGTAATAAAACTCCTCATTCTTCAGAGATGCCAAGACCTCTCATCAGCATGAGGAAGGACTGTTAGGGGAAAAATTTGGATTGACTGTTGGAAGCTTTTACTCTGAGAGACCTCTCAGATCCTAGAGAACTGATTAACTCCTTCCAAATTGCTCTTTCCACTCCCAGCTGTTCCCATCCCTAAAGCTTCACTTTTTGTTTGCAAGCTCTGTGTAAGGGTGATAACATTTTAATCATCTCCATGCTGCTCCTTCTGTACTCTACTCCACTTTCTAGGAAAAGACATTTCTTCTTCCCTGTCAAAGCAGGAGAGGTTGGCCTCCCCCATGATGGCAGCTTAGCCTGAATTTTCAAGGGAGACAACAATTTCTTGTTCTCTTTGCTCACAGCCATCAGTGTGATGCTTCAAGCAGATGTGAAAAATCCTTGGAAAATCATCTCTCTTGTATTCCATAACCCAGTGGTCTCTGAAGCGTGTGTGCAAGATGACCCAGTGTACTTCACTTGTATACATCTACATAATCTATAAATAAATTTATATATAGGGAGTGCATGCTCAAAATAATTTTATATAGGGATGTACAATATAAAAAGTTTGGAGGGTCACTGCCATAATCCCTCATTTAGGTGATGCATTGTGCATTTCTTTCTCTCTTCTGAGAAATTACTTCAGCTACTACTTTCTTGCCCTCTGTCTTAAAGCTTGACTTCTAGAAGACAAAAGTGTGTTTATGCATTCATATGTACATATAATAGCTGCCATATACCAGATGGCCTTTATCAGTCAAACCATTCAGCATTTTAGTGTTTGTACAGTACACATGCATGCATTTTAAATTTTACATTTTAAATTTATTACATCTACATTTTAAATTTCTTTATTAATTTTAAGTTTCAACCTGTGAGATTATTTCTCTCTAAATGTACTTTTTTCCTCTTTACAAAGCCTTCGATGAAGCCTTTGCTGAGTTCCAGAGATTAAAGTAAGTATTATGACATCTAAATACAGTAATGGCAGCCATAAAATAATAACAGTATTTGTTTGTTTTGTGCTGGAGATAACTTTATCTTATGAAACAAGTCCTAGTCATACAGAAGCCCGTAGGAGTTTGGCATGTGACTTCTTTGGTGCAACTCTTATGTAACAGTCAGGTAGCAAGGAAAAAGCTCTATTGCCAAGCTATGAGAGAGATTTTCCATAATGGATTAAAAGCAGTTCAAAAGATAATCTATTTTTCTATCATTCTAAGTAAACCTTAACTGAAATTGGACTTTCCCTTTGTTTCTTTCAACTCCAGGCAAGCTGCGATTGCAGAGAAAAGTAAGTCGGCCTTCTTTGACAATGATTGCAAGAAACTGTTTATGAAGCTTGTCTTCCTCTCTAGGAAGGTTGTGTGTTGGGAACAAGAGGGCATGTAGGCATGTTTATAAGCATGTGCTCATCCTAAAACGAGTTTGTCCTTACACCAAGGAGAAGTAAGTGACCCTCTGTTGATTTAACATTGGTGCACTTTGCAGCTAATCATATCATTCTTATGGCTTAGGTTGATTTTTCTCATCCAAGCTCCTGTTCTCAGTATCAGTTAGCCTTCTCTAAAAATAAACTTTATTGCTAGGATCTCTCATGCATATTCTCTGCACAAAAGTCTCTTTGTTTTCAAAGATTGAGAAAATAATTTGGCTAGTTTTGAATGCTCTAAAATGTCAAATGGCTCTGCATTACATACACAAATGGATAAGAAAGCAACAGTAGCTTTTGAATTGCTTAGAATCTCCTCACACTTTTTCCTGTGTGTCAATTCTAACAGAGCAACTAAAACAGAAGTATGTATTAACTACTTAGGGAGTAAATTATTAGCCTTCAACTTGAATTATTAAACTCATTATCCTCCCTACTTACGGAAGAAGCCATGGAAAAACAAACTGTTCAAATTAATTTCAAATTACTTTCAGACCTGCATAAAAATGAGGGCAGAACTGGCATTTGAAAAGTTATTTGAGAAAAATGCATAGAGAGATAGAGCAGGGCTTGGATAGGAGCAGTGACCCCCCCAAAGGGGTCAGAGATTGCCCTGCCCTTTCATTCCTGCCCCTGGGCTGCCCACAAGGCACTGTTAACTGTCACAGCACAGTGCCTTTCCTGCTCCCTAAGGCTGTTATCTCGGGCTCCAGAGCACATCTTTTACAGAGCACACCAGAGGGGAACATTCTGTACAGTCATTTCCTTCCTCCACCAGGCTCCACCCAGACATGCAAGGAACAAAATCTGTATTCCAGGAGAAGTGCACTGAAGCCTGCATGTGATTGGCTTATTTGTATTTGTCTAACACTGCTGTGGGACTCTTGAGTTTAAAGCTAGATCAGTCAGGTACCAGTCTCATTTACACACAGCTACACACAAGTGGTGGAACTTCATTTTTGACACTGAGACTGAAATCTGTCATTGTATCTAGATTAAAAGCCAATCTCCAGCATTTTACCAGGTGTCATTAATTTCCCTTTGGATACCCAACGTTTTTAGTTTACTGCAGTAAATATTTTGAGCACCAGATCTCAAGAGTGTAGATAATTTTTGTGCACTCAGAATTAAAACTCAATTGATATCAAAGTCTGCAGCACACTGCACGTGTACTTTAATTTGTCTGTGTAAGTGATTGACACCAACTATTAACACATCTTTTGCTGTGAATTCAACATATTTTAAAGTCCAAATGGTGTGCTAAAAATGCTGGATAGTTCTCTGCTAGCACAGATATCAGAGACAAGTTGTACATAAATAAGACAAAAGGAAAGAACGAGAAGAGAAACAGGATTCGGCACACAGTTGATTTGGAGACACTAAAGAAAATTAATCTTCTTTATTTCCAGATCGTGCACGGGTACTTGGAGGTTTGCCCGATGTTGTCACCATCCAGGAGGGCAAGGTACAGTAAATTAACTGAAGCTTTACACAACATCCCAACAGCTTGAATGCCTTTCAATGATGGCAATACATTCACCTTTTATTTTTGAGATGCCATCTTTAAAATCTGCTACATTATTTATTCATCCCCTGCCTTCTGTACATAATTCAATGGACTTGCACAGATGGGTTTATGTATTCAGGGCAGTGTCTTTTCTTAAGAAATAGATAAAAGTGAGATGACAATGTGAGTTGGGACTAAAACTCCTTATATAACCAGCTCTTTAAAAATTCACGCACAGGTTTCACAGGTTAGATTTTTTTTTCCCCTGTATCAGGAAAGTTTAACTCTTTTTTTCACATGGAAGCCAGTCATTCTATGCCTTCTACAGTTAAGTTCTTTGCAATGTGGCCAGTAGAGGCTGGCCACCTGTAGAGGCTGGGTTTTAAATGGTGTAAAAGTAGTAAACCAAAATAACTCAATTCTCATCCAGCCAATAGGAGAAAAAATTCTCTGTTTCCTCAGGGTAAAAGAGAGGGAAGTCAAAATAAGTCACTGGTGTTACGCTGGATTATATTAGGAGAGTTCAGCTGAAAGATTATGGTAAGGCACTCCCAGAGGAACATTGATGCTCGAGCACAGAACAGATGACCCAGAAACTGAGTTCTCAGTCTCACAACTTTTCCCCAGCACACTGCTTCTACAGCTTGCTGTTTAATAGTCCTGAGACCAAGAAGTGCCTGCTCTTCACTTCCTGCTGCTCTGCCACCAGCCAGTTCCTCTTCACAGTGGGTTCAAACAGTGAAATCGGGCATGTGAATGTCACTGAAAACCTGTAATGTGACAATGACAGTAAGGCAGCTCTCTGGTATTTCTGGCTTTATCTGTCAGTAGGTCAACTGGGTTAAAAGAATTTGATCACAAGCTCAGCAGAAGTGTTAAGAATCTAAAATCTTATTCTGAACTGCTTAACAACATGAGATATAGCCAACAAGATAGTACACTGCAGCAGTTCTGGGAAAATCAAATATGTTGACATTACAAAATAAAATTCTTTAACAGATATAGCAGTTTGAGAAATGCTGTAAAGTAAAAAGCACTCATGTGAACATTGTAACTGTAGATAGAAGACACAAAGGAACAGAATGAATTAGCAGATTTTCAGCTAATCAGTGCTTGGAGGCGAGATTCTCATGATGCTTTGGCAGGGTGTAAACTTGGGTGTAAACCTTTACCAGTTTTAACCTTTCAGACAAAAAAGAGTGTTGATATGAAATTGTGTATGAGTTCACTGACACAAAATGGGCAGTGTTTATAAAAGGAGTTTGTAAAAATGAGTTGCAAAATCTTACCCAGACACATGTTGTCCTTGACAGCAAGGACATTTGTAACGTTTGAATACATGGCTGAAATACTCCCAGAACTCGAGACAAATATCCTTGACCTTACGTTTCTTGATTCAGCAGAGGATCGTTTTGAGAAGGACAGAATGTGATCGGGAAAACAGAGCTGGTTTGGGTGGTATTGGCTCATCTGGCTGTTGTTTGCATATATGCTGGAGAGAGAAGAATGCAATTCTCTGTTGTGTAACTCATGCAAATTGCACAATCGTTGAGGATTTTGTAAAACAGCAAATGAGGTAGCAGAGGTCTGGCAAGCTTTGATTGTGAAGTCTAGTGCCACCACAACCACAGACTTATATGAACAGATTAGTATCATGAGACTGAACTTCCAAGCACATGCATATCTCAGATTTAAACTTAACATTGTGACTGTGATGCCATTTATTAGCTTTTTACGTGTGAGCTGAAGGGTATGGGTGAGAGGGAATGAACCAGTGTTTACCAAGTGTTAATCAAATAGCATTCCAGATGGCCTAAGAGGCTTCCACTGATAGACATAAATGCTCCTCAGCAGTGTGGTATAATTGGAAAAGGCTAAGTGTCAGCTCACATTAGGGAGGAATCTGACCTGACAGAGAATGCTAGCCTAAGTTTTGTGTCCAGCCAGGCAACTTAACCTAAGTGGCTGTTTTAATGAAGGCCTGCAAATGAGTGAAGAGGCTTAGGATTCTGAGAGGCACTTTCAGACATAGAAGCAACATGTAACATCCTTCTTCCCACCAACTCACTCTTCTTTCTACCCTTCTGCCAGGGGTGTAGATCCTCACAGATAGGCTGGAGGTAGGGAGCAGATTTCCTTAACTGAGCTGCTTCAATCCACTCCCCAAACCATCCACAACTGTGACACTGTGCTAATGTGAAAGAAGATTCAATTACAAAGAAACACAAACACACTTCTCTCTGCCACCTCTACTACCCTACTCATGATAACCTGCAGTAAAAGGCAGAAGAGTTAGTGAGGGGCACAAAGGCTCTGGACTTGCAGCTGCTGGTTTCTTCAAGTGGACATGCCTCAGTGCCCTGGGCCCAGGAGTATGAGAGACACTTTTTAAAACAAAATTATATCAGGTTGAACACAGTATTAAAATCAAGGGGTTCAGTGAGTAATAAATATCTACATGAGCAAAGACAATCTCTTGCCCAAAGAGCAGAAATCTGAAACAGATAGGTGCAGTCACAGTGAGCAATTGTTTCTCCTTGGGTATGGAATCACCTTCCAGAAAACCAAGATCTCACCATCTATATATAGTGAATTATAAGACACATCTCTGCACATTAGTAGCTGGAAAATAAACGGAGCTGGGAACATTAAGAGAATCACTCATATCAAACAGGAGCTAGTGATGTGAGGTTAAGGAAAATGTAGCTATTTTAAGGAATGATTTAGAAGAAGAAAAGAATCATCACTGCTACTTGAATCTCTTTGAATTGTGGAGTATGACAGCACTTCAAACACCCCAGCTTTGAATGATGCCACTAATGGAGCTCTGTGGACATGGACATCAGCTCATTAGCACTGTGGTGGAGTGGCAGCTGGAGCCACTCGGTGTTCAGCTCTTGCTTGCCTGAGAATCAGAAGACAATAATGAAATATTGAGCACCTGAAGGGGTCCATATGCATTGCCAGGCTGAGGGCATGTTTGTAACAGAGTGATAAGGAAAAGGGGGAAACATAAAACCTCATTTCCCACTTGTTTTTTAAAAAGATGGACTGATATGGCAACCAAAACCACATTCACACCAGTGGGCTACAAGAGAAGGGAGTCAACAGCCCCACGTGGTCATCAGCTGTAGGTGCTGCAGGAAATCAGATAGAGGCCATTTCCACCATGCCATAACCACCTCTCACTTGGAACCCGCCCTCCTTCAGTACCAAGAATTACATGTTGCTGATAGAAGAAAGACTTTCCCTTCCATTTTGCTCTCATTTTGGTTCTCAGGTTGGGCACATGGGGATTTTTTTGTTGTTGGTGGGGTTTTTTTGGTTTTTTTTTTTGGTTTTTTTTTTTTTGTTTTGTTTTGTTTTTGTTTTTTTGTGGGTTTTTTTTTGTTTTATTTTGTTTTTTTGTTTTTTTTTTTTTTTGTTCTCAGAAGTATCAATACCTCTCACTTTTATAGAGGTGTCAATTTTTCCATTCATTTCAACAGCCTTCTAGGCATTTCTCTTCTGTCCCATCTTCCACTATCACACTACTGGATAAGAAGCAATGAATTGGAGGGAAGGTTGGAAGAGATACTTGATTCCAGTCAAGTGAAATCTTGTCTACTCCTTAATTATCACTTGGTCCATTCCTAATGAAGCACTGAAGACTTTTCTTTGCAGTAAAAGTTCTTCAATTTCCAGTCCAGTTACATTCCCTTTTAAATGGCATATATATAAATAAATTCCTTCCTAAAAAAAGCTCCAGAGAAAGGCCTATTACCACTGAATTGTCATGTGAACTTTTTTCACATTTGAGTCTCTACATTATAGTCACTTTTGCAAATATTTTTGAGAAGACTGCCATAGCACTGTGACTGGAGAAGGAGATCATTTACATGTATCAATATCTCCCAAAAATGAATTAGCTGACAAGAAAAAAGGGAGGCCTGTACAGAGTGTGCCCAAGAGACTCAGCAGCCTGCTGAAGGTACAACAAGCTGCCAGTGACCTCCCCAACAAGATGATTCTCCAACAGTGAAGATACTTCCTTCCTACAGGCTGATGGGACTGAATTCAGTCCTTAGGAACAGTAATAACAACCAAGGGAAATACTTACATGAACACTAAAGAATGAGTAAAGCATGACTTGATTTCAGTTAAAAATAGTTTTACAGAAGTGCATAAAACACTTCAAGTCTGTTAGAAGAGCTGTCAGGGCACAGTTTAAAAGGATCCCAAATTAAACAAAATATTTCAGAGCCACTTTGTTCTTAGTTATCTATAAAGGCAGCCACACTTTCTTTACTTATGGGAGATATATATATATATATGTGGTGAGTTTAATGTGAACAAAATCATCTGACAGTTCATTAAAATCTCATTTCATGTCTAATACAAAAATGCAGATAATATCCAATTTTATATTAAAAAATACACATGGAGAAACCCCTACTAATGATTATGAGAGTTGAGAAGAAGGTCCATAAAATATTGAAAGGTTTTAATGGCATTCTTGAATTAACTGAGTTCCTTCTTTATGATAGAGTGACATAAATTATTGATTACTGATGATAGTGTGAATCCCTTTACTAAAAGCAGGATGCTAAATGGGAAGCTGGAATATTTGGAGAGTCAGGCATCAAAAAACACAGCAAATATTTACTGATTCATAATTCCTTTGTACTTTTTCTGTAGGCACTCAATCTTTCTTGCACTGTCTGGGGAGATCCCACCCCAGAGGTCTCATGGCTGAAGAATGAAAAGTCATTTGTATCAGATGCCAATTGCATCCTGAGGTTTGAATCTGGAAAAAATGTCAGCTTTTCCATTTCTACTGTGTCCACACAAGACTCTGGGAAATACAGCATTGTGGTGAAGAACAAGTACGGCACAGAGACCAGCGACGTCACTGTAAGTGTGTACATCCCTGAGGAGGAGAGAGAGTCTGAGCAAGAGAAAAAGCAGTAGGATAAAATGAAAGCATGAATTTAAGTCTAGAAGAGAGAAGTACAGAGGAGATTCTGGATGTTAGGCTGATGTAATCCATGTGTGTAAATGGCTTTCTGCTTTAGCAGGCAGCCTTGGATTTTTCCATTCACTTCACATTTGCTTCTAATACACTTACTTATGCCAGGGAAAACAGGGCCTTTCCTGAATGTTTTCTTAATACTAACTTCACAGAAACTAATTTTAAGCAAGGCCAAGTGCATGCTGTCTGTAAACACATGCTCACCATTTCATCCTCTTCCTGGAGCATCTGGAAGGAAAGGGTCAAGAATTGTTTCAGTGGAAGCAACTAATGAGGTAGATGGAAAGATCAAAAAGATCGGGGCGAACTTGAGCAGCAGAGTTAGGATTTGTTCCATCTTTGGTAAAGCAGCATAAATGGAACGTGTTAGATCACAGAGAAATGAGTGCTGGCTTTTGTCTGTGTTAAGGCCCCTTTGTATTGCTGTGTTAATTTAGTGAGGCCTTAATATGGGTGTCATTTACAGCCCTAAATATTGTTTAATCTGCCCAAACAGGGTAACAGTACTGTAACATAAATGAAAATAAGGCTTAGGAGGCCAGGATAATAATACGTGTGTGTGTATCTGTAAAAGTGTATGAACTCTGCTCTATGTTCACAAATAAACTGATTTCACTTCTTTCCTTCAATCACAAGCTTGTTTCACTGTGTCTTGTTTTATTAGTCACAGTTCATGTAGTTGTGCACAGTATGTCAGTGTCTTAATGCTTTCACCACTGTAATTACCTCCAGCTTCCCTTTAGATCCCTGTTAATCTTCACTTTGCTGTTTGCAACAAAACCACCATGGCATCTCTTCACACCTCTCTGTCCAGACCTTCACTGCTTCACACCTTAAGTCAACAAGGTATTTTTGCAAATAATATTTGCACAGGAGTAGTCCTGTGCTTTTCAATGCACCTGGGCATGAATTGTGATTTAAGGGTGATATGTAAGTATTTTGTTAGATAGAAAAATCAATATCTGTTACCAGAAAAAGTTCAGATTATCTAGTCACAGCAGCTGAGTAAAACAGCAAAACAGTAACAAGGATTAATTTTTTAAATTTCAAGATATAATCATGATAAGATCTATAATTTGAGATAGAGCAGCTTCCTGAGTTTGAAGGACTAATGCAAAATTACGTTACAATTTTGCTTAGTAGGACATGAAGCCAATTCAAGGATGATATGCAGGTCACTCCATCTTTGTCCCATGACATACAACGTACAAACAACAGTCACAGTGCTTCCATCCTCCAGAGTGCAAACAAGAATATGACCTACTCTTTGCAATAACTGATTACTCAGTTATTATTTTTTCATTACTCAGAATTATTTTTAATAACGATTGCATTTTGACAAGAGTTTATTTCTACTACTTTATTTTTAAAAATCTGTTCTCCTGCCCCCCATCTTTTGTCAGAACAGCCAGGGAATACAAATGAGACAGGTAACAGGCTGGATTCTACTTTACTTTGCTTTGGCAGATGTATGTGTCCCTGAAAGTTAGAGTAATAAGTTGCTTCAAAAGGGATGAGTTCCAGGGATTCAGTTATGGGGATTTCAGGCTGAATCTGTGATGCATCCATGTCTCGCTTGTGCACGTTTTGTTCTTGCTTTGCTTCAGGTGATTGTCATGCCTGTGTCAGGACAGACTGACACAGCCCAAGGACACAATCAAAATAATAAAACTGTATCTAAAAAGAAAAAAGCAATGTCAGCAAGCAAACAGAAGGAAGGGGGAAAGAAAGGTAAGAGTGCCTTCACTGTTGGAGTCTTCTGTTCTAATGAAAAAATCGTTAAATTGTTACAGAGTTAATTGTCTGAGCCAATCAATATTTCATAGGTCACAATCAATCAAGTTTACAGTACAGATGCTCTTAATCAACAACAGATGCAAAGTATGAATTACCAGGTTAGGCCTAAGTGAAAGAAATTAAAATCAATATTTTCAAACCACCTTTTCTACTTCCACTGCAAGTTGTCACCTTGACTAACCTGGCTGATGGAAAATTTAAAAGTCATCATAAATACTTCTAAATTTCTGGATGCAAAGGAAAGACTTTGTAAGCATGTATACATACACAGATGGTGTTATTTTCCAAAGTGAGACTCAATTCAGCAGCTAGATGTTTGATATTTCACCAAAAATAAGGCCTTGCTGATTCAGGGACCCTAAATGCCTAAGTCTTTTAGAAAACCCTGACTGTTTAGCCACTACTTGGGATTAATCAATTATTCTCTCCCCATTTTTTGTCCATATTGAATGGTAAAGTTGGAGTTATAAGTGATCATTTTTTGTCTCATTTATTGGAAGGGTAGAAAATTAAAAACTCTCTGGTGATTCAGCATTCTCATGTATTATTTGTATATTATTTTACTGTTCTTTTAGAATCTACCTGTAGAATTGCTATTTGGACAGGGATTTATTCTTCACAATTTCATCTCTCCTGTATGCAGCATTTTAGCTCCAAATCAGTCTTCAGTTCTGACAATATCAGAACATTTGTTTTACATATTTTTTGCCTAAGTATTTTTTCTTTGTATACAGGATGTATACATGTTATATAATTTCTGACAGAACATTTTAATACTTTTATTTCCCCCCACTTTTTTGCTCCTAAGGCAAGAACAAATATTTTACAGCATTTCCTTCCTCTCTTGCCTTACTGGTATGGTAGCCTTTTCTGAGCAGTCCTGTAAATTAGGTGACTTAAGCAGGAAACAATTATTTCTGTACCTGGAAATGTTTGCCAGTATCTACCTCTAAATAGTTTTAATTAGAGACATAAAGACTTGGGCTTGGTTTTGGTTCCATAGCAAGTAGTAATATTGTGTGTGATACTGAACCTCTTTATATGGGTAGGGAAAGAGGAAAAGAACATGATAAGGTCATAACCAATGTGAAAGAAATGTTGGTGAGCACAGTAAATATTGTTACTTAGGATCACTCAGAAATTTTATTACTTCTCCTAAATCAGATTTTATTAAGCCACACAGAGAAGAAATTACTGCTACAGAAGAGACACCTGATCCAAATGAAGTACCCTCTGTGGAAACAGGAAAGGATACAAAAAACAACCAGCAAGCAGCAAAGAAGACTGCTGGAAAGGCAGGAGTAGCAGAAAAGGTTCCTCAACCCACAGAAAGTTTGGATAGGCAGGGAAAAAAACCACCAGAAAAAGCACCAGAAAAAGCAGCCTTGGCTAAACCCCACTGAACTTCATTGAAGAATCTGATCCTATCACCAACAGGATAAGTTCAACTTGAGATTTCATGAGTGGTATCTTAACCATAATATTTAACCACAGAAGTTTGCTAA
This sequence comes from Ammospiza nelsoni, assembly GCF_027579445.1. Taxonomy (NCBI): domain Eukaryota; kingdom Metazoa; phylum Chordata; class Aves; order Passeriformes; family Passerellidae; genus Ammospiza; species Ammospiza nelsoni. Next base: position 104,951,221 of record NC_080633.1, read on the forward strand.
TAGGGTTTTTTGTGTAACATTTGTAATATTTCCCAACTCTAAATTTAAATGCATGGTAGATGGGTACTTATGTTTCAGTACCACATAACTGCACTGCACTGCAGGAATTTCTAAGTATGTGAATAATGATACATGTACTCTCAATGTGAATTTAATTACTAAAAAGTGTCCCTTATAAGCAGAGTTCATTACAGCAAATCCTGTCTAGAACTGACACATTTACTGCAGTGTAAAGGAATATTGGTATCAGTTACACAGATGTGTTAATCAATATTTATAGGCCATCACAGCTTGAGGCAGATGCTGCTTACTTTTTCAAGGAAATTATATATACAGTCCTCTTCATGCCATGTGGGCTCTGCTTTTCCCCATGACCAGTCTGGACACAGTGGAAGAACTCCAGAAACAGGACCATCTCCTATGGATGCAGGGGGGCATAAGGAATTTTCTTTTGATCCAAGTTTCTTTCCTGCAAATCTTTTTCATCAGGTGGACCAGGACAACATCTGGCCATTTCTTATCACCAAGACTCACATGATTGCTGTCCAGTCCTCTCCATTAATACCTTAATGAGTTACTGTGGATAAATCATTAACCCATGAAGTATCAGCTGCCCCCCAAATGCTAATTTTCCTCCACAATTTTTGCCACAGCACTCAGATTTCTGATAAACCCACTGCTCTTCTTCCTCAGTGGTTCAGCCCAAGACTATCCCTTCATCCACTCCCTATCATCAAATCCACTGGTTTCTTATAAGAGAATGTAGCTTCGTGGTCATGTAAGTGAGGAATAAATGCAAGGCAAGAATCTCTGCATTAAATCATTGCTGTGCTCATCCACCTTCATTACTGTGTTCATTCACATGTTTATGTACTGAGGATATAGGAAAATATGACTCATTTGCAAATGCTTAGATACCATGAAAGAAGCAGAGTTCAAGCTGAAAAACAAACCAATAAAAATAAAGGTCAGAATTTATTTTGTTGCTATGCAAGCTAAGTTCAACTTTAAAGTGACCAGAAGTTATAAAACCTAAGAAATTAAAATGAAATATTTTAATTACTAGGAAGATATTCATAATGCTTTCAACTTTAAGAAGACTCAATCATATTGTATTATCTTTTTCCAGAGGGATTATTGATGAAAGGTCACTGAATTCCACTGGTATTTCTAGGTGCTGGATCTATTACTAATGTAGAATTACTGAAAACACAAAAAATACCAGTTTCTAATCCATCCTCACAGCACTGTTAGCATAAGAAAGCAAAGAGTCTCAATAGCATGTAAATGCACAGAAGTCAGGATACTGATATCCCACATGAGAAGAAATTAATTTCCTTCTAGTAGAATTCCAATAGGATTCTATTCAACTCTTTTTAAAACCAACAGAAATTTTCTGTCTGAATGAAATACTGGATAGAACACTTATATGTAGGCAAGTAGAGAAATAATGTTCCTGTAAATAATGGAAAGGGTGGTCCATAGTGAGTGACAGAAGGATGTAGGATGCAACAGAGAAAAAATTGTAGAAATCAAATTGATGACATCTACACAAAATGGTGTTGGGAGAAACTTAAAAGCAGACTGAACTACAACTAAAATCATCCAACTACACTTAATTAGTGTTTGACATTGAGCTTGACTCAATTCTCCATCACATCTTTTTCTAAATCTATGTATTTTAGCCCTGCAGTGAAGGACATAGGTCCTTCAGAGAAATGCAGTAAGGAGCATCTCCATGGCAGGACACCCCAATGCGTGTAACTTCTCATGTAATTATTACAGAAAATGATAAATATCTAGAGATGTGCAATTCTAGCACTCTGTCAGAGCTACAGAGTGGCCCTTCAAAAGCAGCACAAAGCTGCAGGTTGTTTCACACAATTCCACACACACATTTTGCACTGGCAATTATTTCAAGCTGCCTTCCCTCTGCAAAGATCCATCAGCTCTCCCAGCTCCTTGGTGTGGGGAGCCTGTCTGCCACGAACACCAGCGGCAGTGAGCAAGTTATAAATAGAACAGACTGTACCACGGAGAGCCTGATCCGATTCCTCAGAATGCCGCAGGGGTCTCTGCATTAGCTTTAATAGAAATCTAGCTAGATCTCAGAGGAATGTTCTAAAAATGTCCCAAATCTCAGATTACAAAGCCCATTTTTCTCACCATGAAGCCAATAGCAGATTTCTCTTCTGTGTCATTGTTGCAGAATTGGGTCTTAGCTTTTTGCTGCAAGAAAAATCACTGTTTTCCTGATATTTCAATTAAAACCTACTGGAAATAGCTTTAAAATTTTAAACTAAAATGCAATAGAGTTAGGGGATTTTTTGTTAAGTTTGGATGGCTCCTCATAGAGCTCGAAATGGAGTCACATCAGTATTATTCTACAGGAATATATTTGCTATCCAGAAGAATAATGTAGTTATGCACAGTAATGAGATAAACATACAAAAGATTACTCTCCCTTTTTTATTTTGATTATTTAAGCTGTAGTGGTTCACAAATATATAACAAATATTCAAAATTAATGTTAACAAAATTGTTGAGTATGCAAAAGCTTATTATGTTACTGTGGTTGAATAATTTCTTCCTTGCATTTTAAATGTATTATTTATATTCTGTTCTCCATTATAACTATGAAAAATTGTTTCAGTCTCTGTGCACTACATAACGATAGAATGCAAATTATTTCTGTAGCAACAGGATCTCCTATCAAACACACAGAATCATTTGACTACATTTAAACTCAGGCACTGGATGCCATGTTTATCTGAAGTGCACTTCTCTATATTTTCTTATTTCTCACGTACATGTTCCCTTTCAGCACACATTACTCTTTATATTCAAATTTATAACTCTTTTAGAAATTTATGTTCTTGTGTAATAATAACTGTAGTTAACAACAAGGGAAAGTGTTGCAATAAGCTGTATCATCCAGTCACCTTCTAAAACCACAAAGGATGATTTTTGAAGATGAAAAAGGATGAGAAAAATAGGCTTTGACTTCCACTGCAGTAAAGGCACTGTGATTCCAGCTGTCCTTGAATTCTTCTGGATTTGTTTAGCCAATTATTGAGGAAGATCTGTCTGTGCTCTGAGATGGACAGACATAATTTGGTAATACATTAAGCCATAATCTTTGGAGCAGCTGGATGAAAACTGAGATCATCCTTAAACTAGCATAGACTGCACTTCTGCTCTTTGCCCTTGAACAACTACTATAAGGTAAATACATAAATGACATCCCATTTAATCTGCACTTAGAGGGGACAGACACCTGCAACAAGTCTTTCCCCACATTTTTTGTTTGTTTGTGTGTTTTGGTCTTGCTAAAGGGATGTTAAGTTTTGAGAATTGAAGGAAAATGTTGTCCAGGGAAAAGAGCCACAAAAGCTGTAAAGAGAAAAACGTTAGAAAAAAACTCAGTTTCACAAGGGCTTCTAAAGATAAAGCCTTATTTTGAGAGAGACAGTAAGGGGTGATGGAGAAGAAGGAAGGCCCCATATTTGAGGGCAATCTTCTGCTGACTTTTGCTCTTGTCCCACTTCCCATTTCATTATGGGAGAGCTCTTTCCTGCAATCTCCTTCTGCAAGTTTTCAAATGAAACACCTTTCCTTCCTTCTTTATCAGTCTTGCATCTTCTATCATCCAATTTTACACAGCTATTTCCATTTACCATTTCATCACTTATCCTAACAGGACCAGAATAAAACCTCCTGCTTAATTAGGTTGTGATTTTGGCAAGGATAAGGAACTTCTTAACAGAAGGCCTGAAATCCTATCATTATCTATTATCAGAAAATGGTTTGTAAAACACTTGCAAATGGTTGACAAAGAATGGAGAAATATTGCTTATATGAGACTTGATTTGAGTGTGCCAGCTTAATTGGTTAATATGTTAATTCTTACCAATTAATATGTTAACTCTACACACAAGTCTGTCAACTTTTGGGACTATTGTTGTGCTTGAAAATTTTGGTGCATCAGGATACAGTTCCTTACAGCCCTGAATCCTTGCTATTAACTTACCCCCTTGTTCTGTTTAATTGGGTTTTTTGGGTGTTTTGGGGTTTTTTTTGGTTTTTTTTTGGGAGGGGGGGTTTGGGTGGTTTTTATGGTGTTTTATTGTGTTTGTTTTTTTTTGTCTCTTAAATGGAAATAAAAAAATAAAACTAAACTTAACTAAATCATAACATCCTGTCATAATGTCATTCTGATCTGAGAGATGTTATGGAAAATGCTTCTGAGGGACATGTATTGGTTGTGACTAAGAGGCAGAGATAAGGATTCTCATAGGTTTACAGGGTAAGATATCCTGTCTGCTGTAGTATGAGCAGGGCTGATGGTGGGTATGGAATAAATGACTGCGCCAGAGAGTGGTTTCTTTCTGAGTGTTGTATGCATACAAACAGGCAAAATGACAAAACTATAACTCATCACTAATTCCAGCTCTTTTTCTGCCTTATGTGCAGGCTACCCCTCTCACACACTGCTGCTGCCAGACAGGATGCTCAGCTGAGGAGCCAGAGAGCCACTGATTTACATATGGCACTGGGTAACACACTTTCAAATTGCTTCCCCTTCACCAAAATAACCACACCAGTAAGCAGCTGCCCTCATCACGCCCTCTCCTCTCCCTGATGGGGGAAACAATAGTGACATTTGTGGTGAAAGGGCAAAATGAACACAAATGAGGTAGCAGGTTACCTGAGCCCTGGAGGCCCTGGATTAACCAGCAGTGAGATGTGGTTATCAAGGACCACAAATGGTGCCTCGATGTAGAGAGCTCCTGGCTACAGCACTCCACACACTCACAACAGAAACCAATCCCACTTATAGATAGATACAGCTGTGGAAAATGAAAGCCATTCTACAGCTTGATTGCAATCTTCTATGTGCAAGTGCAAAAGAGCAAAGAATACAAAAGGAGAATACTGAGGGATGCCTGCTTCAATAGTCCTGATTGTGCAGAGGTGATAATTTTGGAATGGTAAATGTTTCCTAAAGGAAAGAAAGACACTGTGTTTTCAAATAAATGCTCTTTACTCAGAAGAACTTATTCCAGGTTTGAAACAGATAAGTGTGATCTACTCATTTGTTACCCCTTTTCAAGTAAAGATTTTTATGGCATATTTTCATGATAGAATTTAGCTTAATGTCAATATTTGAGGACATATGACAGATTTAGCCCCTACCTCTTATCTCCCTGAGAATAGGGCTGCCTGGTGTTGAAAAGGAGAATCCCATCCACTAAAAAAATAACTTCTTGTTATGACTAGCAAAGATAAGATCACAGAAACACAAATGTAAATACTCTGTTAGAGCAATTGCTGAAGAGGTTACCCTCCCAAACTGTGAGACTAAGATGCCAAATAAGGAACTCAGCAAAGCAGGGAAATGATCTGCAGACTGTGTGCTTGTGACAGATGTTATGCTAATGCGGCTAGGTAATTATTATTGCAATGTTATACTCAGACAGGAGGCCTCTCAGAAAACTGCTGCAGCTGAAAAATGGTAGCGCTGAAGGGTGGCAAATTGCTCCATTACTCTTTGTTGCTTCCATGTATCCTGAGTCCTGGAAGTGTTCCAAGATTGACTCAGAATTCCTGACAGGACAATAACATCATCAAAATGGGCAGGTGTGAAATCTGACCTCCCTTTTTACATATCCATAATACAGTCACCCTATCCATGTAATTCTGTGTTTGTGCCTTCTTCCATGAACCAGTTTCCTTGAAAACCCAGCCTGCACGTTATGCAAGGATAGATTTGTATTAGTTCTGTGCTCAAATGGATTTAAATATATTATCTACAAATAAGCAAACTCACTGGCTATAATCTTTTAGGCAGCTTGTCCCAGGAGGCACAGATGAATAAACAGATCTTATCTCTTTGTAGCACTGGTAAAAAAAGATTGTCAAGCATCTTTTAAGAGATATGTGGACCATCAAAATAAATTTTGTCTATCTATCACTTTGCATGCTAGCAGGCCTTTTTGTGACTTGGCCTGAATGCTCTGCCGACCAGCCTGATTTCTCATTATGTGACAACTACATGAAACCTATGTGAAAACCTAAAATGGCTCTAACACCAAGTGGGGCAAAACCACACTTTTAACAAAATTTTTGTCAGCAGACTGGTGGATGAAGTAGTCGTTGGTAGACAAATGGAAGTACAATAAAATAAAGATGGAACATGGATAGTGATAAAACACTTAATTCACATTTGTGAAACCAAAATTGTATTTCCTATTATGCTGCTTCTCCTTTTCTTAACACTTTTTTATGGTGCAAGTTGTTTGAAGTGAGAATTTTACCAGAGTTTAGTACATATTATGTCAGAGCATCATTTGGGGCCTCTGGGCAATAGCGTGACTCAGGTAAATAACACAGCACCAAACCAACTTCAGCAAGCAGTGGTGTGAATCATAAAGCAATGGGCAAATGAAGCTGCTATCCTGAAATGCATACACAGCCTGCTGGACATGTTCTGATTTTGCAATTCTACACTTTCATTATGATAAATATAGATAGATAGATAGATAGATAGATATAGGTATATAAAACAGAATCACTGAATTAATTATGTCAGAAAAGACCTCTAAGATCGACTACAACCTACCAAACATCACTGTGCCAACGAAACCATGGATGGAACTGAGTGCCACCGTCCAGTCTTTCCTTAAACACCCCCAGGGTTGGTGACTCTACCACCTCCCTGGGTTAAACATTCCAAAGTCTAACCACTCTTCCTGTGAAAAAATCCCTCTAATGTCCATCTGGAACCTCCTCGGGCACAGCTTGAGACGATGAGATACAGACAGATAATACAGATATAAATATATAGATATAGAAATATAGATATAGATATAGAGATATATTACGGCAGAATGCATATATGACTTATATATGTCTGTATGTATAAGGATATGTATATGTACACGAAAAAAAAATTTTCCCTCCTCCTGTGGGTGGGCCGGTAACTTTCAGAAGAAGGATGCAGTGAGGGACGAATGAAGCGGTTAACACCGTGAGGGCAGCGCGCCTTTTCCGCCGCGCAGTCACGGGGTGCTAATCCTGATCGCCGGCTCCGACGGCGGCTATAAGCAGCTGCTCCCGAGCGGGCTCGGCTGCAGATCCCCGCTCCCGAGGGCGCGGGCGGGATCCCGCCCGGCGGCTCCGGGACGCGCTACGTGCTGCCGGGGCCGCGCCTGCCGGGGCCGCGCGCACGCGCGCCTCCTTCCCCCTCCTACCCGGCGCCGCTCCAAGGTCACGTGGCGCCCCGGGCCAGGCGCGTCCCCGCCGCCTCCAGCGGGAGCGCGCGCGGGCGTGCACGCGCTGCAGCAACGGCCGCCGCTTGGCGCAGTTCGCACCCGCCCGGGCGCGGCTCCCCCGGCTGCCCGCTGCCGTCCGTCCCTCCCCCGCTCCATCCCTCCATCCAGGCACCGTCCGTCCCTCCTCGGCCGGCGCCGGCTCCCGCCGGGCCTCGCTCGAGGTAAGCGGGAAGGGGCCGCTGTCGCTGTCGGCGGCTCGGCTCGGCTCGGCTGGGCGCGAGGTGTCCCTGCCGGCGTGCGGGGCGAGCCCGGGCGGCCACCGGGCAGGGAGGGAAGCAGGGAGAGCGGGAGGAGGGGAGGGCGGCGCAGGCCCTGCCCCGGCTGCCGGCCGGGCTCGCTCCCCGCAGCGGACCACGAGAACCTCCCCGGAACCGTCGCTGCGGAGCGGTGCCGCCCGCCCGGCGCTGCCAGCGCTCTGCAGTTCCCCGCAGCCCAGGCCGGCGGGACGAAGGGGAATCAGCCCCGCCGTGCCCCGGCTGCCCGTGTGCGGCTGGGCAGAGCGGGGCTGGGCTGGCGGCCGGCGCTGCCCCAGCGCAGCCCGGGGGTGGCGGGATTGCCGGTGTTCCCGGCGCTCGGCGGTGCCGCTCTGGCACACCGGGATACGTGCCGTGCCGTGCCGTGCCTCGCCTGGCCTGGCTGCCCAGCGCCCTCCCCTCAAACCCGGCACTGAACTCTCGCTCCGGCCGGGCGCTCCGCCGCTGCCTCCCGTGTCTGTCCCTCTGGTGTGGGGAGCCTGAAGTGGAGCCACGCTGCCCGCAGTTTTTTGTGTGCTTCGCTTTGGGGTCTTGCTGAGTGTGCGTGTGGTTTAATTGGTGTGAGCTGCGTTTTTCTTCTCCTGGAGTGGTTACTGAGTACATGTAGCAGGCATCAATGATTTTTGATAGAGCAGGGCAGTATGCTGTGTAAACCTGTGCATTTCCATCCAGAAAAATGATGTCATAACTATACCTGTGTTGTGGCTGCACTTTGTACACGCCCGTCATCTGGTTAGCTTTTTTTCCCCACCCCAAACAAAATTCCTGTAACTGTTGTTACAAGAAAGTATTTGTTAGCCGTATTGATATGTGGAATTATGCAGGCTACTGTCAGAGAAGACCTTATAGAATTTAGTCCTTAGAGTTATAGAATATCCCAGGTTGTAAGGAACACACAAGCATCACTGAAGGACAACTCCTTGGGGTCTATTCTGATTTTCTTTGATTGGTTGGGGTTTTTTATACTTCACAAGCATTTTCGAGACAATCTTGCATACTAAGCATTTAATGTTTGCAAATTAGAAAAAAAAATTGTAGTGTTACATGCTTTTTAAGAATGTACAGATATTCATTAGTTGTAAGTCACGAAATCCCTTCTTTTTTTTTTTCTTTCTTTCTTTTTTTTTTTTTTAAAGTGTGGCAATGTCTACCACTTTGTGGATACATTAGCAACATTTTTTGTATACATACTAGGCAGCTAGTTCCAGCCAGGGCCCAAAGTTCTTCCTTCTCTCCTGGTCCCTGCTAGAGTTCTTTTGAATTCCTGAACATACAGGAATGTAAAGAGTTTTGCCATCCCTTTAAAAAAATCAAGGAAGACCTCTACTTGAATGGTGTATAGTGAGGTGCTCTGTAAAAGTATATGACTCTTATAAAATACACTATTAAACAGATATGCTGAAGTTCAAATGTTTCTGAATAATCTCAGGATGCCAGGAACTTTGACTGAAATGCTGTATTATCTGGTATTATTCTTAGTTGCAGTAGGAATAACTAGGATAGTGCTGAATGGCTCTCATCAGCAATTACAGTATTAATTTTTAAGCTTGTATGCTTAACTTTTCAGTTAAGCATATCAGAAAGTTTGAGTTTTTTAGTGGCCTGTAACAGAGATGGTGTTTGAATTTGTTCTTGGTACTTAATACTTCATCTTTTTCATGGTTCTTAATATTTTGGGTTGTTGCAAAAGTAAGTGTAGTTCTTTGTTATTGTTTACTTGGAAGACCTCCATGTAAAATACTTCAGGTTTGCAGTGCAGTGAATTTTATGTCCTTTCTCTCTGTCTCTAGCGTTTCCTTCCAGTGGTGTCAAGCCTTGATCAGTTAAAGGGAAACCCAAACTGCGCGTAGGGCACTTGACACCTCCGTATGTACCTTGAGGCCCCGAGCAGCCCTGCAGCCCTGCTTTGCCTTGCATGCTCTGTGCCTTGGTCTCTGCCTCAGAGAATTTGCAACCTAGATCAGATAGAGGTGGAAGGATTTTGTTTAAAGCCACTTTGGGAACCTTTGTCGAAGCCAGAGGTTAATTTAGTTGCAGTTGTTGCTTTTCTTCCTGGAGGATGGCTGCATGGTTAATAGTCTAGATCACAATTTTGCTCTTGATCACAATGTTTTGTTTTTCAGTCTTGCATCTTTTAAGTATGAGATCACAGCATAAAGGAAAACATTTTCTCAAGGTCTCTGTGTGAACACAGGATCGGTGCTCAAGTTAGAATTTCTAACAAATTGGATATTTTTTTAAATAGCTTTGGATTATATATGAAATAACTTTTAATCATTGGTTATATCATGATTTAGCAATACGTTATGTAACTGTCTGAAAAGGGGTGAAGGGACCATTTCTGGTGTGAGATTCAGTGCTGTATGTTACAGATACCCACAGTGAAGAAGCTTTCAGGCATATACACAACAGTGTGTGGTATGTTTCTGATCAAATACAAGTCTGAAGTGTATAGATTAGATGTCTTCATCCCATACTGGGCACATTCTGAGAACATAGCACAGCAGCAAACTGTATCCCAGTGACTTTTGTATCTGGAGAATATTCTTCATGATATTGTTGAAGTTACAGTTTAAGGTTCGTCAGTAATACAAAGATGTCATCTCTGGACATATCTCACTGTCACATAGGTAAGCAGAGGGGTTTTTTACCAAAGTTGTAGAATAGAATTATCCACTTTAAGCATAGTAAAAAATGTTGCTGCTTTTGCAAAGAATGTGGCACTTAAAAATGCATTTAATCTGCCTAGCTGCTCTCTCATCTTGGTTTTTACATTAATGCTTGCATTTCAGTTTGGGCAGGCAGACTGATTTAATATGAAACTGTCATGCTCGGTCAAGTCAGATTGTCTTTCTGCTTGAGGACAAAGCTTAAGCACAATTTTGAGATTTTTTTTCCTTGTATTTCTATTTCAAGGGAATTATCAGAGAAAGGATGCTGGTTTCCCCTTCCTAACTAAATATTTTAATCAATTTCTTTCACCTTTGCACTAATGTAATTTGACATTAGTTGTCAGAAGTTGTCCTGAGTCACTCATTTTCCCAGGACCAAGGGGTACTTCCTCATTGCTTCTGTATGCACTGAGTGAGCAGATGAGATTTTTAGCCGATGAATTGGCCCATTTCTTTATCCGGAGTGCTGAAGTTCAATACCACAAGTGTAAATATGCAAAATAATAATAGAAAAGTCTGCAGTGTACTAGGTGACATAGTTCTGTTGGTGTATGTGGCTGAAGCCAGCTAAGCTGGTCTTAGGCTGTGGCTCTAGGTTTACCTGTCTTTTTTTAGACTGCATGGCTGTCTCCTCAGGAAATACACTTCTTCTGAATTGATGGTTATGAAAAGCCTTTTAAAGGAAACGTGTAAAGGATTCTTTTCAAAATTCTTTGAAATAAGTGCTTTGGATAATGAGTTGGAGCTGTGATTCCATTAGAAATGGAAGTAATTGACTCCCCCAGCTAACTAGAATTTAGTTTGTGCTGTGAACTGAAATAGAGTGATTTAAAGAAGAAAAGTACTTAGTGGTGACTTAAAGCCATTCATTCCCTGAAGGAAAAAGTATGCCTGTTAACACAAACAAGAAATCTGTGAGGCCCCTACACAGGTGTGTTGTGTCCTACATAGACAATGCAGACTCTGCTGTGTGCTAGGGGCGAGCAGATCCCTCAGCCAGATGTGACCTCTGTGTCATTACAGCTCAATAATGCACTGGATTGGCTTTGCTGAAAGAGCCTATGCCACTTTGCTCAGCTGTATCTAATTTTCCTCTTCCCAACATCTCATGTAAATTCCCACATCTGTGTGGGAATTCTGTAAGACTAGCACTCTTACCCAACTTGTTAGTGATATAGCCAAGTCTTATGCAAATTAAATTTAGGGATATTGCTTTATTTTGGTATATCTTCATGAGTTCAACAATATGGAGAATCTTATCAAGTGTCTTATCAAGTGGGGAAAAAAGGTATCTTGTTTATAGATGCAATATTTAGGGCTCTTTAAGTATTCCATATATGTATTTCTTAGAATAAGTATTATTTCTGTTCTTGTCAGCATGAAGGTTTGTACTAGCCTTTGTGTATCCATTCTAAATGTAACCAAATTATTTACCATGAATAGATAGATTAGATATAGTTAGAGTTCATGTGTGCACACATGACTGCGTTTTTTTGCTTTGACTTCTAAACCCTGGGAGGCTGCAAGAAAATTTAAATGCACCTGGGGCAGATAAGCAGCTGGAAAGAATGTTGTTAAAAAGAGGAAACAAAGATAAGGGATTGCTGGATTGCTTATTGAGGAAATGCTTAGTCCTTTGTAGAAATATCCAGGAAAAGCTTCATCTGCTTTCTCTCATCTCATTCAAAAATGAGATTGATAGAGTTTCTGTTTAGAAGCATTGGTTTCTGTGTTACATGTCTGGAAATAAGTTCAGCCAAGGATGATGTGGCCTTGCAAGTGTCTGTGTTGCTGGAAGTATGTCGAGTGTGGCAGGGGGTGGTGTGGGATCTGCCCGTGCAGATTGCAAAGGGCTGCACTCTTGGATTAGCCAGTTACTTTTTCCAGTGCCTTGAAAGAAGTTGAGGTCTCCGTGTGCATAAGAACACTTTGTGTATGTGTAACCTAAGTTTTTATTGAACTGATCATTTTGCCAGTAAAATTTAATTTATGAACTCTTATTTTTTGTCCTCACTGATGTTCCTCTGTAAACAGAAAAAAGGATAACTTTTTTTAAAAAAGAAAGTGCTCAAATTAATGCAAGGACAGATACTGTAACTCTGAAATCAGATGATTCATTGCAGATCGTACAGATAAAACTGTTGACACAATTACAAAAGCACTAGCTCCAAATAAACTGTGGATTTCCTTTCTTGCTATTTTTTTTTCCCCAGTGATGAAAAGTAATTAAGTTGCACTGCAAAATGTTTTGATTTAAATGGCTCTTGATTCCACCTGACAGGAGATCTTGAAGGCATTGAATTTACCATATTGCATCATAGGTGCAAAACTAATTTGATTTTATTTTTTAACCACCAGTTTAGTGAACAGTATATTACTTTTGTATCAATAGTGTTTCTCTAACATCTATTAACTGCTTGAATTCTCATATCTGCTGTTGTTATTTGTGATAGTAAGTTTGTTTGTTTGCTTGTTTGTTTGTTTTTATTTTTGGAGAGCTGGGAATTGCAGGTAAAAGCAGGTAGTACTGCCTAGTAATATTTTTCAACATTGTTGAACAGAATTTCTTTTTTAGTTTCATGTAACTTGCTAAAAATAAATATGTAATTCCATGTTATATTTTAAGTACCTTTAGCTTTTGTATAGAAAATCTTAGCAAGTGTATTATTTTTTTAATAAGAAGTGACACTTGATGTTATTTTTCCACTCTGCTATAGGAAAAACTCCAGCTGCTTTCTTTTAGAAACATTCATGTGTCCCTTGAGGCATCTCAAGCAGATAATCTTCATTTGGTATGTTTTCTGTTAGTCATGTCAAAGTTTATTTTATTTTAGCAAAGTTAATAACCTTTGAATTAGGTTCATATGGAGAATGGATAGACTTTTGCATCTAAAAGTGTCAGAGATGTGCTGAATGTGTTTCAGCACAATGTGGGATGAGCAGATCTTTATTTCCAGCCTCAGTAAGCAGATGCTTCAGACCAGGGCTGGCACCAAGTCCTTGGGCACAGAAAGGTGTTTTCAGCCCCAGTCTGATTTTTGTAATCTGTGTAGGAGAAATGGCAACTCCTCCACTGTTTTTCTGCGCCTAATAAGCAAAGTGTAAAAGTGTGTGAAAATAGACAAGTGTTGGAATTCTGGAACTGGAGTCAAGCCTTGTGGAGAAAGAACCTTTTCCAGTGTCAGGATGGGGTGTGAGACTAAAAATTATCACACCCCATCCTTACTTTGAGAACTGTGGTGTTTTGCTCTTGGTTAATAGCAGGTAAAATTATGTGTGACAAGGTGGGGTGAAGGAGACCATTGAAACATGAACAAAGGTCCCATACTTGCTGTATCTATTAGAGTATGTTAATTAGTGAAGGATTTGCTCCATTCATTTGCCTTGGCATACTTATTCTGATCTCTGAGTGAATTGGGATAGAGTGCTGATACAGGCTGTGTCTGTAGGATTTGTGCTTCCTTCCATCCAGAACTCAGAATGGTATGCACTGCTGAGAGTTGGGGGAATGTCCTGTAGCTGTTTGCTGGTGGTGTTTGTTCTACAGTTCCTATACAGTACAGGCCAATAATTGCTTAAATGTCATTTTCACAGGCAGTCAGACTTTACGTATTCCAGATGGTCATTAAAAAGAAATCTGATTTGCAACTGCAAACACAGCTTACTGAGGCAATGTGCAAAGAGGTAAAATAAAGAGGGAAAATCTGAAAAATCAAGTTCTAAATGTGCTAAACTCCTCTGCATGTTTAATTCCTAATTGGTACTGAATTTTTCATTGCATAGGTGAAAAAAATACTGCATCTCTGAGATGCTATAAGACTACATGAAATGCAATTGAATATAATATGACAATTGCTGCAGAAAACTATGTTTTAAAAATATTTCCCATCAGGGATTTTGCCTAATGAGCAGCAAGATAAAATGTGTAGACTCACAAAGCGCAGGTCAAAGACAGAACATAGGATGGTGAATGATCTTGGTCAGCATTATTAACTTGTGTGAATCGAGTGAGAAAACTTTGAGACTACCCCACAGGAAAACCTACCTACACCAGGGAGCTTCATTAAGGCTGCATGGAAAACATTGCTTCTAACACTTCCAAATTTGAGGTATTTGCTTTTCAAAATAAAAGCTAATTTTCCTGTTTTGTTTGTAAGTACATAAACTAGTGCTGAAACTTACTCAGCAGGAATTATGTTTTACATACCTTACTAATATTGAGAAATAAAAGACAAGAGGGCTAACAAAGTGTTCAAAGCTTATTATCTACTTAAATCTTACCTTACTGCAGTGACACAATTTTATCTGTATTCCAGAAAAGCTCTTGTCTAAAACACTCTTATAAATTTTGAAGAAAATAATGTCCATCTGAAATACTGAACAATATTGAAATAGTAGAGATATCACAGAAAAAAATCCCAATATGAGGTCAGTAGTGTTGGAAAAGAAGCACTGGCTTATGAATTTTGCTTCCATTTTGCTCATAACTGTATGTTTTAGTCTATATTTTAATGGAACCTGCAGGATAAAGGAATGATGAAAAGGAAAGAGAAATTGAGTGTGTCTAGTAATTCTCAATATTCTAAGAAAATACTTGTCATGTTTGCTAAAAACCCATTAGTTTTTCCTGTAAAAGCCAGATGAAATATGAACTTATTCAATGTATAGAAAAGGGCTCAGAGATGGTAGCAGTTTATTACAACCCTACTGCAGACATACGAATCCCAACACTCAATTTAGGATTTGTTGTTGACACTGATGCAGTTTTGGACTTGAGTGTAGTTCATTAATCATTTTGGAAACCTACAAGTTATTTGGCTGCATCCTATAATGTGGTTTACTCTCCTTGCATCAAAGTCTTTTACATGAATTTACAAAACTGAGAGGAGGAATAGTAGTAGGATAAATATCAAGAATAGTAGTCCTGGATAATTTTTTTAAGCTTGTAATTCAGCAAGCAATCCTCCAGAGTCTTCTGAGCAGACACACGCAGTAATGCAGTGAGGGTGGGAAGGAGGTGCATGGGTTTAGGGTGGTGAGAACTTGTTGATGTTGAAGGAATATTGATGGTCCTCAGAGAATGTCTCTCACATTCTGGGACAGAATTAGTTCTTTACTACTTCTCTTCCTCAAGTTATTTCACCTGTCCATTATTTTATTTAGATAAATTTCAGAATTCCTCAGATGAAAGATCAATTCTTGTTCTGAGTCATGGAGCTAGTTATTTAAAAAGCTTGTATGTTTTGTCCACACACTCACATTGTGCTGCTTTACAATTCTGTTTGAAGAAAGCAGGAAAATTTCCACAGGAAAACAAATGCTCATGTTGGTGTGCATTGGTTTTATATGGTTTATTATAATCTTGACATCACGTCAGTTGTCTCTTTGCTATTATTATGTAATCTCAATTTCAAGAAGGAGGGAGAAAAGTTCGTGAATAGCAGACCCTGAATGTTGTGAAATTGGCTGTACCAAACGTGCCTGGCTGCCCCGGTGACGCCATGGGCAGAGGGAGCAGCACATGGAGTGTCAGCAGGCAGTCTCGACTTAGCTGAACCGGGACTTGGAGTGCTGCTGCCAGCGCTGCAGTTGCAACAGTGGGTGAAAAGTCTCCTGGTGAGCTAATGTAGACTTTGCTTAAGAATCATTAACCAAATCCCTGTTTTCATGGGAGCTTCAGCTGTAGTCACGTGACGTGATGCGAACCAAGATCATCACCTATCAGTGCAAACATATGGCAAAGTCAGCCCGTGTTGTCACTTATCTCGGAGGGTGCAAGGGGGCTGGGACATTTCAAGCAAAGCCTATTGGTAAGGGAGTTTCTGGGTGAGCTTTCTTAAAGCTCACTTCCTTTTTACTCGTAATTCTGCGTGGGAATGTATACCAAGCAGTTTCCTCTAAGAGACCAGAAGGTTTACCTAGTTCTTCTGCTTCTATGAGAAGAGAAGAAATGCTGCTACAACATTTTCTTATGGATGTAATTTTTTCATTTATCTGTATTGTGGAAAGTTAGTGTTCTGTTTTCTGAGATGCATAACTCAGAAAAGGATGTTCTTGAAGATGACTCAAATAGAAGTGATGTTGCTGCCCATGAAAAGGTTCCTTCTGGAATCTTGGTGAGTTCGACAGATTTATTGCTAAATATGGGTATATAATTTCCTATAACACAGTTAAAATATATAAAAATTGACTGCCTATATTTAATAGTATGTGGAAGACTTTAATTAGGCATTCAACAGACTTACTTTGTTTCCTGATTTTGTTCCATAACTGGTCTGTGCAGTACTAGGAGCAATCCTAAACCCCCAATTAAAATCTTTACTTGGGAACAAAGATGTTTTTGTTGAGTAGAGCTGATGCTACAGTGGTCTTGTTTGACAGGGTCATTTCCCCCCCAGTTTTTTCAGAGTACAAAATAGAAACTAGTAAAACACTTGCTGAAGATTTTCTTGCTTAAGGAAAGCTTCTGCCTCATAAATTTATATGTATGCAAATATAGGCAAAGTGAGATAAATTGAGGTAAACCACTGCTCTACATGTTTTTATTTTATTCTGCCTAATCTCTTGAAAGAAATACAACTTATTTGCTGTTTAAATCACGTGGCAATAGACATATTTGAATCCTCTAAATGTATCTCAAAGTAAATGGAGTGTATGAATATCTATGCTACTGGAAGCTAAGAGCTGCTTCTAAGTAACTTTTTTTTGAGTGATAGTTAAAATTCATGCCCTTTAAAGTTGTAGCTCTCTAGAGCAATCTGAAACTTAGCCTTTGAGTAACTTGCACTCTTTTTTTCTCCTGTTGAGCTAGGCACTTGTAGTAGGCACATTCATATGGGTGCACTTAAAGCCATCACTTAAAGGTGATGGCTTTAAGAACTCAAAACATGCAGTTTACCATTAGTAAAATGGTTCTCCATATGCATAGAAAACACCTATTGTGCACAGACTTTTGATTATATCTTGCACCTCTATATGGATATTACTGAATAACACAAAAAAAAATTAAACATGTTGGTCTAGTGGCAGCTAAAATAACATCTTTGTTAATGGTACAGAGATATAATTCCTATCCACAAAACCTCCTGCTCAGGTTATGCTAATGTAAGCATTTCATGGCAATGAGTTTTGAAACTTTGTCTTGTTTGTCATGTAAAGCATATCAGATACTCTGAGGTGGAGTACTGTTTAATTATTATTTTTGAGAGCCACTGCTATAACATGAGGAAGTCAAACAGCATATTCAGTGTTAATTTTAGTTGCACTGATTTGAGTATTTTATAAGTGGAGGCATTTTAGTTATTGAACTGCTGAATTAGATATTTTTTATTTGTATTTACTTTTATGCTCTCTCAGCAAAAGAAAGTTAAAAATCCAAAGCAGTTTCAGTTTCTGCTTTTGCCAGTGCAATGGCTTATTGCCAGAAAAAAAATTATTTTCATGATATGGCATAGAGATTCTTTCCCCCATTCCAATTACAGTTGCACTTACCTTAGTGGTATTAATATATTCAGCTGTAAGAATTTTTGTAAACTAGGTAGCATTGCATAAATATTCAAAAATCAGTCTCTCTCAAGCCTCAAAAGTCACAAAGAATATTTCTACTTTGATATACCTCAGGTATTCATAGCCTTTTAATTTGCTGTCTGAGAAGAGTAAGTAGTAGTGAGCTGCATTAACCTCAGTTTTTATGCAGAGTTCTGGAATTTCACTGCATCAGGCAATGTATAGATTCTGGATATCGAAAGAAATAAAAATTGCAAACCAAACAGCATTGTGAAGTATTACTGCCTTGCCTTTCTTATTACTGCCTGTCTTTTCCATCAGGCTTTTGTCCTGAATTTCTGAACTAGCAATCAGCATGCTTTTTAGGTTTTTATAGGAGGTTAGGAAGGCATACTGCTCTCAGCCTTCAAGGCAGTGATATTTAAGAAATGGTTACTAAACATGAAACAAAGAGTATTATCGAGGAAATATTTTGTCTTACTGGTTATGCTGTGATCAGGATATTTCTATTGCATTTGCAAAAACTAGCACAATAACATTTTACACCATTCCTTTCTTTCTGTAGTCTGATTCTGTACTTGTTCAGCACAAGTTTTCCAGCAATATACAATAACATTTAAGGAAAACAAACAAACCCAAGCAAAGCTAAAACCCATTCCTAGCCCCGCAAATGTTAAAATCTCCCAGCTGGGCTTCTATTGACATATAAGATAAAATGGTTTGTTTCTCAGGTATGTAGTGACACTTCATTTCTATTTGATCATTTTCTTGCTACAGTTTGAACAGCCTTATATAACAGGTTTATCTTGCAAAGTGAATCATTATATTAAAAGCTGAATTGCAGCCTGGTAAGCAATAGTGTGCATTAGTTTATTACCTTTATCTTCTTCGGTTTACTTGCAACATACAAAACAACATTTACATTGAGACTTGGATCATAAAAAGCTACTTTCCTTATAAGCAATGTTTTTAATACTTACTAGGTACAAAAGTTCATGACTTTTCCAGATGTAAGAGTGAACTGGTTATGAACTTTCAAATGTACGAGGTTATTCAGTGTATGTATGTTCATAAAAGTGGCTGTGCTATGAGCAACAGAAATGAAACCGATACCTGTAGAAGAGAGAACATTGCTACAGGATACTTTTGCTACAGAAAGACAAGAATATGTGTAGAATGGGTGAATGCTTTGGACTTGTGTGGGCTGTGTGGCGAATTTCTATGGTCAAGTTAGCATGTATGTGAGAAAAACTAGGTTATTTATCATCTGAACTCAGTTCCTAGCAGAAGGTGTGAAATTTTGATCTTGTAAGAAGTCACTGCTTAAGTCTTAGAGAATATCTTGCTAATGCCCACTTCTCAAGTCCTGTTCGCTGAAATGAAATACACAGAATGGAGATCCTGTTGAAGAGTTTTATTCCTGATTGTGTCAAACATTTATTTTTACAAATGCAGTCTCCTTGGTGACATGAAATTCCGAAGCTGATACTGTAGACAGCTTTTGGAAGTGGCTAAGTTAGACCCATGAATGATAATGATTATGCATTAAAGATTTTCTTTTTTCATGAGATTAAGTTCAAACATGGCTGTCGTATTAGGTGAAGACTAATTGCTTCTACAGGAAAGCAGAGATACTGTAACATCTCTGTGTTGAGTTATAGTTCCATGAGAGCAGCAAGTATCTCACTTATCAAAAAGATGTTCAGTTCCCTGCCTCTTTTTTTCCCTCCCTTAAGCTCTCTGGTGCTGCTCAGGGCCTCATGACTCAGGTGTTTGTCATGTTCTGCTTAATGAGCTGACCTAACTTACTAACAACCTGCTGAAACAAACAACAAAAATGGTAGACTTTTCCCAGCTGTGTCAGGGAGCTAAAATCAGCTCATTAAGAGGGTCAGATGAGGAAAGGTTGAAGTGAGACCTTCCCTCTTTAGCAGGAGTGAGCTATTACTTCACTATCAAGCAATCAGTTTTATAGTTGTACCTGAAGCTACTTGCAGATGAAACTGAATTAATGACTAATGTTGATAGAGAGTCCATCCTCCTAATCTCATTACTCACTCAATGACAGTCTGTTCTTTTTGTCTTCATCAGCAGGCTGCAGGGAAAAAGTTCACTAGCACGTAGCCTAGCATAGTAATTCCATTATAATTTCAAGACACTGTTAAATCTGTATTGAAAACCATCCACCTTCCTTTGTAAGTCTTGTGAAGAGGAAGGAATTATTTTTAAAAAACATTAGTATGATTCAGTAATGTATGAGAAGCCTGAGATGGAGAAAAATGTTTCCATAGCTGCTGTGTGAAAGTAGTTTTAGATTTCTTGCCTGTTTAAATTCTATCAGTATAGAGATGCCACAAAAATGGCCACTTTTGGGTGAGTGTAAGATACCCTGTGTTACTGTAAGGAAGACTTTGGAGGCTCAAAAAAGAATAACTGATTATATAGACAATTAAGCAGTATCAGTAGGAAGAACTGTTGTAATGCAGTATAGTTTTGTTTAGAGGTATTAAGAAGAATCCTAAACCTTGTTCAATGACTAATAAAAATAGAAATGCAAACAAGAAAAAAAATCATTGTAGATTTTTTCTAGAAATAATATCCCAAAATAGTTTTTTTAAAAAATATATATAATTTAGGCTCTTTTATGTGTTCAGTGTTATGGGTTTTGCTTGTTGACAGTGGTTCTTTGTTCTTCTAAATATCTTTAACTTCAGAGGCTGCAGTTGCTTGGATGTTGTTTAAATGAGCTTGTAGCAGACTTTTGGGTGGGAGGCAGAAGATGGTAGGTAGAATGAGGAAGAGTTGTACTTAGGTTTCTATCAGAACATTTTCACAGTTTTTCATCCTCTTCCTGTTCAAGCTCAGATGTTCTGAGAAATCTTTGGACTTTCATTTCTTATTAGTTCAAATTGTGTTCTTAGTCTGAAAGACTTGCAGTCATTCAGAATTCATTCATTTACTTAAGTATTTTTAATGGATTAGACAAAATTTTCAGTAAGTGATTCTGTGCTCTTTATCCTGTTTACAGTAGCATAATCTTATTGATGTATGTATCTCTTTTCTCCCATTACATACTTTGATAATTTTTCTAAGATGACTCAGCTGTTTCTGAAATACAGAGCTGTAAAGGAAGAGTTACATGCAGTATGTTCTACATACCTTTTCCTGACTTGTAAAGATTTTTTCTTTTTGAAACCTTATGTACAATTATCTTCATTTTCCATATAGGATTGGTTGTATTAAACAGGCAGTCCTCTGGAGAATGAAATTTTCTTTTTAGCTTATCTGAGTTATTAAGCATCACTTAAATCTAGGCTTTGAGATCTAAAAATGACGTCCTTCAGAATTTTATTTGAAGTACTTAATTAGTGATAGATTCAAGTTGATAAAGCATTAGGAGTAAGTTTTATAACTCTGGATACTTTTAGTAATAGGATTAAGGATTGCCTCAAAGTTCTGTTGATTCTTGAAAGCATTTGTGTAAAGCTTGTTACAGTAGAGTAATTGATAAATGACATATATATAAATTGATAAATTGCTCATCTATAGAAATGGTTTTTTAAAAATTAAAATACCTACTGTGCTTTAAATTTACTTTTTTTTGTCTTTCTCTCCCTTAGTCTCAGACTATGAACTACGTGGGGCAGCTTGCAGGACAAGTCCTGGTTACTGTGAAGGAGCTGTACAAAGGCATTAATCAGGCAACCCTGTCGGGCTGCATCGATGTCATCGTGGTCCGGCAGCAGGATGGGACATTCCAGTGTTCCCCTTTCCACGTCCGCTTTGGGAAGCTTGGTGTACTGCGCTCTAAAGAGAAAGTGGTGAGTTCAGGAAGTGGGCCAAAACAAAGTTTTGAGGACCAGTTCATTCCTTTTTTTACCCCTCTTCCTTCCTTCCCCAGCTCCCCACATTCCCAGTTAGCAGGCCGGTTTAGTCTAGAACAGTTGCTCATAAATGCTGTACAGGGTGGTGGTTTTAGAATGCAAAACAGAACTTCTTGTGGTTATCTAAGGACTCCGCAAAAATGCTGTGAAAGAAAAACTGTGACAGCTCTGGACCTATACAAAAAGACAAATACCAATATATAGACTTCACAGTTTTAAAATGTTTACATGGGGCTATTTGTTTACTTATCCGAGTATGCTGGGAAAGAAATGCTTAATGTTATTTAAGTGATCCCTGATGTAAGCAACTCTTTTTGGAATGTCT
The DNA here is from genome assembly GCF_027579445.1 of Ammospiza nelsoni. NCBI lineage: Eukaryota > Metazoa > Chordata > Aves > Passeriformes > Passerellidae > Ammospiza > Ammospiza nelsoni. Next base: position 104,973,196 of record NC_080633.1, read on the forward strand.
GAAGGACTAACAGAGCAGATGTTAAAATATTGCTTGTTATAAATATTGCTTGTAGCTGTGCTCTAGGCTGATTTGCAATAAAAAATGCAGTTATTAAAATCCACAGGCAAGTGAAAACTGAGACTGAAGCTTTGTTCCTGTGTGGGCATGTTTGAACGAGAACCTGGTACAATTTCCCATCCAGCCGTTCTGAGATGGTGCTACCCAAGCAGGTTGTCCTTCCATCCCCTTCCCACAGGCTTTGTTAATCATGCCAAGAGAGTGAGTTGGGTTGGGTTGGCTGGAAAATGGAGCTGTTTTAGGGGGACTTTACTGTCAGTAAGGAGTACTGTGTACGGCATGTGGGTTTGCTACCAAAAGATGAGCTGATTTAAATAGGACATAAACCCTCACGATTATATTCTGCTTTTTTAAGGAGTAAATGGTTATTGCAGGAAGCTACCCCTATCTTTATATTTTGGTTGTAAAAAGTGAATAAAATGAAACTGAATGAGCAATTAGGTCAGGACATTTTTTTGTTAAAGGTCAATAGTTAGAGTTACATACATTAAAGTTGTATGTTTATCATAGTAACACTACTCACATAGGTGAGTAGCCGGCTTTGTGTTTATTTCCTATGTGATTTCCCACTTGTTAGTGTTTATTTTAATGAGCTTGCTGATGACAAAGAATATATTTACCTCAACATTTTGTAACAGGTTACATTACAGTTTTCAGTGGGGTACAAAAGAGGTGGTATAGCTGTACTTTTTCTGACATCTAGGCAAGGGAGATATGCTTACAACGAGAGTGTCTGAAATTAGAGGTTGTTAAATGTCTTTACACACTTCTGAGTAGCTGAACCAAATTTGAGAGGTTTTTAGCTTATGGATACCTCTAAAAAGCTGTTGAATAGTAGAAACATCTACTTTTGGTCCCTGTTGTACTAGACTGTCAGTGTAATTCTCAGCTTTTGCTTGTGTAGATGACTGCTGCTCCTTGTTTCCTCCATCCTGGGAGTTACTGTTCACACAGTTCTCTCAATAGTCAGCTGTGTTTGTTACTGCGTTATGGATGCATTTTTCTCTGGCATGTTATGAGGCCAAGCTCAATTTGTAGTCCCAAGATGTGTGGGAACACAAAGCATGTGTATCCATGCTTCAGTTTCAGGTAAATACGGAGGTCTCCAGAAACCAGTGTGAGGTATAGGTACTAAACTGAGACATGTTTGTATGTCTAAACCAGTATAAAGCAAAGGTGAGGTTTTTTAAACTCATGTTGCTGAATTGGAAATACAAGAAAATATTTAAAAAATAAACAGTTGTGAAATATATATGATTTTCACATCAAAATCAGTCTGTTATTGTGGAAAAGAAGAAAAGTGATTATCTTAACGATTTGGATATAGTTCCCATGCATGTTTGGTTATTTACCAATACCAATACTGGCTTTTCTTGGTGAAAAAGTACCTTTTTAGTACAATAAAAACATTATTCTCTGATTAAAACACTATGGTTGCAGAAGGGTTGTGGCCCTATGTCATACCCCCATAAACTCATGAGCAGGAAAATCTGAAACACTAACTTGGTTGCAGAAATAATTGGCAAGTCTCTTATCACTTTCAGACAAAGCCTGCCTCCAGGAGGCCTCCAGGTGGAACTTCTGGTGTTCAGGATTCAGATTCATACCAGGCCCCAATTCAGACTGGGATTTAAACATCTGAACAGTCTGTCATTTTTCCATCAAATAAAGAATATATCAATGATTGTATTAACAAGATTCAGTCTTGATATCAAGTTTAATTTTTTTTATTTTTCTTGTGGTTGTTAGGCTCTCTGCCAGGAGCATCATGTATTTTGCAGGTGAACGAAGTAAAGAACATTATGACTTGTGTCAGAAAGAGGAGGAAGGGACACCCTTATATAGTGAAACAAAGTTTACTCTCAGAGCTAAGCAGACCATGAGGTCAGCACTTTCCCCATGATGAATTACTTAGAATAAATTCTCTTTCCACAGATTGATATAGAAATTAATGGCGATGCTGTTGATCTGCATATGAAATTGGGTGACAATGGAGAAGCTTTCTTTGTGCAAGAAACTGAGGAGGAAAATGTAAGGACTTTGTGCTTCTTAATGGCTACAATGTAGTAATAACACAGTAATGGGTTAAAAGTGCTTCATACAGTGTTGTCAATATCCTCACTTCTGTGAAAGCTAGATTTTCTGTAACTGAATCTTAACATCTTTTTCATATGCTGCCAAGTTGTTGATGCTTTTTACAATTCTGCTGCCAGTAAGAATAAAGTAACTAATTATTTTCATTAATTAGAGCATTATTTGGAAGATGGGCTGAAGTTTTCTTTTTCTTTGTTTTAGATAATTCATTCTTGTTGGCTGCAGTTATGCTGATTGCTGTGTCTTAAAATAATTTTTGCTTTGAGTTATTACAGCTTGTGCTTCTACTAATGAAGGTAGTCTGTTTTGGGGCATATTTTTAATTTGTCTTACAAATTTTAGCCTAGTTTTTCACAATTTTATTTATGAAAATTTCACCAGGTAACAGTAACTTCTTTGACTTAAGAATTTATTTTTCAAGAATCTTTTGCCAACTGGAAGCTAATGAGCCTCTGAAAAACAGGAATAATGGTTCATTTTTTACTCTGATTTCCTAAGGATATGGGAAATATGTAATCACAGTATTGGTCAGTCCTGAGCATTGCTTTTGATTGCTTTTGAGTCTCGGCATCTTTCAGCAAGCCTGAAGGAAAGTAGTTCTAAATACAAGGTTCCAAAAGGTTTAATGAAAAATAGTCAGAAGAGAGAGGAAAAAAGTTTGTCACAGAGAAGTAAAAGATAAAGCGTTAATTTCCTGTTTATTAGGAATCAGTGTTTCAAGGAAATGAGATTGATCCTGTTTTTAGTTGAGGGTGCTACTTGTTTACTTTGGGGGATCAGAGGAAGCTCTCATATTGAAAGCAATTAAATACAATTTGAAGTGGAAGGAAAAAATAGGCATTAATACCCCAAATGAGCTTGGGGGTAGGGTTTTGTAACACCTACACAAGGAAGGTTGGGTTCTGTGTCAGTGTACACTATGATTAAAATAAAAACTGAAAGCATTTTTTTACAGGTCTGGGTGGTGTCAGACATTGATGGGAACTGATCAGTGTCATGACTTTCAGAGAGGAAGGGTGGTAACTACTGCCTTTGTCCCCAGTAAAGTGTTTTAAAGAGGCTATTGCACTTGCATAGTACATTTTTATTTATAACATGAGTGCCTTAACTATGTATAATGTTTTCTTGAAAGCTGGTAACTCATGCTGATAATATAGATTAAATTTGCTACAAAGCAAAACTGAGTTGTTTTTACTGCTTTTAGGCATTTTTCCCCTGCAACTGATCAACATCTTTGTTTGCCTCTTGAAGCTGTGCTTAAGGGATAAATCACAAACCTTTCATTGATTTCTTTTTTTTTTGCCCCTTTGAGGGCATTCAGAAAGCTCCTTTAAAGGATCAGTCTTTGCATTTTTCACATCTTGACAATCAATCAGAAGTAATACCACTCACCACATAAATACCACTGTCCATGTAAATCAGGACAATTTTCCAGCCAGTTTCTTTTAACTTTTTCTGAGTGTGTTTTTTTTAATGTATTTTGTTATTCTTGGTTACTTATCACTAATTGTGCAGAATATTACCTTCAGTTTAGATGCTGGCATTTTGATTTCAAGGTTTTTCTTAATGCAAAGTCTGTGTGTCATCAATGTTGCATAAGGCTGTATTTTGTTCTCCTTTCTCTATGTCACTCTACTTAACAACCAGTGGAACAAAATTTTTTCTGTAACTCATCATTCAATGAAAATTTGAATTTGGTTTTAAATAGCAGATAAGACTTAGAGCACATCAAAAGTAATATCAATGCTCTGGCTGTGTCTCATCAGTGTTCCTGACTAACCTTCTGCATAAGAGTCCAGTAAAATAACAGACATCTTGTAATTACTTCTATTCTCTACCATGAAATTGAGTTCCATAACTTTTTCTCTTCACTATGCAAATTCCATTCTCTTCTGCCTTTGTTCCATCTTGTCTTTGTCCCTACACGGTGTGTTTCTTTCAGACTAGGTGTCAGTGTCTTTTCAGTGTCTTGTTACAATGTAAATAAACCTCAGGCAGTCCATAGCTGAAGCTTTTCCTTCAAAGGGCAGTGTGTTGTAATTAGTTGAGGGCTGGTTGTTTGTATGTTGGTTTTAGGGTGAGTAAATTATAGTTGACTTTTTCTTTTTGAAAGATACTTTGCATAAATAATGTCTGACATGTATGACATGACTGAAGGCACCTTTATAATTTTGTGGGTAACACTAACTGAGAGGAGAGGTAGACAGGTCAGAAAAAGCCACCACAGAGAGCCAGCTTGGCAGGCTGGGAGACTGGACCAATAAGATTCACACCAAGTTTTAACCAAGATGCACAGGCAGTCTCACGTAAGGCTTGGGAGTGTGAGCTGGCACACACAGCAGTGCAGGCTGGATCCGACTGAATGAAATGCAGCTCTGCACCACCTGGCCAGCAGTGTGCCCAGGCTGCAGTCAGGGCAAATGCATCCCAGGTAGCATCAGCAATAGCACAGCCATCAGGTGAAGGCATGTGGGGCTGTCCTGCTCATCCTGGTGTGTGTTAGATCAAATCTGAACACAGTTTTGGCCTTGCCAGTTCAAGAGAGACATGGAAAGTTGGAAAGAGCCCGGTGGGGGGCTGGAGAAATTGAAATAGCAAAAAAACTTGCTGGACCTTATTCTATTGAGCCTAGAGAGGATTCAGGGAAATCTAACCACAGTCTTGCAGTGCCTACAAGGTAGTTACAGAACAGAGACACTCTCTTCACAAAGCTGTCTAGCCATAAGATAGGGCAGAGGTCATGGGGAAAATATCAGCTAGATATAAGGAAAATCCTTCTGTACAAAAGCAGGAATAGGTTGCCTAGAGAAGTGATAGACTCCCTTACCAGAAATACTCAACCTTTAGCTTGACAAGGTCCTGGATAACCTAACCTGAGGCCCTGCTTTTGACAGAAGATTGGACCAGATGGTGTCCAGATGTCCCTTTCAACCTGTACCTTCCCATGAATCTGTTTCAAAATAAACAGCAGTGGATTTAATTAGCCCTTTTTTTTATTAGCCCATTTAATGAGCCTGGAACTGGCATGCTCAGGGCAGATAACTTCAAAAACATTCCACTGACTGGTTGCTTGTTTTGCTGGCAAAATCAATTGTTTGTGCCTGAAAACTGTAAGAATAGTAGCGTGCATTTTTCTAAACTTTTTGTAATCATTCTTGTGATGAACTTGGTTCCTTTCTAGATATCATCTTCATACCATTGGGCATCTTTGTGTCTAAATATAGGTACAAGGATTAATCTGTAGCTGACAACTACCCTGTGTGCACAAAACAAAGCAGAAAAAGTAGCCTTTTTTTCTTCTTCCCTAGGAAAAAGTTCCTGCTTATTTGGCAACATCTCCAATACCCACTGAAGATCAATTTTTTAAAGACACTGACAGTCATTTGAAATCAGGAGAAAATGAGAGGACATGTGCAAACTCAGAAATTCCACATTCTGGAGAAACAGAGAGTGTATTCACCCCAGGTTCTGTGAAAAAGAAAAAAAGAAGAAGAAAGAAATACAAACAAGATAGCAGGAAAGAAGACCAGATCTCTTCTGCTGGGACTGAAGACATTTTTGAAATGGAAATAAGCTCAGATGATGAGAAAAGTGTACAGCCCCTAAGGTAAGCTCTTAGATAGTTGCTGTTTTCACTGTTACCACTGGACATTTAAAAGGTGGCTTGTTCATTTCCTCCATGCAAGTATTGCACAAATTTTGATAGGCTCTGCCTACCAAACAACAAGCGAGCTAAACTCCAAACAGGTATCTTCCAAATCTTCACGGATTCACCTTAAAATTGGGCCATTTTTTAATGAGCATTTCATTAACTGCATTTAATTAAATGCAGTTAAGCCTACTATGGTGAAGAAGTGTTGCAGTGATCTGTTGTGAGTGAGAAAGTTTCAGTGCAATTTCTCTGATGAGGCAGAGTGATCTTCTGGTGTCTGGTAGCCTCTAGATAGACTGCAGTGTGGAATGCCTGTAGCACACCACATCTGAATTTGGCTTCTCATTAACCTGAAGTTTACCATGGCAGCTGAAAATTATTTAAATTAATGTCCCTTCATGTTAGTAAGGAGAATTCTTTATACATGAGTGAAGAAGGTGGAGAGAGGGAAGGAGGAAAAAATATCAATCCTGTATTTTGGGGTGGATAAATTCTTAGTAAAGGGCAGCTTGTGCTAAAGTGGTAGCACATACTAATAAGCTGAAGAATTCTGTAGGGTAAGATAGGGAAGGAAAGATGAAGGTTATAAATGAAAGCTCCCAAGCATATAAATGCTTCAAATCCAGGAAAAGCCTATTCTTCAGGACTTGGTTTTCAAGAAAGTTAGGTGTTTCGCTGGATGGCATTGTTGTTAAATGTATTACTGGCTGAATAAATTCAAGGTCAGGTCTGGGAATTGAATGTTTTGGTGTAAGAGACTAAAAAGCAACTGAAAAAAGTCCTTCAGTATGGATCTTCAAAGGAGATTTGTAAGTTACTCAAATTTAGTAGGTACCAGACAAAAAGGTTAGTGCAACAGGAAAACATGAATCTGTTATCATGCCTATGACCAGTAATACAAAACAAACAAAATCTGGATTTTAAAGTGTTTTTTAGTGTGTCTGTGGCTTTCTTAGTTAATATGCCTTATTTTATTAGTGTCATATTTATGTCACTGAATTGTCATTTAGATATTCACTGTTCTGTTTAAGTCTTGGCATTTGTTTGGTTTGATTTTTTTTTCCAGTTTAAGTAAAGGAAGACCTTTTGCTTAGTCTTTAGCATGCAGTTATTAAGACAACAAAAATTAACTTGTCATAGTAAAAACCATCAAAAATAAAAATAACTGTCAAGTACAGGAAGAGAGAAAATATAACCCAATAATTGTTTATTCTTTATTTAACATGTCATTACAAATGTATGAAGTATTTAGGAATGACATGTAACGGCTGTAATAATGGCTGCTTTCATCCAGTGTTTAGGTTTCAGATTGCTATTCTAGCAATTATCTTACTTTGTCTAGAGGTGAATAAAAATTACGTGTTTGATCAGAATGTTGAATGTTTAGCCATAGCTGAACAGACCATGGTGTTTTCATCAAGTTTATTCCGGTTTTATTATTTCTATTCTTTATAATGAAAGTTTGGCAAGGCTTTTTATTTCTAAACATTTTTTTAATGTGTATAAGCAGAAACAGCAGTAGAAGTACATTATCAGACAGCGTGTTATAAAGCAAAAAGAAGATGATTTTGTAAAAGATGGGTGTTTTCTTGTGAGCAGCAAGTAAATGCAGAACTGAAACAAAAAAAATCTTTGTAATGGTGAAGGCCCAAATACATTAGGTTTGTGGCTCTGTCAGTTAGTCAAGTTTCTATAAACTCATTTCAGTGAGTTACCAGGGCAGGAAATAAAATGCCTTGCACGGGCATGCATTTGTTTGCTTCCCAACTAAAGTTACAGTTGTGAAAAAGTGTTTGTAAGTTTTGTCTTCAAACCCTGTGGGGGTGTAAGGTGGTATCAGTAGTTTTGTTTGAGTTTATGTTGTTTTGGTTGGTTGTTTCTTGGGTGGTTTTTTTTTAGTTATAAATGTGTGGCTCTGAAAAGGAAGACGAAAGATAAGAAATTAGAAACTTAACTGTTCTTAGGCATTGCTTCAGGTTTCAAAGTGAAACTAAGAAAGGAAAAGGGAGGCTGATGTTTTAACAGGAAGGTCAAAAATTCAGTCACAGGTGCCAGTGATAATGTCTTATCTCTTTGGTTTTTTATAAAGCAGAAAGCAAGCTGTTTCCTGTTTCTTGGGAAAATTTATTACCAAGTGTTTATCAGCTTTTTTCAAAGTATGTTCTTTGTCTTTTCCAGCTATGATTTAGATATGTTAGTAATGCTGGACTTACATAAAATAATATTAGGACAACTGAGATTACAGTATGTACAACTCAGAAATAGAGGACATTATTTCTCCAGTGCTAAGGGTGATAAAGAGTTAAGGTGGTTATCTGACTCTGAAATTGTATACATGTATTTAGACTATATGTAAAGTGGACAACAAGGAGATGATGTGGTAATGGTATTTATAAATGTTGTAAAATAAATAGCTTAGAGTTGATGGTGCAGCTTGAAGTTACAAGTTGATGCATACTGATTTTTCCCCTTATATTTTCAATAATCTTTGACTACATTTATATATTTAACTTTTGTGTTTATCCACTTAACAGTTAAATTTGATTTTTTGCATCCTTTGTATGAACCCTTCTTGTTGCTGATTTCCAGTGAATAAAATTTGTTCAGTACCACCCATGTGTCATCCTGCCTCCCTCCCACTGAAGTAAAGATATTGAGGACCTCTTTGATTTTTTTTTTTTTTTAGTGTTTACTTAGTTGTTCAATCATACTTTTTTTTCCTCCTTTGGAGATACTTAGTACTGCCAATAAAGATAGTGTGAAACACATTTCTTTCACACTTAGCTTAGTTTATGAATACAAAGGAAGTACAGTCTCTGCAGTTCTCATCTTAAGTCAGGCAGCATCATCAGGTTTCATAAGAATACTACTGCAGAATAACAAGTGGAGCTAAAAAACATATTTGGACTTCAGCATCTACCATTACCTAGACTGTCTTCCAAATGAAAGACTTGTGCAAATGAGGTAGATCACTGTAACTGCTTAGTGTCTAATCGAGTAGGCATGCAAATTCTAAATATTTACACATTTGATAATAGCAGAATGTTTTATTTCCTCCATCCATAAGAGAAATAAGCATTAGCATTCTAAAACAAATCCAGTGCAACTGTGCACTGGAATAAAAATAGTTTTTTCTTTCATAATAATGGCTTAAAATAATTTCTGTTGCATTTTGCACTTAAATTCCAGTCATGTCTTCTTTGTATTCTTATCTGCTGTATAGCCATGATGCCCTTGATGTAACCTCAGACATGTTAGTTGTACCCTGAGAATAAGTATTTATTCAGTTAAACTTAGAAAGCTGCAAAAAGATCTGAAGTATTTTTTGATGGTAATATTTCAAGGGGACTTCTGTGTAAAATAGGTGTATGCCTGGTCAGTGGGCCTTACTGTTGGTTGGGTGTGGGTCTTTGATGTAGATACTGAGTAGACTTCCCAGTGCAAAACAAACCTCACTGTTCAGAAAAGTGCATTATTTTATCTCCTTGTTGGAGTTGATGCTAATCTGTAAGCGATTGGGTAAGTTGTGATGCTAGTACCTACCCCTGGTTTCTTACTGTTTTTAATTTGTCAAATGTACATTGTCAAAACTAACCTTTCTAGTTCTACTTTTCCAGTGATTGTAAAATTCACACAGTAAAGTTCACTGTGTAAAAGTTTATCTTCATCTTTGTATTTTGTTATTGTTATCTGCCTGTGTAGAGTAAAATCATTATTCATGTAGAGTAGTATCATTTATGCCATTGTGATTTCTTCAGGATTAACTTCCAGGAGTAATAGTTTTTAAAATTTGCAATATTTTCAAGTATTAATAATAGTTTTTAAATACTTTTAAAGTTACATAAAGTGTCTTGCAAACAACAAATCCTTTAAGCTATACACTCCTTACTTTTGCTCTTAGATTTTTTTAAAATAACATCTATGTAGTTTCTTTCACTGAATTAATAACACAGATTTCTTATAGCTGACTTAATGTCTTATGTGTCTCCACAGAGGATCCTCAAATTCATCACCAAAGGGTGAAGAACAAAAAGAATCTTTGATTTATCATTCAAAAGACCATTACCCCTTATCTGATGGAGACTGGTCCCCTCTGGAGAAGTAAGTCACTTTGTAATGTCATCATTTGTGTAATGATGAGTAATTATAAAAAAAATTACTTTGTCTTTTTACTAATTTTCCTCCTCATCTGTAAAACTATCGAACTTGCCCAGCTTCTGTGAGGTCAAATGCAACACTTGATACTAATTTGAAACTTTGGGAAATTTACAAAATGTATTATTTCACTGTTAAAGAGAGAAAATACAGTTAACAAGTTTCCCTCAAGCTGAGAAGGGTATGGAAAGTTGGTATGTTCCCAATGATTCACCCTAGCATAAGCAGTACTTGATCTGCCAGAACACAAAAGTGATGGGTATGTTAAGGTACATTTTGCTGTGTGAAGTAATCCTAATTGCTCAAGGTAAAGCCAGATCCTGAAGCTGAATCATATTCCACTTCAGAACAGGGGATTTGCTGCAGTTCTGGTATCTTTCTTTGTCCAGAGATAGTGAAATCATCATCAGTTCACTGTGGATTCTTAAAAATGGCATAATACAGCTTCCCAGTTATTTTTCAGTGACCTTCTGTATGTACATTCTTCAGTACATTCTGATGTTCATGCTCTTCCTCTTGCATTCAGTTTGTAATTTTTCAAGGCTCACACTTTGGATTTTACCACTCTAACTTCAATTTCCAGATTCATAAGAAAGCATTTTGTACATATGTGGTAGTACTTTAGGTAAATTTTGTACTTTTCCTGAACCTTGGACATACAGGAGAGGGCATATATGTCTCACAGAGCATGCTAAGTAGTGTCTTGATTTATCTGCACTCTTTGGCAAGTGTCTGGTTGTACTGCTTTTCAGTTTGATGGAGGAATTTGCCTCATAGCAGGTACATTCACAATGTCAGTGAGGATTACAGCCTTCCATGATGGCTTTTGTTGCTTGTTACCTGCTCAGTGCACATGTACATGTCCTTCTGCATTAATAGCTGGTGCAGAATGGAAAAGTTCAACCTTCAGCAAATATTTTTTGAAGTGTGTATGATCTGTCTGCTTCAGGTGTTAGCAGGCCTTTGGCCTCAGTGGAGTCAGAATGTACCACACCATGCTTGGTGCCTGCTAATTCCCCCAGTGCATAGCTTGTTAATGAACAGAAGCAGTTGGACAGGAAATCCCATTATCATTCCTTTTTATGTTTTGGACTGACAACCACATCCTCAATTACACTTAATGAGATGCAGTCCTGCAATGTTCCCCAAAGGTTTGTGGTTTGTGACTGAAAAGCAGTCACAGTGTTTGACCCTTAGTTGCTGTATGGATTATATCACCTAGATGAATGTAGCATGGAGGCATATACTTGTTTTCAGTTTATAAAACTCTGAGCTAACACAGACTAGCAGGTTATATCTGGGAGAGAGAATTCATGCATCTCTTCTCATTTAGGTGTTATGGGGCCAGTCTCTAATAACTTGTTTGTGCCTCATGTGAGGTATGTGGGCTTTTCACAATTCTGGCGTTGTTTTTATCAAAAAGCTATCCAGTCCACCTTGCAATTCAATAGAGAAATTGGTAATTTTCCTTTTTGTCTTTGGGGAGGATGTTGGGTCAGGGATTCTCTGACACAAGCCATCTAGGAGAAGAGAAATTTTGCTTTAAATTACTTCTCCTAAGTCACCAAAGAAAGATTTTATCATGTAGCTATCATACAGAGGAAGAGAAATGGGAAGTTTTAATAACCTCCGTTTTGGAGATCTGAAAAAGCTAACTAACTTGTAGTTCAATTAGTTGTCTCGCTCTTCAGAACCCTTGCAGGGAGCTCAAGGAAGAAAATAACGCAAGTCCTTTCCATGGGGACACTTCTGTTTGTCCTACTCAGTGTAATAAGATGGAAAGCACCACTAATAACTATTTGATACCTGATGCCATCAGTATTCACTATTACAGGCATGGGCCTTTTGGTTAAACACTTCTGCCTGAGAGTGACAGTGAAAATCATACCTTGAGGGGAAATAAAATAGACTTAGGGTCCCAAAGCCCTGAAATAGTCAATCTTTAGCAGGAGCTGCTGAATATTAAGAATAAGACTTAAAAACAGGTTAATATTGTGCATAGCTGCCAGGTGACTTGTGTAGGTGGAATAAATTATTTGACATATAGGGCGAGTTAGTTCATGTTCTTCCTGAAAACAAAGGTGTACATGTATTTTCATCAGTGTGTCACTTTAAATAAGCCCTTCTAACAGAGTACAGAAAGTGTCATTCCTGTATGACATTGTTAACTGAGAACTGAGGGGGGAAAATACCAGTTTTCTTTTTGTGTCCATGGGTGATTAAGACTGGAAGTCAACTGAGATGACAACTCACCATTGTAGAGATGTTTAAATGTCCTGATATCTTGGATTTTTAGGGTGCCCTGTCAGAGCAATATGAGGGATTCTTACTGTCTGGATTGTGATCTGTGTAATGTCTATTTTTGCAGTCTGAATTGTGATCACAGCTTAGTCCTGTATGATACTACAAAACCTGAGTTCCTCAAACCTTCAAAAGTTGATATGTGGTGCTGAATTAGGTAACTAATCCTTGTAGGAATTTTGTATGGAAAAAAATTCCATAAATTAAATACCTGTAGGGAGTTACTTTAAAATTTTCAGTGTTAAATCATTGAGCAACCCAAATTGGAAGTGACCTCAAAAGTTCATCTGACCCAAGTTTTCATGGAAGAAGGAGCCTCAAAGAGATTGTCTAGCACCCAGATCAGTCACAAATTACAAGTGCAGCAACTGCAAAGACAAGTGTGCAGTCGTGTGCTGGGATGCCACCACCAAAAAGCCAAACACAGGCTGGGATCTGTGTGGTTGGGAGCAGCCTTGCTGACCTGGGGACAGCCAGCTGAGCCTGAGGCAGCAGAGCATGGCTGCAGCAACAAAGGCAAACTGGATCCTGGGCTGCATCCACAGGGCATTAGTGGCAGAGACAGAGATGTGATTATCCCTCTCCTCAGTGCTGGTCAGGCCACACATGCAGGGCTGTGTCCAGTTCTGGTCCCTACAGTTTAAATTCAAATACTGAGGTTTGTTTATATAAACCCAAACCATTATATGTTATGAATGTCAAAGTGAAAAAGAGCAGCATTTCTGTAATATGGAATATAATTGCCCTATTCAAGGAAGGGTAGACAAAACCTTAAGTTTCCTTTAATCTCTAACTTCCTAAGTGCTAAATTATTTTGAAATCGCTCCTTTCTGGCATTTTGTAGGGTGTTCTTCTGGCTAAAAAGTAATCTTGACTGAGGTAAATTTTAGATGTCTGTTTCTGATTTATGGATAATAACCACTGTAGAAAAAATAAGATGAATTTTAAAGGTCATATAGTCCAAACACATCTGACGGAAATTTCCAAGTAATCTCCTTTTCCTTTCCAAAGTTATCTTCTGAATGTTTTTTTCCCTGCACTGGGAATTGATGTTGTGCACTTGTGAGTTATGTTTGCAAGAATTTTATTATTCAAGTCTCGGCATAGTAAGCTGAAATGCTATCTTTTTACAGAGCTAAGGAATTTAAAACTATTTTCTGTCTTACTTTTCGATGAACTTTTTAGTTTTGTTCTTCTTTTGTTTGAAAAATGGAACATGGACTGAAGGGAGAGCTATTCCTGCACTGCAGATGCAGTGGAGGAATCTGTTTTGTGTGATCACTATGTAAGTCCTTTAATGTCTTTAATGTGATTTTGGTTTTAACCTAATTTCTCACCGTTTGAAAACCCTGCTGGGCTTCTTGCCATGTTGCCAAATAATTGAAGCTCTGTTAAGCTGTTGAAAACTCTACCAACAGTAGCTGGACAACAAATGCATTAATGCATTTTAAACACTGGCTTTCTTTTTACTTTTTTTTTTTTTCACTCTTATTGATTTGATAGCCCTTTCTCTGAGCAAGTCTGCCCTAAAAGTGATTCAGAACTAGAAGTTAAGCCTGCTGAGAGCTTGCTCAGATCTGAATCTCACATGGAATGGACATGGGGAGGATTTCCAGAGTCAACCAAGGTAAATGTCTTTATTGTCTCTAACTTTGTAACTGACTTTGGGCATATTTAAGACTTTCCTAGGAGAGGATTGGAAATCTGCTGTTGTTCAGGTACAGCTGAAATGGGGAAGTAGCAGCCCCTTGTGGCAGGCAGAGAGTTAGCTTTGTTGAATTCAAAAGTTGCTCAACAAAGTAATCCCAGAAAACCTAGCAGTGAAATTTTTAGTCAGAACCTGAAGGAATTTTTAGTCAGAACCTGAAGGAAACAATTTAAGAAGTTAATTTTCTTTATTGTAGAGTAAGTTCTGTTTCATTCTGGAGGAACTGTAGCCTTGACAAGAATAAATTTGGTATCTAAAGAGGCCCTGGTAAATCCACACTTAAACTTTCTCCTTGCTGTGGTTTGATCAAGTCAGTGCTTTCTCTATGCCAGTTTCTTTACTGAACTTGTAAATAAGCTCCTATGAAAATTCTTTTGCAGGGAAATTTGCTAATATGGTGAAACATGTTTTATGTTGCTACAATACTTGTTTAAGTTATTTTCTGGTTTCCCTGTGTGACGAGAACTTGTACCATGAGTACAAATTTAATGTTTAGAATGGAATAACGCAAACAGGTGGAGTGAAAGGATTGACTAGACTTTTGTTTTTCAGATAAGCAAGAAGGAAAAACTGGAACATTGCAGAACAGCTACCATTACTCCATCAGAGAAGACTCATTTTAGGGTTATCCTCAGCTCTGATGAAGTTGAAGATGACGATGATGTGAAAGATGCTGTCTGTACAGTACTGAAACCTGAGCCAAGAACTCATCCGCTCCTAAAGCAGATGGATGTTAAAGACTCTCTTGCTTCTGCAATCATAGAACCTCAACTTCCATTGCCAATGGATGGTGATCATCAGTCCAGAATATTGATGGATCCTTTACCAGAAACAAAACCAACAGCAAAAACTGACTCTCCTTCAAAAAAGAAAGGTATGGAATAAAGCTCTTGATTCTTACCCTCAGTGTGATCTACCAAACTTGAGGTCATAGTGGAAAAAGTATAAATGTCCCTCTTTAGTTTTTCCTATTTAAAATTTTATGTGATTAAAATTATAATGAAACTGTGGAACTTAAAAATCATACAAATAAGTGTGAACCTTCCATGATTATATTTGTATTTAACATGTCTGGGTAACTTCATCTTAGTAATCTTAATTGTTAAAATTAACAGGAGTGCACAAGCGAAGTCATCACCAAGGCCCTGATGATATTTACTTGGATGACCTAAAGGCTTTGGAACCTGAAGTTGCAGCACTCTACTTTCCTAAAAGGTAATTTTGAAGTAAAATGCTGCAAATCTGGGTAATTCTGTAGTTGCACGACTTGCATATCATTACATATATTATTTATGTGCCAGTTCTGATAAAAAGAATTGGCCTTCAGGTTTTTAGGCTTTTGTGAAGTACTGAGTACTTACCTCATTGTGAAAATTCTAATTTGACAAGAAACACATTGAAAGATCACATGGGAGGTGACTACTTTGTGTTTTCCTCTTTGTGTAACCTGTTTGCTCTGCAGACATAAGTACATTTAAACTGCTTTTGTACCAGTGCTCTTGTTCAGCCATATTGTAAACTTTTCAGTGGATCAAACTAGTGACTCCAGCCTTAAATGACAATGTGATTTTATTTTTTTAAGGTAATTTTTCTTTTATATTGTACATTCTGCAACAGACAGCATTCTAAAAACACTAAAAGCAGTGCTCTTTTTTCCTTTTTCTTACTTTACAACTTTGTGGTAAAGATTGAGGAGCACAGTATTATTCTGCAGAAGTAGAATACAGAGAATGTTTTTCTCATTTAGATCCAGTTTAGGCAAGAAATGCAATTATTGCCAAATTGAGGGTGGATGTTAGGAGAACTGGAAACAGTCTGCCAATATTTATGAAGGATTGGTGTGGGTGTGTGTTTCTGGGTTTCTTCTTAGGTTTTTTTTAAATTTATATTGTGAAATGATGTAAAAAATTCAAAGGCAAGATTTTTTGGGGGGAGTAATCATATAGTGTGTTCTGTAACCTAAGATCTACATTTTTTTGCAAGTAAAATACTTTTGACTTTCCTTTAGTGATTCTGATCCTGGCTTCAGGCAGTGGACAGAGTCAGATACCCTTTCTGGTTCCCAGTCGCCACAGTCAGTGGGAAGTGCTGCTGCTGATAGTGGTACAGAGTGCATGTCTGATTCTGCTATGGACTTGCCTGATGTTACACTTTCACTTTGTGGAGGTCTCAATGAAAATGGAGAGATTTCTAAAGGTATGTGAAAGACTAAAATATAAAGAGGAATAGAGACCAGGCGGCTAAACAAATGAGGTGGCTTGCATGATCAGATTTCCTCCTTACAAAACTTTGGCTTATTAATTATGCTCATGTTGAAAAAGGGGATAGAAAGTCTTTAATTTTTCTAAAATTCTCAAGCATTTGCCAAGCAGATATAGCAGAATTGAACCTCATATTAATAAAGGCCACTCGATATCTTGAGAAGCTTTCTGTCTCCTTTTTTGTACTATATAATATTTATCTGACCAACTACATTGGTTTCTGGTTGACAGTCCTTGCTTAGTCCTATGTAAATCTTAACAATTCATCTTCTTTCCAATTGCCTGACAATTTTTCTTATTTTTCATTTTTTTTTTCAAAACCCCTTTGTGTTGGACTATTTTCTGATCTACTTCTATGCTAAATGATTGTTAACCTCTAGTTTTTTCTTAGCTGATTTTTTTCTCTTAATACTTTGGTCTATTTACTGTTGAAGTTTATGTATTTTTGAAGGAGCTTTTAGGAGCATGAAATCTTTATGGACATATACTGCAGTGTTTTAACATTACTTTTTTAAATGGTCATTCAGTCTCTAATACTTTAAGTGACATTTAGGTGCTTATTAATAAAGACTCAGGACTGTTCTTGTGGTAACATTGTAGAAATACTGGATTTGATTGGAAAGAAGGATGTCTTGGTTGCAGGGATCTTATGGTGAATCATGGATTTCTGCAAACATATAGAAACTAGTTGTGAAAAGGCTTCTTAGTGATAGTTGTAGTTTTCCAAACCTGAAAAGCTGGCATCACCCTTCCCCCTTTCATCTAGCGTAGTATGTAAACCCCTTACCTGCAGTCATAATTTTGGAAGAAAATTTGCCTGGACAAGCATGGCTTTCTTTCTCCTTTGAACTGAATTAGTTCCTCCTCATCCTTCCTCTTCTTATTTCTTAATGCTCTTTACTGTGACTGTTGAAGTGATTCAAGGCTTCTTCTGTAGGGAGGAGGCAGTCACAGGTAGGCCTTGACAAGTAGGCCTCAATTAGCACATCTTTAGTGATGCTGCAGGATCAGCACTCTGAAATGACAGAAAGGGTTTTCCTAGATGTAAACTAATCAGATGTCTTGGGATTTTATGTTATTACTTTCTAATTAAAATCTCTTTCTATTGCAGAAAAATTCATGGAACATATTATTACTTATCATGAATTTGCTGAAAATCCTGGACTCATAGACAATCCTAATTTGGTAATACGGATTTATAACAGGTAAATTCTCAGTGTCTTGTAATGAGGTCATAGCAAATCCCATTTCAGATCTGGTCTCTGAAGTGAGCATGTTTCTCAGCTTCCATTGCAGTTTGTGTGTGAATCTGTTTGAACCAAAGATTTGCATTAAATTTAGCTTTAGCTTAAGTGAGATTTTTTTCTGTAATTGCCACTAATATTGAATTGTATAATAAAATTACTCTGCTTGCAGAAAATGTTATTGTTAGTGGTTGGCAGCAAATACATGTTTTTTGAACACAAGGGCAAACTTTTCATGCTGATATTTATTGATATGTAGATTTTGTAATATCTTACGAATAATATGTTTTAAAACAGGTATTATAACTGGGCATTGGCTGCTCCAATGATTCTGAGTTTGCAGGTGTTTCAGAAGAGTTTACCTAAGGTAAATAGATAAATGCATATTTTCTTTGAAAATTTTGTATGTAGTAACACTTGATTATTTCTTTTTCTATACTAATTAAAAACATGTCTAATTTTTCAGGCTACTGTTGAGTCTTGGGTCAAAGAAAAGATGCCAAAGAAGTCTGGAAGGTGGTGGTTCTGGCGCAAGAAAGAAAGCATGACTAAGCAGGTGGCTGAGACCTGTTGGGATTTTTTTTTCTGTTAGATGTTGAAAGATAAAAAAATAGTTATTTGTCAGAAGTGCCTCAAAACATTACTCATATAGCTCAGTGTCACTGATAGCCAGCTCATCCAGCAGCAGCTGTAGCTGCATCTGTTTATTTAGCCCCAAATACTGCTTCATTGCTTGGTGCTTTAGTTGCATCAACAAAATTTATTGTATCTGCCTGTTGCGCATTATTCTTAAAATTCTTTCTTCTAAGCCATAAGCAGTTATCAGAGCTACTCTTCAGTCACTGCAGTATGTTTTAGGAATGTACACACAAATAAGTAAGTAGGTGCTGCACTGCATAATACTTAAGCTGAGACGCCCCATTTTAGACTAAATTAAGCTTTCTGAACCTTGAGTATGGGCCCTCAACTTACTTCCCCACAAAAAAAATGTGATTTATAAGCTCAAAGGTTGACAGCTCCTTTTAATGCTAAATTCATCATGTTAAACTAGCAGTTCCCGATTTCTGGCACACAGAGAGGATTTCTTCATAAGCATCCTTTTTTAAAATAACTTTTAGAAATTATTATGTAGAATGGTAATTCTGAGACTTAATATAGTTTATGTACTAATTTGGTAGCTGTTTTTAACTTGGATTTGTTTAAAATGCCTAAAATGTCAATATATTCTTTATTATCATGTTGCTTCAGATACCAGAAGCAAAAGAGGGGAAAACCGAGACGCAAAGAGCAAATGAACTGCCAGCAACTATGAAAGAGCAAGTTAATAGTAGGTGTGTTCCTGTCTGAAGACTTATCTGTGGACTGAATAGTGCCTTTTTCCTTTTTTTCTTTTTTCTTTTTTTGAATGAAGAAATCAGTAGTAATGTACTGTGGGAAAAAACATGTAAGCTACTGAAGAGGAACCAGATGTCTATAGCAAACAACTCAGCAAAATAATGTGACAGCAAACATTGTAGGAACTACAAACACACTACAATTAATTCCTAAATGCTGTTGTGTTTATTTCTTAAATCATAACAGAAGTGACAGAAAAATACATACATGGTACCTTTATCAATAGGCCACCGCTCTGTAAATACAGTGATATTGTTTCTGATACACTTTGTAATACTTTTTTTTCTTTTGTGAAGGCCTAATATTGTATTAATAATTTGAACCATGTGGAATTTTTTGTAACATTAAATAATTGAAACAATAAAATAGTATTCATTACAGTTCACATGTTGCCCAAGTTGTGGTAGACAGCTATGATTGCTTAAAAGCACAAAACTCTCCCATTCTAGGGTATTTATTATGCATGTGCATATTCCTGCATGATTTTGCAAAGGTACTTGTAAATGTTGGTTTCTTAAAGTTTAAAGAACTAAATATATTGTGATTTAATACTTCAGAGAAACTAAATGCTGCTTTTAATCCTGAAATCTCTAATGAGCAGGAAAATAAGTCTGTGAATAACCTTAAAGGTGAGCTACTCCACTAACACCCACAGTTTAAATGCCATAGTAACTGAGGCAGCTTTGTTTAAAAATGAAGCCCTGCTACCCATTCAGTGTCCCTTTTCATCTGCAGTTTCCCTAATTCATCAGCACAGTATTAGTGACCACCTGACACTGTCTCTCTACTAAACCCATTGTGTGTGGAGCCAGCTGGAATACTCATGTTTAGAGCTCCACCAGTACTAGCATTCCAAGTTTTACTTGCTTACTGGCATGTACTGGCTTTATGTGGGCATTCATTAGACCTTAGACTTCCTTAGTTTGTGCAGCAAATCCTCAGCAGAAATTACTGTGGCAAAAGCATCTTACTCTGTTAAAGAAGGATTTCATGTAGCTTACATTTATTCTGGTTGATGTCACGTTAGGCCTCCAGAGGATGATTCTTCTAGTGATGAAGCATCCCAGGAGTTGAAGGAATCCCTGAAAATGGATTCTGCTCCAGCAGAGCATCCACCCCATGGGAACGTTCCATCTTATAAGAAGTCGCTTAGACTGTCTTCAGACCAGATAGTAAGTGGCATACCTGTCTTGTGCATAGGATGATTCAAAATCCTTTAAAAAAATTTCTTTAAAAAGAAATTTAACGTGTATTCCTGTGCAAGGGATTCCTGTGCAGCTGCAGGGAATTTCTGATTTTTTTTTTCTGTTTTTTTTTTTTTTTAAGAATCTGTTTGGATTAAGAAATAGTAATTTCTTATTAAGTTCTATAATCAAACTACTATGTTAAGATGTTGCCAGAAAAGTGCCATTGTTTGCTTCTGCAGTTTGGATATCCTGGGATCTGCACATCTGTGTGAATTTAAATTGGTGTGCAGTTTATTCACGTGGTCTAACTTAACTTAAAAGTTAGTTCTGCAACTGTCTAAATGTATGATTTTTATCAGAGAAGAATTTTGAGGAAAGCATCCACTAAGTAAAAAATACTGTTGTGTCCCATGGCAAACTGGGAGTTCAGTTTGACAGTGCTGCAAGTCTGCTGTAGTGCAGGAATTAAAGTGGCAGAGGGTGAAATACTGTGAAATACTGAATTACTGCTGCTGTAAGGAGTACAAGAACTGTGGACATACACATGTAACCAGGCTGCAACAGACTTGGACAGCAGAACTGTGCCTGTGTTAAACCATGGTTCACTTTCTGATGAGTTAATCAAGATAGACAAAGAAGACTATATGAGCCATTTTGTGCAGCTCATTTATGATTCCAAAATCATAAAAATTCTAAAGGTCGGGCAACTTACATTTTCATTTTCTTTTGTTCTACAGGCAAAGTTGAAGCTCAGAGATGGCCCTAATGATGTTGTATTTAGTATTACAACCCAGTACCAAGGGACTTGCCGTTGTGCAGGAACAATATACCTCTGGAACTGGAACGATAAAATCATCATATCAGACATTGATGGAACAATCACCAAGTAAGTATCTTAGGGGATTTTCTTTCTTTGTTTTTTTTTTTTTTTAATCTTGCTTTATTGATCCTGTCCTGTTTTCCAAAACAAGGTAAAGAAGCTTTATTTAAGACAGCTATTAAAGAATGTTTGTTAATAACATTGCTTTTTATTTTAATTTGTACTTGCCTTTGAAGTAGACCAGAAAATATATTTTAAAAGAATAATGCCAAGATGATAACATTTACTGTGTGATTGTTCCCTCTATTCGACGACTTCTTCAGCCATGGGTTAACTTGGAAACTGACTTGTATTGTATGACCCCACTAATTGCTCAGTCTGGACTGTTTATTAATTCTCTTTTTAAATAGTTAGGACCTTCAGAAACATTTCTGTAAATATTCTTTCTAAATTGTATGTTCATTAGTGGTTGTCCTTAACAAAACTCATATACCACGTGTCATGTACCTTTGATTCTCCTTTTAGGTCTGATGCTTTGGGGCATATCCTCCCTCAGTTTGGCAAGGACTGGACTCATCAGGGCATTGCAAAACTCTATCATTCCATAAACGAGTGAGTATGCAGTCTATGAAACAAGTAGGATTTTCTGGAATATGGGAATTAATGTATAAGTAATTGGATAGTTGTTAAAAATTACTCAGTTTATTAAAATTAACTGGTCGAAATGCTGGAGTGAACAACTTGTGTCATACACAAATGAAACTAAGCTCTTCCCACAGATCTATACTTTTACAGGAATGCAAGCCACCACTTTTACTAGCTCCCTTCTCAGACAAATAGTGTCCTTCCAATGCATTAGTGTTTTCTGGTTTAATGAATTTGCTTCCAAAGTCAGGTGAATGCTCCTTAGGTTAGATTTTATGTTGTGGAACAACTTATTTCAAATACAGTGATGCCAGAAATAAAACTTGCTAACTGAGGATGACCAACTGTTAGAAACTTCAGAATTAAATTAAAATAATCAACTTTTTGTCTTTGTTTTTTAGTAGTCTTTTTTCCACAAAAATATTTGGGGTCTTAGGATGTATTGTTGGCCTTCATGTGGCCCCTTGTGCTTCATGGGAGGTAACATGAATGTTACTGTTTTGTTAGGTTTTGTTTGGGTGGCTTTGGTGGGTGTTTTTGTTTATTCAGTGCATAACAGAAGAGCAGTTCTGGAATTATTTGCCAAATTGAATCAAGTCTTTGAAAATGCACATAAACACTCAAGCCTTTTGTGCATGCAGTAACTGTATACAAATCTGTGTAACAGATGAACAGATGAACATACAAAGTCTGCAGGAAGAATTTAGGGGCTTAATGAATGCTTGTTGTTATCCATCGTTCACTCTGCACTGCAAATTCTGCCAACAACGTGAAAAAGACAGGAGATCTGGCACCCATTATTTTGTGATGCAGATAATTTAAATAATTGCTGTCATCCTACAGCTGGGCTGAAAGAAGCTGAATAAAACCGGTGTGGCACTTATTTAAATACTGTCTAGTCTACCTAATTGTGTCCTCTGACTTTTACCATCCCTATTATGTTTGCACTTCCTGTTTCTCAGTTTTGATTAAGTTGTGTATTTAAACTACTACATGCCTTGCAGATTCTTTTAACAATAGAAAAGTCTTTTCCTTGTGTGTGTGCAGAGCTCTGCAGCAATTCAGTACCTAAACTGGTGCCTCTGGACGTTGCTATAATTGTATACTTCCCTTTGCAAAGAAACTTCAGCAGGAATATGAACTAAGCTGGTAATTTATTTTCTAGAAATGGCTACAAGTTCCTGTACTGTTCTGCCCGTGCCATTGGGATGGCAGATATCACCAGAGGATACCTGCACTGGGTGAATGACAAAGGAACAATTCTCCCCAGGGGCCCTCTCATGCTGTCCCCCAGCAGTTTGTTTTCTGCCTTTCATAGGTAAGCCTGTGGGAGTTCCTGTGTCAGTTCCCTCCCCATTTCTGAGAAAGAGAAGATTAAAAGTATTTGGCATTACAGCTGTAACAAAACATTCCACTCTGGACTACATTTGCTACTGAGACTTGATGTTCCTCTAGTGATCATTTTAAAACTCTGTTTTGTCTGAATTTCACATGTATACTTCTGTTCCTGTGGGCATGTTAGAAATGGCTACAAAACACAACATACCAGTCCAAGAAGAACTCATTTTCCCTTCTCTTTATTCATCTAGTCCATGACTGATGACTCTTAGGTTCTGTTTATATCAGTACATTTTTGTCTTTTTCAAGTATATCTTCAAGGTTTGCATTGCATTGTTACCACACAAGATAGGAAGAAAAGAAAAAAAAATCTGGGGAATATAGGCTGTAATGTGAAAGGATCTTGTGGTGTTGGGATTGCTCCATATACAGCTGCTTTAAAAAAAGTGTGGAGTTTAGGTATGGTTCAACCAAGTTGATCTTTTGGACCAGCCATAATCTGCTTATTCTTGGTGGGAGGAGCTAGTAATGGACAGGTGTTTGGGGCTGGTTGTTTGTGGAGGGGATTTTGTCTAAGTTTTGTTGGGCTTTTTTGTTTATTTTTTTTTATTTTGTCACGAGTAGCAATGACAGCAACTTCCATTAATGTAATGGGCTTTACGCACTTCTGTCAGAGATAGGAGTTGTAACAAGCACTCTTATGTGTAGTTGATTAGATCTTCTGATTCAGATAGTCAGCTACAGAAAAGCAGTTCACAGCTGCATTCACAGCTGGGAATTCCATTTCCATTCATACTTAGCCTATGCACAGTATTCATCTGTTTTTTTTACTGTAGGTGTTGGAAAAGAGGGAATGTGTGATTGTTTCTTGTATTGTTCTTGGAGAGCTACTTAGCACTGTCTCTATAACTACCAGTGCTAGCAACAGGAAGCAATGAGAATATAAATACCAGATAAATGGGGAAAGGAGGATACCTTTTATCAAATCATGATTTAGAGTTTGACTGTTGAAATTTTATTTTAGGGAAGTCATAGAAAAGAAGCCTGAGAAGTTCAAAATCGAATGTTTGAATGATATCAAGAATTTGTTTGCTCCCAGCAAACAGCCTTTTTATGCTGCTTTTGGAAACAGGCCCAATGTAAGTGCCCCTTTCTAACTGAATGGTTAAAATGCATGTACTTGAGAAGCAAAACAAACAGGCTTTTCTTTTTGTGTTTATGAAAATTTGAATATGGAAATGGGACACTGCTACTTTTATGGGTTTGGTAGGGAAAAGCCACATGCAGATACCTTAAGTAAAAGTTGCTACAACTGCTTATATGAGAAAGGTTACAAAGATGCCTTAAAACTCTCACTTTAATAAATATGTGCCACCTTTCTGAATTCTTTTAAAGTATTTTTGACTGCTTTGTGACCTAAGGGCATTAATTCAGTGCTTTACAGTCTTGAATCCCTTTTCTGTTTGTATGGTTCCTCTATTTTCTCTGCAGTTCAGTGCTTCTGTAATTAAGTGAGAGAGGCGTATTGTAAGAAGAATATTGTCACAGGGAGTGGTGTGGTGTAGACTTTGTGCATGTTTGTGGTCCTAGGCTTGGGCACAAGAATTAAGTGTTTGGGGGCAGGGGAAATACTTTTTTATAGTGTGTGTATATTTTGGGGGTTGGGTTTTTTTACTGTTGTTCGAGGGCTTTTTTTTAAGGGGCAGTTTTACTGTAGCCTTTTTGGATCAGCTTTTCTCTCTCCATTGATAAATTGCTTGTTACCACATTCAATAAGAAAATGTTGAAGCATGTACTTGTATTTGTGCTTTTGCAGGATGTATATGCCTACATGCAAGTGGGAGTTCCCGACTGCAGAATATTTACTGTGAATCCAAAGGGTGAACTGATCCAAGAACAGACTAAGGGAAACAAGTCTTCGTAAGACCATTTTTGTTATTTCAGCTAAACAAAGTGTTTAGAAATGGGATTATTAAATAATTGCATTTATGACTGTGATCTCCTTTTACATGTGAAATGTGGAAAACCTTATTTGCTGGGAACTTAGAGCTTTTGATACTTGAATGAAACTTTTCAAAATGACAATTGGAAAAACAGAGTTGAAAATCACTTTTCTGGTAGTGGGGCCTTATTTGACTGGAACTTTCTGGTCTGGACTTCTAAAGCTGCTTTTGACTACAGCTGAACAGTAACTAGACTGTTAAATAATGGTCTTTCTTCTCCTTTAATACAGGTATTACAGACTAAGCGAGCTTGTGGAATATGTGTTCCCATTGATTAATAAAGAACAGAATTCTGCATTTCCATGCCCAGAATTCAGCTCTTTTTGCTACTGGAGGGAGCCTCTTCCTGACCTTAACATGGATGACCTGGCCTGAAAAGTACTTCTCACCAGGAGATGGAATTTCATATTGAGCTACTCAACTTCAGTTTAATGTGAAGAACTTTCTTAATGAGGATGCTAATTTATATATTGGTACTGTAAGTCTTACTAAAGAAATCACTTTAATTTCATTGGTTTAAAACAAAGAAAATGCAAAGCTACTGTCTTTTTTTTTTTTTTTTTGTGGGAGGGTTTGTTGGTTTTTGTGTTTGTTTGTTTATTGTTTGTTAATGTATACCTGTTCTATGGCACTTGAGATTGGCCTGTCATTGATGGTCATGGTACCCAAGTGCTTCAGGGCAACTAAATACTGAGGTAAAATATGACTTTGCATTTTCATTAATACAGACCTTATTGTAAACACAGATTATTCTTTTTATGTTGTCTTAAGTATATTTTCTAAAATGAAGCCAAAAAGTGTATGGAAACTGTCAAATAGAATGTCAGACCTATTTATGAAAAATGTGGTTTAATGTTCAGATGGGCATTTAGGCCATTTTTGAAAGGAGCCAGAGCCTAAGACCACTGTGCTCTTTCTCAGCTAGAATACAGAAAATGTACAGACAGACCTTGCTAGCCTGGCAGATTCTGAAGACATAAAATTCCTCTTTAAATGTAAATATGCCTTTTGTTACATGTACAAGACTGGGCTTATACAAACGACACTCGAACTAACTCTGCTTATTACTTTTTTTTTTTTTTACACACAATGTTAAAACTATTTCATGAGCTTGTTAAAATGAAAGTTGTCTTCAGACACTTGTATGGCTTTTGTTATTTTCAGGCTGTGCTGTGTCATGTTAAATTTTCATCAAGAAAAATCTTGGAACATTTCTGTAAGAGTTGGGGAACTGGCATTTTTATTTCCTTTTTCAGCACAGATATAATGTGTATGTGTGTGTATGCTGTGTAGGCCAGTAAAATGTGTATGTATAGGTTATATTCAGGGAATTGCAATACTAAAAAATAATTATGTATTTAATTTTTTAATTGCCTACTGCAGGTCTTTCCAGACTTCTGTATTGCAGGTTTTCAGTAGCTGGAAGAAAATGCAACTCAGTAGTGAGGTTCCAGCTGTGAGAATGGTTAAATGCTGCAGAGCAGAATAAAACTTTTTTTTTCCTTTTTTTTTTTTCCTTTTTTTTTTTTCTTTTTAAGAAGTTTTGGGTTATTTGCAAACATCATGCTGGTCATTCCTCAGGTTCCAGTCAGAGCCTGTGAACAAATTACATTCCAGTTCTTCAGCTATAAAAGCAGCTAATTGACTTTCTCCAAAAGTACTTAAAGGCAAAGGTGGCTGCTTTTTAAGTTGAATTAGTGCATTTAACTTCTTTTGGACAAAACTATGTGAGAATATATCATTCCACCAGCCCAAAGGGCTTAAGGACTACAGTCATTTAAACACCAGATCACTCGGTTTTGCTACCTGCAAAAGCAGACATTTAGAGGATTTTACACCCCTCCAGGAGTATTTTTTCCTCCATTGTCAGGCTGTCCTAACCCTCAGTTCTGATTTAACATCAGCTAACTCTGGAGAATTGGTGAACTGCTCATGGGGGGCATTTATAAATCACTGTATAAATGAAATTACTTCCCCCCCACAATTATAAAATTCTTGTGTATTTCTGCATTTATAAAACACTGGATAATGAGTGGAGGCAAGCAAAATCAACCTGGAATCTCTTTCAAGCAGGAGAAGGAGAGTGGTATAAAAAAAACTTACCTGTCACGGTGTGTCATGCATGTCAGTGAATTGAAAGGCATCCTCATTTTTGTACTGTGAGAACAACTTCTGTGGTTCTTGGTCACCAGTCTACTCAGTCTTTAAGTAGAGAGTTGAATCCTGTGGATTCAACTCAAAGGATATTTTACTACTTTTTTCTTGTATTTTTTTTTCAATGTCAGAAGCTTGCAAACATCATTCCATGTATTTTTTCCCCTTTTTTTACGTTTTATCCCATAGATTTCATTAGAAACTAAAATTTTCATGATCACCAAGTGCTTTGAATATCAATGGGATTTGAGCTTTTAAGTCACTTAAATACTTTAAAATTAATAAATAAGAATCCATACATAATAAAGTATTTTAATTACAAGATTAAATATTATATCTAAAGATTCTATTTTGCATAAAGGAAGTGAAGCAGCCTTTCCTCAAACAGTCTTTTTGTGGCTGTCAAAATTTGCTTTACCATGCTTAAGTCTACTCTTGGTAGCCCTGGTATTACACAGCTTTTCTAAAAATTAAAGCACTTCACGAAACCATGATGAGTTCCCAAATGGGACAGATTGTTACCATGGTTTGGCTGTGTCCTTTTGGATTGATATTCTTTTTTCACTTTTTTTTCCCCCTTCAATTCCCTTCAACTTTTCAGACTGTTGTAAAGATAAGCTGTGGATTTCAAGGTGGGGTCTTGAGTAAATGAGAAGTGTGGAAAAAAATAGTATCAGGTATATTTCCAAATACATGTACTTTCAGCTGGTATGAACATGGGGGTTGTGTGAGTTTTGTTGAGAGCTCCTCATTCTGCTAGCATGTCACTTTGCATTGTAGGAGTGTCCAAAAGGTTGCTTAATTAAAAAAACAGATTGGTTTTTCTCTGTAACAGCTACAGTTTAATATTTGTTTTTTGATAAAATGTAAATGTTGCTGAGTCTTTCTGATACGAGTAGGGCAGGGGGTTTGGTTTTTCTAACTCTGGCTTGTATTTGAAGCTTTTCAGATTGTTTGTTAACCCCATTTAGGGACAGAATATGGGGCCTGTTGCTGTGTACCTGTGTTCTCGGGGCTGCTGGGCACTTTACTGACTCTAGAGCAGACATCTTGTTGCTATCAAGCTGTGGGCTTGTGCCACAACATGAATGTGGAGGGGGTAAATAAGAATTATGTGTTAGCTTGACCTTTGTTACCTTAGTGAAGCGGCCTGAAACGAATGTTTGAGAACAAGTTGTGCTATACTGGGTGTAAAATTAGCGCAAGCTACATCATTCTTTCTGTGAAAGAGGAACTTCTAAGTGTGCCTGGCTGTGGGCACACACACACCCCTGTTGTTAAGACTGTGTTGTTGAAGATGCAGATCCTCTTAGCATTGGAAGCCCTCAAAGGCTGAGCCAATGACACCTGTCTGGGAGTAAATAAGGAACATTGCAATTCAAAACTTGTTAGTGACTTGGGCATTACCCGTTTGTATAATGATTTAAAGATCAGCAGTTTAAATGGTATGCATTTCTGGATTTAATTTTTTAAATTTCTTTACTGTACCAAGCATGTTTGTACTTCAGAAGATTGGGCTTTCATTCCCAACAGTGTACAAGTGCATGTGCAATCCTGGCTCATGTCTTCTTAACTTTCTGTCATCGGTATATGCCTTCCAAAACCCTTTTTTTTTTTCTTTTCAACTGGAAAAGTTTTAACACTTGTGTCAACTCCATTATGGGACTTCTGAAGCAAACTCTGAATCCGTTTATGGTAAACGTGAAAGAGATGAGATTTCATGTTAATATTTCATGCAAGTCTTCTAGAAAATGCTGTCATATGGATGAGTTGTTTAAATGACTGTAATGCAAATTCCTTGTGAAACATCACAGATAGAGAATTTGAGATGCCTTTAAAGTGTCACTTTTGTCTGAAGAAATTTTAAGTTCCAGAGTTAAAATTTGCTAAATAGAGAGGAATTATTTGGGACTTTTTTACAGTGTTAATTACTTCCAGATGAAAGTTAAAATGTTGGTTTATTTTGAGGGTGGGAAAACTCTCTTCAGTCATTTGTTTCATTTTTATCTTGAAGATGTGGAATACTTGATTATTAAGCAACCCAATCACTAATAAGGTAGTGTGTTTAAAATGTCAAATCTGTGATCATACCAATACAGTGGTTTTTGTTGAGACTGGACTGTCTTGGGTACAGCAACCCACACTTCAGTGCAATGTTTATTGGTGTTCGGAACAATGTTATCACAATAAAAACAGACTTAAAGTGAAATTCCTCTTTACTTTGTATTTGGTAATTCCTTTATTGTACTGCTGAATGACTAAACATGGGACTGTTAAAATTGTGTTTATGTTCAGCATAGAATTCAAGTTGGTCTTCTCAGGATACAGTATATTTGCTTTCTTTCAGGCTTGATTTACTTTTTTCAGAGTATTTATACAGCTGATAAAAAAATAGCTGTCATCAAGCTTAACTTGTGTGCCAGTACCAGTACTGGGTTACAACTATAATAAAAAGCAAACATGCACTTGGTAATATAAAATATCAGGTATCAGAGGCACGACTTGGGAATCTACAAGCTGCTTTGAATAAAAAGTTGTAAGTGCTGTTTGAGCTCTTGTAAATCTGCCCTAATTTGGAGTTTTATCCTATTTCAATCAAAGTTAACTTTTCCCTTTCAAGGCAAAGAGTATTGTCTTCCATAGCAGTTGTTAAATCACTTGAAGCAAATATTGTGAGGCAGTCTTGGAAAAGGGGCCTCAAGCTTTCATTAGAAATTAATTTTCCTGGTCTCTTGCTGCACTTGGTAAATGCAACCACCTAGCAGCCTACATAGAAAACCTGACTGTTCAGTCAATTATGATGGATCTGCATGAAAAGGTCAGTGATGCTGTGCCTCTTGGACCTTCTGTGGTGTCACTGGTGTTACTGCTGGTGTTCTGTCACCTCCTGTGCTCCTGCCAGGTTTCCCCATGACTCTGCTGACATGCTGCACTCGTTCCTCCCACCAGTCTGCTCGCTGCCCATCCTTCACACCTGGGTCCCACTGCATCCTTGGTGCTGCAGTGAGTGACTCTGCCACTGCAAGCAGCACAAGGGTGGTGTGTCCTATGTATGCCAAATGTTTGGATCTGTTGCAAAAACTTTTCTGAGCTGGCATTGTTTCTCCTGTGTCCATCTTACTGTAATGCATTCCTACTAGGTGGTCTTGTTCTTGGTGGATGGATTTTTCTGTCTTGGAGCAGCTGGTTTCAATGTGTAAAGAACAGAATCACTGTTTCTAGGAGCAGAACGCTGTGCCTGGAGTTGTGTCATGCAGTTGGTGCACAGAGGACCCGCAGCCCTGCACTGTTTTGGTGTGCATGCTCCCCCTTGCTGCCAGCTGGGCTCTCATGCCAGCGGTGAGCTGAGCACAGAGCCAGCTCAGCAGGGTTTTCTGGGCACATGTCCCCTGTGCTGTGTGCTCAGAGCTTTCACTGTTGGGCACAGCAAGGGTTTGCCAGGGTCTTCTGCCTGGCAGGGATGGCCACTCCTGTGCAATGTGTTTCCTAAGCAGTGCCCTGCTGCTTTTGCTCCTTTCCCTTGCCTTAAATTAATCAAACCCCCACTAGTGTTTCTGTCACACTTGAGCACTGGTACACTTCCTGTTCTTTCTGGTCATATCTTTTAGCCAACCTTTCCCTGCCCTCTCTTTAATTCACCTTCCTACCCTGCTGGCCTCTAATCTTACATTTCCCACTTCTGATGATAGTTCCTGTGTACCTGCTCTGGTGATCACAAGCAACAGCATGAGCTGCTCAGCCTAGAACTGGCTGAAGGGCAGGGCTCAAAGGGTTGTGGTGAAAGGGAAAGGGACTGCTGCTGCCTGGTGATGGGTGGACCAGTGGTGCTCCTCAAGGCTCAATTCCAGGGCCAGTTCTGTTCAATATATTTATCAGTGGGCTGGATGCAGGAGCTGAATGCACCATTTGCAAGTTTGCTGACAATGCCAAACTGGGAGATGCTGTTCACTCATGAGGGACAAGGCCTTGCAGAGAGCTGGATCCTATCCATCCTGTCCTAGATGGATATGAGTGCTCAGCAGCTCTGCTCTGCAGTGCTGTCGTGGTTTAGGAGTGGTATTCCCCAATTTTGTATTCCCACTGAAATACCCAGACCACTGAGCTTTCTCACCCCTCCTCCAGCTCCCTCTCTTCCCCTGGGGAGGGCTGGAAATGACAGCTGGAGGCACACAGAGCTAAAGATCACAGGTTGCAATAAGAACAATTTACTAGAAACAGCAGTGGAATAAGGAACAGTAACAACAGTGATAGGAACAGAGCATACAATTCATATCCAGTTGCTCACCCCTGCTGCAAAACTTAACCCTGTCCAAGCCAGAACCAGGACAAATGCAAAGATCAGTGATTGGTAAAAATGAACAAAGTCCAAACAACTAACAACGCCCAGAGATCCCCAAACTACAGCATTTATGGAAGCTCCTGTGTGTAAGGCAGCCAGGTGCACTCCCCACATGGCATTGGACGCTTCCTTTTCCCTGGAGCCACCCTGGATTCCCCATGCTCTTGAACTTGAAGCTGCTTTGATGCACCACAAAGAAGGGGATCCTGCCAGGGCCATGGGAAGGGCTGGCTGCCCACACTCTCAGTCACTGGGGAACACCCCATGCCAGCAGGATAGATGGAGGCGAGTGCAGCCCAGGAGGGGTCTGACAGTGTTTAAGAGGCATTAAAGGCAAAGAGCAATGCCTTTAACCAACATGCTTTAGCTTTTGTCCAGCACTGAATCGGTCAGGTACTTGGAATAGGTGATGGTTGTAGGTCCCTTGCAACTGAAATTCCATCTTTGCCAGGAATTAGGGCAATTAGTGACTGAGCAACTGAGATGGACAAGAGCTGTGTTGGCAGAACTTCTATGTACTACAGAGTCTATGTAACACAGTGCTTGACACTGAAAACTCATTTTAAATCTACATGCAAGCTTGACTGAGAAGGCAGAAACTGCAATTCTAAAGGTGGTGGAGAAGAGAACAAAATTTTTGGCTTACAGTGCTGCTGTTTTCCCTGGAAAGCAAAAGAGCATCAAGGCATTACACAAGAGGTAGGCTTTATTTGGACATATCTGCAGTTGTTTTCTGTCACACACTTTCTTCGTGTTCCTGGATATTTCTCTCCCCCTTTGAGATTATTTTTATTTATGCATTAATATATGTGTAGACATGCATACCTAAATCATACTTTGAAATGCCCTGTTCTTTTTGCTGAAAAATGTTAGTAATGTTCCTTTTTTCACAATCAAGACAATGAAATAAATGCCAAAACCTGGTTATGCAGTAACATGTTACAAGGTGTTGTTTGAAATCTCCCATATACAAAAAATTGGCAGGGCTGCTGTTCTGCATCCCAAGTCTGCAGGGCACATTGCAAAAAGGTTATGTTGGCTGCAGCACAAGTCTGTCTTGTGATGACAGGAGACTGCCCCCAGGTATTCCTGGTAGCTGGATGATTTGAACTCTGTGCCATTATGCAGGAGCAACCAGCAGCTGACCTGTACCTGCTGAGAAAGTCTCAGTGGAGCGCAGATTCCTCCCATCTCCAAGCTGAGACCGTAAATACATTTCTAGTTTTAGTGAAAGAGACCCATGGCCACTTCTGGGCTGTAATACAAGGACTTAGCCAATCAGCAAACAATCACTTCCAAATGCCTGCTGTATTCTCAGGAAAGAGTTCAATCCAGATTTGAATCTCCTGATTGTAGTTGGGGAACTCTTCACCTTGCATTCTTAGCACATTTTAAAGTTGCATGGGGTGGTGATGGGCATGCTGTTTCATATGCTTTCCACCTACAGCTTGCTTGACTATTTTTAATTTTTCTTGTTGGGCCAGCTGGTTTCATCAAACCAACTGGAGGCTCAGTGACACTGCACAAAGTTGGTGCAACTAGCCTGGTGTACACTGAAAGGAAATGTGATAGAGTACCACAGAAAGTCCTCATAGCTTTAAGTGTTCTCAAAGTGGGCAGTAGAAAAATGTCTTTGCTGTCTCCAGAGGTCTTAATAGCAAATTAAAATAATGAGGTGGGATTTTTTTTACACTTTTTGCAGTGAAAAATGGTATTCCTGCTTTGCTGCAGTCTTTCCTGGGGATATGACTGATTTATATGTCACATTGGGGTTTTAGGACACGCTTGCCACGTTTGGCCAGAGGCAAGTGTCTCTGCCTGTCAGCATGCTGGCTTGGCTTCAGATGTTCTGGCTGCTAAAGCCCTGCCTCTGGGAACTCACCTGTCTCACAAGTGATGCTGCCCTGGAGACTGATCTGGTTTGGATTTTTGCAGTCCCTAGGAACCACAGGGCCTTGTGACTGGCTGAGGGACTGTCAGACACACATCTGCCTGCAGAGCTTTGCCTGGTAGAAGATGAGTTTCTTCTTTCTGAGTTTCTTCCTCTTTTGACATCAAATTAGAGCACTGGGCCCAACAGATACTGTGTTGTCTAAGAGTCTTGCAATTCTCATGTACTGCATTACTGAACTACCTACAAAGCAGCTCTAAAAGGTAGCACTGTCATCTGTGAGACAGGCACCAGTCCTATCTTAGAGCTCCCACCTACTGGATTTTTTTTAAGGCTTTCTCAGTTCACAGATGCTTCCTATTTGAGCCTTGTGGATTCTCCTGGATGTAGCAGTCAAATCATAAACCCACAGTGAGATATGCTCCTTTCAGTGCAGGTCTTTCCTTGTGCTGCTGCTGATTCTCACCAGATGTAAATGCTCTGTCAGCAAGCTCAGGTATTCTGGAGCAGAGCTCTTGCTCCTTCCCTTGAAGCTGGGCTGCTCTGTGTGGAGCCAACCCTTGTCAGGCCTATGAATGCATTTGTGCCCAAGTCTCTTCCAGCTCTTGCATTATTAATATTTAATCCAAGCACTGACTGGAGCAGACACAAACTCAGGTTCCATTCTCCCTTTGCCTGTTGATGGGCTGCATCCCTGTGGTCTTCCCAGCTGGGTGAATATTCCACCTTGTAAAGCTCCAGGAAAATAACCTAATTAGGAGGAACCAAACCACCTACCCTGATTACAGCAATTACCAAGGAAGTGCAAATTAAGGTCAAATCCCTCTCAACGAAGGTGGGAATCTTAGATAGAGGTTCCTTGTAAAAGGACATAGCTTTACCCATCCACACAGCTCGAGATGAATGGGAAGCTTTCCCTCAAAAGTCCAAAAGTGTCCTCAAAATAAGGTGCTGGGGTTGTGCCCTGCTGTGACACAGTTTAGGGAATGCCCTACAGCAGTGTACAAGTACCAGTTACGCTGCATTTTGATGCTTAAACTGTCCCAGCACAGGCAGCAGC
Source organism: Ammospiza nelsoni (assembly GCF_027579445.1). Classification (NCBI taxonomy): domain Eukaryota; kingdom Metazoa; phylum Chordata; class Aves; order Passeriformes; family Passerellidae; genus Ammospiza; species Ammospiza nelsoni. The sequence goes on from NC_080633.1 coordinate 105,007,503, forward strand.
AGATCCTGGGTTTAAAGGGAAACTTTCTGGTGGAAGATGGCCCTGTCCCATCAGCAGAACTGGGCTTGTGAAGATCTGTGGGTTGGATTTAGGAATCTCCTGGAGCAGTTAGACAATAATTAAATGATAGATAATGATTAAATAATTGATTTGCAACTCTCAGCACTAAACTTGTGCTGCTGATTCTTAAAAATTTCTCACTTGGGGGGGAGGTGGAACAAAAAGTTTATGTTTGGCAGCTAGGTCTCCCTAAGCACTCAGCTCATTTTGTTTGTTTCCATGAGTCATTTTTAGAAAAGGCAACAATAATCTTGAGTCATACATAGTCTGGAGCCAGCTTCTTAGAGAACACAGCTTTCTGGAGGAGAGTGAAAAATATCCTGAAAGGAAAAGTGCTTCTCTGCCTTTTGTACGTAACAAGAAATTATGTTTTTAAAGCAAAAAAAAAGCGTATTATATGCCTGGCTTTTGAAAACACAGAAAACAACCCTTCCTGTCTGTCCCTACCATTCTGAGCCCTAGGAAGGCATGGGACAGAAAGGACAAAAGAAAGCTGAACCCCCCTTGAATGAGCATGCAGTTGCTGACTGCGTGCAAATGCTCAGGTCCAGAAACACAGGCAGGGAAACGGGATGGAGGCGGCTCCTTCCATCAGTGCAAATTCACTGTACATCTTTGGCTGCTGCTCTGTCAGAAACAGCCTTCCAACGACAAACACAGCCTGCTCCAGCTCCTGCTTACCTCTAACACCGTCATTTCTGGAAATCAGGTGTCAAGAGATCTTCCCAAATCAGGTGCTTTAAAACTCCACCCACAGTTTCCTTCCCGTGCTCACAAGTGCCCCAGTGCAACCCTAGCTGCACCAGGACTGACTCAGAGGTCCCCTGTGGACAGAAGGGTTTTTTTTGCCTGCTCTTCTTAAAGCAATTCAGCTTCCAGGATGTGATAGTTTGTTGTGGGAAGGCCCCAACTCATTGCCTGGAAACACAGTTATTAGGGAGTATCTGTTCCAAAACGAAGTAACAAAAGCACAAGTCTTCATCTGATCTCTTCAGATTGGAAGAGCTTCAGCTAAATACAATGTACTGCTTTACAGTGCAGGGAGTTCTTCCCCCACCTTAAAAAGTTGTTTGTTCTGAGGCTACAAACAGCTGTTCTGCATTTGCAATAAGGAAAATACACTACACAAACCACTATGATAAATACAGCTCTATGTGGCATGAACAGACTACTAAAAAGGTCAGCTGATATAAAGAATGTACAGGTGACAAATATATGTACATGTGAAAAATGAATATACAGTCCTGCTCTCAGTTAAACATGGCTGAGTTTCTTTTCAGCCATGGAAGTGATTAAAATGCTAACTCCTAAGAGCCAAAGCATCATTTTTATTATCTCCACTGAGAAGTGGCTAGTGTGCAAAATAAAATACTGCTGCCTCAGATGCGCTTACCTGTTTAAGCTAAGAAGGCTGCTTGATCCATGTAAACAGATGCTGAGTGTTAAAACAAACCTCACTTGAAAGCACTGATGCAGGAGGCTACCACAACAACTCTGGCAGAGGGTTGGTTTGTGCATTTGACTATATTGACTAATAACATTATTTTCCTTTATTAACCATTTTTTCTTTGATTTGTCTTATGCACCAAAAACTTTCTTTCTAATGCAAACACTTCTGGACTGCCAGAAGCAGGCCCTGTAAAATTTTTAAAATTTTTCAAAATCACCACTCTTCTAGCTAAGCAAAGTTGATTTTGATTTTTCTGACCTGTTTTATTAATTTTCAGCAGCAAGCTTTAATCTCAAGAGTGTCATGAATAACCAATCATCTTTTTTACTCCATAAATAGACAATAACTGTTCTGAATCCTTCAGTAGTAGCAACTGCACGTTGCGTTCATATATAACATATTCCCAGCAGAAAGCTGAGGCAAGTTTCTCCCTGTGCTGCTGCTTCCACCTGACTGAGTCACCCACCTTGTCTCCTAGCACAGTGTTTGGCCCTTAAAGGCAAAAAAGAAAACTGATGCAGGTGAATATCATTTTGCTTTGCACCACCACAGTTTGCAATTGCACTGAACAAACTGATTATGCCAATGCACATTACTAAATAATACAAGGAATAAAAAGTCGTCAACCATATCCACTACAATTTCACTTTCTTGGCTCTGCTTGACTGAAAACATGAAAATAGCTGACCACAACTGTAAACTTGAGCAGAGATGTAAACTTTGATACACTAGGGACAATTTGAAAAACTAGGGAATAGCTGGAGCACAGTGCAGAAGTATCTACTGGGAACATACTTGTTGTTTAAACAGTTGTTCTGCTTGTACAAGGGCTTGGGAAGGAGTTCATTTAGCTACAGAAATATGTCTTTGGAGCTACCTCTGTTAACAAGGGACAAGGAAAGTGTTTCCCCACAGACTATAAACCCATCACTGAAATCAAATATATAAACGGAATATATTAAAGCTTTGAATTTTATTACACTTAATTTCTTCTGAATATCTTACCCTTCTCCCCTGTTCAAGGTAAACCTAAACATGAGAAATGGAAGGATAAAGGAGAACTCCACTAAACGTGGAGTACATTTCATCTGAGTCTGTGTAGGCCAGTTTGCCTCCCGTTACGACGACGTTCACTTCATCTCCTGCTTTGAGGTGAAGAACAAGGTGGAACGTCCCAGGACCACCACAGGTCTGTTTCCCCGAGTAGGGTTTGTGATACTCCAGCAGTTCCCTTCTGTAGCCAGCGGTGTGGAGCTGAGCCACGCTGGCGTTGGAGACGGACAGCACCGCTTCCACGTACTCGTCCCTCTCCGGGGCCAGCACGGCCGTGATCAGGTAGCGCCCTTCGTACGGCGATGTGAAAATGCCTGCAGAACAGAGAGAGCCTGCACTGCCCACAGCCACTCAACACGGGGACACCTGACTGCCCTGAGCACAGTGACAGACATAAAGCCACGTGGGTCACCCACTGCTTTGTGCAGGCAACGAGGTCAGCCTGGGCAGGCGACCAACTGATCGGAGTCACGAAGGTGAAGGCACAACTTGCACTCTGTGCTTGAGAAGTAGGCGGCTCCCAGTTAGGGACCTTGGAGAGGCAATATGAGAACCTCTCCCTCTCCCCGTGACCCAGCCACGGTGAAGTGGCTGAGTAAGGAACCTCACCTCTGCTCAGCTGGGCTCAGGGGGACTGAGGAGCACACCCATTTACATTTGCCCTGCTGTGCTGGCAGGGCAAATGTAGAGGTGAGCTGGGCCTCAGCAGTACTGGGCAGTCATGGAAAACCAGCCATGAAAGGGTGTGCCTGTCCACACCCACAGGGAGCTTTTACCCCCATGTGTCTGGTTTAGATGGACTTGGTTTGTTCCATGTTCCAGCAAGGCCTGAGGTAACACGGAACACTGGTAACCCCTGCTCCTGCCTGTTCAGCATGCCTGTGGGTGCATTCCTTGGCTGTTACCTGTATTGGGGTTATAGTAGTCTCCGTCATTCACAAGCACTTTGTTGAAGTGAACCACGCCGACATCACTGGAGAAGGGCTTCTGTGTGAGCCCAGCAGAAAATGACACCAGGGAGGGCACAGCAGCAGTGGCAGGTCCTGGAATGGGTAACAACACGAGTCAGAACGACATCAGGATGATAACACAGCCTTGTCCCTATGATGCTTTATAATCCTCCGTCTGTTCCTGCACATACTCCACTTGTACTAACACTGCCAATTGCAGGATGCCGGAATTAGCAGAATACATATTCCTGGCCCGGGCCCCAGGTATCTCATCATAAAATTTAATGAGCACCATAAAGTTCCTGCCTTGGCCACAGGTATCTTATGGGTTTTGTTTTCCCTTCTAAGGAAACAGTACACGGCTAGTAAAATGCCGGCAGTGGAAATCCTAGCACCCTTCAATTCAACGATGCTTCTGCCCAAGACCTTTTTTTAGGACAGAAGCTGCCTTTCAACATCTCCACTCTCCATCACTATCACAAAGGCCATAGGAATGCTAAAGATTATAGCTCCTGCCAGCTTTCCTTGTCATGTGCACAGCTTAGATCTCCCACTTTCTCTGCCAAAGCCCACTGAAAATGGCTATAAGAATATATAACATTTCTGTATTAATGCAAAAAGAACCTTTTGTCTTTCTCCAGCACTTCTCTTTTGGGGAACTTTTCACTTGACAATTTTTCCTTCTTTTCTCACCAGATTAAACAGACACTTAGGTACTTTATAGTGGATATCCAAATGCTAGATGAATACTGCTATTAGACTGAGTTGGATGAAATATAATTTGGACAATTAAGATGAATTTTTACTTTTAACAGACTGACAATATCAAGTGTTCAGTGCTCAGTCACTTAGTCCCATTCCAAATACCTTCCCTTTAAACATTTTCCTTAAGGCAGTACACACTGCTAGAGTCAATTCTTGCTGCTATGTCTGGGCAAGTAGAGAAACAACAAATGCCCTAGAGTTGTCCACAGCTGCTGTTTTACTCTGCTCCTTCTGCCTTCCTTAAAATTAATGTTTGGCCTCTCCCTCTCAATCAGAGATGCCCATCAGCAACAATGCTAAATTCATCAAATCCTGCATTGAAAGGGACCCACAAGAACCACCTAAGTCCAACTCCTGGCCCTGCACAGGACCCCAACAATCACACCTTGTGCCTGAGAGCATTGTCCAAACCCTTCTTGAATTCTGTCAGGCTTGGTGCTGTGACCACTTCCCTGGGGAAATTGCAGTGCCTGACCAGTGTAAAAACACTTTTCTTTAAATCCAATCTAATTCAGATGATATTGCTTAAAACTGAAGCTTAAAAAGTCACATAACTTCACCTAAAATGTGGATATACAAATGTTCTGCTATTCACTGATTTTCTGAATAACTCAGCCTGGGGGGATGGGGAGGAGAAGGCAAAGGGGAAGACAAGCCTGCAACTTCAGAACTGGCAGATAACTACATTGATTTCCCTCAGGGGCTGGTAACCAGCTGCCTCCCTTATCTTTGGAAATCTTCTTATTCAGCATTTTGTTTCAAGCTCAGAAGATAGACAGAAGCCCTTTTTCATTACTCCTACCTGCCAGCGTGCCTGCAGGTGCAACTGCAAGCTAAGATGAGGTTATTTGAAAGGACCAAAATTAATTGCAGGAAGCCTAGTTACTTAAACAGCTTCTGTAAAGCTCCACCACCTTAACACAATGCTGCTTACACAGAAAGCTGCTCTCAGCTTACCTTGAGACTGAAATTAACTGAAAACACACCTCAAATTGTTGGCTCACTTTCCCCTGCAGTAACACTGCAAAATGGAACAAACCACATGTTGCCTGCCCAGAAACACTGCCAGCTCTGGAGCAGCAACAGCTCTGTTTGGGTTGGTGTCACCTGAATAAAGGAGCGACTCCTTCCCTGGCTCTCCACAGCTTCCTTCAAGATTTTCCTTCACTAATTGCTAGAGTAGTTATTAGAAGTAACTATTTGTTGCTAAGCTGATGAAATTGCTTCAGATCTGCAGCTGAGTTTAGCACACCATATGTATCTAGTCACAGGAGAAATCTTAAACCCGTCTAAATATCCTGTAAATCAGTTCAGGGGGTGATACAAGGTCACATAGTAAAGATGCACTGTGTCTGCACTCTCTTCCCCTCTTCCCACCTTCTAGATGGAGTTGTGCCTGTCTGAAGTTTTCACAATTCCTACCAACACCTCAGCAGTGCTTTTTCAAAAAGCACCACCTTCTCCTACATGTCCCCTCTTGCAAACACTTTTCTTCGTGCAAAGATCAAAGTTCAGCTTCTTGAAGGAAGGTCCAGGCTTGGACACTTACTTTCACTTAACTAGTCAATATTGAGGAAGTATAAACATCAGGAAAAGAAAATTAAAGCATTTTAAAGCTTTGAACCACAGGCACAGCTCTGATGAAGAAACTGCCAGGCAGACAAAAAGTTTCACAAAAGTTTCAACCGCAGGTTTACTCCCCCTTTTGGGGGAGGAAAAAGCTCTTTTGACTTCAGATGCATTAAAGAAGGTTTAACCTGAGATATTACACATGCAGGTAAGCAGGAGCAGGTAAGTCTGTTCTTGGCAATCTGTGCTACTGTAATGCATTCTGAGGAGTCAAAAAAACACAGAAGATGCATGGATGGCCCTTGTTAGGCTACATCTCCTTCCACCCATCTGCTAGCTGTGCTCCTGGTTCCAAGCACAGTTCATGCCTCCCACAGAGCCCAAGGGCCAGAAGGAAAGAAAAGACAAAAAAGATCATGAAGCAAAAACAAAACAGCACACAGCATAGGCATTTGCTATCAAGATGAAAGGAGAAAAAAATAACAATATGAGGGTGCTGCGGACAACTGCTCAGCAACTGGAATGAGGACTCTTCAAGAACTGACACAGAAGAAAGAATAAATACATAATTCATTTGTCAATAGGCACTTATGAATCCCTTGGACACAGCAGGAGTAAGGAGGATTTGCCAGATTTCCTCTCACATATGGTCAATACTCCTAAATCTAAATGAGGGCAAAGTGTGTAATTTCAGTTAGAGCTTATATGACAAAAATACAAGCAATTTATCACTTCCCTGCCTATTTTTTTTTAAACGCTCCAATTTGACCTTAACATCTCATTTTCAGAAACATTCCTCCTGCCTATGGCTTGGCCATGCAGCACAGCACCACACTGATTTCCATGAAGCTGCTCTGCTAAGTCACAGTGATTCTGATGTGGATGATATCTTGGTGTGTTATGAAGACACACATACTTTCCTGCTGAGTCTGTTAGTAAAACATCTGTCTGCTCTTACAATTCCATCCTTTCACACTGCAGCAAAAGAATATTGCTCCAGCACTTGCCTATTGTTCCTTATACATAGCTAAGGAATCTGAAAAAATAAAAATCAAGAAATGCTCTGGTACTGAAAGATGCAAATCATGCCTCAACATTCAAGAAAAGCAGGATAGTGGGCTGCTTTAGTCCCAGAAGACAGAATTGGAGCATTGGAGCCTTCAACCTGCCCTTCTTCCTGAGCAGTGCTTTTATGTAACAGAAGCTATTCAGAAACAGAAATGAGAGTACTGACAAGGCCATTTTAATAGTACAAGTTTCTTATATTAGGAATTATAGTACAAGAAGGTCTGGTCATCTTTCAAATTTGAATTTGAGTACTACAAAATGCACTGAGTGAAGACTGCCAAAGACATCACAAGCAGTTGTCCAGAGCTAATGAGACAGTAAGGATTCCTTGGTGCCTTATTCACACAGTAAGTTCCTCCTCTGATAAGCCAAAAATTTTCCCTTCCGCAGCTATTAATTTCCACAGCACTGTTAACTGCTGAATTCTGCCCCAGAATGCTCTCTCTTCATCAGACACTGACAACTAGAACCACAGACTCAACTGGACTGGAAAAGACCTCTGAGATCATGGAACCCAACCCATGACTGAACACCACCATATCAACCAGGGCACTGAGTGCCACATCCTGTAATTCCTTAAACACCTCCAGGGACGGTGACTCCACCACCTCCCTGGGCACTCCATTCCAGTGTCTAGTCACCCCTTCTGTGAAGAAGCTCTTCTTCATGTCCAGCCTAACACTCCCCTGGTGCAGCTTAAGGCCATGTCCTCCTGTCCTGTCACTTGTTGGCAGAAGAGGCCGACGCCCAGCTGGCTCCAGCCTCCTTTCAGTGGCTGTAGAGTGATAAGGTCACGCCTGGGCCTCCTTTTCTCCAGGCTAAACACCCCCAGCCCCCTCAGCTGTCCCTCACAGGACCTGTGCTCCAGACCCTTCACCATCTTCACTGCCCTTCTCTGGACACACTCCAGCACCTCAGTGTCCTTCCTGGATTGAGGGGCCCAGAACTGGACACAGCACCTCAGGTGTGGCCTCCCCAGTGCCAAATACTGGGAAGAATCACTTCCCTGGTCCTGCTGGCCACACTATTTGGGATAGAGGCCAGGATGCCATTGGCCTTCTTGGCCCCCTGGGCACACACTGCCTCATGTTCAGCCACTGCTGACCAGCACCCTTGGATCCTTCTCTTCTGGGCAGCTCCCAGCCACTCTGCCCCCAGCCCGCAGCACTGCAGCAGGTTATTGTGGCCAAAGTGCAGCACTGGTACTTGTCAGGTACTTGAGGTCATGTTGAACCTCATCCAATTGTCCTCAGCCCATCAATCCAGCCAGATTAGGGACAGGGGATGTAAATGCTCCAACTCCACAAAAGCCTTAACAGTTTTTGGTATGACCCTTATCTCTCTGTTTTCTGACTATCAGCCATTGAGGTCTGCAAGGTACACTGTGGGGATTTTAAGGACAGATCAGCAGGAATATCTTGTATTTAGAGAGATATTCAGTGGCATGGATCAGGAAAATTAACTCCTTGGTCAAGCCCATCTCCCTCTGGATCCCAGGGTGGTAACTGTTCCACCAACACGTTCCACCAAGCACAGATGGGTGCACTCCTGCCTTGCCCTGACTTTTCAACACTTCTAACATCCACCTACTGTTTCACACAGTTTTAGCATAAACTTATTAAAACACTGCTCTCTATAAATTGCAATGGGAAGAAAACCCCCAGGAAATCCATTTATCACAGAAATCTAGACATCTACATTGGCTTTGCTGGCATCAAGATAAATGAATGTTTCTTTACTTCTTATCCTTTTCCAGAAACCTCATCTATTGCTGCCTGTTCTTACCACCGCAATCCTCAAATGCAAAAAGATTGCTTTAAGGCTATGATGGAATTTTAATTAGCAGGTATAAATATCACAATGAGAGCACAAACTTTTTACAATTCTTTTTTTGTCAGTCCCCAGACCATTCTTCATGAAGTCTATTTGTGATTCTGTTATGGCCATTAAATTAAGTCCTGGGGCAGTAGGTTTTTGAATTCCATAAAGCCCTGATGTTTTACTTCCATCTATTGCCCATATTTCCTCAAACAAATTTAGATGAAATAACTTTTTTTGAAGAGGATATGGAAATACTTTGATCAAGGATACCATTCCCCAGGGTTTGATAATATCTTGAGTATGAGACTGCATTACTGGCAGCACCCAATCAACATATTTATCTAGGCCAACCAGCATGTCCCACATAAATTTTATACCTGTTCATCATATAAATTCCTAAATAAATTGTGATATTAACAATTGAAAAAAAAAAAGCACCCCAGCAAACCAAGAAAACTGCATTCTGAATAATTTTAATCAGTGGCTGTCAGTGGCAGCACTCCTGCTTTCACTAAAGTCACGAACTTGAGCCCTGGTGACTGTAACAAAGAGGAGAACAACCTCATAAAGATGCCAGCAGTTATTCAAGATCTTAGTCTTGGCCTTATTCATGTTTTAATAAAGAAATAATAAAATCATCATTTATTTTCTCATTTAGAAGGCATACAGAAAGGTGCATACTGACATTAGGCTAGAAAATACAAACTCTCTGCATTTAAAAAACACACAGTGAAGTAAGTAGCAAGAACCCAAAATGATTTTTCAAAACCCAACTCCTCTCCTCACCTCCATCTGTTTTCAAAAGATACAGATTATGTTTTAATGCTTAGGTCTAGAAAATATTGATCAGATTTTCCTCAATGCTAAAGTTAAATGCTAAAAATTAACACATTTTTTCTCTCAGCCATGACCTTCCAGGCACTGAAACAAACATTAGGAACCCACGTGAAACATTTCTAGGAAACGACTGCCTTACCTTGTGAATCCGTGGTAGAATGAGGTGGCTTTGGATATCCTACAAAGGAAAAGTAATATGTGTGACTCAGTACACAGCAGAGTACATTGTGAGCAAATATCACTGCAGTGCCCGAGAAAGCATCCCTGGTTGCTGAAGAGCAACCTACCAAAACAGCTATTAAATAGTGTCCCCTATGAAATGCTCAATTATTGTTAAACCGGGGTGGTCATGGCAAAGAGAACCAAGTTATTACTCCAATGTACTAAATCCACTGCAAGAACTATGGAAGGAAAAAAGAAATTGAGTTTCCCTAGTGGCAAAGACTGCTGCAGTAACCAGGGATTTTACATCATCTCTGTTGACCTCATGCTTTGGCATCCTTGGAAAGGCAGCAAAACTGGCACTGAGTGTGTTTCCCCTACTCCTGCAACCAGCTGGAGGCTGCAGAGGCCCATTCACAAATCATCTCTGCTGAAAACCCATTCCCAACAGCAACAGCCTCAGTGGGTGTCCATGAGAGGCCAAAAGGGGGCTGGCAGAGCACAGCAGATCTCAGTGTCAGCTCTCCAGCAAGGCCTGACCCATCCCTTGCACTCAGGAGTGATGCACTACCAGCCTGGTTCTCTCACCTGGTGCTCCAGCGTACCCTTCAGCAATGGGCATGGTGCTCTGGCCGGCCTGGCCATCCGCACTCCTCAGGCGCCCTCTGCCAGACATCAGAACCGTGCCAGGAGGCCCTGCCTCCCCCGTCTCCAGGATGATGCCGGTTGTTCCAGGCAGAAGTGGCACCACTGCTGACCCTGGCAGAGCTGGGCGTGGGGGAGGCCTCAGCTGTGGTGGGAGGAGGGGGATCCTGTGCCGGGGGGGATGCATCCTGGGCCGGGATGGCAGCAGGGAAATGCCAGGCTGGGGCTGCACGGGAGGCCTTGGTGGCAAGGGATGCTGCGGGACTTCTGGTTGCCCTTTGACAGGAGGAAAGAGGAGGAAAAATATAAAATTATTTGCCTAAAATAGAACATAAGCTTGCATGGTTTTGCATGATAAATACTTCAAAATAAAACAGGACTGAGTTGGAGGCCACCTGCTCCCTGAGACCCAAGACTGCACTGGCTAAACGCCGTTCCACTCCTGAAGTACTACAGACTCCACTCCTTACAGCCTGTGTGGCACAGGGAAAGAAATGAAGACAGCCTGGAGACAGGACAAGCAGCAATCAAATAACCTATGAACATTAATTCAAGTGTTACACCAGCTTGGCCTTTCTGCACCAAACAGGCAGAGCATCACACTTATTCCCAGCAGTACCTTCATTCCAGAGCAAGCTCTCCCTGTCCCTCTCTCTCCTCTCACTTCAGTTCTCCCCAGCCCCTCACACCCACTGTGCTTCCTTTCGACTCTCCACTCCCACAACTCTTAGCACAAGGCTGTCCTTCTAGCATGATCATAAAGAAAATTATCCACAGCAAAAAACATCAGTAAATGAACATGAGTTAAGAGGTTTCTCCCCTTACTTTAAAAAGCAACAAGCTTAAATGTCCTAGTGCTTCCATGACTAATATTTTCTGCCAATAAAGGGAGAACTCAAAGATATAATCTACCAGAAAATTCTTTATTGTTTAAATCAAAGAGATACCATTAAAAAACTTTTCCACTGGGGCATCCAACCCATATGACATCAGGGTTGAACAGCACTGACATAGTTCCATTTGTGTATCTGGTCAGGATCTAAGCCCTTTATGGGAATTCTGGTTTATTCATAAAAATGAAGTCCTAGATGCAATGCCCTCCCAAGTGTAAAGCTGAATTACCTTCACACTAAGAACAGAAATTTACAAATGTGTAGATTTTAGCAGATGCAATGACAGCTACAACCCATTAAAAATTTATCTGATACAACTTGTCACATACCAGAGATGCCTGCCAAGGTGCCCGGCAGAGACCACCTCTCTGAGTGATGCTCACAATGAAACACTTCAATTCAGTACAGTCCAAAATTCACCAGTGCCTAGGGCTAACCCATCTGGCTGTGCCAAGCAGCAGATGTGGTGTGAGCCTTCCCCTGGCTCTGCTGTGTGTCTGGGGAGCCCAGGAGAGCCTTAGTCTGCACACCTGGGGAAGAGTTTACAACAAACTTATACAGGTATTGTGTCCAACACATGGCTGGGGTCCAGACAGCATCACTGGCAACCCACGTGCTGTTCTGTGACTATTCCACACCTGCACTTTACCCTTGTGAATTTCATGTCTTGTTTTCAGTCTCATAAAAGCCTTAAAAGCCTACATAAACCTTCAGGAGTACTGGGAGGCTGTCTGAAGCCAAAGTCTCACACCACCTGCATTCATTTGCTAGATATGGCTGCTAGGAAAAAACCTCCCTGATCTCTGCTGGCTGACTTTTAACCACCAAGAGAACTGAAACTCATACAGGCAATGGTCCACAAAGTTGGGCTGAAGCTCACTCAGTAACTCTGTCCACAAGGCAGAGGCCTAAACAGTGAAATGTTTGCTTCATGCAGATTAAAACTATTTTCATAAAAACCTTAAAATTTAAAAAAAATCTTTAAAAAAATTTTAAAACCCCCTGAAAGTATCAAAGCGAATTTTTAACAGAATTATTTGCTTTGTAAGACAACTTCTTCCATAGAGGCATTGATTTAGACCTTCAACGAAAATCTTCAGATTAACCTCATTGAAAAAACAAAGTGACAAGGTACTTTAGCCTGGGATGCATGTACTTGTCATTTCTTGAGTCAATTATGCTAAGCTTCGTTAAGACAATTATTTGGGACAACACTAGGAAAATAACTACATTTCTCTGCTTGCTTTTCTAGACCTTTAAATAACAATCAACTGCTGAAATCCCATATCCTGAGCAAACTGCTTCCTTGCATGCAACATGAACACTGCAATATTCAGAATTGTCCCATCTCCATAACTCTAAATCCAGAATCACTGGCCTAAAGTTCACCTTCAAGTGGAAGCAATCAGATATGTGTGAGTACAGATCTGTTTGAACTTGGCTGAGCAGGCCATGAACACAATCTTCCCATCATCCTCCCATCTATCTGGGAAGGCAAGGACAGAGCTGAGATCATTACAGAGCTAGGAACAGGAACACTGCTCTCAGCAGCAGCAGCCTTGCTGCTCAGCTTGTCACCACTGTTGTGAGGGACAATGTGGTTACCACATCACATACCAGCATCCTCTGGTGCTCTCCTCAGCCCCCAAACACACAGAAATGAAGTGCATAAAGCTAACTAGAGAATAAAGGCATCTGTGACTGCTCTCACAAGAAGCCCAAAAGACGTCGCTTGAATTTTGTTATAGACACCAAGGGGGTTTTACAATTCTGTTAGAAAGCAGCATTGTGCACAAGCTCACAGGGAGCCCAGAGGAATTGACTGTATGACTATTCACACTACAGCATTAAAAATTTTATGTTGCATTTTATCCATGCTGTAATGCAGAGCACACATTTGGTTTCTTAGGCCACAACTTCATCAGACAACATTTTGCTGTTGGTTTCAAAGCCCTGGTACACAGACAACTACCACAGGAATTGCAGGTCAGGTCAAATCCCTGTAACCAAAGAAAACTGTACTCCCAGCACGGTATCTGGCTGCAAGACCCCACTTTTGATTCCTGGAAAAGTTCATGGATATCTATATATATCTATATATCTATATATACATACAAAAAGGCAGTACTTTAATAGAGACCACCAACTTTGGCATGGCTTTCAGTGTCATGCCATGTGAAGAGCAATCACATCCACAGAGAGGGACAGAATGCAATGAGAACCACTTAGACTAGCAGACATGGCGCTGGGGGAAGGCACCATCTAATGTGGATGGAAAGCTGCTGGATCATTTTACCTTGGACAGCACATCATGCATGGTTCCCTGAAAGCTTAGTGCCTGATGCCACCACTGCCTTGTGTGCTGCAGTACATTTCACTACCTTCACCAGGCATTACAACAAATTAAACACATTTCTAGTCTTTAGGTTTGTATCTGATACACAGTCATTTGCTAAGCTGGCTTGTTAGTTTGGATTGAGGCATTTGAAACCCCTGAATAAAAACATGGAAGAAAATACAGGCATATTTTTAAGACAAGGGTCATTTGTCTTTGCTGGGCTTACACTGCTTGGTAAGATTTTAAGTTTTACTTCTTGCAACACATCTTTGCCTTACTGCCCTCAACAACTTTATTAGCAACAACTTGTTTCTGTTTCGGCCCCTCTGAAGTCAAATAACATCATTTGAATGCTACAATGTGCTGGCAAATTGTGCACAAGAAACTCTCCACTGATCCAAGTTCAGGTCTTCCTGTCAAATAATGTTGGTATGGCAGACAAGGCTGCAGATCACAAATGTAAAAATAGTTAAAGCCATACCCCAACTCACGTAACAGGGTTCGCAAAAACACTTCCAAAAAAGGCTCTTCTGCCAAAATCTTTCTGCAACTCCTGCCATCAAAACTTACTTAGGCTGCTGTGCCAGACAGTGTTGTTGTAATTGGAAACATTTGGGAACTGCAGTGTGTGCTTCACGAATCCTTCAGAGGCCAGAGGCACCCCAGAGCAACAAGGGATGCTCAGAGTGCCTGCACCCCACAGCCAGCAGCAGCATCCTTCCACAGGCTTTTAACTTCCAGTGGTGGATGGAGGGGTCTGCCCTCAAAAGGTATTATTTTATGGAAACCCAGGTGTGCAGAGGCTTTTTAATGCTTTAATACATTACAACAAATGCAACCCATGATGTCACTTGAACACCTGCTTCAAACAGCTGAAGAAATATTACTACTTGCATGTATCTTGGACCTTTCTCCAATGTTGGTCCCTAGTGCTAGTTAATTTTGGGGAAGACGGGATTATATAGATACACTATGTTCCATTTTAATGGAAACTGGGATGCTTCTGCAAGATCTAGGGATAAAGGTTCTCACCCTGCTGAATTTAAGTCAAAATTACAGCAAAAGTATTATCTGAAATTTACAGTCCTTCTTCACTCCACTTCCTCCCTTAAAGTTAAGAGAAATATTTTTTTTAATTTCACACAAAAGCCTCTCACCTCAGAAGGACTTTTGTGTCAAGTAGTGCTATACATTTGGTTTTAAACAATTAAACAAAAGAAACACACCTATTGCAGGTTTTCAAGTCTCTGCCTTGGGGTGAGAAGGATATTCTTCCCTTCATGAGGCACAACTTGGCCATTCCAGAAAGAACACTCAAGAATCTCGCATCTGATCTCTCCCAGCCACCATCAGCTGCAACAGCGCACAGGCTTTTCCCTCAGCACCTCTCCTAATTTTACCCAGTCACAGAAATTGGCCTCTTATTTATCTCATACGTGCACAGAATTAAAACCAGAAGCATCAACCAACTGAAGAGTGCAGTTTCAAAACAGTCTGCAATTCCTGTGATTTTGCATCATGCTAAGAGAAACGGGAAAACAGGAACTCAGCTTCCTTCTGTAAACTTCAGCTCTCAGGAAAACAACCTGCTGCTGGAATTTGGAGCAAGAGCTGCAGAGGGAATAGAGGGGCATTTGGCAAGGTCTCTAAACCTCCATGGCAAGGCTCACCAGCATGCTGAGGTTGCCATTTCCCAGCGCTCAGAGCCAAAGGGAATGTGCCCCACCTTCTCAGCTGCTCTAACGAAAACTTTAAACAAAGTGCAGGTGGATTTGCACCAACATGCTGGACTATTAACAGAACTGGCTGAGGTGCTAAAACATTGCCAGCTGCAATGTGCCAAGTACTGCCAACGACCTTGTGGGAATGCAAGCTTCTGGGAGAGCTATGAAGCAGAAGTCTTATATTGTCATGCCAAGATATGCCAGAGCTCATTTGTGAAACTTCTAGATCAAAGAGCTGGTGCTGAATTATAAGCATAAACTCATGCTAAGAACACAACTAAGAAGAAATCTTTCTTATCATAAATTTGAATTAATTTGACTTCAGTTTTCTCTACTTGCTTTTCAATTTTCCCTGAGGAATACAGAATAATCTTCAACAAAAAAATAAAACAAACAAAAAAAAAATCAAGCCAAATGAATTGGCATAATACAGACAATTATTACAAAAAAGTCACTTTAAAATCACTATTCGAAAACACTTCTTTTCCCACTGTCTTTATCCTAGCTCGAAGTAAACATAAAAACATGTAAGACTTTTTTTTTGTTTTTTTCTTCTTTTTGGAGGATACTTTTAAAAGCACTCAAAGTACTCTGTGGTGTTCTGCAGCAAAGAGCCAAAATTAGTCACTGCGAAAATAAAGTAGGAATTGTGTAATATTTTTTCCTCCCTCGTTTAGTTCTTTTCTAAGAGTTTCAGAAAGGAAAGCCAGTTAAAAAACAAACAAACAAGCAAAAAGTAAAAAAAAAATAAGTAAGAAACTTACTTGTGTCAGGCTGAGATTTCAGCACGCCTTCAATGTCTGCAGTGATTTTGGAAACCTGACTGTGAAACTGTTGGACAGAATTTTTGAGGCCAGAAATATCAGTGGAATGCGATGCTATAGTTCCATTCATTTCACGGATGCAGTTCCATAAGCTGCTCACGTGCTTATTCAGACCCTCTTTTATATTCTGCAAGCTGTCTGAAACAGAGTCCAGCTTGCCACAGACTTTTTCAATATGTGAGACTCTGCTCTCAACATCTGAAACATCCTCCTGGACCCCTTGGGTCTTTTCTTTGCACTTGCTAAGATCATTCAGGACATGGTCATTCAATTGCTCTAGTCTGTCTTTCACTTCTCCACAACAATTCCCACTGGAATGAGCAGTTTGATTCGCAAATGTCCTCTGCATTTGATCAATTTTTCGGAAGACACCTCTTTGTGTTTTTCTGCATGTCGAATTGACACCCAGAAGCTGCTCCCTGCAGCTACTCAGGCCATCTTGAAGGTTTTTCATATCCTTATCAATGGCATTTAGATTGTATCGGAATACACGTACGTCTCTCTGCATTTTCTGGATGTCACGTTGGTTACCCTTAATTAAGCTGAGTTTCTCATTAAGAGAGCTATTTAGAGACTTCAGGACAACAGAATTATTCTCCGTTTTCAAAAGCAACTGATTGTACTTTTCGTTACAATCTTCCAGCTGTTTCTGAAGGTCCTCAGTGCCTCGTGGTGCAGACTGACATTTCTGCCCACAGAGCTGCTCAAGCAACAGCAGCTTGTCCTTCACAAAATTCATCTCTGCTGCAAACTGCTCATTTGCAAATCCAGCATCGCTGGGCAAGATAGGCCCAGGATTAGCAAACATTCCATCTGGGTCCGTGGTGTTGGCAATCTCCAAAATAGTCCCGCCTAGCCTGACCTCCAGCGCCCGCAGCTTTTGGTCAAACAATTCCCTCAGTTCATCCACCTCAGCAGCGATAGCACCACGGAGAGTCTCCTCAACGTAAAAACAGTGCTCTTCAGCATTTCTTTCTGTAATATTCATCCTTGCATCCAGCTCCTCCAGCCTCTCACCCAACACATCTTCTAGATCTGGAGTCGACAATCTAATGATTTCATTATCTATTCTGACATTCAAGATCCTCTGTGCTTCCACAATTCTGTCAATCTTCTTATCTAAATCTTTCATCTGTTGGTCAAAGTAATTTCCCTCACCCTTCTTGCAACAGCTGGAGTTATTTGAAGGAATCTGAGTGCGGAGAGTATCTATTTCTTTCCTCAAGTCATTCTCTTTTCCTCTTATAACATTCATTATCCCTACACAGTTATTTTCACTGTCGTCATACTGCTGCTGAATATCCTCTACTTTATAGTCACAGGAGTTCTTCAGATCTGCCATTTTCTTCTCAAATCCTTCCATTATTTCTTGTCTGAGGGACTCAAATTTTGAGTCTATATAGTCCTGATATATATTGTCACGGGGCATTGTTATTGTAGGTCCTTGTGCTGCCTCCTGCAGTTGTTTCAATTGTCCTTCATATCCTTTTACTTTTCCATTCAGTTCCTCCAGCTCATCATTCCTCATCTTCAAGGCTTCTTTGACCTCAGCCAGCTCAGCTTTTATATCTTCCATTTCAAAATCAATAAAAGGGTCTTTTTGGTCTTTATTGTTGAGGAGGCCTGGCAGCTGAATAGTGTCTGTTTCAGCCCCCACTGCACTGTCAGGCTCCGGGCGGTCGTAAAGGTTGTTCAGCCAAGTGACCAACATCTTGCTGGCATCTTCCTGTACAGTCAGCTTCAGGTTTTCGTTCACACCTGCCACGGAGGACTGGAGCTCAATCACAGACCGTGTAAGTCTAAACAACTCATCCTCAAGAAACTGCATTCTCTTCTCATATGGTGGAGGCTCCGGTGCTCCTGTTGGCTCTGCATCTGTTTCCCAGAAATAACAAAATGTGGATGTAAGTATTCCCAGTGGTATCTGTTTCATTAAGCTGCAGTTGACTTCACTTTTCTTTAAAATGAAATAATGGTTTAAACTGCCTAATGCTTGTTGTCTTTTCTGTTCTGAGTTTCAGTCATTTATAATTAATATGTTATCAAAACCCGCAGAACTAGAAGTTTCAGCATAGTGACCAATTCCTACCAAGGTACAGTGGCCATAAAGGAACTGGCAACCACCCCTCCTGTTCAGCAACGAATCTAAGCTACAGCACATATAACAGACCAATACAGGTCCATACACATCACCTTAGAACCACTGCTTCTCCTATAACAATGATTTACTCCTGAATTCCCACTGAAAACTTTAGTGGCAGTCATTTATGTGCCTGAAGTGGGTTTGTGCTCCTGTGTTTTACTGACCTGGGATCCAAATACACATCCCATATATGACATGGGGTTCTGCAAGACACTCCAGTTATCACACTTGGTTCACAAATACCTAATTATTTGGCATATATTTAAGTAGGCAATAAAAACATGTATAAAAGTGTAAAATTTACACATTCAAAACTGTTAGATTAAAATAACTTATCCTCATTGTATGAAAATCAGAAAGAAAAGACTTTTAGCTGCAATCTACTTTTTATCTATCAAAAATCAATTAATGAATCTGAATCTTATCATTAGTAGGACCTCATTTACAAAGCTATGTACAAATCTGGATGTTCAGTTTCACACAAAATGTGTAACAACTGCAGAAAATCCAGAACAAAACCCCAGAAAACAAACATTATCAGAGGTCAAGAAAGGATAAACTGCAGGAAAAGTCAAAAGTAGTTTTTAATTTTGTCTGGAGGAGAGGAGAAGGATATAGATCCCCATGTTTTATTATCATCTTTTGGAATTAATATTTTAGGTCAGCTAACAAAATACTTTATAAGCTCATTTTTAAAGCAGGTATATAATCTATGGGACTAGTTTGAAACCATGTATTCAGTCATTCAATACATTCCACCACACAGAAAACACATGTGGAAATCTGACTAAGTGCTATATGTGACACTAATCTCCAATTATGTTGGAAAAAGTAAGTCCTTCAGAAGGAAACATCTGTTTATCATTTTTTCTTAATGGAGAAAAGGCATAATATAGCAGTAATAGCATTCCTTCTTGCCCTTTCAGAAGACAGTATCTCACACAAACAAACATAGTTCATTCTTTAAAATATTTTTTCAGAAGTTGAGGCTTATCCATACTAATTCTCTTACTCCTCAAACAAAACATTGTGAAACTGCTAGGAACTCTTATACCATTAAAATTAGTATCAGGGGTTTTTGTGGTTTTTTTTTTGGGGGGGGGTGTTTTAGTAATATTCCTTTTTTTTTACGTGAACATTGGAGAAACCACAAAAAAACCCCTGTAAATTCTTACAAAACCCACAGTCTTTATCCAAAGGTTTTCTGGAACCATGAATAGACAGCTGGCACTTCCAGCCAGGGTTCTACAGCCCATTTCTCTGTTATTCTTCAGGAAATTCTCTGTATCAGGCCTGCTATTGCCTGGCTATTATTTCCCCACTGCACAGAGTCCTTCACATGGCTTTTGTACCTGCAGCAGCTGAGTTCAGTAGAAATCAAAATGATTAGAAGACAAAACAAGAAGACAAACCAAGAAACCAGACAGGACTGTGCATACCAAATTTCAGACAAAAGTTACCTGTGCCTTTCTTCACGGCAGCTCTGGCTGGTGTTGAGGGACGACGAGCAGTGTTTGGCTTTTCTGCAGGTCCTTCCCTGCAGTCCTCCCCTTTGTAGCCAGGACAACATCTCCATTCCAGCTCTGTCACTGTCTTATATGCAACTGTGTACCGAGGTCTGAAACTCGTCCGGTATCTGCCAAAACAGAGAGCATTTTACACAATCCATAACCTAAGCTGCTAGTTAGATTAAAGTTAGAATTAAAACAGGTTTTGGGACCTTTTATAATGAAAATCAAATACTTACAGCTATTATTCATTTTCTGCTTTAAACATCAAATGAACAAATGTTTTTGTCTAGGTTTTAAAGCTACCTCCACTCAACACGGAGCCATGGAATAGGGACTTTCATGTATGAGCAGAGGGATAAAATGTTGTGGCAAATGAAGGTACAACTCATCAGACACCACTGACAGTACCAGTGACCATTAGTGTCTTAGACTACAAATTCAAAATATTTTTCCTCTAACTTTTCATTGGAACCCTCTCCCCAGAGCTCTTCTGAACATCAAAAAATGCTTCTGCCTGCTTTGCCCCATTTGTGTTTCCACAGTCTCCACTTAAACCATTCCTCAGAATCCATATATACAGCACAGTCTGAGCTGGGAGGGATATTCCAGAGAAGGACAAAATGCTAAAAGTGTGAGTCAGACAAGGACATGAAAGAAGGAATCAGATGAAACACTACAACAAACAAAGAAATCAACTCTTTCCTCCATCAGTTAAGCTGAAGAGGGTCTGCCAGACAAACCTATACACACATTATGTACATACAACCTTGAGCTTCCCTGATTAACCACTCAAAAGTTAATAAATGACAAAGTAATTCTGGTTTTGCAACTTTCTTCAACCACAAACTTCTTCCATAGCTTCCCTTGAAACACATCCCATGTGCTCAGCTGCGGTCAGACACGGTGGTATCCCAGCAGAGCATAGGAGAGCCTATGCTATTGGATAAAAACTAAATCAATTCAAGGTACAGCTCATTTCGGACTGAGACATGAGGAAAATTAGTAAAACAGGGATTTGGCACCTGAGCTCTATAAAATGGTATTCTTGGAACACACAGAAACAGTAAGTCATCCCAATTTCCCACGTGAATTCCTTTCTCTCAGTTAAACTAGCCTCATGCTACTAATTTCCCTAAGGCTTTTTCAGATCTTTTGTCCTTCAGATTATTTCAGATCAGAACAGTTTGCAGGCTCATTTAACAGCTGAAGTGTCCCTAAACAGTAATATAAGCAGAATAAATGCAGGACAGCAGCAAAGGAATCTACAGAAGCTCTGTAATAGGTTTCAGCCATAGCCTGGCTGGGCTCACAGGGAGTGTATCCTGGGACAGAGAGAGCACAGGACAGCCATGGTATCATCGAAAGTCACATATTTCACTGAACATGGCATGCTATTAACATCCAAAATTCCTAACTGGTCGAAAAAAAAAAATCGGTAATCAGCTACCAAATGGAAAGAAGTAAATCTGTAAGATTTACTGTGAAACATTTCCTATTGGAAGTCACAGAGTGAGAGTGAGCTTACTGTTACTCTTCAAAGCTTCTCGGGCCATGCATGCAAAAAGTTGCTGAAATTTTATTCAATTTTATTCAGCATATTTCAGATACACAATCTTAATATAATGTCTCCCATCTGACAGCCATTTGCTGTCCCTTTTTGCCAAGCTGGTTAACAAACTTGCGGTGGTGTGCTTAAAATATTAACTGCTAATTATGAATTTGCTTCTCTTCCAAACGTATCTTTCCCAATTCTGCCACAACATTGACTAATTTCTGCACTTGGGAAATACTCAGTGTTGTTTTGCATTGTTATTTGGTCTATAACTTCTCATTTAAGGGGTAAAAGCTACTTTCACTAGCGACAATCATATTTTTTCCAACTATTTCTGGGCCAAGAGTAGTTTGTACTAATAAGCTTCTCTGGATTCAGTTTTTCTGTGGATCAGCATAGGAAGGCAGGGTCAGTCTGTGCTGTATCTCTGTCTGTGAGCTGCTCATAACTGCAGTGGTTTGCTGTGCCTGTCAGCTTTTCAGACTCTGGCTTGGAGCATGCTAACTCAGGGAGGGCGTCCAATCCTTTTATACCTTCTGAACACCATATATGAAACAGCTGTAGACTTCACTCCAGCTCATCATTTCTTCTACAGTTTTCACTTAAACATCTGCTGAATCCTATTTACAAAGTACAGAAATCCCAATGGTAAAGTGCTTTAAAAATTAAATAGAAGAGTGCAATGTAGAGGGCACCACTGGGGAGAACAATATCCCGGCCACCCAGGAACAACTTCTCTTTCTCCCTTATCTAAAGATCTCCCACATCTTCTGTAGATAATTTGGGTTTGAATCCTTTCCTTCCAGCTAGCTGCCAGAGTCAAGAGAAACAGGATTAGCTAGATACTTTAGTGTTTTGAAGTGGTTTTGAAAGTCATTACAACTTCTCTCACAACCACCACATTACTGAAATGCAAACTCTGAACTTCCAGATCAGTTTTCTCATGCTGGAAATGGTTGTACATAATTCTGTATGATTTCCATAAAACACTTAACTGCTTCTGGCTTTGTGTGTGTTCCTCTTTTTACTTTCAGGGCCAAACCCCTTCCTGAAAAATACAGTATTTTGGTTATTTTCAAATGCCAAATCTCTCTTTTTTCCCAGCAAAGTTTTAAGAATATAGCTGAAACTAATTTTATAAAATGAGTAAGAATTACTTATATGCAAATTTTGCTCTTCTTCACTCAAATTACAGAGTGAGGATTTTCCACCACATTTCTGACAATTTTCTCTTTTAATACCTTCTCTGTAGTCATATTCATCAATACAGACACTTTCAGATGGCTTTAAGAGTCAGACAAATATTAAGAAACAACTAAATACAAAAGAAGAATATAAACAAATAAAAAGAAATCAAACTTAATATTTTTCCAATGTCAAAACTTAAAAACTTTTCTAAACTCCATCTTAAAAACAAAAAACAGGCATGTTTGACATTCTCACTCTTCTTTGTTTTATAGCTTCCTGATTCTAATAGGCATAAAATGCTTAAATACGATTTAATATTTAAAAAATTTGAAAAACAGTCCATGTCTAAAAAAATTCTTTCAAGTTTGAAACAACACAAATCAGAACTGTTTTGTTTTCATATATGGTATATCAAATACAGATTAACCTGAATCCTAAATCACAATTCTTCTAGAGCCAAAATAAGTTAGAATCAGAACATTTCAAAATCTGTACCTAGAACAGATTTCATATTCACACTTGAACTGTGGTAAGAAGACAGCTATACTCATGGATGGCTCAAAAATTCAACTGTGATTTATTGACTAAGAACTTCTTCTCTATACTGCCATTCCAGCAGAATGAATCACACAGCTACTCCCATTTCCTCCAGGAATACTAGACATGTGAGGCTAGGAAACAGGAACTTACACTAGCACTTCTCTAATTTGAATACAGTCATACCAAAATTTCTTAAAAATCACAGTTTCACAGCTACAACTTCTGTACCAATGACATTCTTCAAGCACAACTGCTGTGCAAGTTGCAAGGAACGGCGTCACTGTGACAGCACCGTCCAGCTGCACTGACAAACGACAGCCACCAGCACGCATCCAGCCCCAGGGATTTCCCAATCATACAAATGCTTTTTAAAGGCAGAACTTTGCTCACTCAGTGAATTTCAGTGGAGGAGCTGGAGACTTACAGGATTTTGCTAGGATATAGCACCGAACAAAATTATGTTGTTGGTTACAATTCTAACAAAACAAACCGTAAGTTTCTCTTAGGGACCACATCCCTAATTTGTGATTCTAT
The DNA here is from genome assembly GCF_027579445.1 of Ammospiza nelsoni. Taxonomy (NCBI): domain Eukaryota; kingdom Metazoa; phylum Chordata; class Aves; order Passeriformes; family Passerellidae; genus Ammospiza; species Ammospiza nelsoni. The sequence goes on from NC_080633.1 coordinate 105,031,130, forward strand.
GCATGTGAAAGACACAAGACTGGGAACTATCACAACATACAAATTAGACATGTCTTCATTTAAATCTGCAGTATTCTGAATCCAATTACTCACTCATAGTCACAGCAAACTTAAAATACACAATCACAAACATACAGAACACACAAAATGTACTCAAGGTAGCCAGCCAGACAAAATGTTCCTTCTCTATAAAGCTGGATAAAGAGACATGGCTGGAATGTAACATCAAGTTCCACATGGTTTATCTGGCAGGTGTGAATGGTGACAGAGTTATCTAGTGAGGCAATTTTGTCAAAAGGGTCCACAAAAGTTTCCTAAGTATCTTAAAAATTGAGGCTCCACTTTTACGCTTTTATATGCTGCAATGGAATTCAAAACCAGTAAAACATCAAATCTTCCTCTGGTTGACTTGGATTTTTGCTATTCAAATAAGTGTTAATACACATAATTACTTTTACAAGTATTCTTTAAAAATAGCAATTTCTTATGTGGCTAGAAGTTGCATATAACACACCAACATTTACTGTGCCTAGTCCTTCCATTCTCCTGTGGACTTCAAGTCCAAGATGACGGTCATAATCTCTTGATGAATTGAGCTAAATACTGAAATAATTATTTTATAAGGCATGAATAAAGGTTAATATCCACTGTCTCTAATCTTTCATTGCAACAGAGAATATAAGAACAGCTGTTTTTTAGGAGTTTTTCCACAACAGGCTTGTAACTACCCACGCCTACTACCTTCACCATGAACTCAACATGCTGATCAAATGAGAAAACACCCCCAGAATGTTAATACAAACCTCCACTTTTATTATCTTAAGTGTTTCACAGCTGAAATGAAGGTGTACAGGGTGACAACAGCACTCAAATATTCCTCTTTGAGACAGCAGTACTTCCATAGGAAAATGCTTAATTAAAAATCCATGTTTGCTGCAAATGCTGGACATTTTCACTGGGGAATGAGCTATGGTATTCTCACGGTGCTAAACCACAGAAGGAAACAGTTAACACTGATATTTGGAATGTCACCTAATAGCGATAAAACAAATCAGAAACATTTGCACAAAATTGGTGGGAAAACATATGGCTCAGCTCTGTAACTGGATATTAACATTCAACCTTTTGGGAAATGCAATGAGATAAGTGCCACCACCTCCTCACTGCGAGGAAGGGACCACAGAATCAGCATGTTTCTACATAAGCAGTGTACAAAATGTTTACTCTGAGCACACAGCTTCAAGGTTGGTCCAAAATTCTGTAGTGTTTGGAACAAGTCCCATGACTTCAGCAGCCTGCAAATTTCCGTCTTTATAAAATAGAAGATATCAAATCTACACTATTTAACATTTTTATTGCATGTAGACACATTCTTTGTAAATTGCATCATCTGGTAATTGTATTTATACAGTTATACTATAGTTATATAGTCCCAGGCATCCGAATCTCCAATATATTGCAAGGGGAGCACAGAACTGGCATATAGACACCATCCAAAAACACTACCTAGAAGATGCAATTAAATGCAATCATATTTTGACTAAACATTTTTTATTTTGTAGGCTGAAAATACTTCTGCTGAAAATAGAAGGTAACTTTATTGGCTGTTTATACTACACAAAGGCTGAACTAGAACCAGTTGATCCACGCTTCCTGCTTCCCAAACGTGCAGGCCTATTTATATTCCCTACAAATGGTGGCAGAAATCCTACTTCCACCAAAATCTTTGTAGGTTTGAGCAGTTGTCTGTCACAGTGAGTTTCAGCACTCACCTGCATTTCAGGTGCCTCGTGTGTAGGTAAGGACAGGTTTCAGTTGTCTGTATTTCCATGAAGGCCAACAGCAGTAGTCCACATAGCCAGCAGAGTCAAAACAGGGCTGCATCTCACCCTAAAGTCACCATTTACACCCTGTTACCTACAGACTGTGCTGGACACCCCTGACTTGCACCTGTGTCACCATCACTGCATGTCTAAGCTCCCACACTCAGATTCACCCCTCTGCATACAGGGCAGACAGTGTGGGTCATGGTGAATCAAATCCCACCTTTGTTTTTTGTTCTTTGATGACCTTGTCACTATGCAGTAGCACCAGAAGCTAGCTTGTGTTTCAGCCCACAGATGAGTTTAATTTGAAAAAAATGTGTCTCTCCCAAGAATTTATCCTAAGGCATTTATAGCAAGCAGCAAGAAGATGTTTTGATGCAAACAGATAAACCTACAGCAGTCTAAACGTTGAGTGACAGCAGCCATCAAAGCTGTAATAAATCCCAATAATACAATGGAGCAAAAGTCTATTTAAAAAGAATCCTGTTGCACCCCAAAATAATTTCCCATTTTGATCTGGTATTAGAGACACTAAGCTGCTTCTTCAGATGGACTTAACAAGACTTATCTTTACACTGCTATTTTTCCTTTACCTGGCATTTTTCCTTTCAAGAATTTATATAAAGTAGATCAGTAAATGTCTTTACAGGCATTGGAGTCTGGGCAATTACATCTTGAGAAAAATGCCACTGACCTTAGACACTAGTCCAGTGCCTGGCCCACTCACAGACATCTAGACTGAAGTTCCTCAAAGGTCTTTGGATAACATAATAATCAAAATAAAATATATATAACGAAAAGCAAAAAGAGAGTGTTTTAAATTTTTTTGTGCTGGGTGAAACAAAGTTTTGAGGCACTCCTGTGGAAAATATTAAGTTATGACAAGCATCACTGGTGCACATGACCGTGGAGATTCAGCTTCTCCAGGCTTGCACAGGCCCACAAGGGAGTTCTTAATAAATTTTGCAGTCATGTATAGCATGGCCAACATTTGTACCAGATCTGTACTGAGCTAAATCCTGAAGAAAAAACTGCTACTGACTGAGAGGATTAACAGGGAAGAAACTAAAGAAAAGCAAGGGAATGAGTGAAAGCACTCTGCATCCACAGGAACACCATTACCTGCTGTGTACACACCCAAGAAACCACCCATCCAGGTCACTGCAAAGAGTGCTTTAGTATCTGACTATGAAGGCACTGTAATTTTACTGAATGTTTCAAAAAACAGGAATGAGCATTTAGAGACTCAGTACTTTTTTCCATTGGTTATTTTTACTTGGTGGCTTCATGCTAAGCACGAAGGGAGAAGATGGCCTTCCATCTGGAAGAAATTGCTAAGTGGGCAGAGACCTGGCACAGGTGATTGTATTACTCCTTCATGCAAGGAAGGAAAAAGTTGCATTTGTCTATCCCTAAGTAAAACTATCATCTCATCAGTGGTACCAGGGAAGAAGCAGCCCCAGTCAGCTCACAACAGCCTGGGCTCTGGTACTTAGTTGTCTTCAACACTGAACACTGTTTCAATGCATCTGAGAGAATCTGGCTGAATTTTACTGCAGAGTTTGTGTTTTCTTCAGTAAGAAGGACAGAAGATTACAGGAACTGGTAGAAGACAACAACATTCAATTATTCTCAGGCAACACCACATGGTTTCATTTGAAACTCTCCAAAAGTGCCATTGTTCACTACTTATACAATGGATTTTATGCCACTCAGCTGGAATTCTTCTATCAAAAAAAAGATGAGATTCAAACTACAATTTTCTCTCTTGGGAGATAAATGTTTTTTTGTGGGAAGAAAGAACCAAGGTCTGAAATACGACCCCATGTCTCATACTAGTGATTTCTTCTTGTTGAACATATATCCTCACACACACATACATAAATACCTACCTATCTAACTCTCTCTTGGCTGCCAAGGATTTTATTTTCAAAAAGCTGACCACTAAAGTCCAGTAGGAAACGCACAGAAGTTTAAAATGTCAATACTCTTAATGTTCATAAATTATCACTAGGTAGGCATCCTCTTCTTATGAGAGCAAAAGAAGGACACAGAATGCATTTCAGTAACTCAGAGCCAGAGACAGCCTGTGGCAAACCTCAAAGCACAGCTTCATTCTTGGGATTAACAACGTTGAAAGGCCAGTCATACACATGGTAACAGATCAACACTGAACTATTAAAATCCCACTTAAACAGAATGGGACAGGAGAACCCTGAAAAGACAGCCCTTTTAAAAGGATTCCAGGGAAATTTTGTAGAGTGGCAGTGTGATGTGCTCAGTGACAGAACAGGAACAACTCTGCACAGGTTATATGTTTACAACATCAGCACCTGCCTCTCCCAGCAGCAGGGACCAAGTTTCTCACCTTACACGAGGGGAGAGATGAAATGAGGATGCAGAGCACTGCTGCTGATAAAGCTGCCTGAAAAACTGAGCTCCAACAGTATCTCTTCTGCTTCTCTGCCCATGAAATAAGCTGTTTTCTAGAATGCTCTAGAAAGAGCTGAGAGATTATTTGAAAATACACCCAGATGAAACAAATAACCAATACTTTCAGGAAGACAAGAGCTAACCTGGGGGATTAATGGGACCCCAACTTTGAGAATAAAATGGAGCATTGTTTTGAGAACTGTTACTTTTCAAGACACCAAGTTAAAAGTGAATCAGAAGGGAAAGGAAAGATGAGATGCAAATGCAGAATGAAGTCAGATGGGAGTCATAATATCCCCAACGTGTAAAAGTGGCACTGCCCACTGCCTAATGGTACAAAATGTTCCTTGATTATTTGGGTGATTTATGATGAAATACACTTAAATGGCTCAGCAGCTCCCTGCAAATAAAAATTTATTGCTTTGGCAACAGTTTGGTGCTTAACAGAAGAGGCCCCAGACCTCCAGGTCACACATTTCTCAAACCAGAAAAGCATGAAACTTTGAGTTATCACATTAATGGGAAGTGAGGAGCAGCATGGGATTTTTTTTTTTTTTACATTATTGCAACAAACTCAAATGATGTGTGAAATGAAAATTCCCTGTCCAGTTCACAGAGAAGAAAGACTCTGCTGCGTTCAGTGTGTGGAGACAGAGATGCACAATTTCAGGCTTGGGGAGACAGCCAGGAAAACTTACCACACCCAGCAGGATCTCAAAGATTTTCAAACAAGCACTCCAGGAGACCAAAGTTTTTTAAGTTTCCTTACTGTTTTCAATGCACAAACCCCTAGGCTAACCTCCCTATGTAGTCAGCTAGCTGGAGCCTGTACAAAGAAATTCTGCTTCATACAAAATACACAAAGTTGGAAAGAAAGTGCTGAAGACCTTTATAGATACTTGAACGGGAAACATTAAACAGCTCTTGCTTTTCTTTCAAGTTTTTTGTGCATCCTGAAAGATTTTTTTTTACAAGATATGTATTGCTGGAAGCCAGTGGCTCAATCTGTGCTGACTTGTATATCTGAGGTTTGCTCCTGCCTGGTGCTGAGCACTCTGACACTGATCTGCATGCTTGATTTCTAGCAACAGACCACTCTCAGAAAAAACCACACACTGGGACTGTTGGAAGGTTGAAAACTACATGGGGATTTCCTATATGTTCCTAGACTGGGGCTGATGTGCTCCACCCAGGTCGTTCTGGGGTTGCCAGATGGATGAAGCCATTCAACTTGAACTGGATGTCTCATATAAGGTTTTTCAGTTATCAAATTTCCACTTTTAACCTCTAATATATTGTTAATAAATGCAAAATATTGCTGATTAAAAGCAGTGTTTTGCTCATAAGCAGTAATTTGTTCTGATGTTTGTGAATGCAGAAAACTTTTAGTAACATTCTCAAAAGTCATTTCAGTCATGTGCTTTGAATCTTCTGGGCCATGAATAAAATTGTGATTAGTTTGGCACTGGGCTTATTTATGATAAAATGACAAGAAGTTGGAAAATATTGCTCAGTGAGAGATTTGAAGAGTCTTGCTAATTTACCTATTGCTTCATTCATCATTTTCTGTGTCATTTTCTAAATGAAATAATGGGCTTGCTTAGTATACATGTATCATTAGTGTTAAGATGAGAAGCTTACACTAAATCATGAAATTCACTCCTCACAAGCTAAAGACAGATGACCTGACCTGAGCACACAAATATCTTTACTCACTTAAGCAAAATTAATGGGGGCTGGTACATGAATTAGGAGATCTGATAAAACATCCTTTCTTCAAGCCCCTGAGCAACCTTATCTAAGTTTGAAGCTGGTTCTGGTATTAGCTGGGGGCTATGAGGGGATTGCATGACCTCCAGAGGTTCTTACCAAGATAATTTTTTTTTATGACCTTGTAGGGGGAAATCCTGTTTGCAGTTCTGTAGCAAAGACACAAACCCAGAAAACGTCCCAGAAAACCTTCAGCAACTTCAGTTCACTTCAGACTTTAAAATCAAAACCTTACCAGTGGAAGCAGCTTTTCCCAAAAGTGCTGAGCCATAACCCAGTGCACCCCTGGTACAGCCAGGTGTACCCACACACTACAGAACAAGGGGCAAAACAACCAACTGCTATGACAGCATCCCACCCTGAACCAGCTACAGTGACAATACAGAATTGTCCCAAACAAGCCACAACCCTAAAGAGTGTGTAGGATCCAACCATAAAGGCAACATGTTTTTTTCTTTTAGAAATAGATAATACTACTAGTTATAAATTGCTGTTATTGCTAATTAAGTTACCAAACCATTCATAAGAAAGCTAAGAATGGAAATTCATGACAAAAGAAGCAGTGAGGGGTCAATTATTTATGAAGCAATATTAAATTTCAAAACATCCAAGCTCTTTCTAGTGAGTATAAACACTAATATTTTTGTACCTTTCAGCCCAGTGACCCACTAATAACAAAGTATCTCTTTCTTTCACTAGTCACAGTTTTAACAAAAATAAATCAGAAGCCTCTCACACTTCAAAGGGAGCATACTTCAAAGGGCATTTCTGCTCTTTCTTTCTGCTTTCTCTCTTCCTATCTCTTGAGCAGCCACACTTCAACTCACATTCATCCCTGACACCTTAATCAGCCAAAGTATTCACCAACTTTTCAGCAAGGAAATGCACTATTGAGCCCAAGTACCTATAAAACAGTTAAACAATGAAGTGTAATAATTTCCTGAATTTCAGCTTAACCTTTCAGGAAATACACCCTGCAGCCAAAGTGAATTTACAGTTAACAATCATGGAAGTGTAGTCATTCCAACAGGGGGCTTTAGGGCTTTTGTCTTCAGACAAATTATATTTTAATGAGCCCAAAGGGTAGATTAAATGGGTTCATGCATGCATATGATTTTAGGTTTAATCACCAGATCTCTCTATTTAAAAAAAAAAAAAAAATTCAAAGAGAAATCAGGGCTGACTATAATCCATATCTGCAACTCACTCCCTTGTCTGTGAAGAACACATGGAATGCAGGAGAACACTGCAAGTTTAAGGCAGTGAAATGCTCCCCTGTACACTGCAATCTAAGTAACTGCTATGCATAACCCAGACCACACTAGATGGGCTCTTTAAATCTAGTCTTAAACTAATATAAACCAACAGTAGATTAGAAAATAGACCTGATAGTACTTAAGTACTAATAAAACACACACATCCATGATACAGTTAAGGAATTCTTTGTTTGGTTTGGATCTCACTGTGCCCACTGTCTGCAGCTGAATGAGCTCTTAGATAAACCATGGGTATCGAGAGGAGACTACACAGGGGCTGCACTTTATTCCCATGAATATCTGCTATTTAGCTCATGTCAAGTTCTCTGTTCAAGTGTATAAAGGAGAAAAAAAAAGAGAATAATTTCCACAAAGTCCTCACAGTCATTTCTTTGTTGTTTTACAGCTCTTTCCTATTTTTGTGAACATTAGCTAGCAAACATATATAAACACATTTTGTTATTCAGGAAGCTACTCCTTCTGAATTAAACAATATTTTTCACAGGAATCAAGTTAGGAATTTGCAGGATTTGAGGTATTTCAAACTTTTTGGTTTAGCACCTTTCTTACTCTGCCACTGACAGTGTATATGTAACAGACACAAAAATAAAATGACAACCTATAAACAGTTTTGAACACAAAATTTCAAGATGTTGATATTCCACCTTCTCTTGGTAATAATCAGCTGGTGCTATGACAGAAGAAAAATATTTTATGGTAATAGTAAGGAATATTTTATGTTAAGAACAAGGAATTGTTTTGCAGTTGCCATTATGGTTATGAAGAAAATAACAGTGATGTTCACCAAAGAAAGTCAGAGGAAACAAAGCCTTATGATAAGCATCTAATTCCATTCTCAAAAGAACAAAAAACCCCACGAGACTGGACACATCTGGTGAGACCAAATGTCTGTTCAGCCCCACATTCTCTCTCTGACAGCAGCCAACTCCAGATGTTTAGAAGCACAAGGACAGACAATGCCATTTCAGAGAACCACAGAGAAATATGGAAGGGATGGGACTTCGGGAGGTCATGCAGTCCAGCCCCCTGCTCAAGCTGGGCTTCCCCTTGTCACTCCTGCCAATAATCTCACACTCTCGGTGCAGGAATTTCCTGAGCTAGAAGCAATGCCTTCACACTTTCTTCACTATCTGCTAGCAGATAGTCCATGGAAGTCCTATTTTACCGCCTCTGAAATTCCTTATCTTAATGCTTGGTGATTTATGTGTTTAAAGAGCTCAGTTTCAACCCCTCCTCATGCCTCTGTAGCTCCACTACACAGACTTCTCGGGATAGAGGGCACACCCCATTACACATCCACAAACTCAGTCAGAAGTCCAAAATGGCCAGTTCAAGACTCCAAAGGGAAACAAGGGAAGTTACACAAGACAGCTGTCTCAGCTGTCTGCTGTCTTTGTTTTTTCCCCTCCAATTCTAGTGTTTATATAGAGAAAAGCTGGATTTTAAACAAAAATAACAACCCAAACAAACAGAACGCAGCACATTTGAATGCCAAACGCCCAACACCTATTGTCACCGACCCCAGGGTGGCAGCGTCATCGGTGTCTGAAGTTCTATTTCAGCAGTACCCAGGATCTAGCAGTATCTGTCTCATCATCACTGTTTCATGTCAAAATAAAATCTAGTTACTGTAGCTTTATTGTAAAATACTCATGATCATCACCTCAGCCCAAGTCTAAACCTATGATAATCTATGGGTGTTTTTCCAGCAGCTTCTTGGGGATGCTGAAATGGTTTCACAGAGTGCATTTGCCTAGAGCTTTCAAACAGAAATGTGTAAATATTACTGCTTTTCAAGTGGAAAAATGAGGAAAGGAGATTTCCCTGTGATTAGCCAGCAGGTGAGATCCATCAGTTCCCTAATGCCTGCTGTAGCACACCTTGCTGTAGGTGGCCGTTCCACAGATTTCCACGTGCTCACACGCACAGAGAATAAAATCAAACAAGCAGTTTTATATTACCCCCCATAAAATCTGCCCTGGCCGCTCCCCTTGCTGGATAACTACAAGGACACACAGACTGTAAATGCGCTGGCTCGCGTTCCTGGCTCTCCCTGTACGCGCCGATGCAGCGCCTCGGAGGAGCAGCAACAAAACCGGTTTGGAGCGGGGCTGTGCGCCCGCAGCCCCGGCGCGCTCCCGGCAGCGCCAAGGCGCGCTCCCGGTGCCCGTGGAAAGCAGCCCGCGTGCTTCCCGCCCGCCCGCACGCCGCTCCGAGCCGACGAGGTGTGCCAGCGCAGCTCCCTCTCGGCAGCGCGGAGCAGCCGCTCGGTCTGGCTCTAATTAGCTCCGGCATTAGCCCCATGTCCGCAACGAGCGAGCGCTTTGTTCGGGATGCGCTGGAGACCAGAGGCGCTCCGCACCCCCTGCCACAGCCCTGCGCCTTTCGGGGTGCCGGGAACCACCCAGCGCTCCCCCGGGCTCGGCAATGGGGGAAAGCTCGGCAAAGCGCTCTCCCTGCCGAGGTGTCCCCCTGCGCTACTTACACCAGGGTGGGCTCGCAGGGGAACTGGTTCCAGGCGCACTTGTACTGGGCCTGGACGTAGCTCTCCGTCCCGTCCAGCACCGAGCAGCTCACGTTCTTGTTCACTATGTAGGCGCACCAGTTCCTGGGGGAGAAGGACAGTGTCGGTCAGGCTTGCCGGGCTCCGCAGCCAGCCCGGTCCAGCGCGCCCCGGGCGGGCGGTACTCACTTGCTGCGGGAGCCCGGCCGCGAGTACGGCAGGTGCGGGGTGCCGTGGCTGAGCCCGGCGGCGCCCAGGGCGAGGAGGAGCGGCAGAGCCCATCCCGAGGGCGGCGCGGGCCCCGGGCACAGCTCCATGCGGCGACGGGCAGCGGCGGCGGGCGAGCGCAGCGGGCCGGTGCCTCTCCGCCGGCTCCCTCCGTCCGTCTGTCCCTCCGTCCGTCCCGCCCGCTCTCAGCTCCCTCACTGACGCAAATCCCCCCACCCCGTTTCCGCCCTCCACGGCGGCTCCGCACCCCCCTCCGGCCAAGGCGCCGCTCCCCTTCGGCCGCCCCGGCCCCCGCCCCGCTGCCACCCCCGGCCGGGCAGAGCCCTGCGGCAGCCCCCGGCCCCGTGTGGCGCCCGGGGCCCCTCGGGCAGCCCCCGCTCCCCGGCCCCTGCCCGAGCCGACAGCTCCCGTACCAGATTTTCCCCTGGAAAGCTGACGGGAGGAGAGGCCGGGCCGCTGGGGAAGAGCCCCCGCTGCCGGGGAGCCGGGCTGGCTGGGGCAGAGGGCGGCCCGCGACCCGCGGGGAAGCGGACACCGGGCTCCTCAGGTGGTGCGGACGCGCTGAGCTCCCGGTGTCTGAGGCTGGTTTGCTGCTTTGTGGTAGCCCTGGGGTCCTGCCTGACACCGGTGCCGTGAGGTGGTGGTGTTCCTTTCGTGACCCGATGACGGCTCATTCACCCACTGTCATGGGAAGGGTGCTGGAGCTACCTCAGCGAGGGATGTACAATAAGCCTTTAATTGTAAGGCGAGGTGTTTACTGGGCAGAGGGAGAAATGGGCGTTCAGCTTCACCTAGGTGTTAAAATCCAACCCAATCACCTTGACTGAGTGGCCTGCCCGTGTGAAGCCATCCCATCGAGAGCAGGACCACAGGGATGCCCTTCTATCATCCTCAGCTCCTGCTCTTTTATGAGTTGGATTTTTGGACTGAAGTGACACTGAACAAAAGCATCAAGGCTGGGCCAGGGCAGGCTGCTCCCACCAGTGGGAAGGAGGCAAAGGGAGAGAGCGATCTTTGGGTGGAGAATAGTTTGGGTGGAGATTTGGGAACAGTGCAGGCTGCTCCTGCTGAGCCTGGCCAGCCCCAGCCCTGCTCCCAAGGCCTCCCATGGCCAACAGCAGCTGCTCAGGCTTTCCTAGCTCTCACTGCAGGCACAGCCGGCAGCAGGGCAGGGCTCTTCCTTCTGCTCTAGGCCTGCTGACCTCATCATTTGCCCCGACCTGCTGAAACAGGCAAATTTCATCTGGGAGTCTCACCCAACAGCTTCACTCTGCAAGTCTGCAGGGAAAGAAGCTTTAAATGCTGAGGTCAAAATGATGCATTCACACTGGTTTTTAGGAACTGTTTCATTGGAAATATACACTAAAACTTCCTGTCCCCTAGAGAAATGTGTGCCATTACAGATGCATAGGAACACTTCACTGGCAACAAATAGCAATGGAAAAAGATGAGATGTTGCTTCAATCTGTCCTGTTTCGCTTGAAACCCTTCTAATGCTCTGTAGATGCCTGGAAGAGGATAGCACTTCACTCTCATAAGAAATTATGCTTTAACCTTCTCAAGGGTTAAACAATTTCCTGTGCCACTGTTTGCATTCATGGAAGCATGTAATTGGGTTTTCATTATTTGTGCTGGCAGAAGTTATCTAGAGTTTCCCAAGCCTGCAGAGAACAAGACTACAGTTCAGTTCCTAAAAAGCAATGAAGAAGGCTTTTTCTTCCTTTCCCCCTTCCTCACTCAGCCAAGGAACTCATGAAACTTTTCCTTTTCCAAAAGGGATGAGCAACATGGAAGAGCTGCACATTGTCCCACAAAAGGAAAGTCATTAAATAATGAAAGGCTGAGGTCATCCTTGTCTTGAGAATGACTGCATAGTACAAAAATTAATAGACTGATTTAAACAAAATGAGCATGAAGCAACAGAATATTTCCATATGCTGAACACTGAGCTTACATTTTGGTGAAGGAGGACAAAGCAGATGTTACCTGATTTTCCATGAGGGCGCCCAATTTACCTATGAACCCCAGAGTCAATTGCCTGACCAAATGTAACATGGGGACACCATCAGAAGGAGAGTTGTTAGAGCCCTGCTTACTCCATGGATATGACAGATAATAAGTCAGGAGTTTTCTGCAACTTCAGGACTTTGTCAATGTTTGTTCATTCAAGAACTATGTAAGAAAATCTCTCCTAATTTCTGATATATAGCTGTCCCTTTACTGTCTGGATCAGATATTTGTAAATATTATGAAACAAGGCTTTCACAGCATTAGCTGCCATTTCTTTAAAAGGCTATGTGAGACTTCTTCCACTGCAAAGCACAGTGCATTTTGGAGTTTGTTTCATTTAAAATAAACCATAACAATGAAAAAAAAATCCTGCCGGACCAGTCTCATCTTCTCCCTGAAACTAGAGCTCTGTTGGAACTTGAATACAAGTGCTGGTGCAGAGAGTGAAGTTTTAGGGTGGCTGCATGATGGCTCAGTAAGGAATATCAGCAGAGGATGACTTGTGCTAGAAGTGTTGAGCTGAAGAGAAATGGATGAACTTGGGTGGGTGCATAGAGTTGACTTCAGCTCCTCTGATATTCACACTGGGCCTATAAATGTGATATCAGCTGATTCAACAATAACCAGTACAGAAACTGGGCTTTGCCTGGAGAATCTTCAGCTCAGGTGCAGGCTGAAGATGTGGTCCAAGCTCTGTGTATGGCTGCATTTTTCCTGTGGGTGTAACTAGTTTTATTTCACAGTGTAAGTATGAGGGTTAATCGCGTTCCCAAGGAGACAGAAATGTTCACATTTTGTATTTCTGTGCTATGTCATCTCATCTCTAAAATTCACAGTAATCCCAAGACAGATGATTCTTACAGTGCATGGAAAGCATCCCTCCACCCCTCCCTACAAATGGAGCATGCAGTCTGTGAGTGCACTGAGGAGAGCTTCAGTGACTGGCCAGATCAGTGCTCACATCCTTGGGAGATGCAGTTCAGAAACGTGAGTCCATATGTCCTTTGAAATGTTTTAAAGTTCTTGTTTCTTTGCTAAGCAGTCTGGCTGTGTTTCTAGCACCAAGATCAACCATACCTTCATACTTCCTAAGAGGATAATGATGGGGAAACAGCAAGGGCCATGTGCAAGGGCTGCTAGAGAGAGAAAAGTGCACAGAGCATGTGGGCAGAATAATATGCAAAAACATTACCAGATATTTACTGCAGAACTTCAAGAGAGAAAGGTGTCTGTAATGGTGTGGTGTATGGGGTAGAAATGGTGTTTCCCCTGCAATTTACATCCCTTATCCATCAGCTTTTCTTTTCTGTAGATTTCAGCAACAAATTGCTTTGTGAATTCTGGGTTCCTTTTCTTCAGGTTCACTGTCTCAAAACCTTGTCCAAAATAACCTGAGGTGAATGGTTTTCAGAGAGGTGTTTGTACTGCCTTGATGCTTCTCTTTAATAAAAAAAGGAAATATTGTCTGTGCCACAAAAGGCCTTTCGGGTACTTCTCACTGGCCATCAGATGTGAGGCCTACAGCTGTGCGTAATCTGGGCGTACATTTGGTGCTGTGTTAGTCCATGAGTCAAAGCAGGTCACAGTGTCCCTCTGGAAAGATGAAACTGGCATCAGGGAACAAAGAAACGTTTGAAAGGAAGTTGTAGGAAACGGCAGGCTAAAAGAGGAAAGCTTGGATAGAGGTGCATGACGCATGCTGGCTTGGATATACCAGGAAAAGTACTCTACTGGGGAAAGAGGGTTTTAAATACTGTTTTGTAGAGATATGACACAGCCCTATGCCATTCACTTGGCCTATATGTCATTACATAGTAATCTTAACATGAACATAAAAATCCTAATTCGAATCTAGGATGGGTGTTTTGCAACTTTTCAACTCTCGGATCAGAGCCTTAGCTTTGTTTGCAATTTCTTTAAAAAGAAAATATTCCCCATCAAGAAGTGATGGGTTTCAATTTTCAAATTTTTATGTGTAATCACCTCACTAGAGTCTGCCAGACACATATTTAGCTGTGAATGCTTAATGAAAATCAATGACTGAATGAAAAGTAAATAACAGATGTTCATAAAATTACTATTTATAAACACTTTAACTTAGTTTAAAATCCAAGCAGCACTAGTCAGTGATAAATCAATAAATAAACGAGAGAAGGGAGAATGGAGTATTTTGGTTTTCTCTTAACTGGAGAGCCAACTTGGAGAGCCATAACAGTTATACAACCACAAGGATTTTGCTCATTCCACAACAAAAGGTCTGTAGCAGAGACCATCCTGGGAGCTTTGGAGTATGCAGAGAAATAGCCCATGTGGTTCCAACCAGTGCTTGGCCACATCTCTTTATTGAATTGCCATGTTTGTCTATCTAGGCATCACTGGCAGTGTGGTGCTGAGGATGTTTCAGTGCGTGGGTGGGCAACCTGGCAACTCCAGCCTTTCTTCTCTGGTGTTATTTCCTTGTTGGGGAAAAACATTTGTGCTAATTTCATTTATCTAAACAGCAAACCAAATTGGTGTATTACAAAGAGCCCAAACATTGCCTAGTTGTGGCATGCGTCAAATGTTTGTGTTGAAACATGCTCTTTATTGTCGCAGGTATGGTTTTGGCTGGAGAACAAAAGAAACAAGACTATTCCTTGGGAGAAGCTCTCAGCACAACACTGCATCTGTTCAAGGCTGCAAGGCAGGACAGAAGAGATCAAACTATGTTATTCACCTTGAAGAATGATCTGAGTGCTGGAGCATGGTAAACCACAAGTACACCACGCTTGTGGAACGGCCTGTCTGCTTTATACCGAATGGTTGTGACACCTAAAGAAAGAGTGGGACTAAGGTCTACACTCCTGCCATACAAAAGATAAGTGCTCTCTTATATTACCTGTTATATAACGTGAGAGGACTGACTGACATATCATCCTCTGATATGGTCACCATGGTTTTCTGAGCAGAGCAAGTCTGGACATCCAAAATGGGATGACAGTCAGAAGAAAATATTTTATTGCTCCACAAGACCTTTCAGTGAAGAGCCTCAGGCTGGCTGACACATGTGTATGGGGCCAAGAAGTTAATGAGTACTGGAAGAAAATCAGAGGAGAATGGCATTTCTTGGCAGATGGGATGTTGGAGGGAGGGTAGAGGAGTTAGAGGGAAGAGACTTCTTTTTGTCAGCTTATCTTTGATTTGTTGAAATTGCCAGGTGACTTCAAGGGAAAAGATGCACAATGCTCCTCTGTTCTTTCCACAGCTAGTTCTTCTCTAACCTGCACATAAAGTAGGACAAACCTGGTTTGTACAAAGCTACAGTTGCTACCTGTGCACAAGCCCTTCTAAAACCTGCAGGCAAATTGCTGAAATGTATTTGAAAGGCTGAGCCTTAAACTGTGCACTCTTTACCCTTGCTGTAAAGGGTTTATTTGAATTTTGCTTCTTATGAAATGAAGAGTTGCCATACTTATTTTGATATTTCACTTTTGATGGTAGTGCAGTATTTCAGAATAAAGACTAAAACTGAGGGCATTAATTACTGTGCAGTGCTTTCCTCCTGTGGTACAGGGCAGCTTTCAGAGGTTCACAGTATGCACTGCCCTTCTCAACATGCTGCTCTCTGATTGAAAGTGACAGATTTCAGCTTTTATGATACTTTAAAGATGAGCTGGAATGGAGAGCAAGGGAGTGGCATGTGGCTTTGCAGTGTTTGGGACAAAGTTGTCAGCAGATTTTTAGACAATTACATTGCTCTTGATAGAAAAATCACATGATTCTGAAGCTTGAATTCCTTGTTCATCAGTTTAACCAGTCAGTCTCATGCTGAAGTTCCTGGGGTTTGAACTAAGCAAGAAAGTTAAGTGAGTCTAACTACAATAGGGTCGAGTTTCTATGCAGACATTATAATCTCATTTTAGGAATAATAGATGTTGGTTTATATAAAGGCATTGATTAAAAATGCAGTCAGTCCACTGAAAATTAAAATAAGAAGGTCTTGCTGAAAACAAGAGGCGGAAATTCTTTATGTCAGTAAGACCTAATACTGTGATTCACAACATCAGTCTTGCTTCCTTGGAAAAAATAACTCCTGGCTTATTTCCCAATGGAAAAAAAAATGAAGGAAACCTTCTAAACATTTCTTCTGATTCTTATTTATTTTACATTCAAAGTTTACTTTATAATTACCTTTTTTTATTCTACAGATTTTCCAATAAATTATTCTTGATAAATGTTTTGCATTGTATCCTAATTGTGTGTCGAACTGTGTATTAATCAGACTGCAAACCATGTGTGTTGGATTTCCCAGGGCTGCAAATAAATAAACTGGTGACAGCAGTGCTCTGGTTTGATCAGCTGAGAAGGCAACATACTCAAAGTAGGTAAGTACTTCACTCCCACCAACGTCAGTGGGAATCAACAGCCCTCACCTCTGTGAAAACTAGGAATTTAGCACCCAAGATTTGTTTCAGTCAAACCTCTGCTGGATAACATGATTGGATACCATCTCTGTACATTTTCTGCCTCATTCTGCCACCTCATCTTGAAAACCTCAGGCAAGAATCAATAGTTTTTTTAAAAACACCAAATATTCTGTTTTCAGACATGCTGGTTTAAGGTAATTCCATTACTTGGGTAGTAAAGTCCTTGGAGTACAGGGAAGTACAGGAAGGTTTCACACAGATAATGGCCTTGTTGATTTTTTCTTTCCAGTACTGGGAGAAACTGGGTACGTTTAAATACATGCCTCCTAATGAGCAGTAGCCATGTAATTAATTACAACTGGTAGACAATGAGGAGTATTTAAATATGTATTTAAATTCACTCATCATGACATTTCCATTCTGTATCATAATATCCTTCCGTTAACTGTTTATGTAAATTGGTAAATAATTAGAATTTAGAACATCTCAGAGGTTTCACAGTATCCTTAAGTTGTCTATGACATGAGTTCAGACTAGTCTTGAATTTCCTTTTCCCACCTGAGATCAAAACCTCCTGGTGAGGATGGTGACACCATTTCCTCTGATTCTTTCAGACACATCTTACAATTCAGCATCCTTCCTGCTGCAGGCTGTGCAGACGAGTGATCTTGATCAACCATGGACTTGTATCCTCTTTGTCTTTTATTGTTAAAAGGAAATATCTGTTGCCAAAAGAGGGTGTGGTTTTATATGGTCTTGGAAGAGCAGTGGGTACAGGGATGATGGCTGCGAGAGAAGTTAAAGATGAACATTTCTAGTGTCTTTCCTGTGTGGGAGACTGAGAACTGGTGGATCAAATGACAGTAATACACTGGACAAGTCTGTATGCAGTAGTGGTAAAATGAACTCATGGTTTTAGAATTTACTTCAGTGAACATAGGATATGAAGAATTTATGTATAGGAGCATATTTTCAAGAATGAACTCAGTCATGGACTCAATTCAGGGCATCTGGCATTATTTACAGCATTTGCTTTTACTTTAACGAGCACAGGATTTCAGGCTTGTAGAATGTTATTTAAAGTATTTTTTTATAACAGCTAAAATGAAATCTAAACTTTAGGATGAACTCTGTCAGAAATTTTTGGTACTCTCTGCTCCTGTTGATGATGGGCTTTTCTCCTTCTTCCCTTTAGCCATTTACAGAAGAACATGGTGGAGTCATTACTGCTCTAAGATGAGAAATTCCTCCTTAAGGAAGAAATTCTGTTGTTTTATAGGTACCTGTCAGTGATGGTAGAAAATATTAACAAAATCAGAACTCTGTTGTCTTCAGTGTTACAGTCTCAAGCTTTGTGCTGAGGCCTGGTCTCTATAGGAAATTTTGCCACTCCAATTACACCAACAGTGTTAGAGCCAGCAAAAGGTCTGTAGATACAGGTTATTTTGCATATGCTGAGATAGCCTATTTTAATTTGGGAAGTGATTCAACTGTGCCAGATGAAATTCCCTATATTCCAGTAATAACAGCACCCACACTAAGTGTCATATGGCAGCTGAGGTTAGGATGGAGGGGCAGGGAGTGGGAAGAAAGCAGAAAAAAGAACAGGGGGTTTTTAGTCTTTTCTTTCACTTTGTGTTTCTCTTTCTGAAAGAAATTAAAAGCTTATATGTGTCATTGCTGTTTAGAAATACATTGGCTACTATTTTGCTCCTTTTAGTTTTGATTTTGGAGCAATAGGACAATAATTAAGAAGTTGCCTTACTTCTTCTCAGTCTACACATTCAGTTTGAGCAGTTTTCCAGCATTACTAACAATAGGCCACTTGAAGGAAAGCATTCAATTAGTAAATCTCACCAGTTCATGCCTGCTGTTCCCTGAAGTTTGTCATTGATAGAGAAATAATGTCACAGAGCTGTGACTGTAGACATATTTTTAAACTGCACTAGGGGAAAATAAATTGCCTGAAGCACAGTAGGACATTTCCTAACTGGATGTCAGGGAAGTCAGTGCAAATTATTACACTGCAATTTCACTGCAAGTAGTGTACTGCTGAAGATTAACATAAATTATGGGGACAGTTCTCCTTCATGGAGAAGACATTCATATCCAGAGCAGAAACATTAAGCCAAATGTCTAGAAATATCAGCTGTGTATAACTGGAGAGATTTAGATAACTCACAAAGAGCCACTTCACTGAGTGTATCCTTAGACAGCCAAAACTTCACTGCCTCATGCATGAGTTGTCCTTTTTCCTTTGAAAAAATGGGAATGCTCCCAAGACCTTTATTCCTAGAGAGGTCTGCTAAGTTCAGTGGACTTTACAAGTTACAACATTGAAATCTCGATGGAGAAGGAATGACTTATCATTGTTAGATTACGGGATGTATTTTGTTACATCAGTGTTCTCTTTAAAAACTGAGGCAGAAAAAATAATTTATCTACCTACTGTTCTTCATTTGTCCTTACATCTTTTTTAGTATTGCAGCATCTACATTTTGCTTTTTCATTTAAGTTCCAGTTCCCAGAATTCCAGCATGATTTGAGCACTTCAGATTGTATTGCAAGAGAAAGTTAGTTCTGGCATTCCTTTGCAGAGAGCAATGTGAAAATTTGACTCAAACCTGTCTTACAGACTCAGAAACAAAAAGGAAAGTACAAATAATGGTATCATTTTCAAATCTGACTTTTAAGCCAGTCTCCTAATTTATTTTTTTTTATTGTTAGTGCTTTGCACTAATTCACTGTCTTTGTCCAACTGCTTCTGACTTTCAGCAGTCCTCTGGAGTTGCTGTCTGGAGTTGGCAACACAGATTACCTTAAGGCACTATTTGCTATGTGGCACATTGAAAGGCAACAATGACTTTAATTTATTTATTTTTAGATTCTTTATACAGTTATGGAATCAAAGTTCTTCACTCTTTAATCAACCTTACTTTACAATTACTTTATTTCATTTTCCTTGTGTGTAAACTTTCTCTGGTAAGGGCCATATATCTGGATTAAGTTACTGGAGTGAGACTCTTTCTTTCCCCTCAATTCTGTCTGTGGTAACTGGGTATTTGCATTTCAGTCACCCCCTCAACCTACAGACACCACTTCATGCCTGACTCATTTCTTGGTGACTTGCAAAACTCTTCTGAGACACATAAATGTTGATAATTTTTTCCAGGCTTTAGCAATTTTAATGTGAGGAGCTAGCTCAAAATTCAAGTCTAGATTTGCATGGATATACTCTTTTGTTTTCAGGCAGTTAACAAAAAAAAAAGGGGGGGGGGGAGGGAAGCAGAAGTCCACAGCCAAACATTGCAACATAGGTTGGACACACATCCAGGGGTGGGAACAAGACATCCTTTTCTACAGACTGTCTCTAGGGTCTGGTCCTGTTTTTCAATTGGCAAAAAGCGGTTACAAAACATTTTACACTGACAGCAAAACCTCACCACTGTTAAGGACAAGGTTGGCTTGGGCCTTTTGAAGGTGCAGGGCCTCTGCGGGTTCCTGCTGCTGCTGCAAACACAGATGTTTGAAGCAGTCAAAATTGTACACATTTAAATGAATGATGGTTTCTGCCTATGAGTAAGACTTTGATCCAGTGTAGTAGAGGACCAGACTGTTAAAGAAGATAAGACCCATATGCAGCTGCTCTCCAGTAATTGTTGGAACTTTGGATCTTTTTCTGATATATTAAACTTGGATATTTTTCTGATATATATATTCAATTATATTAAAGAGAGAAAGCATTTGGTTATCAAAACTTAACTTTGAGTGCAGGTTATTAAATGAGAGTTATACCATCCAAAGCAGTCAAATTTTGCCACTTTAACAGTCAATGATGAGCAGATCAAATTTACTCGCCATCACCATCATGTACACAAATGGATACTGGAAGAGCTGCAATGTTGTGTTCCAGCGGTGGAAATCCAATGGCTTCAAGTCCAGCAGTACAAAATAGCCAGCAGCTCACACAGAAGTCTACTGCTTCTCTACCTACAGCAATGAATCCTATTTAACCATCTTTATTTTACATCTTAGAGAAATTTATACCAGCTGACTCAACCTGAATTTTAGGAAGGAAAAAAAAATCTTATGAAGTGACATCCAGCATTTCATGTTCAAAGAGTTTTAAATCCTTTGGCAAAGATAATCCGATAACTCTTTTTTTCACACTAGAGAGTCTGGTTTTCCTTTTCCTTTGAGAAAAAGCTTACATTTACTACTCACAAACGTTTCTCAACCTTTAATAAATATATATATATATATATTATATATAGAAGACAGTTGTTTTTGAAAAGGTAAGCTGACAGGAGAAATAATACAGATGAAAGTTTTATATGTTATGGATTCTGAGATGGCATTATTTATTTTTCACCTAAGTGAAAATTTGAACAGGATTTTACTATTTCTGTATCTCTCTGTGTAGTTGCTTTGTCAAAGTGTTCCAAGAGCAATAACTGGCATTGCCTAAAACCTGAGGAATGTTCTCACAAATTTCCCTCTTTCCCAGGAATCGGAAGAACTGGAAAGAGTGGAGGTAGATATACAGTTAGTGTCCATAAAAAATGTGGCAAATACATTCCAAAGACAGAGCAGACCTAAAAATGATAGATGTGATTTTGAAACATCTGAAAACTGAGAACAAGAGAATCAGGTAACAATTATTAAATGTTCTGATTCTCAAAGTTCAAACTGTATTATAAATGTATTGCAAAAAACTGCAATTTTATGCAGAACACTGAATGCTTTGTGCTTTTCCAACTCAGGAAAAGGACACCAAATTTCTTTCCATTTCTTGCCCCATCCCCTTCCCCCTGCCCCCCGCTCCCCCCCGATAGCATATTTGTTATTATTATTTTTTGCATACAATCTCTGCACATGCAGGAGAGTTTTTCAACAAAGGAAAGGCTTGCATTTGAAGCGGTGTCATGGAAAATGTTCCACATCATCAGGTCCTTGACACATCACACCAATGTGTCAGCCTGTCTTTATAAGGATCTGGAACAGTCAGTCTTGGCAACAGAGCCAACCAGCAAACTCTTTGACCCCAAATTCCTCTATTTTGATAATGCTATCATGCATTTGACACAGGGTTGCTATTACCCTCTTACATACAGGAAACTTTCATAAGAGAAACTGAGTAACTATTACTAAAGAGAAATCTAGTTTGAAGTGATAAGCTGGAATCTGAATAAACCATGGTAATTCCAGATAATTCTATTTGCCAAAATTCTAACAAAACATCCATGTTCAGCTCTTTCTCCAGGCCTGCAGAGACCTCTCCAGATCCTCAAAGAATGCAAGAGAGTTCAAAAGTTCACTTGTTATTTGCACTTCAACACATTTGGTTAAAATAATGTTTCCAGTCTTTCTTAACACCAGAAGTGGTATATATTACAATTCTAAGATCAGAGAAAGTAGAGCAGTTCAGGGAATAAATTCAGCACAAACATTTAAAATGTATTTATGGCATTTAACAACCAGTGTATCAATATGTACGGAGCAACTATTCTCCAGTGTACTTGGCAATTTATATGTGAAGCTTATGAAGTAGATCTGTGTATATTCAAGCCTGCTTATTTTTCTAGAAAATACTAATACTTAAAAGTATTAGCATCAAAAATGACTCGGGCCTGAATAGCCTAGAATACATGTTCCCACTCTGTGATTCGGTGGGTGGTTGAGTAACTGGGAATTAGATGGCTCTGGGAGCCACAAAATACCTCATAAGGATGATACAAAACCTAAAAAATTCAGAGTGCTTTCTTTCCCACAAGAAAAATACTTTATCACCAAACCATTTTTTAAAAATTAATTCTGTTTTCATGACCTTTCACCAACCCAGGGAAATTACCCGATCACAATGGTGAGGAAAAGTAACCCATAAAATCTTCTAGAACAGGGTATTTGGCATAAGTTTCAAGTCCACTGCAAAGATGTTTTGTAATATGTGCTCACTAGAATCCTGAATCATGCCTACCTGTCAGGCTTTAGGAGTTGCACTGGTGAGACCGTCCTTAATCTGCCATAAATCTCTCCCTCTTAGGTTGATAGATGTGTCCATCTGTCTTGATAGACTGGTCAACTCTCCTGCTACTCCTTGCACGCTTACCTGGTATTCTATTTTTGGCAACTCCAGCAGTTTCCATCTTTCTGCTCATCTTCCCTGTGCCATCAGCATCCAGTTGCAGGGAATTCTTAACACACTGCTGAGTCTCCTAGGGACTCTCAAGTCATGTGCCAGTAGCCTCTATAGCTGCTTCATGTCTAATCCCAAACTGCTTCAGTCTTGGAAGCACCCAACAACAGAGGCCTAACAAACTCTCAAGCCTCCTTTTGGGAGATGCAAAACTTCAGATCCAAGCCAAATATGTCTGATTCCTTGTGCTCTTATTGCTCCCTTCCCTAGCCCACACTCCTCCATTTGGACTTTTCTGGGGACTCTTGCTTATCTTTGAATCTTGTTTATCTTGGCACAGGAGGGTGCCAAAGATTAGCAGGGTAGAGAGACTCTACCAGCACCACAAGCTTATTCCAGGAACAGTTAAGAAGAAGACCCTTTTGACTTTGAGCAGCATGAGACAAGTACAGCACTCTGCCAGCACTGAGGCTGGCCTCCCAGTGTTTGTTTCCAGAGAAAGGAGGACAAGAATGGTCAGATCTTGTACAGTTCAGATGCTCTGACATGGACTCCTAGAAGGGCTCAGTTCTGGAGAAAGATATAATCGCCATCCAGAGACCAACTGGATAAATCAGTCTTGGTCTGACCACCCACCTTCAGAGGGACTTTTTCCTTTCAAACTCTGCATGACAACAAACTGCCTTTGGCATCCAAGAGCTCTCCACTTGGAATGTACTTACAAACTTCAAAACAGTGGTTAAAATGCCAGTGAAGGACGTGATTAAATGCAAGCTTGCACATGTCTGTGTAACACCACACTGCAACAACACCACACCACAACTCACTAACTGATCTTACCAGTCTCCATTTTCATCATGCTCCTGCAGCAGTTTGACTCCACCAGCTGTGTCGTATGTGTCAGGTCAGTTCAGGTATGAATGATGCAAGATGAAGTTGTTACACTGAAGGCAGCTCTCTCTAAAATTACCTGCAACAGCAGCAGGCTCAATTTCAGCATGAGAGGCCTCTCACTTGTGACCCAGCCCTCAGCGTGCTTCCACTTCAGCAGTTCTGCTTTGACTTCCCATCACTGCTGAGTTAGCTCTGGCATGCATTACCAAATTTACTCACAACTGCATCTGCCAGAAGTCCTTAGTATGAAGAAGACTTCCAACCATCCCTTCTCACTTTTCCCAGGATGGTCTCTGTCTTAGAATTGCCCCAGGACTCTGTTTCTTTTCTGAAGAAAAGAAACTCTTGAGCAACTTTTAGAATGGCCTTCTCCATTGTTTCAGAAGAATTCTTTTCACTGCATTCCTCAGGCTGTCATGAATCTTCCTCTTGCTAAACCAGCTCTTCCAGTTTGTAGAGCAAAGCTGGACCTTTGATCTGCATCTTCTGAATCAGTTAGTTTAGGTTAATATACCACCACACAGGAGCATGCACATGCTGAGAGACCCTTAATTACAAAGACAGGCTCCTGGAATTAAGACAGGGCAGGAACACAACAGTCCACCTTTCCCTTTTCTTGTAAGGCAGCCTTTAGCTAATTTTATGACATTGCCATTTCATTTCTCAACTATATTTTGTTTATAAGAACAGGCTAAAAGCAGGAGCTATATTTAATATGAAACATTTGTTTTCACTAGCTGTTTACTGGGGAAAGTTAACTTTTAAGTTTTTAGGATCATTCCCATTTTCCATTAAACAAAGTAGCAGCAACTTTTAATTCAGTAGCTCAGTTTTTTATTCAGTAACTTTTTAATCTACCAATTTATTTTGTGTGTGTGAAATATGATGAATCAGAGGTTGCTGCAGTTAGTTGGTTCATCATTCTTTGAAACTTTTAAGTACACTAAGGGAAAATAATTTTCTGTTCTTGAAATCAGCCTTGACTGCAATATTTGCTGCATGATATGGTTTAATTGATTTACCAAAGTTGCAGGATGAGGGATAAAGAGGGAGTGAATAATAAGAAATAAGAGCCCACTAAATGTCTTTTCAGTAACTAGACAGTAACATTCATTTTCTAAAAAGGGTGAATACTATATGATTTAGGCAAAGATTCTTGGGCTGTGTTATTAGATGAAAAAAATCTTTCATAATTTGTTCCTAGGTAAGACAGTGAAACACATAGTTTTGCTGTTGTACTTATTTTCAATTTTTTGAAGGAAGGTCTTAGCAGCCCTATTGCTCTTGCAAAGTTCACCTGTGCTTGATGATATGCATACAAACAGGGCCTAAATAATGTAGTCATAAAGAGCAAGGCTACTGTAAAATAATAACCCCAAAATAGTGAGTGGGGATTTCTTTAGAGCCCTCATAAATACTGAGTTCTATAAAAGCTAGTGAGAGTTGTAAGAATCCATTAACATATATTAAAAAATTTGTGAAATTTATGTATTTACAAATTGAAAGTACTGTATTTTTTTGCCTCTAATAACTGAAAATTTTCGAGTTTATATATGGGCTGGATTAAAATAAAATTGCATTCAATTAGTTTACATGTGTACCTTTTCTAAGTCAGTTTTCATTGCTAAAGCTAGGGCTTCTCTGTTCTTAGAACCATTTCACAGCAGAGAAGACATGCCACAGAGGCAGAGATGGGGGACAGGAGCAGCTAAAGCACATCCAGGCAACACAGTAGCTCTCTTGGAATTTTTCCACAGTCACGGTGGGTGTGGAAGAGCTTGTCTGTGGAAATAGAGGAACTATATGTACACATGTACATATACAACTTGTCGTGTGTATGCACATCCACAAGTCCATACTTTTTATGAACCTGAAATGATGCCTGTTCCTGTGGGAAGATGATCTGGTGTGGCAGGAATGTCAAAATCCCTGAATACACCCTGTCGAGTCACAGGCAGAAAGGGAGGCAAACAGCTGCTTTTTACTGATACTGGTACTGCTACCATCAGTAAGACATGTTCTACTTCCTAGATAATAAGCAAACTGACTTTTAAAAAAGAAAACATTGGAAGTGATTTGGGCATCTCTTCTGCTGTATTGCATTCTGGCACGTGAAAAGGAATTTACTGCAGGTACGGTCTGTGATGGTTGCCTATCTTTGCTCTGTGATCATGAAATGCAACTTTGATAGATTTTGTTTCCCAAGTATTTAAAAAAAACAAACCCCTAAACAGAACAATTTGGGAGCAGAATTTATTGGGAGAAAATGTTGGTGCATGGAAACAGATAATGTTTTAATGATAGCTCCTTAATAATGGTTTATTAAATATCCACAAAATAACACTACCATAACTGCAGCAATGCACTATAATAAAAGTCTTTAGAGCAGCTGATATCTTTGCTGTTAAAAAACAAGCAACTTATCTTTCTTTTCCCATTGTGACCAACTGAAGAATGAACCATTCACCAATGGGGACTGCAAATCTCTTTAAATGAAATGAAATGGAGTTCAGGATAGCAATATAATGCTAACTTAATCAAATATGCACCTACTCTGGATTGCTTCAGCAGAAAACTTCCAGTAATTACACTGCTACAGTCTCACAATGTCTCAATGGACATTTGGAATGCGTGTTTTTCATCCAGGCTATTGCTGTAGCAGTAACATAGCAACACCCTGCAGTGGTTCCCTGCCCCCTTTTGCTCCCTGGGCACGGTCCCTTCCTCTCTCCCTCTCTCCCTCCCTCTCACTGCTCTTTCCCTGACCTGCAGCTCTGGCTGACAAGGGGACTTTGGCCCTGGAGGAGGCAGAGCAAGTGCCATGGCTAGAGAAGTACTGGTGGTACTGGGATTGTAGAGATGTAGAGTCAAGGCCATGATACTGATGGTGGGGCTGTAACACCACAAATGTGGTTTGGCATAAAGGAATTGTCATCCAACCTACCTCCCTGGGTTACAGGGGGTGTCCAGCCCCCCTCACCTGACAGGCAGTCTCTGCATCCCTGGGTGCTAGTCAAAAAGCAGGCCCAGACCAAAACCACAACCACTTTCTCCCAGTTTCCTGCATGGATTTCTACCAGCCCCACATCAAATCAGTGAGGACAACACAACACTGCCCACCATGGCTGAGGACCCTGCTCTGCTCTGTTGCAGAATAAAGAGTGGGTAAAGGAAAAAAATTGACACTTACCTTCAGAGCTCCAATTTGTTGTCATGACCAAATCAGCTGCCCTCAACAGCTTTGCAAAGCAGTGACTTGCACTGTAGTAACTTGCCATCACTCTGCTGGAAAATCCTGAAAGTTCCCTGGTGAAATTTCCTGAAATCTCTGATAGCTATTGCACAATGCTGGAAACCATCCTTAAGTGTGTTTGTCTCTTCCACCAGGGAGATCCATCACACGATGCTAGTAGTGCCTACATTGACTACAAAGGCAAGAGATGAACTCCAACAGGAATACATATTTCTACAGGAATACTTATTTAATCCAATTCTGGATTAAATTTCTGAAGGAATACATATTTAATCCAGTAAGATTCAAGGTGATCCATAGGCTGGAGACTGAGGCTAGGCAGATGTCAGAATTAAAATAAATGCATTTAAAAGAAGTACAAATAGGTAACTTGTGTTAGGACAAATTATTACATGGCAAACCCTTCATGATGGCTACCTGATTCAAGTCTTGATGTCTAAATTTAGAGAGAAAAAACAGAAAAAAGGGCTGAGGTAGGGCTAGCTTAGTTTCTTGCTGGTGTTACATGTTTACTTGAATATATTTATTTGCTTTAAGAGTAGGATAATTTGATGTTTAACCTGTCTTTAAAGCATAAAGCTCTGGAAAACCTTCAACCAAAAATTACAGTTTTATTTCTCCTTAATTTGGAGAAATTTCATATTATAACTGTCACAGAGATGTACACCAGTGATCAGCATTCTAAAACTTCTAGCAGGAGACCACCATGTCTTTTTAAGTAAAAGTCCTTTTTCAGAAAAGGAGTATGTACATAAAATGCATGTTGCTGAGAGTACAGGTCAGTAGATTTGGTGTCAACATCCACTCCGAGGCAGAAATTCTTTGAGGCAGAGGTGAACCCACATGTCCACACCCCTGAACACTGTCTCCTATGTTATTCACAGGGCCTCAACTAATAACTACTGTACTTTTCAAGTTTAGCTTCCTACTCCTGCCCTATCTTTTTCTTTCAATCAAGTCTGTTTTCAGCTGCTTGCTCTGACTCTTGCTGCAATTCTGTCTTTAATCATGCTTGATCCTTTTCTGCCCTGTTCATCACTAAAATCTTTGCAATGCAGATCATTAAAGTGACCTTTGACTGTCTTCCTCAAGACAGTTTGAGATGCTTTTTAAATTAAAATCTCATTTCATGACACAATCTATTCAACACAAGTGATTGTATTGTCAGTGTTTTGTAATGAAGCAGTTTTATTGCAAAGATCTTTTATTTTCATAAATAAAAAAGAATATATTTAAAACCTTTTTTTTTTTCACACACGAACATAAAAACTCTGACAGCTTTTAGAAATGAAAATTAACTATACAAAACTTCGGCTATCGATGTTAAATACTTACACTTTTGTTCCTACTAACTGAAATACATTTGTATCTTCTATCAGTATAAAAATCTTCAGAGTAATGGTAATACCGCATAAGTATTTCCTTTAAGTGAATGTATTCACATTTTCCATACACAGCTTTTCCCAGCAAGTCTCATCAGTCTATGCCTTTCTTTTCCGTGGAGCTCCATTAAGTTCTGAAGGGGCCATTTGCAGCTCTTGCTGCTGCTGCTGCTTTGCAGTAGAGGAAATCCATTCTTCTGAGCTAAATAAAACATAGCACAGTGGCTTATAAACAAAGCTTTTTTTTTATAGATATATATATCTATATATAATATTTATATAGCATAGAGTTCCCAAAAGTATAAACAATATAATCCCCATATTTGTACACAGCTTTTTATTACTGTATTTATTTCTTTAAAATGAAGAATAGCAACAGGCTAATATCAGTTTAACTACATAACCACTTTAGTTCTATATGTAGATAAAAATTAAAACAGTAACAAGTATAAAAAATAAGGAGACATAGCAATATAGTGAACACTTGTTCTGAGATTCACAGAACTGGGTTAAGATTTAAATAATCTCAGAAAAATTACCATAGTTCAGCAAAGACAATGATGTAGTCATGAGAAGAGACATGAGAAATGGCAAAGACAGTTTCATGTTACTTTAAAGATACAGATATACGGATTTCCCAAATTTGTGTGTGTGTGTTCAAACACTCAGCACAGAGGGAATGAGAACAGATGCATGGGTAAAACACTTTACCACCAGTTCACCTCAGAGAGTTACTTAGAAAAAATAGTGTAAGAATGATTCTATTACATAAGAATAATTATTCCTGTGTTCATCTATCCAGTATTTGACAGCAGACCTTAAAAGAGTTTACAGACCGAGCCATCTGAAATGGTTTTAGGTGTAACAGTGTCGAATATACCAGAGAATATGGGGAATGTGGCGCACAAAGATAATCATCAGTTCATAAAGAGAAACAGAATTAGAATTAGTAAGCAAATCTCTATATGAGATTTAACTTTTAAATGAGGCAGAAACTTTTAGAAGAAATTAAAAATTATCTTGAAAATCAGCTTTATGCAAACTCTATTAATTGTTGCTTATTAGATACAAATATGAATTTAAAAATACGAATAAACTAGTTTTGGTTTTGAATTCAGATTATGGGAAAATAATTACTAGACTCAGAAAATACTTACCTGTACAATTTTTTCACTGTGTCTCTTCTCATTCTTTTGGGAGGAATGGGGGTGTCAGATATATCTAAAATTATAGGCTGAAGTAACGATTCAGCACCTTTATCTGATAAAGCAGGAGTCATACCTACGAAAAAGTTGAAAGTAAGAACCAATGACAGAAAAATTAAACCTGCTGGTTATAAATGGGTCCTATAACAATAGAGTTAAACCTTTGAAATAAGACTTTAGAAATGTCATGAATTTTATGGTTTCGTTATATCTAAGACAGAGTTCAAAGATGACAGTTAAAATTATTTATTTATAACTGTTGCAGAGTAAGTCTTGATTTTTAAAATATTATTTGATATTGGCATTTTTGTAACTCAGACAATTCTTGCAGACTTCAGGGTGTTTCTTTTTATAGCACAATGTTTTGATTGTGTTTCCTTAGCAAAAGCAATTCAGCTCTTTACTACACAGTCATTTCAAAAAGCATGCCAATGTTCTGTAGCACGGGGCCAGCCACAATAATAGTTATATAATCTCTTATTAGTGAGATCACAGTTTCATGTTCACAAGGTACAGACTGACCACATTTTTGCTATCTGAACACAATAGAGGGCAGTACTGCTCTAGGCAATATCCACAGCATCATACTACCACATACAGTTTTTCTATTCTTTCCTTAAAATGTGACATCTCTAAGCTACTAATTAATGTTAACAATTTACATTCGTAGTTTGAACTTCTTACTTTGTAAGAGCAAAATACATCTGGTTGCAGTTAACTGTTCTCTTCCTATAGCACATCAAAATTATAGTACAATAACTTACCCAATTTTTGTTTTACTAGCTTGAGGCTTTTCTCTTGTTCAGCAAGTTCCTGTTTTCTCTTTTGCATTTCTGGAGTGTTCAATGACTGTAAATGTAAATCCAGGTCCTTATTCACACTATCAAATTTAATTACTGCTGCACGGTATTGCTGAAGAAGATCTAATTGAGAAATAAAACAATAAGCCACAGAACAATAAGTAAATTACCATTTTGATTTAGAATGCTACCAATACAAACTAGGCAACGTATAAATCCATAAGAAAACATACCTTTCAAAACACTACTTAAAAAAACATCCAAACTTATAGTGGCTATTCTTAAAATGACTGTAAAAAGAAAACCATATCCAATATTTTGACTCCTCTTTTCTTTTTGAGTCCACATCTTAGATGACAGTGAAGTACCTGCAAGCTCTGAAAATTATGTGGGAAACTGGTATTACTGTACACTTCTTGTTGCCTGTGTGCTCCATGTGAAATTCTCTACCTCTGATGACATTAAGTGCTTGCAGCATGTTGTGTTTTCAGTGCTACAAAGCAGAAGCTTGGATTATTGACTTGAATTGTATTCCACCTTGTGGACCAAGTGAACATTTACTGAGTTTCACTCTGTCCCACTATGGAAATCTAATCAAGCAGACTCAGATAAACAAAGGTGTATTTTGTTGACAATCCTTTTTCCTCTTTAAACATATGAGACAAAAAATTTTTCCACATCCAGGCACTGAATAAATATGTCAAGTAATAAAGGAAGGGTTCAAGCATATTAGCCTGGACTCATTCATTTTACTTTCAGGTGAGTATGAGGTATCTTGCACAAAGATTAACTGAACACTAAATGACCTTAAGTTTGCCATGGGGTGAAAGCTCTCACACAGAGAGCTGCTGCAGACTGACAGAAGTCTGCAGACTCTTAGTACAGCTTATTTTACAAGTACCTTGCCTAATCTGTTATTACACTGGCAACTTTTATCCTACAAACATTCAAAAAGAGCATGTCAGAACTAATGCTAAGTGTAAAATTAAGTTCAAAACAAGCCCTGTGTAATGAGATGCTGTCCTTTAAATGGAATTTTACTATGATTTTCCTTTAAATGTCTAGTATCTAAGTGTAATTAAAACATGCCCTTTTCTTCTACCACGATTGCTCCAGTAGTAAACTATAAAAAATTTCAATATAATTTGTATTGGGTAATAATTGAGTTCAACAATTGAAAAGATGCTGACAGACAAAGTGCTAAACCCAGTGTATTTTAGTCTGTGATTGACATGCTTACTGTGTTTTCCCTAGGCATAATATATTTTTAGTAAAATGCTGAGAAAAGATCTTTTTAGTCCTTATTTTTTCCCCCCTACTCAACTGGTCAGTGCTAAGTAGTTTTTCATATATATGGCTGCTTTAATAGGTATGTGTGTTCTCTCTCCACACCACTCCATTGCACTGTCATGGATAAACTTCATGTTCTTTCTTTTTACAGTTAAGTATTTAAAAACAATCTTGTTTGTAAGACTTTTCAATGTTTTGCTCATCAGTCAGGTCAGTTGTTACAAGTGAGAAACTGCATCTTCTAACTTAATTTCTAACCTTTATTCTGAAATAAAGAATCCAAGCACATAAAGAAATGGAAGTGATCCCAGAGGAAATAGTGTAACTTATGAGATAATCTCTCTAACACTGTTTCATAGAGCTCACTTGCACAGAAGAAATTCTAAATTGATTATGGTGTTTCCAGAGTAGAAAGACCTAAAACTTGTGTCTCAGTGATGCCAGAATTCAATCAGCTCAAGCTTCTCATGCTGGCTATTTGAATGATTATTACTGCTTATACTCCTTTAATAAGACTAAGAATAAAGGGGATTGTCTCATTATTATTATTTTTTATTTCAGGAAATGTAATAGCTATAACCTTTTAAGAAAAGGCAAATTTATAAACAGAACACTGTACAGCTCCTACTTCTTAAAATAACTGTATGCTAAATTGAAGTTTTCCTCTCTGTATTATATCAGAGAATAAAAAGCACAGGACAAGCAATACAATTTTGTAAGTTTTGTATGTTTGTGATTTCATTAACCCACCTATCTGTGCAGAGATAGTAGAGTAAAGTTTTGGCATTGGTGCTCCAAATACCATTCCTCTGAGTTTGTCCATTGGAGGAGCTTTATTCTGCAGGCCTCCAAATTTTCCATTGCTGCGAATCCTGTCTCCTTCCCTAGTCAGCAAGGTAGGGCAGTGTGTAATTTTTACAACCTGCACAGGTATAAAAATCGAGAATAAATTAGTAACTCCGCAGAAAATCTAAGTGTTCAGCAATGCTGTTGTGAACCTTTGTATTTTTCAACTGCAATGCAACTTTGTCCCCTAAAGAAAAACATATTTTATGAAATTACATCACGACTTTGCTTTCAAGCAATAGAACACATTTATTAAAATTAAGCATTACTGTCAATAATTACGAAGACCAGTTTTTTTGGGTTTGTGTTCTCACATTTTCCAGAACTCTGAAGGCAGAATATAGATCTATACCTGGGAAAACTGATTATCAACATATATTGGAAGCATAAGGAAGCAGTGGCAATCAGTACAGTTCTACATTCTTATGCTCAATCATTATTTTGATTCCAGCAAACTCATAAGCTGAAAGTAAAAGTGCTCAGTATCAGCACTTCCTCAGAGACTCCTGTGTGCTAAAACATGTACCATTAAACCTAAATAAAATGGGTCTCAAAGACATCTAGTAAGTTTCACATCAAGTTTTTAGTCAAGTAGACCTGAAATTTCACCATGTGCCTTAGACTCCTGTGTTGTATGAGACAGAGTGACTAGGAAAGTACAGAAGAACCTGTGCTTAACACTAACACAGCAGAACTGAAGATGCTTATCTTTGAAAACATGGTCCCAATTGCCATAGAAACATTCACATAATGGAATTTGTTGAATGGAGGTAATTTTGTCAGTGCCAATAACAGACATTTCATTCACTGTTAAGTGCTTTGAGACCCACAGACAGTAAGTACACTTACAGCTAACACAGCATTAAACTAGGAAATTACTGTAAGTTTTTAATGTATTAAATATGTAGCTCTGCAATATATTTGTATAGTAAAATTTAATGAAAAATTGAAACAAACCTCTTTTCTGTAGTGGTTGGCAGCATCCAAGTTATCTATAATGATAGTATCACCCAAGAGCATACCAAACACTGAAAAATATAAATTTTTGAACTATGAAATTTCTCTGGAGCAAAATAACTTGAGTTTTGAAAAGTCAATTCTGAGGCATCATTATTACATCTTCTAAGATAAGTGCAAGGGAAACAGCATGTAAATAATTTTTGTTTCAACAAAATTCTCTTGAGGTTGAGATATATATGCAATCTTCTGCGTTCATCAGTGAATTCATAAGGGAAACAAATAGTACATTTAAGTGCCTTTTGGCATAATTGAGTGTATTTTTCAATAAAATACTCTCTTGATACTTTACATTGATCAAGATACACATAATAAGTTTCAGGGAATTATATAAACGTTATCTTTTTAAAAATCTTCCCGGAATGTTGAATTTTGCTCTCAGTTTCTTAATATTTTTCTTAATATTCAATGCTTTATCAAAGAAAAAAACATTCACAAGCAAATAATCCAACTGAGCTTAAAACTCTTCTGCTAACAGAAGTCTCTTCCATACAAAATCTAACAATGTAGTCATGCACGAGATAGGTCATGCAATGTGGTTTTTCAATTCCCCAATGGGCATGAAGAAGAATTTATAGTTAAAAGTCTGTCAATATCTAACTTTCTGAAAATGCACAGGGTTAAAAACTGGTCTTTATTAACAGTAGAGAGGAATACTTCAATAGTGGGAAGTCATGAAATAAAATGCAAAACTTACTGAAGTAACTACAGATGCCAACTCTCCATATAAAGGAGCAGATCTACTTCATTAAAAAAAAAAAAAAAAGTGTAGGAAAAGGTAGGGATTGCTACATTGTTAGAAAGAGCAAGAGGACAATAGTTTCCTAAACTAAAATCTATGTAAAAATTGAAAGATTTTTCACAACTATTAAGCTGTTTAAGCATAACATACACAGTCATGTACAGTTCAGTCTGCATGTACTTAAATCTATGTATTTCACATTTCTGAGAAGAACCAAAGAAACAAAGCCTAACAAAAGGAACAACTTCTGCAATATGAGATTATAAAATTAATCTTGTGATAGTCAGTTCCTGCTCTAAAGAGCTTGAGAATAAGATAATGTTGCAGGAATTTAAAAAAGAAAAAACCTGCCATACATCTAAGTAGACAAAATGAAACTAAGAAAACAAGCAGAAGAAAGTGGTCATGGTTGAAATTTTCACAATTTTGTTTAAAAATAATTAATGCTAATGCCCTCCTATTTTTACCAACAGAACTCAGGAGGAATGTACTCTGGTGTTTGCAAATGCATCAGTGAAGATTATTGAAGGGATTATCATTTGTCATGTTTCTGTATTTCATTCTTTAAAAGAAATAAGTTATTAATTATTTCTTTCTTATCATTTACCTGTTTGACAATGCTCTATGTTATCTGGAAATGTTAACAGATCTCTGGCAAATACAGGATTTCCAATAGGTCTGAAGAAGGTTCTTCCATTTCTCAAGTGAGGTAAAGGTCTGGTTAAAGAAAGAGGACAGCAAAGGAGAAGAAAAGAAGAAAGCAATTTGTCTTTATTCTACTCAGGAATCTCCAACTGAATTGAATGCATCTTAACACTTCCACATTAGATAAATGATCCTACCATTATCTGAAATGCCAGTTATATTAAAGATGTTTTAGTGAAACACTGATTTGTTATGAGACCTTATTTCCAGCAAATTCATACGACTAATTTATGGACAAATTTTAATGCACTGTATTATGAAAACTGAGAATTTGAACATTATAAATGCATTTATACATCAGATCTTTTCTAAAGGGCATTCTTATTATATTAGCAGTCACCTTCATAAGCAAATGATTTTCAGGAACAGAAATACTGTACTTTATTTTTCAGGCAACAGAAATAGCAAAATTAATTTTTATTACTACAGATGATTTTAGGAATGTATTTTGAAACTGGACTTTTGAAAGTTATAATCTGATTACAAGCACTATAATTATTTAAAATAAATTCCTGCTCTAGAAAACATGTAGACATGAAGAAAAAAATATTATCTTATTTAATAGAAACACTTTATTATATAAAGAACATCACACAGTAGTTAAAGATGTAAAGCTGAGATTTCACTAACACTTCAAGTGACATTACTGTTGCTATAATAATAAGCCCAGAAATTTTATACTTCAAATCTTTAACTGAAGTTTAACAATCAACTTAGACAAGAAAAGAGTTGAAGAAGTATGTAATACAAATGCAGAACTTTCATTGTTTTTTTTCTACCTGCTCCAATCTGGAAGTGTCTTCTTGTAAATGGAATCAAGGGGTAACACTTGTTGTCGACCTTGAGTTTCATCGAAGATAGAACGAGCAGCTTCTGTGGTCAGTGTGACAACACAGTCCATGTCACTTGCCAGGTGCCAAGAGATGACTTTTGCCGCTTCATTATCCTCAATTTGAGCTAAATGTGCAATCTGTACCACAGAAGTTACAACAGTCAAAACAGAAACCAAGACTATGTCCCCCTTTCATAGTAATCACAATAATCCTGCAACTTCAGACAGACATTTAATTCCCCTGTTGATGGCTCTGTTAGGGGAGCTGGTCATCGGATAATTTTTCATCACTACCACTCTGTGGAACCAACAAAACTCATTAGAAGGCTCCCTGCAAGAAAACTCACCTTGCCTAGAATATCCTGGTTGCCTTTTGGATAGTTTGGGAGGGTACAAGTTCTCCTTGGTTGCTTCATTACTCCTTCTTGTTCCAACACCTTTTTTTTCAGAAGAGAATCCACATACTGAAGCTGAGAATAAAAATTTAAAATCAGCAAGCATGTACCATTGGACTGAGCAGCAGAAGTAATCTGTCATCAGTTAACATTCTAACCTAAAAGTAATAACCTGAAACAGACTTTTAAAATATAAGGGACCACAATCTCAGAGAAGAGCAAAGGGAAAAATCACTGCTATTGTGACCAAACTTTCTCATTACTTTTTTCCCCCTTTTTTTAATTTTTAAGGACTTCAAGGATCATTTCACAAAGAACTATCAATGCTTGTTTACAGACAAAAGTGAGGAAAGTTTAAAACAGCAGGAAGAGACAATCATGCACGCACAAAAAGAAACCATTTCAGAGGGTGACCATGTCCAGGCTTGAAAAATTTAGCTAGCAGGGGGAACTTCAGTACTGTGACTGCAATTTAATTCTACTGATTTGTGATTAATGACTATAACTTGGTCTTATTTGATCTAACGATAATTGTTTACATAGGTGTTTTCTTCCCCCAAATGTCAGTAGTTTGCAAACTTTTTTAAAGTTTCTTAAAACATAATTGTATCTTTAAGGGAAATTAGTAATGAGGTACATTGCCCTGAATATTTCCAAACTTATTTTTACATGAACTTTGGCAGTAACATATGCAATTCTCTGATTCTCTAAAAAAAAGTGCTTTCCTTTGGCTTACTTATGCCAGAATACATCCAATATATATTGACCAACCTCCTATAACCTACTCTAACATCTAACAGTACCAGTAACACATGTAACCTTAGCAGAAACATGACCAGCAAAAGCACAAGACCAGGATATAAAAGACAAGGTTTTTGTTAGTTCTTTAACAGTATTTTAAAAGATCATCACACTAACAGAACAATACAAAAAAAAAGATCTTAAGTTTGACATTGATTCATTAATTTTTCTACAGTTTAAATTTTCACTGTTTTGGTAACAGGTGTGATTCAGCAATATTAGTATTGATATATTATTGATATCAATTTTAGATATATTAATGGAGTTTAGTAAAAATCAAGGCATACTGTGTTTGTCTGTGGTAATTCAATTTGGTGCTTTTTCAGTTCATTCTTCAGGAGAGCTTCTCGTGTTTCAGCTTCTTTAACCTGACCTGAAACACATCAAAAGAGAGTGAGAAAGTGATAGGAAGCAATGGAACACATAGAGAATTTCTTATAACTTTTTAGAATTATGCCAGCTGCAACTGACCCTATCTACTTCTTAATTTCAGCACAGAATATTTTTCCACAAAGATCTTGCGATTTTGTCCAGTTTCTAAACTATTTCAGCAGATGTCACACCTTCAGCTTCAAGGAGCAAAGGGTCTTAGACCTTATCAGTCTGAGAACATTAGCTGGTTTTAATTTTCATCCTCAATTATCATTGTAAATGGTTCTCCAACAGGTGAATTGGCAAGACAGGAGAGAAGAGTGGTGGCTGGCACTACCTTCTTTTGTCTGTTATATGGGACACCACTTTCTGGACATTATTTCTTCAGCTCTCATATCTGAACTAATTCCAGAAACAAATGAGTAAACAGGTGATTTGCTTTCTACCCTCTAATGACAACAAGTTTGTACTTGAAAATGTTACTTAAGAGTACAGCATTACACTTTATGCAACTTACTCTCCACAGATGTGTGTGTATGAAACAAAGATTTTATGCCTTTCACTGCAATTCAGGATTTTCCATTCATAATGGAAATATGTAGTATTAAAATTACAACAAACAGCAGCATCTTCTACACCAATGTACTTTACTTACTTTTGGTGATTATTTAAAAGAAAAATTCAAAATGCAGTTATTAAAACAAACCTTGAGATCAACAGGTGAGATGATTCAAACAAAAAAAAAGGCAAAGAAAACATTTCCTTCATTCATAAAGAATTACATTTGCTGAAGAACCTAAACAATGACGCAACACTTCTGAATAATGTACACAAGGTCAAACCTGAGGTGGAAAAGTAATATTTTGAAAACATAAGACTACGTTTTTTAAAGAGGATTATCTATAGTTCACTCTCCTCAAATTGTTTTTAGACAAGTGTTGAATTTCCAGATGTATGAGCATGCAAAGATAGGAGTGAAAGGCAGTCATGGATAAAAAGAATACCAACTTCAATGTTCCTTTTCTACTTTAGATAATCCTGACAATATGACATTCTACGTCAAAGACCTTTATAGGTAGGAACAGCCCAATAGATAGATGCTAAATAATTAGATGCTTCCCTGCAAGATATACACCCTGTCTGCTAGCCTCTAATTACTATGTCTCATGATTTCAATATTGATTTTTCACCCCTTCTCTATATTCTGAAAATCATTATAGGGCAGAAGTTTAATTTACAGAAAAATTATTTACATATTTGATTGAACTTACATTTCATTTCAGCTACGAGCTGATTTGTAGTATCAAACATCTTTCTGTAAAGATCTATGGACTTAGATAATTGGTCTTTCTCCCTGGTCAGTGTTGCCATCAGCTGCTGCTTCTTGGAATCTACAGAAATACACATGTAAACTTTTAAAAGAAAACACAGTATCGTGCTTAATTGGTTTAAGCATTAGCAAAAATCTATTAAGCTATTACATAGTTCTGAAAACATATTATGGATCTAAAAATAGCTGATTCTAAGGAAAAGCAACTATTTTAGAGCACTTGAAACATACCATTGTAAAACATAAACGAGAGACAATATGATTCCAAAGGTTTTTTCAAAGCTGGCAGATGTGGCTCAAAGACAAGAATATATTCAGTGCTATCTCTTCCAGGACTGTCTTCAGCCAGCACTAAATTCTGTGAAAATAAACAAACA
Organism: Ammospiza nelsoni; assembly: GCF_027579445.1. Classification (NCBI taxonomy): domain Eukaryota; kingdom Metazoa; phylum Chordata; class Aves; order Passeriformes; family Passerellidae; genus Ammospiza; species Ammospiza nelsoni. The sequence goes on from NC_080633.1 coordinate 105,069,960, forward strand.
TAAGTTTATGCCCATGCTTGAGGTTACACACAAAAGAAACATTCTTCAGATGTAAATCTCAAAAGTTACATAAGTGTAAATGTGAATCTTGTGAGTTACATAACACATGATTTCTATACAGTTCACAGCCTTTTATAACAAATAAAGTAAAATACAAAGATACAGCTATTTTATTATTAAGAAATTAAGATTGCCATTTTACCTGTTGAAAAAGTCTTAGTATTTTTGGCTATGTCTTTTATTTCAGAGACACACACTCAGAAATAATATCCTCTGCACTGCCTCATAAGCAAGATATCCTCAGGTGTACTTCATTCAGTATGTGAAATGCAAACAGATCATTAAAAACAAAGACCCAAAGCATAAACACGGAGAAGGAGGAACAAACTATTCCCAGTGCTTAGCTAAAGTTACTGCTGTTACCATGGAAGTAGACAGCAAATCCCAAATGAATGAACACTATACATCCAAACACTATCATAAACATTTAACTTCTTATCAATTCCTTATTGAAAATACCTACTAAATCCTTTGCCTCTCTTTATAAACATGAGAAATATTATAAAACCATAAAGGTAAACAGAAATAAAATTAGTAAAGGTACGATCTAAATGCGCTGCTACTTAGGGAAAAGTATCATGCATAAAATGAATAATTCTTATAATAAAACTCATACTGTTTCCACCTTTAACATGTAGAAATTGCCACTCAACTGGCCAAATCATGAGAGAAGTGGTTGCAGCCTAAAAGAAGAGATAGATATATAACCTTCAAAGATAGTCTTCATAGCTTTCAAAAATATTGTAGCTACATATGTTGTCAGGAGAATCTGTAGTGGAAATATTTTTTCCTCAAAAAATATGTCAACAAAAATCTTAACATTTTTCTTCATTAAACAAGTTCTTGAACTTATCTATTACTAAGGGTAAACATGTCAGATTCTCACTTTCATTATTTGTGCTAAGTGCACACAACTGTCTTTACAAACAAGATGGAACAATTTCAAAATACTTGAAGAACACAAGTATGTCCCTTCCACTCCCTATTACAAGTCATATGAAAAGGACAGTGCCTCACAACCAACAAATCCGTTCCACATTAGATCCGCACAGTTTCCACATGGGTTTTGTGAGTAGTCTGAAGCCAGTGAACTCAGTATAAACCAGATGCCTGAAAACTGCCTGAAGAGGGGGAAAGATACTGGGTTCACTGAAATGCATTTTGCCCCCATGGATGACTGGGGAACACAAGTTACTGTCGAAAGCAGCAGGACCTCTTTAGATCATTGTAATAAAAAGGAAGAAGCATGCAAAACCCCCCCAGCTCCCACCAAACCAGGAAAAAAACCACCTCATCTGCTTACAAAAAAAGAAAAAAAAAAGAGGCGGGGGTAAAGGGCAAAATAAGCCAAACAAACCACCAACCCACTAAACACCATGAAACTCAATCACACTCTCCCCTCCATTACATTGGCTACTTTGTCACTGATGGGGAACTGGAGAATTTACGTCACAATTATGCAACAGGAGGTTACTACATGGAGATAAACCAAAAAAATATTATTTCTGCATTAGCAAGGAGTCTTTGAAATTATCGAGTAATTTCATCTGAACTGTCACAGGTTGTATATGGGGTTATTGTTACCCATATAAAGGTGTTCAATTTACACCTTGTTACCACATGTGTAAATACAAGAATTGCAGTGTGTTTTGTTAGACCAGTGGTTTTAGCTGATCCTTACCTAAAGCTAAAACCTTTAGGTTTTCCTAACCCCATCTGCCTGGAGGAAAATGTGTTCACAAACCAGATAATTACTCCTGAAACATGGTACGGAAACCAGAGAAACCCAAGAGTGTACCATAAATCAATCAGTATATTAATTTTATCTGATACCTCTATTCAGCCTCTGCATTTTATTTTACTAGTTTGTTTTTTATACATATTTTGTCACTTTTCTGTATGGATTAGAGTAGACAAGAATCTGGCACATTAATAACATTTGGCCATGTTAACTAGATGTTTCTGTTCTTGACTGTTATTGACAATGAATAACTTAGGCTGTGTCATTCAGTTTCACATATGAAGCTCCATAAAAGCAGTCAATGTACTGAATAAAATATACATTATAAAGAAATTTCTATGTAGGACCTGTAGATTTTAGGATTCTACTGTAGTCGTATGGTGGTGATTTCCAAGATTTATTTGGAGAATTCATTTAGATTGCTATGCAGTGTCTGTCTCCACTTGGCCCACACTGATGTTGGTCTGTCATAAAGCTGGTTCCAAAGAGTGAGTTAGAAAAGGTGGCTGAGAAAATGTCCTTAAAATGTTGGATCCTCCTGTAGTACATCTTCTTACTGTTTGAAGACTTCTGTAGAAGCCAGACTTTTAAAATATGCGACAACCAAATGAAATAGAGGTATAACTTTGCTCTGCCATTCTTATATAATATTTCAAGTTGAAAACAAAAATCAATATACAACTGTTTCACCACAGGAATACTACTGAATGAACTTCTGTGTAGGCTTGAGTTTGTAAACAGAGATTGTGACCATTCCAATTAGAAGAAATTTCACATTCACCTGGATTTTCTTTGGTGTGTTTTAAACAGTTCCTGGTTTTGGGCAGGAGCACATTTTACACTGTGTCTTTGTATCGTATTTTATAGCAACTGTGAAAGATGGAACTTACAGGTTTTAAAAATTCAATCTGTATTTGTTGAAGAAAAAGTGCCTGCAGTGATGTGACTACAATATGCGGTACTTTCAGAGTATGTATGATGTCAGAGTTTCAAACCAAAATAAGGAAAGCATTTCTAACAGCCAGATGTGCTAATGAGTGAAACAAAGCATAAAGAAAAATGGCAGCTTTATCTTTTTCAAATGAGGGTAGGATGCCTTTCCACAAAGTATATATATGCCCACTACTTAGACAAAAAAGTAAAGAGAGCCTAGCAAAATTTAATTAGAAATATATGAAGAAGTCAGTCTAAATGATCTTAAGATATAACAGCCTGAGAGTACTATAAATAAAAATGTAAACTAATGGTAATATTAATGGTTTAACTACAAACTGGTTAAGTGTTATTCACATGTGAAATTCAAATGAAGAAAATATTTTTCCTGGATTTTCCTGAATGTCCTGGTCCCTAACTGAAAGTACTTGTACTCTTGTCTCACTTGGAAAGGATAAACTTTTTAAAGAATGTCCTTTAGATTTTCTGAAAATCAGCAACCAAATACGGAAGAAATAATTTATCTACTTATTTCTAAGGGAAACCTACAATATAAACTAAATCTCCACAGAACACAATGAGATGTAAGATAACTTTCAAACTGCAGGAAAAATAGCCTCATTATACACAGTGTTCATGGAGCTGTGTATTTCAGTCACTTACAATTTCAGCTGACCCATTCTCCAATGGAAACTCTACTGTATTGACTTTCCCCTGAAACTGCGGGATCTCAAAATCTTCATTGGGGCTTTTAATTTTTGCTATTATTTTGCCAACTAGATCAAGTCCAGTGTGGTTGTTGTATTCATCCTGTGAGTAAAAAAGAAATTAAAGTTAGTTTGGGACTGAACTAAATAATCCATTCCTGCACTGCCCTGGTTTTATATGGCAAGGTGCTAGCAGTCTCTGCAGAGGCAGCCTTTGTGAGGAGAGGCTGCACATGGCCAGTGCTCCAACTGTGCACTGAGCCAAAATGGTGTTTCTTTATACTTAAGAATGGGCAGAAATGCATAGGCAGGTGAGAATGGGGAAAAAAAAGAGAAAACAGCAGAGAGTGAGAGAAGGAACAGCAGGAGGAGCAGAGACCTCTGCAGCTCACAGGGAAACTACACTGGAGCAAGTACTTCCCTGTAGCCAATGATGGAGGATGGTGGAGCAGAGACCTGCATGGAAGCCCATGGAGGACCCTACGCTAAACCAGGCTGACAACTCCTGGACTGCAGCCTGTGGCAAGGGCTCACAGTGGGGCAGTTCATGAAGGACTGTGGCCCACGAAGGGACCTGCACTAGAACAGGGAAACTGAAGAAAAAGCACTGGCAGGAAGGAGCTGAGGAGCTGTTACAGGTTGACTGTGGCCCCCATTCTCCATCCCCCTGCACTGCTTGGGGAAGAGTACAGGAATCTGGAACAAAGCTGAGCCTAGGAAGGGTGGGGCAGTAGGTGCTGCTTTAGATTTTTGGTCTTCGTTTCTTATTACATAAATCTTTTTTAACTGGAAATGAAATTAAATTACTTTTGCACAAGCTGAGTCTGCTTTGCTATTGTGGTAGCTGGTAAGTGATTTCCTTTTATCCCTGTGAACACCTGATGTTCAAGAAACCTTATTTTTGGTAATATAAGATTTCTAAGAGAATAAAAATCATGGAGGGAAACATCTGCTGTACACATAAGCGTTTTCCCACTAGAATCTATTCTTGAAACAATTTTTTTGTGCAGCAACAAAACATGGATCTCTCAATTGAGATACCTGACAGCAAGGGCAAAACATTTCAGTTTTGGTCATCGGTATGTAAATCTAAGAAGACGGACCTGTTATATGCTGAAAAATCACTGATTAACATCTTTTTTAATGAAGTGAATCTGCAAAGAAACAGTAGCAATGCCTTACAGCAAAATTCAACATAGTTTCAGCAGTCTTCTACATTTCATTAATTATGATTTTATATGGAAGTATAGTTACCATTACATGGAGGTATAAATCCTTGACCAGTGTACGGCTGGTTTGAGCTCGAACATTGGAAACTGCTGGAGTAGCTGGTAAAGAATCAGGTAACAAGCGTACAGGGTCATTAGGTACAACTTCAATTATAATCTAGCAGAAAAAGAAGGAAAAATGAAACAAAACAAAATAAAATAAAGACTGATATAATTAACTACAAATCACCTGCACACCTGGGTTGCTCAAAAACCACTAAAACAAATGTATGTGAAATTTGTGGACAGACTTGGAATAAATTAGCACAACCATAAAGCAGTTCTGCTAGGTTGCAAATTATGCACTTCTGTTATACTGTCAAATTTTTGGTTACTTTTGGTTATAGAAGTTAATGAAAACATATTTTGATAATCAACAGTTTGAAATCAGTAACTATCAAAAATAAAAATATAATTTTTTTTCAAAAGTTGTGAGTGGAAGTATTTCCACTCTGAACCTACAAAGTATCCTAACACTTCACCCAGATGATTCTGCATTACATGTTCTTGGCTACTTGCAATTAATTATAGATACAAACCTGTTCACTGTTGAGCATATTTGTCTTATCCATTGCAAAGGTAAACTGGATCATGTAAGTGCCCACCCTCTCTGGAACCACTTTATCCCTAAAAAAAACCAAAAATAAAACCCAAGCAAACATGAGACAATATTATAGTCACAAGTATGTAAGTACACAAAAAATTCAAACTCTGAGTTGTCCTCCAATCTAGTCAGAAAGCCCTACTAAGGCATAATACTCCTCCTTCAGAAAGAAGGCCATCAAACATCCTTGAGAATTAGAGTAAGGCTTTTGGAAGTTTGAATGAGGGAAGTCTCCTCCAAGAGTTTGTCTTTTCTAGACGACAGGATGTTTGTCATGGCCCTATTCAGAAATCTGCAAGTCTACACCATTTAATTTCCTATTCAGAATTTTCATACAGCTACCAGAACAAAACATAGACATGTCTAGATTTGGAACAACAACCATTTCTCTCCAAATTTAATAAAATTTTCATAAAATCAGAGTATATAATTCCCTCCTCAGTCAGATTGTACAAAGTTGTGTAATTGGGATCACTGGTCAAGGCTGAGTATAGTGAAAGAGAAACAGAGTTTTCCTTCTAACTGACAGCATTCCAGAGTGTAGACCACTGGCAAAGAACCCCTACCACCAAAACATGAAGAAAAGCCCAGACACCTGAGGTTCTGCTGCTATAATTTCACCCAGCAAGGAAGGCCACATGGCATCCAGAGGACTTTTCAGTATTCAGCAAGGGATACCAGTGACTTAAAAGTGCTTACAAACTTTTGAAGAGCTGCAAACAGCCAAGATGCAGGTATTTCTCCAAACATGACATGTGGCATTCTTAAATTGATTAATGATTCTTGCACTCAACATACAGCAGTTTAACTGTTTTGTCAACATTAAGTAACTTATTTCTTCTGATTTTGTTTGGGAAGTAGTCATATGTAAGATTCCCTGGAACACTTAGCTTGGAAAATATGAAATCCCAAAGCTTTAATATTTCTACAACAGACCATGACTTTTCCTTTTTTAGATTTCACAAACAAAGTGACAATTCTTGTCTGCATTTTATTTAGCTTAAGACTGACAGTAGCACCTGCCTTGTCAGGATACATTAAAACACTAATTAGTAAATAATCAGCTAAGGATCTCATGGCTGGACAGACACAGGCTTTAGAAAAAGAAGAAATACATGATTGCTATGGAAGTTGTTTCAGACTGCGTAACGGCATCTGTGTTACTGACTGGCAATAAACAGATGAAAACTATCTGAGAGTGTGCCAAGAACAGGAAACTTGAAATAAAGTCACTTCATAGACAGTGATGCCACAGACACTGGCAGCAATATGTAAAATGTAATTTCCTACAAGGGCTGCTAATGGGCAGTGTCTACTCTCCTTTCAAACTTTTCAATAAGGCTGGGAGTTTTATTTCTGGACCTTTGTGGACAACTAGTGAACTACAGGCACCTATGAGAAGAAAAGCCCACTCCCAGGAGGCAAAAGGTTAAATCAATAGCCAGTACCATAACTACTTAGCTAATCCCATAGATTGTCTACTAGAAATAGATGTAGAAAGAATGTGGCAGTTAGGTACCAGCTTATGATGAGCTCTGGTTCTGCCACCTTTCATTGGAGACACTATTTCTGAATAAATAGCCCAAGGAATGATTACTAACAGGACCAAGACCATTGCTCAGGATTGATGCACAGCTAGAGAAGGTAGCAAAAAAGAGTTAAATCTTCTTAGTCCAGCCTGCAATTCTACAGTAGTTAAAGAAATATTGAAAAGAATTAAAGTTACCATCTAAGTTACAAGCTGATCATTTAGCTCCCTCATTGCTAGCGTATCTCAAAATGTATTCTATTATCTTAGACTCCTTTCTTCTCCACTCTCAGATTATACAAATGTCAAAAGTATCTAGGAAAGAATTCAATCTTCATCTCAATACATCTTGCTAGTATCTTTCACTTCTTCTGTATCATACTAATTCTGTGACGGACTATTATTATCAAAACATAAAACTCTTCTACTTCAAACTATGCATTTTGTATAGTAAGTTCCATGAGTATTTACAGAATAAATGCTGTTATACCTGAAGTAAAAGAACCCATCTTCCTTGTCATCCTTCACCTTACTACAGCTAAACGTCGTAACCTGTAAAAATGCAAAAAATTTAATGCAATGTACTGAAAGTACTTAACTTGCAATATGCTACCAAGCCTAAATGATTTGCAGTACTGATTAGCCCACAGTGAACCAATGAGACTGCCTGTACTTTAGACACTAATTTCATGTTCTTAATTCTCACAGTCTTTTCTTTGCAAAATTCAATGTGGCTACTTCTAATACCCTCCCTGCTATGAGTTAGCTTCTGCAGAACAGCAACATTTTTGTCATTACTGTAGTACAGATGATCAATCTGACAACTTGTAACAGGACAAACACTGATAAACACGTAGGGTTGATCTGTAATATTTGTTACTTAAAATCTAGAACAGGATGCAGATCTAAGTCAAATGAAAGACAAGTTCTACTATGTTTGTCCTATGCTGGCATGTCCATAGTCATTTTGAAAATGCATTTTGATGACTTACATCAACTGGTGTCCTAACCCGGCTGCTCTGTGCTTCCCACATTTTCATAGAAATCCGTGCTGGATTAATATTTTTAATAATGGTGTCATCTTCAGAAAGAACACTAACCATAAAATCTGTAGGATGAAAAACATGTTTTGAAGATTATTTTTATTCAGAATTAAGCAGCTCAAACTTCATTATTTCTGTGTCTCCCTCATACTTAAGAGGAAAAAAACCTTACAAAACAAGCATTTCAAAAAGAGCCAAAACCACTAAGGATTTCAAATCAGGTATGAAAAACCTTCTCTCCTAGACCAGGTAACAATCCTTAGGAAAAACCAAACACCTACTTTATGACAGCTTTAAAAAAAAATCCTAAAATTTCAAGTCTGCCTTTCTCAAATTATCATTCTTATCAAAACAGCACACCAGGCTGCTTCTTGCTCTCAGGAATGCATACCAGTAGCAGTTGAGCAGGTGATTCCTTCCTTCAAGGACAAGAAATCCAAATCCCCCTCTTCCTTCACAAGTACTTTATTGCTTACAGACTAGGATCACACAGTTGTAGCTGTTAGAAGTCAGCTATAGAAAGACATTTCACTCTGGTGGCTAGTTTTGCAGTCAAACTACCTGCCATTTTATAACCCAGTATGAAAAATTTCACTTTTCTTGTAGGCCCCATAGAAAGTGCAGTGATCTGAAGGAAATGGAATCCAAACTGGAATAAAGCTACCCTTCTTCTAGTTCAAAATGTGAACAAAGCAAATGGGTTTGATGCACGTAAATGAACTTGCAGTGTTTGTGCAGGACTGGATTTTGCACTTTAAGGAAGGACTATGATTTGATGAGCATGAAAAGTTCAGGCATGACCCCCCGCCGAGATTAGAGTGCCTGCCCTCAGGTATGCCTGAAATCAACAGTAAATCAAATAATTAGGATGATATTTTATTTATTTAATAATATGAAGCAGTCAATACAGAATTTATTATGAAATAATTTAATGTCATATATACTATATATATTGTCCTGAGGAAGCTGTTTAATTCTCTTTCTTAACTAAAAACCTGGTTTACACTACACACTACATTTGAAAAATGTCTGTTTGGCAGGGAGGTTGGAGGTAGATAATTTTACAGGTCCTTTCCAACCCAAACCACTCTGTCATTTTATGATTCCTCCAGGAAAAACTGAAATACCTCATGAATTTAATCAAGGTCATAACATTGTATGGAGTATTTTAAAAAACCAAAAACCTCTTGTCATAAAAATGTTGGCTGATCAAGTTATGACAGCCAAGAAACAAGCTCTTTTGTGAGAGAATACAGCAGGAGAAAAGAATATTTTGTGTTGTCCTCCTGTTGATTGCTTTTGGTTTGTCTTGGCTCACAGCTGACCTAGAATTTCATAGCTACTTCCTTTGCTACTATTCCAGAGAAAGAGATGCGGGAAAACATACATGAACAAGCTCAGATCATATTTTAGTAAGACAGAAAAGAGATTCTTAGTTTTATCGTTTATAGATGGATAAAAGGAGCATTTTGGAACAAATAAATAAGAGGTCTTTTGAAATGCTTTCCAAAGATGACCTACATATCTCTTCTGTCCAAGTGTTACACCTCAGACACAGCTGTTACAAAGAACTGAGAAAACAGACCAGAAAAACAAAACAAAACAATACAGTAGGCAAACCCCCAAAATAATTTTCCACAGTTTTCAAAGCTCTTGAGTGATTGATTTCCACCAAAAAGTCATATACTTACCAGGAAAAGTACCTCCTGCTGGAAAAGAAGGACTTTTGTCATATTTAACATTCAGGCAGATAGGTTTCTCAGGATCAGGCAGGACATTTACTGTGATTACAAGACAATCTAATATGGCCTTGTTGTATGAGGCTTTAATCTGTAAAATGTGCTCTCCCCTGCAATATAGAGAAATCATAAAAATGGATGTAAAATCTCTTCTGAAAAGGCAACTTTCAACTGGCTTAAAGTCTGAATAATGTACATGAAAGCATGCTAAACAATATCTAGTAATGTAGTAGTAAAGAGAAGAAAAAAAAGGAACTGTTAATTCAATGTCAGGTAAGTATAGTCACAAGTTATTCTTAAGATATTAACTTGTTAATTTTGTGTTAATATTTCATTATCTTAATCACATTTCATTGCCTGTAAGACACTAGCAACTATAGCCTCAAGCAGCAGACAGTAAAGCAAAAAGCAGTTAAAATGGTGAGAAGCATTCCACTTTGATAAATTTCCAAAGAGTGAATCCAAGTACCATTCATATACAACAAAGTACACTGAAAGTATATAATGTCTTCAATGCTATCAAATAACTAATTTTCTTCACAGTATTAAAAACTTAAATTTTTAAGTTTAAGGTTAATTTTTAAAAGTTTAATTTTTAAAAGTTTTTTCAAAAATTCCCAGTCTTTTAAAAAATACAACTGGGAATATAGTATTTAACTGCACAGAGGTTGTACTTCCCAGGAAGTTTTGATTATGCTATAAATAGTATGATGTCACACCTGTTTCTAACCTCCAGTAGTAAATTGATATCTAATATTCATCATCCTTCTACCAAGTCACAGACATCATAAATACACTGAACACCATCAACAGCATTTAAAACAATGCTGTTTTAGATTTCCAAATGCAAGAGTACTATGAGTCAAATCCTCCATATTTAAATGCAAAGAACAAGCACTTATTGCTAGTTTCAAATAACCTAAAGTCAACCCAGTCTTGCTCCAAAACCTCAGGGATACAGGGAGTGGGTTGCAGAACTGTGACTATGAGGAAGATACAGAAATGATGAACTGAAAAGCCATATGGGACCTAAGTGTGTAAGGGAAGCTATACATGAAGTGAGCATGAAGAAGCATAAGATGAAGAAGCAGGAACCACAGTACACATATCTGCTGGAAATTAGACTTGAGCAGTTGAATTACAAATAGGAAAAATGAAATACATCTATTTAAAATTCCTTAGGACACTCTACCCAATCCTTTAAAACAATGTCTAGCACAATAAAACAAGATTCAGAAAATTACAGCAGCAGCTTCTCAATAGATCAAAAGAAGCAGCTACTGAATTTTATTTAGTTAAGCACTTAGATTTTTGTAACTTACTATCTGGCCATCCACCTGCATATGGATAGTAAATCTTAGTTCTAGATTAATACTTAGTAGTACTTTATGAAATCCATTCGGTTTTCACTACTTACCTAGGTGCGTGAATACTAAAAACTCCCAGGTTAGCCCTACCAGTGTCATCTGTTTTATGCTGCTGGTTTGAAGGAACAAGCTGTCAAAAAAAAAATAAAATCTTTCAACAACACAGAAATAGTCTTAGGACAGAATGTTTATCTCATTTGACTGTGTATGTCTGTTAATTTGAGCTGTAGCTAAAATTTGTACTATAAGTTAGGGAAAGATATACTGTTATTAGGACAATATTAAGGAAGAGGGTTCAAATTCTCTACCAGATTTTAAAAGCAATCACTTCATCTGAACTAGGACACTTTCTTCATTAATATATTCAAATATTTTAAAAATGTTATTTCTTAAACTGCTACTGATGCTATCGTATCATCCACAGCAGATGTTAATCTGAGTGTATTTTCAGATCCAAAAACTTTCTACAAACAATTTAGTGCTTGTTACAGTGTTCCTCCAGTTCTTACTCAGTTTTGGATCTGTAAGATAAAGGAGTACAGGGAACACATGCTACAACTGCATAGTATCAGGCTTTGGAGACTTAGAGGATGGAATCTGAAATATAGAGAACATCTTATTTGAGAATTTCCATTCCCAAAATCTTCTCATTTCTTTTGAGAGACTGTGCATACCACCTATTGGAAATGCCAAGGCAGAGCATGCTGTAATAAACACTTTTATAACAATGTTCAACCTTGGCTTCCAGAGCACTTTCTCCTGGACACATCCCACTCAGCTAAAGAACATGTGGACTCTAAGACATGCTGCTGGTGCTCCCCAGAAGAAGGCAAAAAATCTGTGAAGACACAGCATGCTGCCTCAACGTCTCTTTGACCAGGCAGCACTATCACACAGTGCTACTGCCAAGGTTGTGTCTTCTCTCAGGAACAAAATAACTAGAACCCACAGTGAACTTCAGCTGACACCATAAAAACAGTAGATGGTGCAAAGAAAAAAAATCTCCAAACTGCAAGGCGGGCTTCTATGGCAAGAGAGTAAAAAAAGACAGAAAAAAAGGTTCAGGATATCAAGAAATCTACTCCAAAATAGCCAATTAAAAGAAGTAATAATAGCATAGTTAAATTGGGCAAAAGCTAAGGTTGTGGCACAGCTTTGGAGGAGCAAGCAAAAGAAGGTTCTCAGCTGTTGTTTATTCTGAGAAAACTGAGGAACGCAAATGCACGGCAAGCAGGAACAAAAAGGGAACAGGACCTGTCCTGAATGAAAAAATGTTATGTCCAGAGGTGGATGAATATATCCTGTGTTGATAATATATATATTCAATATAACAGTCTCTGTACTGACAAGTAGGAATGTTTGACAGCTTGACTTTCCTTTTTTGTTCAAACACAAGAATAAATTTTTAATGAATGGAGTATTCTGTCAAAGTCCTTCCTTTGTATAGACTAAAGTGAAAACCATCTGATACTCATACCTCACTTATGGAACAGACAGTAACCACTTATATCTGGGCTAGATTTGCATCCTCATTGTTTTAGTCTCATTTATCCTGCTTTTCACAGGATAATCAAGTAGGGCCCAAATCTGCTGACCAGCTTTACCTACAGACCAGTAAGTCATACATTCAGGAATCAAAATCAAAGAACCACAGGATAAAAATTATTTGGTTGCTAGTTGAGACTGCACCATTGTCATTACTATAATTCAGTAAATTACCTCTGATAACATGGGGGATGTGGTGGTCTGATGTGCATGCAAAATTTGGAAAAAAGGTTCTGTAAAATATCTGGAATGTATTTGAATTTTACTCAGATCCTGTCCTATCCAAATTTTGTTATATTTGTGGGTTTTGTCCTGGGACCAGTTTATGATATTTGTTGTCACAGTTCTTATACAAGATTAGTTATTCTTTTGTGATCTTACAGTATTTTATTACATTTCCAAAAATGTCCTGAAAATTAACATACCATAGACATGACAACAAAACTTGTGTTAAACAAAGTTTACCTAATAAGGCCAATGCTTACCTTTAAGTTGCTACTCTTTGTAAGGTTGATTTTGACATTAGGTTCAGGAGTTGGATTTCCCCACTGATCACACAACTGAACAATAAGGGGCCTCTGCAATTCTCTACCATTTATCACTGCCACAGGCTGGAACAGACACAAATACACGATACTCAAATGATGATAATCAATTGTACATATCTTGGACATTAACAGCAGTTTAGGAATCCCCAGAGCAACAGTGTCCACCTTTCCCATACTATTTGTCTCCCAGAACAGCTAGGCCATGATTGAATGGTATGTAGGAATGTATTTCTAGAGTTTGTTTATATTCTGTTTTTAGAATAAAATGCACTACTTGAATTAAATGGCATGGGTTACTCATTCTGAAGGGCCTTATCAATGTTCTTGTTGTAGGAAGAGCTATGGTGTAAAAATTTTATTTTCTGATATAGTTGAACAGCTGCCTAGAGAAAAAAAATAGTTATGCAACTTCCTGAACCTTCTGTTTAATTTTCTTCAGTAACCTCCTTCTCCATTTTCACAAAACACCAATCTTGATTCCTGCCCTCTATTCAGACAATTTTCTTTTTTCTGCTTTCAATTTTCTATTCTGATTTCTGCAAGAAGTTAAGCATTGTTCTTTGAATAGCCAAAGTAAACACTGAAAAATAATTTTAAAAACCTAAGGCAAATAGATGCACAGCATCAAAAATCTCCAGCCATTTCCATTAAGTCTTAGAGACAATGAAGTACAAGTGTTTACTTTCTGACAGTAAACACTTATAAACTGAAGTAAATCTGGGATTGCCATCCTACATCCTGAACATCAAAAAACCCCAGCAAAGACAGAGAGATGAGCTGCCAGCCATTACTACCACTAAGGATTGTATTTTTGGAAAACAGCAGTGAAAGATGGATGTCAGGATCCAGCCCACAGTAAAATTACTGCACCAGAGAAAAGTTACACTATCTGTAGAAAGGCAAATGGGGCAGAATAAAGTCTGCAGTACTTTTGGTTGTAAACATACACATATGAGTTAGATTACTCCAAAATAATTTTACTTTTAAAAGCCTAATGGAGCTAGCTATTGCATGAAAAATGGAATTAAAATACATGACTAGGGACCATGTTGTTTTTTTTAAAGCAAAATTGTTCAACTTACCTTTTCTAACTCTGGCCAATCCACAAGCTGCAATTTAGCTGGGGATCCTGCTACTAAATTCACTCTGATAAAGTCAGAAAACTCACGCCAAGCAAAGCACAATTCTTTGCTTCCAAGTAAACAGGGTTTGTATTGAATACCTTTTACTTTCATTGTCTGAGTACTTTCCTATTGAGAAACAAAGAAAATTTTATCAAGAACATATAAAGCAAAGTAAAACTTACTAGTATTTTTTTAATATAGCATTAATGCTATAAATACTGTTTGGTATTTTTACTGTGAGACAGTGGACTAAAAATTAAACTACAAGTTCTATTCCTTCTCTTAAATTTTAATGAACTTCATGAGTAAGAAGTGACACATTTCAAACTCAAGAATTTCTCAGAAACTTGTTTTTCAGGTTATATCCAGTGAATTTTAAAAGTTATAGATACCAGTCCATTCTACAAGGTTTTTCAAAACATCTTAAAATCAACTGTACCAACATAAAAAAAAACAGAAGACTAAAAGCAAGATAGAAGAAAACAAACAGAACAATGACCTAGAAACAAAGCAACCCTGACTCAAGCACAGAGTGAACTGGCCTCCACATTTTACAGCTGCAGCAGTGATAAGGTTTTTAACAGATGCAGCTGTGCTCCTTAGAACAGGATCATACAATTTTAATGCTTTCAGCAACCAACTAGCATGTAATTTGAATACCCTTCCACATTTTTGGTTTAGTTCTGTGTAACAGAATTAAGACAATTACCACACAAATGCCACAAAGGAGTAAACTATATGACATCTTATAAATACCTGCCAAGTTATTTTCAAATTTGACTTATCAAGTCCAGGCCCAGAAACTCCTAGGGAATTTACACATGCAGATGTCATTGTCTGAACCTGATTTCCAAACTGATCTGTAATCATTACATCTGTTAAAAAAGATGATGATGATTAAAATGATTATTAGGATGATCACCTCAGCAGCTGCTTTAACAAAACATTATACAACATATGGAAAATAAACATACACAACACAGACACAATATAGAAAAAAATTCAGTAACTATCACTACATCACAGGCTGAGGTTGGAGAGTATTTCTGGATGTCACCTGGTTCAAAACCCCTGCTCAAGTAGGGCAACCTCGAGCCAGTTGCAGGCAGGCAGCTTCTGAGTATCTCTAAGGAGGGACACCACAAATTCTGGGCAATCTGTGCCAGTGCTCAGTCAGCCTCACATTGAAAAAGTGTTTCCTGAAGTTTGGGGGGAACATCCTGTGTTTCACTTGGTGCCCACTGTCTCTCTTTACAGTCTCTGAACACACCTAGGAAAAGCCCCACTCCAAACCTTTTACACTCTCTTCAGGTTTTTATATACATTGATAAGAAGCCCCAGTCTTGTGGGTATAAACCAAATGTATCTATTTAGTTATATCCCATATTTGTGCTTCCCAATTCTTTTTATTCAAAGATATTTTCTTACCAAAAATTAAAAGGAAAAAAAAATCTCAAAATTGAAAGCGTTTTTCAACCTAGTTTTTTTTTTTCCTATCTCTTTTTGTTCTATGTGCTTTCTTCATTCACACCCAAGCTTTTAATGTTCCAATACTGAAAGACTTTTTAAGTTTTCATTGTCATGTGGCAACTGCATACAGAAACCAAAGAATGAGAAGACTGATCCCTAACATGCCTTCCTCTTAAGTTCATGCCTTAGCAACAGTCTGAATGTTGTTAAGCCTTTGAGATTTCAGAATACATAAACTAAACAAAAATTTATGAACTATTTGAATTAAGCGTGATGAATGTCCTGATGTACAAAGTAAGAGGCAAATTTTATCAGGGAGTAACTCCAGAAGTGTAAAATGGCAATTCAGAAGTCTGAACATCTTTCTGTGAATGAGAATGTAAACCTGTTTATTAAAGTAGTTGAAAGTAATTTACTCTTGATGACATCTGTATATATAACAGTCTTAACAAACTGCCAAGAAAAAGAGATATATCTTAGAAGAAAATGAAGAATATGCAAACAACTTACCGATTTCACTCTGCAGTTCTTCACCCATCTGCAGTGTGTTTGAGCCTTTTAGTTTACATTTAATGTGTTTGGGTTCATCAGGAACTGGTCTGAGTACATGAAAATTGAGTTATCTCTCTCATAATGGTAAATATAACATCATAGAAGGCATGATAAATATATTTAAGAATCTTAATGCTTTGTCATGCAGTGTATTTTATTTTCCTACTGCAGATCTGTGAAATGACTAATTGCTGCAAATCTACCCCTAGCATCAGAGTGCTGTGAATTAATTAATTATAACCTATTAAAATCACATTAAATACACTGAAATAATTTAGAATCAGATTCCTCTTAATAAACTTTTTAAGATACAAGACTTAAACACGCTAAGAGTGATAAACAGGTAATTTTAAGGTTCAATTTACAGCCTGTCAGTTTTGACTGAGAAACCAGATAAGAATTAACTTTATATGGATATTTCTTTCTCCTCTGTCACCAGTCACCTTATTCTGTGAGCTAATGTTTACTTCAACTTTACAAAAAAAAAAAATCAACAGTCTTCTTCAGTATATGTATATTTACATAAGTGATTACAGAGCTGGATGCAAGTCAGTAATCACAATGGAGTCTTTCACATAGATAATGTTCTCACATGTAATAAATTTACATAAACCCTTCCCATTTCCCAAGCTGACATTCTCCTGTTAATTTGCCAACCACTTTCATTATTTCAGCTAAAGACTTTTGTTTTACTCCAAAGTAATGAGATCTACAATGCTATGCCAATAACATGGTTAATAAAGAAATATACCAAATGAACAAACCTGACTGTGAATGCACTTTCCAAAGACACGTGCTCATCAAGGTAAGTAATTAGACAGTAACGTGCATCTTTTACTGAAGTTGGTACTTTTACATCAGGTAATAATCCCTGCATCAACAGCTCTCTGTCAATTTTAGGTGTCCAGTTGACCTAAAATTAAAATTTTATAAATTAATCAAAAGCTAAATTATAAATGACTAGCTACATAATGCATCTTAAAGCCATTCCAAATATGTTGATGTAACATACAGGCAATAGCAGCTTTCAAGGGAAAGCCTGGACATTTCTCAGCAGTAACCAATGCTATCTGCTGAAATACAGTCAATTACTTGAAAAAAACCACAAGCAGATCAAAACATACATTAGGTTTCCCTCACTGAACTTGAGTTAGAAAAGATACAAGTGTCATATATTTGGTGAATCTGTATGTTTGTTTTGGACTCCACATAAGCGCACACATAAGACAGAGGGATAAGATAGGCAAGCAAGCCTTCATGCAGAACATGCCTATTTAAAGTTTCTAAATGTTGGGAAGGTCCTGGATCTGAGGATTTATACCTCTGTGATAATTATTTAATGCATTTAGGAGAAGCACTGGAAATACTAACCTGCTTTTCATAATATTACCCTGAAGCACTACTTGACATTTAATTAATAAAAGATAACAAAATAATTAAAAGGAGAGTTAAGTTTCCATGTTTATTAATACAGTTTTGAGGAATATTATGTAGCAATCTGACATTTATGGATTTAATGCTATCAGCTTTGTGTTCCTCCACCATATTATGCTGCTGTTTACTCAAAAGTACTTGCCTTGATTTTTTCTGCAGCAGCTGCAGTTATGGGTATTTCCCTTTCTGCTTCATCATACATTTGAAATATAAGTTTATTCATGACTTGGCCAGCAACACAACTGATTTCATCCTGATGTTTAATCTGAAGAGCTTTTTGTCCATTCATACTTAAGACCTGTAGTCTTGCAACATGACTGCTAGGAAGAAGTTTAATAATCTTTTCCACTGGTGGCACATCTTTGCAATTCTATTCATGGGTAAAAAAAAAAAAAAAAAAAAAAGACATATAATTAAGATAATTAATTTAGATATGCATACACATAATACCATAATAGCCTATGGCTCTACTCAGAATACCAGGTATGACCAGGTGTCCAACATGAAATCAGCTTGACTTGGCAAAAGTAAATACAAAAGATACGCCAATATACTTACAACTTTTAACAGATATTAGAATTGATGCTAGCTATTTAGATTTTTTCTATTCCAGAAGCAGTAGGTTATAAAATTTAAAAAATACATTTTAAGCACAATCCTAAGTATCATTTCATATAATTCCTCTTGCCATACTAGTATTTATTTACACATTTTTCCAGAGTAAAACACACACGGGTCTTATTTTCTCCATCAGCATGACTCTCCTGACTGCCAGAGAACTAGAATTTTCAATAGCATTTAAAAAATTCATACTTCATGAGCTTTGAAACTGAAATGCTACAAAAAAATATTGATTGTTGTACCTATTCTTACACTAAAATGTTTATGCAATGAGGGCAGTTTGTGAAAACAATCCAGGAATTAAAAAGGGGAAGAAAAATCCCAGAAAACATGCGTATTTCTGAAACACATCAGGGATGTAACAAATAGAATGAGAAGTCAAGAAAAAATGGAAAAAACTCTTTGCCTTTTTATTATTTTCTAGTGATAAAAAAGCATAGCCACCTAATTATGAAGTTTATGATACCTAAACCACTAACTTCGGTGGAGCTAAGCTTGTTCATAAAAAATGCTGGCAAGACAGTACAATAAACTTTTCAATCTTTTGTTTATCCAAACAGTCCAACCAATACTTACAAGTACTTCAAACCTTGCTTTCAGTATCTGGTCTTTTTTGATATTCTGTACATGTATAACTGGACCAGTTAAAATGTTTGTTCCTCCATTACTGCAGTCCACAGAATACACAGGAAGGTCTGAAGCACCTAAAAACTATTGAAAATGTAAAATTAAACATCAAGTTTCTTTTACAGAACTACCATGATAATTTCAGAAACTACTATTTGCAAAGTACAAATATATTATTTTATTCTTTACAGAAAAAAATAATATATTTCAGTTTTCCAACAACTGTAAGACAATTGGAAACAATTGGAACCTGTATTTTTCTTCAGGTAATAAGTGATGTGTGGGAGAAGGGAGTAAGTTATAGAAATAAAGTATACTATCTATTAATTTGCTTTAATAACACACAATAATTAGACTCTTCTGCCATTATGCAATAAATTCAATTAACTTGTGAAGCAATTTACTAAACATCACACATTAAAAGAATTTAAACATCACATTCATCATATCACTGCAGACCCACTCTACAGGAAGAGCATGTACCCATATAAAGTGCAAATGGAATGCAGCCTATTTTGCAGTGGGAAAACACTTCTATATACCCTTGCTGAATTTCACTAGAATTGGGCAAGTCATTTCTTGAGTGCTAAAAAGATGGCCAAAATGGGAAGGTTTTTTACCTCCTAAAGTCAGAGCAAGATACGCATTCCCTTCTGAGCTTCTATTGGTGCTTATGATAATTTCTAATATTATTATTAGGCACTAGACTTGAATTTTCAACTTATAAATACCAGAAGTAAGCTTTCTGCAGTTATTTTTCTGAATAAATTTTAACATTGTATATGATAAATATGGTCTAAAATGTCTTAAAATTGAACCTATACATCCTCACATAATTTTCTCTTCCTTTTCTAAGGTCATGTTCCACAGATTCTACAACTTATTGAATGGCTCGTAATACATAAGAGGTAAGAGAGCCACAGTTATGGCTAGCAAGCTGTAGAAACTTGGAAAGCATTGCTAAAGATATTAAATTCTATGTAGACTCCAACACAGATTCTTCTTCCAACCCTTTAAAAAGCAAGAATAAAAATCCTTATGGCCATGAAATTAACTTTACCTTACAATGAACAATCAACTCTGGCTGTGCTGTTATATTTCCTGATTCATCCAGTACTTCAACCTGAAAGGGAAAAGCTGTACCATTTTCAATCTTTAGAATTTCTGAATCTGGTTTTACTTTCAATTGACGAGGAGGGCCTGTAAAAAATGCACAATTGCAGAACAATAGTTACATTCTGGATAACTTGGGAGACACTAAATTTAAGTTTTTGCTAACTCAGAGATTTTAAAGCCAAGCTACCAAGATATTTGTGGTAACAAACTATTTCAAACAATTCAGGTATATATATATATATATGTTGGTTTGCACTGGAAAGTTCTACACTTTCTGTCCTTCAACACATACTATGTGCCAACTTTTTGAACTTAGTAGAGAACTCTTAAAAAAAACCGATGAAATTCAGAATATACAAGGTGTAAACACATTATATAATTTTGTTTACATGTTTACATGTATATGGATCCACATTCATTAAAAAAAAACAACTTTGAGCTTTCTTGTGACATGATAAACACAAAAAAATTAATGCTGAGATATCCAATTAATTGCCAAAGCTATCACAGCTACAATCTGCATGCAAAAAAATGCAAAAGAAAATTTTGTTGTCGTTACTTAGATAATAAAGTGAAGCTATTCAGATAAGTCTATCTCCTGGAACACATAATTATTTTATAAGTTTTTCAAAAGAGAAGGAAGTAACAGATTACTATTAAAAGATAGGTTTTGAAAGAACAAAGATGGTAATTTTTCAGAAGCATCCTTTATGCATGACTTATTAAATCTTCTATTACAAACTCACTAGTTGAAGAATGAGACTGAAATTGCTTTTATTATTCCTTCAAAACCAGCTTACAAAGCCAAGGATTTAACTCAAGTGAGAAGAAAGAGGCAGTGAAGCATCTCTATATTGTCAAAAGCAAAATGAAGGATGAAGGTAAATAACAGTCCAAGGTAAATAACAGCAACACACAACACAGTCTGTCTCAAGTCCGATCATGTCACTGTTTTCTACAATAATCTTTATCCTTTGAGGAGTTAAGGGTTTATGGACTAAACTGTGCATTGTTGGTCTTACAAAGTAGACGACAGTATCTATGCAAAATGAGATGGTCAAGCCTGAAGTTTGGTAATCTGGGAGGCCAAAACTTAACTTTCACACTATACTTTATATCCCAAATCCAGAAAAATCCAGGTAACAAGGGATAACAAGACCTCATGTAAGGGACTCCTCTGAATCAAGACATCCAGAAAACATAAAATTCTGGTTAGGGCAGTGTCCTTACAGACCTCTATGTTCCTGTATTGCATTATGATAAATTCATGTAACATAAAAATTTCAGACAAAATTCAATTGCCAAAGCATCCCCCTTTGCTCAGTTAAGAAACTGAACGACCACTTATTCATTCATAAAAGATTTTCTGCAGGGAGAACAGGTCAATACTGATTAGTACAGGTTAAAAGTCTTAATGCGAAAGAAAAACAAGAAGATAAGAAATTCATTCGTTCAGTGGTGCTAGATTAGAAAAAGATTTAAAGTAATTAAAAGACAAAAATGTATCTCAAATAAGCAGACCAATATTCCAGACCCTTGAATAGTAGGTGAGATTGTACTGTGAGTACAATGATACTCCTGCCAAGAATGAGATGCTCTTGGCTTTATTTCCTTTCTAGTCATCACCTGAATCCTTTTTTATGCCTCACTAAATATTTTACTTTCTTGGGAGAAGCTTTCATTAATAGTGTCAGAACAAAATTTAACAGAATTTCACTAAATATTTTAAGGATACTTACCAGGCTGCAATCTTATTTTAATGACTTGTGTATCTTCTTTCAAACCAGGAAGAGTAATCTTCAGATTAAAGTTCTAATGAAAAGAATATTTTAATTATTAACCTTAAATAAAAAATAAAGGTTAATTATTAACCTTAAATAACCTTAAATGTATTAGTTTCACATAATCATGTCAATTTGTATATATGTTAATTTCAGAAGTCCCTAGAAATTGTCTTACAGTGCTACAAAAAATAAAGATTTGTTTTTCTCCTGTACTGACACCTCTTTTCCATGTTATTATAATCAGAGATGTACAATTCAGGATTTATATGTTAAACTACATGATTCTGAAACTACAAAAAGCAGTGGTCATAACTTTTCATTTCCTGCTTAGAGGCTGTTTAAATGGGGAAAAATATAGCAGCTAAAAAAAAAAGTCTTAAAATAAGGGTCTGCAAGTTCTGTGTTTGTTATTCCTTAGCAAGGCATCGCTATCACTGTCCATCTATCTTTGATTAAGGATGTAAGAAAATAACTGCTGTAAATTGCATCACTAAAACAAATTTTCACATTAAAATCAGATAATGAAAAATAGTAATAATTTTTTAAATTATTATTGTACAGTATTATTTCTATACTGCAAATTCCCTAAATGATTCTTGGTCTTGCCCCTCACCAAATTTATCTCTTGCTAAAGTCTGGCACATTTGCTCCTATACACTTTATTTCTCATAATCCACTCCATTTTATGCCATTGTTCTTGCCCTTCACCTTAGATTATGAACTCTGCCTACAAAATTTACTACACTGAACACCCTTTAACTTTCAATAAGCAGGTATATATGCTCTTTCTCCTGTTCATACATCTTTCCACCAGCAACATTATTTGCTATTTTCTAAGCAACAATATCAACAGTAAAATGGGATATCTCATCTCCTAGCTTTGTTATTAATACACTAGACTATCAGACTAAATGAGAGGGACCTGGCTAAAATACTGTCTAAATATGCCTTATAAATAATTTAAAAAATATTTTTAAAAAATTTAAATCTATATTCATCAAAAGCATTAAGATCTGTTTTATGAAAAAAATCTTTTTAACATGGAATGTACATTTTGGATTTTACAGTAAAGTAGAAGCTTGACAAGGTGCTGAGAATCCATCAGTAACAGGTTGGCTTTAGATAACGTAAGTGTGTAAGTGGATAAGCATAACTGTGTAAGTGCAACAAGAATAGTGGAAACAATTAAAGGAGCTTGAGCAGACACCCTGCATATTAGCTGCTATTACTCATCATCTGAACTAAGAATGTAAGATTTCATTTTCTTTAGCTCCCTATCATCTTTCAGTGCAAAAGTCACCAGAATGATTTGGTTTAAACCAATCTCAGCACTAGTTCAAACTAAGACAGCTGATTTGGTGTGCTGGGTACACTCTACCACACATCCATGCATTGCTCAGCCCTTCTAGCTCCAGGTCCCATCAGCTGTGAAAAGAGTGCAGGTATGGGAAATAAAAAATTGCTCCAAGTAGAGCTCTAAGAAATAATTTAAAAATATCCCAAGAAATATCTGTAGTCATTAGTGCAGAGCAAACGTAACAATTTATTTCACATAAAAATTATTTTCTCCATCTCTTAGTAGACAGAGAAAGTTTACTTAAAGTTTAAATTTATTAGCCTACCTTGCCCTGGCAACTATTTACACAGCCTTTAGCAGTAACACCCTTAATGACGCACTTTGTTGCCACAGGTATGTCTTCATGCTTCAGTGTTAATCCACTAGAAAAATATATAGAAAACACAAGAGAACCAGTTTAAAAACAAACACGGTGTTTTAATATACAAGATACTTTCAGACATTCTTATGAACATAAAAGGAAAAATATCAGTTAATTTATGTGAGAAATTCCCAGAATATCATTCAGATAAACCCTAAAGTATTATTATATTATTGTCATATAAATAAAGGGCAAATAAAAAAAGATGGCTGAATTACCTAGCTTCCAGAATTGGTCTAATGCGATTTGTCAAGTGTGTTGCATGACCAAATTCATCCTGCAATTCCAAAGGAATACTAAAAGGTACTCCAATTCGAAAAGGAAGCTCCAAGAGACCCACCAAAAATTTCTCTGGTTTGCCCTCTAAGAGAAAAAAATAATACATTTTTAGAAATAATTATGTGTGCTCCTTGGCTTTTTCTTGATTAAGGCTGCAATTAAGTCAAGAGGTTTTCAGACACAAAGTAAACAGGCTGTTCAGAATACTGTTATAACCAAAGTTATGCTTATGTTCTTCTTTTAATTTACACTGAAATAAAAACAGTGGTTAAAATATAACAGTGGGAGACTACAGTATAAGAAACATAACAAGACAGTCAAAATTCCCAAAGTATTCAAAACACCAATACAGCACCTGAAAGTGAAAAAGTTCTGCGTGGACAGCTTTTCCTAAATATTCAATTGCTTTAATTCTGGTAAAATAAATCATTCATGCAACAGAACATTTTTGTTCTACAATTGCCTCAAATTTGAGAAATAAAGGTATATAATGATGAGTATTAGAAAAAAAAACGTGAGTGTATGTTTCCTGTGAAACCTGGCCCCACTACACTTCCTCCACTAGTTTCCTGTGAAACCTGGCCCCTCCACACTTCCTTTGCTAGTTTTAGACACTAGCAAACAAGACCAGTGGTAACAAGTGGAGCGTCTATCAACTGGAGCGTGTAAATCAATCATCCTATTTTGTGGAAACCAAATGTCTTGACCAAGTGACCTTTGAAAAAAGAAGCAATGCATGCTGAGCTACATGGTAAATTAATATCCTACCAAAAAGTTTCAAACTCAAATTAACAACTATCTATACAACCTAGGGGTGTCCATTATCAGGGAGCTTCCTTTGCACAGGAGATGACAGATACCTTGCATTGGCCAAAATTAGTTACTGGTTATAATAAGAGAAAGACCTTAACCTTACAGTGTCTACAACTTTATTTGTCATTTGTAAGCAAATGATAAAACTGTAAAATTATTTGAGAAAGTAACAGTAGAATAACTTCTGCAATATTTAAGTGAGTAACTGCCAAAAGAACGTGTCTGAACTAAAACCACAAACCTTGTAGAATGACTTCGGAAGCTCAGTTTTAACCAGCATTTATGGTGATTTTTTAGCTTATCAAGAACAACTATAAACACTCAGTGACAACCTTCTGTTAGAAAAATAGAATAATTTGTTTCTCAGTCCAGTGCTGTAATAAATATACCAGATTTACAACTTTCACAAAAGTTGTAGAGTTTTGTTTATCTCTGCAAAACACTATTAGCTAAACCAGTTTTTCAAAGTTTTATTCCTTTCCATTGAGATTTGTTCATTTTAGTTGTTATAGCTGAAGGAATCTTTAACTGAATAGTTAATTGCCATACTGGGGGAAGCCACACTACTATTGGAAAATAATAAGATTCTCTTTTCACTTGGATAAAGAGATAAAAGAAGAAGAAAGATTCATTTTTGTTCAGAGAACAAGTTTTTTTTTCCTCTTCTTTACTTGCAAGTTCACAGAAATATCTTGAGCCTTCCATGGCATGTTTTTAGACATATGTTTAGATAACTACTCTTTTCAAGTAATGCCAAACATTTTTTTTCCTTTACTGTCATACAAGAACACCTCTTTATACTCTGCCAATATGTAGAAACTTTTAGAAAAATATGCTATACTAAGAACTATTTTCTGCCTCAAGAATTTGCATTCAAAGCCTCTCTTTTGTGGAAGAAATAGAAAACATTGATTTTTTCCCTCCCCTTTGATCTCCTGGAAACAGATGTTAGCTGTACCACCCAAAATTGTGACAAAAATAATCCTTTTGATATTAAATGCAAAGAAACTAGCTTTTTTTTCTTTCCCTCTTCCTGTCCCTCTTGTAGATAAAGTTCACAGAATGGCTCAGGTCAGAAGGGTTTTCTGGAGGTCATCTTATCCAATGCCCCTGGCTCAAATGGGACCACCTAGAGTCAGCTGCCCCGGAACATCTTTAGACAACTTTTGATATCACCAAGAAAGGAAACTCCACAACTTCTTGGGCAACTTGTGCCACCATTGCGTCACATTTATAGTGAAAAACCCCTGTTTCCTGATGTTTGGAGAGAACCTCCTGTGTTTCAGTGTGTGCCCATTGGCTCTGGTGCTGTCACTGAGCACCACTGGAAAAAGCCTGGCTCCATCTTCTTTACACTCCCCCTTCAGTTATTTATAGACATTGGTAAGACCCCCACAAATCATCTTCAGGCAAAGCAGTCACTGCTCCCCCAGACTTTTTTCAGGTAAGAGATCACAGAATCATAGACTGCTTTGAGTTGGAAAGGACCTTAAACATCACCCAGTATCAACCTGCGCTGCTGTGGACAGGAACACCTTCCACTGGACAAGGTTGCTCAGAGTCCCATACTACCTGGTCTTGAACACTTCCAGGGGTGGAACTAGCACAACTTCTCTGGGAAAATTGTTTCACTGCCTCAGCACCCTCCAGTCCCTTCCTCATCTTCAGGGGCCTGTGCTAGACTCTCTCCAGAATACCCATGTCTGTGTGTTGTGATGCAATGTGTCCAGCTCTGGGCACTGTACCCCAGCTAGCCTCACCAATCCTGAGAGGAGAGAAAGGATCACCTCCCTTGACCGGCTTCTAATGCAGCCCAAGAGGTTGTTGCTGCTTGTTGCTGTGAGGGCACATTGCTGGTTTGTGTCCACCTGCTGCCCACCAGGACTTCCAGGTTCTTTCCTGCTGCTTTCCAGATACCTGGGTTGCAGGCTGCCCTTCTGCAGGTGCAGGACTTCATCCTTCATGCTGAATTTCCTAAGGTTCCAGACAGCCAATTTCTGCAGGCTGTTGAGGTCATTCTGGAGGGTGGCAAATTCTCAGATGTGTCAGCCACTCTTCCCAGTTTTGTGTTATCAGGAAAACTTGCTAAAGGTACATTCTGTCTTGTTATCCAGATCCTTCATAAGACATTGAGCAGGATCAAACCCTGTATTGACCCCCTAGGGTAACCCCTACTTGCTGCCCTCCAACTAGACAGATCACCATTCTCTGGGCTCACTGTTCATTAATTCACCTCACTCTGTTCATCCAGTCCAAACTTCATGAGCTTCTCTGTAAGGATCTTATGGGATCTTACTGATGAGAACCCTGCTGTAGTCCAGGTAGACAACATCTACTAAGCTAGTCCTTTCATCATAGAAGGTGAATCCATGCTAACTACTCCTAAGGATCTTCTAGTCCTTCACATACCTGGAAATGGTTTTCAGGATTAGTTGCCCCATCACCTTTCCACAAACTGAAATTAAGTTGACTGGCCTGTAGCTCTGTGTGTCCTCTTCCTGGTTTCTGTAGATGGGAGTGATGCTTTCCTCAAAACATCAGGCAGTTCTCTCAATTGCCACGATTATTCAATTGGTGTGAGTGGCCTCATAAGGATATCAGTCAGCTCTCTCTGGTTCATGAGTGCATCCCATCATGGCCCATGAACATAGGTATCACCAGTTTGCTTAGGTATTCCCTGGCCTGATCATCTTCCACCAAGGGTGTATCCTCCTTGTCCCAGACCTTTCACCAGAGGAAGGTCTTTGGGGTCTGGGATTCCTGAGGTCTGTCTTACTAGTAAATACTAAGGCAGACGATTTCAGTATCTCAGCCTTTTCCACATCCTGTGTTCCCTGCCTCATTCAACAGTGGGCTCATGTTTATTTCAGCCATCCTTTTGTCACCTATGTATTTAAAGAAGTCTATCTTCTTGACTTTGATATCACTTGCTAGTGATTCCATTTTCAATTCCAATTGGACTTTGGCTTTCCTAACCCCATCCCTGCATGCTTGGATGGTGTCTGTATTCCTCCCCAGTTACTTGGTTCCATTTCCATCTTCTGTATACTTCTTTGTGTTGAGTTTTGTCAGTAGCTCCTTGTTCATCCATGCAAGCCTCCAGGAATTTTTGTCTGACTTTCTATTCATTGTGATGAACCAGACTTGAGCTTGGAAGTGACTGTGAATACTAACAAACTTGTTTGGGCCTCCAGTCTGTCCAGGACCTCTTTCCATAGAGCTCTAACAGGCAGATCTTGGAAGAGGCCAGAGTCTTCTCCTGAAGTTCAGATTGTGAGCTTCCTTTTTGCTCCTCTTCTTCCAGCCTTTCAGGATTCCTCTGCCCTTCAGAACTACCTCCCAAGGGACTCTGTCAACCACTCACCTAACAGGCCAAATCCTGCTCTCTGGAAGTCCAAGATGACAGTTCTCTCCTTACTTCAAGAACAGTGAACACTGTAAACATCCATTTTATGATTGATATGCTCAAGACAGCATCCAACCACCCACCAGTCCTTCTCTATTCTCAAAGAGAAAGTCACAAAGGAGATGGGGCTCCCTGCCCAGCTGGCTGCCTCACCAGTTGTGTCAGCTCAGCAAGTTCTCTTCAAAAGTCTCCAGGAACCTCCTAGACCATTTCCTCTCTGCTGTGTTACATTTCCAGCACACATCTGGTAAAGGGGAAGTCCCCCATAAGAACAAGGACTAGTGACTGTGACACTTCTCCCAGCTGTTTATGTATTCAATCTGCTTCTGCATCCTGGCTGGGGGGTCTGTAACAGACTCCCAGCACAATATCTGCCTTGCTGGCCTTCCCCGTTCTCTCAGCCACAAACACTCAACAATAACTGGCACCATCATCAAGCTCCAGCCTACCTCACCACCTCTCTTTTCACTCCGACCCTTTCTGAAGTGAGTATTCTAGTAAGCATTGCAGTAAAGAGACACATCCATTACAACCAAATGAGAATTTAGTTTTGCATAGGATTCTTCCTTAATTAATTAATTTAAAAAAAGACTTCAAGCTCAACATGCTTATTTTAAACGCATAACTGTTTTTTAATGCATTTCTGTGGTTTATGTATGACAGTTGGCCTAATGAATATTAGTTTTATGAAAGAATATTTATGTCAATGGCATGAGGAAAAAGGGGGATTCTAATGAAGTTTAAGTTTGTTTTTTATACGTACATTTCGGAAAGTTCACATCAAGGGTTTTATTTTTTTATGTAAAACTGCCTGCCACAGAGCCAACACATTACACATGAGATCAAAACCTACTACAAAACCCCATTGTTTCCTGGAAATTTATCAAATTTGACATGCAAATGCTACTTTTCAGTGCTGAAAACCACGTCTCAACTAGGACATCACAAATTTTGATATAATATGAATCAAAGAGAAACACTAAAAGTAGAAAAAAAGATGGGAATTCTTACCTACAATAGTAAATTTAAATACTTTAGATGGCAGAGGCCTTCCTGCATAAGTGTCTGCATTACTTTCATTCAACACTACTTGCAGTTTCAAGGAGTAGTTACCAAGTTTCTGAAGATTTTCTAAACAGATATAAAAGTACAATTAGAAAGAAAAAAAAAAACCAACAAATAAACTGAAGATATTGAATATGCAACTTACCCATTTTTTTAAACCAGTATGGCCACTTGCCTCCATGCTGACTGATATGGGAAATTATTTCTTTATTCTCAGTAGGTGCTGCAAAACAAACACTTAGCTCATGTATTTAAATTTTACACCATAATTCTTAACTTTTTCAAGCATTAGTATCACTTATTATTTAGTATTACTATCACTTCTGGATCTCTAACTAACATCAATTCAGCTTTACAACTAAACACAATGATCACAGCTAAACAAATTAGTTCCCTGTCTAATCCCACTTTAATTAAAACTTGCTAGCCTCAGGCACATTGCACTGAAAGAAGCAGGTTTTTAAAGCTGAATTTTGTTAGCTCTTTGGTTGTACATTTCCTGTAACTATGAGCACTCTGCACTCCATGCTGGCAATGGATCAAACTGACAAATGACTGTAGCAAAATTGCTTAAATGGGAGCAATGATAAAAATGTGCAGTTGACAGAAAATATTACTGGAAAAAAACCCTCCTTTTTTGCTCCAAATTGTTTTATCTTTATAAACCTCTGCAGAATTAAGACATATACAAAAATATAACACACTGAAACTCTGAGGCAGTTCTAGTGACTGGTTCTATAACCTAAGATAAATACAGAAGTAAGATTTATTGTTGGAAGTGTCAAGAAGTAGTAATACTTTTTATTTTCCACCAAAACACACTTCCGAATATAGAATGTGACTGCAATAAGACTACACTGAACAAAAGAAATGCAGTAGAAATACAAATTGCTTTACAGCTAAGCAAAACTGTTTCATTACCCTGTTTTTGCACCAAATAGCATACATAAGATAAAGTAAGAGCTGTCAATGAGATTTTATCATTCTCTTACCCTAATTCAAACCCTAATTTTGAATTGAAGCTTGTATAATAAGACTGCCCAGTAAGAGATCAGGTTTCTCATAGCTCAGGTCTCTTGGTAGCCCGTACTACAGTTCACCAAGTATTCCACTCCTCAAAAGAGAAGAGAAACTTTTTGTACATTATATTTGCTCTTGGCCTTTGTATGGGTGTAACCACATTTCTCTCATTTATACAAATAAGGGTTTGAGTTTTGCTAGGTGTGCTATGCCCAAATCATCACTTATAGGTCTTATTCATTGTTCTGGTGAAGAAGATGAGGATTACACTACTGATTCTTCAACTGAGTAGAGAAAAAAAGCTAACACATGAAGCAGTAGAAACAGTTAAAAGTACAAATTTCCATCATGAATGGGTCAGGAGACATGAAAGGTCTGAAGGCAGACTTTTCAGTGATCCTAGGAATGACCCTGACAAAACAGAACAACAGAAACACCAGGTCTCTCTCAAGTCCATACTTCCTGACATCAGGATGCCCTATCTTAAGTTTGCAAAACACTGGTGTGTCACACATGCTGATAGGAGACAATTTGATAATCTAGATTAAATGAACAGCTTTTGTTCAATTCCAACCTCTTTATGCCCCAGCACACTATGCTGGACAATGGTCATGCACAGCAGCCAGCTCCCATGAACAAGTGCCATTAAAATACCACATGTAGACTCATGACATATACACTAAACTGAGCTAAGATACTTCATTTGGTTTCCTTGACACTAGAATAACCTCAGCACTCATAAAGCTATTTTTACAACTCCTAACAGATAAAGGATTTGGATTTTCTTATGGTGTATGGAAAGAAAGAAGATTTTAGGTTTCTACAAGTTTCAAATACATTTGACATGTGCAGAATTGGAGTTTTCAGAGACTTTAGTGTTCTATACAAAACAAAACTTGAGTGATTTCATCTGCGTTGGACAGAACACAATTCTTAATAATGCAATGTGAGAACACCAAGTGAAGTACCCACAAAATGGAAACCACAAATGAGTAAATAATAAAAACCCTTGATTTTTTAAAAATGCTGAAGCGAATTTATGTTAGATACTGAACAAGTCTGATCCCCACTTTTATGCATCTCATGTAAATTGCTACATTAACTGCAGAAACATTATCCATTTTACCCATGTTCTTATGCAGGTTAAGTAGAACAGGCTGGAATTGTTAGGCCCTCCTTACTTGTGACAGAAGATGTAATCAAAATACAGCATTTAAGATGATACATGGTATTGAGGCAGTTGTCATTTCATGAAAAGTGGCTTTGAAATGCAACACGAACTGATGGAATATTGTCTAACTACGACATCCACTTATCAAATTCAAATATGTATTTTAAATATATACATATATTATACAATCGAATACCTTATTATCCATTATGCACTTTAAAAATAATAAAGATACAATTAAATATAATGAAATACTCACAATGCAAAATAACTTTGAGTTCAACAAGAAGTTTCTTTGAACCTCCATGGCTTGTACCTGGAAGTTTTTGCATTGCTTCTCCTTTTTTATTTAAAATTTCTATTCTTAATGCTCCTAAATATAAAATGAAAGATGACAGACTTTTAAAATATGTTGTGGATTAAAAGTGATCAGAGATTTCTGTATGCTTGTCTTTTTAATAAGAGTGCACAATATATTTTTTAACTGGAATTTAATGCTTTAGTATTTGGAAGAAAAAAATATACCTATTGGTGTACCAGCAAATCTTGTTTCATTTGGTAACAACTCATCTCCTTCAGGCCATGTTACTGATAATTTATCAGGAAGTCTAATAGAAAAAAAAAGAGGATGAACATTTTTGCAGTAAGTTAAAATAAAGAGCAATTTACCTTTAGTTAAATACACATGAAACTATTTTTCTGGTAGGGAAAGAAAAACCAAATCCCAACCTATTTCTTCTTGGTTTTTGGGGGGAGTTTTTTGGTTTCTACTGAAACAGCTGACTGCTTTCCCATTTGGGAATAAAACTGAACTTTGTTTGATTCCTGATTAAATACAAAAACTATAATTAGGAACTCCACAATTATGTAATTGTTACTTAGTGCTTACCTTGCCATTTCATCCTCTATGTACTTTTTCACAACTTTGTCAGACACTGTTCTGTCAAGTTTTGAGATTGGAATAATTTTCGTTTCAGCATACAATGCCTGTGGTTCCTGAAATAAAAATTCAGTGCAGTTATAAGATGCCAGACTTTATAATATGTCAGATGAGAAAGACCTCCCAATCAAGAGACTAAACAAGTCAACAAAGACATAAGGCAATATGCTAACAAATACTGCCTAGTGAAACTACAAGACACTTTTTAAAATTTGCTGAAACCACAAGGGTTACAAATGGATGCACAATATTGATGTTAAATGTGGTATGGTACTTTATTCCATACACAAATCTTTATAAATCAGACTGTTCATAATAAATAACAATTTTAATATATTCACATTAAAGCTCAAGTTGAGTATTTCTAGACTGCTGATTGTAAAAAATTACATTAAAGGTATTTACTGTTATTTAAAGTAATTTAATCAGGTCAGACTAAAGATTTAATATCTTTATGTTTAAACATATCTTTATGTTTAAATATTTAATATCCACACTAGCTGTGTGA
This sequence comes from Ammospiza nelsoni, assembly GCF_027579445.1. Taxonomy (NCBI): domain Eukaryota; kingdom Metazoa; phylum Chordata; class Aves; order Passeriformes; family Passerellidae; genus Ammospiza; species Ammospiza nelsoni. Next base: position 105,102,691 of record NC_080633.1, read on the forward strand.
ATCCTTTCTGTATTTCTTCTTACCAAAGCAATTTGAACCTCTCCCCCAGTGGCAAATATATCCCCATCATGGTCCCCATACAAGTAAAATTTCTCAATGCTTCCATAGAATATTGGATGAGTCTTAGTAGTTTTCACCTATAAGCAGAAGACAGCAATTAATTCATTACTCCTGCATCAAATGCACAGCATCTTTCATAGGGTTTAACTAACTTACCAGCTGTCCAGTTTTGTATGTTTTTCCATCCCACTCTATTGCAGCATACATTGTCCAAGGGCTCTGCATTCTTTTGGATAATACATCAGTACGTACAGTTATTCCTTTAAAGACTGTGAATTTTATCTGTTTGTCATATTTTTCATGACAGTCTTTGAGCCACAGAGCAAATTCTCTGTCAATTTTCATTCGCTGCTCCTATAAAGAGATTACAAAATAAGCACATATTAACAATGTATTATAAAATTTGAATCTGACCACATCAGAAACCTGAACAGTTCTAAGAGTACAGAGATACGGTACTCAAATGAAAAGCCAAAAAGTCACACACACACAAAAAGAACAAACAGAAAAGAAAAAGAAACACAAGAACAGAAACAAAGAAAAAAAAAGGATTCTTCAGTCTGAAAACTTTAAAAAGAGGAAAGGTACACTTCAAGTCAAAAAAAGTGCTTCCCCCAGCAGCCATATTCCTTTAGGAAGTGGGTCTTTCCACAAAAATGACATGTAACAACTAAATAAAGTAATTGTTCAAGAAAATAAAGGGAAAAATACAGAGTCTTAAGTTTTCAGATTTAAAGACTCAGCTTTTACTGCTCACTAAACCAGAGAGACATGAACAAATAACCAGTGAGCAAAGTTTTCTGTATTACATGCACTGAACTTCACCAAGAAGAAACACTTAACAGAATGCAGTAATTACCTGTCCATTGAAGATTCTTGTGAACAGAGTATTCTTATCCTTTAGCTTCAGCTCCAGATCCATGAAAGTGAGTTTGTTTGTGCTGACCTGGAACTTATCATTGGTAAACAATGCACCAGAAATTCTGTTGTAGCATTCAATTGGTGCCAATCCTCTCTTCTTTGGAGGAGCGCACCAGTCAAAACTTAAAAGGAGAAAGTCATTACAATCCTTTTTCATAAAGAGAGGTTTACGTTATAGAAAGAGACTGTACAAACACATCACCACTTACTCTTCCACAGTTGTGTACGGTATTAATCTTCCATTCCAAAAACATTCAAAAATAGGCCTTTTTCCTCTGGCACCTTTTTCTACTAAGAAACAGTCATCGTCATCATCATCATTTAATCCTTGTTTAAAAAAAAAAAAAAAAAGAAAGATAGTCTCCTGAATATATTTCCTTAAAAAATTAGTGTAATATCAAAACCCATAGCAATCTTAATGAAGTACTATTGTTATTATATTCAGCACAGTAGCAATGCACATTATATCAAGCTCATTCCATACAATATTACATTTTTTTTCATGTTTTAGAAATAGCAAGCAGAAAAAATAAGGAAGGTAAAGAAAAATTCTAAATGGAAGTTAAATATTACCAAATTCGAAATTTTAAAATTTTGAGAGTTACTTTTTCCTTTGCTTCAACTGATGTTCTTCTAGTATCATGAAATCTTGTCCCAATTAACTCAAGATTTGTTTTGTCAAAAAAAAAAGCACAAGGAATTTTAAAACCCCTAGCATTTAAAAACTCACAGCTGAGTAAAACAAATTTTAAACTAAAGACTTCAGACTATATGTTGTCCTTTGCAGTATTTCGATACTATAATCTCTTGAATCTGTATGTCTTGAAATCTCTTGAATCAACTGCTCATATTTTATTACTTTTTTGGAGCAAAGATGCAATCAAGAAAGTGCAAAGTTTCAACTGGAGTACATTCCATAAGAGTTTATAATTTGGAATCAGATGGTGGTATGCCGAAGATCAAGTTTACAGGAATGAGTTACCACAACAGAAAATTCACAACATCTGTTCATCCAAAAGAACGTGAACTTTTCTGTTCTGTCACAACCTAAATCAGGTAATATGGTAATATTTACACTTCAACCTAAAGTTGTTCTGGTTTTTATTTCATTAAAATATTTAGAGTAGTAGGACTGTCTATGATAGGACGGACAATCAGCAAAGCATTTCACTTACTTGATGGAAAACATGGATCATCAGGGTATGTTTCTTTATCATAAAGGAAGGGATGGTATCGGATGATGCCTTCAACTATACCTTCTTCTTCAACATGTGCCTTGAACTCAAAACTATCTGCTGCAGTGTTTATATACAGTGTCTGCATGTCATCTTTGATCTCCCTCAGATTGACAATCTTTGGTACTTTTCCCTTTTCAAACAATGAAATCTGGAAAAAAGGAAAACAAGTAAATTGATTTTCCTTAGAGCAAAAGATTTATAGTAATAAGCACTTTGACAATTGACTGTTAGCAAAGGAGTTAGTTCCTACACTGCAATGCTAAACAGAATTACTTCAAAAAATTAAACTACATACACATCTTGAATGCTTGAATACAGAGAAACAGGCACAATATAAAATAAGTTGTCATCAAAGAGGACTTTTGACTAACATGTATAAAATCTCTTACCTGAATATCGATATTGTTGAAAGGGCTTATTTCTTTTGTTACAGCATTAGCTTCATTTCCTTTTGGTCCATGGATATAATAGTGATAGATATGACTGAAACACATTTCAGAAAAAAACCAAACCAGCAAGTGAAATTTAAAAATTTCACATTATAATTTAAAAAATCTAAATAAGCTTTTATTTTTATTAAAATATAACTGGTTTGTTGCACTGTTATAAATCAACTCCTTGACAACATATATCTGGTACAAAAGGTTTACTAAAGGGAGTGACTCCTTTTGAGTCTTCTCATCTCTGTCATGCACAATCACACTAGGACCAATTTTTGGGTAAAATAATTGGAAACAAATTTGAAAAAAAATGAATAAGTGAAAAAAAAAAACAAACAATTGTTACATGGCTACAGATCCTTTACATCAAAGGGTCAACTAAATAAACCTACTGTAAATTGTTCTGCATTCTGGAAATCAGAATTAGAGTCACAAATCTTTCCACATTTTGTCTCTGCTATCAGTTTTATATCAATCATCTAACAGAAACAGAAATATGTAACAAACAATCACCATCTTTACATTATTTACATAAATTTGAATATAGGTAGGAGTCATGGACATGATCTGCATAACAGAAATAGTTTTTCAGTTGTAAACATTGCTTTCTAATTGGCATTTTTCCTCATTTAACAAATTTCAAAAAATATATGTGGTCAAATAGATTAAATAATTTCACAGAGAAATGCAATTTGAGAAAACTGAGGAACTCAACTCCATTTACTTCAACTTTTCAGCTAGCTAATTCTTTCAACTTCAAAGACTGAATCCTTAAAGCTCTGGGGGATGGTCTGGAGAAAAATGAGATTGTACTAGTCAAGGGGACTGAATGCATGACTAAAGTCAAATGCACCTGCAAGTTTATAGCTGCTTGCCTTTGACCTCCACTGCACTAAATGTTCCCCAAAGAGAAATCGTGGTTCCCAGAAAAAGGCTCCTCCTGGTCTCATTGCTCAGGATTTTATAGTATGTCCAAATTGTTTAGTATTTTGTGTGCATTTCTTCAGACTTCAAAAGGCAGTCTCCTGGCCTTAAGACATTGTTATTTTAGGGGTTCATCTCCACTTCAAAGCATCCAAAATAATGAGGGCTTGTGCTGCGGCGCATGGAAGCGGAACGAAACTGGTACCCTGCATGTGTGGCAAAAGGCATGGCAGAAGGAAATGGGGAAGTGTTTGGGGGGGAAAGGGCCATTACAACAGCTGAAACAGTGACACAGGACTGCGTAGCACTGGAAGGCTAAGTGAGTCGTTTTACTGCAACAGCTACAGGGCATATATCTGAATAATTGCACCTGGGTTCCATCTCAAACAGAGGCAGCTCTTTCACTTCAAGAGATGGTTGGAAAGAACTAACAGTAAAGTGTAAGTGTTCACTGGATGAGCTACTGGAAGCTAATGAGGGATGTAAATTATCCTCTGCAAGTCACGTATCCTATATTTTCATGAGGTTAAAAATGGCTTCAGTAACAAGTTTTTATGTGCAACACTGAATGATATTTCACATAGTAAGATATTACCTAAATCTTATATTAATCCTCTTTTTAAGTACATCTATTATTATCAGATTATAGGTATCACAAAAATGAAATCATACTTTGAAAACAAAGTTGTGTAGTTTGCCAGATTTCAAAATTGGTCTAGGCCTTTGTATTTCAGTTTACATTCACATATGGATCATCATAACAGGTAAGCCCAAACTATTCACTGGTATCTCCAGGTTCTGCAGGCCCACTGATGACATTATTACAGTACAGAGCAGATAGTGTCATATATCCTTCTCCCTCTTAAACTGGGATGAAGAGCAGTACCTTCTTCTGTTGTTGTTTAAAAAGTGAACCAACCAAAAGATCCCCTAAAAGTGTAAATTAGGAGCAAGGCTGTGAGCAAGGTTAGGAGCATGGCTGTGAGCAAAGTAACTGATGAAGTTCTTAGTAATTAGATAAACAATTTCTTACATCAGTAATACACCATTGAATTAATAGGCTACTAAAAATTACAGTGGATATGTATGCAAAAATTACAGTGGATTATGTATTAATCATCAAGTCACATCTTTGGTTGGGGGTGCCCCATTCAGTTGTGTTCATTACTGTAATATTGGTTAGATAGGGAGGCTAACTGAAGTATCAACGGCCTTAAAAAGAATAAGGCCAATGTCAAAGCACAAAAAAGCAGCAGTTCATAATTACTTGACTTTGTTAGTAGCCCACTTTTAAATGAAATCTTTTAAATCACCAACTTACGCCAGCTGCCTTGTCCAAAGATGAAAGTAGTTTTTCAAGTACTGCATGTGATCTGGTTGTACACCTGTAATGACAACTGCTGTGAAACTCTCTTTATCCCTTTCTTCTAATATTAGATTATGAAGAAATCTTTCATCATCACTTGTGATGTGAGTAGAATCAGATGGCTACAAAAAAAGTAAAATAATAAGAGCAGGGATGTAAACTGAATTTCCAAACTCCCATCAACTTGAAAGGGATTAAAAAACATAAGAGAAAACTAATACAGAACACATGATGCTAAGTATCACAAAGGATTAAAGCTTAAAATAAAGGTTTCCAAATTAAAGTCAACAAGCTGAGAATGTGACATCACTAATCCAGTTCATTTTCAACTCACTTTCATCACAACACCTAAAGTGTGCCGTCTAAAAATGCATTTAATCACACTGAATGTAGCACTGTGTAATATCCATGTTCTCATCCATCAAGTGGAAGCATTAAGTGGGCAAGACATTAAGGCCTCTTGAAGAAAACAAAGCCAAAAAAAGTTATTGGCTTTTAAAGGGATAGGCTACTTTCTATAGTAGAAACTCAAGAAGAAGAAACAGTTTTGTTGTAAAAGAAAAAAAGGTGAATCCTCAATTTCAGATGAAATGTCAAGTAGCCTAACAGAAAGAGAGATTCCTCATTCCAGAAACTACTGATTGTCTTTTCCTGAATGGATGCACTTTGCTCTTTTGACAGTTTTCTAAAGTGCAGGAAGACACAGTGGTTGATGTCATGCTTCACACTGGACCAGTGAGTAATCCCTTACATTTGGTACATCCAGAAAAAAACTCCTATTTTTAAAACAAAGATTAAGATCTTTCTAGTGAATGCAAACAATTGGTACAACTGAGAAGATATGTTGTAGTAAATGCAGCTACATGCCTTATTTTGCAGGAAAGCAGACAAACCCCACATCATTAAGGCATGAAAGGAGACATGTCCTACCTAACCAGTTAGGTGAAATAGTTAAGGGTGTTCTATTAAGACTTACTTTCCCCAGGGAATCAAAGAGCTCTCCTTAGCTAAAAGGATAACTAAACAATTTTTGAGACTTTGTCAAAGAAGACTACATCTCTTTTTTCCTGCCCACAGCATAGCCTGGATTATTCTATGCTAGTGATGGGATTGGCAATAATAAAGAAAAGCCAGAGCTGCTTGGTCCTTATCCCCATGTGATCTGACAAACCTAGAAGCTGCACACTTATGCTGAACAAGTGCCACTTTGTACATCATGGAAGAAATTTAGAGACCAAAAGAGCCTCCAAAATATCACTGCCAAATTATCTGGCTGCCTTCCCACTACAGATTACAAACTACCATGGCACCTTCCCCTACATTCCTAGCATCTATCTCAACTAGAAAATAACTATTTACTTCTTTGCAATATTCAATGGTCCAGAGAAATGACTGCAGTGAAGAGAGGTGACTATTACCCATCAAGGAAAGATGACCAGCAGGGATACCATTAATATCACTTCTCTTCAGTGTTATGGCCTTGTTCTAAAGTTCTTTTTGTTTCACATTAATTACACCTTAATTTCTTTGCAAAAGTAACTTCCTTCACCAACTGAATGGCTCAAATGCTCAATTATTTCTTCTCACACTAATAATCCATTTACAATTTCTACTTCTGCCACAGTATTCTCTTGCTGATGTATGTGCAGTGCAGACCATTTTTCAAGTCTTTAGCGAGATGCATTCACACATTTTATTTCACACCAATATAATGAACCGGCCTAGGTATTTCAATGATTTGCAAAAAAAATTCCTAAACCTGAGTTTTAGGAATCTTTTAGGGAAACCTCTATTATCTTCATACCTCACTTCTATTACTTTTCACATCATCTCCTCCCTCTTGGATAGTTACAAGTTATCTTTTTAACTCTAAATAGAATTTTACTTGCATTTTAACACTGTCAATTTAACTTTGATTTTATATTATTACCACAACATTTCAAACAGTTGATTGCACCAGCTTCTTGAACTCTTTAGTAGTACCTATGCATCTCATTCAGCTACTTTCTTCCAACTTATGCGTGCCTTAGTTTGTCTTCTACTTTGTATCATCCAACCTTGCTCTTTAGTATCAAGCAGGGAGGGAAAGCATTTGTACCCTTTACAATAAAGCAGATTTTGTCAGCTTTTATTTTCAGTTTCTATTTTTTGAGTCTGATATTGTAGAGAGAATAAAATCAAAACTGGCAATTCATTTTTTGTTGCAACTCACTGACTCAGAATTGGCATAAATAAAAACCTTATTTCCTTTCTCATCCATATGAAACATTAAGAACACTGATATAACCCACAAGATACAAGCTCAAGGTCTGACTACCCTGTCATACACACCACCCATTTTTCCTCCCATCTGCACCCTTAGCTACATCTTGTTCTCTCCCTCCTTGCCCAAAAATATCCAAAAAACAGTTCTTTTCAATCTTCCTCCTTATCTTACAGCTTTTTTACTTAGGCTCTTTTTCTTCATTAAAAGCATCAGGACTGTTGAGTTTAGCTTTCAGCTAAACAGTTCATTTATTTTACAACATTTATGAATATTTATAAAATCAATGAGTTTTGTTGGTCTGGCTGGACTTCTCTTCCTTATACAGGTTAGTCATACATATTTCTAAACAAGTACAATTTGGTTCCCTAATTTATTCCTTACTGCTTCAGAGAAAATTCATTTTTGTTTCATACACAACAAAAAAAATTTCTGTGCTTAGAAAAGTATTATAAAGTATTTTTCTTAACCTGACATGCAAAACTGTAAAGCATTTCTGTCATTTAACCTTAACTGAAAAGAGGAAAAAGCATCACATAAAAAATAAGGCATATATTGTCCTTAGTGTTTTCAAGTTCTTGGTTACTTCCTTTTACACTACAGGGTGCAAATGATTCACTAAGGTGAAGATATCTCCAGATAAGTATTACAGGAATATTACACAGTTAAATCACATTAACCTGGGAAAGGCTTTCAATTATAAATGTGAGAATCTTAAGGCTATTTACCTTTCTGTTTCGAATGAATCCAGTATATATTGCTTCTTTGTTTTTCTCTTTCTTTTCAAAATCCTCTTTAGAAAGGACAAGTTCATGAACATCCTGAGATGCTGCAGGTTTGCTGATCATCTGATTTTATTAAAGAAACAGCATTGAAAATCAAAATAAGACTTAAAATTAACATAATAAAATACTTTATTGCTGTGATTAAAAGTTAGGAAGTAACAATCTGATTGTGTGCCAACGTTCTAAAATAAAATTAAAGTCAGACATTGACTTACTCTGGCAGACTGTCCCACGAAGAACACTGCTTGCTTGCCTCCAACTCCAAAATATGAGATATCACTATTTAAACTACGAGGCACTGGCAGAGGGCGTACATATCCTGAGTGATCACTGAGAATAAGAGTGTCTTTAATAAATTTTTTCAAGACAAAAGTAATTAAAAACCCCAAAGATACTTTTGATCTAAAGCTTCTACCAAATTCTTCCTCCTGGTATTTTGTTAAAAAATCCTTCGCTTTATACCTTTTAAAACTCCAAGCTTAAAACATATGTGCCTGAAATTCTTGATGTACTCTTTTTAAAAGTAAGTATTTTCCCAAGTCATCTTATAAAACATTTCTGCCTCTTCTCGCAAACCAAATCTTACTAAATAAAAATGGCTTAAAAAGCAAGCTTGATCTTTCTGACAGCATCCTTTCATAAAAATACTTTTAAGTCAAAGTGGAAAATAATGCCAACCAACTATTAAATGCAGACTTGGAGAGATAACATATGCTATCAGTAGTTAAATTCCATGTCTTCTAAGTCACTTTGAGCAGCCTTATCTAGTTTAGGAAAATGTTTATTTTTAAATCACAGCAGTCCCAAATGAAAATAAGGTGTAGATGGCATCCTACTGTAATTTAGACCTCTGTTTCCATTAAGCAGTAATCCACAGTTTAAATCTGCATTTTAGGAATACTACATATTTCTGTTACTAAACTTGCCTACAGCAATTTCAAAAAGCAGTGAATTTCTTTACAAGTGACCCAGCATCACTTTTTATGCACTTATCTCTAGATGCTTAAAAGACATTGACTTTCTATTTGGCGATGTTTTCAATTCCCCCAGCTATATTATCACTTCCCACAGCTATATTACTTTTTACACTACCTGTTCATATGACAAATTAGTTATGACTGAGACTGTAATTATCGTCTTCACATTTGCAATCCTAGACTTAAGGTATTTAAAATGTGACCAAAGCTCAAAAACTGTACATCACTGATTTTGTGCAATTTTATACACTAGGATTAAGCCTGGCTGTGCAGGTAGAACATCTCTTGAGAACAGACTCCAAACCATAAAGTTAATTCATATAAAAAGCAAAACCCACCACAGAACCTCCACTTTCTTTTTTAAATGAAAAACATTTATTTTGTGTAGCCTGCATAAAAAAATAGACATCTCCAGATATAATTTAAAATACATTATACAGAATTAAAATTTAAATTAAAAAAAGAAAATTTGAACTAAAACCAACTGTTATTGCAGTAGCTTAACAGATATTGAATGTATCATTTAATGCACCACTGAAAGGTTTTCAGGTAAGAGATGAACATGGTACAAAAACCCCTTGCAGGACATAGCATGTCCCAAACTGTATGCAGGCAAGCAAAAGACAGTTTAGAAAAGGCCCCAAGAACAAAAAAGTATTCAGCGTGTCACAAGAATAGAAGACCAGTTTTGTGTCATAAAGCTTCTCTATTGCCTACTCAGAAAAAGTATGGGTCTATTTATGTAATCATAAAATGTCAGGGTTTAGCTGAGTGTTGGTATACAGCTATGCCTTAAGAATTTATTTTACAGACCTTTGCAGAGCTTGCTAATTGTTGTAGAAATATATAGAACTTGCTAACCTTTCAAAGTCACCTTGTCTTGTAAACTTTGACAATCTATATACAGCCCAGTTGTTAAGCTGTTTAGAAGTCATTCCACTTCCATTATCAATCACAGCAACAGCTGGTTTTCCTTGGGAATCATCAAACAGCTGTTGGGGGAAAAACACACAGCACAAATCAACAAGGAGCAACAGGGAAAAAAAAGGATAATGCAAACTATGTATGAAAACACTGAAGTATTTTTATCTTACCAATTTTATCTGTATACTCCGAATGCCAGTATTTTGACAGGTAGCTGATAGAGAATTGTCAATCAATTCAGCAAGGGCAAATGCTAAAGAAATTGACAAAAAAACCCTATTAGTGCTCAGGAAACAGACACCCACTTATAGTAGTTTCTTTCAACAATTAGGAAAACACATTACCTAAACACAGACAAGACCTAAGCCCAGTCAGAACAATCAAAATCACATAACATCTTGTTTAAAAAAATGAAACAGCTTTTCTACATGTACTTTTTAATTTGTTTTATCACTAAGTCTCTCACAGCTCTTAATGGCAATATCACAATTATTAGAAAGAACAATGATAAACTAACCATCTCCTTAACAAAAGACAGATTTGTCCCTTTCATGATTAGAAATTAATTTTTATGATTCATATGTGAGTCAAAGGTAAATAAAAATAGACTTTGACTTGTTAAAATATTGAAGGAAGAATGAATTAACTGAAGAAAACTGAATTGAAATTTTGTGAAACATTTAAAACTACAGTGTTAATTTTTTATAGAAAACAAAAAAAATTGTAGAAATGGTTGAAGGATTTCAGTGAATGGTAAATACAACCAAATTTCTGTCAGATCCATGTTGCAATACACTGCAGAAATAGTCAGGCAAACTGTTTGCACAAATCTGTCGTTTCTAACCATTAATGTTTGGAGCACTTACCTAATTAAAGTAAAATTACCTAAGTTTACTGGAAAATTGCATTTAATCTGAAAAAAATACATCAAATTCAGATTTACTCAATCTGACTGACCAGCTTTAGTGAACAGACATTTCCAGTCAGTCTCTTTAAAAAGGAAACCTTATTTCCTACAATTTGCAGAGTTCTTCAGAATGCTACAGTGCAATTTACACTGGCCCCACACTTCAGACATGTAAAAGAAAACCCTTGAGTATCAGTGTAACACAGCAACACTGAAGCACATGGCATTTTCCCTCAAGGGGTTATCGAAGTAGAAAAACAGTTCTGCACTTTTTTGCAACTTTCTTCATTGCAAAGTAGTTGAGCATCAGTTATGTGATCCATATTTACTATTCCATAGCAAAGAACAATGGTCCTTCATCAGCATTCAGAAGTGGTTAGGCATTGGTTTAGTACTTCAGTCTTCCCCATGTCAGCTGCCCCTGGACCTCCTCACCTCACATTTCAGTTATTTAGGGTGCAACTTTTTTTGTTATCCTTTTCTAATGTATCTGTAAAACCCTTATCATCCCTCCTCCCATCCCTTGCCAAATTTGCTCCAGCTGTGCCTTAGTGTTCCTGATCTCATCTGTATATTCCCAGGCAATATCCCTGTATTATCCCCTAGCTTGCTTGCTAGCTATTATTGCTACATTATTCTCTAGCTTGCTATTATTCTATAGCTTGCTTCCACCAGCTGTGCAATTCTCTCTTGTGTTTCAGTTTGACCAAGAGGTGTTTTCTCAGCCATGCTATTCTCCTGCCTTCTACACCCGATTTCTTCCACATAGAAATCAAGAGTTCTTGTGCTCTGAAAAGTAATTTAAGCAACTGCAAGCACTCTTCTACTCCTTTATCCCCAAGGGTGTTCCCAGTGTCCCATGAACCACACCCTTTAACAACTGAAAGGACTTTTCTTAAGGTTTAGAGTCCTTACAATACTTTACACTTGCCTATTTAATCAAATTCCACCAGGGTATGGTTGCTACAGACCAGGCCCAGCTTGGCCTTTCCAGTTTCTCTGTGTTGGAAAGCCACAGGTCCACTACTGGCTGCTAGCAGGAATAAAGTGCACATCACAGACCTCCACAGAATGCTTGCTCTCAGTGGGCTTACACAGCAATTCCTGTGCACAGGGATGGATGTACCACTGACTCAACACTACCACCAAACCCGAACCAAAATAGTGCCTTTGCTGGGGCACAGAACAAATTATGTGCACAGAGAGGAAAGGGGAAAGACTGGTCCTTAAAAATAACTGCTGCTATTTATAAACATTTTTTATATTGTTTTAAAACAACAGGAATGGTATCACGCTTGATTCTTGATATTTTTTGGAATTTTTTCTGTGCAATTTTGAACCTGCTGTACCTGTGAACTACATAGTATTTAGAAGGTAATCACAGCCACAGACAGAATTTTCAGCGAAGCCATGAACAGAAAGTAATTTATTCAGTAAAACAATACAAAATGGCGATTACATATTTCATGCACCACTTAAAAAAACAAAAATATTAAAGCAGCATCCTTTTAAAGAAATACTTGCTCTTTTTGGTAAATTAAGCCCTGTAGCACCCCACATGGCACAAAACATTCTATAGTAGCTCACACAAAAACTGTTCATTAAATTCAAACACAAAGTCTACAGTTTAGTACAGGAGACAAAAACTTGATAACACAAATGCTGACCTGTCTGAATGACATGCACAAGATTATTCAGGCTAAAGTTATTTTACTTCTAAAATACTCAAACTTCTTGAACAAGTATTTGAGAAGGTATCTCTATAAATCTGGATTCTGAGGTGGCTAATTTTAATAATTTTAAAAAGAAACTTTTTTTATGAAGAACATAGTAAATTTTTCTTTTACAGTTAAGACTATTTTTTAGCAGCTATAATTTGAAGTTGAATTGCTCATAACCACATTATAATCATATAAACATCATTTACACGCGATTACTTTTGCAGGTACTTACGCAAAGGATTTTGGCCCTCGCTGGCATAGTACTCGTACATGCCACTTTTGACAAGTGTGTCATAGTGGGGCAGAAAGTCAATTCGCTCCTTGGTTGCCAAAAGCAACATCTGATCAACTGACTGCAGCAGATATAAAGTAACTCCATCGTGAACAAGCTCGCCTGCAGTGAAGATGAAATGTAAAGTACATTGAAGAGCACTGTATCAGGCAACTTCTGCTCTCAAAACAAGTCCGAGCGTTGCCACAGGTAATCTGTGTATTGTCCTAAGCGTTGCCTGTTCAGCATTTAACAACAACATTTAAATTAATATCTTTTGACATTTCCAAGCTTTAGAATGCAAGTTTTCTCAAGTGACAGCTATATATATATATATATATATATATATATATATACACACATATATATATGTATATATATATATCTGATATATATATATATCTGATATATATATATATATCTGTCACTTTGTGACAGAAGATACTTAGTATAACTGTTATCATACAAACTCATCAAAAACATGTTTGTGAAACTAATTTTAAGCAATTTTTGGCAAACTATTACAGGATTTGTACTTTCAGTTAATTACTGTACATCACAGAGCACAAACAGTTATCATGTGACCTTTATATCAATATAGAAAGAAATAACTGTAATTATTTTGTCATCTAAGATACTTACTGAAGTTCTCTTCTGTGATTTCCTTTCTATTTGTTGTGGTGATAACAAAGGTTTCATCAGAAGGTATGCCAAATGCCTATAAAAATTGAAGGTTATTTAGTTATGATAACTAAGTAGTCCAAAAACTATTCAGATACATTAAAACAAAAAAAGGCAAAGTCTATTTACTTTGTCACAAGCTACTGATGAGTAATCACATAATCTCTTAGAACACAGTGGAATTTAGGATCGTTTGTTTTCTCAATTTAATCAAATCTGTTCATACTAGGGTATGCTCATTTAACTGCATAAAATAAAAATATGCTCTAGTGAGCAACAGGAATTTTAAGGAGGAAGAACTGTCTTATTGATAACCCACTTGAGGGCAGAGGAACAAGACTGTGAAATTACAACAATAGTTATGATCTAGAGGGTGTCCCATATTTGACTGCACTCCTGAGACACCAAACCAACCTAATATTTCTTAACATTGGATATTAAAGTCTTTGTTCTTCAATTATATAATACATCTAAAAAAATAAATTTCTTTCAGAAAAAATTCTTTACTGTTAAAACACTGAAGTTTGTTTTTCTGAAACTAAACAATCTTTGCCACTTTGATGCCTTCTTCTGAATGTGTTTACTGTAGCTTTAGACTTTTTATCCTGCTTTCTACATGCATTTAAATGTTCTGCTTTTACTTTCATTTTTACACCCTGATGATCAACACTAATCTCTTTCCCAAAATAATAAAATAAATATCTGTACCTTCTCCTGCCTTTCCAGTCTTTGAAACGCAAGTAAAATCAATCCTGGTCTCATCAAACTCCATCAACCCAGTCATTCTTGCAGTGACAATTCAGACAGGTACTTGATGCACTTCCAGCCAGATTCTGCCCTGAAGGAAGCTCCAGCATTCTCTGCAGCAGCTTGCCCTCATCATTTCCCACATCTCTCTTTCCATCCCTATTACTCAGACTCATGAAAATATTTTTAAACCCTACTTATGGTTTCATTAAGAGCCTACTTTCCATATTTGTTACTTTCTCCCTGTGACCACATTAAAGTTACAGTTATTATCCATCAGCAAAATTAGAAAAAAATGTTGAACTTCTCACAGTACTTGGTGCAAGTGAAACTAATGCAGATGACAGAGACTGATATTCAGACTTAAGAACCTGGAGTAATACTTTTTAACTCCTCTGAGTTCAGATCACTTCAATTTTACCTCTCACATTACACAAATTTCCACACAGCAAATCTGTACAGGAAAAACTATAAAACTGCTCAGAGCAAGAAAACTAAGCATTAAAATATATGGATTTTAGAAAGCTAACATTCTACAGTGCCATTTGAGGTCAGTGGTTAATATAGAGTAACTGCGAAGTTTTACATTTGAAAGCACAGACAAGCATCTTTCCCTCCAGCTGTAACTACAGCTTCCTTGTTTTCTCACTCTCCCAAAGGCTCTTCTGCTCTCACACCCTTATGAAGAGTGCAGTATTTACTTTAAGGCAGCAAGAAGTTAGGATCAGCTACTGCAGGTACAAGACAGCTGCCTGCTATGGAAGCAGGGGCAGCCTCATCCTTCTGGTCCTCCCACCCCATTCCACAGGAGTGCCTCAATTAAACCAACCCAAACAGCCTGGCAGGCTATGCTTTAATTTCCTGGGTGAACCCAGCATTTCAGTGTCCACTGGCAGCAGGATCTTTCCACTTCACAAACTACTAGGTAGGTAGGTACACACACCAAGTTTGGCAGTCTGGACTGCAGATTACTGTTTGTCTTGTCCATGTCACAGTTTGACAGGCCATATCCTTTGTAAACTTTGGGGATTACTCAGTTTAAATGCTTCACTTCTACATAAGACTTACTTGTTTTACTTCCTCCCTCCCTCTCTCCTACATTCTTGGTTATCCTAGACCCTGTCTCTTCCCACTATGCCAGGTAGCAGTGAAGCAGCTGCACAGCTGTGCCAGTATGTGGACCTGATTTCCAGAATAAGATGCTGCTGGTGATTCCTGAATTAAAGTGAACCTACTGGGCAATTTACTTGTACAGCTGGCAATTTTCATTCAATTCTAACAGACAGTGTTTGGTCAAATGTTTAATTTCTCAGTAAGATTTGTCCATGTAAGAGATAACATGGTATCTTCTGTTGGTAAGAAGTTCAGGTTTCACTGCCATGTCTTTTTCAGCCCAGTATGGTGCCCTTTTCCAAGAAAGTACTGAAGATGTACACAACTCAATTTGATAAGATTTATGAGACAACCCAGAAACACATTCATATGATAAATCTGTGAGTTATTCTATGATAATCCAGACACACAACCATGATGAAGCTTTCACTGTCACCAAAATCTTCAAGACTACAATCACTACACTCAGAAATGCCTCTGCACATTCACAGTGAAAGCATGTTTGGAAGTCAATGTGTTCAAGCAACTAAGTGAAAGCTTTTATCTTTTTGTATACAAAAGAAGAGACGTTGGGGAAAAAACAGATACAAACTTCAAATAAATCCACAAGCTAGAAAAGGCAGACATGTGAAAAGGCAAGGATCCCTAAACTGTTGGTTACATATTATCACTACATGCAAATACAAGAGTTAAAATAGTACAAAGATGAACTGTTATGTGCATAGAGAAGAGAAAAATTACACCAAAAGCTTAAAAAGTATAGATTATGTCAACAAACCAAAAATTTAATATTCTGGGAAAACAACCATAGGTGTTGACTGAAATCCAAATGAGTTGCTAAAGCACACTTGGAAGCGTGCTGAGCGTACGCTGCCGGGCTTTGATTTCGGAGAGTGGCAGGGGTGACCAGTGTGAGAGGAGACAATCAATTGCCCTGAGACAGCCATAGCCAGTTGCAGATAGCTCTCAAATCCATGGAAATAACTCACTCCTCCCCCAAATTTCCACCAGAAGAGCACATGGTGCTTCTGCTCTAACTTGTCAGGGAAGACATAGAAGAGACAAAAGAGAAGCAACAGAGGAGATGCATCAGGAGACATTGCCCAGGACAGACCCATTGAAAGGATGTTCTCCATACCAGAGCAGGGAGGGTCCCAAAGGTGCTGAGGCCCATGGAGGACCCCACATCAGGGCACAGAATCTCCTCTCTCTGCTCTCCTACTCCCATGGAGCTGAGACCTATGGCAATTCATCATAGCAGGAAACAAACAGTACGAGCAGCAGAATAAAGTCCTGCACATGCCCCGATGTCTCACACCACCTGTTGCCTAAAGGAATTGGGACTGACCATGA
This sequence comes from Ammospiza nelsoni, assembly GCF_027579445.1. Lineage (NCBI taxonomy): Eukaryota > Metazoa > Chordata > Aves > Passeriformes > Passerellidae > Ammospiza > Ammospiza nelsoni. Next base: position 105,119,382 of record NC_080633.1, read on the forward strand.
GATATGCATTGGGAAAACAAGGATAAATTAAACTAGGAATGGGAAAAGAATGGTGTATGACAGAAGATGAGTTTGGAAAACGGGAAGGAAATGCATCACTTCTCTAAGTGATTCATTTCCCCCACAATCAATCATCAGAAGTTTGTATTAACAGGCAATAAGTTAAATTAAGAAAAACAAAACCTCTGAGTTTAGCCTGTTTTGCACACAGCAGGATATCAATCCTTAAACCCATGGAATGATACAGATGCAAAAAAAGCTGCCTGTACAAACAAGAAAAATGCCCTCCTTGTAAGTGGAGGATCAGTCTGGAGCACCACCTATGTTTAATGATAAATAAAGTTAATAGCTCTCAATCTGCTGGTAGATGTTTATGACATGAGATTTATATAATGCTAAAGGAGTTTGAGACAATGTCACATGCCCAAGAAGCCTTCAGCAGAGCACTTTACAGGTATGACACATGAAAGCATGAATGAACTGTGGTATCTTTAACCTTTAAGTCTGAATCAAGAAGCATGGTTCAGTTTATGCACCAGCTCCGGTCACAGGTTTTCTTCATAAACCAAAAAAACCCCAACAAACCTCAAAACAAAAACAAACCTCAAACCACAGATAACTCCTCAGCAGCTTACACTTCAAACGGGTCTCTGTTTCTTTTCTCTTTCACATATGAGCACAAAAGCTCAAAAGTTTTACTGCTACTTGATCTACACACACAGCAAGTCTTACCTGCCTACTGAGCCAACTAAAACGCTCAACATGAAGTCAACATAGATTTTGCCTCTGGATTTACTATCTGCCTTGGAAAAGGTGTTCAAAGAGTAAATATTTAACTTAGTGTGTGCACCACCACAGCTAGCAGTCACATGAAGAGGCCTGAGGCGGTAAGTGAAGGAGAAATAACATGCTGTAAGGGCAGAGTCACTGCTCTGCTTCCTCTGGTCCTCCTGGTGGTGACTTTTAAAACTGAAGGAACAGAACACTCTCCAACACGACAAAGGTAGAACAGTGAAGCCAAGACTATAATATCTTCAGAAAAGACGTTTAGCCTCTTGGGATCCAAACCTTTCCAACACAAACAGTTGTTCCCTACAATATGCAACTTCTGTACCCTTAAAATTCTGCATCCTCTGACCATAACCAATCCAAGCAGACAGCACATGAGAATAATGAGAAAAAATGGCTGCAGGCCTTAGTGATGCAGCCAAAGCATAACAGAGACATAACATCCATGGAGTCACCTTCCACATCCAAGAAGTATTTTTTCTGACTACTACAACTGTACTGCCAATGCAAACCTCTAAAGGAGAACCTGAACTGTATTAGTTAAACATAAAGAAATTTGATAATGTCATTTTCAATGCTCTCCTTCATAGTTAAACACTTAGCTACCCAACATGGCAAAAGGCAATATAGCTTTAAAAGTATTTCAAATTGATCCAGCAGCTGCTTTACAAAAACTTGTCCACGAATCTGAAAAAATGAAGCTAAGAGCCACACCCAAACACTGAGAAGGCTGTAGCCTTCTCTAATTTTGCACAGATTAACTGAATATCCCATGCTATTTACCAAATGATCATCTGAAAGACATGCATTTATCAGTTAATTAGCCCACTTAATGAAGATTTACCAGTCCAAATTGAGAGAAATCTCTTACATCAACAAAGGGATGAAATGACAGTACTCATTTAAGGGAAACTATTTAATTCTCAAATCCCAGATTTTCAAGCCAAGAACTGTCTTTTGTATCATCTCTCTCAACTATTCATACAACTATGTAATATTAAGGTAATTAATAGAAGTAGCAGATATGAAAACTAAAATATAAAAAGATTAAGTGGAGAACTTGTCGGAAGTAAAAGAGAACTGTACATGCCTCATAAGAATGCTAATCAAATAAACTTTTCCAATCCACTGTCAGGACAGTTCACAACACAATTACAACTTGCTGAGGATGTCTTAGTGAGCACCTGGGACTAAGCACTCATGGTAGCAGGGCAGGATGATAACAGTCATCTCTAATCATAATCTCAATAAGCTTCCCTAATGTCACAACACAAACTTATATATAATATATTTGGACACCAACAAAGAGGAATCCAAAAGTCTCCAGAAAAGCAGCTAAAATTAAAAATAAAGGTAGAAATTATTTCTAAGCATTTCTCAGAGCTAAAATCAAAAAATGATATATTACAGAAATACACAGGAGCCTGTATCTTCTGGTCAAATGGTTTTTAGAGACTATCTGCAGACAACAACCTGCAATGAACACTAACGCTCTAAAAATATTTTCCAACCATCCTTTATTGACAGCACCATCTCCATCTAAAGAACAAATTACAGATGATAACATTTGCAGAACTTCAAGGTCCTTGTCCTCTGTCATACTTAAAAGCTTCACTACTTTCAGAAGTTCAGTTGATACACTTCTAAATATTTACGAAAAGTAATAATAAAAGATGTTAAGAAGTTAAGAACTAAGAGTTTAACAGAAACACCTAGAACATTGCTATGTATCACAAGATCCAGTAATAGAATAGGTTTTTGAGATGCCTTAAAGTTTTATCACAATTCTGATGGAAAAAGAGAAAAAAAGAAAAGAGACAAATGGTATGACACAACATCTCAAATGGTATGACACAACATCTCTAGAGAAGTCACAAGTGTACTTGTCCGGAATGATGCATTAACTCAGACATCTTTTCAAGATTTGCAACTTTTAACAAGCAGAAAGAAGCTTGGGACCCCAGAATTTCTACAAGGAGCATGTTACTAGACTTAGTCTGAGTCTAGACAGTAACTTCCACGAGACCTTCACAAACTACCATATCTAAAATCACAATCACAAATACTCAGTGCAGCTATCAGCCAAAATTTGAACATTAACTTCATGTCAGCTTCTCCTACCAAAATACTTTGTATGGCACCACTTGTTAAAGGAAAAGGAATTCAGAAACCACTCTTCAAAACAAAAAAATATTTAGTCACATCTAACAACTGCACCTGGATAACTAATCCTAAAGACTGCAAGTACTCTTCATCTGACTGTGTTGCCAACACCTGAATTTGACCAGGAACCTACAAGCCACTCAGCTTTCCAAATCAACTGATACACATAAGGCTGTACCTAAGTGCACAAAGGTAGGCAAATTGCATCCTTCTTCCCATCAAAACATCAGTAACAATTTCAGTGATGTCTGAAATACAGTGTGACAGTGTTGGAAAAAAAATTACAGCATTGCTGCATCTTACAGTATTTCCAGCAGTGTCTTTAAAAATCAAGGAGAAACTTGCTTTGCGTATGAACAGCATGTTTAAAATACATATATTCTTAGTTTCTGGTTACACAGAATTGCTAAAATTGCTAAACAAACATAGGGTTTAAAATACAAAAATACAATTATTGCAAGATGGACTGATTTTATCATTAATGGCAGTATCTCTATTAAGCATTTATCAGAATGATGTTTTGGTGATACAAACTTGCAGAAGTTCCTAATATTTTTTCTTTGATTGCAAATGATTTGATTATACTTTATGTATTATGCACTGTAAGTAAATATTCACCAAAATATTAACTTATTTCTTGTCTTGATTTGATATTACACTTATGCTTATTTTCCATACACCATCTTAATGAATATCCTTTTCTGCTTCTTGGCTCACTGAGACATTGGAATTTATCTGGGTGGATTGGCAAAATCTATTTAAATATCTATTCAAATAGTAAGTAGGTTAGTATACAACGGGAAGCTCAACAAAAGACTAAAACCAAAACAAATTGTTTTATTGTGATACTTGTTGAGTATTTAATTACAGATATTTACTTTTTACACAGATTACAGATCTATGCTTTCTTTTTTTTACACAAGGAGATCACAACAATGAGGAGAAGCTTCAGAAGAACTAAGGAAGCATTCACCAATGACTTTGGATCCTATACAAGCAGTTACCCTAATCTTAGTACCATTAACTGTCCTCAGACGGGTAGTTCACCTCAAAGCCTCTTAAAAATCCCTCCACACGTGGCAAAACTTCTGTGCAGTTTTCAGCACAGACACCTTTCTGCTATCAAAGGAGCATGACCTCTCTAAGTGACTGAAGGATTTCTGCCATCTCAGCAACAAACTGAAGTGTTCCAGTTCCACTGTGCACCTGGATAAGGTGAGCAAGGCATCTCAGATTAGCCGCCAACAGTTTAGCCACATTTTGCTTACTGCTACTAAGTATTTTTGAATTATACACTAAACATCAGGACAAGCAGTAGGGTACAGACCTAACAGAAGATAATAATAAGGAGCACAAGAAACAGTACTGCCAAGAAGAAGCAACACACAACACTTAACCCCCTTATTCACCTTAAAACTTTATGATTCTGTAGACTGAAATTATATGACTGCTCCACATGGGCACAAACTGAATACTCAAGCTAGTACTATTCTTAATTAAGAGCTTTCTGCTTTAGGATTGATCACTACAAGGATGAAGAACAAAGACATATAAGCTCCACCCTCTTATAAGATATTTTCCCTAAATCTTCCTGCAACACTGAGAATGAAAGGCTAATTTATCAGTATACAAAGCCACTTCCAACTACACAGACATACATGAACTACTTAGGGGATAGTAAAAAACCAAAAATTTGCTTAAAACCCCCTCCCAAAATTTCAAAATTAAGAATATTTTAGTAATAACAGAGGAATATTTTATATGACAACAGACACAACACGCATAAGCTCCCAAATCAGCCTCTGAAGTGGCTGAATCAATTCTGCTCCACAAACAAGAAAATACCTTCTCTCTGCATTATGAAAAAAAAATCCCTAAGTCTCAGAAGTAGTAGCCTAAGACCATGCCATCAGGTACTTAAGTATTTTCAACTCAGGATCATCACATATCACCATCAGGTTTAATTTCATAATTTTTTGTAGGATTTGATTCCTATAAATCCAGATCTACCCAGAAGAATCCTCTTGTGCCATAGGAAGATGTTCACAACATAAACAGCTCCAACACCTTAATATTTCTGGCATCCTTGTCAGCCATGACCACATGGGAGTGCCTTTGCTGCTACACTCACATCATTCAGTTGTGTGACAAATTGCAAAGTCCACTGAAAGCTGAGCCTGTACTGACGCTGAGCAACCAGACAGGAGAACCGTGGAAACAACATTGCTGCATACTTGGTATCTGCCCAATCAGGCAGTCTGACAGTGCCTAACAGCTTTAATTAGCTAAAAGTGACTACAACATTCCACTTCAACTTAGTTTGAACTAACTCAAAATCCGCTTAACAAAAGAATCATTCTTCCTGAGCTTTCATTACTTCCCTGCTGTTTTCAGCACCAGGAACCTAGGAAAGTCTGTCCCAAGCCAGTGAACCATTCATCACTTTCTCCTAAAAGTAATTAGTTGCAACTTTCAAGATGCCAGAAATGGGGAACTTTGGAGTACAACACTCAGAGAAACACAATTTACAAAGCTCTTGGAGCACTGAGATGCTAAAATGTTCTTCTAGAAGTCCTAGAACTTGAATATTGTTAGTGTGGGAGACATGAGGTAGCAAACATCCCAACCCTCTGCCTGTCCAGTTTTCACTGTACCAACATTTAGAGGTCATGCCAATCCACCTGTCTCAGCATTTTGTCAGAGTCAGATGCCCCACATATCAGATGATGACAGTTCCAAAGTGCAAAGAGTCATTACAGTGAAAGTAGCAGTGACAGAGGCATCTCTGACCACACTCACTGATGGCAAATGTTATAGATAAAAGTTAAGTTACGTTAAATTAGGGTATAGTTCAATTATATTGTATTAATTATGTTATATTAATTGCATTATGTTAAGGGGGGGGGGGCTGATTAGAATGTTCTAGGACAAGGCTCCAGGGTTTGGTGGAAGGGGCAAGGCGAGGTTGAAGAGGGATTGGATGGAAGATCTGACCAATCATTTGAAGCCCTGCAGAAACGATTGGTCCAGAATGAACGGCGTTAAAGACCAATGAGAAGCCTGGAAATGGACCAATCACCATGCGGATCCAAAATGGACCAATCCTGGACTCAAAGGGAGCTATAAATGGGGGGGCGTTCGGTTGGGTCGGGGTTCTTCTTTTTGGAGACTTGTTTTGTGGGGAGAGCCCAGTGCACTTGGGGTTAGCTCACTGTTGTGCTTTTGGCTCGCTGTGTGGGTGCCTGGGCTTATCCTGGGTACTCCGTTCCTTGCAGCTGTTTTAATAAACGAGAACCTCTTTCTCCAGAGAAAGTTTGGCCTCGTTCATATTCATAACAGTAAACACATTATTGGAGAAGGTCTTTCTCTAAGAGAATAATCAGCTGAGGTTCTTGCTGCGTAAGTTTGTAAGAGCACAGACTGTTACCCTTAACACGCAAAACCGCCAACAGGACTGGTGACAAGGCTTGTAGTATTAAACATAGTAAAAAAACTATACTTGAAAATTTTATTTTCACAGGCAGCACATTCAAACTCAGCAAGGTCTGCTTTGCAGCATCAGGCTTCTCACACGCTTGGCTGCCCATGCAAGAAGTCTGCCTAACAGCATTAAGGTACCAACTTCAAAACATCAAAACGTTTCTCTGGTAAAAAAATCCCCAAAGCTGTTTGTACCCGAGATCTGTCACAGCTGGTGATGATGGCTTAGTTCTTAATAAAACTGCAAATATGCCAAAATCTCTGTGAACTGAACACCATGTGGATGTATGGAAACATTAAGTCACTGGAGTGTGCAGTATATAAAAAAACCAGAAAAGACAGACTCCGTTCTAGAACAAATTGTAAATTAGTGTTAAACTCAGCTCGCCGACAAAATACAAAATTAAGAGAAAGACGGGTGGGTTCATCAGGTACATATTTGCCTCAACTACTGAAAACACTTAGTATTCTTGAGCCCATCTGCTAGGTGCAGTTGTATCTATTAAGACAATTGTAGAAGAAAATTATGTAACACTTATAAATTACTCACAGGAGATACAAACCCTTGGAAGGTCATGAACCCACCCCACAGTCTAGCTTTTCAGAATGTTACACTGTAGTGCATTCATGTCTTTATCGGGCAGGGATCAGACAAAGCAATGTGCTAACACTCCACAACCCCTTTATTTATGAGCACAGAATCAAGAAGGCTGGAAAAGACTTCCCAGTCTTCCAAGACTTTGCACTCTCTAAATCATATCATATCACAAAATGCCACCTCTACTCGTTTTGTGGACACTTCTAGGGAAGATGCCTCTGCCATGGCTATGCCATTTTGGAGACAGAACTCTGCAATCACAAGTGACAGCTATCCCTGCTGACACTGGCAACTCAAAGCTCCATCACAGTAGGAAGCCATTACAAGAAACACTGTCCAGACATAGAACAATTTATACACTACTTATTTAGTTATTTTTTCCTCAATAAATATTTTGCCTGTATCTTCTATATAATTATCATCACATATAATTATATTAATTATATATTTAATCATTATATAGTTATATTACATATAAAAGCGATACTTGGTAGTACTTATATTGTTCATAAATAATCGATACATTTTTATAAAATTTAGAAATAATTATATTTATTAAAATGTAAACCGGGTATTTATTATAATCCAATCTATAGGTAAAATATAGAATTTACATGCTAGAAAACGAAGTGCAAATTATACTGGATAAAGAAACTAAAATTAAATTTTTTATCAGACTAAATTAGTACAGAAATTAAGAGCTGATTTTCCTGCGCATTTCACATGGCAAAACATGCAGGCAGCTAAGAGGTTTATGGCATTCACCACTCGCTCAGAAAACGAAACCATGACAGAAACGGGCGATGCCTACTGGCAGCGCCAGCAAACTACTGGGAACAGCCCGTACGCGGAAAACAATCTCCACCTTCCCGAGCTGTGAAGACGGAGTAAGTTTCGTTTCGCGTTACGACAGGGAAAAAGAACCGAAAGGACACGCGACAGAGCTAAGGCGCCGCCAGACACGGTATTTAAATGGCAGCCACGGCTGCAGACGGGAAACGGCGCTCATCGCCAACACTCTGGACAACAGAAACAGAGCCACAGAACCATCTCGGTTGGAAGCGACCTGTGAGACCCCCGAGCCGGCGCTGTGACCGAGCACCAAGCACCGCGTCAGCTACAAACGCCCTCCGGAGCGCGGCACCGCGGCCGCTCCCCGCGTGGGGGCGCTGGGGGGCCGCCCGCTGCCTTCCCGCCCGCCGCCAGGGGCTGCTCCCGCCGCCGCCCCGCACCGGCCTCTCGGGCTGAGGGAGAAAGGCGACGGGGCGGCCGCGGGCTCTCCGCCATTGCCGCCCACCTATCCCGGCAACAAAGCTGGCGGGCAGGCGGCGGGCGCGGCGGCCCCCGAGCAGGCTGTGACACCCCCGCCCCTCCCCGGCCGCCCCCCAGCCCCAGCGCCTCAGGGACGGACGCTCACTCGTGAAACAACGCCACCGACGCGCCCGCCCTGCCGCGTACCTGGCAGACGGCGCTGCGGAAAGCGCGGTAGTTGTCCTTGCCGTAGCTGAGCACTTTCTCGTCCGGGTCCGCCTGCTCCCGGCGCCGGTCGAACAGGAACACGGTGCGGTCCCCGTTGCCGCGAGGGGTCAGCAGCGCCGGCCTGCGAGGTGCGCGGCTGCCTCCCGCCGCTGCTGCCATGTTGGGGAGCTGAGGAGACTGAAACCGTCCTGCAACGATGGCGGCAGCGACGGCTGCTGCTGCCGGGCCCGCCAGCGCCCCCGCCCGGCAAAATACGTCCCGGCAGGGGAAGGAGGAGGCGGAGCCGGCCCGGAAGCCGGCGAAGGAGGCGCCGTGGAGGCCCGGAAGGAGAGGGTGGGAGTTAGGGAAGGAGAGGGACGGCGGTAACTGAGCTGCCGGCCGTGCGGAGTGGTGCGAGGGGGCGCGGGGCAGGGGGGTGGGAAAGGCCTGGCAACAAAAGCGCCACTTCGGCGGTGTGATCTCGGAATGAGTTAGCGCCCTCCGCCTCGTTCCACTTCCGCCGCCGGGTGGAGCAGGAGCGGGATCGGGATCGTCATCGGGATCTTCATCTTCGCCGTAGAAAGCGCAGGCGGGGTGGGCCATGGCAGTGCGTGCTGCGCCCGCGTTCGCCGCCCGGCGGCCGTTGCGCGCGGCGCGAGCGGGACCGGCGGGCGCGCTCCCGTCACCGGCGAGCGCGCTCCCATCACCGGGCAGCGGCCAGGGAGGGACCAGAGGTGTGAAGTCCCGCCTCGTCTGCCGGGTCAAGTTGGAAGGGACCAGAGTGGGTCACCTGGTCAAATCTGTGCTCAAAGAGAGTCATCCCAGAGCAAAGAATTGTGCCCAGATGGTTCTTGAGTGTCTCCAGTGGGGGAGACTCCACAACCTCTCTGGACGATCTGTTCCAGTGTGCAGTCACCTGCACAGTAAAGCTCTTCCTCGTGTTCAGGTGGAGCTTCCTGTGCATCAGTTTCTGCCAGTTGCCTCTTGCCCTACTGCTTAGAACCACCGAGGAGAGCCTGCTCCATCCTCTTGGCACCACCCTTTAGATATGTGCACACATTGATGGGGTTGTCTCTTACTTGTCTCTTCCTGAGGCTGAACAGGCCCAAATCTGTCCTTGTAAGAGAAGTGCTCCAGTCCCTCAATTGTCTTTGTTGCCTTCCGCTATATTCACTGCAGGAGATCCATGTATTCTACTGAGGAGCCTAGAACTGGAAATGGAACACCAACTGTGGCCCCATTGGGGTTGAATAGAGGAGCAGGATCACCTTCCTTGACCTGTTAGTGATGTTCTCTTCCTAGTGTATCCCAGGATCCCTTTCTTGGCCACAAGGGGACTGCTGGCTCATGGACAGCTTGTTGTCCACCAGGACCACCAGGTCCTTCTTTGCAGAGCTGCTTTGCAGCAGGTCGACCCCCAGTTTGTGCTGGTACAGGGTGTTATTCTTCCCATGCCAGAACCTGTGTGTACCTTGGTTAAACTTCAGAAGGTTCGTTGTCCATTTCTCCACCCTGTTGAGGTCCTTCTGAAGGATGGCACAGCCCTCTGGGGTATCAGCCACTCCTCCTAGCTTTGTGTTACCAGTTAACTTGCTGAGGAGGCCTCTGTCCCTTCATACAAGTCATTGATGGACAAATTAAACAGTACTGGACCCAGTATTGAGTTTTGGGGGACAACACTAATGACAGGCCTCCAAATATACCCTGTGCCACTGATCATGACCTTCTGGCATCTGCCAGTCACCTAGTTTTCAATCTACCCCACTGTCCACTCATCCAACCCTCACAAAAGTGTAGCTGCTTCTGTTCCAAGGAGTCTTGGTTTTGAGGAAAGGATTGTGATGGCCTGTAGGGGAGGTTTGTAAATCAGTAGAGGTGACAAATGAGTAACAAAAAATCTTGCCTTTGGAACACTTCTAAGGTCTTCTGATGTCCAACCTGAACCTCTCCTGGCACAGCTTGAATCTATATCCTCTTGTCCTGCCATTTGTGTTTTGGGAGAAGAGACTTACCACCACATGGCTACAGCCTCCCTTCAGGTGGTTGTAGAGAGAGATAAGGCCTCCCCTGAGCCTCCTTTTTTCCAGGCTAAACAACCCCAGCACCCTCAACTTTTTCTCATAAGACTTGTGTGTCAGATCCTTCACCAGCTCCATTGCCCTTCTCTGGACACACTCCAGCCCCTCAATGTCCTTGTGTAGTGAGGGGCCCAAACAGAGCACAGGATTTGAGGTGTGGCCTCACCAGTGCCCAGTACAGGGTAGACTGTCCTGCTGGCCACGCTGTTGCTGACACAGGCCAGCAGGCCACTGGCCTTCTTGGCCACCTGGGCACACCCTGGCTCATGTTCAGCTGCTGCCAACCAGCACCCCCAGGTCCTTTTCCACTGGGCAGCTTTCCAGTGACTCTTCCCCAAGCTTCTAGCGCTGCCTGGGTTGTTGTGACACAAGGGCAGGATCCAGCACTGGGCCTTGTTGAACCTCAGACCATTGACCTGAGCCCATCGATCCAGCCTGTTCAGATCTCTCTGCAGAGTCTTCTTGCCCTCCAGCAGATCAACAGTTCTGCATACCTTGGTGCAAAGTGGCTGAGGGTTCACTTGATCCCCTGGTTTGTCAGTGAAGATACTGAACAGGACAGGCCCCAGCGCCGAGCCCTGCAGAGCACCGCTTGTGACTGGCCATCATCTGGACGTAACTCCACCATTCTATGGGCCCAGTTAGACTACAAGAAAGCAAATTGCATAGTGGAACTGAGCAGTGTGGAGTTTTGTGAGAATGAAGAGCATTTGTGCTGAGCAGTTAGGAGAGGAAGGGTCTCTTGAGAGGTTTTATATAGGCTGTGACTCTGAACCCCTCTAAATGATGACTTGATAAAATTTGGAAGAGTGTGTCAAACCTTGTTACTTTATGAATTCATCAAACAAAATTTAGTTTTACAGTGTACTTGAGACAGCACTTCCATTTTGGAATGCCTAGTGCTTTGAGAAAAAAAAAAAAACTTGATGAACTATTAAATCTAGTTTAAAAAATAATGTTGCAAGGAGGAAGGGATGTTTCTACCTGAAATGCAGGCACTTAATTTACATGAAAATAAGTTCCTCACCTTTCAGCCTATCTCCAAGCTGGTTTAAAGAGTGCCTGCAGTTGCAAAGTTTTCATTTTGCAGTATGAAGTATTTTGTCCTTGAACAACTGAATAGTCATTTTAATCCTTGTGAAAAATAATGTCTTATCTTGAAAAAGGAATTTATATTCATCTACCATATTTTAAGGTCAGGTATCATGTTATTTTTCAAAATTAATAGTAACAGTAGGGTAACCAATAATTTGTTCTTCTTGGAATTTGATATTTCAGATGATGCTCAGGAAAGTGGGATTTTTTTTGTGTATGTGTGCAAGGATGTATTTATTGTTATATCCTGCATGTATTTACTTTTTTTTTTGTTCGAGGAATAAATTAAATGCCTGATTTCTTTATTTTTATTGAGGGCAAATATTAACTAAGTTCCAGGACTAGACGTTTTTAGATAGTAAATATTTTGTATACACATAATGAAAAATGCAGTTTTTTTCACTAGAAGAAAGTGCGCAGCCTCTCTAGTAGCTTGTTGCAGTGGCACAGTCTATTGAGTGATACTGGATGCTACGGTCTACATATGCCTTGTAGATGCAATGCTACCAATTCCAAATGATCCAACAAAAAATGCTGTTCCTCCTTAAGGTAACAAAGGTTTTACATGTAAGAAGAGGTGGCATCTTGGATTTAGAACTCTATGGACCTTTGACCTGGCCTGTTAGAAAAAAAGCCTTAGTGAGAACCCCTGAGGTGTGAAACAAAAGAACATCATTATTTGAGTCACTGAGGTGTGAAACAATAGCATCAGTATTCAGAAAACCAAACCATCTGAGAGACAGAAACCAAATCATAGAATTCAACAATTAATTATCATCATAACATGAGAACTAAGATAGATATAGAGAAGTGGGTTACTGAAGTGCTATCTAGTAATTTTTTTTTTTTTTTTTGCTTCTCAGTAACTCAACAAAAATTAGTGAGCAAATAAAGTGACAAAATTTGTGAAACACAATCTACTTAGTGAAGTTGAGAGGACTGTAAACACAGTCCATGGTTCTGAAATACCTGACTGATGTGATAAAAGATTAAATTAAATTTTAAAAATTGAAGGCAACTGAGAGATGGTGAAGAAGGGGGAGGGACAACAAACCATTAGTTCAACCTCCTGCGGTCCAAATTAAGTCTGTCAGCTGGGCTTTGTGAGTAAAACTCATGTAGATTCTCACTGTTCATTGTGTACTTCATTAAGAAAAATACGAAGTGACGTGCTTGTTAAAATCCAGTAGAAATAAAGGCTCTGATGACTACAGAGGGGCTATAAATAGTTGTGGATAGCATGCCTAAGAGGACTAGGATTATAAAACTAAGAAAGTATTATGGTTAAAAGTATAAAAATAGGAAAGATAATCAGGACCTTCTAGTATATCTCACAAAGAAAGAAGGAACATGGAGTTATATTAAGAAACATGCAGAACTGACAGGAAGATCTACTCTTCATAAAACATTGGATTGAGCTATGAAATATGTAATGAGAATGCATAATTTAGTGAGATTTAAAACAATTTTTTCTTCCTATGAATAGAAAAGAGATAAAGGACTAGAAAAATTAAGAATTAAATTATTCCCGGTAGATATTCAAATCATATACTTCGGTCTTAGAATAAAATATCCAAATATTACTGAGTAGGAGGAGTTTAAGTTGGAAAACAAGTTATTCCATATCTGATCATTGTAGTGTTTTGCACTATTTTCCAAAGACATATTTGGAAGGAGGACACCACACTAGATGGATACTTGTAGGATTTAGACTGTCAGCTCTCCCAGGATTGTCACGTAACTGTTTGAGGGAAACCATGGCAATAGCAGGGAACTTCTCTGAAAAGCTCAGCAAGAAGCTGCTCTCAGCAAGAAGCTCTTGTCATTCACCTCTGACAAGGGCAAATGAATGCAGCCAAATATTCATTGGTCATGAAATAAGTTTGTTGGCAATCCACTGCACCTTGTGAGTTCCAGAGTCAACTTTCTCATGGAAAATTAATAAGGATGTATCAAACCTTAAAAAATTTCTTCCTCTGTAGACAAAGAAACATGAATGATTCTTGAACAAATACATGAGAACATGTATTGGGAGAAAACAATTTTTAATTTGTGAAAAGGCTGTTGCAGTATAAGATTTCTGTCTTCAAGCATTACTGTTCTGATAAAACACTGTTGATGCTGTGAATGCAACTATCTTTAAGATCATGTCTGAAGAAATCCCTCCAATCACACTCTTAAAAGACTGGGATCAAAGACATAATTCTCTCCCATAAAATGTGTAAGAAATAGGAAAACTTGATAAATACGATGTCACAGAGAAGATCCTGCCTCATATGTAAGACCCTGTGCTTTTCCATTCAAATTGCTATTGCTGTTCTGTGGTCTTAGCTGAGTGTCTTCCAGGTGTTTTGTAGCTGAGCATTTTTTTTGAAGGCTGCTTCCTCCTTTTTCTCTTCCAATTACCTTGCTTTTAACGGTCTTTTACACTCTTCTTTTTAACCCTTTCCCTTCCCCTGGCTGCTTTCTCCTGAATGTTCAAGGAGTGATTTTATCACAAGCTCCAGTAGCAGTGGCACCATGGACTCTAAGAAAGCCTGAGCAACTCCAGTTGACTGCTTAGTTGTCACATGTCTCTGCGTAGCATTACCTCATACTCTGGATTTTGGGATGGTCACACAGTAACCATTGTCCTGTCTTTGTCACTATGGGTGTGTTTTGCCATGCAGAAATTCTTCAAGCATGTATAAGCACAGGTTTTTTTGTAGTACTGTGGTAGGTTGATGCTGGCTGGATGCCAGGCACTCACCAAAGCCAATATCTCACTCCCCTCTGCAGCTGGACAGGGGGGAGAAAATGCAATGAATTCATGGGCTGGGATAAGGCCAGGGAGAGATCACTCACCAAATACAGCCACGGGCAAAACAGACTCCAATTTGGGATATTAATTAAATTTATTACTAACCAAACCCAAGCAGGTAAGAAATAAAATAAACCTTAAAAACACCTTCCCCCCACACTTCTCTCCTTCCCAGCTCTACCTCTCCCCCTCAGTGGCATAAGGAGACACGGAATGGGGGTTTACAGTCAGTTCATCACACGTTATTCCTGATGCTGATCAGTGCTTCTCCTGCTCCAGTGTGGGGTCACGTCCACAGGAAACAGTTCTCTGCAAACTGCTGGAATGTAGGTCATCTTTTCACAGTGTGCAATCCTTCTGGCAAAGCCTACTCAAGTGTGGGCCCCTCACAGGGTCACTAGTCATATCATGAAACCTACTCCAGTGTGGGCTCTTTTCTGCACAGGTCCCTGTCAGGAACCTATTCCAGCATGGGCTTCCCATGGGTTCACAGCCAAGTCTTGGGCATCCACCTGTTCTGGTGTTGGTCTCTTCCATGGGCTGCAGGTGGATCTCAGCACCCCCGTGGACCTTCGTGGGCTGCAGGAAGACAGCCTGCTTCAGCATGGTTCTCACCATGGGCTGCAGAGGAATCTCAGACTTGGAGCACCTCCTTCCCTTCCTTTTCCACTGACCTTGGTGTTAACAGGGTGTTCCTCTCCCATATACTCACTCTCCTCTTCTCTGGCTATGATTTCCGCTGTAAAATAACCTTTAATTTTTTCTTCTTAAATATTTTATCACAGAGGCGTTGCCAGCATTTCTGATTGGCCCAGCCTTGTCCAGCAGCACCTCCATCTCGGAGCTGCCTTGGACATTGGCTCTGCTGGAGATGGAGGAATCCTCCAGCAGCTTCTCACAGAAGCCACCCCTGTAGTCCCACTGCTACCAAAACCTGGCCATGCAAATCCAATACAAGCACACACAAAAGACAGATGCTATTTCAGGAGCTTCTAGGCTAAGTATTTGTGTTCTCAGAATCCATAATAAAAGACCTGAGGAGTAGCTTCTGCAGAATCAAACCATCCAGCAATTGCTGGAAGAGATCCTCATTAATGCTGAATTGTCATTCCTTGATTTCTTGTTTATACCTTTACAATTCTATATCTTTCAAGGGAGTTATTTTCTCTTAAAATACCTAAAATTGCCTGAACCCTGCAACCTGTGACTGCTTTCTTGTCTTGTGTGACTCAACTCTGCAGCTTTCCTTATGACTTTGTTATGAGTGATGGCCTAACCTTTGGGAGGGGGAAGAAGATGGTAAGTCGTTACCCAGCAGTAGTCAAGCAGACCCCATTATTTGGTGTCCACTCTGCATTTCAAATGTAATGTAATTTCCATTGCTAATCAAGACCTTCCAGGTAATTAGAACTAGTAACTCCAGAAGCTCTTTACCAGGCAGAATAGTGAATGTCTTTCAGCTGGGCATACCAGTTGTCATGCATGACTGTGCTAGTGTTCAGCGTTCTCAGAACCACATAACATCTACCAATACAAAGGCATCCACTATTCTGAATCCTTGGAGGAAAAGTGAAATAAAATGACATACATCTCGCTTGTTTCAAAATACTTATACACATTTCATCACCTTTCCTTTTGCTTTGGAGTCTTGCCAGACCAATAAATGTTTCTTTAGAGGTGAAGTTAGAGTAACAGACGTCCTTTTAAATCTTTGCCTTGTGCAAAGGGTTCTTGAGACTACAATGCTTATTAGGTCACTGCCAGTTAAAACTGTGGTCTCATGCATGAGGTGGTAGAGAAAACAACATACAGACCACACATCACAAAGGCTCCTTGTTATCGTGAAGCTGTTGATAAGAACTTCTGTAATGGAGGGACAGTGCAGCCAATCATCCTGTAGACAGACAAGTGATCCTGTCTACCTCAGGCAAATACTGGGACTGGTAGACCTTTATGAACCAGAGTTCACAAAAGGTCCACTCTCCAGTGGGCAGCAGTGGACAACAGAGCTGACATCTGTCATGTCTAGAAAAATCCTGTAAACAGATCAAGTCCTACAAAAAAAAAAAAAAAGGAAAAAAAAGCCTGCAAAATCAGGAGTTTCCTGTTTCCTCAGGCTGAGGGATAGGACTCTGTGAATCTCCTGATAGAGGGCTAAAAATGCTGAAGATGTCAGTGCGCATCCTTTAGATATGATATTGGCTAAGACATTGATAGTCCCTCATCCAGTGGGGGACACTGAGGCCTTTGTGTCTTCTGTGCTTCTTCCATTTCTAAAAAAGGGATGAATACCATCAAAACTTCCACCTAAAATGTAAAATCCTGATGAAGATTCAAGAGCCCTATATGATGGAGTGCTTTGCAAGCAAAAAAGACTCAATGATACATGATTTCATCATACCAGAATGTTTTCACAGCCAAAAATCTGTAGACAGGAAGATTGAAATATTGAAAAGTATTGAAATATTGAAAAAACAGGTAAATTCCCTGGTCTGTACTATTGCCAAAAGAGGAAGGTTATCTGGCTCTGAAGGACACATTAAGGTTTCCAGTATTAAGCAAACAAGAGAACCCTGAAGAAGACTGGAAAGATTATATATATAGTCTCTTCAGAGATTGTTTGCAGTGCTCAAAATACTTGTATACCATATAACATGTAATTAGCAATGAATAGGCAATACCCTTGTTAACAAAATTTCCATTGCTTTACAGTCATTTAGCATGAGACCAGAGTTTTCCTTTTTTACTAGAGCATTGCACTGAGGGAGTTGTCCATGTTAGTGAAAAGGGAATGTCTTCAGCTATTGACTTTTTCTTCTTCCTTACTCTTTCAAAAAAGAACATAAAAAAATATAGCTGGTTTTTTAATTCTACCACATAAGTTGGAGCAGGGATGAGAGCTCCCATAAAAGGCCAGAGCAGGCAAACTATTGGAAGTATTACAGAGCCACAGAGCACAAATTGTTACTCAGCTCAGAACTAAAGGCTTGCATAGACATGCTATGCTTTATGTTGGCAAAATCAATGAAGAGCATTGCAGAAGCCTCATAGAAAACACTGCAAAGCTAAAGCCTGAGCAGGCACAGGTTGCAGCAGAGGAGGTTTCAATTGGCTATTAGGAAAATTTCTTCACAGCAGGAGTTGTCAAGCATTTATAAGTCATGAGGATGTGGCACTCAGAGACTGGTTGAGTGGTGGACTGGGCACTGTTAGATTAACAGCGGGACTCAATGAAATTAGAAGCTCTTTCCAACCTGAATGAATCTACATGACGCACTCAAGAAATACTCCAAAAAAAGAACTACCTTGTTCTTGTTGGTGATGAGTTTCTGACAACAAAAAATGAAAAAAACAACATATGCCAGAGAAAAGAAGCTACAGACTTCCAGCATGCTTCTACAGCATCAACTGTTATTTTTTATAGCTAAATAATAATAATAAAGCAGATGCAAGAGTGGTCACATAAAGGAAATACTTATGTAATATGAAGATAGCAAAAGGTTGGTTCATGAGATTAATGCTAAAAGGATACTACATGAATCATTGTCAAAGCAGCTTGGCCCTACGCTCCTAAGAATTTTTAAAAAGCCATCTATTTTTAAAAAGGTTAAAGCAATTTTTATTCCTCTGAAATTTACATGAAGATGTTTGCGCATTTTATTTTTCCTCTACACAATGCATGTTCAATAGCAAGGAGAGGCAGGGAATTAGTATCTGCTGCTAAAATGATTATCTAGTTCCTCAAAGAAAGTCAGATGATTGGGATTTTATGTCATATTTCTACACTTACAGTAAGGATCAGTCTTTTATAGAAACAGGCATAAGAAATTTTATTGAGTGTTAGAATACAAAAATTGTCACATTAAACTGTACAAAAGGTACACTAGCACTAAATGAGGCAACTGGATCCATACAAGAGCCAACATTTAAAAATGACTCATACTACTGAAATGTACAGGTGCTGTGGTACTTTCTCATTAAGACTTTATATTCCAATAAAGAAACAAAACCAAAACCAAGAGCAGAAATTATGTTCTAGTACCTACTGCCTAAATTTAGAAGCCCTATTCCAGAACACAAATCAAAACCAACTTGCCTGACTTTCAATATCACAGAGAAAACATGTTGAACGAGGATTAAAAAATTCCCTCAATTTTTAAATTGTGAAGACATAGTACCTAGTAAACATTGCCTGATGTTGATCTGTTGGATTATAACACACAGCCCTACAGTATTTTACAGAAACTTGATCCAAATTTGACGTAGTTCTAAAGACAGTTTAGGTTAACTGACAGACCAATAACAAAAACACATTGTCAATGTTACTAACAATTATTTTTAGAAATTATTTGGACTACTTTAATTTCAGAATATTACGTTGGCCAGTGCATTAAGCAAAGGCATCATGATTTGGATTTTGACCCATGTTCATTAGGGTTAATATAAAGCCCTTGGAAATGCCATTTAATTTGCTCTCATTTAATGAGCTGACTACTGCACATGGCAAGGAACCTACAGATGCTAAAAACACAAGGTCAGTTATAGATGCAGAGATAAACAGGTATGGGGGAGTCAAGAGAGAGCATAGCCCCTAAATAAGCACATGGTTTAAAGGAACGTGGCTCTCATCAAAAGCTCATAGTTTTGCTCCATTAGATTGCTACCTTGCTTTAGATAACAAAAATGTTAAAGAGATCACAAAAGGAAAAAACTTCTAAAGAGAAGGAACTGGGATGTAGCAAAAACTAGTTTGTTACAGAAACAAAAAGTAAGTCTGTAAAGATAAGAGAAAAGAAGACAACAAAAGAAAGCATATAAACTTCCCAGCTATCAGAAGACTTTTCTAGCTGTTAAATTAGAATTCTGGAGTATAAAAAAGGAACAGAAAATCAGAAACTTAAATAATGTCATCATTATCATATCTGAAACAAAATACTCTTACCAGGTCCAGAAGATTCACACATTATGTTAAGAACAACTGAGTTTTAAACTCATTCTGCAAAAATAGCCTAGAATGAGACAATTCAGTCTGTGTTTAGATGGTCTAACTCAAGTTTTGTTATATATCCTAGGGATTCATGTTGCATTCAAATATTGTAGAATTAAGGAGCAGCTTTCTTTATTTATCAGCTGCTAAATGCCTTTAAACAACTGCAAAATTGTTTTTATCTTTGTATATTTGAATGTTTGACCGATAAAAACAACTCAAATACTTCAATGCTTTTAATAGGACATAACATCATAAACTATCCAAGATATGAATGCTGGGTTTTATTTATTTATTTTTTTAACACAAAATTATACACAGAATAGATAAAATCATACTACTTTCACATAGCATTGATCCACTTTCTTTAAAGTATTTGGACCAGAGCTGCCCATACACTAATTTTACTGTTACTTTCCTGACAAAACATCAAAATCTGTCCAACCAGCCTAACAAGAATACAGATATTTTAGACCATTTTGATGTATCTAACATGCACCAAACAAGTGCACAAGTGATTAGATATACAGCCAGAATTCATATGATTTAGAGCTATTTAGAGCTTTCTCTGGTATATATATTCAAGAAATTCAGTGAAGTTTCATCTGGGAGTATGAGCAGCTAAAGACAAAGCTTGGTTTTCAAACTACTGTGTTTCTTTTTCTAGATTATTTACAAGACTACTATCCAAGGACTAATCTTATCAAGAGAGGTTTTGATTTTTTACTCATGTAAGAGGTGTCTCTGTGCAGTTTCATAGGTAACTGAACAAGCAGGAGACAGACATTTACATTTAGTCTTGCTAGTAAAATAAGGCTGGGGGAAGGATGTGAACTGTCTGTGATGCGTGTGCCCTAAACACATAGAAATGCTATTGAAAGTACAAAGTCTGAGCAAAGCATTTAAGAAAATGCAAATATATTGTTTAATTCTTAAATGTATTTGTCTCAACAAAACAAAGAATTATTTTCTTCCACTTAAAATCAGTTTCAGTGCTAAACACAGGTAAGTACCCATCCCTTTAGAAGGCCCCATACGAGAGCTTCAGAAATGCAACATTTTTATCTTCATCTTTCTAGTGATTAGACACTTTCAGCCTTCTTTTTATAACTGTCTAGGATGCTGGTCAAGTTTGACAATAGATCTTCAGGCATGAATTCTTCATCGTCCCTGTATATTCTCGCCTTCTGTTCATCAAGGTATTTCTAGAAAAGAGGTACAGAAAGCTTTATTAGCTCTGTCATGGTCTGTATTTTACTGATTCTGCTAAAGCATTTTAAGCAGTCATTGCACAGGTTAACTGATTTCAGTTAAACACTTTCCTGAAAGACATCTCTCAGAAGCAGGTTTAACCTGACAGGATGTTACTGCTGAAACTTAACAATCAATTCTGATTATTTACACCAAAGGTTTTGTCAGAAAATTTAACTAGAATCTGCAGACTTAGTAGCAGCTAAATAACTGATACTTCCTTAGAAAGAGTAAGCTCTAATTTGCAAGTGTTTAACTGCAAATGTCTCTAGAGAGATTTAATTCTGAATATCAAATTTTAGCTTACCACTATAGATTCTATATGAGTAGCAACTGTTTCTATAAGACGACTCAAGTTAGCATCAATTTTTCGCTTCTCTTCTGTTGTTGTTTGCAAAACAACTTGATATCTAAAAGGTAAAGATACTCAGATGGTCATGTCCATAATTAGAGAATTCCTGACATTTAAAACAATCACTTCAAGTCTGACTTATCATCACATTTAGCCATACTTTTTTTTCCATTAGTATTAATTTGAACCAAGTTACAATATATTAATGCTCAACTTAAAGAAAAACCCTTACGCGGAAAACAGGAGTTCTGATACAGCAGACAAATATTTTAGCAAAATACTGTTGAGGAGAAACATCTTTCAGTTGTTAACTTGTGAAATTAACACACTGAGATGGATACCTGCTGAAACAACTTTGTTACATTCAAGAAAATATTTTTGTCCTTAAAAACCAGGCAGACATGGAAGTTAGGAGCCTTACTGTCTTTGGTGATCATGCAATTCATTTGTAGCTTCACTGAGCCCATCATAGACACCACTCTCAAGTAACTGTTTATGCTTCTTTAATGATTCCAGTTCATTTGCACATTTCTTGTCCTCTTCTTCTATCTCCTGTTGTCATAAGGAAGGAGAAGAAAAAAAAAAGGCCTCTCTCAGGTATAATTTGGATCTTTTTTTCTTTCTACTTACCTGATTATATCCTAATACTGGAATTCAAAATTCACGCAAATAGTTCCAAGTTCAGAACTGAAAAAAACCCCAAGGATATCCCTCCCAAACCTAAAGTTTCAGCTGTTTTCTGTATCATCCCCATCCCAGAATAAGCCTAACCATCTCTTTATTCCTTTAACCACACTTAAAGGCCTGTGTTGCAGCTACATTCCCTTCAGAGTTAAAGCTCAAAAACTGTTGTTTAGGTTGTCTAAATAGCTTAGAAATGGCACATCATGAACAACTGTTTCTAGGTTAAAAAATACAACCACACTTGAGTAAGAAAATGGCTTTTCTTTTTTGTCTGAAAGAGAGTACTATTCCAAAGAATCATCTCTTCTAGGAGAATGACACTGTTGATGCTATACAGTCCACAAAACCAAACAAAATTCTGACGTCAACTCAACATGCAATTTTGGTAGATTACTGAAACATCATCCTTCAAAAATAATTTTAATACTTAAGACTTACAAACAGCATTTTAAAAATTAGGAGAGGAATTACATGACTAAGTGTCTGGTGGCAAGTGTGTATTTTATGAGCTTAACTTTAGGGAAAAGTATATGCAAGAGCACAGATCAAAAGCTAAATGTCATGTGGTTTTGAAAAATATAAACTAAATTAATTGCCTTTATATACCTATATATAGACCTGCCTCAGCAGGTATTAGCAGTGAAATAGCCCTGTTTCATGGCTATAGCACAGGAGTTTGGATTTACAGGAGCATGTATGGTAAACATTGGCGTAGTTCAAAGAACATTTTTCTGCAGGGCACCACGGCCCCACTAAAGCAGTGTTGTCAGAGAAATTGGGAGGTACCAAAATAGCCACTCAGTTGTTAACAGAGAGGGTTATGTTTTGTTGCTGAACTGCAAGTGGGGAAAAGAATAGAGACTGCTCCTGTGCTGGCAAAGGAAGCTAAAGTAAGTAACAGTCTGAGATCATTAAAACAATTTAACATGCTTTTGGTCAATGTTTTCCTTAGTTTTTACACAAGCTGATTAAACATGTTTACTAAAAACTGTAAATGTATTTATTATATACAAATTGATTAGACAAGACAGGTTCTGTTAATCCTAAAATTTCCTTCAAGCATGTGCCCAGAGACATCCTGAGGTCAGATGATTGTTGCTGCTTTTATTACTGGATGCAGGAATTTATTATTTACAGGATCTGCTACAATATGATGCCAGATTCTCTTACAAGAAAGTGAAAATTGATTCAGTTAAGGTGGCAGTCAAATCACTTTTCTGAAAAGAATGAAAAAGTCCTCTAAGAGGGAAGGAAGAAGGCAAAGGCAGAAGCCCAAACAAAAACGCAAACCAAAAATTTATCTATAAATACAAAAATTAAGAATAAGGGTATCATTAAGGGTAAGTTGTCATCAAGGTGTAAGAAGTTCTACCTTAAGCTTCTGCTGGTAAAGATCATCCAGCTTTTCAGCTTCTTCTGTCAGCATTTTTACACTGCGTTTCTTGTCCTCTAGCATTACAGTCACCTAGGATGAAAACATAACCAAGGAAGTATGGTTCAAAAAGAATTGCAATGTATAAATCCATGCCATCACAAACCACACCTGGTTAAACAGGTTAAACAATTAAACTAGGCTAGGCTGGGATGGCATTATCTTTCTTCATAGCAGCCTATGTTATGCTTTGTTTTGGATAAGGGGCTAAAACAGTATTGGTAACACACCAAAGTTTTGGCTACTGCTGAATAGTGCTAGCACAGCATTCCAAGGCTTTCTATGCTTCCCAGGGCCTCTCACTGAGTAGGGCAGGGACAGGCAAAAGGCTGGGAAGGTGCATAGCAAGGCCAGCTGGCCAAGAGGACATTCCATACCACATAACACCATGCTCAGGTAGAAGAACTAGGAAATAAAATTCTCCTTCTTTCAATCTGTCCCAAATCCAATAGTACTAAAAATCTTCCTGATGACAATTTGTCGGTGATGGTAAGCCACACAATCAACTGGAATGGGCAACTTAGAAACAAATACTTCCAATGGTTATGGTCAAATATATGTAAGCTACATAAACTTTAATTCAGGGAATACATGATATTTCAACCAACAAAGACCTCAGTTCTTAGAAAAACTTTTAGGTTCCATTACAATAAAAGCAGTTTTCTCACAGTTTCTCCCCCTCTACTTGTCCTCAGAAAAACCCCAAGTAATTCAAGAAACCAATCCAACACATCACACTTTAACTATGCAAAAAGTTGAATGAAAGAGGCAAATAAGGTTTTAGGGTTGGTATCTTAGTGTTAATCTTCATTAACTAACTCACCTGTTCCAAAGTATCTTCCAGAGTAATTTTCCGTTGAGTGCCTTTACTAATTTCCTCCTCAGTCTCGTTGATGATCTCCATGAGGGGAGCCTGTAATACGTATACAAGAAGATCGAACAAATGCAATTTGCTAATTTGAACCAAGATGCACCCCAGTACACCCTTTTATTCTTTTAGGCTACTGTATTCTCCAATACCAAATCTCTTTAAAATACTACAATGTCATTATGGTGACTCATCACACAAGCTTTTCAATGACATTTCATTGTGAGATTGAGAGACCTTCCCAGCATTCCCAAAGAAACACATTTTTTTTTGTGAGTGGTATCTAAAGCCTTCAGTGTTGATTCTACTTACCTTGATCTGAGTTCTGTATTTGACTAGGCAATTCGGTCCTGAATCAGGATTAAACTGAATCTTAAAGTCGTGGCCTTTGGAATTCTCAGCACTTACTGGAATTAATTTCAGCTTTCGAGCCAGTTTATGATACTCTGCCAGTTGCATTTCAATCTGCTCAGAGGAGAAAAGGGCACAAATCATAGAAGAGATACAAGTGAAAAGCTGTGCAAGAAGTATTCATATAGTATTTTAAACAAGTTCCTGAGTTGCTCTCTATAGCCATAATTCCTTGCTACCCACAGTATTCAAGAGCTGTATGCAGTGCCAGTACAGCAGTTTGCTGCATTAGGTACTGTTTTCTGATTCTTTCAGAGTTTGCACACTGAGGTTTCTTAGTGTCTATGGCTGAGAACACTGAATGGTTTCACCTGTGGTTTTCCATATTCATCTGCCATAATTTTTCCTGCCTCAGGTTTCTGAGAATTAGCTGATAGGGAACTAAAAACGTGCTGGAAAATAATACTAAACAAATGATTAGTCATAAGGTCAATATGCCTTCTCTCATTAGTTTTGACAGGAAATGCTACACAGCCACACATCCTAACAACAAACTAACTTGAGCATGCCTTTAAACAAAGCTTATTAAATGCTTTAATTTCTAATTAATCTAATTAATTAAATGCAAACATTAAAGAACCCAGGGTTTTTTTTTTTTCCAGTTTTATATGCTTCATACTTGCACCTGAGGATTTAAGTTGATAAAAGTGCTTGATAAAGGGTGACCCTACCAAACATATTTGAAATTTTTTCTTTAGTTCTCCAGTTGGCAAAGCAGAAGCTTTTAAATCCCATCACTTACAGGACTATATCTTTTCATTCTGTTTGAAGGGATTGAACTTGGCCCTTGAAAGATGTTACAACTGCTACACAAAGAACTAATCAGGCCCTAAATGCATGCAAAGCTATTGATTCAAATTCACTAGTTTTGCCTTACTTCCTTGCTCTGAAATATTAACATTAGCCTGTAATTTCTTGTGTTATCAAAGCAATGGCATGCTAATGTTATCAAAGCTCTTAATGCTACAGCAGTGACAGCTTACCATGCTTCATATTCTAGACACATCTCTTACGATGCAGGAAAAAAGTACACTTCCATTAAGTGCAAAACAGAAAAAGGGAAAAAAGCGCAACATTTTTCAGGATACTGTAAACAGAGACCATTCTTGTCAGTTTTGCCTGGTTAGATACATGTATGGTGGTGTTAGATTATTTAGGAAAGAAGTTATCAAGACTCCAATTTTAAGCTTGCATGATGAAAACTGGCAGCCACCTCCGAGTGTTGTGGGGTTTTCACATACCGCGTCTCTATTCCTAGCATATTTTATCTCTTCATTCCACATCTGATCTCGTTCTGCTTGCAGCTCCTTATTCAGCTTATTAATGGTTTGCTGCAGCTCATTTCTCTCGTGATTTATTCTCTCAATGTCCGCAGCTGAGTACTTCTGGTTATCTAAGATGTGCTGGAGCCGGGCATTCTCCTGCTTCATGGCTTCTACTTCTACTCCTAAGTACATAAAACATTTGTGAAATGGACATAAAATACCAGCCTATATACATAAGCCTCACCTCTGTATTGTATGAGTAAATGACAGTTATTACATAACATTACCATTTCATTACTCCAGTGTACAGAGAACTATTAGCCAAAAATTTTTTATTAGCAATCCATTCTGGAAAGTTTATTTGTAGCATCATGCTACTCCAAGTACCTTGCTCTGCTCTCAAGCTAAGAACTACAATTATTTGAAGACTATTTCTAGCTTCACTGTCCTGACTGTGATCAAGTCCTCCTTACCTGCTGTCTCAACTTCATCATTAATACTTTCCAGGTTTTGATCAAGGATGGATATATGAGATTTCATATTAGCCAAATAAGCCTGGAATTTCTGTACGTCTGCTTGAAGAGACAATTTCACATTTCGTAGTGTTACTCTACGATCCTAGGAAATGGGTGAAAAGAACAACCACTCTTAGATAAATATAAAATAATGACTTCACTTTCCAGATAAGACAGTAGAGTAATTGATCAATATCAATAGCACAAATATAAAACTAAAGAACTTTAATAATTTTTTATCCCTGTGACAGCTAAGTCCAGTCAAGACACCTTTAAAATAACAGCAACGAAGGCTGAAAAGATTCTTGCATTTCAGCATTATGTCTCTCATTTGCATCAGACAGTGCTTTAGACAATTCTTACTACAGGTAGTCCACAACTTAACTCTAGTAGTACATGGAGGGCAGATGAAACAGGGGCATAGAAAGCCAGGAATAAACTCAGCACATTTTGCACAGTTGGCAGG
This sequence comes from Ammospiza nelsoni, assembly GCF_027579445.1. Lineage (NCBI taxonomy): Eukaryota > Metazoa > Chordata > Aves > Passeriformes > Passerellidae > Ammospiza > Ammospiza nelsoni. Next base: position 105,146,074 of record NC_080633.1, read on the forward strand.
AATTTCAATTTGCCACCTGCACAGCCACTAACCCATTTTTAAACTCAGGCTGTATTAAAAGCAGAATCCAGCTTTTCAAGCAAAGTATTTTCCATAAAATATATTTGTTACCACTGAATCCCATGCCTCATATTTGAATACCAACACACTTGAAAAAAATAATGTTGAAATTTATATTAAAAAATTTGGTTCAAGTATTTTATTGATATTTCAGTCAATATAAGACCTTATTACCTGTAAATACCTGCACATTATCAAACAGTTACTGAAGATTCCACAGAAAAAAGCCTTGTTCTCTAATAGTATAGAGTCTGTAAAATTCTGGCCTAATTAAAATCTCAAAGCACTGAAATTTTTCCATTTGTTATGTATCATAAGTATCTTCATTCAGAAATGGTCGATATTATAAAATTCAACTCCACCATAAAAACAGACACAATTTACTAACCGGCTCACTTTCCTTTTCTTTTTCTAGTCTTGCAATCTCTTCTTGAAGTCTTTTGTTCTCAGCTTCTAAACTTTCCATCTGGAATGGATCTATATTAAATAAATCCTCTGTGGGAGAGCAGAAGAGACAGTGGAGTTACAAATTTATCTCAATATCACTACCTATTTTGAGTATCTGAACTTGAGCTTCAGCACAGTAAATACCCATTATCCGGATAATTATTTTACACTAAAAAAATAACTAAAAACAACCAAGAAACTTACCAGAAAAACCTTTCATTAAAATGTAACCAGGCAAAAACCCCAGAACAAACAAGAAGAGAAATGGGTTTCTCAGTCCTCATGTCAGAAAGAGTTCTCATGTCAAAGTCACTCCCAAGAGGTAAGGGTTTCCAAACTCTCATACAGCCCACACCACAGCAGAGTATACAAGTCAGGACTACCTTGTGAAGCTAGAACAAATCAAACTTACTTAACAACCCCTTTCTTATCCATATACTTCCTTGCTTCTTGAGGCATCTTTTCCCTAACTTAATTTGGCTTTGCCAAAAAATGGGATGATTATTTTTTCCCAATATCCGGTAACAGTGTGGTATCTTGTTTCCTCTCCAACTGATGGCTCCAGTTTGCAAACAAAGGGCCCTTAGTCTGGCTTCTCATAGGAGAGCAAAGAAAGTAAGAAATGTTTTTCTTCCTTTTCTCACATTGCATTTGTATTTCTGCAGGTGGTGAAATGAGTGAGTCAAAAAAACCTAATAATTTTCTACCTCCCTGAAGATAAACACAGGTGCATGCTGAATCACATACAGAACCCTCACAACAGAGTTTGGAACTCTTGCAGACTGCTTTCAGATCTTTCAAAAGTTGAACTTTCTTGTCAGCTGTGCATCCTCTGAAAATATTTTTCTTTTTTTAAATTATTAACTTTTCCAGACAGAAACAAGAGCCATCTGCATAGATGGAGTTCACATCTGAAGAATCGTATACTGGTTTTCTGTGACAAAGACATTAAAAAAACCAGGTGACACAGCTACAGCTGATAGCAGATCATGACCTATCCATCCATACTGCTAAAAATACACATAAAAAAGAGAGCATTAAGTTGAAGTAACTGAAACATACTTAGGTGTTTCAGACTCCCTTAGATCACTTTCACTCGTAAAATGAACAAACTGATGCTAGGAGAAAAGAAACCAGTAACACAATTGAATACTTAAAATTTGAAAACTTACTTAATTTTGACTGCACTTCAGCATCCAACTCTTCAAAGGTATCTCTCCCTTTCATGAAAAGATCATAGCACTTCACACAGTAGTCCATGAAAAGCTGAAAACAATTTAAAAATCTTTCATTTCAACAATTCCAAGACCTGTAAAATATCTGGATAGTCTAAAGCTACTCAATCAGTGGAATTAAACAGACATCAAAGATATCTTTAAAGCTTCGATTGTACTTTTGTAAAATTAAACTTTTTTCCTCCCTTTGAACATAGAATGTCAACAGATTATATATTCAGGCAGAAGGAGACAACTATAATTCACACAAAGAAAGGTCTGGAAATAATGTATTTTTAACAAAGATATTAAATAAGATTGTAGGTAGAATATTTAAGAATTGTTCATCTTGATGCATATGATTCTCTCAGGCTAGTTTATGGAAACTGCAGGTCTGTTTAACAGACCTTTTCTATAATTATGATCATTAAAATTCAGATCTGCAGATCTCAAAGTACTCTTGTCTAGAATTAAAGAAAGGTTACCCAAAAAGAGTTTGCTAGACACTAAGTCACAGATGCTTCAGAAGCAATTACACCAGTATTGTGAATTTTGTATCTATCTATCTATCTATATATATATGCCTAAGTGCCAATGTAGAAGAATGTATTTAGTTTAAAAGCATTGTTACTTGCCAACCATCATGTTGTAACCTTAGTCCAAAATTATGATTTTTACTTGATTTTTGCAATTTTTAATTAAATGTTTTAGCTTATAATGCAACCCTCTCCAAACACCTGCTGTGATTTAACACTGAGTTAAATCTGAGTAGTACTAATAATCCATGATAAATTAAAAAGAAAGCAAGCTGTTGGATTAAGAGCTCAAATTATACTGCCACCCTATTTTGTGGCTCAGAAATAAAACTTTACAACCAATTTTTACATAGTAAATTGGCACAAGTCACTATATTTAGAATTAAGTCACTTTCTTTACACTGCACTGCAATTAACCTCAGAAGTCTTGAGTGCTAAAGGAAAATATATCAGAAACTCTACTTCAACAATAAACAGCATAATGATGCCCTTTCTCTACAAAGGAGAACAGTATATACTTGTAGAATAAGGTGAATATAAAATAAAGAGAATATTTTGTTTAATACCCAGTCTACACCAATAGACTGATCATCATACCTGCTCAGGAAATAGTTGATCAGGTTTTTAATACAATGCTACTCTACCTCCTAGAAAGCATTGTGAATATAAAAGGGAACAGAATCTATAAATACATGACCCAGCAATCTAAACTGTAATTAAATTGTGTTGTTACAGCAAATGGCAAAATCCAGTTAAGCAATTCTGATACTAATTTCCTTTTTATGGTACCTTATTATGTACAATTCCATCATCTGTCTCTCCTCCCCAGCTCTGTCTGTCATCGAACGATGGTGCATTTTCCCTGATCGCATTGTACAGCTGAAAAACAGAGATGCACACAACAAAGAGCAAATATGACGACATCCATTAGTTTCCATGTTGGTTTTCATGAAAAGAAGCAGAGTAACACTGGATTAGGATTTCAGCAAGCAGATTGGAATGAACCTGTGTTGAGTTGACTAAACACACAGGTAAAGAGGCATGAACTAGACAGTCAACACTGCCAAATTGTCTCGTGTCTTTTGAGCAGAAAAGGACAGGGTTTTCCTGGGTGCTCAATTCAGCAGTGGTCAACTTCTGTCACAGATGCCAAATTTTGCTCAGCCCTGAGTTGGCAGCAACAACTGTTAGGACTACTAAAAAACCCAAACAAACCAAACAAAACCAAAATTAAATAAAAAGCACCCCACTCAAACTGAAAACTTGCCACTCTGTGTCGCTGACCGACACGAAAGAACACAAGCACACCACCGCTTTCAAGTGAAGGGAAAAAAGGGAAGTTTTATTCTCTGACTCCACTATTTATAGTTTTACAAGAGTGACAGTGGATTGGAAGGTGACAGTGACACCTCTGCAATGCCACAGGTCAAACCAACAGTCCATCAACTCTCTCCTCCTCCATAAAGGAATGAAAAACAATGAGTTATTTACAGAAAGTGTGTGGGAAAGTTCACTACAAGAATGTCAACATCAGAAGGCTTAGAAAATCTTAAAAAACCAGGGCGACAACTCTGTATCAGAATCACAGGACATTTGAATAATTTCAATTGAAAATTCCATCCTTAGATTTCAAATTTAGGAGAGAATGGCAGATGTCACAACATTTGCACTGGAGATACACGTTCCATTCAGTGATTATACTCATTAATTTCTCACATTTATTGTATGTACAGATCAGCATTTTGCCACCTTCTCTTATACATTAATTTATCCAGTGCATACATGTAAAGAAAAAACCCTATCATAATATAACATGAAAAGCTCACTTTAAAAGTTACCAAAACATTAGGCCAAGGGTCAGCTCCCAGATGACAGCTAAGAACATATATGTTTACATATATGTTGAACAAAGAGATTTGTAGAAAATATGTACTAAATCTGTATTGAAACTAACATTCCAGCCTGGAAAGTAAAAATATTTATCTTAAGACAAACATTACCTTGACACAATCAATTAACCAACACAAAGCTGCCACAATCTGAGGCCAGGTGTGTGGTGCTCCCACAGTGTACATGGAGCTTTTTGACAGAGCAAAGGGGTACCTGTATGGCCAAAGAGGATACATTTTTAATAGCTGTGGCAGACAGCAATGAAAACAAACCAGCACATTTTGAAAACAAAGCAGCATATTTTTCTATGTAGATGAAAGCACAGAAGGAAGAGCAAACTCAATTCTACTGTACTCCAAATGAAATTAGTTGAGTTCTTATAGTACGATTTTATTCAATTATCATGGGTTTCTCATTTTGCAACTCATAGAATAACATGGCTTGAAAGGGACCTGTAAGGATCTACAAATCCAACTCCCTGCTCCTCATAGGACTGCCTACAACTAAACCATATGATCAAGAGTGTCATCCAGATGCTCCTTGAAATCCCAAAACTTCAAGTGACTTGTCAGAATTAGTCATTTTATCCAGAATTACACCCTTGGTGCAGCAGAGTGTAATCCTTTTCAACATTTTAAGCTATATCAGCAGTTTCAAATGTTATAGATTAAAACAAAGCTTTATTAAAATGCTGAGAAGTGTACAAAAGATTTGCACCTACATTTAAGGAGCCCTGGCACTCTGACACCATCATGGGTATACATTCCCTTTTTTTTTTTAATGAGACTGAAAATTCAAGTTATCAAGAGGCAGAGGATTTTCTTTCCAAGACAGTGTTGGGGCATTAATGATTTCAAACACTGAACAAATTCAGCAATAAACCACTCAGCTGCTTAGTGTTTTTCTCCCCTCAACAGTAATTTTGTTATTTCCACATTCTGCTTTGAAAGCAGAATGAGAAAAATTGCAGGAAAACATATTTTAAACTAAATTAAATTTGTTTAAACTAAAATTAAATTGTCTTGATCCAAAATTCTGGAAATTTTAGTTCCTAGATTCTAACAAAATGAACAGAAAGGTCTGTAAAAGAAAATTGTGCCTTGTCCTCCAAAGTTCTATACAAATAATCAAATTTTACATGACAAAGCAAGATTCCCAGAGCTTATAGTTCTGTAAATTCAAATATAAAATGTATAGCAGATGCTGAAAATCAGAGAGTAAACCTAGAGTTAAACAAAAGTGAAACAAAACAATCACAACATTGCACTTTTAGAGTCTCATCTGAATAAATAAACCTATCCATTCCCCCCAACTATCAATGCAGAATTCTTAGCTTTTAAATTTCTAGCCATAGCATATCTATTCAGTCCAGGAGACTAACAATAATCATCTTACCCAAGGTCTTTAAAAACTTTGGGAATTTCCTCTTCAAATTTTGAGTCAGGCAGTTCATAAGAAGGGCAGAGGAATTTGTAGATAAAGGTGAAGATCTTTAAAAAGTCCTTAACTGATGGAGATTGTAGTGATTTCATGGAAACATTGTGGGCATAAGCATTCTCAACAAGGAACTGTGCAAAAGAAACACGGAATACCAGTCACTAAATAAAATTTATAGTTGAAACCAAGGGAAATAACCATTTTGACTAGCACATTTTACACCTCATAACATACATGCAGAACAAGTTAATATGTTACCTCACAAAGCTTTTTGATACATTGTTGGATGAATGTCTTGTCATGAAGGGGCCTGGGATCCTTTATCTTTTCTGTCCCAAACACACCGAACTGGCTGCTGCGTGACCCTCCAGCCCCACTCGCTCTAGGGACAGACAATAAATACAGGTATTGTCACAATACATAGAAAGAAGAACTCTCTTCATGTTTAAGTCATAACGGCTAGCTTTATGTTTTCTTTGCATTTGTTATACAAAATGATACTTGAAGTTTTCTCTTTCTTTAAGGTCATTGGCAAAACATCATCGTTTTCTCTTTCTTTAAGGTCATTGGCAAAACATCATCAACCTGGAAGTCACAATGCCATAAGTACAACAAAGATTACTGCATCCTAGATGAATACTTTCTTCATTTTATTGAAATAAATAAACTTTTAGAGAGCAGAAAAATACCCCAAAGATGAAAAAAAATAATGTTGGTGACTGTAAATAAACTCTAAAAATATTTAAGGAATATTTAAAAGGAATAACCCCTGCAACAATGGGGTACTATCAAGAAGATACCCATAACACAGGAAGTCATGAGCTAAGTAGAAAGATTATAGAGTTTTGGAAAGTTTGTATCTTAGAGAGAGGAAAGTAATGCAGAGTATGCTTCAGATGTCATTCTTGCTTAAACAAGAAAATGTATTGAGATACTCTTAAGGTCTGCAGTGCGCATCATTCCCAAAAGAAAAAAAAAATAAAGCTCCCAAAGCAATTCCTGCTCCACAGCATTATTGTTTAGTGATCAAGGACTGGAGGAAGGCAGACCTGAAGGTCTGCTTGCCTCAGATCCATTATTCCCTGTAGTGAAAATCTGTCAAGAAAGAAAAATACCAAAATTAGAGGACCATTTTTGTTTTAATGTACAGTGCAGACAACAAAAGCTATCCATACCTGTTCCCAAAACAGCTGACTTTTCTTTCTGAAGCTCCAGATGTAGGTTTGCTCATGCTCAGCTTCCCAAAGGTGCTTCTGTCCTTCCTGAGGAGCAGAAAAAGATTCAAGTGACTACTTCTACCAATTCATACAAGAGCTATAGTAAATAGCTCCTATAGTACTTGTATTATAGTACAAGAAAGACTGTAAATAAAATCTACAATATTTAAGGAATATTTAAAAGGAATAGACCCCAGCATAGACCATACATAGCTCATACTAGAGTGATACAAACACTCATATATTCCTAAGCATCTTCATCCCCCAAACATCTTAGAAAGGTTAACTGATGCATCCAGTTATCTCCTCAGAAACATGTAACAAAGTGTTACTATTTGAAACATGACACAAGTACACAGAAAGGTTAAAGCAAGTATTTTTGAAAAACTGGAGCACATGTGCAAACACCCTTGGTTGTAGGGAGCTTTCTTCTCACTGTCTTATTTTTTTCCCCTCAGTTGCTACTCACACTCAAACACACTATGATAAATCTCTTCAGAATTAGTTTTATATACTTATCTTTAGCAACATGACCAGCCAGACTTACATCTGAGGTGTCTGAAGACCCATCTTGTTGGTGTCCTGCACTCTCAGTGCCATCATAGATTGTCGACTGCTGCTTCCAGCAGTACTTGAGCTTCGCCTCATTGTGACTGCTGTAAACCACAATCCCTCAGTATTCCAGCAATATCAGAAAATCCAGGATCTAAGGGTATTTTCTTTTCTAAATGCCACAATGATTTTCCAAAGACTCAGAATAAACAAGTAGACCTGAACATTGGACCAAAAAAAAAAAAAAAAAAAAAAAAAAAATTGTGTTAGGCTCCACAAATATATAAGAGCAGCCATAGCCCTTTAAATCAACCATTTTATTGATAAAAAGTGTTAGTGTTTCTTCCAAACCTACTGTTTTGCCTTTCTTTATATTTGGTCATTTCAGACCTACAGGTCCCAAAAGCAAAAGAGCTTGAGAAATTTTTAATTTCAGTCCACACTACCATGAGTACACAAGTACTGCTTACAGCACTTTGCTGTACATCAGCTCCTGAGCTTCTAGCTCTGAGCCCACCCATTCCTCTGCAACTGATCTCCCAGTATTATAGCACAATAACTGGAAAACCTATTCTGAGATAATATTATGGCTCTCTTCAGAATATGCATGCAGAATATAAATCAAACTGGAATATTAAGACCATTATCCCCACATTAAGGGGATTAAGGGGAATTTGAAGTAAACAGAACTGACAAAACATTAAGTCACAAAAATTGCCTGCTTCTGCCCTCTACAGAGGTTCTACTTTATTTGTGGGATGGGCTTAAATGACTGAATTATAACTAATAAAAATTCCCTCTCCCTACAGATGTTACCAAAACACATTAATATAAACTGTTGCTTCATTTTGCTTCCAGTTCCACTGCTCACAAACCACAACAGAAGTTTAGCTCAAGCTCAATTCATAGGGCAGCATTTCTCACTGTGTCTGGGGAAGAATCTGCATTATTCCATTACTTTAACTGGGACCAACCACAGAGAGAATGAATATTCACAATCATAGCAAGCAATTAGCTTCTAGAATAACAGAATCAATTAGGTTGGAAAAGACCTGCAAGATCATCAAGTCCAACTTATGACCAAACACCACCTTGTAAGCTAGACCATGGCACTAAGTGCCACATCCAGCCTTTCCTTAAACAGCTCCTGGGACACTGACTCCACCACCATGCTGGGCAGGTGTGGTGGTTGTTTGAGCAAGCTTAACACACTCATTCACGACAGCAGTCTATTCCAGTGTATAATCGCCTTCTCTGTGGAGGAATTCCTCCAATTGTCCCACCAAAGCCTGGTGCAGTTTGACACCGTGTCCTCTCACTTATTGCCCGGGAGAAGAGGCCGACCCCCACCTGGCTACAGCCTGCTTTCTCTGGAACCACTCAGGTAGTTCCAGAGTGATGAGACTCCTTAGAGCCTCCTTTTCTCCAGGCTAAACACCCTCAGCTCCCACAGCCGCTCCTTACGGGACTTGTGCTCCAGACCCTTCCCCAGCTCCGGTGCCCTTCTCTGGACACGCTCCAGGCCCTCAATGAATTGCGGGCCCAGAAGTGGCCGCAGCGCTGGAGGTGCGGCCTCATCAGTGCCGCGTACAGGGCTCTGTCACTGCCCTGGTCCTGCTGGCCACACTGCTGCTGACAAAAGGTAGGACTCTGAAAGAGCAGAGATTTAAGAGCAGATTGCCAGAGCCAACATGCCAGCAAGAAAAAACCAAGAAAGCGTAGAGCGCGGCAAAGCTGGGCGCAGCTCCACCCGCTCGCCGTGAGAGCGCGTCTAAACCGTACCGAAGGCGACCGAGGGGCCTCAGCGGCGAGCCCGCAGCCCGGGAGTCACCGCCGCCGCACGGACACTTGTCCCAGTGGGTGAAGCCGTGAGGGTGTTGGTGTTGGTGCTGCTGCCGCTGTCCCCCGCTCCCCGCCCTGCCGTTACCGCCAGTGCCGTCGCCGCCGCCTCCTCGCAATTTCAAATCCGCCCGCCCGGACGTGGCCCAGGCGTCACACGGAACTGCGTCACGGCGGGGCCGCGGGCCGGGCAGCGCCGCGGGCGGGGACCAGGGGCGGGGGAAACGGAGCGGAGGAGGAGCGGGGGAAACAGAGCGGAGGAGGAGCGGGGGAAACAGAGAGGAGGAGGAGCGGGGGAAACAGAGCGGAGGAGGAGCGGGGGAAACAGAGAGGAGGAGGAGCGGGGGAAACAGTGAGGAGGAGGAGCGGGGGAAACAGAGAGGAGGAGGCTCCACCCCCGGAAAGGCTCGGGGAAGGGCCATGGCCGTACGGCGACGTGGATGTGCCCACGGTTAGTGTCTGACAGGCGCTGCCGGGCCACGGCGAGCCCCGGGTTTTTCTCCGGCCGCCGAGAGTTTTCCTAGGGAAGAGCCCGAGCTCTCGGTCCCTGTGAGCCCGCGGGGATGGGAGTCGGCGCCCGGCCTCAGCAGCGCTGGGGCCGCGGCTGCCCCTGCCCTTGTGCCTGTGTTACTGCTCCCGGGTGCTGTCATAGTGATATATGTGTCTATATGTATATGTATGTATATTTGTGTGTGTGTGTAGATACAGTGTATGCACGTATATATAACTATAGTGTGTATATGTGCATATATGTGTGTGTTTATGTGTATGAAAAATGCATATTTTATGATTGGCTTTTCGCAAATATTAAAATGAATATTATATGTGTTATGTTAGAAAGTGATGCTGTATTAATTTTCTTGAGTAGTGTGTTAAATGTAGTTTTAGGTTATAACAAAATGTTAAAATAGAAACTATGCTGTGTAAGATATTTTTTTAAAGAAAGGACTCGCAGCGAGATAGCAAGCCACAGGACACCTAAATCTTTCAGAGAAAGTTTCTCCTGATAAGAGAGCAATAAATTCTCTAACTTCTTCCCTCCTCACTCAGCCATAAAGATGCCAGTTAGGGTTGAGAGGAAGAAGCTGACACTGACCAGACAGAATCCTGTGTTTGAATGGAATTTATTTGTCATGTATGAGGTGTATGAATATGCAACAGGTTATTGTTTTTAGGGGTTAATCCTTCATTAATGGCTGTCCTTTTTTAGGCTTATGCTGCCCAGAAAAAGGTACCCGGACATCCGTAACTCTTTGTTTCTATTGTCTCATATTGTCCTAATCCAAATTGTCCAAATAATTATTACTCTAATTATATTGCTATTTTTATAACCATTTTTATTACTATTAAACTTTAAAAATTTTAAAAGCAAGTGATTGGCATTTTTCACATGTGTGAATATATATAGCATATGTGTGTATATATAGCATGTGCATATAAATAGTATATATGTAATCTACATAGCGTGTGTGTAACATATATAGTAAAGTCATGTAGTGTAAATGCATGTATAGGTGGTGTATATGCAGTGTGTAGATATACACACATACCACATAGTGTTAGACTTAATTGGTGGGTCATAGGGCTGTTTTCTGACTTGTTAAAAAGAGTAAGTGCATGCTGTATAAAAGTATAAAAAAGTTGTGTAAAATTTAGCTGCTATAAAAATATAGTGGTATAGGGATGAACATAATGGGGAAAGCAGCTGAAGTCAGGAGTTTCAACAGTGTGCCCTGTGTGGGCATGGAAATGTCTGTGAGAAGGCAGGTGCTAATTTATTAAACAGGACATATTATTATTAATATTATTATTAAGATAATTCTGTAAAGAATTCTTATAAAAATTCCCACAGGAGGAGGTTGCTCCAGGAAGGGCAAATGGTTGATGAAGGCCGTGGTTTCAGGGAGCTGATTTTTCGTCCTGAAAAGGGGACTTACGATGTCCATCGTACATCGTCTGGCAGTGGGATGGCTTGTGGATCATCTCTCTTTCATCAACCAGTGTGGCTATGAGATCTGTGACTCCTTTGCACAGCCTGGTGGTGTCACTCCCAATACTTCTGCCACATCTACTGAAGACTGTCACAGTATTTCTGCTTTTGCTACCACCCCTTCATCAAGCAACGGTCCTTCTTACTGTCCTGGAAATGCCATAGAAACAGAAGGTAAAAGAGCAAAAATGAGATATGTGTTTCGGGAGGAGTTCTTTGATGTTTCTAAGCCCCATATAGCTGCAGCTCCTGAGGAGCAGCTGTGTCAGGGATGCCCTGAGGTGAGTCTGACAGAAATAAAGGCCAGCAGCAGCAGAGAGGAACACCAAGAAGGAGCAAAGAGTGACACTGGAGATTCTCTTGCCACTGCTAGGAAGGTATGTTATCTGTAACACAGTAAATTACAGTAATCCCTTGATAAATAATGTGCTGCTAATATGGTTTTGCATACCCAAGTCTTTTTAGGTAGTGTAGAAGAGTGGGAAGTTTTGAGAATATTCCTGTGTCCCTCATGTCAGTAATGTGCATTCTGTGTCTCATAAGCAGTGGATTGCTCCAGAAATCTCCTGACACTGGTTGTGGTCAGGTACACAGTCTGAAGCTGTGGTAGCTGTTGAGATTGTGCAGATTAGCAAGCTGGGAAGGACGGTATGAATTTACTTTCAGTGTTGTTTAGTACTGTTCCATATGGACAAAAGAAAATAAGTCACTTGTCTAAGCCAATAAATGTAATCATGAAGACATAGTTAATTTTTTTCTCTAATTGGTAAACTGCCCTTGGCAGCTGAAATTAGTATGGGCCCAAAGGAGGCATAAGCACAAACTGTGCACTAGGTGCCTTCAGATCCTAGTGCCATGAATAATTTAAAACAGCTTTAAGCCTATGTACCTTGTGAAAGCCTGCAGCAGGTTAGGTATTTTCAGATCTTTTTGCTTATTTGACTTGTACTTGTGATAGAAAAACAGGAAACTTTCTTTTGCTTTTAGAGTTCATTTGTAATTCAGGTATGTTTGGTGTCTTTTTCCCTTTGATTTCATTGTGGAATGATATGGATTTTGTTGTTGGTTTTTGCTAATTCTGCAGAAACGTAAAAGGAAATGTGTGTTCAACCAAGGTGAACTGGATGCTTTGGAATACCATTCTAAGGTAAGTTGGAAAAATGTATATTTTGCAAGTACCTGCTACTTGACTTTGGGCGTGTGCCGAGTGAAGGGCATGGTTGCCAACAAATTCTGGTTTGGTAGCTTGTTCCACTGGTGAAAAGAAGGAAAGGGAAAGGACTGGTCAATCTCTCCAGTCCTCATTTGAATTTGTGTTTACAGCATGGATCTTTTATGTGGATACATGTGAAGTTGCATCTGAGACATTAGAAAGACCTGGAAGCTGCATTCACAAAGTAACTTGGGCTGTTACAGACAACTGAACATTGTGTTGTGATGAGTTGAAGATTAGGAATTGGCTGATTTGAAATTGGCAGTGTAACCTGTTCTGAAGATGAGTTTTCAGTGTTTCAGGACACTGTGCTGGAGTTACTCAACACTTTGTGACCAAATGTGCTTCAAAATATCTTATTCTGCAATTGAAAAAAAAAATCATCTTTCTCTAACATTTTATATTGTCCTACTAAAACATTATGAATGAATTTGAATTCAAGTCTGTATGCTTATGTCAGTTGTGTACTGGTCAAGATACAACTGAATTACACTGAAACATAGTAGTGAATTGTAGAAATGCAATCTGTAGGTAATGTTTGATGTATTCTTACTGCTTTTCCAAATAGTAATGTGAACCTGAACTAGGAGCTACACTTGTTTTCTTTCCTTTCACAAAGGTTTAATCATATTGGGCTTTTTGCTGAAATCTTTTCTGCTTGAACTACATTTAGATGACTACGCTTTTTTCTTTTATATGGCAACAATCTTGTAGTAAATATGTCCGTGTGTAAACTTGCTGATACAGTGTAGAGGTCCTGTGATTATTTTTGTGAATAAGCTGTAAAATCATTCAACAATAGAAATAAGGAAAGAAATTAAAAAAAGAAGTTTGATGCCTTGGAGGTTTGTGTAACTTTGGTGATATTTGGTGAATATGTGGAAAATACAGAGTTTAGAAAAATTAGTGACTCCAGTTAGCCTCTTGTATCATTCACAGATTAGAAAGTATTGGGTTTTTACTAAATTTGTGTTATTAAAGGTTATACCTCTGCAAGTTAAGCCAGATTGTTTTGACACTTATTTATATCTGTAGACTCATCAAAAATAAACCCAAACAACTGCAATTTTTTGTTTTTGCAAGTGAATCTATGAATTTCAGCTGTTGAATCCGTTTATGAATTTCAGCCAGTGTCAACATAGGGAACAGTACAAAATATGCTAAACTCCTTCAGCAGCCATTTGTTAAATCTCCTGCTTTGATTGCTTCATATTCAAGACTTTGTCCATCTGTAAATTAACACATTCATGTAAGAAGGTATAATTTCTGAAGATGTGTTTATTAATTCTGTTGAAGCAATATGAGCTTTTCTTATCACAAACCTAGGTACTAAAAATTTATAACTCTGTACTGTCTGATATCTAGAGGTGGCGCTATTAAATTATAAAAAAAAAAAAATCTTTCTTCCCCTTCCACTAATCTGGGAATTGTAATAAAGTGCATTTTGTAAAGCCCTCTTGTAATCCTGAAGATTCTGTAATCAGAAGCTTTTGAAACCACAGTATAATGGCTTTTTACAGGGGCTTTAATAAAGCCCCTGTAACTGACAGTAGACAAATGGATAAACCCACCTCACTGACAATCAAAACTCATAAAGGCTCCATGATTTGGAATAAAATGGGTCTCTAAATTTTGTGAAGCAGAGGTGCTGACTCCCCAGTAGGTAAATGACAGTGTAAATACATCCAAGACTTGTGTCATCCTGGACTGACTAACAGGCTATTTGAGATGTTTGCCACTTAGAAAAGTTGCAAAAATTGAGTTCTGATACTTTAATTTGATTTACTGATGGTACTTCTGTATGACTGTAAAATGCATAAACTGTTGTTTTATGAAGTGAATTGAAATGTGGAAAATGACTGATTTTTAGATCCCAGTATACATTTTAATTAAAAAGATGTTCATGGGCACAGTAACTTGAAATTAAATTAGAATTTTAAATTAAACTTCAGATAATTACTTTGAAATTTGTGTTTGGTTGAAACAATGATATTCCACATCTGTTGTCTGAGATGTTTTATTCAGTAGTTTCTTGCTCTTTCTTTCTCCAGCATTCTAATTATTGTAACTTTACCAAAACATGAAAACCAACAACAGCGTGGTGTCCTGGTTTTGGTTGGGATAGAGTTAGTTTTCTGTTTGGTAGCTGGACAGCTAATGCAGAGTTGATGGAGTTGGGAGTGCTGCAAATGAAAAATAAACCTAAGACTTCTAAAAAGCCCCAGAGTCAACATATTGAATGCTAAAGCTAGGTCTGTTGCCCAAATGTCTGCACCCAGGTGCAGCTGCTTTGTCCTTTCCAGCCTGGTCAGGATAGATCGGAAAACATCAAATATTCTCATTTTGGGTTTAGCATGAGGGTAATGTTGACAGCAACAATTGAAACATTAGCGTGTTAAGCTGTGCTTACCCTGAGTCAAGGAGTTTTCAGTTTCCTGTGCTCTGCCAATGAGCAGGTGCACAAAGGAAGCTGGGAGGGAACACAGCCAGGACAGGTGCCCTGAACTGGCCAGAGGGATATTCCATAGGATATAGGATATCATGCTCACTAAACAATAGGTGTTGGCCAGGAGCCATGGATTTGCTACTGAGGGATGGGCTGGACATCAGTCAGTAGGTGTTCTTACTGAGCATCACTTGTGTCTTTTGGGCCTTACTTCTGTCTCACTCCCACTTTTCAATAATAAAAATAATGATAATAATTTTTTAATTTCAGTTTTTAAACTGATCTTACAGTAGCCTATGAGGTTTGCTTCTTTTCCTTGGATTCTTCTCCCCACCAGGGACTGGGAGGCATGTGGTGTGAGCGAATGGCTGTGTGGTACTTGGTTGCCAGCTGGGGTTAGACCAAGATGCCTTATTATAATACCTTTGTAGCTTTTGAGCCAATGATCTCAGTTATTGGCAAGGATCCTTTTCCCCACCTGCAGATTGAAAATGTTTTGATTTCAGTTGCATTCCCTGGTCAAACAGACACTTGAAAGATCTTTTCTTTTTTTCTTTTTTTTTTTTTTTGTTTGTTTTTTTTTGTTTGTTTGTTTTTTTTGGTTTTTTTTTTTTTTTTTGTCACCATACAGGTCAGGAAGCTCATTTGGGAAGGGACTTTGGATTTAGTCCAAGAGGGACTCAAAAGTGGTTTTCTTCACTGTATGACTGCAAAACTCAGTTGCAGGAAGAGTAATGTTCCTCAGCACATTGTCTGTGGGTTGGCTGAACTATGTGAAATGGCAAAGCAGTTTCCAGCTGTGAATGAAAGTGACCATCAAGCTGTATGTGTGCTAGAGGAGGAAACCTCCAGTGCAGAGCAGGACCTGCTTTCGTGTATTGTGGAAAACAGCTCAAACTGTGCAAAGAGAATTGTGTTAATGGGGCAGAAATACTTGGTGCCACCAAGAAGCAGTTTCCTCTTATCTGATATTTCATGTTTACAGCCCCTGCTGAACTGTAAGTATCTTTAGGTGTTTTTCTCCTGCCCAAGAAGGGCAGTTAATATCAAGATGACTCAATGAACAGATTTTAGCTACAGCATTTCACTCATAGCAAATGCTGCTGCAGGCTTTCAAGGTGATATTTCTAACTTTGTGCAAATAGATAAGGACTTCCAAAGGAATGTTGAGTGGCTAGGAAATCATGTTATGAGGGGATTATTTGTCTCCAGGAGGCTCCTTTAAAAGTCTCAGCCAAAATACAGGAGTTTGTGAGCGTGTTCTGGGCCTCTGTCAGCGTAGAAGTCACAGAAACACATTGAATTGAGACTAGCTGTGCTGCTGTGTCCCTGTCCCACCACATAAGCCTTTAGCATAGGTAGGTCCATGCTGCTGCTGAAGTGGTGGTCTGCTGTCTTGATTTTTAGCTAGATTAATCCATGGGGGAGGGATGAGATAGTGCACCATAAAGCTAATGTTCACTTACAGACTCATCCTGTTCAGTGGCAGGGTCTTTTTAGATTGGAATAAACAGGTCGTGGAACAAAACCCAGTATCCCCCAGGGAGGGTAACAGTTTGAGAGGCTGTTGCACCCAGCTGGAGGGCAACACCACTTTAGCAAGACCACCAGTAGCAAGCATGACTTGACTTTTCAGCTGCTGTGTTTCACAGCTGAGGGTATTGGCTTATGTAAAAATCAGTGACAGGGAAATGAGGGGATTTTGGAATAATCAAGTTCTCTGTAAAAGTAGATCAAAAGCTATCCAAGGCACTATCCCCAGCCTTAAGCTGACAGCATGCATCAGTCTTCAGTGCCATTCCATTAGTTTTCTAATTGACCTTCATTATTATTACTATTATTTTTATCACTATCAATCATAGCTAGGATTTATCAGAGTCTTACAGGAAAGATGTTGCCTGTGAGCAAGAGCTGGGCATTAGTGCTCTTCCCTCTAATCAGTAATTTTAGGTTTTTTTTTAATTGCACATGAGAAGAGAGGAAGCATATGTAACTTAGATGCTATGATTTTTTAATTTTGCTTTTTATTGAGAAGATATTCAGGAGGTAGAATCTTACTATCTAAATAATAATTTTGCATTTGAAGTCCAAAATCTAGCTAGGAAGCTGTTTTCATCTGTAGGAAAGAAAGAAGATTATTATCATTCTGCTACCACTCTCCACAGTGGAGCATATAAGATTCTCCAAGGAGTTACAGAGCAGTCCAAGAAATCTGAGCAAATGCTTTTGAAATAAACAACAGTGAATGTTAACATAATGCTGTGACTGTAGACTTTTTTCCTGAGTAAATCTGCTGTCCATTTTAATTATTATTTTTCATCTTTCCTTTCACCTGCCAAAAGAGAAGTAATTCTTGCTGGTCAGTCCACTGTGAGGATAACACCTCCAGTGTTAAATGAATAATGTGTAGCAATCACATTTCATGAACATCAGATACTAAGCTGTTGTTCTTGCTGTCAGACTAAATGAAAGAACAAAAATGTTCTCTGGAGTATTAAAATTGGAGAGTTCTGTTTTTTCATGGATGTGTTCTGTATCTTTTATCCTCCAGCTAAAGTAAACTCAACTTCTCCCATTAAAACTCTATTGGTTCTTTTACTCTTCACTGATTCCCATTTCATACACTATGTCTAGCTATCTGTCTCTCTTTACCTCCAGTAGTGCAAAACAGTTTTCTAGAGCTGGCTTGAAGCTCTGCTTGTCTCTGTTGGCCTGATAAAAGATCAAACAGGACAGAAATCTTGCATTCAGGGCTGTAGCTTTTCACTCAGCTGGGTGCCTTATTGCATAGCTTCTGTTGGGAAACTTTGAAAAAATTTTATTTTTGAGACTTGCACTCTGCTATCCTTTCTTTCCCTGAAAGTCCTAAAGATACTTGAAATTTCTTAGAGGGATCTGACACAGACCACATAGAAGTCTTTTCCTTAGGTAATCAGCCAAAAAATATTGAATTTTCTGGATGTGATTATCTGAATTAAAACAAGCATGTCAAAAGTCTTTTAACTTCTTATTTGAAAAGAACAGAAGAAATTTGCAGTTTTGCTATATATCTGTTTTAACTCATAGATATTTTTTAAAGCTACTTTACTCATTTTTCTTTTTTTTTTTAATTTCACTTGCCAGACAAGAAAAAATATGATGTAATTGTGATTGATCCACCATGGGAGAACAAGTCTGTTAAAAGGAGTAACAGGTATGTTTTATAGTAAAATCAAACAAACTTTGTCATTGTAGCTTACGAAGGGTAATTTATATTTTGATATATTGATCCAATCCAGGACCAGTATAACTGTGAGACTGTAGCTCAAACTTGTAAATATTTTCACACATGCTTACCTTCAAATCTATGGACTGCCTTAGGTGTTTCACTGAAATATGTTGGATATTTGGCATACAAGATATTTGCAAGAGTAGATCTTGAATTATCTAGCTGGTGAGAGAATGTTAGCTCTTTACAAAGAAAGTATGGATTCAGCTGTTCTGTACAGCCCAGATCATGCACATATTAGTTTGTAATTAGTAAGGTTACTTCAGTGGACATAAAGCTAGATAAATATGTAAGTATTTCCAGGACTGAAATATTGCTCACAAGTTTGAGTGCATTTTTATTTAATTTGAAGTGTAGCTTAAGCTTCAGTCTGATGTTTAGAAGAACATGATAATGCAGCAGTGAAATCATCTAGTGCAATAGGAGCTCTGAGTACTGTAGTTTATGAACTTACTAACTTAAATTTTTATGGGCTTCCTCCACTGCTGAGTAACATCATGTTTATGCTAGTGGAGTCCTCTTGATTACCGTAGAATTGTATCTCTTTGAAAGAAGGGTAGACAGGAAATATGGTCTTACAACTTTTCTAGAATAAAGTTTGCCATGGCTTTTGATCTTGTTATGAAGACATAAAATTTGAATATGTAGAGACTGATGTGTAGGCTGTCCTTTGAAAGCCCTTCAGAAACCTCTCTAAACTCTCATTCAAATGAGACTTTTCTCATTCAGAAGTGTCTTTCTTGAGTATATAAGGTACTCAGAGAATAATTGTAGTTATGAGCATAAGTTAGTCACCAAGATCCTTTCTCCCTTATGAAATAAAGGCAAAAAGTGGAGGAGCTATCACTGCTCATCATTATCTTGTTGGCAGCTAATAATTGTGAAGCATTTCTCATCTAGGTGAATATTTTCTCCTCTAGACAGTCCAGGAGGTATTTGGATTTTATCCTTGTTCACTGTTTCTCACTGTAGCATTGTGTAGGGTTGTGGCTACCCACATGGTGGCTGCCAATTTTCATTAGGCAGCGTGCCAATATTTTTGGTGCTGCAATGTGTAGGTTCCACAAGCTGCAGTTTATTGATAGCGTAGAATTGCATCATGAAAAAAATTGGTAGAACAGGACAGGATCTGGAAAGCATCCTGGATTCACCAATGTAGCATTCAGTTAGCTCAGAAAAGTGAAGAAGGGTTTTGAATAACCTAGAAAACTTCTACCATGGCTGATAATTAAAAAAAATGAACAACTTGTGAAAATAATTGGAGAAGTTGTTATCTCTAATGACCTCTTCTCTTGCCATTCAAATTAGTGTGACTCACTTGTCATTTTCATTCAGAAGAGAGTTTATTATGAGAAATTACATTGCCTAAGAAGCTGTTCACTAAATAGCTTTGTTCTGGCACAAAGATGAGAATATTGAGTTACATCTGATAGTTCTTAAATGAAAAGAAACATGGGCTCCTAAACTTAAGAGTCACAACTAATAGTGCTTTATTTCAAGGCATAGTGGAAGTACATAGTTCAAGGTTCTGCTCAGCAAAACTTATGTTCATACACTAATGATTTTATATCAAATCTCTCAGAATTGTCCACTGGGTGTCAGTCTTGAACTATTTTTATGACTTAGATTGTCAAGAGATAATTCTTGAAGTGACTGGTCTGTGTAATTTTTTTATCAATTTGTTTTGCTTTGAAAGTTTTATGGTAGGTATATGCTAATTTGCTTTCTCACTTTATTGACATAGGTACAGCTCCTTGTCTTCATGGCAAATCAAGCAGATTCCTGTACCAGCACTAGCTGCTCCAAATTGTCTTGTAGTCACGTGGGTGACTAACAGACAGAAGCACTTACGTTTTGTTAAGGATGAACTTTATCCTCACTGGTCAGTGAAAACACTTGCTGAGTGGCACTGGGTAAAAGTAAGTTCTTAATTTATTTTGTTGCTTTCTTGGAGACTGAGAAGACTTGCACTATGACACTTTGTGTTCTTCTCATTTGTCTATTTACTTCCCATTTACTTTGGTATTTGAAAGCTGTGATATCATCAATATCCTCCTTTTTTTAAAGGAAAAGGTCCTGGGAAAATATGGGATATTAAAATTTTCTACTGTATATTTTTAACTCTCTTGTGTCAGATTACTACAGCTGGAGAATTTGTGTTGCCTTTGGATTCTTTGCACAAAAAACCCTATGAAGTTCTCATATTGGGGAGAGTTCAAGGAAATGTAAAGGAAGCCTTAAGGTATGTCAGGATATTTATGGTAAATGTCTTTTTTTTTTCAGCTGCTAGGATTCCCTTTGTATGTATCAATAACTCATAATGCAATATAATGTCCCAAAATCTCTTGGCTGATTGTGAACCTAAAGATAGCCTTATTAGCTTTGGAGTAAGGGAGTGCCTTAGTGAGACTAAAGAATGGAACCCCCCTCTGTTCCTGCATCTGCTGTCTTGGGAAACTCTTAGACAAAAGCCTTGTGGGCAGGGCTTCCTTTGCTGACAGGTTGTCTTGGACCACGAGTCCTTGGCACAGGCTGATGCCATTTTGGGGATGCTGCTGTTGTTCCATACATTATGACATAAAAGACTGCATTGTTTGTTCTCAGTGGCTTTGCATGGCTGTTGTAAACCATGTTTTGTCCAAAGCCTCAATGATTTCATAATCTGTTGTTTTATGTATTATGTCTGAGCAACATTTAATTTCCCTTGGACTTTGAAGTTTGTGAATGAACATACTGTCTGTTATCTCCCATCTGAAATAACTCTGCAATAGCTGTGGCATCACATTGGGTAACATTCATTCTCATGTTTCTTTTCTTTTCTGATTTGTATGACAGGAAATCTGAAGGTGTTCTTCCAATTCCAGAGCATCAGTTAATTGTCAGTATACCCTGCAGTCTGCATTCACATAAACCTCCTCTTGCTGGTATGTTTTGGTTTTCATGCCTAATGTTTCTGTAGTACAGTGGTCTTGGATGCCTCATTATGGGATGTACCTAGAAATGCCTTAATTTCCCGTTTGTCAAGCAATTTTACTCAACAGAACTTGTGGTTCCTCTAAAAGTATTCTGATGCACCTCAGCCCTAGTCCCAGAAAATTAATGTGAAAACCAGAACTTCAGGTAGTGCTGTGTGAACATTTTGGGTAGACATAGAAAAAATGTTGCCTTTTTCAAAATTTGTCTTTTAAATGCTGCAAAAACAGTTTTACGGGTACTTCAGATATGAAGTCGTGACAAATGACCTAAAGTACCTTGTGTGGGAGAGAACTTTGGGAATACATAAAATAGGAAAGCAGAAATCCCTTTCTTTATTATGTCATCCTGAAATAAATGTTTACATATCCGCATGAATTGACTATATGCCTACAGTGCAATTATGCCTTTAAATCCAAAGACTTAACTATTTTAAGACTGCTAAGAAGAGGCAAAAAATAAGGTATGCCTTGCTTGTTTCTGAGGAGTTATATTTCGCTCACTGAAGTTGTATTTCACTTACTGAAATTGATGCAGTAATTCCAGCCAGCCAGTTAGTGTGGGTATAAATTAAACTTTTTAGAGTTAGTACAAAGAATTGTTCTGGAGCACTTGGACTAATTTAGTCAATAGGAAGTGGTACTTCTTTCATCATTACAGCACCTTAGAACTTTACGAGGCTGCGGTAAGAAATGTATTTAAAATCTCACGCAAAATCAATGTAATCCTCCACCAAAGGGAAGCTTGCAATGAGTCTGCAAATATTCCAGGTGCTTTGTATTCACATCAGAAAGGCAGGTAGAAGAAATGTTTAATGCTCTTGGAGAGGAGAGGTGTCCCACTTTGCTTCACTGATATGCTTTCCTTTTTCTCTTCCCAAGGGGTAGAACTACTTTTGATCTGAGCAATTGTTGTACCTCCAGGGATGTTCTAACATCTGTGTTTGGGGGCTTGCATTTATTAAATTACCACATTTATATATATATACATACACACCTATTAAAAAGCTAGTAGAAAGGACATACTTTGGTTAGCTAAAAATAGAAGAAAAAAGTGTCATCCTGAAGCCACATCTTCAAGAATTAGGGCTACAGCAGGGTGTATATGTGTTGATTTAAGCTAATGAACAGTGGGGTGGTTATTTATGAGGCTGTCACCTAGGGTCTCTTTAGCAAGCCAGTATTTACCAGCAAACTTGGACACAAACAGGAGACTTGTGAGGCATCCAAGCGTGCAAACCAGCAGTTTGGATGTATTATGGAAAATTTTAGTGCAACAATGGTCCTCGGAGCAATTATTTTATAGGGCAGATCTAGAAACCATATTGGAGAATACGTTATAAATTATAACCCTGAGTGGAATTTGAAGGAAACTGTCCTTCCTCATTTCTCGTGTGTATTCCTTGAGTCTTCAGTTGAGTAATGGGATTTGGTAACATTGTGCAGCATTTGTATTTCTCTTTGAAAAAATGAACTTGCTTGGAGCAATATGAATGGTTTAAAAAGTTTTTGTGAAAATCCACATGTACCCTAAAGGTTTTTTGTCAGGTCTATGCACAATATGGTTATGTAATGAAAAGGTAGACAGTAAAGCAAAAGCCGATTGCTGATGCTTTAACTTCTGTGCTGTACAAGGTGTTGCTTTCATGACCAGGCAGTAATCTCAAGCAGCCAGTAGAGAGCAGCTGAGCTACATCCTAGAGGGGTTCAGAAGAAATTTGAACAGAAGCAGAGATTTGGCAAGGGGGGAGAAGGACACTTGATGAGTCACACACATTCTTTATGCTTTGTTTTAGTAGTAACAAAGCCAAAAATATTAGTATTTACTGATGCTGTCTGGCACTTTGTTTCTTATTACAACAATAAAGGTTGTATGTTGGTACATATGTAGCCACTTAATGACTGATTATAAGAGTTTATCTCTCTGAGGGAAAAGAAAGATGTAAATTAAAGTAAGCCATCAAAAAGAGATGTTTGTGTTCCTACAGTGCATTTAACCATGAAATTGCAACTGTAGGGGTTTTTGGTGATGCATGTGCTGTGTTCAATGCTTAGAGCTCTAATATGTCATTGTAAATGTACTTAAGCTGCCTTATGCAAATGTGTTAAAATCAAATTTTATTACTCCAGGTTTTGATTCAAATAACAGCAGGTTTTCTTCCTAATTCAATTCAATGGTGCTCTTAGAGAGCACAAAAGATACTCTGTTACAGATATGTATGAAGTTCTACATAACTTCACATCACCTTTTTTCCTTTTCCTGTATTATAGATTTTTCTTGTTATAGCCATTGCTCTTCCAGTTTTTAAGTATATGCATTTATTGTCAGAAAATAATGCTGTTGTGTTGGAGTTTGCCTAAAAGCAGTGGAATTAATTCTTGGCTATGTTCTAACCAATTTGCATATGTTCAGCAGAACTGTGCAATGAGGAGTCATGGGAGGTCCCTCCTCCTGTAGCAATGATGGTTTATTAGGCCATGTTATAAAGGTTTGGTTGGAACTAAAAAAAGTAAATGCCTTTTGTTTCCTTATAGGCCTTGTGAGCCCTTGCTGTAAGACTAATTGATTGTTGCATCAGCATCTAGGTTTAACTTGAAGTTCAGGAAAGACAGAGTGCTGTAATGCCATCTTTGAGCTGGATTTCAGATCATTTTCTGGTCCAGGGTTTAGACAAATTGGTCAATAAGGACCTCTATGTCGCAAACTCTTTTGAAGGGTTATTTTAAACTGAAATAACTTGTGCTTTGTGCTTTGCACGGCTCACTGATCAGGCAGTGAAAAAGCAGACGCTTATTTTCACTTTATATATCCAATTTATCAATGCAGAACTTGCTTTTTAGGCAGTGGAAGTTCAAAAAATGTTGCTTGTTTCAAAGATAATTCTTTAGCTTATTTAAACATTTTTCTGAGCATGCATCTTCAATATGTGTCTGGGATTAGGAGTGTGCAGGTGTGTCAAGTCTCCTGCCTGGCCACTGGATTGTGCTTTGGAATGAAATGGGTTTTCTGGAGCTGTTGTGTCTGCCAGCTGCCTTTGTGCTCACTTCATGTGTCCTAGGGCATTAGGTGCTCAAGTACCTGAGTTGCTGTCTTGGTGTTTGTGACACCTGCAAATGATAAAGAACAGGCTGTTTATAATCTATTTAACCTGTTTCCTGTCGGTGATATCTGTAAGTGGATAGAAGTAATTGTGTTCTGGGTTTTGTTTTTCATTCTATTCTTGTGGTAGAAAAACTCAATACTTAATTTTTCTACTGATGGAACTCCTCTAAGCTGTTTTCAGAGGAAAAACCCCAAGGGTTTGCTTGAGGGCTGCAGATCTGATCCATGTGTGTTAAGATAGCCTACTGGTGATACAAAGGTCTAACAAAGAAGACATAATTTGGAACTTGAGCACTGATTTTTCCTATTTGACGGAAACCAATGTAATGAGATTTTAAGCCAACAAAATTCAGCTCTTTTGATATGGTAATTTCGTTGCAGTGCAAGTTACTGCCTGATGTGATTATGTAAATGCCTACAACCTAGCAATGAAGAATCATACTATAATGTGATCTCAAATTATATGTAATATGTCTGGTTTTTTAAAAAGCCCTCCAAGTTTAAAAAGATGCTGTCTCTGCCAGAAGGAGAGAGGGAGATTCCTGCGACTTCCTTTTTAAATTCTAGAACCAAATTGATAGAAAGACTGGCACACTTTTCCTGCTTCTGTTGAACTGAGTGGTTTCTTGGCTACCCCTTTTTTGCTTTCTGGTGAACCAGTCTTTGAGATTGGTTGATGTGTGCTTTTCAAATTTGTTCTTTTAGGCATGAAAGTTTTTGGTGACTATTGAAGCTGCTTTGGATTACAGAACCTAATGCTATGATGATTATTTTTAACTTATGAATTTTAAGATCTACCACCTCTCTGGGCAATCTGTTCAGTGTTTCAGCACCCTCATGGTAAACAATTGTTTCTTATATCTAGTCTCAATTGATCCTATTTTAGTTTAAAACCTTTATCCCCTGTCCTATTGCTGCAGGCCCTGTTAAAATAAGCTTGTTGCCTTCTTTCTCATAGATCCTATTTAAGCATTGAAAATCCACAATAAGGTCTCCCTGGAGCCTTCTCATCTTCAAGATGAACACCCCCAACTCTCAGCTTGTCGTCCTAGGGGAGGTGCTTTGGCCCTCTGATCAAATTGTCAGCAAATTATGCCCAAGAAATTCTTATCTTAATGGAGCTGTGAAAAGAACAATACATTTTACCACTTTTTTTATTATGATGTGTTTGCAAAATGATATTAAGCAACTACTCATAAGTGGTGTCTTAATTAGATGAACACCCACGACACCAAACTGTGTGTGAGTTTTCTGTCAGAATGTACATCTTCCTCTAAACTTCCCAGACTCTTCTCTGTAAATGCTAGATTTGTTTAAACATTTAATCTTGCCTCTAAAAGAAGCAGGTTTTTGGAATAAGATTCCTTCTGGTAGCAGTATTTTTTAGATTAAAAGCTGCCTTGATGATAGCCCATCTGAGACATTCTTGTGACATTTGTTAAAGATTGGGAGAAGGCTAATAGATTTTTACACCATGCCAAAATACAAAAAAGCCTGGAAACACCCATTAAAAATATTTACAGAAAAGTTTTTAATACAGTGGAGCTTTGGAAGAGGTGATCATGTAGACAGGAAATGCATCTTGGGTTGGCTAACACTAGAAAGTGAAGCGGGTGTTCATCTTTCTGCAACAGGAGCAATCCATGGCCTTACCAGCTGGAGTCTCACATAGGGCATCTGTGACTGGCAAACTTGATGCAAAAAGTCAGTACTTGGATTGCACCAAAAAAAAGAAGAAAAACCATTTCCTCTCATACTTTGGTGTATGTTGACTGGATGTGTTTTTGCTTTATGCAGTGATCATATCTGAAGAGACTGAGTGAAGCAGCAAAATGTTGGCCTAATGAGCTCTATTTTTAAGTGGCAGATATGCAGAAATCACTAGCAGATCTGATCTAAAAATGACCAAAGTATTCTTTGGAAAGGGTCATGTTTCCATAATTTTTCTTCTTTTATCTTCAGCAGCAAAACACAAAACTTAACATGCAGTTTTTAGTATAGGTAAGTTTTTCAGTCTTTCTGCCTTCTCTGTGTTGGCTGCTCCTTAACCCTTTGCTTTTCTCATGTTTTTGTAGCCATTTCATTAAACGTAGTTAAGGAGTTCCTCGAACCAGCCACAGACTAAATGGTTCTATATGACAAGTAACACATTTAACAACAAACCCTTTACAATAATACTTTTCAAGCAAAATGCAAGATCTTTTTCTATCTCCAGAATACCAGTGATCAGTGACACAGTTGATGTTAATGACAGACGTCTTTTAGGCAGCAAAAATCCCTAACTATAAAAGAAATACGAGATTTATATTACTGAATAGCAGTAACAGTTATAGAAATATCTCTTCAGGTGCCAGGTTGATATTGGGGAAAAAAATAGTTCCTGCATTTTTATAGCCCTTTTAGTGCTGTACTTATTTAACTGGTATTACTTTTAACAGTTGTCATTACAAAAACACTTTTATCCCCTTTAAGGTAGAGAGGAAAAGAGAGTGTGCTCCTAATTAAGGAAAGGGTTTATGTATTTATTTATTTATATATATAAGTATTGCCCCCATGTTATTGGAGCTAAGTGAGGCTTTAGGAGGTGTTTGGTTGATATTAGTAAAAAAATTCAGGACTCATTTATGTAGAGGCTGAAATAAATCCTCCTTCCCTTTATCTAAATGAAAACCAATAAATCAAGGCTATTGAAGGCCTTGACAGTATTTTTCAGAATCTCAAGGGCATTTATTTAAGATTACTTTCTCACTATAAATAGTACAGCTGTTTGATGAAACCTCTGAAATTAATTTGCTGTCTCACCCTTTTTTAATGAAACATTCATTTTTTTCATCTGCCAACATCACAGGGGAGGTTTTACTTTTTTACTATTGTTATTTGTACCATTGTCATTGTTGTTGTCTTTTTTTTTTCTCTTGCACAGCAGTTCTGGCAGAGTTTATCAAGCCAGATGTGGAATGCTTGGAGTTGTTTGCTCGCAATCTACAGCCTGGTTGGACCAGCTGGGGAAATGAGGTCTTGAAGTTTCAGCACATTGATTATTTCACTCTTCTGGAGAATGAAAACTGAACTGGGTCTTAAACATCTATACCTTCTGAAATTCCACATCATCCCAGGGGCCTCTTGAACTTAGTCTTATTACTGATGGTGTGCCTAAAGGTAACAGAAATAAAACTAATTGCATTTTAGTTAGAATTCTTTAAGTGACAATATATCTGTTTAATGCTATCTCCCCTCTGTGCAAGGTGGTCCCTTATTTTGATGATCTGAACATATTTAGATACTTTTGTTACCAAAAACCAGTGAAGATAAAACCCCTTAACAGCAGTGTAGCTTTAAGAAGCAGGCATTCTTTATTTGGTCAGGTGCATGAGGGAGTATCTTCTCTGAAATATTTGTATGCTGATTACAGAGAAAGCTCCTGTTTATATTCTGTATTTTACATACATATTCATTGACATTGATGATATTAATGTCCCCAAAATCATTAACACAGTCTCCCTTCCCTTTGTATACATGTTCTTCTGTACCAGGGGTTTCTTTGGTGGTTCCTGGTGGTCAGCCACCCCAAAATCATATTTGACCATCCAGTGAACTGGTAAAAAGTTGGCATAACTGGGGCTAGTTACTCTGCAGTTTTCCTTCTTGGTCAATGTTTAACATGACCCTAGAGAATAAGTATTTTGTGGTTCTATAGGCTTGTGGTTTTTGAAGAATAATCATATTAACCCATCAGGTTAATATGGTGGGTTAAAACAATAATTTTTCATCTGCCAACAATGTTAGAGTGTAAGTTCATCCCTGTTCTTTTTCAAACCTCAAGCAAAGAAAGATATTTTAAAGTATTTTCACTGCAGCTATCAAATCTGAGCTGATAGCACACTGCTGCTGCTGTACTGTAGCTTGTGCTATTTTTAAAGAATTATAATAAAGAATTGTATTGTTTTTCAAGAGTCAATGGAAGTAAACAATTATGAATGATGCATGTTTTCTTAAAGTTTT
This sequence comes from Ammospiza nelsoni, assembly GCF_027579445.1. Taxonomy (NCBI): domain Eukaryota; kingdom Metazoa; phylum Chordata; class Aves; order Passeriformes; family Passerellidae; genus Ammospiza; species Ammospiza nelsoni. The sequence continues at coordinate 105,174,260 of NC_080633.1, forward strand.
TTTTGCAAAACAATAGATTTTGAACTAATATAGTTATGAAGGCAGTGTATCTTCCTACTCTCTCTGCCTTAGAGAAAATAAAAGGAACAGTGCTTATATTTACTGGCATATGAATTCTTGACTGACCATATTCTATATAAAATGTTACTTCTAAAACAATTGATAATTCTGTCTTTGTGTATATGGTGTTAACTTTTTGTCTACATTTTAAATGATCAGCCTCAACATCTTAAAAATTCTGAAGTTTTAACAGATTGTATGTATTTTTTAAAAGACTCTTTCCTTATGTTCTGGAACATTATAAAGCCATGCTTGTGAGCTGTATTTTTCAGCTAACAAAAAAATGATCCCTTTAAAAAATATTAAACAATTGTACACTTTGTGTATCATTTGTTGTTCTTAAATTTACTTTGAAAAATATAAAGAAAATGTAATGAGGCCTCTGCCACTTACTCATTTATAGCAGTTGAGGCGGAGGTGCTGGACAAATTGATTTTCCTGATGGCAGGTTCCTGAGTTCTGACTGTTTGTAATGGAGAACAAAATACATTGCCTAACTTCTTTAACCTTCATTTCCCTTTTGGTAGCCTGGTGAGCTATGAAGATTTATTTAAATTTAACTTCAAAATGTTAGTATTTCTTGATAATTTTATAATAAAGATGAAAATGAAAACTTGTGTCTTATTTCCAGTTTCTATGTTACTGTTCAATTCCATGTTTTGCCTATTGGAGCAGTGGAGTTAATAAAACTAGGAAAATGCTTTTTTTCTCCCTCCCCCCACAGTTAAACATATACTCAAGTATAAGTAACAGTGGAAGTAGTTTCTCAGGGAAATGTTTCTTGCTGCATGTTTTTATTTAGTTTGTCTTTTAAACTGTCAGTATGTGTTGTCATTACACTGCAAGGGTTCCATATTGCTACAGTTTCATAGCTCCTTGATGTTTCTTGTAGGCAGCTCCTCTAGGCACTGACTCCTCCTTGCCCTCACAGTGGCCAACTGACTCCAGTTCCCACCAATGCACTCTTTTATAACACTCTTCTTATTGGCTACAGGTGTGGCCTGTTAACATCAGGCCTGTTCCCAATCTCTAATAATTGGCTCAGCTGCAACTCTTTAGGGGGTAAGATTACTTTCTACACTACCTTTATTTACTTATGTTCTATCCCCCTACAAGTATGTAAGCAATCTTACCTACAGCTACAAGGGATAGACGATTCTTTATTTGCTTTTAGTTTTAGAAGACATTCCCTACCTGGAACTTCTGCTTTCCCAGTCAGAATTCCCCTGCCCTCCCAAGATGCTCTCATCCAGTAGTAAATGATGTATGGGACTTAAGCATGTAATAAATGATAACTGCTGCACTTATCTTGTTTACCCCTTGTACTCTGCAAAACAGCACAAGAAATGACAATGTGGTCTGTTCCACATCCGCTGCTATGAACAATTCCATTATCTTTTTAATTCCAACTAAAAAAGATAGATGAACAATCTTAGGGATCAAGAAACCACCTTTCTCCTTCGAGCTAAGCAGCAGAACCCTTCTAAGGTAATAACCTTCTTTAGGCTGTTTAAGAATTGATTTGTCTTTTCTGTGGAGTCCTTTGCAAACAGTGGCTTTCTAGAATCCTAGAATAATTAGGATTGGAAAAGACCTCTAAGATCAAGCCCAGCTGTTAACCTGCCATCACTGTATTCACCACTAAACAGGTGAACTTCCAGCACCTGGGAATCCAGCCTCCTAAGTATGGCTTGTATGTAGAGGACTTGTGCAGGCAGGTTCTAAGCTTCTCAGATTTAGTCAAAAGTTTAAGATTGGAACTTGTCATATCTGATCCTGTCCTAAATAGTTACAAAATTATGCCTTGGACACCTGTTTGCTGCTTTTCCACTGCTCTGGCCATGAATAAAACCTTGTGAATATGACAGAAGTGATGTTCCACATCTGCAGCCAACCTGAAACCATAGCCTTTTCTCAGGAGGAGAAAACTTGGAGGAGAAAACTTGCTAACTTGGAAACCCCATGGTGGTATTAGCAGTTGATAGTTTGAGGTGATAGGGTCATCTTTTAAACATAATTATTTGCCTGTTATGCTGAATTCATAATTTAAATAGCCCCTTACACTTTTGTAGCTCTCCAAGACCCCAGCTGTTCCTGACCAGCCATCAGATTGTTCAGTGTCTGTCAAAAGATTCTTCTGAGGCAGAATCTGCGTATCAGTGATAAGTGAAACCAGCGAATATAACAGGACAATTTAAGATCTGGTTTCCTTTTATGTTATAAATCTCAATTGCTCAGAGGGTACAATGCTCTGTGTTGTGTCAAGTCCTGTATAAAAAAGCAAACTTGCTCTGAAGAGTTTACAAAGCTGGTAAGAAATGAAAAAAAAAGGGAGAAGATAAGGATGGAGGAATACAAGATGGTAATGAGATATTAAAGGTGTATTTAATAAGTATCAGCTTAGGTATTATGCACATCTTCAGTGTTCCTAAGGAATTGTAAGGTTGTTTCCCCCATTTTAAATGGGATTTTCTTTAGTATTCTTGCATCACACATTCAAATAAAAAATTGGTGGAGTGTGTATTTTACTTACAACATTAACAAATTAAAAGGGTTTTTTAAGCTCTAAATTCTTCTTGTGACAACAAGTGACAACTGTGATTACTGAAGAATTTTCAGAAAGTATGTTGTTTGGTACATCTGTTGTTGTTTTAGCAGGACAATGGTAAAAGCTTCTTTGGCTAGGTATTCTCTACTATTTAAAGCCTTTTAACACTATGTCTTATTGCAAAAAAACTCAGTAGCATTACAAAAAGAAGTAATTTTAAGCTTTTTCTATACGTAGAGTACATCAAGTGTCATAATCAAACTTTTATGAATCTTCAGGTTTGAGTGTGATTTTGAAATGTCAAATTAGCATATGACCTTTACTTGTATTTTTAAACTTCTGTGAAGTAAAAAGAATTACTTCAGTAAGATATGTTTTTGGAATAATGATTGCTAGGCATGTACTCCTGTGGAAACAGCAAAACTTCTTTTGCAAGATTAAACATTAGTAAAGACGTGAGATAAGTGAGGAGGTCGTACCTCTTCATAGCATTCAGCTTGGATAGGTGTCAGCAGCAGCAAAGGGTTGACTTTTAAAAATAGATTTCCAAATTACATAAACAACTATAAATTGCAGGAGATAATGCTACTCTGCCTTGATAATTGCATTCATTAGCCTCAACACACCAATAAAGACTTGCCTACTGCTTATTTTGGATTGGACATAAGAGGAGGAGAATGGAAGGTGGCTGGAGAATAGCCAAGGGACACAAGCTATGTTCCAGTTGCTGAAAGAAGTCATGTGGTGTCCCAGCTGGCAGGTTTTTTCATAGAATAGTTTGATTTGGAAAGGACCTTTACAGGTCATGTAGTTCAACTTCCCTGCAATGAGCAGGGACATCTTTGTCCAGATCAGGTTGCCGAGAGCCCTATACCCAGCCCCTACCTGACCTTCAATATTTCCATGACTGGGTCTGCCAGTTTTTTGTGGAGAGAATTGTGTATGTGCATGTGTGTGTGCAGGCAAAGCTGACCTGTTGGAGTAGTGTGAATCACTAGTACGCAGTGCTTTGAATAACAGTGATATGTGCATTGCTAGAGATTTAATATCACCATATTTTTACTTGTCAGTGTCCTAAGGTTACCAGTTTGTGGGGAAAAGGTACTATTTATTTGATTAGAGATGTCCCAATACCATGCATGGTTTGAAAGCTTGCTTGGGGGCTGTTTAATGGATATATTTTTGCTTTGTAATCTTCTGGAAGCATAACATTGTCACTGATAAGTGAACAGCATAGCAGCTGCCCAGGTGTGTTCCCATGACCCTGGCTACATCTCAGAAGCATGGGAAGCCTGCAGGGGGTTGGGCAGGTGCATGGTTCTGTGGGTTCTTTGGCAGCTTCAATATGCCTTAACATCACTAAAATGACATCAGAGCTGTTCTAATGGGGCTGGGTCACTTTGCTGGGCCTAGCTTTGAGGACTTTCCTTCCTGGCATAAAGGAGTTGAGGTTATCACCTTCTTGTCAGGGTTGTTCTTCAAGTAGACTGAAAATTTTCTAAAGAAAGTTGCTTTTTACTTGCAAACATTTTTTATTCAACCTGCTGAACTCTTGATGTGCTGTAGAGGCTGGGCTTTCAGCTCTGGGTCTGAGCCTGCCACATGGGGTTAGAGAGTTATGGGCCATGCTCTGAGGGCTGACATTCAAAATGCCTCTGGTCTCAAGGCATCCAGGCATTCTTGGAAGTACTCTGACTGCCAAACTGCAGGCAGAGCTCTGTAGTGGTCCTCCCTTCTGGCTTTTTGGCTTTTTAGCTACCTGTCTTATGAAAAGGAGGGCTGGGAGGCACTGTTGACACTGGGTCTTGACACTGCAATCACAATGCTTTCTTAAGAAATGTGTCATCTTTCGTATTTTCCCTGTGATGAGAAAAATCTGAAATTTCCATTACTTGTTTCCGACCATTTTTATATTTCAGTTAGTAGTTTGCATTTACTCACAACAAAGTAAGTCTGACTTTCCATAAGCTCTGTTTTTTGCTGCTTAGTTCTTCCTTCCTCCTTCTCTATTTCTCAACTGGTTTTCTTCAATCTAATATTCATTTACACATTAGTAACTTTATTTTGTTAAATATTTTTTACTGGAGGTGCCTTTAGGTTTCTTTTAACTGTCAGGAAGGCTTGTCTGTAAAATTGCATGGTTTGAATTTATTTTTTTGTTACCTGTTTCCACAAACATCTGTAGATAACAGAGTGTGGCATGGGATTGGAAACATGAACCCCGTGTGGTATGGGATTGGAAACATGAACGCCACATCTGGTGATTAGGGGGGAATGAGGGGCTACTTAGTAAACGTAAGCTGGAGGATGGGAAGTCGTGGCAATAGCAAAATTGGCTGCTGCCACAAGAACATAAAAATGTGCAAGCCACATGAGAGAAAGGTGTGGTTTCTCTGTTGTGTTGCCTAACTTGTAAGTAAAAAAGGACAACAGTACCATAGCAGGAGTACTATCCACAAGGGAATTTTTATTTATCAGTTCTCTGGTGCTACCTATTTGATAACAAAACAAAAAAGTAAGGCCTCATTTGATGACCTTTATGGAAATGATAGCCCTGACAGAATTCAGGAGACTTTTTCAGATCAGCTAGGGAGATAGTATTCATGGTTAAAATACTGTAGTAGCAGCAATCCCCACTGGGGAATGATTAGGATTGACTCCATGGTTGCAGAGGGCTGATCAATCACTTCATTCTTGCTACACTCTCCTGTACTATATGAAAAACCCATTGTCTGTTCCAGACAGTCTGATACAGCTTTGACCTCATTGGTCATCAATCAAAACACCATCACCAGAGTCCAATTAAGAAATCACTCTTTGGTAAACAATCTCCGTAACACATTCCACATGTGCACAACAAGAGGCGCAGCAAGTAGACATAAGAATTGTTTTCTCTGAGCCTTTCCACAGCTTCCCAGGAAAATCCTAGGAGAGAATTATGTCTCTCTCTGTTCACAGGATATGTGATTACTGCAAAATACTACTACTAAAATACTGTGAAGGCAAATATTTGAGTAAGATTTTTCCCTGCTATTGTTCAATATGCAGTGGCATGTCTTCCTTTTTCCCATGTCAGTAAGTAAATTGTGTTAAAGTAAAATAGCAGTATTGCTTATGACTGTTTTGATATCAGGCACCCATATTCAGTTTTCCTTTTCTTGTGTAAAACCCAAACAATAACTTCTGCTGAGGGAGAAGGGGGTCATACATTCTCATTTTGTCTGTAATATTGCTTACATTTGCCTCAGACTGTGGAGCCTACAGTCCTTTAAGCACCTGGGATTGGTGGAATAGTCACTTTGGGGTATCTTAGATCTCTTTTTACCCTTCTGTGTCCTTCCTTAAAGGGTACTTCTGTAACAAACAGTTTTGATATGAGAAAATAAAAGAGGCCTGTAAAGAGGAGAAAACAAAGTGGAAAACTATGCCCAAAAGGCAGTGGAATAATGAAGATTGTACACTTCACAGCTAGTGCCATGGGAGTGCTCATGGTTCTCTAAAGCATCACTGTGGACAAGCTCATACCCATGTTTGAGACTTTATTGTAAAGATCTGTAAAGATCCATTTCTTTGCCTTTTTGGAGATGGAGACATTTTTCAACACAGGAGGGTGGGTGCAGTCCCCTGGCCAGCATTTTTAGCACAGCAGACGTTGCACACTGCTGGTTACAGGTCAGCTGCAGAATTGTACAAAAATCTGAACTTCATTTGTGGCCTTTTTTTCAGCATAAAATATGGCTACGCACTGACTACTATGTAGAAAATGAAATGCATTCAAGGTGTTTTGCGGAGAAAAGAAGAAACCTCACAACTTCGTAAAAGTTGTAAAGCCCGGTATGTTTATTTACGATGCGCGCCGGACGCAAGTCCCCCAACAAGGCATGCGTACCTCTGAAGACCTCGGGTCTTCTTTTATCCCCCTCCCAAATGCATATGCATACAGTTTCACAATAAGTTCATACATATTCATTCCGTGTGACATTTAGCACCAGTTCTTCTTTATCAAAGGAATGTCTAAGTCGGGGGCAAATCGACCTTGTGGTCTTTTCTGTTTTTCTTTCTCTGTCTCCTTGCTGTCTCGGCATGTGAGCTTTTCCTTCAGCTTTGGCCTCACAGACTTTTCACCTTTCTTAGACACTTCACCTAATTCAGAATGGATCTTTACTCTGTCTCGTTCCCCCCTTTCCTAGGAAATAAGTAAATTCTTTTACTTAATGAAAACCTTCACAACAGTAAGTGTCTTTTAGTGCTTCACCATGTACGTTTGACAAAGATGTTAGTACAGCTACTCGTAGCATTCTCCAGTTCCAAATTAACAATATAATAGATAATCCTAAGATTATCCCAACTAATATTAGTAAAACTACAATGGAGTGGCACAACTTATTAAAGATTCCATTTGCAGTTGGTGACCACCCAAAGATCACATCCCACCAGTGATGATCCATATTTTGTTTCATTCTTTGTAGGACTCTGGTTATCTCCTTTGTATCATGTTGGACAGTAATCAAGGTTTTTTCTGCTTCCTTGGATTCCTTTCAAGCCTTCCAATAGGTCTTGGTGCTTAATTAATTGTTTTACCAATGTAAGGTTCATCCCACTAGGGGTAGGTGGTAGTCTGTGATACAGTGTGTAATTGGCTTAAATCAGCTGGTGGGATGTTACTGGTACCAAATATGAAAAACTACACTTAATAATCTTAACAAAATTACAAATACAGAGATTAGAATGGTTTCTACTAGACAGAATAACATCATTGCTATCAATTTGTACAGCAGCACAAGCAGTTCTCAAGCATACCCCCTTTTCCAGTATATACGAGCCCAATTTTCTGGTCAGTGACTGGATGAATTTCGAAGTGACAAATACTCTGCTCAGTGTCCAAACACACATCCTGAGCATTAATAGTATTGCTTTCACAAATGAATCCCATCTGTTCTCTAGCAGTGCAGGATTCTAAGTTTACTGTCTGCCACTTCCCATTCATCTTTCGTGCCCACACTCTATGTTCTGAAGGATAGAGTATTGTTTTTTCATGGTTTGATCCTAGAGCAACGATGGGATGGATAACATAAACAGTGGCATTATGTATGGTAAACACAAAGGCAGTTGCCACATTAGAAACAGGATCATAGGTGAAATTCACCATAGTCCACCAGGATTGAAACTTCCTTTCAAAATCAATTGCATTGTCCCACACAATTTCTTGAATTTCAGCGGGAAAATTACTTTCACCCCTTTCCCATATGATCAGAGCTGCTGTTGCTTGTATCCATAACTGTGCTTGTATACAACTGAAAGCTAAAGACACATTATCTTGAACTATACTAAGTGCTTCTACTATCAACTTGTGGTCTTGGTTCCCGGCCTTTTCATACTTCCTTACTTTGGCAGTACTTTTGAAATCTGTCACTGGCTAGTTCCTAATGCCAATAGAGATTACTATAAAGGCTGCTTCAATTTTATTAGGCTACCTGCTGCAGTGGCCAGTCTATTCATCAGTATTTCTGAATCAATTCCATTTAAAACTCCTAGTCTTGTCCTTAATATGCCAGTTAGATGTTTGTTATGGGGAACAGGAACTGCTTTCTGTCCATGACCATCCCTGCCAGAGGGATGTGCTGGGCTCACACTGCAAATTCAGACACACTTCACAAGTGTATCTGACAGAGGTTTAGGTCATATTTGAGGCAGATGTTTGTTCTGAAATGTAGAGACCTCAGGGAATCTCCTTCCCCCTCCAAAGCACCTGATTTCCCAGATGTGTGGCAAGCAGGAATGTCTCTCCTGGCCTACAAAACCTCACCCACCTTGCCCCTAGCTTCAGGTCCAAGCCTCAAGTAAACAATGAAGGGGAAGTCTGAGAGAAGAGCCTAAATTCATTGCAGTGCCTCAGAAGAAACTGGGATCAGGTTTCTGCTACTTGAAACACTCAGCACAAAAGTGATGCTCAAAATCCTACAGCCTGCTGCTGAGCTCTGAGGCGGGGGGTCTCTCTACCTCTTTTAAGCAGAATCCAACTGCCTCAGACTGGGACAATCGCTGATCCAAATCTCAGTAGGAAAAGGGATAGCTATAAATAAAGAAAATCACCTTCCTTGCTTGGGTTAATTTACCACCTGCAGTTCAGCACCCTTTACCAGCCATTGCCTGGGTGTTCAGCCAACCAGCTTAGAAAATGACTTAAGGAAACTGATTTCTTGGTGTTCCTGGTTTTAGGCACCAGGAGAGCTGGCTCCTTCCTTTCTTGTTCTGCTCCTGAGATATGCCTGTTTTTGTAACCATGTTGTCCAGCCCTCAAAGGAAGTTTTTTAGGAAGGAGGAGCAGGCTGGTTGGATTTTTGAGATGTTAATTTGCATTATCAACTCCACACATTTGAGAGACCATTCTGGATTGAATAATAGCTGTTGTTCAGTCACATTCAAGTTTGGAGTTTGGGTAGAGTCTGAACTAGTATGGGGTGTATAAGGCCCTGCTGTGGTAAAAAGTGCAGTGTCCACTTTGAATTCAAATGAAAGTCTGATAGCAACTCGAGCTCAAAGGCAGGTCACTTCTACAGGCTGTATCAAGGTGAAATTACACCAACAGTCTGATTCACTTAGGTTATCACAGACTTCCTGGTGTTCATGTACACCAGGAGAGGTTCAGACACTAATTACATCTGGTCTTTCATAAGCTACCCTATTGATGACCTGGCACCCTACTTTGATTTCTTCTCCTCTGATTCCTTGAAGAGTCCACAGTTCCTGTTCTTGCCATTCTTGCCCCTCACATACCTGATTCTCCTGGATTACTACAGTAGATATGTTTAAATCTTTTATCTCAGAAGGTTTTCCTATGGATCCAGTATAGTGATTAAATGCCAGGGACCAAGGCCATTTAGCATTACTTTGAACAGAGGTACTCTCAAGTTCTGAAACCTCAGTTATGATTACACACAATACAATTCTACAAACTAAAATATGAGCTACTCCCGACCGCAATATACTCATTTTGCCCGAGTAAGTTTTAATCTCAGTTCATTGTCTCCTGGCGTCACTCCTTAAGGGGTTTCTGGGCCTTCTTCACCTGAGAGTGATGGATCTAGGCATTCTGCTCCTTGATTTTGATTGCAGTGAAGGTGGTGAGAAGTACTCGCCGTGGTCTGTCCCACTGTGGTTCCGAAGTCTTCTCTGTAAGAGACTTAACATATATATCATCCCCAGGCTATCTAACTCCCTGCTCCGAGTTCCAGTCACGTGTTTCTCAATTACTCTGAGCTGTTTGCTTAATGCCACCATGTAGGTGGACATTCTGGACATTCCCTTTGTATTCTATATGGTCTTCTATAAGGCATTCCAAAAGGACTCAGCATTCCTTTAGCTCAGGGTTTAGTTTGAATTTGCAATAGTGCTAGTGGAAGAGCTTGGGCTAGGGTAGATTAACTTCTTGCCTCAGTCTTATTCATTCTCTCCACCTGGCTGCTTGATTGGGGGTGGTATGGGGTGTGAAGTGTTCCTAATCTATGCCCAGATGGCTACTAATCTGTTGCACTATTTTGGAAATGAAATGTGATTCTTTATCTGAGGATATCGTGGCTGGAACTCTGAAGCATGGTATTATTTCTTGTAAAAATAATCTGGTCACCTCTTGAGCTTTGACAGTTCTGGTGGGGAAATGTTTCTGGCCACCCTGAAAATGTATCTATCAATACCAGTAAATACTGATACCCCCCTTTCCTTGGGAGTTCTGAAAAGTTAATTTGACACTGCTGTACAGGCCTATGGCCTCTCCCAGTTTGACCGAGTTTTGGCCGGGGGGTATTTTGGGGTTAGTCTGGAGGCAAGGATCACATTGTTGGCTTACCTGAGTGATAGTGGCATATAAATTCCTGACAACGATACAACGATTGTTTCAATCAGATGTGTGTTCTAGAAAGCCTGTGGAAATTACTGCTTCAAGGTCAACACTTCATTTCAATGCACTCTGTATCACTCGCAGCCTTGGTCATTTTGAGAAAGGAGCCACACTCTATAAAAGGCTTTTTAGTAGTTAGGCCCTAGTGTGTTTTCTAGTGCCCTTCCTTCACTAGTAACCATGAAAATGGGAAGGGATTACTAGCTCTCTTTCAATGGTAGCCCACCCCTTGCAGTTGTACGTCTCTTTTGGTTAGTATTATTGTATTATGGCTTACCTTCGAGGAAAATCTGTACCTCACCCTTTGCTGCTTTCTTTGCCTCTCCATCTGCCAGCCCATTTCTTTCCTCCAATTTTAAGCTCACTCTCTAGTGTGCCTTAATATGCCTTTTCAGGTAGCTGAACTGCTTCCAGCAGCTGGATTGTCTCTTCTTTCCCTGTGAGGTCAGCAGTCCCCTCTCTTTCCAGATGGCTCCATGTGCATGTATGACTCCAAATGCATTCCACTGGAGATCTCTGTTCAATAAGAGCATAGAGGGGTCTGGCGAGCAGTCCACAATTATAAACCCACAGCTGGCACTACCCTATCATGTCTAAGAGGGTTCGGAGTTCTTTCGTTGTCTGGGGTTTCAGGGTTTGGCATACGGCTTCTTTGCTTTAAAGTCTGCTGCTCTGCACTCACTTCTTACTCCAGATAGATTACCTTCTGTTTCACTACCTGTGCCTTTTTCTTTGAGACTCTGCGTCCTTGGAGTCCTAGGAAATTCAAAAGGCTTACCATCCAGGCTTTTCTTGCTTCCCTCATCCGAGTGGCTACTAGAAGATCGTCCACGTACTGCAACAGCCTCCTTTCCTCTTGTGGAACTTCCCGGGACTCTGGGTCTTTGCAAGCTGTTCTCCAATCGGAGTGGGGAATCTTGAAACCTTCAGGCACATGGACTATGTGAGCTTGAGTTTGAATGCAAAAATTTTCTGGCTGGCTTCATGGATAGGGAGGCAAAAGAAGGCATCTCTTAGGCCTAAAACAGTGAACCAGGTTAGCTCAGGTGTTAAACAAGTTAGTAAGGTATATGGATTTGCTACCACAGGGTATAAATTCTGTGTTATCTTATTGACAGCCCTTAGTCCAGTACTATCAATTATTGGGCTGATTCCTTCCTTATCTTCCTTTTGAGGGTACTACTCAGTTCTCACTAGTTGTGTTCTTTCCTTAAGCTTGATGCTCATGGGGGAGCATCTTTTAGTCTCCCTGGTACAGCAGAGGCCCATACCCTTGAAAACATTTATTTACTTATTCTAATATCTCCTTACTAATGTCTTTCTTAATTTCAGTGTCTGTTAATGTTAAGCCTAACATCTTTATATCATTTGCCTCCAGAGTAACCTTTCTCATTTGAGAATGTTTAGCAAATTGAGTGAATTGTACAAAAGCTTTTAGGTACACATAGTACACATATTACTTTAAAGGTTTGCACAAGTATGCCTTCTCAGACTGGCCAGTTGTTCATTCCCCACACTACAACATAAACATTCTCCACAGGTACTAAAGCTTTATTAAAACTGAATATATGACCCTTGTGTTGACAAAAATTCTTCCCTTTTGGGGAGGTCATCTCTACCCTTCCTCCCTTACCTTGGGAGGAGCCTTTAGCAAATCATATGTACTCATTTTGTGAACTGTGATTGCTTTGCATTTCAGCATGATAATCCTTGCCTGATTTCATACGTTGCTATCTTATGCTGCATGCTGAACAGCATGTTTGATTTGCTTTCTCTTTGCCTTGTTTTCCTTTTTCAAGGGCCAAGACCAGAGGGTGGTCTGATCTTACAGTCTCTTTGCCATTCTGGGTGATTTCTTAAAACAAAAAGACATTTTAGCATACAAAAACTCTATCCCATTTATCCTCCTATTTTAAAACAGTACTAACAGCAATGAAGTATTATAAATCTTTTTATTTTCTGAGCTGCTCCTACTGGCAGCCTTCTCCCAGTGAGCCCCTCCCAAAAGGGGCTAATTTAGGAACCTCTTTGCTCTGGTCAGTTCTCATTATTTATTTCTCCTTGCCCTATCTCGCTTCCACTCAAACATTTTTACTACTTCACAGAAACTACTTCACAGTAGTTTCTCAATTTTCCTCCTATACACACAGCTCCAGGTGGCAGGTATCAGATGTGGTTCCCACACACAAGTTCTAAGACCTTAGGTTCTGAATCCGCTTGACCAGAAACCTCTAATTTACATGTGCCCTGACACTTATTAGAACAGCAAAACCAGTGTTTCTCATAAACACCGCACTGCAATAATAACTGCACATCCAGCTTTTGCTCACAGGCCATTCCCGTGTTTCCTGGGGAGACGGGGCAGCCAGAGCTGTCCCTGTGCCCAGGGGACAGCCACTGTCACCTCACACAGCATGCTAATCAAAAACGTGACATAGACACTATATTCTGATCAAACAAAATATCAGTCTTTTCTTGCACAATCTAATTAAGCCATGTGTCTACTTACACTTGTTTTACTGCTTTGCAAAAAGGCTGTGCTAGTCACAGACGAAACTCTGATATGCCCACAGACACAAACACTCGCACCCGCACCCCCCCTTTATCTCAAATTCGCTAGAGCCAAGGCTTGAATTGCTGTGAAGGGGGGGGGAATTCTTGGCATTCCTTTAACTGTATCGTAATTAAGCAAAATTACCGTACTATAGTTCTCCTATGTAAAATGCCACTCTTGTTGCAACAAAATCTTAAAATCTCCACAAACACTACTATACAATCTGAGAATCAAATTACCACAATGCAGCGGAAGAAAATCACCACACAAAACCACTGGAAAAGGGCATATCTCTCAAAGTGCTCGCTTTTCTCAACACAACACAGCATACCATAATTCAGCATTTACTCACATCAATTTTCTTGGACACAATTAAAATAACAGCATACAGTCTAGAGATCAAAATCAAACATCCAAGGCAAAGGAACTCTCTGAGCTCGTACTCACGGTTAAAATGTACCAGATCTATACAAATCACTACATATAACACGATAAATACCATCACTGACATTCTTCCACTCCCTTCTCTGCGGGGCACTTCTGTCCCTGCCCCCGCAGCCTGCTGCAGCCGGGGCCTCAGGCCTCACTCAGCTGCTTCAAACACGGGTAGTACTGACCCCCCCGCACTGTAGATTTATTCTGTTTTATACACCATACACTTACACACTTGCACGATTAGAAACACAGTGCACCGACCACACAATGCACACATTAACCATACAGCAACACAGTGTCCGGACATCACACACACATACAAACAAAACACACAGGGGCTCAACAGTTCTGCTCTATCAGAACTATGAACCCCCAACACACATACACGGGTTCACCCGGCTCACCCCTAGAGCCTCTAGCGGTTTTCTCTATCAGAACTATGAACCCCCAACACACATACACGGGTTCACCCGGCTCACCCCTAGAGCCTCTAGCGGTTCTGCTCTATCAGAACTATGAACCCCCAACACACATACACGGGTTCACCCGGCTCACCCCCAGAACCGCTTGCGGTCTGCTCTATCAGAACGATGAACCCCGTCTCTAATACAGCTGCTCTATCAGCTGAACCCAGATGTCTCTGGGTGGTTTACTCCCTTGCTCTCCTTTCCCTCCCCCGGGGCCCCTCAGTACATACCGTATCTTCCTCCGCAGGCCAGCAGGTCCTTGTCTGTCCTCACAGGTGGCAAGTTGAGACGAGCAGAGCCCCAACAGGAAAAAATCCTAGGGCGCGCCTTGGAGGTCCGTCTATCCCCCCTGCTCCTGCAGGGACAGAGAACTCCTGCCTGGCTCGCCATAATGTTTTGTGGAGAAAAGAAGAAACCTCACAACTTCGTAAAAGTTGTAAAGCCCGGTATGTTTATTTACGATGCGCGCCGGACGCAAGTCCCCCAACAAGGCATGCGTACCTCTGAAGACCTCGGGTCTTCTTTCATCCCCCTCCCAAATGCATATGCATACAGTTTCACAATAAGTTCATACATATTCATTCCGTGTGACATTTAGCACCAGTTCTTCTTTATCAAAGGAATGTCTAAGTCGGGGGCAAATCGACCTTGTGGTCTTTTCTGTTTTTCTTTCTCTGTCTCCTTGCTGTCTCGGCATGTGAGCTTTTCCTTCAGCTTTGGCCTCACAGACTTTTCACCTTTCTTAGACACTTCACCTAATTCAGAATGGATCTTTACTCTGTCTCAAAGGTAAAACCAGCACAAAGCTAGAGATGAGTTAGAAATTTAAGAATAGCTAATGATGTAATAGGCTAAAAATATCTGCATCGTGGGTCATGATTTTACGGGATCGTTAACTGAAGTTTGTCGCAAAATTTTACCAGTTTATTTAATAGCACTGTCTTGTAACAGCTTTATGCCATTAATTCAGGAGACAGCTAATTGGAAATATTCTTATGGCACTTTTACTGCCCTCAAACTATTGCATGTGTGTCTTAAACGATTTGCATCTTCCATTACTCTGCACTCCAAAAATTAGGCTGAGTTCAGAAAGAATGTGTCCTTTTCTGAGGTTCATGGTTCATCTGTTGGTTCATATAACTTCAAAAAGATAGTTATGACATAAGAATTACATTTTTCCACATCAAAGTGACCCAGTCAAAACTTCAGCTGAAAATTTTTATGAGGCCTACAGCCTAATTTTTTAAAGTACCCAAGAGAGTTTAGATGACAAGGAGCTATTTTTGACCAAGTAAACTGGCCAGCAAATTTATCAGGATTTCTAAATTTCTAATAAAGTCAAGGGAGTGTAGAACATAAGAGGAGTCTAAATATTATTAGAATTTTCACTGCATGATGCAACTTCCAGAGATTTATTATTTTTTTGGTCCTGTGCTCTTCAAGGTTAATTGTGATAAACCTCAAAGTAAAAAATGCCACAGGAATCAACAATGTTAACATTACCTCTAGCATTATAGGAGGAAACTTTCTGGTATTACAGTGCTGAAAGGCCTCATTTGCAGAGGCTGGCAACTGTCTTACACAACAATTTCATTTAGTTGATACAATCATGGCTTTGTATAGTCATTTACATAATGACATTATAGGTCTGTAAGAGAAATAGGATTATATTATCCCATAACAAAGTTACTGAGGTTTTGATATAATATGAAGACTCTACTTTTACATATGAGTTTCATGAGAACACTCTTTAAAGGAAATTATTTGCCTACTATCACACTGCTCTTTTTGAGGTCTTAAGTAGCCCTGCAAAGCCTAGGCATTTTCCCAAGTGTCTGCTGGTGATAGGTGGCCATTTCACTCCAAATCACTGTGGTAACAAACTCTTCTTTCACATGAGTAGTTTGCCTTTTCCTCTGTGTATATATAGAAGGTGAAGCACAACAAAGTTGTGGCTTTGTCACACAAGTTTCTTTACAGGAGGATTTGCTGAATGTACACAGTGTGTGCAAAAGAGGATGATCTTTTATAAATCCAGAAAGGAATGATGGGCAGTGAATAGTGATTGAGCAGTGGGATGGCTCCTTTGCAAGGGGGATGGATGTGCTTTTTTGTAGTTTATCTTTCCATAGTGGTGAGTGCTCTGATTGGAAAGGTTGCATCAATAACAGGAGATTCACTTAAAATGAAGATGTTGCCTCAGAGTTTTTAATTCTCAGTCATAAATCTTTGCCAGAAATCTAAATAGCTCTCTCAGCTTTCCAGATCTCTTCATTATACAAAACCTCTTTGATGATAGTACTAGCAAAAGCAAGAGAAAATAAATCCAAATGCATTTGCAGAGTTGACTCCCTTTGCAGCCCAAAGATGTGAGATTATATCTGTTATCTTCATAATTTTTTACTGTCTAGCCATTTATGAAATGCTTACCCACTGAAGATGTAATAATTTTCACTTAAAATCTTGGTACTAGATATTTAGTTTGAGACCAGCTGTGACACTTAAGTATTTCCTGCTTTGATGAACCAGATGATGAAATAATCTAATTAGTCTCCTTATGAGAAGCAGTCAGAAGTATGATAGCTTTCCTATTTAAGAAACAATATAAAGGCAAGACGGTAAAATCTGGCAGGGCATCTGTAACATGAATGCTTTATTATGAAGAAACGAAGGCTTCATACAGATTTGATTACAGAGGATTACTTATCTTCCTTTGCAACAGCCAGGGATTAGCAAGCAGTCCTTATCCTTCTGCATATTCTACATGTCTGTTTGTGAGAGAAGGGGTATATGAATAAGATTTAGGGATACAACTATTTAGTTTTTCTCTCAGTGGGTACTATAGGTGATAATTTCATATTTGCTAGACCTTTATTCTTTCTTCCATTTCTTCATAGCAGCAGCGCACATGATGGTCCTCAACTGGAATGAACTTGTGAATTTTTTTGGAAGCTGATGAAATGCTGCTACATTACACAAACAAAGCCTTTGCCTGACAGCTTCTGGTGTCCACTTTTCTCATCACTGATCATCCCTTCTGTGAATTTCTCAGCTTATTCAGACTAGAAAACAACAGATAGCTCCCTATAAGTCAGGCGTAGTATTTTCTAAACCATCTGTGACTATTTTTTGACTCATTTTTTCCATGTAATCCCAACATTTTTACTCACTGCATCAGATGTAGCTCCTTCCATGTCTTACAGGGGTACCAAACCAGACTATAATTGCCAGCTACATGTGATTTTAATTAATGCTTTACCTTGAAGGAACTGAGCTGCTGGTAGCAGCTGAGTGTGTATGAGTTCCTCATGTTGTGAGCATTGCAGCCGCGTGTTATAATCCACATCCAAAACCCAGCTCCTTTAGAAATGAACTACAGCTGCTCCTGATATCTAACATTGTAAACTTCTTTTGTGTCTTTTATTGACCCTTAGAAACATCACAGACCACAATTTTAGAAATATTGAGCTAAGTAACTAACAATTCTTGCTTCTAGGTCACAGGGTGTGCTGGAGTTGGGTAACACTGTCACCTGCAGACATTCCCTTTTTTTCTGATTGTTCTAGTAGAGCCCACTCATGTTGAGATATAAATCTCTTTAGATTGAAAAAGGCACATAATTCAGGAGCTTTCTAAAAGCAGCCAGAGCATTTATCTATTTCAGTTACAAGTATTCCATCTTTCTGTAGCAAAGCTCTATGTCTGGGGAGAGCTTAATATCAGATACAGTTTTCCCACTGGATGGGGATCTTTAATGTATCACTTGTGAGTAGTAACTCTCTTTGCTGACATTTACAGTTGCTGTTGATATTTCTTACTTCTTAATGTTTCCAGACACTGAGCCTTCCAGGAGGGCCTAAGCCGACTCAGGCTGGGGTGCATTTGCCTCCTCTGGGAAGCTGTTGTACAGTTTTGAATATCTCAGCTATTCATAAAAAGGCAATGTGACTTTGCTAGCCCTCCAGAGTACATCTGTCTCAATGACTCACCGCAGAGATGCTGAAAACAAATATACTTGCCAGTCCTGAAAGCAGTGCTTGGCTTGTTGGCTTTTTCATGCACTTGGAAGAACACAGCCAAACTTTCTCAGGAAGGGCTTTGGGCAGACAGGTCAAGATGGCAGAGGCACCCAGCCAGGATGGCAGCTCAATGGGATCGAGAGCTGGACTGCTGCATCATCTGGTTCATTAGAGGATGAGGCACTTAATTGTCACAGCTGGTGTCATAGTGAATCTCTGGCACCTTGGAGAAGAATGAGAATTACTGAGTATGACGACCAACATGGGCTCTAGGAAGAGATGACTGGTAGCATGCAATGAAGAAGCTTTTATGAGGATGTGCAAGATAAGAGTAAGTCTACATAAAGTTGGAATTCCAAAGTAATGGGTCAGTATAAAGCTTAGGATTCCAGGTGAAAGCTTGTAATGCATGCCAAGCTTGTATTAAAAAGGTAGCCTCTTTTAACCTTTAAAATATTTAATGAACTTTTCACTTGAAAATTTGACCTGTGATGAAGATTCTCTTTAGTTTGAGAGGTCTGAGTTAATTTCTGAGTTATTTTCTCTTCCCAGTTTTTGTTTGCAGTGTGCTTAGCTGAGCATGATGCAAAATACTTAGCCATGTATAATGTAAAAAATCAGAAAGGCAGCTCAGGCCTTCAGCTGTTGTCTTTAAAGAACCATCACTTACATGCTTACTACCTACTAAGAGGCTGAGAGTCATGTGTGCTAAGTCTCTTATCTGGCTCATTTACTCCATCTTTGGGAGCATGATTGTAGGTGGAGAATGAAAATGGAGAGTTCAGAACCAGATGAGAAAAAGCAGTGGTGATTTCAAAGCACTGAAATTAAGGCTAATATCTCAAATATTGTCATGGTCGCTTGTCTTACCTGGCATGTTCTTAAACTCCTTTGCTGTGACAGAGGTGGCCGTTAACTGAAGAAAAGCAGCAAATACTGCGAACCACTGATGGTGGCACTAGAGCCCCATCCCTGTGTTCTCCTCCCCTGAAAGCTAATAAAGAACATCAAAAATAGATGTTATCAGGCCATCAAGAATTAACAACATGCAACAGATGGTAACACCTACCCTTTCCTATATACCTAATTTTAGCCCAGACTATTTACCAGCAAGTTGTGGCAAAGGTTGAGGAATCCAGCGCCGAGGAGCAGGAAGTGAGTAGAGGCAGGAGGGGCAGAGAGATTTTCTCTCACTTCTGGCCCTCTTTCAGTTTATTATTTTAATCAGTGCCTTTGCACACCACGATTACCCTCAGTGAAATGAATGAAACTGTTTCCTTCAGCCTCAAACTATCAACTAGTAAACTGCCAGTTGAAATCTATGACATACCCAAAAAAATGGGGCTATGTTTCATGGCTGAAATTGAACTGTCTTCCTGAAGGTGTTATCATGGGAAATGCAATTAGGTTATGTAGTGTGTGTGTAAGGTGGGCACATATGCTTATGGATACACATACATATTTTCACTCATCATGTTTTGTCCTTACCTCCTTGCTTTATTTGCTTTCCTTTCCTGACACTAACAACAGTGTGATTTAGGACAGTGCATTGGTGCACTTTGGATCTGTCATTCTTGTGATGGAGTAGACAGAGACCATGTTTTCACCACAGGCTAACTCAGGCTCCCACATACATTTTAGTAAAAGTCTCTCTGTCAGCAGCACACTTAAACTTTTCACCTGTACTTATGTGAGCTCTGAACAGATCTTTGCTTGCCCAGTGAGGGGCACAGTCTAAAGTCAAGGTCACTGCTGAGGGGTGGCCCAATTCAGCAATGCAGTCTGTCCAGTGCAGGGAATGGCTGAAAAGTGCTGGACAAGGAAGAAAGAGGTCAGGATTTCTCCACCTGGAATGAAGGATGCCACAGTCAGGGTGAGCAGACCCTGCACCAGATGCGTTTGATAGCAGGTGATCTAGTTTCTCCGATGGAGGAGAAGCAGGTGTCGCTGCTGGAGGTGTCCACCCCAGATGCTGCAGCCCCCCAGCAAGTGACAACTGGCATTTAGCAGCCTTATCTCTGTGCCCTGTCCTGTCACTCTTCACTGAGAGCAGACCACACCAGCTTTGCCAGAGGCTTGGCTCTCACATCCTGCGCACGAGTCACATCCTACAGTGCATGACTCCTGCCTTGATGCTGAACAAGGGGCTGACTAGATTCCCTGTACCCTTTGATGTGGATTTTCTTGCTCAATTCCTGCCAGGTCAATTGGCCACAGGCTTCAATTTACCCATGAGTCCATACTTTGAAGATGCAGGGAGGGTCTGCAGATCAGAAGAGACCTGAAAATTTGTGAAAGAGGATATAATCAACAGGAGAATTTCCCCCAAAGCACTGGCAAACTGCTCTGCCTTTGAGAGGGTCATGTATAGATTTAATTTATTTTTGTCAAATTGCCATATCACCAGCTGTGTTCCCTAGTGGGAAGTTCTATACACAAGATATTTAAAATGTTCTTCTGCTGTGGATGCTTCGTGTAAACAGCAGTTCAGTGAGAGACAAACTGCCCTGAGTTGCACAAGTGAGTAAAAATTACTTGAATCCCTGGTTCTGATCTACTGACTAACTGCTGTGAGTTTTCTGTATATTGTGCCTGGTTTGAAGTGCCTGAAAGTTATTGGGGTTTATATTTATTTTTTAACAGACTTCTCCTGGGAAGACAGCTCTGGCCTCTCTCCACTATGTTTTTCAAGAATAAAAAGCTCACAGACCTATTCATTTTTAAAGTTATATTAATGGAAAAAGGACTGTTGAATTTTTTTAAGGTTGAGTTTTCACATTTACAGTTTGAAAAATCATTCGTAAGGAATCAGTTTTCTTCATAGAACTGCTGCCAATATCACAGGTACAAGCATAAATTTGTGTATGGGATGCAAATTGCTTTATGTGAGTAGTCAAAATGTGAAATTATATTTGTATTAGTTAGGCAAAGTATAATTTGTTACCCCTGACTGAACATAGTAGCACTGGTCATTGCAAAGAATACAAGAAACCCAGTGATGCCAATGGTTCTTACATAAATGCTAACCTATGTGAGCATTTAAAAAGGACAGATGATTAATAAGATAGCATAACTTTGTATCCCAGGATTCCCATAGCTTCAATATCCCTTCAGCTTGTATTTTCAGAACACCAAGCAAAATGAGTTGCTGGGAAAATACTGCTGTTATAGCAGAGCACCTTTTTTTCTTGTAAGCTAATACAAATAGTAGAGAAGATTAATAACCCCCTAACTTTAAGGTTCTTAATTCCCATACCCCTTTACTTAGGATCTCAAGAAGTTGATAAATTCTAATAAATGCTATTAAAAAATAAAATCCAGAGAACATATGGCATTTGACTGCATAGTAAACAAAGATGCATTTTTGCCTTTATCCATCTGACTACATCATCTTTGGGCAATGAGCAGTGAGCCAGAGTCTGATTTGCTTCCTCAGCTGCCTTAAACTGCAACAGGCCTTAAAAAGAGACTTTCTAGCACTAATAGTGTTGCAATTAAACTTTCAGAGGACTCATTCAAGTTGAAAGTTTGAATATCTTGACACACAAGGGGCAAACACCCTTTCACTGAAGGACTTTTTTCTGCAGCATGGTCAGGAGCTCGTAGCAGCCTTGAGTTAATTGAATGCAGTCTGCAAGAGAAGTGCAATGTAGCATCCAGACACAATGCAATATATTCAAGTGTTTGTCCATATGTAAGTAGTTAATTGATTGTGTTGCTATGAAGCACAATTCAAGGTTATTGTATTATCTTTAGCATAAAGCTGTACAATTACAGAATCATACAATTTGCAAAATACATTTAAGGGCAAGGTAGGCTTAACTACTATGTTGGGAATGACAATGAATTATTTTTCCTTTCTTTATCTTACTGTACCCTTCACAGCTCAGGGATGTCATCTGGTGCTTGGTAAAATCCTACTTCTATTTAGATTTTCTACTGGAAGGATTGATGGTAAAAGAGATTATGTGTGGTTTCCAAGGGCATGCATTCATGTTAAATATAGTTTACATTTGGAGTCTTGATAATTGACCCATCCCAATCATTCATGTATCATGCTTTCAGCCTCTCAATAATGTGTAGATGTTATAAAAAGCATACAAAAAAATCCTATACAAGGCTTAGCCTACCTGTCCTCTCTTTCTAAACCTTTTAAGCACTTTTCCATTTGACCATGAAGTCCAGAAACTTACATAAAAGATGAAATTTTCCTGGAAATCTTTATTCTAAGGAATGGGGAAGTCCTGATGTTTCCAGAATTTTACTGAGATTGTGAAAGTTTTATTCTCTTTTTTCCTCTATCCAAACATCCATCTGGACCTTGTGAAGCTTATGTGAGGACAGATTTGAAAGCAAGATTCCATCTTATATTCCCTTTCTTTAAGTCAAAAAAACCCCCAAAAATCTTATAACAAATTGGAAGGGTTTTGCTGAGCTAGAAATATTGAATTTTTGGGTTGGATTTCCTACTTTTTCTCCTGTTCACCATCAGTGCAGCTGCACTAAATGAGGAACAACCTGGGGCAGCAGGCAGAGGGAGACAGGACCACAGATGTGAGGATACTCCACCAGCCTTTGTCACCCTTGTGGTACAGTGGTGAGGAGGAGGTGGAGGGATCAAAGAGAAGATTTTTCTGTGTTCATGAAAAAGCTAAACCTCATTAAAGGCATATAGCCAAGCACATGACACAAACTTTATTTACCCTCATTCCAGTGCAAGCACAGATATGCTTCAAAATGTCCCACTTGTGTGTGTGTGTGTGTGTGTAGCTGGCAGAAATGACATAATGTAAATTTCACAATTGTAGCTATAACTGAAAATAATGAGGTAGCTACAAATATTGTCATCCAGTACTTGGCATCTTAATCCCTTGCTGTTCAAGGCAGACAAAAATGTTTGTGAAAAGTCTCAAAAAGCCTTATTTTTAACAAATGACAGACTGAAACTAGAACATAATGGTCAGGAGCCCTTCCAGCAAATGAAATAGTATTATGTTCTTAGTATGGGTGTTAGATATGACATACTTCCCAGGAACAATTATTTGAGGGTGTTCCATTGAGGAAATAAAATTATTGTGAATTTTAAGTAGCTTTGTGAAAGGATTTTCCATGCAGAAGTATTTAGATTACCTTTCTATCTTATCTATTCATTAGGTGTGGTCTGTCTGCATAGAACAGAATGTATATATATTTATTTCTGTATATAACAGAATGAAATGCCTTCTGCATGTTTTGTTATGGAGCCTGTGTCAGCTGATCTCCTTGAGACTGCCAATGCCATGCTTTCCTCAATGCATTAAAAAAGATTATGGATTGCATGCTACTGTAGGTGTTCTTAGGTTTCTCCTTTGAATTTGATAGGAAGTTATGGGTTTTCAGTGCTGAGGCCCTAAAGCACTGTACACATGCTAAGAAATGCCTCACACCTAATGAGACAGGAAATTGAGAGGCTGAAATGGAATAACAAAGGAAGAAAAATATTGATGCTTGCATGATCCTGGAAAATGACTGTTATGTTCTATTACAGAAATTAAAATAAGTTTGGCAAGGATTTACTATTGAAGAAAAGTACACATGGGACTAAACCTAGGGTAAAAGAGCAAAACCAAAACATCATGTCAAACAAAAAGCTTTTGGAAGAGGCATCAATCAAGATACAAATTGAGTTTTAAAAGTATTTTTAATTAAAATGTTTCATTTAATATGGACAATAATACAAGAGAATTATATCTGAACTTCAAAGCAGGTTGATTACCTGTAGGAGAGCTTCTAGATGCTGGTTAAGGAGTTATGGTTTATATCATCAAAAATTAACATATCTGTAAAGACGTCTGTCTGTTAGCAGTTTTGAGAATGCATCTACAATTTTGGTGCCTAAGTATAATTTCCTCTTTTTATTTGCTGTAAAAACCAACAACCAAGGACCCGTGGAGAGTTCTCATTTTTTGAGGGTGTTCTGGTCCAAACTGTTTGACACAGCCACCTGCAGTAATTGCCTGGCCTGGCTCTTCATTAACCATTTTTTGCATGTTGTTTCCATGACAACTTCCTATATTATACTATCTCAGAAACTCAGTAGAATTCAGACATCAAGTTAAAACACCTAAACGTTTCTCTGAGTTGCATCTCTTGTTTCCTTGGCAACTTCCTCTCAAGTCACCCTAGGATATTTCAAGGCACCCAAGACAAATTTCACCACATTGATCTTTTTAATGAATTTACACTGACCTGCAGTATACACATTGTACCAAACTTAAAATATTAGATGACAGAATCTTTATTGATTTCATTCAAATGCTGCTTCTCAGCCGAAATCCAATTACTTTGCCCCAGTATGTACATTTTTCCCATTAAGTCTGCAAAAACAATGCTGTAAGGCGCTATCTATACGTATGCAGACCAATCTGAAGATTAAAAACAACTTTGCATACCAAGTGCAATGTTTCTGACAGAAACAAGGGCACGTTTTTGCTGCTCTGGAGTAATGTGTGATTATTAAAATAAATTCAATGAGAAAAGGTAAATGCAGAGGAAATCTCAAGAAGCATTGGCTTCTTTGGTACATTGCAAAGGCAGCTGTTAAAGAAACCGTAGCGCAAAAAATTCATTCCAGATGCTAAATCCTGTCCTTCAGCCCCAAAGGAAAAAACAGCTAACACTGATTCCATGCTGGTCACGAAAGTTAGTGGCTCAATAGGTCTTCCCTAATTCTGCACATTCCCACATTCTGCTTTTCCTATCTTGGAGCAGTGTAAGAGGCGGAAAAAAACAAGATGAGTCTTGTATCTTGATTCCAGTCTCTTCCTCCAAAGTCCCTTAAGGAAAGAATGGGCAGTTCTGAGCAAATATTTAACTGTAAATGTTTACAGTGGATAAACAGCATTTTCATCTCCCACTTTTCTCCTTTCACATTGATTGGTCCCACAGCCTAAGGAAGTGAAACCAAGATCTGTCATATATGAATGGAAAAGTGGAAACCAGATCAGACCCTGAAAATTAATCTCTGGAGAAAAGAAAGGACGGAAAATCTAAGATCCTCACACCAGAATCTTATCTCCACGTGCATTATTGAATCCTACCACACTTGGTTTCCCTAGTGTAAACTCATATCCTATTATTTCTGAATATGGCCCACCTTCTTACACTGGTATCTGTTTTCTGCTGACCTCCACCCTGGTTTAGCATCTTCCCATTTTTCTCATAGCTTCCTTTTACCAGGTTTACTGAGTATGCTTCCCTCTAAAATAAAACCATAACCAAACACAGGCAGCACAATGGCTTCCTCACAAGGGTGCAATGGCAAGGGCCACTTCCTCCTCTGTGTTATGGAGATGAATTGGCTCAAGCAAGTGCAGTTTTCTGAGTGTCAGTCTGAATCTAAGCCTTTAATTTGAACCAGTTGACATTCCCCAGGAACGATGTCTGGGGTGGTCTCTTTTGGTGAAGACCCTTTAAGTGTTGATCCGGTGTTGCACATGTGAGATCCAAAGGAAAGGAAGAAGCAGTGGAGGACAAGGACCATATTTTTATTGCTGTGCAAATTGGTTGTCATGGTGTCAACACAACAGTATTTGTTTAAAAGAAATAGAATTTCTGCTGACAAAGAGATAAATGAAGGAAGTTTTAAGAGAGGAAAGTGAGATTTTACTGTTTTGAAGTTAAGCTCAATGCTTAGAAGCACCTGAGAGGAAATGAACTACTTTAAGCTCTCATGAAGCATAAAATAGAGAGCCTTGTATCACATTAATGCTAATTGACAGATGTGCAACTCTTGAATATAAAGATTTGAGACGTATAGTTATATGTAAAAACTAAGCAGCAATGGCTTCATTAGAGGTAACTGGAGATGATTAGTTCATACATTAAAAAAAAAAATAATAGTGAGCTGTTTGTCTGAGCCTGAGCGATCATCCATCCCTCTACTGAATGTTGGCTGCTTTCTTTCTTTTGTCTGGCAGGAAGTGATCCTTTGAAGACATAACGACTTGTCTAATTTTCTGCATGTTAGAAGTCTCATTAAGTATAATAAATTATTAATTCCAAAGAGATTATGGTGGAGAGAATTTGTTGGATCAGAGCTACAAGTGTTAAACCCTTCTGCAAAAACACCAGTTTACTGGGACCTCAGCCTAGATAGCATGGTAGATTTGGGTAGGATAAATAATAGCATTTATAAGGACCAAATTATATGATATGCGTGTGATTTCAGGCAAACCTAAAGTGCTGGGCAATTTGAATGCTATTAAACTTCCTTCTCTCTTGAGAAAAATGATATATTTTTTAAAGAAGAATTGCACATACTCTTTTCAAATTTCAAATGCAATTCATAGTGTTTTGTAGATGGCCTGCACTGCCAAGACTTGCAGTTATGCAGAATGCACTTTAATTAAGATTTTAATGGATGTCTTATGTCAACATTTATGGTTGTATTATGCTGTTTTAGCTTAGTGGTAAAATACTGATATTAAATTTTTAGTAGAAACTGTTGTTTGAAAGTATTTTTTGTTCTTGCTTTTCTCAGACTAATTGTTCTTTGATGCACAAATATTTCAACTTTATTTAGGTGGGAGTATCAATGCAGGATAGTGTGTGATGCCTGGAAGGGATTAAGACTAAGTTCAGGAAAGACTGAAAGTCTTTCCAGTGGTTTCAGTTGGTTTTGGATCATGCTGAAGCAAACATTTTCAGATACTTCTCTTCAGTTCCATATTGACACTTGTGTAATTACTGGTTCTTAGTAAGATAAGGTATTTTCTTCATCAAAATATATGATGCCAACATGTATCATTAGAAAGAAGATTCTCTTGAATGACATCATCTATTTGTTTTGTTGCAGTCTAGCTCTGAGCAAGCAATGCAAATATATGTGTGTTTGAAATAAAGAATGTTTGTTGTACATATGGAATCAGTTTTTGAGATAATATCTTACTACACCACTACTTTCAAATCATTGACAGAACTGTGGGCATTTTTAAGAGAAGGAACAAAAGTAGAGGCTGATTTTTTTACCCTGGAGACAGCTAAAAATCCCATAAGGTTAGAGACAGTGTGTTGATCTGTACTTGTACTTCCAGTGTAAAGGAGTGTAAAATATACTGCCTTTGTCTGTTCCATTTTGTTTCATTACTGACTTAAATTCAGAGGGATTGCCAGAAACAACAAAATGCTGCCTGACACAGTGGTACCTCCTTTACAGCTGGGCATGTGGCAATGCCTGAGGGTTACATCTGCTTTGCATATGAATTTGCATGGTATATTCATGAGAGCCTAATGTGAAGGGTTAGCCTTTGTATATTTGTATGAATTATAAAGAAACTGCATAAAATATGTTTCAAAGGCTGCAGGGGGAAAGGGTATAAAATGGAAAACTGACACTTCTTGTGTCCATCTTTTTCTTCATGCATTATTTAACATGCCTTCTACTGCCAATATCCATCAGGCTGAAATTCTTCAGGAAAAACCCAAAATGCTAAAGCTTTGTTTGGAAGAAAAAGAACCTCACAAATGAGATGATATTTGTTTGGAAACTGGAAACTGAACATTTATCCACCTAGGTGAAAGCAATATCACAGTAAAACAAGATGATTTTGGTGCCAGCAGCACTCTCAAATATATGAAGGAGTTCTTGGAATCTTTTCCAGGACTGCTCATCTAGTGAAGTACAGCATTCACCCTCATTCCCTATTATTTTTTATTTCCTGAAATGAAGTGTTAACACAGTGAAGACTTTGGAGTGTAGTTTCCAAACTGTCATTAGCCTCAGGAGATCCAGGTTTTGGCTTCTCTCATGCCTGCAAAACCAGATGGACTTTCCCTCAAAAATTCTGCTGGCTGAGGATTATCCTCCTTCTCTCCCCCTTACTTTGAAAGAGGGTGGTATGAGAAGGTGTGCTGAGGAAGAAGTGGCTGTGACCATTTCACATTGTCTTCTGATAACCTGGGTCTTCTGCAGAGATTTGCTTAGAGAACTTTCTGTTTCCCTGTAGCATCTCTTGTGGTGCTCAGGATGGGCACTAGAGGTACCTCAAGGAAAGTCAATTCTTTGACCAGGAAGCTCAACGACATCCAATCACTTCAGAGAATTTCAGTTCAGAGACAAAAAATATAGACATGTCCCTTTTGTCTGGGTGGGTTTGGTTGATTGTTTTTGTGTGGTTGTAAACCAGTTCTCCAGCCCAAGCGACACCTTAGCTTGAGACCAGCACCCCCAACCCAAAGTCCACATTCCCATGAGGCCTGAGGAAACAGATATATTCATTACAGGAGAGTCCTGCTGCCAGTAGGGGTGCACATGTTATTCCTTTGGAGAAGTCTATCTGAGTCTATCTAACCTTGTCAAATATTTGCCTTTCACTTTGAAAAATTACATGGTTGTTGTCAGTCTTTTTTCTTTTTCTTTTTTTCTTTTTTCTTTTTTCTTTTTTCTTTTTTCTTTTTTCTTTTTTCTTTTTTCTTTTTTCTTTTTTCTTTTTTCTTTTTTCTTTTTTCTTTTTTCTTTTTTTCTTTTTTTTCTTTTTTTTCTTTTTTCTTTTTTCTTTCTGCAATGGGTTCAAGCTGTACCAGATCTCCTTTCCTCTGAAGAAATTTACCTCTGCCTAAACCACCCATATTGTTGCAGTGCTAAAAGTAAAGCCTCAGCAATTTAAACAGGAAAGTGTCTCATGATTTGGAAAAGACACTAAATCTATCAGGAACCAAGGGGCTTGGGTTACAGATGTGTGACCCAATAGATGGTGAAAATCCATTTTGATTCATCTACTTGTAAGGGTTTTTACATCACACTCTCAACTCAGATGTTCTTTTTTTAGAAGACAGCAAAGCTCTTTTTTAAACTAGTGATATACCATTATTGAATGAATGTGAGTTCTATTTATGTTTGACTGAAGTGCTTTTGTCATGGTCTGATCAATCCTTCCTGAGGCTCACAGAAGCCTTCCAGCTGGCTTTGCTGAACTTTGCACTGTCTTTACTGCATGACTGTGGTTAGTAAGGGAAGGCTTCAGAAGGCTTTGCTTACCTTAGATATTATTCCCCCATTTATATATCCTGAGAGTTATGAATTTCCATGACTGTAATATCATTTTTTCAAACCCTTGTGAAGATTATTATTTATTATAGGCAGGGTAATAGGACGATTTTTTATACTATAACTAGCAAAATTGCTGAAATTGAGTGCCTTATTTTTGCCAATACTTTTGACAGATACTGCTGTGCTTCCTATACTTTTTATTGCACAACATAGCAGCATGTAAAATGATGGAGAGTGTAGTCTAGTGACTCCAAATGAATATTTGCTCAGTCTGGGACTTTAATCAATGTAAAAATGTGAGGTTTTTATACTGAAAGGTTTCAGCTAACTTCTGATTTTTGTCTGTTTTTATTCTGTGATTGTATTTGGAAATTATCTATCATCTTTGAAACAATTATAACTGCATAGAAATGAAATTCTATTGCAATGGGTGGTAGCCTGGTGCTGCATGTCCCTTCCCATGTGTCTAAGAGCCCCATGTTTAACTTGCAGCAGTATTTTTTAATTTGTCTGTCTGAGGCAGATGTCGATGTGTAACTAATATCACTGAAATATACGAATGCATTTCCATAATTAGTGTCTTGTGAGGGTAGATTTGGATTTAATGCAGGATCCAAGTCTTAAGTGTCTTGCAAATTGCAATATACTGATTAATTCTGTCCTCTCAACCAGAACTTAGTTTAACAGCCACCTGTTTCCAAAATCTCCAGAAATCTACAACTGGAGTAGCCCACCGGTTAAATCAGAAAAATAAATGAAGTTTGATGTACACATTGAAATTTAACTATGCTTGTAAAAGAATATTATTGAAGCTGGGGTTGGTAAACATTTGGAAATAATTTTGAATATTTTTATTCAGGATGTATTCAGCCATTGAAATTGGCCCTCCAGGTAACCTTTCATACAGCACTAATATTATTTTAAAGTGGAAAAGCTGAATAATTAAATGACTTTAGGGCACAATATTTACCAGATGTAATCAAACAGAGTTTAAGAATGAAGAAAAATCAAAATTTACTTTTCTTTGCTTCCTGCAGTAATCACGCAAGCTTCTAAAACTGAAGTCAGAGTACACGTGCTGAGCAGGGAAAGGTTTGCTTTCATTGGCCCTCCTTAATTAAATTCTCCATGTATACCATGCTGAATCCATACTCACCCAGCAGCAGCTAACCTAGACAAGAAGAAAGTAAGAACACTGGAATTTAATAATTTCTTCTCTTTCTGTTGTGTTTGCATTTGCACAGTGCACTTACCCATTTCTTAGGGGAGAATCCAGCAGCAATTATCAGAGGCTTGCCACTTCTGAGAGAGGTATGCAGGAGAGATAAAAATGAATGTTAGTAGCCAGAGCTTGTTTGTCTTTTGCTGTAGGAATGCCAGTCAAATGCCAGTAGCCTGTAACCCTGCGATGAAGCAGCTGCCCAGCTCTCCCACCATCGCTTTTGCTGTATATTTCTTGGTTTGTTTCTGGATTGGGAATTTTTCGCACCTGATATTTCATGGGGTGAGAAGAAAGTCAGAAGAAAATTATTACAGAGATGGTGCCCTGCCAGGCAGCATGCAATTGAAATATCGATTAGGCTTGTGAGGGCTCCACTGGACCAGAAATTCTTTGATGCCCGAGTTTGCTGCTGGTGTCTGGAAGAAGTTTTATCTGCAACAGAAAACAATATTTTTAATTTCTTTTAACAAGGTGCTTGCAAATTTGAAAGGCACATCAACAAATTTTAGCCATGTCCTTGGACCGGCACTACGCGGTCTAAAGTGATGGTGCAAGAATGACCAAAATTTCAGAACTAGAAACATTAAGCACTTCCTGTTTTATTACAAGAGGTCTGAAAACAAAGTCATAGGATTGCATTTAAAAATAGTTTTCTATCTGAGTGGAGCAAAGAAGCAAGCATGTTGTGTGTAGAAAGTCTGCAGTAATTGACTCAGACCTGTGATTCTCCTTAAGCAATGACTGAGTTCACCCTACTGGGGATGGCAGAGCAGTGATTGTCTTCTTGCAGACAGATGGCCTCCCACACTTTATCTGATTGTCAGGAGAAAAAGAAGGGAAAGAATTGCAAGGGCAAATTACTATTACTTGGATATGGAGATTTTTGTGCCCTTTCATGCACTGAACTTTGTTTATTGCTACACTGTCTACAATCCTGTTGCTAACAATCACCTGTCAGAGTTTATGCATGGTCACAGCTCTCTTGGACAATGTGTCTCCTCACTCTGGGGTATGCCTTCTTCTGGTTTGCTGTCAGCCAACATTAGTACAGCCCTGAGACAAATGTGAAGAGGGGGATACTTCTTGTCTTGTGCCTACTTTTGAAAGGGACCGGGAAACTCACGGAGGAAGGCCCTCCTATCTGATTCTACTTGCAGCTCGGGATCCAGGCTTTGTCTTTGTATTACAGAGAAAAATCTCTGCAGAGTCAAGACCAGACCCCATCCTAAGCTGCTTTCCCTGATGAAAAAGGAAAAGTGCTTCAACAGCTTCTTGGATTTAAGTGGAAAATGTTACCTTTTTTTCATGTATAGTCTTAGATAAGTACATGCAGTTTTGGAGTATATATTTTAGAGTGCTGACAAAAGAGTCACTGTATTGTACTACATGAATGCAATGGCAAAGAGCTAAAGCCTATCTCCTTGTGTCAGATAGGACTGCTACTGGCTAAAAGCATTCCTGGCACTATCCTGCACCTCTCCACCCCACTGCTGAGTCCCTGAACTTTGCCTTTGACTCTTCCTCTCTGGTTCTCATACAAGTGTAAAGGAAAAAATCACAAACCTAGTTGTTCTTAGGAACGTATAGGGAATGTTCTGTTTTCAAGTAGAATATTATGCATCCCTTCCCCCACCCTCTCCCCTTATATAAGACTTTCTTTGGCTTGCATACGATCAGCCAATGGAATTTCATCCATAAGAGAAGTAATAAATCTGCCAGGAAAGCTCATTAGTTTAATTTATTATGATTAAATACAAGGATTGTTCACTTCCCTGTTTCATCAAGGATTATAATCAAGATTTTAAATGTGGCCAGAAGGGACATTTCAGCCAGTGATTCAGTCCAAAAGACAGAAAGCAGGTCTTGTATAGGAAAACATAGTTAAATATGCAAGTGCAGTACGTCTGTGTGTGAATTTGAAATATAATTGCATAACAATATCGACATTTTACATGAAACACTTCTAGGAGGGACTCATTTGGGGATGGAGGCTGAGTGCCATTATTTTTCCTCTCATTAGTACTAAGTTTAATATATAACCTTTTAATAGAAATATGAGCAAAATAAACAACTAATTCTTTGTGGTCCAAAACTGTCTGGACAGACAGATGGGTTTCAGGGAAGATTGTTTTCTGTATTCCTTGAATGACCTAAAATATTTCCAAAGCAGATTAGTGTTTTAAGGGACCATTCACACTGTCCAATCATCTCTCCTAAAATTACTGCTTATAGAGCCCGTGACTCAGCATGTGTTTTCTAGCAGTGGCTCGGGAGAGAAATGGTTTATTGGTGGCTGAGAATTGCATCTTTCTTCCTTGCTCTGTCTTTAACCATTCCCTGAACCTGTGGGGTGGATTCACTCATGGTTTTGTCCTATCATCCTCTTTTTTTCTCTTCCTCTTTTCCTTTAAATCTTTCCCAAAGTAATCCCCACCTCCCCAGTGTGTGTGGGAGCTATCAGTGAGGCAGGTGCATGCCAAGGACTGGTGTTTCACCAAGTGTTTGTGCATTTCTCTAGAAAAACAGAGGAAAGTCAGGAACTGCCAGAGTGAGTCAGACCTCTGGTTTCTCTAATCCACCATTCTCTGACATTAGGCACATATTCCTCTGAACCAGATAAATTCTCTGTGATGTTTTCTTGTTTCCTTCTCCTTTTTACAGGTAAATTTAGCCCAGTCTGTGGAACTATGGGGGGAAAAAAAGGTAGTAGCAGAATACAATAGGATTTCAGTTGAAGGAGAAACATATTTCTGGGCTGTTCCTTTTTCATGAGGGATATTTGCTGAAGCCTGAATGCTATAATGACAAGTGCACAACACTCTTTCCACTTATACAGCTAGTCTGGGCACTTAGTGACTGTATGAGCACATTGAGCATGTTTTGGGACATCCTGGAAAAAAAAAAATCAGGAAACACAAAGCAGAGGAAGCACAGAAAGCAAGTTTGCTCTAGGATTTGAGCCAAGCACTTTGACCCCTAAAATCTGAAGCAGAAAATCAGATTAAACCATGGTTAAACAAGAAGATATGTTAGAAGGGTATGCATTTACTTGTTGAACATCACTTAAGAGGAATTAAGATTGAAAATCAGCAAAACTTGAAGAAAATGCCCATATGGAAAGAAAGGATACATTAATTTTTTAATCAAATGTAGCACATTAACATCATTTGTGTGGTAGAGGAGGACTGACTGACAAAAATCCAAGAAAATAAGATTTTGCTGGAAAGATTCAGTTTGTGGAAACTAAAATTTGGAGGGTGTAACTTAAGCCCTGCTTCATCAAAGCTGAAATTTTTGTTCTAAGCCCAGCCATTGTCCCCAGATACCTATTAATTTGGAGATTAGGCTCCCCTGGGAATGGGACTTCAGGTGTAAGTCCCCTGATGCTGGCTCATTCAGGCTGAGGGCTTCAGCCCAAGTGTGGGACCAGCTGAGGAATCTGCTCCTGTGGAGGTCTGGGACAGGAATGAGGTGGCTGCTGCTGCAGAGATGACTTTTGGGCAGCCAGGAGCAGTGCGACTGCACTGCTGCCCATCTCACCAGACACCTGTGCTGGGCAGCAGCTGTGGAATGGCCTGCCACATGGCATGGGGACGTGCTGCCCATCCCTCTGGATGGCCACCCTTCCAGCCAGCTCCATGTTTCAACTTTAGCGGCAGGTCCTGTACTCAGCCATCGCTCTCAGGCCCACAGAATGGGAAATGTGGTTGCTCTTGTGTGTGGGCTTTTTATCAGATGGAGCCAGGTGGTGCACGTTCTACTGCCATTAAAATGCAATTCTCTTCAATGAATCCTTGCATGTAGGCAGGCACTGCCACATTAGATCATTTGCAGGTCCTGCCACCATCTGGGATTTATGTGCAGTGTTACTCAAATGATACATGGTGCAGCCCCAGGAAAATGATGGCAGCGAAGAGAATGTACACTGAATGCATTCATCGACCCTATTCCATCTGAAGAAATGCAACCATTCCCTGACACAAATTTACTGCCTAGGAGGAGAAGCAGAATCTGTTGGAGCTTTCTGGTAATAGTGTGTGGGTTTTTTTTTTTTTCCTTACAATAATGATTGTTAAAAAATCACTGTGTGCATTAAAGTTCATTTTACAAGAGTGTAAATGTCATGAATGTGTCGGTGAAATATTTTCAGGTTTGGGCCCATGTGTCTGTCTGATTAAAGAAAGCTTGAGTTTTGCAGGCAGTCTCACATGTGATGAGGCGGTTGTTATGGCAACAATACATTTTTTATGAGTTGTAATAATGACAGAGCAACATCTTTTAAATTATCAGGATTTAAAGTTACAGCTGCTTTGTTTTGCCTTCCATTAACCCCTTAAAATAGTAAAATATTTTCATGGCTCTGTGGTAACATCTGCATGCTTTTCTTGAGTGTGTAAAACAAAAAGATCTTTAAGAAGGTGCATACCTCAAATGAATAACAATTTTCATTGTACCTCAAGAATATTGCTTTTTCCATACCCACTGTGATTACTTTTTACTATTTTTTAAACAAATATGTTTCTCACAGTGTGACGATCTTAAGTGTAGCCAAAGTGCCGGAAGGATTCCTAGGTGTTCCCAAAATTAATATTGATGTTGCAGTAATTTGCTGCTAATGTTTTTGGGTGTCTTCTGGGAAGTTCAGGAAGAAATGGAACTTCAGTGATCCTTGTGACTTTCCTAGATATCCCTGCTAGAAAGATTTGATTTGATTTGATTTGAGGTTTATTCTTCACTACAGCCTGCCAGCATGTGCACATGCTCAAGACCACTGCTCACCAGAAGTCCTGATGATACTGCAGGAGTGCAGAGACTTTTTTCTGAAAGAAAAAGGACTTTTGTCTTTAGTGGAGAGAGAACAGGGATTGCATTCACACATAACTCACATTTGTCACTACTCATGTATGAAGCAGAAATATCCGAGGATTTCACTCTTGTGGCTTCTTTTAGGCGTGGTTGCCCTCAACACATCCAAGTCATCCACTTAAACAGCCCATCCCACTGCTGTTGTTGATCAGGAAAATTTTATTCCTTTGGATGAGACAGACTATACTAAAGAGAAATAATGAGTAGCTTAAAAAAATCTAGCCATGGCTAAGATATTTCTGGAGTCAATTTGTGAGACTTTATTCTGGAATGTATTCCATTCACACACAGGAGCTCAGGGGTTTGGTCTGCACTGAATGCAGGGCTCCTCTACTTGCTGCCTGAGGAACAAATATTTCAGCTCACTAGGTCTCCTTTCTACTGATGTTGCTAATATCTGAAAAGGAATTGTGGAAGAATAGCACAAATAGAAGTTATCTGTAGAGAAAACAAGAAGTAGAATCCAAGAAGAAACCACTTTTCCTCACTGTTAAGGAAGCCACACATTTAAATTATTAAAAAATACAATGTAGAGTTTGCTTTTATGCATCCAGTGTGTCTAAAAAATGTTTTGCTTGTTTCTGAAAGTATTTAAAAAAATATTTGGTCCTCTGTTACTGTCAAGCTTCTTTACCCCCTAGGCCATTTGTTGACAAGCTTCCATGTATCAGTGCTTCTAAACACCTAAGAGACCATTTTAAATGCTAAAAAACCCCATATCATCTGTTCTTTGAATAAATTTTAATGAAAGGAAAAAAGGCATTTTTTAATGTAGAATTTTACCCTAAGTGGATCATGCTTTGTTCAGAACTCATAATCAGCTTTTCTGTCCCTGCCTCCTCTGTTTGAAGGTGAGGTTATACTCAGTACTCACATTCCTTTTGGCACATAAAGTAAAATGTCACTCTTAAACTGGATGAGATTCCCCTTACAAAATAAGACAAATCATCATAATAATTAAAAAAGTCCTTTCCATAGTTTTATAGTTGGAGGTTTATTTTTCTTATGCGTTCAAACAAATACCACATTAGCATGTTCACTGCTTGAAAATAACCATTTTCTGATTGTCTTCAAGGGATGGATCATTTGATTGAGGAATACCAGGAAAGATTTTATATGTAGTTTGTGAGTGGAACAAAATAACCTTTGTCTACAAAATCTGCTTTTAGTTTAATTCTCAGGACTGAATTAAGAAGTATTGCTCTAACATGCCTGTATATTTAATTTCATACTTCATGCGATATGAATGTCATCTGATACACACATGCAACTTCATCAGTTTGGGATTTTTTTCCTCCTTCCCAGATTTTTTGAAGGAGGACTCTTTGGAAAATGAGACTAAGATGTGAAAGGACTGCAAAGATTTATCTTTCCAGGAAGAGTCCTTAAACATAGAAGTTACTAAAGCTAGAGTTCCTAAGGATTCCAAACTTGTTGAAGGATAGGAGTAGAGTTTTTTCTTTTTCTTTTTTTTTTTTTTTTTCTTAAAGAGCAATGGTTTAGAAAGAAGTAGAATGCAATTTAGCTAAGAGAAATGCAAATATAGATCAGGATAGTTATGTACAGGTGCAGAATGGAGAACAATGAGGAACACTGCAGAGGAGATTATTAATTACAAAGGTTCACAAGATGAACAGGAGTCATGGTGTTGTGGTAAAGCAAGCATCACATTATGGTGTATATAAACTAATCCACTACCCCTCAGCTATATGAAGTAATAACATCCTGCGGTGGCACAACCTCCACTGCAGAGATGTAGCTTGTATGGGTATTAAATTTAGTAAGTGTATGAATGACAAAAAAAAAAAAGTATATAAATAAACCATAGAATCATGTCAGATGTAAGATTGACTAGATAAAGTAATAGAATTTACTACATATTTCTCATTTTTTACAATTTTTTTTCAATCTCTTCCCGCAGGTTTCCAATTCAAAACTGCAAAAAGAAGGAGAGACAAGAAGGAAGATCAATTTAATTTCTACATCAGTTGCTTTTCAAAGACAGAGAATACAAAGTCAAGGAATTGAGTTCAGGATGAGACATATTCTTTTAACAAAGCAATGAAGTGCTGAAATAGATTTTCAGGAGAATGCTGGAATCTGTCAGCCTTTAAGAACAGGCTGGAGGGAAATCTGTTAGGAGAGACAGTCGATCCTTAGGGTGAAGAAATAACATAAATAATCTCTTTGGCTCTGTTTTATAGATTTCTCTGAGTATTGTGGTGTGCTGTTTTGACTTAAAACACAATATCTATCACTCATGGCCTGTACAAAGCTAACCAAGTCTATGTGTTTTGATTTTCTTACACCTTGCTTTATTTGTGAATGTTCAGTAACAGCTAGTAGATCCTGTAGCTGGTATTTCAGTAGATGGGGTAAGTGAATATTTCAAAGAAAGCATATTTGAAAAAATTGTACTCATTAAATGACACTAAGACTTTCACAATGAGATGATGCTATAGAACTGGAATAAAATACTCCAATATACAGACATATTAGCTTTAATCTGTGGATTCAGTTGGCTATGCAACTGAAGACATTAGGCAAGTGGATTTTGGTTAATTTAAAGACTCCACCTTTCTTAGTAACTAGGCGTGAATAAACACACAAACTCCCATCCTGCAGCTGGAACACAGTCAACTGTAAGAAGGGTTTCTCCAGGGTGCTGAAGATGTGCTGTAAAAGGTCCTTAAGATGAGTGGAAATACCTTATTTCAGTTTCATCTACAGTGCCTCTCAGACAGGGCCAGTCCTCTGTATCATTTATTGAATGCTTCCCTCACTCCATTTGGTGACCAGTTAATCTCTTCCACACCATTCTTTTTAGTAGTAGCACTTCTTTGTCAAGTAGTTCTTCAATGATTTGGGTAGAAAAAAACATGGCCTTTGGCAGTAATTGGAGTACCAGATACTGATTTTTTTTTGCAGCAGAAAAACACTTTCTTTTACCATCGTCCTTGGAATGTGTGAAATGAGGTGCAATGCAAAAGCAGTGAGTTCACCTCCACTTTTTGGTGCCAAGGAGCAAGTGAATGCCCACAGATGGCTCTGAGAGGTATATGAGGTGTCTGTGCACAGAATATGATACCAAGGTCTCTCTGGGCGAGGCTCAGGCATTGGCTTTCCTGCCTGACTTCAGTCACAGGCTACATGGATAACTGCAGAGGATGTTGGACAGCTGATTTCCTGGGCTGTAAGTGAAAATCCTTTAGGTATCTGCTAGGTGGTTACAGCACCCAATGAGAGCTCCAATGATTCCCTTCCAGTGCTGAGGTTTGCTCAGACATGGTGGGAGGATGATGAGAACGACCTCAAGGACTTAGCCCTTCCTTGGAGGGCAAGGAGGGCATAGATGTGTCTGTGTCTGGCCAAAGCTGTTTCTGTGTCCTTTACCTATTTTTCATTTATCTGTTACCTGTTCTTCCTCTCCACCTCTCTTTTGTCTAAAGAGGTACTTCACACCAGTTCAATTTGGTGTTTGGATTTTCCTGAAAATATAATTTTGTTTTCATTTGCGTCTCTATACTAGATATTATTTATATGTTTTCTCTTTTCACTTTTCTGTTCTTTTTCTCACTACCTCCTGGTATTTAATAAAATCCTAGGAAATTCATACCACAGCTTTCAATACCTATGGCAAAGCCCTTTTTCCTGGCTTAAGTTGAACCACAAACATCTCTGACTCAGCTTCATGCTGTGGATTCTGTCACTGATCACCACATTTAAAAAGGGTTTAAAGTTGACTTGGTCATTATTTACAGTGCTTAATAGTAAAAAATTTATCTTTTTGTAGGTTTATCTTTTTTTAAAACCATAACAAGATTTAGAACTAGATCTCAAAACTGTCTTTCCTTGCACAAATAAGGATGCCATTTTAGAACAACTTTTCCCAAAAGCCTGAAAAACATCTATATCATCTGATTTTTCTAAAAGATTGTAATAGTCATAAAAGATTGTAATAGTAAAAAAATTCTGATGCTAATCCTGCTTCTTAAGTACTTTTCTCCTGAGCAGCTCCAAAATACTGAGTCAGCCAACTCCCTGTGATATCTCGCACACATTGAACTTAAAATGTCAAAATGAGATCCATGTTCCTGAAAAACAGTAAAAACAGAATCATTTTTACAAATTCTATAATTTATTAGTCTCTTTTTTTAGCCTGCAGGCAAATAATGAAAAATTTAAGTTTTGTGTGCTTCTGCCTGGGAACTGCTTCACATTATCAAGTGAAGAGTGAGCATATAACATGCAAAGGCCAAGCTGTTGATTTCATGAGATAATGGTATGGCTGTTATGGAATTGCTGGGCAGAACCAAATTGCTTGCTGTGGAGTGAGGAAAGGTATTTTCATATTTCCAGCTTCCTTATTTAGTTCAGCCAATAGTTGTTTTTGCTTTGGACTACATAGTATCTTTTCACTGTTCTGTTTATTCACATAAGAAACATTTTGTTTTTTGATTCCTTTGACATGTTGCTAGACATAAGCCTCAGAAATCATATTCATGGGTTCCATCAGCATCAGGGCAGATGATGTTCTAGTGAAAGAAACAGGAACTGACTTTCCAAGGTGCTGAGAAGAGTGTCTGAAAAATCAGGTACTAATAAGGAATCATGAATATAAAACTATGAATTATGAACCTAAATCAACTGCCACAGGAATTGTTCTCACTAAAATTGAAACTTTTGTGGTATGGGAGCCACAATTATTCTATGGTATTAGCCTTATAAGGATATCTTTGATGATCTGTCAGCTCCTGAAGCTCTGAACAACCCACAGGACACTTCTTGCTGACACCAGAGGCACAAAAGGGTAATTAATGAAAATCTCCAAGCGCTGAAACAATGAAGTTAATGAGATTTTGACATTTTGCATGCCTGGGGTCAATGCCATTCATTTTGACCTTCTCCGGGGACTTAAGGAGGCAAAACAGATTAAAGCTGTGAGGAGTGAGAGCACCTGGCCTGTGCAGACATGAGCATTTGTCCCCCAGATGCTGGAGGAAGAAGCAGTATCAGGTTTTAAAAAATTGAGGTTTTTTTGTAAGATATCCTTACCATGCTTTGCTTCAGATCTGGCTGTGGCTGAAGAGCAAGTGACGCTAAAAGAAAAGACCAAGACAGGGTGAGTGATCTCTTACAAAGATTGTCGATGCAAATCTCAGGGGGGCCGTGGCTCAAAAACTGAGATATCCTGCAAAACCTCCATCCCTCCCCAAGCAGGAAAGAAGATGGGCAGAATGTGAGAAACTACTGTGATGCTTTGCACAGGCCATAGAGAGATTTGTAAAAATATGTGTTTTGTCAGCCTCCAGTTAATTTCAATATTGAGTTCTTATGCTACAAAATGACAATGTTATGACAATGACAAGTGCCTGAATGTTATGATAACAATACATTATAATCATAAAAATGGCCATAAAAACTGCTTATAACAAAAGAAAAACTTTAGAAGAAGGTCAGCTAATCACTTACTTGGAAAGATTGTCAGCCTTAAAGACAGTTGTTGAAAAAGTAGATGTATTTAAAGAAAATATATTAGTTTGGGCATAATTTGTTATACTAAGCTTTCAGCCAAATTTAGTTAAAGGGTAACTTATCCACAGCTAAGTGTACCTTCATAACTCAACCAGCAAAATAATTCCAAATGTCTTGGATTCCAAATA
This sequence comes from Ammospiza nelsoni, assembly GCF_027579445.1. Taxonomy (NCBI): domain Eukaryota; kingdom Metazoa; phylum Chordata; class Aves; order Passeriformes; family Passerellidae; genus Ammospiza; species Ammospiza nelsoni. The sequence continues at coordinate 105,215,020 of NC_080633.1, forward strand.
TTCAATTAGGACCTTGAGTGATAGCTAAGCAAGATTTTTTATTTCTTACAGAAATGCATTGCTTCAACAGAATAACATGACACTGTCACCACAGGTACTGCAGAGTTCTGAAAATCTGAAAGGATTTTTTTGGACTCTGTTTATGTGTGAGTTGCTTCCAGCCCTTCGTACCCACTGAGAGTCCTGTATAGTACTGAGAACAGCCTGGAATCCCTGACAAATACCTGGTAGTGCCAACAGCTGGAGTAGGCGGAATGTGAACTCCCTGAAATGGAAAGTCATCCAAAAACATGTTTTTTGGATCCCAAACCTCCTTTACTTCTTAGTAGCTAATTAAATATTTCCATCAAAGTGAATTAATAAAATTAAGTTAAAAATTAATGTTGATGAAGTGCTTCACATACTCCTCTATGCAGGGTTTTGTATCTGTCCCTTATGGGCAAGAATAGCTGAACCAGATATTATTTCCACAGTGATTTTTTATGCATTTTTGTGATGTGACAAATATTTGCTGACAGTTTGTTGCAGGTTGTCACTGTGGACCCATAGGCTTTCATGGAGCTACAGGAAAGAGCCTGCAGAGAGAAACAGGACATGCAGAAAATGTGACTTCAGTGGAAAAATGGAATAAACTTGGTTAATTTACAGAGAAGACTTTGATGGAGCTTGTGGCAGTCTTCAGGTACATAAAAAGCCTCTGCTAAGAAAAGGAGCATTTTATGGTACTGAATTCAAACAATGGCCATGGTGGTCCAGTTTAAGCACTGAAAGGACTTGTATTTATTATGTATATTTAAACTCAACAATAAAATGCTTAGCTGAACTGGAAAAACTCCATTTGGGGATTCAAGGAATTATTTAGACATAACCTGTTAAGGCTTCTGTAGATGACTTGAACTGGGACAGGGGATGGACTGTGTCACTTAGAGTTGCTTTGAGCCCCACGTTTGTGTCCCTGTGGTTTTCTTCCATATGTCCACTGTGCAGTAATGTATTATCAATATCAATCAATGAACTGAAAGACTCTGGGTATGTGGTGGTGAAACTTTGTCTTTGGTAGCAGGAGATTAACATCAGATAAGAGCTATGGTACTCCTGTTCCTATTTCCTAGTCTGTTCAACTGTTAGTTAAATAGTGTCATTGATGTGCTGCTTGCCATGGTATTAAAAACACTCAATAAAAAAGCCAAAATAGTAGGGGGCAAAGGAGATTTCATGGAAGACCTGCAATTTTCTGTCACTTTGCTGCTTGGCATCTCAAAAAGCAGAGCCTTTAAAGTGTGGGAGAAACAAATTGTTCAGTCATTTTAATAGAGAAGCATCTAAGTTATAAGCAAGAGTTTTGCTGTTATGTTTACTCAGAGGGTAAATATATAAAACACAACATTTCTTCTTCAGGTGATAAGAGATCAACTTTGTCTACTACTTCTCTCCCCAGCTAATAATATAAAAAAATCATAGTACCCTCACCATTACATTCACTGAATTCAGTAGAGCTGGTGGCTGATTTTAGGTCAATATTATAATTAGAGTAGTATGGTACCATTTTATTTTAATTTTGTGGAGAGCTGAAGCACAGGTGTATTCAAGGCTGATTAAGCCTGCAAAGTTATTTAATGAAATTCAGAGTAGATACGTATAATATTTTGCAATATATTTCAATTATTTCAATGGGAGGTAAGTGTTACAATGTGATTTAGATTAAATGTATTTTAAATGTATCATATTCATTTTAATAAAGAAAACCGTACAGTCTATAAGTAATTTGAATATTTAGTTGTGTACGGAACAGGCAGCATAAATGAAGAAAAGAATGATACTATAAAGCTGACTCAGCTCTTCTGTCACTCGATGTGTAAGGATGGGAGAGTCCATGGTACTTAATCAAAACCTCCAGGAAAAACTTGTGGAAGACAAAGGAAAAGCATACCTCAACTTCTTTGTGGTGCTTGTTGAGGACTCGTGCAGATCGTGTGTCTTATGGAAGTGGCTGTCCTTGATTTTCCTGAAAACGCAGTTCGCTCATGTGTCAAATTCTGTGCTCAACCGAGCAAATGTTCTAAGTTCAAAGGGAGTATTAATTATGTACTTAACTATTTGCAAATAGTACATCACAAATTTTAAATTGCTGCTATGCTCTGGGGAAACATGAAATGGTGAAGTTTTCTCCTGGAACACTGCGGAAGATTTCTGCCTCTTCTACTGGAAATACCAACACAGTAGGTTCCTGAGAAATGGTAGACAATGATGTTGTATTGCTGAGCACCCTTAACTTGCATCACTTGTTACAGGAACTCTGCATGTTTTGGCAGCCCTGAATGGAATGGATTTATTAGACTCCAAAAGACATGAAGCAAATGAATCCTGTAGATAACTCCATGGTAATTTGTACCCTATATTCATTGATATAGTGAGACATCCAACTGGTTTTGTTTATTGAATAAAACATCCTAAAAGTAGAATCCTTGGATTTATGCCCTATTCAGATGCAATATGCAGCCACGATTTACTCCCTGTGTTGTTTAAAATTTTGGGTTGTACTAAAGACTACTGTTGTGTTTGTTTGTTTGTTTGTTTGCTTGGGTTGGTTTGTTTCTCTTTTTGCCCCTCTAAGAGCCATCACAGCACAGTTAAGTTGCTGGTGTACTGTACACTCCCACCTCTAGCTTTCAGCATGGGTTGCATCCATTGGAAGTCCACAGTGGCATTACAGAGTAACAATCCCTTCAGACTTGAACAGTTGAAGTCATGCAAAAGATTTTGTCATTTGTCATTATAATCCAATACAGCAAAACAGTTACCTTATAGGGATGAGGACGGGAAAGGCTTTTATATGATTGCATCACAAGATGATAAATGAGAGCAATTTGTATTCATTATGAGAACAGCATCACAAAGAGAATGTTGTTATAAATTTCATCCTGCTCTCCTTCCCTCCATGGAAAAACTAGCACAGCAGCTTAGAAATAAGCAAGCAGGCTCTGAAAATAATCCAGACAGAGGAAAGCAGACCAGTGAAGATTTGTCTGCATTTTACTCTAGCAGGAGCATTGAGAATTAGAAACGTAAAGGAGAAACACAGAACGATTATTAGGACAAATCCTTAAAGTTGCCCCTTTTTATTGAATAAAGAATATTTTTGTTTAATAAAATGTCTATCCAGTGTGGAAAATAAATAACTTGTTTGGGAAATGGAGCAAAATAATATTTGAAATCAGACAATGAAAATATTTGATTTGATAAACTGAGACTGTTTCCATTTGAATGTAAATGCTGAACATTTTAGTGTTTATTACAAATCTGAAAGAAAAACATGTACAACTTATAATTATTCTTAAATTTTCTTTTAAGCTAAAGATATCAATTTGCTCCCAGCAATTTTAGGTTGACACAACTGCATTTTCAAAAGAAGAAATTTTGGAGGGTAAGTTTTCAATCCACTCTATAACTGAATGACTACTGAGGTCAACAATTAGCTAATCCTCTCTTCCTTTTCCCATAAGTATCACTGCAGCAGCAACAACAGACTGGAACAAAATCCTCTGATGCATTTGCTTTCTGTGGCCTGCTAATGGCCAACTCTTCAGCCATGATGCCTTAGTTTGTGGTTACGTGGTCTGGATTCTAGGATTAAGACCAGCAGCATTCAGTCTTGTATCTTTATGTCCATATAAAATGATGTTAGGAGGTCTGCTTTCCTCTTTCCACCCCTATTTTTCTTCTCTCCAACACTTCAACAATCTCTTCATCCTCCCTGTATCACCGGTGATATTTACAAGTGGGTCATGGAAAAAGGAATGCAAACATGTTTTGTACTGATAGAAAAAAGATCAAGGATGAGCTCAAACACCTGTGTCTCCTAAAACCTTATTGCTGTGTGCTCTGAAGCTGATTGAAGCCATTACTGAATAGTGACTTGTCTGTGCAAGTAAAAAGGAAGAGTGTGAATTGAATTGGTACTTTTGTGGAATAGTCAGCATTAATGGTCAAGGGTCTTGTGATGCTCTTAAACCCTCCAACAGAGGGCTTTTCTGCTAAATTGAAGAGCTTAAAAGTAGTGCTGAGGAGTGCTGTGAAGAGGGAGAATCAGGAGAGTTCAGAGCAAGTGGCAGAGCTGTAGGGATGAGGTGGCTCTGGGAAAACTGCAATGGGGAGCAGGTCTGTGGGTGCTGATCTCCTATCAGGAGATGGTGTAGAAAAGTAAAATGAAAGTATTTCCATGTGGAAATTAGTTATATACCTGCTCCTCTGTTCTGGGGCTCTGTCTCTCCCATAACTCTGTTGGGGGGAGCAAGTGGGTGCCAGGCTGAAGGGAATTGCAGATACTGTGTGTTTACATCATCAGGTGATGTCAGGACATCAGCGGAGTAAGCAGAGTAAGACACAGCCTGAACGTAATCTGAATACAGCAGTTTATTTAAGAGCTGATGAGATTATGACTAAGCTGTCTCCCTGTCTTCAACCCGAAATTTTGTAATCCTATTACTTCCCTGTCCCACTGAGGTAGGCAGTGAGTGAGTGGCTAGGTGGGCATTTGGACCTTAGCCAAGGTTAATCAGCTGTGCAAAGTCAGACACTGAGGTTTATGTGTTCCTCTAACTCATGGAGGTGAAGCTGGGGGGAGAAAAAATAGCACTTAAAAACTCTTCAATATGAAGTGGCCTCAGCATGAGATACTTCAGGTCTGTATCTTCTTTCAGGATTTTTTTTGCTACCAGTCAACTACTTCAGCAAATTATAATAGGTGGTTGTTACACCTGCAGTCAGAGTAGATACTGTGAATTTCAAAGCATTTAAAACAGTGGTAGCAAACAATACCTATTTTTTATTTGAATCTTTCTCTTGTGTTTAGGTTAAAACTACCTAAATGACAAAGTTTATTAAACATCTACTTGTGAGAACAACTGTAATATCATTACTTTTACTTTATGCCAGATGTTGTGGACCTAGCCAAGCAAACCTGCTCTAATCATATGTATCATATTGACCTAAGTGAATAAACTCACTTTCCTATTGCCAGCAATATATTTTCTCCTAAATAAATCTTTTATTGGTACCTAGCATTTTGCAGTGTTTCCCAACACTGGAAGAAGTTCATGCATAATCAAGTTATTTCTTGTCATTGTAGTTTTAACTAGTCTAGAAGTCTGTCACACCAAAATATTTTTTGGGCTATTACCACATGCACTAATGTATATTATGAGATATCCTCCCAATAGCAACACTTCAAATCTTGTATTTGACAGGTGGCAAGTAGAAAAAGGTATTAATTACACTGCCATGGTTTCTTCCAAGCCTCCCATAGAAACATAGTATTGTTAAGGTTGGAAAATATCTCTAGGATCATCAAGTCCAACCATTAGGCCAGCACTGCCAAGTCTACCACTAAACTGTTTCTCCAAGTGTTTCTGCCTCTTCCATTTATTCATGCTGCAGTCATGTTGAGGGAGCAGCACCACTTTATGGGACACAGTTCTATGAGAGTATTACCACTCTCAGCTAAAGTACGTTTTCTGAAATATTTATCTTCTAACCTTTGAATGGAAAGTAGTCAGCTCTTCATTATCTCTCAAGCTAACATTTTTGTGAAGTTAGAGAAACAACAGAAGCATCAGGGAGAAATTCTTTTAGTTAATATGGATGGTTGGAATCTGGAGAGATAGAAATTAGTGCATACTTTAGGGAGATGGACAACTTGTTATGGTGCTTAATTGATTTTTAATCTTCTTTGAAGCTATGGCTGGAACTCTTCAGTAAATTGTTTCTAGGCTTACTCTCTCTTGCTGTGGAATAATTAGGCTTGTTCTCCCTAACTTATTCTTAAATGTGGGGAGAGGAAGGAGAGAAGATTTGAACCCCGGTCAATATATTCTGGATTTAATGCATAATCTACTGATGTTAAAAGGAGAAAAATTGTGAAACACGTCAATAAGATAACCTCAGAGATGGTAATTAATTAATTTTGCTAGTGTGAGTTCTGTGAAGAGTTGCAGACTCTAGATTATGTACCTATGAAATGTCAGTGCTGCAAAAGTTTGGGAATCCAATTTGTTCAGGTATGCGCTATTTTTCATAAACCTTAAATGCTTCCCAGTTAGTTACTGAAATTATTCTTGTGTGGCTTTAAGTATATTGCTATAAAAGTAGTGCTATTTTTTATGGCACCTCAGTTGTGTCAGGATTTTTACTTTCAGTATTCATCACTGGTATTCATCCTTCCTTACCTTACCTGCCACTCATGTCTCTACTTTAAACTTTATAAACAGATTCATTATTATTCTTGATATTATAAAAACATGATTAAGGAATATGCCTTGGAGGTAGAAGTTAGAGATCAGTAGGCCCAAAATTTTATTGCTGTTATGTCTGGCTTCAATCAACAGCCAGCAATGTGTGACATATAAATATGTTTAGTTGTTTTTATCCTGTATTATTTTGATCTATAAATTGATATAAATTCCAGTAAAGATGCCTCCTGCACTGAAGAATGACAAGTAGGCATCAAAACTGAGAGGAGACTTTAACATCTTACTGATGCATAGCAATCATTTATGAGCAAGCCAGGTATGGAAAAAGGCTCCAAGTCCAACTGAGACTTTCACATCCATAAGTAAGACAAAACCTTTCAATTAAAATAATGGGTGAACTCTTTTTCTTGTTTAAAAGAAAAGTTTTAGGATAAAAAAAAGAACTGGTCCAACTCTTCCCTGAAATCTTGAGGTAGAAGATGTGATGACAGAAGGTGCAGTGCAGCAGCAGAAACCAAAGGGCATGTCACATGTCAGTCGAATCAGAGTCCTCTTATGCCAATTTTGAGGCAATAAAGGCTTTCAGGAGTACAGTAGGGTGTTCATATTTGCATTTCTGTGGTCAAAGGGAGAATGCCAGTTCTTTGTATTGAGTAAGAAAGTACCACTGAGGGGATCACATCCTGTTCTGGAGAAGTGGTTTTGTACCTAAGTCTCCAGTTCTAAGTCTTGTAAAAATAAAACATAAATTGTTTTGAAAAGAGAAACAAAAAGAAATAGCTCTCTTCAGTGCAAGTTGTAACTCACTTTTATAACACGTTACTTATCCTGGAGGAGCAATGAGTATGAAGGGTCTACCCCTGGAGCCCTCTTGGTGTTACTAGATTCTAAGATCAAATATAACTTGATGGTAGAGTCTTGTGACTGACAGCTGAAGAAAGAGAACAGTAGATTTTAATTATAACTAACAATAGGCTAGAAATGATGAGCAGACAGTAAATATTTTAAATATTTACAATAATTACATGATAATTACAATATAAGGTAAATACAATATAGATGGTTATATAATAATATTTATATTATTATCATCAACGTCTTCCTGAAGTCCCAATCTTTTTCTTTCCCCTTTGTTTCATCTGTTTTAGTCTGTTTTTGTCTGTACTTGTGGGTTTCTCTTTATTACATCTGCATTGTGCTCTGTATTAGACTCCCATGACCTGTTGAGAAGCCTCGAGGCTTTATTGCAATTTGCAACAAGATAGAATTAGAGGCCAAAATAAAATCAGCAAGAAACTAGCTTTAAAAGTGAATGGTTTAACTAGTTTAGTAGTGCAAGCTGGGAGCAATTCAGGAAGTAAACACCTTAGACTCAGGAGAGTAAATTAGATTCTTTAAACTCTTTTGATTTTAATAATCTCTTTATAACAAAGAAAGCAATTTTTTTGAGAGCATAATATTTAATCTGGCAATGTTCCTTTAATAGTCTACCTATACTCACTGTTGCTGCCACAGTCTCTTTGCTGGTCTTAAATGTCGCTGTCTCCAAAATGCCTTTGCTCTCTCTGCTCACTCACACATTGAGTGTGCTGCCTTACCAATGACCATTTGCTGCAATTTTAGCTGCAAAGCTCCTGCTTCAATTCCTCTCTTCCAGTAAAGAAAATGGCTGAACTATGGCTCGTGGCAAAGCTAATCTTAATTGGGAACTTGTGGTCAGTGCTTGCTGCCTCTCCTGTCACATCTGGGGTGCTGTGGCAGCTACTGGCCACTTAACCTCTCTTTTCCCTAAGGGGACTTTTCAGCTGTCCATTTGGAAACTTTACGTAGATTTGAGCTTGCATCTGTCTTACAACAACCCCAGATTTTTCTCTGGAAATGATTGCACATTTTAGGAAGAGTTAATAACCTTCTTTCCCTCCATTCTCTACTCTTTCAGTTTGATTGTCTTCTGCCCAATTACCACTGTCATTAAAAATGTTGTGCAAGAAGCATAACTCAAGCTGGAAAATGTAAGAGGAGTACAAAACTCAGCACATGACCTTTCACAGAGTAAGAGATGAGCACTGGATCAAAGCAGCTTCAATGGGAAAGATCACTGTGCAGAAAGGAAGGCTGGAAGGCCTGGCCTTGTGCACAAAGTCCCATGGGAACAGAAACCATTTCTGGTGGGCTCCCTGTCTAAAATGGGTGACAAGTGGCTCTCAGAAGGACCTTCACCCTTGGGGTTTGCTGTTGCTTTGTGCAGCCTTGCTCTCTCTTTTTTTTTTTTTATCTCATCACAATTTATGATGTATTCTGTCATCTGTGTTCTTTAAAAGCTCCTGGAGAAATCTTACAGCGTTACCTCATTCATTCAGCACAGTTTGCATCTTTCTTTGGCATTTCTTCAGTAGCTTGACAACACAGCTGTCTGAACAAATCACTCTGTAGATCCATGTATTTATTGTGTAGCCATGTGTATGCACACACACACAGAGACACACATACACACATCTATTCAAGGTTTTGATAAATATCCCCCAACATCTTACTAATAAAATCACTGAAGAATATGGGGTTATGTACTAAATGCAGGGCTAGGAGGGACACAACATCCACAATCAGAATATTATCTCTGTTTTTGTAAGGGAGGGAACAAAAGGGAGAAATAGAAGAGCACTTACCTCATGAAAGTTAGGAATAGGCCCAAGCACCAGTTCAAGTCAGTGGTCAAACATTTATCATGTGCGTAATGATTATTTTCTGTACAACTTTTAATGAACAAAGCATTTTTAGAAAGGTGCCAAACTTACCATTTGAGTGTCCTTTATTAGTAGATTAATGTCCCATTGTGAGAAGCATTGTAAATGTATGTCATAAAAGAGTTTTGCTGCTCTGCTCTGAGGACTTTACTGCCTGCAGAGCTAAACAAAGGGCTGCAGAAGGGAAATAACTTTTCAAATGGAAAAGCAAAAATATCTGTGATCCAACCCTTTTATCTGAGTTCCTAATGAACCTCTTGGTCTTTCTCATTTCCCACATTAATTTATTCAGAAGAATGAGAAAGTGTCCTGTTACTATGTGGTGAACTTTTGGGAGGAAATGATTGGACAGACTGGTCACTGGTCATTGAAAGACAGAAATCCTTTTCTAGACTGGACCAGATTTTTGTGACTGAGTAGCACCTGTGAAAATGTATCTACATTTCCTGCAGTAACATCTTGTAGTTCTGCAAGTTTTACAGTCACCCTTTGGAAGGCTAATGAAGAGGTTGTCTAGGGGTTGTCAGCTCCCCTAAATGTTTCAGCACTCTACAGGACGCTTTTGGTGTCAAGTAATCGAGACTGCTAAAATTGTAACATTGCCAAATTTCAAACCACCACACCAGGACTCATGGTGGTACAAGGTCTTTAGAGCCAAATTTCTTAAGGAAAAGATGTTTTGAAATCTGTGTGGGAATTTTTACACTGAAATATCAGAAAATATACAAAATGCCATTTGGTTTCCAACCAGGAGAACCAATGCCCTTCCTCAGTACTGGCTGTTTAGCAAAAATCAGTGCTTCTGGACAATAATTAGTCTTGTAAATCTTTGTGCAGTCGGTGAAACATGGCGTCTCCACTCAAATCAGTGGCAACTTCTCCCTTGACTGATGCATTTTCATCTTGAGCCGTGCAGCCTATTATCTGAAAGAATTAGATCTGTAGACAGAGAGAATTTATAAGAATAAAACCAAAAAAACTTGAGAAAGAAAAAAAAGACCAACAAATCCACTGAGAGCACAAGGAAATGGCCTTTTAGAATGGACTTTTCCTGTACTTTGCAGAATCTTACAAAACTATGAAATATTTTACACATTCTGTACTTTCCCTCGCTGCCAGTGCCTCTTCTCCCATCACACAGAAAATATTCAAATTATTTAAATATTTCATACTGTAGAATGTAGCACTACAGTGCAATATGTGTAGATACACTTGGGAAAAGGATTTTAATATTACTTTTAGAATCACAAATTATTCATGGAGTGCAAATAACAAACTGGTGGGGAGCACAATCTGTGATAAAAGCACTTACCTTTTCTTAACATTTTCCGATGTAGTTGGCATTGACAGATCATCAGACCTTTAGTGCATTATTTATTAAATGTTTTAGCATAAGTTTTAAATATTCAGTGAGCACTTAGCCCACAAAAGACATGGCTGACTGAAGATGCAGTGATGCTGATGACAGAAGCCTGTTCCACAGCTCCCTCCGAACTACTGGTACACACAGTTTGTGTTCTAATAGGGACTATTTTTCTCTTGCTTGTATTACTGATTCCATCCTTTTGGGAATTGTGACTTATGCATCACTGTGTTGAGAATGCAATCCAGTATTTTACGGACTGCTGTGCGTGTCTTTTCTGTATTTAACTGAGAAGATTATAAAACACTGAAAGGGTTGCACTGGTTAATGTACCAAAATTAAAGCTGAAGGAAATGCATTTTCTAGACTAATTTATGGTCTGATTTTCTAGGAAAGTTAAAGGTGAAGAGTCAACAATTTCAGTAACTTAAAACAATGAAGTACAGAAGAAAATAAGCAAAAGCAGAACACATCCTTCAGTGAGTGCTCTGTCTGCTCTTTCAGTTTGTCCCAGCACACTGAAATGAATAGAGTGTATTTTTCTGAGAATACAATCTCCTTAATTTAATCTATCTGTCTCTAGTTCTTCAGTGTTTTATTGCATTTGGAGATTGTGCCAGAGCAATATTGCAGAACACTTCAAAACTTTAGGAAACTCAGACCCTAAGATGTGTTTGTTTTTTAATAAATAGACCATACCCTCAATTTCCCAACTAGACTCCCTTTTTGGAGGAACAAGGGTAACTATTGCACTTCAGGTTTATTTCTGACACTAGTATGATATGAATTGTGTGACCACCAATGTATGACAAGCCCAAAGGGCTGATAGGCAGCATTAGAGAGGAGATGCAACCAAAAATACAAGAGAAATCCCAGTGTAGTGATGTTTGCTCTTTTTGTGAGTATAAACACTGTTGTAGCCTGAGCCTCCAGGAATGGCTGATTCAATTCCAGGTGCTGAAGAGAAGAGAACACCAGCACTGCACAGGATGGAAGGAGGCTTTGGGCTGAAGTGGTCGATGTGCCTGACAGCAAGGCACGTTTGAGGGGTGTGCACCCACATCCGAGCTGCTTACCTTGCTCACTCTGAGTTACCTTCCACCAGGGAACCTCCTACCTCCTGACTGATACAATTAGACCTGGTGTGCTGGCAGCCTGGGAAATTAGGAGCCCTGAATCTGCAGAACCAGTTACTCTATTTGACTGTCAGTAGGGAAGGCATTAGAGACAACTCTCCGTATCCAGGAGATTTTTCGCTTTTGCATCAAGAGCAATCAGCTTTACATGGTCTTTGCCAGGCCAGCATAAGAAGAATAAAGAATAAACAAACTCCCACAGAGAAGCAATACTCACAGAAATTCTGTAAAACAGTGTTGTGTGTCTTCCTTTACCATAAAAATTGCAATTTGGGGTTTGAGTCCAAAATGCCACTTCCAAAGGCATGCATGCCTAAATCAAGGCACAAAGTACTCCACTGCTGCTGAACTTTGCCTTAAAGCCAGATTTCTTCAAAGCTTTCCTTTCCTTTTTGCTGAGTATTGGCAGATGTCAAGACCTTATTTAAAAAAACTCAGTCATTCAGATGGACACCTTGCTAGCATAACCTGCTTCATTTCATCTCCTGAGAGAGTCCTTCAAGTGTGGCCATCACACAGTGTATGAACCACTTCCAGTTTAAATTAAGTCAGTGAAAATGCCACAATTTGATTCTCAAGAAAAATTCTGTATCTAATCATTGCATGGGAACAAAAAAATAAATCATGGGAAAGTCTTTAAGAGGTCATTTAGTCCATACAATGGCAAATATGTGGTCAAAAATACAGACACTGTACCTAACAAATTTCAATCCATTCAGTCTTAAAATCTCCAAAGAAGAAAATTCCTCAGTGCTGCTGCATATATATTTATATGTACGTATCTATCTATCTATCTATCTATCTATCTATCTATCTATCTATCTTCGGTGTGTGTAGTCCAGTGTAAAAATGTATTTTTCATTAAAAAATTTTGCAGCAGCTATCAGTAATCTCCTTTGTTTTAAATCCAATTTATTTCTTCTTGTCATATCCCCAGTAAATCTGAAAAAAAAAGGTAAGAATTTTCTTTATAAAAGCTTTTCAAATTTTAGAAGGAAATTAGTGTGCTTTCCTTCCCCTTCTCTTTCCTAGGCTGAGGGGGCACCTCCACTCTTTTCTCCCAAGCTGTGTTTCCAAAGTCTGTTATAATTCCTTTTCTCCTAGAAAACAGGCTATAGGGATGTGTCCTAAATAACATGGAGTAGGGCCAAATAATGGCTTCTACTATGTTTGGGTTTGTCATTCCTGTTAGTACTACAGGGATCTTGATGCTTTGATGGGACCGTTGTGCTGTGGAAGAAAACCCCAAACGAGTGCTTACTGCAGCTCCCACCTTTTCTGCAGCAGATCTGTTACATCAGTTTGGGTAGCACTTCAAACAGGAGTGGATTTGATCAGCCTGTGCCATGTTGAAAAACTCCGGTTTGTTTTTTCTTAATGTTTTCAAAACCATTTCAAAGCCTGTTTCAGTGTGTATGTCTCTCTTATCAAAATTAACTGCATCCACAACCCCTATTTATTATGAGTGCAGAAGAAAAGATGATAAGATCTATGTCTCCTTGAGCTTTTCAGCAAATTATTTACTATTATTTCCTCTTTTATATGAGTCAATCAATATTTTCAGATGCTTAGAAAATACCTAATACAGCTATTTTGGTCCCCTATTATGATTTCCATCTTTTCCCCCTAATGGAGTGATATATTTTTATACTTAGTTGATATAATAATGATATATTATTATATATAGTTGTATTTTTCTCAATTTCCAGTTCTTCATATTTGTTGTTCCCTCAGGTTGTCCTCAATCTCTTCCTGTTCCTTCAGTTCTTGAAGTCTCCTTTTTTATTGGCGGCCTACTATTTTAGTTTCCTTTTCTGCCTTCTTCCTATATTCATCTTCCTATATTTAGCTTTTTTATAGAAAGCAATATCCATCCTGGCTGCTTGCAACACCTTGCCGATAATTTTTGTGTCAAAAGAAAAGGAACAGCAAAACAAGTTTTTATTTCTCAATAAAAATAAATATATAAATACACATGAAATAAATATCTATAAAAATGAAAATATATATTAAAAATTACACAACTTAGAATAAAATATAACAAACCCCTCCCACCTATGAACCTGTGTAGCTGTGCCCCACAAAATTTCTGCCCCAAATTTTTATTTTCTTTTATTTTTCAAATTCTGAGTGGTTACAAGGGTCTCTGCTGACAATGTGCATATATTGTGTAGATGCTTGCAGACATTTCTGGGAGTTTTGATAACCAGGTTGGAGTATCTGGAATAATTGTGAAGGCTGGCATTTTGACTTGGAAGGCATTTGGGACACAAGAGGAATGCAAAGGGGAAGATGACATAAAAAATGAGGGAAGGCAATGCCAGCAATCCTTGAATGCTACATGTCCTGGGGTGACTTTATGATGCTCATATCCCCATTCATCTGTTTAGCCCAGAAATAAGTTTTGCACCTTTAGGTTTGGTTCTGAGAGCAAAGGAAGGGGAAGAAGAAGTCGCCTATTCCTCTCCCCATATCTCCTGCTGTGTCCACCAGAAGCAAGGACCCTGTGTGATGTTTCAAACCCTGACCAGCAGGTAGGGTGAGGGATGACAAAGACAGGAAATAACATCAGGAAAATTTGAACGAAGTCATGGCACTCAGAGCCAGCCAGAGCCTTGAGGTGACTCTGCCTGAGCAATTAATTTAAACCAAACATGTTAGCAGCACCAGATGGCCTTTGAACAACAGGAAAAAGGTTTTACTGGAACACACACTGCAACATGGAACATTTTAAACCAGGCAAAGCTTAGGCTGAATCAGAATATGAATAGGAAAGGGATGCAGTACTTACTGCTGTGCCTTTGTGAGATAGACCCGCACCTCCAGGTTGTTCCCAGGCCAGAGGCTGAATGGTTGTGATGCAGCAGCTGTCTGATGCCACAAATGCCACTGAGTTCTCACTCTGGGCCCTGAGGACATGTTTTCCTCCCCATGTGTAGCACCTGCCTGCTCACTGTCCCCCTGCTCTGCCTGGGAATCTTTCAGTTCCTGCCTCTGCCTCTCCGCCTTGCTCTCCTGCCCACCTCATCCCTGTGTGTGTGAGTGGGGCCTTCCTCCCCCAGAAGGGAGCTTGGTGGCTTCCAGGGAAAGAGGAATCTCTCCTGTTTTTCAAGGCGAAGGCAGCTTTCCTCCTCCCTGCCCATGCACAGCATTTTGGCAAATTGGTGCAGGGCAGAGGCTCTCCTCAGCTCAGCTGGGTGCAGGACCTAGAGGAGCCACTGTCCCTGCCCTCCAGCAGCAATCCCTCACGCTCACAGCCAGATGTTGTGTGCAGCTGTGCACCCAGCAGCCAGGCAGATACAAAGTGGGTTTGTCACCCTAACAAGCCTTCCATTAGTGGCTGAAGTGGCACAGATGTCTCACACATCACCAGAGCAATGACCCAGTCTCTCCTGCCTGTTGGCCTGTGTAAGGTGTCCTTTGCTCAGTGGCTGGCTGGGCAGCCTTCCTGTGCTTGTTGGCCAGCTGGCTGCTGCCATCCCCTCACCAGTGGCGCTCTAATTTGGTGCCTACTACTGATTTTATGATGCCATTTGTCAAATTTGACTGAAAGTGGCTAGTGAGCTCAAAGACTACTGAGAAGGAGGGACTGACAGACAGCTCAACAGATGAATGTGCAGATGGACAGTAAGTGTCACAGCTTAAGCCTCCCTTTTATAGCAAGTCAATCTGAAAATAATGCAAAGTGAGACAAATTATTCCTTCCTGCCCCCCACCTAGAGGCATTAATCAAAATGAGCACCTATGAAAAGTTCATGTTTTTGGGGATATTTTTCTGCAGACATAAAAATAACAAATGAAAGATATTTCAAGCCAGAGTAGTGTATTAGTTTACCACAAATGGATGAGTTGCCTTTGAATTGCCACAAAATATAATTTTGCACTGTGCATGATCCCAGTGCAAACTACAGAGAAAACTGCCTTTCTTACCACTGCAGCACTTGCCACTCTACTTCTGCCTGGGACAATTTCAGTTTATCCCTGACAGTGAGGCAGGGAGTAGAGAAGAGGGATAGGTGAATGATCAGAAGTATTTGGAGAAAAGGTATAGAAATATAATTTAAGTGTAAAAATCCAGAGTCCTTGAAGGTTAAATGAAAATATCTGTGACCTCACACAACGGGTTTGGTACTCCAGCATGTAGGGTAGGTATTTGTGCAGTGCCTAAATGCCGAATGCAAGAATTAAAATTCAAATAGAGATTCTGGTCTTATCTAACAAGAATGATTCACCAGCAGCCGTGGGACCTGCCAGAGAAGATTGATGGAGAACTTTCAAAGACCCTGAAGTGCCCTGAGCACTGTACAAAGGATAGACTAAGACCTTTTATTTGAGGCAAAGGGAAATACATTAGTTACTGTGCATCTATTTTAATTGATTGCTTTAATCTATGGAAGTTCCAGGTCTGTTTTGAACTCCAGGATTAATAATATCAGCGCTTATCAAAGATAAATGTTTATCAGATACAGAAATTACTGCCCATTCAGCCTATATGTTTAATTCCACATTCCTTTCTTCTTTCCTCCAGTGAGTTATCTGAAACACAGGTAAGTCAGTAAAGACAGAAAAGTCTTTTGTTTCAGTGTATCTTCCAGCAGCATGAGTTTAGGAACCTGCTGCTCAGCCCTGGGAGGGAGGAATGCATCAGCTCGCTGCCTGGTGAAACACAGAACGCTAGTCATGCTGACTACTTGAGGTATCAAATCTCCAGTATAAAAATAATCATAGGGAGAAGAGGTTGCAGCACTTGTTTATTCTTTCACAAGAATGGGTACAAGCTACTTATACATGGGATCAAAGGCAAGTGAAAATCAATCATGGTAACGTTATTGATTGAAGCTGTCCTCACAGTCATTTTTCACTGGCAATTTCTGTGTAACCTTTAGACATCAAAGGCTGGTCACACATGGAAATGGGCTGCCACAAGCTCTTTATTAAGCTCTTTTAGGATAAAATTTATAATCCTGTGGAAATCTTCGTTGGTAGGTAGCTAAAACATAAGAGAGGAGGAAAAAAGTTTTCTCTTTATGCTCTTTCAAAACAAAATATCTGCTAATATATGCAATTTCCTAAGAGAGCACCCTTCCAAGGCCATCAGCCTGGCAAAGACAACATTACTCCAGTTACAGCTGCTCATAATTCTTTGCTAAAGAGAGATTTTTGTGTCATGTGTACTGACAACTGAAACCAACAGCACTTATTAATTATGGGCTGTTTTTTTTCTCTGAACTCTGCTTTTCTGTTACCATATTTCTTTCCATCTCCTTTCTTTAATTTTCATCCACCACCATCTATTCTTATTTCCCCAAGTCACTTGATTGTAAGGCATTATGATAAATCTTTGCTGTAAGGACTAATCTCTCAGTGCCTCACAGGTTCCTGCTGCAGTTTTCAGGGCCTTCATTTTGCAAGCACAAACATGGTGATGGAATGGGTCATCTTATATCTCATTTCACTGCTCCTAGGCCAGGAAACAAGCAGGGTTTGCAGCACCCACGCAAGCCTACTCACCTCTGCTGGTCTCACACTTCCCTGGTGTCAGTGTAGGACACTCACAATCTCTTGTCCAGTTATTCATGCACAGATTTCATGGCAACAGATGGAAGGGAGGACTGCAACAAGCTCTTCTTCCTTTCCTTCCTTCAAGGGCTGAATATTGCAGAAATACCATGCTGATGATGAAACTTCATGTTTTTACCAGCATGACCCAGTTTGATCTCCTAAACTTTCAGAATGTTTATAGAAAGTACATAAAATTACTACAGATGACAGGGTGAGATTTTCTGGATTTTCTGTCAAAAAGGAAGGAAGAGGTATACTCTTTTGCCTGTAATTTGAGCATATTTCATGTGGCAATTATTGACAGGCAAAACCCATTGGCACTCTTGGGGCTGTTTTCAGTCATTAGTTTTGAACTAGAACAACATTTTGGACCTGATGCAAAATCTATTGACTTTATTTGAAGAAGTCTTATAGATCTCCATGAGCTTTCAACCAGATATTTCAATGTCGCAAAAAGGGAGAATTGTCTAAAGTTCCTCATGCAAGTCAGCCCAATATTTGTTCTAGAGGGGAAATTAATAATGTTACAAGTTCAGACAAAATTTAACAGAGGATGAACTGGAAATAAAGAAGCATCAGCTCCTGTCAGCATTGGTTCCTTCTAAAGAAAACAATGTCATCCTATTTTCTTCTTCCATTTTCCCCCACTTCTTTCCAACCTGTTTCTCATCAGTTACAGAAAATCAGTTATAGAAACATTTTGTGAAAATCACAGGATTGCTTCTCATTTGCTTCCCTGAAAAACCTTCAAACTGCAAGAGAGAATGGAGGAACAAGATGTCAAACTAGATTTCCTTATCTTTGTCTGAATGAAAATGCTCTGGTGTTTGCTAAAGCCCCCAAAATCAGAAAAGAAACTTGTGAAATATTCACTGAATGAAGTAAATTAACATTCAGAAATTTGAAATAAATTTTTTGACAAGGTGGTTCATACTGTCAAATTTTCAGAAAAATGTAATCTTCATTGTGAAATTCAGACAAAAATATAGGACACCTCCTGTGGAAAAAACCCTTTGTAACAACATGTATTGAATCAAGAAAAGTCTGAGTTAAAAGTCCTGCTGTTTAAAGAAAATTAAGTCTTCACAACAGAAAAGATCAGTGAAAGAAAGTGAAATTTCCCATAGGAAGCTGACAGAGTAAAAGGATCTCTTTCTTATCATTTCATCATACCTGGAGCTGTTTAAAAGACACAGGAATGAATCCACAATACAAGGACAGTGTCCTCAAGAGTTCTTTGCTCACATTACTGTAGGCTAAGTCATTTGAGAACAGATGAAATTTTTACAGATGTTTGCTGATTCCATGTTTCCCCATGGAATCAGTTTTATTAACTATTTTATTAATTACTAATTATTGCTCTTATTCCAGTTATAAAATCTTTCATGGAGTTGCCATTGCTAATCTTCCACATCTCTCTTTCCCAGCCCTTTCCCTGTCCCACTCCTGCACCCTGCCCTGCTACAGTGGGGCTGCCTTTCCCTGCAGCCTGTCCTTCATGGAATGTGTCGCTGCACACCACTTCAGCATCTCACTGATAACCACTTGTGAGGTCCCCAGCTGCCACATCTTTGCTGCTGTACTTCTGCCTCACTGTTATCAATTTCCGAACATTTATTTTTTTAGCTTGGGAAATCAATCTGAATGAGTTTATGCATTAGATGAAATGACACTGTATTGCCCAAGTATTAATATATCTTCTTATTTGGTTCAAGAGGCAAATCTGTTTGAGCAGTCTGATGAAATGTACTTAGAAGGAGGCTTGAATGCAAAATTGAAACTGTAGGATAGTACTTAAAAAAAAGAAAAAGAAGGGAATCTGAATGCACGAGACAAGGGTTTTAAAATAAAGAACCGCTTAGGCCAGGTCATTTGATACTAGAGGTAATAAAGCACAAGAAACAAACTCTCATGTTGTATTATTTTAAATGACAATGTTAGGAGATAAAGAAATGCACATGTTGTCTGGAGGAAGGATGAATAGTCAGAGGAGAAAATAACAGACACAGAATTTCAATTACATGATCACCTTGTGAGCACTTCAAACTTATTCTTTAAACATAAAAATGAAATAGATACTTCTTCCCAGGCTCCACTACTCCTAGGTGTGGTTGTAGAAATTTGTGTCTGAATCCTAATTCCCTTCTGAAATATCAGAAGGATATTGTCTTTGTCTTTCACACCAAATTTCTAAGGATGGTCTAAGGGAGCTTTTCTTAATCCAGTATTTGCAGCTGTAGTATGGAGAAACTCTGGCCACTACATCTCAACTAAGAAAGTTGCACACGGAACATCTCCTCTCTGACTGGGATTGTTTGTTTAAAGCCAATAATTGTCATTTGGGAAAAGAATAGAAGAAGTCTCTGCCTTTTGTGACAGCCTTTCCTTTTGCACAAGAAAGGTGTCATGGAGCTGCTAGAGCTAAGCTGCAAATGGAACAGCATATCCTGGGGTCCTCAGCTGCATTTAACTTCCTTTGTTGTGCATTACTTCCAATTTCAAGATACATAGACAAACTTCAGGATAAAATCCAGCACATTCCTCAGATTTTGTTATCTTTGAATCCTCTTCAATCTCATCAATTCCCACAGTGTTCCTTCTGCTCTTTTTACAAGATTTTGACCACTTCTCCATAGATGTGTTCAATGATTATAGCATGTTCTACTAAGGGCTTGACCAGAAGATGTGTAGGGGTCTTATAGGAAGAGGGAAGAAGCTACAATTTTGCAACATTTTAGAAGACATAATTTTTATTTTTACTTCAAGGATTTGCAGATGAATTTTGTATAACATGGAAAAAACCAGTGTTCTGTCTTGGGAAAATGTATTTTAATTGTGGGATATGAGACACCACTAAAACCTGTCTTCCTGTAAATTTTTTGTAATGCAGAGTTATGAAATGGTGCTGAGACAAGTTAGTGCAGCTAAATTTTGGGCCTGACTGATGCAAGATTATATCTGCAGGACTACATATTATCATGGACATTACATCTTGTTGATTTTCATGTTCCTATTTCACGCATCTTCCTATCCTGCAGCATTTTTGCTCATAAATTAAACACCAGACTTGTGTTTGTTCAGCAACAGAAACATGATCAAGAGTAAGTGATTGTTTTGAGTGGCCAAGCATCCAGAGAAAAGAGAATGGACAGCTTCAGGCATAGCTGTAATCAAAAACCTGATTGTTTAGAAATGAGATAATTTTAAATGAAGCTCAGCTATCTCCACTCATTGTGAATTATGTCACTCAGATCCTACTACTTTATAAGGTGATAGTATTGCGTAATCAACAATGTTTTGAAAGGCAAGATGAAAATTTTATTGGCTCATTTTTCTTGGACAATATTGACTCCCAGCTGGAGGGATTTGGCTATGATGTGAGCAGCAGAGAAAGTTTGTGGATCCCTGTTGTTTCCTGAGGCTGGGCAACCTATGTGTAAATTGCTGGTCAGGGTAGTAGTGCCTTCTATCCAAGTTCAGAGAAATTCTATCAGATCCCCTCTGGCCCAGGTAGTCTGAAATCAGCTATGGACAAGGCTGCAGGTAATGAAACTGCTCTGTGTTGAGTAGAATAAAAGACATATTTTGTCTCAAAGAGAATCCGTGTTGTGCAGGTACAGGAGTGGATTCCTGTGTTCTGCTTCAGGAAAAGCTATAAATCGATCTAGAGAAATAGGTGTTATTTTAATATACAATACTAATGAATCTCTAGAAGTAGGGAGCTGTCACCATTTCTCAGCAGTCTCAAGCTGGCATTGATTGCTCCATGTTTATGAATGTACATTTTATCCCAACATCATGTGGAGGGTACTGCAACTTTTCTGTGCCAAACCACAGGTGTGAGAAGTTTAAGAATAGCAGAGCTGTCTCTGTAATCCTCCTGTGTTTTGAGATCTAGCAATGAGTCCATGGAGCAGGGACAGTTCTGAGAAACAATCATCACCATCTCCTCAGGGCTATTTTGAGCCCAAACAAACCTCTATGATTTTGGTTTCCTTGACAGCCTCACAGTGGGATTGTCTGCCTGGGCTTGGATACTTGGGCAGGCCTTTTGGGCTGATTTATTCCCTTTGCCACACAACATATATCTGGCTTTGCTGAAGTGAATAATGAATGTTATGGAGATCCTTGCTGAGTAGCAGAAACATTTTTCAATGCATCAAGCAGCTGTAGAAATATGGCACTAAAATAAGAGAAAAAGCTATGAACATTAGAAGTGTAAATTGGTAGTGATAGCCTTTATTATCCCTTCAGACACTAACAGCAATTTTATTAAACAGCTTCTTCAGCTGGCTGATCACATGAAGCACAGCAATTAGGAACTAGGTAAGATTCATTGCACAAACAAAAATCTCAGGGAAATTATTTGTTTACTGTTTTCAGCGATATTTTCAGTAGAGCTGAAATATGTATATGAAATATGAAAACCAGAGTCAGGGAGAAGAAAAGTTCACACTGGACTTCATTGCAACCAAAACTCTAGTCAAGATAATTTTTAATTTGTAGGCATCTGTTCAGGGCTTGTGGTTGTCAAGAAAAAATTCTAATCAAGGTATGTGCATACCTAAAGAGCACTGACAGAGTGAATGCCAAGGAAATATGAAAACAAACCTCCTAACAAATTACTTCATTTTGTAGTAAACAAGATGCAAAAAAACCCCAAAGCCAGGAAGAGGCCTGAACTTCAGACGTGCTGCCGTGAATAAGAATTGTGTTATTCAGCAGTGATGTAAACTTCCCTGAAGCAAATTGTCCTATGAGAGCTGGCATGTCGGCTTGGAGGAACAGAATCCAGAGGGATGCTGTAGCCAGCAGCAGCAGCAGCAGGTGATCCTCAGCAGCAGGGCAGCTTGGAGAGCAGGACTGACCCAGGTGAGCTGAGAGCAGGCAGGACTCACTGCTCCTCTTTGCTGCCATCGGACAGGACATGGATTGCTTTTCACCTGTCCCACTGATTCCTTGTCAATGCTGACCTAGAACAGAGACTAGATGGAGTTAAAGAATAAAGTAGGTATTTATTAGAAGGCCTCAGGGGATACACCTTGGGCAGCACAAGAGCCCAGCCAGGGCTACACCCAAGGTGAACCCAAAGTGGTCACAAAATGGACGATTGGTCTCAGGGTCTCACACTTTTATAAGTTCTACTCCATTTGCATTTTGGAGTTAATTGTCCAATTACAGCTTTAGGCTATGAAGTCCCATCCTTCTTGTTTTTCTCTCTTAGTTTCACCACTGTTTATGCTCTTGGGCATGAGATTTGGATCATTTGTCCTTGGGCCCCAGCTAGAGAAGGAATTGTTTTGTCCACCTACTCTATGAAGAGAGCTTACCATCCCCTAAAATGAGGCTCTGAACTACATTCTAAAGCAGTACAGAATCTGAAAAATATAGAAGCTACAACCTGAGGCATCACTATGACCACCTAATCTGCATCAGCTTTAAGTTGTCTGAGGATCAGCTTATTTGGTGACCTTAGTGACAGATCAGCGCCTGTCATGGTACTGTTTGCTCTTTACCTGCTCCCAGCCAAGAGTGGAATGAGCTCCAGTGAAGTTAAAAGGAACAATGGCTTTTGCATAGATTGAGCTCAGAGAGGCTCTTAAAGAAAAAGGCTTTCAAGGGAAGCAGAGGGAAGTTCAGACTGAGGGTTAGTTTGGCAGTGGGGGGGAAAACAGGCTTGGTTTTGCAATTGGTTCTAATGAATTATAATAAACATAGGAAAATATCTCCCTAGATTTGCAAATTGAAGGAGTAATTTAATCTGGAATAAGCCACAGTTGACATTCTGACTTAAATGCAAAGAATTATTTATTTTCTGAAGGTTCAGCTAGGTCAGACTGTCCAGTTGTCTTAGTGACCAAGGAAATGGTCATTAAATGAGTTAATAATAGCAGAAAGGGCAAGGGAATCACATTCCCTTTCAAAATGTACTAGAAAGAATGTGTTGGTGAGTCTTATGTTAGTACCAAGTAAATGAGGAGAAATGATAATTAAGAATAAAATAACTAAAGAGCATGATATCTTGGAGGATATCAGCAGTATTTTCATGGTAGAAATTTATGCCTGGTTGACCTCTTTAATTCTCCAGAACGACTTAGAAAAATAATAAAGAATGGAGAATTAAGCTTCCAAAAAATCCTTGATCAAAAGCTTTCAAAAGAAGTAATTCAAGATTTTAATGATGCATAAGGTGAGATGTAAATTTTTCCTGCTGGATTAAGTGCCTCTACTGAGCTGTTGCAATATAAGGAAACTTTCAGGGAAAAATTAAAGCAATGGTTTATACAGTCAACACTAAAGAGAAGAGAAGCAACTTGTATCAGCAAGAGGAGCTTTCTGCCTTCCTCTCTGTAATTGCATCACATCCCTGTTACAGTGGGGAAATTGATTACACCTGTTCTGTAATTACTTGCAATATTTGCAATTTTCACACTTCCAATTATCAAATGATGTCTACAGCTGTTTTTATCTCAGGCAAACTGCATCCCTGAACTAAATATCTTCATGCTGGTTATGTACCTGAGGCAACAGCATTCTAGAAAATTTGAACTGTAATTTTTTTTTTCCTTAGAGAAGATGAAAAAACCCCAGTTTTTCTATTCTAATTTTAACATCCTCTTTCCCAGAGTTCTAGAAGCCCTATGCTTTGTGACCAGTAATTACAAGGGGGTTCTCCTTGGAACAGCATAGCTCAATTTTGGGCAGATGGTAGCACTCTGAGAGAAAAGATGTGAATACTGATTGTTGCAAGACCAGTCTGGTGTTCTTATCATCTGGCCCTTCTCTTCCACTGGGCCCTGTAGTGGAGAGCTGTCTGTGTTGGAGTGAAAAACTAGATAGAGCTACTTTGGCATGATTAACCTAAATAATCTTGTAAGCTTGTCTTTCTGCTGTGACAGCTCTCCTTTTAAGTTTCTAGAGCACTGTAAATATATTAAATAAAGCCAATATCTTAAGACACTCTCAACTTATGATAAATTGTATATTTATTCTCAGTCTTTATATTCTGCCAGCTGGTCAAATTCTAAACCAGTTCCAGTAAGTATTGATATTGCTTTTTTATTTGACATTCCATTTTGGGTACTCCTCCTTCCCATAAGAGGAAGCCTAAACCAAACCTCCCTGAAACCCCACTTCAAATTGCTTAGTTGTGGGCTTTCCTTGGGTTGCTTAGCTCATAAGTTTAGAGCGCCTCATTCTTTTAATTTTAAGAAGCTTCTTTCACAGGTTCTTGGGAAAACAAATACCCTGCTGTGGTGAATTTCTAGAGAATCATTAACCAGAGATTGGTTGCTTTGGATACAGAGGTACATAGCCTACTTAAAAAAAAAAAAAAAAAGAAAAAAACAGTAGCCATGCACAGACACAAAAACAAACAACCCAAACCAATTTGATTGCTGCTCAGAAATGAGAAGAAGCAAAATTCTTCTCATGTGACAGCACTCATTGCAATTGAAGATGAGGTGAATAAATACAAAAAGCAAAGAAATGGTAAGGTATGTCTTAAGGGTTGCTTCTACCTATATAAAGGCTGTAACACAATCCTCAACAACAACAAAAATCAAAACCAGAAGAAAACCAAAAGTTCCCAAAAACAAAAAAAAAAAAAAGAAAATTATTTGAATGATAAGTAATTTATAAATAATGAATCAATCTTTCTCTGTGTCTGAAGTCTCTCAGATCTGGAGGCGCTGAGTTTGTCATTGCTGTGCTTAAATGCCCTCGTGGGCGCAGTGCTACATAAACTTAAAAGTAACTTTGTCAGCTTAAGGGGTTTGATTTTATTTTTTTGCTTCTGTGTTTTTTTTCCTGCTTTCTTTTTTTTCAAGAAATCAACAATACAAAAACGCAGAGCAATACAGAAGAAAAGGTAGGACCTTGTGGAAACGAATTCCAGTGACAAACACAGACAAATTGCAGGTGGCACTTGAGCTCTGCATCAAGGATCAACTCCCAGCACTCCCCACATCCAGCTGCTCAACTCCCAGCATTGGTGAGACGTGTGCTGGCAGCAGCAATGGTCCAAGATACTTATAGCATGTGGATTGTGGGATGGAGAGGGGGTGGCATGTCCACTTCGGGGAGTAAGGACTCTTTAACATCACTCTAGAAAGCTGTGATCCTGGAAGTGGGATCTGCATTCACCCACCAGGAGGTGAGGTGAACTCAGGAGAGGGAATTTTCCCGTCTGGCAGCCTCTGATCAGAGGTGAGCCGCCAGTGACTCAGCCGGGGGCTGGGCCGCTCCCCTCACAGCGGGGGCAGCCGCGTTCCCTCTGCCAGCGCTGCCAGGTTTCTGTGAAAGTCTTTTCCATTTCCAGTGCTTATCTGAAGAGCTAAGCAGGGACACAACCATATTTCTGCTTTTGGTAGCACTTAATGATCCCCACAATGCAAATAAAAGAGAGAGTTGCAGCTCTGTAATAATATTCCTGCTGCTATGTTATTAAGTACAAGGGGATGAATGTAAGGGCAGGTTTGTGTGGTGTACATGACTCAAACTTTGACACTGTTTGAACTCAGTGCTGACTCAGTCTTACCCCTGCTCATGATGTTGAGTTTGTGCCTGAATGTTTCTTACATCCATGCTCTTTGAATCAAACAGGGTGCAAAACCCCTCTGAAGCAAAGATATTTTAGGCTGGTATTTATTCTACTTACATAAAATGATGTTTTTGGGAAGCACTGTGTGGTACCATAGACTCTAGAAAGCACAGATGAGTGAGGGATACTCTCTGTGACTGAGGACAAATGGGTTTAGCTTACTGCTTCCTCTGTAGTTGCTGTACATCCTGTGGAACAAAGAATCAGACAAGGAAATAGAAGTATTTTTCTTTTTTGAACACAGATCTTTTCCAAATGTCTTTGTGGTTCCCTCTCAATAATGACAATAACATGACTAGTGCCCTGGGCAAGAGGGGTAGTATTCCTGTGTGCAAAAGAGAAAGGGAAATGGAAAGAGCTCAAGTGATGCAGGAGATGGCCTTGGGCAAATGTGTCTTATGACTTGTCTTTGGATGCCTATGTGCTATCAGACTACAAATACTATAGATTTCATCTTTTCCATCATCTTGATTGTTCCAGTTTCATTTTATATATATATATGTGTGTGTATGTGTAACTTTGCTAAAAATGAAATAATGTCAAGTTCAGACAGCCACAGGCAAGAAAGGTGAGAAAGGGAGATTTTGCCCTTAGCTAAACTATGTATATAAAGGCCTGGAGAAAAGGATGCCATGTTTCACCTTCCTCTTGGTCAGAGAAATCTGACCAAGAGCATTAAAATTCCCTCTGACACTCCAGGTTAGCCTGGAAGAGTTGAGCCTTAGAAGACTTAACTCCCCCAAAACACCAGCAAAGTGTGAATCTTGTGGAGAAACCAGGTGCTAGGAGGCTGTGCCTCCTCTCCAGGAGCTGCTTGACTGGTCTGTCCTTTGGCACCATTTCTAGGTATTTGCATTGCAAGAAAGGCACCAAGAATAGCAGTTCCATGAAATGTGCATCTGCTGGTTAAAGCTGCTTTGAGAAAGGCACCTCTTGGAGAGGTTTGTTCCACAGCTGGAAGTAGGTTCCAGCAGCTACTGGCATGGCTTGGCCCTGCAATGACAGCTGCTGTCCTGGCCTGCACTACTCCTATCCAGCTTGTACCTGAGAACATTTTTACAGGGGCCTACAGTGATAGGACAAGGGGAAATGATTTTAAACTGAAAGAGGAGAGTTATAGATTAGATTTTAGGAAAACCTTCTTCACTGGGAGGGTGGTGGGGCAGTGAACCAAGTTGTCCAAAGAAGTTGTGGATGCCCTATCCCTGGAAGTCTTCAAGTCCGGGTTGGATGGGGTTTGAGCAACTTAGTCTGGTGGAAGGTGTCCCTGCCCATGGCAGCAGGTTTGGAACTAGATGATCTTTAAAGTCTCTTCCAACCCAAGCCTTTCTATGACTCTATGACATTGTAATTGTGCTGATGGGGTTCTCCAAACAGGGCTTCTGCCCAGGGCATTGCACACTGGGACTGCTGGGTCTTTCCCCTTTCTGTCTCAAGTGTTGCTACACAGGGGGGATGCATCTGTCTAAGACCTCCATTTACAAGCATTTAGCTATGAATCAGAGCACATTAAAGCAGGTAACTAAAGTCACTGTTGTTGAGCTGTGAATGACAAATCCTTAGGAGAAAAATTTCTGAGCAGGTGTTTCCAAGAGTCATGCTGGGGCCCTCAATGGATACAATAAGCAAACATAAAAAGTTATTCTAAAATATACGGTAAATAATGAAATTATTGATTCATAAAAACTCTGAAGAAAAAAAAAATACATAAGCAGTTGTGTGTCATGGTTTAATCTCAGTCAGGAACCAAGTACCATGCAGCCACCCACTCACTCCCCCACCAGTGAGACTGGGGAAAGAATCAGAAGGACAAAAGCCTGAAAACTTGTGGGTTGAGAGAAAGAAACTTTCATAGGAAAAGCAAGTCATGCACAGAGGCAAAACAAAACAAGGAATTATTCACTGCTTACCATGGGCAGGCAGGTGTTCAGACATCCCCAGGAGAGCAGGGTCCTGTCACATGTCATGAGTACTTGGGAATACAAACGCAATCACTCCAAAAGTCCCACTTCTTCTCCCCACTTTATATACTGAGCATGATGTCATAGGGTCTGGAATATCCCTTTGGTCAGCTGGAATCACCCATCCTGGTTGTGTCTCCTCCCAGCCTCTCATGCACCCCATACTTCTTCACCAGCATGGCAGTACCAGGAGCAGAATAGGCCTTTTCTCTGTGTAAACCCTGCTTAGCAGTAACAAAAACATCATTATATTATAAGCCCTGTGTTCAGCACCAATCCAAAACACAGCCCCATTCCTGCCTCTGTGCAGAAAATTAGCTCTACCCCAGACAAAACCAGCACATTATGGTATTCTCTGGAAGTTGTTTCCTCCCTATGCTGCTTCTATTCACGTTACTCTCATGTGCTCCTAAATATATTTTACTTGGTGATGTAGGTCTGGAATTTTAATACGGAGGAATAAACCAAAGAAAACCACATCCCATGGTAGCCTGACATACAAGAATTGATAGAAATCTGATCAGGAGATTTATTTCAGTGCTGGGTTAATTCAAAGCCAGTCCAACCTGTCATTGCACTTAGTCCAGTTCAAAACCCCACCAAAATCCATGCACAGGCAGGGAGTGAGTTCTGACAAGGCTGAAGAACACTTTGATGGTTTACCAGGAATTAATTTGGTGGTTTTATGCAAGGTTTTGGGTGACAAGTATTCAGACTGCTGTGTGGATTCATATCCTCTTACTTGACCAGGACCCACAGACTCATGACATGGACAATGAAGATACTCAACGAAGGAGCTTTGTTAGGTGGGGGAGCACATGCTGTCCAATCTCCATGGGATTTCCTGATGACATCTAGTCTGGGATCATTATCCCTTTGTGAAACACTGTAGAAGCCATGGATATGCACACATATATCTCATTCTATACCGTGCCTGATCTCCCACACCTGACAAGCATTAGGTCCTGTTCCCTGATAGGTATCAGTGCTCTTCCCTGGTAGGCTGTCTGCTTACAGTGGCAGAGAGCTATGAGGACTGAAGGAGCTGCATGAAAGCAGTTCCTATCTGTTTAAGAGTCACTCTGGTGGGTGCAGGAGATGCAAGGCACAGGGCCCTTCTTATGCCATGCTTGGAAACATCGCTGGGTTTTGACGTTCCAGTGAGGTCAGCAATCTCCATTATCTGATTTGTTTGGTTTATATTTTGGGCAAATTATCACTGTGATTTTGCTTCCTACCCATGCCTTTTCCCTGTTAGTTTAGCTCTGGGTTCAATCATGCTATTAGGTTGTGGTGAATTTCTATAATTGCGTCATGAAGATGAGGGTCATTCTTCTTTGTTGAGAGGAGCGATGTGATGGGGAATCTGAATTTAACTCACAAGGCGTGACAGCCACTGCCTCAGCACTGTAGATGTCAAAGTGAGGCCGAGGCCAGGCAGGAATTGATGGCTGCTCCAACCTTGTCTCCAGAATGTCCAGGAGGAAACATGGCTAAAAGGCCTCTAGGATGGAGTAACAACAGCTACCATAAAATATACCAAAAGCTGATAAAAACCATCTGGTCTTGGCTGAACCTGAAATGCACATCCTTGCTGCAGCTGATCCTTTGGTTGGTGGCAGATGCTTCTGCAGTCTGAGCAGATAAAGCTGCTGAGCTGAGAGGGCAAGGAAAATCCCTATCTGACCACACTAGCATTCCTTTGATACAGCAATTGGCAAAAAAACCCCACCTCACTGTAGGTTAGGTCCTGATCAACTTGTGGCAGTTCTTGCAGTGGGGAGAATGGAGCTGCTTGAGACTGAGAGTAAAAGTAGTTAATAAAAGACAAGAACCCTTACATAGTTCTGTAATCCCTTCCATAAAAATGTATCTCACATGAATTAGTGAATCAGCCTCTAACATTTTACAGTCAGGCAAAGACTTCAGCAAGGCTAAATAAGGAATATTTGAAGGGTCAGTCTTGGGGCATTTGGAGAGGCCAGTCTGGGCGCTTACGTAAGACAAGAAGATGATGAATAAGTGAGCATAGAGAGCTTGCACGGAGTCCTTAGGATTGCTCCAGGCTGTGACTTCAGTGATCACTGCCCAAGGGGCATTTCTGAACATTTCCTAAACATCAGCCCTGCTGTAAGTGTTGGAGTTTAATGGCTTTTTTCTTGTTTGAAGAAAGGAAATATGGAGGTGTCACAGCTGATGAAGTAGTTACTAAAAAGGTCTATTTTGCTCCACTTTTGTAATTTTGGCACAATCTTCTGTCAGCTGATTCTTCCTTGAGGTTTAAAACACAGAAGTTTTTAAACAGGAGTGGACTGGAAAAACTGTGTAGCTGCACAGGTGGCAAGAGCAGAAGATGCCAATGTGACAAAGGTTTCTGGTGAATTTGGTTGCCAGCAGGGAGACCATAAGAAGAGTCATCCTGAGTGTCTCTCTGGAAGGCTTGCCACCATTTTTCTCCCTGCTGGGTCAGGTGTGACAGGCAGTCACACCACCAGTCCCTTGTGCTGGGTATCGGGAGGAGGATCCTGTGTGGGGAATGTGAGGGTGAGCACACCATCCAGCCCCTGCTTCCACATCATGGATCCTCCCTCCCGGCTTTTAGAGGTCTCGATGGACTCACAATCTGAGCACCATGAGAAAATTGACTTCTTCTATGGGGCAGGAGGAGAGACACTCATGCAGGCACAATCACAGCATGGTCTCTGTCACTGCCTCAGATGCTGGTGCTGCTCCTTGCAACACAGGACATGGAGGAGGTGTCTGATCAGCAGCTGCTTGGGTTCAAATCTATTTAGCACATGCTTGCCCTGAGCCTCTGTTCCTCAGGGTGTCATATGGAGACATAATAACTTCAGAAACCTTCCTCTGAAGCAGCTTAGGAACAAAACCTTGGGGCATTTCTTTCACAGGTGGTCTCTGAGTTTCTAGGGGAAACCGTCTGGAAAGCAAGCTAAAGATCCATTTGAAAAAAACAGTGTAGGCACAGTTATTTTATTTTATTGTATTAGCTACAATATCACACAGCACATGATGTGGATCCTGCAAATCTCTGCTGAAGATCCTGATATAATGCTCCAGCACCCTGTCCAAACTCCTTGATGCCACTCCTGTGACACTTGGCAGGCTGGGAAAACATCACTGGTAGTGACCAGAAGTCCACTGACACCCTGAAATCTAAAGCTTAGAAAATCATTGTGATAAAATATATTTCTTTTGGGAAAAAATCCCTCTCTCTGGTGGAGTAGCTAGTTCATCACTGGGTCTGATTCAGACCAGCCACTTGAGCCTGAGGCTCTCATGACTAACTTCATGTGAGAACTTCATTAAAGAAATCCCAAAATTAACAAGCTTATTGGCTTATTTTATTTTTTATTCTTTTCCCTAAAGTATTTTTTTAATTTAGAGCCACTTCTGAGTTCATGACCCTTTACATTTGAAGTTACAGCCTTGTAGGAAATTATCTCATTTTCTTAACAACCAACTTCTTCCTTTTTTAGTGTAACAAATTGAAGATCGTTGGGAAAAAATGCCCACATCAACAAAAAAATAAAAGGAAAAAAAAAAAGAAAAAAAAGCCCAAACAAAAAACCTCCCCCAAACCCCAGATCATGTTTTCTTAATCATGGTGACATAAAGAACACATTAGTGCTCTGTGTTTTAGTTTAATTGCAGTTGCACCGGAAGAATAAAATATTTATACTTGTGTGCACTTCTTTCCCTTCTGACAGCACAGAGAGCATGTTGAACTTTTCTGATAAGATAAAAATGTTTCAACCTATGCTAATATACATATGAAATGTATTCAAGAACACCTTCTTATTATATCTGTCAAAGGATGACTCTGCTTGATCAGGAAGGTTGGACCACAAGACCCACAGTGAGCCATTCCAACTTTACCCATTCTGTGAGTCTGTGAAGAAAGTAGAAACAAATATAGGTCTCAAGCATTTCTCAGGTTAATGGACATGTCTGCAAAAGGCACATGGACATTCATGGCCTAGCAAAAAATAGTGCTGCAGAAAACCAGAATTTCTCCATCTTTTCATTAAATCCAGTTATCTTGGGCAACTCTGCCATATAATTTCTCATCTCAACAGAAACGTTCTCCTTAACGTTCTGTCTAAAGTCTCATTTTTCTGTTCCTAACATCATCAGTGTGCCTGGAGACACAGATTTATTTAATTGCTGTAATTGAGAAATATTGAGACATATTGAGTGCTATGTCTCACTGCTGGTTAAGGAGAAAGACCCTTGAATTTGGGAGAGTCACCACATCATCTCCTTGATTGCAAAGGAACTGACTCTGCAGCTGGGATGGTACTAAGAATTATTAGAGACATCAATGCAGCACACAGTTGTCATTTAATTGGTGTACAATTTCCTTATTCAGTTTAGAATAAAGATAAAATTAGAGAAAAAGCTCTAAAACCTTTGTATTAGCACGTCAGAGCTATAAACTTGCACCAAATCCCCTAGAGTAAATACATATGGCTGCAATTATTTCATTTGAGCCCTGATAAATTACACTAAGTAGGGCTCATATTCTATTATTACAAAGGTTATTGTTTTTCATGAGACACTCAGATGCAATGAATAACTTAGAACCATATGGGCCTGACTGTGCTTTCACAGATATTGTTGCAA
The DNA here is from genome assembly GCF_027579445.1 of Ammospiza nelsoni. NCBI lineage: Eukaryota > Metazoa > Chordata > Aves > Passeriformes > Passerellidae > Ammospiza > Ammospiza nelsoni. The sequence continues at coordinate 105,247,280 of NC_080633.1, forward strand.
ATGCAAAATATCCATCAGTTAGAACAAGAATAAACGTGAGAGGGGGTGAAAATCGGTTCTGTGTGCTTATTGACAGCCCTTCACATTTTCAAGAAAAATTAAGATTTTTCCTTTTCAATGACTGAATATTTTCAGCCTTTTTTTTTTCTTCCGCAGGGAAATCAAAGGAAGAATATAGAAAAGGAAATAAACCTAATTCTGGACCCTGAAAAAAGGCAAAGGTGTAGTGTTTGAATCCTTCAGCTGGTGAGCTGAATTCCAACCTGATTGTCTGCTTCCTTTCTCTTCTGTCTGTGTGGCTTTTTCTGAGCCCTGAATTGCCACCGATGCCTGCATTAAAACTCTCACATTAAGGGAGTGCAGCTTCTGAATCCCATGTAAAGCTGCTACTATCTGTCTAAGGCTGTCTCCTGCATACAAGTGATGTAAATATTCACTGTGCCTTTGGTATGACCAGGTTAAAACTCTCTCAGTATTCAGACAAAGTGTCTTTCTAGTTCATTGCTGCCCATTCTTCATGGAAAAGTGTTATTTATTTTCCTCACATGAGTTATATTCTTGCACCCAAAGACTGTCAAGTCCAGCAGTTTTTTACAGAGAGAACAAATGGCAAGAGCCAAATGCACAAGGCTTCCCCTCAGACTCCCTGTCTATAGCTAAATATATTTGCTTAGGCTAATTATATCTGTCCAGGGCTTTCCTCTCAAAGTTATGTTAGTCCAAGGATGCCAGACTTCTTCTTGCTGTATTGTTTCCTGAAACACAGAATACATTCAGTTTCCTGGCTTCATCAACTCTGGGACTGGTTGCCATCTGTCAAGTAGCCAAATGTGTATATTTTCAGCAGTAATATATAAAAAAAGCCAAACTAGTAAGGGGAAAAAAAAAATCAATCCCATCGTGGTGGGTAACTTCTGAGATGCCACAGGAAGTAGTACATGGACCCCAGGAGTCCACCTACCACAAGCTGAAAACCACAAAATAAGATAGAAATACCACTAAGAATGATGAATGAATTGACAAGAAAGACATAAAAAGGCAATATGGGAAACACCAGACTGATCTGAGTGAGTGGTCTTTAATTCAGTGGCTTCTTCCTACCTCTGCTGAGTGCTAAGATTTTTCAGAAGACAAAAAGCACTGAAAATAAAAATCTTGCTCTCTGCTACATTATTTGTTATTCTTTCCCTGAAAAAATGTGTGTATGCATCAGCAAACTGGCCTGAGCCCTCGAAATCTTTTAGAAGGCTGCTGTGCCTGGCCTGAGTAAAGTCGTGTGTTAAATGAATTTGACAGTCTAGTCACACATTTTAATGGGAATGTTTCTTGGTGATATATAAGCATTTATTATCTTTCACTTTAGGCAATGGCTTCATAGTGTTTTGTTGTAAGGAAAAGAAAAAAATCTCAGTGGACGCCCAGTTTCAGTTAGCACTGGATGTCTGGTAGTATATAAGGTCTATTTGAAATGCTACATTAATTACTTTCCATCTTTCACCTGCAGCTTGGGGACAGAAAAAGCCTGACTGAGAAGATGTTTAGTCAGGATTCTATTCTTCTGACTTAATTAAAATTTTCCATTCAGAGCAGAAGTTAATATTTCCCATTATTTCCATGGTTTTTGAAATGCTCCAGGAAAAACACAACAGGCGCAGCAAAATAAGCATCTCCTAAATACACCTTTGCATGACAATACTGAGATTGTAATGTTTATGTCTTATGACTTCATCATCCCGAGCACAAACTCTTGGCAGTTACCAATGAACCAAGTGCCCTTGATTTGCTGAACAGCATAGTAATTCATCCTTCACTTGCAGTGTGGAAATTCAGGTGCCTGTTTAACAACTTCATGGCTAGTGTTTAACATGAAAACTTTCAGAAATTCACTAATCTTCAATTTAATTAGTTTTTCTCAGTTGCTGGAACTCAGCATGTCATCAAGGGTTAAAAAAGAAAGATAAAAACATGAATTAATATGTGCTGCCATATTTTAGTATAATGAGTATTATAAAAGAAAAGTGTGTTTCTGTGCACTTTGTGTGCCTTGAATAAAAACATGCTTGGAAATAGCCAAATATGGTTTACAGCTAGACTAAAGTTTGAGTACAGCTAATTTCCTTAACAGATCAAATTCTGGGGAAGAAGAATGGATTATAATTAGTATATTTTACCCATTCAAGTTCTATGTCTCACATAATCACACAGTGATACATAATGCAATTCTAAATCAGAAAAGGGCCTGGTGGCTTGGGTTCATGCAAGACTGTTGTGTATTTTTTTGTTAAATGATAATTTCCATGTGAGTAGATAATCTGATAGAACAGGAATGAGAAAACTCTTTTTCTAGTGGTGTTTTTTGGTATTAAAACTGATCCTGGAAACATTAACAAAGACTGACGTGTGAGCTTGACAGGAATTTTCCCTAAAAAGTGCTGATTCATTAAAAAATAAGTGTTTCAAGGAAATCCTCTTGTTTTCATAAGACTAGAGAGAATTGCCAGTGATTTTGCCCCAGGCCTGTCCAGGCTTCTCCTTGTTTGGAGGTTACATTCTCAGCATGATGGTCTCAGGTCTGACAGCTCTGGAGTTTGTTGGGGAGGCTTAGAGCATCTCTGAAATCCGGGCTCAGCTGCTCTTGGATATTTGGCCCTGTAACAGGGAACCTGGAGAGTACTTACGTATCTAATTCCATCACATCTTCAAAGTAGGAGTTATGAATACATCTGCATATGCTCTTATACACTGCTAGAAAAAAATCTGTGAAGAGGTCACAGAGAAAAGAAATCACTAGCTATCAGACTGCAAAAGATTTATCCTGTCTCTAATAGTGAACAGAATTTTGTCTTTGGCTTCAATTGGTTTAAAATGATCCACAGTGAACCCGAAGTCAAGTCAAGGAAGAGTGAACAGAGGAATGGTCTCAACTTTTAATCAGAATACACTTTGGTTTTTCTTGTCCCGGTAGGGTATCCTTCAAGATAGATGGGCCTAACTGTGAATTAATGGTGGTATGGACTCCTCTGGTTTCTCTGGGCTCTTTAAGCTTTGCTTGTCAGTGTTCTTCTGAGATACCTAAAAGCTCACATAAGAAACTTTACACTGGCAAATTTTGAACATTTTCTTTGACAACCATAACTACTAGGGCTACACATTGGGAAAAAAAAAAAAAAAAGAAAAAAAAGGAAAAATTCCCAGAAAGAAATTTAAAAAAAATCAAAAGTTGAGAAATCAGAACAAAATAACAGCTTGAGAGAGGGACTGGGTTGTTATGCTGCCACAAAACAGATCAATCCATGCCTTGAAGTGAGCACCCATGCGTATATTCTTTTCAGCTGAAGTGTCTGCAAAACTGAAATAGATCTTCTGCCACATTCTGTTATCATAAATCTCTAGCTTCTCTCCAGCAGCTTGAATCAGAAATACTTTTAAGGTCCTAGTTTTAATTGCCTGCAGTGCTAGCAGTCATTTCACAAACACATGTTTTTCAACAGTTGTGGAAGCCAGGCTGCACTTCTAACTAGTAAAAATAAGTGCCAGAACTTTGAGAAAATGAAATACATCTGTTGAAAACAGATACAAACTGCTGAAAACACTTAAAAAATATGCTCTGACAACAGAAGTAACCTCCCAATGTGTTTGTGGTCCTGCTGTTTTCATATCATATGCCCAGTAAACACGCAAAGGAAGAGAACACAATGGTGACCACCACCTCTTCTTGAACGGACAACAGTGAAAAACACACATCCTGGACCTGGGCAATGTGATATCCCCTGCAGTACTATCCTGAAAACTAGAGTGATAGGAAAGGCTCCATCCTAACACTGCAATTAATATTGCCATTTAATGTATCTAGAGAAGTGTGTCTCACACATCCCTTTGAGCAGCACAAATCTGCCAGATTTCCTGATACCCAGCAGCTGGACCTCTGGTAACAGCATGACAGATCTTGCCTTGGGCCTTTTACCTTGAAAGTTCTGCTGCTGAACCTGTCATTTTTGGTGAGTCTGGGGCATAACCCAATCATCTTCTTCAAGCTGTAAATAGAGAAGGGTTTCAGACTTTTGTGTTACACAGTGACAAAGCTTTTCTCTGAGTGCTTTGGGGTTTTTTTCAACATGCTTCTTAAAAATGTGGAAACAACATAGTTTTTCAGTAAGAGCTGCATAAAAATTGTATGAATGAGTTTGAATTTATAAAACTCCTAACTATGTTTTATATCGCAATATTTATTAATTCTCTCTTTTCACCAATGAGTCTTTCTGGGAGATTCTTGGGCCGGCATATCTGCTATATAGTCTACAAGAATTCCTCAGAGGATCAGGCCTCCCAGCCTGCTCTATTTTGCAGTAAAAGATAAAGCAGGGCATCCTGATGTGACAGCATCTTGATATGTGTAGAGCCCTGAGCCTTTCTGAGATTATTTGGTATGTAAGGCAGAATTGTACTTCCCTTGGTTTTTATTCTGTTTCAAGTACATAACAATAACCATTATAATTCTACTCGTGTCCAAGAGATAATCTTCCTAGGTAGGTATTTTGAGACACATCCCCTGAGTTCTTTTTCTGCATCTCAGTGTCATACTTTTGCAACAGCAGGAGCAGAGCTCAGTTTTGTCTTGAAGACACAAGACAGACATGTTTCATATACATTATGATGCTTATGCTACAGCAAAATATTGAAAAGAAAGTCCTTCAAAGATGTCTGCTAGATAGGACTGAAGTCCCACTGATAAAGCCTTATTGTATCAAACAGCCCAGGTAACCAAATTCATTGCCATGGTTAGTCAATATTGCTGAAATTTTAACACAATTCTTGCTATTAACAAGATTTTGACATTATAAATGCAAATTTCTAAAGAGGTGCCATTACCATTTTGATAACAGTACATAGTTTTTGGAGGGCTGCTGACAATGTTATGCTGGGATCAGTGAAAGATGATTTTAGGAGAATTTTCTAGTTTTCCTCTATTCAGAAGGGGAGAAAAGTGCTTGCTCTACAAGGCTGTCCATGTTATCTCCTAACATTCTTTGATCCCTTTTGTATTTTTCAAGTGTATGTAGTTTCTCTGAGTCAATGCTACTGTCGAGACTTCTCTGTTCATTTTATGCAAAGCATAATCTTCTGCTTAAGATAATATTCTGCTGCTCTTTAGATCCAAAAAAAGTTTTGACTCCTGTGAAGATTTTCCCTAGAGTGTTTTCTTACAATTTTGAAATAATACACTACTTTCAGTGATGACATAAATGCTTACATCATGAGGTGGTAAGTTATGGCTTTAAATCTCACTGTCTTTCCCTTTGTTTCTCAGCAAGCACACAGACACGTCAAATAGGAAATAGAAATGTTAGTCTCTCTGCTGGATTACAGAATGCCATTACAGAAGCATAATGGTGTTCTTTCTTCCTTATACAAATTTACTTCATGATCTGATGAATTCCTCAGTTCCTCTGAGCAATTGTATTTCACAATGTTTGAACCACCACCTTAAGGAAGTAGTAATGACATTCATAACAAAAAAATTTAAAAGAGGAAACTCTTTCAGAGTACAAACAAAGCTCTGAGGAATAATGATTGCTCCTCTCAGAAGTGTAGAAATGTCATGAGTTTCAGCTGTTGTAAATTGAGATACAGGTGAGGTGGGTTTGATCCTGTAACAAAGGTGAAAAGGAATTGATTGAAGCTGACATGAAAGGAATTCCTTAACAGTTAGGGATTAATGTTATCCGAGAACTTTATGACAATAGCCTCAAAAAAACATTGAGTTTGTTGTTATAATTTCTAACAGAAAAACAAGAAAGAAAATAGAGAGATCTAATTAGAGGATAACAGTGATAACAAAACACTTTGAGTAACATCCTATAATTGATGTTGATACTGAAATTAATGCTTCAGACAAAGTATGCTTCTCAAAGTGAATATTTCCATCTTCTTAGATGCAAATGTGTTGGAAAAAATCAGTGAACTCTGTCCACAAGCAATAACAAAACACCTAAAAACTCTTTAAAGTGTATGTTTGATAATGTTTTTGTCTCTAATTTGTTTACATTTAATCCAGAATATACTTAAACTCATAAAGACAAATTGTATAAGAATGTGATTAAATTTCTTACTGAATAACTCTTCTTATACATTTAAGTTAATTTTCATGCTTAAATGCTTTGCTGGCTTCAAGACACAAGGCAAGTTAATGTGGTCAGGAAAGCAATCCATTCAAATTATTGAACTTATTGACTTTTCTTTTATGCAGAAAAACGTTGGCAGCTGATAGAGGATTCAGCCCACTCTCTCATGGCTGCAGACAATGCTAAAGGAAACACACATTTTCAAAAATTAGCTTGACATTGTAAAAGTTCACCTAGACATACCAGGAGCCAATTAGACATGTGGCAATGGACAGCTACATGAAGGAATGGACCAAACTGGGTGTTTCTGAAAAGAGCAAGCTTAATGTGTAGAATCTAAAATTGCATGATGCTATTTCAAGCAGGGAAAAAAATACTCTAAAAACACTTTTTGATACAAACCGAAATACGTGAAAACTTGGAAAGGGCTGTCTGATTTTGGTAAAAAAAAAATGGTAAAAATGTTACATTGTAAAAGTATGTCCAATCTAAACTGAAAAAGAGTTCACTCAAAAAATGAAATTATCACTTATATTGAAGCTGGTAACATATTCCAGCAGAATTCAAATAATAACAACAGGTTCCTAACATTACAAAAATCTATATGAGCCTAATCACAAAATGTCAAAACCTCACAGCTTTGTGAGGTTCTGTCCCCTTGCAAACTTCCTTCAGCCTGAAGCTCTGGGCTTTGGGCTGTTAACCACTCCTTCTCATTAAGGATGTAATTTTCTGGAACCTACATCCTGTATCAACATGATCAACAAATAAAGTGAACAACACTGAGGTATCTGAACAACACTGAAGTATTTCTAGTCACCAGTCACAAAATGGATGCTTTCATCTTTTCACTTGTTATAATTTCTAACAGAAAAACAAGAAAGAATGCTTTTCACTTGATGGTCTGGTCAAATTTGCAGCCTATCTAGCACTTTGTGCAGCCCAAGATTACTGCTTCCTGCTTAGGAGGCTCCTGTTGATGTCAAAAATGTTATGATATTTGAGCAGTATGCCATGCACAACTACTGCCATGCCCACAGAGACAGCCATTTCACTGTAGAAGGCAACAGGGCTGAGCTGACCAACCATAATTTATCTTTGGTAAACTCACCCTGACCATTCCTGATTGCCTTTTTGTCCTCTATGTGTTTGTGGGGCTGCAGGTAAGGCTGATGTGTCTGTAGTCTTTGTGCTTTGACTCAGCAGTGGTTTATGTCAGCAATCAAGTGAACTTATGGAACTCTGGAACATATACTGTGATTATATCAGAGAACATTTAATTTTCCCCTTGACCAGATGTGATTGCTGTGAAGAGGAATCTTGGTGTGGTACATACTTATTGCTCCTTCTCTATCTATCTGGCTGACTCTAGGTAAAACAAAAGCCAAACCTTTTCTTTTTAACTGCATTCAGCATATCAGGGTGGTCTAGCCCATGCTCAAAACATGCATACACTTTAAGATTCAAAGTCATATGCATTCATCCAGGACAACCTGAATTCCCAGTGCCAGGAGCTCTCAGCCTCATCCAGAGCAGCACCCAGCGGGTGAGACAGAACCAGACAGTTCATGGAAAGCTGCAAAAAAATCACAGAATTTAAACAATCAGCAGCTCACAAGAGGTCTCACCCCAAAAGAAATAAAACACTCGTGTGCCAGATAGAAAAGCTCTGTGTCTGGTCAAAGTCACAACCCAAACTTTGACTGGCCAACCACAGCTGGATAATTAGTCAAGAAAGAAAAGAACTGAGAACAGAGCTGGACTATTCTATTTAATGAACTCAGGATTTGCTCAAGTCCAGAGCAAATGTCCTCTGGAAACTGATATCCTCTAGAAACTTCTTGGTCAAAATGTTTCAAATATTTTCTTTTTAAATTTAGTTTGGATTGGACTTCCAGAGTTATATATTTCATGACACTTGTGATGTATTAGAGTGATAAACATCTAAAGCAGCAGACTCTGAATGCAATGTTTTTTTCTTTTTTCGTTTGCAAAAGTAATTTCAATTTTGGCATATCTGTGGGCAACAACAAGATCCCGGGAATCAGTGAGCTTGCTGATATTTCAAAATTCCTGCTGTCTCTGTTTACAGACCAACTATTATATATTGTTAAGCTTCAGTGAGATATTCAGACTGTATTCAATATGAGTAAAGATTTTGAGTGATGTGGAGAGAATTAATCATAAAAAGCCACAGAGACAAAATAAAGTTCCCTGGGAAAGCTTGAGGAAGGAATTAATACAGAGGTTTTTGTATCTTTGTTACCTTTTTCGTTTTCCATTTTCTTAATCCCACTCTTAGAAGTGGTGTGAAAAGAAAATATATTGATACTTGGGTACAGTTTGTGATCATTGGATCATGGATAACATTGAGTTTTAGGAGGGATCTGAATAAAATAATTCAGATACAATACAATTGCTGTGCAATTGTACACAAGATTGGTAACAGGAAAAACTCAGACAAGGAGGTGAAAGGGGGAAATGAATGCACTAAGTATATTAACACAGTTGAGGTGAGGAAGAACTTTACTTCAGGTTATTCAGATGGGGTTTTTGGGTGTCAAACCAAACGAGCGCCAGGAAACAGCATGTTGTGAAGGTCAGGTCTGGTGTTTTTCCTATTTTAACCAATGCTATCTTCAAGCTACTAAACTCAGTTAGAGGACTGTCCTCCTGTGGCCATTAATCTTAAGTGTTTCTGAAGTACCACGAGTTGTGCCAGGACTCCAGCTAGACCCTGTGCCACTGATTATGACCTTCTGGGATTGTTCACTCAACCAGTTCTCAATCCACCCCACTGTGCACTCACCCAACCCACACATCCTTCCAACGAGGATGTTGTGAGACAGCGCTGAAAGCCTTGCTGAAGCCAAAGTAGACAACACCCACTGCTCTCACCTCATCCATGCAGGTAGCTGTCTCTTTGTAGAGGGTAATCAGGTAGGTCAAGTAGGATTTGCCTTTAGTGAATTCATGCTAACTACTCATGATCACCTCATTGTCATCCCTGTGGGTAGATGTGGCCTTCCGTAATAAGGCACTCTATCATATTCCCAGGGACTGAGGTGAGACTGATGTGACAGTAGTTCCCTGGGTACTCCTTCTTGCCTTTTGTTGAAGACTGGGGTGACATCTGCTTCCTTTCACTCCTCAAGCACCTTTCCTGATCTCTCCAGCCTTTCAAAGATGATTATGAGGAGCCTCTCTATGGTGTTCAGCAGTTCTCTCAGCACCATGGATGCATCACTCTGTTTTAAGTGTCAAAATGTCTAAGCTGATAATATCCAAAAATATTGTTTTGTCCCTTTTCACTTTGGACTTTGTTATGACAATGTTTATATCATGATAACTATGCACCTCTTGAGTATTTTTTGTGAAATTCAGGACAATAACTAAAAGCCTTGTCAGTTAAATTTCTTTTTATGAACTTGCATTGAACTACTTCAGAAACCAGGCTTTACAGTAATGTTTGAATTGTCATTGTAAATTGACATGGAGAGACACTTTTCCAGTACTGGGTTCTCATGAAATGCCACTTCTTTTTTCCATTAGGTGTCATCTGACCTTATCCAAGAAGAGAAGGCGTGTGACTTTGGATTGAAAAAGTCCCAACTATTTACTATGCATCTTCTTCTGAAATGACGAAAGCCATTTTCTGTCAACTCTGCCCTTTCCTCGATGAACACAGCCCTCTAGATACCAGCATAAGCAGATGGCACAGGTAGAGTAAATTCTACAGAGTTCTTGTGTAAATGGTGTGCAGCTTGCAGGACTTGTCAGGTTTCTCTTTTTTTTTTCCCCCTTTTAAAGGTCATTCTTACATGTCAAAAAATTTATGATGCCATTGGAGAAGGCTCATCTGTGTGTACCTGCACAGAAAGAAGATGGTGCCACTTGTAACCAAGGCAGAAGAAATACTGTATTTTGCTCCACCAGAAATAGGGCAGATGTGCCCTCCATTGTGAGCACTTTTTATTATATAAATTGTAATTTTTGACCCTTAGAGTGGAAAGCAAGCACAGAGTTCATCAAAACAGTTCATCAGGGACTTGTAGTTGCTTCCAGGCAACTTTTTTGTGCAGTCATTAACCCACATCATACAATACAAAGTACTATGGACTATAGAGAAGTGGTATGACCTTCAGGCAGGAAAACCTGAGTCAACTGTAAGGCTTGTCTATCTGTAGAAATTATGGCCTTTCTGTTGGCAAAAGCGGGTCTCGCTCCACTATTTTGTTATTGCTTTGCCTGCTTCTTGTTGAATATTTACCTCCAAAAAAGAATTTCAGCACTGTCAAGCATTTCTCAGCTGTTGCATTCTACATTAGCCACTTCTCTGAATAAATGAAAAAAGCTAACCAAATAAATTTTATCTGTCAACAGAAGCATGAGAAAAGAAAAATATCCATGCATCTCAATGTTTGATAGCTCTTCTTTTCTCAGGAAGCTAAAACAGTTTGTGGTTCTCTTCCTTCATTTTAGTCCCAGTCTTGAACACTCTGACAAAGTAATAACAGCATGATGTCAAACCAAATGAGAGGAGAAAGTGTTTATATGTATGTAGAATCAAAATATCTCTTTATTTCTAAACAAAACAGGGCTAAGCCCAAGAATTGTAACAAGACACTGTTATTTATCTATATGAGGTTCATGTGAGGTTGGTTCCAATATCTATTTTATTTTCTACCCTTTTTAGTGCACATGAAAATCCAAGGAATAAAAATACCCCAAACAAACAAAGAAAAGGACTGAGGAGGAAAGGATGGAGAATGGGCACTGTTCCTCTTTTTGACTTGAGTAAAACTATACTGTTATAGTTCACCAAAGAGGTCATGTTCCGTGGCTGAAGCCAGGGAAGGATTACTCAAAATGAAAATCACCAATAACACCTTCCTCCAAACCACAGCTAGCCATTCTACCACATGCCATCCTAGAAGGCACCAAAACCACTCTAAGTTCAACACATAACCAGCAATTACTTTCATCCTTCTTCCCTCATTTACTCTTGTAAAGGACTCATTAAGCTGAGGAATGACAATGTTTCTTTACTGAGCCTGTTTGATTACTTTCCTTCCCAACCTGAATTTGTTCCTCATGACCTTTAGAGCTATCAATTTAGAATTTTCCCTTTAGTCATTTGGGCTTGTTCTTGATTGAAGCATCCTTCTAGGCGTGAATGTGCTAGTGCAGTGACCTGGAGTGGCCCCTACATTGGCAGACTCCATTTCAGAAATCTGACACTGTAAAAGTGTCTAATCCAAAATCTAGAATGTTTTCTCATTCTGTGGGATATTTATTATCTTAGTGTGTGAAGAGATTTAATAAGGTGCTTTCCCCCCTTTACATTATAGTCCTTTTTTTTCCCCTCCATGATTATTTGAAGAAAGTGAAGATCCTTCAAGTGAGTATAACAGGGAGAAAATGCAAAAAGGTTCTCAGGCTTCAATATGAAAACCTAAGCTTGTTGATTTGAAGGCAAAATGTCAGTACCTTGTTAATGAAAACTCCCAGGAGAAATCTATCTTTTTTAATCTGAATGTGTCTGAGAGTGATTGAGCTCATGAATATTTTTTTGCATCTCTTTCCCTTCCCCCACTCTAAAGAAAATTAATATATTGCTATGTCACAGACCTGTTTTGTATTTCAAAAAAGGAAATGGATTTTATTCATTTTCCCCTAGGCATTTTCCCCTGATTTTGTCTTTTTTTTTGTGTTTGGCTTGGATTTTCTACTTCTCATTTCATACAACATAGTAATCTTCCACATTCTTTAGCAAAAAATTAACCCGTGACAAAACTAAAGTGTGGAGATGAATTAGTGATGTCACTACTCAGTGGTAATGTTAACCTAACAGTTTATGATCATGTTGATAGATGGTGGATGCCTAAAACCTGTATGTAATTTTTTCTTTTACCAATAGTTTTTTGTCTACAAGAAAGCTACTTTAACCACTTTCAGATTTCATAAGCATGAAAAATAAATTCTTGCCTTTTTTATCCCAAGTTAGTTTTTATGCTGATGTGGCCTTATCAAAAAGATTGAGATCTTTGAGTTGGTAAATATATTATGGCATTTTAAGAATGTTCTGCAAGTTTAAATTTGATTGCCTAATATTTAGAAATGCCATGGGACCTAATTCTATTTTAGACCTGAACAGGAGACAGATCAATAAATATACAATCACAGATCTTTGATATTTCATTGTACCTGGTACCGCAATAAATTACACAACACCATAAACCCAACTTTAAATATAATGCACAAATTCAATGAAAGGCAGGTTGAATTTTAGGAAAACAAGACAGCTTACATTCTCAGGCAAAAGGTTAACATAATATTCAGAAACAAACAGTCTTAGCTGCTGTAGCCTACATGCATCTATAAACAGCTACAAACTCAACTGTGGATGTGAACATTGCTTATTTGTTACATCTCTGGAAAAATGGCTATCTGAGAATAGAGCCCCAGAAATTGTTATGGAGTGATAATTTTAGCTCCACGGAACATATTCTCTAATTCTCCATGCCCTCAGGCTGCTTGGGTAGCCTATGCCTCCTGACTGCTAAATTCTGGCTGTAGTGGCAGCTTTTTTCCCTTTTTCACACAAATTACCACCCCTATCATTTTCTCTCAAGCTGAAACCACAAGCTAACTCTCATGGTTGTTACATGCTCCATTTTGTTCCCTTTTAAAGCAGCTGATTGAATTCCACGCTTCACAGTGCTTGGTGGAACATCTTAATTAAAGGAAAGACAGGTTCAAGGAAGACCAATGCCATTCAGTGGGACATCTTTCCTCCCACACCAGTATTTTGAAATTTGTGCAAAAATCCAGATTCATCACAGTCTAGAGCTTTTTTGTTTGTTTACTGGCCTGAGGTGAATGCAGAATTTTATTTAGTGCCATCTCCTGTTGCCAATTTTATCCCTTTCTAACTAAGCACCATTTATTCCTTTCGCAGCACAAATCACAGCTGAATCTGTATAATACGATCAGCACACATTCTCTTGGCTTGCTTTCCAAAACATCCTCGTCCTAGTGACTGGCTGATAGAAGAGATGCTTTGTTCATACTAATGAAGTGGATGATCTTCTGCAACAAATGCTGCTCCAGGAATCAACAAATTCAGGCGCACACCTGAATCACAACACAGCTCTAGGACACCAAGAAATTCTGTTTTGCACTTGACAAGACGACATCGCTGATGTACTGGTATTTTTTTCGCGTCACTCTATGCACTTTCATAGAATCACTGAGTGGTTTGGATTGGGAAAAACTCTTAAAGATCATCTGGTTCTAAACCCTTTTCCATGGACCAGGACATCATCTGCTAGACCAGGTTACTCAAAACCCAATTCAACCTGGCCTTGAACACTTCCAGTGATCGGTCACTGACAACTTCTCTGAGCAACCTGTTCTAGTGTTTTACCAGCCTCTGAGAAAAGGTATTTTCTTGCTAAGATCTAACCTAAATCTCTCCTCTTTCAGATTAATATAATTTCCCCTTTTTCTATCACTATCTGTCCTTGTAAAGAGTCCCTCTCCAGCTTCTTGTGTGTAGTTGTCATTTCCATTTTGTACTAACGTTTCCTTCCACTAGAGTGTGGAAAGAGTCCTGGGAGCAAATATCTGAACATACATCAGTCTCCTTAGCTGCTCTTTGCACTCAGGCCCACAAATTTTGCAGGATGAGCTAATTTTCTCTTAAAAGTCTCCTGGCAGCCAGGGTAATCAAAGCTAGCAGGTTTGATATACAAGGAGGGCTCATACAGATCTCATATGAATGCACAAAGGGGGCAACACTGATGTGTCCAAACCAGCAGTTGCCGACTGAGGACAGCAGTTCGATGAAAGGAGGCCAATGGGCTTTTCAGGAAAATAGCCTTCTTTAGCAGACCAGTCACTGCAGTTATTTTTTGACAAAAATACAAGTTCAGTTCTCAAAATGAGTGTGTTTTCATAATACAATTCTTGCAAGGGGTACAGTATTATTCAAAATTATTTTCAGAATGAAAGGTAAGAAATTGTCATATAATGTTCAATAGTAGTTAGGGTAATGGGGATTATTTTACTTGACTTTTTTTTCTTTTTTTTGCAGAACTATTTAGTTTTTCCCTCACTCAGTAATATAATTATATGTTTATTCACATAGTACTTTGCCTTTTGGAAAAAAATTTCTAATCTGGTTATAGGAACTCATTAAAAAATACTCTAGCATTTTGTGTGCATTTTTCTTTGGGCCAGAAGGGCATCACCAGTTTCAGATATTGTCATTGTTCATTCCTTAAACACCTCATTAATGAGATTTTTACTTTAGGTTTCTAACCTGGCTTTGTTTTGTCTGGTGTTTTATTCACTGAAGCGTTCCTCTTGTCAAACAGGCGAGTACTCCTGACAAATGCGCTTCCAACGCACTAGAGCTGAACACAACTGTCTTGCACTACATATGCTCTCTCTGTTTCTTGATGTGTGAGACCTGTAGGTGAAATATTTTTCACGCAGCTCAGCTGTGCAAACATTGGCAGTCTGCTAACAAGGAAGATTTTCGCCTGCTACATTTTAATACAGGCTATCAGTGCCTCCCCACAATCCACTTCCTTTCTCCTAGATACAGCACTGCGTCCTTTGAAGACGAAATCAATGTACCTTTCAGGGGTCTCCCACTTTCTCTTCTTCCCTGTGTCACACTAAACAAAGAGCAAGGTGGAAGTTTTGGTCTGCTCTGCATGGTGGTCTGTTCTGGGCTTGGATGTTGCAATTTGTGAGCAAATGAGATATGAAAGGTCTGAGGAAAAGAGAACACAGCTTTAAGTTCCTGCAACACCAAAAGAAGGCAAAATAGAGACAGCAGAGATTGGAATTAAGAGAACTGTGCCTGAATTTCAACATGGAAGATGCATAGCTTCTAGGCAACCTTATCCAACATGCAAAACTTCCCCACAGAACTACTGCAACTGACAAAGTAATGAGATCACCCCTGCTGGCTGTTTCACCTAGTACGGCCCTGAAGGATTTTTGTTAAGCGATTGTCAATATCTCTGTCAAAACAAGATGAGATTGAACAAACAGACAAAAAATAGGATTCTGTTCACATATAAAGGTGATGAATAAATTTATTATCAGAAATAAGGGTCTGCTATCACCATGTTTAGAAATTTCTCTCAACTTAATGGTTATCTTACAGGAACTTGCAGTGTTAACTTAGGATGTGAATGTTGGCTGCCTTGGTTGATGGCACTGTGTGAGAAACAGAGACCACACTTATGGCTGTCCAACCCCAGTCCAAAGCAAGGCATTGGGACTGCTCAACCCCAGTCCAAAGGAAGGCAGTTCTTACACAGGTAAGTATGTCCTGAAGAGCATCTGAACATAGCACCTCAGAAGTTTCAGTACATTATAAGCCTGGTTTCTCACAGTGATTTGACTTCCCAGCACACAGAGTGAGGTGTGACTGTGGGATGCCTGAAGGATATAGTAGTGCTATAAAACTGCACACTACTTTGAATGATATGAGAAAATGAGCTAGTAAAATATCACTGGATGAAGAAGAAACTGGACGGTGAAAATGCTCTCACAATAGTCAAGGCGAAGCACATGTCTTTCTTTAGCAGCAGCTCTCTCACAGTGGCTGAGTTCTAAGTGCATACTTGTAATTTCAGTTTTCTGAAAGACACTGCAGTCTTGTCACCTGTTGAAATGCCACTTATAGGCATCCATGACTGACAGAAATCCACAGAAACACAGTCTGGAAGAATTGTGTATTTTATTGCTTTTCCAAGCTGTTACCTTAACAGAGATGGACTTTGTATTACAAACATGCTTCAGAACTGAAAACCAAAAAGTGCCAGTGCTGGGTTTCAATTTCAACAGCTCTGTCAAATACCTCCTATGTCAGTGAAAAACATGATATCTACTCAAAAAGACCTAGCAGCTATCTGGAAGGGTGGCCTGATATTAAAAAGAGATTGAGAAGGCTAACAGCCCTCAGCTGCCTTTTTTTCCTCTGCCCTGCTGAAGGCCAGCACATCAGGGAGTGGCAACTGTGTGAGAGGCCAGTGCTAGCTGCTCTGGTCAAAAAGCCTGCTTTGCTGCTGATAATACAGAGGAATAATAATCATAATTCAATGAATGATAATACAGTCGTGCCATCTTGGACATGGTCAGGTCTCATGATCACTCTGCAGGGGACACATTGATTTGGCATAGTTTCATTATAAAAAATTGAATTACCCACAGTGGAGAGGTGCTGGAACACTCCTTGAATTACTGCTGCATATTCCACAGGGAGCCTCAGCTCAAGTAAAGCTGAGGAGTAAGCTTTTGTAAAGCTCAAGTAAAGCATAGGAGCAGTTTTTATTGGGGAACTCTGGTCTTTGTTGTCATCATCACCACCATCATCACACACACACGTGTACATACATTTCCCTCATTTGTGGCTGTGGGGACAGGTGTGTTCAGCCAAACCACCTTTCACAGGCAGATATGGAGAAGAGCATTACCAAGAAGGTAAAGAGGGGTGAGCATTCTTTTGGAAATGATGCAAACTACATAATTGGTTCTTTGATTGTCAAGATATCTAAAATCTGGAAAAATTCAATTACTACGTGTTCAAGTCAGCTTCATACCTGTGTGCTATCCTTAGGGTTTCATGAATTAAAGCAGAGAATTGTTTTTGCTTGTAGCTGCTTCTTTAAATCTCCAAGAAATGGCATCCAGCAAACATTAGGATCACATAAAAATTAGTCTAGGGAAACCTTGATATTCCTTTTTCCCTAGAAGCATTGCCAGGGAATGAAGTTTAGAAATATTGTTTCAGCCTGGTGCTAGACCTCTGCAGAGGGTGCACATTGCTATTATTATTTTGTTTATGACCCTCATTTTATAGAGCAGTGTGGTGTTCTGCTTTGTGCTATTATAAGCAGCCAAAAAAAAGCAAATTCCTACCCAAAAATATAAACTTATTATAAACATAGTGCAAAACTCAGACAAAGCCAATGCATCTTGTCTTACATTTTTTCCAAATGTTTACTGAAAACAAATTAACTTGCACTGCAAGAGTCAATCTTCATTTTAGTAATTGCTTTCTTTGTGCCTTGTTCCAGACAGCCTGTGTTTTGGCTGCAAAACTAAACAAAAATGATTAAAAAATGCAGTTACAATGAGAAAAAAATATTAGTTGAATTAATGATTGTCATATTGAGAATTGTATTGAAGTCATATATGATTTTATAGTCATGAGTCCATCAAAAAAGCATGAAAAGAGTGGAACTGTGAGGAACATCTGTGAAGAGAATTGTAATTTCCAAATATTATGTGCATCAATCCTAGGTAAATTTCCTAAAAATGTTTTTGCTACTTCTGTAGTATTCAATAAAAATAATATTGCTCTTGACTGTGCTAACTTTAGAGCAATATTTTGCTTTTGCTGGTATGATGAAGAAATCAAAAGTAAAACATCTTTACTGAAGCTAGCTACCACAACAACGTATTTGAGTAGATCTTTCGCATCCTTCAGTTCCTACAAAATAATCAAAGTGCTTTTCATTTACTGTACAGAACCAATGAAAAATCTTTTGTTATCATTTGTTGCTTGTCTTTCTGCAAGAACAAAATTTATACACAAGGAGCCCTTGTTTAGAGTTGTTTCTAAATAATCAACAGGAGGAGGTACATGAGGATTTGAGGAGCTTTTATCATGTGAATGTTGCAAATGACAAACATGTCCAGTATTTTTTTTCTAGCAGCATTAACGTCAAAATGATAGAATTAGTCACTAAATTATGATATGACCTCTTCAATTACAACAGTAACAGTGGAAGCATACCCTAAAACCCAGCAGTGGGGCAGACCTCAAATAAGTCACTGCATGTCAAGTGCAGTTACTGCACAAAGAAAAGGTGGAGAACAGAATATCCTAGAAAATAGCTTCATTGTAAGGGTATGTACTGGAAAGGGAATGTTCTACATGGTAAAATGAGTCACAACCCCATGGCAATATGATAGCTTGCTCCTTGACATTATTTTTAATCAGCCCACTCTATTCCTAGGCAACATGCTCTCTCTTGAGAGCTATAAATATGAAGGATAAAAAGCGATCTTTTACAGAGCTGGTTTGC
Source organism: Ammospiza nelsoni (assembly GCF_027579445.1). Lineage (NCBI taxonomy): Eukaryota > Metazoa > Chordata > Aves > Passeriformes > Passerellidae > Ammospiza > Ammospiza nelsoni. The sequence continues at coordinate 105,265,518 of NC_080633.1, forward strand.
CTTCAAGGTTTGCTTTTGATTAATGACATAATTGCATTCCTTCAAAGGATACTATGTAAATAAGATTTGCCTTCTGACATGATGGAGTGGGGAAAGATTTAAATAATTTCAAATATCCTTGTCATTGTTGACTTTTTATGAGTTTGACTTTGTGGAAAAATGTCTGGTTGAAATCTTAGGAAGCACCTGGAATGATCAATAACAGTCAAGGACCTTGAAAAGTAATGAAGAAACCAACAAAATATCTAGCTTTGAAATTCCTAGAAAATTGGTTGGACATGCTCAAGGGAATGGAGTCATTAAGAAGACACAATCTTTCATCAGGCAGTCAGTCATTATATTCCTGTAGAAGATTGAGGTGTTATTTGCTCTAGTACATGTGCAGTTGAATACTTGAGGTTAGCTCTGCAGACTTTCAAATTAAAGTAATACCTGTTTATCATGTAGTAAATAGTGATGAGTGAAAAATGCTTTTGATGGCTCTGTTTTATTGAAAGGTTGGGTATTCATTTATGTGAATGTTTTACTATATAGAGCAACATTCTTATACATATTTTCCAAATAGAGTTCTTTCTCTCAGTGGAACAGAGAGGAAAAATATTTTATACATTTATACATGTCAACCTAATCTTTAACTTTTTAAAAATGTTTTGAATAAATTTAAATTTGTTTTGTTTGAAATTTGAAATTCTACTCCAGGTAGAAAATTTTTTATTTTCAGCTTACTTCTTCTTCATCCCATTTCACATTTTTGGAAAATAAATAGTGAGAAGCCACATTTTCTTTCTAATGTAAAAAAAATTATTTTATGAGAAAAGCATTTTCTTCTATGATTTTGGACCCTTCCATTGGTTGGTAGCACAGATGAGTTTGATCCATTGTTCAAGGCTTTACATCAATGACTTTAAGTCATGCATTTCTGTTAAATATATCCAAATCACTTTGTACTCCAAAAGAGAAGGTTGCTGCACTGACAATTTGCAGTCACATTCAGAATTTGCTTAAAACCAGGAGAAACATGCTATTTATGATAGCTGGGTTGTTACTGGCATGGGACACTTCCTATAAACCTCTCCTTTCCTTAATTGAGAGCAAACAGTTTTGCTGTTGATCCAGATACTTCAATTTTTGGAAGTATTGTTATTATCATAGACTTTCTAGTTGCTAGAAAGACTGAAAAAATCACAGATAACAGAAAGGGGCTCAATTCCTTCATGATTTTTGTATTAGTGAGGTTTATGTTACAAACACATTGCTAGATTTCTGGCATTGGACTTGCTATTATATAAGAGGGGAAAACACAAGGTTTTTATCTCTAACACAGGTAAAGCCCTATCTACTCTAACTCCAAAAGCTCTGACTGAAAGCATTTTGGTTCTCAATACTGTTGACCTGCTGCTGGATTAATTTGAAATACTGCTTTTTCCCACAGTGTGAGATAAACTAAGAGACTAAAAATGAATGAGCTGTATATTCTTCAGGTCAGGTTAAGCGCAGTATTGATTGTTTTCTTTTTCTATATGTCAGTGCTGTGCTTCTGCATATATCTCTAAAATCTCAGATGTTCAGGAGCAAACACAAATGAGAAAACCCAGGAGTTAAACTCTGGGGGCCTGGCCTCCCACAGCATATATTGACAGGACAGGACTTGTTGCTGCTTTTTATGTCTGAGTGAACATTGATTTTGATGCCTTACCTCCTGGTGGGCTCCTCTAGGCTGCTGAGCAGAAGCCCTTGCTTTTACCAGCAGGACTCTGTCCCCTACTAACTGTGCTAATGAGGAATGGCAGAAGGAGGAGCACAGCTCAGAGGAAGATGCTCTTGTGGGGAGAAACCCCCTGGGTTCTATTTTTAAGGGTAAATGTTGTCTCTCCCTATGGAGTTTTCTTTGCTTATTTGCTTTCCAGAGCTCAGGCCAAAGGCTGCAAGGCAGATTTGATGTGGTTTTAGTGCAGCTAATTAAATTAGAATCGTGTTGGCCTCACTGCAGCTCCTCACTCTGTCTCAGGCCAGACTGGTAAGCTTGAGGGTGCTCTGTATGGGGAACATGAAATGGCATGAGAAGCCAAGGTGATGTCATCAACATTTGGGTTTTCTGGGTTTTCAACCCTCAGAGGAGCAAACCACACAAAATCCCAAAAACCGTATTTCCTAAGCTTGTGCCTCCTTTGTGAGAGGTGGATACAGGACTACACAGTTTTACTTGCAAAACTTAACCTCCCAATTACTTTTGAGAGATTTACTGTTGGCTTTTTTTGGGAAGGATACCATTGTGAGTGACAGCTTCTGGCAGATTGGAGGTATCAGAGGGATGTCACGGATATGTATGGAGTTGAAGTAATCACACATTATTTTTACGGGAAAATTCCATGCTCATGGGTAGTAGGCTACAACCTCACACTGAGAAAAGGCAACATCCTGGCACCCAAAAGTGACAGTGTCAGCTGGCTTGGTGCAGTGACTAAAGTGTGAAAGAATCTTGACTTTTCTTTGGTGATTGAGAAGAATTCTAAAATCCAGTTTCAATCTTGAATTTAGACTCTTCACTAGCAACAAACCAGAAAATAACTTTGCTTGTAAGAACAAAAACCACCCAACCACAATACCTATTTTGACCCATTTAGTTTGATAGTCCTGAGTTTTACAATCTGTAGATATTGTAACCCAGGGAAAAAGTATTCTATTAGACAGAAACAAGCTGTTAATCTATACTCTACATAGCCAGGGAAAGTAATTGCCAAAGAAGACAGTGAAGGAAATTGAATGGATCATGGAATATGAGCTGCCAAAATTAGGCAGAAATAAAAAGAAAAGTTTCAATTTCCTCAAATAAAAGAGGAGAAGTCGCAAAAGGTATTTTTACAAGCAATTAAAATCTTTCATGAGAAGGAAGAACAGGTGCACAGGTCTGACAGTGCATGGTTTTTCAGGGTGAATGAAAGTACTGACTGGCCAGGTGGCCTTTGCTAAATGTAAATCTCAGTGTCTGAAGGATCCACCAGCCATGCTTTCAGTGCAGTCTTAAGGGACCATTGACAGTTTTGTTAAACTTTTCTGGAGGCTAGTGTGTGGTAAGGAATGTGACACACTCAATATCATGTTTCTTAGCTCAGTTATCTATGAGGTTGTTTTAGAAATGAGTCTTGTTGACTGACTCAATTCTTTCTAGGGTGGCTTACTTTTCAAGGCCTGGGATACTGTTTCAGGAGGTGGGCACGGGGCACAGGATATGCTTCCAGCCACCCAGTGATTGTTTCTCCCATGGAAAGCGCGTGGTAAGCTGGCCTTGATGGGCTTATGGGAGTGATATGTGGCCAACTTGGTTACATTTCCTCCCCATATTTATATTTCAGCCAGTGTCCTGTCTACCAAGGAGGTTTTGGCCCCTTGGCTTGCTAAATTGAACCACATATTTCACTTTTATGAATAAACTATGTGATAGTGTGATCCATGCCCACCCTTTGGTCATGAATCCAGCTACATGCTCCATCTCTTTCTTGATGGTCTTGATGTGTAATGAGCCCACCAAGCTATAAATAATTCCAGCTTGTGTTACCCATCCAGATTCACTTGAACCACTTCAACATCAGCAGCTTAATTAACCTGCTGGTTATTTTGATGTTCTTCAGTGGCCCACGTCTTGGGTGCATGAGCATCTATGTGAAGTACCTTCACAACCAGGTTCTTCACTTGGGCAGCAGTATCTTGTCCCAGTGTGGCAGCCCACATGGGTTTGCTTCTATGCTGCCAGTTACTTTTCCTATTGCTGCAACCATCCCCACAGGGCATTTGACATCATCCCTGAGTCAGTGTTGAGATTCACTATTGGCCATTTTCCTCATTCAGCAGTATCTAAAGCCAGCTGCATGGCTTTCACCTCTCCAAACTGTCTTGATTCACCTTCTCCTTCAGAATTTTCCATATGGATATGGATATTTTCCTACAATGTGGCAGGATCCATTCATAAACTTGTGTCACCTCTTCTTTGATGGCATCCTGAATGCTCACTTTCAAGATTTCTGAACGGCTAACCGTTCCTGTTCAAGGCATTGTGTGGTCAGTACATAACCCTCCATGTAGCAGCACTTACATAATGTGCAGAGGAGACTCTTCCTTTGAACCTCCAGTCCAGCACCCTCAGCTGTGGTACCAGGAAGAACTGTGCTTCTTTGCTGTGACACTTGAAGGGCCTGCATGGCATGGGACATTTGAAGGAACCCACATTCACCCTGAATATGGTCTCCCAGTCTGGGGACCTTCTCTCTGGGGGTGGTTCAGGGTGTTGAGCATTGTGACAGGTGCCAGGCTGTGGGTCCCACTGTCCTGGAGATAGATAGTCCAAACTCAACAGGACTAGACCAAGAACAACCTGGATTTGCAGCTGGCCCTGCTCTCAGCAGGAGGTTACTTTAGATGCTACCAGAAGTCCATTACAGTGCTTTCTTCTTCACTCTATCCCTTCCTCTCTCCCTTCCTCTCGTTCCCCATCTTACTCTCTATTTCTTTCTTCACAATGGAAACAAAACTTTGTATTTTCCACTCAACCAACTAATGGTCAAAACTGCCAGTTCTTAAATTCAGCATTCAAATGTGTTGAATAACTGCAGAAGACTGGGTCCTTCTTTCTCCTGAGTTTTGATTCACTGGCAAAAGATAGCTGATGTTTGAGGTTTTTTATTTTCCAAAGTCACACTTGTGACATTGCACTTCATGTTTATGAGAAAACAGAGTTTTAGTACTGATGTGTAATTGGTAAAGGACAACCAATATAATTAAACCATGGAAAGAACATAAGAACGCAGCCAAAGGATGTTATTTATAGGTCACCCCTCGTTTGTAAAAAAAGGTTAGTTTCAAGCAGAGACGTACAAAGACAAAATCCAATCATCCTACTAATAAATCTTTGCCCTAAGAGCTTTCTATCTCATATTTGTGCGTCCGCATTTCAACCTTTAGGTCTGAAATACACTTTTTCCCTACCTGTTAGCTTAAGTTCTGAACAATTTACTTCACGCATTTAAATCCTTTTTTCTGAGATGCTTTTGGTGTTAGCTCTCAGTGACTAGATTGTTTTGTATAGGAAAGTATTGGAATTTGTGTGGATTTCAGCAAACACATTCAGCACATATCTAGCAAACTCTTGGAATATTTCTCACACAGATGTATATCTGTATAAAAACTGTGTATCTCTATAGTTTTCTGCTAGAGAAAATATAACAGGTGAATTTATCACATCACTTCTTGATTTAATAACACCTAGACTCATTTTTTAAAAATAGGATTAATAATTTCTTGAGAAGTTCTACTGCCTCGGGTAAATTCATTAGACAGTCCTAAACAGGCTTTCATTTCTCAAAAGCCTCAAACTTCATTTTCCTTAATACTGTAATAAAAGGAAAGATATATTCCAAAGCAGCTTTATAACAAACTAACAATTATAAATACAATTTACCAGGGAAATTCACCCTAACCAGTCTGGTGGTTATTTTTAAGGTGTTCTAAAAAAATTTATTTTAAGTAAATACCAAGGAAAGTTGAACAATGCTTGTAGGTGTAGAGAGGTTATTCCTTTTGACAGATGGTTATATAATCTGAGGGTTCCTGTCTCCTGATTTTAAGGATGGTAGCTGTGCATTTTGGATACTAAGTAATGCATGTATTTATTAGACATTTATTTATGAAAATAAAGCTGAGCATCTGAGAAGAAATGCTATGAGAAAAGTCGTGTTGTTGTTGCTGGCCATAGGAGTGCAAATAGATTCCCTTTTTATTGGCAAGTAGTTGAAATCAAATTAACCTCTCCTGTTGTGGAGAGCAAGCCTAAGTGCATCTGCCTGTCAGATGTTCCAAGGTGGCATTTCCTAGCAACTAGAAAATGCTAATTCATGACATTCATTAAATTGTCTGTGCTAGGCCAGGCCTCAAAACTGCCTTTTTTATGCTTTGCATTTATTTCTCTATTAAGATGCAAAGGGAGGAGATTACTGCTGAAGTTCAGATGGCATAAGAGTGTGGAACATCATCAAAGTGGAATATAAGGAAGAAGAAGAGGATGCAAATGTGTTGAAAGCCAGATGAAAATTTAATAATGAAAGGGATGTTGGTGATAGGATCAGTTTCTTCAAGAATATGTTGTTATATAATATAAGAAGGTGTATCGTATAAATCTTCAAGGCACTTAGATATACTTCAATATACTTCTCTAGAAATGCAAAGTAATAAGCATGTTTATAAACAAACTAATACATAAACCACACCAATGAATACTTTAAAAATAGCTATCAGCAATTCTATAACATATAAATCAGTTATAATCAGTATAAAACCATCAAGGTGTACTAAAAATGTAAAATATTAAGTGTTCTGTTTACCAGCTATGACCACTGTTCATATATATGTTCACTGAAAAGGCTGTCTAAACTGGCCATGTGGCTCCACTGTTTTTCAACATAGACTGGTTCTTCCAGCTGAAACAACCCGTTTCAGATTGTGTCATGTCTCCTGGTTTGGAGATTTGGGAGGGAATTGTCACCCTAGGAGAGCACGTGTCATGGTTTGACCCCAGCCAGCAATAAAGCACCATTTGGGGCAGCACCACCTTCTTGTCTCTGGCTGAAATCCCAAGTCATCCTGTGGCAGGGCAAGTGGGAAAGTCCAAGAGGGGTGGAAGTGGTGGGATAGGACTCCAAAGACTTAATAGGGTCCTAGGGATTGAAATGCCAACACACATCGCTTTTCAAATGTGACTATGTAAAATACTGATGAAGTCAAGTATTGTCAAGTCCCAAGGAGGTCAACTTTTCAATGAGGTTACCAACATTATACCAGGAATTGCGTGAGAATTTTCTCACCAAACCATTGGTGAGAAAATACATCTTGTTTGCAAAGCTGGCATCCTGCCAGTTGCCTTTTCCTTCAGGGAGTTAACTATTTGCTGTTAACATTAGAATGACTTAGCTCGAGCTAGGAGCTCTGACTGTAGCCATGAGTTGGAGGTCACAGAGAAAGGATTGGGGGTATCATGTACTAAGAGTGGGAGCAGATAACATCTCAAGAAAGTGAGATTCTGCTATGTGCAAGTGTCTCTGATGATAACAGAATTTTTAAAGGGGGGAAAGCCTTTCTTCCTCTCACCAATTATGACACTGGCAAAAGAAAAACATTTCCACGAGGCTTTGGTGGGCTTTCATGGCAGTATTCTCTGGAGCATGCAGCTGCTTTCATTAGCAATAAAGGAAATAACTCAGTTGCAAGGGGGAGAGCAGAAAAGCTGTTCTAAAAGGAAATGTAGGATTTGTCCCCTCCAGCCATCTTTTGAAATGTTCTTAGCTTTGAAATTGTGTACATATCAGAGGCTGTTAGTTACACAAACACAGATCAATCAACGTTTTCTTAAATAAAATCATGGGTCAGTTACTTGGCAGAATTCAAGTACTGTTTTCCCCCACTGTGTGTTACAGATTCAGAAGTGTCCTTTTTCATTTTAAGCATTTAGTGATTTTAATCTTAAGATGCAGATAAGTAATTTAAATAATGCATCATATCTTTAGTAGAAATAATTATTCTGCTTCATCTTCATTTACACTTTAGTTGATCAGTCAATGGCTTTACCCTGCAGAAAATTCATGCTAGCATCCTCCTGGGCCCAGTTTCCTTTGGCTGCAGTCAGTTATTTTTCAGAGTGGCTCCTTTTTCTGGGAAATCTTGAGCAAGGCTGAGCCGCGCAATGCATAAAGATGTGTGAGGATTTTCTTGCACTGTTGTGAATATGTGATTATATTTATATCTGCATATATATGTGGTGACTTGAGCCTGGTTATTTATCAGTGCACATCTATTGAGCCCTGGGATACACTAGTGACTAACCTCCAGCTATACTTCAAGATAAACAACATCCCCTGCTCCCCCCTCATCTACTATACGAATCACTTCCTCACAAAAGAATATGAGGTTGGTACGGTGTGATCTCCCCTTTACAAATCTCTGCTGCTTATTCCAAAAACCTCCTTGTCTTTCTTATGCTTGGAAATGGCTTTCAGTATTATTTGGTTTACTGCTTTCCCAAATGTTGAGGTAAAGCCAAGCAGCCTGTAAATCCTTGGTCTTCCTATTTGCCCTTGAAAAAAGGAATGATGCTGTTTAGTTCTGGTCCTCTGGAACTTGCCTTGATCACCATGGGCTTTCAAGACAGTAGAGAATGGCCTCCCAATGACATAAGCAGCTAACTCACATTTTATATAGAGTTCCTTTGGCTAGTTTAGAAACTTTCCCTGTCACCCTTCATATTGCTGGATTTTGCTCTAGATGAACTTTAACTTTCCTTATCAGGTTTTAGTCAGCTCAACTGTTATTTATTGTTGGTTTAAGCTTATCTTAAGCTTTCTTTTGCTTTAATGCTTTCATTTTTATTGTCATAATTAAAGATTTAAGAGGTAGTTACTTTAATTCACTTCACACCACTGCTTGGCTTAAAGAAATAAACTGCACACGGTATTTCAAGGTGTGCTTTTACTGAACTCCTCTGTATGTCAATTCTCTTCCAGCTCATTTTTATAGCTGATAATGCTGGTATCTGAACCAAGGGAAAACATCAAGGGTTTAACTGTGCTTGTGAGCACTTTGAACTCTAATCTGTGCTTCTCATGATCTCAGCAGTGTGCTTCTTTTATCACAGTAAAATGGGACCAGAACATTCCTGGCCTTCCTTTTCTTTTTGTTACATTGTGATCTCACACCATACATTTAATTTTTACTTTACATTTACCTTGAATTCTCTGTGCATGCAAACACATTAATTACACAGGGAACTGAATGCATGCATACAGGGATCATTGTCCAGTGGGGGCATTTGAGGACATTACCTTGAATTGTTCCTGAAAAAGAGGAGACATTCCATTGTTTTCTGTCTTAAAGTGTAGATTTTATGGTGAACTCTACAACTGAAAGAGACAAATGGCATTAAAATGGGGGATGAAGTAGGCAAACTGTAGAACCTTCAAGTTCAGTCAACTGCCCTAGGGAACTGGGGAAAATTATAATCCTTATGGAAAAAGACAAACATGCTCTCAGGGCTCCTCATGTAATGTGTAGTGTGCACAGCTGTGTTCATTTGGACTCTGGATGTAGCAGATTTCACCCCACTTGCTCATACTGAGTAGCTCTAACAGGACTAGGACCATTTATTTCAAATATTTTCTCCGTACCTCTGCACTTCTTCTCACAGGAAAACTTAGAGAATGTCACTTGTCAGCTTACCTTGAGAAGGGAACTTCATGTGACAGCTAAGGACAAGCCACATTTACCTGAGCAAAATGTTTAAAAGTTATTATTTGGTGAGGAACATCTCTATATGCTTTGGGGAAAGGAGCTACACTCAAATTTGAATGGGACAGAGTGCTGGTGATCTGTTACACAAAGGCCACTGGATCTCCCTTCAGATGGGGTCAGGATATTGCTTGGCATGAGTGTCATCTAGAGAGCATATGCAGGTAGAAACAATACAGCTCAAACCCCATCAGTCCAAGGTGCTGAAAGTACTTCACTCTTGTGTCTCCTGTGAGGGAAGTTCGCTGTTGAAGTAAAGAGAAGAAGTTGAAGTTTTCTTTATCCTGTTTTTCTCCCAGAGAGAAATACCAGACTATTGCCTGAAAAAAAACCACAACAAAACTCAGAGTGAAAATTTTCTTTTAAGCATGAACAATTATCAACATAATTACACACCATCAAGCTCTATATCTCATTATATTCCGTGTTTAACTCTGTAATTGAATTATAGATAAAGCCTGGATTCTCTTTAGTTCTAGTGAATTTCTGAATACCTGTCTGATTCTAAAATATACTTTTTCTAAAACACTATGTCAGCTCCTGCTTAAGTTCTGTGATGTAAGGGTGGAATACAACAAAAACACAAGGCACTGGAAGCAGTTTAAGAGAGTTGAAAGAGACTCACTGGCACTGCCATTAAGATTAAAATTTCATAGCAGTGATGGCTGGCATAATCAATCTCGAAATTCATTTTAACCCTAAACCTCTCCAACCTTGACATAAATATTAACAAATAATTCTGTATTTTCAGAATGATTCTCAGAGGACCTAGAATCATCTACTTAAAATTCAGTACAGCCACAGAATACATATATTTATTAGTCCCATAACTAATCCAGCTTATATTAAATTCTCAAACAACAATTCAGTCTCTGGATATTTTCCTTTTTTTTTTTTTAATTTTAATTTTGAACAGAACTAGGCTTGCATAAGCCAAACAAAATAGCACTGATTTTTCATCACATCTAAAACAAACATTAGTAAGTTAGGAAATCCGGAGGAGTTTAAAGTTCTTTGAGGTTCACAAGAACTTGGAAAATTTGCAAGATGCCTGGAGGGTCATGACAATTTTTATTTTGTAAGAAAATGAAAGCGACCAGCTCTTCAAAAACTAAATAGGTGGAGCTGTATGGATGACAGCTTGCTGATATATTTTCAAGGAGCATCCAGTTAAATGGTCTTTTTTCAATGTGTAAAGATTGAGTTATCCCAAGAGAGTTAAGAAATCCATATGTATTTTTTAGGCTCTACATTTCTACTTAGAAATATAAAGCAACCCAAAAGAGTGAAAATACAGCGGTAGTCTGAATGCAGTGAACATCACCCTGCTGTCAGTGAAATACAGTGATCTGCTTCAAGGTTAGTGTCACAGACATATTTTCTGAAAAATACTTCCACTAGGATTTTTCTCCTAAGAAGCTGAGAGATCTCAGAAATGAAACGTAAACAATAATTATCTGCTGCTGTGGAATGTGGCAGGTACATCTTTGATTGGTCTCATGTGGTTGTTTTTACTTGATGACCAATCAAGGTCCAGCTGTGTCAGACTCTAGTTAGTCACAAGATTTTATTATCATTCCTTTCTTTGTTAGCCTTCTCATGTCTCTCTTTCTTTAGTGTAGTTTTAGTATATAATTTTCTTTTAAATAATATACAGCATAAAATAATGAATCAGCCTTCTAAAACATGGAGTCAAGATTCTCATCTCTTCCCTTGTTGGGGTTGCTTGCGAATCCCACAGGTTAGCTCATTAGGCTTGGATGCAGGGAGATTATTTATTTCCTTTGATGCTTGAAGCATATTGGGCATAGCAAGCACAGCTGTGGGCAGATGCCTGTGCTGCAAGAAGCTGTGGTGTCTGGGGAGCTCAGTGCCCCCCTGCTCCCCACGCATTGCCCAAGGCTGTGGTGTTTGGAGTCCTTCCTGCTGTGCTTCAGGCAGCCAGCAGGGCTGGCCTGCACAGCTGTGGAGAAGATCTCTGTCCTTTGCAGGGTTTCCAGTTAATGCTTGCTGATCTCTCTCCATCACACATCCTTTCTGAGGTCAACAGTTCCTCCCACATTGCTCCTGAGGAGCTAGACCTTCTGTTCTGGTTGCTTTCCCTTGCAAGGGGCCTTCAAACCACTCCAAGGGCCTGGGAACATCCCATCCATACCCTCAGATAGCTGTTTCCTGGGATTCAGGGTCAGCTTAGTGGCCATGCAAGTGGGGGCAGCCCCTGTCCCACTGGTGATGAGGGAAGAAAGTCCCTGAAGCTGTGGGGGGACTTTCCCAAGTATAAATTTGAGTTAACACTGCCTTCTATACATATCCCACATACTCATGGTGTTTAGGTGTTTGCAATGATAAAAATGGATGTATAGCATGTGAGGACTGAAGTGAGCAAGTGTTTATGTACTCCATATAACATTCAAGACAACAACCTGTTTTCTTTCACAAAACAATCTCTCAGAGAGAGAAGGCATGTCTCCCTAAGTTAGGAGAATGAGCCAGGGTCATTGGGACATCCAGGAGCACATTGCTGAACTACTTTATTCCTCTTCTGACACTCAGGGTGAGGCTAGTGAGAATACAAAGTAATATTGCAAAGCCAGGCGCAATCTGCCTTGTGAACTACCTTTGCAGTACCTTTGCACACATCAGAATTCATCCAGTCTCTTTGTGCCAGGTAGAGATGTCCACATAAAGGCTGCTCTAGGTTTCTTGTGGTGCTAGTGAAAAGGGTTTTTCTGCTCCAAATTTTTTTTCTTTTATGATGCAGTGCCAGTATGAGGGCTAAAACCCACCAAATAAGCCATAATGGTTACCCTAAAGGAGCTTTCTGAAGTGGAGTGAGTCCAAGGGAGTGTCACTGTCATATTTTCTGAAAAATCCTCTTTGCCCTGGATTTCTTCTCCTGGGAAGCTGAGAAGCCTCAGAAAAAAAAGGAAAATAATACTATCTCATTTGCTTCTCCCTGTTTTGCTGCTTTGGAGATTGTTTATCCAACATGTGAATTGTTTTTACTTAATGACCAATCACTGTCCAGCTGCGTTGGGACTCTGGAAGAGTCGCGGATTTTTCATTAGTATCTTGTTAAGCCTTCTGTAAGTATCCTTTCTCTATTCTTTAGTACAGTTTTAGTATAGTATTCTTTAATATAATATAAGCACATAAAATAATAAATTAGCCTTCTAAGAACAATGAGTCAAATTCATCATTTCCTTCCTGCCACGGGGGACCCCGAAAATACAAGGGAGTATCAGCAACGAGCTGAGATTTCACTTACATTGGCAGTGAGATTCAGAATGTCAGTACTTCCAGTAAGATTCCCCTTGCATGGATAATTAATTCCTAGAAGGTTCACTTCTGCAAATGGCATATGTTCTGCCATCTTTGGCTGCAACCTTACAGCAGCCGCAGCTGTTGGGCTCTCTGACTGGAAGGCTGGGCTGAGCTCATGGCATGGCTTTGCAGCTGTTTCCAGCGAGGCCTCAGCCTCCACGGGCCATTGCAAATAGGAAAATGAGGACCACACAAACTTTCAATCTGTTGCTGACATATATAAGGAGCGTGACTACTCCTGATTAAACAACTGTTATGCCAGCAAGCTGGAGGTTAAAGATAGAGGTGATGAGGAAACAGGTCCATGAGAAAATGTCTTTGCAAATATTGTCATCTGTAAGAGCACACATGAAAGTTTATTTTAAACACAGGAAAGCATCTTTCCCTGCTGTATTTTTATTATTTTCTAGCTTTTTACAATAATTAACCCAGCTTGTAGCAATGTGTAAAATCTCCCCTTTTACTAGCAAAACAAACCTATGCTTTTTTTTTTTTTTTTTTTTTTTTTTTTTTTTTTAGGTTTATGGATTTACCATCTACAAATGATGCCAGTCCTTCATGAAGACTTTTTGACTGCATAAGTGGAAATTGTCCTGTTCGGATCTTGTTCTGGAGATTGAAGCTGCTTGGCAACTGGATCTTTTGCAACTGCTGGCTCTAACTTGTGTACTAAACATACATGGTGTGCTAAACATACACACAGATGAAGAATATTTTATTCCAGCTGACTATTTACAGAATTTCTTCAGGTATTAGTAAATATGACATTAGGTGAGTCCATACATAAATTAAAAAGTAGTCCTGACAAATATATTCCAAGAACTTAGCTCTTACCTATATACTCATCCTATGTGTGTTTGAAAATAAGCCAATCAACTGAAGATAACCAACTCAGATTTGGATATTCAGCTTTTGGAGGAAAACCCCAAAAGCAAAAGCCTGAAGGTAGAGTCAACTTTTCTATTTCTACCTGTACTTAAGGCAAATGTGAGAGTAGCTCATCTGATCTGGAGAGAATGTTTCTGATCTGGAGAGAATGTTTTTGTTGACATGCTGAATTTTTTTCTTGTCTCCCTGAACAAATGCTGATTCACTTAAAAGGAATATTTTGTGTTTTCAAAATCTTTATCTCAATATACAGAAAAGTAGTCTGGTGACCTTATAAAAATAATTTTTACAATGAAATCACTTTTTAATGTGTTGCATTGAGTTAAAATTCTGGTGATGAACCAAACTTTCATCTCACTGTATTATTAATTAATCGGTAGAAAATTCAATAGCAAAACTTTACTGCTTGATTCTCCTGTCCATGACTGCTTGAAGTGGGGTGATGCTTAAATGGGAAAGTTGTTTTCACGCACTGAAATTGTCACAGAGCAGATGGTATGGAATGGGGTCTCAGACAAAACTAGGAGAGCTACATATTGAAACAGGCAAGTTCTGGCACTAGGTTGAGCTTTTCCTTGGTACATATAGGATTCTATAAAAAAAAAAAATGTATTTATATATATATACACACAAAAATATATATGTCATATGGCAAGCTGGGACATGAATGCTAAGAATGCACAGAATGTTCAGATAATGGACTGAGTATCTACTTTTGATTCAAAAATAGTATTTCTTATTGAAAGTAAGGTTCCTTTCATCCAAACTGAGTGTGGTAGGAGAAAATGGTGTCGTTGTAGAAGCCTAAGTGATGGCTGCAAGGATTTTCTCATTTCCTTATCAAAGTAGGAATTGTTGGTGGTAGCTTCACACACTGCAATTTCTTTCTAAGTTTTGAAGGGTCAGAGAAGCAGTGCACCACTTAGAATGTTGTGGTCCAGGAAATCATCTCTGAAGCAATTTGTAAACAATTGTATTTCGGTGAGATTTGATGGTATTGATCATGCTTGTATCTTAAGCACAAGCAGAAGTGAAAAAGCAGACGTGAAAATGCAGAAGTCTCTATTAGCTGGGCTAGGGATGCAAAGTCAAAATGCATTCAAAGTAATGTGCCAGTGCTAAATACAAGTGTCTGTAGGGCAAACTTTTTATGGCTCTTTTCACATTGATTGCAAAATCATCATTGTTGTGGTAAAGCAGGCAGTGTAACATTGTCCTCAATCATAAAATTTTCTGAAAACACAGGACTAAAATCTTGCAGAGTGGGGCATAACTAGTTATATCCCAAAAACTGTGTGTTTCTGCACACTGAACTTTAAAATCCTATTTGATTTTTCCTTTGCTTGGGATTTTCTGTGCAAAATGCTCTATGTCTTGTGAATTAAATTTCATTGGGCTGACCTTTACTGCTGTGGTTTTAAGCAAGAGTAATAGCCACTATCCAAACAAAAACTCTGGTTTGTAAACTGTGCCTGTAAGCACCGAAAGGGAACCTGGGACTGTCATTTTGTTTGACGGAAACATCAGGCTGTGGTCTTCCCTCATCCGTGGATATCCAACTCATCAGTTTCTTCCCCACTGAATCTAGGGCACAAACACACCTCAGAAATCAGGTGAGAGCTTGCTGCAGCTGAAATCATTGTTATTTTATCAAAGGCTGTTTCAAGCCTGAAACTTTTACTCCTACTGTTACTTTTTTTTTTGGTAAAGCGAGATTCAGAATAAACCAGCAAGTTCTTCTTTAGTCTGTGATTCAAAAAATCCACAGCCCATCTTGTGCATTCTAATGTGATATATTTCAGCTCTAATAATCACCTTTGTGATTTTCCTATTTTTTGAAATACCTTCTCTCCTCATTTTCTCCCTAAGGGCCTTTACCTTTAGTTAACCTTTCTCTGTCAGCAATAGCAATTTATTATTTTTGAACCCAGTTATTTTTTCTTACCTTCTCCAAAGCAGTGAGAGCTGGAACCCAAATTAAGTATTTTTGCTCTGACAATGGGCACACACATTTGAGGGGATCATTCATTTTGCTGAGCTACAATTATGCACAGTCTCATCACATCCAGGCTCTTAAAGGTACCTGTTAGACTCCATCTTCTCTGAGATTTCTATTTTATTCTTCTGTGTGCTTCTGTAGCCTTTTTTCTCCCTATTCATGTTCAGTTTTACTTTAAATTTGTTTAGAAAAAAACACAACATTAAATTAATAAGATGATGCAGCTTTCTGTTGGGAATTTTCTATCTCTCTTGCTGCAAGCTATTTGATAGTTAACACAGCAGTTTTACCTTCATAAATAAAATCTTGGCCTCATTTTATAGGTTCTATAGAACCTATTCTTGAGAACCAAAGAATTGCACAGGAAAATTAATAGATTATTGGTGTCTGTCAGTCATTATAATTTTCAGCAGTATTACACATTTAGGGAATTCTTTGAATACAAAAGTCTTAATACTTTGAAATCAATCATTCTTATATTGGTTGACAGCAATGTAAAGGACCTCAGCATCTTTATCTGTAGCATCTTTTCTTGTTGCTTCTGGCCCTATCTGGTTGTAACTTTCCTTGACTTATCTCCAATTCTTTATGAACATTATCAAACTAGGTCGCTTGTGTACTCATCAACAGCTGCTGAGTTATGAAATTCATATTTAAATAGCTCTTTAATATATTTAGGAAAAATAGGGAGTATCTGAATTGTAAACTCAATAACAGGGGTGTTGCGTTTGAAAACACAAAGGCAATTGAACAATGTGGCAGAGGACAGAAGTTAATTTAAATTTTATTACTTTTTCTTTCATCTACATTGTGATATTGATTCTTGTCACTAAAAATAGTGTAACAGGATGTTAAGCATTCTTTCAGACTAATACATGAAGAATTAGGAAAGTCTTTAACAGTGTGGTAAAGTAAAATAGTAAAAATAATTAGCTAAGAATAGGTTATCCTATTAAATCTCCTAGAACCCACTGAGCATTTAACTTTTCTGTTGCTTTGTACGCTTTATTCTTGATTGCATTTTGGAAATGTAATGACATAAAAAGAGTAAATAATCTGCAAAAACTGAGATTAAAGAAAAACTGTCTTTTGTTCTCTGTATTCTTTTACAGACAATTCAGCAAGATTTTTTTAATGTTTATTATTTACTAAGAACAAGACTAATTACTGGGATTAATAATTTCTATGATATATCCCAAAGATTTCACAAAGATTCATAATTCTTGCGTCTGGTTCTGTCCTATTACAGCTCAACAGAAGATTTGATTTGAAGCAACAAATGTTTTAAAAGTCTTTGGAACAACAAGATGAAGTCCTGTGTGCAAGGTAAAATAACATGAGACCTTCCCACAGCTGCTTTCCAATATAAAAAAATGGATTTCATTTTTCCTTACCCAAACAGACAGCAGATGGATTATTAATTTAACAGTCTACTGGAAAAATATATGGGTGAAATTTCAATGTCATTTTAATAAAAAACAATTTCATTTTCTGTCCTACAGTCCTTCTCTAAATGTGTCTGAAGAAAAGAAATGTAATTTGTTGAACTATTGATCACAAATACCTAAAAATAATGAATAAAAGTAAATTGTGTCTCTTTTTGGAAAGAAACAGCTCTGTGAGGTCCCACATAGATATTGTTTTTTAAGGGTATGGGATTTAAAGCATATATTCACATCTAATCTTTATTTACAAGTTACTTTGAAAACATCCAAGCACTCTTAATGTCAAATACCAGTTACTGTGTCTGCCTTATCTCTTAGGGTGATAAAGATGATTGAAAGAAGCTGCGTGGCCTCTGACTCTGACTTTATAAATGAGCCCTGTGTCATGAGCCCAAATGTCATTTGACACAGATTTCTTAGTGGAACACAGCTTCTAATTGCATGACTTGTACCTGTGTCAAACAAAGGCACAGGGATTGAAAGAAACAAACATATCAAAGTCAGTTGGTTATTATGAGTTTCCTCTGCTTCAGACTGTTAACCAAAATCTCTTGAGAGTCTGTCTATGGCTGCTTTACCTCCACTTGGGATGCCTCAGCTGTTTATGATATTCTCTTTGCCATCAGGACATCTTGCTGGCAATTATTTCAATGTCTGGCCCTCTGTGAGTTTCAGAACTATTCCTGTAATAATGATACTGTCACTAAAATGATGTTAATCTTAATAAATAGACTAGGTCCCAGGCTTTGCAGTGAACACTTTATATGCAGAATTATCTTCTGTTTTCACTGGCTGCATATGCCTACATTTCATAACATTTAAATCAGATTCCTACTTTAAGTTATTAAAAAATGATTTATTGGGGTTGTTTTCAGCTTTTGAATTGTTTACTAAGATTGAAGAGAAATTACTACTTTGACTATTCACTAGTCCTCATTTGTTGCTTGCTCTGGAGAGTTGGTCACTTAAATGTTTTTTTGGTTTTTGCTTCCCTTGTCTGGATGACTCCTAGAATACAAATAATTTTTAAAATAGAAGTTAAACAGTTGTAGCACAAATAAATATTTACATTGATTTCTCAGTCAGTAATTCCCTTTATCAATTTATGAGAAACAGTTTGAGGGAGAAATAAGTTACATGGATATTGTTGCCCTTTTTATTCATCCCTCATGTCCAAAAAAATCTTACAGAAACTAGTTGGATTATGGTATTATCACTACTGGGTCAAGTCTATATTTACATTTTAACATATAGTTCATAGTTTTCTCCAGTCATTAAAACTTCCACCAGATTTAAGTAAACCTATGCAAGGAAGTATTTTAATATGTTATAGCCATACTATTGAGCTTATTCTCTTTTGTTTATTATAAGCACATTTCTCATATTGAAGGCATTTTATTAGCTCATATAAACCATTGGGTTCATAGCCTTCAATAGAGCCACACAGGTGTATATTTATATCAGCTGAGTATCTTTTCCTAACTATGCTCTTTTGAGTAAAAATACGTTCTTTTCTTTTAGTGGGTGTATGGGAAAGCTTAGAAACCTTACAAAGAGCCAAGGAAAGCCTTAAGTCAAAATCAAACCAAGACTGCTCTCCTTTAGCCCAGCTATGAGTCAGGGTAAAGTTCTTGGGGCCTGGGAGCATCTGTGGCCAAATGTGCTGCTGGAGACTCCTTCCACACCTTTGCTTACAGCCATGGGGCTCCTCAGTTGCTCCAGCCTAACAGACCAAGGAAGCTTAGCTGAACCTTTTGGTTTTGTTATGGTTCTGGCTGTTCAACATTGTTTTCTATTCTGAGATTCTAGAAATAGGTATCTTAACATAGGTAAAAAGAAAGGTTCCTGCAGGCAAAAAGTGTAACATTTTTCTTTTTTTAAAATTTGAGATGAACTTCGTATAACTATGTCTATTTTTAGATTTGTCTTACATGCTCTGGGGCTGACCTTTTTAAAATAAAAATCTCCTTAGCACATAGAAGAACTTTTAATGTAAGCAGATAAATGTAGTTAATTTTTTACTTTATCTGGCTTGTGAAATATTATCTCACTGTCCATTTACTTCAAAATGATAACCACAAATATTTCTAATTTGAGCTGGATGAAGAATACTTCCGCCTTGATTCTGCATGAAGGAAGAGTTAAATGAGTAAAATTTTGGATTTTGAGCTCATTTCACAGATAACTTTGTATGACTCTTTATTAAATTGTTTTTTTTTTTTTTTTTTCAAGTGAGAAAGCAGAACAAGGTATTCTGAAGTGGCTTACTCCCAGTGCCAAAATGGGAATACCTTCCACTGATGCAAGCAGATTTGGGATGAAACAGTTGTGTTCATATTGAAGACCACTGGAAAAGTTTTGCCATTTCATCTGTAATGGCATGGTTAAACATGTGGGATTCAGCAATATACCATAAAATATATAATGACATGATCTTGTCTGTGCACAGGTACAGATAAGATCAGCATCTACGCAACCCAAGACTGTTGTCCGGGGCTTTCCACTCACATAAGAAGCCCTTGAATATTTAATATATTTAGAGTATTAGGAAATATATATTTCTTCAACTAAGGAGTTTTTGACAAGCCTTCACTAAATCATCCAACGTATTTGTGACTCATTATCATGGTCTCCACTGCTTGTTTTACTGAATTTTTTTTTCTTTTACTTTTTATAGAGCTGTAGAAATCATGAAACAGATAAGCCCTTTTTTGGGTCCATTTTGCTGACCTCAGGACTGACTCTGGCCAGTTAAAGGAGGGGAGATGATTGAAAGTGATACACAAATTCTTATATGTTTTTCAGTTCATGAGAATTTTAAGAAGACATTCCAGTGCTAGAGCTGTGGGAAAGGCTCATATAAAGCTTTATGCTATTTTTATCTATTTGACAACACTGAAGGTTGATGTGCCTCTTGAAATGATGATGCAGAAACTTCTGTTATTAAAGAAATGACAATTATAATAAAATCAAATATCTTTTAAATCATAAAAATCCTAGGTTTTTCAGGGATGAGTGCTTTGACCACTGACTTTCTGCTCTGCTTTTCTCACTTCCTCATTATCCCTGAGATTTAGCTGTAGACTGGAAGCAGGCAGGAGCACCTTGCAAATGACACCTTAGCAAGAATTCTAACTTGTACACGCCCTCTCACACACCAGCTGTGTAATCCATCCCAGGGAAGGGTTCAGGCATTAATAGAGTTCCTGTGGTGCAGAAACATCCCTGCCTGGAGAGTGCACGATGCAGACCTGTGCTCACCAGTGAAGGTTCCTCCAAAGCCACAGGGGATGCTGCTCTCACAGGCAAACCCTTCTCCAGTTTCAGGTCTGCATCCTCAGTCTGCAAAAGCCTTTTGCTGCCCCATGGGCTTGAGCTCCCTCATGATCAAGTGTCCAGGACCCAGCTGTGACACAGCAAACTGTGCAACCTTCTCCCAGGCTGCTGAGTAAAGGCATCCAGAACGACCTATGACAAACTCAACATGGAGCAAAGGAAAGTAAAAATTAGGATTTTGGTTTGGGGTTGTTAGCAGCCCTAGGATCCAGAAGGGATAGGATTTACATGAAAAAGTGTGAAATCCTAAAGAGAAAAAAAGAGGGAATCATCAGGTTGCCAGGCCAAACTATTGGTGCCATCTGCATCAACAGAGGGGATGAAGATGGTAACTCAGAGTGCTGATTTTCCCTGGGATAGTTAATTCCCTTCACAGAGGCTAGTATGAGGCTATGATTTGGATTTGTGCTGAACATAGAGTTGATAGTACAGAGATGCTTTAGTTAATCCTGAGCAGTGCTTGCACAGCATCCAGACCTTTTCTGCTTCTTGTACTGCTGTGCTGGTGAAGTGGCTGGGGGCACGCAGGGAGCTGGAAGAGGACACATCCAAGACAGCTGATCCCAAATGACCGAAGAAATATCCCAGATCATATGGGATCAGCCTCAGCATATAGAGCTGGGGGAAGAGGAAGAAAGGAGGGGGACACTTGGAATGATGACATTTGTTTTCCCAAGTCACTGTTATGCATGATTGAGCCTAACCTTCCTGGGCAAGGCTGAACACTTGTCTGACCATGGGAAACAGTGAGGATTCCTTGTTTTTCTTCTCTTGCATGCACAGCTTTTGCTTTCCCTATTTGACTGTCTTTACCTGAACTCAGAGTTTTTTCCCATTTTTTTCTTAAATCTCTCCCTGATGCTGCTGGCAAGGTAGAGACTGAGTGGCTGAGTGTTGCTTGGTTGCTGGATGGGGTTAAACCACAACACTCCCCAGTGCTGATCGTCTGTCCCTGGGAACTGTGGCAGCTTCCTCTCCTGCCTGTCTGACAAAGACTCCAGTGCCTTGTCAGGGATGGGGACCACACTTAAACCTAGCTCAGTGGACTGGTGGGTCCTTGCTTTCTTTTGTGTGAACCAACCACCTGGTAATTGGTTTCTACTTTTAACTTGCATGTATCCTGGCTAAACTTGTGCCTGGCTAAAAAACACCACAGCAAGTTGACTTAAAAAAGGTTTGTAACACCTCCAATAGTCTCCTTCATCAAATTAACCTCTTCCTCAGCAATGAACTGATAATGCCCTTTCAAACGGGCCTGGGGGCTGTCTCTGGGGCTTAGTGAGTGCAGTGCTTGAAATGGTGTTCAGCCTGTGCATGTGACCAAGTAGGGAATGTCTGTACTTGAGCCAAAGGTAGAAAGGTATTTCCAGGAACATGGACCCTGCAGAGTGCTACCAGCTTCCAAACCTACTTGAGTTTTCAAGCAGGCTCCCTATCCTTCACTCAGCTCCATCTAACTCTACCCATACCACAACAGCTTGAAAATGAGCAGGAGACATGGGGTAACAGAGCTGTTCACAGACCCTGTGTGAACAAACAGTCTGCCACAAGTACAGCATAATTTACTGAGAGCAAAAGCCTTTAAGGAAAAAAAGGATTCAATGAACTGTTGGTAGCTGTGTGTAGGCTTGTATAGCATCTGTCTGTCTTCCATATGGCGATCCTGCCTGTTCACAGTGCCCTAAAGCACTTGCACAGCAGCTAGGATGCAGGCAGCAGTGTCATACCCACCAGTCACTTCTGTCTTGTCTGCTGTCAAGGAAAAGGTTTTTCCTCTGTGGACGACCCTTTTATAACCTTCCTTCCCCTTCAGGAGTGAGAATCACTCCTGTGCTGCTTAGTGACACTGTCCTCTGCAGAGGCCAAACATCTGTGTCACAGCTTGGGAGAAGTTGTTCTGATGCAAGTGCATTTTCCCTTCCTGTTTATTTTGATGGCATTTATGCTATTGCCAAGGTGAAGGGAGTCATCCTCACTTTTTTTTCTTTGGTTTATTTAGCTAGTCCCTACTTTTGCTGAATGGACTATTAACTTATGCAGTAACGTCACTTCCCTGACTAGATTGCATCCGCTATTCATAAAATCATTGCATATCATTGCTATTAGATTATAAAACACTGGCTTCTTGCTCAACACCAGCATGTCCAGAGAGAAGACTCAACCTGCATATATTGAGACAAATTCCTTCCTGTGAAGTCTCACCGTCTGTGGTTCATGCTCTTAAACTGTCTGACCTTTGCAAATCAAAAAGAGCCAAGAAGTCAAACCATGATCTGCAAAACACTCCAGATGCCTTCTTTGTTTTCAGTGGGAGTCACAACCCATCTACCTGGTGTGTTGCAGGAGAGAAAAGGGCACACTTTCACATCACTTTGCTAGAAACTATCCTTTGGCTGGAATGCAGGAGAGAGCCTTTTGTGTTGTTATGTCCTATGAATTAAAAATGAAAGAGGAAATATAAGGGTTGCTGCAGTAAAACCTTTCTATTCAGGACAGCACAGAAATATACATGGAAAGCTGTTAAATTTTGTTTGCTTGTACCAAAATAGATTAAATCTAATGACATTATGGCTGGAACAAATTTAGGATTTTTTGAGATAAGAGAAGAAAGGGGGAAGTGAGAATGACTCTGAGTCATAGATGAGCCCTGATCTCAGAGGATGTGCACAGGCACTACTTTCATTGATCTCAGCAGAGATCATCACTTGCATAACAACTTCCGAATCAGGCCCATTTTGAGTGCTGAGTCAGCCTAGAACTCAAATTTAGTTATTCTATCAAGCAGTTAGTTTGGAAAGTGTGGGAAGGTACTTTTTTGCTTGTAAATGTTGTGGCTATTGATAAACCCCTCCCTACCCTAACATTTAAAAAGTGATAATGAAAAACAAAGTAAAAAAGTTGGCATGGAAATTAAGGCAGAAGAAGATGATTATTCATTTAATTCATTTCTCAGTGTTTGCAGAGAATTAGAAGCCTCCTGACATTACTGAGATGCTGATATTCTAAAGAGTGTTTCATGAAGAGTTGCTAGCATTATCAAAGCTTCTTTGCAATAATATTTTTTTTTCTTCCATACTAAAATTGAAAGGCCTTGTGTTTGTCTGCGAAGAGAAGATGATGTGGGCAAAGTGCATATCTGTCTAGATACATTTCCTTACTTAGATCAACAAATACTTGAAGTTACTTATAGGGACCTGCATTATTTCCATATGCACAATCGGTCCTTGGCTGTTTCCCTAGGAATCATCATGAGCTCAGAGTTTGTGGCTGCCAGAGCTTTATGTCTCTGGGTCCTTCTGGATTCTGTGTTGCTTATATCCCACAAAGGATTTTACCTGAAAAGCTGCTATAAAGAGTAGGTGTGTTTAGCACAAATGTACTTCTGACACATCTATCTATATATCAGTCAAAGGAATGATGTTGCTATTTTCTTTAATGGTAGATAAATGCTACAGATTGAAAGAACAGTTTCACAATGTAGAGGTTTCTGTAATATGCTTCTGGAATAAGAACATGCACATGATCAATCAGTAAAATGCAGTTGGTTCTTTTACATCCATTAGGAAGGAGAGGAGTGTGTATTCTCCAAGCTTCCTTCATGAATATTTAATAGGAGATTAGATCATTAGAGTTTGTCACTTTCAAGCCATTGATCTGAATCAGATTTGCAACTGTGATACATTGTTAAAATTATAATAGGCTGACACACACACACAGTTGTCCTAAAGGTAAAAGGCAGGGTAAAAAAAAGGGCAAAGGCTGAATATTGATTAGGGCATTTCAAATGCAAAGCAAGAATAATGCTGATTTAAGAAAAGGGGTTTTTCTGGAAATCATCCCAATAAGCAAGAGATGGAACTGATGAATAAAGTCATGTATACTATGTGAAGTCAGCTGCCCAGTGAAGATAATAGGCTTACAAAATCATTATGGTTGGATCCTGCTAATGCCTTAATTCTATGACAACAATTTCAATCACTGGAAAATTACTCTATTATTTGTTTCTGATTTGCCTAATTTTTCAAAATGACTGCAAGCTGGTTCCATGGAAATGTAATGACTGTTCAACCTACTAGAGCACAGAGATGGACAGGAACATAACATTTGCAGAGAAGAGGTTTGCTTTTTTCATGAAATCTGATATTTAAGACTCAGGTATACTCGTAGTTATGTTATGTTTGCTGCTGAGAAAGCATAAGAGGTCTTGCAATTTACTAAAATCACCTGTCTCCTGTGTTACTTACATCTCTGGACTACACACTTCTGCCTGCAAGTCTGACCTAGGTTCTCACATCCTTGCATGCATTTGCACTCGTTCTTTTTTTTTTTTTTTTTTTTCTGTTTGGATATGTATAACTTTGTGTGAGCATCACTCAGATTAGCCTGCTGCTCAAAGGTCATAGTCTTCTGCCACCCATTTTGCATGGGAACAACTCTCATGTGGACACTGCATTATTTATGTCAAAAGTGCTTTCTGGAAGTCAGCTGAAATAAAGGATGAGTGAATTTAAACAATGGGAACATAATCATGACGTGTTCTTGACAAGCCAGTAAGCACATTTTCTACAGGAATGAACCAATATAGTGTGAGTAGAAAAAGTCCTCCACTGGAGTAGGTCATGCAATATTTACACAAAATTCAAAAGAAAAATTCAGCAGAAAAAACCATATTTTTTATTTTAAAAGAAAAATTAATGAAATTGGTACTTTGTCAGTTTTAAGCAAAGTCCTTTGGAAGAAAGGGAATTTTCTTCTGCTAAGCTGCTTTTGCAGAAGTCTGTAGTGATGGCACATTTTCCCATTTGTAGACCATAGGGCTGACACTGGTATGAAGGACTGTCTTGGTGTCAGACACAATCTTACTACACTTGTTTGGGAACCCAACTTATTTTGTTCCCCTGCTATGGGAAGGACACCTTTCCTTAACAACATAACTGCTTTTTTGGGAAAAGCAACCTTATGGTGGCTCACAGACAGAATCCTCTCTACTGCAATTGTTTTCCTTAAGCATTTGGGTCCTTCAGAAATGTTATGTGAGCTAAAACAACAGTTTCTATACAACTTTTAGGAGATGTTGCTAAATGGCTTATTTTGATATTAGCTGAAGATCATTTCTCTTTCCCTTCTTTGGCACAGTCACCATGATAACAAATTCTAGGTAAATGCCCTCACCACCTCAACATGCTGGGAGGTGATGAATTTCTCTGAGTGTCATCTGAAAGGCAAATCTAGTCTTATGCCTGGTTTATGATAAATCCTTAAATATATTAGGGGTTTTAATACATAACTTTTTAAAATCCCCTAAGTCTAATGTCTTATACCTAAGAAAAAAATTAATGTTTCTTTAGTAATTTTAGTGGTGTCCCAAGCATTTGACAGGCATTTCCTTCCTCATTGTAAAAGAGATGATGAAGAGGGTAAGTGGAAAAGTAAAAGTATGTGTTCATACTTCTTCAGCTCCTCAAAGACAAGAAAACCTATGAGGGGAAAGAAGAAGTACTTGAAAGAAACACAAGTACCAACAGCTGCATCAGAAAGAACACCACAAAACTGTATTGCCAGAAACCCAGTAAACATGCCGAAGTTGTTCAGGAGCAAATTGTCATGCTAAGTGGATATTTCTGGGTTGATTACCTGGTTCTGTCATAGTGATATTAATCTACCATATTATAGTGCCTCTTTATTAGAAAGCAGTTGATAGCACTTGCAAACTCAGATTTTATGTCTCCTTATGACTACTCAGTGCCATTTCTATCTTATGAAAAATCATTATTCATTATTTACTTTCTCTTGCAAAACAGGCATATACCCCCAAAATCCAACTATTTTCCTAAGATTCCAAAAGGGCATTGGCAACTCATTTCAATGTCATACAGATGCTGAGCACAGTTTGCTCACAAGCTGACACAAAGCAGCACATTGTTTGACAACAGTGCAGTCACAGTGTGCTCTTAATGGCTTGCCTTAGTCATACAGCACCAATGTATTCTTCTTAATTACCACTAAGTCTGTTGTTACTAAACCAGCACCATTCTGCCCTTTTCTGGCTCCTTGACTGTGATACATCTCTTTTTATTGCACAAATAATCAAAGCGTAGCAAGTGACACCACAATTAATACTGGGTTACTGACACCCAGACTGTTCATGCTGCACTGTTCAAGTCTTCTAAATCTTCCAGCAATTGCTCTGCAGGTACTCAGACAGAAGATAAATCCTCTTTGGTGCCTTGTAAGAATTCATGTGCATAGAAGCAAAGAGCCTCCTGGGTCACACTTGCCGTTGCAGTTCTCTCCATACTTTCTCTTCTAGCCCTGCTGTTTAGAAGTTCTGCAGTTCTGAAAAGACAACCAGTGTGCACCAACCCTGAATTGCCAAGGAAGAGCATCTGTAAGAGCATTAGTGCTGCAGTTTCATAGGAAGTACTGGTGCTCCTGCTTCTCCTTCCTACAGCAAAAAGTAGGAAGGAGAGGCAGGAGCACCAGTCCTCCTTCCCAGGGAAGGGAGCAATGTAGTCACAGAGTTTGAGGACAGCCTCTCTGAGGAAGGCCAAGGCACTTCCAATATCCTCTGGGTTTTGAAGAATGGGTGAGCTTAGACTTCCTTCTGAAAGATCACGGACAGCAGAGTTCAGTATTACCTTCACTTTGGCTGGTAACTGAAAGGGCAGGGGACATTTCCAATCCCTGAGGACAAGAGGCATGCAACAACATCCATTTGCAGGAATAAGTCCTCCCCTCCTTGCTCTGGTGTGGTCTCATCCCTACTATTTATTTGTAACAGGCTCTGGATCTTATAATACTCTATCAATGACAGTTTCAAATGTTTAACTGTGGAACACAAGGAAGACTGGCTCAGTTACATGAGTGCCAGCCCAGGAAGCCCACAAGGAACCCAGCAGAATATCTGGGCTGGGAGCTGGTGGGGTGGCAGAGATGATTTTGATACACCTTTGCAGGACAGACACAGTCGTGGCGTGGATTTTGATGTGAGAATCTTTAAACTCCTGAAGAATCCTTGTGATTCTCCTTCAACAGTTTGTGAAACTACAGGGTGACGCAGGGGCTTGGTCAAAAAAGAAGGATGAAGAGGAAAGATAAAAAATATTTTGTCATCGTTGAATGCCCTTCCTGTGAACACAGGATCCGACTGGACAGAGTGAGTCTGCTCTTCTCAGGGTCTCTTGTGAAAGATGTTTGGTCTAGAACCACTATCAAAATACCAAATCCTCACTCACAATTGTATAAAGCACACTCCAACAAGCTACAGTTTTATAAAAGGCCCAGAAGGTCATGACTATGAGGCACCACTGAAAGGTGTGACAATATCTATCACAGTACCACACAGAAAGGTGTGACAATATCTATCACTGCCAATGTCATAGATTCTCGCAACTGAAAGAGATTTATTTATGAGGTGGAAATCCCAGTTGATGAGAGAAAATGGATATTGCCCATTGCCACGAGGAAAGATAAGAAAATTCTAGAAAGAAAATTCTAGCTGTTTCTTTTCTTCTGATATTGTTACTCACAAATCTGGCAATCAGCTCTGCCCAATGTGGGCCACCCTGGCACCTGGCAGAGGTCAGTGTCATTAGAAACACTGTTTACATCTATGACTTACTATTTTGGCTGTGGTCTTCCTCCATTATTTTTAAGCAAGGAAGAAAAAAAAATCTAAAATTCTGATAGAATTTACATAAAGGGTGAGAAGCAGCATCATTTAGCTCACCATTGTGATAGAGACCAATAAGATGTTTATGAGGACCCTGGAAGAATTGAGAGAGTTTTACTGGAGAACTTTAGAGATCTACTGGACTTGCAGATCACACCATGTCTTTATTTTCCCCACTTTCTTAGAACACTGATTTATCTTATCTGCAAGCAAATAATATGATGTGATGACAAGTCTATAAAAGTTTTCATTGTCTCTTATTTAGCATCTGTGAAATTTCATGTGTTTCTGCCACCTCTAAGCTATTACTTTTCCAGAAATGAGACAAAGCATGATTCCTAAAAGGGGAGAGATGCCATTTATTTCTATGTAGATTAAAATTACATATCCTGTTGTTCAAATAAACCCTTCCTGGCTCACAGTTTTACCTCAAAACCTCTCCAGGACTTGAAACCCTGGAAGTTTGAAAGTTGAAAGTTCATTCAACTTTCTTATGATGCAGTGGCTCTCTTTAGCAGTCAGCTTTAATTTACCTCAGCAGGATTAAGTTAATCCATTATTTTCAGCTAACATGCAGTGGCCTTCCTTGATCCTTTGTACAACTCTGCTTTTTTTTCTTTCTTCTTTTTTCCTTAAAAAAAACCAAAACAAAAGAACTTTTGTATCTCTCGCACTTCTCCATTTAAAATAAAAAGTAGTGGAAAGGAGTTTGGGGCCAGTGTTGGCAATAAACACATCAATATTTAGTTACAGGGAAATAAAAGTCAAATGGGAAAGAAGAAAAGTCCTATGTGTCACTGTTAAATGGTGAGATGGTGATTTCTGTCAGAAAGTCTTGCTTGCATTTCAGCTTGTAGAAGGCTTATAAATAAAGTTGCTCACCCACAGTTTGCTCACTGTTGTTTGTTTCCACCCCTTGCAGATGATCATAACTGTAAATCATATTGCTCAGTCTTATGGCAGGCTGCCTCTAAAGGACAGCTCTGCCTCCCTGCCTGCTCCCTGTCCTTCTCATTCCTCTATGGCAGCATGAAGAGTCTGGTGTCTGCACAGCCAGCTGAGTCAGATTGCTCCTCTGGCTCATAAAATAATATTGGGATTTTACTATTTTTTCTTTTAAATGTGGGAGGAATTTTCAGATGGCTAAACTTTTGCAAAATCCCCAGTATCAGAAGTGGACAGACAATTTTCTTGTTTGCTGCTCATTATGTCGATATTGTCCAAAAACTTCAGGTGAGCTCAGCTCTCTAAAAGTTACATGCAAAGATCCCAGGGCCTTAAGCACAAGGGCCTCCAAGGCTCCTCTCCTTCCCAGCTGTTAGCATCCTCTCCCAAAGACAATTACTCTCATGCCTCCACTCAGGCTGATTTGCTCCAGGACCTTAATGAAGATGAAATTCAGGCCCACAACCTTGAGGACTTGCCATACATTTTACCTGTGGGAATGTTTATGCTGCCCAGCACTGCTCTGTACAGCAGCACCTGCAAAAGCCTTGAATAATCTGGCTCTGGTGTATTGGTCAGCCTTGTGCTTCCCCCAGATTAATTAGTCCTGTTGCAAAGCAAGATGAATTGCCTGAGGCATGGTGCCAGGCTGCAGTGCTGTGTGTCCTGAGCTAACTCACGGTGTGACACAGCCCTGTGTAGACACACCAGCCTGGATAGAGCAGCTTTTGGCACCTCTGCACAATGTAAACACCCAGTTCCTGTCAGCCAAAACATAGAGTATTTCTGATGCAGTAAGCGGGTCACAAAACGAGGAGAGGAGAGTCAGCTCTTTTCAGATGTGCATCCTCCCTTAGCCAGCGTAGCTGGGATGGATGACTGGTGGTGCCTGGTGGCTCTTTTCCCCTACAAGACCCCAGGAGAAAAGGTTAGGTTTGGGAATGAGCATGAGGAAACCTTCAATTTTTTACTGATTACATCTTATCTAAATGCAAGGGAAATTAATGCCTGATTGTGGCTAGAGTTTCCACACCACTGGAACCATTTGTCCACAGATGGAGCTAGTTGACACTCTTTCTAAATACTGAATTCATGCTGCTTGTGCCATTCATACTTTTCATTGTTGTGATTCTGGTTCAAATATTTTGCGTCCTAAGCAATTCTGAGAGAACTGCTACTTCAAACAGGGGTATGGGCACTCTGTCAAGCTCTAGGAATAGAAAAGAAGAAAATCCAAGTTTTGCTCATAATCATTCAAAGTGATTTAAGACAAAATGGAGAACAGTAGCCCTCTAAACTGTTGGTGCTAATGAATATGTATTGCAGCCAGATGAAGACTTGTGGGCAGAGTGTATATGACATATTTTGCAGAAGGTGCTGCCAAGCTTGAGAACCTAAAAAAGCACTGGTTTAATCAAGGCCTACAATAGGGGCAAGTCAGTATTTTGTTTCTTTTATGATTTACAAGTCCATCAAGTCAAACCTGCCACAGCTAAAAAGTAGTAGGAAAATTTTGGAGTTTTTTTATTTTGTCATTGTTCCTCAAAATCTGACCTGATAGGAAAAGCTGTCTATCACTTGTTTGACTGTTAGACAAAAAAATTTCATATCTAACTCCTCATGAGTGCTTCATTATTCAAGGACAAGTAAAAGGACATTTTGCATATAAAAAGTGATGCATAAGAAGGAGTCCTTCAGTGTCAGTTCATTCCTTCAGACAAGTGGTTGAGGAATGACAACTAACTATTCTGTTTCTCCTTTGTCAACACCATGCCCATGACCTGTCGGATTCCCTAAGTTGGAAGAGAAGACTCAGGATGACTCTGCCTTCAAAAGCATGGGTGCTGCGGCATAAGCTCAGCATGCTCCCCCAGAGAGTTGTGGAGAGAAGCTATTTTTTCACCTGAGGCTTGGGAGTTTAGAGGCTTAGAGTTTCCTTCTCTGAGGCAGAAAAGACAAGCTCAAATGTTCTAAACAAAAAGAGTAATATAATGAGTTGAGCTCAAGAAGGGACAGAAAAGCTGCAAGAATTTTCCTTCCCTCAGATTTTTCCCTCTTCATCATTTCCTCCTGGCCTTCCAATGTCCCATCCACTCTTCCCCGTGTAAAGGTAATAACACCATGACAGGCCCAAACCAAGCATAGTAGGTGATCTCTTTTAGGTAAAAAATATAAATGTTTTCACCTTCACCATGGATGAATCCTCCCAGGCTGTGTTTAATTTGCTCACTGCTTACATCAGTTGACTTCTGCATTTATAAGTATGTAGAAATAGTAATATATAAGTAAAAATAACTTAATAAAGGTGTTGAGTGAGAGTGCTTGCTATGAAATCTGTTGTTCATAAACACTTTATGTGTCTGAAATGAGAGCTTTGTGTCACAAAAGCCCTTGAAAATTGTGTAACTGACCTCTACTGATATAGGGTGTGGATAGAGAAAAATTTAACAAAAATAGCAGATCAAACATAGAAAAAATCCATGCTGTGGGGTACCGTATGAAAGGCTGCTAAGAGTTTATAAGATTCTCAGACTAGTTGTCTTATTGTATTCATCAGAGCTGATAAACTCAGGACACCACAAACTTTCCATATTGGCCCAAGGCCACCAGCGACAACAGCTTGGATAAATCCCACTACATCCAAGAAGGATTTTATGTGCTCTGTTCAGAGAAAGAATATGGGATTATACATATGCTGATGAAACAAGGGACCCCTTGAGGGATTTGCTGTCTCTGCCTCTAAGTCCACAGCTGGGTCTGACCCCTGAGCTGCTGCTCCAGCTGGGCAGTGCTGAGAGAGACCAAATTATGTGAGGGAATAAGCACCATGGGGAGATAGTTTTCTGATGTTAATAATGACAGCCTAATACTGTTCTTCTTCTTCTTCTTCTTGCTATTATTATTCTGATACAGCTTTATTATTTAAGTATTGGTTGTGTGACATTTGTCTCCCTTGTCCTGATCCCGCCAGGGAAAACAGAACATGCAACAGCTGTGCATTGGGTCAAACCCAGTGAAGGAACAGCACAAGTAGAGTGAGCAGAGAGAAAAGTCACAGAATGGTGCATCTGAAACACCTAAAATCCCTTTCTGCCACCCTGAGCTCTTGAGTAATGTCATTATAGTCAATGTCAAGGACCTAAAATGATGAGATCAGTTTCTTCCCCAGTTACCACAGCTCCATTCACACCATTGCTCATGGGAGAAGACATTTCACAGAAGGTTTTCATATACCCAGAAGATATAGAAGAGTGAAAAATCTGAGCAAACAGGATGGTCATTTACAGTTTCTCCATCCTTTTTCCATGGACTTCAAACTTGTCTTCCCTCCACAGTTTCCACCAGCCAGCCCTGACATATATATGCAATATATATGCAGTAAGGTTCTGTGCAATAAGAATGCTGTAATTTGGCCCAGGGAATCAATATGAGATGAAACTGTTCTGTTCACAGGAGGACTTACAGGCCTGCACTGTCACTGGTGACTCTGAGACCCATTTTTTCTATGCTTTGGTGGCCAATGCTGTCATCCAGTGTATCCCTCAGCTCCAGAAGGTATAGGAACAATTCCATTGTTATGATCTTGCCCTTGCTTTTGGGTAAGACAGCAGCAGATATCTATTTCCATTGTGTATTAATTGCTTTTGGAATGAGTTTGCTTCCCACTTTAGGCAACAGTGGTAAAATCTGGACTATCTGAGAATGTCTGGTGGCGGTAAACAAACTTATTCCCAAACTTGACTTTTGGTAGAAAGGTGATCTTCCATGTTTTAAAAAATGTTGCATTAAAATGAATTCACTTTTAATTTTTCTATGAGTAATTGCTCTCAGTAGACCGTGAACTGCTGTCAAGTAATCAAATATTTGCGTACCTACTTAACAGACACCAGATTAATCTATGACTTGTATAATAGCATTTGAAAATGTGATAGTGGTTTGTGTCATGCGTCTTGAACTACTCTCAGGTCCCAAGTGCTGGAACCATGACATTCAAAGAATGTTTTCCTGATGAAATGTGTTAATACTTTACCATATGTAACCACTAGTGATGAATTACTTTGGCATTCACTGTAAGAACATTAACCAAGATGAACCCATTTGGTGTTAATGTCAGTGTAATATATAGCTCCCTGGGTAACCTCTTGGAGCTTAACATTCATTTAGAAAACACTTTTTCAAAAGACTTTTACACTACGCTTTTCTATTTTAGAATTAGCAGACAAGCCCTTTTGGATTGTATTTTTCATTTCTGCCTCAATGCTGTGCTTGCTGGCTAACCTGCATTTCAGGATAGAAATCTCTGTTCTTGAGGGAAAGCTTGGATGTCAGGCTTACAATATACTCTAAAATCACACATATTGATGGGAATAAGGTTATCTCTTTTGAACTGCTGCATACATTGCCTGGCTCATACATCCAAATATCTCTTCCATACTACTCATGCCTTTGTTTGTACTACTGTCTTCTAAATTGTATTTTGTACATCCAAACAACAATTCATTACTTCATTACTGTCTAGTCCATGTTTTCTCATCCATGTCAGCCACATTGTCTAGTCAAGTGAAAGACTGTTTATCCTTTATTTCATCTGTAGTTTGGAATGCATTTCTCAAAATGCAGGAAAAGCATCTCTCCATGCTCTCCTTTCCTGCCACCACTGGAGGTCTGGGAACACCAGCATTCCATAGTATGGTGTGCTGTGCATGGTACGTGGTGTAGTTGGTGTGACGGTAGCAAATTGCTGTGTTTGTGTTGCTGGGATATTGTGAGGAGATGCTGCAGGGTTTTATTTGTACTACCCAGGCAGTGAAGGAACCAAATTTCTATGCTGAAGCATAAATCCTCTTTAGTTTAGATTAATTCTTGTTGAACTCTGATCACAACATGGCCATTCAGAGATAATTGCTTGTTTATGAAGATGTTTTGGGACTGAGAAGTTAGCCTGATTTTAATCCATTCAGAGTGCTCTATTCACTACTAAATGTCAGCTAGTGATAGGTCAAATGCCAGATTTCATTTCAAAAAGAAAGTTAATATGACAAGATTTATTTTCCATAAGCCATGATGATTGATATTAATTATATAACCATCCATTAACTCTCCTCAAGTGAATGTTGCATTATATAGTTGGTGATCAACATTAGGATAGATCAACCTGTTTGTCCTTTTCAAAATGTCGTGAAGTTTCTTTTCTTGAAGATTTCTGGGATATCTGATGAGTTCCTGGACTTTTTGAAAGTTGGCATTACTGGTCCAGAGAGCTTGAGCAGCATTTTAAAGAGAGGATTTCAAATTATGTCCACTTATTAAAAAACTCCACAGAATATGATAGTTTTATTATGTATTAAACATTTTAAGGTGTTTCTATTGTAAAGGAATTTATTTTAGCATCATGATCTGGGTAATTAAAACCATTGCCTTTTCCCACACATACAAAAGAGAAATGTTTGCTGAAAACTCCCATTTTTCTGCCTAATTATTAATTGCTTGTATAGTTTTCCTCTGCTAATGGACCTGTGCTCTCTCTCAGGGGCAATGAGCCCAGCTGCCCGAAGACCTGCTAAATTGGATATTTCTTGAATACATTTGCAAGATCAAGGAAGAAACAACTAGGAACTGCTCCAAGGTTCCAGGATCTCCTCTAACTGGTCTTAATTATGAGCTGATAGGTCTTCATGCATTCATTGGCTTCCTCTAATAATGGTCTAGCTTCTAAATTATAGTATTAAAAACTTTGTCTTTCATTCCACATCCTATATACAGGTATTTTCATGGTTGCTTTCACTTCTCCTCTAAATCAGATTTTGGGTTCTCTTTAAACCAATGTAACATTACATCTGGATTCTAGATTTTGACTGTGGATAGACTTTTTTGAATTTTAAATTAAATATTCTTCAGATTTTTCTGACATATTTAATTTTTGTTGTTTACTTTTAATGTTTATAAAAACTCATTAGGCTTATAACTATTTTTAGCTTTGCAAACCCTTTTCTTAATGAACTGAACGTTACCCTTTTTTAAAATAACAAAATGTTTATGCTATTGGCTGGCAAAATATTCTGTTTGGAATATAATAAATGCAACCACTGATTTAATCAGATCTCTGATGAACTTTTTCCTTTATCACAACAGGTACACAAAATTAAATATAACATACCTGAAGTTAAAGTTTTCATTCAGAAACTTCAGGAAATCCAGATAACGTTAGTATTTCCAGTGTCAGATCCTCAGTATGTGTCAAATGATAATTTGTGAAACAACACAGTGATTTTCCTTTAATGATATCCTGAGAAGTGTTTGACTAGGAAGATCAGTGCAATGTGTCTATCCCAATTCTCTTAGGAGAGAGGGACCCAGCAAACAAACTGTTCCTCTGGAGAAAAGCGAGGCACAATGAGGAAGTGACTGAACCTGTATGGGATGACGTGGCTGCTCTTATGTATGAAGACAATTTTTAGTTCCCTTTACTATTTTTACATTAAGTTCCTTAAACAGATTAATCTTCATTTCATCTAAGACCTATTTTTGCCAGTTTCTCTTGAGTAGTGACAGGGATTCTAAGTACAGCATTAAGCAAATGGCATAAATAGTCTACAAAATATTTTCACAAATATTTTAGATTCATTTTCCTCGCAGCTTTCAGCAAGGTTTAAATATCAAACATTAAAATATTAAAAAAAAAGATTCACTTAGAAGATTTGTCATTTTGTTGGCTGTGGTACATAAAAATAGAAGCGAATCAATGACTAGCACATTATGAAGAGCACAAACTCGCAAAAAATACCAGAAAATAAATCTAAGAGCACAAATTAATTAACAAGTAAACTTAACAATAATTTTTATAGATAAAAATGTGCAGTAAGTTAAACCATGATGGTTTGTTCACTACCAAAAGATCAAATAAGGGAAATAGTCTCACTACTTCTCCAAATTGATTCATTAGTTTTCAGATAAAATAAAAAAAAGAAGAAAACAAAAAAGGCTAATGTACCTATGTACATTGTCTTCTTTTCTAAAGAATTCCCCTGCGTAAATCCATATATTAAGATTATAAATGAACCCACAGAGGGAGAGATTGAGTTCAACCCAGGGACAGAGAGGTAGATTCTTTCTCTCATTTGATGCCACCTTCTTCTTGTGTATAATAAGAACAATTGATTCACAATGGTGGTACATTAATCCAAATTACTCTTGGTTAGATGTGCTGTCACCCATAAATGTTATTTTCTATATGGAGGCTACAGATACTCTGATGATCCCAACCCAGAAACAGGGTAACTACTTGGGATTACTTAGGGAGTCTTTCCATTGAGATTTTGTTCTTTCACCCTCCACTTCAGCTGTTCTCCAAAAACACAACAGAGGCCAACAATGATTACTCTGATCTTTGTCAGAATATCTGCATAGCAAGGAGTTGTTCAGAAAAAGTCAGAACTCGTTTCATAATGCAAGCAGCCAGCCGTGAACTTGCACATTCCTTGACATCAAGGAAGGACAGATTTTTATTCCAAGGCATTCCGTGGAAAAACACCACCCAAGACTCTGCTTTGACATATCAGAGCAACGAATTGGCAAGGCAATGTCACATTTGTGTACAGGTGAAAATGCAGCTGCCTCCAAGGCTCTGCTCTGATATGTATTTGCTTTGCATTTATCTTTTGTTCTGTCTCCCTTTATGGAGCTATAGATATAGGTGGTTAAGAGTGGCAAGCTTTGCCATCACAGATATTGCTTCTGTCATTTTGTCAGAGGTTTTGCTGAAGTCCCACTCTGTATATGATAATTCACAGAACTCATTTCTATCAATATATCTGTAGTGAATACTAATTCATTAAGGTTTTCCTTGTTTGTTTTAGTTCTGTGATGCCAACTTTGTGACCTTCATTTTATTCTGAAATCAGTTCAACCTACTCAGCCTTTGATCCAAATGCATAGACATGTTTTAACTGGACTTTTTTTCACCATGTGAGTGTTGGAGCTGTAACAAAGAGCTGTCAGCTGTAAAAACAGGAATATTCCAGAATTCAACATCTTTTCTGAGAATATTTGAATGGGAAGATGACACTGTTCCACCTTTGAAAACTGCTTTTTACTTTGTGAAAGCTGGAAATAGCTTTTACCTTCTGCAACCTGTGACATGAGTGTTTTTCCATTTTTTGATGCAGCAATAGCTGTTTACACAGCTCTGTACAGGGTGCATTTGTAAGGCAGGGTGGGATGAGGTGGCTGTTAAACTGGATGAACTTGTGGCTGAGAACTTTTATGAAAAAACACATGTAGGGTGCCTTCCAGAGTGAGAAAAGCCACAAACCCTGACCTAATATTTATTATAAAAATACAATCTGCCTTTGCTATCACACACTGTCAGAAATGCTGAGAGGATATATGGGGATGTGGTGGCTTGACAAGTTGTCAGGGAAAGGTGTTTGTTGAGTTTCCAAGAGTTGTTTTACCTCAGAGTCTGGGTCACAGGTGTTTTTCTGGGAAGCCTACACTGTAGCAGAGAGCAAATATGTCCTTTTCATCTTTTCCTCATGGGACTCACTTCAGATACAGGGTTTTTTTGGTGGGTTTTTTGCCATGCATCTCTACAATGCTGTAGTTCATTTCAGGTCTCACTGAAAAGCACAATGGCTTGTATGAAGGTATTCGACTCACTCTTGATTTCTAGATTCCTCTGTGCCATTTTTGCCGTTTTCTTTTGAACTAGACTTCTGTGGGAAGAAACAACTCCAGAACTGGCTTTCTGAACATCCCTGTAAGAGATAGAATCCTAATTAAATAAAACCCAAACAAGACCAAATCAACAACCTGACTAATTAAATATGAAGATTCTTCAAGACTGGGGTTTTTACAGGGTCTGTGGTCTGACATACATGTCTTAAGAGAAGTGAACTTCACCACTAAATATTTAGGTAATTGCAAACAAAAGACATAACTTTAGTCCAGGATTTTGAAAATTGGCACTTAGAAAGAATTAATTACCTCAATTTTTAAACAAAATAATTTTTCAAGAAAGAACTGATTTAGATTTTTTTCTTAAATTTTAGATTTCAAACTTGACAGATAAAATAACAAAAAAGTGTCTCTTTCCCTTTTTGCAGAGTTTCACATAGGATTATTTCTAGAGTCTACCCTAAAGAATGAAATGTTATTGTTAGATCAGATAACAGATAATGAGATGCTCTTTTGAAAGCAGACCTTAAGGAAGGAGAGAGAGCAAAGATGAAATGAAAGAGAAAGGCATGGTGGATAAGCAAAAGATAAAGTAGGAAATGCAAAAAGAGTACTCTGGGAAGGAAATGTTGCAGATGACAAGCAAAATATGAAGGTATAGAGAAATGAACTAAGAAATTAAAAGATAGAGGCTTGCAACAGTCAGACATGTAACTTTATCATGTGCCTAGAAAGTGGAAAACAAGTATAAAGCAGACAGATAAATTATATCTAATTCAGTGTTTCTCCAGTGCTGCCATCAAGCCCCTGACTATATTGTAATTATTTTGAAGAAGTGAAGTATTAAAATCCTTGGTCATTCATTGTAAAGGTGAAGTCTTTGTTCCCTATAATGCATTTATTTATATATTTATTTATTGCTTAGTTTTCTGAAAGGAGAAGGACAGGAGGCATTTGGACAGAAACTGATGCTCAAGAAGTTCCACCTGAATATGAACTTCTTCACTGTGTGGATGACTGCAAAGAAACAGATTGCCAAAGGATGTTGTGGAGTCTCCCTTACTGGAGATATTCAAGACACACTCCTGCACCACATGTTCTGGTTTGACCCTGCTTGAGCAGGGAGACTGGACCAGAGAACTCTCTGTGGTGCTTTCCAACTGGACCTACTCTGTGATTCTGAATTGCAAAAGGAGAAGGAGGCAGAAAAGGGAAAGTGAAGGGGAAGGAGAAAGGGAAAAAAGGAAAAATACACAACCTAGGAGTTTTTCACAGGCTTTTACTCTCAGGAGTGTGTTAACCCTCTTTTGTAACAGTGTATATATGTATATGTATACATATATATATATACTTACATATATATACACATACATATATACACATACACACATATATATACATATATACATATATATATATGTGTGTGTGTGTGTGTGTGTGTGTGTGTGTGTGTGTGTTGGCACTCTGCAGAAAAGTTGAAGCCATTTGTTGTTACCCGACCAGCTGCCCCTGTGCACATCTGCATTGCTGTTAAACATGCATGTTTCAGGGTTACTGGTTGTATTTATTCCACAAATAGTTTAGTTCTACTGTATTGCCCAAATCTCTGTAATTTAATCCTTGTCTGACAACTATTCAAACAAAAAGAAGAGAGGGAAATCCTGAGGTGATTCAAATATCGACTTAGAGCAATCATCGTTTTGCATGCAGTCAATACTGACCTTTTCCATTTGGAAAACTTGAAGGGGAAAAGAACAGCTGCTTTTTCCATTATAGTTTAACTATTAAAGTAATATACAGAGAGTGTTCTCATGTATGTGGGGAGTTTTAGTGAGAAACAGGGGACCAGTAAGAGTTTTACCCCCTATCAGCATCTAGAAACCATAAGATACTAAATTTCACGTCCACACATTTTTCATGCCCGGCTGCTTGATACTTTCTGTGTAGAAAGACTCTTGATGCTCAGAAACATTTCTGTGGTGATTACAAATCATCCCACCCCAAACCCCTGTGTTAGACTGTATATTACCACGTCTCATGACAGCAAGCTTGGCACTGGGAATGATGACCCCTGAAAATACATATTAAAAATACATATTAAAAACATTTTTTAAAAATATTAAAAAAATGGGGAAATTTTGTGTGTCAAAGAGATTTTCAGACTTAGGCTACTGAGTTTCTAAGTGACTTTCATGTCCCTTACTTGCTTTGTCCCCTCAGGCATGCTTAAACACCAAGGTGTAAAGACAGCTGTTGCAACCAGCAGTTATCACAAGATAGAGAGATGCCAGCTAGTTAAAGATATTTCTCTCATCAGGAAGATTTTGTTGGCTACCTTCCATTCATGACAACCTTAAATTTCCTGACCTGTGATAAGTCATCCTCCTAAGCAGGAGAAGACATTCTGTAGTAACAAAGAGATTATAATACACGGCATGGTGCTCTCCAAATTAATTATCTGCAATCTGCCCTTCACAATCACCAGGAAAAAATGCTAGAAATATTTTGGCTGTGCTGATCTGGATTTATGCCTGGTATGATTTTACTGGCATCAGGGAAAAAAGACTTATTTCCAGGTTAAATAACTTCTCTAAAGTTACATGATGGAAAGATCTGGCTGCAGACACCTACTGTTTGCAATAAAACCATTATCAGTGAAATGTTAATGAAGGAAAGACTGGGCTGAGCTCTACAGAAATGAGTTATCAGTACTAGTGGAAGGAGAATGTTTGTATGAGAGAGATAATCATTTACAGAAATGTCAGCATAAGTTTGTTCTTGCAGGAGGGAGCTTTGCATCTCTGAGGTAAAGACTATAGCAGCAGGCTGCCCCAGTGAGTGACTCACCCGAAATTGAAAGTTATAGCTTTTATTTCTACCTCACATTTTCGGTAGATCTCAGAATCAGAGTAATGAATTGGACTATTCATATGTCTAAATATAAACTTTTCAAGTTTAATGTTTCATTTTTGAAATATTTTTGATTGTAGGGATTCTATTTGTGATTTAAGCTTTACATTTCAGAGACACTTTGGCTCATGATGTCTCACTTTCAGCAACTCTGTAAATAAAAATACAGTCTGCTCACCTTTAACATGCTAAAGAAAGTACATATTACAGCAAGTTTAAAATTAGCATCTTCAAAATTTTTTGTTGAAGCTACATCTGTTGTTTTCATTGTGAAGCTGAAGGCAGCATCACCTTGAATTTACTTACTTAATTATAATGCAGCCCGTGGAATGTCAGGAAGGGGAGGACCCCAAAGCTGGCCAGAACTAAGGGACTTTAGGGAGATAAAGAAGAAATGTGCTGCTCAGAGTGAAAATGACAAAGCTAAACCAGTGTGTACAGTACAGGTGAAAAGCAGCAATGCTGTCTGATTCTATTGATAGTATCTGAAAAACTACAGCTTTTGAAAAGAGAAATCAGATAGGTCTGGACCTTCTGTTAGAGGGAATAGTAGGACAGATAAACTAGCCAGTCTCTGGCCTTTAGCAATCCAGCACTCTTATGTTGCTTGTGTGAAAAATACTGATAATAACTGCACTTCTGAGCTAGGGCAGAGACTTCTGAAGGATGGATAAAGGCTAATTCACCCCTTTACAGCAAAGACATGGGTTTACTCTTTTATATTCTGTGTTAAAGGAACATTGCATCTTTTTGTGGTGGTCAGACACAATATCCACTGCAGATCCCAACAGGCTCTCCCACGAGATAAGATCCAGTTCTATGTGCTACTTGCACAGTGTGAAAACATTCTCTGTACTATTTTTGTAATGAAAGTTGCATTAAAAAAGTTCTCAAAATGGGTCCTCATAGCTACTGCAAGAATTGCAGGCCAGGAATACAATTTTGCATGTCTGTTTTCTGCAACATCTAATTTAAAGTACTAAAATTGGCCTAAGGTAGGGGGCAGAGAGACTGCAGACCACAGAACGGAATGTTAACACAGTGTGTGTGCAGACCTAGGCACAGGTTCTTAACTGCTAATGGTACAGCTATCAGTGAAGAAATCAACATCTATGAAAAAACACAGGTTTTTGAGAAAAATACCTAAATCAAATCAAATGCTCAAGTAGAAATACCTGATCATGGACATTACATACTAATATAGAGGCAATCAAAGGAAACAGCCCACGTGACAAAGGAGAACATTCAGTGCTAGGGTAGAATATTCCATTAATCATTACCAGTGAAAAAATCAATTTCTCTCAAGACACAAAGTAACAACAACAACAACAACAATAATAATAATATTAACAGAGTTAGTTCTTCAACTTGTATTTCCTATCTATGTTTCAAAGCAGTATTGCTTTGTACAGGTTAAAAAATAAATTCAAAAATTGCCAAGAACTTTTAGCAAGCAGAAGACAGAGGAAGAAAAAGCAAGCTAGACACAGTCATAATCCTTACTAAGAACACAGTTTACAAGAACAAAAGGGCATACAAGTGAGCTATTCTTAATTATTTGTTTATGTACCAAAGCAAGAATCCAGGTGATTAGCAAGAAGATTTAGAATGTGAAGTGAGAAAGGAAGAATAAAAGAGAAATTGTTGTTGACAGAAGCTTGCTGGGAAGTTATGCAATGAGAATTCAAAACTTAATGTCAATAATTTGTTCCAAAAGAAGAATAGTAGAAATTTGGATGCATTTTT
Source organism: Ammospiza nelsoni (assembly GCF_027579445.1). Lineage (NCBI taxonomy): Eukaryota > Metazoa > Chordata > Aves > Passeriformes > Passerellidae > Ammospiza > Ammospiza nelsoni. The sequence continues at coordinate 105,307,783 of NC_080633.1, forward strand.
TCCCCTTCTCATAGACTATTTTCTCTTACAGAATCCTGGATGGTTTAGGATCATAAGTCCTCCAAAATTTTGAGGATTAACAGTATAATCACTGAAACAGTACAGACTTAAAGTACATTTGTTCCTGACTGTCTGACCCCTCATAGACATAAGTGATCGTGTGTAATGTGTTGGGGAAAAAAAAATTTCTCAGTTTCATGGACTGCAACCTACAGGGCATCTGTTGATTACAAACCACAAACCACCCCTGAACAGTAATTTTTGAATACAGCCTGTTTTGTAGGCTGTATGAGGTAACTAAATTTTAGCTACAAATTGGCAGACATTCTTTCTTGTAGGGAAAGAATTAATCACTCACCTAAAAATTTGCAGTTGACTAAGTGCCGGAGATGATGATCATGTGGTTATACTTATTTAATCCAAATAAATTGTGATGCTCTTCACTTAAGAAGGAGTCAGGACAAGACATGGTTAGTCACTGGCTGGCAAACCAACTGTGTTCCAAAGGTGCCATGAGAGGTGAGTGGCCAATGTTATTGCAAGGCTGCTTCACATCACCTGTGAAAGTTCAGAGCGACTGGGGAATCTCCCTGGTGAGAAAGGAAAATGTCACACACCTCTTCAGGAAGAAAGGCACAACAGACTTGGGAATTACAGGCTGGTCAGCCTAATCTCAGTTCCTAGGAAGAATGTAGAGCAAATCCCCCTGGAAATAATACCCAGGCTTCTGAAGAAGACTGGGAACCAGTGAGTGACTTGGAATAGTCAACATTGATTTATCTTAGGAATAAAAATGCAAAATCCTACACAAGTGATGGAATAACCTCATGAAGCAGAATGGCTAGAAAGCCTTGGAGTCCTAATGGTCAACAGTATAGTCTGGATATGAACGAGGAGTGTGGCTTTGCCATGGCAAAGGTAACCACACCTCAAAGTGAACTATTGGGGCTGCAGGTGGCAGGTTGAGGCAAAGGACCACTCATCTCTCTTCAGCAGCCTGAACAGAGTGCTGAAGTACTCTAACCATTTTTGGGTACTCTGGCAGGAAAGACCCTCATATATTGAAGCAAGTACAATGGATGGATACCAAGATGCTAAGAGGAAAGCAAGATGAATGAGGAAAGGCAGATGGAAATGAGTTTGTGTAGTGGAAATATCTAAGAATCTGGAACTGCCTTGAATTGTTTTCATCTACCTACTGTTGGTGTTTATAGAAAGTGGAGTAAAACAAAAAGCAGATGCAATTGTAAGGTAGAAACTGTCAATTAGTTGTTAGAAAGGATATCACACTACAGCTAGGCAAACAACACAAGTTGTTCAGAGAGGTTATGGGAAATATATCCTGAGTTATTTAAAGTTTAATTAGACAAGGGTATAATTTAACTCTGCAGGTGAATCTTATTTTAAATTTAGCCTCTTTTTGAGTGGGGAGGTGAGCTGGGTGATCTCCAGAAATCAGTTACATAGTATGTGATTATATGATTATATTTCTTTGCGGTTATCCAACTTGTGGCACAGTCAGAAACAGGATAACTTTTCATTTTTAGTAGAAAATTACTTTCTTCAGTCGGCATCTTAAATGCTGAGAGTTCCTAAGGAAAAGAGACATTCAGTTCCCTTAGTAGAGCTAAAAAACTAATAATCTGACTACTTTAACAGAAATCCTTATAGAGTGGAGCTGGGAGAAGTGTGAACATAGACTGTTCACACCAAAGAGGCTGGGTTATGGGACAGAACATAAATTCCCATATCCAGACTGTCCTCCAGGATGGCAAACCTGAGGACCTTAAATCAGAAATTTGTCCCCAGGCTTGGGAAACAGTACTGACATCCTGACCACTGACTGATTCAAAGGCTGAGAACCCTCATGGAACTGAGGTAAGCATGGGCTGCTATAAATTATTTTATTTCTGCACAGAATCATCTCTGAAGACATTGTAACTCTATATTTAGAAGGCATGTGTGAGTATCACCATTTTCCTAAATGAAAACTCAAGAATTCTCAACCTCAAAGGGTTGGATGAATGTAGAGAATGTAGAATGTATCAGGCACTAACTAACAGTGGCCCATAGACAGTGTGTGGGGGACAGCTGTCCCATTCCCTTTGGATTTTAGGGTGCTCCTCCTCCAGGTCTCTGCTCTGCAGTCTTTTTTGAATGACATGCACAATGCACCTATTCATTTTTCTAGGGAAAATAATCCTGGGATATATTTTCCATGTACTGGGGCAAGGCTAAGTCCCATTCCGTCGTAGTGGCACAGACTGTTTAGGTTATCATAGGAAGAGCCCTTTAGGGACTCCATTTGGTGTTATGGTGTATGCATCTCTGATCCATGTCCTTTCTGCTGCAGACTTCTGCACCTGAAGGGCTCCAGCTGATGCTGCTTTCCCAGATAATTTAATGCAGGTTAAGCTTCACATCTTTTTATCCATACCAAGGCCACAGGGAAATCTTGAGACCTCTTGCTCCTCATCTTCCTGAAGTTAGCTGTCCACAGCCACAGCAGAAGCAAGCTTTGTAAAGGAATTTTTTGAAAGATTGCTTTGTATATTTGAGGGCAAAGTACTGAGTGGAGTCTACTAGCTACTACTTTAATTTCTTTGATAGTGCACACCTTCAAAGAAATTAAACATCTGAGAACTTGCTCTTCTTCATATTCATTTTGGTTTTCAAAGTAATAAATTTTTAACATTTGTTCCTTTTGATCTTTTTTTTTTCCTTTTTTTTTTTTTTTTTTGGAGCAAGTTTATGCAAGCTTATAAACTGTCCTGGGAGAAATTTGCATTGTGTTTAAATATTTCCTCCAAAATATATCTCTTTTTTGGCCAATCCTATCTGAAGGGTTAGCTAGGCACAGGGATCAAAACCAGAATACTAGGGAAGGCTATGATAAAAAGAAATAAATTTACAGTTGTAGCTTCCCAAGAAAAAATTCACACTGTGGCTTTAGGGTTCCCTTAGATGAAGATTGTGTTTCTGTCGATTTCTACCTTATCCTGGTGTTAGAGATCACTATCAAACAGTGAGGTATTTCATTTCTGCTGAGGGGACATATCCTTAAGACCTGGGAATCTGAAAATTCTAGCACAGTCCATTATCTAAAATGAGATCTCCAATACAATAAGATGCTCCATTAAGCTGTTTAGTGCTCTTTAAAACTTATGTACCAGGGTAATTTATGGGGAAGATGTTCTTAATATTGCCCAACATTAACCAAAAGCACATGAGGTTGTACAGGATAGAGAGCAAAGAGCCGGACACCCTTGTTTCTCCAAGAGATTTTGTTATGAACAGCCAATCCAACAATGGAAACAAGAGCCAAAGAAGTGGTGGCAAACAATTGTTAAGATTTTAAAAATCTTAGAATATAGAATATCTGAAGTTTGAAGGGACCCATAGGGATCATTGAGTCTAAAAATGTCTTTTGTCATGACTTTCACAGTAGAATTGGAGCAATTGGATGGTTCAGAGCTTCTCACCTCACACCTAGCAAGAAAAGTTCCCTTCAGCCTGATTTCTCAAACCTCCTGCTTTCTGTGATGTTGAGTTGCTCACCCCTACATTTTACCACACTTCAGTCAGAAGGACGGTGCATCAAAAGTAAAAGACATTTGAGAGGAAAATTGCACAGAGTAAAGCTTTAGGGATGCTTCACAGATTACAACATCTTTTAGTAAAACTTCAAAATAGGAAAAAAACCAACCATATTGAGCTTGTGCTGAATTACTTTTTTACTGATATTAGGAAAATATTGGAGCCAATGTGTTATCTGCATAGGTTAACGTAGCAACATTTTTCACATGAAATCCAAGCTAGGCAACTTGAATTGACTAGGAGAGACTTTTTCCTTTGTGTTATTCTCAGTGAACAGTATTATCTTATTTCTTAAGCTTAGAAATTATAATGAGCAGGATAATGTGTGTGGAAGTATTCTCATTTGTTGAATGGTATTTTTTAATGGCGGGGACCCCATTGTCACTGATAAGAAAAGTGCAGATAAGCCTCTGTTGATTGGAGACTATCCTGGTGTCTCTGGTTTTCAAGTATATCATGCAGTCATGTAAGAAGTTTCTATTATCTCATAGAGTGCCAAATGGGGATTAAATCTTGACACTGAAAATCCCCAGGGAAATGGCTTCTACTGCAAAATAATGAGTCTACTCATACTTGAATGTCTCCTGTTTCAACAGGGAAAAAAGCCTAGGATAAATGAACTTAAAGTCCACCATTTAGAGTCGAGTGATTGCTACCTTCCCAGCGTCCACCTGAACATATTAAGTGTGATATATAAGAGACAAAGTTAGTGATCTAACAAATCTTGCTACATCAGGGAATGTGCTTTAGGAGCACGGGCTCACGTAGGCAACCCATGGCTTGTTTGATGTTCTTGATTCACTGACATAAGCAGTGGAAGTCCTGAGTTCAGCTATTTTAAGATGTTTGCTTCCTCCTGCACACACAGAGAATGACCCTTGGCTCATTCCTGTTGCTCTCCCTGCAGACCAGGCATGAGAGAGCCCTGCAGAGTGCTGGAACTGCTGCACCCAGGAGGATGAGGTAATAGAATTGCTATTTTAATGACTGTTTGCAAAGGATTTACTGTACCACTTACCATGTGCAGTGGTTCATTCTAAATACTACCCAGCACATCTTTTCCAGTCTTTGAATAACTGCTAATCCCAAAATATGAATATGGTGTACAATTCTCTGAATTTCAATTTTGGAAATAGTCAAGTTCAGCAAGGTTCAGTAGAACCAGTTGTGCACAAATGAAGAGACAGCTTTCCTCATCTCATGCTTTGCCCTACAAACCTTAGGAGGCAGTTCAGTGCAAGTGCAAGCAAACCATATGGCAGCAGGTTAAGTGCAGGCAGCCCATCCCTCTCTTTCAAGCACCAGGAGACCTGGGACTTCCAGCAGACATTGGAACAAGTACGAGAAAAAAATGCCATAGGACACTTACCCTGCCCCTGCCAAGCTGTCCCTCTAATTAACCTGGACACCGGACACAGATTCTGTAATCTCTCTACCTCTTTCCTGTTCCCAAATGTAGAATCAATGTCCATCTATTGCCAGAAAATCAATCCCATTCCATTGCCTGAAATTATCATGGTCTGGAGAGCCAGAGCCTTTGAAAGACAAATGCTCTTGACCATAAGTTTTCAGAAGGAAAAAGGCAGGACAATGAACTCCGAATCTGTGGCATGGGACAGGTGCAGCTAGAGTAGGGCACATATTTGGAAGAATTATATAATATCCTGAGTTGGAAGGGACCCACAAGGATCATTAAAAGTCCAACTCCTGGCTCTGCACAGAACATCCCCAGGAACTACATCATGTGCCTGAGAGAATTGTCCAAATTCTTCTTGAACTCTGTCAGGCTTGGTGCTGTAACCACTTCTCTGGAGAGCCAGGGTTTGTCCACCCTCTCTGTGAAGAACCTTTTCCTCATATCCAACCTAACCTTCCCCTGACACAGCTTCATTCTGTTCTTTGAGTCCTGTCACTAGAGAGAAGGGATCAGTGCTTGTCCCTCTGCTTCCCCTTGTGAGGATGCTGCATTTTTTGGTGACCTTTCCACTTAGTCTCCAAAGAAAAGCCTATGCCAAATACTGAACTCCAGACTTTACATTCCACGATCGCTTTTATCTAACTATAGGAAAGTAGAATAAAGAAAGCATAAGAATAAATATCTGAAACTTGTAGGGAAAAAAACCTCCACAAACCAACCATAATGATTAAAATGGAGATAGGCGAGCAATTCAACTATTACAATCAAAAATTTCACTGGGGAGGAAACTAAAGCTGGTAGTTTCACTTAAAAACAAGTGTATAGCAGTCCTAAGAGAGGTAGCAGTGATCAACAGCAATGATAAATGTAGTTCTGGCTACAAAGAAACTCTGGGATTTGCTGTCAGAGGGAAACATCTGGTTAAAATGAAGAATAAGAAAAATAGGTGATAAAGCTGTAAAGGAAGACGCAAAGAGACAAAAAAGGAAAGGGCAACTAAATTGAAAAGAATATTAACTTTATAGGCCTGTCTTACTGCCTATAATAGATAAAAGTAACTGATGGCTGCAAACTTGATTTGCATACAGCCCAGGGCAATGAACCTCCTGCATGCTGCTATAATAGGTATAATAAAGACTTAAATTACGTCCCAACACCCACCCAAAAAATCCTCAAACCACAGCCAAACAAAAACCAAACAAATATTGAGCAAGACAAATGATGAAAAACTTAGTAAACATCAAATGAAGAAGGCCCAAACTTGGTGTTTTGACTGTATTAATACAGAGTTTATACAATAGCATGCAATGATTCTTAGTTTCAAACCTCCTGAGTATCAACTTAACAAGCTTACCTGCAGTTCTTCCTTTCTTCTCACTGTTCATTTAGAGCACTGCATGAAGCAAATGATTATATAATTGAAGGCTGCATCAGAATGCACAAGGCTGTAGATTAATGCTGTACAGACAGCATTAAATCTGACATTTCCTACCACTGGAATGCTTGCCTTTGAAATCGTAGCTTTCTCCTCACATTGATTAAGCCAGAGATTTAAATACAAAAATCTAAATGGGAAAAAAAAATCCATTAGCATTTGAAACTAATGATAATGTCTAGGGTCAGAGCACAGGTTTTGTACTAATTTTATACAATTAAGGCAGTAAATATCAGCAGCAGAAACCAGAAACTGTCCCGTGTCAGTACATAAAAGTCAGCAGTGCAGAACTGGTGTAGTGCGATGGAGGCCCCCAACTATCTGGAACAGGTGGGAAGACTGGGGACAGGCTGTTTGCCTTCCAGCAGAAACCAAGAATGGGGCAAAGTACTTGTCCAGATCCCAGCATGTCTGAACACAGACTCAGGATGCTGCCAAACACGGGAGGCTGAGGGCACTCTGATACCTGGCAGATCAGACTCCATCGTGTGAAGTGTTTGCTGAAGAAGAACACTGAACACACTACAGCCATTTAGCAGCCTTTCTATCTGCAGAAGTTTAGGAAGATGAATTTTCAAGCTTCACTGGCTCTGGAGGGCAGAAGACTTCACGGTTATGGACCAGGTTGTCAAACTGGAATTGACTTCAGCTTGGGTTTCAGCCTTGGCAGAAGCAATAACTGGCACATTCCTGCCAGACTGTTGAGGTGTCCTGTATAAACAGAGAAAGCATTATTTTTGGAGGTGTTTGGTGGGAGGCAAGATAAGACGTGGATTTTCTAAAACTAAAGACTGAAAAAACTAGGATTTCAAAGCAAAATATAAAATCATTCCTTTACCTAATTTATTAAATATCTGCTTAATTACTACTCAATCTGTCACTCTCCAAGTGCAATATTATGCAACTCATATGCAGAACTTTTTTGTCAAATGCCATCTCATTAGAAAGCACTTAGAACTCTAAAAAACTCATACTTTTTTATTTAATGGGTTTTTTTATTTGTGAAGTGTCTGAATCAGGCTTAAATATTTTTGTTTGCAGAAGTGATGTGAACTTTGGTACCTGAGAACTAAAGCACACAACTCTGAATGACATTGCTGTTTGTTCTTCTTTGCCAAGGTGTGCTTTCAGATAAGAGTCATATTTATGACTAAATGATTTGTCATCCATTCTTTGTTGTAGTTTATCCATCAGTGAATGCTTCATGTCATTCACTTCACCCCATACAAAAAGAGTTGCTATTTTAAAACTGTCATAAATGTCTTTTAGTGTATTGAGAAACAGATACAGTATTCAGATATAGTAACTGAAAAATGGTTGGCTTCATCATTCCCAACCCTAAAGAACTTAAACTTTTTTTCTAGGTGTCCATTTCTAGCACACAAAGGATCTGTTAATAGTTGAAAAATGGTCAAAGATTTCTTCTGGGTCAGCCTGAGCAGTACTATTGTGTAGAGTGCACTCAGCATTCCCAACTGTTTGGGGCTGACACAGTGTAATATCCCCCATAATTCTGAAGAAAAGGATCAAAATGTTCATGCTATAGCCTTTAAAATAAAATGACAGTTTTTATCATTATTGCTACATTAAGAAGAATATGAACTTGTTAACTAATAAAGTAAAGTCTATGTTGATAGTGTAGATTTTACTCTTTTTATAGAAAAACAATTTCACCGTAACTTACTATTAAATATTCCTACAGCAATCTCCTTGCTTTCTGGAAAATAATCAAGGACATGATAGATTATTCTGTCTTCAGCTGCACAGCAGCTAACAGCTGTGAGAAATATTTTGTTCTTTGTGTGGCTTGAAAAAAATCCTTATTTCAAACAAGCCTTTAATTGTTTTCTCAGCTGAATGAAGTTCTAGGAGGTTTTTGCAGTATAGAAGTCTTTCATTCTATCAAGACTTACCATTGTAACTACAGTGGAAGGTTGAAAAACAACAGTATTTAATTCACTACCATAAATGGTTTGGATAACATTATGGTACAATTTTGCTTCTTCGGAGGCAGCAAAGATTAATTTTCTTCCATATTTTGACTGTTACATATCCAGGTTTTGAGCATTCTGTTTTTAGCAACTAGAGTAGAATTCATTTAATGAATTGCCCTGCTTTCATTCTGCCATATATTTGACATTCATCCCTGAGTAACTTAGAAAATGACAGCAAGCTCTGAGCCACCACTGCTTTCTTTACTGATCCATGCTGATTGCATCCTGGAAAGAGCAAGAACCCTTTTTGTTTCAGGGCATGTCATAGCTTAACTGAGTGACTTTAGCACATCTGCAGCCATGATTCTCATAGAACCCAAACTGCCGGCTAAAGCACACAGATAATTGGTACACCTGAACTTGGATCACAAACAGAGTTTCTGTTCCTGTAACTTGTAAAGCCAGTAAGTAATCATGGTAAGTATAGGAAATTGAGAGTTTTCTGATACCCAGAATCTGAATATTCAAGATAAAAGCAGAAATGGACTTCTAGGTAACAGTAACAGCCTGATCAAACCATCAGCAGATGTTTCTTAGAGATCTGATGATTATTATCTGATGCACTATGGTCAGACTTCCTGACTGAACTGTGTGTTTGGTGCTGCACTGTTACAGCCTGAGCGGATGATAATTCAGGATGTGTTAGGAGACACATTTCCCACAGTAGAGACTAGCCACAAACAGAGGTGCTAGGTGTAAATTTCTGCAACACTTTACTCTGGCAAAAGAAAACAGTTCTATATACAATGAAACTTAATTTCAAATAGGTTCTACCAAATTAAAAAAATGAAAATACAAATTCTTAACAAATCAACAATAAAAGCAAGTAAACAAAAATCCATCTAAATTGTTTCCCAGCAGAAACTCAGGGAATAGTAAAATCAGAACTTTGTATGAATGTCCGTATTTTTGTTCAAAAAATAATTTGAAGAAAAATCCCAATCAGCTCTAGTTAAAGGTTTGCAAGCAGCAGAGTGCAGCATCCTAAAACCTGTCATTTTGTTAAAAACCAGATGAACCTGACAGTTTTAGTCTACCTAAGCCCCCCTGAATTTGTTACATGAATCAGTTTGATCTGGTGGTGGCAGTGTGTACCTGTGGCTGAGAGGAAGCGCCAGAGGAATATTCTGAATTACAGGAGGGAGAAGTGTCCATCGTCCATCAGGAAGAATTCCTGTCAGCCACCTGGAAAAGGTTACTAACAAACCCCCTGGTCACTAAGGTGATGGGAGCTGCTCTCGCAAATTCAGCTAGAAAGACAAAAAAATCTCCAAGAAGGAAAAGCCTCTCCTTTGGCAGCATATTCACAGCCTCACCTCACTTATTGCTTCTTGCCCTGCAAGGTCCCTTGGAGAAGCCTGCTTCTCTTAAATGATGAAAACTGGGATAATGAACTTTGCCTGGGGAAAAAGCTGAAGGACAGTTAATGAGGTTATCTGGTTTTTCCTGGGATTATTAGGCACAGCCAGCACAGAGGGGAGGTGCTGGGCTGCTATGGAGCTTCGGGTGTGAGCAGGGACCCACTGGCTAAATTAGTTGGGAGGAAATTTCTGTCTGGGCGATTCTGTGGAGTTCATTTGTCTCTGAAGCCACTTGCCTAGGGTGAATGAGCAGCCCTAAAGGTCAGGGGGCTGGCAAAACCCACAAGGGGGATTTTCTTCTCTTATTCTGAAAGGCAAGTGTGTTCTGTATCCTTAGGCTTTGAAAAAATCAAACAGAAGGAAACCAAAACACAGGCACAAAAGACTGTTCTGTACATGAAGTAGGAGTGGATCTAGGGGTCAGGGAGGAGGGATTATTACCAAACCCATCCATTCTACCTTCTCATCCCATCAGACCTTGTAACACCTCCTCTGCCAGCCGTGCTGCCCGCAGAGTCCCTGGTGCCAATCAAGGACTGTCCCTGGAGGGAGGGCAGCAGCCCTGGCCACGGCCCAGGGGAGTGCCACCAGCTTGGTGACAACACGTCATGTTTCTTTCAGGGCCAACAACATCGAGCTTATATTTAAAAATGAAAGCAAAAAGCAAACTCTCATAGTCATCAGTTGCCACTTTTCAGAAGTCCATGATTCAAGGCAGCAAAAGTGATGAGATTTGTCTAAGAGTCAGAAATAGTTTTGAATTTGTCTCTTGCTTCTTTGCCCAAAGTTTTGCCTCTACCAATGTCACTACTGCTCCCTTTGTATTCTGGCTTCCAAGACTTTAAAACATATTTGATTCCAGTGCATTTGCAAATGTATCATTGTAACAGAGAATCTTGACAGCAACATAGATCTAGATGGTTTTTTGTTTGGCTGTTCATTTGTTTGTAATTTGTAGGGTTTTTTTTTTTTTTGAGATATGAACTGAATGTCTCTTGAATCTTTTGAGGAACCTTTACTCTAAGAAAAAAAGACCAAATTGTATGAGTTGCAATAATATCACAAGAGCTGGCAGCCACAATATGTTCCAGGTTTTTTATATCTTAAAATATGCCACAGGGGGGAAAACTTGCCTGGAAGATTGGATGAACATACCACAGCATCTCACCTGTTTTACATCCCTACTTGAGCGCTACTATTGATCCTGCAATTATATTACAGTCCTACCTGTGGTTCTTTAAAACCCTGTATTTCTCCTCAAGTGTGCCAAATGGTCAATGGCATGTGAGATTTCCATGTGAAAACTGTTATGAGCTACTTGGTAATAAATGAAACATAGCTTATGGCACCATCCAAAATTTTATCAATACTCTAAAAATGGATTTTCCTCTTTGTTTTCCTCTTGGTTTACAATGTGGCATCACAGTGCTGAACCCTAAACAGTCACCTAAAACTCTGTCTGTGTTAGGTAAAGATCAATGCCTGACTAACAGGTAGATAGTGACGCTCCAGTCTTGCCCAAGGAAAACCACCAAAATCTAGTTATATATATATATATATTTTAAACTCTTTTCATGGATAATGTGAAATTTATATGCACAACAAATATATTTTCCCAGATGGATTTTTGCAAGTTCAGATTCTGCAACATTTGAGAGGAGGAAATTCTGTATCTGTCTGTGCATATTCTGTCATCTGTTTCATGTTAAAAGCAATGAATTTTTTGTCCTTCCCAGATATTTATTCACTTAATTGGATTCAAGAAGTGGAGTCCTGCACATGTTGTGAGGAATTGGAAGTGCTGATCTGATGAAATACACACTGTGCGTCTTGGAAAATTGTATCTTACGTGAGTTCATAGTAGTAAATCCATTTCTGAATAGAACAACTTTTAATGAGCAGAACACATCAGTTAATGTGGAACTTAAGGAAATTACTTATCACAAAGAAGAAAGTCAATGAGCATTTGAACATTTTGACTGCCAGGGCACATTTCCTTTTATAGCTGTCACCACAAAAATTGCTCAGTATTGTTGAGAGGACACTGAGAGTGAGTATATGTTTATGTAAACAGGAAGAAAGTGTTGAAGAAAAAAAGTCCCAAAAGTCAGGTTTTAAGAGTAGCCTGTGGTAGAGGCAGGATGAGCGCAGAACTTGTTGATCAAAGCAACAGAGGACACCAGGTACTGCTTCAAACTCCCGGGCATCCACACGCATTTCCATGTTACCCATATTCTCTGCAATCAGGGCAGCAGCCAACTAAATGTATTTAGATGTATGTAAATGCAGAGAATCTCTGAAAGGTTACATTAAGCCCAAGTTTATGCTACATAACTCAAGCTGGAACCTGGTAAGACTGCCCCCTTGCTAACATATGTTAGTTTAACAGTAAGCATGCACTGGTTCATTTCAGACAATGTCAGGAAACATATTAGCTGATTTAGAAAAATTGGCAAAATTAAGAGTCTTAAATATCTTGAAATAATTCTGTTTTATAGTGGAATAGCAGGTGCATTCTTTGCTGTGCTCTGCAAGTAAGCAAGTTAATCAAAGGTTTGACTTTCAAGTAATTACATAACATGTAACTTATTTAAGATCAAAATTGAAGTCAAGTAAACAAAAAGTAATTTTTCTTCCATTTGATTTCCCTTTACTCTGATTTTTATTTCTGGAGTTCTCTATGTACCTGTAAGCCCATGTACAGATATTCTTAAGGGAAATTCAACAGCAGCAGCTGTATTTTTCAGTTCATACTTTATCTTAACAGAATTTACCTTTTGCATGTAAACAAACTTTAAGAAATACAAAATTAGAACCAGGGAATATTACCATGTTCATTGTTTTAGTGTTCAGCTCACAAGTGCATTTGGTCTGAATGGAAGGCAGTTCATGTCACATGCGGTTTCCTTACTTACTGTTTTTAATTATCTGCTGTTAAACACACATTAATTAGACACACAGATTGTCTCTAGAACATCAGCTAAACTTGTGGTTGGCCATTTTATCAGGTTAGCACAGAATTTCTGCCCCTCTGGGGCATGTGGAATACCTGGTGGTACTTTGCTACATATGCCAAGGCTTCTTCCAAGCTCTGTGTGTCCTCTTTGTTCTCAGGATTGCCAGCCTTCAGCCCTAGCACTCCTCCTTTTTTTGCTCCAGCAGCCACCACCAGAACTCATCCTGGGGTGATGCCCTTGTGTTGCTTCTTTTGAGGCAGTGAGAGCAGTTGACCATGCTTAGATCTGCCTGCTGTGAGGTTTGGAGCTATTTACCCTGAACAACCAAGGAGGAGCATTCAAAAGCAGCATGATTTGAGGAGTCAGATACTTCTTTTTCCTTAATGTCATGGTGGAACAACTGAGGTGTTTTGCCATGAAACCAGAAGTGGAAGTCTGAGCCTGACTCTGAACATGAACCCAGCAGCATTTGAGGTAACATATCCATGGATGATTTCATCAGGCTAAGCAATTAAAATGATCTGAACCTATTGCTATTTATAATACTCTCTTCATTATGTTTGTGTCATTAACTACCTAGCTGCAGAAGGACTTGTAGGAAAGAATATTTAGATGCTTTTCTAGGCTGTACAGATCTCTTAAATGGGTGAGAAAATTTGTTTTGCATGCCTGCCAAAACTTTCCTGGCATCAACACTGCCTGGGACAGTGGAGGACCTGACTGTGTGAGTTCAGGCTGGCACAGGAAATGTATTTTCATTATTGTAAGATTAAGATTTACTCACTTTCTAGCATTGCACCATTATTTTTTTCACCCATCAATGCAGACATGAATGCAATAAATTAAATTTTTTTCTTGCCATTAATACATAATTCATAGGCATGTAGTGGCTCTGAGTATTCTCTTATTTATAAATATGCTGGCTATGGTGAAGTTAAGCCAGGTTTGAAGTGGTATAAAAAGAGGCCCAATGTATATAAACATATATTATTTATTAGCACATCATCAGGAGTTATTGCTTTTGCTTGCTTGATGTCTATAACAATACTGTTCTGTAACTTGGAAAAGTAATAATCTTTTTGCTTTCATTTCCTTTGACAGGAAAAGCAAAATTATTTCAGTGCCATTTCACATGACTAACACTTTCAGAAACACCAAGCAATGCAGTAATCATTTGGGATGAGGAGAAAATGCAGAAAAGAAAACATAAATGCTGCAGATAAATGTGATATATAGATTATATGCACCGAGAATAAGGAAAAAAAAGAAAGCCCCCCCTCCAAAAAAAACCCCAAACAAAAATACAAACCATGATCATAAATCATCAACCAATCACCCACCAAACTAATAATAATGCTAATAGTGTTTCTGTGTAATGCTCTTCCAAATTAAATTGCTCTGATCTGGTGTCTCTCATGAATCATTGCATCAGAAACTACCAAAGCTAAAACAAAATTCCTTTGCTGTCCTCAGTGTGAATTAAAACAGTAACTAGGCTTTTTATTCCTGAGCTCTACCATCATTAGTCAAAGAAAAATAAAGATTTAAATGTAAGAAGACATCCCTGTGATTTTCAAATAGTATTTAAATTCTGTTATGGACAAATTCAATATAGAATATTGAAAATATATCCTACAAAAACACCGCTTCCAATCCATTTCATTTGAACTAAAATCATTCACTTAATTTAACCTGATAACAGTTAGAAATTGAAATGCTGAGTGTTATCTAATTAAATGTTCAAAATTGGGCTCTGAATTTCTTTGTTTCTGAGTTAGGCTGAACTATGTCCTGCATGTGTGTACACCATAGAGTGTAGGTATTGAGTTTACTGAAACATGTCCTGCATCCCTCTATATTCTAGGCCTGCCTGTTCTCAGAAATTCACCATGGGTGACATTACATGTTACATGTGTAAGCCTATTTGGTTTAAAACCACAATAGCATGCAGATTTTACCAAATAATGCAGTGTTTTACTTTTGCAAGGCATAAAGACAAAATGCTCATAAATATTCTTGGCTCAACTACTTAATCTTATTACCAGGATTGGAATTTGTTGGATTTTTTGAAATTAAAAACAAAAAAAGTAAGAGTACTTTTCTTTGGCTTCATATTTTGGGGCACATTACTTAAATCATACATTTCTACAAATATTAAAAGAAACTTACTGAATTTATACTGCCTTGATTTAGTCTGTGTTTGTGCCCCTGGAGTGCACCTTGCAGCTTGCAGGCTTGTTTCTCAGTGACTTGAAAATGCTGGAAAGCCTCTGCTCATTCTGTAGGTATTTGGGTCAGGCTCTGTGTTCCTGATGGAGCAGGGCTTGGAAGCTTCCCCGTTCTCTCAGGGGTCATCCAGCAAAACCTTCATCTGTGGCTTTGGCCTGGAGTCAGAAAACTTTACCAAATAAGGCTCCTGTATGGAATAAATCTTTGTTTCTTTTCAGGGATACATAAGGCAGAGTTGCATGCTGCACTGACAGACAAATATTCATCTCCCTTCAATTATGCTATACCTATGCTAATTAAACAGCAAATATGAATGACTAGAAAACCCGATGGTATTGAGTTACTGCACAGACATATTGAATGACATGTTTTTCAATTGCCAGAAAATTAGGTTGCCAGTTTACAGCTGTCATTCCTCTCAAACAGATCGGATGAAAGGGACAGAAAATGTTTCAGCACACCTCACATCAGCACAGAAGGCACAGTCAGAGATCGATCCCACACAGTGAAAATAATCAAAGAGGTAGAAAACCTCTTAAATTTAAAATTACAGAATGTGAAAGTTTCTCACTGCTCTTCCAGTAAGGCAGCAGGCTGAACTGGTAAGATGAGGTGCCAGAAGGTAAAATTCTTTTTTTCTTACTGGGTTGCAGACAGCATAGAACACTAAGCAGCCTAGAAGGTAATCTGAAATCCTCTTAATTTACTGATATGCATTATTGTACCTGCAAATTGCTTTTTTTTGGATGTTAGTCTATTAATGAAAATGAATTTGACCTCATAAAAAAGAAAACGCTAATACAGATAAGGTCACTTATGTGACCTGTTGTCTCACACAGCTGTTATATCAAACAAATACAGATCCAGTCTAAAACTGGATCCAGTCTAAACAGATCCAGTCTTAAATTTTGTTCTTTTTTCAGCCAAACAGTTTGCAGGCACACCAGAAAAATTGAACAAAAAGTTTCCATGCTTTCCATCATGTGCAGAATTTATGCTGTGAGATTCACCAAGCTCTTGGCTGATTCTGGCTCAGTGTTTGGAGCTAATGAGAAAGAGATTTACCTGAGCTGGGTTCAGACAGTTTGTCTCAGGTTTCTTAAACAGATGAGAAACAAATGACTCTAATGGGAGTGCAGAGCATCACCACACTGCAGCTTTCATCCAGCTACAGCACTGCTCTATGCCTCAGAACTATGTGACATCCTTGAGAGTGTCTCATCACTCTTCATGATCTCATGAAATAAACATTGACTGACCAGACAGTGTTTGATGAATGTCAATTTCTGTCAAACTTTTGCCTCTTGTTTTCCTCTGAGAGGAGAGGAAAGAACAATTCAAACAGCTAGTGCTGCCCTCAGTCCAGTGCCCACTCCTCTCCTTGAGTGCGGCTTAACTAAGCTTTTGCTGTTAAGTCCCTGCTGGCCAGGGAAGGGATCTGCAGGCACGACTCCCTGTAAGCACCAGAAATACGAAAGAAATTTAAAACTGTCCTCTGTCCCTGCTAGCATTGCAGCTCAGACTGCTTTGAATTGTGACTTTTCATATTGGAAATATAATACATGATTTCCTTTTTACTCCAGAGAGTAAATGAAGTGTTATATTTAATAGTGTTAGGCAATGTCTGTGGGTTATTAAAAAAAAAAAGAAGAAAAAAAAGAATGGAAGAAATATTGCCCTTAGCTTTCTTTGTTTCACCAAGATAGAAAAAAAAGTGAAATAATTGGTTGTGCAAAGTGATCCTTACCTACCAAAGGCACAAACTCTTCAATGAAATGTGTTCTGTATTTGCAAAGCAGTGAATAAAAGGCAAAAAAAATGCCATTCATAATTTATATTTTGCTGTTGGCAACAGATGGGATGAGAAAAATGAGATGACTGTTTAGTATTTAAAATTAGCATTAGTCTTAAATAAGGTGCTTATTTTTGTGAGTCAGTGTGCTTGCATTCATATCTAATATATAACCTGCTGGTGTCAACCAACATACATTTTGGTATTAATTTATCTTATCTGTGATATATGATATTCCAACAAATTTCTTATTAACCTTAATATGTTCTTAATCTCAACACTCCATTAACAAATTCTGTTACAATTAAGACTTCTCCTTTTGAAACATTTGTTATTATCATTTCTTAGTAACATATTTACAGGAACTGAAACTAGCACATCTAACACAGGCATGTATAAAAGATTTCAGGGCTGCTTAATAAGATTTTTTTTTCCTTAGGAAATACCTCTTAATAAACTCTCTTTACTTAAAGTTTCGTGTGGATGGTGGATCACCTACTTGTGGCCATGGCATCCTTTTCCAGAAGGGGAATCCAGTCAAGTGGCCTAATTTTGATGATTGCTAACAGCAGTTTCAAGATCACTTGGCAAACCCAAAGCTTGTACTGAGTAATGAGTGTGAGTGTCCTTTATGAGCTGAAAGCCTGGCTGCATTCATAAAGCAGCATTTGCCTTCCCGTTGGCAGTGCTATATTCCTTTATGACTTGAAGGGATTTTGCTTTGCCACTCACTTTTTCAACCCTTTTGGTACCACCAATATTCTGTGTATGCAGGTGACATAGGCAACCTCGCCTCCGGATATTTACTGAGTAAAATCCACGCACACACAATCTGAAGATGAAGTGAAACACCAATAAATACTGGGAATTTTAATTTTAAAACTCCCCGTTAGACCGTATGAATAGATCACTGAAAAAATTACTTAGCATCAACAGCAAGATCCTCTGTGAAAATCCCTGCAGAGCTTGTTTTTGTTTCACAACGGCAATATTTCTCTTTTATCCTCCTTGTTGCTGTGATCAACAGAGGGCAGTTGGGCTCCCTTCTCTTTTCAGTTTCAATTAAAATTTCAAAATTGTTTTTGATTGAACTTTTGAACACGCTGAAATGTGAAAGCGCCCCCGCTGTCGCTAAAATGGTCTGGAACGTGCTTTCCGGGCATGAACATTTCAAAGAGGAGATGCTGGCTACAAGCAGCTCCACCTCCACTCTCTTCTCCAACATGCTTGTTAAGTCTCAGGAGGGCCCATTATTTTTATTTTTTTTTTTTTCTCCTAGGTAAAGTCCAAATGGAGTGCTTTGATTTAACATCACTGATAACAAATCCCCCCCCAAACATACAAACAGCCAGCAATTTAGGTACAAGCTATTGAATGAAGCAAAAATAACAATCCCAAGAAGCTGTGGGAGGACAGGGCTTCAAAGGGAGAAAGCTCAACTGTCTAGCTGGAAGGAAGTGTTTCTTGAGGAAGCTATGAAACACATGTAATGCAAATTTAAGCACCTTCCTGACAGCTTTGTGTTGGGAAAAGAGAGATAGAGTCCTTGGGAATTCAGCTTGTCTCTCAAGCTAAGCAGAGTTGTTTTTCTTACAGGGAAGATTTTGGACCCCCAATTTAGTGCAGTTGGGGATATAACATGTGGCCTTCATCATGCTGAGTTAGATCTTAAGTCTCTTCCATAGAAAACAGCATGTGGGTATGTATATATAATATTGCTTGTGAATACAAACATCTGATTGGTACTTTTCAATTGTATCGTGTGGCTGTTTCTGTGGATTTGTGTATTAATGCCTTCATAAAATGCCATGGATGTAAAAATAAATAAAGGAGCAACCATACAGGGCCATAGCATCCCCTCATAAATGTTAGTCACAGACTAAGAGAACCATTACATTATGGTGCCAAGAAGAAAAATCTTTGGGTGTTTCCTGAAAATCATAAAATGCCACCACATAATAATGCTTCTTTTCGTAATATATATGGTTACAGATCAACACACTGTTCATGTCTTTTGTGGATTTGGGGAACTCAGTGTGCATAAGAAATATTAGAACAAACTTCAGAAACCTGGATTCAAAATAGAGGGGAAAGACAGACTGAAACTAGTTAAAAAGCAGAAAAACTGTTTGTAAAATTGGGAGTTGCAAAAATGAAGTGAACAGAATTTAACACATTTTCAAAAGCATTAAATTCATGAGATTAAATCAACTTCCTGAAGGTGTCTAATAACCTGCAGTTCCTATCAGAGTAAATATCCTGCAGATCCTATGATTATAACACATCTGAAGATTGTTATTAAATTAATTCATATAAAACTAAGATTTTCATAGTGACAGAAAATAATTGGGTAAGCAGTGAGGCAGTTGTTACAACTGATGGAATAAAGTGCTGAAGAACTCTTCTTAAAAGGCTGACTGCTAATGACTACAGCCAGCAGGCAACTGAAACCCTTCAAGAGCAGGAAAGGAAACCATGTGCTTCCCTCACCTATTTGCCTGAAGAAGTAGAAAACTGTCTTTAATCAGATTTTTTAAAAAAAATAGATCAGACAAATATTTTGAATCCATCTTTTTTTTTTTTTTTTTGGTGATTTCTCCTGTGTGGTTATAATAATGACACATTTTATGCAGATATGAGATGGATGCCTCTGTACTGATCCATTTGCACAATGCTGACGATAGAAGCACTTCAGTGTCATCTTATAGATGATGTGGCAATGCTCAAAATGTAGAGGAATGGTGCCTGGGGGAAAGCAGGGGTAATGAAAGGCTTGCCAAAGCCTAGCAAAAGCTCAGGCAGTTGTGAGGTAGGAGTGAGGTAATACCTGACAAGCTCAACCAAGAGATTCCAAAAACTTCTCTTGATGGCAGGAATCTGAATCATTCCTATATTATTGGTTTTGCCACGTTTCCAAAGGGAACCCAAGAGAAAGCACTTCAATGCAATGTAGTGAGTATTTCCCTTTTAGCAACCAGGGTGCCAAAGGGTTGTTTTGGTTTTTCTTTTTGTGCAAGTGATCCAGCAGCTTCAGAGCACCAGACTCTAAAACAGCACCAAGTGTGTGTTGCTGGGAAACAACGCACCACATGTCATTGCAGGCAGACAGACAGACAGGGACAGAGCTACAGAATGAAAAGTTGAACCTGCAGTGCCAGCAATAAAGTGCAAAAATTCCCTGCTCTGTCAATTGCATGGACAGTCACATAAATGCAATTGCTGCAGGATTTAAAAAATATGTTCTATGAAATTGTGCATCATGCAGATCAATTACCCACGAAGCGACAAAAGTAGGCTTTTGTAGCTCATTTAGCTGTAGAACATAAAGGAGAATATTTACACTCATTCTAAAAACAAGAAGAAAATAATGTTCAAGAGCTGGTAAAAAGATTAAAGGAATGAAGTGCAGAGGACATTAATGTTAATTTCAAACATATTATTTTGGCTCCAGTAAACTAACAGTGTGTGCACAGTGCTTTTAGTTATTTTGTTTAAGAAGTTGTACTTTATAGTGAGATGATTGTCCTGATGTCATCTTGTTTGATATACATACTCAGAACATACTTGTTCTGAGTGACTTTATTCAGGTTGTCACGCTCTTGGATTTAAAAGTGAATGCCATTGTTTCATTGTAATCTTTTTCTACAGAGTTTTCTTTGCAAAATGTGCTTTTCCACTTTTATAGCTCTAAAGGCCTTAGTGTCCTTAGATGAAGCACTAGCTGTTATTCACAGAGGTCTTTTTCTTCTAAATTTATTCAAACAGAAAATTCTGCCTTCCTGTGCCTTCCACCAAGTATTTTGAAAATAATTAAAAGACTTTTAAAAACAAATGGTCAGCTCACAACTGGGACTCTGAGGGAAGCTTGTGGGGGAGCTAGATGGGTGAATATACCCCATGGTGTACACAGGTTAGAATTTAGTTCAGCCCTGTGCAAGCATTTCTCTTTTTGTTGAGTACAGGGCTGGAAAATACTACCTGCATCTTACCCCTTGACTGTTATTTCCATGACATAAACACATCATCTAGAAGGGTTCATAAAACATTCTGCCAGCTTGTCTTTGCTCAGCAGAAGTTACAAATATTTCCTAATGAACCTAAGCTGCATGCCTTTGTTTGCATGTATATATTGAATCCCTCCTAGCCTGGGTGTTTGCTTTGATGTTTCAGTAAGTGTGTTGAATTTGAAAATATTGCAAAGTAAAAAAAAAGATGAGTGTTTCATTGCATGAAGAGCTGCCTGTCTTCCCAGTTCTCAGACATGGAAAACAAATTCAGAAAGACTTCCTTCAGATTAAGGATGCAGCAATTCCACAGAGAAGCTTCAAATCTAGCAATTTGATTTGTAGTGTCTACATTATACTAGGAAAACTTGACACCCTTAATTCAAGAATTCTCTTTGAGAACAGACCCTAATGAACAGAATTGCCAATCTGAACTTAGAGATATAAGCCCAAATGGTTAATTTAAATTTAACCAGTGTCAAAAGAAAAAAAATCCAAAGAGTGAAATGCGAATTTTACAGTGCTTACTACAGCTCTGGTTTTGCTATAAGTCTGAAGTTCTCATTCAGTGCTGAGTGGAGTCTGGGGTGAGACCAGAGGCACCTGCCCACAGATGGCTCCTGTTCAATGACAGAGCTGACATGGTTTAAGCCATTGATATTGCACCATATCTTCTTTTAGGAAAAAGAAATCCAAAAACCTCTCTGGTTTCCTTTGATTTGACACTTATTATGACTTAGACTCCCATAAAAGCTGCTACTGTTATTACATTTTATATCAGCTAATAATTTAAATAAATTTTAAAGTATTTTACTAAACATGCTAATTGGGTTGGTTTCTGATTTGCAGTGCCACATCTGGTTCAGATTTCAGTACAGCTCACAATTAGAGAGCAGATCTCCCTGCTTGCACTGAGTGCTTTGGTCACATGTGGTTTTTTTTTTCCTAATGAGCTGTCAACAAGCTGTCAAATGCTGAAACAAATTAGAGAGGGGAGACAGTGAAGGGTTAGTATAAAGCACTGGAATCAGCCCTGTAAATGGACTCTTTCTCACAACTCACACACATGTGACTTTACCTTCCTCAGGGAGTAGTTCTGCTGCAGTAACCCCTGTCAGTCCTCCAGGTAGGACCTATTCCCATGATTAGAGTTTCCAGGGATTTGGCCCAGTATGAAAGCGAAAATACATTGTTTTCCTGTGTTGCCATCTTCCATATTTGTAATATTTTTATATTTATTTATATTTTTATCCAGAGTATTTGTGCTTCTGATACAGGAGGCCTGGGGGTAACTACTCCCCAGCAGCATTTACATGGGGCTTCATCAAGGTTCCTGCTTCAAAAAACATTATTTAGAACAGGTAAACTGGTGTCAGTACCAACATCAATATTTACCAGCAAGAGATTAGATCCAGTGTCAAAAGCTATAGTAGGTTTTTCTGAGAACCATCTGAGCTCCCTTGTGCAGCCATCCAGGCTCCACTGTGCACATCAAGCTCTTACTTGAGGCCTGATACTCCTAACTACATTGACAGCCAGCAAGCAAATAAAGCAGGTCTGGATCCTCATGGACTACTGACTCAGTAACAGGACAATATTAACTTCTCTGAATGCTAAAGACACTGAAAGCTGTCATCTATCTTTCCTCCAGGGCTGCAGCAGCCCAGATGCTGAGAAATTCAGTGTTTATGGGCATAACCCAATACCACCCAATTGTTCTTGTCCTGCACTCAAGTTTTGGAGCAAATGGTTTTCTGCTTCTGTCACTGAGAGCAGAAAGTACCTTCTCCCATCTGTTTGTACTGACTCAAACACTTAGTCTCGACACTTTTTCTCAGAGGCAAAAATCCAACTAGCCTGTGCAGTAGTTCCTACCTGAAGTAATTCGGTATTATTGGAAGGGCTGTTGCAAAGTATTTTAATAATGTGCACTTGAGAGTAACATAAAGTACAACTGCCCTCCTTTTGGATATCCATGTAGTCAACTGCCCTCCTTTTAGATATACATGTTTATGTATCTTTTCATTTGCATAAACTGTAATGTTAGAGGAATGAACTGTATTACCACATTTCATTTAGCTTTCTACTGAGCAGCTCTGACCTTTATCACAAGCCCCATTCCCACCACCAAACTCCATGTTAATAAAGAGCCGATGTGAATTTGAAAAAAGGATCCAATTTCCCAAAGGTGGTTAAATAGCATGTTCTAGCACTCACTGGCTGATCTCCACAGGATAATTAATTCACTGATGAGAAATGTGTCTGCAGTTCATTTTTGGTGGACTGGGATTAAAAAAATGTACTACAACTAACCTTCAAGACAGTCAGCTTTGTGGGAATGATTCACAGTGTAGAAAACTTTGTTCTAACTAACAATATTCCTGGTATGTGATCAGGCATTTTAATCAGTGTCTGATTTCAAATCGCTTTGTCACACTCTACCAGTGACGCATTACAAATGTGCAGGACTGACCCACTGGACTGAAACAATATCAGTCCTTTGCAGCTAGCAGAAGGTATAAAAATATCAAACATTTGCTCACCAACTTCCTATGGTACAGTTTGAAGAAGGATATGCTCATGTACATGCAGTAGATTTAAGCACTGACATGGTAGCAACTGCAGGATGGGAGTTTCATATTATAGAAGCCTCTGGTACTAAAAGATGAGCTGTCAGTGAAACAAACATGTCACCAGAAGTTGCAGTTGGTGCTTTACTCACAAGTGACAGGACAATAAGCCTGCCATACAGGCTTTGCCCAGTGAGCCTTTGAAAGCATCTCTCTCCACCTCACACACTATGGCAAAAGCAACACATCAGTGAGGTTGTTTTTGACACATTTTATAAATACCTGTATCATCTCCATGAGCTGGAGGGCTATTTTATTGTATTTTCACGCAGTCTACAGCTGAGTTACTTTAGAAACTTCTTGCTTATATTTATTTTAACCTCATCTTGGCACAATAGAAAATGACAGAATAATTCAATGTATTTGTTCTTGTACAGGTTGAACATTTCCAATTGGTATGCACTCACTACATACAGCAAGTTCAAGGGAAATAGCTTATAAGCTTCCCAAAATGTGGCAGAGTAATGGGAAGGAACTGAACTCCAGATAATGCAATATTAAAAAAAGAATTATCAAATTGGAGCAGCACTACATGACCACAGAATAATAACGATATAACTTTTATATCAAGAAACCCTCCTCAAAAACAAAAAAAAATGAGACACTGAGTCTGCTACTTAGACTTCAGTATCATATGAAGCTTTTAAATATATTTTGAAAGAAATAATTACAGAAGAGATGGAAGCAAAATAAACTAAAATGTCTAAAAAGAGAAATAATAATTCTAAATTAATAAAAATATTTCATTTTCTAAATCCCTGAGTAATAGTACATCTTATTTATCTTCAACAAAATAGCTGATGTGATATTCTGTGAAAAATCATTATCAAAGACATAAGGTGTGTAAGAAGAGGTCTCAAGGGGAAGACACAACAGGTAACACGAAGATATGTTGTAATAAAGTTACAGGAGTCCCTCTTCTACTCCTTACTGCCCTTCACAAAAACAGGTGAATTTGCTAATATAATTTGTGAGGACCCCACTTGAAAGTCACTGGCAAAAAGAAAAACAGAACACCTTAAAAAAAGGTCTAAGTGGCTTTAAAGACCAGCACAAAGAAAATCCCACTGTAAAAAGCACAAGGCCAAGCACTGGAAATCTTATAAAGCTGCTAAGGGCTACAGGCCCTCTACAGAAGCAAACTGGACTACAGAGCATGAGTTTGTGCTCCAGCCGGCCAGCAGGATGAGGAAATGGCAGTGAGAAGCTGCTATGAGGAAGCAAAAGTCATCTTACATGGAAGATTTCTAGCAAGGAAACACAATATCATTGTCATTCTTTAGGGCATCTGCTGGAGATAATGTGGAATGCTGCTTGCATCCCTGCTTCCTCCATTCAAGGAATGTGAACTCATGGTGTCAAAGGAGCAGAGGAGAAAACATGTCCAGGAGAACAGCCAGGGTATTTTATGAGACTTGAGAAAGTGTGTTTCATTCTAGCAGAAAGAAAGCTGAGAGAAAGTGATTGCATTCTATAAATTCACAGGGAGGGCAAACACTAGGGAAGAGCTGTTTAAACTAAAAGGCAATGTTGGCATAAGAGCAAAGGAGTATGAGCTGGCCATGAATAATTTTAAGATGGAAATTAAAGGAAGGTTTGCAACCACGAGAACACTGAAGTTCTCAACCGACCTCTCAGTCTGGCTAGGAGCAATAATAACTTGTGTTAAGATGATGTTCAATGCATTTATGAAAACAGCTATGCAGTACGGAGGAGGAAACTCAGTCACCCAGGAAACTTCTTTTGTCCCACACTTCCATACCTTAGGGGTCAATGTCTGGAAAAGAAGAACTTGTTTTTTTTTTATTTTTTGGTCACAACTTATAAAACAATGGTTAAAATAATAGTAAGGGAAGAGATACTGAGTTGATACTATAACAGCTTCTGAGCTGCTCTTTGAACAACGAATGTCCTAAATAAGCTAAATAAGTAAATAAGTAATAAGTAAAAAGGATGAATGGAATTACAGAGTACTATTTCTAGAAAAATCTCCTCTGTATGTTGTTGTGTGTCACACAGCAAGGAAACGTGACTTGCCCTAAGTGCTGGTGCAGTTCCATGTGTTATTTTAGATTTACCAGGAATATGTGTCTATGTAAAAATGATTTTACACTGTACAAAACAGAAGCAGCAGCCCTTACAACAACCTTATTCTTAGCTATCAGTTTGTGTACCTTTACTGCATGGAAAGAAATACAACAGTTTAATTAAATTTCTTAAGGTCAGTGAAATGCCATTGTTTTGACAATCAGCTGTGCTCACATAAACCTTGGGGTCCAGATGGCTGGCTGTTTAATGGCAACACTGCATTGACAAATTCACCAATTAGATAGACATTAATATTACATCCTTTCAGATTCTGAGCAGAGCCTGACCTCGCTGAAGTGGGCTGGTGTCTTGCCTAATCCCTTGTGCATGCTCGCAGAATGTAATCGTGCTGCTATAGTGGGTTCATCCATCAAAACTGCCCTGGCTTCTCAGCATGCTGAGCATTATTGGGTTTGTAAAAACAGATGTCATAACACACTGCTGGCAGAGTGCTGCTCTCTCGAGGGACAGCAAAGGGAGCCACCCCCTCCACACAGGCACTCACGGACGCACATGCTGGGGGCACTGCTGTATTGTGAGAATTCTCCCCTGGCTGCTCTGGGCCTGAAAGGGAAGGGAAGACCCCTAATTTATGGGTGTTCAGAAGCTTGCATGCCTTGGTGCAGACAACTGCCCTTCTTGCCAGACATGCTCTACTCCTTACATCAAATTTGCTCTTTTTTCTTTAATGGCCCCAAATATACCAAGTTGGGAATACAGAATCACAACCTGCATTAAACTGTAGTGGTGTTGTCTTGCATGGAGCAATTTCTCTGCATTACAATGAGTTCCTGGGGACAGAACCCACTTTCCCCTTCACCAGCTCTACAGCCAGCTGTGCCTCTAGAAATGTCAGAATTCCAAGATCTGGTGGTTTGGCTGGAACACAGGAAGAGGCAATGACACTTGCTGATGGTCACTTGTTTCAAATTATCTCCCCCCAGCACAATTTTTTTTTTTTTAGTTCAAGACAAAAAAGCCTGCTCTTTTTAATTAGATTTCATTACTCTCCACTGTCTTCCCCAGGGCAGTGGAGGCAATGATAATACACCTACAGCAACAATTACAGCCTTTTCTTATATGAGAGCAACCTCAAGCAAGAAATGGCATTTTCCCTAATGCAGCTTTCTACTAGGCCATCTCTCATTTCTGTGTTTCTCCTTGGAATAATTTTTTCCAGTTTCCCACCTGGAATACTTGTCCAGGGTACAAGAGATATGGACAATAAGAAAGTGATGTAGTGTGTGTAGGTACTACTACCTCCTCAATTATATGATGATTACTCTTTGAAATCTTTCCTTTGAGAATGCCTCATCTGTCCTATTTTCTGCAGTTAAAATGAGAAATGCTACTGGATTTGGTAGCTTCTCAGAACTAAGTCTCTCAAGTTTCTCAGAATATGATGTTAAGAGAACCATCATTTGAATTTTTAAAAATAATTTTGAATTGCCAGGAGGGCATTGCCTTAGGAGTGTTAGGCTTAAAGACAAGTGAAAATACCTGCTCTATTAAATGACCACAACAACAGGAGAAAGAGTAGTCCATTGATACTGTGAACACTGAAATCTAACATCCCTCATGTGTGATGAAAGCGTGCACCTCAAATTTTCACATTCTGACAGAATAACCAATCTCCACACGGAATTTAGCTAGCAGGTGTATTTTCAGCTTTTTCACTTTCACTTTTCTCACTTTTTCTTATTCACCCAAGACTATCCTGAACTGGTTTCTACCTGTGATGGTCAAAATTACTTTCTTTTAAGTTACCTGCTATCAGTGTCAATGGGCAGAAAGACATTTTTAATTGAAAACAATCAAAGGAATTTTCAGAAAAGACTACTTAACATTATTTTGAAGGATGGAGTGATTTTCATATTCTATTGATGACCCTAGAGCAAATAGGGATATTAAATATCACTTTCACAGCAGTGGGGTTTTCCTTACAGAAGAGTAGAACTTCACTAAACTCTATGTGAAGTCAAATTTAGAGTAAATTTCAATTTAGATTAATACTTGTCCACCTCTGTATGTATTTACTTATTTATTTAGAGAGAGACAGTCAAACAATCCATGAAATAAGTTGTTTTGCTGATAAATGCACAGTCCCATTATGTAAAGTAGTAACAGGCCACTTTCTTTCTAGTCCCAAAAATATTTGCAAGTCTTGAAAAGCCTGTAATTATTTTTCTGATAATTTGCACTGAGTGTGCTCTTCACTTAGCTTACTGTGATTTAAATGAATACTTAGAGGCTATATGGAGTAAATGGGCTCAGTGAAGGATCTGAGAACAACTTCAACTCACAGAAAGTATTCAGCAATGACTTTCACAAAGCACTGACTCATAGCTGGATTAAAAAAAATAGAGGTGTTTAGTTCCCTTCAAAATTAATGAGATCTGTGTGATGCTTTTTTAGAAGGTCTTTTATAGTCTAGAAACTGAATTTTTTTTCCCTGATGTCACAGATGATGACTACTATATTTAAACATATTTTATGGTATAACTTTAATTTTAAAAAGCCTGAAAGTAGCACAATGCCTCTACCAGGCAAGGCTAATTATGTGCTTTTGCCTCTGAGTAGAAATATTGGAATGGGATCTGTATACATTACTGAAGAAAAATGTTATTTAACCTAAAGTCATTGTTTAATGATAGATAACAATAGGTACTATAATAGTTTTGCATTTCAAAAAGAATTTAAAACCATAAAGTTAGTCCTATGATTTTTAATGTTTATAGAAAATGTCAAGGCAGTTATGAGAAATCTATAACTTTTAAGTTTTTGAGATAATTACATAATTTTGTTATGTTTCTTTTTACTTCTTGCACATAGCAAGCTTAATTCTGAGAGAGAAAGACTTACAGTAAAGCAGATGCAATTCAAATTTTAAATTATTCATGAATTCAGGCTTCCAATGAGTTTACAGACAAAAGAGAATACAAAAAAACTTGATTCCTTCTGCAAATAGAAAGAACAAAACTCACATCTTTTAGATGCATGGCCAAGTTTTGCTTAAAAAAAATAATTGAAAAACATTCCTAACCTCAAAATACCAAAGTTAGCTGCTTAAGTGTGATCCCAACCATTCAGCAGCTGCTGTAGTCAACAGTGAGCTATCTGTATCTGCAGCTGAACCTCTCTGATAATGGTCAGAGGTGAATTGGATGGAAGGGCAGTTTTCCATCATGCCACAGCACTCTTACAGGCAGAACTGATTACCACATGTTTAGACTCTCGTTGACCTCCAGGGCAATGAATCACCGTGACTTCTGGACCCGTGTTTCTGGAGACGCTCTTTAGGTTTTGAGCCATCTTTGTCAAACCATTAATCCAGCCATTAATCACAGCAGAATATTTTTAGCTGTACCAGTTCTGCTTTGCAAGTCTAGTTTCACATGCCACTTCCCACAAGCTATAAGCATGGGTTGCGCAATGCCATGACTAAACAGGCTTAAAAGTCTCTCAGACACACTCTTGCCTTTCCAAACTATGACTTAGACGGCCATCAATGAAGAAGATACCACAGATGTTTTCTTTTTGTTGTTAAGGTGAAGAAGACTAATATCCCAGTCATACATCCTCAAAAGATATCTTGTCATGTTAGAAATACCTCTATTTGTAAATAAGTGGCTAATGGAAATTTTTATGTGAGCAAGTGGCATGACAAGAGAATTATTGTCTCTGTGAAGGATAGCTCAGCTTAAGAAAGCAGGCAAGCCTACCTTATTTTAGATGTGATTCTGCTCTTCTCTTCTGCCAACCTCCTGAAGCTGTAGCTCCTCTGTAGGAAAGGGGAAGAAAGAAGAAAGAAACAGGCACCAAGACAGAACAAAAAAGGGGATATTTCCTTAGAGGGTAGCAAGGCACTGAAACAGGCTGTCCAGAGAAGTTGTGGGTGCCTCATCCATAGAAGTTCAAGATCCAGTTGGATGGGGCCCTGAGCAACCTGATCTAGTGGCATCCCTGTCTATGGCAGGGGGGTTAGAACTAGATGATGTTTGAGGTCTTCCAATCCAAACCATTCTGTGATGCTGTGAATCTGTGATATTTATCCACTCACTGGGCGGTGAAGCCGTGAAACACATTGTTACAAGGATGTTGCGCAGGCACTCTGAAAGCAGTTAAATTAATGGAAGAAAAATGCATCAATGACAAAATCCCACAAGTCCAAACCCTTGTTCACTGAAATACAGATTGATGGAAAATGAAATGGTTCCCTGGGGGCCACGTCAGTGTGCACTTGCCTCGGTCATATATTCTTCATATGGCGCATGCTGCAGGTGATGGGGAGAGGATAAAGGCTGGAAAGAGCCCTGACCCCATGGGCTAACTCTCACATTCTTATACTGTGTAGGGTCTGCCACAGAGATCATGAAGGAGATGGGGACTTCAGGGGTATATAGAAGAGGGACAGGACAAGAACTCAGTTCACTTTGCTCTTACTCTGAGTAATTCATCCATTTCAGATGGATGAAAACCTGTCTGTACAAAAACTCAGCTTGTGTCACTGAATCCCTCCTCTCATGCTGTTTCTGGTTGTCTGTTTCAACCATGAAGTGAGTTGCAGACTAGAAACACCTTTTTATCTGTTAAGGAGGTGAAACATTGAAACAACCTCCCTGCAGAAGATGCTAAACCTCCTGCCCCGAGAATTTTTAAACCAGGTCAGAAAAATTTCTTCCAGGGAGGATCAGAGCACATTTTGTCCTGGAACAGAGGGACTGAATAGCCTCCCACATTTCATTGTACTTGCTTTGCCCCAGGCCCCCTGTTTCTTTTTAAGTCCACAACTTTTAAGGACAATGTTGCCCTCTCTCTTTTTTTCAACTCAGGCCTCACTTGCCAAGGCTGAAGAAGCCGATGTAATCCATAGCTTATACATTGCCCCATTTTATGTATGATTTAAAGGGGCTGCAGTTCACTGTAAGTTATTTTTAGATTTCGCACATTATTTTACCTGTATTTTATATGCAAGTACATAAAGGAAAGACGATTAGACAATTGATTTAGACAGATATGATTATAACTCTAAGGTAGAGTCTCAGAGATAAATTTTGTTAAGGATAAGTAAGGATGCATCACATCATGCTCTACTTCATTCAGAGTGCAGGATTCTGAGTGCTCCCTGCTTTGTGAGGTCCCTAACTCCATAGGAACCCCGTCAGAAGACAGGTGCAAAGTCTGTGTTCCCCTCAGCAGTCACACAAACAAGCACTCTGTGCTTTCTCTGCCTGCTGTCAGCCAGGAAGGTTTGCTACTCCTAAAGAGCAGCTGCAAAAGCCAAAGCACTTTGCTAGCAAAGAGAAATCTTTGCTGGAGTTTATAGCTGAAGTCTGAAGGCAAACAGATGTTTTGTATCTGTGATTTGGGGTCTGTGCAAAGTTCTTCAAATAAGGGATCACGCTTTCTCTTACACAACCAAGAGCAAGTAGGTAAATAAATGCAGCTTTATCACCGAACAGCCCCCATAAAGGTCAAGCTGTTCTTGGCTGTTCTCTCTTACTCTGCAAGGGGAGTCTATTGCTATTTCAAGGTGTGATGATATTCTTCATGGAAAACATCCTGTCTCCCTTGGAAACAAGTTCACATGTAGTCCTGGGCACTGCTGATGCAAATACCTCACTGCTATCAAAGTTACTCTCTCAAAATACATTTTTGCCTGTGTACAAAGTCCTTTTCCCCCATTAGGTCCCTAAAGAACAGAAGCCCATGTAAGTATGTATCTCACTGCCCAAAATTCATCCAATAAATACATCTCCGACATTTTTGCCTGCAAACAAGCTCAACATTTTGTTCTGAATGCTTATCAATAGATATGTCTCTCTCATTTCTTTTCATTCCTGATATGGACAACACTTTCTGTATATTTCATTAATGTTGTTAGCATATTGTTGAAAATAAGTAGCATAAAACTGCCACATAATTTATCCTATTTGTGCAAACAGTTCTCCCCTAGCCCTTGTATTCATAATCCTAATACATTGTGGTATGCAGTCATATTCTTCAAAAAGCTATGTTTCGGTATTTGAAGGGAGGTTCTCTTCCCTATGAAAATTTTTGTAACTATTTCTGCACATTTTCTAGTTCGGATTCACCATTTCTGAGCAGAATGCTGCCTTTTTTTCTGGAAAATCAGATATTGGACACATCAGAGCTGGAAAATTTACTTAAATGGAAAACCTACTACTCCCATGGTGAATATTTTGATTTTCTGTGTCACTTGATACCTAGTGATTCAAAAAGAGTCTCATTATTAGTTAGAGAACATCAAGCAAAATTAAAGAGGATTATATTCTCTTAAGCAAGAAAACTGCCAGGAAAACAGTTGATCCTGTATCCTCAAATTAAAAGAGACTGACTTTTCACAGCTTTTAAAAATAAACAAGAACTGCTACAATTATATAGGTGGTAGCCAAACACAGAGCAGACTGCGGCTTTCCCTTATACTGCTGGTGAAGAAATTACTTGTCTGCCTTCCTGAGATGAGATCTAATCCTGAATTACAGACTGACTGTGCCAGCTAACTTATTGTCTTCACTGGAATACTCCTGGCTCAGATTTATCTGGAGGACCATGTTGAACACCTGGGGATCCAGACAGGGTGTGCATGCAGCTGTTCTGAGTTTACCCAGACCATTCTCTGGCATGGGCTGCTTCTCACCAGCAATTGCACAGGCTCCCAAAGGTACTTTCTTGCAAGAAGTAGAGCAGAAAGACTCTGAGGGGGAAAAACATTTTTCTCTTTCTCTCATAGTTACAGAAATTCTCACAGAAGTGAGAAATACAAATTACTCTCCTGCAACTGTGGAGCTTACCTGCTTTTCTCCTGCCTGAAGAATCACTGTTTAATCTTTTCCTGCACCTAAAGTTTTCAGCATTTTGACCATTTCTATGGCCTTTCCCTGTACTGTTCTTGATGATTGTGTACATTTTGTTTTGAAGATAAACAGAAGGAAGTATAGCTCTGACCTGGCACTCAGAAAAAGGAAAGCCTGCTGACAAAACTATTTCTGTTCTTTACCTGCTGATTATTTAATAGAAAATATGTTGCCGGAGTGATCACATACTGAATTTTGCCTGGATCAGAATTCAACTGCATATTATAAGGTCCAGGGAAAAAATGACTGATAAACAAATATAATGGATGAAATTTTTGCTTGATCTACACTAGGAAATATTTACAATGAAAAAATTAGATTTGCATCATGACAAAAAAACTTTACCTTTATTTGGGAATCTTGTTAAGATCCATATTGACAAAAAAACTAAGGATGCCTGGTTTTGCCAACTATTTCTTCCTTAATGATACTATGAATTAGTAACTTGCAGAAGTTGTTCTCAATGTTGCAAATATTCCACATGAAACTTTATAGAAGAAAACTGGTTATATATCACTTTTATGATGTGATGCATGAAGATTTTAGAAGTAAACCGAAAGAAAGCTTATACAAGTCACTTATTTTAATTGTAGTTAAACATCATCAGTATAGTTGAAATAGACGTGATGCAAATCTCCAAAACATTATTAGTAGTAACAATTTTAATTTTAGAAATTATACAACCCGGTCAAAAGAATAATAAGAGAATTCATACAAGAAAACTTTATTTCACTAGCTTTTTTAATGTGTGGATTGCTGTTACCTGATATGGGTATAGCATCCTCTCTTTGACAGATTGTTTTTTAAGATATCAATAAAGCCTACTTGTACTTACCATAAAAACTCATACTCCAGGAAGAGCAATAAGCAAGTCCCCAAATGACAATAACCTCCTAGCAGATACCTGAGTATAAATAGCATGGAATTAGCACCAACAGGCTCTCCTTTAGAGGCAACATTGGAATGTTTGGTCTGTATGAAGCCATTTTTTGAGAGAAATGGTTTATAACAGATGTTGAGCATTGCCCAGGACACTGGAGGCTGCTGTGAAAATGAAGGAAAAACATGTATATTCTAGGAAACCAATAGCTGTACAAGGAACATAAGGTTTGTTACCCATTTTGAAGAATGACAGGTTCTGAGTGTACAGGCCAAAGGGTTACAGCCACAATAATGAAATAGCTAAACTGAGAGAAATGTTTCACATTGTGTTCAAAAAGAAAAATAAATTAGAATCTCTTGATGGAAATCATATGCAACAGCATAATGTGGGACTTTGTGCATGGATTGTGGCACCAGTAGAGGGAAATAATGACAGTACTGTGGTGTGGTGGCAGAGATCAGCTCAGAAGGGACAGCAAGCATGGAGTGAGGGCATGGTGGATGGAAGGGAAAGAGGCTGGTGGGAGGAGGAAGGAAGTCATGAATTTGCTGGGAATGCAAGGACTGTTCACAAAGTCAGGGCAGAGCCAGTAACTCTGAGGCTTGGCTTCTGGCTTTGCAAGATTCAGCATCCCTGGATGGTGACAGTCAGTGGGTCATGGGTGACAATGTGTCACACTAGTGACAGGATCCCTTGGTCATCAGTGCTTGACCAGCAGGGACATTTTGGTCCCCCCAATGTGCTGACGAAAGCACAGAAACATTTTTTAGGTAGGTTTATTAAAGAAATGAGTCAGAGCTGACTGCCACTGTACCACTTGGTTAATTTGTCTTGTTTTCTTTTAAAGAAAAAAAACATGTTTTCTTGTTGTCTTTTTGTTAATTAAGCTTTAGGAGTTTGAATATTTCTCTGCATTTTAATGTGATGTCACTGTTTCAAGTCACTGTTTGCTGCAAGGACTGGTTGCTTAGTGAGTTTTGGGGGAGAAATGGAGCTGAAGATGACTGATATTTATATCAGGAATGGAATATTGCTTAGCTTAATTTTTAATGTGGTGATTACTGTTCAGTGGGGAGCAGCTGCTGGTTTTCTTATTATTTGATTGCATTTTTAAGTTCAGAAAAGGTACTTGAAGTCAGATTGGTCTTCATTGGGTTATAAATCTGAAAGGAAAATCACAGGACAGAACAAAATATTAATTACAATGACTATTTCATTAATCATTCACAATTAATTGATCTACTGTCAGCTGTTTCATGTGGACCTTAAACCAAAGAATGTAAACAAGAGCTATGGTCTATGTCTATTAATTATCTGTAGTGGAAAAGGACGGGACACAAGGATGGATGTCCTGTTCTTACACGTGCTACCATGCAACTCGAACCCATAAAATGGCTGAAAAATGTTCCTAGGAGTACTCAGACTAAATCATATTTGCTTACTTATTTCTGTATTTGTGAGCATAGCAGAAATAGCAATGATACTTAAAAACATTCCTACCATAAACTATCAAGATATTGTTGTCATTGTTGCTGTTGCTGTTGTATTTTGTAATGGGATTTAATTTTTAGAGTTGGATTTGTTCTTTTAATGTCCATATGGATAGGATGTGAATTGAATACATGAAGGTTTTGTAAAAGCAAAATCTTAATCATGCTAAAGATTAAGTGAGACCTGAACTGTGCCCCTGTCATCTAATGCACACATTATTTACACAATTTACACAACAGTAAACTTATTGAATTCAGCAGACTGCTATGAAATTATGATATTCATAGAAAACAAATTGTAGTAAACAAATCACAATGCTGGGACTTAATTCCCAGCATTTTCCACCCCTGTACAACCCTCCCTTTATCATAATTTATGAATATTTCAGATTCCCTAGGCAGAATTTGGGTTTAACCTATAAATTAAGTTTGCTCATCTGGATTATTATATATTGACTGTATAGCTTGGGCAGGGATATTTGAATTTACAGACCCAAACTCTGCCACCCTTCCTCTCCACAAAAAGCCATTTCAGTTTTTCAGCTATACCTGTTGATACACAGTTGTATATAGTTGTATGTCTATATATGTATAAATGTGTCTGTGCATGTATATGTGAATAGAGATACTTGAGGCATAAAGGAAAAAGCTTATAGCTAATGCAGGGAAAAAAGAGTAAAAAGAAACAGTCAGAATGAGTGCTTGATGAGAGGAAAACATGTGAATAGTTGCAGGAGGGATAAATTCATTAAGAAAATGCCAAAATTGCTGTTTCAAACAGTCAAGGTGGGGGCTGTGGTGACTGGAAGTTTACACAGCAAGTGGGTTGTGACACAGAACTCTGAAGTGTCAAAGAAGGGGAAGAGATGAGCAAAAAGCCTTTCACTCCAATAACTATTCCCATCTGCCTTTCTAAAGTCACAGACAGAAATACTTTTTAAAGCCTGGCTCATATTTTTAGCATTTCTGTAGATGAGATGCCTGATAATAAATTCTGATTTATAAGACAATAACTGAAGAGAAAATTAGGTCAGATAAAGTAGGCTTAAAAGATTTTGTTTTCTGGCAACACAATCTGGCAATACAGAAAGGTGTTCCCAGCAGGCACCGGCAGATGAAGATAAGTTTATGAAACAACCTACTTTTTCTTCTCTTCTTAGTGTGTTTAAAGATGTTGAATTAGGCAGATGAGATCTTCCAGGTAATAACGACAGAGCTAAAATTGGCAGTTAAATGCATTCTTTCAGTTTATCTCATCTTTGTGCAGCTCACCCATGACTTCACATTCAGGCTGCTTTTTGGTCATAGGCAAATACTCTGAAGGGCTTTGGGATGAAAAGCTGTTGACTTCTATTCCCTGCATCCCTCACCTAGTTGCATCCCTACCAAATTGCATCTCCCTAAATATGAAATAATGTTGATAGAAGCATGTTGAGCATAATTTGTGTTTATGTGTGTCATTCTCATTGTTCCAGAGATCATTTTCCTCATGGTGATCAAGGGTAATTTTTTTCACAGTGGCTAGCAAAGGGATTAATATTACAGAGCTGTTTTTGCATTGTTTGCTTTTGTTAAGAGATGAACAGGGCTTACGGAAAGCCCTTTCTGCTTTTCATATTGCAATGCTGGCAAGGAAGTTGGGAGGGGACATAGCTGAGACAGGAGACCCAAATTGACCAAAGGAGTATTCCAGACCATATGACACCAATGCTCAGAATATAAAATGGAGGCAAGAAGGAGAAAGGGTTTTTTTTGGAGTGATAGCTTTAGTCTCCCAAGTCCCTATTATGCATGATGGGTCGTGCTCTCCTGGAGATGACTGAACACCTACCTGCCCATGGGAAGCAGTGAATTCATTCTTTTTTTTCTTTCTTTTTTTCTTTTGCTTTGTTTACCCTTTTGTCTTCTGCTTATCCTATGAAACTCTATCTCAAACCATGAATTTTCCAGCTTTTACCCTTCCAATTCTCTCCCCAGTCCTAGTGGCTGAGGAGTGAGTGATCAGCTGCATGGAGCACGGTTGATGGCTGGGTTTAAAACACAACACCCTGACAGAACCGTCACACCCAGTTGTTCCTGCTTCCCAGAATGCTGCCTTTGGACAGCTTTTTTAAGCATTGAAAAAGTATACATCTTCTTATTCTTCTAGAAGTAATAATAATAATAATAATAATAATAATAATAATAATATGATGATGATGATGATGATCATCATCATCATCATCATCATTGTCACTATTTTACAACAGCAATTGCAAAATATTCCAAGGGATTGGCTTAAAAAAAGCTATCAAATTTATAAAATGAAATCATCCATAATAAGACATCATCCATCATAGAGGCAACAGCCTCTGAGATCCTTTGTTCTGCTATTTTGTTGAGAGTTGGTTACTGACTCTCAACCCCTTTACTGAAAAAAAACCAAGCCTTTGATAAACATCCTTGACAGAAATTTGTTTTTCCAAAAATCAGTTTCTGTCTTTAAAAAGACCATCCCAAAATAATGGTATTCACGAACCAACTGTTCTTGATGAACAGAAAGAGTCAATAGCATTTCGAGGATTATCTCAGTCATTTGTGGGTACTAAATTTGATTTAATATTTGAATTTTTAGTTAAAAATAATAATATTTAAACCTGACAGAGAAAATATTTCCATATTTTCTTCTTCCTATTTTCTTTATTTGATTACCAAGAGAGCGACCATATTGATAAAAAGAGAAGGGTGACTGTTGACCCTGTTGAGCCAGGCCAACTATGAAGCAAAAAGAAATCTTAACCATTTACAGGATAAATTTTCCCCTAAGCATAGTATAAACTTGCTGTTTTTCTCCTAAGGAAGATGCTGAAAGCCAGCTCAAGTATTAGCTGCAAGGGATTAGTTTAATTTCATGTTTCAGAAGACTTCATTTCATTTTTATTTATTAGCATGTTAGTGTCATAGTTTAGTTGAATGAAATAAATTATACTAATTAATTGTTTCCCCAGAAAAAAATCACAAAGATGATTAGCATTGAACTTTTCCCACACTAAAGCACAGTAAATGTCACTTCCAAATTCCTTAATGCCAATTCATCAATTTAACTTATTCTTTGCTAACTTTTCCTAACTCATGAAAAATTGAAAATTTTGTTACCTTTCATACTTTTTTAATGTTACAACAGAGTGATCTTTTAAACTTTAAATTTGAAGAGATTACCCTCCATATACAATATTTTTTTCTTAATAAGTATGAAAACTGAGCAATTCTACAGTTATTGTAACATTCAGCCCAAGACAATAATCTTACCTTTACTGACTATAATTCAAAAATTCTGCAGTAAGTTCTCTTTTTGTGCCAATAGTTTTGGCTGCTATATTTCTATCCAGCTTCTTAGAATTATACTGAAATGCCACAGTTTGTTAGAAATGTTGGCGTTTTTGATTCATGGGAAATGTTGAGTTTTTCATTTAGAAAAAAAGGAAATGTAAAAAAAAACGAGGAAAAAAAGAAACATCAATATGTTAAAATGATGCCATTAACTTTGAGATTTCTAGTGTCACTGCTTTGTGCTCCTTTGGTTTGTTTGGTTCTTTTTTGGGGAGGCATGTGTGTGTAGAGATCAGTCTTACAAGATGAAAAGCATCTCTTCTATAGCACTTCCCTCCCCAAAAATTTTAATGTAATCCCACTCAAGCTGTCTTGGGCAATGCAGCACAGTGGAAGGCTCTGATGAGTGCAAGTGAGAGCAAAAAAGGCACAGGAGTCTCCAAAATGTAATTCCCAGCAGGTACTGATGAAGCTCTTATGAACAGTCCTGTGCAAGTTTACTTTTGAGACAACCACAAAACAGTTTCTCTTGAAGAACTTTCCAGTACAGGGAATTCCAAGTCTAATTGTACCAAGAGCCAGATGATGCAGTACCTTGACAGACACAGACCTCAAACAGACAATTATAATTAAAGTTTGTAAATAAAGGCCAGAGAGGGATTGACTGTAGTTCAGTTGTGTGACTGGCATGGCATTTGTTGACAGGTTCAGCTATGTATGAAAGTAATTTTAAATGCATCTACACTCTGGAGACACCTACCCTAAAAACATCAGTGCATAGGAGAACTCACTTCACTTCAGCAACGGATACAACACAGTGGAAGGAATAATGCTGTGAGGAGAACATCTCTGTCTGAAACTGCCAGAGGTGTGTGCTTGGCATGGAAACAGGAATTAAAAATACAGGTAGGGGGGGATAGGACACGCTTTGTGTTAAAATGTAATATGGTTCAAAGAACTGCCACAGCTGTGGGGAGATGCCTGCTATCTGTGCCTATACAAGAAGGACAGAGAGGAAAAGCCAGGAGACTTTTTATAGGAGGTTCATGGCATATTGAGCTGGGACAGCTTACTGGGACACATAAAGCAAAATACATTAAAAGCAAACATTCAAAAGGACTCCACTGCACCAGTAATATATATTATGCACAGACTTCTGTATAATATACTAGAATATATATATATATTATACATGGACTTCTTCCTTATCTACTGGGATAAATTTAGGATCATGTTTTATTCCTAAAATGTACCACAGAGATTGTAAGTGCAGATCTTAACATGGACTTAATTGCAGTACCTTATACTGCTTTTAAATGAGTTATAAGGTATTTCAAATTTTAAATGCTACCCCTGGAAAAAAACACTTCCTTACTGTAGTGTCAGGGAGGGTTAAATTACCACTGGATTATCCTACAATTCAGATTACTGTTTAGATCTTGCATTTATGTTTTTGCTTTATTGATTTTTCACATTGTTGCCACTAGAGCTTGCTACAATGCAATCAGATAGACTTTAATATATCCATTTCAAATCACTGAGCAATGTAGATATCAAATTTCCAACCCTTCACCTTTTAATCTTCAAATTAAAAGAAGGATTTACATGTGTAAGGAAGGTAAATTTCAAAGTCCCCATCAGATAATTACATAGGGTTGTTGTTAGGTGTTTGCTTTGAGAATCCTATTAGTCTGGACTTATGAGACAAGCTGAGAGAGACTTAGACACAAGCATATTCCATCATATTATGTCACTCTGTTGAAATCCAATTATTCAATGAAATGAGGCATTTTTAGCTGGGCTTTAATTTTAAAAGAGCAGGGACAAAGTTTCAACAATGTCAAAATAACTAAATTTGACATTTTTGATGAAGGTTTTTCAGTTTTTGCTTGGTAGAGCTTTCTTCATTTTAAAATTCTGGGGTTTTTTTCATAACATTTTAAAATTAAACAGTAAAATATAATTATTTCAATTACTAGAAAAACATAACTTTTTCTGCCCAACACTCCTGGACTTTTTGTTTCAGATGTAAATTTTAAAAGTTCAGTCTCCTTTTCATCTGGAACTAGGCTGTATTTCAAAATCCATGAATTACTGGCAAACTGAAGTACTCTATCATTCACACCACTCTTTCTGTGATAAAATTTGTTAAGTCATTAAATATGAGTGGGCATAAAATAAGATTATTTTCTCATCAAAACTGAAGGTCTGCATTACAAATCTAAACACAATGTCATCTTGAAGTTACACACCACTTCAGTTTGGAGCAGAAAACATTGGTGGAATCCAAGATAGGAAGAGATGATTATAACAGTCTCCTTCTATTCTGGGGAACTCTGTTTTCCATTGATATGTTCACTCTTGTTTTCAGTGGTCAAAACTGTGGATCATTCAGTCAAGTGGTTATTTCAGGTCCTGGCACAGCTTAATGACTGAAGCCACCAGCTCTTTCTTACTCTCCTCTCCTGCAGAAGTCAAAGAATGTTGCCCTGATTTTTGAAGATTTTCTAAGCCTTCTGATGTTTACATTCTTGTAATGAACTTTCTTACATGCTTTATATAAATAACTTATTGTTTTACATTCTTTTAGAGAGGAGGAAAAATTTAATAGACTGTTAGTTTGTCCAGTGTCATTGGAGAGGTGGAACTGTCACCCTCCAATCCACTGTCACTTTTAGAAATCTATAAATGTTAGAGTCAGAAATTAAATAGTCTCTTTTACCCTTAGAAGAGGTATGTGTTCATGTTGTGTTATTTTGTGTCCTAAAGTGACAAAAACACAACCCAGCACACTCCCGTTTGAGCAGCGTTAGAAGGAATTTTATGTGCAAGGGGAAAGATAAAATGGAAGCTTGTTCCAAATGAGAACATGGTAGAACTTCATTTTGGCTCCTGTTTTGAAGACAGCAGCATGAAAAGGTGAACAAAGTTGAATGATAGGAAAATGACAGTGGAACAGGAAGGTATTTTTTCTTTGTCGAATTAACTGCTGCACTGTTAGAGAAACTGACCTAATCAAAATCAGGAGAAAATAAAATTGCTCAAGATCCCAAGAGAAAGGAGGACCCTGTCCAGGGAGGTACCTGGAGAACTTACCACAGGAGGCTGCTTTCTTCTGCTTTCTCTCACATGTTCTCTTCCCAACCTTTGCTGCACCGTTCAATTCATGTGCATGGACCTAAAGTTTGCTTTAATTATTACTAACAGTGCAGGTGAGACAAATAAACTTGGTTCATTTGCTGGTGCTTTTATGGTACTTTGCAGAGATCATAGAAGCAGGGCCTTCCCCAAGATATACAGAACCACATTGCTCCTCAATTGCATGCTCCTTAAAAAGTACTTCCATGCCTCGCTGCACATTCCATTAAAAGAAATTAAATATTTTCTGTTTTCCTTAGATTCCACTAGACCTGGAATGATGTTCTTTTCAAATAAGACCTTCTATTCTGAGAAAAGGACCTTATTATTTTAATACTGTTAGTTCTATCTTTCTACATGTTTTTTTTAGTGCTTCACTCTCTTCTCTTGTCAGGGACCTTTATGTGGTATTGACTTGAGGTTCTAGTGAGACACAGGGTTTATTTTTCTTCTGATTCTGAGCTGAGAAGATAATCTAAAATAAAACAAGGTTAATTACTCTTCAGTATTTTGGTACTTCACACCATTATTTCAGGAGCAACATAATTAAGCTCACGGAAGGTTTGTTGGAAGGATACATTGTTTCATAGGAACAGGACGAAAATGTTTACTTGTAAAGTCCAGAATCCTGCTGGCTCTCCTAATGCATATGTTTGGATGTCCTTTTCTCCTCTAAACATCTCCTTAATGTATGTCTTAAAGCACTCTAAAATCTGTGACATTAGATGCATACATCAGCAATGCAGTAATTGGTTTTTTACAGTCATCAGACCTGAAATGATGCAATGTTACATTTTCCTTTTTTTCCTTCTTCAAGCATCTTCCAAATCAGGCACTGTATGTGCTATTTGTGATCCAGCAGGGATGTACAGAAAAAGAGACACCGACGAGAGTTGTCAATGAGTGTATTTAGCATTACTTAAAAATAACTGCTTCCTTTGCATGCTCCTGTTTTTATGATTTACAGGTTTATAAAAGGAAATATGACTAGAAAAACATATCACATGGGTGAAAGAATCTCTTTCCTGATTCAGGAAATGTAGAATGATGAAAGTGCTGGGCTATATTTACAAGACTTCTTCTCTTAGATCATACAAAATAGTCCCCAGTCCTCATGAATATCCTCCAGTCATCCTAACTCTGTACATGCAAGGCTGAAATATGGGCAGAACTAGATGGATCACCTCATAGGATTTTTTACAGCGCATCACACATGATTTTTTATCCTTGCTGTGCAGGATAGCTTGTGCCAGTATGCTCTCAACCAAGTTGGAGTTTCGACAGATGCGCTTTACAATGAAGAAACACATTTCTAATTAGTCCTATGGAAATGAAAGACCACTTAGAGAGGGGACCATTGGATTTTAGAGTACTATGTATTAAATGAAAGACTCATAAAATGTTTTTTACTGAGTCTGAAATGCATTAATCCATTGATTTTTACTTTGATCACTAAAAATCAATGGCACCACTGGCCTGTTTTCTGTATACACATTCTAGCCATATCTGATTTTACCCATTTCATTAAGGCAGAAGGTTCTTTTATGTGATGCCTCAGTATTTCTGAGAT
The DNA here is from genome assembly GCF_027579445.1 of Ammospiza nelsoni. Classification (NCBI taxonomy): domain Eukaryota; kingdom Metazoa; phylum Chordata; class Aves; order Passeriformes; family Passerellidae; genus Ammospiza; species Ammospiza nelsoni. The sequence continues at coordinate 105,350,555 of NC_080633.1, forward strand.
AGATCTTGTATTTTGGGGGGGAGCTTATAATAATGAATGTTATCATGTAGAATATTTTCAATGGAAATGGACTACAGCACAATTATTTCACCAGGGTTTTTCTGCTCCCTCTGATGGGTTCCATTCTCTACTGAAAAAAGTCATCCTCAGAAGTGTTAGCATTATGCTCTATGACCTTCACAGAGCATGTTTCTCTCTTTCTATTTGAGTGTGCCATCTGTGGAACTAATTTTGGTTATGCAAGGATGTTCCACTAGGAGTATTCTGGACCTCTACTTCATGGCATAGAACGCAATCTGATCTGTAAAAAAACAGGCCATGGCTGATTCATATTATTTCATTTGCATGTGGAACCAAACTGTTTGGTGACAGATGAGAGCTATATTTATATGGTGATATTTCAATGTCTGATCATGACTTTTTTTTACAATTTCGAGTGTTTTTTTTGTTTTAAAGTATTCTTGTTTAGAAATACAAAGATAATAAGAAATTATTATTATTATTATTATTATTATTATTATTATTATTATTATTATTATTATTATTATTATTATTATAATAAAATACTCAAGCTGATTTAGCATAATTTTTCATCTTTGAGGTTTTTTGTTTCTACTCAGTGTGAATTCTTAAAATTTCAAAATTTTTCATAACACTGAAAGCTATTTTCATACCAGTTCCAGAATCAAATTTATGCTGTGGCCATCAACTGTGATTCAAATATATTTTCTGGTATTTAATAATTATTTTATTATTTGAAAATTCAATAATAAAACTATATGTACGCTTCCTCCCCCGGTATTTCCTGTTGTATTTCATGAAAACCAAGGTGGCTTTTTTTCCAAGCTGGTTCTATTGGGTTGATAACTTCTTTTTAGTCTCTTCTATACCTATTTTTCCTATTTCTGCCTATGAGATCCATTCACCTTCCTCTTCACAGTATTAAATCTGGTAATGAAGTTTACCAAGTCAATTCCCCTCTCCTAATAATGTAGAGAAAATATATAGAGAATTTTGATATTTTAGGGCAACCTTCACTGGGCATTCCCAGATTGCTCATTTTACTCCCAGTGACTGAGAACACCACGCAATTTTCCCATAAATTTAAAGGAAGACAACTAGGGTAGGACAAGTTTTCATCTTGATATTAAGTATGAATTACATGAAACTGCTTTGTCCTGGAAGGAAGGGAGTGTCTTAATTCATCCCACATATTTTTCTTCTGGAAAAGAGTAAGTCATTGCAGCCTCCTGACAAGGCAGCTCAGTATTCCTTATTAAAGGACTGACTGTTTCTTGTCCATATCTATTTTTTTTTTTCCTGGGGAAATAGGAAGTTCCTGAAAGGGAAGGACTAACAACTTTAATTCACGCGAAACAAATACACGGATATCTGCAAACTTTCACAACACTGCTTCAGTGTGCTGTCTTCTGCCCTTACAGAATTCCTGTTCTAATTGCATCTAATTTTGGCATAATATTTGGTGGTATTGGGACATAGCGTGACACACATGCGTGCTCTGTTGTCTTATTGATGTCCATCTTCAACATTTCCCCACATAATGTCTCTTGGTTACAGAACAGTCTCACATATTCAGAACAAAAATAATAATCCTGAACCCTGGGCAGAGTAGATGTAGCAATATGAGTTCAAATACAGATAAGGTGTTGTTCATTTCTCTATAGAACCCCGAAAACCTTTACCTTATGTTCCTATGATATCCCAATTTATGATTCAAAATGTTTGCTGCTGAACAAAATGCTGATTATAAAGCTCCCTAAAAACTCCCTGATTGTCTACTTTTGGTTTGGTTTTCTTAAGTATTTAAAATTTTGCATTTTCTTGAAGAAAGATGCAATATTTTACTCTGTCCTTTGATCAGTGACATTGGGGTAACTTCTCCACCTGTTGCAACTTCTTGGCTGCCTTCCCAGGGCACAAGCCCTGTGTTTGGAGAAGAGACCCTCTTGGTGATGGAGCTGCTGCAGCTTGAAGGGGGCACTGTTTTCCTGCTGCTGTGATCCTCTCCATCCTTCTCTTGGCTGGGACCTGTCTCAGTGTTTCACACTGGATGCTAATTAGGCTTGACTATGCTTAAGTTCTTTTCCCTTTGTTTCTCTTTTTTTGTGTCTTTGTAGCTCTGCACATGAGGCATCCCCTTACTGTATTTGTAACATACAACCATTTCCTTCCAAAATGATTACAGAATAACCTGCTTTACTTAAAATTATAAAGCTCATCTCTTTGGCTCTCTTCAGTCTCTGAATCAGAAGATGTAGCAGAGTTATCATCTGCTGCGAGATTTGCATGTCCTCCCTAGTGATTTGCACTGAACATGACTGTATGTTCACTAAAACAGGGCTTTTGTTTTCCTGACTGGTGTTACTTTGAATTTGAACTTGATGGCTGGAGCCCACATGCAGTTGAAGTTGCAGACTTTCTGATCCTCTGGTTGAAGTTTCAGCTTGTTTCTTCTCTCCTAGGGGTTCTTGCAGAGGTTTGGGGAGCAGAATCTTGAGACTGCCCAAGCAGACACTTAGGATACAGTAATGAGAAAGTGAATTACAAGGCCAGAATCCTAAATCAGGAGCTGACTACAACATTCTGACCATGAACAATCTGGATAGCTCAATATGACACAGGAGTTATATTTTAAATAAGATTTTGGTGGTAATATGCTCCCACAAAAGATATTCTTCTTCCTTTTTCTTTATTTCTACTGGAAAGAAGAAAAATGGCAACATTAGTCATATTCTACAGACTATTATATTCAAAGCTCCTTTTTCTTTGGGGATGGCAAAGGACTTCTGAATGATTTTTGATTAGCCTCATTTATAATTTTTGCATTCGGTGTCACTGATGCAAAAGCAGGAGCTTTGCATCCTTAGCATGACACACACATCTTGCAAATGAGAAAATAAAATAAAACCAGGCAAAAAGACTATACCACTGAATGGGGGCAGGGGAGAGCACCATTGCTGATGTCCCATAGGAAAAGAGATTGAGAGAGACCACACTTATTTTTCAATTACAAAGCAGTTCAGGCAGCTTCTGCTTCAAGGGGTGTTATGCCCCTGTGTGAAAGGGTAAATATTTTAAAAGTCTTGTCTGCCATAGATCTGGAAACTAGATTATTTTATTTTAAAATCTAAATCTTTTAATGAGCTTATTTTATCTAAATGTTGACTAAAAGTATTCTGTTGCATTTTCAGACAGGAATATCTAGTTTCTGTTTATATTTCCACTAACATTTCTTTGTTTTTACTGTCTAATATGTCTTTAAAGGAGTGCTTGAGAGGTTAGCAGACAAGAATAAGGCTCTGCCTATTAGGGCCAGAAGGTCATCTGCAATGTCATATTAAACCAAAGTCTTAGAAATAACTTCTTCTGTCACTTGACACATTTAAAAATTTATTCACGGGAAAAATTATTGAATTACTTCAAATTTGATTTTTTTGTTCTAGATTTTTAGACTACTAAAAGTAATTAGTGTTAAATTTATGACAATTTGCCTATAATACCAGGAAGAGGATAACTAAGACTACTTTGACTCCTACGGGGCCTTTTAAAAACAAAGGACATTTTATCATCACAAAACATTAGTGCACCACAGAGAAAGTGGACAGTGTGTATTTTACATAAAAAATAATAGGAAAATATCAGTAATTAAGATTCAATTGTATTATAAACTCTATTAAGGACAGGACAGGACTGCTTGAATTAAGCCACAGTCCATGACAGCTGTCAGTTCTTCTAAAAAACTTTCTGTAAGCTGTGCAGATCAGCCAAAATTTTTCCTAGAAAACATCCTAGATAGCAGGTACCGATCCTAGATATGAAGTCTGAGACTATTCCAAAGACACTTTTGGTGTCTAAGACAATAAATGTTCAAAGACATGGATTGTGGCTCCTAACCAATTCCAATAAATGAAATAAGCCTCATCAAAGGGAGTGCCAGACTACTGGAACAAGGATTCCTGAGCTGTCCCGGGTTTAAAACAGTGCTCGAGGGTTTTACATGAGATTCACATCAGTTTAACCTGTAGATTTGCCCTTGTTTCATCTGGGATAAGGTTGATTTTTGTCTTAGTTGTTGGTATAGTGCTGTGTTTTGGATTTAGTATGAGGATAAAAATAACACACTGATGGTTTAGTTCTTCTTAAATAGTTCTTACTCTAAGTCAGGGACTTTTCATGCTCTGCCAGAGGGGAGCTGCACAAGAATCTGGGGGGTAACACAGCTTGGACAGCTAACAGAACCAGACAAAGGGATATTCCATGTCATAGAACTCATGCTCGGTATGTAAACTGGGGGACTTGGCCAGGAGCTGCTGATTGCTGGTCAGGGGTGGGCTGAGTAGTAGTAAGTGGTGAGTGATCATATTGTGCATCACTGGTTTCTCTTGGGTTTTATTCATCTCTCTCTCTCTCTATCCTCTTCATTACAATTATTTTATTTTATTTTATTTTATTTTATTTTATTTTCATTTTATTTTATTTTACTTTAATCCTTAAACGGTTCTGATCTCAACCCAAGAGTTTTATTTTTTTTCCCAATTGTTCTCCTCACCAGGGGAGCAAGGAGGAGAATAAATGAGTGGCTGCCTGGTCCTTGCTTCTTGGTTGGGGTTAAACCATGACAGGATTATACTGTGCTGTGTGGCTGTTTCAGCAACAGTATGGGGTATGTTCAGCAGCAATGGAAACTAAAGGGGAAACCTTTTTTTGCCTGATACAGTTCAGGCCTTGCCACGTGGATTGACCTCATGCTCTCTGGAACAATGCTCTTTACACTTCACTGTCTTTCCAGCATATGAGGGAGCACAGTTGCCCACAGATGCAGCCACCTGGAAAGCAGCTCTCTCATTCCTACTGTAGGCAATTATCTGGGAAATGTGACATGGAAGGACAAGATGCAATAACTTTAATGAATAATTTCTCAGACTATTCTGAAAGGTTCTCAAGCCAGATAATCAATTTTGAATTTCTGCAAAGCACAGGACACAGTATTTCATTCAGAGACTCCTACAGTAAGACCAATACTTAACAACAGCTTCAGCAAAATGTCAAAATTTTGAATTTTTAAAGGATATTCAACCCTATAAGTTCTAAATAAGGACATGTAAGGTCCTCAAAGCGTGTTGTTATATTTTCGCAACAGATTTTCCTTTCATGTTCTAATTGAAGCTAGCATATGCTGCTGGCATTTTCAATAGCATTGCCTTCCATATCATTCAAGTCTGGCATGCCATTCTCTTCCCTCTCATTTCAGTCAGATTTCAGATTTTCTTTTCTACAATAGACTATAAATAATAGATATAAACTTAATAAGAATTATGTCCTGAACAGGTGTAGAAAAGAGCAGATTAAAACCATCCCTTTGCTATTCTCAGTAGTTGAATCAGTACTCACCCATATGAGGTCCAAAAGAAAGCAGAGGTGAACTTTCATATTTCTGACAGGGAGTTAGCATACCTTGTTAATGTAAAGTCTGGACAAAGGGAAAAAATAATACTTGTTATTTACAAGTTTTTATGATATTTACTTTTTAAAAGGTATGTTTCACTGATGTCTTTTGTTTCAGTTCCAGAGATTTGTATTGCATCTCTCCTTTGACAAATAAGATTCTTTGTCAGGGTTTGGATCCTTCCATTCCCTGAATCATGATTGCCTTCAATCTCTGGAAGAGTTGTTTTGAGTTGAAGTTGACACTGAAGTCATTTGTCTTTGCATATATAAGAGACCCTTTATTCCTCTTACATAAAGTGTCTACTCCCAGAGAGCATTTGCTGTTTGGGTTTTGTCAGTAGGATACCACATAAATGCAATTAATTGGCTGCTTTTGTCAAAAGAAGAGTATTTAATCATGAAGGCAAAAGGCTTTTGTTCTTTGCAAAGAGCAAGTCATATTAAATGAAGCAGCTCTTTACCACATCATATACCAGTTTAAGATGTCTTTTCTTATTAATAGAATAGTAATTAGGATGAGAAGTTTTGAATTTTAGAATTCTCTAGTAATGTACTGCATTATACAACATTTGCTCTCTTACATATGTCATCCTCATTATCATCTTTTATGACTTGCCCTTCCCCAGATCTCTCAAATTACCTACACCACAGTTCATGTTCTCTGAATCTCTGTTCTCTTTACCAGTCTTATCCTAAATGTGTCCACACAACGATTCTGCTAACTCAAAGAACTCTATTGCCCTTTCAATCCTTAGCCTTCTCTTTTCCTACCCTGTTGGCCTTGAATATCTTCCTTCTTCACATTGACTTTATGACCTTACTGTCTTTTAAATTCTTCTCTTTAAATACAGCATTAATTTTTTCTTAAATTTAAGTTTTAGTTTTCTTCTGAAAACTTAATATTCAGTTTTAACTGGTGAAATTCTTGTAAAATGATTTTTTATTTAACACAATTTTATTGTTGCATTTAAACATTTTATATATATCATATTATGAACTAGATTCTCAAAACATGTGCATATGCTTATTTCTCAGAAAAAAAAAATTAATCTGAACTGTACAACCTCATGTTTGGAAGTCCTAAGCCATCTGCAACTTACTCTGCTCCCAGAGACAGTTCTGGGCTTCAGATATTGAGCTGTGGTATTTATACAATGATAATAAAATTCATCTCACCATGGATTAAACCAGTTGTCTAACCTTCATCTGTGGTCATTATAGGCAGAAGATGACTACTCCATCCTAAATGTATGGCAACTTTCTGTTTTTCTTCACTAGATGAAAGGAATCCCATTGCTGCAGCAGGAAAAAAAAAAGGGAAAAAGGAAACATTTGACTTAATTATAACTATTAACCTAGGCTGACAATTTGTTTTGTCTTCAGAATTTCTTCTAGTCCACCAGGGCACATCCAAATAAATATTAATGTTAGTACTTCAGCTGTCATTTGTCACCTTTTCCATACAAAGCAAATATTCTTACTAAATGAACAAAACTGTTTCATAACTAGACAGGTTTTTTTTCCTCCATACACATAACCGGTAATGCAAGCTTAAGAGCATTTTTCTACCTTCATAGAAAAAAAAAATTGTCCTTGCCATCCCTTATGCCTCACCCAAGAGTTCAAGAGCATAATTTTCTATAGCCTGAGCAATCTTGAATGCTCATAAACAAATCCTCTGTGTAAAAATCCATTACAGGCTTTGTGTAGAATGTGTATGTGAAAGTAGAACGCGTACGTGAAAGTGGGCCCAGGCTTTTTAACATTGAGGAGTTATCAAAACCCTGTTCAATAGACATGGTTTTGTCAATTTTTGAAAAAGCAAAATATCCATAGGTTTTTCTATTATACATCATTGAAGAATAATCTGAACAAAAAATTTCTGTGAATATTTGTATAATGACAGTGTACACTGTAGGTTATTTGAGCATAAGAAACTGTTAGTGAAATCTGATTTTTGAGGGTTAAATTCAAAGGTGCTTTGTATAGTTTTCCACATGTGCTCCTTGCAGAATTTTGATTTTGCTGCTGAGAAGACTGCATTTGAAATGCATGACAAACAGCTGCAATACCTTCCATACTATAGATAATCCTGATAAACATGCTTCTCACCCTGATAGACACAGAGATAAACAGCATAAGCAGCTAAGATTATAGCTTTGAATCATAGTAGCTTCTTTTTATCTAAAAAAATCCCAATTACAATGTTTGATATTCATAGCTTCATGGGTTTATAACTGAAATATGAGACAAGAACTACAATTAAAAGGGAGGTAGTGTAGTCAGAGATACAACGCCAAAGATAAACCATCTTTAAAGTTTCTCAATCTTTTGAGAAGCTGGCATTTAACTCCGATTTCTAGAAACAACACAAGAGAAATTTACACTTCTATTCCAAATTGGCTAGGAGTATTTCATATTTAAGAGTGATGCAGTGCACAGGGAGAGTTAAAATCCTGCCGTTGAGAGTGGCTAACATTGGACCCACCTTAGTGTGCCATGGGAGAGGGCAATGCCCGTGCCTCAGCGCCCATGGAGGTCTGAAAGGCAAAGTCTGAGCTCCCTGAGCTCCCAGAGCTCCCTGTGGCTCAGCATTGAGCTGAGCTCCTGGGTTGGGCAAGAAAGTTGGGTTCAAAGTTACTCTTGCAGGGGCAGGCTCAGGGCCCAGAGGTGCCCTTGACAAAATGGCTGTATTTAACACCTCAGTCTGGAAACATCAGAAACTATGCATGGAAATGTAAAGAAAACCAGTGTTTTACTCAGCTCTGTATAGCTCCACAGATGCAGCTGAAGCAAATGGCTGGAATACGAACGCTGCAGGACTGGGACTTTTGTTAAATATGTCTAAGAAAGACAAAAAAGTTAGCTGGAAAGCATTAAGTCCTCAGAGAAAAGACGGGGAAAAAATCTATGTTGTGTAGAGAGCCATCACAGACTGTTTTCCTTTGGTCTGAAACACTCGGAACTTTTTGACATTTCCCAGCTTTTAGGGATATGGCTATGACACAAAATACTTCAGCTAAAGAAGCGTTGGATTTGATAGCATATGCTCTGTGACACTCAGTGGAACACCTATTTTGGCCTACAGCTTCAGCTTTGAAGATTAAATAATGCTGATCACCTCTCCACAGTGATTTGACAATTTATCTTAGTTAATTGGGCTTCAGTTAAGGTTGAGGGATTCAGCTTGGCCTATGGCCCATCTGGATCAGAGGAGCCAACAAAATATAATTTAAAAATAAATGTACAGACTCCAATTAACTTTTGTGGAGGTTACACATGATTTGTTTTGGCTTAGCTTTAGTTTCTCATAATTTTGTTCAAAGAAATGATGCAATAATAACATTCAAACTTTTACAGAGGAACTTTTAAAAGAGATATCTAGACATTCTGTGTTAGTTTTGGAGCATGATTTGAAGGTTTGGAAATTTTTATAAATAAAATAAATAAAACAGCACTTTCTCCTAAAGTTGCTTCAAAGCAAATTTTACATGTTTGCCTAGTTTAAAAAAAACTTTCCTACATTAATATATCCTTGAAATTATGCTTTAACCCAACCCTTCTTTCTTTCCACTTCTTTACAATACTTATCCCAGTGTCGCACAACATAAACAATAAAAACAAAAGTGACAATTATTTTGCTCAGTCACTTTCTTTGTTTATTTCAGTGGTGATTTTTAGAGCCTCTGAGCAAATTAGGTTGTAGACTAATGTTTTCCAGGATGATCTGCAGAATCCCATAGATTATAGAGGATTTCCAGATAAGAGTTTGATAATAGAAGTGAAAGATGATCTGCAGGAGTTTTTGATCAATGACAGTGAATATAATGAAAACATTTGGGAAGGAATGTTTGGGAAAATATTTTATGACTGGTCAATCCTTGCCTTTGAAAATGTTTTTGCAATGGAAAATGGGTTTTGGAAATGGCCAGAATCTATGCCTCCTGCAGGAAATTACAGCTTTGCCCTGTGGGACCTGTGCCTTTGCAGCCTTGTCCAGGTTCCTCTGCCAGACCTCAAATCCTCTTCAGGTGTTATCAGGTTCCACTTATTGCCACAGCAATGCTGCAGCAGAGGTACCACGGCCAAAAGAAAAATCACAATTTCCAAGTCAATGTAAAAACCTCTTTAAACTCAGGATAAGAGTGTCCTTCTGCGACACTGATCTGAGGCACTTTTGGCCTTCTGCTGAGGAAAGCTGGCTGTCTGTGAATTAAGGCATGGCCGACTGGATCACTGGGTGCTCAGAAGCTCTGAAAAACATCCTCTCTCTGATAGGACCTGTAGAAAACCAGGAGCTGAAGGTTAAATATTTAAGGCTAAAAGTACTTAAAATATTCTTATCATTGACTTTCAAACATTACATTGACTTTCAAATTCGTATTTAGGTACTGACATGAATAGTTTCATTTTCAGAGTCCTTTCTTTGACCTATAGTGCAGCTGCTTATTTAGACCCCAATTTAGATCATAAGGGTAGTTTTAAGACCCCAGGTTATTCTCTTCTTTCTGGTATCAGCTTATTAAAATAATTGCCAGATGTAGTGCTGAAAAGGTTCACCATCTTTGGAACAAGGGTACAAGTGCTCTTTTCAGGAGATAAATTATTTTTTAAAAATTGAAGCTGAGACATTATATTATAAGATCATGCATTAACCTTGGTGATTTTCTGTATATCTGTCAGAGAAAAAAGAAAAATATATAGATTGGAAAAACAAATGCGCTCGCTTTGAGAACTTAAAAAGAGATATATAGAGTGAAGCACAGTGTGTCCAGGTTTTCCGGCTGCTGTCGAAATCTCACTGCTCCTGGCTTCCTAGCAACAGTGCCTTCCTAACTCATGACTCGAGACAGTACAGACAGTAATCAGTCTATCTTTAGGTATATAATTGATCAATCTATTGACACTCCTTAGAACTGTTTATCTTCTAGCAAAGATATACAACGGCAAGAGTGAGCACTGACACCATGCAAACAATATGGAAAATGACATTTTTTGTTGTGATTGGCATATCCTGTCCTGTTTTCTCTTTCTCCCACCATCACAATATCTTGAATGACTCAGAAACTATGGGTGTCAAGAAAACATCCCTCCCCTGAAAGAAAAACTCAAAGGCAAAAGCCATCTTCCAGTGCACTGCTGCCCTCCTCACCTTCTTAGGACGTTTCACTGTATCAGCCCCTGGTACTAATGCAGAGCTCTGTGCTCTCACCCTCACACACAGTACCTCAGAATCCCACTCCCCCACCCACACCATATATTACTGACTAATATCATCTCTGTCTCCTTTAAAACTTCCCCACACAGGCAAGCAATTAGTGATGGCTTGGTTTCTAGAATACCTCTTCAGATGCAGATTTGGTGGGAGGAAACTGTATTTCTTCTACATCTATTTCATTTTCTCTTTAATGATACAACTCTCAACACTCCCATGACCACAGATAGCTGAGATATTGTCTTCTCTCTGATTTTTGAGTATAGGAAGAAGATTTAAGCTGTTTTCTTATCTCTCTGATCACCTTCACAGTTGCACTCTCCAGTGCTCCTCTGGCCCCATTAGGGGGAAATATACAGTTAATAATTTTAAATTTAATTGTAACTTTCTACAGGATTAGTTCATTGAGGTGAATCTTAACAGGAAAGAATTTAATGCACATTAGACTGATAAACTGATGATGAACTTGATCACAGAGATACTGTCTTAAATTGTATATTTGTACAAGCTTGGGTGGGCCATTGCTATATTGTTCAGTCAATTTTTTAAAATGAAAGCAAAAAAATATTCTTGTTAAATTCACCTTACTTTCCATGGATCAGATTTTAAGTCAGCCTAACCTCGCATTCAGCTTCCTTGCCAACCCTGACTGCCCTTGAGAGTCATTATTTTTTATTCTCCTTTCCTCAGATTGTAAGATTTTTGAGAATATTTGCCTCATATGTTTTTGCTTCTCCATGCAAAAATGTTCATATTTGTAAAGCCATCTCTATTACCTTTCAAATTTATGCACAATTCAGACAGCTCACACAGCTGAGCATAAACAAAACAAAGCAAAACAACCCTCCCAAAACCAACGAACAGAAAATGAGCAAAAAACCACCCCAAATCAAAACCCACAAAGAAACAAGAAGATAGAAGGATAAGGCATTTATTTTTCTTCTTGGAAGATTTTTAGCAGCTACCAGCAAAGGGTTTAGTTTACAAAACCCTCTTCTAACTTTGAGAAGTGGCAAATCCTCTTGGCTGTTGTTGGGGATATTAGAGATATATTTGAAAGTGGTCAAGCAAAGAATAACACATGGCGTAGCTTAATGTCTTCTCAGGGAAGCAAGTTTAGAATATCAATCCTGCAAGTTATTTTACATTCTCTGTTCCCAGTTCTGTTCTCATTCTCAAGAGTGGTAAGAGAATTTCCACTCAGCTTTTAAGCTCCATGCTAAACAATGTCTTTAAGGTCTATACATCAGGATGTGTAGGAATGTAATGTACCCATGGGCAGGCTTTTGATAACGTATTTACGTAAGATGAATATTTTTAGCTTTGCTTTGCACTGGTTAAGGAATTTTAAAGTCCCTGAGCTTTCGTTTTTAGAACTACTTGCCAGATGACTTCACAACACAACAGATATGCTGGGAAGTCATCCATGACTTCAGCTGAATTCATCATCTGTGTTCAATGCTCATGCCCGAGTCTCTGTACTTTTAACTATTTTGTCCTCACATCGGTGATGCGGTTCAACTGCACATACATAACTTCAGATACATATCTCACTCTAGCAGTGGTTGGAAATACCACTGTTATTTTGGGATGGTTGGGGGGAAATCTGGAAGATAGGCATCACTAGTTAATCTGCAAACACCAAAGAAATGGGGTTTAAAGCTGAATGGCAGAAGTGGCTGTCAGATTACAGAGTGCCCAGAGCCCAGTTTGGAGGGAAATCCACATGAGCTGACATTGACTCATGATATATCTTGTCTTTCAAGACACTGTGTTCATGAGATCTTACTGCTTTAAAAAAATTGTGGTTTTGAAGAGTTGTAATGGGAGTTGTAAAGTAACTTTCCATTAATGAGAGTTAAAAATGTAGCAACAAGTAGGGTCATGCTGAAGCCATGGAGACAGCTTGCACTAAGGAGGTTCCCCAGCAGCAGTTAAAACTCTAAATCTAGTTCTTGAATGGAAAATTCCAGAAGCTGAATAAATATCCTGCAATTTACGTCTCAGCTTTTCTATATTATTCTAATACTGTCAATGATGCTGCAGCTTTCATGCCAGGATTCTAATGACACTTAAAACTTTTTTATTTAGAAAACAGAATCATGTTAGCATGAATGAAGGTCCAGAATAATTTATTCCTTCTGCTTTTATTGATTTTAGAGAGACATTTGTGACCTTGGCTTTTTCTTTGTTGTTTTTTTTTGTTGTTGTTGTTGTTGGTTTTGGGTTTTTTTTTTCCCAAATGATAAAGCTGTATGTATAAAAGAGTAAACTCCTCAAAATGTCAAAAAAGTTTTCTCAAGCCATCAATCAGGCAAAATGTACAGCAAACTAAAGTTTTTACAATGCACAATGTCAAAAAAAATTCAGTTTATTTACAATTTAAATACATTACATGAATTTAGAGTTCCATCAGACAAAATAATTGTTGTTTTTATTAAAGTAGCAGTGCAAGAATTCCACAGATTTGACATCAAGCCTGGAGACCATGCAATGCTCTAAAGAAAGATGAACACAACCTGTCTAGCTGCAAAGCTTACTTTTTATTGCAGAGATGACCCTCACAAGGTCATCTTTGAAAATCTGACACAAGATAGGAAAGAAAAGGGTCAACATTTCCAATCATAACACTTCAACAACTTCTTTTTACTCCTGAGAAATATTTTGAAGGGATTTTTAAATTACTTTTTCTCTGGTCCTAGTATGGTAGCCTCTTGATCAAGGCATTGTTCTAAGATGAATGTAGCAACTGATTGCAGTTGTAGTAGGGTGCGAGTGCAGCAATAACTATACTAATAATGGTATTGTAATCAGATAAATGAACAGACTGACATTCCCTCATTCTCTTCTGCTTTTTATCTTTATGCCTGAAATTTTCCACATCTTTCCAGATTAGTTAAACTGCATTTGAAGTGGTGCACCCAGATTTGGGACACCAAATATGGGAATGCTATCAGTAAACTGTAGCAAGGTCACTGGAGGCACAGCAGTTCAGTCAGGCTTGAGCAGCTGCTCTGTAAGGGGAGGTTGTGGTGCCAGGACTGGCTTTGCCTGGAGACAGGATGGCTCTGGGGGCATCCAGCAGCAGCCTCTGGTACCTCAGTGGAGTTGTGGAGCTGAGGTCCTCAGTGGTGTGTGGTGGGAGGATGAGACACAGCAGTCACAAGCTGGAATAGGAGAAGTTTTATCTGAACAGACCAACTCAATAGCTAACTGGCTAAAAAGAATGCCATTTTCAATGTTTATAATAATTCCAATTGGTTCTCTTTTTCTCAATTAAATTTGGACAAGTAAAGTTAAAATAATCACACATGCAACATTGCAGTTAGCCAAGTCTGTGCCTCTGTGCTATGACAGAACCATAGTTCATCCTAAACTAGGCAGTCTAAAACTCTATCCCATCATAAATCAAAAGGATTTGGAAACGATGCCACCCATATCTGGACTGTCTTCATGTGACCTGCTGTCTGTAAATCTGCTATCTCAAAACATCTGCTTTAGAAAAAGCACAAGTTGAGAGTAATACAAGCTATAAGGTCTAACATGTCTAGAATAAACATTTTTTATGTTTATTCTGTAGTCCCATTATTGTTTGTTAATGAGTCTCCAGTAGATCCATTTTTTTCAAATACTTCCAGGACAGAAAGAACCTTTAATTTGGGAATTAGGAAATTAAAATGCAGTAATGAGATCGGACATTACCTACTGCCCCAAAACAAAACAGAAAAAAACCATGAAAAACTGATAGCTTGGAAGAAGAATAGATGTAGCAAAACTGATTTGGAGACTGACAGCACGAGCCTAAATTTTTTTATTAAAAGCATTGCAAATGGCAGCTGGCAGAAGGAACTCAAACTTATTCTTTTAATAGAATTAAACAGTCATACTATTCTAAATCAGTGTTATTCCTTTATCTACGGAATGTTATCAGATGTCTTATCACATACTCCATTTTACTGAATCCAAAAGGGGACTTTCATATCACCAAATGGCCATCTTGTGGTGGGCACGGGATGAAGAAGAAATTGGAAAATATACAATTTGAATTGAACTTCTCTGAATTTAAGCATGTAATAACAAGTCCAAAAACTCTTTACTGGTACATTACGTATATGCAAAGACCAGGGTGAACTGTCATCTGTGCTGCTTAGCCTCTGCTAGGTTATGTTCTTCAGGCCATGCACATTCCCCGAGTTTCTGCCCATCAAGGAAAATTGACCCACTTACATGAACAGCCTCTTATTTTGTAGAAATTAAAGGATAAGGGAAAAGCAGTGGTAACTGTCATGGACCAGCAGTTTGCTAACACAGATAGTCCAAGAAAAAATGATGACAATAACCATGTCTGGCAGGATGCTGGCCAGTGAATTCTATTCAATTATATTTCACTGAAGTGAGTGAATAAGTTCAGGGAATCTTAGACAACTTTAGAAGGGACTCAGACCACCGATCTTGGAAGAGCTGTCTAGAAAAGTGGAGGATTTTACCCTTATTCATATTCTGTGAAAGATGAATATTGTTGCTCTGTTTCTGAATCCAGGTCCACCTGTGAATGTTTCTCCTTTGCCCTTCTTCCTTTACATTGCTCTTCTCCAGGCAGAGTGAAACAACAGTAGATCATCTTTGCCAAATTGTACACAGAGCTTGTAATTAGAAGAAAACTTCTGAAGTCAAGATTGCTTCAAACCTCTCAAGCATTTTATGAGGTACTTAAAATGAGATTACAGTAATCATCATCAATATGACATTTTAATCTTTAAGAAAAATGGTCATGTAGTCAGTTTGATAACTACTTCAGTTGTTTGAGACTGCTCAGACTTAAATATATCCTTAGGAGGCACAAACTCACACATATTTAAATGCAGATCTTCTTTACCAACGAAACATCATTATTGTGAATTATACTAAAGTGATGACCATTTGCAATATGTTTTATCCTCAAGTAGTAGTGGAATACCAGCACATTTTCTTACTGATGAACAATAAGGATCCATAGAGAAAATTTTGATTTGATTGATACTAAATTTTTATGGGAGAAACTAACACTCATTAATTTTCTACCTAGAACATGTGGGTACATATGAGGAGTCAGAAATCTATAATATTTCCCCCCTTAATTGAATCCATATAATTTCAAATTACTCCCACAACATATTACTGATGGGATTAGAGATTTTCCAGGCAGGATCGGGAGCTGGTCAAGCTTGGGATTATATCAATACACAGGAAAGCTGGTTACTGCTACAGACATGTCAAAGGAGAGGTCAGCTGTATCCCAGGAAAGACCCTTGGTTCAGCTGTCAGTTCTCAGGGGGGTTGCATGCCTGTGATTTTGCTGGATGGCAATAACACTTAACCATCTGCTGCTGAATCTGTCTCTCTGAAGTGGAGACATTTCCCTTGAGGACAGATTGTGGACGAGGTTGTGAAACTAATAAATTCCATATATGCGTCCAAGTTGATGGATAAAAAGGAGAAGGTCTTGACTGAGACAAAGGTAATACCTCATGGAAAGTCTTAACCTTAAATAGACCTAGTAGTAAGACACTGTCAATGGACAGTGAGCATTTCACAGCAACTTTCCAAATAACTCTGTGTAAAAGATAACTCTGGTCAAAAGACCAAATTACAATCTGACTCCCCACTCCCACTCTGCCGAAGGAAGAGGAAGTTCTACATTTGCTGTATTTGGCAAGAGTCAAGCATAACTTGCTCTCAGTAGACTTATCAAGTTGATTTATCAAACTTGAAATGAGATGGTGCAATCTTGATGGTGTTCCAACCAAACATCATCAAGCACTTGGCCCAGCTCCCCTCCAGCAATCCTGATGGGCTGCCTTAGATCCAGGGCACTCTTTTCTTTGGCAGAGCATTTCAGACTTTCTTGCGCTACAAATCAGAAATGCCACAAGATACCAAAACCCTTTGTGACTCTACCATTCTCTGTCCAGTGCTGCCTTCTGCTCTGTGTACACTGGCTGACAGCCAGTAAGAGATTTCCTTAGATTGAAAAATCCTTTGCCAGCTGGATTCACTAGCTCCATAGTTTCCTTGTACTATTAGAGCAGCACAGCAGGCTCCAAGGCTGGTGAGAAAACTGGTCTTGAATCTCCAAACAAAAAGGCTTCTCTGCAGGACTCTTTTTTGTTTTTGTTTTAATTTAACAGATGGTGATAAAAGTCAGAACTTGCCCACTGACAATCATTGCCATCTATTTTTATCAGAAAGGAACTTCTGGGGGCCAGGTAATTTTAGAAAGAGCATATTTCAAAACAATTGTGAAAGTAACTCCCAGAGGCATGGTATCAGAGAAGAAATGGTGGCCAAGGCCACAAAGCCCTCCCTTTTTTGGCTTTTCTCTTCTCCTTAGGGGTATGCAAAGCTGAATTCAGCCATGGCCTGGATGAGTGGCTGTACAACTGGGCATTTTACCATATCTGCCAAGGCCATAGCTATAGATCACCTGGCACTCCGGCTAATTCTTTACCTATTCTTGAAGCTCCACTGCAGGATGATTTTAAGTGAATACACTAAGAAATCAACACTCTCTGTCAACAAACAGGTGTTTTGCAAACAATTTCCCAAAAGTGTCATTGCCACATTGTGCATTAATTATCCATACAGTCACTTGTGTCATGGGACACATCCCAAGTCCCAATTGGAACCTATTTTCATAAGTAATTTAAGGCATCTGCAAGTTCAAAAAACTAACTGAAGATCTGAAGTTTAGAATATGTGGCTATCCTATCACTGCCAAGTTTTCTTATTTTGTTCATTCATATACAAATTCTAACCACAAGCAAAGCACACTGAAATCATGTGGGAGAAAAGCTGATTGCAGCATACTTGTATCTCCAGGGAAACAGAGAAGACTCTAAAGAATGGAAGGGAAGAAGAGGAAAGTACTTAGACTTCACCTCAGTTCTGTAGACTCCAAAGACTGGAATTCAAGTCTTTGGTGCCAATGCCTTTGGAAAAGTCTTGTTCATTAGCCAAACATCGAAAGCTTGAATACAAAAGAAGAAAGCAAAATGAAGGAAGAAAGCATCAAACAGTGCTTTGTAGCGTCCTTTAAATTACTATTTATTCTGCAGTATGCAATGTAGATATCCAACAGTTATTAATTTAAATTAAAAAAAAAAAAACAAACAACAAACAAACAGAGAAGAAGGTCTGTGAACAGCTGATTTGTATAGATCCAGGACACTTAGACTACCTGTACAAGTGCAAATTAAACATATTTAGCATATACTTGAAACCAATTCCTACAGCAGGAATTAGCCAAGAAATGTGGTCCTTTACTGGTCCTACAAGAAGGACTGAAAGTGTTTAGCCAGACTAGTTTAACCAAGTCAAATACATTTTAGGCAAACAGGAGCTGAGAAACCCATACAGTGGCTCTTGGTCTGGGATTACTTTCTAGTCTGCAGTGACTTTGTGTCAAGGACTTCCTGAGCTACAAGTAAAGCCTTTGTGCCCAAGGCAGAGGTGATGACTCTTCTGTCCTGTGCCCTTAGTAAGGCAACCATCACATACACAGTGCATCTGTGTCCTAAATGTAACCTTTGAGGTTATTTGGTGCTCTGAAAATATACTTAACTAGGCTAAATGTAGAAGTTTTCCTTTTTTTTTATAATTCAAGGTTGAAGTGGTGGCTATCCCCCAAAGGATCTACCTTCAGTGCAGAACAAAAAAACTATTTTTGGGAGAAAAAAAATGATGCATTGAATTATTCCAGTAGGAACTATTATGTGGGTTTGGCATGAGGGGTGGGGACTTGTAGGATATCTGAAGGAGCATTCTAGAATTTCTGTTTCCATTCTTGCCTTTCAACAGTGCAAAAAGTTCATTTAATGTCCTCGCTTCATAGCGGATGACGGGATTAGGTGAGAGGTAGAGAATTATTTGTATTTTAAGGAATATTCTGGCATTTTCTATTTCTGTTTTTGCCTTTCAACAATGTAAAATGTTATTTTAATGTTAGTCCTCTGTGGAGACCAAACCTTGCTGGAGAAGCACTGTTCATCAATTTTCACAATTTTATTGAGGCCACTGTGGCACAAGGAACACTGTGCTTCAGTAAACATCCTTATCTCAACCTATGAATAATTTTCCATCTTTGTTTCTCTCCCCTATGCAATTTGGGGAGGGGAGAGACAGAGCTCCCTGGTGGGCGTGTGGTGTCCACCCAGCACAGAACTCTGGTCAAGTTCATGGTTTGTCATGTTCAAGTTTTGTCATAATTTTAAATGACAAGTTTTTAAACATTCAGATTTGCTATTAAGTCATGGCTTATAAAGGTAATGTTCAATGGCTATCATTATTTATTAAAAAATTATGTAACACAAAGAAATATTCAGTTGAAAGCCCTGCATACAAACCTGATTGACTTCCAGTGAGGTATCCCAAAGAGATTGAAGCAGAGAAAACTCAAAGAAATTTGCACTTTTTTTTCATATATTTACTGATGTCTATCCAACAGCTTTCATCTTCTTAAGGAAGACCAAAATCCTAATCAACTTCATAATGTATATTTCAGAAAGTTCCTTGTGCCCCTTGGCACAGAAGACAAATGTACAGAAGACTGATGTAATTTCTTTTATTGAATACAGCTCCAGGTGTTCTCATATAGTTAAGTAGGAAATGCTGAGATACCTATTGCATATTCTGTCTTAAATCTTACTGTTTCAAAGCTCTCAGAGCTTGTCTTGTTAGACCTGCTTTCACAAATTATTAATGTCATTCAAAAATAATAAGCAGGTTGGGTTCATGCTGTAAAATGTGAATTAGGTAGAAATAGGCAGGAATTCTAATATCAATTCAACTCCTTTGTCATCAGACACATTGCCATTGTTCTCTTTTCATATGGGTTATGGAAGTGATTTATAAAGCAATATGATAACAATGGAGGAAGAACTGGAAATCCTGGGTACCTCCAATTCTCAGTGTTTTATACAGCCATCATCTTTAAATTCTGCAATACAATGGAAGTATTCTCTTGTGTGAAAGTGTTTACAGAACATTCATAATAAAAGTGTGTAGACATGGAAACTAAAGAAGAAAATAATTATTAGACTGTTTGTCAAAATGATGTTCAGATATTAGTTATTTCTTTGTGTGATTTTACAATGTAGCTTTAAGACATCAGAAAACTAAGCAAAGCAATATCATCCCTGACAAAGAAACAAAGAAAGTAGTAGATTTCATTTACAAAAGCATATGTAAAACAGAAGTTCAGAGCAGGAAATTTACAAAGTTATTTTTGATCTCATGTAAGGTCGTGTAATGTCAATTGGCCTATAGTAGAAATAGATCCCAACGAAAAAGGACCATAATAAGGCATGTTTATATATAAGAAGGGAATAGTCTTCCACCCTTTGAAAAGAGCAGGAAAGAATAACATATTTATAGAAGCTGATTCAGTCCACTTTAATCTATTGAAAAATTATCAGGCAAAGAAGGGAATAAATGGGCAAGCACATTAAGTGTAACAAGTTAGTAGAATTTACAGAAGTTTCCTGTAAGCACATATTGGCCTAGGTGGAGGGATATTCAGATGTTAACTTCTGTTCTTGTTTGGCTCCAGTCTGACCACCAACACGAGCAGGAGCAAGTCAGAGCCCAGTGTTTCCCAAGCTGAGAGAAAATTTCCTCAGCAGGTTAATTATTTCCACAGGAGTCCAATTGTTTTCCAGTCCAGTTTCTTTATGTTGCAGAAGTAGAGCCCAAGGATGAGTAAAGAAAAAGGAAGGAATGAACCTTGCAATGAGAACACTGGCATTTGTACCTTAGGATGTGTTTAACACCTTTATTCTTCTCTCCACTGCAAAGTATTAGCTGCTAATTTTACAAGGTTACTCTAGCGCAGAGGCCAAGTGAGAGAACATCAGGCTGACCATTATGTCTGCATCATTGGTATGTATTACTTTCATTTAATTCTCCTTTTTACTGTTCCCTCGGGTTAGTTCTTAGCCTACTCATTTACAGTCTGTCTTCATTTTTTCCTTTTGTCTGTTTCTCCTATCTCCTAGAATTCCTTTCTCAAAGTTCAATTACCTCCTGTAAGTTCTTGCTCTTTTTTCCCCACTTTTGCTCTTTTCTTCCCCCTCTTTCTTTGGAGGCCAACCTCCTTCTCTTGTCTCCAGCCTCTCTAATAGGAAATTCCAACTGCTACCCCTTTCTACCTTATCTAAAAGGGAAATACCACGATCACCACCACAGGCTTTGAAATTATCGAAATGCACTGCACTTAGACAAACTTGGATTTGATCCAACTGTAACTTAATATGTAATTCAGCAACTAACTTACATTAACATGACTCAGAAAAGAAAATAGTGCAGTAAAACATTACATTGAATGAGAAATGATTCAGTGAAAACATTATTCAGAGTAGGCAATTACTGAGTGAAGCTATTATCCACAGCAGACAGTTACTCAGTAAAAATGTTATACAGTGCAGGCAAATATTCAAGAAAACATTTGACAAGGACAGCAATTATTCAATAAACAATCATAATTGCACCCAATGGAGTACACTTGCCATGAACAGTACAAATAATTAGCAGATTCAAAGGATGTTACTGAGACTGCCCAAATTTTAGCTAATTTACATGGTAGTTAAGTTCTACAGGACAATCAGAATCTGTCAGTGAGGGACAACTTGTTTTTTCTATTGTTTCTTCAGTTCTAGGAAGTAATGCCACAGTTGTGTCAACTTTATTGAAGAAGCAAGTGTAGTTTGATCCATTTTCTGGAGTTAATCAGCCTTTTCCAAGAATGAGCATTACTCACATGATTCCCTTCTGCAGTTGCTTCTTCTGTGACACTTTCCATCCTTTGCTGACCTTATCAATAGCCTTTTGCCCTGCTTTTTTACCCCGGTTTATTCAAATTTCTCTACGTTTTTTTTTTTTCAAAGCAGAAATTAATTTCTGTTTCTTGTTGCCCAAAGAGCTGTCACATGAATTCCATTTCTATTTGTAGTAAAGTTCCCACTTCTGCTCTCTTTCAGTGGCTCCCAGCAGGAGACAGCTTCCATTCTTCCTAAGTCCAGAACTCTCACTTCTCCTTTTACTTCGATCAATTATTCTTTTCCTTCTGTCCATTTTATGCATTTCTACTTCCTCTTTCAGACATTCTCAAACTGTATTTCGACTGTTTTCCTCTGACTTAATCCATATATTTATTATTTGCCTTCACCAGCATCCACTGTAACTTCACAAAACCGCTTATTGTTTGAAAATCGTGGTAATTTCTGTTATTGCTGTGAATGCATTTCATTTGTATCTCATCTTGCTTCATTTCTTATTGAGAGGTTTTTAAGCAAACCATCTGACTGAAGTATGGATTATTCTGCTGCTAAGTTATTTTAGTCCATGAAGATGCTAATTACTTTCAGCACAGTTTGGTTTTCTAAGCATCTATATTTAAACATGCATAACAAAAATGGCTTATAAATATAAAGGAAGTAACAGGAGAGTTGTTGGGATCCTGCATGTAGAGTGGCTTCATTAGTTTCATTATACTGATTTCTGTATTGTAGATTAGAACAAGTCATGCCAAAATCAGGGCTCCCCAGTGACATTGCATCACCAAATATGTAGAAGTATTTTGGTCTTATTTTTAAGGACAGATTGGCAGCAAAACTCCAGAGGTACTACTGTATTGCAACAGCAAGGCCAGCAGAATTTCATTAATACTTGGTGAAGTGTTGAACTATACTGAAAAAAGCACTGGTACTCATGCTGAAAGTGCCTGCATAGGGACTTACATCACCATAGCTGTGTGATATACTTTTCCCACTAGAGTTCTGCTGGCCAATTTCCTTATGAAGACAGTCTTTATATGATGTAACATTAAAAGTGCCATAGAAGTGGTCCTCAAAGGGATAAAAATCCTTCCCTTATTAAAATTTAAAACTATTAAAGTCTCAGGAAAATTCATGCATTGGAAGTAGACATTTTTCACTTGAATACACTGAGTATTTTCTATCTGTCTCTGAGCTTGAAGTCATGAAATCTCAGTGAAGCAAGAATACAAAATTATCTTCTATTTCTGATTAAAATTAGAATCAAACTATTTTAATCAAGAAGAATAATTAAACATTTTATTAATTATCTTACATACATCTCTGGTCTTAAAAATGTCAGAAATGCCAGATAACAATGAAAGTCACCCTACATGTCCCTTACTCCTTCTACCATTCTTCTCTCAGCCCAGCTTTCTCAAGCACTTGCTTGAATCCTTTTACCAAAACACCTTCAATAAGGGGTGAGATTTTTTGCACCTAATTAGGAAATCACAGCCAAATTAATATGAAAGAAGGAAAACACTTAGCAAAAATTATGAGCCAATGTCGCAGACATATTTTATTTAAAATCTTTCCTTAAGATTTTTTCCTCCTGAGAAGCTGAGAGGCCTCAGGGACAGAATGTAAACAATGATTATCTGCTGCTGTGGAATGCAACAGGTGCATCTGGGATTGGTCTCATGTGGATGTTTGGAATTAATGGCCAATCACAGCAGAGCTGGCTCAGACAGAGAGTCTGAGGAGCTGCCTTTGTTATCATTCTTTTTTAAAATTTTCTATTCTTAGCTTAGCTAGCCTTCTGAGATGAAAGTTTTCCTTCTATTCTTTTCGTGTAGTTTTAATGTAATATATATCATAAAATAATAAATCAAGCCTTCTGTAACATGGAGTCAGAGCTACATCTCTTCCCTCATCCTCAGACCCCTGTGACCACCGTCACAAGCCAACTTAAATGTGAACAATGTAAAATACAGAATCTGTAATATGTACACCCTACAGCAGCCACAAACACAGGTTTCAATTAACTAATTGCCTGAATCATCCTTTTCACCATCCTTCTCTTTCTTCAATATTTCTTGGAACTGCTCATATTTCTGCTTGTCTGAGATCTTTGTCAGTTAATTTGTTACAGGTCTTTAGTCACAAAACTCAATTGGATTTAATTCATTTACTGTTCTGTAAAACTAGATTTGATCCTAACAATCATTTTCAGAAGCGACTTCTGCACCCATCATTTTTCTGACTCTTTTCTAGCTGTGAGGAACAAAGGAAATTTTGTTAAGAAGCCTCACTCACTAGTTTTCATGTGAACTAAACCAGAAGCCTGCTCTGAGTCACTTCTTCCAAGGAGAATCTTCACACACAATTAGAGATCTACCAGTCGTAATGTATGCTTCTGACCCCTGATTCACACACTCCATTCATTGGCTCTCCTTCCCCCCACCCCCACCCCCCCCCCACATTGGAAAACAGACATAATTTTAAACTTCAGGAGATGGGAATAATGTGCAAATGATTATAAAATATAGTTGTTCAGGCTTATATTACGTCCCAGCTGATGACTCACAATAAAATATCTCAAAATGTAAGCCAAAAGAGGAACGACTTGTGCTATGCTACAAGATAAGCTGCCACTAAACTGCCTACAAATGCGTGCTGATCTCACTCTGAAAGTATAGATTATAGACATTATGAAATGGTTCTTCACAGCTAAAGCAGTTGCTGCTTGTCTGACTACATTCTCACTCTTTTTTTTTTTTTTTTTATGCCCATGGTTTGTCATGAATATCTGCGGGTACTTCTTGGGCACGGTGAGATAATAACTGCGCATTTGGCATAACCACCTGGGCTGAAGCCCTAGACTGAGACCCAAGAGGCAGTTTTTACAGCCACAGTTTAACAGAAAGTTTTCACTCTCACTTTGAACTGATCACATAGGAGTAATGTCAGGGAAACTCACTTTTGTCACAGGGGTCTAATAAAGCCCCTAATTTCAAAGTGTTCAGAAGTTGGAGTTCAGAAGAGATAACCTCAAATGGGAATAGGAGGAAGCCCTCAAGGTGAATAAGGTCAGTCTTTTGAGACAAGCCTGAGAAGAAATTTGCCAGTTTAGCCAGATAAAAGATAGACAATATGGGATCTTTACCTGCGTACATATACACAAAGAGCTGGGAGTACAGGAGGAGAAAGAAATTAGGAAGAAAGAAACGCTGTTATTGATAAATAACATATTTAATATAAGATCAATTGATCTGAACTAATAATTCCTACAGTTAAGCTAACAGCAGGTCACAAAAACTGTCAGGAGAAAGTTTGTTTTCTCTGAGGAGCTGCGTGTGGAAATATTCAAAAGCCAGGACAAAATTGTGGCAGCCCAGACCAGGATTTGATTGTGCAGGGTATTGTCTATGTGAATTTGCTTAAATGTAAACAAATACACACATAGTAATGTCATACCATTATTTTTCTCTTTTTTTATTTCTGAACTAAAGAATAGCGACAAGAAGCTCTCAGCTTTCTTGTCTTTTGTTTTCTGTATTAGCCTCAAAGTTCCCCTAATTCCTCAGTACCCTGCCAATCTTTCTGCTTTTTCTTTACTCATATTTGCATGGGTGACAGTTGCCCTCTACAGCTGGTATTGTCGTTTCAGCGCGTCTGTCCTGTCCTTGTGATAATCTGACTTTTTATGTCTCTGTTTCTGCCATGTTCTAATTTGTGCTCTTTCCCCTTAAATGACAAATGCCTGCAGCATTCAAATTGCATCACTGACCTTCCCTCTTGGTACAAAACCTTGCTATTTAAGAAATCTAAGAGTTTGTTCAACAGAAAAAAGAAGAATATGGAGGAAGGATGTGTGCTGACATTTCAAATCCTCAGAGCTTTCCTGAAAATTCACAGTGACAACAAACACCTGCAGTTCTCCAGCAGGCTGATCTTTCTCTTCTCTTCTCTTCTCTTCACTGGCAACTAGGGAATGCTTTTGGCACCTGTGGGCTGACTGTAACCAGATTGCCCCTGCAATCTAGACTTAACTCTGCAGTCTTCATTGAAACCTAGTTAAATCAGCCACCAGCCCAACTGGTGCTCAAAACTACAGTCAGAACTGAAGAGACATGAAAATGGGCTTTAGAGCCCATTGCAGAGAGTTGCCCCAAAATGGAGAATTTGGCCATGATAGTCTCTCTTGTGCTGTGGTCCCTGGTGTACTGAATGGGCCATGATGTGGTCACGGTACTGTCCCAGTCTGTCCTCTCTTTGGCCATCACAAATGCCAAGCAGTGTCAGGAGCACAGGAACCTGGGGCAGGTCTGAGATGTCAATTACAGTCAGGATGGAGGGACTTGGCTCATTACAACTAGTGTGAACCACTGGCTTCCCTTTAAACCAGGATTTTGCTTTCTGCTTGGTGCTAATACTTTGTCATAGCATGCCAACAGCTCAAGATCTTTTTCCTTTCTAAATCTACCACATAAAATTCAAATATTTAACTGTGTCTAGGTATGAAAAACCATTTCATGTTGCACTTAGATTGCTGGCCAAACCTCTTCAGGTTGCTTGTGAAAAAATGCCAGCTTGTCTTCCTTAAAAAAAGAGACAGACAAATCAATAAAGTGTGGTATTTCATTTTGCCCAGCATAATGGCAAAGCAAATTAGTCAATAATGGGATCTTCTAGGTAAGTCATTCTAACTCCATTTGTTTCACACAACCTTTTGGGATAATTGTGCTCAATATCTTTATGTGGAATCCCTACAATTTGTTATAATTTTATAGTATTTTCTCTCTAAGGGCAACAGAATCTCAGCAATGCTTTGGAAATGGGATTAGAAGAGAGGCTTGAAAGGTTTGAAAATCTTTTTCACAGTAAAGCACTGTAAAGCTGTCATCAGAGTAAATTTCTATAAAGGAATTTCCCTAGATTTTTACTGCTGTAAATGAAAAGTGTAGCCCAGTGAATTAGAGTCCAGGGTTTGGCTTGATGTGGGTAATCTGTAATCTTACAGAAGCTGGCAAATGTGAGCTGTTCTCAGTAAGCAAATGTTTTCACAATTGAGAAAATGCATGTGTCATAGGAGATATTTCTTCACAAGAACAAGAAGACTTTTATTGCTCATTTACATCTAACTTGCACAAAATGTTTCAAAAACATCTTGCTAGAAAATGTAAATATATAAAAACACAGAGTTTAAATATTATGTGTTAGTTTTGTCTTAACTATAGTTTTTGGTGAGACATTTGTTGGTAGCACAGCTGATATTATGTATATTAGGTTTTTTAGTGAAAACAAGTATGAAGTGGTAAACATCCCTGTGCATGATAATGCAAACAAGACACATAATTCTGTATCTGACAATTTGTGCAAGCAGAGTTGAGTCATGCAGGGCTCTGTTCAGCTGAAGAGCATACTCCCACCTCACTCAAATAAAAAAGCTTGCAGAGGTTTGAAAGAGAGTTTCTCTCAGTGAGTTACTTCATTTAAAAAAAATTAAATAAATTGTTGTAATACATCATTTTACTCTGCTGTACATTACTAAACCAAATTCAACCGCGTCAAAAACCTGCTTGGAGGCACTGTTGCTTTTGAATAGCTGTGTGGATTAATGCAAAAAAACCTACTACACTGATGTTGGAACTATGGAGTACTCCAAGAAAAGCTGGGTTACAGCAGTTAGCTTTTACTTTGAATGTTGATTTTGCCAAGGACATGTTGTACATCAGCATCTAAACCTTGGTGATCTGTGTTTATTTCTTTTCATGGTGGCAGTGAAGTCTGTCACATGCCCAGAAACTAGTGTAATGACCCTTAAAAACACCTTTACTGCCTAAAAACTCAATGTTTTGAAAGGCTGAGGAAAATTCACTTTGTAAGAATGGCTTCACAAGAAAACTTTGTTCATTTTTTAAACTGTATCTCTACAGTATGACA
The DNA here is from genome assembly GCF_027579445.1 of Ammospiza nelsoni. Classification (NCBI taxonomy): domain Eukaryota; kingdom Metazoa; phylum Chordata; class Aves; order Passeriformes; family Passerellidae; genus Ammospiza; species Ammospiza nelsoni. Next base: position 105,377,975 of record NC_080633.1, read on the forward strand.
AAACAATGTGCATTTAATTACTTTTTTTCCTGTGTTAGCTTCCCTAGGTTGTAAGATGAAGTGGGGATGCAACTCATATTCCTCTCTCCTTTATCCAAATTGTTGTCCTGCCACTAGTGACGTACAAAATTGTATTTTCATGGTTAGGATCATGAATCAAATTTACAAAGTTGGGGATGAAATCAATAAGTAAGAGTATTTATGACATTGAGAATTCATTGTATTATCTATCTTAATTTATCTTAGTTATATTGCCAGTTCTTTGTGCAGGAGTCAGTCTCACCTTTGCTCTTTGGTGCCCAGCTGCAATGTGTGTCTGCACATATAAACTCTTTTGTGTTTTGTGCATTCTGACTTCACCAAGATCCCGACCATAGTGATGAAATATAAGAAACCTGTCAAGCATCTCTATGATATATCTAGCAATAGAGCAAGGAAAATAGCTCAATGTTCAAAGCCTAAATTAATTTAAATTTCCATTACCAAACCCTCATCGATACTCTGCAGGATTGTGTTGCTAGACATTAATAATATTGAGCTGTGAACAGCCTCAGTTGAGAACTACTTCACTCTTACTTCAGAAAGAAACTTCTCAGGCTTCTGCCCTCCAATGGGTAGTCACGGTACACTGAGTCATCCAAAAATACTCCCCAGTTCTAATGAAAAAAATCATCTAATCTGTGTAAATGTTTAACTTCACTAGAAAGTCTACAGGGTGCATTGCTTAATGCAAATTGTAAATAATTGGATATTCCATTCTGTTTTCAATCAGGCTGAATATGCCTGCTTGATTTTTTCTGGTATCCCAGGATTTCATTTTTTTTTCCCACAAGTTTATTTTGGAGAAAAAAATAAGACCACTTCATAGTATGCTGAAACAACCCTGAGAAAAGGAATGAGCCTGCTTGTGTAATGTGATTACAGACATGTGGAATTGGGTAAAATATCATCTAAAATAAAATAAAAATCCAAACATTTTATTAAATTAATTTTACATTTTTCTAAATAACCATTTGTTATCACATCTTATCTAAAACTATTAAAGAAAATAAAATAAGCTCAATTTGAATGAAAATTTAATGTATCAAATCTGAAAAATTCCCTACTGACTCAGTACAAGATTTCAAGCAGTTAATTACATTCTTTTAAACACTTTTTCAGTTGAACAACTTTTAGCAGTGTGTGGAATACTCTCTATTTTCTTTAATTACCTATCACAGAGGAAAGATGTAAGTAACTTAGTGCTTCAAATAAGAAACCAACATTTTCCTTGCATTGGGAAAGTTAGAGGAAATTTCACTGTGAGGCACAAGGCAAGAATAGGTATTTATAAAACAGAAGTGTAACATCTATCAAATAAATTATCTTTTACATCATGAGGAGGAAACTACTCTCTTGAACTTTTTAGTAAGGTCAGATGAAAGGCGATATACTTTCAATACCTTAGAAGTCTCACCACTACAGCCTTGTAGGTTCCCAAGGAGGAACCACCTGGTCAACATCTCTACTCTTTTCTGTGGTTTTTTTTTTTTTTTTTTTAAATATCTGAGGTCTCAGTACTCTCAAGCACATGGGGATGGTGCTGTGCAGGAGTTGGACTCTGTGATCCTTGTGGGTCCCTTCCAACTCAACATATTCAGTTATTCTGTGGCCCCTGAACTTGTATTAAAACATTCCTTCAGTTACTGCTTAGACTGCCATAGAGTTTATCACACTAAAAAAGCCCCAAATCTTCAGGAAGTTTATGATTTCTGTGGGCTGTCTATGATTTCTGTGCTCTTGACTGGTCTCTTCAGCCATCACAGAATGGCAGAATGGTTAGTTGTGAACTGGACTGTAGGACATAGGAGTTTTTTCAGCCACTCACACTTCTTACTGGGCTGAGACTAGCAAGAACTGATGACAAAAACTTCATCAGGACTTGAGTCATGCACTTCAGAGCGGTTTCATTTTTAAAAAATGCTTATATCACATGGTTGCCATTTCTGTTTTAGCAGGCAATTTTAAATTTATCTCCAATTTGCATCTAGTAGCGTTAAAAGATAAAGCAGTCTTAAAAACTTGTTTTCATGAGCACCAGGCTAAAATAATACAGGTGACCAGAATCCCTTTTTCCAGGTGTAAGAGCTTAGGGCTGAAAACTTTAGAAATTAAAATGTTGCATGAAGATACAGGTCAGAGATCTTCGTGTTGTGTGATTGCTATGCTGTTCTGGGGTCCACTAGTCTGTAAGCAAGTAGATTGTTTGATCTCTGCCTGTTCCATTCCTTAATTACTCACTCCTGAATCAAAGTCAATTTTCACACTGTCTTTGATGAAATAGCCATTAATAGACTGTTGGCTTGCAGGTTTGTTGACATTCATTTGTAAAAGCCACCTGAGACAGTAGCATAACAGGTGAAACACGTAGCTGCTTAAGAAAAGGAACTTATTATGATGCTGGTTCTCAAGTTTTATTTCTACAAGTATCAGGAATCATCCGGACTAATTGGTCAAAAGACAAAGTAAATAGGAAGAGAACAACTTTCCATCCTAATCTTTTTAAGACCAGCTGCTTAAATTTTTAGTCAATATATAAAGGCTGGATATAGTTGGTTTTTAAGGCACAAAGAGGAAGAATAACAAAAATCTCCCCATTGCAAACAATTTGTTTATAACCAGGTTTTGAAGTGTCTTCTCAATTTTCAGTTTACAATAAGAATCCCTTTTTCACATTACCTAGGAAAACTGATGCTATTCACAGCTCTATTCAACAGAGATATACTGCAAACAAATTTTCATTTTCATTTCCTGGATCGTTGCCACATTATGCATACTTGATGAAAAACGAAATAAAAAAATTATTTTGATTTAGTCAGATTAATCATATCTTTAGGATTTGATTATTGAAAGAGATATCTAAAAGAACCTCTACTCTCCTCAAAATTTCCTACAGTGCCAATTACACGAATGCAAGGATTCCATTCAAATGCAGAATAAAGTTGCTCTACTATGATTGTAAAAAATTCAATTTCAAAGCTTTTTATTGCTAAGAAAAATGCTAAATATAAATTTGTGATTGTAGTAAAATTTACAGGTTGAGGAATATATTTAATTTTTCCTTTAATTTCTGTGTTAAAATGAAGAAATTACCTAATGTGATCTAAGTGATTTTGTTGTGTAATATTATTTAATACTTTATCAGCTGTCTCTACAATAGTTTCCATTATGTAAATCTTGTAGTAAGCTTTCACTGAGACAGATATACATTAAAGAATTTTTAAATTAGCCCAGCTTGGCTGCGGTTATCCAAAAGAAGAGCATTCTCATTAAGCAAAGTAGAATATCAGCTTTAGGGAAATAAATTGGCTTCTGACATCGAGAGATACAGATACATCTCAATTTGTGTCAGTATGGACTTTCATCTGAATTTCATAAATAGCTCATGTTATGCAAAACATTTATATCTAATGAGTGCTTCTTATTAAAGGATAAAATATCCCCTTCTGTTTTCTTCTTTAACATTGTTTTCTACTGTCTTCTCTGGTGCAGAGATGCAGAGATATTCATATGGTTTTCCAACCCCAGAATGTGAAGGAATTGAAGGAGTCTCAGTGTGATTAAAATCACAGAATCATTGAGTCACAGGATATTCTAAGTTGGAACGGAGCCACAAGAATCATCCAAGTCCAGCTCCTGGCCCTGCGCAGGACAGCTCCAATAATCACACCATGTGCCTGAGAGCATTGTCCAAATGTTTCTTGAACTCAGGCAGGCTTGGTGCTGTGATCAATGCCTTAAACATTTAGCCTTGCAGTTTCACTGAGTCACAGACCTTTAACACTGCTGTAGGGGTTTTGTATGTACTGTCAGAAGGATGTCAAACATAGACCTTTATTCATATGAATTCTGTACAGAGATGGAAGCTAGGCACAAAAGAACAAGCTATGATTTTCAAGAATTCTTTTTGCAAACTTCATGGAACAGCAAAATCCCCAAACCAACAAAACCAACCAACCAAAAAAAAAAAAAAAAAAAAAAAAAAAAATCAGAAAGAAGGTAATTTCAAAATATCAGGCTCTTCTACCATAACCAACAGACCCTAAGGAGAGTGAAAGGCATTACAAAACCAGTAACTACCTGCTGGTTAAATCCTTGATGGATATTTTCATAACCTACTATAATCAGATAGCATGAAGGACTTTCATCATTCAGATGATGCTGGACTTAGATGATAGATTAATTAATCTAAGAAAAGACGTAATCATATTAAAGCTGCCACGGGGGGGAGGTCTCTTGTGAGAGATACTGAATATGAACATATTGTGCAGTTGCTTTATGAAATACTTTTGGCAAAATATCAGTAGCAAAATATTAATAAAGAGCATGAAAAAAACTGTATTGAGAAATACCTGTAGGTTTAAAAAATATATTAACTGAACTAAAAATGGATGGAATGGGACTGATATAAGAACTCATACTGCTGGCTGCAACACCAGTGCTCTGGAGATAATTAGAAGCTTAGAGTAAAATATTCAGGTTTCCTTTCACATCTTTAGAGTAATTGCATTTTGGGGTAGCCTGAATTTTGTGTGGAAACTGCCTCTGTAGTGATGACATTCTTTCTCTGATGTTGAAAACTTCCTGGCATCCAGAAGACTGATCTGGAGGCTTGCCTACATCTTTTATTCCACTTAAGAATGCCCTTCTGCAGTGCATTTTGGCTGACTGTCCCCACTCACCCTGCTGTGGTTCACAGCACGGTGCTTTCTAAGGTATCATGAATTGGGTTCATTCCAGATGCTTTCCAGGAGCACACCTGTCACCAAGCCACATTCTTTCCTTGAGACCACACAAGATCTTGTCAAACGTTAAAAACCAACTAAATAAAACCCTCCAACTTCCCATCCTGAAATCAGTACTGCTTCCTATTGTAATATAGTCTCAGTTTTCTGCGTAATGGGGTAATCAACACTGACCTCAGGAAAGGTTCATGGAAGTATGGTGTGTACTGGAGGAAACTTTGAATTAAGCTCATGAGGCCTTTTCCTATGCTGGATGATGGACTAGACGTAAGACAGCAGAAAAAAAGAAGGGAAATCAGCTTTCCCTGCTCTTCCCACTGATTCAGTTTCTGAGCTTTCATACTTACATGATATCATTGGACAAGCTCAGGAGGAGAACTTAGAAGCCAGTTCATTAATAGAAGTTCTCAAAACACAAAATCACACAAAACTTTGTTGTCTTTACTGTTGCTGATATGGGCATCAAACTTTGCACTTATGTGGAACCATTAAGTTTGGAAAAGGCCTCCAAGATAATTGAGAACAAACATTAAGCCAGCACTGCCTAGTCCGCCACATCCAAAAGCCTTTCAAACACTCCAAGGATGGTCAACTCGATCACTTCCTTGACCACTCATTCTCTGAGAAAAAACTTCCCAATATCTGATCTAAACTTCCCTTGGTGCAAATTGAGGGCATTTCCACTGGTCCAGTCGCTTGTTACCTGGAAGAAGAGGCCAAACCCAGCTTTCTGCAGACTCCATGGAGGTATTTGTAGAGAGCAGTAAGGTCCCCTTTCAGCTTACTTTTCTCCAGGCTAAACAATCCTAGCTCCCTCAGTTGCACCTTGTAGGACATGTTCTCCAGACCCTTTGCCAGCTCTGTCATCCTTCTCTGGCCATGCTCCAGAACCTCAATGTCTTTCTTTGGGGCTGAAAACTGTAGATTAGAACTGCAGCTTCACTGGTGCTGAGTGAAGGGTAAAAATGCTGGAGAATGTGGCCAGAGATTCTTCTACCTCTCTCATGCTAAGTAAATGCTCCTCCATTTGAGATAATTCCCTCTCATTCTTAATTCGGGACTTTGTCTGTGACTGCTGACATCTTATAAATAAAAAGTCAATCCTATTATCTGTGTCCATAGTTGTTTACTCTTCCAGGTACAATCACAATGCTAAGATGACTGCTGAGACTTTTCATTCCATGTGGGAGAATTTAGTGTCCACACTCCCCTGAAAGATCCTTCCATTTAATTGCAAAGGTAATATTATTGAAAAATAAAGTGTATGCTGAGTGATCCACAGCACTTAATAAGTGTAAAGATCCCACAGCTGTCTGTATTACATTTCAGGGTGATACTCCTGAAGAGTCCCTTCTTCACAGGAAGGTTTAATAGCTCATAAAACATGTTTGTCAGGTGTCAGTCTATTATATAGTCACTTGATGGCTCTTCTCTCCTACATAGACCTGTCATATTATTTAATATTGTGTCTCCACAAGGTGGTAGAAGTGGGTAATTAATTCCACAGCATGTAGCATTCATAGTTTGATTGCTTTCCCTTTTACTCTGGTGATGAAAAGATAGCTTAGTCCTTTATTTTATGGATTTTTATAAATATGCCAAATTTTCTTATAAATCTCTTGTTAATGATCAGCATTTCATTTATCTCTCTTGTCATATTTTGTTGTAAACAGTTTTTCCTTTAATTAATCTCATCACTTTTTCCTGAGCTCCCTTTAATGTTGACTTTTCTAAGATTCTTTTATTTGCTGTTTAATTGTACTGGTAAAGCATGATACGTAATGGCTTGAAGCCAAGGTCAGGTAGCTTGGAATGCATGAATCAAACTCTTTATGGGTAGATCTTAAATGAAATACTGAGTGGTGAAGCCATCAAAAGGGAGTCCAGGCCAAAATTGTCAACAGGAATGACTCATTCTATAATGTACACTTCAGAATATTCCATGCTGTTGCAAACTGTCACAGTAAAGAAGCGGAAGAAAAACACTTCTTGTTTCCTTTGTGCTGCTGAGATTTTAATGGGCATCTGAATCCTAACTGTCTAGTGGGAGAACATCTTTCTCTCCATGTGTTCCAGCTTCCTTACTCATGAGCTTTATCATTACTCTCCATAAACGTGTAGACTCTATTTTTGTATACCATGACCATATATTTTCAGTCTGTTTAGATAAACTTTTGATATAAATACAGAGATCACTATTTTAGGATTTAATTAAATTAAAATAAAATACTTTTGTGGATGGCAGTGCAACATTTATAATTTCAAGTCTTTTCTCACATCAACTGTGATCTATTTTAAGTATCTAATTTTCTCTGGAGTTTTTATTTATACGGTTGAGAAGGGTAGAATACAGGATATTTTTACAGATGAAATATTCTTTTTTTTGACTGCATATCAAATCTGGATATTTAATTTAGGATTTACACATTCAGGGCTTGCCACCAAAATAAGATTTTTTATTACATGTCTTCTAAAACAAAAAAAATTATTATCTATCTAAAGTTTTTAAATAAATAGGGCTGAATTAAATAAACGGGACTTTCAACTTACAGTTGTGGAAAATTTGAGTAATTTTGCACTTCTAAACTAAAGAAATATGAATCCAGATTGCCAGTACTCTTGAAGCCTAACCTCTGGTCAGATACCAATCTTGCCCAATCCCTCTGCTTTATCTTCTGAGAAAACTAATTAATGAATAGAAAGGTATTTTGAGTACTGCTGAACAAAGGGTTTCTAAGTTGAAAAAACTTTTTGTAATAACCTTCACATGACATTCAGCAAAACCACCATAACTAGTTAAACATCCTTACCTTTTCTGAAGTCTGAAAAAAACCTTCATAGTCTACAGAGCCATAGAACATTAGCTTCAAGAAAATAATTTAAAAAATACTATTTTCCTTTCAAAACAGGTGCTTGTAAGTGCAGGTTACAAGTATGTACAGCTTTGTGACTCAGAAACTGAAGATTTGAAAAGTTGAGCACATCTGCCAAGTTGTAAGCACTGTCTAGGCTCTTTTTCATGCAAACTGTCTCAGAAATCCTGAATGAAAAATGTTTTATAACTGTGAAAAAAGGATCACAGTTTAAAGGAATAATTTTGCACATCTCTTAGTTCCTCTTCAAATTGAAAGGAAAACCATTTAATCTGGAACAGAATACAATTCTCTAATGAAGATGCCAGTGGAACAAATGAGCATTTAATGAAGCAAGTTCTGTTCATCTAAATTTTTAAAACATCATTCCTAAATACACAGCCTCTTGCAGAAGGACCTGTTGAATGAAGTTAATGGTGTTGTGTGGATCACAGGTTCTCATTTATCTATCTATCTGGTATATATCTTAATGTATATGTTCAGGAAATGGGAACTGAAACTTCTGCATATTCTTCTGCTCTGTTGGCCATAATCAGTGTCTGAGGTACTGTCTTTGATATTTTAAACTCTGCTGGAGATTTGTACATGATTGATCAACTTTTAGAACGCGGAGCGTCAATCTTAATCAAGGCTCTAAAACATATCCAAATAAAAGTACAGAATAAATGCAAAGCTATTCCGTAGGCACATTAAACAATATTAAAAAAACACTCTAAATTCCAGGTGAGTAATGCACTTCGACTCATAATGACCAGAAAATAATTTCATCTTGGAGGCTTTAAAGAAGTAAGATCACAGGCTGCCTTGTTATTAATAGCAAGGAAGAATTAGAAGCATCTATCTTGAGTACTGCAGGTATAGACTCCTAACAGTAACATTTGCAAAGACAATGAAATACTGCTCATTTGCAGTAAGGGATTTAATTAGTACTTCATACCATGATTGAAGAATAGTCTTTCCCATCTAGTGAACTTGTTTTCTATTTTAGAAAATTTAAAAATTGAATAATGAGAAGATTGCACATCAACGTAATTAATTTAATCCCACAGAGATGTTTTTTAAGTTACTGTGTGGGCAAGAACAGGAGAGCTGAAATTGGTCTTTGGGTAGATGATGGAATAAAATAAGTATTTCATAAAGGGAGTAACATGACAAACTCGTGATGGTATCATGTGAAAACTCAGATTCAAGTACATCTATGTTGCATGCTTTCTTCACTAATTTGGCATTCAAAAGTGGATATAATTTTTACAGTCTTCATCGGTCTCTCAGACGAAAACTTTTCAGTCAAAATGTCCCCATAGAATGCCTTGTCAGAAAAGTACATCTAGGTTAGATGGATTACTGTTCTGGTTTTGACTTGGACAGAATTCATTTTCTTCTTAGTATCTGGTACAGTGCTGTGGCTTGGGTTTGGTATATGACAATGATGTTGAAACCGAATGAACGTTTCAGCTCTTGCCTAGAGCTTGCCTGAAGTCAAAGATTTTTCAGTGACCCATGAACTTCCAGTGAGGAGCTGCATAAAAAGCCACAAGGAATTATGGCCAAGGCACATGGCCAGAACTGGCTAAAGGAATTTTCCATACCACAGAATGTTGTGCCAAATTTATAAGTTGGGGGATTTACCTGGCAGAGGGTTGAAGAGTGGATAGGCTGGATATTGGTCAGTGGGTGGTGAGCAGTTTTGTGCATTACTTGTTTCTCTTGAGTTCTGTTATTCTCTCCCCCTCTCCTTGCAATTACAATTATTATTATTAATATTAGCAAATACACAACAACAACCAGAATGACAATAATAATAGCAATAATTTGTTTCTGTTATTAAATTGTTCTTATCTCAACCAACAAGAATTACCCTTTCTTTCTGATTATCCACACCCCCAGTGTGCCAGGATGGGGGAATGAATGAGCAGCTGCATGGTACTTAATTGCCAGCTGGGGTTAAACCACAGCAATTACTTAGGGTGAAGAGTTTTGAGGAATGTTTGTTCTTGTGGAAGAGAAATGTCCTTAATTTCCAATTTCTATTCTTATGAGATGTTTAGCAGCTTTTAATCTGAGTTATATTAAACCATGGCAAATTTTCCATTCTAAAGAACTATCACCAAATAAAATCAGGTGATTGCAAAAAGAAGTTTTGGTGAGCTTTTATGAACTACAGACATGAACCTCTTTCATCAGAGTCTTACCATTTTGTTTGTTCTCACACTGCTCTGAAGATAGTGTATTTTTTGACCACAGAAACTGTAAAAATTGAAAAAAAATTTCTATACCAAAGACAACACAAGATGGTAAAAAAAGAGGCATATAAGTACAAAATGCTAATAAGAACTTCCATTCTCATCTCAAATAGTTTTCCTATTTAATGGCTTAAACATGAAGGACGAAATATTAGAGAAACTTTTAGAAGTTAGCATAAATGTCCCCATTCTTAGTGGTTGTTGAATGCACTCATAGTTTTGCAGAGAGGTGCAGAAATGTTTTGCAGAGGGCTGTTTTTTAGCCCTTGGGTACTGCACATACTCAGTGTGCATTTTTGCATCCCAGTCTAAACTGGAGTCCTGCAATATGCTGTGCACAGAATGAAGGAGAAGCTCGTTACTAGGGAATTCAATTTATCTCCATTAACGCTATTATAATGCCTGCCATAAAGATGCTTCCTCACTTGAATATAGCTGGAGAAGACAAAGAAATAAGTAAAATTCTTGGGTGTTCCTCTCCTCTGTGGCCAATCTGGACTTCCAGGGAAACAGTGTGAAAACCAGCGGAGATCAGACAGTGCAGCACCTGCTCCATGGCAGCAGTGCTTTCTTCAGAGTTCTTATCTGTTTTCAGAGGTCAAAAATTTTTCTGATGGGAACAAGCAGGCCTTTACAGTAACAAAACATTAATTTATTTGATAAGGAACTTTAAGACCTGTGTGTTTTTTCACTACTAAGAATTGTCACCTGCCACTAGTGATGCTCTTACTGAAGGTCACTAGGAAATGACAATAATTACTGACCAAAGTAAATCATCAACCTGCTTTTAAGAACATTCCCTTCAAGATATGAAGAAAACAAGTTATTCACAATGGACTCTGTGTGAAAACATTCTTACATTGAAATGTCACCTAATAATTTAAATATGAGTGATAACATTTTGTTTACTATATTGGGTCAAAAGCACTTGGCTTTGGTCAATGATAAATTGATCAGTCATACACACAGGAAAAGTATCTCACACTTTAAACCAAGCTATACTGAACATGTGGCAAATCTATGGGTTTACAATATCAATAATAGAGAAAATTTCATCATTTTCTCTTCGGGTTTTCTCTATTTTCTGCACTTTAAAAATCTATTTTGACACACTGAAAGCTATCTGGTAGCTGAATCCAATAAACTATTCAGTCTTTTTTTTTTTTACTTCAACACCATGACTCTGTAAAGAAATCTAATTGAAATTGTCACTGGTTTTATTGAAGAGCAAAACCTCCTGTTTTTCTGATGTCTAAGAATAGCTTGCATGAGTCTGTATTTTTAATAAATTTTGCACTACAAAAAAAAAAAATTTACATGGATACTTGAGGAAATACTGGAGCCAAAATTGAGCAAAAATTTTCTTCATACACATGCTTAAAATTCACCAGGCAAAATGTCTTTTGCATATCAGCTGATGAAAATAGTACTTTTTTCAGTTTTTTCCTCTTCCAAAACTTTGGTTACTGCCTGAAATTCTTAAGAAAAATTTCCTAAGCTTTGCTGTAGCATTCACTGTCAGTGATTCAAAGTAGCTCTATTTTTGCTGTTTGAGGTTTCTGGTATCCATGTATGATGCTTTATCTGCAGTCAATTTCAACTGTGAGAATATACCCTCTGGAAAGAAAGTGCAATGTTATACTACCAATTTTTAATTGAAATCATAGAATTCAATTAAATTGAATTGAATGATCCACAAGGATCATTGAAGTCTAAGTCCTGGCCCCGCACAAGACAACCCCAAGAATCCCAGCACGTGCCTGAGAGCATTGTCCAAACACTTCTTGTACTTTGTCAGGCTTGGTTCTGTGACCCCTTCCCTATGGAGCCTGTTCCAGTGCCCAGCCACCCTCAATGCACTTGACTATTTGCCATACAGCCTAAAACATCCTACATGCCTAATATAATTTTCATATTAGCCAATAGCCTTATGGTAATTAGGCTATTGTATTTCCAGGGTTACAATTATGTTTTCAAAAGCACAAAGAAACTGGAAGTTCTCCTGCATGATGTAGAGAAAAGGAAGGGGAGAATTCCCCTATGCATCACTTTCCTGATAACAGAGTACTGACTTTAAATACCCATGCTTTGAGGCACCACACCTGATCCAACCTTCTCCTCTCAACTCAAACCCCTCTCTTTCTCTCACAGAAATCTCAAGAACCCTCAGCCTTGCATGCAACAGAAAATTACTCTTATTTTCCACCAAACAAGGCCTAATTTACATTAGGCATTGTTGAAAAAGATTTTAGGATATGGCCTTTAGTAATCCCCAAATGATAAGAGAGTAACAAGAGAGGATCACCTCAAGCTTAAGTGACCCATGCACAAATCAAAGTTAAATAAAAGTAAGCCTTTCAAAAAGTGAAACAAGTTGCAGTCCAGCTGTGACGAAGCGCCATATCTGAGATGCTGGTGGAGTACAAAATATCCTCAGGGTGCTGAAGGAATCTGAAGAAAATCACTGGGATTATGAAGCCACAGATAGATATTGGGAATGAGAAACTAGCCACACAGCTCAAAAGAAAGAGATCTGCAATACCTGTGCTGGAGTCCCTAAAGCAACTGAAATACTAGGAACAGAATAACCACTTTAGTTACTGCCCCAATTGCCAGGACTACACTGTATGTCCATATCAGCTCCTGCATGCCAGCCAATTCTGAGTGCAAATGAATTAAACAAAGGAAAAAATGCAGATGGAAATATTTGGGTAACCCATCTGGGCCACTAAGGTCAAAAAAAAAGACATCATGACATACCAAATCTGTTTTGCTGTGCTTAGAGGACTGCTATGTGCTACATGTAGTGCCAGCATATGCCATCCACCCACAAACACTTCTGCTGCCATGACTCTCACAACAGACTGCTGGAAAATGAGTGGTGAGGAGATTTGCAGTAGGACAGGTGTACAAAAATATGTGTATAACAACCTATGGGCAAGGCACTAGATGGAAAGCAGTGTCTTCCACAAAAGACCTAATCTTGACTCTGGTGCTCAACAGCACTGAGAATGATAAATGAGGTTGTAAGTAACTAGATAATTGTAATTATGTGAATAATGACACATTTCTAAGGAGTAAATTTACTCGGACAATTTCTCATATTAGCAGCATTAACAATCAGTTCAGGTATTACGATCTGGAGGGTGTCTCAATGTGCATATATATATTTTCAGAAACAGCAACACACGGAACTGTGTATGGATATTTATGGGCATGTCAACAAAACAAAATGTGGAAGTGTAGCAGTTCATACAGGTTAGGTCCTGTTGACATAATATTAACATATGGACTTTAGTTAACAGGATAAGGGAGTAACTTACTTTTAAGGAGAAGAGAGTAAGCAACATAATCCTTGTAGTATTGTCTTTGAGGCAAGCAGATTGTGAGCACCAAGAAAGGTGACAGTTTTTGGACATTGCACAAATTTTATAGAGACAACCCAGAATTTGATTTTGTCTATCAAATCAGATAACTGATGATCATCAGGTTACCATCAGGAGAAGACCCAAAGAACTCCAAGCCTGGATAAGATCTGTGCATAGCATGGTTAGAATCTAGCCTAACTCAGCCAACTTCTCTCTTGGACAATGCTATCCCACTTGCAGAGCAGAGAAGTACAAGAATTTTTAAAATTGAATTTGTCTGTGATTAAGTTTTTTTGTATGCAATTCCAGGTAGGCACTGCTTTATCATTTGATTTTAAATCACAAAAGGAGGATTCCACATTTCCACGGTTGCACCTGCTCACCAGTCCATCCAACATTTATCCTTTTATCTCAGACCTGTCAGGATTACGCCTGTATCTCTCCAAACACAACTGTAGTCTGTACATATTATGGCTTTGGTAGCAGTTGTCATTGTATATTAGGGACCTAATAAAACTGGCTAGCCCGAAAACACAGGCTTTTCACATTGTTGCCTCTTAGAGATTTCTTATCCTCTATTTCATGCTGATTTTAGGCTTGTCCTGACAAGAGATGTTTCATTCAATTCCAAATCCCTTCCCTTCTAAGCCCTCCATTATCCCGGAGAGCTCAACCCCTACCGCTCCGAAGCTCACTCTTTGACTTCTTCCAAGCCTTATCCAAATCTCCATGTCTTTGTTTGACTTGCCTGGTCATCCAACAACTTCAAGTTCTCCATGTTTCAGCAGTCCTTCAGTCCTCATTCTCATTCGTCACACTATGTCGTGATTTGACATGGTCCTTGTCTGGCTGTTCTTGTTCAGTCTATCCAAAAATCACTTTGTTTTCCCTGGTTGTCCCTGGCATCTCTTTAGATTTGCTACTGCAGCCTAGTGAAACTCTCCATCCTTCTGCCTCTTCCTATCAGCTCTAACAATGGATCCAGATCTGACTGCTATTTAAAACATTAAATATAGCCATCATTTAATCCAAATCTACCCACGTCTACTTTATTGTCTGGAAAAAATGACTTTGATGAAGGAGGAGAAATTGAAAAGGAAAAATTAAAAAAGGAAAAGGAAGTTAAACAACATGCAAACAGTCGGTTTATATTTTCACAGGAGCTATTGAGGCACTGCTTTGTGTTCTAGCTTTAGAAGAAACATAGTACTTATAAACTTATTGTAACATGCCTGTTCTGGTGGAAAAGGGGACAAGGACAAGCCTGTGCCACTCAGAAAACTGTGACTAATAGAAATCAAGTATTTTAATAGATAGCACTGAGAAATAATGCAAATTTCTTTCTGTTCATGGCGTATGCTTCAAATTTAATGCTTTGGTTCACATATGCTTGAACTGAAGTAAGGATATTCACTAACGGAGTTTCTTTGGGCTCCTTTCCTTCAAAGAATAAAGGAAAAAAGTGAATTGAATGGAAAGTTGGTCTTTGAAAGGGCTATGCTTCTTTCAGAACTAGAAACTTCTGACCAGTATGTTAATCTGACCTATCAGTGATAGGTTCTCAGGAATACATAAAATCAATCTCTTGACTCAAAGTCTTTCTGAGTTGAAAATGGAGAATGGCAACTAAGTCTCCATAGAACTGCTTTTATTAACTATAACTAATAATTTTGATTGAGGATTTGGCAGGAAATGCCTGCTTTAAGAATGAATATTGCTACTCGGTGACACTTAGTAGATTTGTCAATGCAGTATTTTATTCCAGGACAATTGAGTCATCCACCACATAGCCAATATATTTGCTAAGAGTTACACAAGTGGCCTTGGAAAAAAATGGAATATCTAGGCCTTATGCATCTCAATGAAGGAAGCAGATTGTCATAACAACTTTGAAAATGCCATTCTTTTTCAGTCACAATTAATTTTAGCCCAGCACAGGCACTTCACAGAACTGAAAACCAGAAATTCAACAATAAAACTGAAGGCGACTGCTAAAAGGTGCAGGTTATGGACTCTTTCTATGTCTAGCATGCTCTAACAGTCCTCATTCACAGCATGAAAGAATAAAAGCCAGAGAAGACAGAAAATGAAGCCCATGAAAAAGTCTTATTCATTCTACATTGTGGAGAATTTGAATAGTGTATTTTTAAAGGTAAGCTTTCAATATTACTGGAGGGTCTCAACTAATTAACAGCAATTAATGGATTTAAAGCACGTATTCAAGTGCTTTGCTGAATTGAAGCCTAAATAATGGTTACAAAATAATCCTGTGTATGTACTGCTTGCTTCTTTTTGAGTGAACAATTTCTTCTGTATCATTCAGAGACCTTATCACAGTAAATAGTGATTGGCTTTTGTGTGGCTTTCCCTAAGTAGCAAGGACAGAGAGACCAGCCTGTGACCTAAAGACCTTACAGACTAACACTTCCTCCATTTTAGAAGTGGACAGTCAAGAAGGTCTCTTTTAATAAAGTGTGGATCAGTGTTAGTTTCTTTAAATAAAAAGTTTATTTAATGTATATGTGTTACTTAAAAAGCAGACAACTTGTACAATTGCAAATATATGATACAAAAATTGCTTTAAATTTAAAAAAAGTTGTTTCTCCTTTTCCTTCTTTATCATCTACTGTTTCATTATCTTGCCCTCATACATATCATCTCAGTCTAGAGCCAAGTAATATTCTTTAAGTGGAAATAGGAGGTTCTGCCAAGAATTTCTCCATGTAAAATCCCTTTCCATATTGTCAAGACTCATGGCAAATAATTTTTTCTCAGTTGGAGTGTTATCTGCTTTGGCTGAGAAGTGAGTTTTGAAAAAAACAAGGTGTGAAAAAATGTCATTCTTTGTTTTGTCCAGGCTGGTGTCATCTGTCATATGTATTGCTGTTATTTATTTAGCTGGATTGAGCAGCAGTGTGTTTTTATTTGATCTCTTTGACTTTTGACTTTGCTTCTCCAGAAGTCCTTTTGTCTCCCTTCTTCATCAGCTTTGTCCTATGTGAATGGGCTGTCAGCATCTTGAGGATGTCATGGTTTACCCTGTTTTTGTTTTGGTCCTTACAGGCTCAAAAAGGCAAGATGAAACAAGGCAAAGGAGAAAGACTTCTGTTCCTGACTTGTAAGAAGGCAGGTCTTGAAAGTTTCTTTAATTTTCAAGAATATTGCTAGATGGAAAGAATATTATTCTTTCTGAATAATAAACTCTCTGCTTATTAGACAATACCTTTCTTCAGAAGATCACAAAGTACCTCTCAAACCAAATTAACATCATTGCCTTTTTATCATGAAACCCTGATTATTGAAGAGATTTATCTGCAGTGACTCAGCAGGTCTGAGGAACTGTAACTGAGACCGAGATATTTTTGAAAGATGAGCCTGACCACTGTAGCTAAGAATATGAATTCTTTAAAACATGTTTCAAATGTTTTACTTTTTGAAAAATTACTCTTTGTTTCCTTATCATCACTGGGAGACCTTCACAGTCAAAGGTAAGGCTGGTGTACTGTACCATGGACAAGCGCACCACTGACTAGAGCAAACACAGACTCTGCAGAAATGTGGTGGGACTATAGGAAAGGGGGTGTGGATAACATTGCTGTTGCTATATATGGGCTAGTCATGTTTATTTTCAAATGCATATTCTGTCTCTGTGAAGTGGTCTCACAATGATGTGCAGTCCTTCCATTTGGCTGTACTACAAAGGGACTTCAGGTAGTGTTTGCCACCACTTTTCTGTGAATTCTGCGCACTCATACCACCTGTGTGCTTCTAGCTAGCTGAATCATTGCTTCACAAATTAGCCTTTATCTTTAAATACATTTTCTTAAAATACTGATCAAGTTGATGCAAGCTATATGTTTTAGGATAGTTATAGAACCAAATGTGAAGTAACACAAGGGAAAATAAACAACAAATAGGGATAGTCTATCATGTAATAATTTGCTCCCATTTGTATAATGTATCAAGATATTCAGTGTATTAACTGTTGATTTCATAGGAAACCAGTGTCTTTTGTAGGTAAACAGTAATATTTCTCATATCATATTCCTTGAGCAGGATGATTTTGCCTTTGTATAAGGCAGATACTTTCACATAGGTGGATACTATTGTCTTTACATGTGCAACAAAAAATTTAGAGAATTAAATTCTTTAGCATAAGATGTGGATCTTAAATGGCTTAAATCAGTTGATCATGAAACTCTGGGAAACAGAGCAAGCAAACGATGACAGACCTTCAAACAAAACACAAGCTTAGTTCAATGTATAAACTTGTGATTTTTATGTGATACATGATATTTTCTGGTAATGAGCAGTTGAAGACAATCAGGTAACAGACTGTGTTAAAGCTATCCAAGGGCTGCTGAGGTGTTTCATTTCAACATGTCCTCAATTACAGCAAAAACTCAGGACCAAACTAACACTGAAACTTTTCTTCTTTTGTTTCCCACTAGTATAGAATTATCCACCTTACATTTCATGGCAAATGAAACAGTTGCTGTCCCACTATTGAACTGTAGTGCTCTCAGATTCACAGAGAAGATGCACAATATTATCAAATAAGATGTTCTGTTGTCTAGCTTACCTCCTTGAAACTAAAATATGAAGTGCCACTCCAAGGAATTCCTTTGAAATCCGATGCTTTATTCCATCTTCTGAATAAAATTGTTTTATTTTAATGCTGAATGTCTATGGAAACGATTCTTCCAGCTGTGGCATACTGAAATGTCTGTGGCTTAGAGGCTTGCTCCAAGACCTCTATCAGCAACACTTTCACAAATGCATGTGTTCAGGAAACTATGGCAAAACACCGGTGTGAATCTTTTGCACTGCCTTTGGAAACAATCAGCAAGTCATAGTCATGAATGTTTTCACATAAAAGCCTCGAGGTGCATGCACTGTATGTGTGTGTATGTATGTAGAAATTAAAATGCATATATGTAGGTGCACACATACATAATAAAAAAAAATACAGATTGCAGTTTCTGGACACCTGCCACTGGCTTGTAGCTAATAATAAACATGATTGACTCCTGCAAAATGTAACCCTAAAAAAAAAGTGGATTTAAGTCTCTTGTCTGTCTGGACATAATGTCAGAGTTTTGGATTTTAGTTTTCTTGAAATGAAGCCCCCCAAACCTCTAGGGTAAAAATATCGAGAATGATATATGATTGCTGTAAGATTTATGTTGTCCAAAAATAATCACAATGGGGTTATTAATAACATATTTAATGTTGAATCCTTCATTGTGGTTTCAAGATTTAAAAGAAGAAAATATGCAGAGAAAATATTACTGAATATTAAGTGCATTTTTCTGTGTGGAGTAGAATACAGAAGTCTGTCTTGCTTAATGAGGACTAACTAAATCTTACGAAATATTTAATTGTCATGCTGTGTATTTTAGAATTACAGGACAGCAATAATCAGTTCAAACCACACAGATAAAATGAGGAAAATTCTAGAAATCTTAATGCAGAAAGTGTGTTCCTATATGTCAATATCTTTCTTACACCAGTGAAATCAAGTAAAGAGAGACATTTCAGTTTCTTCCTAGTTCCATAGCAACAGAAGACCAGACATGTTGATATCCACCATCAACAGAATGTTCACTTTTAAAAGGCACTTAAACCTCTTTTAAGTTAAGTTCTTTAAGAATTTTTAAGTTACCTTTCTTGGGAAAGACAGTGTTGCATTGTCTCAGAGGCTTAGAAATTCTTTCCATGAAGAGGAAATTATTCCTGTTCCTTGTTGGAATTTGTGGCCATAAAATAAATGAGATTTTATCTCATAGCTATAACAGTTTGAAAAATATTTCTGTAATGGTGTGAGATGCAATCTCTTCTGGCTACATATGGGTAACTAATATTGATAGGAAGGAATTTTTTGCATGCAGATGTCGAGGAAAATAAACAAGGGACATGCAACTGGCATCACCCTGCAAGCAAAATAGGTATTGATATCAAGCGGGAAGTTCAAAGCGGGGGTTTCTATACAGGTATAGGCAATTTACGTTTCCATACAGCTGAAATGAGAAATGCTCTTTACATTAAATACTCTTATACACCTGTTTGGAATGAAGGATAGACCCTTGCTTCCAATAATATAGTTGAAGTTCAAGGTTATTTCCCTACATTGAGAATGCATTCATATTTCATAGCCAATATGCTTAGAAATACTTCAGAAATGGTCCAAACACATCAAACACATCAAAGCATTGATAATGTGAGATTATATTTTATACAAGGATATGAACCACTCTGTATTTTGGGTCACCTTGTAAAGAAGAAATCACTAAGAGTCTCTTCTCTGAACAAAATTACTTTACATTGTGGTCACTCTGATTCCTTTCCCTTTGAGAAAAACTCCCATGAGTGTGAATATGAGACATGATAACAAAAGCACACAGGGCTGAAAAGCCATCAAGAAGGGAGCATGAATTCAGACAACTTCCAACCTTGAAATGATGAGGTTATTATAAATCATATCCTTGAAATGCCAAGGTGAAGGGAGAAACCTTGTGTGTCCTTACAACTGCACTCAGTTTCATCCTTAGTGTATTATTCACATGCAGAAGAGGGCTAGTTGAATAGATGCTTCCAACTCCTATCCTATTCCACAGGCTTTCAACACACAAGAGCAAAGGTAAAGGATGAAATTATTTCAAGCATCTCTTAGGACTTAGTAGAATTAAAGAGTTTCAGGGTCATGAAATAGCTCGTTGAGTGACATTGTCCTCTCAGCATCTCTAGTGGTACCCTGGAGCTTTAGATTTATTTATTTATTATATTCTAGAAGCATGTTTTTCATAACAGTTATGAAAGTTTTGATTTTCTGATCACTGTTTATTCCCACTCTGTTCCCTATGCAAATTTCTTTTCTGATTGCAAAATGTCAGGATTTTTATGTTGTGCCCTGGATGACCCGGAAAGGAATCTTTTTGGAACTCAGAAATTACATTACTACATGGAGTGGTAAAATTAACCAAAGCATTGCTGGTGCACTCTACAGAATGATGGTGCCACAACAGCCTTTCCTAACTCAACATTGATATATGCCACTTGCCTCCCATTCCTCTCTTGCTTAAGTAGAAAAATTATTACAGTGTTAGTCTAATCCTGGACAAAACAAAACCTTCTTTGGTGGGGGAAACAAACAAATTAGTCTTTATTCTACTCTAACCAGACCAATCATCTGAATATACTTCTATCCTTAAAAAAAACCAAAATTCATTCTTACAAGGGAATTTTTCTATTGACTATTTAAGCTGCATGGTTAAAGGAGCTTCCACCCTCTTCCTATGTCTTTTCAATATTCAAATGCATTAAAAAAGTCTCTGCCTTTGCACAAAATTAACTATGTTGCCATCTTTGGATCACAGAGACAAAATGCATTAGGTGTGTCTTTAAACCTCTTTAGTAATTCTCCTCAGTGTTTAATGCATGCTCTCTTGCAATCATATCCTTTAATCATGGTAACAAAGTATTATTTTATTCTTCTAGAGAGAGCTCAAATGTATTTCAAAATTTATATCCATAAATGACAGTAATCTATAAAAAAGCTAAGTTTAACCCTTTCAAAAGCTGTACATTTCAACAGATAGTTCTGCCACTGTCTCTCAGTATAGATTTACATTGATTTGTCAAAACAGTGAGATAACAAAAATAGTGCAACTGCAAACCAAAAGAGTGTGAAAAAAGCACAATTGATTAAAAAATTAATAGTTTTGCTGTACAGGACTATCTTACAAGAAAGTACTGTTCCAAAGAATGAGACCGTAACTACAAACTGTCATGACAATGTGTGATTTTAATTATATCACTAACATTGATAGATTAGCAGATAATGAACAGAAATATCAACGACATCAATATTACTTCAAATGCAGGCTAAATATTTAATGTGCAACTTGAAAAATCAATGTAAAAGTAAAATTTCCTGAGCTAAAGACAAAGTGTGTTAAATAGATCTGAATGACAGAGATTGGTTAACTCCCTAATTGGAAGAACACACAAGTGAAACTAACCACATAAGTCAAAAAACAAATGAAAGAAAAGCTGTCACAAAGATTAAAGATTTATACAGCTGTTTCATCCATCTGGTGTTTAACCAAGCAAAGGCTGGTGGAGAGCATATGACTCAGATGCCTATATTGCAGGATAACTGACTGATTAAATGAATTTGTACATCCATCATAGACCATAAGATTAAAATTAGACTTACCAAAAAAAGCTACACAAAATGTTTTGAGAGCACAGAATTTGTAGACAAGTTGGCACTGATTTTAAAGGCGATTTTAGAAGACCACAGAACAAGATACCAGGATGGGTTTTGGAGCTGCAGCATTTATTAGGTGCATAATTATTGAAATCTATAGGCTTTGATGCACTGGCCAAAAATACTGCACATAAAGAAAATGGGTGACTTTTGAACTTAAAACTGAAGCATTTGGTGATGAGTTAGACTTATAAACATGAAGCCATGGAGAAAATTTTTTGCCCACTGGATTTGAACAAGTTATGCATAAAATTTCCCATGAATTTTATTCAAGTGAAGAAAAAATAAACTGATGTTAGTACTGCCACTTGTCAAATCAGCCTTACAATCCACTTAACTATTCACCCAAAATCTCAAGAAAAGCTGTTGACTTAATTGAGATGTTTTCCATATTGCCAAAACATTCTGATGTGCTGGTAATTGAGAAAAAAATCAGTTTCCCACTTCTAAACTTTTCAATGAAAAATCCCGGTGATTTGCAGTGCATGGGTCAGCAACCTGTAGTTCTTTGTTTCAGGGTGAGCATTTTTAAACACGTCTCATGCCCAACAGAGCGTACAGAATCTTGGAAAAAGAAACATTCAGTCTATCTTCTTACAGTAGTGAGATTGTTTTTATTTAGCAGAAGTAAATATCATGTACATAAATGTCTTGAGATGTTTGCCTCTTGTATTCTCTCCCATCCATGTACTAATGGGGAACCTTGCACACCGAAACATGCAGTGACTGAAGCAACAGGCAGAACAACTCGATGAGTGTGATGAAAGGCAGAGATTTGGGAGGATCAAGGTTAACACGTTGGACATCCTCATAACAGAACTGTCTAAATTTGCCATGAAAGAAGATGCACCAAAAAAATTGTAGTTAGATATCCAAAAAAAGATATGTAAATGTTTTCAGTTTTCTCTGAAGTCTCTGTAAATTTTCTCCCTATCTGTCATGCACTGGTGTACTGCAGCAAAGAACATGCCAAACAAAATCTAAACATGCTATCTGAGAGAACACTGGTTTTTCCCACATGCTTTCTCTTTGCCTTTGTCTAACAACTATTTTTTTTTTGATTTGTCACAGCTTTTAACATCACATGGTACCAAAAGCCACAACTTACAAAATTTTAAGTGCGTTTAACTTGATACTATGTGTGTTATTTATTAAATTAACTATGGACTATGCTGCACTATATAAAACACTGAGTGCATAAAACATGTAAACCTGTAGAAATTCTAGAGCTCAACTTACCTACAGGCAGGTCACTTGCAATAGTTTAATTGTGCTTGCTTTTACACAACACCTGAAGCACAAATCCTGCAAGAATTTAGGGCAAAACCTTGAATCCCTCCTTTTACTGCAGGTAAGTCGTCTTTGTCAAATAGACAGGGCATATAGGTACAGCTACCTCCAGGCTGTGTGAGCTAGGGTGATCTTCCTTCACTTGAACATTGGTAGACATTTAAGCCCAAGTCAATCACCTTCAGTAAGAAGATACAAGGAGCTCAAGAAGGTGATCTCTCCTACAAGTACCCAGTTTACTTTCATATTAACAGTACTTTAGAAGTGGTTAGTTCTTTCTGGGGATGTGGAAGGAAATGTTGGCAGACTGATTGCCTCGGAGTTTAGATGCAAAACTTTTAGATATCTGCTTTAAGATCCCTTGATTTTCCATGGTTGTACTCACCTGCTACCTAACACTAAAGGTGTTGGACTGTTTCTTTTACCATCATGTCTTTGTATAGGGTCAGCACAAAGCCACCTGTGGGATAAAATGTACAGACAATTCTTGCTCAAGTTTCTGTCTGCCTGGTATTAAACTCTTGTGCAGGTCATTGCATGATAATGGAGAGCAGCAGAGCAAGATGTGTGCAGCCACTCACAAAGCAGGTCCCTGGCAGTCAGACATGGTGAGTTCCTCATGGACTTCTGAAGAAAACAGACACAATTTTTATTTCTCCCCTTGTGGGGAAAGTGCTGCTGTTCACTGGATGTCATATCATAGAGCATGGATGGATGAACCATGCTATGGACAAGGAAGCCTTGAAGAAGAAATGGGGGACACCTAGCTCGACATTTCACTGTTCCCTTTTTGTCTTAAATGACCTTGAATTTTGTACCAATAAGCAAAAGGGTTAATATGTATAGAGATTTAGAGTATTTCAAGGATGGCAGTAAATTTGCAAGTGAGAAAAAAATTGAAACGCTACTGATTAAACTCATTATCAAGCTTTGGAATTAATAGGTTTACTTGCATTAGTTCTCTGTGAATTCCTTCCCACAGTTCTGCTTTGTCCCAAAAGACAAGTAACAATATCTACCAATGGCATCATCTACTTCAGACACCTTTTATCTGACAAGACAGATGGCAACATTTTGCAGAATGTATCCAAAATACTCTATCGAGAGCACTTAGAGATAAACATGAAAAGACATTTAGAGCACAGGGTGCACAGGAAACATTTGTAAACACACATATATATAAAAGTAAGATAATTACTGATTTTTCAAAAGTGTAGGGAAGATTGTCTACAGAGATATTGTTTTCCTAAGAAGCAGAGGTAAACCATTGAAGGCATGGTCTAATTGGGGAAGTTTTTAACCAGATTTTGGAATGAAGAAGATACCCAAAAAATTATGCAGATGATTGTTACCCTTCTCTATGCCTGAAAAGAGGGCAGTAAGTCACACTTCAAATGACCCAGATTTTAGAATTCCTGAAGTGAATGTCTTGGCAAAATAATGGTAGAAATGGTTAGTTCAAGGAAAGTGGAAACAATAGTTAGAGAACATATGGAGGATACTGTAGGGTTGGTTTTGAGCAGATTATCTTTCTTTCCTTAAGAAACTTTTGGGACACAACTGTTTTTGCAGTATTTTCAAGGATGTATTAGTATAAGTCAAACTTTCAGCAGGATCAAGAGCTTTCAAGAGAATGATTTCACTGATGACCACTCTCACTAGAGACAAACATCTCAGACACAACACCTGCTTTTTTCATTCTAAAAAATTTGCCCAGCTGTTATCAGTGTGTCTTTTCTCCCAGGGAAATAATGCAAAATGAGGGCACCTGGGAAAATTGCCTCATTCTTTCTATCCCATTCAAGTTAAAATTAATCAAGGATTAAAAGTTTTAAAGGTGTTTTTTCTCTTTCCCACTGGATTTAGACAGTCAGAAGAAAATTAAACTAAAGGAGGAAGATGATGAATCAGCCTCAGAATGTGAATAATTTGGAGACCAAGGAGCTCCAGACAAAAGAAAACACAGTTCTCATTTTCACAGTTCATCTTTCATTTTTGAATACTCATCACCATCTACTGCCAAGATGTCAAGATTAAAATCTGTTTCTCCATTTATCATCTCTTATTTCAAGTGAGTTCAAAGGGATCACTGGTCCCAGACTGAAAGTGCATCACTCAGAGCATGAAAAACAACATAAGAGTTTGCAGGGAAGATCAGCATGAAGTCATTCACGAAATTGTGTTTTCCTGACAGTAAAGAGTAAGGAAGGAGAGAAAAGAAAGACCCTTTCCTCAGGGTATTTTAAAGTGTCTTCTTTCTGTTTTATCTATTCTGGAATCCTTTTCTCTGAGTTTCATCCCTTTTCTTTTCTGTTATAAATGCAAAAATATATTGCTACTGCAAAGAGTAGTCAAACACTGGGGAAGTCAGAATCTGGATCCTATTTCTCCCAAATTTCATGTATGATCTCACAAGATCTCATAGGCCATCTTTTCCATGGTTGCACACTTGTGATAAGAGCTATCTTGTCTACTGAGTTTGCAAGGCTAGACTCTCACTTTGTGCTGCTACCAATAGATCCAGCCTCCCACAGCACCCTCCTTCTCTGGACATTCTGTGTTCTAGGCTGTGGCAATGGTGCCACCTTTCTTCTAGAAGATCTCAGAAAATCTTGACCCCAGGTGCAATATCTACACAGAAAAAGTTTTTGTATCATGGATACAATGACCTAAATATCAATTACTTGACACCATGAGGAACATAGAATTTTGCACCCAACTGGCAAGAAAAGAAAAGCCCAGGAGCACAGAAATTTTCTATATGGACTGACCAATGGCATGGAAGCAGGAGGAAGGTGAATACAGCGCTGGTGCCTGGCAGGATGGGGGCTGTACTGTCAGCAATCCCTCAAACCAGTGTGAGTAGCCAGAGTTGTCAGTAAAATAAAATAAAAGCAATCCCCAGTTTCTTTGGCCAGCTTTATTGCCCCAACTCCATTGCCTCTTTTCCAAGTGGCTAACTGGTTCTAAAATCCCTGAGTCCTGGTGGTATTTCAGAATTGAATCCAAGTCTTTGTATTTGGAGCTCCAGCAAGTCCCTGGAGTTTGTCCATCCGTCTAATCCAGAATGGGATCTCCCTGTCCAGATTCTTCTTGCCCTGGAACTGACATGGCACTGAAGGCATGGATCTGAGAGCATGCCCAATAAACTCGACTGGGACTGTCAGTGTGAAGCCACATTTAACACCACCAAAAGATTGCTGTCAATGAACGCACTTTCATAGAACCACAGAAGCATAGGATGGGTTGGGTTGGAAGGGACCCTAAAGAGCATCTCATTTCAACCTCCCTGCCATAGGCAGGGACACCTTCCACTAGACAAGGTTGCTCAGAGCCCCATCCAACCTGGGCTTGAACACTTTAAAGGATGAGGAATCCACAGCCTCTTCGGGCAGCCTGTTCCATCGCCTCGCCATCCTCACAGTAAAAAATTTCTTCCTACTATCTAACCTAAACCTACTCTCTTTCAGCTCAAAGCCATTTCCCCTTGTCCTATCACTACATGCCCTTCAAAAAAGTCCTTCTCCAGCTCTCTTGTAGACCCCCTTTGGGTACTGGAAGGTTCTGTAATGTGTCCCCAGAGCCTTCTCTAGGATGAACAACCACAGCTCTCTCATTCAGTTCCCAGAGAAGATGTGCCCCATTCCTCTCACTATCATCATACCAAAATCTGTTTAATACTGAACTTACATCCTGAAATTCTGCTCAGCAGTGAGGTTTTATAGGAAAGGGTATTTGTGTCTTAAATAAAATTGTGTCTTAATAGCTACATCTTGCTTATTGTCTTTTTTACCATCATTAAAGAAAAGTAAAGCTTTTGGGTTTTGCATCTTGGTTGAAGACATAATTACATAAACACACATGTGTGTATATAGAGCAGATTATAAGTATACATATATATATTATAAATGTGAAAGAATAAATGTAGGTGAGCACAGAGATTAATATTATCCTAACTATGGCAGATGTATACATATGTTCACATATGCATGTTTATGTGCACAATACAGAGTGGACCAATGCTTCCTATCCTACTCAAAGGATAACTATTGATATATATAAAATCACAACAGAAATACTTGCAATAAGGTAAAAATCCAATGGCTTTCAGATTAATGGAGTTGCTGCTACAAACACTTATAATCATCAAATGTAGTTTTTGATTTATTGTCCTCCTATACCTGTAAAAACAAAAAGAAATATGTAAATTTTATTTTATTTAACAAATTTGTTTCAAGTTACCATAGAAATTTCCTGTAATTCTGTGCAAAAATGCCAGTATTTTATTTTTATTTTGAAATATACCAACCATTATTATGTAAAATGCATTAAACAAAGAGCAGCCATTTCTCCTTATTTATTTTGTTTTTCTTTAAAAAGATTCCTTTCAGCCTGGAAAACATTCTAACAATAAAAATATGAATAAAATACAAGTAATTTCAAGATGTTCTGGGACTATGGGGAACAGAAAAATCAACATTTATAATTAAAGACTACATCATAATGCTCCTGAAAAGAAGTGATTAAAGCATTTTTCATGCAATTTCACTGCACTGAGGCCAAAACAGTCCACAGAATAACAGTGTAAGTGTTGAAAGGGGTGCTTTTAACAAGAAATTGTTTAGTCTGGATTCTCACCTCAGAAATGACCAGAGCAAGAGACTCACATTTTTAATGCTTCAGTCCTTGTAAGCTGAGGCTTTATCTTCACTCTGTCCATTTCAGAGAGAACTACCTGGAGACACTCAGCCCTAAAAGAAGAAGGCAAAGGCTCTCCCAGCCAGGTCATCAGAATTTACTTGACACACTAATAACTTTGAAAACTCACAAGACAAAAAGGTTTCAAGGTTCATATGTATTTTGCAGATGTTTTTGAAGTACATGTTTGGATCTCAGGATAGTCCAGCGCAATTCCATAAACCAACTACAAAGGTTCGACTCTGGAATGAAAAGAGGATCTGGAAAATCAAATATTATCATGGAAAGGATATGGGAAATAAAATGTCATGGAAAGGAACTTTTACTTTCTTTCAGCTTTGAAGCTGAAATCTTTTAAATTTTCAAGTTAATTTGAAATCCCAATTCTCTTTTAATGAAGCATTCTCCATGTTTACTTATTGGCAGGCATTATACTGAAATACACATCTTCTTTCTGGAGTTTTACCACGATTTCTGGCTTTTCCTGAAATTTGATGTCCTGATTTTAGAATTTTTTTCTTGATTCTCTATATGGAAATAAGAAACAAAGAATTCCCAATTCCAATAAGGAATAAGTGCTTAATTACCATTACCTAGGAAATTCTGCAACTCCGCTCTTTGAAACTGTAACAGGGTGCCTCAGATACATTATTAATAAGAGGATCAGACCTATGTGCCCAAGTTGGAGACTATTACAAAAATAAAAAATAAATAGCCCAAAAACCTGACAATATTAATTAATACCAGGAGCAGCCACCTGCCCTTAAGTCACAAATGGAATAAAGGAAACTGAAAGAATATTGAAATGCACAAAAACTCATTCAAGCCTTCATAATCCTAAGAAAAAATACATCTCTTATTTATCTCAATTAAGAAATCCAAAGACTGGAGCAGCTGTTGTGGAGAAACTCTCCTACATTGAAAAAATGGTATTTACATAGGGAAAACAAGCATTTCCTCTAGAGTTTATAAGCAGATGAACTGTACAGAGCTTTGTGACAAACCACAAGACCATCCTATGCAAGGAAGAGGGGAGGAATGCATTTTATGCTCTCATTTACCAAAGCATTTCAGACACACCTTTGCTTAAAGGAGAAATTTTGTAAACACGAATTCCTGGGAAAAGATAATTGAATCACAGCATGGCAGGAAGAATGCATGACCTAGCAATGTACCAAGGACAAGGGACTATTTTTCTGCAGAATATGAGAATGGCACACCACGGACTCATTGGAAAGACAAGTTATTGAAGATAGGATTGCCTGTGTGCCAATGTTCCACAGCTGCCATCCAGGATGCAGCTTCAGAGGCAAGCCAGTAATAACACCTACCTTGGACAGCTTGTTGATGTTTGTGTTCAGCTGAGATGTTAAAACAAGATGAAATATCCTGAGCACAACAAGTGGACAAGCTAAGGCCCCTGGAGATCACAAAACCAAATCACATTTAAGCTGATATTGATCTGGGGGAGATGACCCTGTTAGAAGAGGACTATCAGTGGAAATTAAAGAAATTGCTTTGCAGGCAAACTTGACAGGTAGCCCAATTTTTGTGATTAAATGTTGGGTTATTATTTGTAATTCATCAAAGACTGTTCCAAGGTAGAAGCACTACTTTTCATATTAACTGTCATAATATTGAAGAAAAAGCAGGCAGAGGCCAGAAGTGCACACAGCAGCCATATTTCTGGATGTGGAATACCAAGAAACTTCCAGAAAGGCAGTACAAAACAGCTGGCTAGCTAAAACAAACAGACTGGGACATGCCTGTAGACAAAAACAAAGTTGGCAAGCAGGAGAGCCGTAATACATTTGCCTATTCTTTCCAAAGTTCTCAAGTGGGAAAAGTGAATCGTATTTGGGACTGCTGGCTTAATGGGCAGAAGCAGAGACTGGAGGGAGATTGCTTTGCCTTAAACCATGTTCAGAGAAGAAGCTGGCTCAATATCAAGCATTGCCAGTGCAGGGGTGAGGACAAGCCAGGCGCAGAAGTCAATCTGGTCATTCAGAGGATCTCATCATTCAAAGCTGTTTCTCAGGAGAGGGAAGGGCATATTCTCACATCCAGAGGACTGTCCACTTTCTACACACTTTACTGGACATTGTCTACCATATAATAAATGCATATGTGATGGTCTGTGATGGCTCAGGTAGATTTTTGTCTCTGCTAACATATCTGGGAATCTATCAGATTCCCTTATTTGGGAATCTATCAGATCATCTTAGTAGGGAATTTGTGCTAAGGTTTGTACAATGCTGAACAAAGGGACTTCATGCTCCCTCATTTACTTATTTCTCTCTCTGTCTCCTCTCTCTCTTTTCCTCCTCTGTCACCTTCACTGCTCTTTCTTCATTTTTCTCACTCATTAGAGTGTCATTTTATTACTTCAAAGCCATTTGCAAATACATGGCCTAAATGGTGACCTGAAAACAGCAACATTAGACAAATCCTGCATGGGCAGGAGCATCTTCAGTCACAAAAGTGTACTCCCTCTGGGCTTCAGCTGGGTCTCCTGAGACCTTCCTTTTGGCTCTGTCAGAGTCATTATCTCTTCAGAGCAGTTTCTCTCTGACAGACCTT
The DNA here is from genome assembly GCF_027579445.1 of Ammospiza nelsoni. Lineage (NCBI taxonomy): Eukaryota > Metazoa > Chordata > Aves > Passeriformes > Passerellidae > Ammospiza > Ammospiza nelsoni. Next base: position 105,408,083 of record NC_080633.1, read on the forward strand.
TTAGGCAAGGGCCAGGATTTTTAATTGCATTCTGAAACCAAGGATGCAGACCTACACTGTATCTGTCTCTTTTTCCAACAGGCAGGCTGGATGTGCTGGATTTTCTGTGCAGTGTGCATGCCCTTGCAGACCTTTCCTGCCAAAAAACTTAACAGCAGACTTTGCTTGATCATGAGGGCTCATAAGCACTGTTGCAGATTTTTGTACTATTTGTAGTTGCCTTATTTGCTGGGAAAACATATTAAATGCCTGTACTAATTACTATAAGACAGTTTCAGCAGGTGATTTGTCAAACCTATGCGAATATTGCAACCTGATGAAAATGAAATGTGCCTGAAAGTAATTTAATTTGGGGAGAAAACATAATATAGAATTTTAAATTATTACCTTTTAACCATTAATGTCAATCATATTGGTAACAGACATCTTCAAAACACTCTTTGGTGGAGGAGAAGAGTATTTTTATTTTATTTCTCTATCTTCCTAACAAATTGAAAGGTTTTGTGCAAGATTTTGCCACACAGTATGCTGGCTGCACTACTAATTAAAAGCTGGTAGTTTCTAAATTAACCTGTGAGTACCTACAGGGATGGAAATTGCCTCCTTAACATTATTATTTACTGACAAAGCAGGTGATGACCTGCTTGTATCTCCAAAACAAGCTCATTAGCTTGTCCTAATGGCTATTGCAGATAAACACTCTGATATTTCACTATCATGCTGCCCATAGAAGAATGAGCTGCTGAAATAAAAATAAGGAGAAAAAGAAAATAAAAGAAAATCAGCAAAAAAAGCGCACCACAGATTTCTAGCTAACTGGGCCTTCTAGTAGGGCCTGTGTGACTCATTCTTGGTCAATAGATGCATACCTGACAGCTGCCATTAATAACTATTAAAGTGCTGCTTGAGCTGCAGGGTGAGACATGCTTCAATGTTCTAAAAATAAGATATTACCATTCTGCAAGAGTAATAGTTTAGACAGCAGTGGTTTCAACCCTCTTGGTCTGACTCTTCAAACTGACATCATTTAATCTAAATGTTCTGTCCTGCCAGGTCTCCTTTCGGGTACGCAGTATGATGAAAGAGCTCAGAAGTCATTAATACAAATGTTTCTACAGAAAGTATTGGTCCGGTCTATCTAGAAGTGACTGTCTCGTACATTACCTGCTGAGAAGACAAACATAAATCCTAGGCCAGCAAACTCATCAACACCCCTCATGTTACCAAAAGGCTGGATGACAACACTAGTGCACTGGGAAACTGAGCACCATCACTAAACTGGAAGGAGATGAATTTGCCTTTTTCTGAAAGCTGCTGCATCCTCTGGTAAACAGAAATTGCTTTAGAGGAATTTCAAACACAATTTCTGAGAATCCTCTTCAAGTTGGGTTTTTTTTTGTTTCACTGGAATTTACAAGTATAGATTGATGACTGAGACTCTCTAAAAGACCTTCCAGCATTGTGTCCTTGGTTTGGTTTACGTAAGCTGATGCTGGATTCTATTTCTTTATAACTGATTTAATTTTAGAGACAGCCAAACTTCCGCTCCCCAATCAATTACAGTGGCCATTTATATGTACAGAGAATTTGGCTTAGGACCTTTTGAGTCCAATGCATTTAGGATAAATTTATTTGCCAAAAGATATGGACCTTTCCTATGATTCTGTTTAAAGTAAGGTTTTGTATTAGATGGGAAGATTAGAAGATTTCACAATGTTCTTCTCTGTCTTTAAAATTAACATCTTTCCCAGATATTGTGTTCTTGTCTATTTCTAGAGAGGGATATTATTTTTTTTGTGTCAATCCCCATGTTAAAATATTTGAACAATGAACAGTGAGTAGTGGGGGAAATTAAGCCAGTTCACATCACTTCTAGTCGTGGTTGAAGTATTTTTTCCTGAGATGAAAAGAGGGGGGACATTGGGAAATATTTTGTATAAATTACCTTAATCTAAAACTTCTCTAGTGAGGTTTTGAAGGCTCTATTAGTAAAACTATTTTCAAAGCCATTAACCTAAATAACATGATTTGCTACTGATTATGTAACTGGAAAAAATCTTATGACTTCTTGGCATAATGCTTCCTTAGACACCAAATTATCCCCTTTATTTAGCTTGCTTCCTCCTTCTGTTATTTCCATTTTGGTGCTAAAGATTTGCCTGCACAGCACTCTGTAATGCTGTGTCATCATACCTGAAGGAGGTCAGCCCTGCAAGCACAGGATTCTCCAGGGTCTTGTGAATTGCTTTTAAACCAATGGAAAGAGGATCTGTTTGCAGAAGTTTTACTTTTTCCCTTTGCTTCTGCTCAGTGTTTTGCATTTGTTGAATCATAGTTTTTCTGATAGTCTCCAGGCCACAAGTTAAGAAATTCTGGGTCTTGAAGTCTCAGGTACATCTGAAACTTAATACAGGCAGCTGTACTTTGGGGTGCTGCATGGAGGTTCAGCCACACTGGTGCCTAGATCAGGGCACTGGGGTTCCCAAACTTCTTTCTAACATGTTTGTTGGATTCTTATTCCCATGCCTGAAAGAAGACAGGGAAGCCACAGCTGAGCCACACCCAGTGTGTGCATCTGAACTCAGGTTAGAATAACTCTTGAGAGAGCTCAGTCCTGCCCTGAGGTGTCCTGCCTCTTACACAAAGGTGGTGCCTTCATGTAGCAGGACGAGGAGAGAAGTTTACACACTGTGCATAAATGACGCAGTGAAAGGATCAGACTGCCAGTCTGCCACTCCTTCATCCAAGGTCCAGAAATCCATGTCTTTAACAATTTTCAGCAGGTTGGGTGGGGCTTTTTTGTCGCTTTGTTTGGGTTTTTTGCTTTGTATGTTTCCTAGGTTTCATTGCTGTTTTCAATTTGGTTTGAGTTTTTTGTTTGTTTGTTTGTTTGTTTTATTTTATTTTTTTATTTTATTTTAGGCTTGCATTCTTTCTGCTGGCTGAAATATGCATGACTTCTTTCCAAGACAAGCTACTTGGAATTGCTGATCAGTGATCTTTGTTATGCTGCTGAGGCCAGATTTTCTGCTGGGTCTGTGCCACTCTCTGCAGTAAAGCATTTGCCCTCCATAGCCAGAGAGCCTTGTGGAGAAGCCATGGAGAATGAGAAACTTCAGTATATCTCTATACACACTACTGCTCACAAGGGAAGTTTCTAAGTTATGATTTTATTATTTTCTGTGGTTTAACATGACATGAGAACAGAGGTGGACTGTTCTTCTTGTCCCATGTGTGCAGGATGATATTGCTGTCTTTATTACTTTGGAACTTCAGGGATTAAAGCTATTTGGCATATAAGAAGAAGCAACAAGTGACTCTTTAATTAATCCCTGGTTATCACAACAGCTGATAGACACAGAGGGAACATTATGTTCTCACACAGAAAACGAAAACAAAAAATCTTTATCTCCTGCATACCGTGGAGACTAAAGAAGAGTTAAAACCACTGTGAAATGACTGCAATGAAGGAAAGCTCTGACTGTCTCTAGTGCTGATTTAGAGCCTTTGCAAGACTCTAATCAAGAATGAAATTAACAGTGCAACAATAAGACAATGTTCTTTGTATTTTTGGACATGCCTGCTCACTGGGGTGCATGCTATCTGCAAGCACAAAGCGGACAGAAAACTCTGCTCAGCTATTTAGGCCACACATGCAACAGACAGCAGTTCAACAAGCTCCAGCAAGAGAAAATCTCATTATTTCCATGTTTGCCTTTCCAAGATCTGAACTACTAAGGAAGCACACTGAAGAAATACCTTTGATTCTGGATAAGGGTTTATAAAACATCATGTTAAAATTTTCAGATACAATTGATTACTCACATGTCTGAGGTATATGAAAAAATGTTAAAGTATGTGTGGTCTGAATTAGATGTTGGTGTACTTTGAATTTTATTTACTTACAATTAGATTGCTCATTTTTATGCTTTTTCTTAGTCCTCATAAGGCCTATGTTTAATCTGAAGAAATGCCAGCCTCATTGTATGGAAGGAGATTAAACAAGGACTGTAAAACACAGCTCTCCTTGTGTCTGTAATTCCCTCTACCTCACTAAATAAGTCACCAATAGCAAAATGTATTGTATTACACTTCCAAGCTCTGTTTGTCAGAGAAGGAGAAAAGGTGACAATGGCAGAACTCAGAGGGCTGGGAAGGAGGAGAGGAATTTATTTGCAGAATAGTGCTCTAAGATAAGAAGACAAAAGAATCCAGAACTTTTGAAGTTTTAACAGGCTCAGCTTTCAGTTTTATTCAGGAGAAACACATGCAAGTATTTTTCTCCAGCTAAAAAACAAAGCATTTTGAAAATAGAAACATTGTACTGGAAAACATTAAGGCAAAAACCATTTTTTTTCAGTCTTAGTCTTGATACGTTCCAGATGGAATGATGAAGCTTCTCCATAAAAAACCCCAAACCAAAAAACAACCAAACAAAAATACCCACTTCTGTTCATAAAGTGTAGAAAAGTAAATTATGATGGACACTAAGACAAGTTAAAATGATGATCAGAAATAGACAGGATCTGTCTGAGGGTAACTATTACAATAAATAAATAAAGTGTGGGATAACAGTACTTCTGTTGATGCCAACTTTATGATCTTTCTTTAATAATAAAAACCTTAGAGAAACTTTAATAGAAGCATTTAGAGTTCCAGATGTAATTGACTGTATCATGTTCCATTGCAGGACATTGCTGGGTAAACAGTACAAAGAAAAGACATTTAAAATTGATTTTTTTTTCAATTGACTGAAAACTGAGGCTTGTGAGGACACTGATTCTAACATCAGTAAAGGTAGTTTAGCAGACCATTTCCTCCAGAATTCGACAGTGTCCACTCAGGGAACAGAGTAGTGATATGCAGTTCCTTTCTTGTATTTTTAGAGTCCAATTTGAAATATCTGGAAATTCAGATCTTTCTAATAATTTTCCCCATGAAATCTTGTAATTTCACCACAGAGAATTTAGAATAAGGATGATCAAAACCCAGGCACAAAAATATTCACTTTGAGAAAACATTAAAGAACTTTCCTGTTCAATTGCAAAATTTTATTTACTTTATAAAGTTAAAAAATTATCTCACTATACTGAATGAATACTCAATTTAATGTAAAATACATACCACAACCTGATATTTTTTCCTTCAAAACACTCAAAGAACCTGTTAGGTTTTTATGCTGCCTTAGCCCACTTCAACTTACCTTGCTTTCTATTTACTTCAATTATTTTATAAATTGTCTCCTACTGACAGATGCTTGCTATAAAAAAGCAATTCCTGTGTAACTCTGTCAGTCTGTCTCACTCCTGATTCTGCCCTGTCTGTTTCCAGCCCTTTGGCTTCTTTCAGCCACATTTGACAGCAGCAGAGAAGACGAGCGCCTCACGGCAAACAAGGTGCTCTCAGGCCTTGGAGGGGACTCTCACAGGCAGCTAGGAGAGTATGATGCCTCACTTTTTTAGGCACCACCATTTCATGTGGAACCAAAGTATTTATGGAAGCCCTGAATGCTGAAAAATGGTTTGTGTAAAGCTTGGGAGCTTCTGGGTAAGGCTGTGAAGACAGGCTGTCTCTACACTGTGGGATTTGGGGGGTTTGCAAGGTTCTGAGCTATATCCTGGCTCCCTGGTGGTGGTGGCATGCCAGTGTCTGCTGTGCCATTTAGCATTTAGCCAGAGATGGTTAGAGGAGGTCAGGCATCCTTCAGGAGTCAGACAGGTCTGAATATTAGCAGAATATTGACACTTTTCCTGGCAGATAAGGCCATGGATTTTCATACTCTGTACTTTCCACCCAGCCAAACCACCCAGGCCCTGTTGGTGCAGTGGGAAGTGACTCTTTTGGATGGGGACAGCAGCATCAGCAACTGGTTTGCCACTAGTTTGTTTGGTGCTAACTCAAAAATAAAGGAACCGTTGTTTATAAGGTACATGCAGCCTTTTTAAAAGAGCAGTCTTAATACTGAACTTTCCGAATTAAGTATAAAAGCTTCAAGTTGGCATGAGGACTGAGTCATACTGCATGCAAACAGGAAACAACAGGAGGCTGATCCCTAAGAAACTGTCTCAAAATATCAGTTCAAATAAACAGCCTGACTAGGCAGTGGAGTCTAAAATTTCATTATATAATCCTATTTTTCAACATTTTTAAACAACAAGCATATGGGCTAAACAGTAGGTCATTACCTTAGTGAGAATTTAACTCCTGATATTTGCAAAATCTGCAGCCTGAAAAATGTTCACTTTTCTTTTCTGGTCCCACAATGTTCTAGAAAAATTCTAAAGATAACTTGACATTTACTTTTGTATTTGCGTATGACAGGATTTGGATTTCAAAATCAATGCAGAAAGAAACATATAGAGAGGTAAATAATCTACCAAGAAATCTTGCTGCTTTTTTTTTTTTCCCCAGATCCTGTGTCGATGACAATACATTATAAAAAACCTGGAAGACTTTATTTTTTAGCTATGTTGCCGAAAAATATTTAGATTAATCCATTTCCACCAGGTGAACTCTGGCTTGAATATCACTAACTGGGTGCTATTCCAAGACAAGCAACTTATAGTGCTTGCCCATGAAAAGCCTCCGTTCATTTCTTACCAAGGAAGAGGCATCTGCCATCAGATAGGACCCAACAATGGATTTAAATTGTAAAGCATACTGCACAACACCTGGAAAATATATGCCAGCTCACCTGGAATGTGTCACTGATGTAAAAACAAAGTGCATGAAAATGTGTAAGTGAGCAATTAAGGGACAGGATAATTTCATTCATGTCATCGTTTTCTTCTCCCGTGGCAAGCGAATTACCATGAGATGATTGGCAAAGTATCCTTTGAATAAGAAATTGATTTTATAGTTTTGTAATTTGTTATCTTGACCTTTACATGTATTTTGCAAATTTTATTGGAGGCAGTGTTAAGGTTCAGCAGTTTACGTAAATGATATTGAGGTTAATGAGGTGTGAATGATTATATGGCAGTGAAGAGCTGCCTGGATCCTTTAATGGTTCGTCTCTAGGCTTTCTACTGTTTGCAGTTACAAAATGGCACATTTCAGGGGAGGCTGAAAGAAATTTCATCATGTATCAGTTAACTGTGTACTTTTTAACATATGTTCTGTCTTTTTCGAAAGCATCCTTTAAACTAATAGTAAATTATATTTGTAATAAGGACAAAATAACTCATGTGAATAGGTATTTCTCAGTTGAACTGAGATCGGAGAGGATTTTTTTTCTCCCTAAAATCCTTTCTTCAATATGTCACAAGTTTTATGTGTCTAAAAGTCAATTCAGTTACAATATTCTTACATGAAAGTAGTGGTTCAGGTCACAGCTCTGTACAAACCTAGGTTTCCTCCCCAGTATATGGCCATATGTGTTTCTGTTTCCACTGTTCTGTAATGTTTGTTTTATTTACCCCTTTTCAAGCTGTCCTTCTCCAACCTGGAAAAAAATAAAAGGAGCTTTCTGAGATTCTATGCTATTCAATGCTAAATCTGAGATCCATCTGGAATTTAAAGAAAATTAATCTGGGACATATATTGAACTATCCTTTACTGGAGTCAAGGGAACAGCCTGAATTATCCCAGAGACTGACTCACTCTTATTTTGATTTTCCTAACCCCACTAGAAAATTTCAACACCAGCAGGAGCTGAGACAGACATTCTGGAAAACCATCTCCCTATGAGTGTGAAAAACAGGCTTTCAATAAAAGGAAAACTTAATTTTTAACCATAAATTAATTATCACAACTGCATAAGAAAAACATAAAACATGATAATTATGATGTTTAACCAGATTTGATTATGTCAGTTTCAATGCAATGTCAAAGTGACTGAAAATAATAAATACCTGTGCAGTTGCATTAAAGAAAATTTGAAAAGAAGTCTCTAGTTTTGATGAAAGAGCTTATCTTTTTTGAACTAGCCATCAGAAATTTGCAATAGGGCTTATTGTTGTTACACATTTTATTTTCTCTGTGAGAGCTGACTTTTGCCAAAACCAGACGTGAGCCTGGACTCAAGACCATCTTCTCCGAATGTTTCAGTCATCTGAACTCCAACACATGCGCAGGTGCAACCAGCTGCTGAGCTCTGAAGAACCCTCATAGGAAAAGGATAAACACACCTGGAAAATCAGCACATGGCCAAGACCTTTTTGCCACCCAGACAGCAAGATCTGTCCAGATAAGGGATCTCTGCATTTCAGGGTTCAGCTGATTTATGCTGGTCTCCTTGGAGATGCTGTGTGGATGATGTGTCTCTGAGCTACAAAATACTTGAAGAAAAATTATGAGGCATGGCATTTGTCATGAGGGCCCATACTTAGCTACCACAAGACACTTGACCAACAGGAGGGAACACAGGAGTTTTGCCACAGAAGCTCTCACTGATAACAAATTTAATGCACAGTGTCTCTCAAAAGGAACTGCTTAAACCGACCACCAAGATTCACTGCCTTGATTGAACCTGTGACTACAGGTTCAATCAAACTTTTTTGTTAAAGAATGATGGATCTCTCCTTTGGAAGTTAATGTGATCTCTGCAAATGTGATCCCCTGTTTCCACGTAAAATAGCGGGTATGGCAAGTTAAGACAGATGGAAATGAGTTGAAAATCTCATTTTCAGTTGCCTGGGCTTCACAACAGTTTTGGAGTGTAGTTCACTAGGGGCTGTTGGGGAAATGAAATATGTGGTGACAGGCAAGACTCTGGCCAAAGAGGAAACTGGGAAGATGGTAGGCAGAGGTACCTGCTGTCTATGTATCAGTGAGTGGCACTGAGATGGTGTTAGCCAAAAGGGAGTGATACTGGCTAGGAAAAATGGCCAACTTTGTAGGTGAAGATGTTATTCCCAGCCAAAATAATGAGGATGATGAATAAGTATGAAGCGATAAAACAACGCCAGAGAATTTGGTAAACATGACAGCAGATGACGCTGACAGGATAAAAGCAAGGTAATGGATGCTGGGATCAGTAATTCTCAGTACCCAAATTTGTCAATGGTAAGTAAATTAACTGTGACAATACAGGACAAAGACAGACATGACAATGGGCAGATGAGTGAAATCATCTGCTTCAAATTAAAGGGCCTCTTATTTTCTTTCAGGGCAAGGCAAAAGATTGCAGGAGCTGTTTGTGAAACAGTTACTTAGGTCTCGTTTGTGCATTGGGGCATTGCTGGTTTAATCACCTCAGAGTCTCATTTGACATATGGTGCAGGCATGTGAGGAAATGTGTGCAGGGAGAAGGTGTTCAGGGTATAGCTGTCTGCAGTAAGATTTGCAGTCAGTCGTAGCTTTTACCAGCTTGTTTCTTCCCTCTGGCAGCCCCAGATCCCACAGCTCAACTAAGTCTTTCGCAGTGTCATTGTGGTGCTAACGTCTGTGAGAATTTGTGACTGTATTGAAACAATCATGCTGGCTTCCTGTCACAGCAGATCTTGACATCTGGAGGAAATATTTGTAGCTAAAGGCACAGGCAAAGCTACAGCAACATCTGTAACAAACGATGAGTCACAGTCCTCTTGCAATATTTCTAGTATAACATGAAATAATAAAAAAACAATAGTGTTCATGCTGTCACTCAAACAAGGCTCTGTAAGACATTCTGGGTACTTTTCCACTATGAGGAGGTGTTTGTATGGATGTCTAAGAAGCAGATGTGCAAATCTGTTGTTCATTGACACCATCTTTCTCAAATTGCCTCTTCACACCGCACATCTGTTAACATTTTAGGAACTCACTAACATAACCTGTTGCAGGGGGAGAAAAAGGGAATGAAAAACCATAGTAAATCATAGTGGGTGTGTCAGTCTGGTTGGCTTCCATTCACTTGTTCAAAATTTCAAATGATGCTTAAAGGTTTCCAGACGGGAAAGGGGAAGGCAAGAATCATTCTGTAATTTTTTTTTAATTTCAAAACTGTTCTTTTTCAAAATAAAGATGAAACATACTAATCTGAAGAAAATTATGTACACAAGGAAGATTTAACAGGGTTTTGTTCAGTGGGGAATGTTTAAACATTTTCAAAACATGCTATTTTAATTATCTCATATAAAAAGTTGTTAAACTGTCTTTACAATATGTATTACCTTATTTTCATGGTTTTAAGCCTAGCTGGAAATTAAGACCCACACAGCTACTTGCTCAACACCCAGCTCTTCCCCACCCCACCCTGGTGGAATGGGGAGGAGAATAAAAGTACAATTTGTGTGTTCAGGTAAGAACAGTTTAATAATAAAAAAAAGTAAAATAACTAATAACAATGAAAAGGAAAAAAAAAAAGTGATGCACAATGCAATTGCTCATCACCTGCTGACCCACTGATCCCCCTTCCTGAGCCCAGACTGACTAGGACATTTATATATAAAAACTAGTCCTGTCACAGAAAAAAATAAAACTACTATTTAAAAATGTAATTAAACAGGATAAATAGCAACCACAAAAGATATTTTAAGCTGGAGTAGACATACAGGAGCCACCTGTATCTCTTACAGAAAGCTTTTATAAGGTGCCGTTGCATTCTGAGGTTAAAACAAGCACTTACTAAAATTCCCTAAATAGATCTAGGAAGAAGATGCTGCCAACAGGCATCTTCAGGCATTCAGGTTTACATGACCACATAAAACTTGAGACTCTGTGCTCAAAAGCTGATGTCCTCAACTTCATCTTTCCCTGTCCAACTCTAGAAACATTAGCTCTTTCCCTGGCCTCCAGTGCTCAGCCACATCACTTGTGATGGCCCCAGTGCTGGGTGAGGAAGATTTTGGTGGTGAAATACTTTGTGGCTCCATAATGACTTCCCAGTTGGATGGGTTAGCTGCCAAGAGTAAAAAAGCTCTGGAAGAACATACTTGGGCTTGCAGGATGAGCAGAGAGTAGGGGACCAGACTTGTGAGTTTCAAAGAATTAAAGCCTTAGTTCAAACATATGCAGGACTTGTTTCAGTCATCACACACCAGTCACTGTGCTAGGGAGGGTTTTATACACCATATCACTGTAAACCCCACAAAGCAGGGTCTCTCCCTTCTCAGCCAGGCTGGATGGGATACAAGCATCCTTACCATAGTGCTATGTACAGAATAAGTTCATTTATTTCAGCCTGAGAAAATAAAATGTTGTTTAATCTAATAGAAATTAGTTTATATGCTGCATATGAAAATACAGATTGTTTTAGATAATGTTCAGATTCATAACTCAGGCTGTTAAAAAGAGATTGCTTCCCTTGACAATAATGCTCCACTGATCTTCTGCTATATGCTAAATGTCTGGGGGTAGGAGACACTTTTCAACCACTGTGCTGGTGCCAGATTTTTTTGGTTTTCATTATTGGCACATTCAATTCACAGGATGATCTAAAAAAAGAGAAACTTGTGGAACTCCGCCAAAATTATGTTACTGGGTTTGATTCCCCCTGATTATGATTAGGAATTGAAATTAATATTCATGCTGTATTTGTTTCTCCAACTTTTCACATTTAATGCATTTTAAATCAGCTATGCTGGCATCATTTGTGTGAAATAGTTGCACAAATGGCCAGGATTTTCTAGTCATCTTAGTCATGCCAAGCATAGTCTCTTTAAAGGGACAATGTTTTTTTTCTTTCATTGGCAGAGCAAAGTTGTCCATCTCTTCTGGGATGTGAATGTGACTAGCAATGGAAAGTGGTAGTTAATTTTAAACTGTCTCATTCAGAAAACCTGAGATGTTGAGACATCCTCAGATTTTTGCATTGCATCAGATGGCTTACAAGCAGCACATTCCTAATATATTTTAAAAAGAAACTGCTTAAGACAACTTGTCAGAAGTTTTAGTGCAAATTGAAGCTAAGGCATAAATTAATGTAAAACATTTTCTAAAATCACAGAATCATTCTGATTGGAAAGAAAATCTTGAGATCATCTGGTGCAACCTTCTGCGAAAGCAGAGTTAGAGTGGGTTTCCCAGGTCTGTGTCCAGGCAACTATTGAGTATCTCCAAGGACGGAAACTCCACAATTTCTCTGCATTCTTTTAGTGTTTGACCACTTCCACAATACAAAAAGTGCCTTCGTGTGTTCAGATTTTGGGTTTTTTTTGTACCCACTGCTTTTTGTCCTGTCACTGGGCACAAGTGAGGAAATTTTGGCTCCCTCATCTTCATTCCCTGCCATCAGATATTTAAATACGTTGATGGAATACTCCTGAGCCTCTCTTCTCCAGGCTGAAACAGTACCTGCTCTATCACTCTCATATAAAAGATGCTCCAGTTGCTTTATGGAAAACAGAGACATCTTCACAGGACAAGAGGAAATGTCCTGAAGTTACTCCAGAAGCAGTTCGGATTAGACATTAGACATTGCAACCCATAGAAAGGGTTGCAAAGCATTTGAACAGACTGCCCAAGGAAGGGGTGTAGCCACCATTCCTGGAAGCACTCAGAAAACCTGAGGACATGGTTTATTGGTGAACATGGTGGCACCACTAGGATGGCGCTCAGACACAATGATCCCAATCATTTTTTCCAGCCTTACCAGTTCTGTGATTCTATGTCCCTTTGTTGGACTCAAACCAGCATGTCCATGTCTCTCTTCTGCTGGGGAGCTCAGAAGAAGACCCAGCACTTCAGGTGTATGTCACCAGTGCTGAGTAGAGGGAAAGGATCACATCCCTCCATGGTCTGATTACTCTGCTCCTCGGTGGATACTACTTGCTGCCTTTACCGTGAAGGCACAGTGCTAGCTCACTGTCCCCATTACTTTATATTAATATTATTATGGCTTGCCATTTGATTCACTGCTTCCATAGAGTAATTAATAGCCTGACTTAATTAAAAAGGGTATAGACATATTTAAAACATTTTTTTTAAGGTATGGATAAGTGAGGTTTAAGTGAAAAAAGCAATCTATCACTTACCTAACATAAATTTTTAGTTCTCTCATTTGGACAAACCCCACTCTGGTTTCATTCATATAAGGAGTGTTTTGAAAGTGTAGCATTCAATGCTTTGAAATTACAAACAAGAAATCACGCCAGAGCAGATAATATTGCTGAAATTTTTCTTAGAACTCAAAGAGTGTTCTCATAGTTTGTAGACACATCTCTAGGAAGTTAAAGGACTGTCAGAAGGATAATAGCTTTTAAAATCTTACTTTGAAATTCATTATTTGTGAGATTAAATACTTGGTTCTTGTCTTGAGAAAACAGTAATTGAGGCCTGCCATTAAGCTCCTTTTAACTTTGCTTCAGTTTTGTTTCATAGGCAAAGTTATGAAATCTCACAAGAGCACCTGCCCTAATGTGATGTACATTATAAAGCATGTATCAGGTTAAGTCCTCTGAATATATAGCTCGAAAATGTGCAATACAATAGAATTATCTTTCCAATCCAGTGGTCCTCAAAATGTAGATTTTCTCAGTAACCACAAGGCTTCCCCTATTTCTCTCTTAGGGGCCTTGTTCAGAAGAACTTATGATAGTCCCCCATTTCTTCATTTTGAGTCAAATTAATGCACTGTACTAAAGAAAAAATGTCAAATTCATATGAAGGTGCTTAACTTTGGAGGACACTGGAGCAACAGTGTTATTAATGGGATGAGCAACTCCAGAGTTATGGTGTTGCATCTCTGACATTTCTCACTGATAGTCTGAGAAATTTCTTCATTAATGTGAAAACATAAAATCAGAGAGATGACAACATTCATACCCTGATCATGCACTCAGTCTCTTCACAGAGACATTTAAAGTGAAAAGTTCTCAAGTGTGAGAATTATGTAAATTAGATGTAGGTAAGAATCCCAAGTAAAATGTGAAGCTGTCATAAACTCAAGTCATTACAACTTTTCCACATAAATATAATTTTTGCCCTGAAGGTCTGTCTAGTATCAGCTCAAGACTGGGAAAAATGCTTGAACAGCATGCCAGAACAAACATTTCCAGTCAGTCATATTTTCCCCTGCTTCTCAATTTTAAAAGTAAGGGTCTAAGAAACACATGAATTTCTTTGTCTTTATGAACCATCATCAAAAAAAGACAATTTTTTTTCTCTTTTCTTTGCTCGCCTCCTTGTCCTTGTCTGCATTTAGCTGAATGAAGGAATCTAGGATTTATACACAGGATACATTTCTTCAAGAGAAAGAAAAAGAAGTGGAAAGAAAAAATAAGAGAGAAAGAAATGACAAATATGGACCATTTGGGGCACAGCCTACACTTTAGTGAAGGAGAAAGTGCATTGGCTGCACATTATCTGAAATACTCTCTAAGGTAACAGATCCTACAGGTACTCCAGCCATGGAGCAGACCTGGCAGTCAGGTCTACTAATCCACTTTAGAAACATTCTTTACCAGATGGGAAGCATTAGCATAACTTCATTACTTTCAGATGTTGTTATGGACGTTCACTGATCAGTCTCCTCTTAACTCAGCAATGAGATTTCTCAAAGAGGGACTATGAAAGCATGCACAATATTGCCCAAAGTAGCTTTGCTCTGCAGTAAGGGTTGTCTCCACAGTCATAAGAGGTAAACCTGGAGACACTAAAATATTTTGTACTGTCATATCTGACTTCAGAATCATCAGATGAATTGTTCCCTGCGTACACTCTGATTCCCTGGTTAGTAAGGTAATTGAGAACATTCTGCAGACAGCATTTATTGTTATGGTGTCTCCCACTAAATATTCTAGTATGACAGTAGACTTTTTCAGAAAACAAATCAATGCAACAACTAAATCGCATGACACTGAAAAGGAAAAGAAATCCTTTTTCACCTGCTTTCTTTGACTTGCTAATCCTAATCATATAAAATTATGTATAAAATTATGTATAAAGGTGATCAAGCGTAGGACTACCCTCAGACAACTGCAGATTCACTGTGTACAGCTTTATTCATTACATATTTTCATCTTGTTTTCTTTCTTCTTCTTATGTTCCTTCCATTCCTTGTTCTGATTTCTGCAGGAGTGTGTCCTGTCTGGCAAAATCCTGGAATCCTCTCATTTGGATTGACTCATATGTAGAATCTTCATGGTAGTAAAACCTGGAGTCTTGACTCCTCTCCTCTCTGCCTCTTTGGAGACAGAAGGATAGATAAATAAACTCAGAAGACACCTTTCCATGACTCAGTTAATGGGGTTAGATTAATTGCTTAGTTTTCATCATCACTCAGAGATCATGACAAAGGGTGATTGTCCCTGGCTCCTTTCCTTCTGCCAGAGGAAAGGCAGGCTCCAGCATTTATTTCTTCCAGACTGGACTGGGATAGCATAGGGGACCAGCAACATATCACTTGTGATGGATAACCATCCCCTTCATCCTTCAGACACATGAACAATCCATGTTCACAGATTTAAAGATTAGGTGAAATTAAAACTTTGCTGCTGTAGACTTCATTATTTTTCTTGCTGGACTGGATGATGGTGATGCTTCTCTGAGTGGTGAGTCCACGGAGCAGGTTATAATCCAGAAAATGTGGAGGACTAGGCCTAATGTATGATGAAGTTCAAATAGCTGAGGCAAAGAATAAATTTTAATTTGCTACAAAGAAACACACATCAAGAGCCAGGACATTCTTTTTTTTTAGGTAAACCAGTTCACAGCAAATGATCCCACCAGAAGTGTCTATTATGGTGCGACAGGGATCCCCAAACCATCTCCAAATGAACCAATGCAACTCTAAGGAGAAAGCAGAGCTGAACAGATATATTGGATTGGAGTTCAAGTGGAAGAGCTGTGGGAATGTGGCATAGAGTCAAGGTGCTTATTAACTCCTGTCTCCACATCTCTCTCACCCAATATTAGCTTAGGTGCTTTATTACACAGAAGTTTATGTTTATCCTTCAGGGAATTTCTACTCTGCTGGGGGCACCATATGAGTAATTCCTTTCTATTCAGTACAAATGGGCTGGCAAGAAGCTGCAGAAATCTGCAAGAGTTTAATTAGCTGGTTCAATGATATAATTTTCAAAATATTTTCGCCAGGGCACATAGTTCTGTATTGCCTGCTGAAGCCTTATCCTTGGCCCCTGAGTGTAAAGTGCCATGGATTCAGTTTGATACCATCTTGCAAGACAGGTAATAGTGAAACTTTGATGAACACTTGGACGTACACTTAGATGAAAGCCCCACTAAAGAAAAAGGCAGTTTTTCTCTACATTTGGCTGGCTTTGGATAAAGTCTTTAGCATTGTCAAAATCTGTGAGCAATCTCACTTTAAAAATAAATTTTGAAAATATGTCAGACGCAGTCAATAAACATACTGATAATATAGTAAATAAAAATTGGTTGTTATAAGCCATACTGGGATTCAAGCAGCTAATCTTTATGAAAACAGTATAATGGTGAATAAATCTTCACTGACAAGTGTAATTTGAGGCAGCAAAAGTGATTGTAGCTTTTCTTTCATCTCAAGGAAATGGCTATCACCAGAGTTCTCCATTATCACTACTATATTTTATATAATAAATTAACTTTAAAATGATTATTATATGTTATTATATACATATATATAATACTAAGAATTCTGATAATCGACAGATTATGCAAGAGTAGAGATATCACTCACTGGGAACATGCATAGTAGAAGCTTCTGTCCTGAAGTGTCTGCTTTATCTTTATTGGCTGAATATTTAATTTGCTTTCTTTCATGGGAAGAATAAATTATATTAAAAAAAAAAAAAAAAGGGAAAGAAGCATAGCCTCAAAAACACTTGTAACAGAGAAAGTACCAGACAAAAAATTGCCATATATTTCTCCCTGCTGTTTCATTGACCATATATTATTTGTGGACTGTGACTTGGCCAGAGTGTGTATTCACAATGCTAAAGGGAGGCAGAAATTCTCACATCTCCTTTGTGGCCATCTGGATATGAACAGGCTGCTAAAGGGGAAGCAGATTTTATGGATCTTTGAAACACATCTCCTACACCCCAAAATCCACAAACCAGAAGGCTGAAAGGATGCTGGTGGAGAGTGGGGAAGAAGACTGGGGTGGTGTTGGCCTTTGTCTTCCACAAATGTGCTGTCCAAGACAGCTGGGCCAGTTCAAGGGATTTCTAATTTACTTTTGGGATAGACTAATCCAACAGCTACATGCTTTCCACCTACAATGAGAGACATCTGCTGCAAAGGTTTCTGGCTGGTGCGTGTTGTACTCCATTTCATGATCAGCACTAAGCCTGTACAAACACCTACATAAATATTATTGGAGTTACTATCAACCAATTTGTATCACAGTAATGCCATTGATTTTCGCTGGAAATATACTGGATATACATTAGCTGAAGAACTGGCTTGCAAATTGAATTTCTTTGCTGAGGCATAAGTATTTAGGGACAGGCTTCTGGACAAAAATGTGCAGAAGTACCATATAGGAGGAATTTGATAAAGGCTTTATCAGCTTCTGAGACTGAAAGACACCACTGTAGGGAACAATTTTATGAAGGACAATGCTCTGCAAGGCATACTGTTGTCGTGAACATCAGATACTAAATTCTTTTTCTTTCTTTTTTAAATTTAGAAATTGGCAGCTCCTCCTCCAATTACATGTTTACAAATGGTGCAACTCCAACGTAGCACAAACATATTTAGCCCCTGAAAAAGCAGAGAACTTTGGGGAAAAAAATTACGTATCTTAGGCTACTGCAGATGAGTCTGTTTGACTATAGCCATTAATTGCTGTATAAATTTTCTCAAAGTAGGTGCAGGTACCTTACAGGGACATCTAGGAACTACTTTTGCTGTACAATAGGACAACTGACCATAAACACATTCCATTAAAACACATTCCTACTTTTTTGTTCTTGCTGCTTGCATTGAGATAAAATCCAATTTTATCAAGATAAATGGGAAAGATCCTACTGATCTTGGTGCCCTTTGAATCAGATCTCTTAGGGCTGGGTCAATTCCAATTGACAATTGGAATTATGCTCATGAAGTTTTGCTCCAGCAATCCTTGTGTCTCCTTGAGCACTTCATTCCTTGCCTCCAAGTTTTCTGTTCACCTTCTCCAACAGTGTGTCTTTTTAACATGAACTGTTTTCAGGTTCATTTTTCTCTTGAGCACTGCAGATGGATCAGGGTACCACAGCTAGATGACGTTTGGAGTCCCTGTTGATTCCAGATTGCTTACAGATTTCTGCTATGGCCTGCAGTTTGCTTCATGAATCATGCCAGCCTAATCTTTGATGCTATGAAAGAGCTCTGTGCCCTGGGGATGGCTTAGGAATAAAACCAAAAGCAAGACCTAGTGAATGGGCTCAGTATGGCAGAAGAGTATGACCTGCAAAAAATGTATATATAATCCTTAAGAAAGGATTTCTATTAGTTATACTGAATCATATTCCTATGTAATTTAAAGAGTCTCTAATATAGCTTCCCTCAGGCCTGCTGAAACCTGCTTACAAAGTGAACTTCAGCTAAACTTCAGCTGGAGCTGACAAGGAAACAGGCAGGGCAAGCATAGCATTCTTGGGCTTTCTTCCCACAGCAGTGTGTTGTGGGGTGACATCATTCTGATTTGCTACAGTGATTTTTTCTGAAGAGAAGACAAAATAGAAAAGGGTAGGGAGGCAAGAGGAAAGGATGCCTGAAGATAAGAGTGGCTCTCTTAGGCCAGCCTTAGACTAGTCTAGACTAGAGGTTGGTAGGAAAGAATTAAAAATAACAAGCATATAATTTTACTTTTCTGTGTATAACCCTTTCAGCTTCAGGTATTTGCTGACCGAGATGCTTCTTAATCCTCAGTTTCTTATTGTATCTTTACATTCAATATAAAAAAGAAGGAAGGCAGCAACAAGAGTGAAACAATAGCAAAGGTGTTGCATGAATAATAGCTTGAAAATTCACATGGCGCTCAGGAAACAAGGCTATGATGACCTTATTTTCTATTCTCACCTGACCTAATCAGAATACTTTTAGGGCTAAAAAATTAAAGTCAGAGCAGTGTGCTGGAAAATCCTTGCAGACTGCTCTAGCTGAACAGGTATGATGTTTTGACCTCTTCTTAGGTTATAAATGGAGTCCCTCTGTACTTTTTTTCATGCTCACCCTCCACCCCTCCCTTTTAGTTTTGGCTGGTGTAGAGTTAATTTTCTTCACAGTGGCAAGTGTGGTGTGGGGAAGTGTGGTTTTGTGCTGAACACAAGTTTGATAATATAGAGATGATTTTGTTAATCCTGAGCAAGGCTTGCACAGAATACAAGCTTTTTCTGCTTCTCATACCACTCCATCAGTGAGGAGGCTGGGGCTGCACAAGAAATTTTGAGGGAACACAGCTATATCTAAATGTAACGCTCTTTTGCAAAGGAGATGAAGGCAAACAGCACAGCCGAGGCCTTCAAAATTACAGCATCCCCAAAACTTGCATCTCAAGCCCAAAGGAATGCCGGGGGACCTCAGCCATGGGACACTGCCCTTTCCACAGTGCTTCTGCAGCAGCTGTCTTCTCTGGAAGGTGCTCTGGCCGCCCGTATGAGACACCTCCAGGAATGAACATAGAGAGACACAAACCTATAGCTGCATACGGGGGAACAACAACTCTATAGTCGGCACTGTGGAATAGCTCAGGCCAGAACTTTCTCCCCTTTGGGCTTCTTGAAGCTCATCCAAAGCATAACTTAACCTCAGCATACAGTGTGGACATGTGGCAGCTTCCAGCACGAGCAGAAATGATGGCTGGCTTGTGCCCAGGTGCAGCTCAGAGATGGTGCACACAGAGAATGGGTGCACACAGAGAATGAGCGCACAAGCATGGCTACAAGATTTTGCAAAGGGATGGGTTTTGCCTTGTGTGTCTGTGACAGCATTAAGCCTTTCCTCTTATTTTCCATGTAAAAATGAAATTTTTATCTTGACAGTGCTAGAATTACACTTTAAATATGAAGTTACATGCTGTAAAGTTTCATTAAAATGCATGCAAATATGCATTTGCTAAAGGAATGGCACATTTCTCCAAAACATGAAGCAGGATTTCCCTTTAATTAGATTTACACAAAGAAACTGATTATTTTCCTACCATTTTTCCCCCTTAATTTTTTTCTTTTGCTAAGGGAAGCCCTTGTGAAATCCTCTTTCCTATCAGAGAAGTAGTCAATTCTCTTTATTTCCAGGAAGGCAACACTATCTCTGAAATGTCAGGTAATCAGCAGCTTACAGCTTACTTTAGAATTTGGCACAAATAAAAAAATCCATAATGAAATAGCTCTTTATACCTGCTTATTATTCTGAGCAGAGCTTTCATTTTCCTTTATGGCATGTGTACATTAAAAAAAAACCCACCAAAACAGAAAAAAAACTTCACTGAATTTTTATGTATTTATATGATACATTTGCAGGAAGCAGAGCAAACCATGAAAGCCGTGATATGAGTGTGGATTGAAAGGAAGTAGCACAGAAGGGTGACATTCATTAATTTACAGATGGTATTACTCTAGCTGCCTGAAACCATAGTGATCTGGTAACAGACATGGAACTCCAAATGCCTGAAGCAACCCCAGATGTCACAGCATACACTCCAGGGAATATAATTTAATAATAATTTATATGGTAAGTATAACACTTGTGAAATATGTCATTCAGCACCATCACTGTGTGCATTCCCTGGTGAGTAATTTAAGAACATATAGTATTTCAGAGCTTTGAATCAGGAGATGATAATTAGATTCCTACTTTAAATCAGGTATAGGAAGGGGAAAGTTAATCAACTTAAAAAGATAATTTAGCAGGTTTGGATTCTCTAATGACACTTCTTATTAGAATTAGGGCATAATTTGGGACACATATAAAGTTGCTAATTATGATGAAAATATTTTCAAACATGCTGCAGGCTCAAAGGTGAAAAAAGTTTATGCAAATCTTGACAATAAAGCCTGTTGGATGCTCCATTGCTTGGTATAAGTATGTGTTCTGAGCAGCTATGGGCTTCATGTTAAAAACTGGAATTGGAAATTTTTCATTTGGGCCACCTGGCTCCTGAACGGAATCCTATGGTTACTGAAAAGGTCTGTGGGATTTTTTGAGAAGGAATCCATTCTCTTTCTAACTGTGTTTTTCTGTTTGTGGTCCCTATAGTCTGTTAATCATCAGGAATTGCAGCCTTTCCCTAGCAATAAGATTGAGGCAGAAACGTCTTATCTTCCTAACACTGTTCAGTGTGCTCCAATTCAGTGGAAAGAATTGTATGACTGCAGCAGGGCTTAGAAAGCACTTTGTAAATCATCCAGAAGAAAAGCAAATACATTTAAGACAGGTCTTAAAAGGAGGACAGTATTTTTCAAAGTGAATATTTTAACCACTAGATTAAACGGTGCACCCTGCAGTGCATCTCAGCTTCTCCAGAGGAAGCAGGTTTGTTTGGTGAGCAATAATAAACTGAGGAAAATGCATCAATGCTCTAAAAAAGAAAAGGGTTTGATCTAAACTTGTGAAAGAGAGGTTTGAGTTATGCCCATGTTAATCCTGAATGCACTGTAGTAAGAGAAGAGGCTTTGCATGGTGCTTCTGTCTCTGGAGGACTTTCAGATTCCCAGATCCTCATTTAGACAGTATAGCATTAAAGTTTGTGGAATTGTTCAATCACATGAAGGATCTACTGCTGCTGATTTTAAAATGCTTTGGATATCCCTCACTTCAGATCTATCTCACTTTAGGCACCTAGAAGTTACACCAACTAGTCCATCTCCTAGGCTTCCTCTGAAGTGAATGGAGAGACCTGAGGATTTTCAGGGAACAATTTATCCTCCTTTTCTAGACACTAAGGACAACATGAGTCACACATCTAAAGGTGCTTGCTTTTCACCATTGACTACAGAGAAAGTCAAGATGTTTAACTTTTTGTCAGTTAGGGAGATAAATTCCACCCACGGTGTCTGCATTAGGCATTGTGATTTAAAGAAAACTTATACAATCTGGGACCTTTGCAGATTAAGGTACAGAAGAGGAAAGATTTTTACTGTACCTCATTAAATCTCATCTCTATATTCTTCTTTTGCATCTAAAAAATAGGAAGGTATTTAAAAAACAGCGCAAAGCCAAAATATGCATTTTTGCCAAATACACAGCAGTACTTTTTCAAGGGTGTTATAAAGTGGAAAGCTTGCACCATCATTCAGTGAGGCACTGATAGAAAAGCTCATTGCCATCCTTTTTCCTGTGAGTTTTATATTCATGAATCAGCGTTCAAGTTAAGGGTCAAGGTGGTCCCCTTGCTCTTTGAAAAGTTACATTACTGACAAATACCAGAAGAGTGTCCCATTGTATAGCAAGTGAGTTGCAGAAACCAGCTAGGATTGCATTCATTCCATTGAAGTTTCATAAACAGGCTTTCTTGAAATAATCTTCAACACACTTGAAATGCTACTGAACTGAGTAACCAGGAGAAGATAAACTTCCAGAGAAAACAGAAAATCCAGCTAGACAAAGGACCAAGTCAAAATCTTAAAGCACATGAAACCATCTCATGAATAAAAAAATCTGTTGTCTCCACCTCGATAATGTAGAGAGGCCAGGGTATCCTCTTCATGCTAATGGAAAGTATAAAAATGATTTATGGCAGAATGAGAGTTTTATAATTTGCTTCATGTGCAACAGACCTTCAGACTATGTACATCCTTTGATAAAAACACTGTTTTCCAAGCTTTTATTCCCTGCTCTGCTTTAGCTTAGCTTTATTCTTTTACCCAGCTTGTGAATTGAGAGAAATTGTCTCACATCCCTAAAGTTGTATTTTGAGAAACAGGAAAACCTCTAATGGTGCAGTATTTCAAAGGATCAACACTCATGTGCAAGATTGTTGTTATAAAATAAGGCATAGCATGGCCGTGACTGTCGCTGTCCCCTTCTGTGGACAAAAGAAATAGACAAGTAACTCAGGAGTATTTGGTGTACCAGGAAAATCTCTGCTGGACATGCAGACCAATTTTGTATCTGCCAAGTCAAACGATGTTCTTCTGAACATTGAATGAAAATCCAAACCTAAAGTTCTGTCAGGCCGTTGTTTAAAGGATTTGGCTAAATAGGGAATTGCAAGGGGTGAAACACGGCTTGCTGATGCCATTAGGGAAATAGGTTGACACATGGGCAAAGAGAAACATCTCCGTGGGGTTCTGGAGATTGATCTCTTATGAGGGGGTAGAGCAGTCTAGACTGAGCTTTTTAGTCTTTTAATTTGGATGTTGTAGGTACATTTTATGTTTGTTACTGTGGTTTGCCTTATAATGATAAACTACTTTGCCATTAGGGCTGTGCTCTCTGTGAGAAAAACTCTTTGATATATTCAAAACTACTAAAGATGAGAGCCCATTTGTGGTTGTCAGAATTTAGTTTTGTTCTTTCTTTGCATCTGAGTGCTGAGATAATGATGTTTTTTTTCTGAGGCAGAGAAACCACAAGGTTAATTACATAAAAGTGGAAAATATTCAAAATAAAATTTGTTAGAGTTTAGTTTGACAGTTTTAGACCTTAAATACTATTTACTTCCAATCTCAAAGTAACAATAATTTAATAGAATAATGTATATTGCTAGAACATTTTTCTTCATTCATATATTTTCAAATCTCCAATAACATATGTAGATCTCATCATGGCAAATTAAGTACCAAGCAATATAAAGTTTTAGAGACAATTTCTTCATCATTATCTACAGGATCATTATAAAAAAGAACATAAAGTTGGTTTCAAGCATCAATTTTCAAAGTCAAACCATGAAGCAGATATATTTGAGACAAAAAATACCTAATATCCCCTTTCATTAAATCTGATGGCTATTAGACTCCTCAGAATTACTTGCTAATGTTTCTTTATTGTATCAAGTCTCTGTAATAAGAAGTAATTTGTTACTCAAATATCTGATGCTTTTAGCTGAAATGCAGGTTTGTTTTGTTTTCATGCATAAGTCTGTATTTCGAAAAATCAGAATCATAGTAAAATATACCTCAGAATGTATATATTTACATTTATATTTATATATCTAGTATATATTTACATATACAGTGTAATGCCTGCCAATATGTAAATAATTTATTTTATCATGGTTTTAATTCAAATCCAGTCCAAACAACAACTTTACCCATGAACCATATCTGAACCCAAGCTATTATTCTGGAGCTTTCAACCAAAATCCCCAGCACTGGTGATTTCCTGTACAAGATGATGGTTCAACTACAGCATTTCTGGGAAGTACTTCAAAACAAACCCATTTGATGATAATTAATGTACTCCCAATGCACATTCAGTTTACCCTCATCCAAAAGGCATCCCATGTGAATGCTACAAGACTGCTCATCAACCTGACTAAAACCCCATCAATGGGAGGGAGATTTATTTCCAGAACTGCACTTCTGACTAAGTGCAAGACCCGGTAGTGGATGGCAATGTGGGCAGTCTCTACAAGCCCTATGCAAACTCATTCAACTTCAACCTATGTTTGGTTTTAGGCTGGAATTTAGAGGTCTGAGAAAACCAAAGGTACTCTTCAATCTCATTTTAAATTTTAGCCCTTCCCTTCTCCCCAGGCAGAACACTTTCACCTCTAATATTTAAGGACTAGAGTAAGCCTACAGTTTTCCTCCAGTTTTTCTGCTACAGATATGCACATTTGAGAGTGGTACTCATCTGGGAAAACCATTGAGGTTTCAGCATTGGACTGGAAAATGGTTTAACTATCCTTGTTTTCAGAAGGCCTCCAGTTCACAATCACTTCTTTATTTATCACAATGTTTATCTGAACCAGAAATTAGGCTAAAACTAGTTCTTTAATTAAGTATTACTGTAAAATGTGTGGTTTAGTCCACAAATCTTGTTTTTATTTTATTTTATTTTATTTTATTTTATGAATGTTTTTTTAATTAATATACATAACATTATTGCCTCTTGATTGTGTTATATACGACTGATTTATTTAGTACAGCAAACAAATTTGCCTCAGCACTGATTTCTCAGCTTTGTTCTATTGAAGAATATTTTTATTGTCAAAAAGGTGGAACCACAAACCCCTGAGATAGGAGTGCAATCAATCTTGTTAACTGCTGCTTTAGCCAGTGATCTTTATTAGGTGCATATCTCCTATTGAATACTCACTAAGCTCAAGGCTCTGGTACCTGAGCATTGATCTGCCACTGCTTCCAGCACAAGGTGTTTGTGCTCAGCTTGTAGGTCCTGTTTTGTTTGGTTTATGACTAAAAGGTCGCCCTCAGGGAAAGCAAAAAATCCATCAAACACTCGAGAATAGTCCTGCAAAATGTTTCCTTGGACTAACTGTTATGAGTAGAAAAAGCTGCCAATTTTTTTTAAAAGGTTGCAGAGTGAACAGGTTGGACCAATTGCTGCCAGGGGGGAGTTCTAACTGTTTGTTATTGTAATTACCGGACATTTTTGTTAATTACCTGTCCTTGATGGTTAAGAATTTCTCCTTTTGTTGAGTGACACCCTGCTGTTTCCTAGAAGATGACACCCAGATGGTGGAGGGGAAGAGACATCAGAGACATCGAGTTGACATGCAAATGACATCGGATCCAGCATGCAGCGGAAGAGATCCCTCACCAAACCTAACCAAAAACCTCTAAAACAATGAGCCAACACAAAATTGATGAATCAAAGTGATGACCAGATGTGAGGAACAAAGTCCAGAGCCTGCAGAGATGCTGAGGCCTCTTTTTGCCCCTCGCCCTAGCCACGGAGGGCCTCGGCTACAGGCAGGACCCTGGAGGTCAAACCAAAGGTGTGAGGGATTTCCCAATGCTGCTGTGAGGACAGAACCCCCAGCTCTGCCCACAGACGAGTGGACAAAGCTGCATTTTTCCTCCTTCTCCGAGTAACTCCTAGGAGCAGCGGCAGTGTGATCATGGACCCGTCGGTTCTTACCACCCGAGCTGGTCACTTTCAATAAAGGCATTGAAAAGGAGAAAGGTGTCCTGCCTGTGTTTATTTCACTCACACGTTCTCATTTTACAGGTTGTGAAATTTTCCTCCAACTAACAATACTTAGTTCCAGAAAATGTTGAGTTCAGGTGGGTTTTCTTAAACACTGGACAGCCACAATCTGTAGTCTTCTGCTCTGTCCCAAATATAAGTATGGTTTAAAATTATTTCCTCTTGCACTCAAGGAAAAAATCTCCATGATAGAACTACAGTAGTGAAAAGAGCTAAATACACTCACTTCTAATATTTAGAAGAATTGTATGTCTGGCACAATGCCATTCCAGGGACACGAGGTCCCAAAGAACCCAACAATAAATACTAGATGAGAAGATACTGGTGTTTTCCCTGCTGTTAAGTCAACTTGATTCCAGCCTTTTGGTTTTCCTCTTTCATGAGTGAGAAAATATTACCCTTCTGCTTTGCAGGAGTCTTACATGAAGAAAACAAACAAAAAAAACCCCAAAACAACAACAACAACAAAACTCAAAAAACCCCACAAACAAACAAGCAAAAGTACATTTGCAGTTGCTTCTTAATTGCTTTTCCCTAAAGACATCTGCCTTGCTCTGACTTCACAAAGCTAAGATCAGTGGTGAAATTAAGAGAAGGGAAGACACGTACAGTTTTTCTGTGTGTTCTTTGCTTAGGCTTTGAATCAGATCTATTAATGAAAACTGAAACTGAACTTCCACCAAAATGAGGTGAGTAATAAATGAGGCAATTGCAAGTTCTTCAGTAATCAGTTGGTACCAAAGTTGTAAATCTGGCTGGTGAGAAGCATTAAGTACAAGCATTCCATTTTCTAACAGACAAGAGGGTCCAAAGCAGCAGAAGAAGCAACCTTAGAAAGAAGTCCTTAGACATGTACAGGCCATCCTTTCATGCTGAAGGAAATCCAATGCATGCTGCAGCACACTTATTGTAAAGTTGGAGGGGTAAAGTGTGAAGTTCCCGAGTTCAAAGGTAACCTTCTGAAACTTAACTCATTTAAATGTGGGGAAAAATAAAATCCTATTACTGTGATATTAAATATTTATGGCCACTTTCAAAGACTGAAAATTTTTAGTTGAGGCAAACACATGACTCACCCTTTCACTTGAGCTTTCTTAATAGTTTTCTGCTGCTTTAACATTATCATGTGTACAACATTTTACAGGCAATCTCTGTGCACTCCTGTGGATAAATATACATAATATTCACAGGAAACATTCATAATACGGAAATATTTATTTCTTGATCTGGTTTGCTTCAATTCTTTGGAAGATGTTGCTGATGTTTCTGGAAATTTTTAGCAGCATTTCCTGCTTTGTGCTTCTTTCTTATAACAGGTGAGTCAATGGTCATACGCTTTGTTGAGACATGAACTAACTGTTATGATTTCTCCATGACATTTATTTTCACTTTAAAAGAGTATTTCTTCAGAAAGTTGAAGTCATCCCCTCCTGACTTGACAGCATACCCCAGAAAGCTTTTACATGGAGCTAAGAAATCTCAGTAGTTCTGAAATACTGAGGGAGCCTTGCCAATTCTTAATCCCTGGCACAAACCTATTTAACTTTTGTTTAAACATAAACCTTTCTTGTAATACTGCAAAATATTAATCCAGAAGGTTCTCCTTTCTCATACAAATAATTTATTCATTTGTCTAGTTTAACAATTCATTTCAGAAAAAAAAGAGGCAAAACAAAGTAACATGTATGTAAAATTCGAACTGGTTATGCATAACTTTAAAATATACCTTTAAACATTTTTCATAAGGATATATAATCAGAGACAAGAAGCATCCTTGTAATATAGTGAAGACTGAATTGTAGTACTTCAGATATTATAAAATTCATCCAGAGGGATTATCTATTATCTAAAAATGGCTGGTGCTGAAAACCTCTCCTGTATGGAACATTTGCCTAAATTTGTTCCAGGGCTTAACTGTCCTTTAAATTAGAAAAGTATCTTATTTTAAATAAGCCTATTGCTTCTTACCCTGTTCCCTATGGATAATGAAGAATTGGTTGTTCCTCTTTTTGCAGCATCCATTTATAGATTTAAAGACTACACTATGTTCTACCTTAATCTTGTTCTGAACTGTTTAAGATTTTTGAGTCTTTTCCTTTGGTAAGTGATAACAGTTTAGATCATTCTCCTTTGAAGTATCTGTATGATACTGTGATTATCTTGAATGACAGAACTGAAAATCAGACAAGGATACAGCTGAGACATAACCTTTATGCAAAAATTCAAATATCCAATATGTGGCACTTCCATTTACACATCAAAATATATACTATTTAAGCTTTTTCTTCAGTCATACTTTGGACTCCATGTCTCCTACTCTGCCATCGTCCTTTCCTTGAGGTTCTGTCTGAGGTCCCTGGAATTGCTTCAGGCTGTTGCAGTAGACCCACAATGGGAGTTATGAAAAAGTAGACACTGCCCAAGCCTAACAGGCAGTTTTCTTTTAGGTTTCCCACCCAGAGATTAGTATCTGGTGAAGAGGCCTTGAAGGTCATTGCAACACACTATCAATGAAGTTTTTTTCTTCCAAGGATATAATCACAAAATATTGAATTGAGATTTTTTTAAAACTTGGTTTGTGTAAAAAATAAAATGATATTGAAAAATTATATTAGCCTGACCAATCTACTAACACATTCTTACCCATGAACATGAATGAAATGTCATCTTGAATAATTTTTCATATATCATGAAGAAAATAGTTGCATTAATTGCTTGAATTTTTTCAGAAAAGAGTTAAAACCAACATTATTAAGGGTATCCAGTTTTTGGAATGCAGCTTAACTTTTCTTCTGCTGAGTCTCTGAGTCATTCTCTTCATAAAGCACCTGCAGACATTTCATCTTGTCTTAATTTGAAAACTATTTTCTGCAGTCCAATGTAAAACTTTTTGTTTTTTCATATGCTTCTATAATGAGGTTAAATTTGGATGATTCATGATGTTAAATGATCCTCAAGGCCATGCTTCCGAATTCTTCAATAGTACCTCAATAAATGCAAACCAATAAAATGCAACAGCTATTGTGCATAAACTATCTCAAGGTCTCCTGATTCTCCCTGCACATCCTAGCACAACACTGGCCTGGCTAGACAGCTCTATCTCCTCACTTTGTATGTAACATATCAAAAAAACCTCTCTACCTACAAAGAAAAAATTAAGAGCACAAAGGAGATAGCAGAGGAGTGAAAACACACATACAAGCAGTAAAGCATCAAAAAGACGTGAGTTACAGAAAGTTGGGTTTGCATCCTCCAATTTTGGACAAGCTGCTGGGTTGGAACCATGTTTTTATTACCTGTCTTTGTGCAAGATTCTGTCAAAAACAGAAGTAAGGATTTGTCTATGGAGCCATGTGACATAGCCATGAATATCCAAGCTGTATTTTTTGACAGTTGCAAAGCTATATTATAGAGCTCAATAGTCTGTAGGAAGTCCAGGAAGGCATTATCATCCACTGCCACAAGGAAAATGGAATACTTTCACACTACTGCATCCTCCAGCATAGTGCAAATCCATGATATCCATGTCAGAAGGCACAACAGCTGGATGGATTGTAGCAGAGGAGTCCAAGCTGCCTTTAAAAAGGTATTGACCAGAGGGTTCTGCACTCCAGAACATGCCTGTAGTATTGCACTGTTTTCATTGAGGTGGTTTGGGGACACAGGTGAAAGTTTCTAGGAAAGAGCCTGCAGGACCTCTTTCCTCCAGGATGTCCTCATCTGAGGAATGAAGATGAATCATGAACCCATTAGCATGTAAATTTATTTTTTCCTTCCTGATGAGTTGCTTACAAGGATGTGGAATAGCCCTGGGGAAGTCCCTGGGCTTGTGAAGGCTTTCAAGGCACTGTTACAGAGATTCACCAAAAGAGTACCTTGCTCTCCATGTCTTCTAATCACAACCCACAACCACTGGAACACAAAAAATATCTCTACTGTTTATTTATTGCATTAGGTGTGGCAGTACTTGAAAGGAAAAAATGAAAAAGTTTTTCTTCAAGACACACAGCATCTCTTCCACTTACCCTTTAATTTGTTAAGCAGGTGGTCTGAAACACAGATGCAGTAGAATACCCACTCTTGACATAGTGAAAGAAAAGAGATTCAGAAAATACCAGTTGCAGAACACCATTCTGGTTTTGTTTTCCCTCAGCCCAGTATGGAGACCCAAATTTTCCCTCCCAAGATAGCTGAGTTCAATTGCAATGTGTCATGTATAGCAAACACTTGTTCAGCGCACACACATGGGTCACTGGGCTGACCTGGGAGGTTGCCACTTACACTTCAGTGAGCTGGCTGAGATGTAATGTACCTTTCCAACAAACTAAATTACACTGCTTTACTAGTGATTCCAATGCAACTTCTGCCTCAAATGCACTCTTTTCTAAACCATCCGCAAAACTGAAATT
Source organism: Ammospiza nelsoni (assembly GCF_027579445.1). Classification (NCBI taxonomy): domain Eukaryota; kingdom Metazoa; phylum Chordata; class Aves; order Passeriformes; family Passerellidae; genus Ammospiza; species Ammospiza nelsoni. The sequence continues at coordinate 105,438,394 of NC_080633.1, forward strand.
TGTGTGCACTCTGGTGGCTCACTTTTCAGTCGTGGAAATGTAATTTCCTTGCCTTGACAAATGCAAGCTGATCTCACTGTTATCCATTTAGAACACAGCTGGAAATGGCACCTTTTCAATCCATGCCACTGACCATGCCTTCTCCTACTTTTTAACTTTCTCCTACTTGTCAGGGATACCCCTTCTGGCCTCTGCTGCCATGTGGCACCTATACCCACCTGATGTAGAAAAGGAAATAGAGTCTTTTATGTCAGTTAGCAACAGATGCTCTCAGCCATATCTACGCATTCCTCTTGCTTTTTAGCATCTCATAAGCAACTGCTTTCCCAGGTAGGACCAGTGCCATGGGTTGAAGTTCTGTGATGGGGCTCCTCTCTGTTCTGGGACACATGACAGCTGTCACCACTAGCTAACAGTGACATGTGAGGAAGCAAAGGCCACCCCACAGAGCTGCAGCACCAACTCACTTGAGGTTTCGTGTGCTTGATTCACGGGGGGTGTATCAGCATTACCATGATTACTTTTAAAAGGTTATAAAATCAACTCAGAAACTTCTTAATGGTGACATGTGGTTCTAGCCAGGAAGTAATTTTTTTTTTTTTTCCCCAAGTGAAATTTTTCTTTTAGAGCATATTTTAAGTGACATAAAAGTAAGATCAATTACTATGCTATATTGGCCTTGGACACATTTTCAGATTTCTAATGGCTTTAAACTAAAAATCACTTGTCTTTGGCAAGTGATTAATTAATTATATTTGAAAATTATATCTGTCAAGATAATGAAGTTCAAAATTAACTGCTGAACATAAAGAATGTTTTTCTCTCTATGCAATTTTCATAATATTTAAAATCCTGGATGATAGAATAATTCCAGAACATGAGCTAAGTTTCAAGGGAGCTATTTTCCTTAAATTAAAAAAAAAAAAAAGGAATTTTCTACATTGCTAAACCACCATCCAAGATAGTCCGATTAGAGCACTGTTGAGTGTTAACCCTGGGAAGATGGCTAATCTGCACAAAACCACTTACCCATTCCTCTACAACAGGATGGGGGAGAGAATGTGAGGTGTAAAAGTGAGAAAACTTGTGACTTGAGACAAGGACAGTTTGATGGGTAAAGCAATGCCATGCAGAAACAAAGTAAAACAAGGAATTCCTTTAGTACATCCCATACGTAGCTGGATGTTCAGTCATTTTCAGGGACGTCAGGCTCCACCATCCATTAGCAGTGCCTTGGGAAGACCAACACCATCAGTCTGAATTTTCCTTCTTCCTCTTCTTTCTCCCAGCTCCTATCGCTGAGTACAGCATCATATGGCACGGGATATCCCTCGGATCAGTCGATGTCTCTCGTCTCATCAGTGTCCTCTCCCAACCTCTTGTGCATTCCCAGCCTGCTGGCTCGTGAGATGGAGTGCAAAACAGAGGAACCCTTGATGCAGAGTAAGCACTGCTCAGCAACAACTAAAACATCAATATTGTTCCAGTCACTAGTCCAAAATACAATACCGTACATAAATTACTATGAATAAAATTGTCTTATCCAAAAGCCGTACAAACATTAAAAGTTTCTGTAAATCTGAATAAAAATAAAATGAGAATAAGGGAAAGAGAAGCCTGATGACTAAGAAGTTTCCTTTCTTCTTCTTGTTAGGCATATATCCTAGTGTCTTGCATTGCTGAGTGGCATTTTTCACCTAAAAGAACTTGGATGCATGCAAGTAGTTTTCATGTCTAGCAACAGAATACAAGTCAGTCATGATTTGCATGTGCATATCTCTCTCCCCCAGATTAAAGCACAGTGAAAGTAGTAATTTACAAAAACTTCTAGATGACTTGCTAAGGCTGTCCACTCCAGCTACTCTGGTGGATAAGTCTAACTAAATATTCCCTGGTAATATTTTTCATGAAAATTCTTTAGTTCTTGGAATAATTTCAGCTTGTTATCTTTTTTATGTAACTTTAAAAAATAGACATACTTATTTCCTAGTGGATTTTCCTCTGTCTCCAAGTAATGTAGCACTATTTTATTTATTTGCTTCTGGATCTTTGCTGTTATCAGTCTTCCCCAGTCTTCCCCAAAATGACGGAAAACAGTGAATAAAGAGTAGTACTGCTGGATATCTATGTGTCTTAGAAGAAATAGATCTAGAGCTAACAACCAACCTTTTCCCATTACTTAGTAAGCTGAGATGAACACCTTAAATGCAGACATCTGAAATTCAGAAATTCACACTGTGTCATGAGAGTTAGAAAATTTTAATAAAGCCTGATGTGTATCTGATTTGAATATTTCCTATCCAGACAGAAAGAGAAACCAAGGGACAGTTATCTCAGAATCCTTTATTGTTTTGATGTGAGACAAGACAATTTGGTGATATTTTTCTTACATTCAGCCTTCAAGAAACCACAAACAGAGGAACATATTTACTTAGTTTGTTTTGAGTGAAAAGAAGGAGCCATTTATTTCTAAACAGTCTCTATGGAGATCAAGGGTAGACTAATTAACTTTAACTTAATCTACAAATCACACTGACAGTCAGTATCCCACAGAAAAGCATTTCCCCAATACAGTGGCAAATTGGTAAATAATCACCTCTTCATACTCCCTTCATTTGCCAGTCTCTTCTCTATTTTTGTATAGGGATGAAGATAAACTTTCTGTTTCTCAGCAGAAAAGGGACACGTCAGTTAGAACTGATTGGGAGTAGTGTAGTTTTGGATACATAAGGATGAAATTTGAAAAGAGCCTTTTCGTCTGTCTGGATAGTTACTGAGACTCCGGATGTAGTAAAGAGTGCCAACGTGATGGTGACTAACTGATGATGCTTTTCAATATAAGTTTCAGAAAGAAACAATGCAGTATTGTTTCTGTACTTTTAAAATGAAAGTCCTTCTCTTATTGAAATCAACGGAAGTCACACACTTAACATTCTGCTCAGATATCCTGTTCCCCTGAGTCATCAGTAAGACTGCTAAGCATTTCAAATTATGCATTCTGTATTCAAAGACAAAACATATACTTGACAAGTATATGTTTCAATATATTTCATTAATAAATATTTATAGACGTTTATAAAAAGTGTACATTATCTGCCATATTTTTCAACATATTTAAAAGAATATGTATTTCACTATCTTACAATTACATCGCCATATGTTTTATTTCTGCCAGTATCCAAATGCTCTTCCTACAGAATAGATTGGTTTTGCAAGCGGATTCATAAGAAAATTCTTTTTAATAACTCTGATTCTTTTTCTTTCTGTCATCTATTTCTTTATACCTGTCATCCTCCCCTATTGCTTATTAACTTGATCTGGCTACTAAAGCTTTGAAACATGCTCAAAGCTTGGAATTGCATGCAACGTTTTTTGACCACAAGAATGTATTTATCTTTATGGAACTTACATAGCTGTATAAGTGTCTAACACCCAATACAATTCAACATGTATAATGAAGTATGAAACAGGACCATTATTACGAAAGCAGACATGTCTGCAATAATTGATACCGAAAACATTACAAATCATCTTCCATTTTAAATCCAAGACTTTTACTTACTGGGAACCCACTGAAAAATGTTAATTTGATGGACACCAAAGGTGGTACCTGTTTATAAAACTTTGCTTTAATAAGATTTTATTGTTGGGATTCAAGAGTACTCTTGACAGGAACTTGGTACTCAAGATAAATCCTAATGAAGTATTCTTCTCTCACTGGAGCAGAAGTTATGAAGATTATGTCAAACATCCCCTGGCAACTATCAGAAAAATCCAAGAAGACTTCCAGTTTTGTACTCCAAGTACTGCTTTTAATACTTTGTAAATGTAAAGTTGATAGGATCATCTCTTATCCAAGGCAGAAAAGGTATTCAGAGTACTCTGGATACAATACAATTGTCATTTCATCTGTGCACTCTCAAGTTTCAGTAGACCCCATCGTGCTTGTCATGAATTGAACATCTTTTGGTCCATAGAATTTCAGAGAAGAATTTCATTATATTCTGAATTATTTTTATTTTCTTCCAAATTGCAGTTTTCCATGTTCAGTCATTCCAGAATTAAATATTATTAAAATAGTCTATTTTCTGAAAGCATGTCTGTAGTACAAAATCAAGGATGGCCATGTGCTGGAAAACAAAAAAATGATTACAGAAATTCATCCCAAGTGGCGGGTCAACACTTTTGTTAGTGTTGATATTGTGAAGAGAAATCTCCCTGAAATTTTTAATTTTTCCATTCAGGAATCTAAGTGCCCTTTTGTCATGCAATGAACCCCCTGACAGCCAGTGTATGAATCATCCTGGTAATGAATCCCACACTCCTTGCTATGAGGAGGAATGAGAGGACAGATGAAAATCTGTACAGTGGAGGTTCAAATCCTTGCCGTGATTCTGGGCTGTTTCTCTAATGAGCAGTGCAAGGGTTTACCTGCCACTACTCTGAGGAACTTGTGAAGCCCATGGGTTCCCTCACATCTCACCCTTGCCTCCAATGGCCAGAGCAAATGGAGACTATTTACACCCTCAAGCTGACACATGTCCTTATGAAATGTATGAGGAGGATGTGGGATCAAGGGACATGCTCCTCGCCTCTTCAGACCTATACCCTGTTGTGTGCTTGTTCCTTTATTGATTCAATCACTGCCTTCACACTGCTTTGATTAAGGATCTAATCTAATCTCTTTCTAAAGTGAGTTTCTTAGTCATGCCCAGTCAGTGAGCTATTGAGGTAGACTACTCCAAGAAGATGTCTGTTCATTTAAAGTAGAAGAAGCATTTTCTTCTTGATGTAAGAAGGATATGGGAGGAAGGCAGATGATGTAGCTTTTTTTTTATTAGTTTTCAATTAATCATGGACCTAATAATAAGCATTTAAAATGTAACATCTTAACTGTTTGGATAAAACAAATGTCACAGTTAGGAGGAGAGAGAAAAAGTCATCATCTCTGATTAGACCAAGGGAAGCATACATGGTATGATGCAGTCTGATGCATTGAATTCTTCAGGAATGCTCAAAAAATTCAATGTTCTGTTCAAAAATAACTGGCAGCAAACAGATTGTTGTCTCGTGTATTAGGCATAGGCATTTCAGGCTGAAATACCTCTTACCTGTGTCTCATCCTGACAGTTATTAAATGGGGGCAAAAGGAACAGAACTTTTACATGTTTTAATTCAGAGGCACAGAAAATCAGAAAGCATTCCCAGTTCTTGTCCTATGTGCCCTTTGACTAATTCCAAACCTGCAAGCATGCAGCAGATCACTTCTTTCAGTCAGTAATCAGTGAGCAGTTTACCAATACTCAGAAGTGGTAAGTCAGCAACATATGGTAAGTCAGAAGAATATGCCTCCCATCAAAATGCTTTCCACTTCATCATTGCTAGGGTTAAAAAAAAAGGAGCTTGGGAAAATAATTCATGTCTACAACTTTCAGTGGGGATATTTAGAGTATAAAGTCAGGTGCCTCTTCTTCTGCACCTGATTGTATATAGGTCAGATAGCCTACTTCTAATTTGATGTAGGTCTAGGATATGTTTATGGATATTATTTCAATGGGATAACTTAGCAATTACCAATCCTCAACTATCTGTAAAATATTTTACAGCAGTGCTGCACAATTTTTGTACATTTTCTTCATATTCTTTAGTAAGTCATTGCATCAGAGCTCTTTTCAAACTGCTTGTATCATGCTGAGGATATATACAAAGAATTATATTAATCAGGAATGTTTTCTTGTGATCTATTTATATTATAATATTTTATGGACACATGCATTGCTTCATGTATTACTGCATATGTTAGTACATAATAATAATACATAATAATACAATATATTATACAGTACCTTGCTAGTTTGGAAGCTATACAACAATCTTCTGTGTTCACATTGTGAGGATCAACAGCTGGACACAGTATATGGTTCCAAGCTTCCCAGTCATGGGACAAGAACTTCTGCAAAAAATCAACATTTTTTTCTGTCAATACTTATATCTAGGTTGATACAAGATTAAAAAAAAATTAAAATAGTTTTTCTGCTGTATAGGTTTATAGAGAAGATGTGGCAACAGAAAATGGGGCTTGTTCCTCCTGAGTACTACGCAGCAAACAAGTAGAGATATAAATTGAATATTTTAGTTCAAAAGAAGTGAAATGAGCATTGACACACCCCCTTTCTGCTGAACTCTTTCACCTAATTCTCTTCTTTTATTCCCACTTTATTTTTCTCTTTACCCTTCACACCATCTGGCAGAATGGATAGTAAATACCTTAAAGAAGGGACAGGAGTTTTTTAAAAAAGCTGCCCATGCACTTCAGTTCTGAGTTGATATTCTTAGGCACTATCATAAACACTTAATAATGACAACATTTATCAAAGAATTGATGCAAAAGTGACCTATTTTAAAAGAAATATTTCTCTAGTACATATTCACCCTGAGGGTTTGTTCCCTTGTATCTCTTTGCTGTTCCCTTAGCCTGATTTCTATATTCTATATATTCTTTTGTTACTGCTGAAGCATTTAAGATTAAGAAAAAAAGTTCCACTACATTAGTTGGGGTTTTTACTACAAAATTTACGATTATAGAAATACACATAAGAGATTGCAATGTTTATTAGCTAGGAATAGAGATGAGCATGTAAGTATTTTCCTGTCCTATGTAAGTAACATTCAAATAGCCTGTTATGCATGTTCTCATAACTGATTTATATTATTTCATTTCATTTCACTCAAAATTTCCATAAGTTTATCAGTGTTGTATTTCATGTTTCCAAGATTTATTTGTAATCCTTCTTGAAGTGGACTTGGCACCATTAGGTCTGCAGTTGAACTCAGTGATCTTGAAGGTTTTTTTTCAACCAAAATGATTCTATGATTCAATTATTTCTTTAAGTTCTTAAGACTTCTCTAATTTTTGGTTCTGGTGACATTCTGATAGTCTAGGTTAGCACATTGCCCTCACAAATATCTGAATAACTGATCTTTCATAGGCTTCTATAAAACCACTGAATCCTATTTTTGTTAAAAACAACTCACTGGTGTGAACAGAAATGATTGGACTTTGAATCAAAACAGTTTGCTCTTGATTCAAGTCCATCCAATAATCCATTTGATTAATTATTAGAAATTCTCAAAGTCAATAGGCTGTTAAGAGCTTGATTTCTTACTGGGAATGAAACTTTCCTTGAAAGTCTGAATCTAGTACTTAGAAAAAAATCTGTTCATGACATTATGTTGTGCAGAGCCAGACTGAAAAGAAACATCTTCTGATCAGTTTCCAGTCCCTCTAACTGCAAGTGACCAAAGGATAGAAGCAGGATTCCTTAAATGTCCTTGGATATGGTGCTTAGTCAAACTAATAACTGAACGAATTGGAAAACACTAAGACAAATAAAATCTATTATCTTCTGGTTTGTTGTATAAGTTAAAGATTTTGTTTCATGGTTTTGATAAAGACTTTCCTATATAAACACTACACATGAGTATAAACTTCCTTTGAGAAACCATTACAACCATTGCCAAGAGTCTGAGAAGATGGACAGTGCAGCATTTTCTTCTCAGATTTGGTATTCAAAAATGTTTTGATTTTAGAGAACTACAGAATTTTAAAATGTTGCTTGCAATAGGACACAGAGTAAATCCTTTTCCTTTGAGATAGAGTCAGAAAGCCAGAAATCAGCCTCCACATCCTTCCTGTATATCTTCTTTCCCTTCCACTCCACTCTGCTCTCTCCCCATCTGCTACATCTGAAGTTGCCTCCATGTCTCAAGGATCATTTCCTGATCTTCACTAGCAAGGAGAATGTTTTTAAAATAACATCCTTTCACACACACCATGTGCACCTCACATGATCCATCCTACTTCAAAAGTACTCTTCCTTGATTACTCTGGACCTGCACAGAGACAACACTGGGAGCAGAAATAGGGAACCTTTATGGCAGGGGTCTAATATAGGAGCAGGATACATGAGCAGGAAATTTATTATAGCAGTGTTGTTGGTACAGTAAAAAGCCCGTGCTTGCTTATACTGGGCTAGATTTTCCTGTTCAGGTGCCTAATCCACTCTACAATTAAATTGCTTTTTTATTTATAAAGATAATAAGAAATTATAATAGTGACTGGTCTGTATTTTAATGCTTTTATTAAATTGATTGCATAGAAACAGAATATGGAATTGGAAGCAATCAAGGAGAGCAATGAAAAGACTGGTGGATAAAAAGGGCAAATTCTTTCCAAGCACTGAAATTTTCCATGAAAACACAGGGTGACATATCCCTGAGGCCTGTCACCTGAGGCACTAACCTAAAAAATAGATCACTTGATACTTTTCTACCTGTTGGAATCCCTTTTCAGGAGGAAGGCAGGAAGCATAGAAGGTTTATTTGTGCCAGGTTGCTATTGCACTCTAGAATTTATCAGGTGCTTATCTATTCTTCACTGCCAGCAAAAGGAATAACTATAGCAAATGAATTAAAATGAAAAAAAAAGGAAATAAAACAATAAAAAAATCTGTGGTCAATTTTAATGATCTACTTTCCTCTTAATTAATTTTAATTTACATATTCATAGTGGAAATATGATGTTGCTAGCCAGTGCACTTGATCATAATATTCCTTTAATATTTTTCTTTATTTTTCTATTCTTAATCTTGATGCTCTTGATAACTGAGTAACATCCAACATGCTAAATTGGCATGAGATATGAAAGATATGAAAGTCCTTGTAGCCTCAGAACTGAAGCTGAGAACTAGGTTAAGTATTTCAATAAATGCTGTGTCTAGATGAAATAATAAACATCAAAAAATTAATGTACATCCAAAATATGTTGATCTAAGGTTTCCGATAATCACTAATTAAGTAGACACTCCTACACATATTCTTGAAATAGTCTTCTCAAGGTGCTAATTAATAAGCACAAATCTCTTCTGACATATGTAGAAGCATTTAAAAAAATATGTTTCTAGTTTCCCATGAGACTTGAGCATTATGGCCAACTGGTTTCACCCAAAAAAAGACAATTTAATGTAGATCTGAAAGTAGAGTTTTTCTATTTCATTATCAACATATTGTTAGCAAAAGCTGGGTTAGATTCTGATATACTTACTTGTGTAAGAGGAGCAATGTATATAATTTATGCTGCATATGAAAAAAAACCATTCTGAATTCAAACAAAACTCATTGGTGGATAAAAGTATCTCTTATCAGAGTTAAAACATCAGATTCTTATATTTACTAAGGCTGAGATTATGACAGCTTGCATGTTTGTAAACATAGGCTCACAATTCACTGATGCACTGAATGAACAAATTCCACCTGGAAAAAACACCGGGTTCCATTCTGATCCCTGTTTCACCAGCGGATGGCCAGAAGGAAGGGGAGGGCATTATTCACACCAAGCCTTCAGGTGGGGGTCATACCAGCAATGCCTGGGCTGAGAAGGACGCAAACCTTGCTTCATGTGTCATCTGAGCAGGTTCAGGTGGGGCCCACAAGAACAGCATCAAATAATTTCCAGCAGCAACGAGATACAAGGTGGGCAACACCAACAACTCACTGGTACCCCAAAGGGTGAGGATGCCACAAGCACAGGTCTGGGATGCATGTGTGCGGGGGAAAGCTGCTCTGTACTTGCTAAGCACAGTCCCAGTGCTGCAATGATGCCTCATTCCCTGGCAGAAGCTGATCTGTGGGTCATAATGTGTGCCCAGGCTTTGTCTACCTTGGCTTTTGCTTTAATAATAACAATAAAAAATAATACAGTAATAATTCACCATTAATAACAATATAAAATAGTGAAAAATAGTAATATTCCCTATTCACATAAAAATGTCTGCACTGAATCAGACTAAAGGTTCTTTTACCCTCATGCTGTCTCCTGACACTGGTCTGGGCACATGCTTGGAGCTGTATAATCACTAGGACACATGCAGTAGATGTAAAGTTCACTAGGACCTACTCCAGCTTATTCCAGCTGGGAATTGGCCCACTATTGCTAAGCAGCCCAGTGCAAACCTCCATGCTCTCTACATGAAATCTCACCACCTAGTGAGTGTGCTATTTACATCTGGATCTAAACATGCAATTTAATATTACATACAAATTTCAAAGAAAAGCAACATCCAGAACTAACATGTTTCTGACAATTAGGCAGACTTTTAAATTTTTCTACCCATGCAACTCCTAACTTTGTTCCATCTAGTTTGAGGATATGGTGCCTGTATAATAGACTGCCTTTAAAGCAAGAAAGAGCTTTGTCTTGTACTAAGTTTACATGCAAGTGTAAGATGTTGAGTAATGTGCAAGATTTTTACAGGGCTCAAACGTCAAGTCTCTGCTCACCAGCAAGCATTACACTTGTTTTACAAAAGCCAGTGATGAGAATAACAATCATAATCTCAGCCAAGAGAATTGATTAGTGCAGGATAGCACCACACACAAAGATGTTTAGCACATTACTGCAGGCATAAATGTTACTGCAGCCTTTGCAAGGAAATACTTGCTCAAAAAATTCACAGGTAATGTCCTAGATATCAAAAGAAGATGTTGCAGTACTGACATTTATTCTTACATATGAATATGAATATTTCATGATCAAGCAGATTAAAACATGTCTTAAGTAATCATTCTGAGCTGTTTACTACTAAATTCCCTGCTAAATTAAAGCTGCATTTTCCATATTGTTTTACTATATTCTGATAGTTATTTACTATCAGAATATAGTAAACATATTTAAATCAACCAATCAGGACATACATAGCATGTGTTCAACTAAATTATTTAACAATGGTGAGAAAAAGTAGTGGTTGTGTGGAATTAATATAATGAGTAGTTGTTGCTAACTATTAAAATAGCTGCGAACTAATTTTCCAGCAATTCTTTCATGCTCAGAAGAACAAGCTGAGTTCGAGAACAAGAAAAAAATTGATTATTTTTGAGAGTCTCGTAGAAGTTAACTCAAGCACCACCCCCTCCCCACCCTTCAATTCAAACACAGGTTTGTCCTCACCTCACCTCTGAATCATCTGTTCAATCTGCCCTTTCTCCATCACGCTGTGCTGAACTCATTGCTTCAGTCATATGAAATGGGAAGCTGGGAGACAGAAATGGTTTTGCGCAATGTTTCTCATTCAGAAACAGTAAAATGAAAACGATAGGAAAGGACGTCAGCCGCCCGATTACACACAGAGGGACATGTCCTTTCAACGAGCTAGGCTTACAAGTAAGAACCAAAGACTTGGTATTTGAAGAAAAAATGTATTTTTTACTCTAGTGGTGCAAGGTCTTGATTCAACAGAAACAGCCTAATAATATGTTCTTCATATTATGCTTGCTTTAGAGTAACGGGTGAGCTGGAGTCTCTGCACACACAGCATCCATTAGGGAGTGCTTTTGTGCACCTGCAGCATTTTCATGCTCATTTATAAAGAGCTGCCTTACCTTGCTGCAAACTCCCAAGAGGAGCCAGTGGAACACAGCGGGAGGCAGGCAGTGCCAGGGATAAAGGCGTGAGAGTGTCTCCCAGCAGGGCATCTCCCAGGCCATTTAGCAGCTCTCCTGTAAGTAAAACAGATTTAAAAACCCTGCCACCACACCAATTGTGGCTATCTCCTAAGCCCAAACGCTTCAGGGAGCATACAGTTTGCATTTGTCCTTCATAGCTCTTGACATGACAAAGATCTAGTTACTAGTTCCAGGTAGACTTGCACTTTGTGGCAGCTTTAACTTCTTTTCCAGGAAATGGAAGAGAGTGATTCTTCCTCCCTGCTGGGGATTTAATGATTTTGACATTGACTTGGGTTCATAGCTTTCCTTCAAGTATTTTGCATTCTTTACTTCTAGATAATTGTTCATCAGGGCAATTATAGAAAACAGCACAGCCTGGACCCCCAAAGTAGTGAAAATTCAATATTTAAAATTAAATCCACACCAACTGCGAGGCCTCAGCTCCTTGAAAATTAAAATCACAGCTCCTTCTTTCATGTTGTTTTTATCAAATCAGCATTTAGGGACTGAAAGAATTTTTTATACTAGTCTATTTGACTTTGAGGGTGGAATTGCCAACTGCTGAAGCAAGAGATTCCAAACCCAGAGCAATTTCTCTTCAAAGTAGGATTTTTAGAAAACGATTTTCATTAATATATTCTTACTCATGCTAAATGTGAGCACTTCAGGATGTTGAAGAAACTCCTAGAGCTCAAAAGCAAAGAAGAGAGATGGACTTCTGGAATCTGCTTGTCATTCAGGTGAAAAAACCCTAACAATGATTGTGAATTTGATATCTCGTAAAACATTACGATATTTTTCTTTTCTTCTCACAAAATTAAGCAATAGGTTCTACACCACAGAGGCAAACATAGGTAGAGAATAACAAGTGTTGAGAAGCCATGAAGGGTAAGTATTAGGCACTGGTTATCTTATTAAATATTATGGCTATTGATGAATGTTAGTGGAAAAATCAGAAGAATTATTTGTTTTTTCTTTTTACTATCACATTATAACAAAACCAAATCCTATTATATAGGAAATTTCCTTCTGGTCAAAGAATTTAACGTTAATAACAATTCATGCAGCAGAAAGATATAAAATTCACTATGAAGAATAAATTATGAATAAAGCAGAAATTGTTTATATTAATTTGCTTTTATGACTTCACACTGACTCAAATACAGGTAATTTCAATGTACTATGACAGAAAAATGAAAACAATGATGATCCTTTATATACTCTGTGTCACATGGTCTGATTCTTGCGGCTGTCCGGTACAGGAGCTGGACTTCGATGATCCTTGTGGGTCCCTTCCTAATCAGGATATTCTATTGTATGATTCTCCATTTTCTAAAACATGGTATTAGAATCTCTATGTTATAAAAAAGTTATTAGCCTGCAAAACTCTATTTTTCTCTTCATCGCAAATAGAAATAAACTACCCATGGCAAATACGGCTGGCGTAGTGCAGGCTTTTTTCTGACCTAAACAGCTGGCTGCAAGATATACACAGTTATAGATATAAATATAGATATATAAAATCACAGAAACATATTATTACTTCCACTTCACTAACCAAAACCTCTAAAAGGATTGCCAGGGACATGGTTTCTACCCATAATTTTTTTATTTGAAGAGCTTTTTGATGAGAACATGTAATGGTTTCTGATATATAGTATTCCAGGCCCATAAGGATAAAGACCAGCGCCACCACCAAAAACCCCAGAAAAATGTGGAGCACAGAATTAAAGAAAAATTTAAAATAATTCCATATGTTTTAGAAAATGTACATTTACATGCAATGTACTTTTAGTTGTTTAAGACTTGGATACAGGCGTCACTTATGGAGTCTATGGACAAAAAATGAAAAGAAACCAAATTTTTGTTACCTTTGTTCCAGAATGTTTCTCCAAAGCATTCTAGAATGCTTTGGTACAGTGATCAAAAGTAGGTGTGCATGAATATCTCAGTGCATCATTTGACCTTTGATTATCACATTGTTTATTTCTCTTCTAAATGACATTCCTTCTTTGTTAAATGACATTTATCCTCCAGTCCCATGTGGGTTAGCTGGACCACTTTGTAAAACTTCAGTGCCATTACTGAAAACAGAGTAAATAATGAGGAAAATGGAATGCTGCGTGCCAGTCCCCTCGACAAGAGTGAGGAATGCAGACTTGCAGGGCTTAGCTGGCCCTGCTGCAGATTGTCCCTGTGAAGGGAGGAGCCTGGTGTCAGAGGACATGTCTGCAGGGCACAGCAGGGAAAGCAGACAATATTGCTTGAATGAGGGAAGTGCTGTAAGGTTCTCTTCAATATTTGTCAGGAGCAATGCTGGAAACGTGGCCTTCCAGTTGCCATGGTTACAAGCAGACTTTCATACAGACTGGTAACAAAAAAGTGCCCTCCAGTTATTTGTTGCCTGTTTCACACGTTCCCCACTTTTCATAATGATTTATTCCAATTGCCTAGCACTTCTCATAGAAATATTCATCACCGTCTGGGGCTCAGTTTTTCATTCTTCTTCAGCTTCCACTAATAATGCAGGACACTGAAGAACTGGAACAAATAGTAATGTTTTAACTTTTTTTTTTTTTAATACAGCAATTGCCTGGATATTCACAAGTTAATTTTGTATCAAATATAGTGTTTAAGACAGGATTTCAGCCATATGTGACTTTTCTTTTTCCTTTTTCCCCCTATACATAAATATGCTAAGTAATTAGCAAATTAATCACCTCATGTAGCTTTTCAAAATTGTTTTTCAGCCTCTGTGCCTACTATAGAGCACACAGACAAGGCTGAAAACCAAAGTGAGAGCTGACTTAACTATTTCCAGTTCACAAAATTAAAAAACTTCAAAAACATAAACTAGGAGAAGTAATTGAAACTTTGGTTTTTCCTAGAGCCGTTGTAATGATCTACCATACGTACTATGACGAGGGAAAGTACCACAAGGTCTGTATCATAATTTCAAGCATATAGGAAGGCTATAAGCTTTTTCAGATAAGTGGATTTTGTTCCCTAACTTGGTCTGTGGACTGAAGATTTACCCTGGAAAGAAGAAATTCTGTGACTCTGGGATCATTCTCTGTGGTGCTCTCATTGGTATAGCTTGAGAAAGAAAAGGTACAGCCTGACAGTCAAGATTCAGATTTTTCATGAGCATTCCATTGCACTGAATGACTAAAGCTACAGAAACCATTCAGGTTACATCAGGTCAACTTCAAGCCATGACCACCTCATGAGCAACTGTGTCTTTCCATGCGCGTAACTTGTTCCAGGAGAGAGTGACTGGGTAAGGTACTTCCTCTCTGTTCCTTCAAATGCAATGCAGATTTGTCAAAAAGGGGCTTCTGGCACTGAGAGAGCCAGGGAGAGCTATTTAAAGTCCTCAACGTGTATCTTCACTGACAACCCTTCAGTACCACTCCACATGCAATCTACTATCCGTAATTGTCTCTCGACTTCGGTAGTTGAACATCTGTCTGCTGGGGATAATAGCACTTTTAAAGTTAATCTGTATTTGCACAGCCTCTACAGAAGCTGTTTATCAAAGCTTATTAGATGCTTGAATTGCTGAGTCTGTCATACGATTTTTATTTTTCTTTAATTATTAACAATATAGCAAGTAATTTCCTTAGCAGAAAGAAGTCCCCTCTGTATTATTATAATTTTATAATAGATGTAATAGCAAGTCTTGGTAATTTGGCAGTGTCCTTCTACATGTTTTAAACACTTCCTTCACAGCAGGTTTTTGTTTTCATGAAAAACAGTCTTTCCCACTCCATTCTTTCTCGACACTCTTTCCAGTGCAGATAATACTTGTTGGTGTGGAAAAGCACAGTATATTGAAGTTATCACACTCATCCCCTGGGCAGAGTTCAAGGTGAATCAGCAGATCACTTTTTGGGGGGAAACATGAGGAGCTCCATCCAATGCAGCGGCCATTGCATATGCCAGTGTGGGTAAACAGAGGCACAAGGCCAGAATGGGAAGGGGATGTTGATCCAATCCTTCGAGGATAAATGACCACTACAGGGGATAAACATGAAGCCAGGTCCTTCCACTTACCCGTGAAAACAAATTATCAAAGGGAAAGTTCTCAGCTTGGCCTTGCTCTGCATAAGTTCACACCAGTAATTAATCACTGGTGCATTTTGGACAGGTCTGGGTTGTCACGCAGTGTTTTGAATTCCTTTCTCATCTTCTTACCATCCTATTTTCCTCTCAACATAGTCTCAACTTCCATGCCAAATAAAGTTCATTAAAGTCATCATTTCTGCAAGGGTTTGTGACTATTCAAGTTTTATGTCATTATTTGAACTGAAAAGAAAATTATGATTATTATTGTTACTTTGTTATTATTATTATTACCCCTGAAAAGAGAATTGGCTTTAGTATTGCCAAGGATGGCCGGGAACATAAATTTCAGGAAGCCAACAGGACTCCTATGAAATCTCAGCTAGATTTTAAAGATGTTATTTTTGTAGGGAGCAATGTCAGTATTGCTGCCTGTCCCATCCAAGGAACAAGTTTCACTACTGGAACAGATGACAGCAGGCAGGCAAATGACAGCAGTGTGATGCCCTGTATTGCAAAAATCAAATCTCCTGTTTGATGTGTAGATTTTGAGGCAGCTCCAGAAAACTAGCCTTTATTTTTCAGGATTTCTGTTTTTTATTTTGGACATCTATGGCTTCCAATTCCTTTCTTGATCTATTTTTCCATCAGTATTTAACACCTTCTGAAAAGAAGGTTGATTAGCTGATTTTTAAAATATCGACCAAAGAAACCTTTGACCAAGTCAAACAGGCAGTGTATTATTAACACATAGAGATGCTTATTCTCGGTCTTTCAGACCGAGTCTTGAAGCAGAAAGAACATGAAAATAACTAATCCATAATTCTTTTTCCAAGAGCTGTGTGATTTAAGAGGTCTTCTCACTTTTGTCCAGACATTGACAAAATGGCAGTGTCTACTCAATCCTGTCTTACCAGAGGGAAGGAGTTATCAAGATGTTCTTTGAATACAGACACAATAACAAATTATCAGGAGGAAAACTTGTGAAGTTGCTGTCAAAGTTCTCCAGTAGACACTGGTAAACTAAAGGCTGCTCTGCCTTAATAATGGATGTGCAGAGTGCCTTTCATTTACCACAAGTGTGTGAAATTATCATGAGATACACATGAACTTTTCAGGAATTATCTTATATGATTACAAACTCACGTTTGATTCAAATTCTTGGTTGTGGTAGCTGGACCCACATGAAAATTTAATTCTGCTTTCCCAAGGAAAACGATTGTCAATGTGATGCTGTCCCTGTATTTCATGTGAGTTAATGCTTTTATCTTCTGATAGCTAAATGATTAACTCCTGTCCTTGGTATGCTGCTTGTATGTGCTGGCTGACCTTTAAAATAACAATGAGAATTTTAAACCCACTCCTTATTAATACAACTCACACTTCAACTAGAAATGATCTGAAGCAATTTATACTTATGGCAGAAGGTGACATACATTTTCCTGCTGCAGAGTTTCCAAAATATTTCAGAGACATCTGTGCAACTTTTTTGTATCATTTCCCTGCATATTTTTCCTGTCCTGGTGCTAATCAACACACCTTTCAGTGTGTAAGGAACAGCAGAAAGCAAAGATAGATGGAAACAGAAAAAAAAGAAAAAGAATAATATCTAGTAACACCAATAATGGAGAAATTGCAGCCGTAGCTGGGAAAAGGACATCAAATTTTACAAGAATTTGAAGTTTTTCTTTGTTTGATAAGTTAGGCAGTCGCATATCTGAAGAGCTGGGAAAAAAATCTAAAATGAGGGAAGGCTGAAAGACAATGTTGGGAATTGCAAATAGAAGAAAATAATATATGTCAAGTTTTGGACAACTTAGACACTTACCTTAACGACTTTCATTCTCAGTCACTCTTAAATCTTAAATAAAAAAAAGGGAATGTTAGTACAATGGTTTTCTATTCATCATGCTTAATAAACAGAATCATTTAAGATTCAGATATCTCAGGTTTGCAAATTAGTTCTCATGGTGAGTCAGGAGGCAGTGACCAAAGCAAAATTATCATATGAACCGATGCAAAAATGTGGTAAATCTTTCACGATGCTCATAAATCACAGGGATTATTGCTGCGCCTATTTCCTTGAACTTTTGTTCTTTCAAGTGATTTGATTCATCTCAGTCACCCTGCAGCTATTTCACCGGTAAAAAGTACCTGAAATTTCAGGGAATTTTTTATTCTGTGTCTGTGCATGGGAGCTACACACAAGGACATAAGTGTGAATGTGGAGACTGCTTACGGCAACCCCACTGCTCATCACTCAGTCACTTGGTGTTTCCAAGCTTAGACAACCACAGGCCAAAGAAAAGACAACTCCATGATCAAAAAGTAAAAATCCTTGCTCAATACAAGCAAGGAACAACACAAGCAATGTCAACAAGTCATTTCACATAGAGAAAGAGTGTTTGTGTCCCCCCATACATCACCAGTCACTACTGTTCAAGTCTAATCTCATTCCAGTTTCTTTCCCTGTGATTGGTAATCTGTGAGCAAGAAATTCTATGCTCCAGTCAAACAGAACATAGCAGGGGTAGGGATGCAGAGTGACAGGTAAGGGTTTAAAAGAGGGGAAAATGAATTAATCTTGGGGTCAGTTTGCCAAATCTGAAAGTATGCAATCTAAAAAGTGTATTTTACAGAAAAAAAGCTATTTGTGACCAAGCTTTCCAAAGCAGATGAATATTTTGAATCTATAAAAAAGAAACAGAACTCAAAGTGTGGCAACCCGAAACTAAGCATATTTACTGTTCTTTGAATTTGGATTTCAGTATTTTGTAAAGATTTGTCTTCTAATAAGTGACTAGGGAGGAAAAATTTTCTTCAAATACCACTGCTTCCACTGCTATTAATAATGAGGATTTTTAATGTAGATAATGAATATGGAAATTTTTGTTACAAATATTTCCATGCAAGAAAAAAATGTATTGAGCTTTCTTTTTGGTTTTGAATTCTGATCCCAAAATGTGATTAGATACAACTTTCCTTTTCTTTCTCCTCAATTTTTCCCTTCTGACCTCATTTGAGAACAAGATAGAGAAAAGATATCAAGACGTGGTAAAGATATAGAGAGTGGTAAATCACCAGCCATCCAATCTGACAAACAAAGTCACCTGAAATTGAAGGTTATTTACTTACAACCTCTGTTTAAAAATTAGAAAATGTACAAGTCTTCCCTTCTTCCACTGCCCACACTAGAAAAACCTTGATTTATATACCAATATTTTTTCCTGGTTTTCCTAACCCTTCTTTCCTTTGTGCATTATAAATCTTCAGAAAATTTTCACAAATTTATCACAAATTTTTCATTAAAACAAGCAATCACAGTAGGATGTCATGTGGTGTTTGATATTCATCCATGATCAGTGGAACCAGCGTGTGCCTTTTCAGCTATTTCAATCAGCCCTCCATCAAAGCCCCATGCCTGAATTGCAACTGCTTTCATTTATACACTTTGTGATAAAAATTAAGCTAAACTTACATCTTAATAATGGTATGAATAAAACAGATTACAAAATCCTGCAGAGGCAGTCTGTCAGTTTTAGAGATCCTTTGATGGCTACATTAGTTACACCTTTGCTTCTGATCTGACAGCATGCTTAAACAATCATGGCTTATCCACATTCATTGCAAGTAACCCAAGGTAAGACCTTAAGTTTTTGGAAAAATCCATATGGGAACAGCACTCCCCAAAGTTAAAACGAATAAATCAAACACTTTTTAAAATAGTGTTGAGATACACTTGAGAATTGAATGTGTTAGTTCTCAAAAAATCAATTCCACAGTCTTTATGAAAAATACATCTGTTTTAATTAGTTATGTAACTTCTTCATTATGTCCCTGTGTATCAGAACAATATGAAAGGAACAGGAGCAAGGAGCGTGCAGAATAATAAGAGGTGCTGGGACTACAATACACTTTTGAATAATTTGGCAGGTCTCTGTGCTTGGTAATGACAAACACAGGAACAGACATTATCCAGCCAGCTGCAGCAATATGGCAAGTTGCTTTATGAAGGTAAGTTTCATATGAGCAAAATCAGAGCAACAACCCAAAGTATTATTTTAACCCACTAATCCAGGAACAAGGAAATGCTTTAAACAAGTTCATATTTTTGCATTTTTTCAAATAATCACTGCTTTTAGGAAGAAATTTAAAAATCCTTGCACTTACTTGGAAACAATGTACCCATCATGTCCTCCTTTTGTAGAGGTTCTTATATCCTCCACTATTTTAGTGTTTCTTCTCTCTCTTTTTTTTTTTTTTTTTTGTTTTGGTCTTGTTTTGTTTTGATTTTGGTTTTGTTAATTTGTTTGGGTATTTTGTTTTTTTGATTGGCTGGGGTTTGTTTGGGTTTGTTTTTTGCTTTTCCTTGGGAATGAAAGGAACAATCTAGCCCTGAGTACTGCAGATGAAAGACAAACGCATGGGCATGGGGGGATCTATTTTCACTGCTCTTTTTCACAGTAAGGCTGCTGTGCCCTTATGCCTCATATTTCACATTGATGGGAGGAGGTGTACTCGGGTACAGACAACTTTACAGCAGGGGTGAAGCAGGGGTTGTGCTGGCAGCATTGAAAAGGGGAATGGACAGTCTACTCTGAAGGAGTAAGCATGGTGGTCACAGAAGCAGAGAGAATAGCACTAATCCCCATCAACTCTAAATATCATTAATTCAAACTGTGAGTGCCACAGGGAATTGCTGCCTGCCTATATTCTTAGTGCCTGCCAGATGTGTAATGAACACCCTGCTCATAGGCCCTACCTACTCAGCTCTGCTCAGTCTTTGGAAATACCAATATACAGAGTCTCATCCTTTCTGTGCAGACTTTTCAGTGATATGGTTTAAGTAATAACAAATACTCATGACCCTGAAAATAACCAGACTCTGCCCACGAGGGAGCTTCTGTGTGATTAATTGATTTTCTATTCCAACCAAAATGGGAAGGATATAATTTAGAGAAATCTGTTGTGGTGGGGTTTTTTTTTATGCCAGTGATGTTTTGTGCTTTTAAAAAATTTTTATTAATAATCATGAAGAAATTAGTGAATTCCAAATTGAAAAAAAAATCTGTGAAAATTCACAGCATTGTATGGTGTACATTTTCAAATGAAACACTCATAGGAAGTATTTCTTTAATTTCTCCTTCTGAACCAAAACTTCATGCCAGTTTTGGCCAGTTTCACTAAATTGCAAAATTATCCTAGTTCTGCTTTTTTTCCCCTTGTAAACCTGCAATTCATTAAAATATTTGGCTCAGCTGCAGTTCTAGTTTAATTTCACATAACCAGGAGAAGAGACATAAATGTGCATACGTTGTAGTTTAATCAGTTTTAGAAAAGGACATTTCTGTGTAAGGTCCTTGTTCTCACTGCTGGAAGCTGTAAAGGTTACACAGAAGTAACAATGAGTCAATAGGGAAGAGATACGACTGTCTGTACCTGGGAGTTTTTATACAGTGAAAAAGCTGAAAGAAAGAGCTCTTTTTTCAGATATTTTAATTGTTATGCAGAGATTTTAAATATATTAAAAGGAAATTTTGAGGCAGGTGTTACTGTTTGGTTTGTAATTGCTATTATTGTTTAAGAATGATACCACTTGTCAGCACTCTCATCCAGTAAAGCATGGTATTGAAAACAGCTGCACAAAATAAGCACATGGGGTAGATTGTAATAGATTGCAGGGCCCTCAGCTTAGTCTAAATAAGGCAATGGAATTTAGGCAACATTTTTCATTCAAGTCAGACAATTGTCATGTTTATTGAATGCAGAAATTACTTAAAATTCTTCCTAGAGATCTGAAGGAGTTCTTGCACTCAGAAATTTCACATGACAGTACCATTTTTCTTAAATCTCCCAGGCCCTTTGTAATATCTTACTTTCACTCTGAAGAGAAAAATAGCTTTCTGGCTAGAGTTACTCTTCACATTGCTGATAAATTGCAAACTGATTTGACAATTACTCTGAATTACAGATAGACATGTCAAACAGATCACTTAGAAACTGATCAAGAGCAAGTTGAAGTGTCAGGATTTAAAATAGAATTAATTAAAACTGGGAAATGGCTGTAGATTTTTTTCCTATGAATAATTGTGACTCTGACTAAATAATAAAAAAAGCCTCCGTACATCAAAAGCGTATATCTCCATTTTTAAAAAACAATACTCTACTATTTAGAGGGCTAAGAATACTTTTCAAACAAATGATTTTGTTCACCAGATCCTCATTGTGCATCTCTCTTCATGAACCCCCATTTACCTTGAAAATTCTCTGAAGTCCTCCAACTGGCAATCTGTCAAACTCAGGAGCTAACCCACCATCCTTGCAGGATCTAGGAAAGCTAATAGCCATCCTCCTGACTTAACAGATTTGTTCAGGCTCTGGTACTTGCTTTTTGATTGGCTTAAATAGTTAAATAGTTGTCCTGGGATGAGGTTTGAAAGTTGCCACCTTGGTACAGTGTTTTTATTAAAACTCTTGGAAAATGAGTATCAACAGGGTACAGAAACTTAATTATGCTTTCAAAGCCAAAGCTGGTCCCCATGGAGACCCTTTTGCTGCAACAGCTTGAGCAACACATATTAGCTGGATAAATACAGCTAATGGAGCAGTCAGTCTACTGCTTTGTGAAGGATCTGTATTCAGATAAAGTAGTTGTTTTAAACAGTTGCATATATTAATGTATAGTTGCACACACACATTTTTGTATATGTTAATCATGTTAATATTATATGATTAAATATTCAGACATTTCCTTGCACTGTTTGTGGGCTCAGGTGTAAGGATTCAGTTTTGAGAATTAACTTGATCTAAGCCATATTCATAATAGTTTTGTTTATAATTTAGAAGATTCCACATTGTGTTAGAAAAGGATTAAAAATTGGAAGGAAACACAGAGCTGTCACAATTGAGACATTATAGTTAACCTCTGTTGATATCTGTTTTCATGATGCTGGTTACTGAAGGAAAAGGTTGACTCTTACTTCAAGACCAGTGCTGTACTGTAATTAATCCCAAAGACAGTTTTGGTAGGCTTCTAACAAAAGCTGTCCAGAACTTTTTCTATTAAGGATAAGCATTTCAGCAAATGTAAAAGGTTTTCTCGGGACGGCATTCTGGCACGAGAGCCACACCTTTCCCATCAAGCACAAGGAGATGGTATAGGAGAAGAGTAGCTAGGTAAATATAGCTCAGTTGATCCTTCAGAACATATGATGGAAAAGCAGCCAAAATGTGCAGCACATGACCTTTGTGCTACTCACAATGCCTCTCCCACAGTTCAATTTATAGCAATGCAACATAGAATGAAAATAGGGTTTGCCATTTGTTTGAGTAGAAGGGATGCTTCCAATCCATGAACCAACCAACTTAACATGCTACCATTTGACAGGAAGCCCTAAAAAAAAGATTGCAAACCTTTGTTTGGATAAAACTTACATTGAACTTAAAATTTATGGACAAACTTTCATTTATTTCTGCAAACAGCCATTGAACTGTGTTTCTGTGAGCAGTATATTGAAAAATAAAATCAGCATTTACTTGTACAAGCATTGGAGACTTTTTGTCTGGTTCTCCTGATTACTCTTTTAGGACAGAGTCAGGGAGCAAAAATTCCAAGATTTTGGTGACAAAGTCTCTTAATTAAGATTGAACTGGCTCATTCCACCAGCTGCAACAGAGACCTATTGATCAGTCCAACACACAAAATAAGTTCTCAGAGGATCCACTTAATAATTTCTAGTATGAATGAATATGATTTATTACCACCAAAACTGGAGAAGAATAACAGTACTTTGAAACTTTGTGTTTTCATATACCACAGTGCAGAAAATAAAAATCTGCTTATGCTCCTGAAGCTACCTTCATGAAATCAGTCATTTTTTCTCCCATCACAGCTCTTTTGGTG
Organism: Ammospiza nelsoni; assembly: GCF_027579445.1. Classification (NCBI taxonomy): domain Eukaryota; kingdom Metazoa; phylum Chordata; class Aves; order Passeriformes; family Passerellidae; genus Ammospiza; species Ammospiza nelsoni. The sequence goes on from NC_080633.1 coordinate 105,461,864, forward strand.
AGTTTAATGCATTTCACCATGGCAGACTACTGCTGTGCAAGTCAGTTCATCATACTTCTAATAGTGTTGTATTTGATTTATAATATTTGTCTAGCATAAGTAAATCTGGCAGAAGGCAATTAAAATAAAGTTCTCTGAGTTTACAAGGGTTTCAAGCCTAGAGAAAGCTTAATTAAAGTCAATCATTGAAAAAAGCACTTTGCCCTGCAGCCCTACACATTTGTCAGACATCTGAATCATGGGAAAGGTTAATTAGAGTCAAATGAGGAAAAGTAAACACTGAAAGTGCTTTCTGGGGTTCATTAAGTTGAAATAAATCAAAATACAAAATATTCAACTTTGTAACAATGATTCACACACATCTCTCTCTGCTTTTCTACAATCACACATTTTCCAAACTTACTGAATTAGCATTCTTGGAAAGCCCAACTCTTAGTTACACCAGGACTCCATGGCTGCATTTTGACAATGAAAAGGAAGCAGATGAAACCTCCATGCTGTTACATTGAGAGTAAAACAACTTGTGTATACATATTCATTTCAAAAGCAGAATATTGTTGACAGGTTTTTTATTATTTCTTAGTCCCCCTTCTCTGTATCTCTTTACTCTGTAGGATGAAGCAGAGGAAGTAAACTTTAGGAATCCTGCTATAGCTCTCTAAAGTAAACCTTCTAGGTGAGGGCAAGTTGAGGCCTCCAATCAACAAAAACCCCAACAATTAGTGCCTATTGATTCAGCCAAACAAATAAGAAATGAGTGGAGCTTCCTGAATGAAGAAATGAGTGTTTGTGGTCTCATGCTTGCACAAGTCTTTGGGAGCAGAAGATCCTGAAAAAAACCCAACATGTGAGACAGGGAATCTCATATACTCGGTTCTTGAGGAGGAAAAGAATTTATAAAATTGAGAGCACAAGTCAAAAAAAAAACCCCAAACTTGTTTTGGAAGACATCTGTTAGAGAAATATACCCACTGTATGTATGGAATGAGATGGAAAAAGAGTGTCTGGGTTTCTGAAGAATGTATCTTCTCAAGATATATATTTTTTTAGACCCTGTTGTCCAGTGGAAATTAGTATCTCATCACAGTATTTCTTAATATGTCAGTTCTTTGTCTCCCTTGCACAAACTAGATTTTTATTGAAGTAAAATAGTTCAAAATTATCCTACATACCAGTTAGCATGGCTGACAACTCCAGATGCAGTGACAGGCAGGCAAAGTACATATGTAGCACTTAGAGCATGATTTGCTGTAAAGCAAATAGTTTTCATTTGTATTCATCATGTCAACAAACATTCTGTGAAACACTAGGTAGTCTTCCAAACACTAAAACACTAAAAACACTAGGTAGTCTTTTTCTTTCCTCTTCATTTCTTTATAACCACTTATTTTGTTCTTCCTTTGCAGTGCTCACAGTGATTACAAATCAGTCAGGACACCTTCATAAAATACACCAAAAATAAGTTTCTGTCTCACACAGGTCCAAGTATCACCCATTTTTAGAGAATTTGGCAGACTCATAGATACAAATGCTATAAATGTGTCTATAAAAAAGTAGAAGAAGAAAGAAAGATCAAGGGGCTGCCCTTCATCTAGTAGAGGACCTCAGCCTCCTTTGCCTCTCACAGAGAGAGAGCTCTGTTGTGCTTCTATGCCATCAACACAGGACTGCCATCTGCACAGAGCAGTACAAAGTCCTGAAGGTTTTGTCTCACAAATTATGAAGCTGGAAAGCTCCACTGTTGTCTCCTCCTCCACAGTGCAATGGGAACTACAGTGTTCTATGGAGGCACTCACTGAACCTGGGCCACACTATTTTTGCTGACGAGGAACTTTACACAGCTTCAATTAAATGGTTGAGATGCTCAAATACCATCATTCTTAGCAAACAACTAGTTCAACTTTTCCTACATTAATAATTGTATGATCCACATGTCTCCCTTATGTGGTAGACTGACAGTAGCTGATAGAATATTCCATATGCCAGCATGAAGAAATACAGCCTTCCATTAATTCATAGATGGTTGCTACATCCAAATATGGTAATTACAACTAGAAAGGTGAAGAGAAGATTAAAATTAAGAGCCAAAAATGTGATCAGAGAACTTGAAAATCAGCCTTATTGGGATCATGAAGCTGTTGAAGTAGTTGGTTATATTCTGTGCTTTAAACAAGTTGCGATACTTCATCAATCTGGTTGTGATACAGGATGCAAATTTTGGACAAGAGGTGTTTAGCAATATTGTCATTATTGTTATTGCACAGATCAATGTCCAGCAGTAGAAATAATAAAAAAAATAATCAACTCTATGATAAAGTAGAAAGGCTTATAAAAAACCAGATTTGGGCATATTTTTAAAAATGTACTTCTTATGCAACTTCACAGAGAAATTTTTGGCTTCAGGACAGCATAGTTGTTCTTTCTAACTGGCAATAAATACAAATTTCATCCTCTTCTCTATGAAATCTCATCCCACCTCTGTCTCTTCATTCCATTCCTTTTTTGTGATCTGACTTCAGAATCCTTTCTATTATCTCTATACTCTTCTCATAATGCTTAAGTTTTAATGTCATTATGTTAATCAAAGCTTACAGTTTTCAATTAACTACTTACAGAGGGTCAGAAAAAAACTTCCTGCTGGTTTTGTTTATTTGTTTTCTCATCTTCCTCTGAAACATCAGTGTCTGGCAACATAAAAGTAGAACTTTTAATCCGCTACTCTGAAGAAAACTTGTCATTGGTGTGTCTGCTGGCATACTCAAGTCTGACCAGTTGGACAGCACTTTCTCCACTGTCATGGTCATGTAGCATAAGGTTAATTTATTCAATTTCTTGGCTTTCTGGTGCACTAGATGATACATCTCATTCATTAGAGTAATCTTGGTTTAATTTATATGATCATTTCACAGGATCACATAATCATAAAATCAAAGGATGGTTTGGGTTGCAAAGGACTCGAAGACCATGTATTTCCAGCTCCCGTGCCAGGATACAGATGTCACTCACTAGATCAGGTTTCTCAGAGCCCCATCCAACGTGCCTTGAACACTTACTGGGATTGGGCATCCTGCCCACTTCTCTGGGCAAGCTGTTCCAGTGCCTCATCGCCCATGAGTAAACAATTTCTTCCTAACATCCAATCTAAGCCTGTCCTCCTTTAGTATAAAACCATTTCCCCTTGCCCCTCTTTTTATACCTGCCCATATAAAAAAATACTTCTCCCTCCTTTTTATAAGCCCCCTTAAGGTACTGAAATGTGATCTTCCCCAGAACCTTCTCTTTTCCAGGCTGAACAACTCCAGCTCTCTCAGTCTGTCTTTGAAGCAGAGGCGCTCCAGCACTCTGATCATTTTTGTGGCTCTCGTCAGGATTCGCTCTAACAGGTCCATATCTTTCTTGTGCTGAGGAGACCCCAGAGGTGGACACAGCACTCCAGGTGGGAGTGAACTCACCAGAGCAAAGCAGAGGGGCAGAATCACATCCCTCAGCCTGCTGGCCACGCTGCTTCTGATGCAGCCCAAGACATGATTGGTTTTCTGAGCTGCAAAATTCACTGTGGACTCATGTCCAAGATTTTATCCTCAAGAACCCCTAAAGCGCTTCTCCACAGGACTGCTCAGAACTTCATGAGGTTCTCCTGGGCCCCATCTCTAAGTCTATCCAGGTCACTGGATAACATCCCCTCCTTCAGACCTGTCAACTGCACCACTCACCTTCCTTCCCATTGCAGACACATTGCTCAGAAATTGGACTCATCTATTCGCTGTCTCTAACACACATTTGAAGATTGAATTATCTGGCTAAGCTTGAAAAAGGCTTTGGGCTTCGTTTAAGGAAATTGGGCAACTTGAATATCTTCTGTTTTATAGATCAAATAATCTGAGTTAATTGCACCTGGTGGGACTATGTTCGGTGTATACCTCCAGATTTTTTCCTTGTGCATGCAAATTGAACACCTCACACCATTCTCTATATAGCATGGTTTTGAGCCTTTTGTTTATTCTTACAGCTTTTATCTACATCTCCTGTAACTTTTTAACAACCCTGTTGAATCACTGACACCAAATTTGGCACAGTATCTTTATAATGTTTTTGCTTCTTTCTGTACCTGCAAGTTAATGTCTTTACTGGTAGTTTACAGTCTAGGTGCTACTGAGAAAAAAAAATCTATTAAGCATTTTCTAACTGATGCCGTGGAAGAGAAGGTTTATACAACCTTAATCAGGGAGAAAATCACAGTTCATTATCTACTAGAAGTCAGTACACAAAAATACCCAGCATAGAGAGATAATACACTTGAAGAGAAAAGAGAAAAAAAAGGAAGAAATTGAGAGTGTGGACCTCCCTGACAGGAACACTCTTATCAACAAGAAACTAGGGACAATGAGTGTGTTTAATACAGAGAGGAAAACTTACTGTTTACATTTTAGGAAAAGTGCTAGGTAAAGTCTGGTAAATAAAATGTGTAAAATGAAAGACCTCGTAAAAAGGGACCGGAACTGAGTGATTTTTGGGAAATGCATGGAATCAAAGTGGAATGCCAAATCTGAAATGCAGCAGGTTGAGAGTTATGGATATGTGATAAGTGAGAGATGGTAATATGCTGGTAAGACTGGCCATGGTTACAAAGTGGTTCAAGCAGTCCAAAAAAAGGATCTTTTTGTGTATAATGACAGGTTTAATCTGTAATCAAACTTAACAGAAAATTAATATTGTTGCAATTCAGGGTAGTCCTGGAGGTAAACTAAATGAAGAAAAGAGGATGGTATAACATGGTAATTCAATTGGTTGATAGCTAATTTCCTCTTTTCCCAAAGGTCTAAAAAAATGTGATAAATCAATTCCTTCTGGGCAGCCTGATTCCTGCAGCATCTCTGAAATTCTGAAAGCAAATTACTTCTAGTCCTTCTGAATAAATGTACTTCTGTGTTTTGGGACATTTTCATTCCTGTGAGCAACACTTCCAGAAAATGCTGGTATCAGAAAGAATACAACACAACTTTATGGTGCCTTGGTTCTCCAGCAGTGGGTGTTTACAAAGACCTAACTGCAGTGGCCAATTTAACTTTCTGCAAAAAGCCTGCACAACAATATAATCATATCTTTGCAGAATAATAAAAAGCCAGCTGTACCTGTCAGCATACAGAAGAGCATGACACTGTCCAGAAGACACAGGGACTCTAGTATCTCCCAAGCTGAAGCCATACCTGTAGCAATCAGTTGTTTGTATAGCTTTGGGAGGACAAACTACTCTTTATGTCATTCAACTGCATTCACCTGAAGCAATTCACACCAGGAAAAAGATTACACAGTGCAGTTCTACTCCAGTGTATTATGGTAAGTGAAAAAGTTGAAGATAATGGTTTTTATTTGCTCCTCCTCTGTCCCTGCTTGGTCCTCACTGCAGTGACACAGTAGAACTGCAGCATGTTGGGAGAAGGGAATATTTGTGCTGCTGCTACAGATAGTAATAAGGAGGGACAGATGGAACAAATTACACTGAGTTTGCATATCTGTGTAATGTCAGATATTGAAATCAACGGGGAGCTTGTTCCATGGTTGTAAACATGGCTCTTTGAACCTTCTTTGGCAGTACTTGTTCCTGAGAGTGAAGCATGACCATGCCCTGCAGCACTTCAGATCTTGATCTCATTCCACTGCTAAATAAATTCATCAGAACTACCCTTGTGTGCCTGTGCCCCAGCCCAGCACTGTGTTTGTGGAGTGTCTCCATGCATCCATTGGCATATGGAATCAAAGTGCTGGTCTGGAGCTACAGAGAAACAGAATTCAAACAGGAAGGTCTTGCTGACCTAATGATTCAACTCACTCTAGGGCAGCCCCTACAATAGTCAAAATGTGTAAAAATGCTTTTCAGACTAACTACACTTAGCAGGCACAGTCCTTCTTCATGAAGTGTGTCATCTGAATAGCCCCCCAAAGCAATGGCAAAAAAACATCAGAAAGGACCTATTTTATTCTACAAACCTATTTGCAGTTAAAACATTGGGCCAAAGGCAACACACCTTCTTCATTTTTTTCTTTCTTCCATCACAAAAGTAATACTCTGTCAGGACAAAAGGTATCTTTTCCCCTCTGTTTTTCCTTTCCAGTGATTATTAAGGCCAAAGAAACAGGCTTTTCACTGGAATTCAGAACTTTAATAAATGTGATGAAATATTTAAAAACATTTGGCTATCAATAACAATTGAATGATCTTCATGTCTGAATTCTTTCTAACCCCTGCAAAATGTGCTATCCTAGTAGCATTCAAGGATTAAATATGAGTAAGCAACTGTATATATATGGATATAAATGCATTATTAAATACATAAACTCTTAGCTGAAAAATTAGTAATATCTACTCTCTAAAGTCTATTATATACAAACAAAGGTAATAAGTAACTGGTTTTTACAGCAGATTAGGGATTCTGGTGTAATATAAATCATAAAAGCAAAGACTTAAAAGTTTGTTTCCAATAGTAACTCAGTGTACAATTAGAAAAATACATCAGGATCAGAAAATTCAGTGATCTGCTTTCTTGAATGTGTCACTTTGTTTTAGATATCTAAGTATATATTTCCTAGAGGAAAGAAAATGCATGTTTGTAATAGATACATATTGAAAGAGATTGTAGTGTTCCACCAGTTCTTGAAACAAAAATTACTTAGAATTTTGTGGAGGCCTAATCAGCTGGTTGTGTAACTCTTCTTTCCCCTTGTTTTCACCCATTAATTACATCAAATTTTAACAGAATCAATCAAGACAGCTGAACTGGGCTGGTATGCACCAGCCTAAATTCAAATTGTTCTGTAGTCTTCCATTCTTTCATGATCAATTGCTGCATTTGCTGCAGGAATACCTTAATGCCCAAGAAAATGTTAAGAGTTTTTGTTTTAAAAAGTGCTACAAGCAGTCAGGAATTTCAATGATGCAAAAAATTCCGTGGCCCATTTTCATGGGAATCAAAAATCAAGTCTAGATTTTGAAAGGGTTCCCAGAACAAAAAGATTGAGCTACTATCTACTGAGCACACAGGATTTCATAAAAATTCACCATATATTTCAGCAGGCTCATGGATGTCATTGGCACTGGAAAATTACACCTGAGAATGTACATTCTTTCAATGTCTATGCAGTGTTCTAAACACGAATTTATTGAAGGTAACATATCCCAGATTAAACAAAACCAGCTTCAAATTGACTTGCCTGTACAAAGACAAACACTATCTTAACAAGAGCCTCTGGTTTATGAAAATTCCAATCTGCCTTCACGTGCCACCCCCAAGAGTATCCCTGCCTTTGCTGGTGGCTGGACTCCTTAGGGTGGTGCCATCCCCAGACACCCCGTTCTCCTCTTTCATGCAGAATGATTCTGATGAGGCTGATGCCAGAAAGTACTTTGATGTGATACTATAAATAGTAGCCACACATAAGGAAAAAAACCCTGTTATTGAAAATAATTTGTGCCCAAACTTTAAATTAAGGAGTCACAGGTTTTTAAGAGGCCACACACCAGGCTGAAGGAGAACCAAGCTCTCCATTATCTCCTAGCTGGACTCTCTCTTCATTTGCCACAACACCTAGGCTCTGAACCACACAGTAGAAAGGATTTGCATGCCACCTCTCCAGGTGTTTCACTCTGCAAGTTTTCTAAACACTGAAAAGGAAAAACCAGAGCTGCCTTACAAGGGCAAAGTGAAGAATATAATTGTGCTTGTGCAGACTGTTGGATTCTTGTTGAAACCTTGCAGTCCTGGGCCCAGTCCCAGATACAAGTCTCAGGAAAAGCTTTGTTGGAAGGAAGCCTCTAGAACAGCTGCTGTCCCTGACAGATGTGCCAACACAGCAACCAGAGAGTCAGTTTCCATAGTGATTGCAAACTTTGCTCATGTTCTTCCTTTGTCCATGCCAATAAGCAGGCACTGACTTGCTCCATATCAAGGCTATATGCATTTAAGTCTTTCACAAAGAGCAGTCTATGGATAAAAGGATCTGAACTGACACCTGTGGCACACCTCAACTCTGTCTAGTCTCCTCAGGGAAGAAAAAAACCATATTTTGTGTTATCTCTTTCTCAATATACAGTTATTTTTAGAATCATACTATTACTGGCTTTTTTTATTATTTCAGACTTCTAAGGATACCCAACACTTTCAAAAGTTGCAAAATAAGGTGAAATTCACATTAAGTGGCATGAACAGCAGCAATAGAAAAATACGTTGAAAATCAAAATACCATTGGGTGTTTAGATAATTAAATTGCAGTTGATCCAAAGCTGTTACTACAATATCTTGCAAGCCACTGCAAGACCTTACAGTACTAATTTTCCTGTGTGTTGTTCATCCAGTGCACATTTATTTTTCTGTAATGCTCAGTAAATGTTATCAGACATGTGTTGATCTTGAGACCTGCTCTCTCTTTCCTCTTTATCCCTAATCTCCTTCCCCTTTTTTCTCTTCCTCTTTAATTTATACATGCATGCTTATGTGTGTGCTATTTCAAAGAACTGTACCAAATGATTAAAGTCAGGGTCATGCATATAAACAGGATTCTTTGGGGCTGAGACAATGATCCACAGTGAATACTCTTCTCACCCTAATGCGTAGCATAGGTGTTAGAGTGCAGAAATACAAAATGTGGCAAGTGATGTTAGGAGCCTGCAAAATGCAGACACATTATAAATAGTAATGGAGATTCTTTGCAAAATGTTCATAACCTGAAACTGAAAATACCTGTGGTGTTGCCTAATTCTATTTGAATTTATAAGAAGAATGGATAATTTCCTAGTGCTTGAGTATCTGAGGACAATTTGTAGATTTAATAATCAGCTTTGTTTTGAAGAAAATCGCAGTACCTTTTATTTTGGTCCTGTTGATCTGTTTTTGATAACTGGATCATTAGGTTTTTGATAACTAACTCATTAGATTTCTGTACTGTTTCAATTTCAGAGAAAGACTTGAGTTTCAGGAAGGTTTAACCAAGAGATAGATTATCTGATTCTGGTGTTTGAGGTGTGAAGTATGGAGAATCAAGAACTTCAGATGTTCCCAGGTTAGGTGCGAGTAATGTGACACGCAGGCGATTGCTGCACATCAGCAATGTACCAAGAGCTTCTCTGTTGGTGTTTGAAAGGAAATAGCTACTCACAGTACCAACATCTCCTCCAAACCCCACCCTCCATGGCAAACACAAAAAGTCCTCTCCTAGTTTCCTCTTGATCGCTTCTGAAGGATGGTGGTAGGAACAGTGTGCCCTCAAATCTGCCCTCTTTCTGGTGTTCCCAGGTGTTCCCAATCTATGTGTCAAAATATCCTCAGGACACCCCACAGGAAGCCATCTGGGAACTCCAGTGGGGTAATTGGATGACCCTGGAGAGTTTCTGCATGTTGTCCTTGAGAGGTCACTTTCCAGTTCCCTGCCTGGGCAGGTGGTGAATCTGATTGTGACAGCTACAAAACTGCATTGAGGAAGAAGATACTGAAAGGGACTGGACATCAACCAAGTCAGAAATAAGCTGAGAAAAACTTTCACAGCCATGAACCACAGAAACCTCAATTTCCTTTAATCCTTCTTCCAATATCTAGTTGAGGTACAGGTATTTGCACTTGCAAACTGGAAAGTTTTGCTACAAGTTGGGAAATCACCCATTGGAAGTAAAAGTGGAAGAAAAAAAAGACCTAAACAGATTTGTGGATGACAGAATAACTCTGAGGCCTGCTCTGGGACTCTGAAAAACAACCCACCAAAAATTGTAATCTGAAGGTGAGAAGTAAAGTGTCTTCCAGAGTAAAAGAGAAAAATAATATTTTAGTGTAAATGTTTTGTAAAGCCTCATTTATGACAGGCCTTATTCACCTCCTAGAAAAATTTTCTCCATCTGCAACAGGTGCCTGGAGAGGCTGAGAAGATAGAAAGGGGCACGACCATGAATTGGCTATGAATTATTGTCTTGCTAGTAGTATATTGCTACTTTACAAAGTAAAATATAAACCAGATAATATATCTTTGTTGATCTGGATAATATTTTTTTTCATTAAATGAAAAGATCATAGCAAGCTCTGTGACAGCTTTGTGTGTTGTCATGTGAGAGAGCCATGCTGCTATATAAGATTTTCTTTTGCAATCCTTCAAAAAGCAGTTTTTGACCCTTAATCTCTGCCTCTAGTGTCAACCTGGTGAATGAAATGTGTTCAATTGAAATTAAATTCTGGTTAGAAATCAGTAACCTTATTCAGGATTCAAGTTCATTAAGGATTTCTACATAGGAATTACCATTCTATGTAATTATCATTACCAATGGTCTAGACTTGCAATCCTTTATATAATAAATTGTCTTCTAACCTGTAATCAAGAAGATTACGAGCCCTCTTGATTTCATTGTTTAATTGAGTAATCATGTTTTGGTTCACAGACTAGTGCTATTCTGCTCAAATGTCATCCTTTCCAGTACATAATTTCCTCAGAGTATCTCTTACTTTTTCTCATTGTAATAAAAAACCCCCAGGTATTATATCAATGTATCACCAGTATCAAATGAAGACCTTTATTTATTCATAGCATCCAATTCTACCTTGTATAAAAATATTTTTATATATGTTCCGTAGCTGGCTACTTCCTTCTGCACTATAAATTAGTATTGTTCTTAACTTCATCTCAGCTGGTATTTAACTGTGTTGGCTGATGTTAAGGACAAAGCTAAGAATAAATTAATCAGTGGAGCCATTTTAACAATTCATCACATGGGAGCTTATTCATTAAATTAATTATTTACTTACTCACTTGGAAACTTTCCTTTTGCAATAGTAATATAAAGGGCCAAACCTAAAACATTAGTTTATAAAGGCATTTACAATTTTTTTTCCGCCAGTACCCATTCAAAAAAAAAAAAAAAAAAAAAAAAAAGAAAAATAGTAAGAAGCCCCACCCAAAACAATTAAAACACTCAAATCCAGAAACTGCACCTTACTTACTCCTTCCAAATCTTGCAATTCAGCTGAGAAAGGATTATTTTGGCTTCTCCATGGCTATGGCTTGGGATGCACCTGTGAGCAGTGGTGGAAAGCACCCTCAGGATATTAATCTCCTTTCAATAACCAGAAAAGCCATTCCTCATCCTCAGGCTGCTCACTAGCTTGCACACAGAACAGCTTTTAGCTATGTAAATCAGATGCACTTTTACTTTAAAACCGAGTTGATATTCTGGCATCTCAGGACTCCAGGAGTGAGCTGTAGCATATATACAACCGAAATATTCCTCTTTCCAAAGCACATGCAGATATTGCCAGATGTTACTGTGAGGTGAATGTATTAATGAAAACTGTCATGGTGTTACTTTGCAGCAAACTTGCACTTGACAGTCTGGAAATTCTTCCAAATTCCAGGCATAGGTTAAGTGGCATACTAACACTGAAGAATTCCTTTTACCTGTAAGACTGCCTGTCTAGTTCAGCTGCCTCAGTCTTGCAAAAGCTGGTACAAAACCAGTGCACACAAATACCATAGCCTTCACTTAGTCCAACATACTAACAATTCCTCAGTCTCACTGACAGATTTTGCAAAAATTTTTGCCAATAATTAAATAGGAGCATTGAGAAGTAGATGCACTTTTCCCTGCAGTCTTGGACTTCCATGCTGTTCTGAGGAATCTCTGAATGGTAAATGAAACATTAGTGGAATCAGGTTCCTCAAATTTGCCATATTCTACTCAGAAAGATTTCAGTATGCAAGTTCTTCCAGTTAAAATGAAGAAGATCAAAATACTATTGCTAGGCATAATAACACATGAAAAAATATTAAATTATGTACATCAATATTTAGTCATTAAAAATAGCATATTAAAATTGTAAGACAATGTTATATCACAAGCTTTAAAGGAAAATAAATTAATGGAAATTAATAATAAACACAGGATAAAATTACATTTTCATTATTTGATAGGAATTTGTTCAGAAGCCAGAAAGACCGGTAACATCTCCTAGGCTTGAGAAAAAGCCTTTCATTTTCAACATTTTGAAATACATAACAAGGCTAAGCATAAATTTGTTTCTGAATGCACTGCTAAAGGAATAGCTCATTATTGTTTTTAAAGGCAATAATCATTTACATCTGAGTATCATTTAGGAATAATGATAGAAAAAAACCCAACATTGAAATGGTCCTATGAAAATATCCTTAGTCATCATAAAGGAATATGCAAGAACGTCCACTGTCCAGTGCTATATTGTTATTAAATTGGTTTTTCAAACAGAACAGTCAACTGCTCTGATAATGCCTGCTCTTTCTCTCCCTTTTTTTTCTATGATAAAAAGCCTCACCCAAAATTAAGAGACAATTTTCAGCCTTATTTTTACCTTTACCACAACCCTTGTCTGCTTCATTGAGATCATACTCTTATTTCATCCCCTAAAGCAGACTTAGCCACCTCTTTGTCAGGGTTGCCAAACTCACAATCATGATGCCCTCAGCTCCTTCCAGCCTGGTGATGTTGGAAGAGATGCCTGTACATCACAATTTAGGAAAGCAAACCTGGCAGTACAGCACGCTAAGGCTCCATGTGCAATTGGCCACTGCTCACTTTTGCACAAGAGTAATAATGATGGCAACCATCAGCCATCAGTTTTGGAGACAGGAAAGAGCTAAAGAGCTGGGCTGTGTAATGCTGTGAGCAGAGGGAAATTTTCCTTCTCTTTGTGACTTGAGGCAGCTCAGAAATATGGCTTGATCAGTCCCATCCTTCAGTGAACATTTCAACATTCAGTGTTGAAAGAACATTTCAACAATAGCCTGTAGCATTCCCAAAAAGTAGTTCTAAACAGGCAACTTTGCCTACTCACTGTCTAGGATGTAGTAGGTGAATGGAGCTCTGAGATGGCAAAAAAGTAAACAGCTTGCTGAAGAAAAACAGAAGATGGATACTCTCCAAAAGAAACAGATCATACCAATGAGTTCCAAAATTTTCTGGATCAAAATCCAAAATTTGGCAGATTTCCCTACTATAAATGCCTCTAAAAGCATTGCAAAAATTCCTATGTGGAAGTTCCAGTAAAACAAACTTGACATTCTCTATTGGTGTCAGCTTTTCCTTTATATTTTATTTCCTCCCATATGCAGACTCACAGTTTCAAAAGTAACTTTAAATATTTATTACCACTATTATTGTTGTTTATTTAAACTTTCAAAAAGACAAACAGTCATCATGAATTTTTGTCATGTATATGGCAAAACTGCAAATTTTCCCAGTGCTGAATATCATGCCAGTAACATCTGCCACGACTACCATGCTGTTTGTTTCTGGAAAGACAAGTTATCATGCAGAAAGACAGAACATCTTGTAGGCTGAATAAAGACAGGACAAGCTTATGCTTATGTAATACTCAATCCTTTTTCTTCGAAAATCCTTAGGGAAGATGTAAATAGTAGCAAGAAGCTCTATTACCTGTTCTTGGAACGAGACCCTTTAACTAGTAGATTTGCACCAACCTAAAGAACAATGGTTACACAAAAGTGTTTGTAAAGTCACCAGCTAAAAAAGGTCAGGCTTTTACAAGATAATTTTGAAAGGTTGTGAGGTGTTTGTGAAATGTTTAAAATTTATATGTTGCTCAGCAGGCTGCAGAGTAAGAAGAGGACATAAATAGTTTAAAAGAAGACTTCTGGTCCTTTAAGAGCTGAGACAGAAGTCTTTTATTTATTCCTCAGGAAAAAAGCTTTGTTGCTATGCCGAATGCCGGATCAGACAGCACGATTCAAGGAGTAAAGAGTCTGACAGGACAGGAAAAATTAATCTAGGCTTTTTACAGCACTACAACCCTCTTTCTGCACTGACTGGAAAGATACTCAGGCTCATATAATAAATTGCACTTTTTTGCATGGCATTAGGTTCACCAAAGCAGTAGAGAACTAGGTCCTTTCTAATAACCCTAAAGTTTACTGCAGCTTTTCCAAAGAATAAAAGCTTTTGCAGTAAGCTAGCAAAGGTGTTTTAGTTCACCATGCTGTTGCTAAGTGGTCTTTCTCACCCCTTCTGCACTGTCTATTCCAGTTTTTACTGGGCTGAAAAAAATTAATAATAATATCATATTCATTTTCTTAATAATAATGTTAAAAAATCTATTTTTTTTACCACTGTCTTTCCAAGGAAGAGCACTGAAATATCTACATATTTGTCTTGTCCATGAGAAGTGTAGATTAGAACGTAAGGAGATCAGCTTCAGTGATGAGCATAATGACCCCATTACTCCCCATCCTCCCTTCAAAGTCTGTCACATTTTAGGCTACCTATAGCTGTGTTTATGCCACTCAAACTTTGCATTGTAAATAGGCTGAAAGCACTGAGTTATTTCACATAAATCTCTACATCTTATCATCATATGTCATACCAAAGTTTATGAGTGGAGCCAAGCAGACTCTTCATAAAAATATATTAATTTATGTGAGAGAAAGAAATGGCATAATATCATCATTAATATATTACATTACATATTGATAGTGTCTGAAACATGGACAAACTGAGTTCCATCATAAAACACACTGTATGAACTTGCAGTATCTCAGATCCACAATCAGTTTTCAGTAGCCAGATCTCTCACTGTTATAAAGAAGGGCAAAAGTAAAGTAGCAAAAACCACCTGAAATTGGTAGCAAATGAATCCAAGGATAACAGAAGACACATAAGAAGCTTAGTATTGCACTTATTCAACCTGATCTCAGTACAAGAGTGTTTTGAGATACTGGTAAACTATTCACATTGTACAATTACAGTGCTTAATTTCCCAGAGGAGTAAAGCTGTATGGTGCTCTGTTGTGTGTACCATACTCCATATAGAGACAGTTTCTACAGGAGATCATTAGTTCTGCATAAACTTTGTTATAGTTGCACCTGAAGCTCTTTAAAATCCTTTATGCTTGAAAGATTAATTAAGTTGGATGGCCCTGAAAATGTAATTCTTTTTAAATGCCTCCCTAAGGCCTCTAACTCTTCTTAAACCAAGACTTTCTTTCCGCAATTTTCAAGCCACACAAACTTCATTTTCCCACTTATCACCTCAATCTAAAGAAATATCATATATTTGTCTGTTGTTCTTCTTCGTTCAGAGATAGGTAGAGAGCCCTTGGGACTTACAGGATCATTATGTTTTCTTTGGCTAGGAGAGAGATTTCATGAAAACCTTTAATTTCTGCCTTGTAAGGTAGGAAACAATGTTCTTCACCACCAAGATTTAATTTGCAGTATTGTGGTCATCCTTAATAGCACAAACTTTTTCACCACAAGTGACAACTAGTGGTACTTCCAGACTGCTGTTTAAAGGTCTCCAGCTCTGTTTTTCTCACAGATACAGCTCCAACTCAGAAATGAGAGACGGATAAATCAAATCAAATATCTTTTCCCTGGTTTTGAGTTCCACTTGTCACTATATTTTCTTCATCAAAGTGTGTGTAAGGCACTGATTGCTGCTAAATCCTTTTCATAGCACTTAGTTTGTGTCACAAATCTTAAAAAAACAAAGCATCTGGAGTATACCCATAAATTAGGCGAATTCAATTTTCACAATGTCATAGGAAAGAGGTACTTAATGAGTGAGGTAATGCACTTAGGAGTTAATCCTCTGAAGTCTTTTATAAATAGTGAAGGCTTCCCCTTTTCCACTCCACACCTATCTTTCAGAAATGCTGTCCTCATAATTTTTCTTAAGAATTATATTTATATATATGTGCATATATAAACAAAAAAATCTTTTTATCTACATTTTCAAGCACACAATATTGTTTTGTCTCAGTTACTCCAAACTTTTATTGTATGCAAATTAAAACAAGGTATCTGGCACTAGGCCTCTGCCACCAGAAAATATCAGGCTGCATAACAGTATGGTAATGTTAATAGCTGGAGATATTGGAGCAATAGAGACTCTGGACCAGTTCACAACAAGGTAAATTACTGGCTGCACTTATTAAAATGTTCATTTTTTTGTTTAATGACATCTTTAAGTGATATTTTACCTACTTCACCATCTTACTAAAAATTAGGAGATATATGCATTGCCATTAATTTATGCATTAACAGAAACAAAATGTAAGGAGATAAATTCAGGTAAAAGTATGTGGGTATCGACCTTAATCATTCTAATGTCTCTCTATCCAGGATCTGTCGCCCAAAAGCCAGGAGTCTGAAATATGAACTAATCCAAACGTTGAAGTGTACTATTACTTCTAAAATGTCTTCATTAAACTACTTCTGATGCCTTTAAACTGAACAAAATCAAAACAGTCATCTGGAGGACTTGAAAGTACTTATTCAGAGACAGAAGTAAAGATGTAACACTGCTACAAAGAGGAGGAATCCCCACTGGGAAGTAATTTGGCAGATAGACCTGTCTGATGTGGTGAGTCCCCATCTGTTAGGCTGGTAGCGATGAAGAGGCAGTCAGGAAACTGTGGAGAATCCACTGGCAAGTTACCCAGGAGAGTCCAAAGTCAGTAATGTTGCTGAGAGTCCAATGCAGTAATGGTCAGAATGCATTTTTGCAAAAGCTGGGAGAAAGGAAGATAATTGCAAGATGGCACAATTTGCCATTGACTTGACATTCATAAAAGAGGAATAAAGAATAAAGTCAGAAAAACTGGCAGCTTCGGCGCAGGTGGGTGGGGATATGAAGTTTAGGTTCAACAATAGAAATTAATATATGTGAGCATAACTAATGTCCTCTGCTCCAGCATCTGCTTGTGAACTTGGGAATATTGCTAAGCGAAAGAGTCCAGAGTCAGCGGGAAGCAGGTGATGGCAAGGTGATGTTCTGGTCCAGAACAATTAGGTTTGTATCAGCAGAATAAATAATCCCAGAGGAGCTGCCTTCCTGCCTCTGCTCCCCAACATAAAAGACACCAATCTGTGAAACACAACATCACAGCAACCAAACAAGGTTTGAGAAGAACCTTGCTACAGATTTTCCTAGTATATCCCTGATTTTCACACAGTTGCACCAAGGCTCCAGCTGCCCATCCCAGCCCTGCAGGCAGAGCAGTGGCTGCCTGGTCCCTGTGCTGTGCACCCTGCCTGAGGCCTGGGTGGCTGCTGGACAAATCACTGTGGGCAGCTCTTCTGACAGAAATGGTAATGGGAAAAATGTGCTCTCCTCCGACACACAGGGATCACACATTTTGCTCATTACAATGCAACAGACACTGCCCCCTCCAAAAGCTGATAAACTACAAATGGAGCTGGTCCATCTCATGTCCACCCTGCTGTTTCAAACTCCTCCCCTCTGTTGCATGGGTCTGTTTCTTACACATACACTTATATCTCGCTTACAGAAACACTTTTTGCAGAAAGTTCCTGATGAAAAGTGGAATTGATGCAGATGGCAGCAACATGGCCTTATTAAATTTTATAACCTGGAAACGTATGAAGCAGCAGTAAATGTTTTCCCTGACTGTGATTTGGGGTGGCTAAATTTTGTATAGGTTTTCAGTTCATCTTGACCCGACATTCAAATATGGATCTCAAGAGATAAATCATTAAAAAAAAAAAAAAAAAAGAAAGTTGGCTTTCAACTGTGTTCTGTAATTCATGAAACAGCATGAACTCTGTAATAAACTGTATCATGCAATTCAGGAAATTCATGATACCGTGAAACCCAGTTCAACATCCTCAACGATAGGACAGAGTATCTGCAGTGTCATAATAATCTACTGCATTTTAATATGTAAATAATTTTTCAGTTAAAAAATTAAATGTAATTCAACAAAGTAAAAAATTGTATGCAACAAACTCAATTTAATTTATTTTTTCTGTATTTCCCTTTTGTTACCAGAATTTCAAGAATCTAGGCTGTGTGGTTCATATCTTTATTGGGACTGAAGCACTACAAAATTGTTTCAATTGATGTGAACATTTAATCTTCTCCTTTGGTTACATCTGTGATAGAATTGCTTTTACCTAGTTACTTTTAACAATGCCAAAGAAAAAAAAAAGAAGCAAAGAAAATAGAGTTTAAGAGAAATCTAACACTCGACTGTGTTTTTGAAGTCTTGGTAATTAGTAGAAAAAAACCAACTCTATTCACTTTGTGGAGGTCCTTTTTTCTGGTAGAAGCAAATTCTCCCCTTGAAGCTTCATTGCTTATATTTAAAAAGAAGGAATAAAGTAGATAGTCTGTAAGCCACAAACAAATGTAAGTTAGGTTGTTCATTCCATGAACTTCTACCAATTTCCTGAAGGGAAAGGGTTTTATCTATCTTTGTAAATATTTATCTTTGGATGTCTGTGCATTAGAAATGCTAGGCCTTTCCATGATATAAGAGACCACATGGAGGATTTTTCCTCTTGGCATCCTCTGTGGAATCAACTTTGTTAGGGAATGTAATCCAGTGACAGCAATAGTCCATGACAGTTTGATTAATACTCAGTTCTTGATATTTCCACAATATTTCTGGTTCTCTATATTTTACTCACCAGTCTCTGTTGTTTGGGGACCATCAGAAATCTTTCTGATGTTGTTTAGCATCTACCTTTGCATTTGTACTTCTGTCTTAGTGCTGCATGAGAGAATAAATAAGCAAATAAATAAATAATGCTGTCATTTGTCTAGTCATCTCAACAATATGCTCTAAGATGAATGGTCAGAATGAAATAAAGCTGTCTCATCAAATGTGGGTTTTATACATCATTCAGGTAATTAAAAAAGCTAAATATGAGCCCCAGTGCTCAAGGACTCTGTGATATGTGACTCTGAGTCAATAAGAAAACAAATTATTTAATGTGAAATATAAATACTGAGAACCATAAGACTCACTTTAGCCATTAGAAAATTGACATTATTTGATACTATTCACAGTGCAAAAGGCTTAACTTATTCTGTTACTGCCAATATCTCTGGTGCATTCTGAGGAACATCTTCATAAGCAGAGTGACACACCTAGAGAAATGTGAGGTGTCTCAAACTGCAATGTTCTTTAATTCTTTTTCATCTTCTGTTTCTCTCTTATTTATATTTATCAAGATATTCCCAACTCAGCTGCCTCTGATGACTATTACTGTGATTGTGTTATTATAAAACAGAGAGGCTGCTAACTATTTAGATCTTTCCTATCAAAGTCAAAAAATTAAACCTCCTCTCCCTACCCCACCAATTCCCCCCTGACTCCCAAACCAAAAAAAGCCCACAAAAAACCAGGCAAAAGCAATTTGTTATGTGCTTGAGTTAGGTATACTAGTAAGATTGTTTGCTCTGTAAGGGAGTTTTGCTTTCTTGAGGTAATTAGGTCCCAAGTTGATTTGCTCTGTTCTCTTTTATAGAATATATTGCATTATTACAACTTGGAAGACAGAAAAGCCCTATGCAAAAGGCACCTTTCTCTAGCAAGTGAATAAGCTTGGATTTTCTTGGGATAAAGATGATGAAGAGAGCTTGCACTGACAGCACCAGAAATTGTATTACAGCTTAGAATTTGATAGAATATAGCACCTCACCCTCATTAGGAAGAACTCTGATTTTGCACCCTAACTTTTTATTAGAGAGTAATGTCATTTTATCAGAACAGGGAAGAATTAAGTAACAAAATGACACACCTATTTAGGAAGGAGTCTCCACATTCTCTTTAGATGGGGGTAGTTCTTCACAGCTAACTTCAGTACACCAATGTGATTGCTCAGATCTCAGTGGGGCAGAGGCCTTCTCCCTGTGTTAGTGATGCCTCTGAGGAAGGACAGAGGTTTCATATATCCTTCTTCCTAACACCCTTATTGTCTAACTGAAGGCAGCCCCTGATCAGGGTGCACATTGCATTTCAGGAGCACCAAACTCTTGAGGAGAGGAGGAGGCAGAGGATCTCCCACAGGCTGTCTGAATCACACTGCTTTTCTAGCCTGGAGATGCCCAAGTATGTGCTCTGGTGATGAACACATAGGGGAACAACTGAGTAAAGGAAAATGAGGCTCTTTTTTTCTCTTTTGCTCAAAAGAAGGATTTTAAGACCAGTAAACAATTTACAGGTCCAATGTGTATACACATCATACCTCTTTGGGCAGTTTACTGTAGTAACTAATAACTGTAGTGAGGAAAATCTGATGAATCCCATTATGTGAAGGAAGAGAAAGGGAAATCTTCCTGGATCCCCTAACCGTCCTGATCACAGCAGATACATAGAAAGGTGGCTCTCCTTAGAAAGGTGGACCTCCCAAGACACATGGAGGCATAATAAGATCAAGAACAGAACAGAATTAAAATAGAATTAGAATCATAGAATGGTTTAGGTTGGAAAAGACCTCTAAGACCATTGAGTCCAAGCATTAACCCAGCACTGTCAGGTCCACCACTAAACCATGTCCATAAGCACCACATCTACAAGTCTTTTAAATACCTCCAAGGCTGGTTACTCAACAACTTCTCTGGGTAAGCCTTACTGTGAAGAAATTTTTCCTAATGCCAATCTAAACCTCCCATTGTGCAATTTGAGGCCATTTTCTTGCTTCCTGGGAGAAGAGGCTAACTTCCACCTTACCACAACCTTCTTTTAGGTGGTTGTAGAGAGCAATAAAGACTCTCTTTAGCCTCCTTTTCTCCAGACTAAATGCCTCTCAGCCCCCTCAGCTGCTCCTCATAAGACCTGTGCTTCAGACTTCACCAGCCCAGTTGCCTCCTCTGGACTTGCTCCAGTGTCTCAATGTCTTTTTCCAAACGTGTACACAGCTCTCAATGTCTGGCATCACCAGTGCTGAGTAGAGGGGGACAATCACTGCCCGAGTCTGGCTGGCCAGGATGCCACTAGCCTTCATGGCCATCTGGGCACACCATGTCATTCTTTTTCCTACTGGATTTAGAGAAAGTATGCTTGATTTATCCCCTGTAAGCCAGCACCCCCAGGTCCTTTTATCCCAGGCAGATTTCCAGCCACCTTGCCCTGTAGAGGCTGTAGAGCTGCAGGGGCTGCAGGGTCCAGGACTTTGCTCTGTTGAACCTCATCTAATCAGCCTCAATTCATCGATCCAGCCTGTCTAGATCCCTCTGTAGAGCCTTCCTACCCTTCAGCAGATCAACACTCCTGACCAACTTGGTGTCATCTGCAAAATGGCAAAATGATTGAGGTTGTACCTAATCACATTGTGTGGGTCATTGATAAAGGTATTGAACAGGACTGGCCCCAATACTGATAGTCCTGGGGACACCATTTGTGACTGGCCATCAGCTGGATGTAACTCTTTTCACCACCACTCTCTGGGCCCAGCCATCCTGACAGATTTTTGCCCAGTGCAGAGTGCACCTGTCCAACCTTGTGCAGCCAGGTTCTCCAGGAGCTGCTGCAGGAAACAGTGTCAAAGGCTTCACTGAAGCCCAGGTAGAACAATATCCACAGCCTGCCCCTCATCCACTAAGTGGGTCATTTTGCCATAGGAAGATATCAACATGGCCAAGCAGGATTTGCCTTTCACAAACTCACTCTGGCTGGGCCTGATCCCCTGGGTATCCTGCACATGCTGTGTGATGACACTCAAGATGACCTGCTCCATACCCTTTCCCAGCACTGACCGGCCTGCAGTTCCCTGGATCCTCCTTCCAGCCCTTCTTTTAGACAGGCATCACATTTTCAAAGCTCCAGTCAAATAGGATCTCCCCAATTAGTCAGGACTGCTCATAAATGAAGGAAATTGACTCTCTGAGCACTTCCACCAGCTCCCTCAATACAGTTGTGTGGATCCTATCTGGCCACATGGACTTCTGTGTGTCTAAATGGCATAGCAAGTCAGTGACTATTTTCCCTTGGATTAGGGGGCTTAATTCTGGTGCCCATCCTGGTCTTCCACCCTGGGGACTGGTCACCCAAAAACCAACTGGTCTTACTAATAAAGACAAGGGCAAAGTCCTTAGGTACCTTGGCCTTTTCATCATCTTTCGTCACTGTGTTTCACCCCTACCCAATAAAGGATGGAGATTCACCTCAATCCTCCTTCTGTTGTTAATGCATTTAAATGAAAAATAATATTGTCTTTTACTGCGATTCTTTAATTGGATGAGGAAAAAAATCAATAAACATATGAAAGGTGTATATGCCATGCTTTTTTTTCTGTCTTAAAGATCATAAAGAATAGTGCCAGGCTAACATTCTTCTGCTAGCAATGTTACAAACTATGCCTCATTGCTCAGTAAAACACATTAGGTTATTTTTGACAAATGTGGGAGACAGTATACTGGAACTGAAACAGGACGTGGCTTTGTAATCAGCTCAGAGAACAATGGGTTTTAGTTCATCTGCATTATCTTTATGGAGAGGTTGAGTAACATTTCATCATTTGGGTCCACAAGTCAAGTCAGCTTCCAGATTCCATTCATACATATTTCCACTTCTTTCTTGTGTCTTTCTGTCCCTTAAATGATTCTTTATTGGCCCAATAGGGTGTAGACTTAAATTGGCTAGGTAACAATTGAATTTTTCTCCTAAGAAATTTTAAGTACAAATGAAGAACAGAAAATCATTAGAGACCAAACTGACTTTCACCAAGGTG
The DNA here is from genome assembly GCF_027579445.1 of Ammospiza nelsoni. Classification (NCBI taxonomy): domain Eukaryota; kingdom Metazoa; phylum Chordata; class Aves; order Passeriformes; family Passerellidae; genus Ammospiza; species Ammospiza nelsoni. The sequence goes on from NC_080633.1 coordinate 105,484,362, forward strand.
AATTAGATGTGTTATGCCCACAGATTCACCAAGCAGAGTGATATAAATTTTATCGAGTTTTCTGTTCCCTTCAGAATGAAAAAATAAGACCAAGCAAAATCCTCTGGTAAAAAGCTCATTCAATTGCTCAGGTAAAAAACTCATTCATAGCAAAAATTTTGCAAATTAAATGAAACCTTCCTTGAACCTGTGTGGAAAGCTTTTCTATCTTCTTTCTTTACCTATTTGGGCATTTGAGAAGTAGGAACTCTGCCTTACTTGTGCTTAAAAGATTTCCTGTGTTGTTTTTCCCTTTATTCCAGTCTTTTCAGATTGTTTCACAAGACCTTTTGTGGAACAAGATGTTGCAGATAAATATTCTCCAAGGTGTCTGTACCTGGGCAATTTCCTGGTGCTAATTAGACCTGTGTGCCTTCTTGCTGCTGTTGTGGAGCACACACGTGTACTGCAGCCCTTGTGAAGTCAAGCTGCAGTGCTCACAGGATTAATCACATCTAACATTCACCAGTCCAGGACAGAAATTATTGCAACAAATGCCTGTTAATATGCAAATGAGGCCTCTCTTGCTTCAAGCATCATCCTGTAATTACTCAGCTGTTTCTCAAGTGTGATCTAATGAATCAGCAATTTATGAAGATGGAATGGCATAACTTAATTTACTTGTGCAGCTTCATTAATGGTTAAGGGGTAGAAATATGCATTGTGTCACTACTCACAAGTAGTATTTGTTAGCACTAGAAGTTGATATGGGTCATTTAATTTGTCTGTGCAAATTCATTTGCAGTGTATTCTGAAATCAACAGCTCCTCAACGAGCTTGTCTCTCAAATGCTTCCTGCAGCACAGGCAAAATTACACATTCCCGCTCATGGCTTGAGCATCTAAGCTTAAAGACAAGTTCTGAGAAAACAGCAACAGCTGGTGCTAAACAAAAATTAAATAGTTAGATTAATTGAGTAATAGCAATATTTGGTATGTAGTGAGGATCTTTCTGCATTCCTTGTTATTGTGTCACTGCTGAATGCAAAGTTAAATGAAAACTGTATGTATTTTAGAGGTTGAAACAACATATGTAGTCATCAAAATAAATGTGCACTGTAATTTCATTCATGACTAATAGTATGTTAGGAATCTGTGTGCTGAAGACAATAATTGATAATGTAAATCACTAAAGGAGATATAATATATACAGGTTTAATTCTTTTCTTTCAGTTACTTTGCACTGCTGAATATCTCAGCTATATAGGAATGGTGGGGAATGCAAATTAAACTGAAAAGTCATGTTCTAGAAACACTGATGTTTTATATCACAGATATGTATTTTCATGAGATTATTCTGTGCTTGAACCACACTGCAGTGTTCTCATTTCTGCTCTAGATCTCATCAATTTTTTTAATATAGTTTTTCTGTTTACCACTTTCTTCAATTTCTTTTAAGATAATTTTGGCAACATTGTCTTGGGTTTTTTTTGTGGTGAGGGTTTGGAAAGTATGTCTGTAAATTAAATTCTTCAGGCAAAGTGAAGGACAGCCTCAGAGTATTCTCTTGTGGTATTAATAACCCCTTTGCACAGGAAAGTCAGATCTTCTAGAGATAATATATGGGTGTGTTGTGTTTTTCTGCCCAATATTTTTGGAACAAAAGCCTTCAAGTTTGTCTGAAAGTGATAGGGCACAGAAAGCAGAAGCAACTTACTTGAACTTAAAGGAATTTTTCCTTGTTAAACCTACATAAACAGGATTAAGCTCTGAAAAAAATTTCTTCATGATTTCCCCCATCAATTACTACTTCATTCCAAGAACTGGGCCTTTGATTTACATAATATCAGATCTGGCTTTGAAGGTTATTCAACAGAAAAAAAAGGTGGAATCAGGCTTTAATTTAACTATAAATATTTTAAATATATTTTAAGAAGGTATAAAGAAAAGTGAGCCTGGTAATTAATCCTTGTTCTTGCTAAAGACAATATCAAGTTTTAAAAAGATACTTGAAATCCAGAGAACTAAGTAATAACCAACATTTCAGATCTCAGATCAGGGGAATGACTATTCTTTTCTTTCTGGTAAAGTCTTTAAAACATCTGACTTTGTACTGGCAGTAGAAACACTCATTATTACATATGACAAAGAACTCTTTCTTTCAAAACATCTTATTAAATTGCCAGCTGAGTCTGGTACCAAGTTTTAGAGTGTGGGAATAATGACAGCCGACTGCTCAGCCATGTGCAGTGGGTGCTATCCCCATGAGAAAGGTCAGGGGAAGATGACAGGATGCCAGTTAATAACACACATCTGAAGCAATGATCCTCACAGGACCATCAAAACTGCAATGGTCTGTGGACAATTATGTTTTGTCTTCTAAACCGAGCACTGGCACTCAGGTTTGTATCATCACAAAAGAGTAATACAAGATGGCATCAGAAAGAGAGGTCTTCTGTTTTGCTTCTTTTAATTACTGTCCAAGGAGAAAATGGCCTTTACTGATTTCTTAAACAATAAGTGTTCTGGTTTTCATAAAGAGTGACAGTGAAAAATGAGGGACAAGGAATTTGCTCAGAATTTTTTTCCCTTAGAAAGACTTTTTCCTTGGTTGGACTGAATGTGGAGCTCTGACAACCACAACTATACATATATCTTCATAATATGATGCTTTGTAGTAGCACTACAATATTTTTATTGCCAGCATTGAGGAAGGTGGGAAGTACATGAGAAATAGAGTTGTGCTGGGGAAGCTGGGACACTGTGTAATGGGCCACAGGGTCTCAGCGATATATGAAGTGTTGATTTGAGACTGAAACTGAAACAGGAAATCCCCCAGTATGTTCTTAAAAACCTTCACTCCCCTCTTTTCTTTATTCCTCTTTCCCATCACTCCTCTGACTATTTTCTTCTGTCCCTTCCTGAAGATGAGGACAGAGTTAGATCAGATCTTAGATATCAAGGAATGAAGATCCCTAGCAGGCTTCTTGGTCCCATACATCTCACCACATTCTCTACTTGTTGCACGTGTGACACTTTGCCTAATACAGTGACAGAAAGAGTGAAATGTCTGGCCTACCTGAGCTTGATTTAGTTAAGAAACAATGCTGCTTGAAAATTTACCTGACCAGATCCTAAAAGTAGAGAGGAGCCAGCCGAGCCATTATAATTCCCTTCACAAGGGGTCAGTGGCAGGAGAGGGTTGGCTATAAGTGAAGATGTATTTTGTTCAGTCTTTTCTACATTGTAGTTACGAGTATAATTTGATTTTGTTGGGTGCCTGTACTGACCCCTGAGGCACTTGTTTTTGGATGGAAACCATCAGAGAGCAAAATGGTGCTGAAATGCCCATCAGTTCCAATATCCCCTGTTTAGCTGCCTCCTTCCCCGTCTGTAAAGTGGGATCCACCAGCACTCACATGTGCAAGTACCTGGACCCTGATTCAGCACTGGCAGGAGGAGGGAAACAGCACCAATTGTAAGGACACAGTTCCAGACACTGCTTCAGCCATCCTCCTGCACCACTGTCTGGGCAGCCCTAGGAGCTGCAGGCCAACAGCCATAGGGCTCACAGTGCTATGTGTCGCTATGCATAGTGTCACCATCTAATAATTTTGTCATCCTAAAGTACAGTGGACAATTCAAATTGTGATATTCCTAGAATTCTTACGGTGCCATTATCTATTAATATGCTTTTCCTAGCTTTGGCACTGACTTGCCTGGGGAAAATTACATAATCTTTATGCTTCATTTTCCTCCATCAGGAAGCTAATATAATTGTAGAATTACATTATGTTACAGTGCTATGGGGACATAATATGTCAAGTCTTGAAGCAGAACACCTGCCTCTGAGCAGAACAGTGCTGCATATCATAATCTCTTTCTCCTAGTGTTTACTGCCTCAGACACATTGCCCCTCCCACATAGCTTCTCTGCTACAGGACATACCAAGCTAGCTTGGATGTCTCTTTCCCTACAGTCATCAGACTTCCAAGAGTTTTCATGGAATTGCAGAATATTCTGAGTTGGAAGGGATCCATAAGGATCATGGACAACAATTCTAAAACAAATGGCTCATATAGGGATCTAGCCTATGACCATGGATGACAATGTTAGAACCATCCTTTAACTGGCTGAGCTACTGGCTGAGTTGATTTCCAAGCAGATTGAATTGAGTGTTCAGTTGTGCAGAGATGGTTGGGCACTAATAGTCATAACACCATACTCATGAACAACAGAAGGCATCCAGACCTGCAATTCTCTCTTACCAGATCAGTGTACTCACACAAAACTACACAAAACCAACAGCAGTGTTGTGCTACAATCAAAAGAAGGCTTTATTGCAGATAAACAGATAACAACTAACCTATGACCATAGGATATTGATATCCATTGCTGAGATTATAACATCCAGGTCAACACGGCTTGCATTGCAGTCTCACCTCCCTCTCCTCGGTAAACCATCATCTCAGCTTTTTCACAAAATTTCACTGAATAACTGCTACCTTGACCTGCACAGAAAGATAGAAGGTTCATCTCATCACCTTCACAATATGGGTGAGGTGTTAAATTTCTTTAAGCTGCCTCATCAGAAAGCACAACACTGGACAGTACCAATTTTACCATTATGGCTCTAAATGTCCTATATGAAAAACTGAGATGTCCTTGCCTTCCAGTGTTCTATAAAATGTAGCAGATGTACCACAGGTATGAGGGCAGCTATCTCTTTAGGAAACCAGAGGTAAAAAAATTTGTCTTCCACCATAATACCTGTGGGCCGCTCATCCTTATGAAATCATCTGAATGGGTCTCCAGTTCTCCTAAACAATTTGGCTGTAACTTGGGACTACTTCAAATACACAAAAATATGTCTGTTGACAGCTGAAAACTTTACTCAAAAAGACTCCTTTGGCATTGTATAGGGTTTGCACAGCCAGGTTTTGGTAGCAGGGGGGCTACAGAAGTCGCTTCTGTAAGAAGCTACTTGAAGTTTATTCCATGTTCAGAAGGGCCAATGTCCAAGGCAGCTCCAAGATGGACATGCCCCTGGCCAAGGCTGAGCCAATCAGAAACGTTGGCAACACCTCTGGGAAATAAAGGAAATAAAAATAAGGAAATATTTTTTATAAGGAAATTTTTTTTTATAAGGAAATAAAAATATTACTGTGCAGATGAAATTCTGACCAGAGAAGGGTGAGAATATGTGAGAAGAACAACTCTGCTGACACCAAAGTCAGTGGAGATGGAGGGGGAGGAGGTGTTCCAGGGGACAGAGCGGAGGCTCCCCTGCAGCCTGTGTTGCAGACCATGGAGAGGCAGCTGTGTCCATGAGCAGCTCATGGAGGAGCACAGGGATGCAGAGATCTACCTCCCTGTAGAGGAGATCCACTCTGGAGCATGTGGATGCCTCAGAGGAGGCTCTGACCCCATGGGAAACCTGTGCTAGAGAGCCTCCTGTCAGGGACCTGTGGACCTGTGCAGAGAGGAGCCCACACTGGAGCAGATTTCCTGGTAGGACTAGTGACCCCATGGGGGACCCACATTGGAGCAGGCTGTGCCTGAAGGACTGCGCTCCATGTAAGAGTGACCCACATTCCAGCAGTCTGTGGAGGACTGTTGCCTGTGGAATGGACTTACATTGGAGAAGTTCACAGAATTCACAGAATTCACAGAATCACTAGGTTCGAAGAGACCTTCAAGATCATTGAGTCCAACCCATGCCCTAACACCTCAACTAAATCATGGCATTGAGTGTCACATCCAATCTTTTTTTAAACACGCCCAGGGATGGTGACTCTACTACCTCCCCAGGCAGACCGTCCCAGAATGTTATGACTCTTTCCATGAAAAACCTTTTCCTTATATCCAACCTATATTTCCCTTGACACAGCTTGAGACTGTGTCCTCTGGTTCTGTCAGTTGCTGCCTGGAGAAAGAGACCAACCCCCACCTGGCTACAGCCACCTTTCAGGGAGTGTAGAGAGGGATAAGGTCATGGAGGGCTGTCTCCTTTGGGACAGACCTCACTCTGGAGCAGGGGAAGGATTCCTCTTCCTGAGCAGTGGGAGAAGCAACGGGTGATGAACTGATCATAACCCCCACTCCCTGTCTCCCTTTGCTGCTGGAGGGGGGTAGGTAGAACTGGGAGGGAGGGAGGGAGGGAGGGAGGGAGGGAGGGAGGGAGGGAGGGAGGGAGGGAGGGAGGGAGGGAGGGAGGGAGGGAGGGAGGGAGGGAGGGAGGGAGGGAGGGAGGGAGGGAGGGAGGAAGTGGGGAGAGGTATTTATGAGTTCTGTTTTTACTTCTCATTTTCCTGCTCTGATTTTGCCAGTAATAAATTCATCCCCAATTCAAGTCTGTTTTGCCTATTTTGCTACCTGGTGAGTGATACCTCCCAGTCTTTATCTCAAGTCATTAACCCTTCATTAGGTGTTCTCCCCTCTGTTGTGGACAGAAGTGATGGAGAGCCTTTGGTGGGTGCCTGGTATCCAGCCAGCATATACCCACTTCATGCATGGATCCAAAATCTGATTTTGGTCACAGACAGTAAAAATCTGAAAACACATCACCAGTGTTACTCTAGGGATGTTGTCTCATACTTCCTTGCAACTAAGAAATATTTTGGCTTTGTGTTCTGTTCAGTCAGATATCTCATATCCTATTATTCTGCTATCAGTACGCAGGAAGAATTAGTGAAGTAAAAGAATATCTGTGAATTCATCATTACTAAGGAAAACCCTTTTGTTTTATTTTAGATATTATTCAGATCTGTCATGGGATCAATGTCCTATACAGATATACTGTGCTAGTATGATACTGAGCATATCTTGAAAAATCTCTGGTAAAAAGAGCTCTTAAATCCTCCAAATTAGACTCAGATATGCAGCCTGCCACAAATGGCAAATTAAGAAAAAAAGTGTAATACAACATCCAACTAATGAGAGCCCTAGAGTAGTGAGTACAACCAATTTAAACCAAGGGGTCAATGGCAGTCACAGCTTTAATAATTCTAGAGACATTTAATACTGCACAGGGATAGAAAACATCTTCAGGAACTTGTCTTTTATCAAAAAGAAAACTAAAAATCCAGCATAGCTCCCAGAAACAGTGAAAGCCTGTTGGAGAATTTTGCTCAGAAATGGCTTATAGAGTTTTGTTCAGACATGCCATAATCATATACAGCTGATGGAAAAGTAAAAGGCAGCTGTGAGGAGCAAATTCTTAAAGCCTGTTCCTGTAAACAACAAAATTCTCAGGCACGTTTATGTAAACAGCAGAAGTTCTCAGGTTGTTTTTTAATAACAAGTAAATATCTTGTCCTTGGATAAGTTATGGGAAAGCAAAAGTGACAAACATGGAGGCCTTGAGAACCGTTCATAACAAGATGGGAAAAAACAAGTCTTGGTCTCAATAACAAACCACAGGTATTGAAAACAAAAGGAGGGGTTGGTGTTTAATCTGTATGTATGTATGATAAGCTCAGGTTTTGCAATATGTATGAACTTAATTAACACGGTTGTAAAATGTACATGTTGGATCAATAAATTGGAGTTCGATGCTGATCAGAGGATGGGTCGTCTCCCTTCGCTTCTACAAAAGCCAAAGAAAAAGCTTACTTTTTTTCGGTAACAAGGAGAAGTAATGAGAACCCATTCCACTTCTAAAACTAATATAATGGGGAACTTTGACAACTTGACTTCAGAAACAAGGTATTACAGAAAACTGTGCTACATTACATCATCACACATGAACCAGTGTCGCAGACATTTCTCCACAGAAATCCTTTCTTTCAGATTTCTGCGTCTTCGGGAGGCCAGAGGCCCCCAAAGAGAAGGTAAACAATTATTATCAGCTGCTGGGGAATGCAACAGGAACACCTTGATTGGCTCATTTTCTATGTTTATAATTAAGGGCCAATCACCAGTGCAAGCCAGGGGACTGAGTCCTTGGCCACAGCTTTGTTGTGGATTCTTTTCTATCTATTCTTAGCTTAGCTAGCTGCTCTGCAAACCTCTCTCTATATTCTATTCAGTATAGTCATAATGTATTATATATAATGTATTAATAAATCAAGCCTTCTGATTCAAGAAACAAGATTCACCGTCTCTCTCTCACCAGCTGCACCCACACAGGTGCGGTAATAAACCAGGGCCAAAACTATAACCTAGAACAAAAATAGAGAGCGTTCTTCTTAAACAGTCTCAGAAATGATTCCTTGTCTTTCCAAGGTCAGCTTTGAAGAATGAAAGCAGAATAGGGAAAAGAAAAAGCAGAACGAGGAAATCTTCCACATACCCCACACTTTGTACATCCCTTGCAGGTATGTGGAGTACCTGGAAGATGGCACCACTTTGACTCAGCATCTTCCAACCCTACTAGGCTGAATACTAAACTGTGCAATAGAGGATCAAGTTCTCAGAGGATCCTCCTCTCAAGAGGATCTCTTGCTAGATCCAGAATTATTAGTACGTTATTAGTTACTATATAAATAGTAATCACAAGATACCAAATACATAAGTAAAGGAAACTAAAATTGAAACCTTTGATGGATACTTTCCCATTTTACCCATCCTCTTTTTTCTCATTATCATATTTCAAACTGTATAAATTTTTGATTGCTGTGATATAAATAAAACATAGCTTTATGCCAGAGATATTTCTAGTGCTGACTTCAAATTCCCCCCTTCAGAGATCTAGTACTATCTCTGAAAGTTAACAGAGAATTGTAGAAGTTGAAATCTTAGTTTCACTTAAATGTAAGATTCAAAACAAACAGCAGGATTAAAGAAAAAAATTTCCATGTGTCTCCTTAAACATCCAAGTACTCCCTTTTGCTAATTTTAAATCTTGGTTTTTGGAATCAAGCAGCAAAAGTGTAGTGCCTTCAGATTTCTTGTTAAGTTTTGACAGTCTGCTATCTCCACGTGAGCATATTTCACAAAAACAAAACCCTGAATTATTATCTATCCATTGAGTACAAAGAGTTTACATAAAATCAATATAACATATAGTAATTATAATATAATTTATATATCATCCTATTTTGTGCTGGCTTTTTTCCCCCAGTTTATTATTCTGTCTAAATTTGGTCCTTAAATCAACTCTGTTTAATTTGTTTCCTGTCTTCATTAGCTGTCTAGAGTTTTTACAGTGTGTGAAATTCTTCTGGAGTTATAAATTAAGTTACATATTTGCTTGAGACAAAATTGCCCTTCTGCTTTCAGGGGGAAAGAAATATAAGTTTCTAGTTTAACTACCCTGAGATTTTTTTACTGCTGTTAATCAAACTGAGTGCATGGTTTCCTACAGAGCTGAACTGAGTCAGTCTACCTGAGCTTTGCCCTCACAAAAAGCCTCTTTATTTATGTGAATCACAGAAGCAGTGACGTAAAGAACTTTTCTTTGTCATTCTGCACAGTTTTCAGAATATCCTGTTGTGAACTGAAAATGAGATGTTTAAAACAAATCACAATTTAGTCTCTATTATACCACTGTTATAAATTGGTCACACTTACCTAAAAACTAACATAATTCTCTTTCTTTGCCAAATGTTCCATGATTAAAGCAAAGATTTAAAACTAGACATTGTCAAGATTCATTTGTAAAAGAACAAGAAATTTCTTTTTCAAATAAAAATATTTCAGTTATGACAATATAAGAAATCTATCCCCTCCCAATTAATTTTTTTAATTGATTGTTCTGTACTAAAGTACTGTAATCCAAGAATCAAGAGGGATTTAACCTTCAATACAGTAACTTGTTTCTACATTTTTGATGCACAATCTTAAGCAGCAGAAAGTAAAGCTTGTTGGTGTTTGCTACCACTCTTGGGGACACTTTAGGAACATTGCTTCTTCTAATCCAGACTTTGCAATTTTTACTTGTACAGATGAGGATATTCAGAATATTAAGTACATCTCTAGTTACATAACATTGTAGATATGAGTTACTCATATTTGACCCAAGGCCAGTATTCATATTTTATATTTGACAGGAAGAGGATTGTTAGCAGAGATGGTGAATCAAGCACACTTTCTCTAAATCAAGTAGGAAAAAGAGTGGCAAGGTTCTTTTCTTAGTGTAGCCATGGTCCTTTTGAAGCTTACCCCAAAAATTGTTAAAATTAAAGTGAATCCATGCTGTCCTGGTGTTTGAAGCACCAAAGCACTACATTTACATTCCCTCATAATAAACATACTATTTATCCTATTTACTTCTCTATGCTTATTTCAAGTGCACTCAATCATCTGCTTTGAAGATCCTCTATAGACTTCCTAGAAGATCCCTCCATTACCCACTTCCCTTATTTTAGTTAAGTAATTGTTACCTATCAGTATAAGATTCTGAAAGAGTGAATTAGAGATAAAAACAGAATTGAAAATTATGTTCTCATAATACAGAAAAAATTCCTTTTTGAAGGGAAGGAAGCTCCTCCAAAGGGAGCTCAAGACCTCCCTTTGACAGATGTGGTTAATGCTCTTCACAGCCTGCACAGAGAGATGATCTGAAAACATCTTGTATATAGTCAGGATAAAAAAATGACACCAGACAAAATCACCATGCTCCTCATCTTTCCCTGCAACCAAGCATCTCTTTCCCCTCTTCAACCCAAAAGTAGGCCTGATTCCTCAGGGGATGTCCCTTCCTTGCCAGGGCTGTGTAAGGAACTTGCAGAGGGCAGAGGGCTGTGATCACCTCAACATGCAAAATCTGAAAAATCTTTTCAGGTTTACCCAGAATGAGCCTAGGTGTGATCACAGCTACCATCCTTCCCTCAGGAGGAGGGAAAAGGGAAGGGGAGGATGATACCTGCCTGGGGCTTGCTCCAGCAAAAAGTAGAGGGTTTCTGCTTCATGCATCAGCCCTGTAAGCCCACATGAGACAACATGGGCGGACACTGTCCCTTCTTTGTCCCTTGCTTTCTCTTCCTTGCATACATTATGTGTGCTTGCAAATAAGATCCTAAGAGTTGACAGTCTGGCATTCACAATGATCACTGAGGGAGTTTATTCATTCCTGTGCATGTCACATACCCTTATAATGGGTCATAAAAATACCACATTTATATTTTATAAAACTTTCAGCAGGGTCTAGCCCTGTTCCTCCAAGAGTAAAATATTAATTAAATGAGAATTTTTACTTGATGTGTCATCATTGCTGATAAGGAAAAATGAAAAATAATCATTACAGTTAAAAGTGTATTTAATTTTTAAGTATTTCAAGTATTTTTCAAATTTTTTATATTCAGGTATTTTGTATTTTAAAAGTTCATTTCCTTGCTTAAATCTGTTATGAACATTTAACCCTACTGATATATATTGACATCTGACCATTTTATCCTTATTTCTGTGATAAATGATAAAATATATTTAAAATATAATTTCATTTAATGAGTTGGGTTTGTTCAGATGTTTTAAATGGTAATCTATCTTAAGGATACTGAGAAAATACAGACCATATACTTGAAGGACAAAACTGAGTTGATGTTTTTGCTGGCAACTTTACAGGAGGAGAGAAACTCCAGCCTCTTTAAATTTTATCTACAGGTTTTCATATTTACTATGCAAAGAGTGCAAGCATGTGGGCAGATAAAGGGGTTCTCAGAAAGGAATTTTCATTAAAACCAAAAAGGGAAATTACTGACATTTGTAACCGAAAGCCATTCTCTGCTGACATTTCCACTGTAACTGTGGTGTGCTCTGATGTTTTCTTCTAGTGTTGTTCTCCTTGTTGTGCTAATATTGAGAATCAGAGGGGAACTGGTATGGCTTTGGCTATGTAAAAAGAGGGCACCAGAACTTATTTAATGTTCCCTCTCCCCAACAACATATCATGAAGGATGTAAGATGTGTGAGAAGCAAAGAGCCTGAAGCATCCTTTATATAAAATTAATTGAAAGAAAGGTGCAGTAAAGAAAAAAACCTCTGCCGTTATCTCCTAGTAAAAGGATGCAGATATTAACAATTTAGAGCAAGTGATTACACCAAGAACTTCATTATTATCCTGTGCTTAATAAATCATGCTTTCATCTCCCTGTACGATATGGCACCAGTACATATTGCAGCAAATTATAAGACATATGAATGCAGATGAAAACCACAATACAAGTGGAGGGCAAGTTTCTTGATGATCAAGGTGTTTGTGAATTACAGCACATGCATGCATTAGTATGAAGCCCACAAGTCCTCCTTCAGTGCTCATTCTTCATCTCTCATGCCTTGCTTTTCTCCCTGCTCAGTTATTTCATGTCCAGTCTGGATAAGCCTCTGTTTTTTATGCAGTCACATACAGAGATGGTAGGACTGCTGTCTGATTTGGGTCAGAGAAGGCTGAGCTGGACACAGATATTTGGTAGTTTCATTATTCTGTTCCTATTCCTCCTATTAACCCTACAGTCTGATTTTTCACTGCAGACATGGTTCTTATCCTGCGTGTATTCTCCTGTTATCATCTGCATTGCTGAAAACTGGGATCACAGGTGAATTGAGGAAGCTGGAGCCTGACAAACTGCTGTCAATCTCAGCTGTACACATATGGTTCAAGTGGCATGAGGCTGGACCACCCTTTCTGCAGCTAGCATCCTTCCCAGATTCAAGTGACACCTTCTGTGTGTCTCTCCTGACCACTCCTTCTGCTTCACTCTTCCTTCACGAACTCATCCCACTTCAGCAGACACAGTCTTTTCTTCTGGTGAAAGTTTAAAACCTCTTCTCTCTGAATTACAGGTCATGATTCTACCCCTTTCAGCTACTGTTCCTGTATTCATGTATTGAGTAAACATATAGCCATGACATTTATGTATCTAGTGTAAACCCTGGTAGTTATCAAGGTTTTCTCCTAATAGAGAAAATGATTTTAAATTTTTTTTAATATTCTAAGTCAAGCACCACTGTCATCCTGTGATAACTTCACAGGTTTGGAGGTGTTTTGCCTGAACAATGCTGGGATATTTTGGTTTTATGGATGGTAATTGCTAAAATAGTAACATTAGCTGGCAGTGACTGAGATAAGAATCTACAGTAAATGAAATATGTGATTTTAATTTCAAGCATAACTTGCATATTCTTGTCTGTTTTATAAAATGTATGAGACATGAATGACTTGTGAATGCAAGCAAAAATGATAGTATAGAAGCATCCTTTCCCTACACATAACAGCCAAGAAATGCAAATTACTTTACAAATTAATGACAGAATATGTAAAATTTCTAACCTCCCCACAGTGTATAGGTGGTAAAAATGATCACCAGATAAGTCAGAAAATTCCGCAAAAAGCTTATGTATTGTAGGCACACAAGTCATGGACCAAATTCACATATTTTCCTCAGCTATTCAGGTGAGGAATTTGCTGCCTGTTCTGTAAGGAAGACATCTGATTAGATGTAGAACAAATAAAGCTCTCCCTTTACAAAAGATCATTGCTTCTTACACAGATACTCATTAAGTCATTAAGTGGATTCCCTTTTTCAGTGGGTTTTTTGGGGACTTTTTGCAAGGAGTCAGCATGCTGTCATTTTGAAATACACTGACAAGATAATTGTAAATCCTAAGCCTGAAAGAGAATAGTGAATGTGAGCCCAGCATTAAATCACTGTATATCCTAGGCTGCTAACAAGCTCTATAGCATGGTGACAAGTATAGATGAAACATGCAACATCTAATTCATCGCTTCAGTACTTACAATAAATATGCCTGTAATTTTAAACTGTTTGTAGCAAACACATAATGTGACAAATAATGCTATAAACTTTTATCTCCTGGGAGGATACAGATTTCAGACAAAGTTTGCAAAGAAAATCCATGTATTAAAACATCTTTTGTAGAAAACACACTAATCACATAAAAGAAAAGAAAAGAAAAAGAGGTGTCCTGGTATTTGGTGATGTTATTTCTGAATGCCTGGATATTTATCAGAGAACCCAACACTGGGTTTCATGTCTGTTTAGGGCCTCAGTGAAATTAGTGGGGTTGTTCATGTACCCTTAAGCCCCATGCAAAATCCTAGAGCTATGCAAACTGCAGAATTCATGTTTATGGATTAGTCTCTCGGAGAGACTGAAATTTTATGCTTAACAGCTTAAACATTGTTAAAATCACCGAAGGGCTTTTGCCCACTGTAGCAAACTGTGCAAAGAGGTAACTGCTCATCAGTGACCACCAAAGCCCATCCCTCCCTGAGTATGCTTTCTGAAGGGAGCTGGGCTGTGAGCTAAGCCAACTGATGGGAACTTGAGATATGATAAAATAAAGGTGGCACTGTTGTCCAAATATCTCGAGTGTAAGGAGAAGTAAGCAGGCCTGGGGGGAGTAGAATGCATCCACAAAGGAAACCATTCTCAGTAGATGTGTTGAAAATCAGCTCTAGCTGGAGGGAGGCCATAGCCCACAGACCCATTTGCTGAGGCCAGGTTTGAACCCCCAGGAGGAGGTGAGTATTTGAGTGTGTAATGGAAAACCTCTGCCCTGAGGAGTGAACTGTCACCACCTGGAGGCTACAAGCCAGGGACTGAGGTGGATGGAGGCAAATTCTGCAGGGTGGGCTGGTACTTTTTTCACAGTAATTGCCCTTCCTTAAAAAACTCACTCAGGTGTAAAACTCCCTTTCCCCACGGGAAGGTTGTATGGGACATCAGAGGCAACTCTCTTGTCTTAGAGGTGCCCAAAACCATCAAATGGCCTTTGCCCATTATAACCCATCAGACCTCATGTTTTGTGGGCTTTTTCCCTGCCCCGGGCAGATAGACAGCAATCATCACTTCTACCCGTGGACACCCAAACTGCAACAATCAAGCCTCATGTAGGTCCATGGCTGGTGATCCATGTATCATTCTATTCTTATCCTTTATTTTTATTTCTTTCTTTTTCTTATACATTTTCTTAAGTAATACCTTTGTGCTTTCATATGCCATATAGTAATATGGCATATGAAAGCATAAGGGTATTACTTAAGACATAATAACAAAAATGGGCGCATATCTGCTTTGCATTGCAATCACATTGTTCTGAAATGAACCCTTCATATGCATATTCACAAACACCCATCATTCAATGTCATTTCACTCTAATCTGCCCCAAGAGATCTATTAACAAGAACCTGGGTTGCTCTTGCTGTCGTGGGGGCGGGTCGTAACAGCCTTCACTTCCACATATCACTGACATTGTTATGTTTTATAGGTAGACATGAAACATCTGTTTGGGTGCCACTAGGTGTCCCTTCATAGATGAGTAAGTTTATCTGCATGAATAGTGAAATGATATGTAGGAAAAAAACCCAAGAAATGAAATGTCACGAATAATTGCATTTTAGTTTATTCATTTTAACTTAGAGCTATTATACAGTAACATGCAGATGTTTTCTGCTATTATCTGGCTTTTGGAATGGAAATAAAATTCTCTTTTTTATAACTTTATGGTGTTCCTTGCTTTATGTATTTGAAGTTATCCCAGTAATTAAATGAAATGGATTAAATGAAACAATGCAGTTAAGGGGAAGGAGATGCAATAGAGTGAGGTCTCCTTAAGGGAACACAGTTAGGGAGGATTCATTGATGAGTTTTTTCTTTTCTTTTTTTTTGCCCTGCTTTACTCAACCTGACAGGAGACCCTGGGATCAAAGGCAATACTAAATATTAATGAATGCAGAAGCCTCAGAAAAGGAGGTAAGAGAGACTGATTGTCAGAAGCTGAAGACAGAAATGAATTCAAAAGGGAGCTGAAGTCATGCACACAACAGGACACTGGCTTTTTCTCAAGCCCAGAAAGAAAAGGAAACAGGGATGATGGGAGTGGACCAGGACTTGCAAATAAGAGCAAGAGTTAAGACAGATGTGAATATATAAACATTTTTATCATTTTTCTATGTGTAAAATATATTTTTGAATGAATAAAAATTATAGGAAGATATTGGCAATGGTGTGAATAAACACACGTGAGTGAATAAAGCAAAACTTCATTATTAAAAAGCCAGAGAGTTTCAGGTAATAGAGACTCAAATCATGGTTTGTCCTATAATCTGGATAAGGAAACTGGAGGTGAAGCTGAAGGAAGTACATTTAACCAAAAAGGAAAAATTTAAAGAGAAAGATATGTTTATAAAAGCCTAAATAAAAATGAAAATAAAGACTTCAGCAGAAAGAAAGCAGCCAGAATTTAAGAAGTTGTCTTACCAAAAGTTTCAGGAACTACAATAAAGTCAAACTAAAATAAAGAAAAGAAAGTTGTTAGTAAGTAAAGCTAGCAGAGGAAAATAGCAACCAGTTGTAGGTGGCCGTGCTTGAGCAGGGGGATTGTCTTGGATGACCTCCAGAAAACCCTTTCACCCTCAGCCATTCTGAATTTCTGTGATATGGTCAGCGTAACCCTTACTGTAAGGAGTCAAAACCCTTCCACACTTGGAAACATAAAAAGAAATCTGGCTCAAAAGAACTGAGGTTGCCAGGGAAAATAAGTTGTTTCCAGGGCCAGGAGCAGCAATGACAGCGTTTTACCGTGCAACACTTCCACAACGATTTCACAATCAGGTTTAGTGTCTTTGCTGGGGTAGACATAGCAGGACATCCTAAAACCTTTCACGCAGGTCTTTGGATATAAAGAGGCATTTAACATGCAGCAGCTGAAATTTGCTAACCTTATGGTGTTTGAAATGTGTTTGTCATAGGAAACAATCATGGGCCAGTTAGCTTCAAAACCAGGTTATTTCTTCAGGGCCAACAGCAGTATCCTGACAGTGGCACTGGAAACATGGAATGCCAGGTGCACTCCCAGGTGCAACTGCTTTCATTGGCAGTAGTACCTATGTGCTTTATTTCACTTTTTGGCTTTGCAGAGGTTCACATCAGGAATGATATCTCCAAAGTAAACACGCTGCCTAGAATACAAGTTTTAGATGGCAGATCAGTAGCCCACCAGCATTGTATTTGCTGGGTCCCCCTTGGCAGGAAGAAATGATGAATCTGACTTCATGTTCTCAGAAGACTAATTTATTATGTTATGATACTATATTATAATAAATACTATACTAAGGAATACAGAAAGGATACTAACAGAAGGCTAGGAAGATAATAATGAAAACTCGTGACTCCTTCCAGATTCCCGACACAGCTTGATCCTGATTGGCCAGTAAGTCAAAACAATTCACAGCAGAAACCAATGAAACAATCACCTGCTGGTAAACAATCTCCAAACACATTCCACATGTGAGCACAACACAGGAGAAGCAAATGAGATAAGAATTTGTTTTCCTTTTTCTCTGAAGCTTCTCAGCTTCCCAGGAACAAAGTTGTGGGCAAAGTGATTTTTCAGAAAATATGAATGTGACACACCAGCACCCATCTTTTGTCCTGTGCAGGGTACATCAGCTACACACCTATTGAACAGCACATTGTGCTGCCAAGCCTGTTTTATGTATCTCTGAAGGTCTGAGGTATCTCCAGCACACTGGAGGTATTGAATTGTGTCACCTACGCTGATGTTTGCCATACAGCTGGTGTGTGTTCATTCACACAGGAGACAGCTGGGGGCTGAATCACAAGTACCCTCCAGCCATGGATAGCTCGGTGCAGCAATTAAGTCAGGAGTTTATTTATGTGGTTCTGAGATCATCAGCCTTAATCTACCGTACCTGACAGTAATCACAAATCCCATGACAAATGTTGCCCAAGTACAACTCTGTAAACAAAGTTACAAATAAGGCTTCAATTCTCATTAACTTGTTTTTCTCAGAAAAAATTTCTTAATTTCTGATTCCCTCAGATAATACATACAAACTCTAACCAGATTTTGTGAATAGATGCATAATTTACAACTAAATTATAGTTAAGGGAGATAGGACTCATCTGACAAGAATGAATTTACAGAAATGAAAATATAATTTTATCAAGCATACACAGTCACAAAGCCTCTTCCAGTTACCCATATGAGTCAGATGTTGACACAGATTATATTTTCATTCATTACCATTACACCTTCTTTCTCCCTTGAATCCCTTTGTCTGGTTCCTAAGCAACCACAAAAAGGCTCCTCTTCAGAGAGAACCTATAGTCATGACCCCAGAATGGGATTCCTTTAGGTAGATTGGCAATGGTCCTAGGAATTTCGAATGCCTGCCACAGAATCCCACAAGGAACGAAGCACCTTGCATTAAAAGCATAAACCAGAAACACCAACAGTCAGAAAGAAACTGAATCCAGAGCCCTTTCATAAATTATGCAGCTGAAATAATTGGATAGGTTGCTATCTCATGTATTTAACTTTGTGATCTTCCAGACTACAAATGTCAACTCATTTGTTTGTCGTTTACTTAAGAGATGTGATCAGCAAGTGACTGTTCAATTGAAGGCTAGCTATAATTTTCTATAATTATCTATAGAAAGATAATTATTTCAGTGATTGTTGGGAAGGCAAATTATTGAAGATTATTAAAATCTTAACCCAAAGCTGTTAATGGCCACCAGTTATGATTTGGAATAGTTACTTCCATTCTTCATGTCTCAGTTTGCTATCTAAAAGAAAAATACAAAATTTTCCTTCTTCATAAGCATTTTATTAATAGCTGTCCTTAAAATCCTTGAAGTTTCCTACACAAAGAACAAGATGCATATGAAAACCTACAAATGAGAAATGTTAGCAATATGAAAACACTCGGTCTTTTTTATTTTTACTTAATGCACAGATCTCATGTTAAGCAAGAGAGACTAATTTAATCTTCTTTCTCTAACAATGAAATTAAATTAATTTTGTTTTGAAATTTGGTAAACAAAGTACTATTGACCGTGATGAGAGAAGACTAGCCTAGCCTTCACAGACTTTTTTCCTTCAAAAGTGTTCTATAGACTAAATGCCAAAATCACTCTTAGCATCTGTAAGTGTCAACTTAAATCAATAAATGATTACTGATTGCAGGTTCTTCCTTCCTTCTGGAATCAGAAGAGCTGTCATAATTCCACTTTGAAAGGGGAAAAACATTTTCTGTTTCCAAGCATATTACCAAAGCCTATACCTGATGTCTTCAGAAACAGTCCATACCACTAAGGCCCTGTACCATGATTAGTTATGTCCCTGTGCATTCCTGCTAAGTTTGTCTGACCTCAGTGAATCTTCTAAGGTTTCAATAGTTTCACTAAGAGAAAAACATTGCAAAGATTTTAACAAACTTCCTGCAGCAGACTCCTAGAGTAACATTTGGTCTTTGCAACCAGCACTGTTCAGCAACATGGTCTCAGACAAACAAGGAACTTGCCATGGCAAAGAATTCTTTCCAAATTTTGGAAAGAATTAACTTCTTATCAATCTTATAAATGGCATTTCAGGAAAAAAAAAAAAAACCAAAGAAAGATTACACCACATACTGGATTTCTCTTTTCCCTTCTTTTCCTGGAATAAGATACTCCATATGATTTTGGATTGAGTAGTGGTAGTAAATGTAATTTTATCTAATAATGTGTGGCACTGTAGCCCTTTAGAATAACAAAGCAATAAGTAGAAAGTATTTATCATCTTTATATTACAATAAAGTTTCTTGATGCTTTGCTGTCAGTCTGGCTTTCAGATTGGTGGTGAGTGTGTAATTGCTGAAATATTACATTACATTACATTTCTATAATATTAGTTTAAAGAGAGATAGAAAGACATTTTAGGCTCTGAAGTTTCAATTTAAAGTAATTTTCTTCCTTTTGTCTTGGTCCTCAATCTGTGCATTAAATATTTTTTTCTTTAATTTTTTTCATTTCATAGCCCTGGTTGTTTTGATTTTTTAAAACTAGAAATCATCATGGATAATATTTCACTTTACTAATGGGGCTTCCAGTTTGGGCCCTCATCCAAATTTCTCTTTCTCTTATTCCCTGATCTAATATTTCCTTTATTAGTCAACTGAGGTTGATGCTTCTGTGAATGGAAGTCTATACAGCTTTCTGTGGCTAGACAATTCAGCATATTTCCTTTTGTAACCAATCTTTTCCCACTGCAGCCAGGAGAATTTTTCTGTTGTTTACATAAGAAACAGCTTTCAGACATTTACTTTTATTTCAGAATCATCTATGTCCACTCATATTTTAGTACTGTATGTCGGGTAGGAGAACTTTGAATTCAAATGCATCACCTTGTAAGGGACTTCAAAATCATAATTGTCTTAAACACTCTTAGGATCACCAAAGGAAGACCCGAGGAAGAGGACCAATAGGATGCCATGAGAATTCATGGAGTGGTGATATCTATCTAGTCTGTCTCTCTCACTCTTTTTCTGTCCCTTCCCTCTCTTTCCTATTTCTTCCTCTCTCTCTAGCTCACACTTACTGTTAAACAAAATCTATACTATTGACTTCAGCATATGGTTTTGATTGTGCCTTAATTCACATAGAGGCATCTCTCTAATAATCATAATAACTGGGTCTTAGCACACCTCTGCGTTTCTATGACACCCACCTTATTGACTTTTGTTTTGAGAATGGCATTCTCTATTTCTTTGGTATTTTGCCTTTTCTGAAATATCCAAATCTCTTTAGCAGTGGATCATCTGCTTTTGAGGTATTTGGCTACCACATTGGAGGAGTTAAGACTGATCCTATCACTTATCCTTCTTTTAGGCACTTGTTTTTGTTATTACTCTTCACATCACAGTGAGCTGTCTAAGGAGAAATGTGAATCAATCTGTGTGCTGTACCAAGCAAAACCAGAAAGATTGGTTCAGCAAGCCAAGCTATTTATGAAATCCCTACACAACATTATATTATGCCCACACTGACATTTTCCCATACATCCAAATGCAACAAAACAACCCTTTTTTTGAGACAGTTCTTGAATCAAACTCATGCCATGACCAAAAATGAAAGCATTCCAAGGAACCAGATCCCCTGAGCTTATACATATATAACACCCCGCTTTGAACCTCAGGAACTAAAATACATATTCATTTATCCTTATATACACATGCTGGCTTCAGCTGGGAGTGAGTTAATTTTCTTTCTGGCACCTGGATGAGTGATGTATTTGAGAACTGGCATGACAGCAATGTTCATAATGTTTTAGTTGTTGCTGACTAGTTCCTACACTAAGTCAAGGACTTTTCAGCTTCTCTTGCTGACCCATCAGCGAGGAGGCTGGGGCTCTCAACTCTCTTTGGAGAGCTGAGATGCGGCAGAGATGAAAGAGCTGACCCTTAGCAGCCAAAGGGATGTTCCATGCAATATGGTGATTAGCTGCCTGCCAGGTTAAGCCACAGCAGGTCACCACCAAGTCTCATTGTGCTACTTTATACTTATGTGTCTCTTCCATGAATATTTAATGTTATTTATTTATTTATTTATTTGACAAAAAAAGGTTACTTTTTATTACAGTATTCACACCCCGAGAGATTTGACAGCTCTGGTATTATTTGTTTGTTATACTCCAGAAAATGTCACAATAGACTTCAAAATTACCTAGACTAAGACAGTAACAGAGAGATGGGAAATTTGAAATCCAGGTGCTGGATCATTTTAAATACTCAGCTCCCCTGAACCATGCTGCTTTCTCTAGCTATGCAACTATTGTAAGCATAACCATGCACTATCAGTATTTGGTTAGTTAGGACAAATTCAGCTTTCATAGCAAAGAAGGGACAGTCAAGAAAAGATTTTTCTAGAGGCACAATGATGGGCAATGATACTAGGCTTTGTGATGACCAGGTATGTCACCTTGCAACTAAAATAGAATATAAAGATGTAAATGAAATTATGCAATGTGTGCTTTTTGGAGGAAATCCTGGCATATTCAATTATCATGCAGCCTACCAAATTAGCTAAAGTTCATGTTGGAGTTTCAGGATTTTTCCCAATACAACAGACATCCATGGCATGGTTGATCACCATTGTACTTCCCAGTTTCCACTGGTTACTGGAAAAGGTAGAACACATAGCAAATTTTAGTGAAATTTTCCCTGGTTTTAGCAGGTTGTTATGTCTACATGTTAAGTAGTGATCAAAGCCATACTTTGCTGATAAATACATATCATGATACTAACCATGATATTCTGAGATACCTGTAAGGGCCTCTTAGCTGATGTGAAATGACTATTCCAAGTGAATTCAATGGCATTTCCCATATTGTCTATACCTTACATAGAGGAGACACATAGATATTTACTTCTAAAAATGCAACTCCAGAAAAAGTGTTCAAGATATATCATTTTGCAAATATAATTGTGATTTCATAACCTCTTAGCCCCAGAGAAGTAGAAAACAAATTTCAAATAAAAACAATGCCTTCTTCCAAATAGGGGAAAAAATAATATATATTATGTTCTTTATTATTTATTTCCAAAATTAAAACTTCCATTTTTGGAGGACTGGGTGAGTAAAATATTTATGAGAATGATTTTCTATTGGGATTATAGCATCCAAGTCAAGATCTGTTCATTTTTATGGAGTTTGAAACTGGATGAATTTTAGCTAATAAATGTAGGGGTCTAACAGTGCCTACACCTGAGAAGGAAATTAAAAAACCTAATCAATCTTAGATTGTATTTTTTACTTACTAAAAACCAGTCCTAGCTCCTCGGAAGCTCAGATTTTGTTATATCAGACATTCAATACCTTTTTCAACAGTCTAGAGAGGAGAAACAGCGTGACTTGGCATGTTTCACTACTTCCCTTTATTAGCAGTTTGTCTCCTCCTACACTGCCAGCACAATGCATTTTCTCCCTTTGTTTCATTACTTGAAACAAGTGGAAAATTTACTTTGTCCAAGCATGAACTAACTGAATACTATGTTTTGCTTTCTACAAAGTGCAACTTCTTACAAAATTCCCATAACTATTCATGCAACCCAGCAAAGCAATCCTTAAAGATATGGATTACTTATTAACATTAAGATCACCCTTAATTTCTTCAGTCAGATTTTAAAAACCCAGGCTGGAAGAAATGAAGAGATATTTTTCTTTTGATTCTCTTCCCCAATAAATAAAAAGTATTAAAATCCATAAAAATGATTGTTGTAAAATGTAGAAACACTCACCCCCCAGTGTTCTCAAATTTCCTAGAAACAGCTGGATTTCTTCTCATTTAACTTGGAATTCCAACTGTGTAGCTTCACTGAATTTAGCAGATTTATGCTACCTGTCAGAGAAAAATTATTCAAGACCAGTTTTTTTGTGTGTAATGCACGCAAGTAATACTAACAGTGCAAATTTGTAAATATAAATCTCATTCTTTCCAAAATGCTTTAGTACGAATGAGAATAAGAAAATCATTATCTCATGGATAGGAAAGAAACATTCAAAAGAGGTCACAGAAAATTCTTGGATTTTCATTTTTCAAGGAAAAATCAGGGCAGACGTTTTCACAGAAATATTTTTCCTAGTATTTGCTATGCCAACAATCTCTGCTTTGAAATCTGACCACAATAATTTGCACTGAAGTGTTCACTATGCAGGTTTGGCAAATGTTGCTGCCTTTCTGACTTAACTAGGAAAGAAAAAGATAATACAGTCTTGGAGAAATTTGTTATCATGAAAAATCTTACTCGTTTAAAATCACCAGTGTCTCCTTAAATTAGTAGTAATTTCTAGATGTAATTTCTAGGCTTGTACAATCTGCAGAGGTTTTGAGAGACATAACTGGAAGCTTAATGACTGACAGAAAATCAATGAGAGTTAAGAACAAACAGAATTGGGCAAAGAGAATGAGTGTGTGCTGGGGGAGGGAGGGGTTGCACTGTTGACAACTCCAAGAACAGGAATAGGACAATCATGACTTATTGAAAAAATATTTCTTTGCTTGACCTTTTATATTATTTAGTAAATTTACAAAAGTAGTTAATTTTTGAGTAAAAATCTATGTTGTTGTTGTTGTTGTTGCTGAGGCATTGCCACATTCTGTCCTCAGCACACTTAAAAGCCAGAAAGTTTATGTGCCTTCTGTTTAAGATCTGATTATGTGACATTAATAGTGTTTAAGGCAATTGTGATGTTTAAGTCTCCTACACCTTCAGAAGCCCAAACACATAACCACAACGCAGTAAGTAACTCCAAAGGCCAGAACTGAGGAAGTCCAGAACAAGGCAAAGCTTGCAACACATGGGATACATGTTTTGTCTTCACCCTGGGAGCAATAAAAGCTGATCCCAGCCTGGATGGTTGCTTGCCTTTGCTGTACAAGGCTGATAAGGTAGTATATGTTCCTAAAAGTTCAACAAGATATTGGTGGCTTGCTAAGTGACTGCAGGATGAAATACCTTGATTTGCGCTGTGCAAGACAACAGACTAGAGGATCAAAATGATTGCTTCTGGTCATAAAATGTAAAAATATTTTTAACATAATAACTTAGATAAATGTGAGATTAGGGAAAATCTTTCTGTCTGACTTAGCTTAATGACTCTATTGTCTTAGCTACTTGAGAGAAATTAAGAAAGTGGAGTGTAGTGACTAAAACAAATCACTGATGCAACTTGTACAATATCTGTATAGAAAACAATGCATACTGTCAGTTTTGCTACTGTTTGAAGGCATCAGTGGGAACAGATGCACATCTTGGTGCACTCATTTGTTTTCTTTATAAAATCATTTTAAATGAGAAAAGCAGATAGATAAAAATACCATTGAAACCTCATTAAAATTTGAAAAAAAAGTGCTTAACACTGAACATTTTTCCTTGACTATTCTACAGTGCAAAAGATCAAATTCTATATTGTGTATTTTATTTCAAGGAGGTGATATGGCAGTTGCCACGGCAACAAGACTTTTTAAAAAGCTAAAATAAAGGATGTTGCTGACATGACCCATTGTAACAATAACTCACATGACCATGAGATTCAGGAAGATAAGATAACCTAGGGGGAAAAAAAAGAAAAGAAAAAACCCTAGAATTGTATCTTATCTGTTAAAAACTTTTTTTCTCTCTTTTCCATAAATACAAATAAGCACATTTTGCAAATACCTTCCAGATTTGGAAGCAAATACATATATCTGAAACTCTTATTTTAATGATAATAAGTAACCAAATACCATGACATGTTCATTTCGTTTGGGTGGGGATCCATCCTGTATTCACAGAAGAGTGGATTTTTTTGTGAGGGAATATGGGTCTGAAAGGGTGTGTGTGCCTTGATAACAGGAGCCTGCCACATGCTGCAAGACATGAGAGAGCTTTTGATGTGTGGGGCCACAGCACTGGCACCAAGCTCTGTGGCTGAGCAGAGAGCACTCACCTTGGAGCATGAGACCCTCGTGCACAGGAGCACAAACATCCTTCCCCGTGCCCAGCCCCCAGCCTGAGGGCTGTGTTTGGTACTGGGGAAACAGTACCAAATTCTGCTGCTGATGGATGATTGATCTTATTTCCTGCTCTTTCTTCCCTAGCTGAACTTTTACCTGAAGGCCTGCTCTGCCACTGCTCATGAAGAATTTAAGTAAGCAAACTGTAGCTGTTGCAATAAAACTATAGTCAAAAAGGTACATCATGAAATACAGCAAAAAGCACAATCTAGTCATCAATAAAAAGTTATGAAGTCCACACGTCTAAAGATCACCTATGATAACAAACAGCAGTTGCACAAAGCATTCATACTGACCCATAGAAATAATATCTCATCAAAATTCCATAGGCCTGTATCAATTCAGGGAGTCCCCAACACGGTGAATAATGTGCCCTAACTCCATGATTAAGAAGGCTGAACAAATGCTTTATTAAGTTATATTACACTAATACTATACCACATTACATACTAAAGAGATACTATACTGTAAAGAATACTAAAAAAAATCCACTGACTGTCTGAGACAGCCAGGACACAGCTTAGACCCAACTGGCCAATCAATCCAAACAACCCTCAGCAGAATCCAACTGATAAATCACTTTGGGTAAACAATCTCCATAACACATTCCACATGTGCAAAACAACAGGCGCAGCAAGTAGAGATAAGAATTGTTTTCTCTTCTTCTCTGAGCTTCTCCAGAAAAAATCCTGGGAGAGAGAATTATGCCTCTCTCTGTTCAGGGAATGTGAATACCACAAGCCTGTTATGGATGCAGAGATTGGGTAACAGATTGGGACTGTCTGTATGATCAGACAGCAAACATGCTGACCCTCACCCCTCAGCCTCACCAGGACAGCCTGCATCCCTTTGCTCTGACTCAGGCACCTTTCCTTTGCTGCAAGAACCATCAACAAGGTTTGTTGGCAATCCCAAAAGTTTTGCTGCTTTGATGGATAGGGTAAGTAGAGTTTTCTTCCAGGTTTCTTTCTCTTTGATTCATTTCAATGAGGGATATTTCTTCACAACTGACATTTCAGACCCTGTTTGACATATGATGGCAGTGGAGTTCTTAAAAATGCATTTAAATATATATGTGCAGATATGTACACACATACATATTTATATGCAAGCATGCATCAAAAGACATTTTTTTCATTCATTCGTTCATTCATTCATTCATTTTCATATTATAAGAAAGGGATCTGTGATCTGTCAAATAGAAGTTTCCCAAACAACCTTCCAATATTGTAAAATTTGATACATATTTTCTCTGTTATTGTGACTGGATGGTAAAAAGAAAAATGAATGATCATGTTAATTTTAATGCTTTGTACTCTAATGTTGAGGGTTTTTTTTTCAAACACCAGATCAAATTAATTACTGTTTATAATTTCTTGAATATCAAGCAATTTAAAACCCTAGATAAGCCAGCTGCCCATTACAAAAAAATATATTTTACATATGTTTGACTGAGTTCATAGAATCATAGAATACCCTGAGCTGGAAGGAGTTCCCAAGGATCATCAAGTCCAATTCCTGGCCCAGCACAGGCCAGCCCCAACAATCACACCATATGCCTGAGATCATTTTGCAAATTCTTCTTGAACTCTGGCAGGCTGGTGCTGTGACCACTTCCCTGGGGAGCCCGTTCCAGTTACTAAAATTAATGTGACTAAAACAACAATACAATTAAAGAAGAGGCAATCTGTAGTTCACATAAAAAGAAGAATAAAAAGCTTAGATACCTTGAAAAAAGTTGTCACATGCTAGGGTTTTCATACTATACATGTTAAGACATACTATGGTTTTTGTGCTGTAAGTGCAAAAATATAAAACTGAATTTCATATTCAGAAGGAGCCTGGGATGCTGAGAGACATTTCTCATGACAGCAAGGTTTTGGATGCTGAGACATTTCTCGTGAGAGCAAGGTTTTGAAGCAAGTGACCACAGCCAGGTGCTCAGCAATAGGACCTTTACAAATGTCTCTCTCACCCTTCTTCAAGTGGGAGGAGAGC
This sequence comes from Ammospiza nelsoni, assembly GCF_027579445.1. NCBI lineage: Eukaryota > Metazoa > Chordata > Aves > Passeriformes > Passerellidae > Ammospiza > Ammospiza nelsoni. Next base: position 105,511,583 of record NC_080633.1, read on the forward strand.
CATGATGGACCCTGGGTTTCCTTTTCACTGATGAAGTTAGCACAGAATCTGCAAAAGGACAAAGCTGAGATGTTGTCTAAGCATCTGAGACATTGGTTTTGAGTTTGCCCATTTGGGACTGAAAACAGAAATTGAGCCAGAAATAACCAGAACTCTCAGTAGAGAATATTCATTAGTCATAGTCCCTAAAAGCAATTGCAGACTATTTCCAGCCTAGACTACACAGATGTTAGCCTTTTAATGAAATTTTGCTGTAAATTCTTCTTCCCAGGTACCCAAACTTTAAGTTCTTCTTTACACTTGCTGTTATTTTTGCAAGCATTTCTATTTTTGTTGGAAGGAATCAAGAGGGTGAAATATTCAAATTTTATTTTACTGCTTTGGAGTCTTTAGAACTAAAAAAGAAAAGAGCAAACATTTAGCAAACTGCTAAAGGAATGACACAAAAAATGAGAAAACGTAATGGAATTTGTTGACAGTAATTTTTATTCCATATTCCTGCCAGGTAGGGAATAAAAATCTTTTTTTTCTATATTAATTGTTTCAGTTAAAATGACAGAGAATGGAAATGAAATACTTAAGATGTGTGTTCTGATTAAAATCTTACAGAAAACTGTGGCAAAAACTTATGCAGTTCTGTAGCAGAAAAAAATATTAAATACTGGTTTTCTTGTGTAAATTTAACCCAGATATAATTTCTAACTTGTTTTGAATTTTATTTATGGATGTTTCTAAATTTTAAAAATTCCAATATTTATTCTCTGTAAATACTTTTCAGAAAAAAAAATAAAACAATGAAAAACACTTTTTGTTATAACATTATTTTTGAAAAAATACTATTATAGAATTTTAATAATTTCACATCCTACATGCAAGTGCTTTTTCTTCATAATGCAAGTCTGGTGCACACTGGTATGTTGGTTTAGTGTCTTCAGTGTGCTTTCATGAAAACAAATGATAAAGCCAAACAACTTCATTTGACTGAATGTCAAACACTGCCAGAAAGTTGGTTAATTTCAGCCAGAAGAAGGAACTAACTGAAAATTATGGGTTTAATTATAAGCAAGAAGACAGATCACCAAGGAAATAACAACCTACAAAAACCAGAGCTGGGAAAATCTGCAAAATTCTGAAAATGTAAAAAGCCACGGAAGGTAATGAGGACTGTCCCCTGACACTGAGTAAAGAAGGGATGAAAACATGAAACAAAATTTCCCCAGAAGTGTCTCCCGGTCTTCAGTGGTTCTTGATTGAGCCATAGGGGATTATTTATGTAGGAGAAGCTCAAAGGGGTTTTTGTTCACACTAATTTCTCTGGTTCCTTTTATGTCAACCATATCATGCAGCAGAGAGTCCCAAGCTTACCTGTGAGCTGGGCCACAGGCCACATCCATCTGTTGGTTTGGAACACAACAACTGCTAATTGTATGGGATTCTCTCTCATTTTCATACAGAGAGGGCAGTAAACTGTTCTGCTCCTTGCCTCACCCTCTGTGATACATAAATGTGCATTACATTTCTTTTCCTCTCATTTTCTGATTGGCAAACTCCCTTTTGGTTAACCCTTCATGAGTGCCATCCCATACCTCTATCCACCCTTGTCCCTCTTCTAAACATCCCCCAGGCCTACCATATATTTATTGAGGTGGGGGTGCAGGACTGTGTGCATCATTTCAGAAGCTGATGTGCTGTGGACCTAATTGATGGATTAACAATGCAACCATGTTTCTCCCTGCTCCTTTCTAGGTTCTTATGTTGGACTAATATGATGAAAGGATGGCACTACACAATAGGTGTCTCTTCCAGTTTAAATTCAATGAAAGAAGAGCGGCCACTCAGATATAAACCCTACCCATTGCATTTACAAAAATCATAGTGGCCAACACATTGCCCTATTTCCTTCTGATTCACAAACACTGGCTTCATTTCATCATTTTGGGCACAGCTCCTGAGTAGCTTAATTAATACTTCCCATAGAGCAAGTCAGCAGAAAGACCTGAGATCAGGACGGCTGATAGAGTCAACATAGCTATGACATAGTGCATTTTAACAGAAAAATACATTTGATTATATCTGTCAACAACTCTGAGACAAACTTCTTAATTCTAAGTTTTAGCCTCTGTGTTTAAAGGAAACCCTATAGGAAGAGAAATATTGCAGTTACTCCAAGTTTGCTTAAGTTATTTGTCTTCATATATCTACTGAAAGGAAAGAATAAGGCTCATTTCCCACAAGCTTTACTTGTTTCTTTGATAGTGATTAATATATTCTTCTTACCAGAATAAGAACCAAATGAATGCAGTCTATTTTCTGTCCAGTAATTTTAAACAAATATATTCCTTTATTCTTTCTCCCCTGCATGTGCTGCAATCTGCCTTAGTGGTTCTGGAAATCACTGCTACTGCAGCTCTCCTCAAACTTCTTGAAATTCTGGACTTTTCTGAGCTCAGAGAATTTAAATCTATGGACAATTTGAAGAAAAACACAGAATCACACAGAGATGAAAAGGAAAAAGAAATTATTAAAAATAAATAAATAAATGCTGCTTTCTGATTTTTGGAGAAATTTTGTTTCTCACATAAAAAAACCCATCAAAGCTGTAGACTACAGTTTTTAGAAATATAAGTAAATGTGGAAATGGAAATGTAGTTCTTAGAAATTACAGTAAGTGTGGACCTAATGTTCCCTGTTCTAGAGAAAGTCCTATCAGTCTGTTCAGACTCTAACAATAACAAACTAAAGAAGCTGCATGAATATTAAACTCTTGAACAATTGCCCACGGGTGATATTTGCTGATGGTGAAATTGAGACATGAGGAGGTGGAAAAGGAGTAGGTGTAAAGGATTTAAGAGGAATAGAGAGAAGACAGAACAGCGGACACAGTGGAGGATGGAGAATTGACAGCAATATTCAGGGTCTAAATTCGCTATTAGCTTGCAAGGAAATGAAGTAATACCATTTAAATTTAGCAAGGTGGGTTGCTGAGATACATGCAGAAAATAGAGACTTCAAGAATTTTCAAAGAAAACACAAATTATATTTTGATGATTGATTTGTCCCACAGTCTTCCCATTCTCTTAGTGAGCAGAACTGGCTGCATGAATGAAGAGCCAGAGATAAGTACACAGCTTCAAATTTAACTCCATTTTCTTCGGAGTATAAAATGATAATTTTACAAAAAAGCACAAGCTCTTATGACCTTGCTCAACTATTTTTGTGTTCAAATTCCAGCTTGGATCTAGAGGCTGGTGTTTTTCTGAGTATTTTGCAAACCTTCAAAAATGGTAGCCCACCTATTCATGTGCTATCTGAGCCTCAGGGAGCTGAAAAGAAAACTACAGTACTGGATGGTTCTGAATTTGAATTATCATCAATCAGGGCTTTGCTGTGATAACTTTTCATAGGCACAGAGATTCTGAAAGCAACTACATGTGCTTACACTAGCCACTAGCTCATGGAACTGACTTGATTTTTTGCATTCTATTATCCTCTTTTGTTAGCCTTCCAGTTCTGTTTGTCAGTACTTTCTGAATCAGACTGAAAAGATAAGGAAATTTTCATAGACAATGAAAATGTGACATGGCAGAATGCAACAGCCTATGAAAAATTATGCAAAAATTACAGTAAACCACAAAGATGATGTATATCGCTTTTGACCTTTTTTGTTTTATTTTCAAAGAATAAAATCACAACAAAAGGTTCATTTTCTTTGAAAAGGGGATGAAAATGTTAGTACTTTAAAATGAATGTTGTGACTTCCAAGAAAGTGTAATTCTCAGTAAATATAATGTAATCAACAAATGAATTTTTAGATAGGCATTGACATTGTGAGTTGAGACTGTGTGACCCAGGAATCAGTTGCTCCATGCACAGTCTTCCTTTTCCTGAGTGACCTTCAGGGCTAGAGAAATACAGATTTCTTTAAACTGATTTACCCAGTGCCCAAAATGTTGGTGATGATTCCTTGTGAAATTTTGCTGATGTTTTGACAGATACATAGGTGGATAAATTGGGGCACTTATGGTAATGTTTTGCTTTCCTGGGTTTTTTCCCCCCAAGATTAAATGGCAGGTGGGAGCATATTCCCTGGGATAATGGCAGAGTTTATTTTCTTCAAGGGAATGTATTAGCTTTCCTCTTCCAAGTAACATGGTTATATGGAAAAGGAAGGAGGGTCCATTAGAGCAAACCTGAAGCTCCAACATTTAGGCATCAAGGAAATCTGAAAATGTAGCATAGTGGTAATTTTGTCCAATTGCTTCTGAAAAATGAAAAGCTATCAAAACACAGACAGGCATACGCTGCCCAATATAAACTTGAGCAGCAAGGTTCTTTCAATCATTTGGAAGGAAGTCTGACATCCTTAAAATATATCTTTCCTTCTGCATATGCTTTGAAGAGAGTGGGATAGAATTATTCCTTCACTAAAAAAAAATTGCATGAGAGAATTCTTTTCAGGGTTTCAGAGTTTTCTGACTTCTGATTAAAAAAAAAAATACTTCACTCTCAGACACCAAAAGAATTGTGATTTTAAATGACAGGGGAATTTTTAATAGAATTTCATATTACATCAGAAGACATTTTATTTTGGAACTGGTGAAAAAATCTATTTCTGATGTTTAGCTATCCTGTTGAATGGAGCTAAGCTCTTATATAAAGTCTCAGAACATTATGGTCTACTCCTTAAATACAGGGCTCAAAAAGTGCAGCATCTGTCTAATTGAAATACTGTCAAATCCATCAGTAGCCATTTCTCAAATCCCACTGATAGAAATCATATGTATACAGGATCAGATAGTTATCTGCAGGAATTATCTATTGTTTGTCTAAAATCTGTGCAGAGACAGAAACTGATTAAAACTGTATGTAAAAAAATATATGCAAAATACACTTAAAACCAAGCAAATATTGAGGATATAAAATCTAACACCTGGAAAAAACACTGTGCCTAAAGAGCATTTCTAGTGGATCTGCAGAGAGGGTCCTAGTGTAATTCTGACTGCAGGAAATTTTATAGTGACAAATTTTCTTTAACTCCAAATGGAAATTAAAATAAAAAGAAAGATGGAAAACCTGGTATGTTTAAAATCATGCCAGTTATCAGGGCACAGAGAAACTCTGAGTGGAAGGTTTCCATTTCTCTCTTCTTCTAGTAATCTATGGAGGTGGTCGGCACCTCCACTTCACTGGTCCCAAGCATCCAGAAAGGAGGGTAAAAGTCCTGTGAAAAATGTGACTTCATGGAGGAGGGCAGGAAAAAATTCAGGGGCCACTGCAGGGTTCTTTAATAGCATCAGGTACAAGGCTGTGTTTCCCTTCCCAGCAGCCATTCACTAAACTGTCTAGCTCCTCAGATGAATGGAGTAGGTGCATTACCAGCAAGTCATTCATTACACCAGTCTGACTCACTCCAGGGAAAAAAAGAAAACAGATTTCTGAACAAGACAGATTTCTATGGGAAAAACTATGTAGTTGTACATTACAGTAAAACTTTCATTTTCCTTTCCTATATGTAAGCTAAAGAGGGGAAAGCACTCAAATAAGGATCACTAGGCACATTTAAATTGATTACTAACATTAGTGAAAGACCAGGGTTGTACAAACAAGAATATTTAAACATCTCAAATTTTTCCAGTAAATAAAAAAAAGCCTTAATTAGAAGACTACTTAATCATTTTTGGTGCTTTGAGCACTGTGGAGCATAGAGAAAATAATAAGAGGCAAAGAAGAAGGAGAAAACTTTCCAGTCAGGAAGGGACATCTTGTGAGCCATAGGACACCAAATCTATGCAGATTGTAAATTCTCCTTCTCCAAAGGCATTTTAGGAAGAGGATTTGCATGCATAGGTCAGAAAAACTACAGATACACTTGGTCAACCTGAAATACAGACTAAAGAATAATTTCCTACCTCTTCCAGGATAATTTTTCCATCTCCAATTTATTAGTGAAAACATCTATGATATATTATAAAGCATCATACCATCTGGTTTGTAAGACAAAGTAGGTTCCCTACTATGTTCCATACTATTTCACACAGTGTCCTTCTGGACAAAATGTCCAGCATTCAGCTGGATAAACACCTCATGCCACTGGCTCAGGGGTTGGGCACGAGGAGTTACAGTGAATGGGTTGACATCAAGCTGGCCACCTATCACTAGTGGGGCTCTGTAGGGCTCCGTCCTCAGCCCTGCACACTTCAACATCTTTCTTAATGAGCTTTGTTAATGACGCAGGACTGAAATCAATATTAAGTTTGCCTGGGCCACTAAACTGGGAGGAGCTGTTGATTCCCTCAAAGACAGGGAGGCCCCATAGAGAGACATCAACAATTTGGAGACATGGGGAATCACCAACCATGTGAAGCTGAACAAGGGCAGGTGCCAGAATCTGCAGCCCTGGATATGTGAATAGACTGAGGAACGGGAGGCTGGAGAGCAGAGCTCTGGGAAGGGACCTGGGGCTCCTGGTCAATGGCAAGTCGAGTCTGAGTCAGGAGAGCCCTGGCAGCCAGGGGAGCCAACTGTGTCCTGGGGGGCATCAGGAACAGCCTCTCCAGGTAGGGAGTCCTGCACAGAGCCAGGAGCTGGACTCGATGACCCCGGTGGGTCCCCTCCAGCTCAGGATATTCTGTGAAGTTACATTTTAGGGGAATGTTCAAATTTGTAATGCCTGCAAAAAAATTATTTTATAGCTCAACTCCCGAACAGAGTGACCTCTTATTTCTCTCTGACACATCTAAAAATCTTCACCATAAAAATAATTTTTAAAATTCTCTCATCATCCCTTTTCAGAATGAAAAATGACAATGTGAGGTGCTAGATTGTGTAAATACATCCCAGGAATTTTTCATTTTAATGGCTTTCCATGAATTGGATGCTTTTTACCTTCTCATTTTCTTCTGGAATCTAAATGTGAAATTCTTATGAAAGTGATGTCAAGCTGCTCATGTAATATAGTTATTTTCCTACCACCACTGAACTTCTCATTAAGTTTTTTTTTCAGTCTAACAATGCCCATGAGGCCATAAAAATTTAAATAAGCTGCAGGTTATTAATCAAGGAAGACTTTTATAGAAATCAACACAAATTGAAAGCCATAGCTGTTCTTAGGAACGGCAGTAATTAATGAAGGAAATAATGCAGGTCAATATAGCAAGATAACTATTGGAAATTAAACATTGGAAAACATTATGGTGTTACAGGAAATTTGGGTCTGACAAGATTTTTAATAAACAATGACTAAAAAATGCAGATAATCTATTTGAAAAAAGATAAAAGAGTATCACTAACATTTTTAGAACAGGGATAATTCTAACATTGAGCTTGTAACCAGAAGATGGAAAGCTGTGAAAAGATTTTCAGGCAGCTTCTGAATTTGTTGGGCTGAGCCCAGCTTTGCGTTTATAGACAGCAATGCATGGCAGAATCTGTCTGGGGTACAAAACAGAATAAAGAAAAGAAGAAGGCCAGTCTTGGAGCCTGAGTTCATTTGCATGTGGAGCTCACTCATTTTCATTAGTGGGTTGCTCAAACACACAGATGTTTGCACCCCAAATTATCTGCTTTAGTGGATAAGTGGCCTACAAATTCAACACTGTATTTAACTGGTAAGCTCTTTAAGAGCTTTAGCCCAAGAAATTCAGAAACAAAAGGAGGAAAGGGTGTTAAAGTTAACTGAAGTATAGTAAAGACACATAACCTGTTAATAAATTGCACAAATAGGGAGCTCTGTCTTGTAAATTTTGGGGGGAAAACAGTGTAAGTTAAAATAATGTAAAACAGGAAATCAGAGTGAATCACCACTTAAAAGGACGTAAGAAAGGCAAGACTTGCTCTAAAAATATACAGGAAAAAAAAAAAAAGAAACAAATGCAACTATTGGAAGTTTTATTTACAGGATAAATTGTTACTTAAAAATGGCAAGAATGAGATGAGTACTTATGGCTTATCTTGCTTCACTTATTAAAGACACAAATATATTCCTGCCCTGTGGTAATAACGTACTTACAATAATAGCCAGGAAAGGTGGTGAGCCAGAGACCAGAATAGAAACCTAAATGGAGTATGGAAAATTGGGTCTAAAATTTGCTTCTCAGGTCAATTATTAACAATTTGTGTTGAATGTACTACCTGAAAAAAGGTCGTTTTTAAAGATGAAGGCAGCCAGGGAAGCACTGCTCAGTACAGTTTATTACAGCTAAGCAGGAAGCTCCTGGCAGAACACAACAGAGCCTGACTGAGCTGCTGCACACCCTGGCCAGCCAGGGGGAGGCTGGAATGAATGCCAGCAGAGAAAATCAAACGCAATGGGATTACACATGGGCAGTGTCACCAGGAAAAAAGAGTGGTGGACTCTGACCAGCTCATGTTCTTCTGTTGTGCCCCTCCTGTGGCACACAGGCCATGGTTCTTGTAAAGCAAGGACAACTTCTTATCTGCTTTGCCAGAATTTCCCTGGCAGAAAGGATACAGAGTATGTGATGTGCTTGGCTTTGGGCTCATATCTTTCTTCCCTCCTAAAAGTAATGGGAGAGCAGAATCCTCTCAGCTAGCTACCCTGTCACCTCTAGAGACTAGCTGCTCATGCAGGGCCCCTAACTACCGGCAAACTTTTGGATCGTGGTATATCCATCCCAGAATGAACAAGGATTGATCTCTTGCCTTTTTCCCTTCTGTGTGTAGAAGTCTGGGAGAAGCTTGCTGACAGGAGCTAATGAGGAAATTCAGTTAAAAGGTGATTCAACACTGGTTGGAAGAAAACCGGAAAGCAGGAAGAATGGAGCCACTTAGAAGAAGAAAAGAAGCATAAATGTCAGTAATGCAGAAGGACACAGCTAGTGAGAGCAAAACTGGGGAACTCTGAGAGAAACAACTGTAGGCACTTTAGTATCATGCTGTTAATGAGTAGTGTCCAGAGTGAACAAAGAGAGCTTGGAATTTTACCTTCTTACAGCAAATAACTGCATCTGTTATGTCTTTTTCTGAGCATAACACTTACTGTGTCCCCTGTCTGGAGAGGACAGCATGGCCCACCAGGGCTGTACGACCTGAGTGCATTGAAACAGTGAGGGAAATTTTTGATAAAAGCAAAAAAATCCTCCTCTTGTCTGAGCAGTCTGTTTCCACAAATCATGCTTTATAGAGTAATTCATCCTCTAAGATGAGCTCAGATTTTAGGTGGTTAACTTTCCCTGTGGTCATTGCATAGGCTTCTCTGAGATTGCAGAGACCATTTGAGGACCTTGTCCATCCAAAGGGAGTGATCACTAGTTGGAATTAAAATCCAGCTGTACAATGTTTTGAGAGAGAAGGAAAATATAAAGATTCAGACAGAACAATTTCAGGTGAAGCCAGGTATTCCAGGCTTTTGAGCACTGATGGATTTTGTTCCCTAAATAGGCACTGAAACAATAGGAAGGGATATTGCTGTGCAACCAGAGAATGACAAATTTAGTAGCTATATTTAAGAATAGGCAATGTCTCAGACAACCATAAGCCCATTAGTCTGACCCCTGTGTTACACAGGGCTCTAGATCAAACTGTGAAGTAAAGAGTAAAGAATTGAAAGGGAAGGTGAAAAAGCAAAAACTCTGGCAGACTAAATGAGGTCAATTTCATCTCTGTACAGAACAGGTAATTAAAGATCCAGAGTAAGCAGGCAGAACTACCTAATCTATGTGAACTTCACTGAGACATTTAAAGCAGAACACACTGGAGAAGACAGGAGCTATTTAAATCACAGAGAAAATAAAGAACTGGCTAATGCAAAGGAGTGTCAGGTGACATATATTTTGAGGCACTGCCAATACCTGAGGAAGATCAGAATATTTTATGGGAATAACTGAATGATCACAAGGCTTGGGAAAACAGAAATAGTTTAAATTTAAGAGTGCAATGTGCAAAAGTGCAAATCATGCCTTAGTAAAAAGATAGCAAAAGCAACTGCTCCAAGCTGACTCATCATCAGCTGAGAGCTAAAAATGATAAAAATGTCTGGGCAAAGCAAAGCATTGTTAGGAGAGCTACAGTCTACCAATGTGTTGCAACAGAACAATTAAATAAAACAAAAAAAACCCTCCAAGAATTTATCAGTTGCACCATTTCTAGAGGAGATAAAGGTATGTTACGCACTTTACAAAGCATTGTGGAAATTCCAACCATAAATGAATGCATAATTCCAATCACTCACACTCAAAAAAGACAAAGTCAGACTGGAATGGAAGAAAGGAATAATGAGACTGAAACAGCCTTCTCTGTTTAGCTTAGTAAAATGAAGCCTGAAATCAAACACATTTTTGTAAAAAAGGGGTAAACACCATGAGAAAAACCTGATACAGTAGTAGCAGAGTCAGGGGTATGAAAAGAAAACAAATGCCAAATACTTTTGACCAGCAGATAGGGAGTAGTAATGTCATAAAATGAATAAAGGGGTTAATGGAAAATAGAAGAATGAGATAATGAAATTTCCTGAAGACACAAATTTTGAGGCAAGTCAATAAAATGGAGTGTTGGAATAGACTTCTGAAATTAGGTTACAGCAATAGAAAGAATCAAAATTAAACCCCCTAATATATTTAAAATATAATTGCCTCGGTTCTAGAAAGAAATATTGATACATTTAACTGAGCTAGTAGGAGACTGGACTGGATGACCCTTGTAGTTAAACATTCTCACTTCTTCAGAAATACGTAACCTTATGTCAGAGCCTTCAAAAAGCCATGAGCTGCATCGAATTTTTAGAAACACCTGACCACCCCAGATGTTTCTTTTCTAAAAAAAGCAACTAAGCCCTCAAAGCTCACAGACAAATTTAGAAACCACTCCATTGTGAGCAAATATATCCATCTTCACTCCATCTTTTAACAGTTATGAAACAGAGCTAAGGAGAAAAACTAACTTCTTAGCCACTCTCCATTCTTGTAGGCCACAAGGAATTAGATAATCTCCCTTCTCATTGTTAAGTGTGCAACACAGCCCTGTGTTTTGTGCCCTCTAAAGGGTATTCTAAAATGAAGGCCATTATGTGCACTTAACATGCAATTAATGCATGTTTCAAATTGTGGGTTTTATTATTAATGCTCCGCTGTTATGCTTATCTGATGTTTCCTTATATGAAACAATGCAACAAAATAAACGGACCCCAGTTCAGCAGGAGCTGTCAAATTAGAAACAGTTACAAAGTAATAATTAGGGAAAATGGATCACAGTGTTCAGGCTTCAGTAATGATTGTCCCTCTGTGGGCCATTAACAAAATCTCGTCATTGGATCTGCATGAAATTTTAATGAAGCCGCAAGTAAACAAACTGCAAAACGTTGTGGGCAGCAGTTCCCTTGCTTTATGATTAAGATTTTCATATGATACTGGGCTTCTTCTCCCTCTTTTCCCACCTTTTCCTCCTCATACCAGTGATTTTGGTTAGGGAGGATCCATTTAAGATCCTCTCACACTGTGGTATTTGAAAAATGGTGGTGTCTTTCGACTGCTATATTGTATAGGTCAGCTGCAATTTTACCAGCAGGACAGGCTGCATTTTATTTATTTATTGATTTACTCAGGAAAACTCAGGAATCTTAGGCATGATTTGGAGATGCTGTCACAAACCCACAAGCCGCCAGCTGGAGCACAGTGCTCAGGGTGGCGCAGTTTGACACCAAACACCAGCGAGGGCCGAGTCGCCCTTCCAGAAAGGTTTGCACCGATTCCTTCTCTCCCGACCGGCGCCCAAGAAGGAACCGCAGCTGTTTCACCTTCCCGAGCCGGCAGGAGGACGGGAGCACCGCGCTCCTTCCCGGCTTTTAAGGAGCGCTCCCGGCAGCCGCGGCCTGCCCGGGGCTGAGGCCGGGCCGGGCGGGCAGCGGGGCCTCGCTGCCCCATCTGGCGGCCACGGCAGAACCAGAGAGGCGCAGGGAAGGAGGGAAGGGAGGGAAGGAGCAGCGGATAGCGGGGAGCGGCGGGGAGGACACGGTCTCCCGGGGCCGCTTGTTGTTTTAACACTTCTCCCCCAGATTGGTTTAGATGAGGTCAAAGGGGCTGCGGTGCTTTCGCTTGCCTTCGGCTGCTCTTGATAGTGCTTGACGGAACTAGTGATGATATTTATTAGGTTCATTTATTTTCTTGTAAGCATCTAAAAAGAAAAAAGAAGCCGCTGGTTTCTTAAACGGCAATACCATTGCTTTCTGTATCTCTGACACTCCTTTGAAGATTCATAAGCTGTTTCTGTCTTCCCAAAAAATTCCCTTTGGGGAATCTGCTGACAGATGTAAACTGGCCTCTCCATTCAGCCTGGAGAGTCCCACTGCTTCAGATTTGTTCATGAAATGTCTGAAATTGAAAAGTGTGCTCTGGAAAATATTCTTATAGGTTACAACAAAAGGAATTTGAGTGCTAAAAATATTTAACATACAGGGAGCTTTGAGGAAGATGTTCCAGTTACCAGGTCTCCTGTCCATCAGTCATTTTTGGCAATGAGTGAGCTGGATAGGCCACTCAGCAGCTCCTGTGTCCTCCCTGGGGCATCCTCGAGCCACTACAGAGTTTGCAAAGGTGTCACAGGCAGGGCCAAGTGTTCATTCTGAGCCCTCTGGGTAAAGGCTGCCATGTAGAGAGCTCACTTTCCCCCAGATACATTCAACAAGGTCTGCAAGGGTACAAGTGGCTGAAATTAGGTAGCCCAGGGGTCACATGCAGAGAAACCTATTCATTATCGCTGCTCTGATCAGCCTATAAATACCTGCAAAGGCAATGAGCCAGTCAGAGGAGCCATTGCAATGAGAGGGATACTGCTGTGGAATTGCAGGGATATGAGGACTTTTTTCCAGTTGCAGTGATCTATGTCCCTGGGACGCCGTAATGTGTCTTGGCGAGTCACAGCTGGCCCAGCAGAGCAGCAAGTTGCAAAGCTCTGGAGGTGTTGCAGAGGAAATAACTGGGAATGGGTTGACTTTGAGTCCCACACTGCTACAGTGGGTACTATTGCAAGGCATGTAGCAAATACTGAAGTTTGAGGGGTATGATCACTGGCACTTGGCCTAAGCCAGCCAGTTTGTGAAGTTATTCAATTCCCTTTTTTGTTTTCTGTTTTCTTCAGATGTTTTTGAAACATTTTATTCTAGGCACTGTCATCTGTAGATATGCTGGATGAAAAGTATATTCTCTTGTGGCAGTTATCCAAATCTTGGGAGGCAAATGCCTGACAAGGAAAGAAAATGTTTCACCTCTGCTTGATTGCATTTCCACAATATTTACCTGGGAAAATGGCATACAGAGCTCAAATTCACATTGTTCTGGCTACTGCATGTACATCATTCACCTGTAAAGCCCAGCTGCAGTTCAGCCCATATCCCCAAAGCCTCCAGATCCAGCAACACATTACATATTTCCTTGGATCCCTCTGAATGTTCTCTCATGCCATATGACATGGCCAGTGCTGGTGGCTGATCACTATTTGGATGAGGTGTCTCAAAATCAGATTTGATAAACTATGACAAGAAAAAGCATGACTGGACAAAAATAGGCTCAATCTGAAATTCCATTATCAAATTCAAACTATGAAACTGACAGATAGTTGAAAGTTGGTCTGTGAATTCTCCACACATAGCACAAAATTACTTTTATTGATTTATTTCCTCCAACTTCAAATTAAGCTATTTCTCCTTATTTTGGAAGTCTGGAGTTATTTTCCTGTCCTTTCCTGCTGACTGGTTATTCAGTTTTTGATTTGTTTTTTTGAAAATAATTCTACTCTGAGATAAACCTGAAAATCTCAATGCCAGGCTGACCTCAGAACAATGAAGTAGTTTGACAGAAACTTCCTTGGTTCAATCCTCCTGAAAGTAAAATGTACAAGCATTGAGAAAGACATTGACTTTGCCAACAAAATGTAGATATCAAAAAATCCAAGAAGGAAATCAAAATGACATTCTTCTTCCCTTACTTTTCTCTTTACTGCCTGTCAAGAGCTTAGGTTAATGGAAAGCTCCATCTCAGAGTTTTTTAAAGGCTTTTTTTCCTGCATTTCAACATTAACAAACTGCCTAAAATGAAAGGATAGAATGAGGTAATTCATTAAAATATATTCTATACCCAAACAACCATAAAGTTATACAGTCATCCCATATCACTGCATGTCAAATCTGGACAATTCCAAGTTTTGGGGCAAGCCATCTCCTCATCCTAACATTGCACCAAGATCTAGCTCTGCACCAGGACACTTGGTGCCTCTCTTTCCTTCTTCTTTTTTGCACTTAGTCAGAAGGAGTTTGGCCAGGGGAGATAGGAGCTGTAACCAGCTCCACTTGCAGACTGCGGGCTTGTAGCAAGCTGCAGTGCCCTGCCAGCTTGTACAGCCCTCCATGCTTGTACAGCCACCAGGTTCTTCTTCAAGATTAAAAGTACTCAGCTCTGTCCTGAGATATGATGTGCCTTGGCTGAACTCCCTGTCAGACCACTTGCTTCATGAGAAGAAATACAAAAGCACGTCTTGCTTTATTTCAGTATCACTGGGTGATTTAATTCCCACCATAAGGAAAGCAATGCCCTTCTGCTGGTGAAGATGGTTGTCAGTACTGTATTTTCTAGAATAAACTGATTTAAGAAGTCAAGTAAATGTGTCTGCACCTGGCATCATACTCAGAAATTCAACCACAGGAAACTTGTGCATATTTTTATTAAATTCCCTTTAACCATCAGGGATCTCTGCATGTACAGAGAAGGACTAGCTGCTGAAAGAAAATGGAAAAACCTTATTGCGGCGAGGGTGTATCTGGCCTGGGATGGTCAGTGTCCGGCTAGCAGTGGGCAGGCCGACACCCTGCTGCAATCCAGTGCGAGCACCCCTTGGCATCTGAGGGCCTCAGGCTGTGCTCGCCTACGGACCGGTCTCACCGCCAATGCAACTGGAAATAAGGAGCTAGACTCTCGGTGGGGTTAGGTCCAGTTTAATGAAAGATCCAACATGACATCCAAGGAAAGGCCCCAAGGAAGAATCCGAAAGAAACACCCCGAGGAGAGACCAAGAAATGGGGGGGGTGAAACAAGGTTATAAAGGGGGTGGATGTACCAAGGAGGGGTTTACATTGAACCAATCAGGAAGGGTGGAGGGATAATTGACATAAAGGGGAAACCAATAAATACAAAGTAAAGGAGGGGCCCCGGAACCACAGCCAACCACAACCCTCAGAGAGGAGAAGATTCTGGAAAGTTGGGAGGAGTGGGGGGTGATTGACTGGGCCCAGGGAGGAGAAAGGGTCTACAAATAAGGGAATAAGGGGGAGGAGGAATTATATAACTTAACTGACAACTTATGCCAATGGCGGGAAAACTGGGGAGGGCAGAACCATTTGCAAACATAGGGGGGAACAATACAAAATGGGGGAGCTGTACAATAAACTTAACAAACACACTACTACACCTTATCACCTTTCAGCTTCCACTTCTAGTATGCCACGTGATCTACTATAAAGACAAAGAATGAAAAGATTCAACAGTCTCTATGTCAGCTCTGTGAGCAGCTTCTCTCTTTTGCCATAACTTGGTTATTTTCTCACTGACCATTACTAGTAGATAAAAAGATGTGGCTTCTAAACACATTTTCCTTCACTTTATTTTTAAAGGAAAACAAGCTGGAATGATTCCTATGTCATAGGCCTGTACTGATTCATTCACTGTATCATTAAAGGTTTGTTTTTGTCTCATTGGACTGCTGTGAGAAAACAAACATAAGGAAAGGCAGCATGGCACAAATTCTGGTTCCTTTTTCGAATCTACTTTGCCTTTGTCTATAATCCACAGTCTCTGGTGGCAACACAAACCACTGCTCCCTGCAGGAAATGTAGAACAAAAGCAAGGGTCTTGAATAAAATATTCCATGGTATTTTTCTCTGTTGCTTCCTAGTGGAGATAACTCTCTACTTTCCAAGTAATATGAAAGCAAACTCCTCTTAAATATGTCACTGTAGGCTGCCTGTTTGCTTCTACCAAGAATTCTGTTCTTGTAACTGACAACTAAATAAACCATTTGATATCACTGTTACCTTAAAGCCTGCTGCTGATCACCTAGCAGGAAAAAAGTCAAATTCCACTTGCTTAGGTTTTTAAAGTGAGAATTTCCAGCTGCAGTTCTTCGTACAACACTCATTTGGCAACATATACCCACAGACCACCAGCTTAGATAGCAATTTTTCTGCTACTAGTTAACTCTTTCTTGGGCTACATTACTTGTACAATATTGTGTTTAAATGGACTTCATTCATTACTGAATTCCAACTAAAATGGAAGAATACAGGATATGAAAAGTGAGATTAATATATGACACACAGACAATTTGCTGACAACCTGATGGATGACTTGATTGCTGCTTTGGAGGAAATAACGTTATAGGACTAAATTCAGAATATAAGTAAGCCTGGAGGCTGTCTAATTCACTGTGGCTTGCATCAATTCTAAGTAAAGACTGGAGGTACTGTGCATATGTCAAACACATCTAGATCTTCCAAAAACTGACTCTTCCTTTGTTTCCTTTAACTCTACCTGAAATTTTCTTAGAGGTGAGGGCTATGTGCACTTATCTTTTTCTAAATTTACTGAATTACCTAATTTCTTGTCCCAATGGGGAGGCAAATTTATGGAAGGCTTATAAACCAAACCCACAGGGAAGAATTACACAGGGAATTGTGAGAATTACAAAACTGTAATAAATGTATTTTAATGAATTTTATAATTGCAAAAAAATATAGAAGAGGAGCAATCCAATCAGAAACTCTTGATCTGAAAATGGGAGCTGTACCAGAACAGGTGCTCTACAAAAAGAAGCACAGATGTTTGCCTACATTAGTGATGAGGCTGTTGGTCTTTTGCAAGATTTGACAAGTCTGAAGCCTTAGGAAATGGCAGGTCATCATGGTATTATATGGGTTAAAACTTTCCAAGGCCCAGGTACCATATATGCATGGATTTGTGAAGCGCAGTGCATTCACAAATGCGGGAGCTGCTGTGTTGGTCTTCCTCAGAGCAGACAGAGAAGCTCTGTTCTTGCACAGCAGACAATATCCTCCCTTCCTCTCCCTTTGCAAAAGCTTGGAATTGCACACACTGTCCTCACAGAGAACTTAAAAACAGGAACTAAGAGGAAGAGTGTTTTTGTCTGAGGCAAAATCCCAAATCTGAAATATTTGGACATCTAAACACAATTACCCTATCCTCAGGGTTAATGAAAGTCAAGCCTGGGTGCAAATTCTCCCCCATGAAAACCAGACTTCTGTAACCATAAAACCCTGAATTATGTCCCTGAAACACGAGGTCTGAGTCATCTATGCTCTTATCCATTCAGGAACAGAAAAAAGAAAATGTTCCTTAAAAAATATTCATCACCCCCAATGAATTGGTCTGTTTGCGTTGCCAAGCAACTGTGCTGCATCTCTGCACCTCAGAGACCCATGGGTCAAAACCCAATGTCAACATAAAAGTTTGAGTCCAGTCAGGATTATGGCATATAAATATTGATGAGCAAAAAGGCAGAAGAGGGTGTATATCTGCAGCCCTGTTTTTAGAAGTAATGTGGGTCCCATTTATGCTGCCAGTATAATAGCCAGGTGGTTTTCAAAATCACAAGACAAGTAGTTTTCATACTGCACAGACTTGGTTATTCAAGAAGATATTTTGTAAGGATGTTGAAACACCTATGGGAACCCCAAAAAGTTGCGTCTTGGCCCCCATTGACTTATTTCAGATGGAAGTAGAGCTGATTTTCACCAGTAAGGGCAGATATATTCCATTGTCTTCCCATGTATATGCATTTTTCTGTGTCCTCTTGCTGAATGCTGTAGTGGCATGGATGGAGTGATGCACTTCACTCATTAGAGAGAAGTATCAATATGTTTATTGAGACACACCAGTGATTTAGCAAAGTTTGGTAATAAATCTTATAGTAGTTTTACAGCATTCCATGGCATGGTACTACACAGCAGACAAGGTGAGCCAAACCTTTTAGGGAGACCCTCCTGTTGAGCCATGAGATTCAGAAATCCCTGGCATTCTAAACTCTTTCTCAGAGAGGAATTGATGTGCCTCTGAATCCAGAGTTAGTCCCAGACATGGTTTATGTCTAAAGGATTATTTATGCATAAGCAATGCTTTATAGCACTTAGTTAAGATTTTAAAGCTTAGCACACTGATAATTACTTATCAAGAATCTGTTGCAGCAAGGAATCTCTCACCCTCAAGGAATAACCTTGAGAGGCATCCTTCCTCAAAGGGGGATTCTGGCATGCAGCCCACTGCCATGCAAGAAGCACAATGGACCCTGTACTGTCCACTATTTAAGGAGGTAGATAATTGACTCATAGGTATATATGCATATCCTATCCAGATGGTAGTTTCTTCCAAAATTGCCTTGAACAGCACTATCTTTAAGTGAGCACATTGCCCAAATAAGTCCTGGGCTGTTGTCTTATCTGTCTCCTCTGAGTCCCCTATGAGTCAGATGCAACCATCACAACCATCACACCCACTATGACCAGCCCTGGGGTCAACACTTGAGGGTTCCAGGAAAAAAAAAAATCAGGCTGGCAGAAAGGAGAATATGTTACATTTGGTTAGGGATGTGTTGTCCTAGAACGTCAATTATTTCTGAGAAGAGATAGCCTGGAGTGAATGACGCAATTTCTCTGCACCTTTCTTGGATGGCACTCGGATCCAAGGCTGAGCAAAACTGAAAGAAGGGATAGATAGAGATGGGCTTGCCTGCTGAGCCATGCCTCTGCCATGGCATTCATCAGAGAAGCAGTGGCAGCCTGGAGAGACACCAGTGGCTGGGGGACATGTTATGGTAAGGGGGTATAAACCTGGTACCATTTCAATAACCAGTTTAATTGGTCTGTCTTCCAGAACAGCCCTTGAAGGGGTTAAATGGAAATAAGGACTGCAGTGGGAAATCCGTGTGAAAACAGGGAATTTCTAGCTAATAATTAAACACAAGGAGATTAGAAAGTCAGATCATTTTAAGAGAAGAGCGAGGGAGGGGAAAGTAGACTAACATGTTCCTGCGCTCACGATGTTTGCTCATCACCCTTAGGAGCAGCATTCTGAACTTCACCAAGGAAAAGAATCACAATGGTTTATCAGGCAGATCTGTTGCCTTTTTTGCATAACCTCACCAGCAAGACAAAAGTGCATCATGGATAGAGCAGTCAGATAGCACAGCAACATCATCTCTGTCAGCAGCAGAGCAGGATTAACCAGAGGGGTGAAGATTTGTAGCAGGGATCACTATGAGGCTGGTACAGCGTTTGCTGTGAATGCAGAGCAGAAGCAATGTGGAAGCCAGCAGAATTGTTCAAAGAATGATGTGACCAATGATCTGAAAAAAAGAGAGAACAAAATGAAAGTCATGCAGGAGGCAGAGACAATTCTTGAGGTGAAGATAGCCAACACGGAGGAAAAGGTGCTAGTCTCAGGGTCAAAGAGATAAATGTTGCATTTCATTTTGCAAATTATATATAAAAATCTGTTATCAAGAAATGAAGTAAAGCTTTTAAATAGTATGTTTGCAAGTTCAAGCATGATCAAACACATATTTGGTTAAAATCTAAATTACTAAAAAGGTGATTTGAAATAATCATGCAAGCACAAGAAGGCTATTAAGTCCTTGATAGCTCTGACAAAGAGGCCAATAAGGGCATATCCAATTTGGATTAAAAACAATGAGAACCATTCTATTTTCAACTGCATTATGCATTGCCCATGGAGTGATTTGTTTCATTGAGGGGTTGTAGCAAGTGCGATTGTAGCAGTACAGGGTACCACTCTCCAGAAAAGGCTGTTGCTCTGGTGAGTGTCACACCATGTATGCGTATTTCTTGTGCTTCCTTATCAATAACTTCTTGTGTAATTAACCAAAACTAGTGAGGCATGTGCTCAAATTAGACAGCTTCAAAGGCAAAAAGATTTGCTTTGGTAAGTGGTTCCTCACCAGTGATTTCTCCAGTGAAGTGAAAGCACTCAACAGATGAGAGGCAGCAGCTGAAAAGAGGCGTCATGGCTGCTGCCCCCATACCCAAATCCACAAGTCTTGACTTTAACTGTGAAAGGCCACACAAACAGGCATGCTTCACACTCTGCAATTTTGTGACTTTTCATTTCCTAATTCTCATTCTCCCCCAAATTCTTCTGCCTGAGCAGGGGACCCCAGGAGGCAGGCAGGCAGCATGGTCCTGCACACCAGGTTATGCTTGGCAGGGATCCTCCTTGGAGGGGATAGGGGCTCAGAAGGAAATTAATTATGTTCCAGCATTTGACTGGATTGTTGACTAGAGAGCACCTGGTTTTGTCTGCTTTCCCTCTGTCCCTGGCACATATGTGCTCTCTCTTGTTTGCTGCTGAAGAAAGACCCCCAGTTTGCTGGCAGAGTTTGACAAAGAGCTTGGTGCATTTGAGGCTCTGTATGATCTTTGAAGAGCTGATGGGCAGTGTAGTTTGGAAAATTATTGATTTGTGGAAGATAGAAAAATCAGAAGATCATCACATTTATACTCAGCTTGCCTGAAAAGGCATGCAATGATTTCCATGGAGATTTCACATAGCCATATCATCCCCTGGAGACACTGCCCAGCAGTAAAATTACATTTTATTAAATGCTTATAGTTACTTGGAGATGAGGGAGGAAAATGAACAGCAGCAAGGTACCAGGACATTACCTGTGGCTGCAGGTAAAGGTCAGATGATTTGTCCATGTCCTGGACAGTGACATTCAGCTCTTAGCTAATGAAGAGTCACTGTGATCTCACTGTTAGGAGCTGGCTATGGGGCATTACAACTACAGAGGTGCAGCAGAAGCTGCTCATGCCCCTTGTTCTTCTCCCACTGATACCTGGGCACAGCTTTCTCCCATCCAAGAGCAGCAGCAAAGGCCCAGCAGGAGCCCCTGCATAGTGAAACTGTGGCAGAGAGCCACAAGCATCTGGTTACCTTCCCTCTGCAACTCTGAATATCACAGATTAACTGATGAGGAAGACACATAGGCTGCCCTTTGCAAGAGTCCACCTGCTCTCCAAAGGACCCCATTAGAAATTTCAGCTTTAAAATTTAATAGCTTTTTGTCACTGGAGTGACATATGTTGGGCCTCAAGAATGTCAAATCTGGCACAGCTGTAGCAGCAAGCACATTGAGTACAAAGCCAAGCTTACTCACAAGTATGTAATTTTCTTTTACATTTCCATTTCTGTTATAAATTGCAGAAAGAGTGGTTTGTATATAGCTGTAGGGAGCAAGGTCAGCAACAAGGGAATAGACATCAAATATTCAGAATCATGTGGATATGAAATGTGCCAGCTTGGGATGGAAATTTCTATTTTGGGACTATATTAGAAGTAACTCAAAGGCTTTCTGTTTCACCTCCTATGATCCACATATGCTGCCTTTCTTGACATTTTTCTTACAGTCTGGTGTCCCCTGGAGAGATTGTTGGGTTTGCTAGATGCAATAGGTCAGACCTGAAAACATGTTGGGGAAGACAGGGTTTCTGCACCTCCCCCTAGAAGCAAGGAGGTGGGAATAGGAGAAACTCTCAATTCACTTACAGAGAAGCTGTTTTCCAGCAAGGAAAGGCAAATCTTGCAAAATATTTAGTCTGACTATTACGACAAATGTTCAAATTATTTACCTCCAACATACTGTCTCTTTTATCTGTTTCCCTTCTGCAAATATTCATAAAACAGAGTTTTTCTGGTACAGCTATTTACAGGAAGAGAATATCAATATAGCAAGCATGAATATTCACATAGTGATAAAACTCTACATTTACAAGCACAAGTATGTAGATCAACACATTTATTAAGCCATGTGCAAAAATACTGTCTTGTGACTTATCTGGTCAATTGCAAACAGCTATTGCATCTTAAGTACAGAGTGTTTGAAAGGCACTGCAAATGAACAGTCCAAAGAGACAAATCCATTAACATTTGTAGTATGCATGAACTAATGCACAATTTTAATGAAATGGAATTGTGAAGTTATTTTTATTAATGACATTTATGAATTAGAGTGCTTCTGTAAATCCTGTAACAGTAAAAAAAGCTGCTATGCCACATGCAGAGTTTGTAGCGATGGAATAAATTCCTGTGTAATACTATCTGTATTTTCACTTTGTAGTAGCACCTGTGATTAAATCCTTTCCAATTGTCAACAATGTTTCTTGTCTTCCAGAAGACATAGGTTCCCTCAATCTCATAAAATATCTGAAACGTCTGATGTATTTTTAATGTGAAGGGTGGCTTTTTTAAAGCTTTTTTAAAAGACATTAAGGTGTCTTCACCTTAATCATTACAATATTTTTCTATAGTAAAAATTTTTAAAATGCAAGCAGGAAAAATATGTTTAGCACTTTATCCTGGAAATGTGCATTTCCTCGGAGCAGAACACACAAGGATCACTGCTTGAGAGTCATAAAGAGCTCAGAACTAAGGATGCTGTGATGGGCAAGGAGATTCTGAAGGAATTTTATATACAGCTCTGCTTTCATCCCTTTATTCCTTGATGCCACCTTAATTCCCATCTGAAGTGTAAGAGCCATATCTAATAAGGGCTTGTAGGGAGGTATTACAGAGATAAAGCTCTAAGGTATTGCTTGTAAAAGACCAGGTTATTGGATGAAAAGTTTTCAGTTGGTTTTTGATGGAAAATTTAGACAGAGGTTCATATAAAGTGAATATATATGAAAG
The DNA here is from genome assembly GCF_027579445.1 of Ammospiza nelsoni. Classification (NCBI taxonomy): domain Eukaryota; kingdom Metazoa; phylum Chordata; class Aves; order Passeriformes; family Passerellidae; genus Ammospiza; species Ammospiza nelsoni. The sequence continues at coordinate 105,534,298 of NC_080633.1, forward strand.
CTAGAAGACTTCTGCATATATATTTGAGATAACAAATAGTATTTGTAATACTGTCAATAGTTTGTTTTTTTTTTTTTTAATGCTCCAAGACAGTAAACCTGCCTATTCTTTATGCAAACTCTCAAAAAACCCACCTAATATAAACACTTACTTGCCAGTTAATAGCTAGTTTCCCTTTAACCAAAGCAAAACTAAATTTGACTTGGAACATGCTGTGGTTTCCCTCCCTGCCCATTTTTGTCCATTAGTTTTCATGCTTCTCTCTCCTGAACAATTGACTGTTTTTCCCAATCCTCAAATCTCTTCACTGAGAGCAAGCTTTGTGCGGGATCCCTGTTCCCTTGGCAATCAAAACATACATTCCTTTGAGCTTCATTCAGCAGTGCATGCTGCTGTACAATATTTTTAACTGCAATAATGCTGCATTGGGATGAGGAGGAGAATTAGAAGAGAAAATGTGAGAAAACTCATGGGCTGAGATAGCAACAGATTAATAGGTAAACTGAAAGACGCTCACACAAGTGAACAAAAACAAAGAATTCACTCATTACCTCCGATAGGCAGGCAGGTGTTCAGCCATCTCCAGGAAAGCCAGGCTCCATTATGTGTAGTGGTCACACAGGTTCACAAATGCCATCAGTCCAAACATCCCCTATCTTCTTCTTCCTCCATCTCTATATGCCAAGCACTTTGTGGAATGGTGTGGAATGTCCCTTTGCTGAGATGGGATCAGCTGTCCTGGACGTGTTCTCCCAGCTTCTTATGCACCTCCAGCCTCTTCACTGGTGGGGTGGGGTGAGAGGGAGAAAAGGCTTTCAGTCACTGCTTGTCAGTGACTAAAACATCTCTGTGCTGTTCATGCTCTTTTCAGCACAAATCCAAAACAGACCGCCATACTAACTACTTTGAAGAAATTCAAGTCTATAGTAGCCAAATCAGCAGGATAAGGAAGGGAAGGAGAGGGATTTTCCAGTAGTTCAACTTTAATTGAAACTTACTGTATGATTTTTTACCCAGTGAATTATTTTTTTGCTTAATGTCTCAATTCAGACAACACAACTAGTGTACTTCTTTTCTTCAGCAGATCAGGTCTTAGTCCCATGGAGTTTTATCAGCACAGTTGTATTTTAAACTTTGGGATAGCTTTGTAACTTCTGAAGAGTACAGCTAGTAGGCAGCTAAGATGACTTACCATCTTTTAGACCAAAAAATACAGAATTACCAGGATTCAAGCTTGTCAAAGAAATACAAATGCCCATCTCATCTGGTCTTATTTTAGGATGATTTGGAGGAGTTTTTATGTTTTATGTTTTATGTCTCAGGGACTGGAACAGTATGGAACAAAGCCAACCTTGTATCATGTTTAGAGTGCAAGAAAACATACCATTGTGTCCCACCTGAGTCCATATACTATTTCAGGAATATCACATTGAGCATGCTTTAATTTTTAATTGAGATTTTGAGTTCTGAGGGATCAAATCTCTCAAATAAGTGAGGTCCCCATTACGTCTATAAACAATTACTTCATCAATATTTGCTTTGCCAAAGTTTTACATGTCTCTTAATTTATTTACAATCCTCTGAAAAGTGTCTATAACCTTAAACACTTAGATCCCTGGAGTATGGTGAAAGCAAATTCAATTGGGTAGAACTAAGGCTGTTTGCCAGGGCTCTGTAGAATGGTCTACTGAGGTTATATATTTTGCTCTCCTTAGTCTGTCTCTGATTTAATTTATTCCTGGCTTGTGTAGGCATCCAATATTGTAACAGTGTCTAGCTCCCTGTAATAATGCAGGATCTCACAGTGCTGCCAAACTTTGTGGCTCACACAATGGCGATGAGGGACCCATATAACGGGCAGAATGGAATTTCACAACCAAGGTGTCAGTCTGTGCTGTCTCCTACATTTTGTTAAGTCCTTTGTGATGTTTAGAATGGGCAGGATATGTCCTAAATTTGCTCCTTACACAGGACTGATTTTTGAAGAACACAGACTTGCAATGACTCTCATAGTGCTTCCTTCTGCTCCACCAGCAGATCGTAGCACCAGCCACTTCCTTGGTATGGATATTTGTCTGCCAGGTATGGGGGCTTGATGCTATGTAAAAAATATAATGAAATATAATGAGAGACTCATGGGTCGAGGTAAGGAAAAGGAAACATCCCTCAGCAATTACCATCATGGGCAAAATTGCCTTGACTTGGGGAAAATTAATTTTTTACCAATCAAATCAAGGTAGGGTAATGAGAAATAAAAGTAAATCTTAAAATGCCTTCCTGCCAGCCCTCCCTTCTTCCCAGACATAATTTCAGTCCTGATTTCTCTTACTACTTTCCCTGCAGCAGTGCAGAGAGATGTGGAAAGAGTGCTGTGGTTAATTTATCACTTTGTTTCTCCTGGGAGAGGACTCTTCACACTCTTCACCTGGTGCAGTGTGGGACCATTCCATAGGATGTTGCTCTTCAGGGACAAACAGCTCCAGCCTGGGTTCCTCTCTCAGTGGGTCCACAGGCCCTGGCAGGAGGCTGATCCAGTGTGGACTTCCTGTGGGTCACAGCCTCCATCAAGCAACCAGCTGTTTCAGCATGGGGTCCACCATGGGCCCCAGGAGGATCTCTGCTCCCCCAGGGTCCTCCATGGGCTGCAGAGGTGCAGCTGCCTCACCATGGTCTGCACCAGCCTGCAGGGGACTCTCTCTTCCTGAGCCCAGAGCACCTCCTTCACCTCCTTCTTCACCCACCCACCTGTCTCAACAGCTGAGAAAGAACTCAGGTGTTCTTTCTCTTACATGTCTCACTCTGCTCTTCTACCTGCTGTTCTGCAGCCATTTTACCCCATCCCTTCTTAATTATGTTATCCCCAGGGCACTACCACCATCACTGATGGCCTCAGCTTTGGACAGCCAACTGGCTGGCATAGGAGAAACTTCCAGCAGTTTCTCCCAGAAGACACCCATGTGCCCCCTCCCGTGGCATTCACATTCTCTGAACAGAGAGATCATTTTCTCTCCCAAGATTTTTCCTGGAGAAGCACGGAGAGAAGAAGAGAAAACAAGTCTTATGTCTATTCTCTACTCCTGTTGTTTTACACATGTAGAATGTGTTAGGAAGATAATTTACCTGAAGTGATTTATCAATTAGATTCTACTAAAGATTGTTTTAATCCCTTAACCAATCGCTCAAAACTATGTCCTGACTGTCTGGAGACAGTCACGAGTTTTTCTTTAATATGTATCTTTAGTATAGTATAATATAGTATCTCTTTAATATAGTAGAGTATTAATATAATATAATATAATATAATATAATATAATATAATATAATATAATATAATATAATATAATATAATATAATATAATATAATATAATATAATATAATATAATATAATATAATATAATATAATATAATATAATATAATATAATATAATATAATATAATATGTAGTTTTAATAAAGCAATTGTTCAGCCTTCTGAATCAATAGAGTCAAATACCAATCCTTCCCTAGTCAGGGGGGCCTGTTTCTACAAAACCCCCCCAGTACCAAAACCTTGCCACACAAACCAAATACACCATGACAGAATGGGGCACACAGTGGAACCCTCTGAATGAAAACTCGCTTTTCAAACTACAGCAATCCTACTGCTATGAAGATTTATAACATTTTTATCACAGTTTTGGACCTTCTGGCCAATTTTTTATGTACATGATACATAAGCAATATTTCTTGTATGCCCAGCTGAAAGAAGGTTTCTCAGAATAGTCTGCAACTTGTTTGTGCACAAGAAAGAAAATACATTGTTTTCCTTCTTCATAACAGGATTCATTGAAACAAGGAAGACAATGGATTCCACAATTCAATAACACATTACAGTTTCAGGCAAAAGGAATCTAGTTGTCTCTTGCTCTTTTCTTACAGTATTTCTATTTCTTCCTTACTTCTAAGAAAGAAGCCACATAACATGAGATATTTAGTGATTTCCTTACAGTGTACAGCACCTTTTTGTTCTGGTTTTGTTTTCTTTCTTTTGTAATATTTTTTTCTTTCTTTGAAGGCTGACGGATCTTCTTTCTTTATTCTTTCAGTGTTTCAGAGAAACAATTTTAGCAGGGTCTTTCCAGGAGTACTGTCCTGTATGTCTTTGTATACTCAGTGACATTTAATATTTTGGTCCTATTCTCTTGCACACAATGGAGTACCAGATTCCTGTTCCTAAACAGTCTCTCAGAACATGCCAAATCCTGGTAGCATTATTCTTATTTCAAGCCACAAAGTGGGAAATGTTCCTGGAAAACTTAATGAGAGTTCTTCATCTTCTGAAGGGTAAAATATTAGCATCAAATCCCATTACCACTGTTGCTCCACATGCATTTCTTCCTGTCCCTGGTTTAGTGAATATCAAAAAGTTTTAATGTAACTTGACATGAATCTCATTGTGGACTGTCACTGTTACATCAGCTTCAATTCAGCAATGACAAATTGTCCAAAAGACCCTGGGAAACCTGACTTCAGTCTCTGTGCTGACTTACTGGCTGTGATGAATTTGGATAAATACTGAAATTCCCTTTCTGTAAACTTTTCAATTAGCAACTGAAATCAGACTAAATGGGGGGAAAGTTTTCCCTTCTCATTTAACTGCAACACTATCGTTCCACTCACATCATTTTCTGAGCTGTAGTTTCCTAGGGGAGTAGATTAGAGACACCCTTGGCACAATCTCAGTACTGTAATATATTTATCTTGACAAAACCCATGTGAGGTCAGGAAATACCTCCTATTCTCCTGGATAGGAGATGCAGGATTGAGACATGGAGAGACTAAATGTTTTTTTCTCAGATAAAAAGGAAGTGGTAGAGTGGGACAGAGATCCCTAGATTAATGCCCTTCCCACTGAAATGCCTTTCATGGGTACCATTTGAGCTGGTAGTGAATTCTCCTTGCTTCTAAAATATGTTGATGGCATAAAAATGATTTCCCTCTGTCACTCATACTGCTGAAAAAGAGAATGGATATTCATGCTGAAGGTGTAACAAGTTTGGAATGACAGTGAGCATCACCTGGAGAGCCAGGACATTGTCATGGCATGCCTGTCAGCCTTGTTCCAGAGAGGGCACTCAGGAGGGAAGATTTACAGTTATTTGTACAAGTCAGCAAAGAATTATCTTGCCTCTGGATGCATGAAGTATTAAGACATATCCAAATTCAGTTCTTAAAAACTAATATGAAGAGAAGTGAAAAGTATCAATAGAAATACTGTGAACAGTACACTGAAATCTGTAATTGCTGTGGTCGCTGATATTTGTTATTAAAGTGCCCCCACAAATCATGTTATTTATTGATAAAAGTAACAGTTTTGTTCTGTGGCATCAGCTCATAGTGAGGAAAATAATGGACTCTGAATTTAGGCTGCAAATACATTTATGATGAAGGACTTTCTTTTGCTGCTTCAAATTCTATTTAAAAAATAAAAAAGAGGCCAGTTTAGTACCTGAGGTTTTTTCAGCATACTTATGACATTTACTACATTCTTTAGATAAGCTGTGAGAGGAATAGAGTGTTATAATGGCCTGCCCAAGGCCACAAAATGAATCAGTGAAACAAGCTGGGTTAGGATTTAAGGCCTTTTTGATTTCTAATCTATCATACCATTGCCCACAGGAGTGCTGTTTATTTTTGGTGAGATATTGAGAACATCTTAAGATTAGCCATCATCAGTTTTTAAAACCTCTTGGAAATACTGTGCCACAGTAGCACATTAGCATTGTGGTTTCTACAATTTTTTGTAGACCTCTTGCAAAAATTTTTGTAGATTAAAGGATTTTTTAAAAATTCTTCAATATTTTTAAGTCAATGAGGAGAAATAGGAATTCATACACCCTATCCTCCCACTAATATGAGCCAAATACACAGAATTTGAACTCTGTCTTTTAAGAAAAAAAATATTGCATTTGTGAAATTCAACCTTCACATTTACCAATGGACACTCAGAACAATGATGCTATCAGTCTTTATTGGGTTTATAAAAGATTATTAGCATTGCAAGACCAAGGTTCTTAAGCTCTTATTTGCTACAGTTGAAGTAAGAGCACTTAGCCTAGTCCAGCAAAGACACTTGGAGGTTTTGTGAAAATCAGAGGATGTAGGTCTCAATGCTCTCTTTTTTTTCTTAAAGTGGGTAGGAGGGTACTCACTTTCAGAGTGAGTGTAACATTTCTGACACTTAAATTATATGCATCTATCTCATATATTGCATGTTTTTACAGTGTTGAATGGTTTCAAGCCACCATTAGACAGACATGTAGTTCTCTCTGATAGCTCTCTCTACAGTAATGTAGTATTATGAAAATAATTTCAAAAGCATGTTCAGCAGCACTATGCATCAAAAATATATTGTGGCAATGCCTAACACTTTCTTAGTAATAAAACCTGAAACACTATTTTTCAATACAATAGCTTTCCAATAATTATTGTAATAATCTATATATTTTATGTGCTCTGTTCAGAAGCATTCTTTTTTCAACTTTTCTTTAGTCAAGAACTTGCAAAAATGAGGGGATTTTATTTTCCCTTGTTTTTTTCTACTTATCAAAGGAAAAATGAGGGAAAGGAAATAGTGAAACTAGATGAAGTTCTAAAACACGCACAGAATAGATATCTTCCTTTTCAAAACCTAAAAATATAATTTATACTTTTATTCTGTTGCTTTCTAAAATATTTTTACATGCTACCCATCACATGTTTTTATAATTTACATCTTATTTTTGATGAAAAGCTGTTTTTTCTTGAAATCAGAATTTTATTTGTTCTTTCAAGGTCAATAAATAAAAAAGCAATGAGATCAGTTTTGAGGCAACAATTGCTTATTCAATTCAGAAAATAATAACTAAACACAGGATGAGAGGACATAGTGTCAAGCTGTGCTAGGGAAGGTTTAGGTTGGGCATTAGGAGGAATTTCTTCACAGAAAGGGTTGTTAAGCATTGGAATGGGCTGCCCAGAGAGGTGGCTGAGTCACCATCCCTGGAGGTATTTAAGGAAAGACTGGACATAGCTCTCTGTGCCCTGCTCTAGTTGACGTGGTGGTGTTCAGTCAAAGGTTGGACTCAACAATGGCAGAGGCCTTTTCCCACCCAACTGAGTCTGTGATTCTGTGAACTACTGAAGGAAAAACCCAAAACACCTCTGGGAGGAATTTTAAGACAGACCTGCCAGAGGGCACTGCAATCTTTCTTATATTATCAATTATGGGCTCTTCTGGTGACTTTGCCATGACCTGTGCAGTGGAATGGGCCATCCAGAGGGTGGGTTGTTAATCAGTGCTGAACCTTGCACTTGTTGCAATATCTGCTGTGCAAACCCCAGTGGGAGATGTGCTCTGTCAATGGGAGAAAAAACCCTCCATAAAACCAGCAGCAGGTGCTTTTTTCCATTGCCCCACAGGGATGGAATGATCAGATCGTGCCCCTGCACATCCCCAAGAAGATTTAAATTGGGTAGGGTCCAAAAATGGGCATTGCCTAAATGCTGATGACCCACTTCTTGCTGTTGGGTGTTGCAGTATTTCCCACAGAAAAAGCATTTCCCAGAGCAAACCAATTTTGTTTCTATTTTGAGATGCACACTGCAACCCTCCAAGCCTTATTGGATCCAAGGTGGAAGGACAAAGTAAAATCTTTCTAGCTTTACAAGGTGTCACACATGGCTGATGAATGAGATTTAGCATCCAACATCCCTCTTGTGTTTGATCTACTGCAGGTACAGCCCAGCTAGCTGATCCATCATTTTCTGAGTCATAAGTGGTTGTTGGCTCATGCAGCTCGTGCTTGAAGGAAGGTTTCCCAGTGAGTGGTGACACTTGCTGAGCTCATGTCTGGGGAGATGCTGAAGGCAACAGTCTGAGACTGACATTTAATAATGAGCTGCAAATCACAGGTGAGGGAAGACCACCCATTTAGGTGATCTATCACTGAAAATGCACTGTTTACCATTGAAGGCTGAAGGTGCTCTTTTTTTCCATCTCAGTTTTAAAGAAAAAGGGTTATTTTCTGTTCCCACTCTAACAGGGGCTTTGTCCTGCTATATATAATGTAAAAAGCCACTACTTTTCTTTTGTTTTCACTGTTCTATTGTCTTATGATGACATTCAATAATAGAGGCTACCAGGAGCTTTTTTTAATATAAGCCCTGCTTTGATTTATAGCACAAGAATATGTCCATAGGCAGCTGAGGGTAAGTCAATCTGTAAGCACAGCAATTCTGGAGGAAAGCAACATGAGTAACTAGAGAAGGCTGAAATCTTTTTGATACTAACATAATTGACAACACCTCAGAAAGAGAAAATGGAAACATTTTGCACAACCTATTTTGGGAAATCTGTCCTTTCCCTCCCTCCATGCTCACACTAGGTTTATTTTTAAATCTGCAGGCACAGTAGTGCAATTTTCATCACTGTGATAGTCAGTGGCTGTGGAATGGCAATTTACATCACACTGGTATTTTGTCAGAAGCAAACGCAAGTCTCCTTTACAAGGAACTTGCTCAATTAGCAAGCTCATATTTAATAACTTGCCTGCCTATATTAACTGGTGTATTTAAGATTTAATGCAATACCTGTTGCAGTACAACCTATGCATAATCATTTAATTTACAACCAGTCTGGTTACATAAATTGCAGAAATCTTAGAGGCACTAATTTTCAACTGCAAACACCATGTTTAGAGAGCATCTTAAGGGCTTTCTTTAAAAGCAGATCTCAGAAACAACAAGGTGCATGAAAAGATTCAACAGGAATTGTGCCTTCAGTGATAATTTTATTTCCTTTATTCTTTACAATTTCACTGTAAAGCCTAATATAATAGACACATTTCTCTCTTACAACCTTGAGATGAAAAAGGGATTCTGACCTCTGAGGTCGTCCCTGTGTGATCCAGACTAATAGAGGGAGGCCATTACCATGGATACTTGATCCTTGGTGATTGGGGAAGGAGAACAACAGTCAACAGGCACATTTAAAGCTAATTTTAAAGGAGTGTGGAAACCAAGGAAATCTGCTGCAAGTAAGGATTCACTACTTTTGAGCAGACCTTTTTGTGATAAGCAAGGGGAGGAGATGCCAAGAAAGCTTGCTGACCTATGCACCAGGCTCCCCAGCTATGAGGAAAGTGTCCTGGCAGGTGTTTTTTTGTAGTGTCCCTGTTCAGCCAGCTGCTGCCCTGCTAATGAGCATCATCACTGGCACGTCAGTATCCAGCACATCAGCACATCCAGGTGAAAGTCAGCCAGAGGAAAGCAGCCAGTGCCAAGCTCCACTCAGGCACCATCACTGTAACAGGAACAGAGCAAAACTGAATGAATCAGCCTGAAGTAGATGTGAAACTGTGTGAGAAATCAAATCCATTTTTCAAAACAATTTTTCTCTGTCATGTTGCTTTCACTCACCAATCACAATGACTTTGTTATTCTAGGTTTAAACCTTCACTCTTTATACTGCATTTATTAAAAAAAAAAAAAAACAAAAAAACCAAACATCAAACTAAAAGAACAACAACAACAAAAAACCCAAACAAAACAACTGAAAAAACCTATCCCCCCCTCCCCTCCCAGCTGTTCTTTAGAAATAGATAAAATCTTTATGGGAAACAATAGTCTGTTCCATCATCTCCCCCACTTCTCTTTGTGGTAGGCAACACACATGGGTGGTTAGTTCTATTCACGCAGCAAAATATCATGAGAAACTTAACAGTTTACAAGTGATCTGTAAGACGCTGCAGCCATCCCTGTGTAAAAAAAATGCCTGTATTCTAGCAATACTGACATTGTCTCACACAAGATAACCAATATTTTTATCTGTTAAATGTGTATTTAAGAAAGTGGAGGGAGGGAGAAGAAGGCAAACCTTTTTAAATGAGTACATGTAAGGAGACTAATGATGATGAAAAGTTACTTCCAAGAAGATTTGTTTGATGGGAGAGTGTGGTGCTCTGCTACTGAGATAAAAGTAAGATGATCATCTGGGTAAAAATGTATGTGAAAAATGTATGAAGGTCTTACATTAAATTAGTGAACGACACCAAAGTACAGAAACAGCCCTTTCAGGATACTATCAAAGTCAGTAGGGAGGATTTAAATCAGGGCCAAAAGGATCCATATCTCTGTTGCCTTCAGCTTTCACCCTGCCATCAAAAGAGGGCACCCTGTGGTTCACTTTCAAGGGAAACACACAGCAATGTTGTGCATTTTGTTACTTTTTTTTCCCTTTACAGTAACATTAAAAATAATGTTTATTATAAAAAATGAAGCTGGAAATCCTGAGTGATACTTTGAATAGGATTGTTTTTGTAAATAGTGGACCAAATCCTTATTTACTATTGAGCATTTACTAATGCTCTAGCAATACAAAGGGGTTGGCATCTTGGTTTAATGTACATTTGCAATCACTTTCATCCTCTGGTTTCCATAGGGAGAAACTCCTTGGAATGAACAATAGGGGTCCTAATCTACTTTCCAACAACTAGTGGTTCTTGAATTGAACATGCCATTAAAAAAATTCCACTTGTAATAAACAACGTTAAAAACCTCTGAGTCTCAGCTTCCACATGTGCACACACAAAAAAGCCCCCAAAGCCAGCCTTGAAAATAAGGGAGATTAACTTGAAAGTTAAGCTAAATACTAAAAGTTCAAACTAATACTGATTGTTTAAATAAAGACCCTTTGGCAGTGTGGAGCAGAAATGTTCCTGAATTGTTACTTCTTTTAGGGTTACATTTTGGTGGGGTTTGGACATTTTGGGAGTTTTGTTTTGCTTGTTTGTTTGTTTGGGTTTTTTATAAAATAAGAAGTATGGAGATAAAATACTTACCATACCTTTGCTGTGAACACAAAACTTTGAGTTTTGGTAATAAATGGGTAAGAAGGCCCACAGGAAAAGAGTGTGTACATGCTTGCATGGAATTACACAAATCACTCAATTTTCGTTAAAAAAATCCCAACTACTGAACATCTGAGGATATTCTAAAGCCAAAGATGATGTCTGCTGTAGTGTGCTTCTGCAGCTTCCTCTGTGTAGAGCAGCCGTGTAGCTTTCAATCCAGAATAGAGCTCTCTCTTCCCAGCTTGCCAATGATCCTTAGGCCATGCCACCTATTATTTTCATTACTTATGAAATAACAAGTGCTTATAACAAGAATCTATCAAAGATGTAACATGTACCACCATCATGAGAGCACGTACAGCATCACTTGCCTCCTTTTCCTGTTTCTGTGTGGTGTAGATGAGGTATATAGATAGAGCTTGCTATTTTGCAACATAGTGTCTGAAATTAATTAAAGGTTTGGCACTTTTCATGTGTTATGCAGATATATTTCCCCTGTTACTACATTCTTCACCACACATTAGGTGTTAGAATGCACAGCACATTGCAGGCAAGATGGATGTTGTTTCTACAAGAATAAAAACTGTGAAATGGAGATTTTTTTAATGATTTAGAACAAAGCATATTTTTGGATCATACAGCTAATCTATGAGACACTCTTAAGAGTAAAAAAAGCAACAAGTTATGCCTTATTTTTCTACTTGTGCTGTAATGATTTAGATTTCTCAAAGCATATGGTGAGAATCAGAATTATCCCTTCTCCACCTACTACTCACAATTTCTTGCCTACTGAATTCAGCACCTAATCTATGGTGCTAAAACCAATTAGTGATACATCAAAGGTTTTTGCAGTTGTACGTTTTGGACCACTACAGAACATTAGCACATGAGCTTCTCATTATAGGCAAAGATATATGTGATCTTTGATCATGTGATAAAAGATACATTCAAAATATGTTTTCTTTGGCAAACTCACAATCTCCTAATTGAGGAAAAAAAGCTAATTATATAGTTCTTTGAAAGGCTGGAATCTGCTGGAATAAGGATTGTACACAAAAAACAAGTTGTAAATGAGAAAGGCTAATTTCGCTTTTTTCTTTTTCTGAAATCTTTTGCTTTCAAAAGTCGTAGAAGGTTGGTTTTCACAAATCATGTGCTCGGGAGAGTGGTTTGAGGTTTCAAGGGTGTTTCTGGAGTAATACTCTGACGAAATCTCAGTCCCACAGATGTGCTTAGCTTTTGGCACAGAGCAGCCTGATCCAAGTCAATGAAACTATGTCATGCCTGCTAAAATTAAGTATCAAATAATAAATTAATTAATGCCATGTTCTCCTGGTGACTGGCTCCCAGTATGCCTCTCCTGTTTGAATGAAGTGTGTGAACCCAAAGCAAGTGATGAAATCAATGGTGAAGCAGCACATTGCTTTAGAGCTTTGACTACTTGACAGGCTATTCATTTTCTCCTGCCATTCCCCATCCCTCCAATTGTCAGATTTGAAAATAACAAATGGAACCTTGCCATTTGATATTAGATCCTCAGGAGCACTTATTTATAGTTCTTTTCTTCCCCGGAGAGGTATTTTCCATCCTTTGGAAACTGTGCCCAAGCCTGGCACATATCAGCCTGTGTTATGTTTGGCAGAGCATCAGAAGAGGAATAAAAACTGCTTGGAGCTGCAGGGAGGATGGGATGGACTGGGCACATTTAATGTGAGCTGTGGCAACCACACTCCAAAGTAAGCTGAGAGGGATGGGGAGGCTGACGGGTCTGACTTTTGCTTCTTCCCTTTGCTTTGAACCAATTGGGTTTGTCTTAAGACATAAAAAACCTAAAAAGGTGAGGGGAGAGGAAGGGAGGGACAAGTGAGAGGAGGAAGGGGAAGGAAAGAAAGAAGAGAGGGAGGGAGGCAGAGATAAGGAGACAATCTTTTTTTTTGCAGGCTACTTAGATCGGCCACTGAGATAAACATTTCAATTTCATGGTCATGGAATCACACTGGAATTTCCAGTATAAGTAAAGCAATATCCAACATGGAAAGATTCAGAGAATAGAAGCCCTTTTGTTACAACCGTAACACTTTGCTGCAACAATTACAGAAATTTGGTGGAGAATGTTTCACTCTTGCGAAAAGTTTTCCAAACACTATTTGTAGGAGGTTAGTCCTTATATTTTAGTTTCTTTGGGATGGACAGTGCAGAGACTTCTCTGAACAGGTCCACTTGGATTCTCATTTTTAAAATTGTGTATTTCACTGAGGAAGGGACGACACCAGGAGAAAAAAAAGGATAAATTTTAAATGTACTGAAACTTTTTCTTAGCTTGTGCTCTCATAAGGTTAATTCTCTTTTTCAGGTTTCAAACTATAATAGTACTCTTGAAAGTATTTTTTGGGATACCCCAACTTTGGGTCTTTTACAAAGTCTTTGGGTATTTGACAACTCCTTTTCCTAACTACATCTCCCACACACTAATTAGCAACACAGGATGCCTTTCACATAGTATAATTTATGTACCAGGGTTCTTCAGGTCTCAGTAATTTCCAGAAAAGACTCTTCCTGATATAACGAGGGTCACCACACTTTGAACATCACTGGTATATGCTGGTGAAGACTGCAAGTGAGTCAATATTGGGATCTTTTTTCTGGATTTTTTCTTCCTATCTATTGAAACCCCATAACATGACTTCTGAAATATCTCCACTAAAGCACAATTAAATAATCTAATATTTTCCTCCATCTCTAGTCCTGAATGGCAGAAAATAAATCTAATTCAAAAATTATTTCTATGGTTCAGAGGCAGACACAGATTTTTATATTCCTCCTCCTTTTTCAAGACACCCACTTCCTTAAGATTTCATTTTCTCTCCATGCAATAAAAAAATGAAATAACATAGTGGTTATTTTTTAACTTTAACTCCTTTTGTTCTTAGTGTGCTTATATGACTTCACAATGAATAACAGCACATGCCAAGAAAACAATTACATAACACCTCTGTATTGATTTACCGAATTATTTCTCTTTACTCAAAGCAAAGTTGTTTGCTTCGACATGGCTGGCAAACCAGAGTGGTTTGTGCACTTGTTTTACCTTTCCCTTCTATGTAGTGAAATATGTCTTAGATGAGAGCAGGCTGTCTGAAGATGAGAGCACACATGTATGCTCCTCATATGGAGGAAGGTGCCCTCTTGGAGTAGGTTCTACAAACTGAACTGACCCGGAACTTGGCTGTAAGCTTAGACAGCCAAGTGCAGCTGAGCACCCAAGGAGCAGCATGCTTGCTGGCTGGCTGTAGCTGAGGAAAAGGTAAAAAGCAATACAGCATTTTTCTTTGGAGTCCAAATCACTTTCAACCCTGAAACACTGCCCTAATCACTCTGCTATAAAATGCTTTGGTTTTCTACTGTTGAAGAAGGCTAGTTGCCATCACTAATGTATGAGGCAAGACCTTGTTGGCACCTTTAAATCTCCAGTGGGGCAAACGAGCAGGATAGTTGCATATCCAGAGTGAGCAGAGCATCCCAATCCATGAGGGAACTTTACACAGCAGACAGGGATCCTACCAGAGCACAGTAGGGTAGTCTCCCAGCCAAAGGGGAACCATGACTTCCAGCTCTGTTAACAAAAAAATGCTTTGTGGAGAATTTGCTGTGTGGGTGGAGGGAGCATGTGACAGATGAGTTTGGGCACTGCAACCGAGGCTGTGCCTCGGGTGAATGATCCTGTGTGGTACCTTCGAGACAAGCAAAGGTAATTTACATCTAGTTTTTTGATTTACAACTCCAAAAAGGCCAAGAGGCAAAAAAAAGCCACTCCTGGGAATCTGACCTGTTGCTGTCAGCTGGAATTTTCAAAGCCACAGGGAAAGACAGTGACAGATCAGGATGCTCAGGTAATTCCATTTTTCCCTCAGTCACTCTCCACTGCCCAGTAGCAGTTCATGCTTCTGACTCATGGGATGTCGCTGCTGTTTGCCTGGGGACCTCTTAGGATGAGATGACCCAACACAGCAGATAGTAGTTACACTACCGTATTATTTAACTTCTTTATTTGGCAAATAGTGCAATGTTGCTGTCAGATGAATTCCTTGCCATGAAAACAACTAAGAAACAGGATCTTAAAGGCTCAAAATCACTTCTAAATTGAAGTGTTTGTCTCTTTTCAAACCATCTGCCTCTTATATTCAGTTTTTGTTTGCTCAGTCTTATAGGAGGAAAAGAAAGGAGAGAAATTCAATGACATGAACCACTCATGACCACTGTGATGAGGCAGTGTTTTACCAGATCATAAATTTGAATACAGCATAGCTGCACTGAAGTTCATTATAAAGCTATAGTTTGCGAACTTGGAATGTATCCAGACTAGCCTTATGTCCTCACGTGAGAAATTGAAATAGAACTGTAACACACACACTCACACATATCTCCAAAAAGGATATTCTCCACAAAAGACATATTCTAAATCTATCTTGTTGACTCTGGTTAAACATAAAGCATTAAAATTTTGAAAGGATTGTGGTGTTATTTATTACATCACTTAATTTCTAGCAGATTTCCAACACAGCACTTTCCTGCTAATAGGATATATTTATATGTAGATTTCCTCCTCCAGTACAAATTGCCTCTTTGCATTCCATTGGTTTCCATATGATAACAATTGTCTTTATGTGGATCTTATACATTACTTTTTCCTGGTTTAATGACAGAGACTTTGTAGGCAAATATTGGATATTAATTAGTTTTCATTAAATAAATGGGGGAAAAACAGGCTAAATATATTCAAATCATAAGCATGGCAAATCCATAATCTTGGCAGCTAAAATTAAAGATAACTCTAAACTCAATAAAAACAAAAACCAAAACAAAAACAAAAAAAAAACCAAAAAAACCCTTGACGTTTGGTTACACTGAAAGGAGATTTACGCTTGTGCAAAAGAGAAGAAATAAGCCAAGCTTATTATTTCAGGAAACAATGCATTCAGCCCAGTTACAAGAACAGGTCTGTTCATTTTCATACAGAGTATCACAGCACACTTTTTTTTCAAACTATACCCTTCTTTCTATGATACCACACCAATGCTTTTATTTTGTTTGCTTTTTGAATCAGGTGCAAATGAGCCTATTTAAACTCAATCATGTCCACAGAAAAGTCTAGAAACACCCCATGTTTTTTGCAGCTGGGGAGACTTTCTGACCCGTCATTTGGAGATCCCACCTGGAATACCTGCTGGGGTTTAATCTCCTCAGTGTGCTCTCTGTGACACTCTGGCTCAGCCAGAACCACAGGCAGAGCCAGACTTGCAGCAATGTCACCCAGAGAGTGAGGCCATGGGGGCATCAAAGGGACGCTGGCCACCTCAGCCCCCTGCTGGGACCTGAACTCACTTGTCCTTATTCTCCCCCCTCACAGATTGGACACCACTGTCACTCCCCTCTCTACGAGGAGTTATTTGTGATTTCCCCTGGTGTAAGAGAGCCATCAGTCCCTATGCCTGCTGTGGCAAGGACAATTTATTATGATGGACGTTTCAATGCTCTCAGCAATGTTTCTCAGAATTTTCCAGGATGCCTTTAAAATAGGATGCAGCTAGGCTTTCCACCAGCACATGGAAGCTTTATTTAATAAAGCTGAACAAATTAATTACAGACAGAACAAAGAAAAACAAGAAAATTTTGTATGCATTAACATCTTTCCCTGATCCCAAATTTTCCCAAATTTACTGTTATTTAAAATTCCTCAATATGTGTTTCTGTAAACATACCAGCCTTTAATTTGCACAGGGAAGACTTGTTCTATTTTTTTATCATTATTCTTATTATTTTTATCCACAATTTACTACCTGTGTGGTGTGTCTGATCCTCGAAATCACATGGCTGTCCCTCTGCTCGAGACTCCCTGACTTGCAGCAGGGCTTTCAGATCATCAGAGAACAATGTTGCCACCCATGTTTATGTAAATAGATGTTCTCACATTTTTTGCACCAGTGCACATATTTACAGAAAAAGTGCACATATTTAGAGAAAAAATCATGCCTTGAAATGGTTACAATAAGATACTAGGAGAAGGTTACAAGTGTTGCCAATTAGGGGAAAAAATATATATCCAGTGAAAAAAGGTTGGAATTTTACCAAATTTTACCAAATTTACCAGAATTTACAGAATTCCTCCAGAAATCGTAGAGGGTTGGGAGAACTCAAATGGCCCACTTCAGGTTATGAACCCCCTCTTTTTCCCTTTTCCTTCCCAGCTTGCCAAGGAGGCTCCAGCATCCCGTGTGGGTCACTCAGAGGCTGCAGGTCTTGCGAAAGCCATGGCTCAGTGAGGAGCAGGGAGCTCTGGAGCAGCAGCTCCCACCCTTGGCAGCTGAGCGGCATTCGGAGGGCAAGAGCCCTGCGGCTCAGCGCAGGTTTGGGTTGGTGGGAAGCGCTGAGCCCAGGGAGAGGGGCAGAGGATGAGCCCGGAGAGAGGGCGGAGGATGAGCCCGGAGAGAGGGGCGGAGGATGAGCCCGGAGAGAGGGGCAGAGGATGAGCCCGGAGAGAGGGGCGGAGGATGAGCCCGGAGAGAGGGGCGGAGGATGAGCCCGGAGAGAGGGGCGGAGGATGAGCCCGGAGAGAGGGGCGGAGGATGAGCCCGGAGAGAGGGGCGGAGAATGAGCCCGGAGAGAGGGGCGGAGGATGAGCCCGGAGAGAGGGGCGGAGGATGAGCCCAGGGAGAGGGCGGAGGATGAGCCCGGAGAGAGGGGCGGAGAATGAGCCCGGAGAGAGGGGCGGAGGATGAGCCCGGAGAGAGGGGCGGAGGATGAGCCCGGAGAGAGGGGCGGAGGATGAGCCCGGAGAGAGGGGCGGAGGATGAGCCCGGAGAGAGGGGCAGAGGATGAGCCCGGAGAGAGGGGCGGAGGATGAGCTCTGGCCGCCAGACGAGGACGCCCCAAGCGCTGGAGAAGAAGGCTGCTCTGGAAATCGTTTCTGCAGCCGCAAGCAGCCTGCAATCGAGCCCGGAGCTGTTCACCTTGTGTGCCTGCCGCGCTCCATGCGCTGCTCCTGGGGACGGCTCCCGGGACCGGGCTCCGCTCGCCTGCGCCGCTAGAGGGCTGGGGCTGGCGCCCGAAAACGGGGAAAAGCCGCGAAATTCCTCTCCTGGAACTCACCTACGTGCATACCGACATAAAGCGAGACTTAAGACGCACTGCTAGGTTTTCTTCTATTTGATATAAATTTGCCTGAGTATTTTTCTCACTACAGTCGGCATATCAACCCCATATAGATGCACACCCAAATTCTAGGCAGAGGTCTCTGCATCCTCAAAGGGGCCTGTCAGACACGACCAATACCCATAGAGTTCTTACATCCGTGATTATCACTGGGATTTTGGAATTTTTGAAGCAGAGATTTTGTGGGTTTATCATTCCTGCTATACTTTATAAGATTAGGAAGTCTTGCTTAAGTTGGCTCACTCCTGGAGAAAGAAAAAAATCTGATATAAAAATAAAGGCAAACCATAATTCTAATTGTAAAACTAATTCTCCTACTGCTTGTGCACAGAGCCACAAGGACCATGAGTTCACCCGCCTCACTTAAATTTGGTGTTAATATTGCCAAACAAGCGTACCTGTAGTTGTACCTCTTACATGTTAGCCGTCTAAGCATGGGCTTCAGTCCCATTGTTCTATAACCACAAGGTTTCTTCTCCTGAAATATCTCTACACTCAAAATAGAAGTGACCATTAGCAAATAGATTAAAAAAAAAAAAAAAAAGCAAAAATATTCAAATCTCTTAATATATATGCTAAGGGACTATTTTCTTCATACAGCAGTTAGGGAGCTAATGCTGCTTACAGCATCATTCTAGTTCAAAGAAAAACCATGTATTATAAGGATGAATTCTAATGAAGGATGAAAGTGACAAAAGCAATACTGGGAGGTTAAGGGCTTAGATCAAAAACTGAAGCAAGCTAAAACCTATTCATGACTGCCTTTTTGACCACAGCTTCTCTCAGGTATTTATTTCTGTGTCCTTCACACTCAGTCTCCTCCAGTCCCTGCTGCTACAACTCTATTCTCTTTTATCCCAAGCCCAGTTGGGACCCAAAACCACCCAAGCTGTTCATCCTAGGCTGTCTACTCAGGCACTGGCAGCCTCTGTCTTCTCCCTTCACCCTAATTTTCTAGCACATGAATATGGCTTCATAGCCACTTCTACCATATAGAGGGGCAGCCACCGAGTCCTTCTTGGTCTTAGATCTGCTCAGCCCATAAGTCTTCCCTGCCCCACAGTCACAGTGCTCAGAGTCCTTGCAAACCTTTCAATCTTTAACTCTTTGTGGCTTTCTCAAAATCACCATATCCATAGGTCTTGTGCTCATTTTCCCTCCAAATCTTTCAAAACAGGTTATTAGAACCTTCTCCTCCCCCAACATCCAGCTCCCACAAGCCTGGAATTGTGTTTTCTCCTTTTCTACCTTGTCCTGCTGTGGGGACATCATTTTGCTGTCTAAATCCTGGGTACCAATGGAAGAGCCCTGGACTACACAAAAAAGCCCCTCCTCCCAGTCCTGGCTCTAATCATTAAGAGTTGGGGGCTGAAAATGAAAAATGACTTGCAGATTTTTTCAAACTTTATTGAAGATGAACAGATTTTTAATAGAATGGTGAAGTGTACAAGACTAACAAATATCTTGAAAAGAGAGCACAGAAGGTCTCCTGCTTCTCAAAAGCAAATACACAAGATTTTAATGAGGAAAAATGATCCCTGTTTTTGCCTTGTTTTTGGAAAGGCTAATCAATCTGGCCTATTATTTCTAATTAGACAAGCCAACTTAGTAAGAAACAATCCAATCAGTTTCTCCAGAAACATAGACTTGCAAGGGTATGTATGCATGCTTGGGCAATAGTCTGCTCAGAGATGGGCATTATTTTTTTGTACACTGCTTCTAATGTTCAGGCTCTGCCTTGACATCTCCCTTTCTGTCCTTACTCTTCCACTGCATCAGTTTTGCTTTGCTGTTATCTTTCCCTCTTCCTCAAGCAGGTTATGACACAGGTGACTGTCTGCCAGTCCTGTCAGTCAGGCATTCTCACTTTCTCCTTTCAAACTGCTACTCTTCTTTCACCTTCCTGTCCAATGCAGGTTCCTTTGGCTCCTGGTTTTGCAGCCCCCTCTTCCCTTTCCTCAAAGGACAGAAGCAACCACGATTTTCCCAAAACAGAGTATCCTGCACAGAACTGTAGCAGTCCAGCAGACTGAGGAAGTTGGATTGTGAGCTCTTGAGGACAAGGACTGTACTTATGTTTCTCAGATATATTGAAATTACTTTTCCATGTACATAATGGTTAATAAAATGAGCAGGGGTGTCAATACACCTTCCCTTTGCTCCCTTTTCTGAAAGCTATTGTTGCTTATATTACACTGCTAACATCAACTTTACAGCATCATTCCTGTCTTTATTGGATTGAGACTCATGAGTTTTTCAACACCATTCATATAAATGTTTTTATAAAATCAGAAGAATAAAAACTCTTCAGTTCCATGAAGGAGATACAGTGCACAAAGCACTTTTATTCTAGTCATATTGATTTCAATTACTTCTGTAACAAGACTGTTGCCTGACATATAATACAGCCAAAATGAGAATTTAGAGTTCACCTGCAACATTTTGGCTTCCCTTTGCTTGTATAAATAACTATTTAGGTAAGTTTGCTAAGTTTTAACACATATAGATGATGATCTAATGCAGGACATACAGATTAGATGAGGTTTCAGAGTAAATTAGATATTATAAGGCATTGTCAGCATTACTAAATTAAAGCTACATATATCTTGTGTAGACACACACATACATAAAATGCTGTTTGTGGAAGTGAAAGACATGTAGTGGTTGGATCCAGACTTCTTCATTTTGGATAGTTTGGATAATTCCTATTTACGACTTTAAAAGAAGACTTTCTGAAAAGGGTTTGTGATTAAGGGAATTTTATTTTCTGGTTTTTATGTAGATCTTCCCTCCTCTCCTAGTTCTTTGTAATCCACTGATTTGATCTTTATCTTAATTCTCCTCATGATCCTTCAGAATGAGAATTAGCAAGTTACAATGTATTTCCCTGCCAGTAGAAAAAAAAAGCCTAAAAATTGCCTTGTCTCCTAAATTTCCTACAGATCAGGAAATCTTCCCGAGGAAAATGCTACATACTTTTGTTATAGGCAGGGTTCTATTCAGTCTTGCAAAACTGCAGAATTTAACAAGTTTTTTCCTTGTAGAAGGTTATCACCTTCTAAAAAAATTAAAATTAGAAAATAGAGTTTGCAATATGCCTGAAGCCATAACATAAACAATTGGTAAATTCCATTTTTTGCACCCACTGATGATTAATTAATGTTAGGCTTCTCTAATGTCAGTAGTGGCAGGTTTAGCAAGACATACGCAATTCATGCGCTGATTCCATTAAAAGCTTCCCATACTTGATAACTGATGAAGTGCCTCTCTCTCTATTGCCAAAACTTTCACCTTTCTACTTTCTCCAGCAGCTCATGAGAAGCTAACTTTATTAATACAGACTTTTAAAATACAATGAAGCCTAAATTGAATGTAATATGAAAATTCCGAACATAGGAAATATTGTGCTATGCTATTATTTGTAAATTTTAAATAGTAGAAATTTCCATTCTCATTGTTTTGCAACTGAGCTGAAAACTGAGCAAGAAAAAATGCAGATGTAAGTCTCAGCTTGCTGCAGAGCACCTAACTATTTTTGCCTATCAAATAAAATGTCTTCATAGGCTTGTTGCTAGCGTCAAAAGGGAAGGGAGCAATAAATAGTAGGAACTGGTCAAAAATTGGGATCAGCAGACAGAATAAGCAGTCTTCAGTATGGTTTGTGACACTGTCCTTCATAAGATCCTCACAGTTCATGTTGGATGAGCAGACAGTGAGATGACAAATGACAAATTCATTATTGATCTGGATGATGGGGCAGAGCCTTCCCTCAGAAAGAGAGGGCTGGTGACACAAAACTGGGAGGAGTTGCTGGTACACCAGAGCTGTGCCCTGGTCCAGAAGGACCTCAACAGGCTGGAGAAATGTGCTGCCAGAAACCTCACAAAACTCAACAAGGGGAAGTGCAGAGTCCTACACCTGAGAGGAGCAGTCCCAGTCACCACCAGCTCATTCTGGGGACCACCTGGCTGGAAAGCAGCTTGGCACACAAGGACCTGGAAGCTCTGGTGAAACCAAAGCTGAACATGACAAAGAAGACTAATGCATGGCTGCATGAGAAAGAGTGTTACCAGCAGGCAAGTGGGCTGTGTTCCCCTCTATTCAGCCTTGGAGAGGACACATTTGAAGTACTTGGTCCAGTTCTGGTCTTCCCAGTACATGAAAGACATGGACATGCTGAAGGGTGTCCAGTAAAGGCCACAAGGATGATGAAGGGACTGGGCCATTTCCCCCGTGAGGGAAGGCTGAGAGCTGGGCCTTAACAGCCTGGAGGAGAAGGCTCAGGGAGAAATAGTCAATGCATACAAGCAGCTGAAGGGAGGGTCCAGAGGAGATAGAGCCAGGCTCTTTCCAGTGGTGCCCAGTGACAGAACAAAAGCAACTAACTAAAACAAAGCACGTTCCCTCTTAATATCAGGAATCCTTTTTTTTTTTTTTTTTACTGTGAGGGTGAGCATGCATTGGCCCAAGTTGTCCAGGGAGGCTGTGAATCCTCCTTCCTTTGACATATTTGAAATCCATTTGTATTCAGTGCTGAACAATTTGCTCCAAGTGGCCCTGCCTGAGCAGGTGCTTGGACCACATGATCTCCAGAGGACCCCTTCAACCTTATCCTTTCTGTGATCCTTTGAGTCTCTGAAAATTTCAAATTAACGTCCTAAAGCTGATTTAATACAATGATAAGGACATAAAACAGAAGATAAAAGTACCTGCTGCTGGTGTCAACTATAATACCTGTTGCTTAGTAGCAGGGTTATTACTGTCTTAATTTGAACTGTTTATCTTGCAGTTCTGCTATTGCATTGAGTTTTGGATCTTCAGACAATTACTGTAAATCTGTATATGTGTTTGTTTGTGTTCTTTAAATCTCTATGATCTATGAAGGCTATCTAGACAATGTATTTTCCTTGTCTGAGTGGCTTCAAAAGGGAAAAATATTGGTTTCTATTTTTTCTTACCCCAGATTTACAGGGCTGGCCTCTAGAGAGGCAACTGGAACAAGTGAGAGTGGCACTTAAAGAACTAAGTCTTTCTGACAAAGTTTCAGAAAAGCCAACCCAAAGATTAAAAAATACTCTGGCAGCTTGAGAGACAAACCATCTGGCAGGCAATGTAGAAAAATTAAAATATTCCCATTCTTAATAATCGAAGTAGGAAATCCACTGAGGAAAACCCATGTTCCTTTTCATTTTTCTTTTCTACTTGGATCATCAGTTTTCATGATCTCTGCGTGAGGCAACAGGCTGTCATGACTATTGTTAGGAGACAGAGCTATAACACAACATATTAGAAATTCTAGAATAGAACTGCAGTGTCAAAGCAGACAGGCCCCAGTAAATCCCTTAAGCTGTGCTAGAACAGGCAAGTACACACAAGCAGCAGTGCATGAGGCTTATGTGGTTCTGAAATTGCACTTCTGATCTTGCAGGCTTATCAAGAAGTGCCCAACAATTTATCCTCTCACTTTCAAATGGATTTTTATCCTGCAGCTATGATGGGTCCATGAGAGGATTTAGGCATGCTGTGCGTTTTTTTAACAAAGAAGAAAACAGCTGTTTCTATACAGAAAATTTTAGGTTAATTCTTTCACTTAAAATTTATTCAGTATGCAAAATAATTTTATCAATACTTTGCAGTAATTGTCTATCAGTCCTATGACCATACGACTGATAGAAAATTTTACATAGATGTTTTTCATTATAAATTTTAGACTATTGAGTTTTGCAAACCAAGTCTAGTCTAAAATTTCAGTCTATTGACTTATACAAACATATATGCACATAAGTCTATGGAAATAAAGTGTCCAGACAGAGACTTCTTAGAAAATTTGCCTTGTTCGTCTTAACATTTCTTCATAACAAAGATGGCTGTCGGACAACTCCCTGAAAAACTGTAAAAACTGGAATTCATTTTTATTAAGGGCCATTTGGACAGTTCTAGTGTCACTTAGCAGTTTGGCGGAACTTTGCAACATACAAATTGTCCTTCAAATGCCCCATGCTGGTACAGATTCCATGTGAAATGACTCATGGGAGATCGGGACCCCGGGACAAGAACAGGGCAGAAGACGAGCAGTACAGACCTAAGAGACAGCTCTACTGCTCTGTATCTATATATTACTCCATATGTAGGAAGATGGTGATGACAATCAGTTCCCACATGATCCTTTTCATAATAACTGTGGTGTCACATCCTTTTGCCAAACCAGGAACTGCCCTGTGAGCAGATAGCAGACAGAAACTCCAGGTTTCTAGCAGTTCAGGTGTGCCAAAGCAGGAAGCAGAATAATAATATTTTGCTTTTTCCAGTGTCTTGCAGTCTTAGCCAGGTATGAAGCCTTAGCCTGCCACAGATTTACTGCTGGGTTTTTGGAAACATTTATACACAAATTTAGAGAGCCACAGTCCCAGCTTTGGCTTGCGCTACCAACAACTTTGTGCTTGCTTCCAAGATGAGGTTTGGACATTGTGGGAAAATTTAAAAAAATCTAAGTGGATGCTTTAATAGTCCTATATAACCATGTGGTTATATACTTTGCATTAATTACCCACTCTTTCAGAGCACCCAGACATAATGACTCTTAAGGTTGCTTGACTTTTTCTAAGTGCATGAAGAATCTTAGTTCCTTCATGAGTTGCTCAGGGTGGAATATTTATCCACCTTACACTCTACCTTACCATAAATCACAGTAATGGTTGTGGAAATAGTCCCTGCAGGGTGCCTTGAGGTGTAGCTGACTCATGACAGAACATTACTTTGAAGTTTTACAGTTGTATTTTATTTTTCAGGGAGTAGACAGTGCAACTGCAGGAGAAGTAACACTTTTGAAAAGTAGTGCAATAACAAGGGCCAAATGCATGTGATGTGCAAATAAAACAAGAAATTTAAAAACTGGCTTGTAACTTCTGGGTACATCTTGTTGCCATGGTGCTCCTAGAAACCTCTTCCTATCTGCTATCTGCCTAGTTTTCCCAGTACCATTAATTGCTCAGGCCTTAGGAAACCGGATTTGTCACTCAGAGTTGGGCTGTGGGTTACACAAATGATGATGTGGCATGCTCTGCATTCTGAATGGGAGCCTGCTTCATTTATAATTCACTAAAAGGCATTATTTTAAGAATATTTTTCAAAATAAGATTATAAATTCAGATTGTGCTGCTCGTTTTTATAATCTAATGATGGGCTTCTTACCTTTTAAAGTCTGCATTGTTTTGTGTCAAGAAACCAGTCTCTTAAATATGTGCAAAATTATATGAAGCAATTAATTTAGTCACTTAGACCTGAATTTCCTCTTTTAATCTTGGATTACTGTCAAAAACATGAGAGAAAGGGCTTTCCATGAAGAAATCTATAATGAACAATTAGGCATTGCTCCATCTGAGAGGAACTTGGACAGATGGGGCAAGTTGCAAGAAAATTAATAAAAATCCCATACAGGCACTGTACTTGACATCCCTTCCTTAACACTGATATTGGTAAAGGCTCGTCCAGACAAATTTATCCATTCATTCCACATGACAAAAGCAGAAATACAGAAGTACAGTTACAACAAACGCAGAAAATAATCCAATGGACAAGAACTTCAGGTTTTACAGAAGGAAGCCCAAAAAGCCTTTACAGCTCAAACAATAGAAGATGCTGAGTACCACAGGCCCATTGCTTTTTTAGTCAGTTTTTTTCCACGTTGCTGGGTATTAGAAACTGATGAAGTAGAGAAATAGAGAGGCAAAAGAATATAAAAATTCCAAAGGTGTGAAGTGATAAAAGGTGTGAAAGACCAAAGGTGTGAAACAGGAATAGGAAAGAACTCCCAAAAGAAGAGAGGAAAGCAAGCTCAACCATCAAGCATTGATTGAGAGGCACTATTTCATTAAAGGCTACATGCAAGGTAGCTCTGCTTGAAGAGAGCATGGGAACAAGAAGAGAATAATTTAATTTGAGAGTAATAAGTTGAAAATTAGGTTTAATCTCCCCTTAAATTATGCAGAAGTTATGATCATGTCCAGTTAGCATTTGGGAAATAATTTGAAAGGGGACTGTGGTGCAGGTTGACTATGCTGGTGGCATGTTGCCCACCTTTGCCTTGAGCAGTGGGAGTCAGGACACACACCCAGGACAGGGAGGGACACCTTCTCCTGGTACATTTGAGACAAAACTGGTGTGCTCCACATGTTCAGCTCATTAATCATTATTGGACAGCACTGATTTTGTTCTTGAAGACACCTAAACATTTATCTACCTGAGGTTATTTTGCTACTATTATGTTGATGTTTTACATGTACCAGGAAATAAAGATTACTTTTGACATCAAAAGGCTCATTATGACAAACAAAATTACATTTCTTCAGGTATTTATGTTGCAGTAATTACACTGTCACTAACCTGCTTCTCTTCACATTTTTTCACAGAAAAATCAATTATTCTCACAGCTTAATTAGCAAGAAATACGTCAGGATAAACTGCTTGAATCCTTGTAAATTATTGTATTCATTCTTATCAGGGTTTTATTTGTCCTCAACATTAAAAGAGGATATTATCTTTGTAGCACTTCCATAAGCAGGCTGACAAGTTTGCATTCATAAAGGTGCATTTCAGATTCTCTGTGTCAGAGCTTCTTCTCATTTGCAGATAACTTTACAATACTTGAAAAGTCTGAACTAAAATTCTGAAGCATGGGAATCTCTTTCAAAATAATTTTTCACACATACCTTCACACACAGCTTTCAGACATACCCAGCTACTGTTACAGCTGAATATTTTAGTCTTCAGGAAAAAAAAAAAAAGGGCCTGTAAGAGGAAACTACCTTTTTTTTTTTCCAGCATAAATCATGCCGATAATCTTGTCTTGAAAATAATACATCTTTACACTTTGGAGTCTGCACTTAATGCATAACAAAGTGGTATCTTTCATGCTAAATATTTTGCTTTTAACTTCTGCAAAGTCCTAGCTGAGTATGACTTATTTTTTTTGAAAAACCTTGTTTCACACATGCAGCAGAGAAACATTCTAAATTGTTTCTTCTATTCACTCCATGAAAACATCTTGTTCCAGGCTAAGTAGGACGCTTCCCCACTGTGGATTGTGTTGGGGTGCTCTAGGTTTGGGGTAGGTACGTGGAATCTGTGCCCTTCTGCCCAAATCCATGGTTTGACATTGTCACGTTGTACTGCCTGATCACACTCTGCTTCTCCCCTGCTTCACTTATTGCACCAGACAGGGCATTGCTGGGGGCTGTGAAGTGAAGGAAAATGCCAGCTGCAGGACCCTGCCTTGCCTTCTACATGCAAAATCAAGGAGGTTAAGGGAGAAATAGGGTGGGAGAAATCTTGTGGAGAGGGAACAGTTTCCTTGCGTATCAACTGCACCCTGCCCCTAAGAATCAGCTCTTTGCATTGCCTCAGATATGATACTAAGGAAAGGTACTTTAATTTAAGAAGCTGAGGGAACCAACCTGGGGTCCTGATGTTCTGAAGAGCATGGACAGATGTGTCAGCTGGGAATGAGCTTGAAATGTCTGAAGTGAGGGTTTTGGTTGGTATCCTCTGGAAAGCTTGAAATTAGATGTCTAAGGGAAGGGAGTAGGTTTTATATTCATTTCCTTGGCTCCCAAGCAATAAAGGTGAGATAATACCTCAGAGGAGTTGTGAAAATTAGGAGATTAATTATTAATATGTTACCAGATACGTGGATTACTTACTGGGGCAATACAGTGACAAATGCCATTGAGAAGCATGTAAGGGAAGGAGCAATTCTGTCTGTACACCAATGCACAAATAGCATTTGGTACATTAGATGTAAGGAGGAAGAGAATATTGAAGACAGGGGAAAATAACAGTTTTTTTGAATAAATTATTCTGATCTGAGCATCACTGTTTCCACCTACTAAATGAGGCAGGGCACCTATGGAAAGATTTAAATCTGCTTCTTTCTTAAGAGTGTAGGGCTAAATTAAGATCAAGCAGGTTGGTTTAATTTCAACATTTCCTAACTTATTAGTGTTTGTTTTTTGAAATGTGATCACTATCCTTAGCTCATGCTTCCCCCCTAAAATGTTAAACCTCATGTTAATGATAAAAAAGTCCTCCTCTCAGCAATACTGTGGGTACTGAGGTAAGTATTCCCTTACTTACTGTTTTGGTCCACCTGAAATAAAAAGAATGGTATCTAGGAGTGTGGTTTATAAGCTTTCCTTTTTTTCCTTTCTTGTTTTTATCACTTTGCCAGTTTTCAAAACTTTTTTACTAGTTAAAACATGTCACTGAGTGGCAGGATAAAGATTACTTCCATTACATTACTTCCATTACATTACTTCCATTATTTACAAGGCTGTTGGATTTACTTCAGAATTCGGATAGTTTTCAAGAGTTGCAGAGTCGCAAATGGAAACATGAAAGCCTTTTCTCTGTAAAATTCTTACCAACTGATTTAATTTGCTGAAAAAGGGAATAAAGTACTAATATTCATGACCTTTAACACTTTTCAAAATATGTATTTTCTCAAGACTATTTATTTCACTCTTAAAAAATGGGGCAAAAGAGGCAGGGCTATTTGATTATTGTCTAGAGTAAGCTGGAATACAATATTTTCACCAGCTACATATCCATTTTGAAGAATAGTCTCTTTCTGTGATATTTCTTAAATTCTGGCTGTAGTAAGAACAATTATAAAGAAAACTGAACAATGAGACAGAAACAAGTATATTCAGTTTAAAGTACCAGGAAGTATTTGACTCCCAGTGATTTGGTTAAAGGCTGATCACAGTTTCCAGGAATTTCCACACTTATCTATTGTGCTATTTTTAATTTATTTTTTATTTTCAACAATATATTTAATTTTAAGAATATAATGGAAGATTAATTAGAAAAAGCAGGTAAATGGAGATGAGGTAAGAGTAGTTGGGTTATGCATCCTACCGGGGAGCACAGGCTGACTCTAAAAGATAAATCATCTTAAGGACAAAGTATGTTCCTTGCTGGGAAGTCCCAGGAACCTATATCCTGCACACTGGCACCAGATTCTTCCTTCCCAACCTAAATTCTCACAAGTTTTGTTTATAATCAAGACAAAGTAGTAGGAATGGAAAGCAGAAGCACTAAGTGAGCTGAAATTCCAGTATTATACTTGTTTTCTCTCCTTTGTGAATCATACTCTGCAGAAATATATGCTCAATGATGAAAAGGGGCTGAGTATCAACAAAACTCTCACCTTGACACGTGACTCACCTGGCCAGATATTTTCTTATTCTTAGTGCATTTCCCAGGGAAAAAACCCCACATCTGTTCCATAGATCCTCCTAGCAACTTTTGTGCATGAGCACCTTATACGTCTGTTTCTACTTGAAAAACTGGTGCATAAAAGCCAAAATATTCAATTACTGACCTCATGAAAAAGAAATTAAATCCTTGATGGACTAAAGAATATGTTTAATGGAGGAAGAAATTTTTTTTTTTTTTTGGGAAAGGAACAAAAGCATTATGCTGTTAAGATAGCTAGTGTGTTTATATCCACATGCAGGAGTCTCCACATGTTGAAAAACATGCCAGCTCATAAACACATATTTCACTATCTGATGTAGATTTTTGCTTATTTTTTTTTTTATTAAGTCAGCTGGGAACCTCAAAAGCACAGAAAATAATGAAGTAAATAATTCTACTGTGTAAAATGCAGCAAAAAAAAAGGTGTCAAATTCTCAACAGTCATTTGGTAGGACACTGGACAGGTAAATCATTGTGGAAGTCTGTAAATGCACTAAAGCCACTCCAAACCCCTGTGAGTCAGGTTCAGGCTTCACATATGTAACTACAGCAGCACTGGGCAATTCCAGTTGTGCAAAAATGAAAATTTTGGCACTAAACTAAACTAAACTTTGGGATCACTTCTGCATTTAACGGACTTCAAATGCTCTAAAATAATATAGAGTTCAATGAGGTCAAAAGGAGGAAACTTTAAATTTGAACTTTAAAGGCAGAAATAACATCAAAATGAATATTATCTTTTCTTTTGTTCAAAAGTTATTGTTTATTTTGTGAATACTTAACTAGAGTCTCTTTTTCTCTCCCTTCACTTAGCATCCCTGTGCTCTCTCCTTCTTTCAGGAGGATATTTCTGTCAAGCTGCATGTCTTTTTCATAAATAATCATAAACCAAAATACGCTAATAATACTTCATAAAATCTACATCCTTTTTAAATGTTCATCATGAAAAAAACAGTAATTGGTTGCCAGCAAGTGGTCATCAAAAAACACATCCCAAGAAGAGCTGCAAAAGCTTTCTGGAACAATATGAAAGAGAAGAAGAAAAAAAAAAGAGTGTGCACCAAATGCAGGGAAATATACAGAGCTGTACAACTGGATGAGCAGAGGAGAATGGCTTAGTAGGCATTATTGCCAAGCAGGGGAATTCGGTGCTTACAGGGAGGGACAAAAACATATTTGAGTGGTGCTGCTTTTTGAACATCGGTGTTGTTTAGAGTGTCAAGGTAAAATGAAGATGAGTTGTCTCTTACTTTGTGCTGAAACCCCAAGTGCAGTCATATAACCACTAAAACGTTTGGAGAATGAGTCTTCAGTTTTCCTGCTTGCCAGAGAGAAGGAGCAAACAATGCAATTGCCACACAGGTGGGTCCTCATGGATCATACAGGTGCTGTGCCTGTAGGCAGCCCCGGTGCCTTTAGCACAGCGAAATCGTTTTGAAGAAAAGTGAACTTGAATCCCTTGGGAATACATGTGGGAGCAAGGAAACACAAGCTCCAACAGAGACAGGAGCACTCAGAATTTTGTGTAGCCTCTGCTATGTCAAGCATCCAGCTCCAGTTGATGTTAAAAAACTCTTGCAGCTGGGCAAGTGTTGTTTAATGGAAAACACATGAAAAAATATGAAACACTGAAGTGCTTTCTTGAATCATCGGTTCTCCAAATTCTTCTACCTGCCTGCACAGGATAACTCTCCTAATAGTTTAACATGGCAAAAAATGCACTCAGACAATGCTCAAACCTTGCAGGTTGGTTTGTTGTTGTTGCTGGTTTTTCCTTCCTTAGTTTTCTCTTCCTTTTAACTGATAGATGCTGGATCCCATGGTGGCAGTCAAATCTTGCTTCACTTAGCGTCACAACAAAAGATGTCCTCTTCCAAGTATTGCCAAATTCTAACTCTAAGGAATAAAGAAATTTTCACCATGAACAGGGAGGGAAGGCCAGAAGCTCACTGAATCTGTCATGGACCTTCTTACTATTTTCTGTTTCTCTTGGAAAGCAGTCAGATATTATTGCGGTAAATCTGCAGATGACAAATATTTTAAATTAGCCATACCTCTAGAAATGCACTAGTGCTGCTTTTCCCATGCGTGTCATCCACACACATGGATGTGTTATTTTTTCACAATTTCTGCAGGTTTATATCTATTTTGCAACATTTATAACTAATGTGTTTCAATTTAATGACTTCTCACAAAAAATCTCTGGAAGAGGGATCTATGACAGACAGTATGCTGACCCCGTTTCTACAGGAAATTAATTTTGTTTGTTTCCCACAAATTCAAAAAACTGTATTTAGTGATCTGCGTTTACTTTTATTAAACCAGGAGCAAATCCTATTATAAAAATATTCTTTCTATAATTATAATTTTTCATGTTTTGGGTAAAATTCTCAGCAGAAAGAACAAGTTTCTCCACTATTTGGCTCTTGCTAAAATTAGATTTAGATGTGAATTTAAATTAGAATTGGATTTAGATGCTACGGTGAAATGAACCTTATTCAAATGCAAATTGAACATGAACCAGCAGAATAAATTGCCTTGTAGGTTTCTGTTTGCCTCTAATGATCCATGTTACACCATTTTCCTCTTTCAGTTTTAGCTCTTATCACTTACGTAGGTACAGAAACACAAGAACAAAAACACTATGAAGAAATTTGTTAAGCTATAGATTACAGGTAAAACATTAAATAAATCACAGATATAGCAGATCCAGGATCTGAAGACTTGTAGATTCTCACACTTATAAAGACTTGTTGAAGAGTACTACTGCCTCTTTCATTGCTTCTCAAAAAAAGGATTAATTACTTGGGGAAAAGTTGTCAAGATGGCCACTGTTTATGTCCCTTGAAGTTTTTTTATCCTTATTTTAGATGCATGCCTTGAGGCATAGTTTTCATACTAAATTCTACAAGACGGTGAAGTGCCAATACAGAAATGCAAAAAATTTACAAATAAGAGAGTAGCCAAGTTCATTTTTAGGATGAATTTTGTAGTTCCTAGCTAGGTGATAAGAGGATTTATTTTCTTCAGATCTGCTCATATAGAAGCCAAGTAGGAGGTTAGAAAGAAAAAATTCAAATTCATACCATAGGGTTTTGATTTATATATTCTTTACTCCTTTCTAAGAATGTCTTCAATAAGGGAAGATTTTTAAACTGGCTTTTACTCTTTCTAGAGAAAATTAAGGGTTTTGTTAAAATATTTGTGATTTTGTGTTTAGATTTGCTTTAATTTAGGAACAGTTAAGAACTACACTCACTGCAGATGTATAACTATTATGAGGAAGATATTTTTCCTTCAAAAATTTAGGCTATAAAAATGGTAATTCTTTTCTCTCCATGTTATCTAAATGCTAACGAACTTTCCCTCCTTTCATAGTGTTAAATATTAAGAGTTAAGAGCAATGGAATTCTTGACAAGAAAGCAAGCAAGCCAGCAAGAGCCATAGTTTGTCTACAGAAGACCATCAGACGTGACAGACTCATGGGAAGGATCCACCAGTTCTAATTCAGTTTCTAAATATGTTCCATACTAAATGAGGCTTGTTTCTATAAGAGATCTATAATCTTCTAGTTTTTCTGAAGATAAATCCACAAATGTAGACCTCAGTTGTTGTTACCTGTCAGTACAATGTGTTTCTTTGCCCTTATCCCTTTCTGAGGTGGGGCAGGTAAGATGCTCATGGTGACACAGCACACAGAGAAATTCATACACACAAAGAGTGAAGGAAAAGAAAATGGAGTAGGACTGTGGTTATTTTTCTTTTCTTATTTTTTTTCTGTTTGCAAAGACAGCAAGCATGAAGGCATCTGTGCCTGTCTAAATTCAGCCAAAACCATCTGCCAACAAGTTGCAGCTAAAGGGTAGAAAATCTAATTGTGACTCAGAGGAGTTAGAAGGGAACGTGGGAGAGAGGGCCCAGGCAATAAGCTGTGGAGATGTGTAACAGTTGGCTGAAAAGGGATGGGAAGCAGTGAAATGAATGGGGACCATCTATTCTTACCACACTTACACTACATGAACCTGATAATTAAATGAACAGTTATAGCGTAGAGTACTGCAACACAGAGCGAGGTTTTTCCGATTCCGGCACAATTCCTGTGCTCTTCCTCCCATTTACACTGTCCTCCTCCACAGCTCCAAACCAGCAGAATTAAGAAACTGACTGCCAAGTAAATTTGTAGTTCTGTTTGGTTATACTTAGCTGAAATCAATGCTGCCTCCAAGTTATGGTGGCATCATGAACTATTTGATTGCCTTATCTTATCATTGCAATTACTTATAATTTATCACATTACCTCAAGTTATTCCTTGCTATTGATTGTACCATCCTGTGCAATTTAATTTTCATTTATGTTTTCTAGATTAGAAACGCATGAGGGAAAAATGCAGATTTGTACGTTTTTCTCTTCAACAGAGAGTGTTTTGGGAGACAGAGCAACAAACAAGATACAAAAGCACAATGATTAAAGACTGCTTAAACCATAAGTATGGTCATTATCTGAGCTATCACAAGATACTTTCTGCTTTTGTTTCCAATTGCCTGAGATAATATTGGTCTTTCCATAATAAAGTTTCTCATTTTTACTGTAGTCTTAATGGAAACACTATTAAACACAAGCAGAACTATCAAGAAGATGCAGAAAACCCAACAACTCAGCCTGGGCTGTTTTCTTTAGTGAAGTATTTCTATAGTGGAGAATTTAGAAGACTTCAGAAATATTACATATATATACACACACATACATATTTATGTATATGTAATAATGATGGATATATATTACATATTTATGTGTAATAATATATGTATATATATATATGGTGGTAACAAGTATATAGTTGAATATAGTATGTTGGATGCTCATCTAGGATTCTTTTTTAGCAAAGGTAGTCCTTAAATATAGGGAATGCCACAGCATGCAAAAGTCTCGTGGCATCACAGGGCCTCAGATTCTTTATCTGAGAGATGTTTTTCGCCATTTCCTTTCCAAGACCCACCATCCTGGAAAGTTCCCTGTTCCTAGTGTTATGGCAGACACACAGCAGAGAGGGCTGATGACATGATGTAAACTCTCATCCCAGCACAGGGCTTGCACCTTCTGCATTGAGCTGAGTCACTGTTAAATGTAATTTATCTCTTGCATTTTTAAAAAGGTCTAATCTAGAAGGAAAATCAGCTTGGATACTTATGCCTCTTCTTCCCTGTTTTCCCCCTATATTGACAGCTGAGTGCTCAGGCTATATGGAGGTGATCATCTGTAGAGTGTCTGGTACAGTGGGAAGTGAAGGGCTACTGCAATATAATGATGGAGTGCTAATGATAAATTTCACTTTATGGTAATTTATTTGGTGTGTATCTGAAATCATTCAGCAAGAAGAGAGAAGGTTGACTTTTAAACTGAGAACAAGTTCTCTTAGATTGTCCCTTTCAGTCTTTTGCATTAATCTAATTATAGGAAAGCTATCATTCTACCAGAAGCTTTAAATATCAGAAATGACTAACACTTCATAAGGTTACTGTGCTGGAACATAACTTTGGAAATCCTTTGCAGAAGAAGGTTACATAAAGCCAAAAAGTTCAAATAGGAACTTAGATTTGAAAATAAGTAGGAAATAAATACAGAGAAACTTATTTACTGTAAATTTCTCATGGATTGTTTCTGAAGAAGACTTTGAGGATTACTATGCTATTCTATATTGTCTTCAACCAGACTCCTGTTTCAATTTTTTTTTTTTTTTTTTTACAGAAGGTGCAATTTCTCAGGAATGACATTCGAACACACTTCAAAGACAGACGTGTCTAGACCCACTGATACCACTGATACATTTCATTAGATGTTCTTGCCTCATTAGATGCTTTTCATGAAAGTTTCATTATAGAGGGAAAAATCCTGATGAAAATCTGCAGTATTAATTTTATTTTCTGTTCTATTTCCATTGACCTATCCTATATGATGACAAGTATAAATGCAATTCTGATGTTCCAAAAGCCATTTCACTTTTACATGCTGCTTTGGAAACAATGGACCACTAGCTTTAAACCAATGAAAAGGTCTACATCAATACTTAAAGGATTCTAAACACAATAACCCTCTTTAAATGTTGTCATTACTTTTTTACTTGCTGATCAAAACCATTTAGAAGCAAAGCAGATACTGCTTTCATGTAAATTAAAAATCTCAAACCACAATTTTTCACAGACAAATCCATCAAATTAAAGTAAAAATCATTTAGGCACAACAAAATATACTAATGCATTGTAATAAGCTATTGAACTTTACAAATTGGAGTGATTCATTTGTCTAGTTACAGAAATGACACATCAGTCATCTAGTCTGTTTTCCTTCAACTGCTAAAACAACAGTTGCGTCCACCTCGTAAGATGCACTTGTTCTCTGATGCCAGGCTTTCACACTACTACTTCTTTAAGGAAATGAAAGGTGCATGAACCATCTTACGTTATTCTATAATTTTTATTGTCACAGCTTGATTAGTTGAAATTACTATAATTGCACAAATATTTTGAAATTATTTAATAATTATATACACACAATTTTGAAATAATTTCATTTTAAACAAATTTTAAAATATTTTTAAATAATTATGAACTATTAATGAAATTTTCCCTACAATTCCAAGGCAAAATAGCGACTCTCCATGTTATGTGATAGCAGTGAAGATTTAAGTGGTAAATACTGCATAGACTTGAGTAATACCTGATTTTTCAGCTGCTGTAGGCAACAGAAGAATATTTATTTAGGTGACAAGGAGCTGAAGATTTTAAGCAGAAGGGACCAAAAAATAAATACATAGACAGGAAGTACTATGGAGACATTTAGCTTTTACTATTTAATATTTCATTTTCAAAGCCATAACCTCAGTGATATTAGCACCGTGCTCTAACCAGCTGAGCTAATGATTTACACTTAGTGAATAGATAACTTCCCAGCCAGCTGATCAGGAAAAAGGCTAAGCTTCTCAAGTAACAAGAGCCATAAAACATATGCTCTAATTGCTAATTCATATTTAAAAATTATTGACTTCAGCATGGGCTGAAGAGTCTTTATGAATCCATGCCTGAAATAAGAACCCATATTATGTCTTCTGAAGAATTCAGACTGAGTAGCCCTAGAAGACATCAGATATTTCAGCATTTTATGTCTTTTGAATGCCACTGCCACAAACCTGCCACTCTTCCAGCAAAAGCATCTTCATTTATTTGTCAGATTTTTTGACAGTGTCTAAAATCTCCTTTTCCACCTTTAAATTGACAAAGTGTCTATTACAGCCAGCCAAATCC
Source organism: Ammospiza nelsoni (assembly GCF_027579445.1). NCBI lineage: Eukaryota > Metazoa > Chordata > Aves > Passeriformes > Passerellidae > Ammospiza > Ammospiza nelsoni. The sequence continues at coordinate 105,570,934 of NC_080633.1, forward strand.
TTCCTGGCCTGATTGTCCATCCTGAAATTGAGTGTCTGAGTGGTGTGAGCTCTGGAATTTCCTTCCCACCACGAAAGCTCTTCATAAGTACCATGCAGCCACTCTAAAGCATGAGATAAATGGAAACAGCTGTGGTAGTCCAGTGGCTTTTACCTGACTTCCTAGATTTCAACACAGCTTTTTTTGCAAATATGAATTTATAGATTTTTCTCTTCAGTCTTGCAAGCAAACAGGTGTTTTGTGCTAGTTTCATGAAATGCTCTGGAAACCTTGCAGGTGTCTCCCATATCAAATATAAGCTATTTGATTTTACCTTCAAGGACAGCGAGGGACATCAGCCTTATTATTTAGGATCCTGCCTAGTATCTCTTGTCTGTTAGTAAGAACTTGTCTCCTGCATCTGAATAGTCACTGCCTTAATGGTGTTGGCCTGCTAGGTTTCTGAAAGGCTTCATCGTGCCTTTGGCCAAGACCTGCGCTTCTAAGCAGCCCTATAACACGAGAAATCAACCCTCACAATTCTCTGAAATAATAATAATAATTTTCCTCGTAATTCTCTGAAAACTTGGGTCTCAGAAATGCCAGAGCACACAAAGATTTGGTGGCTGGTTGACTAGCCTTCTTCTTCCTACTCTGATATGTCTGTCCTCCTGTCTTTATCCATCACACCAAAGAGATCACTCCCTTTCCTCGCACTCCAGTTTAGAGGTGAACCACTAAGCAGGCACTGGACTAAAAGCAGAAGGAATACCATAATTTCCCCTTTGCATGATAGCATTTTGAAAGACTTATTGACCTCCAATTTTGTTTGAAAAGAAAGAGCAAAGGCAGCACAGTCCAGAAGAATTTTCAAGACAAGGGACCTTGAAATGAAGGAAATATTTTTCATGAGATGCACACAAAGACATCTCTGCAGTAAAATAGTAATTAAGGTGCAATCCTGACCTCAGTGCATCCTAGTGTCTAACTTCAAGAGATCTAATCCAGAATGCTGGCTGACATTAACCCAGCTATTTTTTTTCAACAACCATAAAGTTAGCATGCACATGAAATTAAAACATAAATTCATGAAAACCAACACCTTGGGAAAATATCAAGTGCTCATGGACAATTAAAAACAAACAAAAAAGAAAAAAAAAAACAGAAAGGGCAATGTAGAAATTATAGAATTTTTTTCATTTCAGCTGACTATGAATTGACTGCTTTGATTTATAATTGCTAATGCATTATTATTTTCTTCCTGAAATTTTCATTTTCACTTTAAAATCACTGTGTCTTTAATGGGCTAAAAAGGCACAAAAACATGTTTAGGTAAGTACTGACAGATTATGTCTTTTATTCAGTCTCAAAGGGAAAAACTGAATTTTTGGTACAATGGAAAGTTTTATTGAAATTCTCCAAAGTTTCTGCTCTGACCTAATTTATTTCCCAGTTCAACTTACCAAGCTAAAAAATCCATTTCTGATCCAACTTTATGGTTAGTCCAAATGTGAAGTATCTGTCTCTTCCTAACCATTCTAGTGAGCCTTTGTAACCAATGTTTTACCTCAGATCTCACCCTTTCCACCTGTGCTGAGAGCAACTATAATTTAGAGTAGACTTTGTGAGCATAGCCCAACTTTTGGGAAAGTTTAGCAGTACACTTTAATCACCAGATTTGGGATAAGTGGATGGATTTTAACAAGGCATAAGATTTATGAAGGGATAAATATAGATTCTCAGGAAGAAAATATAAAAGTATGAAAGATTATTAAATTTACAATGAAAGATCTAGGAGCAAGAGACATGGCAAGTGATTCATCCTACAGCTAAGTAGCATATTTTTTGTCTAGGACTGATTATGTCTATATCTCTTGGGAGGCAGAACCTGTACAAAAAATAAAAGGGGAAGGCTTTTACATTTTCAAAAGATACTTCTCCATAATACTTGAGAACTACCTTGGAAACATTTATATATATTTTAATTGATGGAAAAAGTTTCAATGCCTAAGAGCCCATCAACATTTTAGAGAGCAAATCAAGAAATGGAAACCTGTTTTCAAAGAAACAGGCCTCTCAAGAGCCTGCCAGGAAAACAGGTATATTACAGTGTGAGTTATTTTATTGGGCTAAAGAGAAAGGAGAGATAAGTAAAAAGATGAAGTATAGAAAAGTGGAATCACTTTGGTCTTTCTGGTTTGCCACCCATTTTATCATCATTAGATAAGATGCTGAAGGTGAAGTATATTTTAGAAGGCTACTTACTCAGAAGTGGAATGTTTTGTGACTGGAAATGAGAGTACTGCCACAAAAAGGATAGGGTAGAATATCAAATGTTCCATTAGATCAAAAAGACATTTATACCCTCAACAACTGTTGGAGATGTAAAAATTTAGTCCCTTAAATAGGCCAATGACAGAAACAAGCAGTGTGGGAATAAAGCTCTTACAAAATGATAGCCTGCATTTCCTGTCTACCTCAAGCATCCCTTAATGACAAATGCAGTGACAGTCCTTACAACAAGTAAAGATTTGATGGATTTTTTTCATTACAACTGCCTTATCTTGTGAAGAGTCCTTACAAGAAACACTGCTGAGTAGCTTAGTGGAGGGTCTGAGAATCTGAGACACCACATTTTGCACAGTTTCTCAGTGGCCCAGGGGCACTGGAGTGATGCCACCAGAATTTAAGCTGCTGAGAGTCAGATGAGAACAGTGCGAGTCACACCAATAATTAGTAAAACGATCTTTTGTGAATGAAAACGCAACAAATGAGGAATGTCCTCAACATAGCATGAAAGTATTTTGTGGAGAAAAAAGGTCTTTCCTAGTCCTAAATAACAAAATAAAGCAGAATGTAAATTAATTTCTCTTTAACTAACACAAACAAACAGATCCATATACATGGTTATTTTGCCCTGAGCAAAATTTTTCCCCAAACACATTATATATATATATACTTTATATATATATATGATTATATACAGCAGAGGATCTACTATTGCTCTCTCAGTTGCTTGCAATCTGCCCCAGCATGAATTGTGAGACTTTATACAACCTCCTTTCTTGGGAGTTCTTTAAAACGGAGCTGTGAGCTGAATTGATCCTATATTGTCAGCATTAGGGTGCACTTGGCTCTTGTCTTTCCTGGGAAAACCTGTCCAGCTGGGTGATGGAATATATCAACAAACATGACACATGCCAAAACAATCTGGAAAAATAGAAGCTACTATTACCCATTAACTGGGTGGTTGCCAGCAACAGAAGAATTCACTGCATGCACGGTCTGCTCCCTGCCCTCATCCAAGGTGTGTTTAGGAAAGAAGGAAATGGAGAGTGGACAGCGAGAATCAGAGCTAGATCCTGTTCCTCACCTAGGCTTGGCCTCTACCCCAGCTTACCAGAGGGAAGTTTCTGCCCAACAAAATGATGCATAATAAATAAAAAGGCCAGACAGATACTCAGTACTCTTCACTGTTTTGTTGACATAGAGAACAATTATTACATTACTTATTCATAGTGTAAACAACTATTCTGAACACTGTCATTAACTTTCTTAGTGATCAGGAAGCAAAATTTCTCCTGGATGTACATGATAGAGTTTTCATTGCAGCATTCTGCAGGAAAAATTCAAGTGAGGATATAATTCACACTATAAGCTATCACACATTATATTACATATAACATGATAATCTTCTATTATTTAGAAGCCTTCAAAACCAACAAAAATTTTAAAAAGTCTAAAATGCCAATATGAAACATATTCTATGTGTGATAAAATGAAAGTCCTAGCCACCACATAGGCAGAATTATAATACCTAGAAAGAAGTCTCTCTTAGACCTCACCACAACCCTTCAGGTCTTACTCCTTCTCCTTGGAACAACACCAGAGAGCAAAAGTAAAGGACAAATTCACCCTCCTCTCTGTTTTTGTTTTGTTCCTTGCCTTCCATTTCTTAGAAAAGAGTGTACATTCTTAAAAACAAAACCATTCACATCAAGAAAAGGGCAATGAGCCTGGGAATAGAATTGACGGTGCCTTTTAAAAGACACATAGCTGTAAGACCTCACTGGCAAGTTGAGGAAAAGCAAAGGAAACCTTGGAAATCAATGAGGCTGAAAAGCAGTAGGAATCTGAGCATCCCAAAGTTCAGAATAACAATCTCCTGAGTTGCACCCATGAGGTCCTGCCCTTCAATATAAAACTTGTAAATACTACCTGTGCTGTCTCCATCAATAAAGATTGATGCAGAAAGAGATAATACTTTCTGCAAAGGAAAAACTAAATGACAGAAAACATGTACCATTAAATTGTACTTTTTTATTTTATGAAAATACTAGCAGCCTTGAAAGCTGGTCCCCCTCCTTGTACATATTTAGTGAGTTTACAAATATATGGAGCAATATATGCAGCCAAATGAAAATGGTATCTTTTTACACTAAAAAAAAAATTGTATGAATAAGACATATATTTGGCTAAGAGTAAAGCTATGTATATAACAGAATCTATACCTTGAAACTATCTATCAGCTTGTAGGTTTACTTCATTCACAAAAGGACCCCTTTGTTTTCTATTAGGGGTCTTTGTCTGGACTTAAAATAAATTGGGAAGGCCTGCTTTGCTCCTAAGAAGCACATACTAGAAGGTAGACCTGAATCAGACAATTATATTTATGTAAAACAATGATGCTGCAGTGCAGAATATTACTGTGGTAGGGGTGCTTTGAGTTTGTGCCCACAGCTCAAGTCAGGTGCTGAAGGAGTAGACATCTGCATCTTCTTACTACAATTGATGTGAAAGACTAAAAGTCCTCAAATTTTGAGATTGTCTGTAACCCACCTGATTTCATCAGGCATAAAAAAAAAAAAGGAGGAAAAAACCCCCAAACAACCAGAACATTAATCTCAAAAATTTTGTGATGGAAAGATTTTTGAGGGAATGAGAACTTATATCTTGCTAGAAGCATTACCTCAATAATTCTTAGGAAGTCTTGCACCCAATTGAAGAAAAACAAACTATTGGGACTAGCAATATTCCTGATTGTACAAGCTTTTATGTTTTCATATGTGCTATCATCCATGATTCTCTTCAGATGGAATGCTACAGCAAACCCTTAAAGTCCCCATTGGGAGATGTAAAGTAATTTTAAAATAAGAGAACAGAATTTAATATAAGCTCTTGATACTTACTGCTTAGGGTCTTTGAAAATTATAAGCACATTAAACTGTTGGTCTAGTATTATTAAACTAATACTTCATTTTTATTTTACAGCCCATGCTTTAGAAGAGCTTTATGAACTCTCAAAAAAGGACACTCCCCTACCTCCTCAAGATCCTCTTCCTCAAGGCTTTCCCTGACCAACCAACCCACCCCTTTTATACCCTTTACATAATTACCCCCAGCTACACCCATTAAGACCAAGTCATTTTATACTTGTATATTAAGCATAAACTTGGCACATGTGCTATACAGTAGATTTGCTCACTGTGAGACCATCTGATTGATTGGGGTTAAAGTCAGACAGCCCAGGTAGGTTTGACATGTTTTGTCACAAAAAAATCCAAGATTGCCTAGAAAAAGACAATTTTTGGCTCAAAACCAGTGTTTGCCTGCAGATCCTTGTGGTGCAGCAGAATAGTCTGGTACTGCATCAATGTATGTTTGTGTCTAAGCGTGTGTCAGCACTGCCCTGGCATACTGGCCTTTGTTAACAAAACTGCAGCCAATTGGCAAAGGGAAATGATTACTCACCTTTGTCTGATATTCATTTTGCATACTCCCAGTTGTGGTTCCCAGTGCAAGACGTTGGTCAGCTGGAGTGAGTTGAGTGAAGGCCAACAGAATGGTCGGGGCTGGCACTCCTGCCCTGTGAGCAGAAGCTGCAAGAGAGAGGTTGTTCAACCCACAGACAAGATGACTTTGGGAACACCTTACAGCAGTCTGCCCATATCCACAGGGAAGTTAGCAAGAATGTAAATTCCTCCTATATTGGGGCACGGTAGATGAATGAGAAACAGTCCCAGACTAAAAGATGATAAGTTCCAACTGGAATAAATTGTCCTGGGATCACTCCTAGGACAGGAAAGCACTGGGACAGGCTGCCCAGGTGTTGTGGCATTTTTGCCTTGGAGGCTTTAAACCCCTGACCCAACAAAGCCCTGAGCAACCTGGTCTAAATGCTGAATTCATTATTAACTCTGAGTGGGATGTTAGAGCAATGCCTGTCTGAGATAACTTCCAACCTGACAGATCCCAGGGAAGGCCATCTTCCAAATTCTGTCATGATTACCTTTGGGTTATGCAAGCCTCTGAAATATATTCCCATTTTCTTAAGGAAGGTCTAAGTGCAGAACCAATCCATGAAAAGTATTATAAATTATAATGTGGAAAACAACACAACCATTATGACTGCAAAATTATAATTGTGGGTGGAATTGGTAACAGGATGTCTTGATTGCTAGCAGAGATACATAAGACTGTAACTTTTAGAAAATCTCTAGAACTTTTGACAGTTAGATCACATTTTCTTTAGGAGCCAGTGTTGATTAAGAATCAAATAGGAATGATCCAAGTCCTACAGTTTTGGTGTTCAGTTCATGTAGTTCACATTTTAATTTTAAAGGGCTCTATCTGATTAGCCCATTATGCATTTTCTGTATTCTCAAATGTTTAATAATAAATGAAGGAGGAAGCTGCAGGTCAGATTAATTAATCTTTTTGACTCTGTGTGTGCACTAACATTACTGAATGGTCTGTTACTGCTTAATTAGGCCCACAACATAATTCTTTGCATTGATTAGTTACCATGCAGGTGCCCCAAGTTCAGCTATGCAAAGTTATGGCAGAAATCTAAGTTAGATGTTACTGCCACTGCTCCTACATGTTAGCAAATGCCCTAAACAAAACAGTCCAGGATTTTCCTATTAAATAAAATAGTCATGAACACTTTTGCTGGAAAAGTGCCATACACTTGATGAAATTAATCAGTCTAAATACTCTTTTATTTCCCCTGAAACATGGCAGGAAGCTTTTCTGCATAGGGCATTGGTTGGTACACAACAAACCTATTGAAGAGACAAAAGTCACGACTGTAGGCAACGTGATTACGTGGACTCCCTCACTGAAGGACAGACCTCTGCTGGAAGATTCAGTACCCATTGCTTCCATTTCACCCAGAAGCCAATTTGTGTTGATAGATTGTGCACATTTTCCACAAACACTGGGAGTGGGTTTCATCTTAAGTAGCTTTAGACACTTAAAACATGTATGGGATATATCAGAGCTGCTCTGTTAGATTCCCTTTGTTGACAGCAGGGAGAAGTAGGTACCAAGAAAAATGATTCATCTGACCTGCCTTAGAAATCTGCTGAAGGACGAGATGACTCATGCTTGAGCAAATTGTGTTACCTTCCATTGATAGGAAAAGAAGTTCAGACAAGTAGCCTGACTGCAAGTAAATCCAACACAAGAAAGCAAAACTGATCCATAAATCTGGGACCAACAGAAGTTTTGTAATAAAAGGGACAAACAGCCTCATTCCTACAGAAGAGCCACATTTTTAGTGTACCTGCTTCAGACATTACTAAACAAACACAAATAAAGAAGTATTGCAGTGCTATGATCAAAACTACAAGTTATATGAGTTTAAAAATTAAACTTTTTCATAAATTGAAGGGTTTTGACATTAATAAAGCCATATGAGATGAGAATGATAGTTTATTTTTCAGAATCTTTATATATCTGAGCCATATTACATTATCTTTAGGTATCTGAACCTTTATTTGGGCACCAGCCAGTACAGTTCCTTCTGAGTATCATCAAGTATAACTTGCAGTAAGTAGCAAAAAAGAAAAACTTTGGAATTCCCCTTGTTTCTCTCTGGGAGGGAAAAGTTCCTCCCAGTCTGAAATCTACAGGGTACAGGGTAGAGTTCACAATCAGTTCACCACAAGTCTGTCTGCTCCTATTATTTCATCATTATAGATAACAATTTCCTAGAGCCTTCTTTGAGTAATTATGTAATTTGGTGAAAATATGCCTAGATCTACCTCCTTTTGTCTTTTTTTTTTTCAAATGAAAAAAAAAAAAAAAAAACCTCAGTTTTTTTCTCTGATGACTGGAGAAGAAAGTTTAAAAACTTGACTGAGAGAAAGTGCTCAGCCAGAGTCAAAATCAACACAGACAGAAGTCCCAGAGCTGCCCTGGTGGCCTGTAAGGCTGCCAGGAAGTCTCCCAACCTCAGAGCTCAGTGTCACGCCTTGCCTAAGCCTCTGTGCTCCCCCCTGTAGAGCTCAGCTCTGCTGCAATTCCAGCTGCCCAGAGTGACTCTCTGAGTCATTGCAGTTTCAGCACCACATAATCCTGACAGGGATGTGAACAGAATAAGTTGAGGCTGCAGGGGGAAATGCACCCACGCCAAAAGAAAAGGGAAGCCAAAATGGTAGGGACACACTAAGTGCGGCCACTGAACACAAACATGGCACATCCAGAAAGTTGAGGAAAGTAAAAATTGTTCTGGGTGCCTCCACAGTAGCAATGCAGAGCCCTGAGTGTGACAGAAGGAGCACAACATTCACATGGAGAGGTCATCACCTTCCCCACCATGGAGAAGAGTAACCAGAGAGGACAAACTTTCATCAAAAAGGAAGTGAAAGCTGCTAGCAGGTGATGATGATGGACATTCAGCAAACTGCAGGCTCATTTAAAAAAACTGCAGGAAGTTTTTCAATAATTTCTGCTGGATCTTCTTAAAGAGAAGTGAAGATTATTTTTGAACATTGTAATCACAGAAAAAGTGATGAAGAGTCCCCTTCTTTCTCAAAAATCAAGTAAAAGAGAAAAACCTGCTGTGCTGCTTTTTCACAATTTAGCCCATGGGCACCACAATAGCAAAGCATCTCCAAAGGTAATTACCCTTTTTGACCTGAGTGGCTGATCACTGTGTTGAGCAGTGGTCACACATCCTGATCTTACTGCAGCAGAGCCAAGTGAAGACACTGCCAGTCCTGCCTTGTCCCCAGCTGTTTATCTGCACTATTTGCTGGGGCTACTGACTTGTGGACTTGCTGGCATGACTATTCAGTGCTCTCTGCTTCAACAAAAGCAAGTCAGATCAGCTGACATGTCATAAATATAAGGCCTTCTCTAGGCTGAGCTGCTGCAACTCACTGGGTCCTGAGGTGATTAATCACCTAAGCAGTCACCAGCACTGCCAGGGATCTCGAACTTACTTACCTTTGGCCAAGGACTGTTTCTCATTGGAGAATGGAGACCAACCCTTTGCCCCTCTTGCTGCTGAATTATAACATCTCTGTGCTTTTTCCCTGACAACTCTTTCAGTAAAAACTCAGCCAGTTTGAGTCATGCTCAGACTTTGAGTCAACTCAGACTTAAGTCATGATAAAAATTTTTTTCTGATTTTTCTGCTGTCTTGGCCATCAGCTTCTTCAGTGTTTCTGCTGTCTTCAGCCTGCCTCCTTTCCTGGTAGTTTGTCCCACAATGTCCAATCTCCCTCCAGCAGAGACCTACTCCCACCATGTTCAGATCCCTGCAGCTGCTGTGCATTTTGACTCATAGTTCCCAGTGCTTTGCTTCTCTGCTCAGTAAAGGAGATTAAATCCTTTTTGGCAGGGTAGCAAAGTGCATGGGTTCTTCAGGAAAGCAGTAAATGAGCGGGTCCTTACTGTGCGTAGAAACTAGGCACAGGGAATTGCAATAAGATAGAAATTTCAGTAACTCTCCAGTCCAGGTGGGCTGCCTTTCAGAAAGGGATACTGAGAAATGTGCATAGGGCATGCCCTGTCTTCTCTATGGACTCATCCTCCAGTGATTGATGGGCGATCTGAAGGAAAACAGACTACTTTTTCTCTCTGGTCTGAGCTGCCCTTTCCTTATGTCTGAAGTAAAGCTTTGTGGCTGACAGGCCAAGCCATGTTGGCACCCTTCAGCCTGAGCCTGCTGCTGTGGAACCAGCCCTAACAGGGTACCCTCAGCTCCCAGCACTACAGTGTGTACCTTTAATGTCAGTCTCTGGCTCATGATTTCACTTTCAAATGAGATACACAGTCAAATTTGAAGTGGCAGAGAGATATATATCCTCACGGAGGTGCATACTATTAAATATTACAGCTGATTTCTCCCCAGAATATTCCTACACTGCTGTGTTGGTACATATGTCTTGGTTGGTATGGTTTAACTAAGAAAACATGCTTGTAAATGCAACAGAAATCATCAGTAATTCTCTTCTCTTTCCATTTTCTGACATGTCTCTCATTACCCCCATCCCTGTCTAATGTAAGAGGGTCCACAATTGTATTGCATTTGTGTGGAAAGGGTTTGATAATGGGGAGCTACAGGGATAGCTTCTGTAAGAAATTGCTGGAAGCTTCTCCAGTTCTGGAGAAGAATTTGATTGGTAATAAACTCAAATAATTTCCCCAAGCTGAGTCTGTTTCAGTTACCCATGATGGTAACTGGTGAGTAATCTCTCTCCGTGTCTTTATCTCCACCCACAATCCTACTGCTGTATTTTTGTTCCTCTGTCCAGCTGATGAGGGGAGTGAGTGATAAAGGGGCTTTGGTGGGCACCTGGTGTCCAGCCAGGGTCAACCCACCACAACAATGTCTCAGGCAGGGTCACAGGCAGGAAGCACCATCCCCATCATGACTGAGCCCTCTGCTGTGAGAATTCTCACCCAGTTTTTCAAGTTCATGTACAGACTGAGCTGTTACCTGAACTTTTGTGTTTTCCCAGAACTGGAATGAAATGTCTCAGGCTTCTGCAGTGCAGTTATCGTTGTTCTTTGTCATTGTGTAATCCCTCTTTGCTGAATGCAGCCCTATAAAGCCGTTCACCTCTTGTTCTCATTTGTTTTTATAAAGCCTATTTTCTTGAAAGGCTTCTTTGTATTGACAGCATATAACATTTTCTCCCTGAGATCTCTTTCTTCTTACCTGAAAACTTAGTACTCATTTTTTAATATTTCAAACTGTACCAACAGAACATCCTTCTTTGCTTTCCTTAAGAAATTTTGTAAGTATTTGGCTTTGATCTTTCTGTGATTTTTATAAAGGTCCATAAAATCTTCAAATGGCATACAGTTGTTCAGTGGTTTAAAAGAGAGCTAAATTAGAACTGTATTTTTAAACAAAAAAATTGCGTGAATTTCAATGAACTTTGCTTGTTTACCCTTTTTATTACAATAATCAAGTAATGAAAAATTTCACTCAGCAGAGGTAAATAGCTAAACTGTCTATCAGTCAGGTGTAAAAATAAAAACCTCAATAGAATCACCTTCTTCCTATTCTCTCTTGAAAACACAGATGGATTAAACAAAGTAGAAAATATAAAAAACAGCATCAAAGGTATGGCTGAGAGGGAGCCAGTGCAGGAGTTGTTTTATTCTTTCAACTTTTGCTATCCTAAGTCTACTATAAGAACAACTTGTTCCTCCAGGAACTGCCCTAAACCATGGGAAATGAGTGGCCATATTGGTAAGGCTGCAACAGTTGCTTCTAAAGATACTCTATTCCTGTTTGAAAAAGGAAAAACAAGGAAAAAATAGTGCTGCTTTTCAGTCTGAAAGGGAGAGCTGGAGTAAAAGGGCTGCTGGCTCTTAGCTAAACTAGCTGATTGATGTGAATGGGTACTTACCTGAGTGACAACTCCCATACCAACCTCAGCTCTAGCAATTCATTTCTGATGGAAATCTGCAAAGATACAGCCATGCCTGATGAAGTCTGGCATCAGCATGCTCAGTCCTTCAGCATGCTCACTGTCCTCAGGTAGGTACCTATAGGACAGAGTGGTCTGCACAACCCACACCCCTAGTGTGTTGCTGGTGTTAGTGTTTCTAGCATTTCTCAGTCTATAGAAGAAGACTTGTTAAGAGTCAGTATTAGATTATATAGATCCCTTGATCACTGGCCAAGCCAACTATTTGTTTCTTTCCTGCAAGGTGAAATCCTCCTCCCACCTTCCCCCCACCCTCATCTTGGAAGGGTATCTTCATTTCAAGCTTCACAGTCATTAATTCAACTTTTTAACACACCTGGTTTTCCTTCCCATACTCCCCTCTAGTGAAATGTTTCTCACATGGGCATTCTCTGACCTTAGCCTGACAGCAAGAAATCCAGATAAGCACATAACAACTTGGCATGCTTTAGATCAGCTTTCAACCTCTAAATTCAGCTAGATATCTTTATCTACTGTGTGAATCTCTTCTGAGGACATTAATCCTGTGAACACAGCCACAGTGCATAAAAGTTAAGAACATCTGCACTGACATGGTCTTGTGTTTGCTTAGCTCACCCTCTAAAGTGTTCACAGTGCCTGGTCTGCTGCTGATGCACATGCCAGTCCAGCAGGGCAGGAGGCTCCATGCTTGAAAAATCCCAGGCTGGAATCTTCCAGGAACATGTTGTGAGATACATACGTGCCTTTTGCTAGTTCTACCTGAGTGCTGGCTTGAAACTGCCTTTGATAAGTGTGGAGCAGAATGCAAGCAATAAACACAGAGCTCCTGAGTGCTGATAAACTTTGAGCAGCCCAAAAGATATCTCCTCAGATTAGTATTGGAAGTGTGCTGAATAGGGAAAATTAGCATCGCCACGAATTGGGCACTTTAAGCACCACACAGCATCTACTCTGAAGAATATATATCACTCATGAGAAACATACCATTTAATGTATGTTTCTAGATGTGATTTACATGACCTCTGGCATGTACCCTTCCTTCCAGGATTGGAGTTGCTGTTATAGATCTTGACATGGAAATGTAAAGTAATATAATGTAAGTATCAATATCTTGACAAGATTAAAAAAATGTTTGTATGTTTGGTATATTACTTACTGCTGTAAATTGTTTTCCATTACATAACTCACAATACTAGGATAAGGCTCCTCTTTTATTTGTTTGTACCCAACAGACAGGAGCCTGAGCTACCTTTGCTGGCGGAATTGAGGTCCAGCAAAGACAGTAAGTCAGACTCTAGTCAGTTCAGGCTCACTGCCCCCTCCTGGGCAGAAACTGCAAGAGCTGGGAGCAGTAGGGTGACCATTTTTCCCTCCATGGCTAGGGAGTGATGGATGTGATAGATGAGGTTTCCTCTAAGTGTTTATGAACTCAACAGGGCAGTCGTAGTCCAGCAGCATCCAATGTGCTTTTCTCCTATTCTTTGTGGTATGACATACCCATTACATTCTTGGAAAGGTATGAGACAATGGCAACATATATCTTCTGAACTTACTTGGTTTTGTTATGGGGTTTTTATCCCATTTGTGCCACAATTTTTTTTTCTGAGCTCACAGTGTCATTGGATAAAAATATAAAATAAAAATCAAGTCTTACGGATTGAAGGGAAAATTTGCTTTGAAAGCTCAAAACTTTAGATTATTGCAGATATTGTTTTATTATTGCAAAGACTCGGTATTTTTAAGACAACCTGAGATCAAGAGATCTTGACAGGCCACACATTAAAATTTTTGCAGCATATAGATTTGACAGAATTCTTATACCTCTTTATACAATGACCTAGGGGACTGGCACGCAGAAAACCTCTCAAAATCCCAAGAAAGAAAACTGTCCTGCAGAAGTGCTACCCATAGCAGAAAGAATTACAATTTGCCCTGATACTTTTATCTTCCTGACGAGCTGTTCAGTCTCATATATGTTGTGGCAGTTCTGTGTTCCCCTTGGCATGCCTTTTGCAGCTGCGATGTGCCTGGATCTCTGGGCTTTGTGGTTCTCGGAACCTTAACCCCAGGAGGAGCCCTATCCCTAACGATAGGCAGAACCAGCAGCCTTGGGCTATGGTTGGTCAAAGGAGAAAGCTGTGGAGGAAGCCATGTTGTGGCAGTTCTGTGTTCCCTTTGAAATGCCTTTTGCAGCTGCAGTGTTCTTGAACCTCAAGGCTTCGTGGTTCTTGGAACCCTAACCCTAGGCAGAGCCCTAACCCTAACATTAAGGGCAGGTGTGGCCTACAGCTTGTCAAAAGGAGAAAGCTGTGGAGGAAGCCATGTTGTGGCAGTTCTGTGTTCACCTTGGCATGCCTTTTGAAGCTGCAGTATGCTTGGAGATCTGGGCTTCATGATTCTAAGAACCCTAAACCTAGGTGGAACCCTAACCTCGACTTCAGGCTGTACCAGCATCCTTTCTCTCCAGCTGGAGAGAAGGAGAAAGCTGTGGAGGAAGCCAAGTTGTGGCAGTTGTGTTTTGCCCTTGGCATGCCTTTTGCAGCTGCAGTGTGCTTGGAGCTCTGGGCTTCGTTGTTCTTGGAACCCTAACACTAGGTGGAACCCAAACCCGAACCCTAAGCCCAGGCAGGTGAATGAGCCTAGGGATAGGGATGGTCCCAAGGAAAATTATGTGGAGGCAGCCATGTTGTGGCACTTGGGCGCCCGCCATGGGAAGGCTTTTGCAGGTACAGTGTGAGTTGAGCTTGGGGCTTCCTGATTTGAAAAACCCTAACCCATGACATAACGCTAACCCTAACCCTAGCCAGGAAAGTCAGCCCAGGGCTAGGAATATTCCAGGGAAAAAGCTCCACAGACAGTCATGTTATGGCCAATTTCACTCCCCTTGGCATGCCTTTCACAGCTGCAGTGTGTTTGGAGCTCAGGGTTTTGAGGTTTCTGAGACGCTAACCCAGTGTGTAACCCCAACCCTAAAACTAGGCAGGAAAAATGGCCCTCACCTAGGGCTGCTTGCAAGGAAAAAGCCATGGAGGCATGCAGGTTGTGGTACATTTGCACTCCCCTTGGGATGCCTTTGCAGCTGCAGTGTGCCTGGAGCTCAGGGCTTCCTGGTTTAAAAAGCCCTGAACCTATGCTCAACCCTAACCCTAACCCCAGAAAGGTAAATCAACTTAGGCTTACGGATGGTCCCATGGAAATATCTGTGGAGGCAGCCATGTTGTGGCAGTTTTGCGCTCCCCTTGGGATGCCTTTCGCAGCTGCAGTGTGTTTGGAGCTTGAAGCTTTCTATTTTAAAAAACCCTAACCCGAGGCTTAACCCTAACCCTAAACCTAGGCAGGTAAATTAGCCTAGGGTTCAGGATGGTCCTGTGGAAAAAGCTGTGGAGGCAGCTATGTTGCTTCAGTTTTACGCTTCCATTGGGATGCTTTTTGCATCTGCATTGTGTTAGGAGATTGAAGCTTTCTGGTTTAAAAAACCTTACCCTAGGCTTAACCCTAACCCTAGGCAGGTAAATCAGCCTAGGGTTAGGGATGGTCCCGTGGAAAAAACCTGTGGAGGCAGCCATGTTGTGGCAGTTTGCGCTCCCCTTGGGATGCCTTTTGCAGCCGCAGTGTGCCTGGAGCTCAGGGCTTTTTGGTTTAAGGAACCCTAACCCTAACCCCGGCACGTAAATCAGCCTAGGGTTAGGGATTGTCCCATAGAAAGATCTGTGGACGAAGCCATGTTGTGGTACTTTTTCACTCCCCTTGGGATGCCTATCACAGCTGCAGTGTGTCTGAAGCTCAGGGCTTTCTGGTTATAAAAAACTGTAACCCTAAGCTTATCCCTAACCCTAACCCTAGGCAGGTAAATCAGCCTAGGGTTAGGAATGGTCCCAATGAAAAAACTGTGGAGGCAGCCATGTTGTGGCAGTTTTGTGCTCCCCTTGGGATGCCTTCTGATGCTGCTGTGTGTTTGGAGCTTGATGATTTCTGGTTTAAAAACCCCTAATCTTAGGCTTAACCGTAAACCTGATCCTAGGCAGGTAAATCAGCCTAGGGTTGGGAATAGTCCCAAGGAAATAACTGTGGAGGCAGCCGTGATGTTGCAGTTTTGCGCTCCCCTTCGGATTCCTTTTGCAGCTACAGTGTGCCTGTATCTCAGGGCTTTCTGGTTTAAAAAACCCTAACCCTAGGTTTAACACTTACTCAAAGCCTAACTCTAACTCTAAAGTAACCTTAGGCAGGTAAATCAGCCTAGGTTGCGGGATGGTCCCAAGAAAAAAGCTGTGGAGGTAGCCATGTTGTGGCAGTTTTGCGCTCCCCTTGGGATGCCTTTCGCAGCTGCAGTGTCTTTGGAGTTTGAAGCTTTCTGGTTTAGAAAGCCCTAACCCTAGTCTTAAACCTAACCCTAACCCTAACCCTAACCCTAGGCAGATAAATAAGCCGTGGGTTAAGGATGGTCCCACGAAAATATCTGTGGAAGCAGCCATGTTGTGGCAGTTTTACGCTCCCCTTGGGATGCCTTTTGCAGCTACAATGCTCCTGCAGCTCAGAGCTTTTTGGTTTTAGAAACTCTAATCCTAGGCTTAAGTCTTACCCTTACCGCAACCCTAGGCAGGTAAATCAACCTAGGGTTCGGGATCGTCCCAAGGAAAAATCTGTAGAGGCAGGCATGTTGTGGTACTTTTGTGCTTTCCTTGGGATGCCTTTCACAGATGCAGTGTGCCTGCTTTGTGGTTTCTGAGATGCTAACCCATGGCGTAATTGTAACCTTAACCCTAGGCAGGAAAAACAGCCCTGGCGTAAGGGTCCTTGCAAGGAAAGAGCAACTGACATAGGTATGTTGTTGCAGTTTTGCGATCTCCTTGGGATAACTTTCACAGCTGCAGTGTGCCTGGAGCTCAGGGCTTTGTGTTTTCCAAGACATTAACCCATGGCTTAACCCTCAACCTAACTCTAGGCAATACCATCAGCCTTGTTCTACAGCTGGTGGAGAGGAGAAAACTGTGGAGGAAGCCATGCTGTGGCAGTCCTGTGTTCCCCTTTGCATGCCTTTTGCCTCTGCAATGTGCTTTGAGCTCTGGGCTTCGTGGTTCTTGGAACCCTAAACTTAGGCCTAGGCAGTACCAGTAGCCTTCGGCTGTAGTTACTCAAAAGGAGGAATCTGTGGAGGAAGCCATGTTGTGGCAGTTCTGTGTTCCCCTTGGCACAGAGCAGCACTAAAGCTTCCTTCTGGGGCTGTCTTCAAAGTTTCACCCTACTTGGCTGTAATTGGAACTGTCTTTTGACCATATGCTCTAATGGAGCAGACTTTTAATTCAAGGCAAATCACAGTACAAATAATAGATACTAATGGCAAAATAATTCTTTATGATCTAATGTGATATTTACTTGTAACTTTTATATGACTGATTAAATTTAGGAAAATAAATCAAATCCTGGTCTTCAGGCAGGATCACTTACATACTATCTCTTATGCCCTTCCATTGCACTGCTTCAATATCAAAGCAATAGCTCGGATCCAAGATTAGGTAATTTTTAATAGAAAAAACTCAATATTTAGAAGGATATACATGAAAAAATTATTCACCTCACTAGGAACTTTTAATATATAGACTGGAATCTTTCAGTACAACTGAGTGTATTATTTAGTGACTGTTGAAAATTCTAGAGAACAAAGACATGATTTGGAAATTGCCACGGTAAATCATGATATGTCTTTAATCCAGGGACTCATATCCTCTGCTCCCAAGAGAATATTAAAAATATAAAATCTATCTTTCTGTGTGATGTAATGTAGTGACATGCAGTGTTTCCTCTGCAGGGGAACCAGTAGCTGGAAAACCACCTGATTCTTCACTATAATTTAGTTGGCAACTGTGTGCAGAGCTCCATGGGAGTAACATTTGTTTGGGCTAGTGATACAAGAGGGATTCAGAAAGCGAGCTCATACACAGCATGAATCCACATGCCAGAACCCTCCCTTTGGAAGGGAGAAACCAAAACAATAAAGCTCACCCATTAGCAGTGCAGTGTGACTAACAGCAACCATCCTCAGGTAAACAACAGTTGCACAATAGAAAAGGAGCCAGCCAACAACCACTGCTTTAACTATGCACAAAGACATTTTGTTTAGTCTTCCTTAATCTCCCAACAAGGCTGGGAGGAGGGCTGTGTATGATGAGCTGGCTCAGTAATTTGTACACACACTAAAAAGAAACTGATGAGAGATACAGAACAGTTTGGTTGGTTGACACAGTGTCATGTTTCAGCCGTGTTCTGGCCCAAAGCTGGGGTGATTTGATAAAGCAGAGACTTCAAGTTTTGATCATATATACCTTATTATCATGGGACAATGGAGATTATGTTTTATAATAATTCTGCATGACTGTGATTTATTCCTACCTTTTAAAATAGTTGGACACTCTTTCTCAAATAAAAACAAACAAAAAAAAATCATGTTGTAGCTGTTGAAAGAAAGGTTATTCCTAATAAAAATAAAATTACTGGGGCCATGTGAGCAAATATGGGAACAAATGCACACCCATATGGAAATGCAGCATTAGAGCTGAAAGCTTATGAAAACACCTGCATCTAAATTTTGACCTCAGACTTTTCTCCTTGTTTTATTTCCCTAGGCTTAGCCAAAATCTGCAAATAAACAATCCAATCAAACTGCAGGATTTCTCCAGGAATTCACTGTGTCCATCTGTTTGTGAGTCAGTCACAGGCAGAATCAAGTAAACAATAAATACATGAAGATACAAATAATAAAACTTCACTGGAAGCAAAAAAATCACTTATGCCAGGACTGTGGTGTATTCTAAAACCAGCAATATTTTTTACATTTATTCTGGAATAAACAAAAAAAGGCACCAAATCAGCAGGCTTTCTATGATCTCTTTACAGATACTTCATCATTTATTGTTTATTCCCTTCATATTTCTTACATAGAGCAAAATTGATGCAAGTGTTCTTTATGCTATTATAATATCCTCCTAGTCTGAATGTTTGCAATGAAAAGGGTCCCATGGAGTTTAAAAGAAGATTCTTAATTTAGTCTGGAATGTACCTAGTTATTCGTATTAAAAGAAACATTTATGAGGAGACACTGAAAGAGTTTAGGGAGAGTTTTTAGGGTTGGAATTAAAAGATTAAAGGAAGAAAATGCTACAATTATGCACCAAGTCTCTACAGCATAGATATGTGATTATCTCAGTACCACTGAGGATGGTACAAGGAAAAGTTTAAATTGAAGCAAAGGGAAAAAGCTTGTTTCTCTATTTGTTCACATTATTAATTTAAGAGCAGTCAGGATATCATCGCTACATGTTTTCTCTACATAGCCACTTTTATCCTGCTGTTCAAACCATTCTCAAGAAGAGTTCTCTTTCTGCAGTTCACCTGCTGCCAAGCTGTTTCTCTTTCCCCATGAACGCCCAGACATTGTTCATTTTCCAAGCAGTTCCAGCTATTCAGGTTATTCAAAAGAAAGTTAGAAGTATAGACAAACTGAAATATTTTATGGGGCATGAGAGCAAAGCAGCTAAACTAGAAGGCAGTGCAACTCAGTATTTTTATGGTACTGAGAATGGGAAGCGCTATTGGAAAGGAATTGTCAAAATTTCTTTTGGACAGATTAATTTTTTGATGGGAGAAAGGAAGCCTTGAGTTGTAGGCAATGGTCAGGATTAAGAAAACCAAAGGGCATTTTCAGGCTTTTGGGGTGATTTTGTGGGAGAGGGCTGAAAAGTCTTCTTCTCTAAGATGCTTTTAGTGGGGATACCTTCCTCTCCACATGCCCTCAGTCCTTCAGTATCACCTGTATAAATTTCTCTTTTCTGGCACTGCAGAGATGCCACATTCCCAGTCTAGCCTTCTTTGAAGGTTCCCCAGCCATCCTATCGCCTCAAATATTCTTTCCTCAGTATCTTTATGTCTGCTACTATACATCCCTCTTCAGGAAAGCTTCCTCCTCACTGAGAAATCTGTTTCCTGTATCATATATCCAGCCACAACATTCAGACCAGAATAAAATTTGCCATCATCAAATGTGAGATTATTGGCACACAATTACTCAATGTTGCAGTTTCATCTCATTCCAGGTACTGTGAAGTTTTCCCAGCAATAGCTACTGTCCTGCACATCCTGATCCTAGACTCGGCTTTAGTAACAGGGGGCTCTGTATACATAAGATGAGGACTGAGTGTTCAAATTAAGAAAATATGCTCTAGAGGAACCTAGCCCTAAGTACACACTTAGTTGCTTCAAAATTATGTTCAAAGAGCAGTTAACAAATTCGGATCATTACATAACTAAAAGGCTGTGTTGAACAGGTCTCTAGAGGGCCTTTTCTGAGCATAATCCCATGTCACAATCATGTCTGCCATGAAAGAGAGAATAGCAAGCAGTTTTTACTACATTTTCAAGCAATCCTGCCCAAATGAGGAATGGGTATAAGCTTTTCAGAGAATTAAAATGATAGAGTAATTTTATAAAATAAATAACAGCTCAATGGCCTTAGGAGGAATGGTTGACTGCATTGATATTGTCATGCATTATACAGAAGTAAAGAAGCAATTAAAATAAGCAGATTAAGTGAAGGACTATTTAGGTTTAATTTTTTTCTTTATATCACTATGAACTTAAAGTGAAGCAGAAGAAATTTAGGAAAATATTCCCCAATGGAACTGCATTTAGGTGCTGCAATATGTACTTGGGGAGACTAGAATCTCTCCATCACTGGAAGTATTTAGCCATCATTTCCCCTTGTTGGCCAAGGAAAGAACAAGGTAATACCTCAACACCCCTTCTGGCCTTAATGTCCACTATAATATGATCACTGCATTAGCAGTAAGCACAACTTGCTGCTATTTGCAAAATGCGTCTCTTTTTCATAAAGCAGTACAGCTTAGGAGCAGCAGTTTTTAATTTAAATTCTTGCATTTTCATTTCATATTCTTATCAGAAATTCAAAGTCAAGACTGATATCATGCAATCTGGAGAAATTTTATCTTCAACAATCCACCTTAATGGCAATGGTTTATTTATCTGAATGTCAATATAATGTCCTTAATTGAAATGACTCAAACCCTTTCAATGCCCTTTTTTTTTTAATAATTAAAAAATGCATTCTGATTTAAGGTAGTAGTTTCCATAAACAAATTTCAGAGATGATTTACCAGTCAGTGTGGTCCAGGGACCATTCCCAACGGGCTTTGTGCAGCCCTCTGGATTGGAGTTTGAGATGTTTTTTTAGACATAAGCCATTCCATGCTAGCAGATCTCAGTGTCCAGTAAATTAAACTGGCCTGTTATTATTCCTTGTATAAATGTCACCTCTGTCTTGGCACAGTCATAGACTTGGGTTTCAGCTGACGCCTGTAAGTGCAAATATAAAAAAATCAACACTGAAAAAACCAAAATGTACAATGCAAAAATAGTCACATGTTGAGTTTCACTATAATGTCAAGTACAATAATCTCCAAGTAACATCATTTCTTCTACTGTAGTTCAATGTAAACTCTTCACAGGTTTTTATTTTTACAATGCCATAAATTCCACTCTAAGGAAGTATCACTCTCATGAAGAGATTATGAACAGACACCTACAAGCAAACTTCCTAAATTTGCCTTCAGATTGGAGTGTTTTGGCCATCCAAACATACAAGCTTTAAAGAACATTATTCAGCATCTTAATAGCTTTTCTTAGAAAGATACATCAACATAGGCACCCATTGAAAGTATAAACCATAGCTGTGGGAGAAAAGGATTTCAATACCCAGGCTCATGAAGGAAATGTCCGTCCTCACAATCTGGCTAAATATACCATGGTCTTTAGGAATACTGCACACAGCAGCTGGTGGAGTCAGGATTCATCTGAGCAATAAGCCAGAGCAATTATCCACAACATGAGAGAGTATTCTTGAAGAGCTGAGGCTGTGAAAGGTGTCTTCCTCAGGGGAACAACCTACAGATTAGATTGAAAGCTGCATTCTGTATAACGTTACTGTTCTCCACTTCATAATACAAGAAAAAGAAAGAGAGAAAATAAAATAAAAGGGCTATTTCATGACATTGAAAGGTAGTGAAGAGCTATTTAATGGCATTGAAAGGTAATAGGTTGAAAACTGGGGAATGGAAATGCTCTCTCATAGTTTGCAATTGCCTAATCAGACAGGACCTGCCATGGCAAGCCTATCCAGATTCAAGAGGGAATGTGACATTCAAATAACCTTAAAAGTTCTGGTTATTATACTCTATTAACTACAAAAATGGTATGAAACCATGAAACCACCTCCCTTGAGATTTACATATATCTATTTCTAGTTAAGCTCAGGGTAAAGCTTAACACTGCAGCGCAGATTACTCTGTGTCTAGGTAATGTCTGGTACTTATATTTTCTTGTGAAATATTCATTCCTGGCCTCCATCATGATGTTGGACCAAACAGATGTTTCTCCAATCCAGAATGGACAAGCTTGATTTCTTGTCAGGAAGCACATTTATAAGTCCTGTCACAAATGAAGCAGTTAATACATACTAATAGGACAAAGAATTTTGTGACATAACAAGAAAATGTTCCAAATATGCTGTATATATGTAATTCAGGTACACATAACTAATTATTATGTTAGTCACTGCACTATAAATTCTGGCTTACATCCTGATATACTTACTATGTTTCTAATTCAATAAACTGTCTAACTGTAATCAATTTTGAAACATAGGCAAATCAGAGTACGTAACAAAAGCCTGTGCCTCCCTACCACATCCATCATGGGTTTTGTTGGCTGTAGACAAGACTATCCATGGAAATGCCAATATCATATTAACCTTCCATAGTCTGCTTTGATTTCTACTACCAAGCATCTTGCAAACTTTCAGCCTAAAATGTCACTGTGTAGCTTTGGAGAAGAATAAAACCTTTTTGTGATTCCTCCTCTCACAGCTCACAGCAACTGGAGCAGCTCTCAGTTGCCAAGACAATGAAGAAAAAGGATTATTTCACCATTACCTAGAAGTGAAATATTTATTCCAATTCCATTTATTTATTTATCCAGTTTGCTTTGATGAAAATCTGTGGTTGAAATCCTTGGAAAACAAAAGGCCATTACTCCCTTGTACATGACAAAACAAAATGTTATGGCTGGCTGCCTTCTCAGTAAGCCCCAAAGGTTATGTGGGACTAGATGTGCATGGAAGAGACAGCAGAAAAGGCAGGAGGATGTGTCTTAAGTTGTAGATCAAAGCTTCATTCACTAATATATTGGAAACCTCTCCATAGGTGCCCTATATATAAATTGATATATAAATTGAAAGAGGCTGACAGGAATTTACCCCGGAAGGCTGTTTTTGCGTTTGCACCCAGAACACACAACTGCACGATGCAGATTACCATGAGGTGGGAGACTAGTCTCCTGCTCAAGAAACAGGCAAACACAATAAACTCACTTCTCATCCAGTGGGCACAGTCAGAACTTGACCTAACATACAAGGGACAATGTCTTGCATGTTAGATGGAAGACTGGCAGACTCCTTCTCTTGGAAACTGGCAATGCTGGTCAGTGAGACTAACAGTTATTCTTCAGCTTCAGCTCCTCCTCCTGCACCGTGGCTCCTCTAATCTTCTCATCCATCACATTTTCTTACAGATATATAAGTGATTCCAGTATGGAATTACCTTGTTCCCAAAATCCCAGTCTCTTTGGTTGCCCTTCTTGGAAAGTATCACTGTTGACATGAAACTCTTCTCTGGTTTGTTCACGGGTTTCTCACTAAACAAGCAGTTAAATCATACAAAACTGGGGCCAACAAGCAAGTTAGCATGGAAAAGACAATCACTGAAATAGAACCTTAGATGAATGCAGAAACAAGGTAGATTGATGACATAGTTGAAGCCACAGATAGGGGGATTTACTTAATCAATGTTTTCTTTGCTAAGTCTTGCATGCAGTTTAGCCACAAGACCTGCAGTAAACTTGCATTTCCCACTTCCTAAACTTAAATATTGGTGTGCAATTCCTATTAGCCTGATTGTGCCTTAATAAAACTGAAAGAGATCAGAGGAAATTTGGGTTGATTATCCCATTGTTCCAAAATGGCTTTCAGTGAGTCCTCAGCAGATCCCAGTATCTTGTTGGGACATGTAGGAACTTCTGTAAACTTAAGATTATCTTAAGAGATGGTGAAATAGTGTAGAATGAGAGAATGAAAAAGAGGAAAGAAGCTCAGTAGTGGCTGCCACAGTCCATGGTAAAGCAGACTCCTAGAACAACTACAGATATTATTCTACATTGTACTTTTCCTCTTATATTTTTAAACTCTCCCTCCCTGCCCCCCTCTTTAGATCTCCACAAGACAGGATGTAGGAAAAGACAGTTCAGAGAAGCCTGTTGTTTAAGAATATCTATCCTTTAGACAGAAGGGAAAGAAGAATATGCAATAATCCCTCAATTATTTATAACTTTGCAAAATCAGATGTGAGTGTACTGTCACATTTTTTTAAATGATAATCTCCTTTATAATACAATTCCTTTAATGGAAATACAGATCAAAATAGTTTTGTATCAGATGGGATTCTAAAAATAAATATAATTTGTATATATTTTGTAGATATTCAGAAACTGAAAAAATTCATTCAAATATAATGCACAGCATTTAAATTAAAACACCCTAAAAACTGCTTGTGCTATTATAAAATAAGCTCAGTGTGCATACCTGAGAATACCAAAGGGCATAATCCATCAAAGGAGAATAATCCCCTGTTGTGTTATAAACACAAATCAAGGGAGTCTAAAACCTATGTAATGTCACAGTTTTATATTGAAACATAAATGTTAGCACCAGGATAGATTTTGCTTTCAAGATACAGATGTGTGTTGCATTGCCCCTGGGTGAGCTCATTACATGCCAGGTCGGCTCTGGTTTAGTGTGCGATGGATTTCTGCAAGCAGCTTTCTAACTCTATGAGGGTAATGATGTGTGCAGCTTGCTCCAGCATGAAATCTTTCAATAGTAGAAATTTCGTGGCTTGATAAAGACTGTAGCCCTCCCCAGGAAAATTGTGTGCTTGCTCAGCCTGCACATCTTCCACTGGTAGAAAAATTTTCACAAAGCATAAATTCAAGATGTTGTGATGTGAGTTACAGTTTGAAACACGAAGAAAGTGCATTAACCCAAACTGATTGAAGTCAGGGATCCAAACTGAATCTCTTCTTTAGAATTTGAATTTTTAAAAGTTTTATCTTGATAGGAGTCAAATATAATGTTATATTTGCAACTGTATAGCACCTAGTAACATAGACAAATAAGGAGTGTGAAATAGTAATATCTTCTTTAAGTAGATTTGGGTTCTGAAGTATTGAAGCTGACTTTCACCCTCTTTAGGAGAGATCAAAAATGCAGCAATAACACAAAATTATTTATTAGCTATCCCAAGCATCTGACATATGTGCATATATTACAAAGATTAGGATCTCTTTAGATTCTAATCATCTACAATATTGAAAGACCGCTATGCAGTCTTTTCCTTCTAGAAAAAAAAGTACCTAGTTGGAAGATGAATGGTCTAATTTGTCCTACATGAAATTTCCCTTCTGGGCTTATGTAGGCATCAACTTGGCATATAGATTCCTCTCCCACAGGTTGTCAGGGTAGAAGGAAGGACAGGAAAAAAGACATGAGATGAGAAGCTTTCAACTTTGCTCCATCTGAAATAAATGGGACATTGAAAATCCTGACTCAAAGTGATATGTAATATGCGCAATAAGGAAAGAAGTATTCCTATTTAAAAAAAAAAAAGGCCTTTCCCACATTTGTTATTTTTTCATGATTCTTCAGACTGAGGGAGAAGGCAAACACCAAAAGCAAAGGCAATGGGAGGCAGGGAAAAAAAAAAAAAGGAAGGATTAGGGGAAGAGAAGGCTGTCCTTCTGTGGCCAGTGGTTCTTTCAGTTGTTTCTGACAGGAGTGTAGGGCAGAGTAAGGCAGAACCTGCTCTGGTAAAGGCCAAGGAAACTAACCCAGGTGATGAAGAGAGGAGACCTTGCTGCACATCCCTCTGTGAGTGTGCCTTGTGTCTGAGGATGCTTAGCCCCACCTTGGGGGAAGCCAGGGTTCTCCTTTCACAAGAGACCTCTGAAAGAGGTGGGGGAAAAGGTTCTGAGTATGGATTTGGAGTATGGAGCAAGAAGTCTGCACCTTCACCAAGATCTGCCTCGGCAAACTTCAGCACACCAGGAAGAGCTAAGCTTGCTTGGCTGCAGCTGGATGCTGACAAAGGCTGCAAAAGGATTGGTGGTGACAAGATACAGGGGATCTTCCCCTATGAATTTAATCCTCTGTAATGGACACTGCTGGAAAAGTCTCATAGCTTCTTGGGCAAGAGTCGCTGAAAACAGATAAAGATCAAAAGGTGTTAACAGCTCTGAAAAGGACCAGACTGGGAAAACAAATGCCCAGCAGGTAGGAAAACAAATCTGTATTGATGCTCAGTACTCATCTGCTGAGAATGAATGCAGCACTCGAGAATTAGCAAAATAATCAAACAGTGTTGAAGGGTAGCAGAGGGACATCCAAGTCTGTGTGATTCACTTCCTACCAAATCAACCCATTTGGTTTAAATGTAAGCATTTTCCCAGTCTTCACAGTTTCAGAGTATTTCAGAGTTGGAGGGTTTTTTGGCTCTTGTGTAACCAGCACATGCAGTATAGAAATGCATTGTGATGTTTACTTTGTAAATGGCAAAATTTTAAGTTCTCATAGATTATTTAACAATCAAGATTTCAAGGTAACACAACTGCTCCATACACCCTTAAAAGGAGAAGAAGGGGGGAGTGTTTTCTGTCATTCATACTGACATTTTGGAGTCCAAAGGCAACACGAAAAATTACTGCAAAGTAAAGCATACACAGTGGGGAAACCCTGTTGCTACTTTCCAAATTGAGTGGGAAACACATCAAAAAACTTAATTGCCTTTAAACCCTGCTGTCCAGTGTTGCTTACTCTCTCTACTAAGAGCTGTTCCCATTTCTGGTCTGAAGATATCTTCAACTATTTGGCTCTCATTATGTGATTCTCTGTTAGACATAATAAAAGCCTATTATGAAAAGTTTTTTCTACAAGGTAAATATTAGAAGGACAATTGTGTAAGCCTCCAACCTGCTTTTCAATGTACTAATCCCTTTGAGTTTCCTTAAGTTTTCTAACTAGCATGTCTTTTATGGACATCGAATGATTCCTAAATACTGTCCCAAAGCCCATCACACTTCTGAAAAAAATACAGAGGTTTTAACAAGCCAGTGCTCTAGAGGCGGTTGAGCATTTTCTGCAGAGTTAAATAATCTTTTCTATTCTAATTGAGTTTTCTCTACTTCTATGTCTAAATATTATGATCATCTTCTGGAATACCACTTTGCCCTGCCAGAACATGGTCTCTACCTAATAGAAAAACTTCCTTGTCAGTGAAAGACCACAATATCATAAAAATTACATTGTCTTTATTTCAAAGAGTTCATATTTGTCTTCATTAAAATTAGAGACAGTAGATCCTCAGAATTCCTTCTTATTATGGCTATTATTTTGGTCTATTTTTCCATTTTCCATTTTTTGGGGGTTTTTATGTTAATTTAAATGGAAAATATCAGCTGCCCATAATAGAAATGCATGAACTGTGCCACACCAAGTCATATTACTCTAATGACATAATTATTGTAGGATACTATTTATAGGTAATGTCTCAATATATCAAATCATTTAATTACCAGAAAGCAAGTCACTTTTGTTTTTACTTGTAAATAAAAATTTAAACCTGTCATTTTCAGTGGAATATATTTAAACCTGTTCTATGGACTGCTGAGGCTTTACCAATGGAATCTAAGTAATGACATGAGTTAAAAGAAATTTTGTGATTCCTTAAACCCTTTTTTTTCTAAGCTGAGAATATAAGCCTGGATGTATGACAGAATTGCTGTACATGCATACTGCTTTAGCTGAAAATTTTAAAGAATGGTTATTGCAAACACAGGATATCATTGACCCAGCGATTTTGCTGGCTATGTTAGTGGAGGGTGAGATTTTCATAGCACAGTAGAATAAGTACAGAGGTTCTGGTGGATTTATTCCAACTTCAAATTGCATCCTTCACTTTAGTCTTACTCATGGGCAAAGCTAGGAAATTGTCTTTGCATGGGGAAGTCAATTGGTGCTTGCTCTGAAGACCTAGAATTCTACGTGCTGGCAATTTTGTCAGGATATTGGAAAACTCAAACCACACGGTTGGATAGGAGATAGTGCACCATTTTACAATGCATCTTCACTAAAGACTGTCTGAGAGCAAGAAGAAAATATGCCAACTGAGCCAGTGCACCTGTTCTCAGGTTTATTACATTTAGCACAGGGGAAAGCAAGAGAAAATTCATAACAAAACAAGCTCAATCTTTGTCTTTTAATGGGCTTTGCTGCAGTGAGGGCTAAACACAACTCCCTGGTCTTTTCTCATGGCTAGTGAAAGCTCAGGTCAGATGACACTGAGGAGAATAAAGGGCTATGGAAACTCATATTGAGTTGCCAAAGGCAAAACCAATGCAAAATATTTAGTTAATTAATCATGGCATTATAAACTTGAAAAGAGCCTTACAGTTTGGCACTCTATTAGAGCTGATGAACAGGTTATACCTACTCTGCACAATATTCTTAGAATGGAATAAGAACTTTTGAGTATGTTGTTAATTTCCTTTAAAAATAACTTTTTTTCTTTTCACCTGAGGTAAAGCAAAATCCTTTATTTAACAGAACGATTGTTTCGTTTTGCTTTCATTACCTCAATTCATTGTCCTGTACTTTCAAAGTTGAAACAGCTGAATCATCTAATGAATTAGTCCATAAATATAACTGCATTTGTTTCATCTTAAGAAATTATGGTTTCATAGTTGCAATTTTGCTAAAAATTTCTGTAAATCAAATATTTAACAGTAATATTTTTAAAATATTTATAAAAATACCTTTATTTACAAAGCACTTTGGGAAACAAGTTCACGTTTTTTAATAATCATTTCCATGAGCTGTGAATCCACATTTTTCAAGAGGACTTTGGAATTCAAAGATTTCAGGGGGTGTTTGGGTTAGAGAGAGAATGAGGTAAGAAAAAGTGTTTGAAATTTCTGTGCTTTTCTCAGTTCATTTGCTCAGCTCTAGAATACAACCATACAACAGCAGGCAGCTTTTTTCCAATTTTTGCAGTAAGTTTTCCTTATTTCGAAAATAGGTAAAGCTTTCAAAAGAAGGTCGTCTGTCACCCAGTTGGAGATAAAATTCAAGATTTCAATTGAGATTACCCATGGGCCAAATACCAAAAGAGTAATCTGAGGAAGGCTGAAGTTAAAACACATCACAGCACTGAGAAAGGACTAGGAGTGGATGAGAAGGGAGAGAGGGCAAGCTGCCACTCAGCTGTGCAGAGGTAGAGGTGGAAGAAAGCAGGCTGACCCTGCTCAGTAGATCCCCAGCACCCTGCAGATACTCCAATCTCCTAATATAGGAGTGGCCTGGCACACAAGCTTGTTTCAGTCTGGAAGAAACCAAAAGACAGCTCACCTCACTCTAGCAAACTTGGCACTTGTCCTTGTTTCTCTCTGCACCACCTCCCTCTCCATCAGACTTTTGGTTGATTTTGGTTTTTAACACATGCTCAAAACAGAAATTGTGTAAATTCAAATTGCTATTAAAGAAAACTCATCCATTGTACATCTAAATACAGCAGTCTGTTCTTCCAGTCTGACACCTAGTTTCTGTTTTCAGTAATGCTCAATACTCAGAGCTCTGTTTATTTATATACATAAGATAGAACTCTGTTTAGTTTACTTCTTGCCCACTATTTTTAGCCTAATGATAGTTGAAATTACCTGTATTTTCTGTTCATTGAAATACTCACATGTACCAAAATTTCCAACAGAAAATCATACAAAATTAGAGGCTGACAGTTCAATTGCCCTTAGCCTCTAAGTCATTCTGCATGTGAATAATAACTTGTCTTTGTCCACCTTTCCAAAAAACAAGGAATTGTAAGGGAACAGTGCATTTGTATCAGCTCCTTCTTCTAAAGTATATTCTTCCTGAGAAACTCCATATGGTGGAAAACAAAACAAGCACAATGAAAACCAGTGTTATGCAATAGCTATTAAAAATCAGATGAGTCACCACGGAGAAAGTTGTCAGGCCTGAAAGAAGGCAAAAACCAGCTAGCTTCGCTACAGCAAACTCCTGACATCTGAACAAATGTTTGTTATTTTGGAAAGCTATTCTTAATCATGGACTTGGCATTTGCCAAATCAACATTATAAAGACAGATCAAATTTCACTTCAATATACTTTTTCAGTATTTTTAGGGAGACAATTTTATATGCAGAGTTCTATTTAAATGTTGAAACAGTAAGAGCATAAGGAGAAATGGGTATTTAGATATTAAATATAGCATTCACTGGGGAAGGCAAGATGAACAGGATTACTGTCTTCAGGATCAGTCTTGAGGGGTATGTTAATTCTCACAAAGCAAATTACTACTGGACTGAAGGATTTTTTCTGCAGTTGCTATAACAGAGTCTGATTATACTAAAGCTAGGCCACATGTCTAAAACTGGATTGAACACATTCATGTAATTTTAGAGTCAGTTTTGTTTCTCAAGAAAGGCTCATCTCTTTCTGGAATTTGGAATGGTTTATCTCTAACTTAACCTTAAGGAGCCCCTCAGGTAGAAACCTTAAGTACCTCTTTTTGGGGGTGCTATGCATTATTCATCTGTGCTTCTGCCAAGACCAGGGAAGGAAAAGGAAGTAGGGCAAGGAGAAACAAGAGGGCAAACAAACACTTTGTGTTGGTTAACCTGCAGGGTGAAGGAGAGATACTATCTCCAGCCTTCCTACTCAGCTAAAGGAATTGTTTTAGATTCAGAATACTAAATTTCTAAGAACTGTGCAAATAGTAATATATTGTATATAGTGTACAAATTGCACACAGCACTTACTTCCTTTGGGCTTCTGCTGACTTACTTGGACTTTGTAAGGAGGCAGCAAAATACATGTGTTTGACTCAGAGCTTACCTACGTAGGAAAATGAAGAGTGGTGCTGAGTATCCACATGAAGAGCTGTTCTGGGAAAGCAACTGTGGTTCCTATCAATTTCCCCAAGCAAATAAAATCCTTTGACTGTTAATATTGATTTTGAACTGCAGCCAGTGAGAATGCTATGAGAACAATGCAGTTAAATGACAAATTAGGCTTTGTGCTCCTCCCCCTTACAAGCAAAATTAGAATGTCAAATACAAGTCAAAACAGTGCATAGGTATCTCTATAGTTGCATTTTACTGCATCAGAAAGAGGAATATAAGTGTGCCAGAAATGGTCAGAAGCAGTTTATTCAAGATGTTCCAGATCCAGCACACTCTCTCAGGTCTTGATCAATCCTGGAAGTACAATACCAAATAAAAGGTCGTCATGCCCTGTTATCCTTTGAACAAGACAGTAAAATAGAGACTGCTATTAAAAGTCTTGAATTATAAATTATCTCCTTGAAAACACGCTTTCTGTAACTGATGGTCACCAAGGACTTTGTCAGTCCTTAAATTGCATGGTTTTCATTTCTTCTGCCACTCATCATTACCCTTTGTCATCTCATTTGTTCTAGCCAATTTAATTCATTGATGTTGGTTGCAAAGGCTATAAAACTCTATGTGATTCTTGGTGAGTTTGAGTCAGCTCATACATAAGTAAATGTAGACCAACAGATTGTCAGAGATGCAAGCTGCTCTGTCCTTTTGAAGCTGTAAGACATGAATTGGAAAAGAAAGCTGCCATAAGAGTTTAAAAAATAATCTCACTATGGACTTTTGCCCCTTGAAATGCAAGAATGCATGCTTATGACTTCTCTGGTTTCTATTAAAAATGAATTAAAAGGATGTGATAAAAAATAAAAGTTAATTCAAAAGAGGATAACCTTTTCAGTTCATTGAATATCCTCTTAAGACGTGAGCAGATCAGAACTTCTGTAAAAGACTTGCTATTATTTTAATATCTGTTACAGCACTCACTAAACACCTGACTTATCTACAGTAGCCCCACCACAAGCCTGAAAACTGCCAAAGCTACTCTGTTTGCAAGACTTCCATAGGTATCTGAACCCCAGCCAAGGAGCGTCACTTAGTTGAAGCTTGCCAAATGCGCAAGGACATGGGGAACTGATTTCAAGTGAGCCCTGAACCAAACGCCTTTGTACTTGAACCTCAGAATTTCAAAGCACGATCATTAAAATACTCATAAAACTCCACAAAGTAGAAGTGCAGCTCTCCATCTCCTAGACTGCCTTTGGGCAGGAATAGGAGGCACTGCTACCCTTCATCTCCTGCAGACAGTGAATCTGTTGCTTCATTTCTGAGTGGAACCTGAAAGCTCAAGGCAAAGCAACAGGAAGCACAAATCCCTCTTTAATATAAAGTGAGAGAAAGTGTCTATATTAATTCCCCAGTCAAATCACACATCTGAGTCTTTCAGGGCTGTATTGTTGGACTCATAGAGATAATTCTGTTATGGTGAGATTGATGGATCACTTATTCCAAGTAACTTTATTATAACGTACTGATTAATCAATTTTAGAAACAGACATTAGAAAGAACTGCTAAGCTTATGTATTGGGATATCTTCATTTGCTATGAATAAATATTTAGACCCAGAAGTAGTCAAAGGAAGAACAAGGAAGGAACATATGAAGAAACACCTTCTGAAAAATAGGTCAAAGGCCAAACTACTTCTTAATTAAGTCTAACTCTGATAAGACACTGGAAGGTGATTCATTCAGCCAAAAGAGAAGCAATCTACACTATGCAAAATCTCTAATTTTCTTCTAAACTTTGCAGACAACATCTCCAGTTTAACTTGACTGAATGAAATTTAGTACAGTAACATTGCTGGAGTCTACCAGGTTCTGACTAATGAATGACAAATTAACTTTAAATAGTTACTTTGGGATGAATTGCACCCCAAAGGTCTACACAGACCACACCTCTGTGTCTGACAGGGGGAAATAGATAAGGTAAAACACCTAAAGAGCATCAGAAGCAGATGAACTCAGCATCACACACCTGTGAATTACTCTTCTGGTTTCAAGGTGTTGCATCTTCAAAAGGATTACTCTTCCATTCATTTGCTCACTTATTGCATTAAGCTTGCTGCCTATTTTAAAACTCAATAGAGGACATACTGCTTTTTTGAGGCATGAAACACATTCAAAAAAGTCTGAGAAAACACAAATCTGACAACAAACACCAGTTAAGGAGGCTGAAGCTGTTTATCCTGCAAGCCAAAGAGAAAGGGGAAACCAGCACACATTTAAAAATGGACTTTGCTTCCTTGCCTTTTAAGCCCTTTTCTGAACTTCTGGGTATTTTTCCTCATCTTTTTGTCACCCTGAGGAACCAGAAGGATTCCCAGCAGTGTCCAAAGTTCAAAAAAAGTGCCCAACTATCTTGCATCTGCTCAGGAACCACTCAACATTGCATTTCATTCATCTTGATTATAGCAGTTGGTTATTGCAAGGCTGCAAAGAGGGGTTTAAGGATTTAAGCTTGTTTAATTCTACAGGAGACTGAGGAAAGATATGCTGACAATCACAAAACATGTCATTAGGTACTACAGAGAAATAATGTATATTTTGCCTCTGTGTTGCATAGGAATAGAAATACTGAGTCTAATTTTCAGCATTTCCCAGTGGCAGTGAGATCTCTGGAGTACAATGTCCTGGGAAGCTGTGGAGTCCATATAATTCAGCATCTTTAGAATGCATAAAATGGACATTTTTCATAGGTAACCCAGGTACAGCTGATCCTGAGTTAGGACATGGGTTTGGACTAGCTGCCTTCTTGAATTCTGGTGATTTCTGTGATTCGTGGTCTTCTGTCATGGTTGTCACACCCCAACCTTTGGTTTTGTTCAAAACCTTTCTGAAATATGATTTAAAAAATAAGCTGCTCTGGTGTGGTATCACAAGGAAGCCAGAATATTTCCTATGTCTCATCCTTCTACAGCTTCAGACTCGGCTACATGGATATGTAAATTTTTCTTGTTCTATATATAAATGTGAGAAGAAGAATCAAGCTATAATCCAAAACAAATTGCAGACTCTTTTACTTCTGAGTGTTTCTTCTTCTATGTATGAGGCCTGCAGCACTTGTTTCTGTCTCCTTTGTTCTCATGTTCTGAGCTCA
Source organism: Ammospiza nelsoni (assembly GCF_027579445.1). NCBI lineage: Eukaryota > Metazoa > Chordata > Aves > Passeriformes > Passerellidae > Ammospiza > Ammospiza nelsoni. The sequence goes on from NC_080633.1 coordinate 105,604,842, forward strand.
GAGTGTCTGGAACAGACCATACATTTTCCACCACTGGGCTTCCTTGTCTCCCACCACTTAAAAGGTTTGCAGTACCATGATTTATTTATTAATTATTCACCAAAGGAAAAGACATACATTGCATTCAGAAATGTGACCAGCAAAAAAGGGCAGAACTACACTGTTTAAATAGTTATTTATTTAGATCATAATTAACTTATGCCTGTTTCCAGTCAGGTATTCAAATAAAAACAAGCTGTAATAATAATCACCACTCTTAAAACATTAGTTAAGGAATTCCTCTCTAACAGATGCATAAGTTGAATGTGCTGATGGTCTTAAAAGCCTGAAGTTGCTTCTGTCTTACTTGTGTGTTCTATTTTGTAGCTGGAGAGAAGCCAACTATAAATATCTTGGCTCACACATGAAAGACAACTTCCAGTCTCTCTATCTGTAGGGCCATTACTTTTGATTTATGAGTATTAGTGAGACTCCTATCATTCCATCAGACTACAAGTAAGCCTGAAAAGCTGCATGAATCAGTATAACAATGAAAGGCGACCCTGAAATTGCAAAATTAATGATTTCCTGCTTCCTACTTATTAGGCTGTGATTTGAAAAGTGTCAGTCTTCTGCTGAAAAGCAAGCAGTGCTATTACATACTATTTATACACTGCAACTGTTTTTCTTAGACTACCCAAGCACTAAAAATTTTCTTACATTAATAAAAAAGCACAAATAACATCAAAAGATGCATCAAAAAATCAAGATAGTGCATTTATTGCAAATGAGCAGGAAAATGGACTGGAAATCAATGGCTGTTATTCACAGAGAATTGCAATGCGTGCAACATGTAAAGCATCAAGATTTGTTATATCAAAAAGAAAAAAGATATTGTGATGCTGGAGCAACATTTGAGGTATCAACAATTTGTACAGAAAATCACTACACATAATTGTGACAGTGTTCACAGGGGTCTGAGGATGAGGGAAGAGATGAGGGTCTGACTCTATGTTTCCGAAAGCTTGATTTATTATTTTATGATATATATTATATTAAACCTATATTAAAATAATAGAAGAAAAGATTTCATCAGAAGGCTAGCTAAGAATAGAAAAAGAAAGAATAACAAAGGCTTGTGTCTCAGAGAGTCTGAGCCAGCTGACTGTGATTGGCCATTAATTAGAAACAACTGCATGAGACCAATCACAGATCCACCTGTTGCATTCCACAGCAGCAGATAACCATTGTTTACATTTTCTTCTGGCAGTCTCTCAGCTTCTCAAGAGGAAAAATCTTTAAGATTTTTCAGAAAATATCATGGCTACACATAATTTCCAGCATACTAGTTTCTTCGGCTGCACAACTTCTACCACCTTCACTCTGAGACTAATAAATGATCACTGAAAAAGGAATACTGAGGCATACTATTGACACCAGAAGGCAACTTAATGGTAACCTATTAACTGCTTTGATTTGCTTATGGGGGCAGAAGAATTTTTGCTGTTCAGCCGTACAAAAAGAGTAATCCCACACTATGAGCTGGCAAAAAAAAAAAAAAAAGCCAAACTGCAAATCACCACATTTTGCAGAGGGTCCTATGCCACAATAACTGCTTTCCTCTCATTGGAGATGCAGGCAGTGCCATGAGACAGCATCGTGTTCACTGGCGTGGTGGCTGGGAATCTCTGCAGGGATTCATCCCATCTGTGAGAGGATAGATGGCTATGGATCCAAAGGCTGCACAGAGTGGTTTCTGTAAATATCTCTTCCTGAGCACCAAAGTCAGCTTTATTTATAACTGCAACACTTTAAAATACTGATAACTTGACAGGGTCTAGGATGGGAGGAGGCTAAGTCCAGAGGGTTATCCAGCATCACAAATTTTTTGTTCCAGGGCTTTCATTAAAGCAATCAGTTTGGCATTATGTCTCTTTGAGACACTTGAGTCAAACATAAAGTCACTGGTATCTCTGTGTAAACATATGTTTTAATATAAAGATAGGGTGCTGTTCAAATCCCAGTTTCACCTGAACTTACATAAATAAAAATCATACCAAACACTTACATGAGAAATATCTGGTCTCACTGACTCCTTTAGAGAGACAAACATTTTTGGGTCAGTCAGGAATTTACAAATATGTTATCTAAGTATTTTTGCAATTTTCTGGGCTGCTGTGGTTTAAATGCAAACATGTAAGTCAGAGTGATGTCAGAGAAAACTTTGGCTTGATTTTAGCCCATCATGCTGCCTAAACCTGACTTTTAAATGCTACCCACTGCAAATACCTCTTCATTAACCAAAAACAAGCAGCATGCCACTAATGCCTACCACATAAATGAGCCCATCACACGGTCTGGAGAGTGTGTTGCCTTGACTGGAATAACACATTGGCAACCTCACCAGCTGATCAGGCAAGTGTAATGTCACATACATTTGCAAAGCAGAGGAAAGATGTATGGACACAGGAGTCTGAATTCCTGCTTCCAAAAGCATATGTGAACTGCAAATTTAAACTCTGCTGTGCACAAATACTGTAACCAAAGCTAAATAATAGCTGCTTCCACCTAAAGGTCTCACTAGTTTCAATCCAGATATCAGACAGGTATTTTAATTTCCATTTAATTTTCAACATTAGAAAGATGAAAATATGGGAACATATACATACATATATATATGTATATACACATACACACACGCACATATAGATTTTCTATGGTTTAAAACCTTGGTGTTCTCATAATGGGGATTTAAAATATTTTTTTGAACAGTGATTCATTTCACTATAAAAATAACAATTGCCAGAAATAACATATTTTAACTAAGTCTCTTGAAATAGCAGCTTCCTATGAAGGAAACTAAAGGTTAGTTTTAGCCAGTGTAATCATTATATTTTGGTCTTCTAGACAGTAACTAGAGCACTGTCTGTCTTATATAATGGCATATTTCTGACAGATCCTGTAGAGATAATGGTAATAGTAGTCAGATAACATCGGAGTCATTTATCCAACATTATTTCACTCATCTTCTACCCCATCACTACAAATTGAGTGAGAAAATGTCTGTGCTATATAAAGATTTCTAAAACAAGAAAATTTGCTTACTGTATCTCCATTATTTGTGCAAAAATAAATCTCCTTGATTCATCATTCCAGCAATTTACCCTGAGTGACATGTCAAAATCTTCAAGTTCCTTTTAAAATTTGGCATCTCTTCTAGGCCACAGAAGGGAAAATGCCTGGGGACTCTGAAAGTTCAAAATCCTTTTATTAACTAAAATCATGACTTAATATATCTTGATTGAAAGAAAATATTCCAGCTGAAGATATCAAAAGATCATCTTTATGGAGAAAACAAATCTATAGTACTGAATTATATTAGCAGCAAATGCGTTTTACAACTGAATTTGGGTGGGGTTTTTCTATCTTTGTTTTTCTTTAGGTTTTGGTTTGGTTTTTTTTTTAAGTGAAGTAATTTGCAAGTCTAATGTAGAAGATGGCACTGTACAGTATGGGCAGCACCATCATGGTTCTCAGGTTCTCATGTCAAGCTGTAAGAATTGCAGAAATGTTACCGTATGGTTTAAAAGGAGTGTATTACCACTGATGAGCAACCCTTTAAATGCATGACACTGAATATGTTGGCACTAAATTTATACTACAATTGCATTCCTTTTCCAAACAGGATTCTCTACATTTCTGTTCTTGAGAGAAGAGATATGTAGGAAAATAAAAACAAATTGTGTTGCTAAAGATAGTGTTTTCTAGCTGGAACCACTGGAGAGATCTCACATTGTTTGGTTTCTTATGTTAAAAATGCTCAAGTTAATTACGGGCCTGCTATAGATAATTTTCTCATGAGCATACTGCCAAGAATTGTAACGACAGCTCTGCAACAACAAAATTTAGGACTGAATTTGTGCACTGAATTATGATTAGAGCTGCTACTACTGGCTTTCATGAGACTTAACATGCATCTACACTTTATAAATATACATTGCTGAGCCTGAGCTATGTAATAGAATGCAGACAGCAAGGTAGATGTGTACTTCAGAAAGAGCACTGAGGTTGCTGCAGATGAGAGAAGCAACACTTAACACAGAGCATTTCCTTCCTTGTCACAGCTATTCCCTAGTGTTTACATACCAGAGACTTACTTTTGTTTGGTATTTGAATGTTCTCCACAATTCAGAAGCCAAAACTTGTCTCTTTCTTTTTAGCACCTAGTCTCTAACTTCAAACACAGAAATGTTAAGTACTTTGGGATAGTTATGGCTTTCCAAAACATCAGCTGAGCAAGAACTCAATAAGAACTACAAAGAAAGAAGCCCATGGCAACTTCTCTGCTAGTCTCTTGCAGTCTCACTACTTTGGGACTCACTCAGGTAGGAGTGTAGAGGTTTATTCCACTCATATCAATACATTTTTATTTGAAGCATGAACACAGATCATTCCCTGTTCTTTTCAGCTCAAATTTGATAACATTCTTATTTTTTGTTTAGTTTTGAGCCCATGCACTGAATTATTTATCACTGAAGCATTTCACAAAATACAAGATTTTCCAAAGTCTTAGGATCTAGGTAAGCGATTATTTTACAGTTGGCAGAAGTGATTAAAACATTAAAACTTTGATAGCTATCCAAATCCAGAAATTATAAATTCAAATCAGTTAGTGACTTGAAGCCTGTGTGATTAATCCAAAAAGTATTCAGTCTTTAATGATGGTATGTGGATGACAGCAGAAAAATCTTTTGCCCAGGTAAAGTGTTACTCATTCACCAAAATCTCACGTGTTTGTCAACAAACAATGTCTGGAGTAACTGCAAAAAGGAAGGCAGGCTCATACGCTGGCTACACCATAGAACGAAAAGATGCATCACCTTGACTTATCATATTAAAATTCCAATATGGAAAAAAGGTTAATTTTCAGTATTATAATGAAAATGAGTGATAGGTTTCCAAACTTACTCGTAAAATAAGCAAATATCCAGAAAGAGGCATTAGAAGAAATTCAAAGCTTTCTCTAGTATAGAATACTTTCTGGTACATAGCTGGGAGAGACAGTCTTCACAATGCAACCATCCCAGAATCAGCAATAACTTTAATTAAATAAAGGGTGTTTAAAATTAGTTAATTGACAAACCCAGGGAAACTTGAAAGTACATGCTGGGGGCTGCCAAACTGCAAATAAAGGGATGCAGACTACATAAAACATGAGCAAATTATGGTTTACCAGTGCAAGGCTTTCTGAAAGTTGGAACTGCACAATGCAACTGTTCCCAGGAGTCAGTATGTATGTAAGCTCTAAGGATATAAAGTTCAACTACGACTGCTGATAAAATGTTTTTAAAGATTTAATTGCAATTAGTAATTGTTGTCAGAGCAGTAAACATGAACTATTTAATTAGCTTGTCTCTTTCCAATTACTTACTTAAATGCTAGTTGTTTACTCTGTGATTAAAAAGACACTAGCAAGTATTCAACAAAAGTAAACCAATAAAAATTCTATTTGTAGTGAGGTTTACTCTTTCTTAGTGCAAGGCTTAGAACCAACATCACATCATCAACTTTTTTCTACATTTTACGAATTGATCCAAGTTTACTTCCATTTCTTCCCCTGAGCTGGCTGGTACAATACCTTCACTTGGCAGATGAATGTTATCTACATTGCATTGTATTCCTGAGCCTTCCAAATTTAGCCTGCCAGTGCTGGATTTGCTGTCTGCACCTACCTCTTTGTTTACCCACCTTGCTGGGAATCGTCACAGTGCAATGCCCTTTCCCTGAAACTTTCCCACCTCCAGATCCAGCTTAGTCAGTTTCCCCAAGTTGCTCTGCTGCAGCTCCAGATCCACCACAGATATTTTAGTCAGTACAGCTTTTTCTGTATATATTTAGAGATATATCTCTGATACATTTGGCCCAGAGGTCCAAACTTTGGCGTCAAAATTCAAAAAGTAATTTACTAAACCCTTACAGAACTCTAGAGGGCCAGGTACCCAGTCAGCTGCCAAAAGACTAAAATCATTTTCCAAAACAAAATTGCTGTCTACAGTAGTAAAACTATAATATGTGCTATAGCTACAATTGAAAGTAAAACATCACTTAATTCTTAAAGAAGCAGTAGTAGCAAAAGTAAGGTCAACAGTCCACCCCAGAAAAAAATGCTAGTAGGAAAGGTAAGGTCCATTCTAGATCAATGACTTTTCCTGTTTCAGCAGCCAAAGTCCCTAAAAATTCCATTTTTTCTACAGGCTTTGGCTCATTAGCAGGTAAATGTGACTGATTTATCTTGTTTCTTTCATACTCCTAAATAAGTTTTAACCATGTGATAACAAAATCTTCTATTCAGCATTCATACTGAAAGAAGAAATTAGGGAAACCTCACTTCGGGCACTTTGAAGGAATAAAAAAAGTGGTAGAGAAGCTAGATTGCTTTGTTAAACCCCTGCAGGACCAATCATGTGGAATTTTGATCACATTTAAACTATCAAAAACTTGGAAACACTGACAACATTAAAAGAGCCCCACAAACATCTCCTGTTTCACAGACTTCCTTAAGCCATGGGGACCCAGGCTGCTCTGAGGTCTCCAGCCACTCAAAGCCTTATGACCATGCAGGCAAGAAGCAGACACTGCCCAGATCAAAGCACAGCAAGAGCAGACATGACTCTGGAGTATGATTAGAGCACTAAACTACGTGGAAGAAGCATTTATTGGTCCCAAAGAATTACTTATGACCATTAGTCAACAGCTATCCCACATAAATGAAATGAGAAGGCTCTACAGCAAGGAATTTAACCACAGAGTTATATGGCCATGCTTCCTTTTCTTCTTTTCCAATTTTTGTTGAAGACTTTTATGTACCCTGAGAGAGCTCAAGAAACCAGGGAAAAATTGCTAATGTAGCCAAGACTTTAAACCTAAGCTGCAGCATTTTAGAGAAGAGATATAGTGTGGGATCACGTCTTGTCTGCAGTTCACTTTTTTCTTAAACACTGGGGTTCTGAACAGGACACCTGTCTTTATTAAAACTAATTCTGATTCTATCAAAAAAATTCAATTAAGTTATAATTTGTCTAATTTTTAAAATTCTTCTTAAAGCTCTAATAACTAAATTTGTAACTGGGGCATGAATTTGACAGAAATAAATAATTAGAGCTACAGCAAACCACTACACTTCCAAACTTCTGCTGCTTAAAAATTTGAGAAGAGTGTTAGAATCAGCAGTTAATGTGAGAAAAAATGTAAACTCATTGGTGTTTCTCTCTTAATGAATCACAGAATACTCTGTTTGGAAGGGGATCTCAAGGATCATCTTGTTCAACCTTTCTTGGCAAAATCACAATCTAGAAAAGATGGCCCAGCACCCAGTCCTGCTGAATCTTGAAAGCATTCAACACTGAGGAATTCGTCCTCCCTGAGGATATTATTCCAATGACTGATTGTTCTTATTGTGAAAATTTTTCCTTTTTTTGTCTAATTGGAATGTCTCCATTGTACCCATTTCCTCTCATATTTTCCATGTGACTCCTTGTAAAAAAGGAGTTTCCATCTTCTTTGTAGCCATCCTTTAAATACTGGAACATGATGATAAGGTCTGCCCTAAGCCTTCTTTTAGGCTGAACAAACACAGTTCTCTCAATCTTTCCCCACAGGGCAGGCAGGCTTTCCTTGGTCATCTTTGTGGCCTTTCTCTTGGCCCTCTCAAGCTGGTCTGTATCTTTTCTGTATAGCAGGAACAAAAATTGAACATAGGGTTCCAGTAATGGCTTGACAAGAGCTGAGTAAAATGTGATTATGTCTTCTTTCTCTCTGCTGTGGGGGTGCCCCTGTTGATGAACTCAACATCCTCTTAACTTCCTTTGCCACAGCACCACCCTGTTCACTTGTAGTGAGTTTGCTGTCCACCTGAACCTCCAGATCCTTTTCAATGGAGCTGCTCCTCAGCCAAGAAGGTTCCAGTCCGTGTTGCACACCTGGACTATGTTTCCTGAGGTACAAGACCTAACATTTTTCCTTGCTGAACTTCATAAGATTCTTATGCATCCAATTTTCCAGTCTATCCAAGTCTTGCTGCAGAGTGGCTCCCCCTTCTGAAAATCCCTCCTGACTTTCCTAGTCAGTTTGGTGGCTGACTTCCTCAGAGTACTCTTGATCCCATCATCCAGATCACTTATGAAGATATTAAGTGGAATTGAGCCCAATATCAGTCCTTGGGGGACCACACTTTTGACAGGTTGCCAGTTTCAAAAGGAACTGTTTGCCATTCCCCTCTGGGTGCCACCAGCCAGCCAGTTCCCCATTCACTGCACCGACCATAGGTCTGGACCACCACACATCAGATAGTGCAGGAGAAGGCTGTGGGAAAATGTACCAAAAACCTGAAAAAACCCAGGCAATGTCCACTGGTGGCCCCACATCATCCAAGAAGATTACTTTGTCACAGAAGGTGATCAGGTTTGTCAGGAACAATTTGCCCATCCTTGAAGGATTTTTCTGCTCACGTGCTTTATCTGACTTATGATGAGACAAAATAACAGCATAAAACCCTAGGAGGATAATAAAATTGTAGGCATTTCACTAGAAATCTTAGAAATCTTCTATCATTTCTAGTTTAAACTATCGAAATCAACATCCTCTATCAGAAAGCTAAGAAGCTCAAATCCTTTCCTGATGTGTTTTTTTTTTCCTAGTACGTCCCTGTAAGAAATTGAAACTGACAGTGTTTGTCACTTTGCAAAGCCAACAATTACTATAAATTAATTAGGGGTTAACATTTGAGAAATTAATCTTATATGCTAGGTATTCCTTTTACTTCAAGCTTGATAGCATTATTGGGGATGCCTGTAAGTCCATCCATGCACCGTCTCTTCTTAGGAAAATGCAACAGTGAGAAAACAGATGTGATGACCCAAAGAAACTAAATTATTTACTTATTCCTCTCAAGTAACCAGGCAAGATCTGTTTGTGTTTTTCCCTGTTTTCCTAAAGCCTTCACTCTGAAAACAATTTTAAATAATTAATAAATCAAACTGAATTCAGGGGCTGTTCATAGATGAATACAACACACAGCAAAATAAATTTAATGTATCTCGTCTTGTGAATTATTTATTCTGATTTAGTGAAACCTTTCCTGAATCTAGAAAATCCAGTGGTCTTTCAGTGTCTTAATTCAGATATGCATTATTGTAATAACAAAACTGTGCCCTCAGGAAATAGTCTAAGCCAGGCAGGTTTTAAAAAAATAAACTAAAACTAGTATCAAACTGTCATTCGTGCTGTCATATGTGTGCATTTGGACATACATGAACACTAATGACATCTTATTTGTAGTATTTCTAAAAAGCATATAAAAATAGTTCAATTTTTACAATCAGTCTGCAGCAGAAAACAACGCAATACCAGAGAAACAGAAAAAAACATTGTGAAATATTATTAATATTATTAATATTATGAAGAGCATATTCATATGATTGCTAAGAGGTACATATATTCAAGGCTTGAACGACTCTAGACTTTGATTTGAACTATTTCCAGCTGAGCAAACATGCTATTGTAAAGGCAGACTGGTTTCAAAATTACACCACTGCTCAGCCTCAAAGGCAGCTTGGAAAAAAATGGATTGCAATGCAGAACTTAAATGCAGAGCATGACCCAGCTCCCTGCCTGAAATGAACACAGAAATATTGCCCCAATCTGTGTATAATATTCATGCTACTAAGGCCACTACAGGAAAGTCAACTTGTAATAAGTATTTGAGGATTCTGTAGAAAAAAAAAAACCCAAAGAAATTATCCTGGACTTGATATCTCCTGGTCACAATACACAGTAGTTTTAAGAGGCCAGAGATGCTGGGAAACAAGAGGATGTAGCCTTACAGAGTTAGTTACAATACACAAGGAAAATTAATTCACAACTTCATATTCACTTTGCATGAAACATAAGTTAAGAAGGAATAGCTATGGAAAAGATGAAAATACTTTGCAAATTTTAATGAGCTTCTGTTACTGAGAGAATTATTTTTATTAAGAGAAACTGAGATCTATGTGGTACAGGTTACAGTGTCTCAGCAGCAGGCATGGAGTTCCAAGACCAGCTCTTGAAGCAAGACTGTTAATCTAAAATTTCATATCTTATTTAGCAGTCTGAAAAATACTGAGAGCATCAGGAGAGTCACTGTGAGAGGCAGGCTTAAGACATTTAAATCAAGATACTCCACTTGTGCAATTCAATTGGAAGAGTTTATGGAATTCCAGGGATTCACAACAGCAGAGGAATTGGCTTCTGAGGCAATGTGGCACCCTGTCACATCTTTCTCCTAATTTGCAGGTAACTGGGGAAAACCCTAAAATTTACAAATTTAAGCCTCTGAAGTCAGGAAGACTGGATAAATAATCTTAAAGAAAAAATTCTGACTTGCTTGTGGATTGCAAAGTACAATTATTATCTAATTTTCTATACTTCAATTGCTTCTAAAGAGATTTCAGAAATGTTCAGCTCTGATCCAGTTCAGTTTTTTGGTCTTTAGACCAGTGATTCCTTTCCTTAAAAGTTTTGAGTTTCAGAGAGGCACTCCAATGGCGTGAAGTCTACCATTCAGACAGAGAGTGTTCTGATGTTGGCTGTACACTGTGTGTAGCAAGTTACAGTACAATCCTTTCCAGACACACTTTGTTAAGCACTTTCAGATAATCTTCCTTCACAAATTTTTCAACTGTGTGAACTAGTCAAGCAGAAAAATTGAGGCAAAGGATCTGGGAAGGAAAAGATTGGGACATCTTTATTTCCTGAGTTTGAAAATCACCTTCTTCCTCCTACACATCTGATCCAATGACAGCTCTTAAAATGAGTTGGATTTGCTTCCACACAAGCCATCATAACCCAGTTATACTGAAGTGTGAGGGGGTTTTATATACCAGAACTGATCTTGTAATATAATGCTGCAAAAATGAGTTACTGGGATATGAGAAGCTGGGATGCAACTGTCAGATATCAGAAATGCACCTCAGTTTACTCATCTGAAAGGTTCAAATCAAAGGCTGAATCCATAGGATTAGTGAGTCTGTGGTCACCTTCAGCAGAGAAAGAGGGACTGTCCTGACCATATGGAAGGCACATAGGATGGACACTGTAAGATGTACCTGCTGGCTCACAGCTTTTCATCCCCAGTCACTGGATGTTTATTTATTTTTAGTACAAGAGACTGCTCATAAGAAATACCTGGCTGAGGTCTAGTCAAACTGTGAAGAACTTTTTTAACTTTGAAAAGTGCTGGACTGTGTAAATAAGAGAATCTGGTGTCCCTGTTTTTGTAGAAGAGCAAGTAAAGACGACGTCATTGGCACAGTACGTGAACGGAGCACTCAGCTCTTCAGTAATGCAAAGTGACAGTCAAGAGAGCTCACAAGTATTTTATACATTTATTTTTGGAATCATACCTAATCACGCTTTTCCAGTATTCTGGCTAGGAAAACAAAGTTATTCATTAAATATAAATGTTCTGCAAACAGAATTTCATTGGCAGCGGTATTTTAGCTAGCTGAAGAAACATGAAAATGACTGTTGCCACTCCCTCTTTCTGGTCAGAGTTTGCTTTTTCTGCTTTCATTTTAGTAATAACAATAATAATACTTAACACTCACAAATGGACTATACCTATTGTCATATTTAACAATTACATATCTATAGTGGTTCTTATGATGTACCCACTGCTTGTTTGAGGTATGAGATAATCTCACAATTGAAGCCACCAAAAGGCTTAGAAATCGTAGCTGAAGTGGACAAGTCAGAGCCTGTTTGAGGCTTTATGCACACTGTGCCTTCCAAGAAATTTAGCCTGATGTGCTTGTGTTCCACTGGCCAGCTCAGAGTACTGAAATTCACCTCCTTTTCCTGGGAATCAGACAGAATTCAGCTGAACAATATTTATATTGAACAGGTAATGGTGGCAGCCCAGTGGCGGAAGGTCTCTCGTACAGACAGCAAGAGCAGATCCCAAAACTCCGTCTTCAGGCAATTTCTGGGCTGTCCTCATTGGAAGAAGCTGCCAGATGAGTTTGTTTTCTACAGTGAAGTTCCACTATGGTTTGCTTCCTATTTAGTCCTGCAGCACTCCACAAAGTAGGCTGATCCCTCTATCGCCTACTGTAGAAGGCTGCAAAAGCCTCCAGCTGCTACTCCTTAGATATTAGAGCTTTACTGTTGAATTTGAGAAGCAGCCCCAGGTACCATCTTTTGTGCAAACTTGCCCAGCATCCCTGTTTTAGTGAACAGGGGCTTAAGTACAGCCTCCAGTCTTCAGAGAGCTACCTACGCAAAGACCCTCTGAACATCCAGGTTTTTTATATAAGAGAATTCATAGCCACAGGAATTTCTTGGGGGATCTATCTTACATTCTCTGTATAGATCTTAAAAAAAACCATCTGAACAAAACTGCAAGCAAATACAACCAGCTACAAAATGCAGCTACCTCTTCCCTTGGGCCTCCTCTGAAGTTACTATTTCCCATAATACCTTCCTGGTATTAAAAAAAATATATAAAAAAAGCCCAAATAGAATGAAAAGAGGGAGTGATAATCATTGCCTGAATCCATAGTAGCAAACAGTCACAGCAAGGACTGCTTGGCCCAATGAACTTGCCATTCACTCCCTCCGAAATATCACTAAACTTGGGCTGAGAATCCTGTTTCTATTTTTAAGAAATGCAGCTTGTGAGTGGGAGGCAGAAGGACCAGATACAAATAAGAAAAAGAACATACGGGACAGCATGTTATGCTGGTAGCAGGGGAACAAAAACAGTTGGATTGAGAGTCTGTCTTGGCTTCACTCCTGACTCTCAAAACCCACTATTGCCATAGTTTGACCACATTGCTGTGGGCAATCTTCACCCTCCCATCTACACCAGTTCTAGGTGCTGGTTTTTTCTCCTATATTTGAAAATGGAACTCTTTTGATCATTTACACTCTTCATAACCTGTGAACCCTCTCCGATGTAGCACAGACATAGGTCTAGCTGCTGCATCTGGGTCCTTCATGGCAATCACACTGAATCCCAGATCTAAATTTGGGATTTAGCTGAACCCAGTTCAGCTTCAGATAGACAGGATTTCAGCACACTTTTCAGCAGTAGTTATTCACTCAGCACAAGCTGAGTAAGGCATAGATAATTCAGTGGGTGCAATTGTGTCCTCCCAATTTCCCTCCGTCTGTCACCGGTCACTTTGCTGAATCTGCAAACACATCTGTCCAACACAGTCCAGAGCACTGGTGAGGCCCCTCAGCCACCCATCCAGCTTCAGCAGCACAGCATCATCAGCATGCCATTCTAGCCCAATTAATAAGCAGAGATCTGAGACACTGCTTTTTCTTGCTATAAACTTTATGACTGCATTGTGTAGCGTTAGGCCTTGTGAGAGGTAAGTTCAAGCCCCAGGAGCAAGCTCAGGGCTGTTAAAGTTATGTTAAGTTGCTTTGTATCACTGATAAATCCCAACGAGCATAACAGTATATGTGTGTATATATATATATATATATATATATATAAAGAAATAAATAACATATATATATATATGTTATATATATATATAACATATCACAACGAGCATAACAGTGAAACAAAAAATGGATACTTTAAGAATATTGTTGGGTTTGGTGCAGCTTGTCTTTCATTTCAATATTACAATTAAATTAAACCCAGTACTTGGGTTTAAATCATATACTTGATTCAGTCACAGCAGCAGGTACACTGATGCTGGTGAAAGCAAAGAAGATGCCTACCAAAACACCAACACACACAGAACACCCAGCCTTGGCAGAGTGCCAAAGCTCTTGACTGTGACAAATAGCAACAGCTCAGTCACATAAATAACAGCTAAGGCTGCAGCTCTGTCTGTTACTGGGAGACATTGTTCCTGTCCCTTTGACTGGGATATGGAAGAAGAGAAGAGTCTGTTTCTCTTGGTAGGGATGTACGATTATCTAGTCCAGCTGTCTGAGCAGCACAGGGCTGGACAAGAGCTAAAGCATGTTGTTAAGGGCATTGTAGCAATGCCTTTTAACTAGTGACAGGCTTGGGGCATCAACCACTTCTGCAGGAAGACTTTTACAGCGTTTGACCCTCCCCTTGGTAAAGAAATGCTCCTGATTTCTAGTCTAAACCTTCCCTGCATAGCTTTGGGCCGTTCCAGCTGCTCTGTTCACTGTCTCCCTCTCCACTTCCACTCCTCAGGAAGCTGTAGAGAGCAATGAGGTCTCCTCTCAGCCTCCTTCTCTCCAAGCTAAACAAGCCAAGCTCCTCAGCTGCAGGATGTGCCTTTCACCCTTTCTCCAGTCTTGCTACCTTCCTCTGGCTGCATTCAAGAGCCTTTGCATCCTTCTTAAACTGTTGGACCCCAAACTGCTCACAGCTCTTGAGGTAAAGCCTCACCAGTGTGAATACAGCAGGATCATCACGTCTTCGACCAGCTGTTGATGCTGGGTTGGATGCACCCCAGGGTGGGGTTTGGCCTCTGGGCTGCCCGGGCACCCAGTGCTGGCTCCCACTGAGTTTGATGCTGACCAACGCCTCCAGGTCCCTCTCTGTGGGGCTGCTTTCCAACCACTCCTCTCCCAGTTTATACTTGTGCCCAGCATTGCTCTGTCCTAGGTGCAGAATCCAGTATTTGGACTTAATTTCATGCCAGCACTACAAGACTCCAGAGGCAAACTATGAATTCCTACCTTCTATCACTCATTTCCTAGAAACCCCCCCACACACACGCCCAACTGTGCACAGTAACCTTTGGTTTCAGGTGAAGTCACGTGCAAGTGGCAAGCTGGAAGAGATGGTGGCATGTCTGGGGTCTCCAAGGGCCAGTGATGGAGGCAGCTCAATCCAGCTCTGCAGAGATGGGTGTTAAAACTACCTCCAGCATGTTCTGCTCCCTGACAACCCCATCCTGCAGGCATTCTTACCAAACCCAGACATTCTAACTTAACCTGACTGCCAGGCAGCCCTCCTTCTCTACTGTTCTCTTGGTTTAAATTTAGTTTTCTTTTTTCCCCCGCACTAATGTAACAGAAAATATATCTTCACAAAAAAAACCCCAAAAAACAAACAAAAAAAACCCAAGAAAAACAAAACCAAAAAAACACCCACAAAAAACCCAAACAAACAAACAAACAAAAACCACTAAAAAAAACAAACAAAAAACCACAACTGGAACTGAATACTTTCTGTGGACCTGGAAATATTTCCCTATAATTTTACTTGTCAAAAAGTAAAAAAGCTATACTTTATGGTTCAGTTATGGTTAAAAGAGAGAAAGGAGTAATCCTTTCTGGTGATAGATGACAAGGGTAAAAATGCACCTTAGCATCCTCATGATGAGACACAGAGGAAATGTTCAGCTGGACAGGGCAGTTCACTTTTAAATAGATAGCCTTCTTGCTACATGTTGCACACTGCACTCAACTGAAAAAAAAACCAACAATTTTCTCCCCTTTTTCTGAGCAGGAAAAAGCTAGAATTTCATGGGACTTAACTTGTTCTCAATAGGGTTCACAAACCACACAGGCAATAATCAAAAGTGAAATTTAATAGCAATGATATCATCCATATGAGAAATTATTCATCACTAGTCCCATCTGAAATGCAATGAAGAGATGGCATCATGCATTCATGGCATGTCTAAGCACCATCCCACTCTTCATGCACATCCACGAAGTCTGAGATGAATCTACTATTTGCCTTTAAATAGAACTTTAAATTATTTTTTGCCAGATAGAGAAATGTCATTCTGAATCTGTGGCATTGAGTCGGAGCAATGATCTTCTGTAAAAGCTACAAGTGTACACACCAGGCACATTGGATATGTTCCCTGCATTACACATCAGGATCTTAGCCTAGAGATCTGTGGGTTCTGGCACTGCACACACAGGTAATAAATTCCTTCTAAATCAAGCAGTATACTTTTTTCTTTGTTTATTTCCATATTCACTGCAGCACTTGCCTCAGGCTTCTATAATAACATTGTAACTAGAAATGCATTGTAGTAAAGACCTCAAAAATCTCTCTCTCTCAGTCCACCCTGAAACTGAGACAGCTTCATCAAATGTCAAGGCTCTCCGTGCATGGAACAGCAGGAGCAGAGAGCAATCAGTCAAACACACAGGAGCATAAGCAGTACAGTGATTACCATAACTGAATCTAAGAAGACAAATGAAAACCATCTTTCTGTACTAGTCATGCAACAATTTGTGTTTGATTATTAGAATTGATGCAACCAAAGGGAAAAACACTTTTTTGTATCCTGGCATCTCCACCTTCTGGAAGACCTTAATTTTTCCCAGGCCTGTTGAATTCTAGACAAGCTTTTTTTGTGCTTTCTGCAGCTTGTTTCTTGTACTTCCTCACATTTTCAAGAGGTGGAAAGCCTTACATTGTTTTATTTGAATAAGCTTGTTAATATAAAAAAATCACCAAAAAATAGATACTGCCATATCTGCTTACATCAAGGACTAATTCTTATATATTCCTGGATTTTTCTTAAGGCAGAAAGAATTGGCCAGAATATTAAGCCACTTTCTCTTTGAAAGAGTTCTTTCATATTGGGATGACGATTTTCTCACAATAGAATTAACTCACTCCAAAGGAAGAAGTTGTACCTCTAATAATATACAAATAGTATCTCTATCAAATACTGTTGGGAGGAACTCCATAAAGAAAAGAGTAAGGTGCTTCCTAGTGCCACTTTGGAAAATTTTCATAGATCTTTCTTGAAGACCAGAGGTGCAACAGCAGCTATGTGGAAAATCTCACTTTACAAACTCAGGTCAATGTGGTTTTGGTTAACTGCTAATACATGACTGAATTCAATCTGCAATTGACAAGAAGTTTAAAAGTAGTAAGAATTTAGAAAAAGGATTCAAAAATAGCAAAGGTTTTAGTCAAAATCTGTTTGTTAATTTGCTATATTTTCCTTTTCTAATCGATCACAAAGTTGATTTTTGGGGATCAGCCACCAGAAACCAATCAATTGCTGTGGAATCAAGTTCTACTGAGATTCAGGCAAATGTTGCACTTTTCCAGCTCACACTGTCTCTATGACTCTAATAAAATCAATAAATAAGTCTGCAAGGGATGATGAATTAAGATGTGCATAGACCCCCCCCCCCGAGACTTTAGCTAGATTTTGCCACAATAAATATGAACATTACTTTTCCGCCTCTGCTTCATCCAGAGCCATTCTTCACATACAGTAAACATGTCCACACAGAAAGTAATGAGGCCTAGGAAATATATTGTAAATTCAAGACCTTTCTTTCTTGGTAGAGGCTTTACTGTGTAGTTAGACCATAGAATTAATTTCCATATTTTGGGTAATTTTAAGAAGCTTATCTTGAAGATCCCAGTGTCTCAATGTATAAGGAAAGTTTTATTGCTGCACATAATAGTGTCTCAAAGGACTCAGAAATCAAAAAGAAGAAAACCTGCACTCACTGTTTAAAGACTTAACATTCTTTAACCTGTTGAACACTATTCCTGTTTGAAAGGATTTTTGTTGTATGATCACTGGAAATATTGAATAAGCTGCATAGTTCTACAGAAGCAAATGTGCATGTAGAAACTTCAAAATATGATGACAATCCTATTCTTAATGGGAAAATGATGAATTGCTTAAAAATAAATGTTAAAGTTTTTGATTTGTCTAAGAAAAGATACTTTACCTGAGCAGGGAAGCAAGTTCATCATTAAATAGCATTAATTATCACAAGCAATTGCCCAAATGTAAATTCACCCAGTCTTGTTCACTTGTACAAGTGAAGCCTAATTATCTATAGGATACCACTCACTAACAGAGCTGTTGAATGACAAAAAAACTACTTTTTTCTGTTAGAATAAATATCTAATAAATAAAATATCTAGTAAATAAAATGTAGTTCTTCCGATGCCTGAAAATGTGTGCACTACTGTTCCGTCTTTGTAGACATTACACCAAACTCTGAACAAAGAGGAAACCTGAAAAAAACCAACTACAGAGGCAAAAATAGTGAAAAACAGAAGCAACTGAAAGACATCCTATTTAAAAGCAATAATTAAAAAGTCTTCATTTTTGTTATTGCAGTATTTATCAGCTCAAATAAAACACTATCGACCTGTGAAATTTAATAAACTTTCCTAAATTCTAGCTGGTTTTAGCAGAGCAGAGTTAAGAGCTTCTGCAGAGCTGAGCAGGGAGCAATAAAGAGCAGCCAATGCAGCACACTGCACAAAGACTGGGGTGGGTCTGCTGGGTCCTGGAGTCCCTGCAGAAGAGGTTTTTGGGCAACAGGTGACTGTGGCATTGCGAAACTTGTAGCACATGAGGTAATTCTGAATATGGAAAATTAAGACAAAAGCTTTTAGTTATCAAGTGGAAAAGGAAGGATGGAAACAAAGCCAAAATCTACACAGATAAAAAGAAATTACATGCTGATACAAAGGGAGAAAGCATGACAATGACCTATTAAAGTATTTATTAAATGTTAGTAATTATGGTCATTACTCCTATGTCCACTCAAACGGGCAAAAACGCCAAAAAAAAGTTAGAAAATAAAAAAACAACTAATATGCTACACTAGACAGAGACCAGAAGCATATCACCCATTAGGGAAATTTCATTTGGGAGTAAAAAAATAGGGTAGAATTTATATACAGTAACAATGTCTCTTTGTATGCTCACATACACATACATACACACACACAAATAGCAATTATGAACACACTGATCAGCACCTGCAGATCTCACAAAACACATCTCTATCCAAAATTGCTCTACTCATGTGCAACATTAGCATGTACGTCCTATATCCACTTCCTCTGTGTATCCTGCTCTGAATAGAAAGTTTATATATTTTTTGGCTGGAAAAAAAATGTATTGCTATTTTGATTTTGGAAGAGTAGCATTAGTAGTGCCAACAATAGTCCTTAGTTGAGCCAGGCAGGTGATGGTCTCTTCTCTATTTTCAGCTGCATGAAATTTCCCCACCATTTATTGTAATTTAAAATTTCTATTAATTGGGCTATTAAATATGTAAAAAATAAATTCAAATAACTTTATTCAACCTTTTTTCCTTAATTGTTGTGCAAGACACCTAACAGAGACCATTAATAATATGAATTCAATGGCAGCCCAATCCCAGAGATGCTAGTAATGTTTTCTATATGAGTAATTTGAGTGAAACTACTACACAATGACATACCTATGTAGCATTTTCAGGTCTGACACATGAATAAATAATAAATTCACTATTCACCAGTTCAGATAATCTCAATTGACCAGACACCTTCTGCTCCAAAATAAGCATTATTTTTCCTGACTTTAGTCCCACCTCCCTCAGAAGCAGAAGTATCAGGTATTCAAACCACATATATCAACACTGAGACCTCTTTCATTTTGCATTCCTAAATTAACTCCAATTCAGAAACAAAATTAATAGCATCATCTAGTTTATTCATTTTGTTTTCTGCAATAAGACACAGACCTCATTACCCACACCAAAGCTTCAGTGGGAAAAAAAATTTACCTTAATTTTGATTTGAGATAAGTACTTGGCTGAGCCCATTTCACTCTATATCCATTCATACTTCCGTCTTCAATTAATTATTAGCCACAAGATCAATTATCTGGATTTATATTACAAGGAATTTCAAACACACTCCCTGAGGCAAGTTTTGCAAGGCACAGGCAGGAGAAGAGGCCAATGTGATATTAAAGGATACCAAATGGGCAGGCATAGGTCATGAAATCGAGTTCATACACTTTATGAGGTATATAGTTCAGCCTGAAGCCTGCTTTTCATTTAATCTCAGAATTTCAGACCTTTTGTTACAGCTACAGCATTTATTTGTTTTCTTGTTTCTGCCAAGAGAGAGAATCACTAACTAAGATTGAAGAAGATGAACAAAATATTAAAGAACAGACTGCTGAAGGGTGTAACATTGCACACTTATTGTCTAAAGAAAGAAGTCAAGATTGGAGTTTATCAAGCCAATACCACAGACACTTCCATGGGCACAGATTCTGCAGGGAGGCCAAGGGGCTGCAGCTCATGGTGCTTAGGGAGCGTTTTTCAGGTGTCTTGATGGGCTGCAGAAGGGAAGGAAAAGGGCAGACACAAACCATGAACCACTCCTGTTTCTCCCATTTACCACCACAGCAGGAGCTATTTTCTGCTGGTAGGCAAGGATCTTATTTTCTTACATATCCTTATGCTGTCTGTTGAATAAGCAGCTTGCTACTACCACCAGAGACACATTTAGAGAGCCTAGGAAATGGGTGACTTCAGTTTTTAATACTGTTCAGTTTCCCAATGCTTTTTTCTAAATTTTTTCCTTAAAACTACTCAGGCAACATTATTAGATTTGGGGGTCAAAGCATTTTTCAAAAGGACACCAAGTACCGCACAAGATTTATGTGGAGTTTTAGTAACAACAGCAGAACAAAATTAAGCAGCCAACCTTTGTCCAGAGCAGCAAGCAGCCTCTGCCCTGGCAGCAGGCAAGGACTGAGCATGGCTTCTTTCTGGCATCCATCAGGGCACTCCACACGTCCTGCTTGGTTCCTGCCATGAGTCCCAGGGGATCACTGCCACTGATGCATTGCCCATCTCAGCCTTTGCCTGCACAGACTGGGGCCACAGAGACTCCCTCCCTTCCCGAGGCTCTGAGCAAGGGGATGTCCAGCCTGAGTGCCCTGTGGCAGGGAAACCCTGGCTGCCCCCCACTCAGCCCACACTCACAGCAGCTTTGCACCACTCCTGCCACACAGCTCCCTTTCTCTGGGGGAGTCCCAGTGCAAATTTTCTATGGTATGTCCTGGACTTCATTTCTTTCACCCTCATTTCCAGCAGGTTTAGAAATAGAAAAGCCCTGCAATATTGCTGCCCTAAAGAGTTTTAGAACACATATCTATAAGAGACATGATATGAAAAACATCTAACAGTTTTCTGTGAAACTCTACTCATTTCAACCATATGTTGGTATCAGACACTAGGGGCAACACTACACTGAGTGCACTGCAGCATGTTTACCCTGGGAGCCAGCACAGGGACACCATCTCAAGTGAGAATCAATTCCAAACCCCAGAGCAGCTTTGCAATTATCACAAATTACCATCACTGAAGCCAAAGATCTCAGTTACCAGGCTGTGTAGCCACAGAAAAGCTTTTCCAGCTCCTGAGGAAGCCTGATGCTCCACTGCAAGGCTCTGCTCTGAGATAGATACCTGGCAGGGAAATCTGCCAAACACCACGAGACCCCAGGTATCCCCATCTCATTTGAACAACCGGATTTGGAGTCCCAGATAATTTAGGTGCCTTCAAAACTGTGACTTTAATTTCACGCAAATGACTGCTTAGCCACAGTTGCATGTTACATCCTGCATTTAAAAAAAATATATTTTTAAAGTGTCACTAGATATTTTTAATGTGTCCTCGACACTTAAGGAAAAGGCTGTACTGAATAGACTTTCTATTTTAATATTTTCTGCTATGGTTAACATCAGAAGGATGGCATATTTTTGATGATTTTTTTCCAAAGGATTACCTCCCAGTAAGAATCCTTCTGTGAAAGAGCTCAAATTGTGGGTGTGAATGAAAATGAAGGCTCTAAGCCACCACTCATGCTCTGTTATATAACATTTTCTTGACTCTAATTTACCCTGTTTGCAAAGTTGCTATGTTTGGTATCTTATACAGCCTACACTGAGTTCCTCAGGCTCAATTCAGAACATCCACTACACATAGCAATTAGTGTCATTTTATTATTATTATTATGAATGCCACAAAATCTAGTTTGCAGCAGGAAGCAAAGTAATTTCAGGGAGAAAGAACAGGGATGGGAGACAGGAAGCATCAACTTACTAGTATTTTTGAAGCCAGCCAGAGTTGCTGTTTTTTGCACTACCAGCACACACAGATCCTCTAATGCCTGTCCTTTCTATTAAAACACAACCTCTGAAAATGTCAGAAACAGCATTAAAACTAAAGATTAAAAGACAGCATTAAAAGAGAATCCAAAGCAAACTTCATCACTTTTCTATAGAGATGGCCAAATAATTTTGTATATTTCATGGAGAGATTTTATCTGTTGTATACTTGTAGAACTACCATTGAGTCCTAAGGACCTCAAATATCCCTAAGCAGAATTAGTCCATAAGGTTTCCTTCCTTTCCTCCCTTCCTTGTCCCCACAGATGATGGTGAGCAGCAGAATGGGGCATTAATTCCTTACATTACAATCCCGATTACAGTAGTTGCAATTTGCTACAATTTTCTCACACTTTGTAATTTGTTCCCCTTGTGTAAAGCAGCTCCTAGTCTTAGTTTATGTGATATAATTTAGAGTTCTAAACAAAAGCAAACCAACAAACAAGCAAATAAAACCTGCAAAAATAGGAATAGCTTGCACCTCAGCTTTCTCTCATGTCAGTATTAACTGGGCACAATTCAAATTTTTAAAATCTCTTTGTCTGCTAACCTTACTTGTTATCAAAGTGGCTGGCTGTTTAAATGCCTTTGACATATTTACTCCTGAAACATTTTTATAGGAAATATTTCTAACCTGCCACCTTAGAGATGTAAAATTTCTGCCCATGGTGACAACAGACATTCCTACCTCATGTTGTGAACTACATTGTAAACAACTCTGAGTCATAGCATCCTGTACTTATTTTCAAATTGGAAAGAGGCTGTTGGTAACCAAAGGCAATCTCTCCCTCGTGCTGTCTCTGGCTGCTCAGGATGTTGCTGAGCAGTGCCCAATCTTTGGTAGAACAATCTTTCGTCTGGTTTGGACGGAGCAGCATGCAGGTGCCATCTCTTTCTTTCCTACTTTCCTTGTATGTGTTTTTTGACACAAATAATGTATGACCCACTTGGTAACATGTGCCTTGCAGGAACCTTGCAGGCCATGTTCCTAAATCCTGAACAGTAGAGGCACGTGATGGCAAGGTGTTGTGGCAACTGCAAAGACAATGTGTCTGTGGAAGATCACAGAACTTCAGTGCCACAGAAGAAGTTTGAAGACCAGACAGCCACACCTGAAAAGAAACCCTCAAAATGGGCAGGTCCATATCACTGGAACATGACACCGGACTCAGCTCCTCTCTTGGGATGTGATCTATTCCTCTTCATCATTTCTCCAATATCTCTTTGCTGCAATCCTAACTGCTTCTGAACTCATTATCATGCACAATTTCAATGCCTAATTGGCTCTTTAGCTTAGAATATGTCCCTTTTCTCCCCATGTTTTTTCCATTTCTTTCTCTGTTCTGGTTTTCCTTGTGGAGGTTTTCAATTCTTCAATCCTCTTTGTTTTTTCACTGAAAAAACCCCCAAGACCAAAAAACAACAGCAGAAAATAAAACCATTTCTCTGGGTCTAGCCAATTTCCAGCAAAATCTTGCCAAGTTGTGCCATGCAAATAACCTCCAGGAAAGGAATATTTGCTGTGTAAGCAGGTAGAAGCAAGACCTGATGGTACAAAAACTGATGTCAGAAAAGCTTGCAAGATTCTTGAGCAGCCTTTGCTACCTAACACTCGTGCCAGGGCAACATCCAGGGCCCACAAGTGGTGATCATAAATCACACACTTGTACACAGACAGGACCCCCAGACTATCAGCTTTCTTCACAGTCATCTGCTCAATGTTGCAATGTCTGCTGCTGCAACTCTTCCAGGCAAAAACAAGCATGGGGTGAGGATAAGGCCTGCCCTTTTCAAAGTCATGTTGACAAAATTATGCCCATCTGCTAAGAAGGTACGCTTTAGAGCATGATGTATAGAAGCAGCAGTGCTGTCATTGTACCAAAGCTTGGTCCTTATTCCCTCTGATTCACAAAATAAAATCATCCTTGTAAACATAAACTGTAATCTTATGAAACAATCCTTTTAGCAGAGCTCTGAGACAGACTAATCTCTTGTAGAGCTACACTTACTAAACAAGGAATGGCTCTTGGTGCCTGTCAAAAGCTAGAAGCCCTTTCCTCTATGCAGCACTTCCTCTATGATAGCAGTAATAGCAGACTGACGAGACAGGAACAACATGTCAGGCTGTAAATTCTTTGGTTAACCTTACCCCTTGGGTCAAAACACTAGTGTGGAAAAATTATATCAAGGAAAGAAAATCCACCTCAGTCCATGTTTCTGTTCAAGTGTTATAGCTGACATGACAGAGGAGTACTCACCTGTGCAAAGACATTCTGCTGACACAGATCTGATGACATTGATAAAGCAGAGACAGGTTTGTAGCATAACCAATGGCTTTATATTGGCAGAGTGACATTCAGAAAAACATAATCTTATGTGTGTTGTGTATACCAGACCAGACAAGACACAGGAAAAACATATTTCTTTGCAAAACTTTTACTATCTAAGGCCTTAGTCCCACAGTCTAATTCATTCATGCACACTGAGAATTCTCTTCAGTCATCATTTCAGTTTTCTTTGCTAACATGGTGAACCAGTCCCAGATAATGTAGCAAAAGCAGATACTATTAAGGGTAGCAGGTTTTTGTGCTCACACCTGGGATTCATTCTTTAAGGGCCTTGCCTTACATGAAAGCAGAGCGTTAAGATATAGCCACCATTTGTTCAGTAACAGACTGTTTATAATACTTGAGAATGGCATGTCATTGCTGTGGAAAACTGCAAGGTGTTCTCTCCAAGGAATTCACAGTGGTTTTGGGAACAAAATGCTGGAGACAACACAGCCTCTCACTCCATCACATTGGAGATTTAGCAGCCATAGGAATAGCAAGATCAAACAGAGCATCCAATTTAATTCCCCCATTCTTTTCGCCTGTACCCCAAGTATACTCCAGCTTCTAAGACATCTGTGAGGTTATGAATCAACACAGATAATCCCATCTTTCACATGTACAGACACGTTCTCAGTAACAGAGTGGCAAATCAGTGCAAATGAATCCATTGATCCCTTTCACAATTCAGCCACAAATCAATTTAGCGCGAGATTTATGTGATGTTGAGAACAGCAGTTGCAGCTTGAGCAATGATATAATTAGGGATGCTCTAAGTGTTTGGGGGAAAATGAAAGAATAGTGTTTCTCTTAACAATAAAAGGCACCAATGGAGCAATAACATTTTTATTGTCTGCATAGTTCCAGTGACCTAACTGTTTTAGCCATAAATGGTCTTTAAGTTCTAGTAGTTTGCAATAAAACAAATCATTACTGCAATGGGCCATGTCATCCCTAGAAACAGAGGAGCTCTTTTTCTCATTAAAATTGGCCACAGGCAAACATCTGCCACACATGGTGCAGTTTGAAATCTGTAACATTATACAGGGCAAAAGTAAAGCAAAGTCAACCTAACCATACTGTAAGAAGAGGTGGTACATCCAAAAGGAACATCTCTCCAAGCAACAAAGCACAGACTGCCATAAGCAGGAGGTGACACCATGGTAAATATTTATGAGATAAACGGAAATTAAATTTTAGTACTTGTGTAGTGACCTCATGAAACACCACCATGAGTACTGCAACCAGCTCCAGAGTCCCCAGCACAAGAAGGACATTGGTCAGGAGCAAGTTCAGAGGAAGGCCACAAAGATGATTGGAGGGGTGGAGCAAATCTTCTTCAAGAAACGTCTAAGAGAATGGGTATTGCTCAACCTAGAGTAAAGAAGGCTTTGGGCTGAGGTAATTGTGGACTTCCAGTACCAGTGGTGAGCCAACAAGAAAGATGGAGAGGAATTTTTACAAGAGCACGTAGTGCAAGTACAAGTAGCAAGAATGTATGGCCTTGGAGTAAGAGTGGAATTTTTACAAGAGCACGTAGTGCAAGTACAAGTAGCAAGAATGTATGGCCTTGGAGTAAGAGTGGATTTAGATTAGATATTAGGAGGAAATTCTTTACTGTGAGGGTGGTGAGGCCCTTGGAACAGATGACCCAGAGAAGCTGTGGATATATCATCCTTCTTTGGACACCTTAAAGGCCAGGTTGGATAGGCAACCAGACCTAGTGCAAGATGTCCCTGCCCCTCAGTAGAGGGGTCAGAACCAGATAATCTTTAAGATCACTTCCAACCCAAGCCATTCTATTATCTAATGATTTATCCATGCAGGAACACTTTCAGTGGCCCCACCACTAGTTTTGTAGAAATAAGGATAACATCCATTATCCTGCGCTCTTGGAAATTAACATATGAAACTACTTTTAACATGGTACAAAGGCACACGGCTCCTGCTTCTTTCTATTTGCCACCTTGGTAATTCGAATCCTGTATTTCTTTTGAGAAGATCAGGATTTTTCAAAGCTCCACAAATCAGGACGCAGAGAGCACATCAACCTTTACAAGCACTCTCCATCCCCATCAGCTCTCCAAAGCCAGCATAAAATGACTGGGATTGACCTTCCACGCCTTCCACATCACTGAAGTGTTCCAGGGATTTTATAATTTATTGCGCTTGGAGTTAATGAATTGTGTTTATGGAGTGTTAGAAAACAGATCTAGACATCATGTTACCGTGGCAAAATATTGCCTAGAGAAGGAAGGAGCTTCTACTCAGTCATTTCTGCACAGCCCTTTCAGAAGGCTTCTTACAAACTAGAAGGGTCAAGGTATCCCAGTAGTACCAAATATTTAATTCAGGACCTTGGACATTTTTGACCAAATTGTACTGTCAACCTTAAGGTCTTCTCTACTGCACTTAGCACTCTTAATATTTTAAAGGTCCATTGGCCTAGTAAGAAATTAATTATTTTAGCATTGTTTAATTTGGGGGGTTTTTTTTGGTTTTGGTTTGTTTTGGGTTGTTTGGGTTTTTTTCCAGACCTTCCTGATGCCTCTGTACTTATCATATGCTTGTAAAAATGGGAAAATATATTTAAGTAATTAGTCTAAGTAATTACATAAGAATGCAATAAAAAACATTGTGGGATTTTTTTCTGTGCAAGACAAACTTTAGTTTTATGTTTTATTTTTATCTGTTAGGTAAGGCCTGACATTGTTAGATAGCTTAGGAGCTCACAGATAGCTAAAGACTGTATTTTGGCTTGTCAGAAACATGATAAAAAAGAGGGAAGAGCTCTTTGAAGTATTATCTCTTTTTAAATCATGTTGCTCTTCATACTGCACATATATTTTTTAAATTATATTCATCAGCGGTTTTGTATTACACTCAATATAATATATGGTAGTTAACATCACAATAGTAATGTAAGATTATAAATCATCAGTGATATAAAACATGAACTCTGCAAACATTCTGGAAAGCAGCTTGGCTGCCTTGTCATGCAAGAACACCTGATGCAAAGACAGGCCAATTCCCTTGCTTACTACCATACGGCAAATCACTTTAACATGAAAATGAAGTTTCTTTAGGTGAAGCTTGTAATCATAATTACAGTGAAGTAAACCATTAAGTGTTTAGTTCTGTCTTATGTTACAAAACTTTTAGCCAGGTCTCTCCAAGAACATAAGAAGTTTCTTTTATAAAGACTTACTGAAAATAAGTCCATGGCATTAGGAACAAATAATAAAAGAGTTTACATACATAAAACTCCAGAAAATTGAAAGACTTATGAATGGTTGCCACAACATGTATGCATGTCACAACAATCAGCATTTCTTTCCATTAAATGTTTGAAATCTCTAAATTCTCCCTCGAAAATGATGCTGGGAGCAAAATGTATCACAGGAAACACCTGAGACACTTTGATCTTGTTTTGGAATGCAAATACCCTTTTTGCTTTTCTGACCAACGTCACCTTTATGTTTTAAAGATAATCAAAAAAAAATTTTAAATTTTCAAAAAAGGCACTCTCTTATCAATAGTTTGAAAGCTCAATTATTTTCTAGGAAGAACAAAAAAATAAGTGCAGGAGCTAAATCTGAATAGCTTTCAGCAAGCTGTGTGCCAAATTTCAAGGCAGTGGAAGAGCTACATTTATAGATTCATTCTGCCTAAAAGTGTATGAAGTTCATAAAAATAGAAAAATTACATCATATTCTGCTGCATCATTTCTCTCACTGTTTTCTGTGTTTTCATATTCCCATGCCTATGAAAAATGGCATATGGATTATGAAAACATGTTCATCTATTCACCATGAATCTTGTCAGGTTAAATACATACCTTTCTCTGCCAGCATTAGAGAAATAAGTCTTATAATTAGCAATAGCAAGTAAAAAGAAAACTGACAGGACTTTTTTTTGTCTTGATTGCAGCCTTCCAGTAGCATCTGTAATACAATAATCCATCTGCTTACTCCTGGGAGTTTCCCATTACTTTTGCCCATTTTCTGGTGTCCTTTGGATAACATTTTAAACTCTGCAATTTCTTCATTAATCTCCTTACAAGCCAAGGAGTTCCTACTAGAAACATATTATTTGGGGAGAGCTTTTAAAACTCTTACCCAGAATTGCAATATCTGTGCTTATTTGGGAAAAAAGCAAGATGCACCCAGCCTGAGCAAATTCCAATCTCCCTTGAAGACAAGATTTAATGCCCAAGTTGTCCAGTGCCATGAATTATCACCCGATGGGGTGGGGAATCCTGTCCAGACCCATCACTGCTTCCTCACAGCTAATTTCCACATGAAGCCCCCATGCCCCACAACAGCCCAAATGCTCTCCTGAGTTGGTGTCAGTGTCCTCAGGGCTGCAAGCCAGCCTGCCCCAGTCCCACACAGCCCCAGCCCAGGGGTGTGTCAGGGTAACCTGAAAAGGGAAAGGAGCTGCAGCTGTGGTGAAGCAGGGGCTCCCTGAGGAAGACTATACTCTAGGGAGGATACCAGATAGCTGCTTCATTTCCCCTTCAGCCCCTGGCGGCAGCAAGAGGGCTTGGAGGCAATCAAATACCTTCTCATGAGGTGCATTGATTTCAGCAGTAACATCACAGCATTAAAGATGCTGCTGGACATTTTCACACATATTTTTGATTTTCAGAACGCTTCAACAACTGGAATCATGAAGTTAATGTACTCAAAGAAGCTACATGAGTATAACTTGTGCAAGTGTAAATTTTACTGCACTGTCAATCTTGATTAGGGTTTTTTTAATAAAACACACCAGTGCTTGACTGATGTGCACTGCATTAGTTTTTCAAAAGATAATATGTGAACTATATTGTCTTGTAAAAACTGTACAACAAAACTTGAGCAAAACGCTTTTAAAAGTATCATTTTTCTCACAATTTCATACTCTTACCAGAGATGATCACAAATTCCTATATTATACTTGAATCTCTGGCAGAAAGATGATGAAAAAAACCCCTCTCACGTAACAAACTATCACTCACTAGGTGAATAATGCAAATGGCTCAGACATATGAACACCTGCACAGGGATCCACACTGGCTGAATTGTATTCCTATATATTTACATTTTTGGAAGTAGAATCTAGAACAGAGAACAGAATTTACATTCCCACTAAAACCAGTACTACCTGTAACATTGTAAACAGGCTGTAATTTGAGCAGCATCTCAGAACTGACTGGAATTTTATTCCCTCATGAGGCAAGGGAATGATATATTCAAATGAATGATCTCTACCAAAAAAGGCAAAATTAGGTACAGGAGGAAAATTTAATCCTTTATGAAAAAAAAATGCTAGATTAGAATAGACTCAACCGGACCTTGTTAATGTTTGAAATAACCCATTATACATGCTGGGAATGTATATACATATACATCTGTATGCATGTTTAATCTGACTATCCTCCTGATGTTCTCTCTTTCTCAGGACAATGAATGACTCAGCTAATATTCCAAAAACCACTGGTTTCCTCTGCTCTTTTCTCCTCAGCGGCTAGCATTATCTGGTCTGTCTAAAATACAACAAACATGTACTTTGCTTTTTCCTCTCTTTGTAGCCAGACTCTCTCTCTAGCCCAGGTCCCACTCTGAAGTGGGGAGAATGTAGCACAGCCTTGGTGCACAGTGCCATTGCCCAGGATTTGCCTGCTCCTGATCTTTCACTTCAGAATGCTTTGCACAGGGAAATATAACTCAGCACAGTTCTTAGCTCTATCATATCAAAAACATTGACTCTTGACACGTGTAAGAACAATTTTGCCGAAGACCCTACGGTGGTTTTCCCTAGAAGCCAGACTTGTTCTTCATGACTGAATTATGAATTGTCTAATCTCACTGTCATTCAAAAGTGTGTGGCTATGTTTTTAACACGTTGCTTGCTAACTTTTCCCTTAAATTTGTATCAGAGGAGAATGACATGAGTTATACCTTTGACAGAGATGTGTAAAAGCCACATGAGGTATGTTGCCACTTTATAAAGCCTGAAGCATTTATTGATGCCTTATTTTACTCTACATTAAAAAAACATCTTTTTGTGACTTTTGTGTCAAACCAGCGTACAGCTAACATTACATCACAATTTTCTTTTCAAAACTTAATAACCAAAGTGTTGTCCATGTGTTTAATGCAATGGTATGTGTCTTATGGTATGAGCGCTCAGGTAACAGCTGTCAGGACTGCTATATTTTCAGTGCTGCTCTTGGGACCAGGTATCTGAATCCTTCTCTTCATTTTTAATAGCCCACAGCCCAGAAAAATTTCTCACTGTGGTGCAAAAATAGGATAAATACCTGCGTTAGCACTGTTATGCTAACAACCCACAGACTAGACCAAAAGAAATCTGTTACTTTACCTCTGTAAGTAGTAGCAAAAACCTGAGAGGACAGCAGAGTAGGATTTTTCACAAAAGTTCCATAAATTTGTCAATGCAAAACAAAACAGAGCTATCCCAGTGACTTAAATGCATCCAAAATATCAGTAAATTCAAAGCATTTTCAAGAACCCTCATTCTGCACTTGCACTCTTGCTTCCCTGAAGGAATTACCTGAATTTAGCACTGAGTTTAGCTGACTCAGACCCAAATGTTCACAACACACATGGCACTTGAGTCCTGCCAGCACTGTATTGTCACAGCAACACAGCACTGCACATGGTGTTCCCATTTCTGAGGGGTAGATACCAGGAACCTGAGTAAGCCACACAGGAATTGTTTTTGTATTCAATCATGAGACTGCTTCTCTGCCTTTTTGTGTCCCTGTGTGGGTGTGTTTCTAGCCTGCCAACACAACAAATTAAAACATTTCTAATTGCACATGCTTTTCTTCTCTGTTGTGGCCACTGTTGTGTATAACCTGCTAACTTTTCTATTAATAGAAGATGGTTCAAATAGAAATGCAAAACAAAACCTGTCAGAGAAGCTCCCTGTTCCCATAGCTCAGTGATAAGAGGACTGATCAAGACCATTATGCAGGATGGATAAAAAGGCAAAGCAGAAGATACAGATTGAGGTCACTTCAGTTCCTTTGAGGTGGTCTGGCAATTCACTGTTTCTTCTTAGACATGAACTAGAAAGAGGCAAATGAGGTGAGGGATGGGAAAGAAAGAGAGGTGGTTCTTCATAAACCAGGTATAATCAGTCAGTAACTCCTTATCACTGGTTGTTTTAGATGTTAAGATGTCATTGATCAAGAGGAAAACTGTGTCCAGGATCATGAAGAAGGAAATCTAGGGACGGTTACTGACTAACGAGTGTCTCAAGTTTCTTAGATGTGTGCTGCCACAGGCATTGTATTTAGGCCAATAGGCTATATTTTGACCCACTGCAGCCCTCTTCACACACTTGTATATGATTAGTTTTTGAAGAGGGGCAGCTTGCAAGTAATGATTTTTCTATTATGCTTACTAAGATCTAGGGTATGTGGCATTATCATAGCAATTGAAACACATTTTTCACTGGTTGGGCTCATAAGTCTTCTCAGCTCCTGGCTAGTGCATGGAGAATTAGATACCTTTTTCTGGTAGGCAAGAAGAATTAATGCCTACTTTCCATGTATGCTGAAATGAAAATGTACCTCTTAGTGTTTGCATATACAGACATCCTGCCAAGTACATCAGCAGTTGCTTGAGTCACAGCATCTGCTGAGTTTCTGAATCATGCTCTTAACCTTGAATGTAGTAAGACATTGGAAACAGCTCCTGATATGTGCTTCAGCTATTATATATTTACATACCACAGGGAGTGTGAGATATGCAGCAGTCATAGGTGTCTCATTTAGAGAATCAAACTCTTCTTCCCATCCAAAATACCTGGACCAGGACTGGAAAGGCTGATGCCTTCACTGGTACCCCAGTGCAAAGGTGGTCTTAAAAACCCAGAGTATTCATGTTTTCTTTTCCCATGAAAACCATACCAGTATACATTTTTTGTTTATTCATTAAAAGACTCCAAACATTCACCTAATGTAGCTCAGCAGGTGCCTTTTGTACATTGCAATATTAGCTGTAATAGGCAGGGCTGCTATGTAGAAGGACCTCAGGGGGCTGAAGGGGTGGGCTGACAGCAACATTGGGAAGTCCAGCAAAGGCCAAGGCAGCATCCTGCCCTGTGGAAGCAACCAGGCCATACAATAGTACAGACTGGGGATCAGTGGGCTGAAGAGCAGCTTCACAGGAAAGGACATGCAGGTCTCATGGAACACAAGTTGAACATGTCAGCAATGTGCATTTTTCCAATAGATATTATGAGATTTTTACATCATAATGTTGGTTAAATGTGGGTTCTTGTTGCCTGCAAAAGCTGTTGAATCTCTGTCCTTGAATTTATTCAGAGCACAGAGCACCTGCTCTATGCTGACCATGCTTTGAAGGGGGCAGGTTGATGTCCATAGAGTTAATGTCCATACAGTTGATATCCAGAGTTTATTTCCAACCTGAATTAAAGGGTTATTCAGTTACTTCTCCCCAATTAAAGCACATTTTAATAACTTCTAAATAATTTCACATTTAGAACAAAACAATTTTTCTCCCTCCTTTCCCTGCAAGCCCACTAAACCACTGCTAACAATAAAAAACAATCCTCTTGAAACTAAACTGTGTATGATTATAAACCAGATGTATGTACTCAGATCTCTGTGTTGTTAACCAAGGTCTGGAAAAAACAGAAGAGACTTTCACTGCTAACCCCAGCAGCAGCCAATAGTAGATGCTCATGAAAATATCAAGCACTCAGTCTTGCATTTAACATTTGATCAAGTAAGTGGCTGGAACAAGGCCCCTGTCATCACTGGACCTCTGCACAGGAATGGCTCAAAGCTTAAGAAACAACTACATAAAAATGAAGTGAAATCCTCAGCAGCAGCTAGTTCATTAAAATCAGCCAAGATACTGGGGGGAGTGGTTTCTGGAAGGACTATAAAACCATCTTTGGATTTCATCTTGCAGGAGGCATATTTCAGAGGTTTGTTTAAGTAAAACAGAATAACTGATTGCTTGATGCAAAGAAACAGAAATCACATCTGGATCACTGCATACAAAAAGGCAGCAAACATGTATTATTTTCTCTATTCTTTTAAGTTATTTTTTAATACACTTGCTCTTATAGCTCCTAAAAAAATTTCTATCAAAGAGTTCCACCATTCAACTGCACAGCAGGCAAAAAACCCTGTATTTTTCTTGCTCCAGTGTTTTGGCTGAGGATTTTCTACTGTGCTCTGTTTTGTACTCTGATGGCACAACACATGCAAAGAGCTATGTGATGACTTTCAGTTGTCTCTGTGTCTCTTGCTCCCTTCACAGCAGTCTCACACCCTCTCTCTCACCCATCATATTTCTAAAGACATATTGGAGTTCTTAGACTGAATAAATTTGTTTCACTCCTAATCTGACCCATTCTAAATGAACAGAAAAGCCTCATGGAATGGGAATGGAAAGCCAGATAAGAAATACTGCTAGCTGGTATCATTGAGAAAGAACCTGCTGCTATCTGCAGCAACAGGTGGAAGGGGAAACCACAGAAAACTCATTTTGCACTCCAGCTGACTGCCTGAGGCATACCAAAATTGAACATGCGAATTCCCTATGAATAAAATATATTCATAAGTGTTATTTTGTTCTGAGAGTTGTCACTTCCTACCTGATGGGGTGAATGCAAACAGTTGAGCTGTGGCCAACAGTATAACCTGTAGCAAGTCAATAGCTTTAACACAGAAGTCATCTTCCTTTTTAAGTGTTTGACCTCTGTACTTGGAGAATTATATTCTTTAGCTTCACATTGTCTTTTAAAGTGTAAAAAACATTGGAGCTCACACACAAAAATCTGACTGAACAAAATCTATGCAAGACATTAGATTTAGATATAGTCTTTTCAGGATTATAGACACCCTTTGGTTAATCCCTGTGCCAAAAAGGATGATTTGGGAATTAGTATGTCATTAAGATGTCAGTAGGTCTGTAGCCCCAAGCAAAAGAACAGGCACAGTTGAACCAAGCATGTGCTTTCAGACCTTTCTATACACTGAAGACCTTAGTCTGTAGAGTGTCATCCCAATAATATTGCACTGTTTATTCAGCCACTACTCAATATTCCTGGTTTTACACCACCAGAGCGAAAGTAAACAGATAGATTTCACATGCAGCTCTCTGTGTTCAGCTGCTTTTTTTTACCACATTATGGTCTCTTGTTTTAATGTAAAAAGGGCTATGCAACAATTCCATTTACCCATGTTCCCATTTTACAGACTCCTTCAGGAGTTGGCTCATTCAAATAAAAAATTTGAGTCTGATCTTCCCATAATTGTGCTATGTTTTAACTATTTTCAAGAGGTTTACTTCCTTTATGTGCTATGAATAATTCCAGTGTTCAGAGACTTTGCAGCTGTTCAGACTGCAGCTCATCTTTGAGTAGCTTTGCCAAAATTTAGACACACTTAAGCATGTGTGTGCATAAATACATAGACAAACTCTTGACAAGCAGAGTGGTAAAATATGTCAAATTTAATCAATATGTAAAACTAGGGAGAAAATCCTTTGTCATGTTTGGCATGCCAAGTTAACAAATTTGGAACTTTAAAGAAATAATGAATCCAGTAGAAAAAAATAATCTGAGCACTTAACGGTTAGCTCTGCTGGACTGGTATCTACAGGACTTCCCGTCTATCAGCATTCTCCTTTCTGGTGTCTCCAAATCTAACTTGAACCAATGCTTCATCCACTAGTAATAGAGGCCATGGATAAACCCCATTTAATGGGCAAAGGAAGAGAATGGGAAAGGCAGAAGCAAGCAGGCTTTCTAAAGAAGAGTTCAGCAGTTTAGAGGCAAATAACAGCAAAATGCTCCCATCTCTAAGTCAAGCACTTCTGATGGGACTTTGCTTCCTCTATGAGAGTTTATTACAGCTCATGCCTATATTTCTCCTTTTCAGTCACTTTCAACATAAATTTTTTTGTTTCCAGTCTGTTCCTTACTATTCTTACTTGGAAACAACTTTTCATTCCTGCTATCTCCCCAACTATCTGACTGTCATCTGCACATAAATAATGCAACTGAACAGGGATGAACAGCCTGACTAAATTAAATTTAAAATAATGAAGAGTGCAAACTCAGAAAGCTGAAATCAGAAAACCTGCTCAAAAGCAAAGTTCCACAATGGAATTCCAATGTAACTTTTATTCCCTCTTACATTTGTTAGGAACTAAGCCTAGATACAGAGTGATGCTTCACGAACCTCTGACTGCAGAACAAATTACCCCCAGCTCACAGTAGTTTAATGATACATGTGGGCAAAATATATGCAACTGTCTAATAAAAATACTAATCCATTGCTGCTAATGCTGTGCTATCATTGTAAAACGACCAGTTGGGGAGAAGCTGGAGTGTTTCACCAACTATTATTGGAAACATCAGCAGAGGAATTACTTTTAGTTTGTGAGCTACAAGTTGAATCTGCAATCCTGACTTCTCTGTAATTAAAGAAGATGCAAATAACTTGTAACTGTTTGCTACCATGTGCTGTTTGGAGCCTAGTTAATACTTACTATTCAGAAATGTATTTCAGTCTTTACATTTTTAACTAAAATTTATACTGATGGGAAATGATCAATCACTCCCTTGTGGTACACAATAGATAGATTTTTCAAAAGAATGTTAGAGAATAAACAGAATAAAAATATCCTTTCATTGGAACAAGACCTCATTGTCTTGTTCCAGGCAAAAACTCCTTCTAACCAAGTCTATATGGTGTCACATAGCACAAAAAAATCCAAAATCTGGTTGAAGACTTTGCATGCTCTATCAGAGTTAATAGTAAACTACAATAATAGTAAAATGAGAAAATTAAGTTCTGTGTGACTCACTCTTTGAAAGGAAATTTGTACCTTGAATTTTCATAAAGGAGAAGTATTCAGTGTACAAATCAATCTCTAGCCAGAGGGAAAGAAACAGAAACTCATCAGAGAATCCTCACACTCAGGCTAAAACTCATGAGTTTCTGAAATGGAGCTCCTTAAACACAGGTTGCTTTGCCTGCACAGGGAAAGCAAGTCATTTAAATGCCACATTCTTGTGCCACCATCTGTCACAAGGCCAGTAAAGAAGTGTCCAACTAAATTATGCTAACAATTTCTGAATGATCTGTAGCAGATGCATGCTTTGTGGAGTTGCTGAGGACATAAATAATGGGCAAAATCCCACTTGTCTTACTTTCATAAATAGCTCTATTTTAAGACCAAAGTGTTATTTACTTTCTAATACTGCCTTGGACTATGCAAATTTATTCTGTTCTGTTGCTTTACACAATCTTACACATATTTACATTCTGCAGAATTTTTAAAACCACATAAAGTGTGGTAGATAACTTACAAGACATGAGGCTTGGTTTTGTTTTTACCTCTTAGAAGGCTACAGCTAGCTCTCTTTCATAGGTCCCTGGCTTTGAATTCCATAAAGGTTCTGCACAGTGATTGCCTTACATTAGATATTACAATAACACCTAGAAAAGAAAACAAGATCTGAGCTGTTATAACAAGCAGCAAAATACAAAGTGTCTTGAAAACGAAGCATATTAAATATGCAAACCAGAGA
Source organism: Ammospiza nelsoni (assembly GCF_027579445.1). Classification (NCBI taxonomy): domain Eukaryota; kingdom Metazoa; phylum Chordata; class Aves; order Passeriformes; family Passerellidae; genus Ammospiza; species Ammospiza nelsoni. The sequence continues at coordinate 105,641,695 of NC_080633.1, forward strand.
GGCCGCTCACCCAACCATTTTAACAGCGTGACAACAGGGACCAGGATTATTATAGTATCATTCTGGTACACAGTGTTATCTTCAAGTGCACTTTTCTGACCCAGATATCTTCAGTGTGCCTCTTAATGGGGAAAGCTCATGGAAACAACCAGAAGAGGTCCTCATTCATACATGATGTCATGTTAATTTTTGTGCTTTTCAAATTCAGATGCAGTTGACAGACAGCTTCTCAGGAGTTCAGGGAAGGAAGGTAGAGCAAAACAGGCTGTTTCCATATTGGGGGAAATTCAGGAACATTGAAAACCTTCCTGACAGGTAGTACTTGATATACAGGAAAATACTGCATGGATGAGTAGAATTGGTCCACAACAGGGAACTGTCTTAATTGCTTCTTATTCTTGAACACTGAAGACTGCAGAGCACTGAAGACCTTTTACCACAAGAGGTTGCCTCTCATCTCCTTGCCACATTCACACAGCATCCTTAGCCAGAGGGAGAGTCCACAAAGGAAAGGCTGGAGATCCCTCTCAGGAACAGCAAACACAAAGAAATTCACCCAGAGCAAAGCATCCTCAGCTCTGTGCAGCAAATGGGCTCTGCAGTTGTAATTGCTACATATGAAAGAGCTTCGGGTCCGTGTGGATAAGGAGTGGGGGACAAAAATCAAACTTGGTGTTCTGCAGGGTGCACAGTTGGCATCCTGAGGGTAATTCCTCTTATTCCATCTCAAAAAGCAGATAGCAGGCTCCCAGAACAGTAAGAAGAGGGCAACAAAAATTATCAGATGTCAAGAAAACAGTTTGTGTGAAGAGAGATAAAAATAATAGTCTTTAATTTAGAAACGAATCCAGATTGACAAAATCTACATAATGAAAAGTAGCAAGAAATTATTCATTTGTACTTCTTATCAGGATTAAAATTTAAAAAAAAAAAGAGAAAAAACACTTATTTTTAGTTATTCTTTTAAACACACTGCATGTCAATCAGGTTTGGAACATAATAGTGCCACATTGAGGCCAAATTAATAAAAGAGTGCTGAAAGACTTGTGGAAAATACATCCTTCAGGCTGTTTGATAATTATAATTTGAACCCAGTTCAAGTAGACCCTGACAGCTGTTTGCTGGAGCCTGAAAGGGACACAGCATTAGGTCCATATCTTCAACTCCTCAACAAACAGCCTCACCAAAGTGTAGGATACAGGGCAAGACAAGTCTTTGGTCTGAACGCATGCAATAGTTTCTTGTCTATGTAGAGCAACCCTCTTTCCCCTCTTATCTGTTGAGAGAATAGGTAAATACCTATAAATCTGTTAGAACCTGAATGGAGAATCTCTGTCAGGTCCCATTACCTACAAAATAGTAAACAAAATGGCAGAAAATAAACAGAGCATGAAGTACTGGGGTGGGTGAGGGGGAGGGAAAGGACAATAAAACTGTAACTTTTTTGGAAGATATTTTAGGTACTGATTTTGTTCAGCAAGTTGGGAGACTTGAAACCTTCTGCCAAATGAAATCTGACAGCAAGAGGAATAAAAACAGTGGTATTCTTCAGGGTTTTCCATGGATTTTTTTAGAATCCATGTTTATTTGCACTAATGACTAGCTGATTATTCATACTGCTTCAAATCATAGTAAGAGAAGGAGTCCCATTATGATTTGAAAGGAAGAGCACTTATCCATTCACACTGCATCAGGAGGGGGGAGGTCTGACTTCAAGCTTATTTCACAACATTCCTGGTGTTAATTAATAACATCTGAGCCCCCAAATAATGATCCATGCTGCCAGACACTTGCATCTGTTTATAAACATAACTGCTAGAATATATTCATGTATTGCACAGGGACATACTGTCTGAATACATTTTATAGTTCAATAACTAAGGAAAACATACTTTAAAAAAAAAAAGCTGAAAAGTGGCTGAAGCAGAAAAAACTTCACTTTTAAGTGCAACAATCCAATGAACCATCAACTGAGGAAAACAAACCTTTCGAGGGTAACCTGAGACTCACAACTGCCCTAGGTATGGTATGTTTCCTAGTATCTAAATACATAAAACATTAATATTTTTGGGGTGATTATTTTTTGGATCTATTTTTTAAAATCCACTCTGGTTTTCTGCCTTTACTGAAAATATATTAGTCCAAAACTCACCTTTTTTAATTTGCTGGTTATCTGTTTTTTCAAGTGCTTACCCAATTTTTGTTTTAGTATATTGAGATAGAATCTAAAATAAGGAACTGTACCTACTCTTTGGCTCATGTTGAGCTCCTTTTTTAATTATTCCAAGGAATTTTTCTCATCACTGAAAAGAAGTTCAAGTTTATCATTTTCCACATCAAATTCACAAGACTGTTTACTTCTTATCCCTAACTTGCCACGAGATAGCAGACTCAGAAAGGACTTTTCTCATGAGTCACCTGCTACTCTCTTGCCAAAGTCCTATATGAAAATTGAGGGCAATTTCCTGCAGAGCTCCCCTGACAGGTGGGCTCATTTGAAACTTGAACTGTTAATGATTTCTTTCTATCAGCCACTCAACTGCTTATTCATTTAGGATTCTGCGAATCCTTGTAAGTGTTCAAGTGGGAGCCTAAAGAGATTTTGCTCTTTACAAGAACTTACGAGAACTACAAACATCTCCTCTGAGGTTGGCAGGAAGATTTGGTATAGCTGTGACCTAGCACTACTTTTCTGAAATTCTCTAAAGCCATTTTTGCAGACAAAAGCAGATTTGATGTCAAGGAAAACAAAACAAAAGCCCCAACAAAATCAACCAATGAACCAACCAAAACAACGAGAATTCCTGCCTAGTAGACAAAGACATTAATAAAATTTATGTATTATTTAAAGTGTAAAAGATTTTTTAAATATCTGGTAGATGAAATAAGTATCAAAAGTTCTTTTAAATTAATTCCTTTACACTTCAGAAAATTCTAAAATTAAGACTACCTGAACAACAGAAATCAATTTTTGAAAGTATTCTGAAAAGAGAATGAGAGACTGAAACAGGGAACAAGGAACTTGTAAAGATTTCTTTCAGACTGGAAAACTCAAGCTGCACATTACTTCAATGTTACAATTCATGTTGTGCATTACATAAACGAACAAACAAGCAATAACCTTGCTCTACATGGTTCCCTACCAGCTGCTTGTTCTTGTATTATTTTTGCTCTCCTGTAGATCACTTTTTAACTAGTTGTTCACCTCTAAGTTTTGGTAGTGTGGAAGATATATTCCTTAGAAACATAGGCTCATACACCTTACATTTTAGTGACAAAGTATCTGAAAACAACTTTTGAGTTTAGTAAAAGCTGGAGAAAAGACTCAGTTTGTAATCAGGCAGATAATTTTACCTGTGCAACACAAAGAAGCTATCAGTGAGGCAAGAAAGATCTGCCTTCTGAAAGAACAAGAAAATTTCTTCCATACAAGAAAGAATGCAGGAGCATTAGGTAAACTACTGTCCCAGCTTTATATTTCAAATTACAGTTAAGAAAATACGGGGGAAGAAGGATCTGAACATTACTTTCATAGTCTGATGTCTTTCCAAATGCCTCTGGAATTGTACTTTTTAAGAACAAAAATAAATTTAAATCTTGTTGTGTTGTATTCTATGTGTATTTGGTCAAATAAAACAAAGAAGGATGAAAAATTCAACTAACAACTGCAAAAAAAAATTACTTATCATCTCTAAGAGCTTTGAAATCTCATTTTGACAAGACAGTTACTCTGTGCAAACAAACAGCATGTTGTGAAAAAAGGAAAGCAAGGAAATGCAAAAGCTGTGTAATACCATTTCCCTTTGGTACTGGATGTTTCTTGCTGTCTGTTTAGATTTCATCACATTTTTCTAAATCTACTGTTTACAGTGAGAAACTACATTGGCCATATGAAGACAAAAGTGCTGTGCACATTGATGTGTGCTCAGTTACTACAAGAATGTTTCGCCCATTGAAAGAAATATGTTTCTTGTTTGCATTCAGGAAGGGCAGCTGTTTCTTGTGAGTATTGAAACAACTTTTAATTATGATAATGTTACATTCTGACTCTATAAATATGTGAATCAGTCTTAATGCAAAATAGCAAATATTTGAATTATGAAACACTACTTATACTATAGATACTACACTTAAAGAGTGTAGTGTGTTGCTGGGTGCACTATTTTAGCTAATAATATATTTCTTGCTGGTGCTGGCATTGAAGTACTTAATACAATTCATTTAGGGTTTCCTAAGACACTCTGAAGAAGAAAAGCATGTCCCAGTGACTGCTGTGGCAGCTTTGGTAGAGCAGGTGTGGTGTAAAAAGGACAGCCAGTGTTCCACATTATTTTGGAAGGCCATGCATATTCTTTCAAGTCAAAGAAAGTTTTGTGTCAGGCAAAGGCTGCCCTGGTGCCTAGAATCACATCATTCACTTTCCACATCACACCACTGCACAAAAAGAATTCTGAACTATGACGGTTTTCATCATACTGATTTCAACGTGGAGTTGACACAGATTTGAGTCTTGACCAGATCTGAGTGGCTTTTTTACCAAAGATTACTACAACTATTAGGATCAAAATTGGTAAGACATACGGTACAGGGAAAAGAAAACACCTCAAATGCTTCAATATTAGCTAAAACTTTTATGCTGAGCCCTCAGGGTCACAGATTATATTAATTCCCAGGAAAGGATCCTCTTTAAACTGTCCTCAGCAGCTATTAGTCATGCTGTTCTTAAATGCCTCTGCTAATACAGATACCAGAGCCTTCCTCAGCAAATCTACTCTCATACTTCACTGTACTTTCTAATATACAGTATTTCCATGTGTTTAAATATTTTCAAGGCCTCAGACCTCTCACATTATTCCTGTCTGGGTTCTCTGCCACTTGTCCAGGCCTTGTTTGAAGTGCATTACTCCAATAAAGTCTGAGTTAAAGCATTGTGAAAAGTAAAAGCATTTGAACTACATGAGGTGATTTTTTTGCGCTCATCAATACAACACCTGGTATATTGTTATAGAAGCTTTCCAACCCTATACAACATTGAAGGGATCCACAAAATCTTTTGGAAGCAGATTTCACAAACTTCTGTTAAAAATAAGCAAGGTAGCAGACACTACCCCAGTTAGGGGAAGAAAGTTGGAATACATACAAATCTTTCCACCTCCCGTTTCCCTAACCACATGCCAGATGTTGAAGATCTGCTGCTAATTACATCCCTGCTTCCATTCTCCCCTCATTTTCTGTGTAGTTTATATGAGTATCCCCTTTTCCATTGCTTACACCACAGATGAAAATACTGCACACACCTGTGACCAATCCCTGGTGACCCCCACAAGATCAGTTGTTGCAATTTGATCACAAGCTGCTGGTAACTACTGTGACTGTATTTTCTCCAACCAGTCACACATTTACTCTGTAGTACACACCTCCAGGCTGTGTTTCTTGGCTGTTTTGGAGACTTCCACCTGAGGCAATAACAGAAGTTTCATTAAAGACATGTTATTTGGAAGGGCCTTGTTTTTCTCTATTCTGCAACGTTACGGGAGATAATTAGGCTATGGTTGATTGTTAGTATTTATTAAATTAAATTGGTATGATTTAGTCTTTTCAAGAAACACTTGCTAGTCTTGAGAGGTGGGTCTCTTATTTGTTTTTATCTAGGTTCAGAAGTTAAGTTGATTGCCCACTGATTTTCTGAGTCCTTGTCCCCTCTTACTTCTCTGCTTCCCTCCCCTTTTCTCTTCAAAAACCATGTTTACAGTTGTCCTTTCATATCTCCCAGAACCTCACCAACCCTCCATGCCATCTTGAAGCAACAGGGACAGGCTCAGTTACCTCGTTAAGTATTCCAGGGTGAGTTTCATCAGACCCTGCCAACTCATAAGCATCTCTAACCTGTTTTTTCTGATGCTAGTTAGAGCACTTACCCATCTGTCACCAATGTTCATTGTGTTAGCCATCTGGCCACATTTTTCCTGGTTAGTGAAACTGAAGCTAAAAGGCACTTAAACACTCCTGTTTTCCCAATATCCCGTCATAGTTTTGCCTTTGCAATGGGATTTCTTCAGCACTTCCTTTTTCTATGCAATTTTAAAATGGTTTTGGTCATCTTTATTTCTCATGTTTGTGTTAACTCTAGAAGCCCTGGTATTTTCTTATTTTTCCTATATATAGAAATCATATATCTTTTTGTGTGTGTGTATAGATATAGATTTCTCTATATATATGATCTACATGTCATATATACAAATATAAAATATATATTTATTTATATAACATAGTAATTTTTTATGTGTGAGAAAAATAACCTAATCCTTCAATATTAAAAAATAATGCAAACCAAATTCAGAAAATAAAGCTGATCTTGGAGAGATAGATTACCCCAAAACAATATTTTTAGTAAAACATGTTGAATAAATAGTCCAGGTTAAAATAAAATATTTTTCAGGTAATTTTTTTGCTTTTCCAAAAAATAAAGAAATAAACAAGTAGAGAAATACCAGGATTTCCAAGTTTTTTTACAATGAAGATAGACTACAAAACTGAGTTACAAGCTGTTCATCTTTCTCCAGTGCTACAACTAACTCATTCCCAGAACACAGATGTTACTACAGGGAAAAAAGTACACCTACAAAAAAAGGAAAACTTTTATGCCAGTCCATAAAAACTTCTCTCATACAACTATGTCAGCTGCCACTTGGTTGGATAAAAAGCAGAGAGCCTTTTCTGTGCATTTGGGGTTTTTTTGATTAACCTTATTCAATGCCACAATATGAACAGCTAAACCTGATGTCACTAGAAGTAAGATTTTGTAACATTCTAGTTCTGACCATAGACAGCTTGTCAGAAAAGAGCATGAGAAAGAAGAGTAATGTTTCCAAAAATAATATATGACACTTTATAGATAGTAATTAGTAATTAATCAGCATTGGAACGGAAAGTAGGTTTATATATGTAGACAGTAAGAAGACAGGAAGAAGGCCTTGTGCCATTATTGTGGAAAGATAAGCAGACTAAAGGAAGAATCAGAGGATTAGGAAGATTCCTCAAGTTTGCTGAGTTTTTTAATTTCTTGGATCTCAAAGCACATCTTAGTGCAATATTGAGTATCCACTGAAGCAGATTGTGTTTGCCTTTGCATCATAGGACTCCTGAAATCTTTGAATCATGAATGAACACCTCTGAAATGTGTGGGTTTGTTTGCCCACGAGCTGTTTTCTTGATACTACTCATCCCCTGGTCTGACATCAATCAACCTTTAAAACTATAGGTTCAAAAGATGTATTCCTTTTTTTTTTTTTAAGTTTGTAATTCAAATGCACTTTTGATGTGGGAACATACTCAAAGCAATGTGCTCATCAAGGAAAACATACTTAGCAACAAACATGGAACAGCTTCTCTAATATTAATAAGATTGATTCAGAGGAAGTTCAGAGGCAAATTCACGCCATTTTTCCAGGCTCATGCCATATTTTCCTTTCCATTGAATAACAGTGTATTTACGTCACAGCTTTACAAGAATCATTCTTCGGGTCCTGCTGCATCTCCATCAGTTTGTTCCACTGAAAGTGAAGCAGAGAAGACCCACATTTATTTCTCCAAGAGTCTGGAGCCTGATCATAACACCATGTCCTTCCAAAGCCTTGGGATTTGGCCACCTTGGGTCAAGGCCTGTCCTCTCCCGTGGTTTCTACTTAGACTTAATTGCAGTCAGACCAGGTTCTGGCTGATCTGGACCACTGAGTTGGCCATGTAATTATTTCATTGCTAGGGACCCACCCACAGACCTCCAGAGTCGCCCTGGTCACCACATCTGGAACAGCTCTGCACTTCTAGTCTGGGCAGCATGTGGTGTGGCTCCATTTCTCAGAGAGGTCATGGATCTGACTCCTTACTGTGATCCTTGGCTCCCAGGTTGCTTTTCCTCATGGAGCATCCTGCTTCCTGACATCAAGCAAAAAGAAATCCTGAAAGCATTGTGTGAACTTTTTATGGTGAAATCTGATGATAATTAAAAGAAGGTCAAAAATTAAGATGATTTTCTTGGACACTGGGAAAATAGGCAGACTTCTAGAAAAACGAAGATTGAGAAATATGCACACACCCCATGGAGCAGAGTTTCTTCTCTGTTATCCCTAGCTAAAGAACTGTGGATAAATCCACATAGTTGACAATTTTATCTTTATCTTCTTGGGGAAAAGGCCTAAAAATTATTGGTGCGCCTCTCTCCGCATAGAGATCAGAGTTGGGAAGCTGGAGCATGGCCACACATTTCCACTGGCCACTTGATGGTATCAAAATACAATTCAAAGGTTGTTGAACAGTGCAGCTGCAGAAGGAATGGTCACCCTGATCTTCAAGCTCCTTTCATTGGCTGACCTCCCTGCCTCTACAAGATCTTCAACTCTTTCGTTCTTCTCATATGTATCCACATATCTGGGCTTATATATTTTTCTTTCGTTGCAAAAGGAAAGAAAACACATCCTTTCCACAACTACTCTCAGCTGTTTCTTAGAGACAGATCAGGTGGGGAACGATGTCATGGCATTGCACAACCTTTTCTTATTTATTCAGTGCCCCCTCGACACACATACAAAGGAGAGGTAAAATCAGGCCAAATCTCTTGCCACCATGTCTTGAGTTATGGAACTACAAGATGTTTTTCTTCCTTCCATAGACACACTGAGATCAGAGAAAAGGAAAATTCCTTTAAAGGGCTGTGATTTATTTTGCTTCTCACTTGTTTTCTGTCTCTCTAGGCACCATTTCTTACAAGAAGGCCCAAGACTTTCCGGGGCTGACTTGTTTTTCTATGAAGTAACCTTCTGAAATAGCAATTCAACTCCAACCATTTCACTTCACAGGGAGAGATCACCAGCAAAATTACTTAACTTGAGGAAAAAAGGAGGAAAGGAAATTGTCATTTACCCAAAGTAAGATTACATTTGTGCCAGTACAGCAAAAAGGATGCACTTCTCCCAGGCAAGGGTATTTGTGCCTCCTCACAGATTTGTCTCTAAAACATGAGAGAACACAACAGATGCATGTTACATTGAATAAGCAATATACACATTTAACTCATATCTCTTTGTGTGGTGCAGCAGGGAGAAGTCTCCTTTTCTCACTGGTAATTAGAAGATGCAGCAGATGGTGAGGCTTACTGCACTTGGTAAGGTCCATTGAAGAAACTCAGGCTGCCAAGTGATTCTTCATTAGAATAGGCCTCTTAAGGTGTACTGTGGGATCTCAGCACCTCAGGACTGAGGTGCAGAGGCACCGAGACCACCCTTGGGGGGCTCGGGAGTCCTGGAATGTTGCCAGAAGTGTCTGGTGGCTGGACTTTGATCCTACACAGGAGACGACACCTGTATGAGGACTGGGAAGGTTTCACTGGGTGAATGGTGAAGGGATAAGTTAATTAGAGTGTAAGACACAGGGTTTAGGATTTCTGTACAGGGGATCTAAAGAAGTAAGATGGAGGAATTGGGGCGTGTCCTGTTCCTCTTCTTCTTCTTGGCCTCCATCTTCTGTGGTGATGTTGGCACTTTGGGATTGGTTATTACTAAAAGTGCACTGGTTAATAAAGGTAAAAGGTATTGGGGAAAAATGATAAATATTGTATACGTAACTTCGAGTATAAAGATAGGTGACCGCCCCGGGGGCTCGCAGAGTGTGCTCATGGCTGACTGCTGAGCAGACCTCTGTTGGGCCAAGAGAAAATCTTTTAGATAAACAATTAATAAACAACGAGACCGAGAAAAGATCTGGAGCCTCTTCTCGTCCTTTGAAGCGCGGGTTGTCCAAGGCCACCCCGGGCCTTTCCAGGTCACCTAAACAGAAAAAACCTGGCAGTGTACCAAGTAGCTTTCCTGGGATTTAGGAAACATTCTTTTGTACAGTAATATATTGCTAAAATAATTATTCTCATTCCTTCTGAATGGTTTTCTTTCTGGAATCAGGAACATTATTCTAATTATAACACCCAGAGTCACCAAATGATGGGTACACAGCCAAATACCATCTCTGTCATAACCAAAAGAGCTTGTAAGTCAAACAAAAGAAAGAGGCACTATAATCATTGCCCATGTCAAAAAAAAGAAGGCAAAGAGGTCATATCTTGTTAACATGGTAACACAGAGCCACAGACAATCTGGGTCATAAATTCAGATCTCAGGCTGCTTGAGCCAAACACAAGAAAATTTCTCGGAGTAGCAACTTAGCCTTTTCAGCTTCAGCTCAAACCACTGTACTTTGAAAAAAATCACTTCTTAGAAATGGTCATACCCTTCCCTGAGAAGTTTTTCTTTTTCTTCATTTTTTAATGTCACATGTTCTTTCAATTCAGGGAGATTATGAGGAGGTACACACAGAGATGTGAAATGAATGGTGCTTACTTCCTGCCATGTTCATTTCTTGGGGTAAATAAGCATTCATGTCACAGGGTGAGAAATAATAATTTCCCTCTTTATGTGACTCACCCAATTTACTAGGGCCTGGCCATAAATGAAGAATTTTTGGTAATCCCTATGTAGTTGTCATATAAGTTCACAGTGTTTCTCAGGGGTGATGAGCACTAGAAATCAACATTAATCTTTCTCTTTAATCTAGCCACCAGAGAACTCTGCTAATAGCTTTTTCCCCCATAATGGAAGAGGAAAAGCAATTCCACCCTCCCTTAAAGGCTATATGACATATACCAAGCATAGCTGTCACTCAGTGTGTTCAAGTCAGTACTCCTTCAGTTTGATCTAAACCTTCCTTCAAAATACAAATTCCTTGCCTGTCTTTGCCTCAGCTTCCCTCAGCTCCTAGATAACAATTGCATGGTGCTACTAACAAAGAGTAGGAAAAATCATATCATAAGCCCAGAACCAGGTATATTGGCACTTCTGGGCACCTTGCCAGCCTCAGCACCAAACCCTGGGGCACGAGAGTTGGTCCTTGTTTTTGCCACCTTCCCAGAAACAGAGCCAGTGCAGATGCATTTCTCAGGTGGCCTGTGTCAACTGAGTCCACATTGAATTACAGAACTGACATTTGTGGTGAACACATTTCCTGCAAGGTGTCTGAACATGAACCTAACAGCCCACAAAAAGATGTGCATGATTATTTGCAGGAGAACTACAGTAGACATGTGTACAAAATAGAACCATAAACAGAATAATGCACTTGGTACAATAACTCAAAACGTGTCATAAATTAACATGCTAAACATGTGATGACTATTTCAACTACATTGATAGGACCCTACAGACATAGGTGTGTCAAATGGTAACAAAGCACATATATAGTTCAACAAAATTGAACAATTTATGGTAATAACGGATTTCTAAACTAATTAATCAAGTCCTAGGTTCTAGGCAGTTTTTGTTTGGCAAGGAACATGCCACTGTTGGATTGTTCTGCTACCTGAATAAGGCTCATAAGTGATAATTCTGAAACTGGACTGAACTCTGCTGGAGAGGCCAAGGAACCTTGGCAACATGTTAATGCTTAAAGGAAAAGCCAAAATCTATTGAATGATTTTTCAAACTAAAGAAATTGGAAGGTTTGTGATCTAAAATGTCTGAAAATGAAACACAGAATATACATCTAAATCATCTGTACAGCAGCTTAAAAAATACTACACTGCTATCAACTTACTCTCTGGCATAATTCAGAAAATATTCCTTGTAAAAAGAGTTTCCTCTTCTATATTGTCTATAATTCAGGTTGAATTCAATTTTCAATGTTTCTGCTGATTTTAAGACCTCTGTCTCTCCAAAGAGACTGCAAAACATAGGGGATAGATGAATCACCGCACCACAGCCAGAACCATGAGGGAACCCCACTAAGATCCTCTCTAACTAAAAGCATCTCTGCAAAGCAGACCAACCCACAAAAGAAGCAGATCCTGGTTCATAAAGAACTTTCACCCAAAGTAAAAGAAAAAAAAAAGAGGGAAAAATGTGATTTTTTAGTTTGTCTCGCTGTACTAAGAAGGGATTAGTCATCTGCTTTGTGGGGATTTTCCTACACAGTAATATGCTTCCATATAAAGACTGATTGCTATTTACTTTGCCAAAGTCAAGCTGTACTACAGGCCATCTTGGAAGTTAAGATTCTGCAGACAGTGCCAGTGTCTGATCTGAGCAGGATGCCCCAAGCCAGGAACTTTTTGCTCAGTTCTTCAAGGTGCTTTATGTGACCTTAGAAAAACATCAAACATCTCAGCCAGAGCAAGTGGGATGTGCTGGCAGATTAGCACATTATTAGGGCACTAAAAACACAAGCAAAACCACAATGTCACATGAAAGCAAAGCTGTGTACTACCAGAAAACAGTAAATGGCTGCATTTCCTTCTCTGGGTTTTATGTTCATTGCTTTGAGTCTACAGTTTGGGAAAAGATCTCTTAAGGACAAAGAGAGACATAGAGCAGGACATTTTTGTTTTCAATATTACTGGGTTTGTACACTGAACAGTAAAGTTCTAATCTAATGCTAGTGTAAAATGGATGGGGTCAAACATTGAATGGAAGCCAGGAACTTCAGAATGCTACAGATGCTAATTTTTGAATCTTTTGTGAATTTCTTCCCTTATGTAACATTCAGGGATTGGGATTTAGAGATGAGGGAGGAAATCTTGGAGAGGCTGAAGATTTTTAAGTATGCCAAAAAAAAGCTTTGAATGCAATTGCAATTCAAGTTGCAAGGTCCTTAACTTAAGACTATAAAAGTGGCTGTGCTTGATGAGACCATAGGTTCATTTAGCCCACTGTGCTTTTTCCCACAAGTGCCATGTAAGATTACTTCTGGAGAGACCTAAGAGTGGACTAACTAATTCAAATTTTTCTCATCCAACCAATTTTTACTCAGAAGGGTGCTGAGCTAGCTGGGGTTTCTACACTTGCAGCACTTCTCCATAGATTTCCTTTTCATGACCTTCTCAAATCTCCCCTGGGGCCTCTGGCATCCTCAGAGTTGGCACATGGGTGCCTCTAGTATCCTCATAGCTTTCCTGCCTTCCATAGGGGAAGCAAACTTGTGATATTTGTGTTCATTATGGCTCCAAGGACCAGATCACAGCCTCTTGTTCCCAGTCTAGAGGAGATAATGAAGAGCAGGTTCTCTGCTCACTCTACACACTTCCATGTTTCACAGACCTTTGCCACAAATGAGACAAGATTTGTACTGAATCACTATAATAATGTTCTCAATTTTAGTCACTGTTCCTTTCCTCATATTTGTGAAAATCCGAATTGCTTTTAGACTGATACCAAGTGCTGAGTTCATGTTTGCATGGAAATATGAGTCATTATCTCAAGATTTCACTCCTGGGTGATGATGGGAGCTCAGAGCTCATCTTCTCATATTCAAACTTAGGTTTGTTTTTCCCATATGCATGACTTCATATTTATTAATTTTGAGTTTCAGCAGCTTCATTTAATAAAAGTTCTGCTTTATATGAGCTATCCATTCTTGTCTTCCAGAATATTCTTGTTTACTACTGTAATTGATTTTTTGTATTTAAAAGAAACATAATTTGTTTTTCAATAATAATTGTGCTAGCAGTTTCCACAATACATTATTAATTCAATTACACAATAAGAAGCAACACTTTGTATTTCTAATTAAATATTTCATTTGCTGGGAAACAAAAACATCTTTAGAGCCAAGTTTCAAAAGTTACAAAAATTCATAACATTGTCTTCACAATCAAAGATAAGACATACCTTTTGGTACCGCATTTTAGTTTGGAAATTGATACAAATTTTCTGAGATTCTCTTTAGGCATGACTTCCTGGGAGGAGAACAAGATGTAAACAATTCTCAATTATCTGATACAGATTTAACTGACTTGTAATAAAAAACTGAGTGTATATAAACTGTAAGTAGTTAATAAATGATAAATATATAAAGGCATTAAATAACAATAATACATACTTTATCAGGTTTCAGAGTAAAGTTGAAAGTAAAAGTCTTCTTTTTGACTTGTTCCCACTCAGAAGATAAAAGAAAATTTCAACACAATAATGTTTGTATTTAAAAACTTACCAAATACAATTATCTATAGGAAAATAAGGTAGTTATTTTATCTCATTTGGTCATTTAGTAATAAATATTTTCTTGGACTATACAAACTTAAAAGAGAGAAAAAAAGATAGGATTTAGATGGAAAACAGATTGGGCAAAATTTCAACTACCACGACAATAATTATTGAGCTGCTGTTTTTGAAAAGTACATATGTTAGTTGTCAATTAAAACTTCAACTGGTAGTGCTCATATATATTTTAAATGTATTAAAACCAGATTTCACTATTCCAATGCCATCTCTGTATGTCATCTTCCAACACAACAATATCAAGCTAACCACATATTTCTCCATTTACTTCAGCTGAGCCAAAACTCCACTCAAGATCCAAAAGTCTGGAAATTTAAATCTGCAGAAAAAGCTGAGAAAGCTACTTTTTATTAACTACAACTAAAACTGAAATTGTAAGAAACCTCTCTGTGCACTGTTCTGCCGTGTGGAGAGAACACCTGCTCATGTCCTAGATGTAGATTGCACCTGGCATTCCTGGTCAGGGGACTTCTCTTCAAATCTCCTTCTGAAAAGGAAACTTCAGAGACATATCTACATCTGAAATTGAGTCACAAGAGTCCAACTCCCAGCTGGAAGGTGATGATAAAGTCTGTAAGCCATTGTCCTGGTTTAGGGCAAATTTGGGAGAGAAACTCCAAAGAGGCTCCTCTAGAAAGCAGATTCAAGCCCTCTCCCTTCCCCCAACTGGTTCAGGAAAATATTTCATTGGAGAAAAGTAGAAAAAAAAATATTTATTGAACAGGGAAGCATTCACCAGCACAAAAAATTGAACAATATTAAACAATAAAACCTCTTACTGCTCCAAAGAGAGATGACAAACTCAGAGTCCCCTCCCCGGGTTGCAGCTCAGCTCAGCTCAGTCTCTGATCAGTCCCTCCGGCGCTGGAAATGCCGCGGCCCAGGCCTGGCCTGGTGGGCCACAGATGTGAGGTGCCGGTGCTCTGCTGGTGTGCAGGCCAGAGCAGGTTTAAACAGGCCTAAGGAAAAGAAAAACCACAGTCCAGGGAACTTCTCTGCCTCAGCTAGCTAAAAAACTAACTAAAAGCAAAGGAGAGCTCTGTCCTGCCGTCTGTCCATCTGCAGACAACACAGTCCAGGTGCAGGAACGTGGAGGAGTGAGTGCAGTGTCTGTAAACAAACTGTGTGCTTCTTCTTGCCCCCCTTCACTCTCAGAACCAATCTTAAAGGTGCAAAACTTATTTCTGGGCTAAACAGATGGATGGGGATATGAGCATCATAAAGTTTCCCCAGGACAACCATCTTTGCAACCCTGTTTGTAAATGGGGAAATAGAATAACAGCAGCACTATAAACCAGTGTGTAACAAAGGAAGGAAAAAATATTTGGCTTCAAGAACCAGAGAAATCTATCTCAGCTTGATTAATCTATTAGAGCAAGCAGAAGAGGAGGGGGTCTTGTAGATAAAACCTACATTATTATCTTTTTCTAAAGAGTTTGATGAAGGTGCTTTAATTTAACACAGGTTTATTACATAGCTGAACTCCTAGGTAGTTTTGGAGGTAATTGACATCAAGCATTGTATCCTGGAATTTATTCATACACTTTATATGAGAATTTTTTTAACAGGAAGCAAGATAATTTTCAAAAGAGCTATTTATTTTGTTGAATATTAAACTGCAGAGTGGAATTCATTACCATCAACCTTCAGAAATATGAAGATCAGTCCTACTGAGTTGCTGCTGTTATCTTTAGAGTGGAAAAGGCTTTGCTCATTTCTGGGGAAAAGCCTGCTATGCACTTTTTACGGGGAAACAGCTTTGGAGTTCTTACTGAAGGAATCATACTCAGCCCTGAACAATATCTCTTTATCTGTGGTCAGGATAACTAGAAAGTAGAAGCTATAACAAAATTCTTCACCCTTAGGAGAAAACCCAGGAATAGCCTTTTATGCCTGTGTAACCAGATATGGGGCATCACACTTCAATCCCTGTGCTTTAGTAAGAGGGTGAGGAAGCTGCAGTGCTACAGATAACCAGCTGATAGAACAGGGAATGCTCTAAGAAATCCTCATGAGAGTCTGTCCACAAGAAATCCTGGTAGATAGGGTCTCATTCAGCCCACACTTCATTATAAAAACCATATTAAAACTGATTTGAGTAGCAAAAAAGTGTCATTCTTGGCCACAGAGCTGGACAAGAGTGACCATAAGCCTGTGCTTCTTTCTTTTTGAACAGTGGCAAGAGGGACAGCCCCCTGCCAATTGCATACAACATCACCACTCTCCCTGAAGCAGGACCCATCCTTTTTAACACATTTGGGTGGGGTACCAGAGGGACCTTGCTCTCTGCTGCTTCAGCATGCAAAAATCTACACCTAGATCACCCAGACATGTCTGTAACACAGAGAGGACAAAGCATAGGTGAGCCCTCCTCTTGCATGGATATGTTGTTGTGCTCAGGCGAAGCAGGTTAGGTCAGATTAGTTTTCTACATTTGCTGCAGAGACCTCACTGCCAACTGATCATGGAGCAAAGAGAACATGATGGTAGGATGAACTATTTTGTGACTGTGATTTGTGAATTTGCTTGTCGAACTCTGATCAAGCCACTTAATCCATTAAAAGAAAGAGAACTGGATCTGTAAAGCCAAACTGACAGAAGCAGAGCCTCAAAAACATCCTGCAAAGTCAAACACCTTGTTTGGCTTTATACATGGCTTCATACTGTTCCCCAAAGTAAGTAAATACATACCAACAGACATTTAACTGAGATTTATTGAGTAGATGATCAAAATAGAGAGAGAAAGGAAAGAGTAATTTGGTGAAATGCTCTCAAAGACACTGTCAGGGCACTGCATGGGTCAAGGGCTCCCCAGGAGCCATGGGGATTGCCTTGGATCCATGCAATGGCAGGTCCTGGCAGCCAAGGTCCTGGCAGCCAAAGCCCATCCCACCACCTCTGCCAGAATCAGGGCAGACAGAGGGCACTGGGGCAGCCCCATTCCCGCGTGTCCCAGTGACAGGCTGGGATGCAGGCCTGCAGGCCTGAGACTGGGGACTCCCATAGCTTCAGCCCCAATCTTAGCCCCACAATCCCACTGTCACTTATGTCCTGTGTCTTCAATGCTTGTGCCAACTGCTTACACTCTGCTCGTCCATTTCAGGCTGGGTTCATTCATCCCAAAATCCAAACCTTTCTTCTTCAGCTCTGCACTGACTCAGCCCATCCATTTCCAAATGTCAATCATCTCTCCTCAAGATCTGTAAGAGATATAAAACCTGTTTTAACATATAGGGAAACAGCTTCAGAAACTTCCAGCTTTATCCCATTCCTATTGCATACTGTCCTCCAATAATACTGTGTTTTCCACTATCACTAGCTGAGCCATATGGAAGCATGGTAGATCACCTTCAGAAGTTCTGCTTGCTTTTAAGTAACAAAATGCTACATTCTCCCAGGGAGAGTTTGTTTATTACCACCTGAAGTCATTCCCTCTTGTGTTAGGCTCTAACTTTACATGCAAACAAACATGGGGCTTTGTGCTTTTTAACACACCATTTGGCCACCAGTGACTACCCTCAACTACCCCCTTGATCCAAAAGGGCTTCAGATAGTGACAACTTTTCCAGAAAAAGTCATTACTTGCAATGAAGTTTTTCATTGTATCATGTCCTGCCGAAAGACAGTTCGGAATGCTTCCCTCTGTAGTTTTTTAAAAAGGTAGAAGCACAGACAGCCTTGCCTACATAGGGCCAGGCTCTAGAGCAGACAAGCCTGGGGAGTCCATGGCTAGTTTCTGCTGCTGATGCGTGCACAGGACTTCATCTTCTGGCCTGCTGGGACCCACCCTGACAAAATCCACATGACAGCTGGAGCACTAAAGCAGTGCTTGAGCAAAACAGCAGCAGTGAGGCTGTGCCTGTGTCACTCATTTTGCTTCCAGCTTAGGAAAAAGGACATGTCTGCTGATCCTTAAACAAGAGGTACAAGCCTGGGAGTCTTCACCATCTATCTGGCCTGCTTGCTCACAAGAATTTCAGGGTCATTACACACAGTTCCTCTTTCAGCTCAGTAAATCCCACACAGAACAGCAGATGACATTTTAAATACTCCAGAGCTGTAGCAGGCAACCTTTATGTGCATTATGAAATTTTACTTCCTTTCCTGATGAACATTTTCCTGATGATCCTGTTTGCAATGCAGATATGGCTTTCTTTTACTAGGACAATTGAGCCTGTATTTCCCAGACAGTGATACACTACAACAAATGGAAGTCCCAACAGACCTCGCTGCTCCCTAGGTGTACTTTATAAAAAGATCTGTCACAGAGAATGAGTTGAAGTCCCTTTTCAGATATGGTCATATGTTCTTTTATCTCTTCTCAAGACATGTTTCAAGAGTTGAGGAAAGCATCATGATGTTTGAGTCACATTAATAACCCTGTGCTGTTGTGTAGCACACTGCACAAAATTCCACAAATAGGATGGAACTGGAAACTCTGGTCTCTTTACTGGCCTCCCACCATGGGAAACTAAAACAAAGCTTTAAAAAGCTTGAAATAAGTTTTTATTGCTGCCTTTAGAACATCCCTCTAAATTAAGAGCCTTTTAATTCAATTTTAATGCTGGAAGAACAAGGTCTGCCCTGGTCACATCTGCTCATTAAAGTAAATAAGAAAGTGTTCTGGGGGGAAAAGATGCAGAATGAGAGTTCTTCCTATGCCTTCAGTCCTGCTCATTCATTACACACCTATCAAAGTTGAGACAGGCTCATGCAAGTGAGTACCAGCAGCAGTTCTTTCACTGTGCTCACTCTCCTCACTGCATACCTGCAGCTCTGGCCCTGCAGGGAAGTTGCAAGTAATCAGGCAGGGAAAGACTGTATAGCACAGCACACACTTGAGCCAAGAGGGATCCTGTAATATTCACAGCTGTAGTTTGGGAAACACCCCTCCACATGGAAATGCAGTACACGGATTCTTAGGCAGTGCTCAGCTGAGCCAGCGTTCCCACACTCACTGTAGCTATGTTGCCCCCAAATGTGGATGTCCTGCAAAGACATTCAGACACCTCTGCCCCTGGGGTCTATTACGTAAAAAGTTAAATGCCACTTATTTTCTTCTGTCTGTTGCCTGCATAAATAAAAGATTTATTAGTAGGTCATAAAAGTTATCTGATTAAACCTGTTTTGGAAGGGCAGGAAAATCTCTGTAAGATAGAAAAACTTCTAGTTCAATGTCCACATTCTTTACTCTTAATGAAGTCCTGGAAAATAATTTTTAAATTCCTTTTATAGAACCTCTGCAGCTAAAGTGTTGCAAATGCAAGCTAAGCAGCATGCTAGAGAAGCCAGAGATGAGTTGTGTGAATTTTCCCAGGGTTCACATGCATTTTGGAGAAGATTTCTTTTTCTGAAGCACTGCATGTCCAATTGCGTAGAGAAAAATCCCAGGAATAGAAGCAAGGGTATTGCGTCAGCTAGACTCCATTATCCTTTATCCTTCTGTCATAAGGATAGTGTTTTCATCTTACTGCAGTACTGTTGAATGATCATAACCACAACAGAGGTTTCTGTCTATCCCTTGCCCCGAGTTCATTGCCTGCCAAGCTATGATTTTAGCCCTTTGCTCACATAGCCTACTTACTCAGCTTTCCTCTCCTGAATTTGTGCTGCCGTGTGTGTACGTCAGACATACATTCCTCACAAACCAAACTCACTGCGCTGCTCAACCAGGCAAGGAAGAGAAAATGCCAGAACTCTTTGGGGAGACTTTGAGGATGGGTGAAAAAAGGTCACAGGCACAGCAGAGGATCATCAAAGAGCAGAGGATCAGCATGGAATTTGGCCTGTCAGCCTGCAATCAGATGTTTTGTCTCAGCACTCATCATACATAAGGACTCCTAAACTTAAGGCATCACTCTGAGAGGACAATCTGTGGTTCTAGGTATAACATAGCTGAGTCTTTTCTTTGATGTTAAAATAATATCTATTTATTGTCATCCTCATTTTATTTGCTTTATTCTCCACACTGGTGCTTCTGCAAAATCAATATCGAACTAAAAAGAATCAAATTTTTGAGCCTTTGAAAATGAAAACATTATAAATGTTATAGAGGCATTTAATAAAAGCTCCCTACAGCTAAAATGATTGTACAAAAAGCTCTTCTGAGTTAAAGAAAGTGAAAAGTCAATACATATTGCAATTGCAAGTTGTTCAGTTCATGTTATTTTCATATGTAAAGTGAAGCATGTGATTGTATATTGGTTTTATTCAAAATTTCTGGGGAAAATAATTAGTAAAAATAATCAAAATTAATATCTGGATACTTTTTCTTTTTTCTTCAACTATGATGCATCAAATTAAATAAAAACTATTCTATAGATATTTATTTTTGATTCAGAACAATTTGCTTTCCTATATATCTTATAGTAAATTCCTCTATGTCAAGTCATCAAATTATATTTTGATGTATAAGAAAATGTATTAGTATGGAAGGTTTACTTCAGGGAAATATGAGAATAATAACTTCCACTTTAAAAAGATTTAAAGTTCTCTTGTATATCATGGTAAACTGTAAAATAAAGGGTAATTCTGATATTAAAAATACTAGGAATTTCTACTCACATACATATCAGGTAAGACAACATGATGGTCTTACTGGATACTCGGAAAAGCCATGCACATCTGCTCTGATAACATGAGTTTAAAAGACTCTGTAGATATCTACTAATATAGCTATTTACTGGTTTTCAGCAGGAGTACATAGACTTGAAAAGAGTTAACTATGCCATCTTCTTTAATTCTGCCATTAGTAAAAAAGGAGTAGGTGAAAGAGGAATTTCCAAATACGGAGGAAGCAATAGACACAGAGTTGTGCATAAAAAAGAGCAGACTTTGAGAGTAGAAGAAGAAGGAAATAGAACAGAAACATTTTCATGCAACAAATATTAGCCAATTCTGCCTTCCATAAACATTCGGAAGTCAAATTGCACCCTAAAAATATCCATTTAGGATCTTGCTTCATCTAACTTCTGTTTGATGTTTCTTCACTTAAGTTCCTTACATCCAAGCTATGGTTTCAGAAGAATGACTCCCACTGTGGAAAAGCTGCTTTATAAATTGTTAATGCAATTAAAAATATTAACAGAATAAAAACGTTTTTAAATCCCGGGGGAAAAAAACACTCCAAAAATGTAGTTAGCATCAGCCAGAAAGAAGCTAGTTGGTCTCCAAAATGGTCAAGGGAGGTGATCCTTCCCCTTTGTTCAACCCTGAATAGGCCACAGCTGGAAAACTGTCTCCATTTCTGGACTCTTCAGTAGGAGAAATGTATGAGCATACTGAAGAGAGTTCATCAAAGGCCTACAGGGAAGACTGAGGGATTGGAGCATCTTTCATTAGAAAAATCTGACAGAGCTGGGACGACTCAGCCTAGAGACCAGGCGGCTTGGGGGGATCTTGTCAATGAGGTAAATACCTGATGGGAGAGCAAAGAGAAGATGGAGCCATTTCCAGTTCTGCCCTGTGTCTGGACCAGAGACAACCAGCACAAACTGAAATGTGGGCAGTTCCCTCTGAACATCAGAAAAAAATATTTCTGCTGTGAGGATGACCAAGCTCTCATACAGGTTGTCCAGGGTGGTTGTGCCGTCACCATCCTTGAATAAAAGTTTTGACATGACCCTGAGCAACTGGCCCCTGGTGGCCCTGCTTCAGCTGGAAGGTTGGAAAAGATCATCTCCAGAAGCTCTTTTTGTCTTCAACCATCCTTCAGTTCTTCTGTGAAAGATATTTCTAGCAAAATCAAACCATTTTTCCACATGCTTTGTTTGTACACAGCATGAGAGAGGAAACGCTTCCAAAGAGAGGAAACATAACTGGCAGCTCAAATACATTTCTTCATTGACAAGTTTCTCTGTGAAGAGTGTGATTTGGTGAAAGATGAAAGCCAAGGTATAAAAAACTCCTCCCAAAAATTATTTTGAATTGGAAAATATGTTTGGGAGTATTTATCTTAGAAACTACAGCAGTCTATTGGTACCTATTTAATAAAAAATAAAACAAAAAGTATTTAAAAAATTACAGTAACTAGAAGACTTTGATTTGTCCATTAAAAAAAGATCAGGTTAATGACCAAAAATTGAACATGCCTCTTATAATGTCTATTCGCCCTTTTCACATCTCCAAAAATGCAAGATTTTGCTGGAAGATCAACCCTGCCCTTTGATAGTGATTCATTACAATATGCTGCAAAGTTCTGCTACAAGAATGTGCTGTTATAATGTGGCCTTCTTCCTGTTAAATAATGCCAAGATTTAAGTAATATGCTTGTTCAAACTTTTAAATTAATCAAATCCAAGCAGATTTTTTTAATTCTGGTATTATCTTATGAGAGAGAGAGAGAGAAAGTTCACACAATCAAGAATTTTTCCACAGCAGTGCTCTATGGCCTATTGCAACACAGCCTCATTATTAGAAGACCAGGAGTAGAAAATTGCAAGATAAATTCTGACATTAAAAAAAAAAATCTAAAACCTTCTATAAAGCAGCTTCAACTGTTTCGTACAAGGTAACTGATGACCTACCCGCCCCCCATTTTTTTCATATGAGATTTTTCTAAGTTCTTAAATATCATCAAATAGCACCAGATCACAGCTACTCTCTGAAAGCTCTAAGCCTGAAAATCCTTTTTTTCTGAAGTGATTTCTCTGTACTCTGTGCAATTTCTTTGATATTTGCCATCAGATATGAAATCTGAACCAGGAGTAGTCCAAGAAATAAGGTAGTCCTGCAAATAGGGCTTTTCCAAACCAGCGAGTTGGCAGTCCAAATGTACAGTGAAAAATAAATTTAAAAATAAATTTAATACTAAGTTGTTTGTTTGTTTGTTTGTTGAAAAAAGAAGTCACACTATGAAAAATACAGTCTGCTAAATTTCCTCAGTTATGCAGAATCCTGAGAAAATACTTAACTTTACCAAAACACTGTTCTTTAGAACTGTTAAGTGACAAAACTTCAAAATTGATCTTTCCACCAAGCTTTCTATAACCTACACCTTCTTTTCCACCCCAGCAGCATTATTTTAAGAGCTAGGTTGTCTTCATCAAGTCAAGTTCTAAACCAAAATCTGAAGCTAGCAGCAACATACCCCACTGACATATCTGTAGAATTAAGTAGAAATTTGCATGAGCTAGGCCATTATTTCTTTCATGTAGGAATATCAAAATACAGCTCACTGAAATTTTTCTCAATATTACTTTCAAGTAAGATTTAAAAATTACCCCAACTATGCATTGCCCTTCCAGGGATTCCATTCCTGAAATCAGTTTGTTGAACTGATGCCTTCAGAATGTCTTATAGAAACAGGTAACTCTTTTTCTTTTCCGAACTACTTCATGCACATTGTAACACATTCCACAGTACAATATTATTTCATCTTTCTACAGATAGAAAAGTGTCAGTTTTCACGTTTTGTTCCTCTGGCATCTTCTTGAACGAACCAGCTCAGTGAGTGGTGCCTATGTGTTACTGCTCTGAGCACTGGAATAAGTGGGTTTTGGTAGAGAGGAAAAGGGTTCTTACTGCCAATCTATTTTATTTGGTTTTGCCTCCTGCTGAGCTCACACAGCACAGTGCTGGTTACATATACATAAAAACACTGTGCTGGAGAACAAGAGGAGTAAAATGGCAGGCTTTTTGAAATAGTGGAGAGTATTTGTAGCCTGCAGCAGAAGCCAGCATCAGGCAGAGGATTTTGATGTAATTTTTGCACTTTTCATTTCCTTGCCACATTTCCTCCTTGAGCTGGAAAATTCACTGCAGAATTTCTGTATATTTCTCTTTACCTAATGTTCCCCAGGAGCAGGACAGGACTCCATCCATAATTCAGCCATCAATATCTCTTTCCTCAGAGCACTTTCTCTAATTCAGAGGAAAACCAGTATACATTACTGGATATATCCCAGAATCTAATTAGTTCAACACATTCATGATTTTTTTCATTCTGTTTTCTTTACATTTACATTCAGTGTTTGAGTGATCCTTCACATACATAAAAGAGTATATCACTGCAATGACACTAGGCCAAGGCTGAGTGTGATGGCTGTAACATGTAACAGAGATCTCCTTCATATTTCTAAAATTAAAAGGTAGTGGAGATAAGTAAGAGGTGAGAAAGTAACTCAGTTTTCTGACATTTTAAACCCTGTGCATGCTTTGCAAGAAAGCCATTTGACTGCCCATTTAGGGAGAACTTTTTAGAGGTAATTATTCCACGCATTCTGCCACATTATTCCTCTCTTAGGACTCTTCAAAACACAAGTGTTGTTGTTCTTGATGCCAGCTCTAGGGCTTCAGGAGCTGTTGTCTCTACAGAAATGAGCTGTGGTTGGTATGCTGGTGTCTGTGAGTAGAAGGCCCATTAGTTCCTAGGAGAAAATTTCAGGATGTTGCTGTCATCAGCAAATGGAAAAGCAGGATACTTTTTTGTTGGGTGGTTTTTAGTCTCTATCAAACATAAGAGGGAACTAATGCAAAATGATCAACTAGTATTTCCATTGAGAGAGCACAATTAAGAGACTTATTTGCTTCAACTCCTTTGTAGTTCCCCCAAAGAGTGAATAGAAATGTCCAAAGGCAGATTCTCCTCAGCAGCAGGAAAAAAGAGCAAAAAAATGAGAAACTTGAAGGCCCCAGAAGCTGGAGAAGAGAAGGGTGTTGGATGAAGATACAGAGAGAAGTTCAGACAGTGCCAAGACCTGCACAGCAGTGAGGAACATGGATGGAGGAGGATGTTCAGCACAAGCTGATGTCTGATTTGGGCAGGGGGAAGAATCCAGACCTGAAGAAAAGGCAGACTGGAGCAATTACTACTCAGACAAATTACAATCCTGGAAAAGCCAGTAGCAAGGTGTTACACCTAAATCCAGCTGGCAAAAAGGATGGAGCAATATGCTGGGATAGTCAGATAGAACAGCACAGATGAGAGATAGCAGGGAGAGGAAGAGATGACTGGAAAAACTACTGTTTTGCTGCGCAAGCAGGAGGCACAGAGATACTGAAAAACATGTAGGTTTGATTCATAATGAAGATTTGGAAATAAGGCAGCAGTGGGTTAAATCTTCCAGACTCATAATAGAAGCATTCTCCAAAGGACACTTGCACACTTTTGATGATATGTGAGTGTCCAGGCTTATTTCACTCTTAGTTCATAAGATGGATATTTTGAACTTGCAGTGTGAATAACTGACTAAGCATTTCCAGATTTGGTCATTAAAGCAGATCATGCTTCTTAGCTTTCTTGAATGCTATTACTTTAAGTGGATTACTAGGGAAATAAATATGGAAGCATTTCTGAAGCCATAAATACCTCTAAAATGCGGAGATGAGCTTTTGAAAAGTTTGCAATCTACCTAATTCAAACGTTGATTGTGATGCCATTGACACTGCCCATTCTAGGTAGTTCAAAAATAATACTGAAACAAAGGCAATGTCAATATTATCCTCATCAATGCAAATCCTCAAAGGGACTAAGTTTTCCTGTACACTAATCCAGATGTTACTAACTTTCTGGTTAAGCCAGCTGATGTTTCATGTAGGTTTGTGATAGCCCGTCTTTGTAGTGCCAGGGGAGTTTTTGATTACCATATGGTTGGCAAGTGTGTAACAGCCATTAAACAAATACACTTT
Source organism: Ammospiza nelsoni (assembly GCF_027579445.1). Classification (NCBI taxonomy): domain Eukaryota; kingdom Metazoa; phylum Chordata; class Aves; order Passeriformes; family Passerellidae; genus Ammospiza; species Ammospiza nelsoni. Next base: position 105,667,416 of record NC_080633.1, read on the forward strand.
GTATTTAGTTAGCACACCTGCTGTCAATATGCACTATATCTGTATGGCCTTTTCATTAGATTTTCTGGGACATATGTACCTCAACAACAGAAAAATCCTTGATCATTTTAGCTAGAAGGACAATGAGCAGTTTGTTACAGAAAAAATACGTTCATGAACTCTACAGACAATCATGCAACTTCTCCAGCAAAGCACTAATAGCCCAAACCACAACTGAGCACAGACGATGAAAGTGAAGACAGGAACTCCAATACTCAGCAGCAGCAGCAGTTCTGTAACAGTGATACAAGCAAATTTCTGTCTACTTCTGATTCCTGAAGCAACAGACTACAAACTCTCAAGAAAAAAAAACTCTCTGTGTGCTATTGATAGAAAAACATTAGCAAAGTTTGTCTGAAACAAGTAAGGAAGAATGGGGGGAGGGAAATGCCATTGTTTTCCTGGTACTTTCCTTGGTTTTGTATGTGTCATTTCCCGAGGAAGGAGTGCATGCTATTTCAAACTTATTTTGTATAGTAGACAGACAGCAGGGAAATAAAATTGCAATAAGTAAACTCACTCAAAGTCATAATTGAAGCTTTTCGAAAGGATAAATAAAAGAAAATTATAACATTTTCTCTAACTGGAAACTGATGGAAGCTTATGAAACACAAGCTAAATTGGGGAAAGTCCTTGAGATTTGATGAAAGCTTCATTTTCTCATTCATTGTGCTATTATGGAAAGTGCTAAAGTTTTTTTCATCACAATGAGTACACAGAAAAAGAACAAAGGATTTGGTGTTAATAACCAGATAGTTTGTTGTATTCTTGAGATTTGGGAGCATCTTTCTTTATTTCTAAAAAGGGTTTGTTCCATTGTTTAGTGTGCCCAGGAATACTGGTGCGAGTGCATTCTTTTGTAACTTTCCATATGTTATTTAGTCTGCCCTTTTCAGGAATTCATTTGCTGCTTACATTCATTTACGTTTCAATCACTCATTCATGTACTATAGAGTGTTATCATTCTCTCCCCACCCTCAAAGGATTGCCTTGTATGGCTAATGCAATCAATACTTCAGTCTGAGGGGATAAACTCTATCTCAGACTTCCTATTGTTTTGTGGTTGATTTGATTTTATCTCAAACTACAGACATATCAAGCAATATTTTGTCTTCTGCTTGACAGGTCTATTGCTGGAATTTTTTTTCTTCTTCATTATTTGGACTGGAACCACTATTTGTTTTCATTTCCTAATTAGTGTTCAGCTGACCCACAGTCATGTTATAGATGTGACAAGAGTTATATTTATTTTTTTTTCTCATCCAGGCTGTAACTAATTTAAAGTGGTAATATTTCTGCCAATCAAAGACACCGTTGATAATATTTTAGTAATAAATATTCATAATTAACTTCCTGCAAAAGCTGACTTCAGATGTAATTAAATTGGCTTAACTTTTCACATATGAATCAACCTGCTTATACTGAATACTCACAGTCAGTTGAATTTCAACTAAATGAGAGACAATCAACAGAAGTGGAGCCCCCACAAAATTCTTCTGTATTAAAAACTGGAAACACTGCAACTAGGCAAACAACTTGAAAAAAATTATTTTATTCTGAAGCGCATACTTTCTAATAAAAAAAACCACTATGCTAAGTCATTGCTGGAGAATAAGGCTGCTCTTCTGAAGCACCTTTAGGGGCAATAAGATGTAGTTTCTTGTTCAAAAGCACACACAGTCATTTGTATTTAGTATGTCTGAGTTTTTCCTAACATGGTGAAGAGAAAAAAATTGCAATACAGCTAATTTTATTTCTGAGTATTCTTCAGTTCATTTTGACATGATTGTGCCTTTTCTTGTCTCCTGTCTACAAGAAGAACAGTGTGCTGCAATTCTGTGAAGAATTTCAGAGGACAACCTTCAGCCATTCAAGACAGATGTATCACCCTATTCTCCATACTTTCTAAAGAACATCAGGCCTAAGTTCACAATAAGAGATATTTTGACTCCAGATTTTTTAGGACAGATTCTTGCTTCTAAAAACCTGGAAAGGATAAATGCACAGTTGAGGGAGCTGTTGTTTGTCTGTGTTTGACAAACTCATACAAACACATATAATGTATTGTCATACATTGAGGAAACAAAGCTTATTTGTCTGTCTAAACATATTTTCACAGTTCTTTGTCAGATTCTATTGTCAGCAGTTCATCTTTCCCAGTCTCGATAATCAGACCTAGCATGCAACTACAATAAATTCTCTTGGTCTTTACAATGAAATGATATGTCTATCTCCAAAGCCATGAATGAAATTTGCATCTCAAGACGGAAGGAAAGACTGGAAAGGAAACATTTGACTTCTGAAAAATCAACGTATTCCACTGACATTTCTGTTTTTATAGCAAAATATCTGTTTTCCATTGGAATTACTAACAGTGATACCATAATAAATAAAGGCATAATTTTCTTTCAAGTCTAAAGGCAGACTTTCAAAATCACCTACCCACACATGCATTCATATTTTGGTTGCAGAACAAACCAATTAATTGTTTCTGCAATTTTGCCCACTATACATTTCACCTACTTTAAAAATGAGTGACAAAAGATGAAGAGCTTTATCACTGTGCATCCAGATACATCTTGCCTGTAGAGCCTGAGATTCACGTCCCTATTAAATGAACCACTTTCATGTGTGTTCCTGATCCAAAGGATTTTGAGAAAACCTGAATGAAAACTATGTAGAAGCACTGGCTTAGCACAGAAATTCAGCCAAATGTCAGAGCAGGTTACCTCTTCACTCATGCAAGAAGTATCACAGTGCAGCACAGGAAAGCACTGCCCATGGATTTTGGCTAATTTTCCTCCTTTGACATCTCATTCCTGGCCTGCATAACCTGCAGTTAAGGACTTTTTTGACTCCAGCACAATTCTTCTCAAGGTGCAAGGAGTATGGTGCTGTCAGCTTTGATATGTATAGACCCGCTAAGAAAGAAGGCCAGAGAAGGGTGAGAGTCTGTTTTAAATTAATGCAATTTGAACTAGAGACAGTAAAAATCTGGGGTTAAGCATCTAGGATACTTAGCTTGGCAGCCAAATCTCTAAATTCATGTGGTCTGCAGCTTCAAAGCTGGTTCGGACAGAGTAGCATAACAGGAACCCATCTGAATACAGCCCATTGTAAATGCAAAACATTTTTGGATCTTCAATATTAGAGTGGAATACACTATCTAATGGAAAAAAAATCCATCATTTGCTGTCAAAATTAAAGGACAAGCATGCAGCTGGAAATAAAGAGCAACATTACCTGGTGACCTAAGCTAAACTTGTTTTCGTTTAAATTGCAGTAATAAAAATGTCACAGGTGAGGGAGATAAAATTATTGTCCACATTTTGGAACAAAATCTGTTCAATCAAAAATCAAGACATCTGTTCTATTTCTGGTATTTCCATCTTTAAACCATGCTGTCCCTTTATAAATCAGCCAGATCATATTAAAAAAGCAGCAACATATTTTATTCTTTCTTTGTCAGAACCTGTTAGTTTTATGACTGTGTCAAATCCTGCCATTTAGTATCTGGGTTTTTAATATATATTTAGTACATGAGTTTCATGCTTTTGTGTGAAACTGTTTTCATTTGGTGCTGTCTAGTGTAATATCTGGAGTCATGCTTCAGTTGTTGTTGTGAATAAAGATTTACTGGGGAATGCTCAAATAAGGAAAGGCTGTCATGTTGCAGTGACATATCTAATGTGTGAAACAATCTTCTCCCTGTAAAAATAAAGATTTATGTAGATATAATATCTCCAATTACAGCAATTAAATTGAAAGCTATTTCAGGACAGCTGCTATCCAGAGAACAGCTCTCTCATTTCATGGGAATGATCATCATTTTATTTTAAAATAATCTTTTTCTTGTTTAATTTTTGTCTCAAATACACATGAATACATACAGTCTGAGTCATATTCAGACAGATTAAGTTTTGCCTAATTTTCTCTGTCTTATTAACAAAGAAAAACAGATGTTTCTGATTATGAACCAGATGTTTCTGAAGCACTTTAACCAAACCACAAAGAAACATAAAAAGGGAGCTGGCCAGTATACCAAGGTTGTCTAAAGAATGCCCAAAGGTTTGGTGAGTAGTTTTAGGTTTAGCTGAGTGGAAGTCAATTGATTAACTCATTTGGGGTCTAAAATAAATTTATGGGAACAATTCATTTACACCATAAACAAGCCTGCCTGTTGCAGAAATCACCATTATTCTTTAGTGACTTACCTAAGAAAGTATACTGATGTGTAGCAGTTTGAACATTCTCATGACATGAAAGTTGTGTGAGCCTTTTCTTTTTGAGATGGCTAATTAATTAAATTTAAATAATTGGACAGTATGTGCTGAACTAAAGGAATACTTGATTGTAGAGGGGATGGAGACCTCCCATTCCAGGGCAAAGACATCTGAAGTGCACTGATCCACAAGGGAATGAAACTACACTAAATGTTAGTTGATGTTTCTTAGGAACTCATTTCTTTTCAGGAAATCATGAGAGATTTTTGCCTGGGGAATATATCTAGCAAGGGAAATACGCCAGAACAAAAAAAGGCCTATCCACTGCAACCTGTACTTCATCATCTGCCACTTCTGTCAGCCAATTTATTGACTCTTGTTTATAGAAGACAGTTTTCCCTCACAGAAAATTATTTTTCCTCAAATGAGGAAGACTGCTTTTCAAATGTTTGTTTCATCTTTGTGTCATATTTTCAGCATTTTTGTTTCCTTAAACTGTACATTTTAGCCTCCAGGTTTCACACATTTTCACAAGTTCAATAAACCAAAACAATCTAATTTAGTACTCTTGGATTACACCATTTTGAGACTACGATGTTGTTACTGTGTCTCGCCCTGGGAAATAATAGAGTTTTTGTACATTTAGTGCAGCAATGGGCAAGTGTGTTCACAGGAGAGCTACAATGGCCACTTAAGGCTTTCAGGCTGGTGTTACTGCTCTACTGGGTCTGAACCTTTGGAATCAAAACATATTTAGCAGCGTCCAAATTTGATCGTGCAAAATATGAAAAGGAAAAAACAGTATGTGCTGCAGTCAGCCATGGTATGACTACAAAAATCTCAGAAGACAATAGATAGAAAAGAAATAAAGGAAAAAAAATAAGAGGAAAAAATAACACCCTAAACAGGTTTTACTGGCCATTAAACTTGAGGTGAGCTGTTTAGACACAGAGATTCTTGTGGGACAGTGATATGCAGCTTCTCCACAGCCTGTGGCTAGAGCTGCTAACAGATACCCAGCACACCTCTAAATCTAAAAAGCTTTGCAGTAATCCCATGAGCATCCCTTACCTCCTGCCTCAGAAATTTTCTCCATCTCATGGTACATTTTCATTTACTCTATCTGTTTTAAAATCAAGCAACATTGTTTGTGTTTAAGTGGGTAGATACTCTGGGTAGCATATGGGAAATTAAGAACTGTGGAATTATTTTAGCAATTTTGTGCAAGATAGCTGACCAAAAAAATAATCATAATAAATCAATAGATTAAGATGTATAATAAATTTAGCCTTATATCTCAATAAGGAGACAGTGGTTCTAGCAGAACTAGTTAAGTGGCTCCATAGGGCTCATGGCAGATTTTCCTCAAGACTTCAGAGAGTGAAAGAGTAGGTTTAACAAGCACTAATGGAAAAATATGACTGCTTGCTAAGGCTCCTTCCCTTCTGCTTATACCTTGTTTGCTGGGTACAGTTTTCTTCTCGTGCAATAAAGTCAACAATCTTCATACAGAGCAAATGAAGAAAACCTGAAATATCAACAGGCCACCCAGAAAAAAAGCAGCATGAGGTGGATTTATGTGTTCTGTCTCTGGGCTGGGCACTGATGACTTACTTTCTTACAGACCTAGCGACCACCTGCAGCAGTGCTGTGTATGAGTGGCTGGTACCACTCTGTGCCTTCCTGTCAGCTGTCATTACCATCACTTTCTTTCCTCATTCTTCTTCCTACATGTGGCATAACACTTAGAATACAGAACATTTACTACTTGTTAGGGCAGTTTCTGACTACTGACTTCCTTTCCTGACTCATTACTGCTGTGATCAATTTGATCTAAATTCACTGACTCCTGATAGAAGGAGAGAACACTTGGCAATATATTTTTGTATCTGGATTTTCTAGTTGATATTGAGAGAAATTTTAAAAACAGGTAAAACTGTCTATAAAATAATGCAGGTTAGAAGGCGATAAAATATATTGTTCAAATGTGAATTTACTCCCTTTTCTATGCCTTTGACTATATTTGCCGATTTCCTCTATTATATGGACAGAGAAATAAGTATAAAAATTTGGGATATCTAATTTTAATGAGCACCAACAGTAAACATTAAAGCCCAAATTCATCAGTCAGCTATTTTTCATTGTAGTTGGATGGAATTCTGGAACACCTGCAGTTTCATTAGCATAGTCCTTTTCCAAATAAAGAGAAGGGAATGAAATTTGCCATCAAGTGCCTCACACCAGGATTGTTATACATTTAATATTTATAGCACTTTTATCTGCCTCATAAAAATATCTAAAAATTTCTTTCCAAACAAGAGCAAAAGGTACTTTGTAAGGAAATAAAAAAGTGGTGCTAAAAGGTCTATTTGGTACAGGTGGTGTAAATCAGAATAGTTTCACTAACTCCTACATTGCTTCCAAGCTAGGAAGGAGGTTTTTACTGGTTTGAGCCAAGTCAAGTACTTTTAAAGCAGCTAACTTGAGCAGCAAGTTGAACTATTCCAGGTTTAAATGTGTTTGAGTAGTCCTTCTCCACCTACTACGTGGCCTGAGGGAAGGGGATGAAAAGCCATAAGACAGAGTACAGCAAATAAAACCAATAAAAGAAGCAGTATCTGTAGAATCATATTACACACATCTTTGGAGATCTGTAAAGCCCGTGAGCCACTGCAGTGGCTGGAAAGCAGCATTGAGCTGAGGCAGAGAAAGATGCCCTCTATGAAGAGAAGCAGAATAAGTTTTGATCTACTGGTTTATATGAAAAAAATTAGTTTTACTGCCATGGGTGCAGTGAAATTGTCCAGTCTTTGTCTTTTTCAGCTTTTATGAGAGAGCTATGCTATGAAATGTGTCATATGAAATCTTCATAAAAAACATCTTGACATTTTATTAAAAGCTCCAGATCTGGCTTCCAAAGAAAATGTAACCTTCCCATTCACAAAAATTTCCTCCTGTTAGCACTTAATTTATATATACTCTTTGCCCTCTTACCACTTTTTTACCAACTCTCTGTTTTTCCTTTGGAAAAATGCAGTCCATGCGGTCAACATTTTATCCATAAACATCTTGAGATGGAGTAAAAATGTCTGTCAACATTTTTAACCAACACTTGACAACATGCATTTCTGCTTGGTCTCTAGCAGTCATGTTTGAAAACACCTTACTAGGAAATCCCTTGCCAGATTCAACAGAGGCAGGGAGGACAAGAGGCAAAAGTACTTTTTAACATCTGAATGAAAGGTACACTGAGATGTTCCCATGTCTATTTTCTCCTTCTTTCCTTTCTCTTATTCTTTTCCCATTTGTGGGCGAAATTATTTCAAAACTAACTGAAATTTTTCCTTTCACTGTCATGGTATTGTTCCCATGGCATTAAGGAAGATTGATGTCAGCCAAAAAAAAAATAGAAAATCCCTCATTAAGAGGTGAAAGGAGAGCTGCATGGTGCCAGGCTGTACTGCATCTGTCTAGCATGAGGGTGCTGTACAATGCTCTGTAGCATCTGGCACTGGCCACTCTAAAAAGGATGGTGGATTAGATGGATCATGGATGTAATCCACTTTGACAAGATCTATGTTCCTGTGACTCAAGGAACATAATCCAATTATTCAAAGGAGTGGGCATACCAAATATAAAAACACAGACTCTTAAGTTTTCATTTGAAGCAATATAAATGCAATATGTGTTGCATTTAAAGACTGTTGTGATGTGACATATTTGTTCAAATCTTATTTAAACATTTGTTTTAAGCATGAATTTGTACGTGTTTCTGTTAGGAGTTTTGCAAAAAATGGTAGAATGGCTAAAATATTTGCACCTGCCCGCTCAGACTTCTATATTGTAATGTTTGATGGCCCACAATTTTAATGACAAAGTTACATTAAAGAAGAAAACATAAAAGCACAAATTTAACTTCTGCCTTATCCTGATATTTTTAAATAAGTCTAGCCCTCTACACACGTAACTCCAAAGTACAGCAGATAATCTTTTTTTTTTAAGTCAGATGTAGAAAAATCCTTTTGTTTCGTATCCCTTTGGTTTTTTCTTTATACATTTTTTTTGGTTCTGCAGCTTCATTTTTATTTGTTGTTTTTTTGTTTTTTTTTTTTGTATGTATGTATTTTCTTATTGTATGTGTTCATTAAGGTTGCAGCCTGACCTTACTTACTGCCTTAGTTAATGAAGAAAAATCTTTGAGGACTGAGTGGATTCTCTGGGATCTGGCAAGCCATGCAGCCCAATTACAGTTTTTCATGTGGTTTGGAAACAGAGAGGAGAGTGTATGGATTCCTGCCTGACTGCAAACTGCAACCTCAGAGAAGGCACTGAGAATCTCTGTTATCCTCAAGCCTCAAGAAATATCCAACTAAATTATCAAATGCATATGGGGTGGGAAACCAAGTTATTGAGAGAAGGTGGCGCATGGTCAGGAAAAGGCAGAAGGAAAGATAACAAGCAATATGAGTGCATCCACTATTTCCCCTTAGAAAATGAAGTTAAAATGAAGCTGTAACTATGAGTATGGGTCATTAGATCATCAGCTAGTTTAATCCTTGCAATTTTTAAGCACTTTAACTCAGCTGTGAATTGGCCCTTGACTTTAGTATCACTGGCTTTTTTTCTCGTGCTATGTGAATGATTTGTGATGTTAGAGGCACAGAGTGGCAGATTCTCATAATTATGCCAGCATACAGCTCAAATTAATTTGTGTATCTCTTTTCTGTGGATTGAAAAGCTCTCTACACAGCATTTAGCTGGTTCTTCTGTGCTTTCCTATACACTGCTTGCTCTAGTACTGTTTTCACTGGGTTCATTGAAATAAGGGACCTCAGCTTCTACAGTCAAATCCCACCTTAAAGCTCACCTTTTCAGAAAGTTTGTAAGCTGGTATTCAGGTAATAACACTCACAACAAAGGCTGATTTGAGACTTCCTAAATATTTCAGGAGCAAAATAGGCATGATTAAATACTGTGCTATCACAAAGGACTTGCCAGCTTAGAATGGTATAGTTCTCACTTCTGCAGTGTCCATTTTGTGGTTGTCACAGGTAATCACAAATAGTTATATAACAGCAGCACTGAGAGAAAAGGATTTACTGTTATTAAAAAGGATCTATCATAAATTCCCCTCTGCACAGGGAAAAAAAAATTGAACTTAAACAGAAAATCAACAACTTGTTTCTGAAAATCCCAAATGAACCATTTGCCTAGCCAGGTATACAGAGTTTATTACTTTCAATCTCTAGGTCACAACTCTTTTGATTGCAGCCTCAGCAGTAATATCTAGTAATAAGGTGTTATACAAATTTTTCTAATGAATAACTGAGAAGACAGGAATCAAAACTCAATCTCATGAACCACATTTCCTCTTGAAATGTTCTGAACTCATTTTAAGGCACCCTTACATTGCAAAGCATAATGTAAGATGCCTACCTAGCGAGCAGACAGACCTGACACTATAAGGTCATAGTGGGGTATTTCCTTCAATTTCAGATTGTTACTGCTTTAAACAGGCACTGCTGTAAATCACTCAAAAACATCCATAGCATTGACTGTTCACTGCCTAAGTTTTTAGGAATAATGCACAATTGGTACTGTAGCAACAGAAAAAGCTGAGCTACAACTGATTTGAGCATCTTTTGTAGACCTGCAGAAAGTCACCTAGGCAAAGCCAGTAATTCTACCTACAATGGCACAAACACAGTAATAACATGATCACTGTTTCAGTTCCTGTTTTTCCGTCTGCTTGATGTCATTCTTATATTGTACAGAACAGCAAACTGGTACATAAGAATATGACTCCTGACTGTCAGGGAAAAAAGTTGGAGTCTTCTATTAAATTCTAACCTAGTCTTCCTTAAACCCCTGGTACTTAGTGACTTTTCAAATACACTATTCATGCAAACTTTACGTTGATTTGCGTCTCAAATTCATTTTCATTGATAAGTTTGCATTGATACCTGTTGGTCAGAAAAAGATTGTTAGCTTTGCGGTAAAGATGTGAAAACTTGATTCATAAGAAACAAATCAAACACAATGCAATTAATTGATCCCTTTATTTCTCCCCAGCCTCCTTTATTTAAAACAATTATCCATTTTATCTGAGCAAGTTGACATCATACCTCCTGGATGTTCATTTTCTAAGAAGCCTTGGCTTAGGAAGTGATAACCCTACTTCATCCTTCATGCTTCAGCCTCTATTCCTTTGCTTTTACACCTGTGTATCTAACAGTAGAACTTAGCTTCTTTCAGCCTTCAATCTCAGGTCAATCTGTCCCTCACTACAGAAGTCAATTCTTTCTTGACAGATACCTTCAATCATTTTGTACTAATAGTTCTCTAGACATGACATAGGAGACACATGAATAACTGAAAATTTTGAACATGGATTACGTATTCTTTAGACTTCCTGTAATTTATCCCTTTTTACTGGTAATAAATTATTTTTATTATATTATAACATTGATAACTTAAATTTCATCATGATCAGTAGAAAATGCTGGTGTAACAGGAGACATGCTAGACAGAAAAGAAGTCTCCTGCATATTTGCTATGCTCATATCCACAGGTTTCCATTAAAAATGTTGTTTGTGGGAACCCTTCTCATCAGGTTCATGCAGGAAAGCATAGCTAGAAATATGTGCCAACAGGTACAAATACACACCAGAAGCAATAGTGCCTGTTTAGTATATTGCCACCTTAGATACATTATTAAAGGTACTTTGATCTAAAAACCTGTATAGGGACACAGTTTTCCTGGTTCAGCATTCTGGAAAAGTCTCTAATGGAATCCAGTCAAGAATAGTATTTTGTTTATTTGTTTTAAAACCTCATTCAGTTTTCAAATCTAACTGCTAGAGGTATTAAAGGAGACCAGCCCATTATATTTCAATATTATTATACTGTCATTATCCATTATCTTGAAATTGCTGTTTTGTTATTCAGATAATATTTATTATTCCTACTGAAGAGCATTGAACCTTCAAGACAAAGCTAATGTTATGTTTATAGTCTGAGTGCAGAAAAAACGAAACATTTCCTAATGTAGTTTCCCCTTCTCTTTCACCATGATAAATAATTACACCATGATAAATAATTACATCATGATAAAAAGGCTCTTCAGACAACAGTGTTTTTATTTTGTTGTTGGAAAAGTTGTTTTCAATGCATTACATGCACGCAACATCGACAATTCAAAGTCAGAGCTTGACTCCTCATCCAGATTTCTCCAAGCTCTGCAGGTAATACCTTTTGCAAGAGGCCACCTCTCCTACTCAGGCATATCACTGCTGTATCTCAGGTGTATAAGAAAACCCAAGCAGGTATGAAGTTCATTCAACAGGGAACTCATCATTAAGGGGGCAGAGGAAGTTGGTATGGGCACATGTGTTGCCCTTCTGGATGTGAGCTGAACCCTGATCTTGCAAAGTGCATGGGCCTCATAACAAATCCTCCTGCCCACAGTTCTTATTCAGTTAATGACAATTCACACTTAGAAGAGCTCTAAAATGAACACCCATGGAGGCAGAAAGCAAAATGATTGGGAAAGAGAATTAAGACCCTAATTGGTACAGATTGGCACTACTTGGCACTAAGAACTGAGGCTGTCACTTGGATAAGAAGGCAAAACTACAAAGCCATTTTCCTGGGTATAATTCATAATTACGTGAATGAAAATGTAAACCAGTGAGATGATTCCCAGTAACTGCAGGGTGGATCATCATGGATTCTGTGGGTCACTCTTTTGATTTCCTGTGCCTTTTCTGTCTGTCCATTTCTTTCTAAGGAGCTGAGATAACGGGTTTGTACGAGAAAAGGAAAGAAATAGAATCAGTTAAAACAGTGTGACTAAATGAACTTGGCAGCAGTCCAGAAAAGCTGATATCAGAGTGGGGAGACAGAAGGCTCTGATGGCTGCAGGCTCTGGCAGCTAAGGTGGGTCATCTATCAGCCGAACAAGACAGCTTTAATGGATGGCATATAATTAGTTCACGGCCAAAATTTTGTGGGTGGGACAAGGAAATGCTTGAGGCACTAATGCTCTGTTGTGTCTTCTGTTGCACCAGCAGCAGAGGGCTGGGGCAGTCGCCAGCCAGGCGTGACCTTCCCTGAGGCTGCTGTCGGACACACTCACTTAATTCTCAGCAGATGAGCACGAAGAACAGGACTCATAAATTCTCATCTTTGGTGCAGTTCCATTATCAATTGTGGCAGTAAACATCCATTTGGAGTAAAGACTAGTCCACCATAAAGCTCTTGAGAAACCTGCTCCCATGTGCCTGGCTGTCACCTGACTGGTCAAGTTCACCAAAGAAGTTTCAGTAACAAGCACCACAAGGAAAAGGTGTGTCTATCAGAGAAATTTTTCAACTGTCATAAGCACAGACTTACTTAAGCACAAGCAATTTTGCAATTTTGGAATTTGAAATAACTTTACATATTGCCTTTTGTGCTTAACAAAATATATCAGCTGAATACATTCAAGTTTTAGTGAAGATATCATGCTATATTAGCTTTTTTCCTGTTTGAAAGATAAATATGGTTGCAGCAATGGCATTTTGCTGACATTTTTATTGCCATATCTACAAAAAAAAATCTGTGTTGAGCAACTATTATCCCATGGTGGCCTAACTTTTGAGTCAGTAACAATTTGTATTGATAGGAGGCACACTTTTCCCTGTTTACAATATCTGTAAACCTACCAGCACTTCTCTGTCATACCAAATCTCAGCTGTAATTATTTTTATAGGTTAGCTGCAGCCTTTGAAGACAGAGACCTAGCTCATTTATTATCTTTTACTCTCAACTGTAAAAGAAGGATCATTTTATTCCTTAAACTGTTTTCCAAAAAGCTTATTTGCAGCAACAATCAATTGTTTCTATGCTATATAATTTCCATAGCAACTGTGCTTACCATGAGAAACAAAGCCCTAATTGACTGAACCATGTATGGTAACCTACTAATGTTTAAAAAAGTCATCTGTTGCAAGCAATTTTCCAAACCAATAAAACACTTCCACAACTCCCTCTAATATTTTGGGGAAGAGCACTGGCATAGTGGAATTTTCCCTGTTTTTTACAGGAAACACAGCCAATGAGACAGTATGGCTTTTCACACACTTTAATTTACAAAATATTTCATTTTCAAAATTACTCCTTGGACAATATATGTACTAATATAATTAACATTTAAAAAACAACAGTTTGTGGAAACTAGGATTATTCCCTGCTAATTACTAGCTTGGAAAGGAAGCAATATTAATATTAATTTCTCAGAGCAAAGCTTCAGTCAATCTCTGAAGGGATTCATTGCAATTCACATTATGTCTACATCAATTCGAGCAGTAAAAAAGGACTTCTTACATCCCTAGGCTTCTTCTAATGTTCTTATTGGGGATCTCAGCTTTCAACTCCCAAAGTATAGAGGAAAGTTATTATGTGACCAGGATCACCACAGTGCATTCTTTGTCCAGCTAGGAAATTAATTAACTAATTGCATAGTAAATTTATTCATTTCTGGGAATATCAGAAGTAAAGCATTCTTTTCCACTTTCTCAGTAACTTTCATGGCAATTTTTCTTGCCTGAAGGTTCAGAGACTGCTTTTGCTCTTTATAAATGAGTAGGCTGTGCATTAGGGACTAAGGATTTAGCAGGAAGAATGTTGTTAATGTAGCCAGCTCAAAGTACAGTGCAACTGAAAATGTGATGCTGTGTTATATCTTCAGTATTGAGTTGTCACATCACTGAAATCACCAACTGATGGCTTGTTTCCACAACCATCAACCAACCTGATGTCTTTGTGCCTTGCTCTGGGTTCCCAATGCATGATCTCTGCCCTGTGCTGAGGTTTTTCTGTTTCACGGCAGTTTCTTTTTCCATTTCTTTTTTTCCCCTTATCCCTGATACCAGCCACGAGCTTGATTTCAGCTGCAATCTCAGAGGGAAGAGACCAGCTGCTCCTTTCTCCATCAATCCTCTGAGCTCCTCAAGCTGGTGCCAGCAGATATAGGAAGAGACAGGATGATCTCCTTCAGATGTCATGAGCTGCTCCGCTGTCCCCTCAGGGCCTGGGAGGAACAGACTGTTTCTGAATTACAAGAGGTATGCAGAGGAGGAGAGGGAACTTCTCATCCCAACACATATCCCCACAGGGCAAAGGACACCTCCTCTGAGCAAAAGTGACTCAGAAGGAATAATGCATAGAAAATACTGTAATTCATACCATACAGCAGCAGCAAAGGAATTATAATAATTCACTCTTCAGATTAGAATCACATTTAGATTAATGGTGAAATACAAGCAGAAGAAGCTTTTGCTTTTAATGACCTCCAATGGAACCAAATGTCTGAGAATAATTTGGTAGAGGGCAGAAGAGCCCCTTTTCAAAGCAGTCTGAAAAAATATAATAAGGTTGGTGCAGTGTTCTTCCCACACATTGAGACTGGGATACAGAGACTTAAGTTTTGGTACCTAAGAACCTTTCACACAGCCTCTCATGGTATTCAGTAGAAAAACTACTCACTGCTTAAATGAAAAGCAAACAGAACAAAATTAAAATAAGCATTGGCTTTGATGGTTCAGATTTTAAAACTAATTTTAAGCCTCATGGGCTCCTCTCTTTTATTCATGTCAGAAAAGTTGAATTATCTTGATTGATGTGCCACCTGCTACAAACTTTACCTCTAAGGCATGGTTTATTCCTTAAACTTTTGTGTAAAAAGAAACCCAAATATATATATATATATCTGTATACCAAATATCTATTAAAACTATATCCTAAAATACACAGATATCCTCTATGGCAACCATTCACATCAGCTCCGTTTTATTTACTTTTTTCTAAACTACTGCCACAACACATTTATTTTATGAACAGGAATGTTTGATTTGTGTACATTCAGCCAGTGCCTAGGTCAATAGCAAACTCTTTTCTCCAGACTCTGACATTTGGATTTCAAAATACCAAGACATTCAAGAATTCAGTATTAATCTTCACAAACATCTGTCAGGTAACCCTTTATCCTGGTGACATATCTATCAGCTTTGTGGTAAGACTAGCAGAGCACTCTATTCTCTCTTTGTGTTTTTAGAAATTACTTTGATGTTTCAGTGCATCTGCAAAAGGCATGGTGGCTTTACCAAAGGTGTCTCATTCCCTTGCTATATGTGTAGCTCTCTGTGCTGCAAGGCTCTTGGTAGCTCCTTTTTCATGCTGGTACACCTCCCAGTGCTTGAATGGGGCTCTTGACCATGGAGGTGTGATAAAGAGTACACAGACTGTCATTTAGAGTGACATTGTTGATCTCTGACAATCTTTTTCAGGGACAAGGTGAGGCTGGGTTTAGGCATAGAGCAAAGAGTGTGTAGGCTGCCAAGGAAGACGAGGACAAAGGGTGCAATGTGTGTGTCAAGGACAGGGCTTCTGCCTGCCCAGCCTCTGCAGCTCACTGACAAAACAAGAACATCACTATGCCAGACCCTCCTGAGCAGCTCTTTTATGGAGGGCCCTGCTGCAGTCAGCTCATAGAAGTTTTCAGCACAAGGAATAGCTAAATATTACAAAATTATTAGGCAAAGAGAGGAGAAGCATGAAACAAGACACAGACAAAGCAGCTAAAATAATATTTGCCACATAATGTGAAAGAGTACTCCTCAGGCTTCTCTCCCTGTGAAGATTAGTAATAGAGCAAAGACAGGAAAGACATCAAAATACCTTCAACATTGTTTTTTTTTTTTTTTTACCAAAATCTTCTCTTCCTCTTACCTACTGCACATTAAATGAGTTCCCTAAAGACCTAAGTGAAAAGGAATAAAGAGATAACTGTGGACAAGCAAGTGGGCAGAACTATTACTGTTATTTCATAAGGGCAAATGGAGACTCAAGAGTAAAGATCCTTTGTTTATTGGTTTTCAAGGAAATAAAAAACCTAACAGTCTGAGCCAGAACAAGCTTTATATTATTTTGTTCTGCTTTGAGCAATGCCACCTCACTGGCTCTGTGAAATTCTAGAGGTTTCTTTTGAGAAAAGCACAATCACTGTTTCTTCCAGGGCAGGTCTAGACACACACCCTCACACATGCATGTCTACACATACATCTAGTGTGTCCACAGGTGCCACCAGACTGCTGGTGATGCACACGTATAAAACCCTAAGGGTTTGCTGCCCAAGTAGACAAGATAAAGGATTAAGAGGAGGAGATGTCCCTTGGCAAATTCACACAGCTGAAAAAGGGAAGTTAGAAGCCCAGCAGGAAGAAGTATCTTGTATGCTTGATCCTTTCTTACTCTTCTCTAAGAATTCATTGAGCTTTGGAGACAGGATGAGGCATACATGCACCTTTGGTTTGATCTACTACAGCCATTCCTTTCAAGTGTTTTAATTCCACTTTTTGTCTCTGTTTCTGAGACTATATCAGGCTCCTTAGTGCTAAGTAGTAAAAACAAACAAATTAGAAAATGCTGAAGCAGCCTGTCCTCTCTTAATGCTTTGGTTCAGGCAATTGCATTTGGAGATTTTGACTTCTGCTGTTCATATTGGTAGACTGTTGGTTAGGATTCAAGTTGTCAGTGCATAAAAGGCAGTATGGTTTATTGGCCAGCTGACACATCAGAAGCAGCACCCAATATGCACCATGTAACACAATTCTTGCTACTTCCCAAAGTTCAGCACACCCTTCAGCTGAATACCAAAATCAGAATTAATATATGATCTGAGGGTTGGTAGTACCTGAGTTCTTAGTAGAGCTGGAGAGTCAGGTTTTTTGGAATCAGCATGGGCTGGCTGAAAGGACAAGAGGAAATAGCCTCAGGCTCTGTCAGAGGAGGTTCAGATTAAACACAAGGAAGAATTTCCCCAGTGAAAGCGTTGTCAAGCATTTGAAAGGCAGTAGAGACACCATCTCTAGAAGTACTCAAAAAACAACTGGACATGGCTCTTTGTCTTGTGGTCTAGTTTATATGGTGCTGTTCTGTAGGTACACAGTTTATGGTAATTGGGAGTGGGGCTGCAGCAGAGCCTCATCCCTAATGGGCTGCAGCTGTGAAAAGCAGGTGAGCAGCATTGAAAGCAGAGAGACAGGGAGTGCCCAGGAGCACTGACCCATCACCAAAGGGCACACAGGTGCAATGCATCAACACGAGGGGTATACAAGGTTGGGCTAAAGAACAAGAAGGGCCGGTGCTAGGAGCCTTCTGATATGATATTCTGTTACTCTGTATGGGCAGGCACCTGGAGCCTTCTGATGTGGCATAGCATTACTCTGTATGGGTTGAAGCTTTCTGAAATTGTATGATGATACTCTGTGTATTGTGGCCGTCTCAACTGCAGCGTGTGCTGTAGCACATAATGCAAACAGTTTTTGGTTAAAAGTGGGGCTCAGTGGTCTTGGAGGTGTTTTCCAATCCGAGTCTATGATTCTGAAGGCAGTTCTCCTACCTAACTGTTTTTTCACTTTGGATTTCACATTTTTCCCTCACTGTTGTGTGACTTATTTGCTGTCTTACCCATTAGTTTCTGCTAGAATTTCTCATCACAACTTACAGATTTCAAATAACAAGTGAGCTGAGAAGTGATAGCAAGGTGTCAGCCTTCACTGTTCTTGTCCTCTGCTGCCTTTGATGTTGAGGAATGTTTTATCACAGATAACAGTGAAGCACTTTGGTTCACTGCAGATGCCACTTCTGCTCTGAACAGGTCCTACCATTTTTTCCTCATCCTACCCTACACCCATTGTGGCTGGACTAACATATAATGCTTTTCATCTCAAACAACACTGCTTCAGAACAATAATAATATTGCCTTTTCACAAACAGAAACTCCTCTGATAAGCCAAATAGAACATAAGTAACCGTGGGGTTTGATGTGAGTTTTTAATTTTTTTCCTGAAGATTTCTCATTGTTATTTTTTTGTTTGCTTGTTTGCTTTCCAGTGGAATTTACTGTGGATAAACTGAGATCTAAGGCATGGTCTGAGGGATGAAGTACTAAAGGCAAGGCAGTGCAACTATCTACTTGGTGCTAGATGAGAGCAATATTAGGACAATAAGATTAAATAGTTTGAGTGAGTCAAATAACCTTTCCTCATTTGCAAGAAACAGCTTTGTTCCTGTGAATCAGTTGATTGCTCAGTAAAGGTTGTGCAGCTCATTTGCTGTGGTTTTTACACCAGAAATTAATAAATGAGGCCAGAGTGTTCTGAATCTACTTGGTGACCCACTGGTAAGCAATTTTAGCCTACTATTTGAATGAAGGCTTGCATGACTGAAGCCTTTCAGCAACATGGTAAGGAATGATACAGAAAACCATTCAAGAGTGTCAATCACGCCTTCAAACAGCTTGTTCCACAGATAGTTGTGTGTCCCTCAGCACCTGCCTCTCCTCAAAAATCCCTGTACACCAAGACGCTGCTGAAGTGTAGAGCTGACTTCTGCTGAGAGGTGGAGAGAGGGTTGTTGTTTTGTTTTGGTTTATTTTATATACAAAATATGACTGCAAACAGGGAGAAAATTCACGTATTAAACTCAGTATATGAATGCAGTATGACTTACCTGAACAATATGAAAAAAGAATTAGAAGGAAGAAAGTTTTCCAAACAAGATGCTGTCCTGTCTTCACTGACTTCTCAGAAAAGAGAAAATAGCAAAATTTTTGGAAGCACATCTCTTTTAGCCAGTTTTACCCAGAGATTTAACCAAGCTCCACATACATTTCTTAAGACCCCCGGCACCCTGAGTATTCAATCTACAGTGCAAGTGCCCTCTGGCCCATGTGTCCCTCACAAGAGAAAGGTATGTGGGAGATATGGACAGGTGCCCATGCAGGTCTTTCCCCGTTCAAAACTGGGGTCCAGCAGTCTTGAATCTCTCCCCTCATTAGATGCAGCTATTTCAAGAGGACTGTGATGAAGAGAAGGGATTTGACCATGTCTGAGAAGGTTTGACAAGCTGTAATTGCTTTCTAATCTCTTAACAATACATGCTTGAAATTATGCACAGGCTTAAGTGATTTTCTTAACTTGGGCTACAGTGGAAAATCAAGCAAATGGTTTGGAAGGATGTCTTCATAGATGAGGATATTAGCTACGTAAGGTTAGAATAAATCAGGCAGTGATAGATGCCTCAAGTTCTAGTGCACATTTATCTCTTCTGTTTCTTACTGTTTCCCTTTTAAATTAAAAATAAAAAAATATGGTTTCAGGGTGCTTTTCCCCTATACAGCTTCTCCTGTAAGTGATACCAGAAAACCCTACATTGACATGCATATGCTACAGTGATACAAATCGTTTGTTTTCCTTTCTCTCGGCTACCAGAATGGGCTTTTATTTACAGGAATGCTGTACACTCTTTCAGATGACGATAATGTAAATTGAAATATACCCTGAAAGGATAAATAAGGGTACTGACACATAGCAGCTGATTGACAGGAGCTGTTTAAGGGCTGTCATATGGCTGGCATGTCACTTAGTGATCAAATTCTTCTCCTGCCAGTAAAAATTACATTGATGCCTCATGTGGATTTTAGCCTCTCTGTAGCACCATAGCTCCATTCACCGAATTTACTACGAGTTCCATACATTTAAAGAGATTGGACAAAGAAACTGCCTGTGCTTGGTTGACTCCTGCTCCATGTTTGTGTCAGCTCTGCTTGCAGAATAGCACACACCTCTACTGGTTCACAGACACATTCAGCAATTTATATGGAAAAATGCAAAGAGTGAGGTCAGTTGGGCCTATCATAGCAGTACATGGGTCCTTCCAAATCCTTTATTGGCACAGGATATCCAGAAAATACTCTTTTAGAGACAATTTTTATCATTTAAAACCATGACTAAATACATAATCATGGTGTTATGTAATCAAGACATTAGTCTGCTGAAGGCATTTAGAGAAACTTATGTACAGTATCATCATAGCTCATCATAACTGGAAGTTCAAGGAAGAGGCAACTGCAATGTCATCTCTGTTAAAACAGCTTTCTAGAGCCCAAATTATTACAAATGCAATTATGATTATTTTGAATTCATTGAATTGTACGATTATAGAATGGTCTGGGTTTGAATCAGATCATCTAGTTCTAATTCCCTTGCCATGGGCAAGGACATTTTTCACCACACCAGGTGGCTCAAAGCCCCATCCAATTTTGTCCTGAACATTTCCAGAGATGGTGTCCACCATCACTCTGGTCAACCTGTTCCACTGTCTCACCACCCACACAGTAAAGAGTTTCTTCCTAAAATCTAACCTAAGCCTACAATCTTTTAGTTTAAAGCTATTACCCTTTATCTAGTCATTCTTGGACCAAAACCATGCCTTTTTTTGAAGGATACTAAGTAGAGGTTTAGCCTAAAACAGTCCACGCTCACTGCTGTTAAGAGGCTGATTTTAAACTGGCTTCTTGATCATGACAAATACTTAAATACCAAGTACACACACAGTCAGTCCAGGTCATCACTTCCTTCATTCAATATTGCCACATTCTGCACTACAGGATGCTTTATGAGTTGAACAAGCTGGGGCCATGAATGCAAGTTGTGCGAAGCTGCAGGCCAGTGCAGAAGAAAGGTGCCACCAACAGGGAGCAAGCACTGCTGCCCCAAGGAGAGCATGCACACCAAGTGTACTTGGAATGCCAGAACTGGGGAGTGGCACCCTCCCCTCCTCTTTGTGCTCATTATTTGTCAGACGTGTGTCAGAGCCCAGCAGTCGCTGTGGGAGGGAGGGAAATAAAGAAGCTAGACAGGAGACAGAGAGGCTTTTGTGCATGGCATGAGGTAGAGGAGGGCTGGTAGAGTTTGAAGGCAGATTGGCTGTTGTAGAGGCAGTTCCTATTCCTAAACCATTGGCTTTGAGGGAAGAGAGGTGGAAAGCCAATGCCACACAAGGCAGAAAGGCAGGGCTGTGGAAGGCAGCATTCTGAAGGCACTGATGGAAGGAGGGAAGGCTTGAATGTGGTGTCCCTACTTCGCATATTGGAAAAAGAAAGCAGCCTTGATCAGCACACACAATGTCTGGAGATCTGAGTTTTGATGACACCAAAGGAAAAATCAGTATAGGAGAGAAAGGCATAAAGAATTTTAGCAGTGGAAAGTAAGGCATCAGCATATGCAGCACAGACCAGAGGCAAATTTAGCAGAGGGCAGACTGCAGAACTGACATTTTATTACTGTCTATTTCTGCTCACTGTGGAAATATAATATAGTAATCAGCTAATTCTTAATCTTGTCTGCTTATTAACTTTCCATCTAATTACACGATACAAAACTTGAAATTAACAGAACATTTAGGTATTACAGATTTGTTTATTCAAGGTTCCCTACAGCAAGCTGCAGAGGAATTATTCAAAAATTTCAAGTGAAGCATTCATGAAGAAATCCTTAGGAAATAAAGTCATTACTCAAGGGAACAAAATCCACTTCAGGGAAGCTCTGAAGATCTGGCAGTCATCATATTTTTTAAAATATGCCTTAAATTCAATAAAGTTTTCATGAAATGAGCACACCTGTTCTGGAGCAGCTGAATGCACACAGGAAACCTTGAAAAAGCTACAGCTTAGAAGGAGTTCTGCCAAATGGCCTATATTTTATCTTTCTTCCACTTTGACACATTGATATAAAAAGTATATCTTTGCTTCTCAGAAGTTCATCTGTCTTTTCTCATGATGATTACCCAGATGAAGTCATACTTCTCATGATGACAGTCATTTTACTAGAACTACATTTGATGCTGCAAAAAACGGGGAATTAGTCACAGATGCTGATGGACTCTTAAGAAGCCAAGTGTTCCCATGGAGAGGCTCCCCTGTGATGAAACCATGACAATAAAAGATGAAATACTCCTGGCACACAGGATGGTAAGGACGTAGAATACTTTGTGACGTTTTCCTGAAGGCATCCATTTTTGATCCTGTACGTCATACGTGATTCAGAAATAGACTACAGTGTTTTGAAAAGAATACACAAGAAAATATGTTCCCAGGAAAAATCTGCTTATAAAAGCCTGCTTTTGATACAGTGCTTCAACATATTAAATAGATGAGAAATAAATAATAGCAGAAAATAAGTAGTAAAATATTATTTTTCATATAAAAACATGCATAATTTGAACAAAAAATAGAAAAATTGCAACCTGGTCTTTCAAAACATGTTAAGAACATTTGCCCTGTTCTTAAAAAAAGAGAATGAAATTAATACACGTGAATACCTGCCTCTTGGGAAGGCAACCCTTGGTGGTAAACCATTAGCATCTTGGCATCCCTCTCCATCCCAGCTGTCTCAGGATGATTTCCCTTCCTACCACGTATGCCACCAGCCCATTGCTAATCCCCTTCCACTTTATCTGAGTCTTCCCCCACTTCAGAGACCAAGTGCTATGCAAGTCTAACCCACCAAACTAGCCAGCCTGCAAACAGTCTGGTCCTCATTGCACACCAGTGTCTACTGTTTTCCTGGCAAAACAGCAGAGCAATCTTCAACAGAGAGGATTTCCTCTGCTCCAACCATGAGTGTATGACTTCCTCAACATCTTCTTCCCCTGCCCAAACCTAATGCTGCAGGCTTTCTCAGCACAACAGGCCCGATACCAGGGCTCTCTCTGCCTGCTGGGGTGATTTGTAACCCTGTGGTGCCAGGAATCCTGCCCACCCAAAATGTCACTCCTAACTGCCTCTCTTCTCATTTAGTTCAATTTGAAGAAAATACAATACTCACAGAAGTAAAGGTCATGTGATCAGGCCAAAGCCACATGATCAGCCAAAAAGTGAGAAGTTTTTCACAGCATCAGGATTACAGTCATTCTCAGAAACAATAATAACTGCTTTACAGAGAAATAGATGCTCTCCTTCCCTAGCTGAGGCAGTAGATAAGCTCTATTGAAGTTAAAGCAGTAAATGCACTTTGAAATTCTGAGAAGTACTTTCACAGCAATTTCCACAAATTGATCTCCTTTTCTAAAGCACTGCAGATTGTTGAGATCATTGCTGTTGAGCAGAAAGAGTTAAGTGTAGCAGTGCTTCAGAGCTCTCATTATATGCTGACAATGATGTTTTGACATGTTTTGACTTCAGTGCTCTCTTCATACTGTGGACAAATACTGAGTTGTCTGCCCATCTGCTCTGTGCTGAAAGTTCTTCTGAGATTTTCAAATACAAAGGATCTAAACCCACTCCAAGCAAAATCACCATTGACTTCCAGAGGCATAAAAGAAGGCTTTAGAAAAGGACCATATTAGAAGATACAAAAAAACCCTCTTTATGTAATTTCACCCGTATTCTTGAAAGCTATACAGTTATTCCATAATCCAAATATGTTTAACAACAGGAGTAAGAACTATCTCATCTTACAAAACAGCTCCTCTCTTCAATTTTTGAAGTGCAGAGCTAAGTACCAAATGATATCTGTGATGATAAATGACAAACTGAATCTGAATTTTGACCAGCACTATGCACGCATTTTACAGCTACAGGCCTTTTTTGAATGCATTGGTTCATCTGAACAGGTAGGCATCATCCATTAGGAGCTAAACTTAGCCCAGCAATTTTGTGTATGGCATGAAATATAGAGATTGTTTCACCACTGCAGATGGGTGGGACCATTAGCACACTGATCAAATTATCCCACATTTGTAGGCTTTATTAAATAGTTCCTGAACTCAGCCTGATACAGAAGAGATCTCTTCCCTCAATGAATATGCTGCAAAGTACTCTTGCCACATGCCCTGCTGACCCAAAAGAAGTTAGGGATTTCCACACTCCCAATTCAGGGCAGCTACTAGGTGGCATATAAGAGCCAGCTCTCCTGACTTGCAGTCATGCCTGTGATCTGGAGATCCCTGCCCATCCAGGGAAACTGCAGTGATGGGCCTCTTCATCCCTTTTTGTGAGAAGCATCAAATGTGACACATTACCCAGCACCAAGAACAGTGCTTCTGACACCATTTTAAGATTCTGTACATGAAAGAACAAAATCTGTGCCTCATGCAACTGTGATAATAAACAGCTTTTACAAAGTAAAAATATATCCAGGATGACTAGTAAAGGATGGAAATGAGCCTCCATAACTCCTCACTCATGTTGTAACTGGTTTTACCTTATTGCTGGCTTTACTTTACTACTTTCCTTTCTTTCTGTAGTAGAAAAATCTCACTCTGAATTTTAGTTATCTCCACTAGCCACTAGCAACAGAAGCATATTTGGTCTGGTAATTCATTTCTGAAGCTGCTTGGGGTAGGCATAGTAGTGATTCGTAAAGCTAGTTTTGTATGACCATGCTATAACAGAAATCAATTGTTCTTCTGACAAAAGAGGCCTCAGAGGACAAAATATTGCAATATCTCAAATGCATCCTAGTTAGTTTTTCTGTCTCTGTGTCTTGCCCACTCAAGTCATCCACAGGCGGTTGTGTTTTTTACCCACAGGAACAGGGACACCATTGTATAATTCTTTAACCTGTCCTAACAGCATGGTAGGCAACTCAAAGGACTGAAATTGCATCGTGCCAATAGATTGTGAACACAAGGAAGGTTTGTAATGAATTTTTAAACCCATTTTTTCTACATCAAAGTCCCCTTTGGCTTCTGGCACTTGGATTTTGCAAGAAAGTAGAAATGACAAGTTGTGAAAGACACTGGGAGGGAGCAGGGGCAACAAGGGGGACTGAGGTAGAGCTTCCTAGGTAAGGAGAGACGGCAGACTTGAGGATCATCTTAGCTGGATTAAATCACACCAGCAGATGTACTCATACCTGCTGCCAGCTCCACTGAGAAGATGCAGGCATAAAAGATAAACCCAAATTACCTTTTATCAGGTTATGTTGCAAAGTTGAGAGGTGGCATTAGGATGATTGGAGGCTTCTCAGAGCACACAGCCCAGTGATAAAGTAGAACATTGCAAATGCAGCAAGCAAAATAGTTCTCTCATCCAAATCTAATGAATTCACTAATCACGTTGCTGTAATTTTCTTTCAAGATATTGGTAGAATAAGTGGGTACCTGGGGAGCCAGTACTGCTTGTGGAATCCAGAACTTCTGCTGCTCCTTTATTGGTGTGCGTGGGAAAGTGCTTTCCCTGGATGTATTTATATGCTGGCTTTAAATACTTATATTTACTCGGGGACTCTAAATACTGTTATAAGTGGTAAATTGTCATTAGGTCATCTTCCTGATGCATCCCAGATTAAAGCTAATGCCCTTCAGGTGGGTGCTATTAAATTAGCCTACCACCACCTGACAGGTATCCTCTAATCAAAAATGTACTGTCTTCTCTGTTTAGATCAGCTTTAGTTCCTTCTGGGTAGAAAGATAATCCCATGAGCAGTCCAAATGTTTTCAGATGTGTGGAGTTGTGCAGGCCAGAAACAAGCAGGAAATTACTTGTTCCCCTTAATTATAACTACAATTTATATTTGAGTAGGACTTTTATTAGGTGATAAAACTTTGTGCTTTGTACTTTTTCTTTGCATACATAAAATTTAAATTACCAGTTAGATGCTGCAACAGAGCAAGCAGTGTCAACTTTCTAGGCCTTTTAGTGGTTAAAATCTTTCTTTAGGGATATCAACAATTCTGTTCAGAAAGTCCTAAATTTCTTCTAATGCCCAAATAAGTAACTGCTCAAGAATGCCAGGTTGATTTAGGACTGATTGAACAGGAACTCAGATATCACACTTACAGTTTACCACAATGAAAACTGGATTGGTTAGGAAAAAAGCAACTGGGCATAGGTTAATTTTTAATTTCCTTTTAATGGGTTTCTGATATTTCTTTGTATTAGAAGAGGCTGAAATGCTGAAATGCACTTTCTTTCCAACCCATTTTGCATGTGATGGGGCCCAAGAGTTTGTAAAGAATAAAGGAGTGTCTGTATTTCCATTTCTATTTGTGGGTAACAGCAATTTCTTGTCTCTGTATCTTAGACTTATTTACCAAGTATTGTCAAAGAACAATTCCATTCTATTATATGAGGTATTCCCTCATCTGTGGTAAGCAGACAAATATTCTGATGTATTTTCACAAGAATTGTCTAACCTAGGCAAGTCACATAGGAGTATTGTAGTATAAGATGCTCTTCAGAGAAAAGAAAAGCATTTTGACAATGAGTTAGTTGACAGATGTCAATTTTAAACAAGATTATCACACATTATCCCAAGAGATTGAAATTATTATGGAGAGCGCATTCAGAATATAGATCAGTTCTCTAAAGAAAAAGGAGTTAGATGCAGCTGAAATGGAAATGGAGGATCCATGCAGGCAATATAATCAGTCTCCCATCCTTTGAAAGAGATTTGGCATAACACTCCAGAAAAACATTAATAAAACCACCTAATATGTCCTCTTTGAGCAAAGCCTTTCCTCCTAAAAAATACATGAAAATAAAATAGATTTTGTAATTCTTTGAGCTGGCACAAAGCTTTTCACAGCATCCATGCAAAAGTGAATCTCAAACTATATTGGAAAGTTGGTATTTTAATTTTTTAATATATAACTACTTTCACACCCATACCCTTACAACTCACGACAGTCCAAGTGCATGCATGTACATGAGTAAAGCAAATTGATGAAAACTTTTGACCTGTCAATTGCATGAAGAATGTCAACCAGTCTTCAGTACAAAGTGCTAATTTGCTAGACATTATTCCTGAAAATTTATTTTAGCTCAGAGAAAATATTTTATTTAACTGAAACTGTGGGTTATTTTCATAAATTTTATTAGGGTCTATTCCATTACTAAGTTTTGCTTGATGCAGCCCCTCAAAATTTGCCATGTTGCATCTTCAGTAACCCTGACCACTAAGCTACTTCTTTTGTTTTATTAGAGTGATGAATAATAAGGTAAGACAGTTTAGAAAACACCAGAAAATGATCTTCAGAAACTCTGAAAATAAAGCATCATTTCCTTGACACCATTCCCAAACATGTAAGCAAGTAAAGAAAACAATTAATAATGGAAGTAATGAATGTTCAAAATAGCTCTTTCAAGTCAAATGAAAATGGAACATGTTGCAGGAATACTGCACAAGATCATCCCATTTTTCCTATCCCTAGATGACACAGCCCTTAGACAAAAACACTGAGAAGTTTGGGTTAAGGTAGCCCTCTTAAGGCCTGCAGTAGGATTTTATATTGGGATTTCTGAAGTGAGATTTGTGGCACACAGTTACTACACAGCAGAGATTTTGCAAACTAAGGCAGGCTTCTTACAAGCAGCATCCCAGTACTGTCCAGATTGCTGGCCTTCTCTTTCTCTGAATTTTTGGAATCTAGCACAGAGAAAAAACAAGCAGCTGATGGTATATTTGGAAATCTCTTTGACTGAAAGCATAGACTTTTCCCCTTTCTTATTCCCCATTCAGATGGCTGGTAACAGGGAAATAGCTGTCTCATTTCTTCAAGGTCCCTCAGAAGCTGGTCCAGCATGAAACAAAAGTGAATGGCCCCATTATGCTAAGGGATCATAATTTTAAAAATACCGAGGATGCTTTTCTTAGCCAGTAATTGCAAATTCAATTTTAGTACACTGAATGTCAACAGGCTTCGAGGAGCAAGCACATTGCAAGCTGGAGTTTGCCCAGTTCAAGACAATCACAAGTGCTCTTTATTTCTCTGGTCACTCAATAATATTAGACCTCATTAAAGAGAAAGGATTGCATTGCAGAAACTGAGCCCCAGAGATAGCATCCACTTACAAATACACAGAAAAACTAAACTTGCAAGCTACCATGGCAGAGTTTTAGCTGTCACCAAATACAGAGAATACCACCTGGTATTCTCATTTAATATACCTTTCTATTCTGGTGCTTACAGGATGTCAAACACAGACAGAAAGAGTAAAATTAGTAATCAAAAGAAGGATTGTAAAATCAGAATTTGCAGTAATACTGTTTATAGGCTCTAATCCATAGATCGTAGAATTATTTGAGTTGAAGGGACCTTTAAAGACCACCTAGTTCCAAGTCCCCTACCACAGGCAGGGGCACCTACCACTAAACCAGCTCGCTCTGGTCCTTAAATCCTCCTGGGATGGGGCAACCACAACTTCTATGAGCAACCTGTTCCAGCGCCTCACCACCTTCACAGTAAAGGTTTCCTCCCTAAGATCTGATCCAAAGCTGCCCACTGTCACTTTATAGAATTCTTATCCATCCTGTCCCTACGTGCCCTTGGAAAAAGTCCCCCCTCCAACTCCCACAGGACCCCTCTAGGTACTGAAAGGTGCTCCAAGGTCCTCCCAGAGCCTTCTCTTCTCCAGGCTGAACAACTCCAGCTCTCTCCATCTCTCTTCATAGAAGAGATGTTGCTTCCCTCTGATCATCTTCATGGCTCTGCTTTGGACTCAACAAGGTCCACGTCCTTCTTGTGTTGGGGGTCCCAGAGCTGAAGGCCTGTATTTTACTGTTAAAAGAATAGTATTAACTTTAATTTCATTTTGCAGGGCACTGAACCTTTTCACCTTAGCATCTCAGGGTGCTTTGTGTGACACTCCACCCCACAGTAGCTGAAATGCTGCTATGAAATCTCACTGGTATCAAGTGCACCAGCACTCTGGTAGAACTTAAATAAAAATGAATGTGTAAAGAAAGCTCATGGCCCTGTGCTGCACCTGAGGTGTGCTGTCACCCTCCCTGCTCACAGGGAGCTGTGCTTGCCCCACAAGAGACACAGAAATACACCCACTGCTCTCATATTTTAAACATGCATATTAATTTATGTCTAAAGCCCCCAGTCACATGCTACCCATTTTCTCTTTTTCCCATCTCTAATTCTGAATGTAGAACAGTATTTCATGTGTTTTTCTTTAAATGACAAACTTGCCATTAATTTATAAAGAAATTTTGGGTCCACTGATTTTAGTGAAAACAAAACATTGCACCTGGAATGGAGAAAACATCCAGGCTAAAGATGATTAAGTATTCATATTTGTCTCTGCCTTTCAATAGACATTCTCTCTCCCAAGAGATCGGGGATCAACCTCTACTTAGGTATTTCATCATTGCCTTTGGCATTAAAACCCTACCCCCTTCAAGCACTGTCTTAGTAATGTTCTTTCTATTCCAAGGAATAAAAATAACAATGAAATGAATGATTAGACATGTTATATATGGCATTCAGTGATGGGGAAAAATGAGATGGTAAAAAAGCTGTATTATATTTATACTGCTTCCTTATGCTTACTTTTTTGTTCCAAGAATAAGATGCTTTCCCTTTTACATTCTGATTGTGCTTTGTGGCAATCATTATTCAGGGAATGAAGCATTTTAATGACTTTAAAATTAATTTAGTAGTCTCAGCCTAGCTCCCAGTGAACACGTGTCCACATTAAAAAAAAAAAAAGCCCACTAATTGGCAGTCTCATTGGCATTCACAGCACAGAAGCCAGGAACTCCATAGACTTTAAAGCCAGAAGTGACCATTGTGATCATCTAGTCTGACAGGTCATGGGACTTCTCTGAATTAATTATTGCTTCAAATCTCAATAGCTGTGATATACCTCAAGCCTGTTTTTTACTAAAACATCCAACATCAATTTTCAGGTTCCAAGTAATGGAAAATCCACTAGAATTCTCATTTAAGTTATTCTACAGGCTGATTGTACTCCCTGTTTAAAAAAAAAAAAAAAAAAAAAAAAAGCAATAACTGAAAATAAAAAAGAAAATAAAAATATAACTAAAAAGAAACCACACACCAAATCTCAATTTTCCTTTGACTTTAAAGTTTGTGAACATCTTACACTTTAGTGTGCTAAAGTGAAGCATCCTACTTGTGAATTATTAGGGAGATATGAACATCAGAACAGGAGGATGCTTTGTTTTTAACACTGTTGTTTAGTTGTTTGGTCATTTGTCCAGGAAATTGGAAATCTATATTCAGAGCATTCGTAATCTTGGGAATAGGGAACTCACAGTATCCATTTGCCACAATGTCCCAACTGTTAGGCTAACCACTGCTGGAAACTTGAGATTGGACCCTGGAATACTGAATAGTCTTCTTCTGGAAGATGGATCACTTTGTTGGTCAGGAACACAGTGTTTCTGAGGGCAAAGAGAAGACACTGGAAAGTTTTGTATTTAGCTTGAAGTGTGAGGCCCTTAATTCAGAGAGAGTACATTATACTACAGTATATAACATATGCATTATAAAATATTAAACTTAATGTTTGAATAGTAGACAAATTTAAAGAAGAGCTTAAAATTCTGCACAGTCCTTTCTGTCCCTATCATCTTTGCCTGCAGGGTGCCTTGGTATTTTTGGTTATAATTCAGTCTATCTTCTTTATAATTTCACCTCTGTATTCCCTGTCATACCTATTAACTCAGTACTACTCACTGGATTTTACCTTACAGATCTATAGTCCAGTGTATTGCATCACCAATATTTTTTTTGTTAAATTGTTAGTGTTAGTTTGCTAATTTTTCAAAGTTAGAATATGACCAGCTTACTACTGGCACTATGATGTTGGAAAGCAGCTCCATCTTTTCAAGGGACATAATTAGACACAGCTAGCACTGCATATGCCAGCAATAGAATAAGTGGCTTTTCCAACAGATTGAGTTAATAGGGATTCACCCTAATTAAAAGCTTGAAGTTTTAATGAAAATATAAAGCCTTTCTTGGGAAAGATCTCTGCTTTGATTCACATTCAAGTCACAGTGGCAGCACGGTTCTTAAGAGACCACCAGCAGAAGTGAGGCTGTTGAACACTCCAGGAGCCCTCAAGAGGACCAAGGTATGAAGCTTATAATAAGAAGGCATAGTAGTGGGTCAAGGTCTACCAGTGAATAAATGGTGCATTTGTGCTCTAATTAAAGCATTGCTTTTTCTTTCTTTTTTGGCTATTAGAGTTTATGTGTACCTGGAATGTGTTAGGGTAGAAACTCTGACCTCTAGTTTAGACACAGTTTAGTCTAAGTAGACTAAACCATATTTTATTCTATTTGCTCAACTGAAATTTAGGAGATTTTTTAATGTTTTGTTTGGATTTTTTTGAGCACAAGATCCTC
This sequence comes from Ammospiza nelsoni, assembly GCF_027579445.1. Classification (NCBI taxonomy): domain Eukaryota; kingdom Metazoa; phylum Chordata; class Aves; order Passeriformes; family Passerellidae; genus Ammospiza; species Ammospiza nelsoni. Next base: position 105,698,671 of record NC_080633.1, read on the forward strand.
TTCCCTGTAAGTTCAAAGAGAAGTAAAAGAACATTGAACAGCTGATTACTAACACACACACTGCCTTGGTGTTAAGAAATAATTTTTAATAGGTGCTTTAATTACTTAATAGCCTGGAATAAAGTTATAACCCTTTGGTTGCAGTTATGATTACTGACAGCTAAAATATACAGCTCTGGCAGAGTAAGTCCCTCTCCAGAAAATAAAGCGTCTGCCTCTGACACTACCCAATACTCCACTTAATTATGTTATCCTTCATTTAGATGGTGATTCTATTGCAATATCTAACAAGAAGATATTGCACAGTAATGGTGAGTGGCTAGGACAGCTTCTTGATCAAGACATTTATTGAATTACACATACTGAGGATGCAGCTGGACAGTGAAAACTGATGCTTTCACTAGGTGATGAAATTCTGCTCTGTTGTCTTTTAATACAGACTGTATCCAAGTAAAGATTAAAAGAAAAAATCAGGAGTATAATAGATTACATGCACTGTAAGATTTCTGCCCTGATATTTTTATTCATAACAATATTATCTCTCTTATTATCTTCATGACACTTTAGGATCACTCAGTTGGCCCAGCTACAGACCTACCAGTTGTCCCAATTAGGTGAAATCTTCAGTACAACAGATATTAAGTGGAGTTATTAAAAGCTTCTGCTAAGCCATTACAAACTGAACACAAACCATACCGGGGCATGTGTAAACGCTAACCTTTTAAAGCCAAGTCCTTCTTTCTCTCCAGCAAGAGAGCTGTAATCCAGGATTTCATAGGGAATGTGTCTCTCTGGCACAGGGAGGGAGCTGCAGGGCGGGGAGCTGGTTTGCTGTGCTGGCAGCAGAGCTGGGCTGAGGAGCTGGCAGCCCCTGCTTTGGAGTGCTGCCATGAGCAGAGCGGGGCTGTGCCAGCGCCCGGCCCCACGGCTGCCCCGGGCTCCAGGGACAGCAGGGACAGCAGCCTGGTGCCCTCCCTCACCTGGCATCCCACGCCTGGCATCCCACGCCTGGCATATGGACTGCCCACAAAGGAGCACCCCTGGGCCCTGCTGACACAGCGCAGCGTGAGGATGGTCCTTGGGGTCCCACAGCAATTTCAGAAGGCCTTTAGGACTCCCTGTTTTAATTAGGATATTAAGCCTGAATGGCACTGAAGCCAAGGGATAATCCTGGATCAAAGCCAGGAGAGACAAACTGGATCAGCCCCAATACAGGCAATCGACACAATCAGCACTGTAATTATTTTAGAATAACATGGCTTAGCAAATAGAGGTGGATTTGAGTTCAGGGACTCATATGCTCAGCCTCAGTAGCCATGCAAAAGACCTTTCCTGCAGAACAGATCATGCTGTCCCACCTCTGGGTCTTTTCTCCCTCAGCAGCCAAGACAGCGTTCCCATTCCCCAGTGTGTTTTATCATAAGATAAAGCCTCAAACATCCTGATCTCTGCTTGAAAAAGAATGGTAATCCATTCTGGTGAAACCAGAAAAGACCTCTCAAAAATTTTGGGGAAGAAGAAAGGAAAGGAAGAAGGAACGAACATTAAATTTTATGATAAAATGGGAGAAAGTAATAAAGACAACAGCTCATGAGAGAATAACTGAGTCTTCCTACCAAAACACTTCTCACTATTTGGTTTTGGTATCAGTGGCTTGATTTTTAAACATTTGAAGGAAAACTGTGCAAAGGCTTTAGAATAATGACAGTTAGGATTAGTTGTTCTACAGGTCTTGATTCAAGAAAGGTGAAAAAAGTTTTACATGCATTTGGTACCTTTTTTCATTTACACATTCACACACATACAAAGGGTCATCACCTCCAAAAACTTTTAAATAAACACTGTGCAGCCTTCTGGAAGCCCCACGTGGTTACAAAGGGAAAGACACATGGCAGGGCTGCTCTTCACACTCTTTGGACAAGCATTCAGACGTGAGCACGGAATTTCACTCAGCAGTTTACATACATCCTCCAAGGCCCAGTTAATTGACCAAATGAAGCACTAAAGCCTAATTCCGTAATTCTGCAGGAGAGGAGGGTATATGGAAATCTGACTACAACTGCCAAAATCTTGCTTTGAGAGACATATGGCAATCTAGCCCAATTGCATGGTGACTGCCAGAAAAATTGTGTTTCTACTTTAAGCTCAGTTCCTGCTTCATCATTGTCCCTGTCCCCATGTAGTCATTTACACCTGTGCAAAGTGAATGGAAAGCATTACCAAGTGAGAATGAGAACAATTTATCATTCCTTTCTACACCCACAGCAAAGAGGGAGAAGCAAGCACTGAATTTATCAGGTTCAAAAGAGATTGAAAATTAAAACAAATGTTTTTGTACGATTCTTTTACAAAGGAAATTAAACAAAAAACTGTAGTGTAATACAACATTATCATTTTGAATTTACCTTCAACCAGGAAATACATAATTATGCTACCCTTGGAAGACACTGCATGGCTGCATTTTGGACATTGTGAATACTATGAACTCCAATGAAGTTCAGTGAAGTAATACATAAACAAAATTAGCTTAAATAGCAGGAAAATTTAAATTTAATTGGCTTAAATAACCTTTGTTTGAATTTACATATTTATGCACACAGATACATACACCATTCCTCACTAAAGTTAGCATAAAATATTAATTGCAAAGGAATGGTGTTCAAATTACAGTTTCAGAAACATTAAAGTGTTAGAGTAACAATATCAGAAAGCACTGACTTGCACATAAATTCTCACACATTATTTCATATTGATTCAACTGTCGCAGGAAGTTTTGTTTTCAAAATCTTTCTGGGACCACCAGGCTGACCTAAATCTTAATTATATCCTTGAATACAGTGATACAGAGCTTTTATTATATATTTTTTGTTATATAAATAATAAAAATCATCAGAACTTGGAAATCACATACTTTATGAAAACAAAATCACATTTACATGAAGAGGTAATAATATTTCAAATGCAGATGTTTCATATCAAGTATTTGAATCTCTGTTTGAAAACACAAAGAAATGTGAATTTACAAGCTGCTAAGTACATTCACATTGGATCTACAAACTGTGTCACAAATGCTCAGCTGCATCAGGTACAGGATAACTGGGAAAGAAGAATTATAAGAATGGCATAATGTAGCTATTCACTTCAGGTATTAAATGTGCTTAGATTTATTTGCTGTTTTAATTAAGTTTTCACTTTCTGTGGAGCACTTTATACACATCCAAGAATGTATAATGACAGACCTTGATTTTATTTTCCTGCTGAACACACACCATTATTTGAGAACCAAAAAGAATGGCAATAATGCAGCATGATTTAAATCTGCCTTCCAGCTTTCTTTAACAACAAAAGGAAAAACAATAGCCTTCTGCAAAACACTTTTTATAGATGACAGCCAATTTTTACTAATTAATTCAAATGTCCATCTCTGAGGAAGAAACATGTTTGGTAGAATTTAATGTAAAAGATCAGCTCCACACCTCCAATAAAATAACATTTACTAGCATAAAATTTTCTACACTTGTACATTATTCTGTTATGCAGATTTTTTAAATTTCTGTCAAATATTATGCATGAGTAATAAAAAATTTGAGTTTTAAATAAGAATAAATCTACTAAGGAAATAAACTACCAAGAAGCACTTAAACTATAAAAAATTATCCCAACGTTTTTCCACTTATATGTCTTTAAATAGTGCTCAAACTGAGCCAGTATCGACCCAAAATGATCTTTCTTTCATATTTATGTTATAGAAATTATCCAGCTCCAAAAAATAGTTTTCAGAAATGAAGTTTATTTCATATTAAGTCTAGCCCACTTACTGATTTGATCAACAGTGCCAGGAAATATGTTACTGAGAAATAAAGCCGGTATCCACTCTGTCCCTGCATTATGAATCTTGTTTGACTCTTAATTTTACTTTCAGTGTAAGAGCTGCCTGTCTCCTCAAACTACTAGTAGAGATAGAGCATGATAGATGGTACTAGGGAAATGAAATTAGCCAGCTGATTCGCCCCCCAAGACCAGGGAGCAGCAGGGAAGGTGGCAGCCTGGCATCCTAAAATTGTAGGAAGGACTGAGAGATGTGCATCTATTGATCATTTCTGTCTCAGAGGGTGGTAAGGTCTGTTAGGAGGAAGAGGGATGGATGGATGGATGGATGGATGGATGGATGGATGGATGGATGGATGGATGGATGGATGGATGGATGGAGAGGAAGCCCAGGCTTCAGCCACCCTGAGACAATTTTTTTCCACAGCTGAACCTCTAAGTCCTGGGGCTGGCTGGCACCATGCAGAGCAGCCATGTGTCCAAGAAAAGGCTGACAGGCCTAAACATACAGGGCTCTCTCCAAAACAGCCATATATTGCAATAAGTGAGAGTGGGAATTCATTATTTGGATCATCAGTATGAACATCAGTAACAGAGCAGAACTGAAGGGAAGCTACAAGGTGGCAGAGCATGATGAATTTATTGGAAACCCCAGGTTTCATCAGGCACTACAGTAGAAATGAAAGACTCATAAAATAGAATATTAACTAGCATTTTCACATAGTTTTCAGTCTTTTAAAGTTAACATTTTACAATTTCAGTCATTACTAAACAATTATGGATGTTCAACTATGTTTAAAGCACACACAGGAGGAAACAACCATTTAACAGCCATTAGACTCTCAGTACCTTCTTAATGTGGAATCCCAAAAGTTGATGCTCTTCCAGACAATTATAAAAACTGTGGAATTCTTTCATGCAAATGCAGAACAACTTGTAATCAACCTATTGTTAAACTATGTCAAAAGTGTCTAAATTAGGTGATTTCTAGATTACCAGAAATACAAATCTGAAATACATCTTCCAATGTGATTATCAAGCCTTCAACACCACAAAAGCCTGCCAAGCAAAGTGGCATGATTCTTCATACACAATATGAAAAATAAGATTTTTCTTAGCCTTGGCTATTTGGGTTAGGTCGTATAACAATTTTCTTAGCAGAAATGCAGTACTAGATGAAACCAGATCTTAGCAGAAAGCAAAAACGAGAAAGTTCATAAAACAAGCTCTTTATACACATATGAGAGAATATGTTCTAAAATTTTAAAATTAAAAACTAGAATGGTCTATCTGGATTCTTCTTCACCCACCTACACTGCATTATTTGTCTATCAAATATATTGAGAGTGTGCGTGTGCGTGCCCACAATTTGATCTCACAATTCTTCTAAGTAAGGAAGCATAACACAGTTTTACAGATGTCTGAGTCGCAGAAAAAGGTTGCCAAATACTGAAGGTTGCAGAGGTTATGTATGGGGAAGTTAGGATGTCAACCAAAATCCAGTTTAAGCAATCTCAGTACTCACAGAGTGTGGAAACAAAATTGTCTTTAATTTAATAATTTAACAATGCTCCAAGCACTTGAATTTTGTTAGTATACAACTATCTATTTGTCCTCAGCTTTTGAAATTGCAAGGTGCTTCTGAATTGCACTCTTTATCCTCAATGGCAGAGTTCAGAAACAATTTTTTTTAAAAGCAAACCTGATTGTACACTTTTCCATAAATATATGAAAATTTGCTTTTTCAATTACAATTTCAGCAGTTGAGGCATTAAGAAATACACCAGCCATTATGATAAAGTGAGAAGGGATAATGGTGGTACCACATCTCATACTTTTCCTTTGTTTTACTTCTTAAAAATATTTTCTCATTTAGGTCTGAGCTATTTTGAGACCCACTTTTAATGACTGGTTTTGATACAATGCTTTGTAGTGCAACCCTGCTTCATTTAAGTGTGTTGTGCATACCACCAGGAAATCCTCAGTATTACACCTTTATAAGAGACAAAAAAAAACCCATCCTTTTCCTGCTGAAGCCTATAAAATTGAAAATTCTGGGGCGTAATAACCAGTTACATAGAGGAAATAATTTCTTTGGATCTGCACCAATCAGTAATAGGTGCTACTCCATCAGAAGTCAGCATATTTTAACTACTTTTCCTGGGTGAAATGCAACACTTGGTAAACAAAAGGAAATGTAACCCTGTGAGTTTTACTGGGGGATCACCAGCCCAGCACCACTGCAGGCCACAGCAGGAAAAGCTCAGCTTCAAGAAACTATAAAAGGGGCCTGCTGAAACAGCCTCACCTCTCACCAGGAGATGATCTGAGCCCATAGAATACCCCTTTTTTAGAAGGAACAAGATTTTTTTTCCCTGAAGCTGGGGAGTACAAATAGCTGCAGGAGCAGGTATGCCTGTGCATGAACAGTTGTGCATGGCTCTTTCATGGTCACTCCATCTCTTGCACCTATTTATCCTGTCCATCCATGGCATTTTGTCCAGATAAAATGCTTTAATCACAAGAAATTGCACCTGGTTTTCTATGTTACTAGAAGAATTGCCATGGGATTTCAAACCCTTTCACATGCTACCTGTGCAAACAACCTCTCACCTTAAACAAAGACAGGCTACTTTGCTTTAAGCATAATTTGATGTGTGTGCAAGAGAAGGGGTTGAGATCTCTTGCCTTATTTCTAAATACTCATTTGTGCCCTGGGCAAATTTCAACACATATTGCTGTTTTCTTGTTCCACTGAGAAACAAAATACTGATTAGCTTTTCCTCTGTACAGAACATTTATCTGTCAGATACAACTCTTCAGTTGTGGATTATAAGGCTTATGTTTCCTCAACAAAAGAGGCATTTTCTCTGATAAGGAGTATTCTTACAAAATTCCATTATTTTATATAAATGATATGTGTTCCTCTGCTCTGCATGCGCCCAGAGTGGTTTGAGCTGGTCAGTGCATAAAGAGGACCACAGAGAGAACAGGAGAGACTAAGAAAAGAGATGCATAAATACAAACATGCTGTGGGGACACGAGTAATAATTTTCCAAGGTTTTTAGCCCCATTACATGTATTTTTTTCCTCCAAGATTTTGATCAATTCTTAAGAACATGCAAGCAAAGTGTTAACAAGAACCATTGAAATGGCTGATTGAGATGAGCTGTTTCTACAGTCCTTCAAAATTATTCAGGAGCCTCATGGAACTGAAGAATGACTACGTATCAGAAGTTTGCCAGTTTTTTTCCAGCTATGTCATATTACTTGTTCTAATAAACATACTGTTTCTTCACACACTCTCTAACATATGGACAATATGGAAGGCAACATAAAGTTTAAAAATATTGGAATATTGGTAAATCTTTCTCTTCAAAGCATCCTAATCACATGTAAAAATTATTAGCATATGCTCTTTTGCTTCTATGTGCAAATTACTTGAAGACGTTTTTGTTTGCAAAAAATAATGCATCTTCAGAGCAGAGAAATTCATGTTGGTTTTTACTATTACTTCAGGTGAAAAATTAATTTATGTTACTGTGTGCTCCCAATCACCTGAATATTCCTGCTTAGAAATCAGAGGCATTACAGAGTGGGTTCCCAGGTTGTCACTGAACTGATAAAGGCTGTGAGCAGAGAGCTGACTGGTGTTACAACTCTGCAGCAGTGGCACAGAGTAAACGAGCTCTCCAGGCATGTGAATACATACATTGGTATCAAACAAAGATTTAGAAGTGGATAAAGCTTCACAGATCCTAATTATGGAGTCTAGCAAAGGAAATAATTCCCGCCATAGAGAATGTTTCTCTATCAAGGACAGAAGGACATGGTTTAAATTTCATCATTTTCAGATGTTCTCCTTTTTAGGCAGAAGCAACAATGAATAAATTACTACACATATTTTAGACTATATTCCTCTTAATGACATTTTCATTACACTGTCTACTTCTTATATTTATGCTGGTCACTACGGAACTGGCACCACAACTTTTTTTTGGATAATCAAAACCGTGTTTTCAATGAAAATGGAATAATTTTTTCTACTTCCTCTTCCTCATCATCTAGCATCAACTCTGCAGCAAGCAATGCTGTCCCCATCCCTCCAGCAGCTGGAGAGCCACTCAGGATGCTGGAGTAGGAGCTGAGAAGGGAACACACCTTACAAAGAACTGGCAAACCTTCATTTCTGACTCAAGCTACGTTTCTCATGCACAGGGCATGTGTAGCACTGTCAAAGTCTGACAAATAGAAAGGAAATAGTTCCCCTGGCTGAAATGGCTCAGCCTGCTATTCCAGAGAGTAGAGAGAAGAGGGAGCACTGAATAATGCTTGTCTTTAAAACCCACTAATATGCTTCCCACTAAAAGCTCAGGAAAGAGAGAGCCACATCCCTCCCTAATCCACACAGGGCTCTATGCAATGCCTTGTAGGTATCACTCTTAGGAATTTTATGCAATTTTGACATGGTCAAAAATGTCTTTCCAAAGTAATCCACACCACTTTGATTCTACAAGAGACTCTTTTTCTCATTATTATAAATTATTGCCAGTACCAGTAATGGTGGTATTATAATAGTACCACCATTAGTAGTTCTCTGTATTGTATTTCTTTTAAAAGCAGCAGGGCACAATTATTGCTCTCTTTATTAATTTGATGAGATTCTTGTGGCCCAGACTCTTCAGGTCTGGCTCCAGAGAAGAATTTTCTGACAATGAGGCAATGACACACGTTGCTGGTGTTTGCTAGCAAAACCAGTAAGGAAGCCTAAGCAGGAACCTACCAAGATTGAATCCCATAGCTGCCTCTGAAACAGAGCATGTTCTGTGTACTGAGTCTGCATCCAGATAAGCTGACAAGTTGATGATGCTTGTTACATCATATTTAGTCAGCTACAACACTGTTACAGCTGTTACATCTGTTTTGGGCTGAGGCAAGCATGGGACTGGACCTGGGTGAATTTTGTGCAGACCCAGTTTCAGTGCATGGCATCTACTAAACAGTGCAGAGGAAAACAAAAGCCAGCAGTTTGCTTGTTCTCCAGCTGCTAGTTATGCTCCTTCAAAACACATTTTTTGCTTTTCTTTTGAAAGAAGTCATGGCAACAGGAGAGAACTACAATAGTCAAAAGGGCAGGATTTAAGGAGATGGAGTATGTTCAGTTCTGAAAGTACTGCTTAATGTTTATACTCATAGATTTCCACACAACTTAGAAGGTGTGAAATAAAATACCAAGCATTTCTTCCATAAAGAAAGGAAATTCAAATAGTCTTGTGATTTTTGCCATTAAATGTTTGGGAAAAACAAGGGTTTTCTTCTGATTTTTTTTCATCTTTCTCTGTTTGTTTTCCTCAATAAATGAACAAAAAGGAATGTATGACAAACCTGCAGGTCCCAAATTTTGCTGAGCTCTCTTTTGCATATTGCATAACACCTCTCTGTAGACCCAAAAATAGTTTGACTAGAGGTAACAGTTTCCACTAATTTATAGATCTAAAGGCTGTGGATCAGTTCCTGAGATAGAGAGTGGTGATGTCCTTTACCTACTACAGAATAAAATTGTTCCTTCACCTTGTTCCTTCATCTTTTATCTTCCTCTCATCTTCCCTACACTTTTCAAAGTTCATAACCCTGCAGAGGTCCTAACTATTTTATTATGGGGGTTTTTGTGCCAATCTTGCAGTTTTCTAGGTCTGCAGCTAGTGAGAACAGGTTGTAGGCAAATAAAACGCTGGATGACCATCTATTAGAATTCAGGCAACTTTGGTCTGCTCTTAAAAGGGTGGATTTCAGAAACACATTAAAGAAGAGCTCTTACGTAAAAGTACATTTTGCCAGACACATAAAATGGGTCAAAATATGAATTTAAACTTCCTTTTTTCTTCCTATGAAAATGACATTCCCTCATTCAAAATACACTTTGTGTTTAAAGGAAACATTGGAAATTTCCACTATTTGGTTCTCTTTACTGATAAATGGGCACACAGAATGCTATACTGCTGAACTTATCCTTTTCTCATGGCATAAATTAAAAGTAACATTTTGCTTTAAAAAAACCTTAGAGTTATGATTTGGTCATCTCTCTACTATTATTTAGGACAAGCAGATTGTACGCAAAGCCACTCGAGGCAGTTTTTACCTTCCCCTCACACCCTTCAACTGTGTTCCTGACATCATACAGAGTAAAGGAAGCTGTTTATAGCCCAAACTGCTGTAACAAAAGCCAGACACGGAGTATCTGGGGTACAATCTGCACGTGGGTGTGTAAGAGCTCCAAGGTGAATTCAAGCAGAGGAGTTACGCAGGGTAATGTACTTCCTGTGCATGGCTCACCAAGACACCCAGCAGAAGCAAGGCACTTAACTGCACAAGTGCAAGCAAGGCATCAGACTCTTGCCATTGAACCCAAAGAGTGAGGAAGGCCTGAGACCCAGCCCTCTGTCCACAACTGCAGTCTCACTGCATTGCTGCATCCACAAAACAGACATGTGCGAGTTGGAGACTCAGAGAGATCCATATATGCCCTAGAGACACAAATAGATGCACTTAGACATCTCATGTGGACTGCTTTAAAGCAATTATTTGCTCCATAGAGACTTCTGTGTTTTTTCTAATAGGAAAATGAGTGGCCGTGCTATAAATGGGTTGTATAAAGACCATATTGTTCTAGTTTCCTAAAATAACTTGGACACCTCAATTGTAACCTTTCTTAAAAACAAAGTAGCCTTTGATGTGAAGCTTTAATCATGAACAGACTATAAACTTCTCTGGGATCTACCATGAGGTAGTTGCTCAAAGTGTCAGAGCACTAACTAAACAATATTCATTAAATTCCAACTACAAGTAATGTCTGGAGAAAACTCCAGGGAAAACTAATGTCTGTCACATGATGTGTGAGCTGTGTTGACTCACTGCCATGTAGACTTCAATAATTTTCATCAATAAGGGCACTTAAATGTATTTCTGCCCAGTGACTCCCTAAATAGCATGCTAGAAACCCAATGTTCTTTTTTTTTAGTTTTTCAATGTGTGCAGAACAAAGACTTAGATTTTTTTTCTGAAGAGGGAGGAGGCCATTTTGCCTTCCTTATGTCATGCTTACTTATGTCAGCCAACATGTTACTGTTTTCCTTTCATTGATGCTCTTTTAAATGCTTCCAATTCACAGATGTGTGCCAATGAAGTAGTTATGAATTTTCCTACAGGCTACATTTCCAGAAATCTTCTTAGGATCTTGGCACTGCCCAGAAAGTAGAAAACAAAAGATAAAGTCCCTGATTGGAGACTCCTCTTTTCATTGCCCCTATACTTTGTCCCACCCTATTCACTGAAAGTAGTCACATTCCTTCAGATTTTAAAAGGGAAAGGTTGGCAAAAAGTCCAAAACCCGGGCACCCAATTTAACGTGTTTTCTTGGAAACACTTTTTTTGAGTGAAGTAATGATTGTTGAAGAATTGGTTTTATTAATTGGTATCTAATAATTTCTGATCACAAGTTATCCTTTTATCAGTATCTCTGTACTGATATTAATCTGTTCTCCATTGATTTCAAGATGTAAGTGGGTACTTTTCAAAGGAAATTGTTCTCTTAAGGAAAATTCTAGAACATCAAAGAACACATTTGTCTGACCAGGTAGATCTGCAAGGCCCTGAGAAGTCACACTCACATCCGTAAAACTCATGCACATTGCCACAAGACTGAACAAAAGCATCTTGTGATGGATGGCGTGTAGGTCTCAAACAGGAAAAACATTTTGTGAAAACAGGTTGCCTGTAGAAAAATTCCCTGTCCATATTTTTCAGCATTTAGTAATTGTCAGAAAATTGGACTATGTTATGGAATTTCTGGTCTGAAGAAACTTTGTGAGACAATTCCATCAGGACAACAAAGAGGGTGTCTTTTGAAAAGGTCAAGATTCAAAGGAAATGTTTTGAAATTCTAAATGAGGTGGTTTATTGAAAAGAAATTTTATTCTATTTGGTTGAGTCAGGGATAGTTAATTTTGGTATTTGTTTTGAGTTTCAGAGGACTTCAGGTTTTGTCCCAATGTTAGATCTCCAGCTCTCATGGCTGAAATGAAGGAAATTGAAACCATCCTCTAAGTACAGAAAAGTTCCCTGGCATCTGTCAGGTTACACCAGATATCTACAATTTTTCACCTAAAAATGGAAAGCAGAGCACTGAAATATTCACTGTGTTGTAGGCATATGTCCAAAAAGCAAGGAGCTGCATTGAATAAAAATACTGCAAGTAGAAGCGTGCACTTTAAGCCACTGGCACGCAAAGCTGTTCCAGTTGGGCATTTAAACACCATGGCAGCACAAGCCAATTAACTATCAATCATCTTGAGACCTCAGCAGCACCTCTCCATCATTGAATGAGGTGGAGAGTAGATTTCTTGGAGGTCCTGTTCACCAAATATCTTCCCTGAGGTGATAATATCTTCAGAATTTTTATCACCATGCAGAAGGGATTTCAGAGTTGGACCCTTATTTGGAAATGGGAAGGCAGATAGTGGAACACAAGCTTGACATAAATGCAGGTGAAAGAGAAACACTCAAACAGAGTTTCAGCCTTTTTTAGCAAGTCTATTTATACCTCACCATATCCTTTGAAAACATAAAATTCTAGTCCTAATTTATTAATGGAATGTGCCAGCACCAAGTTATTTTTAAATTTAGAATATAAATGGCCTTCATGAACTAGAGCAAGCAGGCAGCATCTGACATGAGTCTCAGAGCTAGTGTGAAATTTACTTTTAAATTGCTGCTGTCTTTCCAAAAATTATGCACCGTGAGCATGTGTCTTCACTCGTGTTAGCTTTTGCCTTAATTAGAAAACAGAACCGCAGGAAGTGGCACGTAGAAAGGATCTCGCCCTTGCTTGGATGTAAATAACCCTCTCAGCTTATTTCAGCTGTTTCTTCCTAGCTAAATTCAAGTTGTCAGAGGAATGTGATCCTGAAAATAAAATCAGAAATTTCAAGCTATTTGTAAACATAAGAGGCAAATGTTAGTTGTATTTTATTTTATTTCCCAACCTTTTTCTTCTTCTAAGGCAAACAGAAAGTGGGGACTGAAGACAACTGAAACAAATAAATTAGAGAGGGTTTTTTACCTCCTGGGGACTCTTATTCCCAATATTAAGTGCAACAAAAAAGGGTATTCTTCTGTACAACTGTTCCTCAAAAGAACCTTGCATCTCAGTCTTCAGCCAGCTGAAATTGTCTGCCCTTTCAGTTGCGCACTGTTGACTTTTTCCAACATCTGTCCTCATCACAACTTTATAAGCCCATTAGAGGCATGCATTTCAGTGTTTTAGGGAATGACTAGACACAGCAAATGATTTCCTATAAATAATTTATTCAATGACTTCAAAATTCTCAGTGTTCCTGTAAGGACTGCCTGTCACAGAGCAATGCTGGTAAGAAACAGAAGCTTTCTTCCCCAGTTCCACCACCTGATCCAGGGCCCCTTCTACAACCCACAGAAAAGCTGCTGAAATTTCTCCTGGGTTTTTTTTCTCTGCCGTCCAAGTTAGAGGGAATTCTTCTAATAATTTTAGGAGAAACTGTACAAGTTCCACGACCTTCCCGATCTTCTTCATCTTCTGAGAACAAAATCTAAAACTGAATTGCTTTGCAAGAAAATGTCCTTGAGTCAACTTCAGGACAAAAAATGTGGCAGCCAAGAGTCTGATCTCACAAGCTCCTCAAGAAAGCAATGATATTATAAGGGATAAAGTTTTACAACACTAAAGCATTGAAGGGTTTGCAAAGGTTCAGTAAAGCCTTCTCATACTGAGCTTTGCTCTGTGTTTATATTTCCAGAAACTAGTACACATAAAAGTGGTTTTAGAGTTGTTTTAGAATAGATGAAAAGATTTATATCGATCTTCATTAGTCTTGGGTTAAGAGAAGGCTGAACTTTAAATACTTGTTCATGGGAAAAATCCAAGTTCCTCCAAGAAGACAAGAGTAAATGGCCTCAAGTTACAACACAGAAGGTTTAAATTAGATATTAAGGAAGATTTTTACATGGAAAGGATTGTAATTCATTGGAACAGATTTCCATCCCTGAAACTACTCAAAATAAGTGTGGATATGGCTGTTGAGGACGTGGTTTAGTGGTGAGCATGGTGGTGCTGTTACATTTAATGTTGCACTTGATGGTCTTTAAGGGTCTTTTCCAGCCTTAACACTTCCACGGTTCTAAGAGAAGTTTTTGACTAGGGAAGCAGTTGATGTTGATGTTTTGATAAAACATGCATTTGAAACATTTCTGCCTATGGTCATATTTACTGAGAAGATTCTTCTTATATATATATTCTCTATATATATATTCTCTCAATATATATTGATCACTGTGTTCCCATACTGTAACACCCAAAACAACAAAGTCCTACTCTATTGGCACTCTTGTGTCTGTCAGTCAAGCTTCTGCAGTGTCCTTGTGTTATTTTTGAGGTAAAAATTTCAGATAAGTCTTTCTCCTTACCTTTGTCACTGAAATTTAAAAATAAGTTGAATTATTAACTAAGATTAAATGTAATTATTAAGATTAAATGCATACAAATATGGTGGCAATTTATCCATCAGTGTTAGCACTGAGAATGTTTCAATTATCTCACCTCAGTGCCTGATAAACAATCAATGGACTTTATTTAATGGCTTCATCTCCAGTGCTAATTGTATCCATTTAAATTAAATTATTCTGATTGTTATTCCATGTAGTTATTTGGCGATATGAGACCTCTGAATAGATAGTATTGATCTGGGGCAACCAGGCATCATCCATCACAGCTGTGAAGACAGGAATTAAATTTAAATAGTGGGCTATTATTTTCTGAATGTCTTTGTGGACAAATAGGTAGCGGAAGCAGGATAATTAGGAACTTGCACTAATTTGTCTACTTGATTTATAGGTATATGATTCCTGAAAATAAAATGAGGTCTACAAAGTAATCAAGAGAAGCTGGCAATAGGTAAAACCTTGTGACTCTTTTAGCAGAATGGACAAACAATTGATGTGCTACCAGTCCTTAAAAGGTGTTTAGACAGCTAAAAGAACTACTGTGCCTCCTTATGAGATTTACAGCAGTACCTAAAATGATTTTTGGACTGTTAGATAGAAGCAGAGTAAGACAAAAAAAAAAAAAAAAAAAAAAAAACCCCACAATAAAACCCCAAGATGTGTGACAAAGATAACTACAAGTAAGCTCAACAAAATCAATGAACTCATAAATCACTTTAGGCTGGATTCTAACTAACAGTTCTCATTTTCTGGATGTTCCCAAGGTAGTTGACATATGAATGCAACCTCATTTTGATCCCAGATGGCTAGAGAAAAATGGGATAACAGTGAGATTTAGATCTCACCCCTCCATGGAGGATGCCTGTTACAATCATGAACTGTGATTCACACCAAATATATCCCTATACAGGCATTCATGCATTTCTCAGTGTTCTGCATGCTTCTGAGCAGGGAAGACACTGATATAGATGCAAAGGTTCTCTCTAAGCAGTATAACCAAGTGTTTTAATGAACTGTGTGATGGACCCTGGGAGATGAGCCTGAAACCTGACAAAGCCATGTATAAGGAGTTGCTGGGATCTGTCCCACAATGCCAAGACAGCAGAGCTCTCAGAGGAAAAACTCATGTTAAGCACAGAAACATAATTTTGAAACAGAACAGTGATCTCTGGGAACAGGTTGGGTAGGTGACAGCTGATAAGAGTTTTGAGAAGATAAATTTCAGACTGAGATCCTTTCCCGCATTTGCCACATGCAGAGCTCCAAGGCTTTGTTTATATCTCCATAAATCCATCTTCAAGGCTGGGCTCGTGGACCCTGGAGACAGAGAGCCTACAACAATATCTCAGGCATAACTACAGCTGTGCATGGCTGTGCAAGCCTGGATACACCCAGCCAGACAATACAGAAGGTGAATCTGGGCTGGCTGTCCATGGCTAGTGTGCAAGCTGCCTGTGAAGAGGTAGAAAATGATAGAAAAGCAGGAGGAAGGCAGAACATGCCATGTGCTTACAGACACCTATTACATCTTTTGGAGGTTCATGAAAATCAACCCTTTGCAAAGTTGTGGCAAATGAAGAATCAGCTAAAATCTTCATTGTCAGTGCAAACCTCCATAGCAATTTTCTATATTCACAGTAATTAATCTCACATGAATTATCTTTGATTGGTTTTAATTGCACAGCTCAACTGTCAACCCAAACACAAATATCTTATGAAATTCAATCGAGGTTTTAAAATTGACTTGATATGGAATTTGACATTAATCTTCTCATAAAAACGAAGATATTCTCAGTGGTAAAAGCAATGCCTATTAACTACGATCACTTAACTAGAAACCAGATTCCAAAGATATAAGTCTTAGTATCATCAACCAAAAAACAGAGCTACTGGTACATCACTGAAACACTAATTTAGTCCAAGAATGAAAAGATATCATTTCATTATTGTCTTTAGTTTAAATATTTCCATTCTCAGATGTCTTTCAAACTTACTCTAAAAAGAAAAAAAAAAAAGGGTTTCTAATCTGGCTTTCCTAACTGCAAATATTTTGATTTTTAGAGATAAAAATGCCTGGCTAAGATCAGTGAATGTTTATATAGAATCTGGAGGAGTACAAACAGAAGGCACAGTCCAGTTATTCTTTTGAAGGCAAAATTTCGTTCTTTATTTTGCATCTTGAGGCACAGGAAAACCTTCTGTAAAATAAAATAACAAAGTAACCATTATACAGCAGCTACTCATTGCATAAAACTTGCTATGTCCCATGCCTCCCCTTGATGTTCTTCCCCTTGATGCTGATGTCATATTTTGGCACCAAATTACAAGAATCAAGATCAGCTTGGTCTTGAGAGTATGCAAGGATGTTAGAAAAATTGCTACACACCATTTGAGTAGGAGAGAATGGGAACATTGGATGGAAAGTAACAGAAGCTGTATAGTTAGGTGTACTTATTGCAAATCAAGTAGTAAAAGTTATTTTCTGATCTGTCATATGAGTAGGTGCAACTCTTTAACCAGTGGAGCCAATATCATTCCACTAAGAGAGGGAGCAGGGAGCATGAGCTCAAACAGTGATATTTAGAGCAGAAAGACAAACTCCATGGTGGTATTTTGCACAGTAAGGGGTTACAGGGGGCCTTTGGATGAGGAGTGCTGAAATGAACTTTTGGAGTTCAATCCAGTTGTTACTCTCTGAATGATGGACTAAGTGGAAAGCAAGATTCCTGGGACATGAGGGGCAAGAAATGAAACAACTGTGGGATGTTGCTTGCTGGAGCAGGAGAAAAAAACAGCTCGGATGCTCCAGAGACAGAGATCTGCAGTCACTTACGGAACAGGAGAATCTCCTGCTGAAACACAGGGACAGAAGAGCAACACAGAAAGTGTGCACACATGAGAATTGTATGTTCTAATAGCATTGATTGTCCATGTGTGACTTCATTACAGCCTCCTGCAGGGCCTGGAGGAGAACAATCCATCACAGAGCTCCTTGGTGCACAGCTGGTACTGAACTGGCAGAACTTCCACCAAAGTTTCCACCCAGAAGCCTGAGCACCAACTGGAACCAGCACACATGTGCAATGGTTCCAGCCAAACTTTGCTTTTGATATGGAAATTAAATACTAACTGCTCTTCTCCTGGGCTGAGAGCCCTGCCAACCAGCAGCCTAGTGAGGACTTTTATAGCAAAAATGTATTCATTTCTGTGAGCTGAAGTTTTATCATGTGTAGAATGAGTCACTCTTTACTAGTGCAGTAATACAGATCTGTGCTCTAATCACAGATTCCCATCTGTACCATTTATTTGGGAATTTATGTTAAAATATTAAGCCATTCCAGCCACATTTTGAGTTTTGTCCTGTCCTGACACATTTTACCCTTGTTCACTTCCTTTCCTTTTTTCAATAAATTTGTTTCCCCCTTTTGTCACCCACTCAGACTCAAACCTCTGCATTTTCCTTATATTCTAGTATTTTCCAGCAGCAAACACAAGACTGAGTCTGTGAATTGTAGGGAAACCCAGATGTATCTGCTTCCTTTAGCATTTAGTGTTGTCTATCCTAAATTTGCTTTTTATTAACAAACAAAACCTAGCATATAATTTCATTGCTTCAGAACACTCAGAATAGACCTGAATTAAGGAGAATCAACCAAGAAATTCCAAGAAAAATCATTTTAAAATCCCCATAAATCAGAAAACAAAGTCCTGCTGTTTCTCTAGTGTAAACTTGGTTGGCAGATTTGAGTTCTGGAACTTGTTTAGTTACAGTATAGTGGTGACATTAATTTCACTCAAATTTTAATTTAAAAAATGACTATATAATCACAAGGGTAACTTTTAAAGCTAAACTAACCTCATGCTTACTCACTAATGATTTTTTTATTAAAGTGAAAACAGCATTATGGCAACTCAAACACAAATGTTAGTATGCACTTTAGACTACAAATAAAGTGTCATTTAGCCAAAAGTGCCATTTAGCCACTTACCTACGTAGTGTCGAGTTAGATCAGACTAATCCAGGAAAAAAAAAGAGTTATAGCAGTATCAATATTTATGTTTCTAAAGGTGTTTTTATAATTTTTAGAGGTTGAATGAGAACAAATGCAGCAGATGGATAAACAAACTTAAATGGATGGTGCTCTGTGAATTATGAACCTCAGCCAGAGATAATGTCAAAATTTAGCTGACATTAAATATCTCTTGCTACCAATACCACTGTCACTAGCTTCATGACCTGTCAAGCTACCTCTGTTACAAGGCAAAATAATTAGAGAAACTATAAAGAAGATATTGCTGCAATTAAATCACTCCATTACTAAGCAGTCAACACACTAAGTAGTTAGATCATGCAAGGAAAAAGCCATCAGTTTTACATCAAAACATGTAAATATGAGGTTGTTGTTGGGTTTTTTGGTTTGTTTTGGGTTTTTTGTTTGTTTGTTTTTTGTTAAGGGCATTTATTTATTTCCACAGGCTCACCAACAGCCTCACACACCAGCTTGAACATGGCATACATCAGTAGCTGAAATTCACATCATGGGGTTAGCATACTTATTCAACTCTATGGGGTTGAGAAAGGCTTAGGAAAGAAAAAAAAATTATTATTTCCTTGTATAATTACTTGGTGTTTTATCATTACACAAAAACTGTACAATGGACAGCTCCCTGGCAATGGGGAAGCACAGCAGCCCCTCCAGCAAGGGTTCAGTCCCACAGTGCCAAAACCAGGCAAGCAGAGGAGATCCAATGGCAGTCCCTGGTTTAGTCCCTGGCTGTCATCAAGCACGTTCTCTGTGACAAGAGCATGTCCAAGGGCAAGCAAGAAAGTCAAGTCAACAAGGCGAAAGCACAACATTATCACAATTAAGTGATTCCCCTAGGCCAGTGGGGAGGGTGAGTCCTTCATTCAGATGGTGGCTTCTCATTTTGTCTTTCTGCTGATGGAGAAAAAGGGCACTCATCCATGAGGGACCATAGTTTGGGTATCTGTGCAGTCTTGGAACTCATTAGGGAATAGACTGGTTTTGGCTGTCTTTGTAACTGGATCAGCAAAATTAGATGTACAGGTTTACATCCCAAATTTGTGTTAATATAGTGACTAAATTATTTCCTATTCATTCTTGTTCCATGCTGTTTCAGTGAAGGATTAAAAAAGGCTGCCAATACTTGGCCTTCTTTGCAAAACTATAATGAATATTTTTAAGGGAGAAAACACTAATGAGGCAAAATTAAAAATAAAATATCAAAAAGGTAAATGAGGAATTCTGATAGTTACTTCCTTAAAACTAAAAAAAAAAATTATTAAAAATTTACCTTGTAACCAAGATGGCCATCAGTTCTATGAAACCACAGCCACTGGAAAATGTGTTCCCCTTTCTGTGCATATTGTTGAACCAGTCAGAGCTCTTACTTACAGTGAGTTGAAAGATGCTACATTTGAGAATACAGCTGTTATTGTTTTCAGATTTATAGACATACCTAGAGGTAATTGTAAACTATTTGAGCGACTGCCATAAGCTACCCTGAAATGACTGGCAGCCTTTCACAGCAGTTACTCAAAAGGAAGTTATAATCCCAATACAAGCAGATGAACAATTATGGGAATACCAGAGATGTCTGGAACCAATTTTTGTTTGAATTTCTTCTAGCAGATTTCATCTGAAATGTAGCACTGGAAGGGACCTCCTGAGTTACTGAATCCAATTTCCTATTATCACTGCTAACAGAGTCAGAAACACCATGAATTTGGCAAGACCTCAGTGATGGTAAACTGCCAGTCTTCCTGGCTTGGCATTCAGAGGGAAAAGCATAAGCAGGTAGCCAGTGGTGGCTGAATTTACTGAAAATTGCTACTGAAATGGAACACTTTCTCAGACTGGCAGGGAACTAGATTTTGCAGGGTTCGGCACCCGGATAAGGGTGAAGGAGCCCTCCCACCAGGGCAGGGCTGACAGTGGCTGGGTGCCCAAGGGCTTGGGAGTTAGAAGGTAAGAACCTAAAGAGCTCCAGAACAGAGGCTTAAGGGATAAGAAATACCTACGCATAAATTAATCGTGCTCCTCCTTAAAACAAATGAATCGATGAAAGCAGCTCCTGCAAAGCCTCAGCTCTGTAGCTTCCAAAACCTTGAGGGCAGTTTCTGTCAAGAGTCTGGTCCCCTGAGCCAGCATCATGATCTTCAACACTGAATTTTAGTCTCATACAGCTCAGAGCAAGACTGGGTTTAGCTGAATCTTGAATGAAAGGCACGGTATGTTCTTTGAGTAAAAATCCAGTAAAACAACTTAGACGATGGTAACCCATCCATGCAAATTTAAATCAATATCTAGAAGTCTATAGCAAGAGGGAGTTCCTTGTGAATTGTTGGACCTTAAGGAGCTGTTTTGGAGCTGTGGGGCTATGAAAAGTCTTTCACCCTCAGGAGGAGTTTCCCAAAAGCAGCTGTGTTTCCTGAAGTTCTCCAGCTGCCAGGAAATGGGAGAGCAGGACTGTCATGTCTGTGGCCCCGAGAAGTCCAGCTGGTGAGCCCATCAAAGCTGAATAAACACTGCATTTTCTAGGCAGCAGTATGCATTACAAACTTCTGACCATGCTGTTAATGCTTTGTCCAACACCTCTTGGTAAGGTAAGTTTCTTTTCTGAGGATGGACACAATGATTTTCTCACTCTGCCCCTTAGAACCTAAAGAGACTATCCCATAAGAAATATCCCTGACTCCTTCCCTCAGTACAGGCTGGATCCACATCTTGGCCTTGTTGTGTCAGAGCCATGCTGGTGGTATAAAAAAGTAGAGGAAGTTATTGAAACTGGATGAATGGGCATCCAGAATGACTTTCTCCTTTGAGCACAGCACACCAGGAGCAGAGTTACTAACTGCTGGGAGCAGAGCTGGATGCCAGCAGGCATCCAGGCAAGAGGTCAAGTCTCACTCTTGTATCCTGTCTATAATAAAAATGAAAAAAATGTTATTACACATTATAAAACTCTTCAAAAAACACATTATAAAACTCTTCAAAAATGAAGATATTGTGATCTTCTTTTGACACTGTCACTTCCTCCTCTGAACTGTCAGAGGAATCAAAATCTGACCTCCACATTAAGTCAAAAGGCCATCCCAAGGTAACTGGCAGATTTAATTAAGGGTAGAGTCTTCTCTGTTGTGTTTTAATTAGCATTTTGTTTTCTTCCAATGAAAAAAATAGGAAGTCTTTTGTGTCCTGGAATGCAGAAAGTATTTATAACCTCTTGAGACCTTCATTGATTGGTCTGTTTCTCTCAAGTGTCGCCATAACCCTCTGTTTTCATATGGAAATATACAGAAACATAAACATAAATGGATGTATGCCTTATGGACTCAGGAGGAAAAGAATAACAACAAAAATTGCAGACCAAGCATTTAAGGACATTATTTTTTCCTGCAGTATTGCTGTGCAAAGCAGTCTTGAAATCACAGCACAATCAGTGAAATATCATTTAGCATAAATTGTTCTGTGACTTCACTAAACATATTTGCTGAAAATTATGGCTAAGTAATGCAAAAAAGTCACATCTTGTAAATAATATATTGATCTCCTGATGGACAACAATCATCTAATACATCATTAGATAATGTGTCAGCCAACCACATAATTGGTAGACTAATGAATACGAATAGTTCATATATAATTTACTCAAAGAAATCTGCTTTATTTCCCAGATTTAAATAAATGATTCATCTAGATGTATTTGTTAGCTAATACAAATATCTTCTTAAGGTCCAAGTGAAAAAGATCTCCCCACTGCATTTGAACACAGGCTCTTTAGAGAGTTTAGAGCATATCTGCCAACGCCGTTTTACTGGAAAAATGACCACAGATTACAAATGTACCTACATGCTTATATGTTTCCTTAAATTCTAGTGTAAACAATCAGCTTGGGTTTTTTTCCCATCAAAAAGTCTCTAAAGAGCCAGCTCTATAACAAATTCCAATGTCTGAATAAGTGTCTTAATTTGTGTTGCTGTGTGAATAAGTGTCTTAATTTGTGTTGCTACAAATCATTATTTGAGTTCATTAGTATATTTGCACATGATTTCTCTTCAAAATATAATCACCAGTTTTCTGGCAAATGCATCTGATGCAAATGGAGACCAGAGCAGAGCACAAGGTTGCGTAAAACTACACAGCTCAATTGAGCAAGGTGGACATTAGAATTGAGTCCGGCAAGGAATATCAAGGACAACAAAAAGGGCTTTTAAAAGTACATCAGCAGCAAAAGGAATATTAGAAAATATGTGGGGCTGCTGCTGAATCAGGTGGGTGGCCTGGTAACGGAAGACACAGAAAAGGCAGAATTACTAAATGTCTTCTTTGCCTCAGTCTTTACTGCTGAGGATGCTCATCAGGAATCCCAGACCTCAGAAGAAAGAGAGGAAGGCTGGAGAAAGCAAGACTTCCTCTTGGTTGTAAAGAGCTGTGCTAGAGACCAGCTAAGCAGACTTAACACCAATAAATCCATGAGCCCTGATGGGATGCACCCATGGGTGCTGGTGGAGCCACAGATGTTGTTGCTCTGCCGCTCTCCATCATCTTTGAAAAATCACAGAGAGCAGGGGAGGTGTTCCATGACTTGAGAAAAGCCAGTGTTACTCCCATCCTCAAAAATGGCAAGAAGGAGGACACAGAGAAATACCAGTCGGAGGACACAGGGAAATACCAGCCAGTCAGCCTCATCTCCAGTCCTGGAATAGATAATTCTGGAGATCATGATCAAGCATGAAAAAGAAAATAAGATCATTGGAAGGAGTCTTCATGAATTCACCAAGGGGAAATCATGCTTGACCAATCTGAGAATTGGTCATGTCACCCATGATGGTGTAATAGGATGGGTGAATGACGGAAGGGCAGTGGATGTTGCCTACCTCAATTTCAGCAAGGCTTTTGACACTGTCACTCATAATATCCTCCTTGGTAAGCACAGGAAATGTGGTGTAGTTGAATGGACAGTGAGGCAGATCAAGAAATGGCTGAATGGCAGAGCCCAGAGGGTTTTGATCAGCTGAGCAGAAGCCAGTTGGAGGTCTGTAGTCAGTGCATTCCCCAGGGATCAGGTCCAGCCTTATTCAACTCGTTTATCAATGTTTATCAATGACCTGGACAAAGAAATCAAATGCACCCTCGGCAAGGTTGCTGGTGATACAAAACTGGGGGTGGTGTCTGATGCAGCTGAAGGCTCTGCTGCCATTCAGTGGGACCTTGACAGGCTGGAGGGTTGGGTGGAAAGAAACCTGATGGGGTTCAACAAGGGCAAGGGCAGGGTCCTGCACCTGGGGTGGAATAACCACAAGTATGAGCGCGGGCTGAAGACCAACCCACTGGAGAGCAGCTCTGTGGAGAAGGACCTGGGAGTCTTGGTGGATCACGGATTGGCTCTCAACCAGCAGTGCCTTTGTGGCCAGAAGTGCCAATGGCACCACAGGGTCCATCAGGAAGAGTGTGGCCCAGCAGGTCAAGAGAGTTGATCCTCCCCCTCTACTCTGCCTTAGTGAGGTCACACCTGAAACGCTGTGTATGATTCTGATCTCCACAGCTCAAGAAAGACAAGAACCTACTGGAGCGGGTCCTGTAGAGACCACAAAGATGATGAAGAGCTTATAACCTTTTTTTTATGAGCAGAGATTGTAGGAGCTGGGACTGTTTAGTCTGGAGAAGAGAAGACTGAGAGGGGATGCCATTAATATTTATAAATCTCTCAAAGGCGGGTGCCAAGAGGGTGGTGCTGGACTCTTTTCAGTGGTACCCAGTGACAGGACACGGAGTAATGGCCATAAAAAATCCCACAAGAATTTCCTCATCAACATGAGGAAGAACTTCTGTACACTGAGGGTGGCAGGGCAGTGGAACAGATGCCCACATAGGTCATGGGGTGTCCCTCTCTGGAGATGTCCAAAATCCTTCTGAATGGATTTCTGCATCACCTGCTTTAGGTGATCCTGCCTTGGAAGTAGGATTGGACTGGATCATCTCCAGAGGTCCCTTCCAAACCCAACAATTCTGTGATTCTGTGACATTGCAGTGACAGCTGGAAGATCTGACAGGATATGGGAAGTGCAAGGTCTTCTCAAGCCAAGGCCTCCTAAATTGCCTGGAAGGAGTGTCTGACTTGGTTAACTACAGGTTTGCAGGCATAAGTGGTAGGACCAGGTCCAGAGCCCATGCACTTTTATTATTTTCTCTTGCAGCTGCTCTTTTGCTTCTCCAGAGCTTTCTCGGGACACCCCAGACATTTAAATGCAGGGGACTCTTTCTGTACTGTGGAGTCATGGGCAGCTTCAGGGCCCCTCCTGAGCTTAGCACAGAGGTGTGTGGTGTGTGGTGCCTTCTGTTCCTCTGCCTAAAGATGAGCTTGCTGTGAAGTACACAAATCTCATCAACCCTTCCTTACCAAACCTCCAAACCTTGAAAACAACAGAGACCATTTGTGGACCATTACCTTATATGCAAAGAAGATTCAGCACGTCACAAAGTTATTATACACATTTACTACAAAAACAAAATTAAAAGCACCCAAGAGTTCCTAAAAGTGCAATATTTTACTTGTAAACAGTGTTGATTAAATATTATCACAATATGTTGTGCTATTTTTTTAAAACTGGTTGAGCTCAAATAGGCTGAGACCTGTTCCTGCTGAAAGTAGTATGATGCTAGAAAGGTGAATTCATCTCTGTAATTGCTTATATGTTTACTACAAAATCCATGCACACTACAGTTTCACACACAATGTTATGATGAGGAGAATTAGGGATTCATTGTCAGAGTTCTGGAAATCAGCATTATCTTTAACTTTAAAACAACCTATTTACAATTAAATCGACTCTGTTCAATCTGATTTCTTATTTCCTTCATACCTGAGTGGATGTTCATGGAAATAGTAAAAGTCACTTGACCATAGGTGTATTCCTTTAGAAAAATCTGCTGTTGCTTCACACCATAATGGATAAAATTTTGAAAATTTTAATTAAATTGAATCACTTATTGTCCTTGTCTGAATGCCTAAACCATTTTCAGTAACACTGTAAGAATTCAATCTGAAGCTATTATCTACAATGGAAAATTTCTGTGTGAGCTGATAATGTGTGGCAAGGTTATTAGTAAGTGAAATAAACTATAAATAGGTCCACGGAAAAGCAGATTAAAAAAAAATAACAAAAAACCAACACTTTTAAAAGTGAAATTTCATGCTTTTTGTTATACTTTGTCTAAGACAAAACACATGCTACAATCCCAAAGCAGTGGTCATTGCAAATGGATGCACGTTTTAACTAGAACAAGGCACTGGGTACCCATTAACTCCTTTTATTTTAATTTAGCAGTAAAAGCTTTCATTATAGCCATTAGATAAAAGAGAAACCTTTGATATTAAAGAGTGAAAGCATATATATAAATAAAATAAAATTTTAATTTACAGCACTGGAACTGGCAAATATATATTAGCAGAACCTAAAAACTTACTTCTAAATAATTAAATTGGATTAATACAAATGAGAAATATATCAAAAATATATTAAAAAATTCCAGAGGGAATTAATTTTAGAGCTCTGCAGATGGAAGCAGACCCATGTTTAAATATACATTTTTCCAGTTCTGCCTTAAGGAAATAAACTAACTTTGCTTTCCCAGCTCTTTGTATGTATTTGTAGCAATTAAAATTTCCCACAGTTTCTTATAATAACTGGTCGACAAAAGGGGTAGATAAATGTAAATATTTGCAGGCACCATAACCTGTTATTTTCCCCAGTTTGAGAATACTTTTTCCCTTGTATTGCTCAAATCTTAGCTTTAAAAAGTGACAAGTACAGAATAGTTTTAAAAAGTAATTTAAGAAAAAGTATTTTGGAGCAAACCTGGCCATCCCCCTCCATTCACTATTTTCAGTGTCCAGTTAGAAGAACCATGACTTTGTTACACTAGGTAATATGGGATGAGGGGAAGGAAAAATAATTAGGCACCCAATTCACATTGGAATGGAAAAACACAATCCCCCTGAAGCCTGGGCCAGAGCAAATTGGGCTTTTTCATCTTAATGTGATTCTTTTCCTGGATGCTGTCTAGTTTAAACAGGAACAAGGTTTGGATAGCAGGGCTTGGTACCAGTGTTGAGTGCTACGCCTGATTTGCTTTTTGTATGGTTTCTGCTTGGCCCTGAGAGACAGAAGAGAGACATGCCAAGAAAGAGAGGTGGCTGTGTCTAAACCCCTATTACATATCCAACCCTATCCATATCCAAATCCATCCCATGGGGAGTGGGTACCAAGGCTCCTCAGAGGCTTCACAACATCCCTGATCCTGCTGGGGATGCCAGTGCTTGCCCAGACCCCAGCACACACCCAAAAAGCACCCAAACGCCAGATAATAGAGTCAAAATCTGTTTGCATCTTTCTTACAGAAATGTGAGGTTTTGGTAACCAAAAGTCAGCCTCAATACAGCTCTTAATTCTTCTTTCTGACCACACAGTGCTATGTGGCATACAGGGCTCCTGACCTGGGACCCAGGCTCCTCAGACAATATTTTTATTCTGCTCATAAAAATAACACCTGTAACGAAGATAGCATGAGCTCTGCTCATCTTGCCACTTTAAGCTCTGCCCATCAATTGGGACACACTTATTGTGTGATTCTGGTATGGCAGAATCTTCTACCAAATCTCTCCTTGAATTTCAGCTTACAATGTAAATATGTAGATTCAACTCCTGTAGCAAGAGGTCCATTTGCATACAGGTGGACTGACCTATCCTTCAGACAGATCTGAAGGCCATTTTCCAAGCAAATGGGGATTTGTGGGGATCCTGCTGTTCAGTTCTCCATTTTGCTGTAGTCAACAAAGTCACCAGGACTCTGTGAAGCACTCAGTCCCACCTGCACAGAACAGCTTGTGAGACTGGGGCCTGGCCACAAACAATAGCAGTTCTTCTGGCAAGCTTGAAAGACCTTCTTGTTGGCAGATTGAGGGAGCCCACGCTTCTCCTACTGCACTGCCGTTGATCAGTATCAGAGAAAAGCATTACTCAAACATGAAATACCATTATTTTTCCAAATTGAGGTCTCAGGTCTGTGACAAGCACTTCTCTTAGTACAACATTACATAAATATTATGCAACCACACTTCAAAACTGCTGCGTTGAGCAATTTGAAGGATAATGAGTACTTTTTGGAAATGTTGCTCCAGTCTTTCCCCTGTCTAGACAGGAAAGACTGATCATGGTCATAGCGCTACATGCTGCATTAGTTAATTTGTCTTTTTATCTGCTTTTGGCTCATACCTCACCTACAACTTTGTGAAAAATGACAGAGTGTGAACATCTTGCCATTAATGGGCCATGTGACAGACGCCCAGCACAGCAGGCCAGGGAGAAGCATCTGAGTCTTGCAAACTCTCCTCATTGCTAGATTTACTGATGGATGACAGAGCCCTATGGTGCTGACAAAGATGCTGCTGACCTCACTTCCAAGCATGCTAGATGGTTTGCAGCTTACAGCAGTGCATCCAGGACACAAGAGACAAGAACAAAGCATGTTTTTAGCAGGAGATGGGTTGATTTTTAATATGGAATATGGTTCAGAAGTCGTGAAATCTCCATAGAGAAATTTTTTTTGAATGTTTGTGATCAACAGGAACAGCAGATCTTCTTTTTAAGATGTGAATCTATAGAATAGTAGACAATCCCCATCTTTTTCCCCACATCCTACCTGTCTTCTGCTATAAACTGTCTAATTAACGTGTTACAATACGTAATATGGTCAATTCATAACAAATATTTGGAAAGAGAATGCTTTTGTAAAGGGAACTTTGCCAGGGCAACGAAACACTTCTTTTACAATGTTTCTTGCTATCTTCCATTTATTTTTTTAAACATTTTGGTTTCCTCTATGCAGAACCAACACTCAACATTTTTCAGGTTTTAAAAAGAGAGCAAAAATTAAGATAGTGCTTTCCTTTGCATTGTTTCTGGAAGCAAATAAATACAGACTTCTTGCCTGAGAGGAGGAATATCAGAAAAGTAGGACACACGAAATAAAAGCATCTCTGAGTCATACCTACATGCACAGCAAACCCAGAAGTTCCTTACAACAACTTAGAGAAGTTGTTCATGTACAGCCTGTGGTACATTTGCATCAGCACTTTAGCTCAAGCTGAGAATTGCTCAAAGATCACTGCTCTCCACACAGTGACGCAGCAACAGAGCACATGAACCAGATTCCTTAGAGGTGAAGTATCCCCAGAGACACTCTCCTGAACATCCAATGTAACCCAGCCACAAATGAGCTTTCAATACACAGGACCAGGCTAGAACCAGCCAAAAGAAAAATCCTTGAAAAGACATCATGTGGGCAACATGTAGACAAAGGGCTCTCAGCACCATCTCTTTCCACAGATCCACTTCCAGTGTTTCTGTGGAATTAAATATAACCAATGAGTGCTGACAAGGTCAGGAGAAAGATTTGGTGTGTGGGAAGCCAAGGTCAGACCAGGTAAAACCTGCTTTTACTCTGCCCAACAGTGAGATATGGCGATGGCCAATCAGGATTTATTGTTGTTCCAGCCAAGGAACTGAGGCAAGGACAAATCCTAAATCTCAAGATTGAGTAGCAGAGTTTGGAACCAGATTAAAGCAGTGACTTTGACATTAGCTCATACAACCATAATATTTAAGGGCAGCCAATGAGACCCCAAAAGCTATATGTACAAATTTATGTATTTTTTGTAGTAAGAGGGATCTTGAGTCAGTACTGCAGCTGGCTCTCTGACCTGAAAAGCAGACAGAGAGAGGGGGGCTCTTCAGCTTGGGAAGAAGCCAGGAGAGCCACAGGAGACAGATCTGTAGACACGGAGATATAGAGAACACAGAAGTGTGGACTTACTGCCTCATGCAGACATTGAAGCAACACTAAAGAATTAATTACTTTCTGGCCCAACAAAAATGAGCTCAGTAAAGAGCAGTGTCTCCCCTCTGCTCAAGTCCAGGGAAGACAAATTCCCACGGACATGCTGGCTGCTCCATGGTGCTCACATGGAGAGTGTCCACTCAGGGACTGACTGCAAGGTTTCACCAACCCAACACCAACCAGCCCTGCCACTGAGGAATGGGTGCAGGGTCCTTCTGCACACAAGCTCTCTGGAGCCAAGGGCAAGAGGGTTCCCTTCATTAAAACTCACATACCTTGGAGATGCATTTAACCTACTTACCTACCATTGATGATTGTCTTTACAGTAGCCTCATTGCTGCAGCTAATAAAGGGTGGGTTTCTACCCCCCACAGGAGAGATTTAGTCCTATAAAACTTGGAAACATGTGTCCCCCAAACTGGACATGAAATTTTTATTTTTTAGTGTTCCTCCTCTTTTTCATTCCTGAGTGTATTTAAATAGCTGGTACTTCTCTGAGTGATAGTCAGACACAGGAGAAGAAACATCTACAGATTCAGCTTTGCCAGAAAATAATGATTCAAACTTTAAAATGAAATCTGTGAAACCAAAATAAATGAGGGTTAAATCAAATAAATTCCGGATCCCACATGTCCAATTTTTATGGGTTAGGCTAGCCAGTAGCTAAATGGCTGCTCAGCCACTTCTCCCTCCTCAACAGAACATCAGGGAAAAAATTACTTTAAAAAGCTCATGGGTCAAGAAAAAGATGAGAAGATAATTTAACTGTTACCATTATGGCCAAGACAGTCTCAGCATAGGGGGAATTCATTTCATTGATTGCCAATTAAACATACAGGGATAAAAAATGGCCCCAAGATGCTACTGTTTTGGTTAAGAGGCTCAGTTATGCCCTAAACTAAATTGGCTGGAGCCATCTGAAACTGTTTGTGTATGGCATGGAGCAGCCCCAACCCTTCATCCCAAAGGCCACTCTTCCAAAGGCCACCCCTCCAGCCCCCACTGCCAGCACCTGCAGCAAGCACACCATGCAAAGCATTGCAGAGCATGAAGACCTGCTCCCAACTGGCTGTAAACAGCGTAGGGATAACCAGGCAGGAGTTGCAAAAAGGGAACAGTTAATGGCACAGCTTTCATTCCAGAATATGCAATTACATATATAATTTCTTAATAACCAGGAACTCTACTCAAAGTATCATAGACACCTCTTTTATCCATATTCAAGAGTAGATCCTTTAAATGTGATGTTTCCAGATAAAGCTCTATTCTCCTCAAAGATGTAGTGTTGGTTTTGCAGATTTCATGCATATTAAATCTAAGTACCTTTATATTTTCCACCTGGGTGCCATAGCATTTCCATATTTCGTAACACAAGATTTAGAAGTTTCATCAAAGCAAAGGCACCAGCTCAGTGGTTGTGAGACTTTTGCTGTACACAAAGTGTTAGGATCAAAATACTTCTGAAAAAGTCAGGAGAATCAACAAGATATTTTCATTCAGTTCAGGCAGGAAAGAACCTACTTTATGAATAAATATTCTTCAAATAACTCACAGCAGGAGACGCAAATCTAGAAAAAAAACATAAAGGAAATCAGGCACTTAAAAAAGAAACTTATTCTGCCTCAGAGAAAGAATAGACCGCTGAGGTCTGACTCAAGCAAAATCAAACTTCACATTAAGCAAATTGTACCATTGATTTATCCCAAAGTCTTGACTTTTACTGGTAAAAGATCATGACAATAACCCGATCTCGTACATCTGTTAGACTGAGCCTTTCATGTAATGCATCAGAAGGTGTTTTTCAGCACATCCCATTCTGACAACATTAATCAGCAAAGCCCCTATCAAGGCAGAAAATTTACAGAACAGATTTGCAGGATTATTATTAGACCAGAGGCTCTGACACAGCAAGAGCCTACCTACGGGAACTAAGTGCATGACAAGCTATATGAGGAGTTTTACTGGGAGGCTGTGATTTTTTCCAGTACAAATGAAACAAAGTATTTCTGAAGCATGGAAGACTGAATTTCAGCTAAAATTAGGGTACTCCAGGACAAAACTGGTGACCCTCAAAATACTATTTCACTATCATGGATTGTCAAGAAAGTGTGACTTGATGTCAGTGTACTGATATATCTTTATATTTGCTACTTTTAGGTAAATTGATATAACAATTTGGACTACCATGGGAAACTCTTGTCTTGTTTAGAGCAAGACATCAGTTCTTGCCAGGTGAAAGATTTCAATTTACCCAGAATGAAGCCAGTTCCTGCATATTGATTGATCCTCCTAGCTGTAAATTATCACTGATTATTCTGAGGGCAGAAGTGTTGATAGCTTCCTGCTATTGCTGACCTAACTGAAATTAAGTCTATAGTATAATTTTTCTATTTATGGCAACTGAAATGTGGCTGGAGTGCTTTAGTGTTTCAAATCTTACAAAATAATAAATCCCAATGTCAAAGACACTTTTGGTCAGTGGTGTTTTTATTGAAAATTACTTTGTTCAAAGGTAATTTTTAGAGGACTGATATTCCCTCAAAATACACATATAATTTGTCAGTGATCTTGATTCAAAATGCTTAAGAATTCATTGTTCCTCCACATGTGAGTCTTAAGTACCTTCATCTGGCATGGTGTAGTGAGAGGAAGGAGAAGAAGGAGGAGTATTTTGAAAGGATTCAGGGATGGTATCTTGGGATCTGTACTGAAGTACAAGCCCCCAGCTCCTGCTTGTCCAGAAAAGCTCAGTCCATGCAGTAGCACCAAATCCGCGGCTCCTGGTCAAACTCTCTCCAATTATTTCCTTTTCTCAGTCACAAGATACAGGTCCCCTGTTGAGATGCTCCTCAGAGAAGCCAAGTGTAGGAGATCAGACAAGCCAAGAACTGACCTGGCACAAATCCCAACCAGTGGGGATTTCTCTAATAAACAACTGGAGCATCTCAGTGGGGTAAAGAGAGGGAGAACTGCACAGCTGTAGCTCGTGTTCAATTGACTGAATGAGTACCAGCTTAAAGTTCACAGAGCAGTCAATCTCTTTTTCACAGATCACTTTTTTCTATCCTAAGAATTCACGTCCTTGCTAGACAAAATTGTAGCATCTCTTTTTGAGTAAAATGGGATTGAATTCATCAGTAAAGTCAACCAGAAACACATTTTGTTACCCTTTCATTTGCTTTCAAATATTGAAAAACAGAAACAAAGTCAATAACAAATACCTGAAAATCCAGACTCCCTCTGTCGGGACCTTCTGTCAGCAACACCGTGAAGTCTTAAGTCATATCACATCTGTAGCCCTTGGGAATGTGCTGAGCTTAAAATGTATCATAGACTGAGTTAACTGACTTGGGCAGTGCTCAGTACAGTCAGTTCAGCAGTATTGCTGGAGATTTAACCTCCTGGCAGTCTGAACCATTACCTTTTTGTCAGTGAAGGAGGTCTGGCTATAAAATAGGAACTGTTGGCCACAAAAAGATTATTGATAATATGTACCAGAGCAATGCTCATAGCCTAAAGCAGGAAAAACAGTAAGGTGAAGCAGAAAACATCCATCTGACCAGAATAAGCACTCCGCAAGACAAACTACTATCTATATCCGTTTATTCTTGGTACTGTTTTAAACTAAAATAACTCTTCAAACTGCAGACTTGAAATACACATTAGAAATTTCTCTTACAGGGAAGCAATTTTTTCCTCTGTAAGGTTTCTTACCTTCAAAAAGATGAATAACTTGTGCCTGTTACAGCCCTTAAAGGTCTAAATAACGCATCTTTTTTACCCAGAAAAAAAGACAGTATTGTAATGCAGCACTTGCTTCTTAGATATGAGCAATTCTGCCTAAATCTGTAGATAATAAGTGCTCATCATAAGATACTGCCAAGGAAAAGCAATGAAAGATGTCTAATCTTGCCACAAAATTTGGAGTCAAAATCATTGGGCACCCTCCTGAAATTCCCACCTCTAATGGGACAGTTGAAAGAACACAATATGACACAGGGAAAAATGCTTTGATCAGTACAGAATTAGTTTTAATTAATGGAAAGCTATTTTTTCCCATTCATTATTGGTTTTTCATGGCCTGATTTTTGATAGCAGGGGGGCCACAGAGGTGGCTTCTGTGAGAAGCTGCTAGAAGCTTCCACCATGTCTGGCAGAGCTAATCCCTGATGGCTCTGAAGATGGACATGCTGCTGGCCAAAGCTGGGCCAATGAGAGAGGCTGGTGATGCCTCTGTGATAACATATTTAAGAAGAAAATAAAAACAGCCTCACACAGTTTTTTTCTTCTAGTCATAGAAGAGGAGGAGGTGAGAACATGTGAGGGAAACAACATGAAGACACCAAGGTCAGCGGAGAAGGAGAGGGAGGAGCTGCTTCAGGCACCGGAGCAGAGATTCCTCTGCAGGCCGTGGTGAGACCATGGTGGGGCAGCTGTGCCCCTGTAGCCATGGGGATCCATAGGGGATGCAGAGATCCACCCACAGCCCATGGGGATCCATGGGGGATGCAGAGATCCACCCTCAGCCCATGGGGATCCATGGGGGATGCAGAGATCCACCCACAGCCCATGGGGATCCATGGGGGATGCAGAGATCCACCCACAGCCCATGGGGATCCATGGGGGATGCAGAGATCCACCCACAGCCCATGGGGATCCATGGGGGATGCAGAGATCCACCCACAGCCCATGGGGATCCATGGGGGATGCAGAGATCCACCCACAGCCCATGGGGATCCATGGGGGATGCAGAGATCCACCCTCAGCCTGTGGGGGAGGTGCCCATGCAGAGCAGGTGGATGCCTGGAGGAGGCTGTGATCCAGTGGGATACCCGGTGGAGAGAGAAGGCCCCTGCTCCCAGGCTGGAGCAGCCTGTCCTTGGAGGGCTGCACCCCATGGGAAGAGAGCCATGCCACAGCAGTTTTGGGAGGACTGTCTGCCCTTGGAGGGACTCACATTTCAGCAGGTGCAGTACGGCTGCTGCTCGTGACAGTAGACCCACACCAGAGAATTTCATGGAGAACTGTCTGCCATGGGAGGGACCCCACAGCCTCACAGGGAAAGAACTCCTCTCACAGAGCAGTGGAATAAAATCTCAGGTGATTAACTGACCCAAAAAAATCTCACTCCCTGTGTCCCTCTGCTGTTGGTGGGAAGGAGGGAGGGGCTGCGGGGAGAAGGTGTTTTAAGGACTTCTTTTACTTCTCACTATCCTCCTCTGATTCTGTTAGCAATAAATTCACTTTGCAACTTCAGGCTGAGCCTGTTTTGCCCTTGGAGTGTCTTCTCCCAGTCCTTATCTCAACTCATGAACCCTTCATTAATTTTTTTCCTCTCCTCTACCCAGCTGTCACAGGAGAGGGTGAGCAAGCGACTCGTGGGTGCCTGGCATTGGGCCAGTGTCAAACCACGACACTCTAACATATAACATACGTATAAAATCACACCACCAGCAATTTCCATTTGTGTGCTTTCTGTGGCTGAGTTTGAGCTTTTTTGCCTTCTATCTAAAGTGAGAATTACAGCTGAGATTTTCCCCAAGATATTTAAAGGAATTACGGTCTGCACCCCTGTCAGGCACCAGCAGGATGTGGATCTCTGCATTCTCCAGCTAACTCCAAAAGTCCCATTAGCTTTTATTGACTATACCGCAGTAATGCTGGAGCCTTAGAAGAGGACATCTCTCAATGGTCGCCCATTATTTAGCACGCAGGCTGAACATATGCTTCCATTGTCTGTTCCTGTCCCAGTTGCTCCTTCTTTAGGGCTGATCTTCTGCCACAAAGGGGGAAAATGCCTGTAGTGAGACCAGATTTCTGAAGCTGGGTAGAGTCTACATCACACAGACAGTAGATTCCCTCGGAGACCTTCACAGGAATTCTTGTCACAGACAAGGCAGGAAACTTGTCACTTGCTCCAAGACTGCTTCCCTGTGCACCTGGCATTTCAAAACAAGTCCAGCACTGAGGTTCAGCAGACTGGATCTCACACACTGTTTCTTTGGTTTAGTTGTTTTCTTCTCTTGTTTTGGGCAATGTTGCAGAGAACCCTCTTTGGAGACCAAGTTTCCGAAGTTAGGGATGATTTCAATCATGGGACTCCCAGGGCTCAACGAAATAAAACAAACAGATGTTTCAAGTATTGAAATGAGTGTAACAGCATAAATAAGAAAGCGATAATACTGACAAAGTCTAGCTTAATCTAAATATTAGTGGTCAACTTTTTATACTACATATTATCAGATTGTTTTTCTCAAAGTCTAGTTGAAAAATCTAATTCTGAAATTTACCTGTTTTATTTGTTAGATCCCAAAATTATGCAGGGTGAACAAATATCTTTAGGGCATATCTTTATTTATGCTTTTACTCAAAACTGACTTTTTGCCTAGAACAGCATGCATGCCAGTTTAGATCACAAGGTTTAAGGGTAAGATCCTTCTTTTGGCTTTCCCTTCATTCAGTGCCCAACAAACTTGTCAATTATTTGTAGGTGTTTCCTAAGAGCATTTAGGTAAAGAAGACTCAGGGCTTGAAGATAGCAGCTAATCTAAACTTCGTTTTGGCATTTATTCTAGTTATATTGTTGACCTTGGAGGCCATACATTTGGGTGTTTAAACGCCTCTAACACCTCCAAGGCTCGTGTGAAGGAAGCCCTTGGAGCTCACCAGTGACCAAGGGCTCTGTCCTTGTCAGTCCAACCAGGTACAAGACATAATATTAGTGCAAATTATTTGGCACAGGTTTATTATTACAAAAATACCATCAAATTTGGAAAAGAAAATAATATATACTTGGGAAAGCCACTCATTTGCATATGTATTCAAATGCTCAGTGGGGCTTGCAAAGTCTCAATTTTGAGTGATGGACCCTTGGAGTAGCACTAATGAAAACACTTCTGTTCTATATTTCCTGTGTGTACTTTAATTTCATTTATGAAAATGAAGGCTTGATTGTGTCTCTTCCTCTGCCATTTAGTAGCCTGCCATCAAAACTCTAAGTGACATGACACACAATAGATTTATGCACCATGAAGCAGACACAGTAGGGGTCTGGAGTATTTGTGTTTTATTTCCAGTTAAACAATACACAGGGGGCTGTCACACTAACAAGGTATATAATGATTGACTTGCTCAGCCACTCTGAGACCTTTATTCTGATACAACTGAAATCTCAATAAACAGGAAATTTATATTTGAACAGCTGTTTATTTTGAAATGCTGTGTTCTAGCCGCTTCCTTTCCTGAACAGTGCATATGGTTCATTCCTATTTAATTGAAAAAAGTACAATCATTTGTTGAAACTGAGTCATACTTGTACAAATTAAAGCTTTTAAAGTGAGGTGTTCCTTTGCTCTTTTCACACCTCTCCTTATCATGTCTTTTGCCCTTTAATATTCACAGTTTGCAGGCAATCCTTAGCAATATAACTCTGGACTCTGTAATGCTGCAACTCTTTTATTGAAGGCATCATAATAAAAAAACATTAATATGATCATCCTGTTGTCAAAAATCTGCAGAATAATTTATCAATCACATCACTTTATGAGCACAATAAACCTAAGGCTCACAGCCCCATAAAGGTATCTATGCTCTTCTAGCTCATACAAAAACCATGAGAAGAGAAAGTCTCTGCAATGATCACTCCTAAAGCTTGGTTGTATGAGTTTCTGCCTGCAGCCCTCTCCAAACTCTAGAGCAGACTGAGGGATCTGTAAGCTCAGGCTCTCCCATCCTTACGTGCTGCTTAAACAATCAGTAAAAATTAGAGATAAGCAATTATACATTTAAAGTAAAGAACCAATTTCATCTTTTAGCTGAGAAAAATATTTGATACAACTAAATAATTTTTATACTCAAATTCTGAGGCATAAAGTCCAATTTTTTAAGTATTAGTTTTCACGCAGTATGGTTTTCATTCCTTAGATAGTAGGGGTAGGCTTCTTGCTACTGGATCATGGCACAATTTGGCTGACTTTGGAGGGCACTAAATGTTTGTTATATATTGAGGGGTTTGATCCATCTTAAAGTTGGTGTCCTGGGTTAGAAATAATGAAGGATATCCGTTGTCAGAGCTACCATGATCTTTTTGGAAAAGACATCTTACACAACTTCAGCCCATGGAACAGGAGCCAACATCCACACCACAAAAGATTTAACTCCATCTGTACATGCACTCTTTGCAATTTTGGTAAATATAGTGAGCTTTATAACTTGAAACTTCTGTCGTTTTACTGTGCCCACACATTTTAGCCAAGCAACAGGACTTTGTGAAAAATGACCACTCAACTACTGAGTATTTGGCAAGTGAGGATGCACAGGGCAAAATCCTCAGCCATGAGAAATCCTTGATTTATATCAGCTGAAGCTCTGGCAAGTACATGTCTCCAAATAAAGCTGCCACACTAGACAAAGTGGAGAGATATTTGCCATTCTTGCACCATAAAATGAGGCTCAGCAGTCTGCTTCTCATCTCCTAAAATTCTTTGAATCCAAACAGGCTCCTGACCAAAGACTTCATGTTTGTTTGTCCCTGAGCAGTGATCTTCATCCTGTATCTATGAATTGACATTAGAATACACGGGTGATAAATAATTTCTGTCATGTGAGATGCAGAATGTTCATTAAAATTCACAGGCAGCAATGAAAAAATTTGCTTGCAACAGGCCACTGGAATAATCCTTGTGGGTGAGCTGTCCTGGGTATAGACATGTAGGTCTATATCTCCCAAGGCACAGCAGGAAAAGAGACCACTGCCTGATTCTATACCAACAAAGACTGGAGAGAGGGAGACATGAAGAAAATTGGAAAAGGTAAAACTGGGTACCCAAACTTTCCTTTTTTGAGTGTGCCAGACCTTTAGCCCATTGATTATTGTCCTAGTAGTGGATGCTTTTATTATAGGGGGGATACTCAGCACAGAATATAAAACTCCTCTAACAGCAGGTAATTTTACTTTGGAAGGCACTGGCCATGCCTGTAAGCTGTTTTTTGCTTGCTCAACTATTTGTCTTACCATAACATTGCTTACATTTTACTTTGATAAAAAAAATATAAGTTTTGTTTAAAGGCAGTGCCTAATATCTTCTCTATATCAGCCTCATATGAAAAATCCTGTTCTTCAGACAGGCTGCAGATAAACAAGGTGCTTTTCCTTAAACACAGTTTATGAGTAATATACAGGAAACCTATGACAGTTGTGAATTAGCAGCAGAAATCCCCTCACATTTTGTTGGGAGGACAACCCACTAACTTCACTAACTTTTTTGCTGTTGTTTTGTTTCAACATTTCTTTCAAAGTGGCCAATGGAGGGAGTTAGCAGCACTCTCCAGGACCAAGCTGCCCTTTCAATGCTCCCAGCCCATAACAGAGGTTGTAATATTCAGCAGCATTCTGCACAGGCACCTTTGTTGCCTGAGGCACAAAATTAGGTTTGGTTTGTCTTGCAGTAAAGCACATATTTGTGATCCACAATTCACCTCAAAGACCATAGCCAAACTAGCAGCAACACATTCAGGAGCTACCATGATTAAATCATTCGCAAAGGCAAAAGAAACAAAAAACAAGTTTATTGCTTGCCGAAGGAGCAACAGGAAATAAGTAGCTGTAGATTGGAATGTCCTAAGGTCTCTGTGTCTGAATCAGTTCTGGTAAATAAAACTGTGACCAAGTGCTTGCCCCCTTTGCCTACACCTCATTTCCCTCAAATGAGACAGCCTGAGAGGCACATCTTCCTCCTTTGCTCTTGTCCATCCCTCCCTGGGCACCTGTGACTGCCCTGCTCTCAGCTCTGCAATCCTCCTGAGGCTGGTCCAGCTCCTGTGGGGCTGGGAGGCAGTGGGGACCCCTTCCCTAGAGAGAAAGAGAGCTGTGGGATGCTCAGCACACACCCCTCACACTTCTGGGGGCATCACGAGGAGAATGGCTGGATAATGCAGAGCCTCAGGGTATGGGCTGAAGTACAGAACAATGCTGCTCCATGTTTTCCTGCTCTGTAGTCCTATTCACAGGAACAGCTGTGCTGTATTTCATAGGTGTGCTGAAAGCTTTAGCCCACTGAGAGAGACACTTAAGGCTTCTCTGTTGTTTTTCCTGTTATCTACACAAAAAGCCAAAAAAGAACTATTTTCTTTAGTTTATCACTTGAATATCAGGGGACAAGAAATACCCTGGAAGCCTGTAATCAGGTTTGTGAAATGAATGAAGTATTTGCTCTCACCAAAACGCAGGAATACTCATCCTCACCTTCCTGTGAGCCCCTGTCTTAAAACTAGGAGAAACGCCTTCCAGATTTCATCCCAGGGACGTGGAAAAAGAAGGATATTTTCCTTTTTTTCTGTACTTGCAATGCCATAGCTAACGTCAAGGAAAATCATTTTGTGTGTTTGCAATTTCCTTGGACAGATATATGAAGTCTGACTTGCCTGACTTGCCTTTGAGTCCTGAACAAATTGTTCCCTATGTCACTTCCCATTATGAATATCTTGGGATGTTTGTTTGGTTTCTCCCTGGCTCGAAAATTAAAAAAGTAATATAAAAGGAAAAGCACACTTGTTCAAACCATCCTTTAATCAACACCACAAAAAATTGCTTCCTTGAGTAATTTAAATAGCAACACTGCAACTCTTATATACCTTTAGATACTAAATTTAATCAAATAAAATCTGGTTAGCATGGAAAAAATACTTCCAGAATAGTCTTTAATGACTGGGGATTTACCAGAGTATCTTTGGGAATACACAAATGCAACAAAGCACATTATTTCAAGAAACACAGTCTCTCTCTTGGAGAGCCACTCAAACTCAGAGCTTGGTCAAATACTAACTAATTCCATACAATTTCATCATCTTCAGGGAAAATCAGCCTTCAGGTCCTGCTCTGAGTAACACTCCTGTTTCAGTAGGGTGCAGCCACACACACTCAGATCCCACTGAAGTCAACAGCACTCAGATGATACTGGCCTATGGGTATGTGACTCAGTGCTTTCCTGAACAGGTGTGAGTTTCATTTGTGTTTAAAAACATTGCCTGAGAAAAGGTTTAATTAACACTGTCAGCTCAGTCAGCAGCCACTGTGAACCAAACTGCAGCATCAGTTTTTAACAATACCCTGTTCCTGTATACCCCTCATAAATGTACAAGAAATAAAAAAGTGGTGTTTAACTCTGCTGATATAAAGCCTTCACCTTTATGTTTTACTCTGGGAAAGCATAAAACATATATTTCATCCACGGCTTCCATTGATTTCCCTTTAAAAATTCTCAGTTCTATAATTATTAATTTTCCTTGTTTCTTTTATATTTGTGCCCGGCTGAATTCCAAATGTCTGAATCAATCCATTTTTATCTTTCAGCCACAGCAGACATGTTATGGAGCAAAAGTCCTGCCACCAAAACTTGTCTCTGCATGTCAAGGTAACTGCTCCACTCTTGCATTACTGGTTCAGTGGCTGAAATGTTTCTAGCTATCAAACTAATTCAGACATCTTTGAACTGTCCCTATTCAGTAATTAAGTATTATTTTGCTACTTTACAAATATGAAGTGAAGGCCAAGGATCCCATTCAATGTGCTGGATGTCTCAACGATTTACCCCAGCCTTCAAAGCAAAACAGTCCAGAGCAGGGACTCAGGGTCCTCTTTCTGGCAGGAGTCGAACCTCTTCACATCAACTGCTCAGGGAAGTGAGCAGTGTATTTATATTTAGTCCACACTAATCTAAATTTACCTCACAGCCTCCTAACACTGGGACCCTACATAGAGTGTAAGACAAAGGTTATCTGAAGCCTCATTCACTTTTTCACAGATAAAGCTCTCCTAGCGGATGCGGCTTTGACATAAAGCAGGCAAGAATTTCAGATATGCTTTCCGCAGTGTTAGGAAAAGATGCTTGAAATTTTGCTGCCAGAAGCAAGACAGGCTTGCAATTGCTTCAGAGTTGCAAATCAGGAGCAATGTCATTACCCCTGGTGTCACTGTTCTCCTTCCCAGATGAGGGGTGACAGAGGTGCAAAATCAATGTGAGCCCAGACACAGACCCATCCCTATTTTTATAGAAACCCTCAAAAATGGATCACAATGCAGTTGCAGCTGAATTCTCCTGTGATTCAGTACATACAAAACAAGTATAAAGCCAACAATCTTTATAGGCTGGAAAAGTTACAAGTCTAAGGTTCTCAAATAACAATGTTTTGGCCAGACTGAGACATGTCCAGAGCTCCATGGAATGATGAGCTCCTCTCTTATGAATAAAAATATCTACATCAAAATTCACAGAAGAAGATACCAAAGTTAAAATAATTTCCAAATGTCTTGGTCACAATATAACTTCTTGCTCTGTTCTCTCCTTAAGCCCGAGAACTGTAACTATTTTTGTGTGCGTGCACAGACAGATTTTTGTTTGGATATAATGCCCAATTCTGTTTACTCTAGTCAGCATACACCAAGTAATAATTGCAGCAGAACAGTAAGAACAGCCTTGCCCTTTGTATTTTAGAAATGCTTTTTTTGTTCATGTACTTAGACAGTTAGCCACTTTGCTTCAAGTCATTGCCTGAGGGTCTTTTTTATACCATGAGACTATTGATCAATGCAGTGATGGTGTTGGCCATGCTAAAGCACTTAGCAGGGAGGATCATGCAAAAGTTCCTTTCCTCCAACCTATTCAGACAGAAGAAAAACTAAATATAAAGTGACATTTTTAAGGCTCCATTGAATGTTTGTCCAAGTGTGAAGACAAAATTCAGGCCAATTCACCTGTCCCTTAAGCACTCCTTAGAGTTCATTAAAATTGAAAAAAAAATAACCTTCTAATGGACATCACCATTGCTTAGAAAAGAAAAAAGTGTCCTTATAAGCTAATAAGACTGTAAAATATCACATAGGGAATCACTGATTCTCTGCTTTTCTTAGCTTATTTCCTAGAGATGGCTAGCCATAGGAAATAAATACAAAAAATGACATTAATCTGTTGTTATATTTTACCCACAAGCCCATTTACTCTAATATTTTCTTACTGCGGGAGCTTTAAAATGAAGAATTTTATGGCTTGTATGGAGCTCAATAAGAGTGATGATTCATCTCTAGAACAAATATTTGGACATTAAAAAAAAAGGAAGATTCAAGAAATGATGCCTGCCTTAATATAGATCCTTTTGTGAAGAGTACTGTCCCTACCTCCATCACTGACTCAGCTCACCTTTTTACTCTGAGCAATCAGCAGACCACTGGCTTCTTTTCCAAATTTTCTTGACACATGTAATATACAGTGTTGCAAGACTTCTTCACATTGGTTAATTAAATTTTTTCTTGGTCT
Source organism: Ammospiza nelsoni (assembly GCF_027579445.1). Lineage (NCBI taxonomy): Eukaryota > Metazoa > Chordata > Aves > Passeriformes > Passerellidae > Ammospiza > Ammospiza nelsoni. The sequence goes on from NC_080633.1 coordinate 105,741,266, forward strand.
ATATTCTGGCACTGAGACCTACAGGCATGGATTACCCTGTCCATGCTTCTAAACTCTGCTAGTCTCCAGGAGGCCAAACTGCCTTTGGGGAGTTGCTGGCTTCTGATTCACTCTGAGTTGGCTGTGAGCTGTTGTTTTCTGTGGGTCTCAGGTGTGCCATTCGTGGGCTGTTGCAGGAATAACAGTACAGACAACCAGGTGCCCGTGCCCTGGGGCCTTCCCTGTCACCACTTAATTTCCTGGCACAGATGTAGCCGTTTGCTCAGTCTAGCATTGCCCAAGCCCATTATCTTTTCATACCTCTGAAAATCAGAGAAGTTTTTCAACAGCTAACTCTGTAGCTTACAGTGGCTCAACCTCTTTGTGTTTCTGCTATTTCCCTAAGTTTAAAAGTTATTAAGGATTTTTTGAGTAAGAAAAACACTGTAAAAGAGACATCACAGCTGACAGATCTGACACCATGCTTCGGGTTTTCCCAGCTTTCTGCCCATTAAGAAGGGGCTAGCAGTACTATACATGGGATTTATTTCCCAGTTGCAGTAATATTGCATTATCAAACAATCCCTCCAGAAATAAGGACCACATCCACAAGAAGTTTTAACAACTGTTGTGGGAAAGCTGGAAGAGTAAACATCAACATAAGGCACCTTATATAAACCTCTGATAAAGGTGAAAAGCAGTTTTGGAAATAAATGGCAAGATTATGAGAAAACTTTAGATGACTAAGGGCATCCTTTCCAATGGAAGTGAAATCTCATTCTTTTAATGGACGAAAAAAACCTCTTTTAATTAGAAAATGACAGTGACACTCATCATAAATAAAGTGCCTGGCTTAGCAAGTAATTTGTTGCTGCTGCATCATCAGATAAATAAAGATTTTTTAAAAAATGTGCTTCAGACTTTTCCAGGATCACAACAAAAATTTCTAACCTGCTGAGAAATCGTGTAACTCCTACTCCTAACTAGCTATATTTGAGGTGATTGCATATAGATAGGTGCAAATAAAGATATTGAGATACAGATATAGATTACATAGATGTAGATATAGATGATATAGATATAGATAGAGATTATATAGCTGTGCATATGTGTATCTGAGGTACTACATATTTTTATTCTGGTTTATTTTCTACATCGATTCTACAAATGAAAATTTAAAACCAAAAATATATAGCTGGTTTGCTGTTGACCTTCATCATTATTATTCTGGCATTCATAAGAACTCTATTCAAAGAAATGGAAATAACACGTTTTCCTGTTAATTCACAGTACCTATTGATGCAGGAAGTGCTTCATAATTTCTTACTCATTGACTCACTATTTAAGTTAATACATTGTTTAGTAAGCTTAATATTTTTAAGTTTCAAGGAACTTCTAAATATAAATGAGTATATTATAGGCTCCACTCTAAGGAGATAGCATCCTGGGAAAAATATTGATGGGACCCACAGAAAAGAACTTTAATGTATTATGAGTTGACAATTTGAATTTTGAAAGGAAATACAAAAAACTAATGAGTAACATTAAGCCTAACATTAAAAAGCAAGCCTCTGTCATCAAGCATTATAATGGCCACAGCGTTATCAGAAGTTTCAGAAGTTACAACTTTATCACAAAACTCTATCCCAGTTACAAGTGTTCCAAATTACAATCTTTTCCATCCTTTCTAAAAATTTTGAACTCATATCTCTCTCTTTCCAGCTGCTAACCAGTGCTCCATATCTTGGAGTACTGTGTTAATAGTACACCTAATTCCTTTTGCCATAAATCATCTTTGTATTTCCATTTGATTTGCTGGCCAGCTTTGAAGATTTATCTCTCTGACTTGACAAACTGCTGTTAAACATGTCTCCTCAGTTTACCTTGTTCCTATGTCCAGATCAAAAGCACAGATACCCTTTTCTTCTGCTCTTCAGAGTCTCCTGCTCCCTCTTTCTCTCTCCTCTCTTATCACACGTTCATTAAGTTCTCCAGAACTTGTGTCTCCCCACTCACATTTATTTTTTTCCCACCTTCCCACTGCAAGGTATGTCCTCCTCCAGTTTCCTCCCTTCTTTCTCTCCCCAGCCTGGAAAACACCCTTCAGTCTGAATTCTTTCACCTCTCCTCCCTTTCCCCTTCAGTTCTTTAGTTCTACTACATCCCTACTAAAAAAAAAAATCTCTATGCTTCTATACTTAAATGAATCCCATATTTTTGAGCTGACATCTTAACCACCTCCCTCTATTAGTCCTTCAGTCATATTTTCCTTTTCCTTTCCCTTTTCCTTTCCCTTTTCCCTGCTTCCCAACCATACATTTCTCCTTGTAAAGAGAATTGTCAGGTTTTTCAAAACTCCTTCCCTTCTGCAGAGCATGCAGGACATGTATACTGCAATATTCATTCTAGGCAGACAAGCATCTTATCTTCTTTCAAGCTTGTCTTTTAATCTTGCTGGCACTCTTCCACTCCATCTTTAGTATCTCTATTTCTCAATTTCCTCAAGATGCTCCACCTCACAATATAAATGTCCTTTTAAAAATAAACCATCTTTGACTCCACTCTCCTCTCTACCAACCATCCCACCCACCTTTTTTGTCTGCAAATGCATTCTGGAGCTCTTCCAATTAAGCTCAGTCTTAAGCTTTCTTTTTTTTTCCCCTAACTTTTTCCCTTTGTCCTCCAGAGAAGAAGACACATTTTCAAAGTGCCTCACAAATCATTCTTCCCAAAACCCAGAACTGACACCCCTTGCCACCCTCTTCAATCTGCCTGCAAGACTCTTCTTCTTCTAAAGCTGTTCTACATAGACTTTGACTCATCTGTGTCTTGAATCTTCCCTTTTCCCTCTAACCACACTCAAATGTACATTTCAAAGGATTTTTCTCATTCTTCCCTCCGGTTTTCCACAGAAGCCTTCTACACCTGGACTCTGTCTCTGTTTCTTTTCATGTTGTCTCCGGATAATTCATTTACAGATAATTATGCAAATAATCAAATTCCAGATAATCTCATCTTCAAAATAAATAAATAATGTACCTGCTCCATGTTTCATGTTTCAGCCATCTGCTTAAGAGTGGCACAGTCAGAGTAGGGCTCTTCATCTTTCCCTCTGTCATGTTCCCTTTTATTTTGTCACTATGGAAATTCCACTGTCTTGCCTCTTCTGCAGCTCCTCAGGTCCATGGCCTTGGCACAGACTTTAGCTGAATTCCCAAATTATTCTTACTCCATCTTTTTACTTTACAGTTATACATTATACACATTTATTCTCATTCATAACATAAAACCCTCCTCCAGGCTCTCACCATCTCCTGTCTCAACTAACATCATCTTCTACAAATTTGTCAAATATAACATAGCTACCTATTTCCATTCATAACATTACAGTGAAGAAAAGTTTCCTAGCCTTTTGCTCCGAGCATGTGATTTCACTTTTCACAGCCTCCCCCCTCTTCATTCACACCAAACATCAGCTTCTTGTCTTCATTCTTCACAGCTTGTCTCCACAGTATTTATCATCTCTCATATACTAAAAGTGACAGTAACATTTAACACTGGTTCCCACAGCACACAGGAACAGGCATTCAGGGCCAAAAGCAGAGCAGAGGTGAATTAACATCCTTTGCTTGAAGCCAGCAGGATGTGCCCAAGTACCAACAGAGCCACTTGTCCTATCTTTTCTGGTAAGGAAGGGAATTTACTCATCTGTAGCCTGGGGAGCAAAAGAAAGTTTCATCCATGCAGGATAAAGCAGGAAGAGGCAACACTCCTGAATCAGCCTCTCATAAGGCAGTAGTGAATGGTAAAGACTGAGTTCAGGAGCAGAGGCAAAGAGCCCCTAGGCTGACTTTGGCAGCCTTGTTCTGTGCCCAGTCATAAAATATCCATTAGAACAATACCTAAAAAGCTAAAGGTGGATATGACAGCAGCTCAAAGATGTGCTGGTAGCAGATAGCTCAGACACAGTACTCTGTGGCAGACTACGCCAAACAATCTCCAAATATTTGAACGCATCACCTCTGTACAGCTAGCAGGCAATTTTTGTCCAGAGTCAGAGAAGAGTCAATGCCTACAACAGAAAAAGTCTTGCAAAAAATATTTTCCAAAGCAGCTAGTATATGAGCCTCCTAGTCTTTCTTTCAAACTGTCCTCTTAAAAGTATTCACAACAGGCAGCCACCATGCATGAAGCAGCTGAAAGAAAAAGGCTTTTTACATCCCAGCCCAGTAGAACCAAACTGTGCTGTGCACACAGCCTATCCATTCACTCATCCCTCCTTTCCTAGATCAGTGCTGTTCACCTGCCTGGGCTTCAATCTCTGCTGCACATCTGGGGAAACTTCAGGCTCCGGTTTTGAGAACACCTTTACCTCATCTGACCATGAACAATTTATACCCACAAATGACAGCATTCAGGACTTAAGCTACTTAAGCTGTAGAAGCATGCAGATACAAAAAATTGTGAAAGCTAAATACTGTCATTTGACCTTGAACATTTTCTAGCATCAATTCTGAATTGGTTTCCTATTCATTTGCCCATTAATATCAAATTGTCTAGGCATTTGGCTTAAAAAGCCTCACACTCAGAAACAGGCATTTTGTCCAAATAGGGACTGAGCAAGAGGTTTGCCCTGCTTCAGTTGTGATGGAAATGGTTTTCTTTGAATTTATTTTTTTCTGCTATGTATAATTTTTCCATATGAGTGAACAGACAAGGACTAGGATTGTCCTTATGATATCCAAAAGACCATGCTTTTCAAACCACTCTGTTCCTGTAAGCCCTACATCCAACCAGACAGTCAGATCAAGATGTTTATAAATTCATACTTGTCAAAAAGAAGAGAATAAATACCCCTGCCTATGCCTTCACAGAAAGCTTGGGCCCCTTTCCAGCTTCCAAAGGTGCACCCTGTTGACAGCTCCCAAAGCCTGGGGCGCAGCCTGTGGCTCTGTCTGGCTGTGCCCATGAACAAAGCCAGGCTCCAGGCAGCACAGCTCCCACGGGGGGACCAGAGCAGAGCCTGACTCCCTGCTCCTGCTGGGTGATGAGTGAGGCTGCCTGCAAACAGCAGGGCTTCCCACCAGCTGAATCCCCCTCTGCAGCAATATCACACACACTCCTGCCTTCCAAAGTCTTGCTGGCTGGAAACACTGCGGTGTTTCTCTCTTCTAATCTACAGGATGACCAGGAAGATTTATCAGCAGTTTAATGCAGACAGGGAAAAGGGCAGGGGCAGTGGGCTGTTAATGTTAGACAAGAGCACATCCCCCCAGCAGCATAGTGCCTTCAGAAACAAAAGGGAGAGCCTCCCTGCAAAGATCCCTACAGCAATTTAGTCTGAAGGAATATGCCTCCCTCAGAACTCTCCTCATTGCTGCCAGAGTTATGAGAGCCACGTGCTACCTCATCATTAATATGGCGTGTTTAATTAGCACGTACATGTTTGTGTTCTTTCTTTTGAAATAACCCCAACTACATGCATTGCACAAACTCCCTTCATTAAAAATGACATAGTAAATCAAGTCTTCTTTCAGGCAGAAATTTGTGAGAGTAACATGTTGCAGAAAAAAAGGTCAAGACCAAGAAAGAGAGAAAAATAAATAGGAAACTAAAATAAGGAGATACTGAATGAGGGAAGGATTTAATGGAAGTCTTTATAGGGCACAAAAGGAAGATTTCAAGGTGTTAACAGGGCTAGCATTTCTGGAATGTAAAATAGCATTTGTATTACACATCTGAATACCATGCCAGGAATCAATATGCTCCAAAATGTAGTAGGATTTAAGAAGGTCATTGTTTTGTGTAATCATGGTCCTTTCGGTGGTGTCCCCACTGGGATTCATAGGGTGATGGTTCCTTATGGAGGGTCAATAACTTTTTTTCTTAATGAACAAGAAGGTTTCCTCAGGTCAATGGCAGGATAATGGGAAAGGAATATTTCCAGATCCCAGGTTCATTAAAGCCTGAATTCTGTACCAAAGAGTTTTGTGTAGCTTTCCTCACGTGAGGAGGTCATGCTCAGATGGATCAGCAGAGATGTTCCCTCTAGAAAATCCACATAGCTATCCACATGGAAAATGTGGAGATGCTGCAGCATGAGGTCTTTAGTTGGCCCTCCCTTCCTGGCTTGATAGAGCCTGAATTTATTTCCTTAAGGGCATGGTTCAGGGTCTGCTGATAATGCCAGCATTTCTCTGAGGAGTTTCAGCAGACAGGCAAGTTATCACTGAGGGTCTGATTGTGGTTTTATTTATCCTTTATATTGAAACTTGCTTTACATCTTTTGTCTGCAGCTGCACATGCGACCTCAGAGACCTTTTAAAATTAAGAACACCTTATTAATGCAAGTGTGAGCTCCTCATCTGTTTTTCCTGTTTGTGCAGCTTCTAGCAAAGTGAGGGGTTTGACTGTGGCTGAGCTCCTAGTTGCTATGGCAATACAAGTAATAAATAAATAGTAAAAATAATACATTGGAATAAAATATTCTCATTTTGTAAGCAGGATCTCCAGAATTATAATTACTGCCCTTACTTGCAATGTAGCATTTCTGAGCAACATTTCTGAGTGACTAGAGTGCCCCAAAACACTTATTAACTATCGTGCCTTGTACACACCAGAAAATGGTAATGTGGCTCTATCATGTAATGCTGCAGCATTTTGGCAGTGCTGGTCATGGCTGCATGTTGCCAGAGGTGTGCCTGGGTGGAGATGTGTGTGCGTGGACATGCAAGTCACATGCCAAAGCCAGGCATGTCCAAACCCATGAGTCTGCACATATGAAGGACACCAGTAACTTCATGGGCTTCTCTTTCTCTACAATACCATGACATGTCCACTCTCATTCAGATGATAACTTTTTACACTTCTGCAGCTGTGAAAAAAAAAGCCACAAAATACCTGTAATTTATAGTTATATTCCCATTAAAGAATATTTTTATTTATTATATAACAACTATTAAGCTCATGTGGCCAAGATGCAACATGAAGCTGTAGATCAAGAGTTATATTTGAAAGAACTGCAGAATTTATTTTCCTGAATAATCTCAAACTATAAGATTCTTCAATGTCTTTTTTTGTTTTTTGGAATGTTTAATACCATGCATTTCCATTGTAGACGGACACCAGTTTTAAAAGTCAAAGACATGCAGAAAATTAGCTGCTTTTCCTCCTGTTTTGCAGGGGAAAATATTAAATATTGGTAAAACCTAAAGTGCCTGCATATTTGTTTTTTATTGAAATAAAATTATATTTAATCCTATAAGAATGATACATGAAGTTCATACAGAGATGAATAGCTATGTTCTATGCATGTGTATTGATTACATACAAACTGCTGCTAGGTATATTTAGAAAATAGGGAGGTATAAACCTTCATTATTGCAGTGACAGATATAATATCCAGTAGCTCCAGCAGTCATTGAAATGTGCCTGTTGACACATTTCTAAAATAGATGAAAAATTAAATGTTAAAAATAGAAAAAGTAAACCTTGCTGGCTAGCAAAGAGACCAGAAAGTTAAATCTACAGTGCTCAGAGATAGTATAAGGACCCGATGAGGTTGTGCAGATATAAAAAAAGCTCATGTTTCTAAAGACAAACCTTGAAAAATTAGGTTGATAATTAATTGCATCTTCCTTGCAACATATTGCACTACATAAGACTAAGGACCAGCAGTAACACAGACATATGGGAATTGCAGTTGCTTACTACTGCAAGTTTTTTAAAAAGTGACTTACTCTGAAATAACTCTTCTACTGACCAATAGTTATAGAAAACATTTCTGAAGCAATAAAGTACAGCAGTAACAATTTCTTTTATTTTTTTCATAACAGGCCTCATCAGGGAAAAATGACAAATTTAAAAATAAATCCTACCTTCTCCCAAATCCTCTGGTTACAGAAGACACTCCTCCAATTCACATCTTCTTAACAGCAGCACAGCAGAGAGTAATATGACTTTATATCATAACAAAGATTATTTGAAAGAAGCCATTACTTGTGAGAAAAGTTAACTTGCAGTTCAACCACAGCCAAAGAGACACTCTGCTCTTCTGAAGACAGCAGGTTATGAAAGATCACTCTGACTTCACCATGGGAAAACAAGTGGCCAAAGATGCAACAGGGGAGAGCAGTAGGATGTGACCCTCATTTCTCCAGCTCACAATCACTGGCTTCTGCCTGAATTTGTACCCCACAGGGGTGACATCCCTCACCGGCACACCTAGCAGGCAACACCCTGAGCAGCAAGCAGCTGAGCTAACATCTGGTTTGTGGATCCTGCCAAACAGCCCAGCACTTGTTCATGTCAGGACATTAGGCACTCAAGTGGAAATATCTGCCCACAGAAAATGCCTGCCCACAGAAAACTGATGTGTGTTGCCAGGACAAGGAGATACACCAGTGAACTTCAAACATCTGTACATCTGGGGGGAGGTACATGAACACAGGGCTCTCTCAGGCACCAGGCCATCTCTTCCACCTGATGTCTCCAGCCCTCAATGTCAAACCCTAGGGTGCATCTACCACCAAGGAACAAAGTAAATTTATCATGCCAAGCACAATGACCCAGGAGCATCCAATCCAAGCTTTACCTCAGATCAAAGAGACAAGCTGCTCGTTAGCAGCAGTAACCTGATGCACACTTTTAGTGCCAACTTTTGCCCAAAATAGTATTTCTGTGTATTGAAAATCCAAAACCAAGGGAAAAAATGAGGGCATACAGTGTGGCAAAAGAGAAGCCTAATACATCTTTTCCATATCTTTATCCTCATAATGCTGCAAAAACACTCAGTGCTGGTTATGGAGTAAAATTTTGAGAAGGTAAGTTGTGGCAAATGTTCAAATCTGTGTCATTTAAACATTTAAGCCTAAAAAATTAAGATTTGAAATAGGATCTGTACAGTCTATTCAGAGTTAGAATAATCAATACAAGTGGGTTCCTGCATCAGTTTTACATAGAAAATAACTCGAATTGTCAGGCTAAGCTGAGTTACTCCTAATCTTTCTGGTTGAGCAGGGCATTGCTTACCAAAGGGCTCCCCATCATTTTATTCCAGGTGCCAGGATTAGAGAAAGGCACTGCTCAAAGCTGTGGAAAGCAATGCAGGTGCCCCCTGACAAGAGATGCCAGAGCTGGCAGCAGAGCAAGAGCTGGCTCTACCACTGATCAGAAATGTTTGTCCCTGAAAATTGGTATCAACAGCTTTTAAATAGAGATTTATTTTAACTAGGAATCAGAGCAACCCAAAACTTCAGACAGTCATTAAAACAATCTACACCTTTGGCAAAGGTATTGGGGCCAGCCCTGCAGAACTGATCCCCCAAGAACATTCCTAGGTTTCCCTATTGGGACTTCAATAAAGAGAATAACATTTGAGTTCAGTATCTTTCTACATCAATGTCCACATTAAAGCACTCTCTGCAAGTGCTCATCTGCTGCAATTCCAAGTGGCTTCCAGCCCCCTCCAGGCAGAAGCACAAGAGGGAAGCCTCACTCAGCTTCCCCTCTCTTCTACTGACCATGAACTTCAAGCTGTGCAAAAATGAGGGTTTGTGAAAAAATCTTTTGAAACTTTGCCACATGTAGAAAGACAGATTTCCTTCACAGATTCTTCCATGTGCAGAGTGAGGAAAGCAGAGGGCCTGGCTGCTCCAAGGCTGATGGAACCATACAGCTTAGCTGTGGGCACTGTGGAAAGGTATCTGACTTGGAGCTCACCATCATTATCACAATTACTTGTAGCAGAACTGGAACTCATGACTCTCTCTTCTCTTTACTAAAACTCTTGAGAAAATGCTTCTTAAAAAACAATCTGATGACTTTCTGCTGACTTGGAAAAATAACCTAAGCTTGGTGTATCTGTCACTTTTGAATTATCTGATACTAATTGCACCCTCTTCTTCACCAAGATGAAACATTCACTATAGAATGACAGCCACTCTCTGATCAGCTTGGCTTTTCCCATGTGGTTGGCATAAGTTACTCAACAAAGTGATAGATCTGTCACCACAAGACAATTTGATACGTGTGCATCCCCGTCAGAATGGACCCAGTGCTGAAGCTCAGCTCCTTGCCAATACAAACCATTACCTGAAGTTTTCCCTATCCGTGTTGCCTCTGTGCTGGCACCAACCAACTTTGCTGGTTGAGTTGAGTCCTCTTTCATGTAGATATCTTTGTATTCTGCAGCACTATTCCCCTTTTTGAGCTACATGCAGACCTCCTGCTGAATTCATGGACTTGAACTTGCCTTTGCTCATGGCCATGAGAGGCTCTTTGCTGTGCAAGCTGCCCTGGTGGCAGCAGAGGTGGTATGTTGTGGAAGCATCACCAACATGGAATTATTTCTTGTCATGGGGGTAGAAGAAGAGAACACAGTCTGTTATTTTTTTTCTTTATAAATCCATCTGGACATCTTCAGCTCACCAGATTTTTTTTTTCTGATTAAGGCAACCAGACTCTAACAAAGTCCTTCTGGCTTTTGTCTTTCACTGTGATGCAGAGTATCTTAGTTCCAAGTGGTCAGAGAAAGGCAGCCACATTTCCTGCCCCTTTTGTATTCCTACAGCAATGAGCCTGGGCAGGTTCCTCTGCATGCAGAAAGCCATTGAAAGCCAGAGGGAATCTGTACTTGAAAGGGTTTCAGCCATGAAATGCAGCAAGCCCCAGCAGCATGTCTCTGTGAGACTCAAAGGAATATGTCATTCTTTGGGTATTGAGAATCTTAACAGGTGTTTTAGGGATATCTCTTTTTGTCCACATGGCTACACCATAGTCTCTGTACAATTTGGTGTGTACATATATATGTAAAAAAGATAAAATTTCAAAAGAAAAGCAATTCCATTTTTTGACCAAGCTGGTGAAAGTCTCAGACTGGGCGAAAAATATGTGATTTTGTCAATGTTTCACAATAATCACTACAAGTTGTTGGGCAAGATGTGGAAACACCTGAAGCTGGTATTCAAATATGTGGCTTTGTATTACAAAAGCATACTGAAGCACTGGTGGGTTTATTTGTAGTTTAGTTGCTAAAATTCTCTCCTAGGTTTCAAACTTGGGCTTTGGAGCTATATGGAAAGCACAACAAAGCTATCATACAGTGCTTTCTCATGGTGCTCATTCTTAAAGGCATTGTTAGAGAAAGAGAAGTCAGAATGCTCCTGAGACACAAAAAGCTGTACTGCGTATAAACACAAAGTTTATAAATAGCTTGAAAGTCATGGCAAGAAATTTTAAAGATCCCTAAATTGTAGGGTAGGAAGAATAGACAGAACAGGGTAGGAAGAATGGACAGAAAATGGTAATTCAGATAAGATTTGTATTTTAATGAGCTGGGATTTTTTCTGTTATCTCCAACAGCCAACATGTATCCTGTTTTGGAATACACAAGTAATGATACTTTGACTATAGAGGTGTCTTCAGAGGGTGGCTAGACATGTAACAATCTAATTTATCAAAGCACAAGAATTTATAGTGCCTAATTAGAATGGGATATTCATTGCTGAAATAAAGTTAAAATAAAAATGGACTTTAAAATGTAGCCACTAAATCAATGGATGTCCCCCTGGTCTGTCAGACACCCATATAAAGGCAGCTTATGAGTAGTAAGTACTTAATTTACTGATGGCCAGATGCTCATTTTGGCAAAGATGGCCCTTCTGCATGCCCAGATTCGGAGACATTTCTGAAACTGTTGATGACCATCAGACACAGGCTGCTGGGCTAGCCTTTGGCCTGGTCCATATGGGAGCTCTTATGATCCTGCTAGTAGAGCAGAGCAGGAAAGAAATCCATTCTTATTTCTCACAATTTGAAGGTGGTGGAACAAAGTTCTTCTTGTTTGGTGCCTTCTCAGGGCCTCTGCACACAGATGCAGCAGAGCCTTTGGGCACCCCCTGCTCCTGCCTCATACTCACAGCTCATGCCTGCCTCTCCCCGAGCACAGGGATGGTATTCATTGCCATTTAAAAGCTACTTTTCCACCTCTCATCTACCTATATAGCAGGGGAATCTAACAAACTCCTGCTGACTTTTGTCTTCACTGTATGTGCATCCTGATTCCAGGCAGAAACATTTTGCTGAGCAGTCAGAGGACGCATTATCCCTTTTTAACAGTACACAACCCCAGTCATAATGTATGCCCACAGGAAGAAATGCTTCCCATGCAGGGAATGACTCAGACTAGGTCAAAGCAGCAATATAAGGAGTGTGGAGAAAAGTGAACAGTAACTGCAGCTTATAAAAGGTAGCATTTATCTTAACAGAGTGACAGCTGCTCACTGTGAAGTTACAAGGGAGTTTTGTGATTTTCTGGCTCTGAAGCCCACCCTTTAGGAACTACTGATCTGGAATATGAAAAGGCTGTACATGTTGGAAAAGTCCTTTTTAATGAGACAAGGTCAGATTGTGATGAAGCTCACTCAGGTCGAGTGGGCAGGCATTCTTCTTCTTGTTTTGGCTCCACTGACATGAACACTGTCATTATTACTAAAATAAAGCTGAATACAATGCAAATGCAATTGTGGTCATGTTGCGTACTAATAATTGATAATTAATAGATTTCAATAGATTCAATAGATTCCAATGTTTTTGTTTTTTCTGACCAGCTCTACTGGGAAGTAACAACAGTATGAGGTCGCCCTGGTAGTGCTCTTATAATGAAGTGAGGTGCAACAACTATCAGTCATGAAGTTGACTCTCTGTTTATATGATTAAACAATGACTAAGCTTTAAAAAACACATAAACAGTGGTGTAATAAGGCTGTCATTGAAGTATAAGGAATAAAATGAAACTGGTAAAAGACATAACTACATTTTATTATAGCAAGTGAAACACAATCAGAAAACTGCTTCCTTTCAGTCTAATTGTTCCACCTGTCTGCATACAGCATGCTACACAAAGTCCTGGGCTTAATCACCTCTTAGCTGTGTCATGGCTCTTTCCTGATGCAAAACACAGCAATGCACCAAATCAACTAGAGGCACCAGAAATTATTAAACATGCATAACCTTTGAGAGTCAGGCCAGCCTTTCTTAGTTTTTGTGTATTTATCAGCCCAAGGAAAAAAATAGATAAAATGTACAGAAGTTGTACAAAAGAGATTAGCCATTCAATTTGTATCAGAGATGAGTTGTGCCTTGTAAAATCTATCTGTTGGGCTGTGCTGGGCACAGATGACAAAAGACTGGAGAGGAACCCATGAAGCTCTAACCCATGAACCCATGTGGCACAAAAAGTGCATCCTGGGTCTGACACAGAGGAAAAAGACTCATAACCTGGGAACAGCCTGTCTGCAGCTCATTTATGGAGAGAATGCGCTGGTCTTCCCCTGTTCTGGCCATGAGTCTGGTTTCAGATATGTCTCTCAGAGGAGGAATGAGCTGGATTCCTCAGGCTATGGTGTTCCATAACCCGCATGATACACTTGGGCCGGCAGGAAACTCACTGGCCCACAGAAAGTCTTGGGAGGAAGGAAGGCTGAAGAGAGTGACTGTGTGTAGTTTTATATCGGGCAGACATGAACAGAGGTTGTTGTGCTGAGTGGGTTGAGCTGGACTGACTTTGCTCAGCTTCATCTGTTGGGGTTTTTTTTTGTTTGAGACTGGGAAATGCTACTTTGCTCAGGTATCACTAGAACAGACCTCACGTTTTTCATTTGTGCTTTTTAATCTCAGCACTCCTGAGACAGAGATGTCTCAAGGTACTATTTGCAACGTCATTAGCTAACCTGACTGTAAAAACTCAGATAGCTCATTAAATTAAACTGTCTGATTTACTATAGAAGACTAGAGAACCAAGTATACATTAAAAAAATCAAGTAGGAGAAGAACAGAAATTGGCAAGAAAGTTTCTCTTTTTGGGGGAAGAAAGTTTCTCTTTTTTTAAGCACTGAGAACGAGAAAAGCAGAGATGTAAAGGGAAAAACTTAGAGCCAGAAGATCCAAACTTCCCCTTGATTCTAAACTTAGCTCAGCCACTGGCCCACCGTGCAGATGACTCAGTGCACTTCCTTGAACTTAAATCATTCCTCTTACAAAACTTGTTAAAGAAAGACGTCAGTGTAAATTAGATGTTGCGTCTAAGTTTAGCTATGGCCGATACATAAATATCAGAAATTTAATGTGTTCTCATTCTTGTCTGCTTAAGAAAGATGTGTATATACATGCACATATGCATACATATATATATACTCCTAGCAAGGGAGAGAAAGACTTCTTTACACTATTTTTACAGTTTCATTTGCATATATTGTTATTTTGCTGGTGACATAAGAGCTCACAGCTGATTAGAAGTTTAACTGTTTTCAGAGCAGCCTGACTGCCACAACGCCCAAGCACTCTTCATTCTCTCAAACTGTCAGGAAAGTTTCAATCCCATCCAAGCAGTGGGAGCTGAGAGAGTACACATTCGGCATATAACATACATGATGGCTGATTTCTTGTGACACTAATCTTCACTCCTGGGGGAAAGGCAGTCATTTATTCATAACTCTACCACTCAAAAGTAACCATTCTTCTCACCATGGAGATAAATGTCAAAACAGAGACCGCCCATAGGCTGAGTCTAATCTAATCTGTCCAAAATGAATATATATTTAGATCTGTTGTCAAATCTTGAATAGCAAACCCTTTAGCCTGGGCAACTATTTCCTCATTCTGCCCTCTCCATCTATAAATATGCATATCAGAATGGATATATGCTATCAGAGAAGCATATTAATCCTGCTAATGTGGACAGGATATGATGCTGACCAATCTTTCTGATACGAGCAAAGAGTCAGACGACAAAGCACAAGACTTCCAGAAATGTGTACCAGAGAGGGAAAAATGTATTAGTTTTTGTTAAAATATCTCTATCATTCAACATGCACCTGAAATCAGCAGGCCCTCCAGTCCCAAGTAGGTGGTCCAACAAATGAGACAAACAGGGTGCTATCTGGATGTCTGTGGAAGATGGCAATGGAAATTTCCTTTCTCATAAAACTGTTAATTCTCATTGTCCTGCTCCTTTCTCCAGTTCACATTTCCATTTTGAGATGTCAGCAGGAAGGTGCTTATTTATGCTATATCCTTTCCCATCAAATTGTGCCTATGGAGTTCCTCATATCCTCTTGAATATGGTTGTCACAATTTTTAAGAATGAGAAGGATGACCCCAGAAACTACAGGCCTGTCAGTCTTACTTTGGTTCCCAGTAAAATCACAGCAAATGTTATCCTGGAAGGTATGGAAAAATACCTCAAGGACAGCGCCGTCATCAGTCACAGCCAGCACGGCTTCACGAGGGAAAAGTCCTGCTTGTCAAATCTGATTTCCCTCCATGACAGGGTAACCCACCAAGCTGATCTAGGAAAGCCAGTAGATGTAATCTTTTTAGACCTCAGAAAAGATTTTTATATTGTCTGACACAGAATCCTTCTGGATAATACATCCAGCACACAGTTGGATAACATGTTACATGATGGGTGAGTAACTGGCTTATAGATTGGGCACAAAAGACTACAGTAACTGGGTAATATCAGACTGCCAACCTGTCACTAGTGGAGTTCTGCAGGGCTCCATCCTCGGCCCTGTGCTCTTCAACATCTTCATAAATTACTTGGAGGCAGTACTGGAAGGAATACTAAGTTTGCCAGTGATACCAAATTAGGAGGAACTGGCTCCATCGAAGGCAGGGAGGCCCTGCAGAGAGAGGTCAACAAATTATAGACATGGGCAGTCACCAACCATGTGGAGTTTAACAAGGGAAAGTGCCGGATATTCTGCACCTGGGATGGGCAACCCTGGTTGTGTGTACAGATGGTGAATGAGAGGCTGGAAAGCAGTGCTGCAGAAAGGGACCTGGGAGTCCTGGTCAATGGCAAGTTGAATCTGAGTCAGCAGTGCCCTGGCAGCCAGGAGGAGCAGCTGTGTCCTGGGGGCATCAGGCACAGCATCACCAACCAGGCAAGGGAGGGGACTGTCCTGCTCTGCTCTGCACTGGGGCAGCCTCACCTCCAGTGCTGGGGGCAGTTTCGGGCACTACAAGATAGAAATAACATTACACTTTTAGAGAGTGTCCCAAGGAGGGCCACAAGGATGGTGATGGATTTGGAGGAAAAGCCATGCAGGGAGTAGCTTAGGTCACTTTGCCTGTCCAGCCTGGAGAGGAGGAGACTGAGGGGAGACCTCCTTGCAGTCTTCAGCATCCTCACAAGGGGAAGGAGAGGGCCAGATACTGATCTCTTCGCTCTGGTGACCAGTTTCAGGGCACAAGGAAACGTCATGAAGCTGAGTCAAGGGAGATTTAGGTTGGATATCAAGAAAAGGTTCTTTATCTAGAGTGGTCAGGCACTGGAACAAGTTCGGCAGGGGAGTGGTCACAGCACCAACCCTGACAGAGTTCAAGAAGTGTATGGAAAATGCTCTCAGGCACATGATGTGATTTTTGAAGTGTCCTGCACAAGGCCAGGAGTTGGACTCAATGATTCTGATGGGTCCCTTCCAACACAGTATATTCTATGATTCTATGACTCTATGATATTCTATGATATCCTGGTACTGAGACTCTGGACAACACCATAGAAGAGCCAGAAGTGACTCTCATTTTTCTGTCCCACTCCTCTAATTCATGCTACCATGAACCTCCATGAAGTTCTTGTTGAAGGAATGTCTGAAACTCTTCTCAGAGCCTGAAGAGAAAGAAGTCTTTTTGCTGTGGTCCTCACAAAGAAATTATGCTGTTTCAGAGAACCATACCTCTATCTCTTGTATATATTTCATTATTGAAGTTGCACAACAAACACTATTGCATAAATGGTAAACATAGGTAACAGTGCTTGTAAACTGTCCTGTTTCTGGTGCTCAAATGTCCTTGCTCAAAACTAAATTCCATTTTTACACTTGGATTAATCTTATCAGCAGCCAATTAACTAATTACTTCGAAAGATGAATTTAGGTTTTACACTTATTCTACCTCAGCAGTTCAACCACATTACCATTAATACATCATGGACTACTTTTCTTGTCTGTGTATTCCAGGTGAGTAACTGAGCCATGGTTCTATCAAAAAGTACTTTCAGGTGTCCCACATAGGTTTAGAGTGGATGGGGCCTCAGCTATGCCAGTATGGGGCTGCCTCTAGGAACCTAAGTGCAAAAGGAGATCCGGCCAGCAACCTGCTATGAGTCACTCTGACTTCCTCTGTCACAGGATTTGCACTTACAAGTGCGTCAAATTCCTATCTGGAATAGTTAAACAGATCTGCACTGCAGCAGGATTGAGCCCATGTATCACAGTGCATAAATACACAAGCAGCATTGCTAGAAAGGGTCTGCTTTCCAAAGGTGGCAGAAAGGGGTGCCAGGTGACAGCTGAGATGGCACATAATGGTCTTTGTGCAGGAAAAAAAAGAATATTTTGTGAAGTAATAGCTCGGTAAGGTAAAATAACTGGGGAAAAAATGCTTTACCACTACATAAAACAATAGTACAGAATAGGAATCAAGAACTATGGTGTCACTTCCAGGCCGTGGCTTCTGTGCATGTGAAGTAATCATCTAGAAAAGAAGCTAGCTGTGGGAGAGGATTATGAACAGGTCGTGATCTCACAGCATGACAAAATGGCCAAGAGAGCAAAAGCAATCCTTGTTAGCAATGAGCAGCACCTGCTGAAGGAGGGGTTAAAGAAGTTGCTACTTATTGTCACATCCTCAAGGTGATCATCGCTAGGTATTGTAACCATTTCTAGTCTCAACACTTTAGCAAGGGTGTTAATAAATACAAATGTTTAAGAGACAGTGGCACATAAGGAAAATCTCCCTCATGCTGATCGCTTAAAGATTGACCTCACTACCTCAAAGAAAGGGCACAGAGAAGAGCAAAACTGCCTAAGACTGCATGTGTGGAGAGGGAAATATGCAGGCATTAGAGATTCTTCAGCAGGCTACAAATCTCTTGGACTCAAAAATGAGACAAAGAACAGAGTGCTAAACTGCCACATTTGGAACAACTTATCCAGTAAATTTGCCATCCCTACTAGCCTTGGAATCAATACTGCTGTCATACAGAATAGCTCATTCAGAAATGAAATGCTGAATGAAATCCTATGCCCTGTATTATCTAAAACAGAGTAGATGATCATAAGAGTCCACTTGGGTCTTAAAAATCCATGAGTGTAGTTCAGAGGACATGTAGTTCTAGAGGCTAAGTATGAGGCCTTTACATTTTCCAGGATGAGCTTTCCCTGAAGGTTTTTCCTGAAGACTGAATTATTTATCCTATAACTGAAAAGTAAGCTGCAAAGGTATGAAGTAGCAAGCCCCCAAAAGATAAAATTTCATCTTGTTTTCCTATTTTCCTTAATTCTAGGTGAAAACATGTACAGACAACAGACAAACTTTATGCTTTGAAGAAGACTGAAAGGTCCTGTAGGAACGTGGAGAGGAGATCAGCACCCTCACAAGCAAATCTTGTGAAAGGCAAATACTGGCTGCATCCGAGTTCACAACAGAGCTCTAAAGAAATTGGCTTTTCTGGTTTTGATGACCTATGTAGCTCTGTGACAGGTGTGGTGTTGAACCACATTTCCAAGGGATGGAATATACAGCAGCCTTCTTTACTACCTAACTGGATTTTATCACTTTGACTGAATATCAGTCAAAGTTTTTACAATAGGAGGCTCCAAAACCATGTCTTGCCTAGTCATTCTTGTTTCCTCAGCTAGTTTTATCCATTTCTGCTCCTATCTCTATAGCAGTACACAGAACTCCAGTAATCCCCACAAAACTCATACTGTAAGACTCAGTATCGTACTTTTTCCAAGAGTAACATTTAAGATAGCACTTTAATTCACTGGGAACTGAGCTGAGCTTTTCCATGCCATTGTATTTGATTTGGTAAAGAGGAACTCCAGTAGAGTGAGGCTAGGACTATCTTTATGTGATTTACAGCAGAATTTCCATCTTTTGCACATCTTTAACAAATACCAGGACTTAATGAGGACCTTACTTTTCAGGTGGACTGATCCTAAGTTTCATCCTTTGGCTACCAATATGAAGAAGATGTCCAGCTTGGTAATCTTAATCACATTGTCAGTTTTGATGGGCAGGAAATGTAGTGTAGTTATATGTCTGAGCCCTGAATAAGGTTAAGAGCAGGTGTTTGCTGCATGTTGGTTTTGGGAAACAGTGGCTGGATTTTGTTATGCTCTGAGTCTGGGGAACCACTCACATCTCCCCCTCCCCTGGACACGTATGTTCTGGGGGGCATGGGGGTTGGCATTCTTCTCTGACCTGCTCTGCATTTAATCAACACTTTTATCTCACTTTGCAGTAACTCCTGACATGTGCCACTGACATCATCAGTGAAGTTCTCTCAGTGTTTTCCAGTTTGTCAGTAAAATACTGTTTAGCAGGTGAATTCGTGGCAAAGAGGATATGACCAGCCTGTCTCAAATGCTCGACTTGGAGTTTGAAAAATAAATTGCTAGGAAATTGTCATTTAAATTCCCGTGCTTTGTTTTTGAATTGTACAGTCTTAGAAAGAAATTGAGTTTAGTTTAAACTAAATTGCTGTTACTTTTCAGCATACTTGAGTAAAGTCCCAGAGATACCAGAAAAATAATTAACAGAAGCAGCTATTGCTAAGCTGAAGTGAAGGTTTGAGTTCTGACCTCCACTTTGTGCCAACAAACTATCCTGTGCTTTTTCACTGTAGCCACGTACTACCCTGAAAAACTCAGGAATTCTTTGTCGTGTTGCAGTGTAATTTTTTTAGGACACCTAGTACATCTTTAATCCAAAGAAAGATGCTGCCGTTGCCAGAGCCGGGTGGCACTTGGAAGCACATTATCGCATACAGAATGTTCATTAAAAGCGGATTACGAGAAGATCTCATCAAACATACCAATTCCGCTTGAAATAAACGGCTTCTAAGCACAGGAATTGTTAGAGGAATGGACCATAGGTGCCGACTAGTTTAATTTGCATACTTTAGAGAGCGTTTTGAGCTGATGTGTGTGGGACTGGGCTCTTTACTCCAGCAGTTCTGTTTAGCTGGTTCGAACAGAGTAGAGGTGATAAGATGTGGAAACTTAACGAAAAAGATATCCCAGGCATGAAACACTGTAGAAGAATTCTGCTTAATAATGAACTAATTAAAAAACAAATTAAATGAAATGCAGCTTTCACTGTTAGGTTCTAGATTTCTCTCCCCCAAACATTAGACGAAGTTGCATTGTTTACAAAAATTTATTAATACAAACTTTACACACTTTATATAACATTTATCAAAGTCCTAGTTATAGATATCATGTGTGTAATAATACTTTGTTTAAGTTCTTTTTATATTCATTTGCACACAAAATAAGTTCTCCAAGACTAACATCTACCTACTATGACTGTATCTCAAATCTGCTCAAATTTTGGTAAGGCTGTTGGCGTTTCTGGAAAAACAAAAAAAAAAGAAATCGTACAAAGGATAATAACCTAGGTGATCACTTCATAATGCTTGCGACTAGCCACTGAACTCTAACTGATAAGGTCATAAACAAAACGTCAAGAGAGCCCTATGTCATTATACCACAGCCGACACAAACACAGCGCACTCTGCCCATGGCCAAAGAACAGAAGGACGACTAAAACGCAAGCCGATGTGTTGCAGCATCGTAGGGCCACTAAATGCCATCCGTGAACTCGTGGCGATTTACAAGGTGAAGAGAAGGCACGAAAGCTGCACACAGCGCCCCGCGGGCCGGGAGCGCGGCCGGGGCAGCGCGGGCGGGGCGGGACGGGACGGGCGGGACGGACGGGGCGGGCGGTGCCGGCATCGCCCGCCCGCCCCCACGGGCCCGGCCCGGCCCGGCCCGCTCCGCTCCTCGGCCGGGGAAGGAAGGGTTTACCCGCGAGGGTTTGCTGGGGGGGTTGGGGGTTGCTTTCCGGCGTCTTGGATGCGGGGCTGGTTTTGTCTTTGGAAAGACTCCTGCAAGGTTTGTGTGGTGAGCTGGAAGGAAGCGGGTACCTACGCGTCCTCCTTCGCCCCCGGCCCGGGCGGGGGACGGCACCAGCCCCCGGGCACACGGTAAGATAGGAGTCCGTACATAGAGAGATGAGGTGAAAATGGTTTATCTCGTTAGAAACCGGACCACAGGTGAACACTACACATTCTTTTATGACAAAAGTTTGTTTTATGAAATAAATTTTACTAAGCAATAAGCCAGAATGTAGAAAAATACATTTTACCTCCAAACTCAATAAACAAGGAACAAAAACTTTCGTAGTAGTGCATAATTCTTTAGTGGTAGCTACAACAGGGGTTCCTAAACTTGTACAATAAGAGCTTGCATAAAACAGAACAAAGGAGTGAGAGAGCGTTCACAATCTTTTTTTTTTTTTTTTTTTCCCAAAAAGAACATAACCCAAAAAGGTGACTCAGGTGGGTTAAACAGAGCTCGGAAAAGTTCGAAGAGAGGATGAGAGGCGGGAGGTCCTACAAGAAAAAGCAATCAAAGAAAAGAGCAACTCCGACCGAAAAATGCAAAGGCGAGAACCCTGCTCATTATTACACATGATGAGAAGCATGGACAGCACTGGAGAGTAACACACTGTACTTTGCATCCAGGTCCAGTACCGAGCTGCCCGGGGCAGTTGGGTAGCGGATCGGAGGTGGGATCGCCTCGTCTTACCTCGACCCTCGCGGCACCGGCTCCGGCACAGGCTCCGGCCCCCGCTCACCTCCCCACTCTTTCCAAACGGGTCCTGTCTCTGCTTTGGCTTTGTTCTGCAACTCTGCCCAGACAGCCAGAAGGGCAGTGCACGGGGCTTGGTACTTACTGCCCTCGCTGCTGGTTCGGGATTTGGGGATAGGGGTTTTGAGTTTGGCTATTTTTGGTTTTGTTTTGAATTTTTTTTGTTATTATTATTTTTAGTTTTGGGGTTTTTAACTATTTCTCCCTCCAATAGGCAACAGAGATGCACAATTTGGATCGAGCTGTTGTTTTCACAAGATAATTATCCTCTAAGCTCATTGTTTGAGGATACACTAATAGAGATACAACTGGAATCAAAGAAAGCAGGAGAGAAAAAAAATAGTAATCGAAATCTAGAAGAAAGGGGACGCTGCCCCTTCAGAGAGGCTAGTGGCAAAGGAGCCTGCCTTGAGACTCACCAGGGGAAGAATCTGCTTCACCAATTCTCCAAATCAATTTCCTCATAATCCCCCTGGGTGCAGGTCATCCTTCTCTATATACAGTAGCAAATGGTGAAAATTAATGTCTTCGACCCTGTCTCGGATAAAAATACTGTCCTTTTTAATTTCTGTTACAAAAATAGGAGTAATATTCAAAACAATGATTGTCTCTTTTTTTCTATTTATTTTATATAAAAACATAAACAGCTCAGGCGAATTCTTGTTCTTGTGCAGGCTTTTCATGAAGAATTGTTCTTTACTATTCTTAGTAGTATTTATATATATATATTTATATATTATATATAACTTAATGATTGGTCCACAAAGTAGATCTGTGCGTTTCTCTAGTGCTTTTTGTACAAAAGAAAAACAATATTATTATCAAAATATTCATTTAATGGCTTTACTTCATACATAAATACATGTTTAGATAACACAGGAGCGGTGATTGTTCAGTCAGTTTGGAAATGACTTTTGTTTTTGTTTAGATTTTGTTGTTGTTGTTGTTGGGTTTATCTCTCTCTCTCTCTCTCTCTCTCTCTCTCTCTCTTAGGACTTTGTATACACAGGAGTGGCTGGTTACTCACATCGCTACAAATACGCTACTCGGCGTCCTTTGTTTTTAATTCTTTGTTTATACCTTTTCCCCAGGACGGCTGCTAAGTATTTCTTGACAGCCATTTGTTTCCGGTAGCGGCTGTAGCTGTCCGTGAAGATGCCGTCTATGTGCCGCTTGGTCAGCGGTTCCGCATCGTCCCCCAGGCCGCCGCTGGCACCGCTGCAAGCACCGAGAAGCACAGCTGCATCAGGCGGGGCCGCCCCGCCCCGCTCCGCGCCCCTGCGCGCCGCCCCCTGCCCCGCGCAGCCCCGCGCAGCCCCGCGCAGCCCCGCGCAGCCCCGCGCAGCCCGCGGCCCCCGGCGCAACACGTTGCGCGCAAGATGCGCGGCGAGACAAAGGCCGCGCCGAAACCGCGCCCGACGCCGTGCGCGCAAGCGGCGGCGGGAGAGACAATATCTCCCGGCCATGAATTATTCATTGCGGCCGCCAAAGCTGCTCTCCCCGGGGCTTCATTAACGTGTTACCTTCTGCCGAGGGGCAGCGGGTGGCACCGGGCCCGCCCGTGCCCCGCCGGCGGCCCCGGGGAGCCCCGCCCGGCGGCTGGGGGCGCGCAGGGCTTCGAGCGAGCCTCGGCTGCTGCAGCTGAGCCCTCGATCACCGCTCTCGATAAGCTGCTCCCCCCAGCAAACCGTAAGGGCTGCCCAATTTGCTAATTTTAAATCGGCTGACTATAAAAATTTATAGAGACATATAGGTAGATAGATTGATATAGACTGACATAGATATAGATGTAGATATATAGATATAGATATATAGACGTAGATATATAGATATAGATATAGATATATAGATATATAGATGTAAATACATATAGATAGATACACATGCATGTGTGTGTATATCTATATCTAAATATATATACACACATATACATCCGTATGCCCGAGCGTAGTAACCCAAACAAACCTCCGCGAACGCCCGCGCTGACAGCCAGGCTCACGCTGCGCCGGGAGCGGCCGGGGGCAGCCGGTGCTCGGGGAGCCGGGCCCCACCGGCCCCATGGCGGGAGCAGCGCGATCCCGACCCCGGCCGGGGCAGCTTTGTTCCCCCCCAGGCGCGGCCCTTCCAGCAGCACCAACGCCCACCGCGGAAAAGAGCAAGCAGAGAGCCTTACCCGACCCGCTTGGCCATCAGCGAGTGCAGATATTTCCTGGCGGATAACTGGCCCAGGAGTTTCCTGTAGGCTTTGTTGAAGATCCCATCGGCGTGCCTGGGCAGAGGGAAGAGCCCGCGGGTGAGCGGCGGGTCGCGGGAGCCCGGCGGCAGCGGTGACCATCGCTCTCCGCCAGCGAGCGGAGGGCGGCATCTCCCCGCGTCCCCCGGGACCCCTGGTCCCCACCCAGATCCCTCCCCGCCGCGCTCGCTCGGTTCCGCGCCGGCCGGGCATTCCTGCTCCGTTCGCGGGAGCAGCGCCAGCCCTCCTCGGCGCGGGCGGCTCCCCCGCTCCCTCCCCCGCGCTGCTGGAGGTAAGGCGGCTTTTCCATTCCTTCTGAGCTTTACACTGGGCACCGCGACCTGGGCAGTATGGTCGTTTGTTTGGGTTCGGGATTTTTATTTTGATGTTGTTGCTGTTTGCTTGTTAGGTGTCATTACTATTTTTCCCCCAATCGGTTCTGCCAGACCCGTTTTTGTCCCTACTCCAAATTCACGCCTGACACCCTGCGAGTTGCAGTCACCTCTTTTCCGGTGGGTAATACAAGGTGTACATCTCGCCGATCACGGAGGACGGATTCGCTATACCGAGGGGCTCTTGGTCGTAGGCGAAGTCTTGCAGGGTGTTCCCGTCCTCGTCGTAGACTTCATCCTCCAGCCTGGCAACGAGAGCAGCAAGGAGAAGGAGTCAGCCGGGCTCCGCGGGGCGCTCCGCTCCGCTCCCCGCTGCCGGCTTCCGGCTGCCTCGGCGGCCGCCCCTCGGCAAAGCCGCCCCGGGAGCCCCGGGAACCCCGGGAGCCCCGTCCGACTGCCCCATCCCCTCCCTGCACCCGCCCGCTCCCATCCCCGCCCTCTCCTGTGCGGGGCAGGAGCGCGGAGGAGGGAACACACCCGCCGTCAGACGCGCTCCAAGAACCCCCCAAACACCCCCCTCCCCCGCCCTCCGCGGCCCACGCCCGGCCTGGGGCGCATCCGTCCCCTCTCCGCCGCCGCCGTGGCTGCGCTTCCCGAGCGGAGCGCACGCCCAGGCGCGCAGGCTGCGCGCACACACGCGTTTGTGTGCCGGGGGCTGGGCCGGAGCCGAGCAGCCTCCGCGGCCGAGACGGGGCGGTGAGCGGCAGCCCCGGCGGCGGGGACCGCGCCCCGCTCCTCCCCGCAGCGCCCGCCGGCACGGGGGGGCTTCGCCTGCTCTTTTTCGTTGAATGGTGCCTCTGCCCTTTGAGATCTCGCCAGTTTTGTGCGCGTCCCAGCCCCCCCAGCGCCCGCTCTCTGCCTCCCTCTCTGCAGTACGATGTAGGTCATTGCACGTTACAGGCAGCTATTTTTGTCTGTGAGCTTTGGCGGAGGTATTAATAATAGATGCCGCTAAAGTGTTTCACTCCTGCTAATTCAGGCGCTTGAATGAAGAAAGCCGACTTGCTGCCGGCTAATGGCCCCTCAGGCCACCGAGCCCGCTGCCCCCTAGCCGCACTGCCCAGGAAGATGACGGGGGCTGCTCCGAGCCAGCTCCGACGGGCTCCCGGTGACGGCAAGGACACCTCGGAGCCCCAAAAAGGACACGCACCTCGGACAACCTTGCGCTCCCGGCATCCCCCCCCTCCCCCTTCATTTCCGCACGGCAGTGACCCCCGCAGGGCACCCCGGAACAGAGCCAAGCGCCGGTGGAGCAGGACGACAGCGCCGAGCCCCAAAACTCCCCCAAGCCAAGCAGCACCGGTCGCCCGAGCAGGTGACAAGCAGGGTGAGAACAGGCTGCCAGCGGCCGTCCCGGAACAGGCCCCCCGAGCCCCCAGCCGCAGACCAGCGCAGGAAACTCCCTTGTGCTGGTGCCTCTGGGCGTCCTCTACTCCTGCCCCAAACACAGAGGAATCCAAACACCCACGGCTCCCAGCTGGAAAGGGACAGCACAGGCATCAGCCTGCGCTGGAGCCCAGCAAGACAACTCCGAGCACAGAAAACCAAACAACCTTGTGCCAGCCCCTTTCCCTCTTGGGAAAAGGAAATACACAGCCAGGTAAACAGGGGGAGACGCCGAATCCCCACCAGCTCTCACCCCGCTGCACGAACCGTGACAGCTCCCACACGCTCGCAGACACCGGCGCACCCGACCCCGCGCCCCGCTCCCCTGAGACGGACAGGCGGTGCTCGGCGCTCACCCCGGGCGAGCTGCGGACAACCAGAAGCTGCCAAGGGCCCCGCAAGACACGGGGCAGACGGGAGAGGAGCTTTTGGGCCCCGTCGACATGCAGCCGGGACCTCGGCCCGCTCCCGCCGACACGCACAAGAGCAGGTCCCCCACTCTCGGGGACTCCAGCGGGGACGAGAGGCCGTGGGTCACAGTGCCGGGGTCCCGAGGAGCGGACCTGGGGGTGCCAGTGCTGCAGCCGGTGGAGGGGATGGGCACACAGCCCAAGTGGAGGGGATGTCCTTTGGTAACTCTACTCCACATCCCCTCTCATTCTCCTCCCCGGTAAGATTCCGCTGCCCTTAGCTGAGATGGGGCTGAGGGGCGCTGAAATGATCCCGACGGAGCTCCCGGACAGCTGACGGACCTACCTGAGCGCCGGGTACTGAAGTCCGGCCGCAGGTGAGCAGTAGACGCTGCAGTGCATTATTATGCCATAGACCAGAAGTGCTAAGATCGCTTTGCTACACATTGCCACTCTGTGCGGGAGGGAAAGGAAACTGCTGTAAAAAAAAAAAAAAAAAAACGGAAAAAAAAAACCGAAAACAAACAAACAAAACCCCAATAACAACAAAAAGCCCTACCACTAACAAAAACCCAAAGAAACCACCCCACGGCTCACCAACCCCCTGGCCTCGCCTGCCAGAAAATGAGGCAGAGCGGCCCCGGAGGACAAGAAGTGCCCTGGGCAGGCGGGTGCAGAGAGCTGCGGCCGCCGCCCGCCCCGTCGGTGCCCGCCCGCCCCGGGAGCGCTGCGGGAAGGCCCGGCGAGCCAGCTCGTGTCCTTACCATTAAACTCTAGACACCCGGCACTGAGAGCGTTTGGCTGCGAAACTAAAACGGCAGGTCTTGGGGCGGCAAAAAAAAATAAAGACCCAAAATGGGGAGGGGGAGAGAAATCGAGCTCTCTCCCAAGTTGCGTCCAAAAGGAGTTAAAACCCTCGTGACATCGCCTCTCCTATGGGCGAGGGACCGGCAGGATGCAGAAGATGCAGAAGCGGCAGCAGTTAGTTGTTTGCTGGTTTTAGGGCTATCCACTCCAAAAAGAAAAAGAGAGGCAGGAAGGGAAAAAAATAAAAAAGATAAAGGAAAAAAGTTTGCAGGCAGCAGCACAGATCTGGAGTGGAGTCTACGAGGGAATTGAGAAAGAGGGATGGAGCGAGATGCCGCCGGAGAACGGAGCGCTGCCGGAGAGGGAAGAGAGCGGGCGAGTCCGGGAGGGAGCGGAGGCGGGAGCCGCGGGCTGGCTGCGTGCGATGTTGTCTTCCCCAGATCTCTCCCCTCACTGAGTGCCTTCAGCCTTCTCTTCTTCTCCTGCTCGGTGGCTCCAAACTTGACCAGCCTTCCGCAGCCTTCCGTCTGATACGCAATTAGCAAGAAAATCTTTGCAAACACCCCGCTTCGGCAAGAGCCCTCTTCGTAAACATTTGCCTGCTTGTTACCTTACAGGACGGGCAATATTGTTTGTTGCCCCCGTAGTGGTGTCCGGATTTTTATTCATGAATCAAATGCCTTTTTTTTTTTTTCTCAGTCACGTAATAATCGGGTATCAGAAAAGACGTCACCACCCCAATTCCTCAAGGAACACAGTTCTGTGTCGTCCTCAAAGATGAGCTTATCAGGAGTCATAAAGCTTCTCATAAACACCAACTCACACTTCCTCCCCCCCCCCCCCCCCAAAAAAAAAAATAGAAAAAACCTAACAATCAAACAAACACGCAGAAAAGCCCCACCGCACAAACCCAAAAGGATGTTCGCCACAATAAAGTTTTACCTGACGTGGGAAGGGAAGCGGAGGAGAGCAGCGAGGGGTGGGGTGGGGGTCCCCCGGCTTGTTGGGCTCCCCCACGGCTTTCTCCGGGTCTTTCCGCGGGGCCAGCTCAGCCCGCACGCAGCCCGGGGCCGCCGCTGGGCGCAGGCCCCCGCGGAGCCGCCCGGCGCTGAGCGCGCAGGCGGAGCAGCCCCGCCGCGGAAACCCCCACTTCCGCGGAGGTTTAAGAATTTAAGTGCCTAATTTTTTTTCTTTATCTTTTTTCTCTTGTCTTTTTTTTTTTTTTTTTTTTTTTTTTTTTTTTAAAGGATTGTTAGTATTGTTCTCATTACACAAGGCATCCCTCTCGGGGAAACCAGCAGCGGGGTGACCGCTCTGCGTGTATTGAAGCCGCGTAAGGGACAAACCCAACGGCCCCGCCGCAGGGAGGGTCCCACGCTCGGCCGGCACTGCCCGGGGAGGAGGGGGGGGCGGCTTTTCCCCTCACTCCCATGGCCCGACCCTTTCGTCTCTCCGCCTTGTGCAGAGACAGATGTGCGGTTCGCAGCACTTGGCAGAGAGGGAGGGAAGAGCATCGCCATGAGGGAAAAAAAAAAAAAAAAAAAGAAAAAGAAGTTGATTTGCCTGAGGGACCGGGAAGGAAATCCCTTCTCTGGGGACTTCCCCGCCGCCGGAATAATTTTCCCCCGAAGTGATGCGCCGGGCGCGGGCCACCGGCGGGCTCCCAGCCGCTGCAATTGCTGCTTGTCTCCGCACTCCCCTCCCTCAGCGACCGAAAATGTGCCCTTCATTTCCGAGAATTACCCAAAGAAATACAGGCTTCAGGAGCCATTACTAGACATTTTAATTATTGGGATCATAACCAGATCGTTCAGGAAACAGCAATAATATAGTTCTCCTGTTTCCTATTTGAATGGGTTTGGTGTAACGTGCTTGGATGGGTTATCTGAGCCCAAATCGATTTCTCAAAAACAACAACAACAAAGAACACACCATACAATTACATTCCTATTACGGTCATTTAAGGTTTCAATATTTTCCGGAGATGAAGGAAATTTGACGTGAATGAACGATTCCCGTAGAAATGCCCAACGACGCGATCCCGGGCGGGGATGCGGGACTAGGGACGGAGAGGGACGCTGTCCCCGTTGTCATTCTGTGCCGGGCCTTTCGGGCCGCTATGGACCGCTGGCTGGAGAGGGAACGGGGCAGGGCAGGGCGCCCGGCGGGGCTGCCGGGGAAGCGGTCACCGCGCCGCTCCCGCTGGGGAACGGATCCGCTCCCGCTAGGGAAAGGGTCACCGCTCCCGGTAGGAAAAGGGGCAACCCGCCGTTCCCGCTGGAGCAGAGAGCGAGAGGTGACCCGCCGGAGCAGGGAGAGAGAGGTGACCCGCAGGAGCAGGGTCCCCCCACCGCTCCCGGTAGGAAAAGGGGCGCCCCGCGGCCGCCGCCGGTCCCGCACCGCGCCGGGGCTTCCCCGCCGCCCGCCGCGCCCGCGGCCGCACGGTCCGTGAGCGGAGGGCGCCACCGCGCGGCAGCTGCGCGCCTGCGGCCAAGCCGCGGAGCCGCCGTCGGGCGGGCCGGGGCTGCCCCGTGCCCCGGCCGGGCTGGGCTGGGCTGGAGTGAGCCCCCCGCGCCCGGCTGTGAGAGCGGCCAGCAGGAAAGGCGGCCCGCTGCCCCCCTGCACTGGGCCTGGGGGCTGGCGGGGCTTGTGGTGGGGTTTTTTTGGTTTCCTTTGTCATGGCTCGGCGGTAGCAGGGGGCTTTTCTAGAAACCTGTGTGGCTAGGACTGTGTGAATCACGTCAGAATGAAGGCTTGAACGCACACTCCGTCTAAACGACAAGAAAAACATTCCTTTTCTCCAAAAAGACGAGACACACACAGGTAATGCATGTAAAAGCTGTGGCTGTTTTCACTTTAAAAAAGCTACTTTCAGTACTTTTGATAGATAGAGCTGCATTTCCTCTCCTCCATCCCCACTCCCCAGGATCCTTACAGAAAGTATGAGGATGCCTGAAATAGCATTAGCAGCACAGAGGTAGAGATAGAGATACCCATAAAACAAACCTGAAGCTACAGACCCCACACAGAGACCCTATGCCACCCTGGTGGCGCCGTGCATGCAGCAGCAATGTCAGGATGGTTTGCAAAAATGGCATCTTCTGAGCTGTCACTTGTGGTGAGTAACTCACACACAGTTTGTACCAATAAAAGTTTCACAGCATCTCTGTGTACGTCACAGGGGTGTGTGTGCACAGTGAATGTGATTAGGACATGACTGCGGTTTAGGCTGAGGAAGTAAAGGTTCTAATCTTGTCTCTGCATACAAGTAAATTTCTCAATAACTGTCATCTCAAGGCTGAGAGGGATTTAAGGTATATAATACTTGCCTCTAGGGCAAATTCCTAAGGCAGCATCTAAAGAAAAGCAGGGGTTTTTTATTGGCAGAATTTCTTTCATCTTTCCTTTACCAGCTTAAATTAGACCTTTTAATTTATCTAACTATTCTATTTTAAATATCTATTTTATTAACTAGAGCATTATAATTCTATAGAAGTTTCTAGGGGAGCTTACATTCTGTAAGCCTTGTCAAGCCTGACTGCAGCTGACTGCAGCTGACTGCTGGAAACCTTGCTGCTATAGTTCTAATTCAAAGGAACATATTTCATCATGTACCATAATGGACATCTTTTTGACTCCTCAGAAACCCCCTTTTTATATTTATGCATATTTTATAAAATATGCTATGAGTAATTTATCAAATTGTCAGGAAACTCTATTGGTCCTTAAAGCCAGATATCTCATACACACTGGTTGAATGTCCAGCCACTATATTCATATTTTTTCAATATGCCCCAACTTAGCTGCATGTTTTTAAAAGAACCTGGAAGAATTTATGTACATGGAATACATAATTTTATCATGAAAGGACGCATGTATTTCTGACAATATAGAAAGGGAGGAATTCTTCTTTCTCAAAAGCAAGCAATCCTGCCAAACCAGCTGTCTCTCTCTCTCTGACACACACACACATATTATGAGTTTATCATCTATCTGGTACCTGTCCCTGCCAGGCCTCCTTTCTTACAGGAGTGGCATGGGAAACCTATTGCTAACCAGTATGCCAATGAATACTTGTCTGCACCAGTTTCACAAGCACAACACCAGCCTTCACTTTTTCTTGGCTTTCCTGACTCCTCTTCCCCCCCAAGGGCTAGCTCCTGGGAAGGATGAACTTGTCAGAGGGGAGATTAACCCATCCATTAAATCATCCAGCTGTAGCTGTGGTCATCTGAAAAAGGCTGATTAGAGATAGCCTGGCAGCAGAACAGATGGTATTATAGCTCAAGCACAGCTTTGAGGACATTTCAGCACTTCCAGCCAAGACGTGGAATCTGCAGCAGAGGTGGGAAAGCCCTACTTTCCTCCTGTAGGCTAGATGTCAGTCCACTCAGGGACAGAAAGGGCTGAAGTATTTCATTCACAGAGTTGTTTTTCTTTTAATAAGCCATTCCCTCTCTGGCTTTCTTTAGGTAAAAGCAGCAAAATGCTCAGGCACACTGGAGAAAGCACAAATATCTGTGTTTGTGGGACAAAACTGCAGTCCTGACAAGCTCGGTCACCCAGGGATGTTCTGGGCAGAATGTACTAACTACAAAAAAAATCTGAGAGAACAACAACCAGGGACAGTATTGGGACTACAAATCTCTCAAGAGACGATAGGAGCAGCCTCACTTGGTGGCCAGGACCCTTGCCAACCTCTTTGCATGAGACCTAAAGCATTAGCAAAGTCTCTGTGATGAGAATCTTCAAGATAATTCCTTGCTACCTTTTATAACCTTACTTCCAAGCAAACAGTCAAAAAAAGGGCTGGGTTTTTTTTCCTTTCCTCCTCTGAAGTGAGGAGGCAGAAGAGCACTTGCCAGGGCAGCAGTGTAGGAGCACCAGCAGCGCAGTCACTCTGCTCTTGCTGCTGCTCACGGTGAGAGACAAGGCCAGTGGGTTGCCTGTGTCTTGCATAATTGCCCACACAGAAGCTCAGTGTTCAATCTTACCCCGTGGGTGTCCTCCTCCCCCTATCCAGTAAATGAAGGCAGATGACTACCACAATACAGAGGCAAAAGGAGAGTCATTCCCATCCAAACACAAAGGCAAATCACTTTCTAAATAAATGAATGACCAAACGGTGGACTCGGTTTCACGAGGAGGTGCCACCATGCTATGCCTGGAACAAAAAATTTCCTTGGATGACCAATAGATTTATTTATAATCTCTCATCTTTCACGCAAATAAAGTTGTATGCTGCAAGGGAAGAAAAGAATTATCCTTGATCCTTTCTGACAGTGGTTCTTTGATCAATCATTTATGTATGAAAACTAGAAAAATAAATTATGAAAGGCAAAAAACAGCAACAAATAAAGGACTTATTTTAAGACTTAATATTCCAAAGGCCTATTCTACACTAAAGCCAGCAACCCATAAAATGCCACTAAAGACCTTACTAGTCCACAGGGCAGAACAAAAGGCTTTAGCACTGGCAGCAGATCTATCCCCTCTCTCATTTCTATTTGGCCCAGTGTTCAGGGGTAGGGTAAACACTTAAGCAGATTGAATATACAAAGTTTCACAAGTGCTGCCAAGATACAATAATTTATACCGGACATATAACAGCCTCAATATTTTTTTGTGTTCTGGGTTGCTTTAGATGCAGCTGTAGCCCAAGGTGAATGACAAGTTCTGATTTTGTTTCCCAATGTGACAGAATTTGGGGTACACCTTTAGAAACAGTGGGACTGCCATGTGCCTGTGTCCAGAACCAAAAATCCATCCATAGCTCTGAGGTATTGCTAATGGCATAGCTAAAGTTATTCATAGTTTACATTTACCAGAAATAGTTGGAACAAATTAATAATGAATTAGAACATTTCTTATCATCGCAGGGAGCGAGAGGGAATAAATAGAACCATCCATATTTTCTTATTACAAAACAGTGTGCAGCCTATTACCAAACACTAATTTAGTGTTGCTTGTGCTGGAAAACTGTTGAAGGGTCTCTGGCTCCTGACAGTGCAGCTTAATTCAGTCTGACGGGAGCAAGGCTGCACAGAGGCCGTGCGGGGTGGGCAGGTGAGGAGCATCCCAACAGGGGTGAATCCCAGGGTGCCAGAGCCGGGCGCCGCTCAATAATTCCAATTAACCACGCTAAGGATGATAGAGACGGGTCACGCAGAGCCCAGTAAATATCAATCAGAACACGTATTTTGATGAGACAATAACAAAGCCTTTCTCATTAAGGAAAAAAGATATTTGGTTTGGTGTAGAAGCCTGTCCTTGGTGGTTTGTGCACCCTGCAGTGCAGCTTCTGCCTTGTGGGGCTGCAGGCCATGCTGGCCACAGCCAAAATTGCCCTGAGCATGGGAGCCCTTCACGTGGCTTAGCTCCCTGGTTTGTGCGTGGTGAGCTCTCAGAATCTCTGCTGGTCAGTGTGACTCTGAGATATGTACAAGCTTCTTTTTCCCAGTCCGGCAGCTGAAGAAGGGTTCAGAATTCTTCTGTTCTCATTCTCAAGGCTGTTTATTATTTCTTATCTATAACATTCTTTTCTGACCTGCCGCAGGTCTGTCTGCCAGGTCGGGTTGAGGCACACTACCCGCCCCCACGGTGGTGTTACTTTTTTTTCTAAAAACTACATGTACATTATTTACAATAACTTTCCAATACCTATCACCTATGTTAGACAGTGAGCTTCTACTTTAAACCAATCTAAAAGTGCCAACATCACCAGAAGATGGAGGTTAGGAAGAAGGAAAAAAGACAAGGCACGCCCGAATTCCTCCATCTTGGGACCCCGAGCCCACATTCTAAAAACCTCAAAAATCTATTTGTCACCCAGTGATAAATTCACTATCATTCTACTTAAACTTTCATGGCTTGTAAATGCTCATATAAGGTTGGTAATTTTTTCCATGGGTCAAGATCAAAGGCACAGGGGTCTTGGGCTCTGTCCCAAGGTCTCTGAGCCCCTCAGGCAGGGGCTCAAGTCCTCCAGGGCAGCCAGAGGAATTTCCTGGGTTCCAACAGTGAGCAACAGGGAGAGCTCCCACATCCCTTAGCAGCACATGAGGGCCTGTCTCCACCAGATGCACAGCTCCAGAAGTAAAGGGTAGGGTGTGGGATGAGACTGGGAGCTCAGTTTTCTGGCCTCTGTGTCACAAGTTGGCTGGACAGCAGACTCTGGGGCCACC
Source organism: Ammospiza nelsoni (assembly GCF_027579445.1). Taxonomy (NCBI): domain Eukaryota; kingdom Metazoa; phylum Chordata; class Aves; order Passeriformes; family Passerellidae; genus Ammospiza; species Ammospiza nelsoni. The sequence goes on from NC_080633.1 coordinate 105,775,382, forward strand.
AGCCAGACATAGGGGCCAGGAAACAGCACATAATCTTTGTCTCTTGTCATAACTTTAATAAAGTACTCAATTCTACCTAGCCTAGAGGAAAATGTGTGGTTCTTAGTTTTTATATTTAAAGAGAGCACAAAGAATTTCTTGTGTGTGGCCTTATGGTCCGATCCATCTCCATCTGCTAATAAAATGCATTTCTGTAACAGCCAAGGCAATTAATCACTTAAACAGAATTGGATTACAATCTCCATTACTAGAAAATCTTTAAAGTCAGGCTTGCTATCTTTCTAAAAGATCTCAAGCTATCGAGCCATTCTTTGCCCTGCTTTATGCAAAGGTCAGACTGGATGTTCGTAATGGCCTCTTCTAATGTCAAAAATCAGTCTCTGACCCTTGTAATGCCACTCACTGATTTCAGACAGAACTGCACTGGATTTATTGACCCTTCTCATTAGGCATGAAGATTGTCTGCAGAAACTCCTATGTGATTTCATTACTCCAGGTACATGTCCATTGAGCTCATTATGTAAATACTGATATCTTTAGTCAGTTTGGAATTTCATAGGAGTTTGCAGAGTACAGCACAAACCAGAAATTGCTAGGACATTGGAAGACTGAACTTTCTCTTTTGACCCCCAAATCTGAGTTCAGTCTCCAGAGGTAACTGCACGTATCGATAGCAACAACATAATGATAAACTATGATACTCTGTAGATATGTTTAAATCCTGAAAGTTAAATACGGTACATTTCACTGTAGTGGAAATCCATTTCCTGGGGATTTCTTGCTTTCAAGTGCAAGAATATTACTGACTTTGATATGTATTTTCAAGCAAAAAAAAAAACAGAAGTAATTTGGAATGATGTTCTGACCTATTCTATTCTACAACAAATGCAATTTTTTCTCTAGGTCTCAGTAACACTTGAGATTGCTCTAAAATGTATACTGGTTATAACTGTCTCTAAAGAATATTGCACTATTGCATAGATAACTTCAGTTAGTTTCTCTGATGAAATAACTGAGTGTGACATTAATTTGCTCTGAAACACAATAGACAGCAAGTCTGAGCAAGGAAATGCAGAAATAACATCTTATCATCTAATGCTAACACTTAAAGGTGTTTTGGCTTTTGGATTTGGTTTTTGATTTTTTTAGTAAGGAGTCTACAAGGAGATACCTTTATATGTTTCACATACCTTTCTGGAATAAAAAAAATTATCCCATTCAAAATGCAGCCATTGTCAAGAACCTTATTTATTCAAACATCTCCTCTATGGAAAGTAAAGAAGTCTGGTTTTAATACAACTCCTGACCTTTGTCTCTTCAGACCAGTTGTACCAGTTCTGTTCTAAGACAGAGATTTCTTCTGATGTACTGTTCATTTCCACATAGCCTCTCTTCTTTTTCTCCCATTCCTAATGTAGAATACTTTTATATAATTATCACCGAGCTACAACGAGGTAAACCTTGTTTACTACAAGATAAATACTGGAATAGGAGAATAAAATTCTGTTTATGAAAGGGAAAAATATTTGTTCAGTATTGAGAAAATTATGCTAAACCTCACCCCCCAAAAAAATCACAAATTTAGAAAAAAATGTCTTTTATTTTAGATGAAAACAAGCAGCATATGATCTGGGTATAAGCCTCTACTTAATGTGGGTTCTTTATACATATCAAATATGCTACAATTATGCAATAAGTTTCATCTGAATTCATATACCACTACTACTCTCACAATATTCTTTTGTCAGGTTATTATTGTAAGAATTATAAATCATAATTCTTATAAGTCTTAAACATATTAGGTCTGTTTTATCTAGTAAAGTATCAAATACAGCAAACTCAGTGACTTTCTTGGGAGCATATAGCTAAAAAACATCAATAGTTCTAAAACAAATACCTGACCCCACTGATGTCAAAGGCAAAGATCCTGATTGCTTTAGTGGGGTCAGATGGTCACTCTTCTAATCTGAATCCCAAGATTTTGCCAGTGTTGGAGGTTTACCACTTGGGAATAATACCTCTTGTGCCTCCAAACACTCAGTGCCACTAATCTATAAAGTAACTCTCCGCCAGTGAGTTCTGTCATGAATTCAAGGGAGATTAATATTTAGTCTTTATGAAGAGTGATTTTAGTGGAAGAAATTCCTTTCCCATCCCTCAAACTTGTAGTCATCACGTGGTGGTCTTCACCAGTGCATGTAGAAATCAGCAACTCTTAGGTGGCAAAGAAAATGTCTCCAAGAAAAAGAAAATGTGCAGTCAGTGACTTGAAACACTAGTGAATTCATGTATTGGTTACTAGTTTGAAGATGATTAATAACCTTGAACTAAACTAAAAAAGAATTAAAACAACATTACTCATCCTCTGAGAACAGGGTAATCAAAGGAGACTTTGCACCTGATTAAAAGCTGTCCTTCAAAAGAAATATTTCCCCATCTTCCAGTGTTGATTAGTGAATAATACTGCTAGTCATTACACTCAATATAGTTGGTGTTCTTCCTTGATTTTCGTGGAGGAAGAAGAGACAGTAAGGAGAGCTGAATCACAAGTTTTCCTCATATTTTTTCTTATTGAACAATGGTGCACACAGCTGCTCTGGAAAACAGCGACAGGTAAAGTCAGCACAGTCACTGAAATGCATTAGAAAGATAGCAAAAGTTACCAAGCATTGACTCACAGACAAAAAGTATAAACTTGGTATTAGGATGTGAAGAAAAGTGTGATGTATGGTGATTCCTCTTGATTTCGACATCTGCATTTAGTTTAAGTAGCTAAACCTAGAGCAAATACTCTTTCAGGATCACTTCTCACCCTTTGTGTAGATTCCACAGAATGGGAGACAAACCACCCCAGAATGCATGATCCATGATTATAAAATTCAGGGATGTTAAGTGGGAAAAGTGTTGCAAAACACTACATCCTGGATGTATCTTGTGCTGTGCTGAACTAGCCTTAAATGAGCCTGCAATAAAAGGGAAGCTGCACTTGAAGAAGAAAACATATTCACCATGCCAGTTAGGCAATAAAAAACTGAAAGATCACTGAGATATTAAAATCTAGATTTCTTAACTACTAAGAAATGGAGAAAAGGTGAGGGGGTGGGGGGGGGGGATCTCCATTTAGATGGTTTCTTGGAAGAAGAAAGGTGGAGACTGAAGTCAGGCACAGCTTTTTAGCTCCCCAGAGGTCTGTGTGCTGAGCATTTACAGTTCCTTTAGTTCACAGTTGCTGCCTTACTTTTGCTGAGCACTGCATACCTGCAACTCCCAGTGAACTATTACATGTCACTATTCTCCTTACATGGCCTGGAGTCCTATTTATAAAAGCAGCAAGTTTTAAATAGATGAATACAACAAATAGGAGCTCTTAATATCTGCCTTCCTTGGGACTGGGTTATTAATGGCATCTGCATAATACTGGTTGTAGGAACTGTTTATTTCACAATTTCAGAGCAAATTATTATCACACTCAGTTAAATCTTTAGATTATTTTCCAGGTAAAATGTTAAGGCAGGGTAAAAAGAAAAATTTAAGGGGTGACACTTTCACACTATTTTCCCAACAGGACCAGCAGAAGCTGTACCTCTGGTAGAAATTCCTTAAGCATTTTTTGCACAAAGCATCTGAAAGTAAGTTATAAGGAAAACCCTGTGTGTGAATGAAGCAGTACTGCAGAGAAATCACTGAGGTTCACACAGATATATATTGCAAAGAAAATCTGTAGTGTGCTTTTTAATAACCCAGCACAAGATTCTCTTTCTATCACATCTTCATCACTCATTTTTGCTTGAGCAAAAGCCACAGCAGCATGAGATGCATCCATCCATCCTGTCCTTTCCTGTCCACCCCCAGAAAGACATGTGTCACAGATGCATCATATACAACATAGGTGTCACAAATATACCAAGGTGGGGTTCATCTGTAAGAGAAAACCCAATTTTATCCCCACCATAGCATCACCAAAGTGTCAGTGCAGAAGATTGTGGCAGACTCCTGTGTAAGTGATTTTCTCATTTTCCTGGCTGTCAGATCTGTTACAGACTAGGCTGAGAGCAGCAGGATTAGAAGAGCCAAATTGGGAGTATTTGCTGTTTGTTTGATCTCTGACGACCCTGTTGCATATGACCTGTGAGCATGGGGTGCACTTGGGGGTCTGGCCATCTCAGCCAAGGGCTTGACATTAGTGTGTTTGAGAGGCATCTTCTGACCATATAAGACAATTTTGGTACTGTTGAGAAGGAATTGTGTGCTGCAGTTGCTTTTTGTGCTGACAGAAACAAGTATTACAGTAAGGAAGTGTTGACTGTTTTGGAATAGTACCAAACAGCAACTTAGTTTTAATTTTAAAGGATTTTGATTTGTTCATTTAATAGGAAGCATCAAAGATGCTAACAGCTAAAATTAATCACTTTGCACCAAAATATCCTGCTTCCAGAAATAATCATGCAAGTGATAAAAAACTTTTACCATTTCTAAGAAGATGGCAATCAACACCTTGGCCAGCAGAAATTAGCCAGCCTGGCTGGACAAGAAGCGATGGCTGTCCTGAGCGACAGCAGGAAGGGAGGATTTGTGCAGGAGTGATGTAGGCACGGGCTGGGTTTCCTGAGAAGCAGCAGCCTCAAGGACACAGCAATGCTCAAGCCTCACTCAAGGCTGTCCCGCGAGCTCTGCTCGGTGCGGACACCGGCCGGGGGAAGCGCGAACCCTCCGTGCCCCTTTGCGGCTGCGGGGCGGCGGCTGGGGCCGGGGACACCAGCCCTGCGGCCGCTCCCAGCTCTACAATAAAAGCGCTTTCGCCTCCCGCAGGCTGTGGGGAGGGACGTGCATCTCTCGCCTTGGGGCGGGTGTGAGCCCTCTCGCCGCCGAGCATCTCCGACGGGCGCATTAAGGAGCCTGAGTCATGCTGGGGAGCGCTGGAAGCAGCGAAGAGTCCCCAGGGCGAGCAGGGCAGGCGTGAGTGCCGCTGCCCCCGGCTGCGCCTGCGAGCCCGATGGAAAATCGCCTCCCGCGCCGGGAACGAGATGTTCTAAGTGCGCTCTGTGACCGGCCACGGTGCGAAAAACATTTTCTTGTTCTCTCCCAGTGCATTATGAAAACCCACTAAAAGGTGCTTTTCGCACCACAAAACCTTTTAAAAGGATTCTGTCAACACAAAAGCAACATTGACAGCAGTTGCCTTTAAAAGTACTTGAGTCTTCAAACTCTGAAATATGCTTCTTAATTTTTTTTTTTTTTTTTTAACCTTCCAGACTCGGTCTACTACCAGGCTTCAGAGAAATGTTTTCTGTAATTGCATTACAGTAAGAAAATGCATTGCGAGATTAATGCACATAACTGTTATTAAAACAATTTGTAAATGTATTCTTCACAAAATGGATATTAAAAGATAGGGATCTTTGCCTCGGTAATAAAACAAAATTGTTGTAGGGAAAATTCATCAGACATATTGAGAGGACCACGAGACCCATTTGCATGTGGTGCATACGGCCCAGATCATGTCACCAGGTGGTCACAGTTTTCTGCTGTATTTTTCTTCTCTTCTCCTTTTGTGTCCATCACCATCCTGGCACTCCTTCATTCATGGGTATCACCACCCTGGCACCGGATAATAGGATGCACAAATCTGGTTTTGCTAACAGAGATTTTCCTCTGCTTCTGATGATGTTAAGAGACAAATTGCCACACAGAAAGCCACATGCCCATCTCACATACCTCAAGTACACTGCTGCCATTGCTGTCTCTGGGAAAATGTATGGATGGGCCACCATTTTCACCCTTTCCTTTTACAGCAATTAGAGAAGGAATTTTTGGTCAAATACGATGGGCACTCAGAGTTCTGTCTTTGGCAACTTTGGATTTCATTCTGATCATCTCATTGCTGTAAAACTTGTGTAAATGCTTCCTATAGAGCAATTTTGGCACAGAAATTTGCAAGTGAAATCAGTCAATTAGTTCATAAATTTTGAGTCTTCCATATTTTTGGAAGCAAAGTACAGCTCTGGCCATTGCAGCATGCAATTAAGGAAGAAAAAACCTAGGAAATCTAGGAAAAAATCTAGAAAAAAGCTAGAAAATCTTAACGTTGGTACTGTTGAGAAGGAATTGTGTGCTGCAGTCGCTTTTTGTGCTGAGAGAAACAAGTATTACAGTAAGGAAGTGTTCATTGTTTTGGAACAGTACCAAACAGCAACTTAGTTTTAGTTTTAAAGGGTTTTGATTTGTTCATTCAATAGGAAGCATCAAAGATGCTAACAGCTAAAATTAATCACTTTGCACCAAAATATTCTGCTTCCAGAAATAATCATGCAAGTGATAAAACTACTGGTCATTTGTTGCTTTGCAAAACTTTTACCATTTCTAAGAAGATGGCAATCCACAGCTTGCATCAATACCTTGACCAGCAGAAATTAGTCAACCTGGCTGGACAGATAGTAAAAATGAAATTTCAGTTATTCATAACCAATTCCCTGAAGACAGGGAGCTCAGATTGACTGCCAACCCTGACACCTGCCTGTAAGAGTTACATTGCAGTGCTATGCAAAGTAGCAGATCCCAAAAGAGCTTCAATAATTTGCCCTTATATCAGGAACTCAGAGGCAGTCAGCCCTTATATCAGGAACTCAGAGGCAGTCACTGAAGAATATCCTTCAGTAAGGACAATTTATGGTTATAAAAAATGCAAAATGCATAATACAAAATTCAATTGTGCTGATTTCTTGTTTGATTTTTTCTTTTTTCTTTAGGATTAAAACAACATGTCCAAAGAAGAAACAAACTGACCTCACCTATGTCAATATTGAAGATCTATACAAAGACTGCAATGTACTAAACTTTGAGGACTACAAAAGATCCACATGGAATATTCTGCATCTGCATCCATAATTCTGGATCCTGCAGAAAGGTCTAATAGGTGGAGGTGACTAATCTGGCCTCTTTAATGACTAGAAAAAGAAAAAAATTGGAAAATAACCACTTTCCAGGCCTCACTTTGTGCAGTGACCTGGAAAAGAAACCCTATTGGCACCAGCAATCAAGCTTTCCTCTATTATCTTCCCAGGGGGTTGATTACACTGTCCTAAATATTGTGCGAGTGACAGAATTCTTTATACTGAAGTTATTCCTCAAGAATCCAAACACAATCAGAAAAGCAGAAACATACAGTGGTAGTCAGTATCCAGTGTGGCACTACAGTAACAACAGTTCAAAATTGCCAAGCAGGAGGGATAGCAAAACAAGAATATAACACACCAGCTGCTGACTTCAGGATTTTTAAGGTACCTTTCCCAACAGGAGCAAAAAAAGTAGTTCAGAAAACTGGAAAGTATGGCAGTATCATATCTGTTTTTCCCAAACTGACAATTTTTGTAGTTAAATGAAAAAAAATCATCGAATCATAAATTCATTGAAGTTGGAAAAGACCTCTGAGATCATTGAGTCTAGCTTTGAACCTAGCACAGTCAATTCCACCACTAAACCACATCCCCAAGTGCAACATCCACACCCCTTTTGAACACTTCAAGGATGATGGTTCCACCACTTCCTTGGGCAGCTTTTTCCAATGCCTAATTGTCTTTTCAGTGAATAATTTTTTTCTGATATCTGCTCTAAACCTCCCTTTGAACAACTTGAGGCCTTTTCCTCTCATCCTGGTTCTTCGCAGGACCTGGCACGTCGCCTTGTTGAATCTCATAAATTGGCTTTAGGTACTATTCTCTTCTCATCTACTTTTAAGAAAAAGTTCTAGTTTTATCTAGCATGCATGATTTAGCCAAAGGATGCTTGAAAAGTAAACTTCTGGAGCCAGCAAAAGCCTTTAAGCATTCTAAATAATGGGTTCGTTTCACTCACATTTCTAACTTCCATAAAACCAAACATTAAACCAGAAATTTTTTTCAATATTACCCCATTATACTGACAGAGAGCACCTCAATGTTCCCCTCACATTTCTGTTCCTACTACGGTCAAATCAGAATGTGCTGGCTAGTACAGGCAGTGCACTACGTCAGGCACTGTGTGCACTTGTTGGAAAAGGTTCTTGCCCAGAGGCTTCACAATCTGAAAAGAGAGGATAGGCATGAATAAGAAACTGTAAGCACAAGAGAGACTGCTTCCCTGTGATTATACAGGAAAAGTGGTCTCAAAGTGGGAAATAAACTCCACATCTGCTGTTCTCTTTCGGCACATTACTAAGAAGTACACTAGGTTTTTTTCTCTTTCTTTTTTTCATAGTTTGTGCATTAATAAGCCTTGGTCTCACTGGCAAATTCCAGCTAAAGATCACAGGGAATGTGTTCTGTTAAATGTAAGTCTCCAGCCAAATTTGTGCCTGCTACTGAATCCTCAATATTACTGTGTTGATAATTTCTTCTCTTGTGGTGTTCACACTTGAAAGAGAGGTCAAATTGTATGGGGAATTTTTTGTCTTCAATGTGATAAGTAAGCATGCTTGCTGCTTGGACTCCTGCAGGGAATTCACATCCAGCACTATAATTTTCAATTCCTTAGCCCAAGGACTGTTGAGGCTTCATTTCATAGCAGGCAGAAGAACATGAAGTGTTTTTTTTGCTCTCAGAGGCCTTAAGGAGGAAAATAGTTTAAGAAATGTAAGGGAAAAAAACAGTAAAATTCACTTGACAATTGCATTCACTCTTATTGCATCATCCATACACTGCAGTGGAGGTCAGTTGGTATTAAATATGACATATTCTTATTTGCTTTATGTGATTTACATGCTAATTGCACACACTTGCTTATTGTAAGGTCTGGAAAAAATAAAAATACCTTTCTGTAACAAATTCATCCCAATCACATAATTTTAGTTGGAAATTTTTCTCAAGAAACTTTGCTTAAAGTGCATGGAAGAAGTGCATACTTACACATTTTATTGGATTCATGTTATTATGAGGGTAAACCTGAAGTGAACAGTGCTTCTGTTGAAGTGGAATCTGAATTGAGGAGCTTTTTAGAAGCAGAGGTTTTACTCCACTTCTACTGAAAGCTTCAGCCCTGAGGTGATGAAGTCACCCTGAATGCCACATGGAGAGAATGCCATTCAGTAAGCAGCCATCTAGTTGAAAAGATCAAGAAAGTAATTTGTGGCCTTTTACATCTTTAATGCAGCACAGAGTTTAGTCATTTTGGACAGAGATAGATTAGATGTGTCTGGGTGAGTAACCTGAGGGCAATTCATTAATTAGGGAGAACATGCAGCTGCATATGGGCAAAATTAGGAAGGGAACACATTTGCAGATGCATGAATGGCAGCATGAACAATTTCTTCTCAGTTTTCTTGTTTAAACTGTCATAAAAACTTCATTTTATTCTGCAAATTGGTAATTTCTTTTTGGAGATTCTAAAAGTGCCTGGGTAAGTACATGTAGATGAAGTCCCTACAACTGAAATCCTGTTTCAAATTGCTTTAATCCAGCCCCTTATGGTTCATTTCAGATCTGCAGTGTCTGATGTTTTCGGCAAGTCAAATACTGTGTTTAACTGACACATGAAACTAGTTTTGGGAGCGGAATGGCTAAATGGTGATAAGCAAAATAAAAGATCAGACCCAGCAGTGAAAAAGAGGTCATGAAATGAAACAACTTTTATGAAATTGTAAATACCTGATGCAGTCTTTCAAAGTGCAAATTTCTGATGAATAGGAATGCATACCAAAGTCCAATTTAACCAATACTGCCAAAGTGAACATCATTATACTTGCCACCTTTCCCTGTTCTCCTGGAAAATTATTGTTTAGAGACTACAGATTAAGGCAATTTGAAATCAGATGTCCTTAAACATGATGGAAGAAGAGGAAGAATTGACAGTGCAGTACTTTCTAATTTAAAAGAACATTTTCCTCTATACATTATACTTCAAAGATCAGACATATCACTTTCATTTGCACTTAATTTCATTACTGACAGAAGAAATAGAGAGAGGAAAGAAATAGCTAAGCAGGCAAAACTGCAAAATTCTCTGTTTAACACAAGAAATGAGGATTCAACATTTTCCTCCAAACACTTTGTAAGTGAAGAGGTCCCAGTTCCCACATTTAGACCACCTGGAATCTATTTTGAGGTTGTAAAGTAATAAAAAATAAAATATTTCAATATACTGGATTTTCTATTTTATTACTTGAAATTTTAGCCAAAGTATATGAATTGAAAAGAGAAAAGTCCTCAGACATCAAGTGCAACAAGTAAAGCAGGTAAAGCAAGGAACAGAGCTTGGTGCTATTGTACTGTTATTCCCTAAAGTGATCATGAGTGCCTCTAGCTGAGACACTTCTTCAATGCCCCACCAGCTCTATTCAATTCCCATTCCTCCCAAGGCAAAAACGCTTGCAATGAAGATGGATGATGAAATTTAGAAATTCAGCAAATAGTGGGATTGGTGAGAAAAAGAGTCACAGCTGAAGGCTGGCTGTTTTGAAGGTCAGGCTCAGATGTGTTGGCAGGGTAGGAGTTTATGCAATAGACTCATCTGCCCTGCCTGGTGAGAGGTTAGTGTTGCTAACTCCTGCATCAGAAATCAGTCAGATGTAATATAGGCTTAGACTGTCAGAGCTTTAGGAGATTTCTGTGCATGGCAACAGATTTTTTTAAATGGAATTCAGGACTTATTTTGACTATGTTTAATAACATTGCAAGGTAACTTTGTTTCAGGACTATACAGAATATTTTAGCAGCCTGGTGTCAAAGAAAAGGTGCATGTGAATAGACTCTCAGAAATACCCATCTCTCGCTTGGGCATCAGAAGAGCTTCCAGATGTTCACAAACTTGGAAGTGACTTCTGGGTCTATCTGAATATCTGAAGTAAAAGTAGTGCAAAAGTGAGTGTTTAAGGGCTTGACAATCATTGTCCCTTAGCAGGTGGGTGCTGGGTCTCTTTGATAATCTGTCTCTTAGTAAATAGTTGAAAATTAATATGTTCAAAACAGTATGTCAGGAAAGAAAAATAGTAACACATTATTAGAGAAATAATTTTGCATGGCCATGTACTAAAAGCATCTGTGATTCTCTTAAGCTTCTAAACTGTCAGGGGTTAGCATTCCTTTTTTTTTACTGTTTTGTCTTAATTGCATTATAAAAGCCTAAAATACTTTTATAAGCAGTGTCAGTTAATATTGAAATGGAAGCCACATATTGAAAAAATATATAAAGAATCACAAAACAGAAATGCCTAAGACAGCATGAGACACTACTAACAAATTACTTCTGTATATGTGTGATGAAAAAAGGCACAAGAGTTATGTAAGTTGTGCACATACAGGAAAAGAGGTGCTTACAAACTTTAAGACAGAAAACCAAGTAGAAAATCCTTCAGCTACCATAGTTACTTTGGTACAGTTTGGATGGACTTCAAGATAGTAGTTTTGAACATTTCAGAGTGATAAATAAAATCCTTGGCAGAATGTAAAACTGTGATAACTTAAAGGAGGAATTCCTTGAGGAAAAATGTGAGAGGCAGAACAGATGTTCCACTTTCCGAATAAGATGTCTTCAGCAAATCCTTGTATCCGCTGTAGTTTAATTGAAGAGTTGTCCATTCTACATTTTCACAAGGTGATGGAGACTCTTGTTTACTGATGGAAGGGAGTTACTTCTTCTTTTTCAATAAATATTTCATTATATAACTACAAAGAGAGACAAATGAAATCTCCAAACACCAGCTAATAGGTCCAAAGCTTAATGGTTCTTTACAAGGCAAAGGACACATGACAGTTCTTTCCCACATTTTCGTAAAATGATTAAGCACCACCATTCCGAGAAAAAAAAAAATCTTCTGGTAAATTACTTTTGTGACATCAGAAAAAAATAGACTTCTTTGCAGACATATAATAGTCTCTAATGGCCAGATCTTTATTTACAAGTAAATAAAAACAGTCAGTTTGGGGTTTAGTCAAGTCATACTTCATTTCAACTAAAAAAGCCAGAGAAAATAGAAGAAAAGTGTCATTTTCAGATGACAGCATATTGTGCCTAACTTTGATTTGTGACTTCAGAAATTTAAGAACCAGAATTTGAGAGAGGCTCTGCTTTCACCCAGGAGCTGCATCTCTGTAGTCCCGGGTGAACTTCTTCAGCCCACATTTTATTTGGGAACAAAGCACTGTGACTCACGCCCACAGCAGTGAGCAGGAGGAACTATGGCAGTTCTGATCCACGTTTTTTAACTTTTTGTTTCACACCAGAGGGGAAAACTCATTTGTTTAGTTTCACTTATTCAATATCATTTAGCTAAATGTTGAAACAAATAACTTTTGAGTTGACTAAACCTCATTTTGGCCAAAAAAACAGATATAGTTCTGAGTTTGGTTTGAAGATATTCAGAAACAAAAACTTGTCTCTTTGTCACAGCTTGTCCCAAAGATCCTGGCAAAACCTTGAAGGAAATCTGACACAACCTAAAACTTTTCCAGGCAATAGAGAGAAACATGATGGAATTCACTCTTTACTACCTGAAGAACTCTTCATTTGACATTAGTTTCAGCAGTTCTTCATGCAGAGACGTGGAGAGGTGACAATATCTGAGCAGCCCACAGACAACTTAGAGAGTAAGGCAAGTGTCAAGTCTTCAGGTGTGCACAGAATTTAAGCTGCCCAGCCCTTGCATCTGCTGCTCTGGCACTTTGCATGCTACTGGAACATGACCCATTTCAGACAAAATATGCTTATAAAGATACTTATTTTATCAGCATGACATTTTTCAGCTCTATATATCTTGTGACACTTAGGGAGAGCTTTTGAACAAGTTGCCCTTGTGTTTTTCAAAGTTTGGTTTATTCATTGATAGCTGTGCACTGAGAAGGACCAGGATTCTGCTTGATGGAAGTCAACTCTGCCTTGCAAAACACAGATAAAAGAGTGCACTGGTCATGGAGCTTGTGCCAAAGGATTGTATCAAACTGGTTAGTCTCAAAAGACTTATCAGCACCTCATATCCACCATATTTTTGTGCTTTAAGTGCAGCTGGTTGAGAAGGATGGAGAGGAGAACAAGCTTGAAAATTCAGGTAATGTCATAGCCCTGGAGCTCTGCTAGCCCTGCCTGTCCCTCTCCATCCCTTCAGGACTCCCCGTACCCTGCCCACAGCCCAGAACTTCATGTCAGCTTGCCATGGCCATGAGCCCCCTGTCCCAAAACCACAGCAGAGCCATCTCCAGCTCTCAACTGCTCTGCTTCAACCCACATGTCCACATCTTGGCCTGTCCCCAGCCCCAGGGAGGTGCCCAGTTCTCCTGCCTGTGGTGTGGGATGAGCCCCAGCTGCCAGAACCTGCCCTGGCAGACCCAGCAGGGAGCTCTCATGGTCCCTAGGGAGCCCCCAGGGAGCCCCTGGCCCTGACAGTGCCCTGATGGGATGGGATATAAATTTTACAGCTCCAGTCAGATAAGCTAGATTTTCCAACATGCAAAAATACCACTGGATTTTCCAACAGTTTTCCCTGAAGAAAGCTGTAATACAACTCTAGATACATGCTTTTGAGGCATCCCTGTGCTGCCCCTTCAACAGCGTGCCCCAGCAGCAGCACAACATCTGCTGCAGCTGGAGCCCATCCAAGCCTAGTGCTGCTCCTTCCACCCTTTCAGATCCTCCTGAACAAGTTCATTTTGAGCTTTTCCTGGACTTTTTTTGCAAGTCTTCTTGAACCATCTATTTGATTAAAACACACAGGGATCTTGAGGCTGCATCAGTGAGAAGCAGCGATGTTCTGGTGTTCAGGAACGAGTTCAGGGAGTTTCTCTGGTTCCCACAGGTGCTTCTGCAAGGGCTGAAGAGTGTCCTAGCTGGAAAACCCCTCATGGTGCTCATGGCACCAGGACATGTCAGTTGTTGATGTGTTGATGTGAGGTGACTGCAGAACCTTATTTCTGGCTTTATCAAAAAGGATGAAACACCTCTCCAATGAGGAAAGTCTGAGAGAATTGGAATTGTTCCTCTTGGAGAAGATAAAGCTTTGGAGAGACCTTATTGTGGCCTTTCAGTAGGGACTGCCAGAGAGCTGGAGAGACTTTTGACATGGCCATGTAGTGATAGAACAAGGAGGAATGGCTTTAAACTTAAAGGGGATATGCTTAAATTTAGAGAAGGTGATGGGGCACTGGAAAGAGTTGCCCAGAGAAAATGGGGATTCCCCATCCCTGGAAGTGTTCAAGGCCAGGTTGGATGGGGCTCTGAGCAGCCTGGTACATTGAAGACAAACCTGGCCATGGCAGGGGCTCAGAACTAGATGACTTTTAAAGTCCCTTCCAAACCAAACCATTCTGTGATTTGCAGAAGTGTGGGGCAAGATGTGAGTTGCTGCTCAGTGAAATAAGAGTGCTGTTGACCAGCTGGAAGGAGACGAAAAAGAAATAATTTTGTTTTTCAGCAAAGATTAACTATGTTAGATATGTGGTGGACTTTCTCATTGTAAAGACAATGAGTCTCAGGACCAAGGGGTAGAGAAATTCTGAGTAACCTCCTTCGTTCAAGGCATTCATGAATTATTTGACAAATATCTTTGTCAGTGGCCTAGATACACTTGATGCCTTTCAGCAAAAAATTAGATTAGAATATTTCTTGAAATCCTTCCCACATTCGATTTCCATGATTCCTATTTTTACTACTGCTAGGAATAAGGGATTTTTGTACTTTAGAGTTAAGAACAGTATCTTATCCATATTTTTTATATCGCATCTAACCGCATGTGGCTTTTGCAGCAGGAGGCTCTGGTAGTCCAAAAAACAGAAAGAAAAGGAACAAAACCACGTTTTGCTCCTGCCACTCCTAAAAAAAAGACTCTCTTCGATACGTTTGCATTAAAACAATTTGTGAAAAGCAGGTTTTGGCAGTGGTTACCTGCAGGAAAATAAAACCAAAATAAAATTAAGAATGAGAATTTGACTTATTCTTCTATTTAAAATGAAAACTAAAAGGAAGAAGGAATCATCTCTTCTAAAAGTGCTAATCCCAGAAGCATTGTAATAGCTGAAAAATATCTTCTTCACATTTTCTATGCAAATAATCTTTATCCACTTTTAGATAATGACATTTGGGTAGAGTAGAATAGATTTCCTTTGGGAACACTTTTATGTCACGTGACATTCAGTTCCTGAAAACAACAATTGATCTGTGGGGGTCAAATATACTTAAGATATGATTAATATTACCAGAAATTAGTCCCTCAATAGTCTCTTTTTCAGACACAATACCAATAATCAGCTGGCTTCTTTTCCATGCACACATAACACATACCATATTGCTGTTACTTTGCAGAACTTGTATTTAGTGTTTATCCCATTTTTGGATTCACTCTTTTGCTGATATTATTAGACATAAGCCCATAAAACTGATTTTCACCAGCATTAGTACAATTTACATGGCCCAAGGCCCACAGTATTTTTGCTATATTAGCAATAGGTCTCTTGTGAGAAAACTGCTGTGCAGAAATTTTACTGTGCTTATGTGACAGCTGTTCACCATGTGCTTGAAAGGCACTATCAGGTGTGTTTCTAATTAAAGTGTTTAGGAATCATCAACAGAAAATGGCAGCTGATAAAGTCTAGGTTTTCCCCTACTCTAAGCCAAAGTTTTGGTGAGAGGAATTTATTGCAGAAACAATAGCAGACATTAACAGCAGCTTGCTGAGATGTAAGTTTGATACCCTGCTCTGATTTTCTAGGAGCACTCTGGCATTTGCTTGTACAGATACAGGAGGAAATACACAAGGCCTTACAGATGGTATAACTTTTTTTTCTGTGGGTTTTTGGTTTTTTCTTTTATGATAACTGTTCTGCTTAGAATACTTCTATGAAAAAGAATACAGCCCCACATTTGATGTGTCTTTTTGCAGTGCAGGACACTCAAATGGAAGTCTCCGGGACTGCAGGATCTAAGAGTTGTAGATGTAAAAGCATAAAAACTGTCATGTTGTCCCAGACCAGTGGTCCATCAAAACTGCTTGCCTACCTCAACAGCAGCTGCCAGCAGATGCTTAGGAAAGACCACAAGAACAGCACCTGCCTGCACTGACACTCTTTCCCCAAGCACTGACAGTTTCTGGCTGTTTGTGGCATCAGGAATTATTGAAGTATTAAGTGAATCCTCATTCTGATGTTCTGTCCTTGTTTGACTTTTCCCCATGAATGTGTCTAATTGCATTTTGAAGAGTTTTATACCTTTGACTTGCATCAGCTATGCGAAACGAGTTTCACAGCTTAATTAGGAGTTGTGCCAAACCAAGTGTCTATTCTGGGCTGGACTTTAAGGTTTCTGTCCCATCCCTGCCCCTGCTGCCCTGCTGAAATCTTACTTCAAACGTGACTAGAATTTCAAAGCTCAACATTTAATAAATGAGAACTTCTGCCCATTTCATCCCTTTGCTGTGACACTCTGGTATACTGGACAATTCAAAAATGCACTCTGTGGATGACAGCTATGTGCTTCATCTACATATTAACATTACTGACTTGTCCCTCAAACATAACCAGAGGCCTCAGTAAAGTTTGGAGATGGCAAAAGGGTACCTGCAGGAGCCTGAAGGCAAACATGCTCAGAACTTATCACCAAGCAGGTTTAACTTAAACTACAGCTTTGCAAGTGAGGCAGATGTGAAATACCAGAGCACAGTATGTCCAAGCATTCCACACTGATCGTGGCTACACTCACCTTATCAGGCAAGGGGAAGAGATAAGCTAATTGTTTGATCAGGCTTAGCATTCTCAGATAACACTGTATCAGCAATGCCTGTTTATAAGCAAAATTCATTCAATATTGTAGATTATAATGTTAGTTCTGAACTAGCCAGCTATGTAAATGGCAAAGAACTTCATCTCAGTTTTTACATCACAGCAATACATGGTGCCTGCTCTATGCTGAACAACTCTAACACCCTGGAGCACATCCAGGCATCTCTGAGACACAGGAATTCCCCACCTGCAATTTATAAAGAGTCCTTGGAAAGCCCAGAGTTGATGTGAATCTACCCACTGTTGTGCAGGTAAGGATGAGGGTTGAATAACATTTTTCAGATGTATTAGACCCTCCATTTCAACGCCAGTGCTGCTAGAAAGAAAATCATGGCCAAGAGGCACATGGAATGAAACTAATGAAAAGCTCTCAGGCCATATCTCATCCTCTGCTGGGAACTCAAGCACAAGGAACACTTCAGAAGACACAGATTTTGGTTTGTACAGGTTTTTCTCTTAAGTCAACCATTCCCAGATATTTCAGCAGGCAAGAAAGGCAAATGCAGCAGAGATTTAAAAGAGCCCAGCACAGGGTAGGATTTGAGTGGCTGGGGAGCAGCCCTGCTGAAGGGCCCTGGTACACAGCAAAGGCTGAACATGAGTCAGCAGCAACAAAGTCACACTGGATGCTGGGCTGCAGCCACAGGGGCATTACTGGCAGCGATGGAGATGAGATCATTCCTCTCAGGATTGGTCAGGTTGCATCCATGTCCAGTTCTGGTCACTACACTTCAAGAAAAGCAGAAGCTGACTGGAGAGGGTTCAAATAAAGGCTGCAAAGATGATCAAAGGGCTGGAGAAATGCTCCATGAGGAAAGGCTGAAGGAGTTAGGTCTTTCATCCATGGAGAAGAGAAGGCTTATGGGCATCTCATCACGGTATTCCAGCACTTAGAGGGCAGATAAAAGGAGGACAGAGGCTGTTTCTTCACAAGGGGATACATGGAAAAGACAATGGGTACAAGTTGTGCTAGGAGATGTTTCATCTTGGTTTAAGAAAGAAATTTTTTATGGTCAGAATAATAACTCAGTGGAACAACCTTACCAGGAAAATGGTCCCCATCACCAAAGGTTTTCAACTTGAGATTAGTCAGGTTGCTAGGCAATCTCATTGAGGCTCCCTTTCCCAAGAAAACTTGGGCCAGATGAACTTCTGAGGTCCCTTCCAACTGGGCTGTTCCATGGTTCTGTGATTTTATGATTTAAATTAGGGCAGGTGTACACTGCACAAAGGGCCACTGCAAGTTCCAAGGAAATTAGAAGGATCAGACTGTGTTTGTGCCATTTCCCCAGTCTTGCTCCAAGAGGACACATTGCCTGAGATGCACTGGCCCCCACATTTGTAGTTGGCATTTGGTTGCAGAAGTGCTGCTCTGTTTTCAGGCAGTGTGTGCAGAGCTGGGCCAAGCATTAATTGTACAAAATTTCCAAGGAAGGGGACAAAATTTACCTTTCAAAGACAAGTGAACTGGTTAATTGAGATTGTTGGGAAAACAATGTCAGAACAGAGAATTCACTTTCCTTATCATTGACACATTTGCAAAATAGCATCATTTTCTCAGTAATTTCATTCAACAAAGGGGAAAGGGAAGGGAAAGGGAAAGGGAAAGGGAAAGGGAAAGGGAAAGGGAAAGGGAAAGGGAAAGGGAAAGGGAAAGGGAAAGGGAAAGGGAAAGGGAAAGGGAAAGGGAAAGGGAAAGGGAAAGGGAAAGGAAAGGAAAGGAAAGGAAAGGAAAGGAAAGGAAAGGAAAGGAAAGGAAAGGAAAGGAAAGGAAAGGAAAGGAAAGGAAAGGAAAGGAAAGGAAAGGAAAGGAAAGGAAAGGAAAGGAAAGGAAAGGAAAGGGGGAGACAGTGAAAATTTTGCACCATGTTCTTTTGTCACTTATAGAAACATTCTGAAGTGCTTTTTTCTCTTTCTTTTATTTTCTGCCTCAAAAGGACTGTTCATTTAATTTTATATTTTATCAAAAAATATTAAATTTCCACATCTCAAAATAAAGTATCCAGGTCAACCTGACACTAATCCTTTATGAAATATCCTTCTGCACATAACCTGTGGAGTTACTGGTGCCATAGCTAATGAGGATGAGTGGGCAGTCTTTTGCCAAATAGAATTTCCATCTTCTGCAAGTCTCTGCTAATAAACTGTGACTCCATGGGGTCTGGAAGATCATGTTCTTTTTCATTGCACACTTGCAAGAATCATTTCCTCACCATGGATAACAGCAGCTTGGGGACAAATGATTGCTATGCAGTCTCAATACCAGATTGCTTGGCCTGACACAACTTCCACTGAATGATTTCTGACTTGGTTTTTAGGAGTTACCTTTTGCTGCAGCTGTTGTCCCCAGCTTATGCAGCATGGGTACTCATTATTTCTCTGCTCTCTCAGAAGTTTTTTAATAGCACAGTATGGTATGGTGGTAAGTTTTGAACCATGCTTTTATTACTGGTAGGTATCATGTCTTCCATCACACTTTCACAACCTGTTTAGTTTTGTCCTTCATCTGCTCTAGCTTGTGTCATGGCTGATGCTCTCTCTGAGGCATATATTGTCCTTTTCCAAACATTTGGGCATGGCACCAACCACAGTAAAAGTCCAGGCCAGCTGAGAAATGTTGTTACATAATTGCCCAATAATTGGAATTATAAACAGAGACAGATGCCTGTTACTAATCATAAAAACATCTAGCCTTCTCTTTCTGCTTCCTTGTTTTCTTTTTTTTCTTCTTGCTTTTCTTCATACTTTTTTAATCCACTTTTTTTTTTCCTGAACAGACACCTTCAAATAAAAGGCTCCCTCAACAAAACTCTCCCTCTGCATTGATCTGGTGAGAATGCTGACAGCACCCTAATTCCAGAGACTCTCATAAGTGAGGTTCAGTTGACTGGCTGAATGATGTCCATTTCCACAATGTCACAGAAATATTACTGTGCTGAAGTTAAATATGAATGTGCTCTCGCTTGTTGTACTTTTCCTCATTCTCCACACTCTGCAGCAAAGTGCATTAGTGTTCCTTCCTGGAGAGAGGAGGCTGTGAGCAAGGAGACACACGGCTAGCAAAGGCTCGGCCAAGAAACATCTGCCTGAGCCAGCTGTAGCAGATCTCATGGGTCACTCGCATCCAAGGCTGGCAATGTCCCACAAGTCACCTCCACAGCCTCAAATCTTCCTTCTGCCCTAGCCCAGCCAGGCTGCCCTAGTTCAAAAGGGCCCTTCAGACAGATGGATGACTCCTCCTTCCCTTATTCCCTGTAGGTGAAAGGAAAAGTAAAGTTTTGTGAGACAGTTGTTAGTCTATCGCTGCTCAGCCCTCGCAGACTTCACTCTGCACGCTCCGTGATTCTGCTTCATGACCACAAGATGTCTCCTGTAATCCATGGAAACAGCAAAAGGCTGGCAGAAAGGCTAAAGAGGGGTATGAAAAAAAAGGGAGCTGCCTCCAGGAAACGCCTGAGAGGAGCTTCCCAATGCACTCCCCATCTCCCACCCAAGAGAAGAGCATCCCAGAGAAAAATTATCAGCTTTGAAAAGAGAAGGAAAATCTGATTAAACTTCTCCTTGAAACAACAGACTAACTGGAACAACCTGTAAACAATCACAGTTTATAAGCACCCTATGTTCAAGGAAAGACCAAAAGACTGACAAAGTGCTGAGAAATGTCTGTGAAATACAATGTGCACAGAAACAAGAGCTTCCTTCAACTGCATCATTTCCAGGATAGAAGCTTCAAGAACCATCATGATTTTGTTTGGGCAAACATAGCAAGTCTCAGGCTTTACTTTTCGCAGACTTTTTTTTGAGTCTTGTCCAATATTGGTTATTGTCTCAGTCCACAGTGGAGCAGCAGCGTGTGCAGCCTGCAGGCATTGGATCCCCTCGTTTCCAGGCAGGCCCACAGCATGTGGCAGGTTTTGGTTAATGCATTCCTCCATCTGTACTCTAATGTCACACTTGCCCTTGCAGAGCTCTGCTTCTAGTTTTGGTTCTCCTTTTGGGAATGTACCTGTAATGTGTAATGTAACTGGATTTTCCACTCAGAAATTAGAGCTAGTCAGGATGCTTGAGAATATATATTTCTAAAGCTTTTCATTTAAAAGGAAGGGGGGGGGAAATCATCATGTATTTAGAAATTCAGCACACTGTTAAAAACAAACAAACAAACAAAAAAAAAAAAACAAAAAACAAAACAAAACAAAAAACCCAAACCACCTGACATTTTCTCTATCAATATTTTTCTCAGCTTGAAGTTTGGGGAATTTAAAAACAAAAACTAGACAAGTCTTTAGAAATCTCCTGACAAATATTTTTGCCCTCATCAATTATCATTTGCTGGAAGAAACTCATACTGAAATGAGTGCTTATAATTGAAAGTTTCTGTCATACTAAATGATACACTCTTGTAAGTATGTCATTTAATTTATAATTTCTAATTGCAACTTGTAAGACACAAAGGCATGCAAAACAAAATTAAGTAATATTAATTGCTTTATTCAGATTGACAGGAGAACTCCCAAGACTTAAGCAAATCACAGAAATTGAGGAAATCCTGCTCTCAGGATTACCAGCAGTGAGTGTAGTAGACCAACAGACCTGCAGAGATTTCTGAATCAGGTTTCCCTCCTGAAATCAGTGTCAGAGTGGTTGTTACAGTAAATCCTCAAGCAGCAAGCTCTGCAGGAAAGAAGCCTTAAGGAATAAGCAGGTGTTGGGAATGGCATCCTGCAGTCTAACTCCCAAAGTCTGTGCTTAAAAATAGAGCCACTACAGACAGACAGTCAGTAGGCTAACTTTTTACCCTCCTTGAAGGTCCTGGAACTCAGAGCACCCAGCCCAGCAATTAGCTTTTTTTTAACTCCACATTTAAAGATGCCAAAGGCCCCCTCTCTTTCATGCACTTGTCTGCTATTTAGCTCTTTTAGAAGAAGCACATACATGTAATGGTGCATTACATGTAATGGTGATACATGTAATGGTGCATTTGAAGACAAAAGTGTCAGTTGCAATGAGAAGAGTGGAACTCAACCTCAATACTTTCTCCATGTTCATTTTTGTTAAGGGGTATTCTCTTTCCAGCAGCATTTTCTCTCATGAGCAGCCCCACTGGGGTCAGTGAGACTGCTTTTCTGGCTGTAGGATTTACCTCTTCATGAATATAACCCAAAAAAGACAAGTGGAAAATCCTCCTGGCTTTTGAATAAATATTTATAAGATATCTAAATTACACCAGAGGCTGTTCTGAGGTATAATACATAAACTGACTTGAGGTTTTCATGTGAAATTGAATAAATATCTCCAAAGTATATTACTAAATGTTCTAGTATGAAAGATCACTCTGAGCACTCTTGTAAATTTCTATTCTTGAAATATTGATTCAACAATTTTGAATAACCACTATGGTTTTCTATAAATACCGAACCAAGCTACCCACAAAATTTGTTGTATGAGTGCACAGACTACTGCATTCCTCTGTGCAATGTGCATTATGGAATTTATTATTTATGTATGTTACTCCTTATCCTTATCATTAATAGTCTGAGATGAGCTCAGTTGATGAGAGCATGGTGCTGATAACACCAAGGTTACATATTTGATCCCCATATGGGCCATTCCCTCATTGGACCAGGTGATACTTGTGGGTCCCTTCCAACTCAGAATATTCTGGGATTCTGTGATTGTTAAAAAAATTTGTAACCAAAAAGCTTAGAAACATGTGTGAATGGTTTACTTTCAAATTAACTGTAGAAAAGGTATAAGTAAATTGGAATTACAACTATCTTAGTTCTATGATGGTAATAACTACTGGACTTAGAATTTGAGTGATAGCCACCATCTTTAGTAAAATTGATAACTAAGCCTTGAGCTGAAGTATTCTGTTTTTCTGAAACCTTCTCACAGTGATACCTCAATTCCTCAGTTTTCTTAGAGCCCATACATTTAACCACATTTATATTTGTGTGTATGTGTGTGTGTGTGTGTGCGCGCACTTCCTGTATGGGACACTGGGAGCACCAGTTAATGTTTGATTTGTACATACACTTTTTATATAGGTGTGTTTGTTTTCCTGCTGCCTTAGCCAGCACACCTGACACCTGAGAAATACCTTTGAACCCTCAAGTGTCGTTTATTGGTGGGGTCAAACAATGTTTACTCAGCAGTAGCTCTAACTTTAAGCTTATCAAAATTGGCTTTGTCCAACATAATCTATCCTATTCTTCCCCAAAAATACCATAGCTGAACTTTTATTAGGATGCCCCTGCCTCCTGTGACAGAGTCAATATAGCCAGAGGCATGCACTAAAACAGTCCTGAACTAGTTTAATACTTCTCATCTTAGCATCTACACTTATCAGGTTCATCAAGAAACTAAACCTCACCATAATCCTACAGGTCTTAGAAGTTCCTGCATTTTCCTGAAATCTTCAGATTCTTGTGAACCAAACTGTAGCATTAACCCAACCACAGAGTTGACTTATATCCCTGCATCAACAGTCCAAACAGTGAATTAATTTCCCCTACCAGGGTCATCTGCAGCCTGACTCAACACATCTCTTCAATCCAGCAGTCATTTTACTCTTCAGCCATCTTAAACTCTGGATTAGGGTCAAACTCTAACCCTAGTTTTAATCAGAACTCAGGGTTTAATCTGCAGTTGTGACTAGCATATTTATCCCCTGCTGCCTCTCTGGATCAGCCCTTCCCATCCGAACTTCTAGCTGCAGCTCCAGCCTTCACTGAAAGGACTCACATCCTGTCCTGCCTGGTTACCCTGAACTGCCCCCTACCAGCCCTAGTCCCCATCCTAACTTTAATGTTCTGCTAGGGATACACAACAAACAGCTTTTTCAAGCTTTCTTTTGTAAAACACAAATCTTTACCCCAATCCTAACACTAGGCTCAGAACTGAACCTTCTCAGTTCATGCCTGCCATCTCCAGCCATGTCCAATTTCTGTGACAGCGAGGAATGAAGAAATTCAACAATAGCCTGCAGCATCCATGTGGAGAAGGGCTGAGGTTACTGTAGGAAAGGAGATTGTTTAGGTGTAAGGTGCTGATGATTTTGCACGACTACAATTAGAGCCAAAATTTACCAGCAATGCTGAGACTAATGAAGAACATACAGCCTAGTCCCTGCAAAATGCATGGTGTTAGGTAAGAGCTTCTGCTGCGAGGAATGAGTTGTGCCTGCAATATTTGGTAAGCTGCATCTAGCAGAGAATGTTTAACATTCAAGTCAGTGTTTCAGAAGAAATGAGCTGAGGGAGGGTTTTGCTGATTGTTGTGATTTGCAAAGCTTAATACTAGGAGTACCCAATTATCTTAACTGGATGTGGTAGTTGAACGCCAGCTGGCAACTAAGCTCACACAGCTGCTCTCTCACTTGCCTCCAGTGGGCTGAGGGAGAGAACTGGAAGAGTAAAAGTAAGAAAACTCATAGGCTGAGAAAAAAAGGCAGTTTCACAGGTAAAGCAAAAGTCTCACACACAAGCAAAGCAAATCATTCACTATTTCCTGTGGGTAGGAAGGTGTCCAGCCAACTCCAAGAAAGCCAAGCTCTATCACACTTAACAGTGACTTGGAAACACAAACTCCATCCCTCTGAATGCTCCCCCGCTTCCTTCTTGATCCCCCAGCTCTGTATGTTGCCATAGAATATGGAATATTCCACTGGATATGTGGGGTCACCTGTACCAGCTGTGTCCCCTCCCAGCTCCTTGTGCACCCCCAGCCTGCTCACTGGTGGGCTGTGAGGAGCAGAAACCATCTTGACTCTGATTTAAGCACTGCTCAGCAACAGCTAAGACATCTCTGTGTTATCAACACTGTTTTCAGTACGCTTGAAGTGTGGGACAAGGGGCCAGTGCCAGGGGTGTGGAGTTGTAGCTGTTACTGATGCTTGGGATTATAAAGTGGGGGATCAACACCAGGAGTTGGAAATGGCTTTATATTATTTACTAGCCCTGCAGGAACTGTTTAAGGTAGTACTTTGTAATGTAGTTTGTAGATCCTTGATTTTCAGCAACGGGCTTCTTTTTAAATGAGGCTGAATATACTCCTTTCCCCAAGGGAGACTGGGAAATCATCTGAAGTCATGTAGAGACATGAGGCATGGCTACAGTGGTGAATTCTGGGTGCGTGAGCTTGAAAGAAACTTGGATGATGGAGCACTAGGTGATGTGCCAGGATTTCAGCAGGGAAGCAACCTCCGTGGCAGGCACCCAGGGAAACAGGCAGGCTGGTTCAAGAGCAAGGCACTGCAGTGTGGGATCATAGCTGAAGTGCTCAGAGTGATATAATTAACTTGAAAGGGAGAGGCAGCTGCATAAACTTCACATCCATACTTGCCCTAGAGAAGGAGCAAGCTCCTGTGGTTGAAGTGCGCTAAGAGAATTCCTTCTGAGTTTGGCGGCACGACGTGTGCACAAAGAGGTCCAAAAAGCAGCTTTTTCATATGTGAGGATGCTTTTTAATTCTTTTTCCCACCAACCTTTCCATGCTCTGTGGAAAGATGCAACAAAATCATAATGTCAACAATTATGAGGGTACTTGGCCAGTGTCTCTTTGTTATAGCCCACGGAGACCAAAGTCAGCCAGGCAGTGTGACCTACTCCCTCTGGAGACCTGCAACCACAGCTGCCAAGGGTCAGCTGGCACAGTGTCAGGCTCACCACTGTCCTGCCAGAAGTACACAAAGTGCAGCAGATACCCAACAGAGAGTAAAATGAGGCTTTACCCTCATCTGGGGTAAAGTATACTGTATTACTGACTGCAGGAACATGTAATGGCAAAGGGTCCTTTAAAGCACAGAGCAAAAGCGCAGCAGAGAAACAAGCACAAATACAAATTTTAAACACTGTGAAACTTCAAAATGTGGAGAACTTCTGCCACAGGTGAGACAAGGTTAGCATCAGACCAGGACTTCTGAAACTCAGCTTGAGACCATCATCTTGAATTGGACTACCCTGCCCAGAGGTGTCTATAGGTTATATTCCACCACTCAGTGGGATATGCTGCCAGTGCAAAAACGTGCTCAGACATAAAAATGCAAATCAACTCACCTCAATAAATTCTGCTTAGGAGATACATACATACATGCTGTATGACAGTTGCTTTCTTTCTTTTTTGTTTTGTTTTGTTTTTTAACTGGCCAATTGCAGAGAGCAAGACAAATGCTTCCATCTTTCTAATTGACACCAAGGCAGATTATAGCTAAATTCCTTACTCTGAGAAAGAGTAGCTGTGCTGTGGTCCCTAAAAACCAGTGCTGCTTACATCGGACTTTAATGCATTTGAATACCTTGTGAATTAGAAACAATATTAAAAAAAATTTCAGTGTAATTTCTTTAAAAATTACTCAGGAAAGTGATGATTTCACAAATACATTGTTACTTTTGGAGCATTTTTACTCTTTTGTCAGTGAGTGTCTCTGCTTACGAAGGACATCTTTTAACCTTAGTTTTTCCGTTTTTCCTTAGTTTTATTTTAATCAGAAAATCCTTGTGTCCACACTAACAGTGAAAAACAAAAACAAAAAGTTTGAGGCTTTTTGTTCAGGAAAACTTATTTCCTGTAATCCATTTTTCTTTTTTTAAAGTAAGGTAAATATTGTATGATACTGTGTGCAAACCCACATAATGCAGAGTAGGAGGTGGATATTCCTATATAGCTGCTTCAGCAGTTAAAGGAGTTCTGGCTTCCCCTGCCCCTATTCCTCAAAGAGCAGAGTACAAATGCATTCATGAGTTTAAAGGCACTTTTTTTATCCAAAGTGTCCACAGCTGTTGCATGAAAAAAATCCCTATTGAGACTTACAGGAGTTCAAACTTAAACCTTCTTTGTGCAACCTAACCCGCTCCCTTCACAAGTGTATTTGTCTTCAAAACCACACACTATTTCCATTAGTACATACAGATTGACATCTGTATTCATGGATTTGTACAAACAGAAAAAGAATATAAACTATTTTTCAGGTCCATGCTGGATACTTATATTTAATTATTGTCCTTAGACTTGTAAATGTACCATTTCTATGCATATAGCCATACCAACTGTTTCTCTTGCAAAATATATTATGACAGAGATTCCCACAAAAGCCACGGGCAGGACAGTCTCCCAGGGTGCCTTTGAAGGTCTTCCCCACAGAAGTATGTCTTAAAAGGTTTTCTGAGTTCAGGCATTCCAAAGTTTCAGCTTATTCTTTTGAAGTTCTCCAGGAAGCTTTGTTGCTGTGTGGCCTTAGGACACTTCTGCTATTTGTTTTCTTTTGACTAGTTCAGAAAAAAAAATTAACCAGGTGGTACCAGGAAACCAAAATAATCTACTCAGCAGCTTCCACAAGAGGGTGCAGTTGCATTTTGTTAAATCCGGAACCAACCACAGTTAATAAACGGATTGCACCAACAGCTGCCAGGCTGCCTACAGAAATGACTAATGAAACAATTATAGATATAAAAACATCAAATGTGGTGAAAGATGAGAAAAATTATATTGAAACACACTGAATTTATTAATAAACAGCACTGTCAGGCGATGCTGAATAAAAAACTTGGCCCTTCACAACTCTGTGGGATCCATTTGTAATTTGTTTTCTTTGAGCTAGTGCCATGAGCATTCTAAGGGGAAGCCCCCAGCTATAAAATCCACTCCTCCATTTTAATGTGACTTCTTAGACATTCCCATCATGAAGCAAATAGAGCATTTACTGATTTTACCAGGATCCTGGGCCCTTCAATAGCTCACCCTCAATTCCACACCACTACGCTGTTGTCAGTGGCCATTTTGCATATTGGACTAGCAAAGGTTGTTTATTACTATATCTTTTGTTATGAAGACCTCTAACAGACCTGCTGTAAGGACCAGCATCTGACTGTGAAAACTGCACTCACAAAGAACATCAAAAAAATTTTACATTCCTGCAAAAACCAGGTGAAAGTTCACGTAATTTCACTGATGAAATGATGCATGTGCCAACAGGCATGATGCCAACAACCATTGGCTTTGTTTGTTGCTCTTCTCTCCTTGCTTGTTGGTCCCTTAAGCCTGTTCTACCCAAAACTGCAATCCCCATCTCTAAAAGTCTTCTATCCTTATGGGACACTTCAGCCTGGCACAAGAAAAAGGATCCAAGTGTGGGTGAAATTTGAGAAGTGGTGATAGATATTCAGAGCTCTGAATTCTGTGAACTCTGTGAACAGATATTCAGAGTGCTTGACACTGGCTGTCTGTTGGTCACTTCTGTTCTCAAACTTGGTGAATCACCTGTTTATGCTCAGAAAAGCATGTGATTAGCTTGGGTAATAGGGAATCACAGGCTCTGTCTCCCACCCACTCTTGACAAGATGGAGCTTGCCCTGACATAGAAGCCAGCACACAGTTTGTCACATTTAAAGCACAGATTCCCTTGACAAATAAGCATTGAGATAGTCATCAGTTCTAGCAAGTCAGCGACTTATGGCCACTTTTACAAGGATATAAAATGTCCTGGCAGGTTATCCTAACTACCTGTATCCTAAAAATTCAGTATGAGTATGGCAACCCTTATATTTCCTAAAAATACTTCACTGTCATTAAAAAGAGGTTTGTGCCCATTTTTTAAAAACAAATTAAGGAGTATGCCTCTGAACATTAAAAAATTATGAATTTACCTACATGTTTTTTAAAGCTAAAACTATGTTTTTAAACATACAAATTTTTGCTTGGTAGACTGAGACTTTTTTTTAAAAAAGCAGTGTTCAGTTTTTAAAAAATGCCCAGTCCTAGGAAAACAGTTGTGAAACCTCAGATGTGATTTTTCATGTCAAAAGCCCAAGCCTTCCACCAGAGCTCTTTCAAATTTTTACAGTTCTCAAGCAACTCTGAGAAACATCATATTTCAAATGTGTTGAACACACCAAATGCTACATGGATTTCATGAGGTTATGTTTGTTGTCTAGGAAATAAACTTACCTTCAAATAAGATCCTTATTGCTAGGTTGGAGCAGTCATAAGATTCTCCTGAGAGGACATTTTCAAATGCACTTGGTTTTGGCTTGACTATTTCCCTCTATTGCTGCTCCAGAATTTTCTATTCATGGTTTTTAATAGAAAAGTGTTTTCTGTAATATTTTTTCCACAGGAAAAAGTTGGTTGTGTCAAAACAATGTCATGTCCCTTTGGGAAAATAAAAAAATAATCCAAAATGTTTTGAACTGTCCAAGCAAATCTAAATGTTTGGCTTCAGGATGGTTTGTCATTACTTATCATGAGTTTGTCATGGTTAAGGTTCCTCACTTCCCCCCATCATCTGGGGTTCCTGCATGGATTGCATTTTCCATCAAGAACAATAATGTCCCTTCTAGCTGTTATGATGATGCATCAAAGATGTCCAAGCCCACATTTTAAAACCAAAATACTTTGGAACGTTCTGTGTTTTGTTTTCTTCCCAATTAGAAAACAAAAGCAAAAATGTGGGACAGTTTTGAACACACTGTCTGATTTTCAATAGGCTCCATTTTGATGGAAAGAGGAGTAGGAAATTCTTGTGCTTTAGAAAATTCCACTTTAACCAAAACTGAAAGAAAAAATAGGCAGAAGGAAGAAGCATGTGACCCATATTAATGTAATCCTTAATGTCATATATCTTTGTTTAGCTGGTATTTTTTCTTCTTTCATTTAGCTACATTTTTCTGCATACTATTAACTAGCATTGTCCATTATGAGAATTATAAATGTATCTTTTTATCCCATCATTTACAACTTATTCCATGAGAAATTAAATACCAACATGCAATGGTATCTGGCTACAACAAACTGTTTAATGAAATGTATAACAGAATTAAATAGCTGAATATGATGTTACTTTAAAAAAAAAAAAAACCACATATTTATGAGGGGAAAGGACTATTTGCCAGCTGCCTTTCTTAGAATAACTCAAAATTTGTATAAATATATGTTGGCAAAACCTCTCCTTTCTAAATAAATTTGTCATTTTTGTAGCTTGCAGTTCTGAATTCATGGCATATAGTTAGTTCTTCTGAACCTTTATAGCAGTGTTTTCTTTTTTCTTTTGAAGAATATGAACAAAAAGTTTCTGGGTGGCTGTGACATACCATCACCAGCTTCAGCACTCATGAAGGCAGGCTCAGGTTTGGTTCTGTTCTGCTCCTTTTTTTCTCCTGAAAGCCAGATGGCCAAAAAGCACAGTGATAAAACATCAGGACAAATCAGGAGCCTGCAGAAAAAAGAGAAGAGTAACTCAAAAGTATTTTCCTTCTTTATTAATTCCTATATATTTTTTTCTTTTTGAGCTAGAGGTGGAGAAGGTTAAAGCTGCTAACATTTCCCCACAATAGCTGTTGCATGGTGGGAGGTCTGTTCCAGCTCTGTGCTCCTACCTAATTGCAAAGAAATGCTAGCTTAGCCTTGGAAGCCTTTGAACAGAGCATCTCCAACCTCCTTGGCTTGTGAGACGAAATGCAGATAGAGATTTGGAGAACTCACCTTAGATCTACCAAGCCTCTACATGAGCAGTGAGACTGTCCAGAGGCTTAATTGCCTTTGGGTCGGGTATGGATGTACTATTAACACCTACTGCAAAATGCACATCCCTGCCATCTGCGTGGGAGACTCGGGACATTACAAAGGGCTGTGTCCAGTTTGGAAGCAGAGGTGTTGTTCTGCAACTTAGCTGGCAAAGTTGCTTCCTTCTAACATGAGAAAGCAGCAGACTTTCACTTTGAAAGTGTCAGAGCAGTGAGGCAGGCAATTGCCAAGAACAATCTTTGCCTAGAAAAAGTGGAAGATGGGCAGTTATAGGCAACTGAAAACTCTTACACTCAATAACAATTAACAACAAGGAAATGATACAAGCTCTGCTTTTAATAAACCCAGTCTTCTTCCATTTCTTCATGTCTTCTTCAGATGTTAAGAATCAAGCTTTCTACAGGTGCAGCCTCTTGAGTAGCTGTTACCTTGGCTGGCTCCATGACTCACTCATTCAGCCCCAACAGAGATTCTCAGGGAGAATGGAAGACACTGCGGTTGCTTCAAGGGAACAGAGCAGATAAGCAAACCAAAGGACATTTACCTAAAGTGAGGTGGGAACTGAAAAACATCCATGCAGAACTATGGAACAGTTAAACATCAGGAAAACAGAACCCTATAATCTTCCCTATTCCCTACCACCACTGCTCTCTCTTCATCTATTAATACAATCACACTGGATTTTCCTAAATTCCAAAATTTCAGAAAATTGAGACTGTTCTGGTTCTAGGTGGGATAAGAAGTCAGTGGTGTCCCTATGTTATTACATCTTTCCTCATGCCAGTGAGCACAACAATGTGTATATCCCTAGCAAAATTGCCTCAACACGTTCTTGGCTTGTAGAAAACTATTAGGAGATGTAAACTAAGATCATGTTGGCAGAGCTGAAAACCTATAAAACTATAGGGAAACCTATACACCAGCAGACCTGAGGGAACTGTAACCTCCACCTGAAGGAATGGTGATGAGAACATTAAAGTCCTGAGGAAAACAATAGAAATAGAGGGCATGCTGGGAAAACAAGCCCACATATCTGAGAGATGTCCAGTTTTCTCAGATCTCTAAATGGTGGACAGCAATTATGTCAACCTCTAATGATGAACAGCCCCATCCTGATCCAAGCTTCATTCTAAGGATTTGTGTGACATCACAGATTGAGGGGATGATTTTGCTCCTGGAACTATTCCCAAAGTAATAAATTTCATCACATTAATCTCTAAATTAAGAAGGAAGGTTTTCTTATCCTCAAAGTTCTGACCAACAATCCTCAAAACATTAGGGCAGGAAAAACAACCTGTCACAGAAAATTCAAAAGATCTGTTAAGCATCAAAGTATAATGAAGGGCACACACACAGCCTGAGGAATTTGCTCACCTTTAAGCGAGGTGGTAGCTGAGAGGAAAAACCATACAGAGTTCCAAGTAAGGTTTAACTACTGATGACAGGAGAGTAAGATTTCTTTTTTTTTTTTTCCATTCTATTCCACTTGGCTTTGTTGCATGAAGTCATACATAAAAGCACCACAACAGCATGTGTGTTCAAGAGTAAAAATTCAGGATGCCCTGGAAAAGAGGAAATTTAGATGCAGAATCCCCTTCCAGTGCTCCCTAAATGCCATTTTAACTTGGATTCTGCAGCTACTAACATTATTAAACATTACTCACACAATAATGTCTTAGGTAGTCACTTCAAGAAAAACAAAATACATATAACCAGTATGTACGTGTGCAAGTCTCCCAAAGTCAGCAGAAATTGCTTCTTTTTACTGGCTATCAAATGAGGTCAGAAATCTCTTACAGGCTATGAATTACTCTGGCAGTGATGTCAAAACCAACCCCACTTCAGGTCAGCTTTACTGCACAAACTTCTTTTCCTCCTACTCTTTGTCCTTTTCCACTCTCCCTAAGAGTACACGACCTGCTTTGTGAAGAGGAAGGCATACATTCCAAATGTCTCAGAAGAGCACAGTGGCACAGGTAAATATATTAATTTTTTCTGAACATGTATGATTTCACAGGTTTCAGATTTTTCAACTATGAAATTTAAATGAAAAATAAAAAAAGAATGTGCGCAAGCTTCCCAATTAAATCATGCAAGAACCAAAGACACAGGATGTGAAGTCACTCCCAAAGCAGGGTTGAGTGTTAAGTGTTCATCATATATAGCACTGCCCTTGAAACAAAAGCAGTAGTTATTTTAAGTAACCATAAGCAATACTCATGTGCAATTCAAAGGAGATCGGATATAAAGAGATAAAGATTAGAGTACAGCAATACGGCTTTCATTATACAATGTAATCCAGCGTGTCTGATGTAACTGGATGTGACACAAATGTAAATAGCAACAGGTTTGGGAACACGGGGTTTACAAGCTTTTAAGCACAACTTTTAGTAAGTTCAAAAACAATCTTTGAAACAATGTTTTTCAAAAAGAACCCTCCGCATACTTGCTAGAAGTAAAATATGCATAAATAATTAGAGATGCTATGCAAGATCAAACAGAAGTGCTATTTGAAAAAGAACGGAATATTTAACCTCACAAATAGATGCAGGCACCAAACACAAAGATCCTGGCCATTTGGAGATGCAGATGCATTTTAAGGCAAAATGGGACAAGTTTAACATGAGGCTTAAATAGGAAACTTGCTTCAGAATAGGAAATAATTACAGACCAACCACACAGTGACTTAGCACTCCATTTCCTTACTGAACTACTATAGTGGTATGTAATTTGCATTATATCTAAGGAAGATCTTTCACTTTTAAACATCAATGATTTTATTAATAGCTTCTGGAATATTAAATAGAAATTAACGTGACAAAAACTACCCACTTATTCAACTAATGCTTAGACTATTCAAAAGAAATGTATTTGGGATTAAAAAGAAAAACCTATGTTTTGCTAAACACCATGTTCTTAAAATAGTGATCCAAGAGCTTCAAAGTGAGCAACTAATACTATTTCCAAGATGAACTGCTTTTTTGTAATATGATCACACAATACAACGAGCAATGGGAAATTTGGACATGAATTTTAGGAGGTGCTGCTATAAAATACCATTGTTTTCTACACTTTCAAAGAGCAATAGCTACGATGAGGCCTTGACTACCTCAGTTATTTCTCATAAAGAGGAAATTCATTTAGGTCCAGAAATATTTTTTTTCCTTTCAAAAGAAAAAAATTGTTTATCCATGAACCACTGTAATGGTTTGGTTTTTTTTACTTACTCTGAATTGCAGAATCCCACCAAGTGTTTTCAATAATGTGTTGATGTTTTCAGGTTACTACCATGTGTACCATAGATTAACTTTTGGCATGTACTGACAAAGCTCTTCAGGGAATCAATCTGTCCATCTCCTTCAATATCTCAGGATGCAAGTCCTGTATGCCCCAATTACAAACCACTGAACCCACATCAGTGTTTGAAATATTTTAGTCTGCCTGTCTCCATCTCTATTCCTCTGTTCCTCCTTCTTCCTGCTCTTACACCTGTATTCCCCCACATCACCCTAAAAATACTTTATTTGGCATAATATGTATTTGATTCTATCATATATTTTTGGGTTTTTCAAATTACTCAAACACATTAAGGATTGTATAAGTGATCACTTTAGAAAGTAATTAAAATATATGAGAATTTTCAAGGATAGTGCATGGAGAATGCTTGCCTAAACATAGGCTATTTGCATAAATCTTCAAAATTAAATTAATAACACACAGATGAGGAGTTAGTGAATACTGTGAAGGGCTATTTGGGAAACTGTGTTCAGCAAATGGCAGCAATGAATCCCTGCATTAGTAGTTCTTACACTATATTCCAGCCATGCTAAAGCATTCAAGGGCAGCTCCTCCCTCCTCCTTCCCTCACAAGGTCAAAAATACTAATTTCAAACAAAAGAATGAAAGAGAGGGGAAATTCCTAGAAGCTGGCTCTGGCCTTGCCTGACTAGTAGGTGAGACTGGTAGTTTTGGCTGATCCGCTCAGTCTCCTGAGCGAATACCAAGCAGCGTCAGTCCACCTGCAGTGCAACACATCAGAGATCCCAGTCAGGAATGGCCATGGAAAGGGAGCTTTACCCAGGTATCATGTGGCAGACATTTTGCAGGCTGCCTGACTGGCAGGCAAAAGGTGGCAATGACACTTTGAGTCCCATCCTGTGCAGGATTAATCAGGCTGAACTACCAACAGTTTCATCATTTTAAGTCACCTGCTCAACATTTCCTTATAAAAGGAACACTGTGAGGAACACTCAGACTATCAGTGACAAGTGCAAGACAATTTAAGAAGCAGCCAGTTTTTCCACTGCAATGAAAGCATGTCTAGCCTCCAAGACTCCCGACTCAGACCCTCATCTATTCTTTCACACCCATATGGTGTGAGTCTGAGCCTGCTCTCAGCTATGGGACTGGTCAGCTCGCCTTCTCCCCAACTGCTCTGCTATTTTAATCACACTGTGCTTGAAATTAAGCGTGACAGTCTCTCCACTACGGATCGAGTCAATCACTGGTGCAGCCCCAGTACTGTCTGTGGCAGCCAATAGCACACATACACGAAAGACAGAGAGCAGACGACAGTTAGTCACTCAGCCTTTCAGAAACTCACCAAATCATTCCTTACACTGGTCTTTAGGAGAGAAAGCAACAGGAGAGGTGTGATGAACTGAGAATCCCAACAAACCTTTCGGTACCACACGGGCATCGCCAGGTGCCGTGAGAAAGGACTACTATATAATCCCACCCCTGAACACCGAACCTGAAACCCAGACATCAAATTACAGCGACAGCTGGCAAGAGCCAGGATGTCTCTAACTATGAAGCTTTAGCCCAATGCCACAAAATTTCTTATGTGAGTCATTCTGAAACGTCATGAAGATGACAACACAATTAAGTCTCGTGGTTTTCAGGTATGCAAATTTTACCATTGTGCTGTAGAACGAACCAATCAGCAACACTTGCCTGAGTATACAAAACACCACAAATGATACTGGAATTCAAACTTCGCTCTCACTCAAGACCCAGTTGGAGTCGTGAAGCCGTGGGTGACCCAGAGCTTCAACCAGGCTGCAAACTGTTAAGTAATTCATTGCCAAAGTCAATTTGTAAAATTTACAATTGCTGTTTAAATTAAAAATAAATTCTGTATAACGTCAGTTAGATTTCTGACTGAACAGGATATGATCAATTCCACAACTCAAAGAAGGTTACATGAGAAGAATTTATGGTATTGAGTCTCCAAATCTAGAACACTTTTTTTTTTGTATTTTTTTAACTGTTTAAGTGTATCTATGGTCCTCTAAGAGCAAATACATGTATTTTCTTTATTTGAAATTAAAAAACACAAACGGCTTTACTCTGCAGCATTGCCTGCAAAATAAACTGGACATCCTGACTCAATTATTTTTCTTAAGAACGAACTATATGAAGTTATCATTAGTGACCAACACAACTACTGTTATCTGGTCAGCCTTTAAAGAAAATAAAACGGGGGGAGATGTAAAGTTGATTATTAGAGAGCTGAGAAAAATAAAAAATAATGCTGAATGAGGACTGCCGATTTGCCCATATAAACTTCGGGTCTTTAGGTTCATTTTTTAAATGTTCTTCCACTCCTTCCGGCAGCCTGCAGCTCTGAAGGCTAGATGCATTTGAACCACCTTTTCCCATGAAGCCCACCTTGACAGAAACCTAATTTTTTATTTCTTAAAATACCAAACACTGACTAATGGAACCGCGACGAGTGGGAAACCCGTAACGTAGAATTCCCCGGAGTTCCTGATGCGTAATTTACAGGCTGGTTCATTGCTCGGTGTTCGGCGGCAGGTCTGTTCCGCCCTGGGCACTCCCGAGCTGCCGGCGCTGCCCCCGCACTGCCGGAGGGCCATCTTGCTCCTGTCTGACCCACGGGAAATCAAATGCACCGAGCCTAAGCCGTGGCCCACCTGAAGACACCCAGGCGAGGAGTTTTAAAAGTTATTTTTGTTCGCTTTTCACGCACGACGCCGAAGGGCTCCGCTGCCGGAATCTTTCATGTTCAGCTTCTCTGGCAAGAGAGCCTCACCGAGCTCACCAGCCCGGCACGGCACGGCCGGAGGACCTACCCCGACCGGGGTCCCCGCGACCCAAGGCCGGGAGTAGGCGGCCGCCCTCGGGCGAGCCGCGGGGCAGGGCAAGCCCCGGCTCCCTCCCCGCCGCCCCCGCGCCGCCCCGCACGCCTCCACCATGTTGTCTCGGTGCGCAGCGGCGCGGAGGAGGGACCGCAGCCGCCAGCCCGGCTCCGCGGGGGCCGCCCGGCTCCTCCCCGCGGCCTCCGGTTCGAGCGCGGAGGCGCTGCCCCGGCCGGCAGGCGCGACAATCCCGACCCGGAGCGCATGGAGGGAAACGCGGTGGGGAGGAGGGGCCGCGGTGCCCACCGGAGATCCCGGCCATAGGGGCGGGGAGTCTCCTCCTCCTCCTCCTCCTCCCGCAGCGAGGCTCCAGCTCCCCGCACGCACCGGAGCGCTCGGCTCCCTCCTCCTCGTCCCTCCTCCCTTCCCCTCCTCCCCGCTTCCCTCCCCGGGTCGCCGCGGCTCCGGGAGGAGCGGGGGGGCCCCCGCTTCCTTTCCTCCCCCCCTCCTTCTCCCACCCGCCACGCCGAGGAGAGGCAGGTGAGGCCCCGGCCGCGTCCCCGCTCCGCCGCCCCACGGGAGCGGCGGCCGCGATGGCGGCGGCGATGGAGGCGCTAGGCCCCGGCCGCCCGCCCCCGGCCTCGCCCCGCCGCCGCGCCCCGGGGGCGGGGGGCTTCCCGCACCCCCGGCCCCTTCTCCTCCGCAGAAACTTTCTCGGCAACTTTCTCCCGGGCCCGAGCTCCTGCCCGCGGGGCCGAGGGGTCGGGCGGGCGGGAGCCGCGCTGGGCTGGGCGGGCTGCGGGCTGTAAGTTTGTGGGGGAGGGCCCCGTGACCCCTGCGCGGCCCGGGCCCCTCCCGGCCCCTGCCCGCCGCGCTGCCGCGGGCGCTGCGGGCCGGCTGCTCGTCCCCCGGCGGAGGCGGCGTTCGCCGCGCGGGCTGGTGCTCGGCGTGAGCCGCTCCCGGGCGCGGGGACGGAGGATGTAAAAGGGCAAAATTCAGGAGTCGCCTGTAGCTTGGCCTGCGTGGTTTTATATTCTATTAGTTTTTCTTCCCCCCGCCCCACTGTTCTGGTTTATATCCTATTATCGAGCCTGAAACATGACCGCTGTACGTTTCTGAGTCATTAATTTAAATGTTCAATCATCACACTTCATCAAGGCTCCTTGTCTTCCTTACAATTAGAAAAAAATGTGTTGGACACACACAGGCCCCTGTTCCTGCGGAGGCTGCACATAACTTTCTGCTCTCTCTGGACCCGCAGGCTTGATGTGCTTAAAGTTGTGTGCTCAGACCAAGGCTAGTGTGACTTCTCCAGTATTCAGTATTACAAATATGTGAAGTTTATGATATGGTTATTTGTTATATTAATATATTGGCTACTACGTGTCGTGTATGCATGTGATTATGATTGTCTTGGCACTGGGAAAACTAGGACAGAAATATTTCTGAAGCTCATGTTGTAAAGGTATATTCAGATGTACCTTCTGGATTTAACCCTAGGCAGAGGCCAGTCATTAATCAAAAATTAGGTGTTTGGATTTATTTTAAGTGGCAGAATGTTCCAAAACCAGTTTTGAAGGTTGGAGTACGTTCACACGGAAAGTGTAATGGTTTCAATTAATATAACTCATAGATAGCTGAATGATTTTTCAGGCAGATTTTGCAAATGAAATTGATCTTAAGTCGGGAGCCAGATATGAAAATTTACTTTAGAGTCTTTTTCTTTCCTTTTTGGAAAGTAAGCATTGAAGAGGGATAGAATTGCCTTGTAAGTTACCTTTGCAGTACCTCTGTTTGTAGGTATAGTTCACCCATAGCCATGTTTTTGTTGGCTTCATAGAAGTAAGAACATATCCTTTCCAAACAACAAAACCTCGCACTTCCACTCTTATTTCTGATGTGTATCTGTAAATTTAGTTATAGCAGGTTCCTACTGAGCATAAGCATAGAGTGGAGACTCTGTGTGTTCTGCACAGCCAGGGTGTTGTGGTTAATTTTGGGACAAGGTAGCATCTGTGATGGCAACAGGGACAGCAGCATGGGCACTGTGCTTCCGCTGAATTTCAAAGAAGATCCTCTGGTACCAGGTGTGACAGTAGTTAGTAACAGCAATTGCCAGTAATTAATTATTCCATGCGCTTTATTAGCTTTATTTCTTTAACAGGTGCAGCTCAAATAGAGCTATAATCTGTGTGCCTTCAGTCTCTCTAATAACTCTTTTGGCTGTTAGAAGATTTCAAATAAATTTGGCAGCAGAGGTCTCCCAGGTGAGCAGTTTCTACAAAATTTCTGGAAGTAAGGAAGCCAGGTAGAACGGTGCATTTAACCTACACACCAGAGAGTTCACAGCAACACTTACCTCAAGCTGGAAATTGCGGCAGGAAATGGGGCCTCCCTGGTTTTGCTGCTTGCAGAGCTACTGGTCCAGTTTTCAATAGTTATTTAATAACTGAACCCCTGTACCATTCTATCTGGAATGAGGCTGGTGAGCCCAAGGTAGCTTTAATCTATATTTTGTATTACCATGAGAGATTTTCAAGGAAATTCTTGTTACTCAACGACAGTTCTTAGGGTACAAAACATATGAGTGGAACTGAAAGTATACTTAAATTGCTGTATTATTTTGAAATAGCTGGAAAAATACTTAATACATTTTTGGTGTGCTGCATACTGTAATAATTCTACTGTAATACAATTATTGAAAAACTTCACATTATAGGGGTTCTTATCAATATTCACACAGCAGAGCAGAGAACTATTCTTGTGCTCCAAAGAAATGCTCTTTATTTTGTGCTTTGTGCACTTCTGCAGCTCCTGAAGAATGAAATTGTCACTCTGTTCAGTCTGATAAATCATGGCTGTCATGTGACAGCGATGCAAAAGTCTGCAGTGTGGCACATATCAGATTATGTGGTCAAAGTTTACTTTATGAACAAACTGGCTACATGGTTCTACTTTTCCATATGTGCTACCTGTGGACAAAAGCTGTACATTTTCAACAGATAATTCCTTGTGTTCAAGACATTAGTTAAAAGAAATACATTCTTTCATTCATATTCCCTGCTTGCATCCAGCTGTTTTGCTGTATACTTTGATCACAGTTTGAGTAAGGTACCTTGATGTTAATTTAAAAATTGGTGTCAGTACTAACACAAAAATGACTTTAGGAACGCGTCCTTACTCTGCTGTGTCGCATCAAGCAGCCTTTTTCAGGTAGGACGCGTTCTGTGCGTATGTACACAGCCTGTGGCTTCTGTGAAGTCCTCCTGAAAGGTTTCAGGCTTCTGGTGCTGCGAGTCCTGTGCCTGTGGCTGGAACAGATTGATCCATGAGGGAGAACTGCAGTTTCTCTACCTACTGTAACAGAATGGGTTAGTTTTTGTCTTGGAGGAGCCACCTCCAAATACAAGTAGGTAACTCTAGTCTCAGGATTTCTTTCACTTCTATTCTCCTTGAGAGTGGCAGTAGGAGGCTGTTTTATAGTGATGGATTTTATTATGTGATAATCACTATTTTTATGTTTTTTTTTAAATACTAGCTGCTTTACAGTTGCCATATGGGAACTTCTTTCAATCAGTACAGTCCCTGGCTGCATTCACACCAATGATTAGAGCTGTAGGGTTCCAGATTGTACCACCAATTGCCAGGTTTTGAAGGTAAACCTGGATAACTTCCCATGTGTATGCTTAGTTTAGTAGAGAAAATATACTGAAAAGATGCTGTCAACTAACTGTAGGACAAGTTTAATTTTAGCTTATAAGAGGTCATTCTTACTGCCTTTTGCATTTATGGGGGTTTATCCTTGATGGTGCCTGTGCATCAAAACAGATACTGGCACCAAAGTAATTGAAATGAGTGGGACTGCACCCTTAGGTAAAGTTAACACACATGGCTGATTGCAGGATCAGAGATCAAGATGATAGTAACTTTAATGCTAGAAATTGAGTAAGTAAACACTATTACTTATGCATGAGTTTTGTTCCTTTTAAACACATATTCTTTGAAAATGTAAAGGGTGGCTGGAAAAAGGATAGAAAACGCTCTCTATTGTCATTTTGGATAGGGACTGCATAGAGCACTGGGTTTCATGCTGTGTCCCCTAAGTCAGTGCACCAAAGCCATGCACAGCTGAAATCAAGCCCTCAAGCTGGACTTCTGGCTAGCCCTGGCTTATATCCCAGCCCCACAGCTCAGTGGGCTACTGCTGTACAGATTATCACTGACTGCATTTAAGGCTGTGTTGACTGTTGTGGCCAAGACTGGGGTTTTGTTTCGATTTTTCTTTACTGTAGTATTAGGTAATGTTATAGGGCATGGTTGGAGAATGCTGAGGAAGTAAAACCTCCTCAGCTTAATACAAAATAATTTGTATTCTAGCTTTTTGAACACTGTTAGTTGTTGAGTAGGGAATTGGATAACTTTTTTTGTTAACCTGGCTGTGTTTTATCTTTGTATTTTTGGAAGGCAAATGCTTTTATAGTAATGTTACATGAGACTTCAGTAAGTAACGATATTGACTGCGCCTATGTCTTAAATGTTTATGTAAATTTTGAATTCTGATGGTGATACTGAACATCAAATAATTTGTCTTTCAACTTGTCTGAACTTCAGGTAGATGAAAAACTTATATGGCTTAAAATGTTTCTGTGGTTTTCTTCACACCAGAGGTCTAGAGAAGTCTGGGAAAAATAAATGATTCTTCAGAAGTGATGAGCCCTTTTAGTTGAAATTTTAGAGTTATCTAGACCAAGCTTACAAGAATGAATAACTTTGTTTAATTCCATTGACACTGAAGTTGAGTAAACACATCCACATAAGTAAATCTTTATAGATCAGGGCCTTTAACTTTGTTTTAGAGAAACTTTCAGGAGAATTTTGTGGCATTAATCACACATTTAAACTCAGTCTTTATATTGGAGGGGTTTGATTTAGTAGGGTTAAGTTCCTTTGCACATGCCCAAAGTACTCTGTAGTGTTGCAAAACTGAGACAGTAGTAGTGTTTTATTCATGATGTGAATAAATGCAGTCAGGCCTCAGGTATGCTTCCCAGGACTGACAGCCCCTGTAGAAAAGAAGGGTTGGAGTGGAAGATGGTGTTCATGTTCCAAATGTTTGCCCATAGTTCAGGCAAACATTTTCATATTGCATGCAAACTTCAGAAATCAAGTATCTGGGCTAAAGATTTTGAAATTTCCACCCTACCTAATGGCCTCACAATTGTAAGAGAAGGCAGTGCTTGTGTGAGGTATTTAAAGAGTAATTAGAGGGTGCTATGGATCTCTTGTGTATTGCAATTGTATAGCATTATAACTGTTTTGGCAGTCAGCCAGGAAAGGGAGACTTAAAACAAATTAATAGTGAACAATCCAGTTTTAATAAGTTATTTTAAGTATGGTTAGATAACAACATTAATATTTATGCTTGAAGTGTGACAGAGAAAAAACAGGTCTCAGTTGTTATGTGTATCTTCTTGCTTTTCAAGAACATTTAACTGGAAACTAATATCATTACTGACACTTGTAACCACAGAAGAGTAAAAGTAAAACCCTCCAAAGTCCTTCTCTTTCTTTACATACTCTTCCTGTTTCTTGTTGATTTTTACCAGCTCAGCCTGTTCAACATAAATACTTTATTTTGCCAGTAATAGTACCCCAAATCCAGAAGCTAAAAGGCTGCACCAAGGACTCCACGACCACAGGCTTTCCTAATTCTCAGGCTCCCTTCCTGAGCATCCAGTATTGCCCAGCATTTCAGATGGTTGGGGCCCATGGGGAACTTCTGGTCTGACTCAGAGGTCTTTGGGCTTGTTGGGCTTCTGGTCTAATTTATAAAAACTGGCCTTTCAGTAGGCTTAACTTAACATGTGCCTCACAGATGAACAATGCTTTTAAGGTTTTTAAAGTATTCTTCACTGAAAAATGAATATAGAATTAGCATCTAGAAAATATTCTTGTTTTCAAAGTGCACATTTATATGAAACTAGCATTTGTTTGCCAAACTTAGAAAAGAAAACATTATCAGAACTGAGATTGAGGGAGGAAATGTAAATATATATATGAAAGTTCTGTATTTCATTGTAAAGTGTTAAAAGCAAATCACCACAATTAGTCATACATCTTTTTAGTGCTCTTGTGCCTCCTTTCTTTGCCTTGATTTTGATGTGTTTTTCTGGAGGTCTGCAGTTTGAGATGAAAACCTTATATTACTGATTCCCAAACTGACATCTTCAGAAGAATATTAACAGAAAAAATATGTAGTGCTTCAGTTAGAAGTTGATCAGACTTAGTCTGTGCGAAACACAGAGTTTAATGTGACATTTGTGTCTGAAATTTGTATAAAACAGGAGAGTCCAAACATCTTAAAAAATTACAGATCTGCACCAAACCTAGTAGCAAAGTTCACATTTTAAAAATCTGTAGAGTCACGGCATTTATATTCATGTGAAGACTAAGTAAGGGTGAGATGAAATGGGAGGAAAGCTTATGGTGATAAAACCAAGTGGTTTGTGTCCTTCTTCCTGTACCTTGAGCTGAAAACAGACCATGCCAGTGGAGCATTTTGCGACTTGTGGTGTTTTGTTGATCCCTGGTATTTAATGTTTGTGACCAGCTCCAATTGCAGTAGTTCAGTTGAAACACTTCACGTTTCCTTAGAGGTGTGAACTTGTAATGATGCTCTGATGAGGCTGTGAACATACTTAGTGATGCATCTTAAGGGCTCATAGGTAATCTCTCCTAATAGAAAATCCTGCAATACTTCACTGACAGGTGAATGTGAAAATACAGATTTTTGTCTTCTTTTCTCCTAATGCAAAGTTATGCAAGGCTTAAATAAGTTTTGCAAGGCAAAGACCATTCTCTGCTCTGTGTGAAGACTAGCCCAGGTGAGTTGTGTACATTCTAAAAAGGAGACTCTCCCTTACTGAACGGGGATGGAAGACTTTTAGTTTTCTTGATTGTTTGAGGATTTTTATCCTAAATCTGAACAAAGCTTCTCTTTGATGCACATGTGCTTCAGCTGAAGCTCACTGAAAGAGGAGTTGATGTAAATCAAACCAGAAGTCTATCTAGGCAAATATCTGCTGTCTTTTTTTCAATCCACTTCATTCTGGATAAATTCTTAATGTCTCAACTGGAAGTTCTTGGAAGTTTAGTTAGAGGCTAATTTTCAGAATGGGTTCTTTGAGCAACAGATGGTACTTCTTATTCTGCCTGTTCAAAATAAAGAGTATTCAGGTTTTTTCCAACAGCAGTGTTTTAAAATATGACTCTGCTCTCTGGCTTCTGAGACATTGATATGTGAGATTTTTGCCAAAATATTTTCTTTGGTTTTATTTTTTTGGGATTCTCCCTGTCATATATTTTTGAGTATAAGTTGCATTATAGAACGACAAAACCCTTAAAGCAAAGAGAGGATGGGCTCGTTTAGCTGATGCTGGTGTTAAATATTTGTTTAGTGGATGATTAAAGGTTATAATAGCATTGGCCTCATCAGCTTGTCCATACCTAACTGACAAACATTCACTGGTAAGAGGAAAAGGGTATATTAGTCTCACTGTAGACAGCCATGTTTAATTCTTTTTTCGTAGTAAAGTTATTCTGTTCAGGAACACTTAGAGCATAGAGCAAAATACTATTACTTTGGAAAACAATTATCCATGAAGAAAAGAGAAGAGAAAACAAGGGTAATTCCTGAGATGTTACTACTAGTCGATTGGGGAAATTTTCTTGAGTAATATTTGTTTTCTCAAGCCTGAGAAGTAGGCATTGTATTAACATTCTGTAGTTGGTGAAAAAAAAAGAGTTATATGTATTTATTTGGTGGGGTTTAAGAGGTGTTTTTTGGCTTTTTTTTTGCTGTTTTTCTGTGGTTCTAAGTGAGAGAGCAAAATGCAAGTACAAAATTTTCAGCTTCAGATCACACAAAAATTAAATGCTAACTGTATATGGCTAGGAAGCAATAGTAATATGGGTACCTTTTTTTTACTTTCAAGTACAATTCTGTACTGTATTTTAAGCACAGCTACACACTTAAAACACAATTCATAAATCGTAGTGATTGAGGCTATTTAAAGTGATAAGCTTTCAAAAT
Organism: Ammospiza nelsoni; assembly: GCF_027579445.1. Classification (NCBI taxonomy): domain Eukaryota; kingdom Metazoa; phylum Chordata; class Aves; order Passeriformes; family Passerellidae; genus Ammospiza; species Ammospiza nelsoni. The sequence continues at coordinate 105,819,829 of NC_080633.1, forward strand.
ATCTTGCTGAATAATTGCACGTTATGTAATTTGCTAAAGATATAAATCTTTTTCATTTTAGGAATTATTTCTTATCTTGTACGCTGGAGAACTCGTAGAACTGATTGATTCAGGCTATCATGATGTACGTAAAATGAGACAAGTGTTAGTTTATAGATGAAAAATTATTTCCCTGGAAACGTTTGACTTGTTCATGCATAGTAGGTGTATTTAAATATTCTGGAATTCATTTGCATTGGTTATGAAATCTAGGGCTCTTTGATTACCTCCCCTTCCCTTTTGCTTAGGTCTGACATATCATCAGAGTACTATTTAAATCTGGTGCATACATGGTGAAGTCACAGCCAAATAATATGTGACTTATATTAACAAGCGTGACACCTTTGTTTTATATGGTTATTTTAAATTACTATTTTACCTCAGATTTACACTCGGGCTTCTTCGTTCTTTTCCCAAAGAAAGAGGTTGAGCCTTACTAGTCAGTAAACTATATTGACTCTCCATATTAGGTTTGCACTAATCCTGTTAGCTTTTTGCCAGGGGCATGGATTCTCTGTGTGTATATTTAATGTAATAGTAAAGTGTCTTAATAATTCTCTTAAGCTATATGCATAATTATTTAAGCAATGACACTGCAATTTCTATGGAAGACATTTTTATTTCTTCCTAGTGTGTGTTCAGTGGCATTTGAATGGAAGTTCTGATTGAAACCCATATAAATAACCAGTGTTACATTTTAAAGTACAGATTAATGTGTTGCTTCCTAGATAAGGATATAGAGGGTAGTAACTCTAGTGCAAACCACATTTTCCTTTAAATCTGCTAGATTTATTTACAAAAGAGAATATTAGCTTTAGTTTGTGAATAATTTTTGGTCACTACAACCTCTAAGGCATTAGAATAGGTAGATCCCATACTTTCAAGTTTTTATTTTCTTCGAAAATAGAAACAAATCTCTCCTCTTTCAGTTAAACTTGTCTTCCCTAAATATGTCTAAGATTCTAGTGAACCAGTATCTAGATAACATTGAGGGGTGGAATATTCTTTACACTCGCAACAGCTTTACGTTACTTTATATATTTGGGTATTCAGATTCTGATTTCAGGTGGTTATGTATTAGCTCTGCCAGTTTGGTGATTTAAATTTGTTTAAAGTTTTGGTGGCTAGCAACATAGTTTGAGTATGTTTTAAAACTCAGTATAGGTTTTCCTAAAAGTAAACCTGTGTCTTTCTAGAAATTTCAGTTAAATTTTTTTTTCCTCCACATTAAATATTAAAAAAATGCCATCAGAAGGGTAACTTACTTAGTATTATACTTATATATGACGTGTAGTCAGTCTGTGTATGACTTAATTTGGCTCCATATGTCTGTTGTACTCTATTTTTGCTGTTATACAAATAGAAGTAAACATTGTTTGCTACATTATGTGCAATACAGTGTAGCCAGGTAACCCGATAATTTATGTGATGGAATCAAATAATATTTAGGCCAACAAAGAGTAACCTGCAAAAACTTCTAAGCCTGTTGATTTATCACAGCATAAGAAGTTCTTGAGGAAACCCTGATTGCTCTAATGGAAAATTGAAAATTTTGTTAGTGTTACTGCTGCAGGATTTCTGCAGCTTGGAAATCATGCCATTAAACTGTTGCTTCTCTTAAAATTCCTAGATTTGATGGATTTTTACTTTTCCCTCGAGTTCCCCTGAAACTGAAAGCCAAAGCAGATGCAGATAATACAGTTTTACTGTCAGAATATCTGAATGGGATAATTCTCTTTAAAAACATTGCCATGTAAAATAACTTCTTACATGCTCTAAATTGAAATGGAAATTAGATTTTTTTGATTTTTTAAAAGGTTTGTTTTAGGATAGTTTGTTTGTTTGTCTGGGACATTTTTTTGCTAATTAGGAACTGGAAAATCTGAACCTGCTTTTATTCACAAATGTTTTAGCGTTGCTATTCTAGGATGTGATCCTTTTTCACACTGAAGTCAAGTGCAAAATTCCCCTTGACTTCAGGGAGAGCTGGATTAGCTGTACACAAAAGAACTAAATCATCCTCTGGGATACGTGGAGGCAACTCTATTGAAGTAGACTTCATTAGAGTATAAAATGAAGACAAAAAAATGTAGCCTGCCTTAACAGGCAGTGAAATTGGATCTGTTAGCTCAAACAGCTAGGTTAATTTAGCAGTTGAATCAAAGATTTTAGCCCTTTTTCAATTAGATTGTAGTTATAATACTTCACTGCATTGAGCAGTGAATAACATATGTCACTTAATCTTGACTACAAATATTTTACAGAAACTAGAATCTCTTTATGAACCTTTTTTTGTGGTGTAAGAATTATCGCTTGGTAAATGTTAAGCAAACTTTTGAGGAGTTTATCCTTAAGTAGATGAAAGGAATCTGTTTGAATTGCTGTTTAAATTTAGGCTTTATATGACAACTTGTGTGAGGTTTGGGGAGCCTTGTTTGTATTTTCAGCCTCAGGCTGGCTTCTTGAGTGTCTTTATGTAGTCTTGCTGAGATGAGAAGTGGATAGTTCATTCACACCGAAAATTGAACTGGATGTTATCTCCTGTGTTTACTGGTGGTGTTTGGAGTAATCCCATTGAGTTCCACAGAAGACAGTAGTGCCTTTGGCATCTTCCACTAATGCTTTACACAACAGTATCTGCTTTGTCTACCCTAATGGTGAAGAAATAATATTTGACAAATGAACTCAAATGTAGTGATTACATATGTAATAACTTCTATACTTCTCATAAAATGTATCATTTGCACTCTTGCGCATCAAGTTTTTCTTCTGGTGCTTTTGGTATCTGTTGGAATCAGGAATTAATTCGACTGTTTGTGATGATTATGACCTGAGCAATTTCTGTATGGGTTTCTTGTAATTCCTCTTTGAAATTTCACAAGGGGAAGGGGGATGGAAGTATTGTAATCTCCTTAGAATAATTTGAGAATGGGCCCTTAAATGCTGCCCCGCATTTCTTTATTAACATTTCAGAGGTTAATAAAATCTGCTCTCTAGGAAGCTTCACAGGGCTCTTTGCTGTTTAGCATACATAGCTCTGAAAAAAAATCCTCCTCAAATAACTGTTGCTGCACTATTTGGCTGGTTTTAAGGGGTTAAGTAGTAAATTTAAACTCTCTGAAACGCTTGAAATGCTAAATTTACAAAACAAGACACGAGAACTGTTTTAAGATTAGTCATAGTTAGGAAGCTTATTGAAGCACCGGCATCTTCCTGGATACATCCTGTACTTTTGTGTCTTCAGCATGCCTCATCTATTCATGGTCCTGACTGCTTTTTGGTTTTTAGAAACTCTTGCTGCAACTTCTTTGTGACTGAGATGCATTGTCAATCAGTCCAGTCCTCCCCATGCCAGCCAACTGCCCCCTTAATGCAGCAATTCACTTGGATGAATAGTGCTCATACTTTAAGGAGACAATTGTCTACCAGAGAGAGAGTGCCAAGTTGATTTAACTTGGTATGGGTGTGAAAGAGTTTTTAAATGGGTGCTGTCAACTAGCATTGGCCCAGAGCACTAGTTGCTTGAAAATTGTGATAATTGTTATAATCTGATTTCACATCAAAATTTGTTCAAAATATTTTAGTCAATCATTAGGCTGCAGAGAGCATTAGTACCCTAGAAGTGGTTTTCAGACAGTCACCCGTGGCCTGTCAGAACTGTAGCAGACGTTTCCTGGCTGAATGTACAATACAGCTTTTAAAATGGACTCCTTTTTGGCAGTACATCACTAAATTGGTGAAAGAATACAGGATTTATGTTGTAATCTGCTCTTCCAGTTCCATTTAATGCCACAGCATGTGTTGAAACACTTAGTTTATACTGGGTGTATAATACAGTGTAAAACCACAACTGTAGCCTGTCATTACTGTAGTGCCTACAGACCTGAGCTGCTATTTAGCCAAGCCAGCTACTTGGATTATCCATTACCTGGAATTGTGTGAAAATGGACAGAATTTATGAAAATTGCATCGCTGCTTTGGTGACTAAAATTTTTTTATACATTTTTAGTTTTAGTGCAGGTTGAAATGATGCATACCTTCTAGGTACACCATCACTTGAGTGCAGAGGGTTTAGTGCTGTGCTTGATAGTGTAAGGATCGACTTTTCCTAAGCATAATTTGGGTCCTGATATTTCTTCACTGCACTTTGGAGGGGAAGAGAGAGGGTGAAAAAATTAAGAAAAAAAGTGTGGAGAAGATGCTTCCTGAAATTCCTCATGTTTCTTTTTCAGGGAGGCCAGGAAATCTGAGAAAATAAGTTATTTCTGTCAAGAGCCTGACAAAATGTCATTATTATCCTAAACGTGTAGAAAGGATGCTGTTAACAAAATACTCAGTTTAAAGGAGAGAAAATTTCTTAGGGGCATGGCAGCGAGTAGTGAGTATATTTGGGGGCAGGGAGGAGGGTGTTTTCCTTGCTTCTCTGAGGTCATTAGGCCATTACAGCTGCAACAACATTGCTACTAGCTGACATACATTTGTGGAGAAAAAAGAAGCATTGTTGTTTCAGTGCCTGGCTGGAATAATAGTTTTTTAAGCAGTGCTGTAGTTGTTTTAGGGACAGTTTGTTAAGCAGAGATTGTTAGTTGTTTTAGGGACATCTCCATTAGTAGATGTGCAACTGTTAGTAAGTGTATTGTAGACATCAAAAGAAAAAAACCAAAATAAAAGCTTAGATTGGAGAAGATGAAGAACAGGAGCTAGAATAATTTTCAAATATGAAAGACAAGATGTTGATTTGGATCTGTCAGCATAGCATGGAGAAGAGATCATGTTTAACCACCTTGTGTGATGAGATTGGCTGGGTAGATGAGAGAAGACCAGTGAACATTGTTTATCTTGTCTTCAGTGAGGCTGTCATTGATGTCTCCTGTAGCATCCTTTTAAACAAACTGATAAAGTTCATGCCAGGTGGGTGAACTGTGAAAGGAACTGGAAACTGTCTGATCTGATGGGCTCAGAGGGTTGGCATCAGTGGCACAACGTCACAAGTGGCTCAAAAGCTGGTGGCCAGTGTCCTGCCTAAACCAGGACAGCCAGTCACTAGCAGTGTACCCTGGGGCCCAGTACCAGGGACAATTCTGTTTAACACCTTTGCTACTGACCTGGGGGTCCCACAGAGGTGCAACCTCACCAAGCTTGCAGGAGGAACTGATAGACCAAAGAGGGTTGTGCTGATATCCAGAGGGACATTGACAGAGGAATTGTCTGATAGGAGCCTCCAGAAATTCAGTAAAGGAAAATTCAGTGATCCTGGGGAGGAACAACTCCAGGCTCCAGTATGTGGTAGGGTCCAATCAGCTGAGAAGAAAGTGCAGAAAAGGACCCACAGGTCCTGGTGGGAAAGATTTGTGTGAGCCATCAATGTGCACTTGCAACGAAGAAGGCCAGAAGTGTTTTGGATACATTAAGAGAAGTTAGGCCACGCTTCACGTGCTGTGTGCTTCTGGGCTTCCCTTTACAAGGGAAACATGGATATGCTGGAGAGACTCCAACAAAAGGCCACTAAGATGGCTAAGGGTCTGGAGAATTTCTCTTATGAGGAGAAGCTGAGAAAGCTAGGATTACTCAGCCTGGAGAAAAGAATGCTCAGGGGCACCCTATGTGTGTAAATAACCTAATGGGGTGGAATAAAGAGGATAGAGTCAGGCTGCTCGCCCTAGTTTCCACTGATAGTGGATGAAGTAATGGGCACAAATTGTAATACAGGAAATTCCATTTAAACATCAGAAAAAAAGAGAGGTTTTTATGTTAAGGGTGATAGATTGCTGGAACAGGTGGTCCAAAAAACGTTTTGGATTCTCCATCCTTGGCAATAACTCAAAACCCAGCTGGACATAGCCCTGAGCAAGTTGCTGTCATTGACATGCTTTGAGCAAGGGGGTTGGGGTAGGCATCCTCCAGATGTCCCTTCCAGTTTCAGCTGTTCTGTGATTTTCAGTAAATTGTTTAAGAGGGCCAAACCAATAATTGTGGCAGTTGAAATGAAACTAAATACAGGTGTTGAAAGGCAGAATATTTTTCTTTGTATTCACAGACAAGTTTGTTTGTCTGTTTGTTCTTCCCAGCTTTTTTTCGACAGCTTGGGAAGAGGGGAGAGAACTCTTTGCAACTGTGTTGTTCTGTTGGGTGTCTTAGCTTTCTACTATTAATACCAAGGCTGTGTATGGCTTTATTGTCAGCTGTGTCCTCTCACTCCTGCAGCAGCAGCAGTGAGGCTACTGTTAGCTTTCCTGCTGCCCAGAACACTGTGCACCACCAGAGGCTTTAAGACAAGGAAGAGTTTTCATCTCATATCTGGAAAGATGTTTTCTCAACATCTGTAATTAGGGTAATTTTTTTTTCTTCTTCATAATGTAAAAACATAGGATGTGAACACTATGCTTGCTCCAATGGTCTTTTTACCAATTTTTATGGTGGTTTTTAATTTTATTTTCTCCTTACATTTGATTTAAACATACTGAATTGATTCACCCATGCTGCTCTTCTGTTGGTATTGGAGCTACAAGCTTCTGTTAGACTGATGCAAAATACAGAGGTGAAGAAGGAGATGAAGCAGTTGCATATGGATTTAAACACTCTGTTATGTGTATCTGTAACATCCTGCCAGTAGAAACACAGTCACAATGAACCTAGCATTTGATCTTGCACCACAGAAAGCACTTCATCCGTTTGTAAGACTAATTTTCAACTCTGTCTTTGGATATGTGAGTTAAAAGAGATGAAAGTTGGCACTATGTTGAAGAAAATTTGTGTGAATGAAAACCTGAAACTTAAATGGCACTTAAAAACTTTGTGTTGTAAAACTTCAACTTCACACAAAATCGCTGAGCCTAAGAACACTTGTCTACGTATTTTAGTCCTTATTTTGAGTTGCCTGCTTGTTGGTTGTAATTTCCACAGAAGTTCTCAGATCCAGAAAGATGTTACAAGTTTTACTTCTCTTTAAATGCTGTCTCATTTGCAAATGAGTAAGTGTGTCTTCACAAGCTCATTTGTATTTTCTGGTAATTGGGACAGCTATTACATAGTTGAATGGCCACTGCTGCATAGGAGCATATGTTTATGGAACATATATTTACAGACTGTAAAGATGAGAGTGACTTTTTGATGCAATTAAATATTTGTAGTGTTACTGTTACAGTAAATGTTTATCATGTACTGCTCTTCCTAAAGATAATGCTTAAACTTTCTATTGAAAAAATGAAAACCACTTTCATATATTTAAGAACAGTGCCCGCTTTGCACTTTAGAAGTACAGCTTTCCAAACAGCAAGCAAGCAAGCATCATTGTACTGTAGACAGTAAGCAACAAATATAACACCTAGCTGAGATCTAAATCCGTTTGTGTGTGATCTATAGTGTCCTCATCTGTATGTGACACTATTTTTAAAAAAGGCTTCAGGACAGATCTGGGCAAGTACAGATTACTAAGCCTGACATCTGCTCCAAGTATATCAGTGAAAATAATAATAATGAAACTAACATGGATAAACATGATGTATTGAGGAAGAGTTGGAAGCCTGCTGTGAAGGGATGTCATGTTTTGCAAACTCGCTGGAGGTTTTTTGAAGGCAAGTACATGAATAAGCAGGATCTGACAGAAGTGGTTCCCTTGGATGTCCAACAAGCACTTGACAAGGGCCACCACCAAAGAATTTTTGAAGAAACAAGTGGGCACAGGATAGAGGGAAAGGATTTTATGCAGTTAAATTAATGACTAAAATATAAGAGAAGGGTTGGAGTAAATAGAGTAGAGAGGGGCCTCAGGTAATAATTCTCCAGGGTTATGTTAATGGAGCATGTTCAAGTTAATAAGGTGTATAGAAGAAAACTGAGCTCACAGACTTCACTGATGGGTAGCAGATGCAAAGGCAGACCCTAGCATTACACAGGGACCTGACATTGCTCAGCAACCAGACATTAAAATGGGAGATGAAATTTCTCATAAATTACTTCGTGTGTTCTATTTGGAGGTGGGGAAGAACAAGCTTGCCTTCTCGTCTAAAAAGATGACTTCAAAGCTGACTATTGCCACTAGAAATGGTTAGGAAGGAAAGGGAGAATAAGGATTATAACTTCTAAGAAATTTAATCATCTTATACAGTTTTCCCCTGCTTACACCTATCCCTGTCATTGCTGTAAAAAGAACATAGTTAAAGTTTCAAGGAAGAGAAAATCTGAAATATGGGACAGTTTCTGTAAGAGGAGCAGCATGAATTTGTTAAGGTGGAAAAGGTGACCAAAACTGGTGTGACAGCATCCTGTTAAGTGTTCAGCAACTAATGAGACAAAAATAGGGGGTGTTTATTCAATGTCTTTTTTTAGTGCACGCACGCTAAGAGGAATCTAATGAAAATAGCAGCTAGGAATTGAAAACAGACAAAAGGAGGTGTTCCCAACAGAACGTGTAATTAGGCTATAGAATTTCTTGCCTCAGGAATTTAAGGAGTCTAAACATTACATCACTGTAGAGGGAAACTGCTGTTTCATGGAAGAATCATCAATTACCTATCTATTCTTGTTTAGGAAATCCTGCTTCTACAAACCATTGGGGGATCAAAGAATATTCTTGGGAAACACTGCTGTGCAATTACTGTATTCTTGCATGCTCCACTCTTGGCTGCCATTAGTGAGAGGCTATTTGAATGGACATGGACCTCTGGATCTTACTTAGTATAGCCATCACTTTGTTTCAAAGCCTGCCCCTTTTTTATTTTTATTTCTGTTATTAGTTTTCCAGAATCGTTTCTAATAGTAGTACTCAAACTTTAGCCCACGGTGGGGTGCTGAGATATTAAAGGAGGGTTTTAAGGCCACTGGTTACATATTCTTTTCTTTGTGAGACCTTGTGCGTGCAACCAAAATATAAAATCTCCAAAATATAAAATCTGATCATGTTCAGACCAGGGATAGGACTGCAGGTACGTGTCAGTCAATGGCTTAATTTCATAAGACTTTATCCTCTTACTGGTGCATAGAACATTTTGGTCATATAATGGATGTTCTAAGGAAGAGGTGGTTTTGTGTGTGTATAGGTCGAACAAATGCATGGCCTGGGCTGACTGTAGGCAGATAATTTCTGCTCTCCCTTCTGACTCTGTTGCGGTGATTTTGTATTGCACTTCCTCCTCCAGACATGCTTATTGGTAAAAATATACTTCTCTGTGTCTCTCGTGACTATTGAAATAATCAAGAAATCTTGCTACTTGTAAATAAAGAAGTAATACTGTGTTGGATGGCAATATTCCATCTGAGAATCTTCACACTATTTGAAACAAGAGACTGCTATTTAGTGCAGCTGCCCTGTTCTTTTTGTGAAGATGGCAGCTCTGCAAATAACTGGTTATAACTGTTTGGTTCAATCATAATGGATTATTTTGATTTAATAGTATACTTTACTATGTAGCTGCTTATTTAGTTTCTGCTTTCTGTAGAAACATTTTTGAATTTTAGGCTGAGGTTAAGGAATTAGTAGACTTCGTGAAATATTTTCAACCAGTTACACATCATTATCTGAAGATATGGATTTCCTGATAGCTTTCCTTGTATAGTTTCCTTATTTTAAAATAATTATTTTATATTCAGCAAATATCAAGATTTGTACAAAGATGTCAGAAGCATGTGTGATTTTATTTGAAAGGTGTGATTATTTTTCCATGAACAAACTCCTGTCTGCGATGCGGGGGGAAAATAATGGGTGCTAATATATACACATGACTTTAGCTACTGGAATTAGCTTATTTGTGGCAGTGCTGCTTCTCACCCTGTTGAAGGACAACTTTTCTAGCCTAATTTTTTGAGACTGTGGAAGGAGATGACCATTAGGCATGCCATGCCACCTAAACTTGTGCATTAGCTGTCAGGAGACAGGTTGGTTAACACCAGCTTTGGCTGCCTGTACATGAGCTGGTTCTGTAGGCTCCCGTTATAGTCAGTGGAGAGAAATAAGCACTTTCACTGCATGATTCATCTCACCCCCAGATGGATGTCTAAATTTGGAAGATGAATTCCACCTGAAGTCCATTACTGAATATAAATGTCATTAGTTTAAACTAGGGAATTATTTTTAAAGGGCACTAGCTTGACTGACACAACAATTGAGTAGAAGTCTTTTTTTCTTACATGAATTGTGTTTCAGAGGTTTAAAATCAGCACTCTGAAGCCTGTTTCATATTTTGTGTTGTTTGGAGATGTTCTGCCTTTACAGCAGATTTGAAAGTTACAAGTCAGATATATTCACATTCCTTAATTTCTAAGTATCTAACTCTCCTAGGCTGTCTGACTCTTCCTGACAACTGATATGATTGCTGGTGTAAGGAGATGACAACAGGGTTATGTGCCCTGCTCTTCTCATTATGCTAGTCCCTGTTGTCAGAACGATGTCTTTCTGCTTGTAACTTTCTGCTAAATGTTAGGAATTTAAGAAAAAAAAAATCCAGTGTCCTTAAAATCATTGCTCCTCTACAGGACCCTGTGTCTCTACAGTGGTTGTACTCTAAATTTGTGTGAGGTGATCCAGCCTTCAAATTATCAGGAAGAAAAGGTAGGCAGTGCAAATACCTTTTTTGTTTCTGTTTATCTGGAACAGACACTTGGTATGACTGGTATTCTTTTAAAATACTTTTCATGCTGTGCCATGCTTACACACACAGAATTCTATCACCCCCCTCCCCCCATTCATTTTTCCTGTTTACACATCTTGATTCCTTTCCTGTCATGGGCAATCTCCTAGTCCTTTTTTTTCCCCTTTTGGAAACACTGCTTTTTGTGTCATGATTTGTGGCAACTTTTTCCTCGTCTGATCACACTGATCAAGTCCTACCATCAGATCCTATCCTAATACTTGAATCAAATATAAAGAATTATTACAATCCCATTGCTATTGTACCACTTTTATTTTCCTATACCATTTACTATTCTTATATCCAGTTATATATCGAGGATGGTAGAATTCTGTCAGGTCTCTTGGGTTTGGGGATTTTTTTTGCATTGAAATGAGTTGTTTTTTTCTTTGAAATTTTTTAGTTCCTACATCAGCCTGAAGGTTCTAGAAAAGTAGATTGGAGTTAAAAAAATCACAAGAGCATTTGAGGTTATGTATATAATAGAAAAATTTATCCTTTGAACATCTTACTCCACCAGGTACAACCATGGTGGGGAGAGTTCCTCACTCAGAGCTTAGAGGAAATCAGAGGCTGGGAACTTGGACCCAAAAGGTTATTGATGTTCCTAACTGGGAGAATGGATGTTGTACAGATATTGTTTGGGCTCCTTACTTGTACTGACAAGTATGTAAAGCAGTTCTCGACTCTCTGAACAAAAATAGCAAAAGTCAGTAGTAGCTATGTCAAGCTATGGAAAGATATGAGGGCAGGTAAAACAAATCACCAGCCCTTAGCACTAGCAGAGAATTTATCAAATAGAGATTGCTAGGCACTTTTAGAAAACAATATCCCCTCTAAGCTGGGACGTAAAAAAGCCCATTAGTCTCTACCAGTTGGGAGTGGCTGGGTAATTCTTCCTTTTCCTAGCCTGGCAGTTTAATGCTGGGTGTTGTGTGAGCAGATAATGCAAACCTGTTTGTGTGATAAGGAGCAATTGCTGAGCTCTCCATTGGATGTTGAATAGGACTTTGCTTGGGGACAATATCCCTTCTTCCTGTTGAGTGCTTCTACCAGTACTTGGTAGAAATACAAAGTGCTACCTACTGCTCCCCTGTAGACAGCTGCAAAGGAGTTACTTCCTTCCGTGTATTTCTCCTTTCTTCTTACTGTGTAGTTGGGGTTTAGTGTTGTATTGTGTCTATCTTACCTTAGACCAGTCACCAATGAACTGTGTCACTCCTTTGGCAGCTGCAGGTCCAGGCATTTACCTCTAATTCTGTTCAGGCTCAGAGTTATCCCTCTTAGTACTACTCTTTGTGAATAGAATCTGTGGACTGCTGGCCAGTGGATTCTGGCCAACAGTCCACAGATTGTGCCAAACAGCTGGACCCATTTTTCAGCAGATCCATTTTGTGTTTAGTCCAAAAGGCAGTGTTCAAAAATATGCAAAATTAATTCTTAAGGCTAACCTGTGGAATGATAGTATTGCTTTGCTTCCTGCTAGAAAGATGACGTTTAGAAGTATTAAGTTTATAAAGCTGGTAAGGATTTAGGGAATTTTGGAAGTTTAGGAGCTTAGCAAGGAAATCCCATTTCTGCTGGATAGGGATGACAGATAACTTTCTCTCAGATACATCTTTTTTCTTCAACTTATGAGAAGTGACAAATGCAAGTTTTTACACATCTGTAAACCGTCAGTATAATAAGAATTAAAACACTGGAATAAGTAAGAAAGCTACATAAAATATGTCTCCCCTACATTCCAGAAGAAACATAGAACAATGGGAAGACGTCTTCCTTTTTCTTGTTTTATGGTGACATGATAAAATTATTTTATAAGTTATTTTAAATGCTTATATTTTTATTTTGTTTTCAATAAATCCTTGGGTTTATTGAAATTTTCAGTCAGACATTCGAATCTGCAGCAAAATGGTTTTCATTTAAGCTGTTTTAATCATGCTGCTTATTTTTGAAGATCAGCAGTTCTGTCATTGAAATATCTCTATCAGGCAATATTAGTTCTTTTTGAATAGTGTAAATTTGTTGTTTCCTTGTTACTCATGACTGAGATCATTCTGACCTGTGACCAAAATTTTAAAAACTCATGCAGGTTACTGAGGAGTAAGTTGTTTGGCATGCATGCTTCTGCTAAATCCCTAACAACTTCCTTCCACCCTTCAATTTAACATTTAATTGAAATGGAAATTGTCCTTCCTTCTGGCAGTACTTCTAGAGTCAAAAGAATATTGCTAAAAGCCCTGCTTACTGGTTATGAACAAGAAAATTTGTTACTAAACAGCAGTTAATTAGCCTAAAGAGAATTCTTTAACATACTTTGTTTACTTCTGAAAACAAGGTACCAGAGTGATTGAAAATACAAAATGGCCAAGGCTTTACTTACCTATTTAGAAAAACATTGCCTGAACTGGTCAATGAAAACTGAAGGGTATCTTTGTGCTGTGGTGTACCCTTTTGGAAGTTAACAGTATTTACTTACATGAAATAAGTCAAAACTATTTCCTATTGCTCTTTGATTATTAGTAGTTTGTTTCTCTTTTAAAGATAACTTTCAGCCCTCTAATTCTTCCAGCATCTCTTCTCTCCTTTACTCACCCTTCTGTATTACTGTTTTATTTGATATCCTGTACCATGGCTAAAACTTACCGAAGTTATCTGTTTTGTTCACTTTGCTCGTGTTCAGGGAGTAGTGACTGGTGATGTGTGTTAGGTGTTGTTGGCCAGTCCATGCTTGGAACATATATTAGAGGGAACTATGTCAGAGGGAAGGCCCATTGACTAATATGGAAAATCTTTTAAAAAGGGAAACAAAACTGATGTCATCTCTCAAATATCATTACAAAACTTCAACATTGTTTTTGAGCTGTATGTTGATAAAGCTCTGCATCACAGGAAATACTAAGATGGTTTCCCTCTGTTTCACTCCATCAAATAGAACACCCTCAGGAAAAGCTAGTCTTTGGCATCTTCTGCAGAAACGCTTTTATGAACTGTGTTTAAAGCCCTTTCAGTGGTTTTAAGTGGTAGAGTGACAATCAGCAGAAGATGAGTTGAAACAAAAGCAAACAGGAAGCAAACACTATGTTGTTCCATGTTACATGCCGTCATTGCAGGCTTGGTATGCTTGGTACAAGTCTCTGATTGCTAGACTGGAGCTGGAAAGGGTTGAATATTTTGATCCCTAAAGCAAATGAAACAACATGAATGTAAGGGAAGGTAGTATCCTAGTTTTAGAAAGCAAAGATTGATTTTTTTTTTCAAGCAAGTTAATGAAATCACTAGTTGAAGTGACTGCATTTGGAGCAAAACTTTTCTGCTGGAGACACAGGATACACCTACTTGCAGGAACCAGCCCTTGTTTAGGACAAATGGCTGTAACCTACAAATAAGCCAGTCTTGCTTACAAAGACAGGAAGAATGTGAGTGCTTTCCTGTGGTGGTGTGCTTGCTGAGGTGCAGCAGCTATGTCTTCATCCTGCAGAAGCAGATGAACTTGGAAGGTAGAAGTGCTGCATAGCTGAGCTCCATGCACAATGCAAAACACAGTGCCAGGTGCTTGCAGGGCAGATGATGAACAAGGCAATGCAGTCTTGGAGATAAGCATAAGAAACTCTGTATAGAGTAGTGGTGAGACTCTTACTGTGTCCTTTTGTCTCTGCTTTCAGATGAGTGATAGAATTTTGATTTTTTTTTTCAAATTTGTCCTGCGGCTTCAGGATTAGAGTTACCTGGATTAACTGAGAGTCGTGTCTGTTTAATACAGAAAAATTATTATTTACTTTCAGCAAGAAGGATGTGCACCATGCTTTCAGGGTATGGAAAATTCTGTTCAAGAGCACTGCTGAAAAAGACCGAAGAATCATAATGCTGCTGTCAAAATAAATACTAAAGATCTCAAATGGGCCCAGGGAGGATCATGATTTTCCATGAAGTGCAAAGTCCTTCTCCTGGATCAGGAAAATCCCCAGTAGCAATACGGACTGGAGGAGGAAATAATTGAAAGCAGCCTTGCAAAGAAAAAGATCTATGTTGGTGGATGAAAAATTAGGCATGAGGTGACCATGTCCTGGGCAGCATCAGAAGTGTGGCCAGTAGGTCAAGGGAGGTGATTCTGCCCCTCTGCTCTGGTGAGACCCCACTTGGGGTGCTGTGTCCTGCTCTGGGGCCCTGACCATAAGGACAATGTAGAAATGTTAGAGCCGGTCCAGAGGAAACCACAAAGATGAGCAGAGGGCTGGGGCATGAGGACAGGCTGACAGGGTTTGGATTGCTCAGTCTGGAGAGGAAGTGGCTCCAGGAAGAGTTATTGTGGACTTTGAGTATATAAAAAGCACAGAGAGGGACTTTTACCAGGGCCTGTAGTGACAGATCAAGGGTTAGCAGTTTTAGACTGAAAGACCATAGCTTGGTATCCCATGCAAGTGAGAAATATTTCAGGATGAGGGTGATGAGACACTGTAGCAAATCACTCAGAGTTGTTGTAGATGCCCCATCCTCAGCCAGGTTGCATGGGGTCCTGCTCAATGTGAAAGATATCCCTGCTCAGGCTCGTGGGCTGGAACTAGATGGTCTTAGAAGATCCTTCCCAATCCAAAACATTCTGTGATTATATGTAAGAAGGATTAAGGAATATCCCCTACCTTGAATGCCATGTCTGTTCCTAATGATCACTGTTAATGGGAGTTTCTGAAAAAACTGAGGGATCTTGGAGGGGATTTGATGAGGTGATTGAGTGACTGAAGAGCCGCTTGATAGGCTGGAGCCTAGTGGGACTGCATGAGTCTTGTCAAAGAGGTTTAAGCAAACTGTGATCTTTATTACACTGGAAACAGGGACAAGGTAGGGCTCCAAGGCAAAGGTGTTTTCTGGATGTTGCCATTAAATTCAGATGGGATGTGAGGCATGTACTTTTAGTGGTTACTGTGCTCAAAATGCAGGACTTGCCCAGACTGTGGGTGAGCTTTCCATAACAGTCATTTCAAATGAGTTTGGGCATGTGTGTACATTCAGGACCATAAAAGGAAAAATTAATGTAGGGCAGCCCTGTAGCCTCTATTGTGCAAGATGCCTGACTAGCTAATTAAGATAATTTTTCCTGGTCTTCTTGCCTATGAACACTATTATAGCTGTCAGTAGAGAAACAATAGAACAGCACTAATGATAGCTATTAGGGTAATAATTCTTGTTTAAAAATCACCCAGCTCTTTTCATAACGGTGTTATTTAGCAGATGCCATCTTTTTTGTTTAATTTTGAATATCTTTACAATTTAATTGTACTCTTCACTTTTTTAATGTACAAAGGAAAGACACTATTGATTAAAGCTATTGATTAATGAAGAACAATGTACATATGTATTTGTAATTGTTTATAAATACTTTAACTTTTTGTTTTAGTTCAAAGGTTGATATTTTCCAGCTGTCTTCTTGGAATCTTTGCTGTTGTTCAGAAGAGAGCTAATTGAAGGAGGTCTGGGTGTATGGTCCTTGAATAAATGAGCTGCAACATTTTGTCAGTAATTTGACTTAATAATTGGACTTAAACACTTTATTTACTGATTTTTCTTAACATGGTAATCATATCAAGCATATTAGGATAAAACAGCATTGAAAATAAAGGAGAATCTGCATTCAGCTTAGGGTGATGTTTGGCAAAGAGTAGATGGGAAATTCATGTCTGCAAAGCAGGAATGTGCAAGTATAAAGTACGGTGTATCAAACACACAGCAAATAAATAATGTCCTAAGTTCCATCAGGTTTCTTATCAGTGACCATGTGCTATAATTTGAATGGATATGACATTATAGGGTCTTTCATTGATTTATCACTTTAAGTTGCTGCAACTGTTCCTTTCCTTTATATTTCTAAGTTGACTAATGAAGTTGCAAGAGGATTCTTGCTGATATTGAATTCCTCTGTCATCTTAAAGTATGCCCATCTGACAAGATGAAAATTATTCATAAGAATTTCAGTGGCTCTGAGATTCTGGGAGCTTGCAAATATTGTCATCCCTTTTTCATATGTAGTTCATAGTTGAACTTTGAAAGAAATTGCTTCTTAAATTATCTTTTGAGAACAAAAGTGCAATTTGTTCTTCTACCATGTAAGTTTTATGCTGGTTTTTCTGTAAGGCAGATGTCCCTTGGGAACATGTTTTGCATGCTTCATGCTGCGAGACTCAGAAAGCCAATGTTAGTTTAATTTGATAAACAGAATTTAAACATTGCTTTTTAAATAACTTTTGGATACTTTCTTTAAATGGAATGTCTGAAAACTGATTGAAAATGGTCTATGATACCAAGCATAGGTTTGTTGTTTTCCAAATAAAATTCAATGAAAACAAAATATTTCTATTTACAAATTGATTCCAGCATCCTGTCTAAAATATCCTGGATAACTTTGACAAGGTATGATGTGCCTTAAAATCTGAAACAATCTTTTGACCAGGCTTTTTAAACATACCCAACTTTTAGCTTTTAAGATACTTGTAATTATTTGCATGTCAATAAAAATAGCCATTGCACTATTAAAAAAACCCCAACAGAATTGTTCTTTTCTGCATTTATTTATTGACTATCTACTTAAATGTTCAAGACAATACTGCAGCAGTAATATTGTCTAGACAATATATTGGTTGTTTTGTCTCTAGTATCATCTGTTGTCAGAGAAAATGTCTTTGTGTGGTAAGGGCTTGAAGTTGTATGGCTAGACGTTGTAACTCTAAATTTTAGAAATGGTCTCATGTATATGTATTATGTATTTCATCACATTAAACTGCTTTTGCAATTCTGATACTTTAGTTAGTCTCTCCCTTGTGATCTTGATTGTTGGAATAAAGAAAATTAATCCACCAGTGTTAGGTATTTTGCATCGTCTGCCTTTTCACCCTTTTTGAAAGCGGAAAATATGTTGACTTCACTCAAAATTTAGTATACATCTCAAAAACAAACTTTCTTTATGTAGAAGCTCTATTTGGCAGTTGGTAGGGGTTTTAAAAATTAACTATTTAACTTTGCCGTATTTTCTCTGCTCTGCTTTGGAAGTTAGAAACGGCTCCCTTTTGATGTGAGTCAGGTACCCCAGCTAGGCTCTGTGCCTGCTGCAGCTGGGTTTGGGGTTTTAGGTACTTTTCTGTTTGCTTGGGACTTTTTCCCATCCAGTAACTTCTTTCTTTGTGCTTTCCATTGTCTTGCACACAAGGTAGGCAGCTTTCAGCTGAAGTGGAGATTGCTTCTGTGGGCAGCTGGAAGATAAGGAGGTTGATGGTGGGAATGTGCTTATTCTGGTGTTGAGCATTTTGGATGAGGCAGCCTTGCGCTGATGTATCAGACTAAAAGTCAGGCTGCCACAGTTGCTCTTGCAAGATCTTAGTCCTGGCCCTGGCAGTGACACTCACCCCCTGTGGGTTTTCCTGAGCCTTGTCTAGATCAGAATGTTTCTGATGTTTAAGTCAGCATCAGTATAGTAATAACTACTTCTGTTTTCTTGGATAAGATTATTCTGACTTTAACCAGTAATCATAAAACAATTCAAGTGAAGACATACTAGAATGCAAATCCTGTGCAGATGTTGCATTAACATAATTACGTTAGTTTAAATTCATAAGTTGGGACATAGCTGTTGGAGTTTTCTTCAGGTAGCTGAGTCCTTAGTCTTTGAGTGGAATTTCTGAGCTACAGGTTGGTGGAGGTCAGAGCAGTCTGCCCTCATCCTGCATGTCTCGTGTTCCAAGGCATCCCGTGCTAATGGCTTTCCATAAAAAAAGAAAAGCTTTATTTTATGTCAGAGTCCAGACCCACAGTAAAGGGTAGAACTCCTGATTAGAGGCAAAGGCCACTATTGGAGGCAGAATAAACAAGGTAGATCTTCTTCGACTAGAAGTGTGTTAAAAATCACAGTAGGCTTGCTTTCCTCTACCTCTAGTCTGTCATTCTTGCCCACTTCCTAGTCTGATTGGAAGCACCACCTTTTCTTATATATAACATCTAGTCAAAGAAAACCTACTACCCTAAATAGTGTAGGTGAAACTCTGACTATAAATGAGCACGAATTTATGAATAAGTGTGTTTTGCAGAGCCAGCTGGGTATCATCCATGACATGGTCATTGTCTCCAGTATGCTCTTGAAGCCTTTGCCTGTCTCTAAATTGAAAGGCACTTTAGAGGTACACAAATCTATATCTACAGATTCAGCTGTCCAGGTACATGGAAGTGGGAGGAGATCCTGCATGTGTTTGACCCAGATAAAAGGAAGAATGTAACAGATAAAAAATAAGAGAGTGTTCACATCTCTCCTTACTTTGCCTTACTGATAACCCTTAATTCCACTTTTGTTTTTAGTACTTTTCTTTGCCATAGTCAATTTTTCCTTCAACTTTGCAACCTAGCATCCTATGGGACCTTGCAGTTGGATTGCTAGGGCCTGTTGTGCACTGTTGTGAGGATTGTATTGCCTGCTGGGGCAGTTCCATCTCCTACCTGTTAGATCCAACAAGGACAATAAGTGTTTCTTCAATAGAGAAGCCTTTGTGTGGGACAATCCAAATTGGAGGACTGCAAATCCTTAGACTCCTGCATAGGTACAATGTTCAAAGTCTGATACATCTGGGTAAATCTCCCATCTCTAAGCCATTCAAACCTCAGAGGAAACAAACTTCCATTGAACTTCTTCCATTGGAAAAAAAAAGTCAGGAAATCAGGGAAAGATGTGAAGGATTGAAGGTCCTTCTTCTTTTAGCAATTTCTGCTTTTACTTGTTTTTCAGGTAGCATTTTGAAATCTCTAGTTACTTCAGTATTCCTTTGTGATCTTGTAAGCCAGTTAACTGGTTCCTCCATTTGAAGGATCAGTATCAATCATTAATTTAAAGCAAATTCAAAATTCTGAGTCCTGTAAAAAACACAAACCAGAATAGCAATATGTAATATTTCCGATATCTTTTGACTCTGAAATGCAAAATGTTCACCTAAAAAGTATTTTTATACTCAGTTTTTTCTCTATACAGAATCCTGTTTGCTACAATGGGTTTGCTAGCTGTAGCTTTATTAGAAAACAATCTGGAGTCTGTTCTGTTGCTGTGAAATCAAAATCATTATCACAGCAGCCCCAGATTTTTTTGTTTAATATATTTCTGTAGTCACGATCAAAGAAGCACTAGGTCTGTACAACCATTAGGATTCAAAACTTCAGATTGCCTTAGTAATAAAGAGGATGGTTTTAAATATCTGTTTTAGTGTATGGGCAAGATGAGGTCTAATAGTACTGATTTGTAGTTGTTTTTTGGTGTAGAACTCCACAAAGGTGTATGGTAAACATTGAAATTCAAGTAACATGAATGCTTGCTTCAGTGGGGTTTTTTTAATGTTTCTTCCTTTATCTTCACTTTTTGTTCCTTATTCGATCGTTAATTGCAAGGTCATGTCAGTTGCACTTTAAATGCATAATAATGCAGACTCTCTAAGGCCTCATTACACTAATGTTGCTGCTAATTATAAAACTGAATACAGTAGAACATCATTCTTTGAAATGTCATGGATTGTTCATGGTAAAATAAGCAAACCCTGCAATTTATGACAGCTTATAAAAGATAAATTATATCCCATGATAAAAACAGTGTAATTTTTTAAAAGTGTATGTACTCTGCAAAGAACACAGGGTAATTCTTTAGTATACTGTCCTTTATAAACAAAGCAGGTTGTTTTGTAGACAAGAGAGCCCACTCTTGTTTTCATACCAAAACAGTGACCTGTTAAAAATGGACTGAATTAGCTGGATATTATTGTAGGGGCTAAAGACATCTTAGCCTCTTTACTAGTGGTTTTCAGTTTTTTCAGTCTGTGTCACATCTAATAAGTGATTTTTCAATACCACCAGCTGAAGCCAGCTGTTTGGCAGATGCTCTATGCTGTTTGTCCAGTGTACAAAAAGCCAGTATAGGTTCTGTGTCTCTGTTGACATGTGGAATCAGCTCTACACTTGTTTGAGCAAATAGACAGCTGCCAGCTAATGGATCCATTAGCAAACTTCCCACAGAATATCCTGTCTTTATCACTGCATGAAATTTTAATAACTTTTAATCATTACTTTAGTTGAAAGTTAAGAAGACCTTTTTGGAAGACCTTTTTGGAAGGCATTTGTTTCACAGAAGTGAAGGCATGTCTTTTTTTGACAGAAACAATTTCTTTTTTATGCTAACACTGAGAAGTGAAGCTACAGTAGCAGTGGAAATCTTCAATTTTTTTCATGTTTTTATTAGCCATTTGTGAATCTCAAATTATTTTTCTGTATTAGGTAGCATGGGGAGTTACTTTTTAGTTAGATGATTTTTCTGTATATTTTAGGTGGGAAAATATTTGCAGTCTTGCCTTATCCTTCTGGAAAGAGACTTGATTTGCTTGTTCTAACTTACTCTTTGTAGTGAAAAATCACTTCTATGCTCTTTTTTAGCTGTATGGACACTTTCAGTAATCAGAAGTAATATAATCAAAATGTTGCAAACTGCCCTTCCCTTAGTGGTTTTCTTTTGCTATTCCTCTTAGTTATGGTACAGTACCTGGTTTATATGAGAGGTTAAAAAGAGAGGAAGTCCCTAGAGCATCTTTCCCTTTGTGGTGCCTTGAAACTGCTACATGTGACTGTCACTCCTGGCCTTACTCAAGATGAAGTCTCCAGAAGGCAACTGGGACATGCTGCATTGTAACACAAGAGCAAAATCAGAGAGGTATTCAGTTGGCCCCAAAAGGAAACAGCAGGGTTTTTTTTGATGTCTTTTGTTTTGGTTTGTTGTTTTGGTTTTTTGGAGTTTTTTTTAATAGTGATGGCTCTTCTTATCAAATGCATTACAGCAAGTGAAACAAACATGAGCCTCTTCCAGCCCTTTGGTTCATGGTTTTGGATGCTAACACCCAGCCCTCAAAACCTCTGTGCTGATGGGTGGAGTGTGGGGGAAAGGCAGTGCAGGGTTTAGAGGCATTTGCAGGCTGCTTTGCTCTAAGGCATGTGGCTGGAACACAGTCAGTTTATCCACCCGAGTTGAAATCCCTTCTTTCAATGAAAACTTTATCTAATCTTCCTTCATGCCAGTAGCAGACCTTCATTGAAGCACTCCTGGCAGTCCTGTGTCCCAAGGAACCAAGGAGTAACTTCTGTAACTATCAACTGGAAGGAGCAAAGACACATTAGATCAAGAGTAGGTTCTTTATGACACCCACCTCTCTGGGCTGGATGGACAAGGCTGCAGACACCCTGAGGGAATTTGTCAGTATGCTAAGATACAATGGCTTTAGAAGAAGAACTTGTTTTTCTTGGTCTGGTAGCTCACCCTTAAAGGAAAGCAGAAAAATGCCAACACAAAGACTTTACTGGCCACACTTTTCAATTGTTGTTGAACAAAGCTTTCCTCTCATCTGGCACTCTGCTGTAAAAAGGAGTTGGGAAAGTAAGGGGGCAGCATTGACTTTCTTGGAGCTCTCATCTTGTCAGAGTGTTTATTAAAGGTCTTCATTGTGTGAGGTGTTTGTAGGGTATTGAATGACAATTATCCTGTTGCTCTTTATATACTTCTCCAAAAAGCACAAATCCAGTGAGATGCTACTAAAATTTCATTTGGTTCCAAGTTCCTGGGGTACTCTCATTCTTCTGTTGATTTTTCCAGGCATCCTGTTAAGCTTCAACTGTCATTAACAATGATAATTTTAGTTTCTGTTTCTACTTGAGAACATTCTAACATAGGTTTGTTTTCAACTAGAAGGCAGAACAAGATGGCTGGACTTATAATCCATGCCTTTCTGAACATGGTTTCCTGATAGACCTCCAGCAAGCTGACTGCCACCCTCTCCCACCCAAAATGTGTGGGCACAGTGATCAGAATCAATAGAAAGAACAAGGTGCTGAAGTTGCTCAAATAAATTGCCTCAGACACCACTCTGGCATGAAACAATGATCTAATTAGTGGGAAGTCAGAGACTTGTGAATGAGATACCTTGGGCCAGCATTGCTTTAAATAGATTGACTTCTGCAGTGAAAATAGGAATTTCCCATCTGAATCTGTTTTAAAGAGTTCAGTGCATCGGATAGAGAGCTGTTAGCTTTTTATGACAAAAATGTATTCCTTAATATGTTTTTGCTGGCCAGGCAAAGGTTGGTAAAAATAGGTGTAAAGTTGTTTCACTTACATACATTTTTGATAACAAATGTAGTACCAGAATAATCAAATCCAGCATTGCACACCAGCTGCTTAGGGATTTTTTGTTCTTTATCCAGCAATTTATTATAAGACTAAACAGTACTAAGTCGTTGGGGGTTTTCCCCCACAGGATGGGCAGTCAGGGATTTTTTACTACTTGCTCTTGGTTTATATCATCTTCCCTCCCCTCATGCTTCTAACTTGTCTTCACAAACGCATATGGAGAATTTTACTGCAGTTTGCACCTATATTTTTTTGCTTTTGAAAGCTTGAGAGGTTGCTCAACTTTCTTTTGTGGGTATACAGTTATAAAAGTGTTTACATTTTTGTCTGCTTATTTCTGAGTGTCTTTCTCTTTGAAGTGCTGATTGAATCTCTACTGTTAATCTCTTTAACCCCTGAAAGAAGATTACCTTAACAGTGAAGTGGCTGGGGAGGGGAGAAGCAAGGGAGAAGCTGATGCTGTTTTTCTCGAATGAATTCAGGTCTTCAGTAAGGGCTTTTCTTTGTGACACACGGGTGATAGTAGTTACCAGCCATTTGATCAAATCAGCAATTCCTTGGGCAGGATCCAGCAGTTTTACTGGACTTGGTAAATTGTTTACTATCTATTTTTTTATTACTTTTTTTTTTTTTTAATCTTGAGGTCTTATCAGCCTGCTACAAGTTAGGCAAATGGCACAAGGACAGAAATACATTTGTGATGGACATTTGGACAGATGTCCGTGTGCTTCCCTTTTAATCTACTTGATTAACATTAGTAGTGTGCTGGACTTTTGAATTGTGTGCTCAACTTCCAGCCAAAGGCAAGGAATCAGTGCTATTAGAAAAGACATTTTTGTAAAGGTGGTAGGATTTTTATTCAATGCTAGCAGAAAACAGAATTCAAGTTTTTTTAAAAATAGTCAAGTAGGCCTCAGAGGAAGACAAGAATTCACAATAGGCAGCCACATGGCCAAAAGAAAATATTTGGGATTATAGTGTCTGTTTGCAGCAGTAGAGAAATTAAAAGGATGTGATTCTGGATGTTTGACTTCTATTGTGAATTTATAACTGGCTTTTCTACTGTGTATAGTAATGTGGTTTTTGTAAAGTATTTAGGCACATTGCATTCTTATTCACATATTTGAGCCTTGCTCTGTTAACATTTGCTCATAATTAATAAGTTGGCAATAATAGTATAAGAAGTAAAAATAATTGAAAAGGTGTGCTTTGTGATGATTCATTATTCTGTGGAAAACCTTAAATGTGATTTGTAAAAGGGCAGTTATTTGACTTTGTTGCTGCTTGTTTCTGCATCAGTAATTGTATTACATTGCAGTATTAGGGGCTGAAATGACAGGGTGAATATTATGTTTTTGAGCATTAAATTATATAGGGTGTTTCACTGTCTGTGGACCTTGTTCCTTCCAGGAACTCTGATTCATGGTTCTTGAGGAAATTACAGTATCTTTATTATTGTAACGGTTAGTTATACAGAGGGTGCTATTTTCTCTCAGTGTGACTGGATTACAGCAGTATTTGTTTAGTAAAATTTACTTCGTTCCATATTTTTATATCTAATAGTTAAAAAGGTAAGGAGGGATTGAGAAGGAAAAAAGAATTAGGCACATTGGGAGGTATATTTTGTTTCCCTAATTCTTAGTTAGAGTCCATAAAATTGTTTTTGTACTTTTCACAATATGTGGTTTTCATGCTTTCAATCTCCTGCTGTTTATTTTTTTTTTGATTGATTCATTAGCAAATGTCGAGCAGTTGATTTCCTGTGTCTGTAGAGGTTTTACTTTTGTAGTTAAAGTAGATTTTTAAACCCCCTCCTGCAAATAACACAGGGGTTTTAATGCCAGACTAGTGCTGCATGTAATAGACACTGCTGTTTTCTTCCTGATTTGTTTCCTAAGTGGGTAAGCCAGAAAATGCCTGCTACCAGTTGTCACACCACCTGATAAATGGCAGGTGGTGACTTCTTAAGGCTCAGTCGGTGTTAATTGCTGGTGACAGGTCTCCTCTCTGATTCCCTTCAGCAGCAGGTAATAGGTGCCCCCACGGTGAAGAGCTCAGGCACTGTCTGCCTGTAGTGGGAGCTGCTGGCACTCCTGGGCCATCAGTTGTCACCTGGCCAGGCACAGTTCTGGTTCTAAGTCCCTTAGGATATTGTAATTACTTTTGGGGTTTTTGCAATTTTAGTTACTCTAGAGCTTAACCCTGTCTTCTGGCTGTGAATATCTGAGGTTTGTTTGTGAGATGTATTTGGGGGGCTGGCAATGGATGAAAACTTCTCTATGTCTATAAAGATGTCAGCAGTTGGTCAAGACTTCATTGGCAGATGCTTAAAAAAGAAAGCAGGAATGCCCCATGCATTTTCTTTGTAAAATTGCTTGGATTTGCTTCCTATAATTGAGTCTGGATTTGTCACATCTGTTTCCCCCTCCACCCTGCTGTAGAAGACTCCAGTGTCTTTTCGTCATCTGTTGCCTGATTCTCCCTTTTTTCTTTGTTACCATTTACAGTCTGTCAAGTAACCAGGATGAAGAATAATCCAAATGTGCTGTTATTATGTGAAGTTGTAGGGGAAAATAATTAAGGCTTCCCTGGTAATAGTTTAGGTTTTATTGCAGAACACTTTTTCATCAGAGTTTACACTCTGCGTGGGGTTCAAAAGTAATCAATTCACATTTGGAATAACTTTTCGGGAATATCCTGTGTTAGCTATCCTAAGACCACATGAAGGTGAACTCCTTTTCTTTTTTTCCCTTTCATCCTCACAGAAGCAACGATGGGGTGCATTAAAAGCAAAGAAGGTAAAGGCCCAGCCATGAAATACAGAACTGAAAATGCTCCAGAACCTGTTATTTCCCATGTCAGTCATTATGGATCAGATTCCAGCCAAGCAACACAGTCACCGTCAATAAAGGGATCAGCAGTTAATTTTAATAGTCATTCCATGACTCCTTTTGGAGGGCCTTCAGGAATGACACCTTTTGGAGGAGCATCATCTTCATTTTCAGCTGTGCCAAGTACATATCCTAGTACTTTAACAGGTGAGTGTTACATAAAATGATTCTATTATTATTTAGTATTATATGCACAAAAAAATACTGTGACACCTTGCCACACAGAAATAAATTGCAAATTTAAAATAAATTACCTTTTAGAGATTCCTGATTTTCAGTATCTTTACTGCTCATGTAAAAATTCAGCCTGTATTCACTAGTGACTGGGGCATGAAAGTTGGGTGTTATGGCTTTTATTTTTGTGGAGACAGTTAAGATCACAAAACAGAGAAATTTAAGAGTTACTAAAGACAATAATAGGAATAGTTGATAAATTTACATTGGAAGTTGTAAGCTGTTGAAAGGATGTGTATGGGATAATGGCTTTAAACTTGGAGAGATGTACAAATGAAAAACACTTCAGATTCAGGAAATTGGTTTTTTAAACTGGTTTTAAGTCTGATTACTTTTAAGTTACATTAATACAACATTAAATGAATTTATAAAGCTAAACTGGATTTGCATTATATTCTATTATAATGCAAATTATATTCTATTATTCTATATTATATTTACTGTGGGAACAATGTGTGTGAAATGAAAGAGTGGAATTCCCATTTTTGGTGGTCATATGAAAACCAGAATGGAAAATGTATAGATAGAATTTGCAGTACACAGACAGCTTTTTGGCTGAGGTACAGCACATACAGCATTTTAAAGCAATATGCATATTTGATGTTATAAAGCCACTTAATATTAAAATCTTAAAATTTACAAAAATACTGATTCTGTCCATGTAACTAATTTCATCGTTTTGTTGGATATTTTTGAGAGGAAGCTGTGCTTTTTTTTTTTTTTTTGAGAGACACTAAAAAGGCAGACTGATTTATTCTAGAAGCTCTGTAGAGACACTTCAGAAAACAGTGTCTCTTCAGAAAACAGAAATAATTCCTTAATAGTCTATTTCGAATTTTCCCACAAACCTCTAATGCTGGCACAATTACAGTGCTGAACTGTTTGCATTGTTCTAGTGGCATTTAAAGTCTTTTAAAAACACAAGAAATCTGAGATCCATGAAAACACATTCTGACCTTGGCATTAAGCAATTCAGGAAACCAAGTATGAATTGTCAGGTAATGATCACCTCATGGTCCTTTTCTTGAGAGTACATTAAAAACCAAATAATTAAAATGAACATCTAGCCTGTATCGTTTATGAGTCAACTGTGAATCCCTCTTTTGGCTGAACATATGCAGAAATTAAATAAGGGCAGCATTTATTTATTTTCATTAGCTCTGCTGAGGAAAGTTTATTGTATTTCATTTCCCCCAAGAACCTTGGAATATTTCTTCTTACTAGATCTGGTTCTTTGGTGATGTAGGAATTTCCAGCAGTGCATGCAGGCACTCCTGGGCATAACCAGACATCAGGGATGTAGCCCCCCACTGGGTACCACAAATCCTTTGCTGCATATACCAGAAGGGATGTTCTCTTGACTGTTCCTGTTCCTGCTGGTTGTTAAGCATGTTGTATCTTGAACCAGAATCAACAAGAGAGATTTCTCATGAAAAGAGAGTCTGATATCTCATCAGTGTGAAATCAGTTATCAGCAGGCAGGCTGATTTGTGTGAACGCTTCCATTGTTTTGCAATTAGGCAAAATGATACTGCATATGAAATTATTCCTCCTTGTTCTGTAAAACCAGCCCATCCACAAAAAATATACATACATAAATGCATACATTCATAAACAGAATTGCACTAACAGTTATTTGGTATATTCAGTACTGCCTTTCAAATCAATCAAAATTGGGTGGTTTTGTGAGCAAATGAGATAGCCTTCATCTGCTGTAAGCTTTTTGTATTTGTGACCAATAAAACACTGGATCACATTCTGTCACCCTTTGTTTCACAAGAGAGGAGAATAGATGGGCTTGTCAAACAGGATGTAAATGTCAGTCATACTTATCCAGTTGATCAGTGATGAGTGACAAGAGGATGATATGGTTGTCATCATGGCCTGTAGTGAGGCTGAAAAGTTGAGCCATCTTTTATTCCTCTAGAGAAGAAAAGAAGAATAAATCTAAGTTAGTCACACTGCTCCTGTATTACACACTGTCTGTCTTCAGATACTCTGAATTCATAGAATATTGCTGAAAATCAAAATAGAAAAATGGATTACTGTTCCTGTCTTCCATGAAGCTGTGCTAGTGCTCTGTAATCCCCTTGCTGAACAAGAAGGTAAAGTCTTCTCTCCAAAACCAGTCATAGATTAGAGGATGGCATACTGACCTAATAAAAGGAAAATCTTTAAGGGAAGTCTTGTGGCTACAGATAGTTTGAGCAACTAAACTAGATCACCTCACAGTGGTTCACAAAGAAAACAGCTGCAAGAGATTTGAAATATCATTTGACAGTATCTTTGTTTAAATCAGTCTGTGCTGATGATGTTGTCTTCAATTATTTTTTTATTCTTTGCTATGAAAAAATAACATTTGTGACTGAGAATAAAAAGAGGTTTTATGGTAGCTGAAGTTTTTCAAGTTTCTTTATATGCAGTTAAAAACTCTTGCGATACTGTGACTTGAGGGTATTGATTGTGTTCATCTTGTGAAGAAAACTTTCTGGGGATGGCTTATTTCCATAACTCTTGCTTTCTGTTTGTGTGAATACTGTTTATATCCTGACTATTTTCTTGCTCCACCTATCAGTTTGTGTCATCAAAATAATGTAGTAATATAGAGAAAAATTGGTATAATTGTTTTGATTTTTAATGTAAATTAGGAGCTGCTAACTTCTAAGGAATGTTTTCATTCATTTTGAGTTCATAAATCACACTTTTAAAAAAACCCTCAATTACTCTAACCTCCTGTGGGGATTTTGTTCTGTTTTTCCTAGCGGAACTGTAAATTCATTTCCAGCTGAGGCCTGCTGAGAGACTGTAACCACAGGAAGACTCCAAATCAAACTATTTTATGTGATTAGGCGCTCTTATGTCAGAAAGTACACATTGCAAAAGAATATTGCATATAGACACTTCCCATTGCATTATGTATTCTTCCTTTCTGATCATGATCATGCTAATTTTAAGACCTAAATTAGAAGCAACATGTTTCTCTTGGTGGGCTTTCATGTATATCCTGATATGTGCATGTGCACATTAGAGATGTAGTATTATATGTTTAAAAATATGTTACTGGTTGGACAATCATTAGGCTTCCTAAATGTTAATTAGACTAAGAAATAGCATTTCTAGGGCTTAAAAAGTCTTTCTGAATTGTCTATTTGCAGTTTTGTATTTTAACTTTCTCATGGTTATGGTACATGGTTCTTTATTTTTGCTAGTAGCTTGTACATCTCAAACAGCCTTTCCTCCTTTCCCTCTTCCTCTTTGCTGTCTTCCCAGTTTTATAGATTAAGTCTTTGAAGTATAGAAAAATGTTTTCTGTTGCTAAGTGTAGAAGCCTTCCTACCATCCACCTCTCTTACATCTGTCTTATTTAGGGGACATGTTCAACAGGCTGCACTATACCAGTAGTGGGATGAGAAAGCAGATTCCTTAGGGTTGGTGGAGTGCAGCTGTTCCTCATGTGACCTGTCTTGGTCCTTGTTCTCTGGAGTAATGCACTGATGGATCATCCTCAGCAAGGGTCTGCTTCACAAGTGAAGAGACTTGGTGGCATCAAAAAAATCATCAGTGCTAAAGCAGAGGAATGTCTTTGTCCCCAAAAGAATACTTTAATTTCTGGTTCAGTTCCTTGGGTAGGTCTTGATGTGTAACGTCAGAAAGTTGGGAATGCATCAGTTATTTATAGCTAAGTGCAGCAGGAATTTTCACCTCTGTGAAAATTCGTGGCTGATGGCTCACTATTGTGGTGGTGTAGGTTCTTCCAGAATTGCATTTCTCAACAAGAAGAAAGCTTAATAAAGAAGCCAAGGGTTTGGGTTTTTTACTGATGATGCGTCATGCAGGTTTCTGTATATAAGTGCTGTAATTATTAATGTGGTTCCAGTGATGTGTCTAGTGGCCTTTTGTGGTGTGGAAGCATATTTTCAGAATGTCTGTTTATAGGCATAGCTCTCTCCTAAGAAGTTAGCAGGTTATTGATCTGTCTTCCAGAATGAGATGCAACCCAGAGTGTTCAGTTGCTTCCAAATCAAAACTGATTTATTGTTTCATGGACAAGTCCTTAAATCAAGTGTTGCAACATTACTGCTATATTATACAGGATTTTTTTTCTTTTTCCTAAGGTGGTGTTACTGTATTTGTGGCCTTATATGATTATGAAGCTAGAACTACAGATGACCTTTCATTTAAGAAAGGTGAACGGTTCCAGATAATAAATAACACGTAAGTGTTCTCATTCACAGACCTCACTGGGTTGTTTGAAATAATTAGATCCTTAGTTCTTTTGCAAATCCACGTATCCTATTTCAACAAAGGATAATTTTTTTTTAAAATACGTTCAATATTCAACAAGCATGGGGTTAAAATATATAATACTGCTAATACCATAACTTTTCAGGTTGAGATCAGGGTTTGGGTGCAGGTGTAGAACTGTAGCAGCAAGGCACAGCTACCCCCTTTGGGGCAGCAAAGGTGGGGACAGGCACTGCTCCATCCCAGGCTCTGCACCTGGAGTTACTCTCTGATCTGGAGAGGCAAATGAAGACTAGATAACTCAGAAATTTACTTACACATCTCTGCCATAAAGCATTCTGGTTTTACATTAAAAAGAAAAGCCCCAAATCTTTAAAATATTAAATTCCGCTAAGGGGCATTTGTGTTGCTCACAACACAAGATGTATGTAGGTGCAGCACAAACTATTTGAGATGCCCTCATAATTAAAATAACACGTTACCTAAATCTACCTGTCTTTCTATGTGCTATGGGATTATGTGTTGTGTTTATATGTGGAAGAAGTAATGATGTTTCATTGCAGGGAAGGAGACTGGTGGGAAGCAAGATCCATTGCTACGGGAAAGACAGGCTACATCCCAAGCAATTATGTAGCTCCTGCAGACTCCATTCAAGCAGAAGAGTAAGACACTGTATCCTGTCAATTTTATACACTTCCTACTCTGTGGTGATACTGATTTTTAAAGTCATTATATGTAACATGTAAGGGTAAAGTAGGAGAATACTGTTAATGAAAGGATAGCAGTGCTACTTAGATTATGTCAAAGGTGTAATTATTAGTAAGCATGGGGTGGACACTCACGCAGATGTTTTCTGACTGCTTGCTACATGCAGGGCTAAAGGGGAAAGGATGGGAGAATTCAATAATGATAAAAATTGGAGGGCATGCCTTGTGTATCATATAAAGCAAAAATTTTTGGGTTTTAGCTAAAGAGTTCACACACCATCAATTCTAGGTTTTTATCCCTATTTTTGCTTGCCAAACCCTGAGTCAAGGTCAGCTATATACTTGATATTACCTTACCTTACATTCTAAAAAAGCATTTGTGTGCAAATTATTGTTAATCTATTAATCTGTAATAACTTTTTGGTGACAGAATTGTTTGATATGCTAAGGACTGCTATGAATTTGGAAAATTATACTTGCTTGTGTACCAGTACTTCCTACATTTATTTACTAACATCCTGGAGTGGTTAGACAATCACATAAAATGACTGTGGATCCTGTAGGTTGGAGTAGAGTTTTAGGTTATCCTTGTTCCAAGGGATTGTATTTGTTGTACTAGAAATATAAAGCTGCACAGCTCTTGTTTCAGTGATACTGCCAATCAGCAATTCACTGATATGTGATCTGTGCACTTCTCTGTTTGTTACTGCATGTCTGGGAATAGTGCCTGATTTTCAAGATGTTTGCTAAATCTCAAGCTGAGACTTTAGCATGTTGCTGCTGCTGCTGCTCTCACTTAGCTCTGTGCTAGTAAAAAATGATTGCATCAAAGATGCTCTGTTATTTTACACTCTTGAGTTTCATCTGGTTTTAAAATTATTAACTTTTGTTTCTTTTTTGGGGGAAAAAAAGTCAAAGATTTCTTTTTTTTAGAACTATGCAGTAAAAGCTTAGGCTATTACAACTACAGCAGTGGTGGTAAAATGGAAATGATAGCCTTTTACAAAGAAAGCATAGCTCCTAAACACTGGCCAGAACAAAGTGGTGGGATTTGTCATAGGTTTATGTGATGACTAGAGGTGAGAGTAAAGGGTGATAAATGAGGAACCTTCTAAAAACTGTTTATTTCTAAAAACCAGTGCTAATTTTATGAAATATCCCCACAGCATTTGGAATACCGCTCATTTGCTTTAGAGTTTGTTAGCCCTGTGCTTTGATATAGTTTGTAGATTTTGTGCAGTGACTGCAATTAGAGATAAAAGTGCAAATGTCATACAGAGCCCCAAGTTGCTAAGAGTTTGTCTGTGGCCTTTTCTGAGCCTGGAGTTATTTATAGCAGAAACTGCTTTTGACAGGATCCATATTGTGTGCTTTTTTTTAATGACACTATAATATAAATGTTTAATTGTCTCTAAAAAAGAAAGCAATTAAACCCAGCTATTATTTTATAGGCAGTGAAATAAAACAGCACTTTACAATATAGTTTGTAAATTGTTGTAGTCTGAGGAAGAGGCATTTTTATGTGAAGTTACGAACTAGGTTCAAGTTTGCTTCTGTAAGATTTTAGGTTACATCCAAATTGTCTCCAGTGTGTATACCGTCATATCCATTTCTAACTTTGCACATCTCCTTCAACACTCAAACTTCACATACAACAAAATGTAAGAATAAGTTTCAAATTCCCCTGTGATTGCACAGGCCGTTCTGTTCATGGCCAACAAAGTGATCCCTCTTTATCTACATTTTTTCCCCAGAAAATATTTCACCCACAAAGCCATTGTTTTGCAGCAGTTTCCAGTACTACTTTTCCCGTCACTCATGAAGCCAAATTAGCTTGACGATAAGATAGTGACAGACAAAAATGTTTGAAATTTACACTTTACATTATTTGTAACTTCTGAGGCATTTAATAAAAACAGATATAGTTAGAAATACATATAAACACATCCAAAGTCTGAGGACTTATGGGAAGATGGACCTTAAAATTATCACTGGCTCAGGACAGCACTGTGTGCAGGATGTTAATCAGGATGGGCACGCTGTGGGAGTATAGAACAAAAAACTCCTTATGTGAAAGAGCTGAAGGCAAGAAAAAATGCAAGTCTTCTAAAACATCTGTGTTCTTTTTGGTATCAGAATAATTCAGCAATTTGTAATGTTACTCACAAAAAAATAAATGAGATCTACCATAGGGTTGTTGCGACATGATCAGTAGAAAAAAGGGCTCTGTCTACTGAGGTAGAGAAAGATGGAAGGCAACAGAAATTGAAACAGGAGAGTTTCCAGCTGAATAGAAGAAACATTTTTATCCTGAGGACAGCCAGGAAGAGGTACAGGTTGCCCAGGTTGGTGATCTGTCCTTCAGGGTTTTCAAGCCCGAAGTGGACTACATCCTGAGCAACTAGGTGTGATGTCACTGCTGACCCTGCCTGCAGCAGGAGGCTGCACTAGAGAACTCCAAGGGTCCTTCCAACCTGAATAAACCTGCCATCCAGTGATATTTATGCACACTCACTTTGCATTAAATATTGTTTTCTAACATAAAACTCAAACTTTTTATGGAAGGTATTTCAGTTGCTGCAGTTTTGAATGTGCTACCAAAGTGTGTCATCTGATTCATCCTGGCCTGAAAACTTAGCCTGAGGAGGGTGTTCCTTTCAATGTTAAGAACAGTTGATGTCTGTTGTTAAAGCAGCAGAAAACCATAGTGTCTGCAGATACAGGCCTCTTTACATGTATTTTGTAAATAACAGAAATAGGTCATCTTAATCTTTTGTCTATATGGATGTCATTGCTTTTGTTGATCTCTATCTGCTTTGGGATACTTCTAGCCCAGCAACTGCTTGGGAATATTAGTAGTCCTGTCAGTGCTCGAGATTTCTAAATCTTTTGCTTATATGAGTATCAAATCATAGGAAGCTTTTATTTACACATTTACTTTTAAATTTTCTAGGTGGTATTTTGGTAAGATGGGCAGGAAGGATGCAGAAAGGCTACTTTTAAATCCTGGGAACCAGCGTGGTATTTTCTTAGTAAGAGAGAGTGAAACCACTAAAGGTATGTATGTGTCTCTGTATCCCCGCTCTCCCCAGCACCAAGGTGAACATTTTTCTGCCTGGCCCATGATACACATGAATGTGCACATCATGTATGTGTGCCATGACATTTGGGGGAGATAACATTAAATACCTTTTAATATTTTGGTGAAGAACCAGATGTGATTTTTTTTCCTAGGTGCTTATTCCCTTTCTATACGTGACTGGGATGAGGTCAGAGGTGATAACGTAAAACACTACAAAATCAGGAAACTTGACAATGGTGGATACTATATCACAACCAGAGCACAATTTGAATCTCTACAGAAGTTGGTGAAACACTACAGAGGTAAGCCCAAGTTCCAGTGTCTCAATGTTACCCTGTGCCTACTGTGAGGAAGAAGGACTGCTTATTCTTAAAATTCACAACTATAAGATTTCTTTCTGATTTCAACAGAAAGGAAATGGACTAATTGTTTTTTATCAACAGTAAGATGTTACTTTTGTTACAGTCTTACCCTTGCTTAACTGTGAAGCTGTTGTCTATTTTTTCTGTTTTCCAGAACATGCAGATGGGCTGTGTCATAAGCTAACAACTGTGTGTCCCACTGTGAAACCACAGACACAGGGACTAGCAAAAGATGCTTGGGAAATTCCTAGAGAATCTTTGAGGCTGGAAGTTAAGTTGGGCCAAGGATGTTTTGGTGAAGTGTGGATGGGTAAGAGCTTAATGTGACACATTTCAGTTGTTCCTGTGAATGTTCTAATAGTATTTTAAGTAAATCCGGTATTGGGATCTGAAAATATAATATCATAGAGAAATGAAGGGAAAAAATACCAGTTACGATCATGCATGTAATGGTAAAGTTAATATTCAATATAGTTCTAGTTTATGATTATATCTAAGCTAAGAAAACAGAAGCCAAAAAAAATTTCAGCAGAAAATCTCTTCAGTATTACAATGGGGAATAAAACCTGATCTCTTTCTCTAGGAACATGGAATGGAACCACAAAAGTAGCAATCAAGACACTAAAGCCTGGTACAATGATGCCAGAAGCTTTCCTGCAGGAGGCTCAGATCATGAAGAAGCTACGACACGACAAGCTTGTTCCGCTGTACGCGGTCGTTTCTGAGGAACCAATCTACATCGTCACTGAATTCATGACAAAAGGTGTGGGACACAATAGTTACAAATACTACCTTTGAAAGGTTATTTAAGACCTCAGCAACAAATCAAATGTTTAATTAATGTTAGGTATAAGCGAAATGGAGTATAAGTGTTAATTTTGATTAAATTAAAATGAGCAACGCTTGACCTACTTGGAGCAGTCCTGATTTAGATTATGGGCAGAGGCATGATTCTTTTGCACATCTGTGTCACCCTTTCTAATCTTCCAAGTACAAGACTGGGGGGTTTTTCCTCCTCATTTTTAGTGTGTACTGTCCATCACATTTAAATGGAACAGCATAGCTGGGAGTATTATTGTGAGATTATGCCTGCCTGTAGACAGGTCATGCTAACAACAAAACATGTTGTGCTTTGGTTTTTTTAGTGTTTCTTTCCCAGCAGTGTAATAGTAAATTTTAAAAAGGTTGAGTGTTTTTTTTTCCCACACTGTCTCCTTTATCCCCTTGTTTTCAGTCTTTGATCCTTCTTCCTTTGCTCTGTGTCATTTCCCCCTCCCCCTGCTGCTGAAACAGAGATTTAGAGATTTAGGCAGAATATAGAAATAAACATCATAAGCATATGACTGTTCAGAAGCAGCAGATTTCCAAGTCAATTATTCCATTTTGTATAAAATGGAGACTTCTGTTCAACTCAGAGAGTAATTTTGCTATCCTCATAAGCTGCAGAAGCAAGGGAGTGGCTAGTTGTGTTCAGTAGTGCACTACAAATGTATGGGTTTACTTTTTCCTGTTTAGATGGGTTTTTAAAGGGTTGTATAAGATCAAAAAGGTAAAAATGAACAGAAAATGTAAAAACTTCCTTCTGCATTTTTGTTCCTAAATAATACCAGCTATGCAAAGTCAGTTTTCATTGTTCAGAAATCAGATTTCAGCAAGGCGGTAAGGAAAAAAATATTTATAACTGCCTAAAGAATAGCAAAGTTTACTACCAGAACTTGATTACCTTAAAGCAGAACTATTGTAATTTGTCTAAATTATGGATTCAAAATGTTGTTGGAAGCTTCTCTTTATAGCTTTCCTTTGACAAAATTCTCAAATTTTACAAAACCCACAGAATTTCCTTGTTCTAAGCTACTAGAACAATTTATTTTTATTTCCCCTTTCACAAGGAAGAGAAGCAGGTACAAACTGAAAAGTATCCAACTGTTTTTTGCAGTGTGGACAGGTTACTAGAGATCAGTGTGAAATCTTTGCTCCTCCTCAGTCCTTTGATCTCATGAACCAAGGTCAGAAAAAGTCTGTGCAAACACACAGAGCAAACAGCAGCAGCAGTGTGAGTCTGACCTGACACATTTTTTACTTTCACTGTGCAAAAATACAGCAAGTCACTAAAGTTATTTTGAAGAAATCTAATTCAGAGTCACTGCTATGAACAGCTCTGAATCCACTTCAGGATATGCAGTCAAGTAATTTCTTTCCCCACCTTGGCCACACTTGTAATTTTGTTACTGTAATTTGGACAGTGACAAGAGTGATTAGTTACCAGTCTTACCACTTTCTTAGGAAAGAGATCCTATTTCTTACCTCGTGTGACATAATGCCACCTGTAGGGAAAACTGTTCTGTAGAGACAAAGCTTTACTGCACAAGTAGAGGTTGGAGTGTTAACAGAAGCACTACTCCTTGGAACTGGTTTCAGATACTGCTCATGTAATGTTCTGGGTACAATTGCATTATATAAATGGGAGAAAATAAGGTATTGTGAAGAATGGAAGATAATTTTCCCTGTAAGAATAAAAAGCAACAGTTTCAGAATAATTTCTCTAGTATATGATTGGGGCTGGCAGAAAAATGCAAGTAAGGGATAGAGTTTTTTTGCAATTATAAATTGCAAATTATAAATCTCTCAGCAGAGCAATTATAAATCTCTCAGCAGAAGAAAGTCCAGCTAGGAGGAGCACTGATACCAACAACACCGGAAAAATTCCATTGTATTGCCAGAAACAGCAGTCTGTTTTGTTATTATTTAGTTATTTGCATTATTGAAGTGGATTCCAAACCACTTGGATAGATTTGCACTAACTAGTTACCAGTGCAGAGGTAACTATGGACATGATCATTGGGTCACATATTCTAGTAAATGATGGATTTTCAGATACAGATTTCATGAGATAAATGTGTCAATCATAATGTCTAAGAAGAAAATCTCATTTGTGTTTTCAGGTCAAGTTAATGTTTTTGTTTTTTCCTCTTTTTTTTTTTTCCTGAAAATGTGTTGTTTTGCAGGCAGCTTACTAGACTTCCTTAAAGAAGGGGAAGGGAAATACTTAAAACTCCCACAGCTGGTTGACATGGCTGCTCAGGTACCAAAAAAACTTAGTAAACTTGTATTTTGTGTCTAGAGAAGAGGCATCACATAGCAACTAAACATAAATATCAAATGCTCTGGCTGTTGTGTGCTGCTCTCTTACACCTTCTATTGTGGGTTTGTAATTTGTCAGAAAGGAAACAGTCTGGTTTGCAATTAGCAGATACTGCACAGCCAGACACACTAATCAGTGCCAAGCTTTTGGTTGCTATAATGTAATTCCTATACTTATACAATGGGAATTGAGCTAAAATAAGGGGGTGCAGCTTAATGCTTGGGAGAAATGTA
This sequence comes from Ammospiza nelsoni, assembly GCF_027579445.1. Lineage (NCBI taxonomy): Eukaryota > Metazoa > Chordata > Aves > Passeriformes > Passerellidae > Ammospiza > Ammospiza nelsoni. The sequence continues at coordinate 105,857,573 of NC_080633.1, forward strand.
TATAGCCATGAAAAATAACCTTTTATAACACTTTTCTTTTTAAGATTGCAGATGGCATGGCTTACATTGAAAGAATGAACTACATCCACAGGGACCTGCGGGCAGCTAACATTCTTGTAGGAGACAATCTTGTGTGTAAAATAGCAGATTTTGGTTTAGCAAGGTTAATAGAGGACAATGAGTATACTGCAAGACAAGGTAAGGCCAGTTAATTTATTTAATAAGACTGGTTGCCTTTCAATTGCTTAGAACTATTACATTTAGCAGAACATGCCTTTGTGTTTTGTGTTCATGGATAAAGATCATGCATGGAAGTGTGCTTTCACAGCTCTGTTTAGGTGACCCCCTTGCCTAAGTGTAATCCTAGTAAACTTCCTTTGTTCCAACCTATGTGGCAGTTTGTTTGTGTTTTCAAAAAGCACTTTTAATTATTTTTGGGGGATCAAACATGCTACAGCTTGAAGAGAGATGAGATTGCAGAGAAGTTGCTCATCAGTTTCACTTTTTGAAACATATTTAAGTAAGACTCTCAAATGTCTTCAGTGCTTCCAGATATGTAGCCAATAATTGCTGTCCTAGTTTGAGAAACATTAAAATACTATTCCACCTTGAATTTTATCATAAAGTAAAGTATAAAAATATTTTTAGTGCATTATTCTTTTCAAAATATTTTGAAGTTGTGGATTAGCAAGAGAAAATTGAGCATCTGTCTTTCCAATGTTTGTAGGAGCTAAATTTCCAATTAAATGGACCGCTCCAGAAGCAGCATTGTATGGTCGGTTTACAATCAAGTCGGATGTGTGGTCATTTGGAATTTTACTGACAGAGCTGGTAACTAAGGGGAGAGTGCCATATCCAGGTAACAGGAAGATTTAATAGATTTTTCTTTTCTTTGTTGTATTCTTTGCCTCTGAAGTTACCTTTTGTACTTTTTCTCTTCATTCAGAGCCCACAGTTGACAAGCAGAGACGAAAACTTAGTCACACTTTACTGGTTCCTTTGTTCACAAAGATACTTTGGTTTATGTTCAGGTTAAATCTTGCATATTTTAAAATGGTTTAAGATAATAGCACTTCTAAATGTGACTGACAGTTTATTTCAGATTAGTGGGTATCCTTATGTTTTCTCTCTGTCTGTTCCTGATGTTCCTACTTTTGACATTTTCCCAGGCTACAGAGAGCACCACTACACTGAACCTGCTAAACCAGTTTTTGAAACTAAACATTTTTCAGCAGATATTTTGCTGGATCTGGAATGTGTAAGGCAGTTCTGTTAGGGATATATAAAGCCTTTTTCTTGGCCTGATTTCAGATTAAGTTGTCCTTGAGCAGAACCTAAGGCAGGGAAAAGCTATTTGGACTTGAGTCTCCTCTATGAAAGGACAGGTCCAAGGCAATGGGAAAGGGAGAAAGGGAAAAGGACTATGTGTTGAGAAATTACCAGTGTACTGAAGTAATTTTCAGAAAATATATTTAATGCAAAATGTGAAAATTTCATTCCCTAGAAAGTGTGTTCATTAAAGGTTCTGCTCTGGTAGAACCACATGCATTGCAGCTGCAGAGGTTCTTGAAAAACTTTGGGAAACTGTTCTTTGCATAATGTCATTCAGAGCTAATATGCCTTCCTTTTAGGAATGGTGAACCGAGAAGTTCTGGAACAAGTGGAACGTGGGTATAGGATGCCTTGTCCTCAAGGCTGCCCAGAGTCTCTTCATGAGTTAATGAAACTGTGTTGGAAGAAGGACCCTGATGAGAGACCAACATTTGAGTATATACAGTCTTTCTTGGAGGACTACTTTACTGCTACAGAACCACAGTACCAGCCTGGAGACAATTTATAAGCCAACAGTCTGTATAACATGCACAAATCTGCCAAATGTAAAAGACTTGCAAAGAATTCCTGAAGTCTCTAAGGAATCACAGGAAAGAAAATCTTCGCTACTTTGCATGCTCTTAATGGCAAACTGGAATTTCATTATGCAGTTGCACAAAACCACTTTTAAAGTGTTATACTCTGATTTACCAATGACATTTTTTTTATTTTTTCCTCTTTCCCAACTTATTTTCAGGGTCCAAAGGAAGCTTACTGAAAATGTGGGGCAGAAAAAATGAGTGTTGGTGTGAACAATAGCAGAAAAACCAATGTTTCAAATCCTTTATTCTCCCAGTATTTGCTAATCATTGTACTATTGAGGGAATTGTCTGGAATTTGTGATCTTGGGGTAAGGCCTTTTTAAAGCAGAAGAACTTTGTGGGACCAAGCAATTCTATTCCAGTTCAGTAGAACTCCCCGTGTTTAAAACTATATGTGTGTGCCCCCACCCCCGCAAAACAAAAGATTTGATTCACTGTATTTGATTCATAGTCTCAATCTTTAAGCTTCCACTTTCATGGACTTAATTAGAGTAGGCAGGTAAAAAGAGAAATTGGAACAGTGAATGAGAAACCTGATCTAAACGGTAGACCTCAATAGTGAGATTAGAGAGCATAATGCACTGTGTTAATACTTGTGTTAATATAACTGGAAAGTAGATTTTTCCTTTTTTCTTTCTGCATAGCTAATTAAGAATAATGAAGGTAACTAGAAAATGAGGTAATATTTTATAAAATTGTGTTGATAAAGTATGATGATATTTGAACTTGAAGCTATGTAATACAATCACGGGGGGAAAGCCTTTAAGCTTTTAAGCTCCAGTGGAACAGCAAGCTTTTGTATGGGAAGACTACCTGAACAAAGTTACAAAGTTCACCAGGAAAGCAAGACTGAAGCTGGTAAATGGCCACCTTTTAGTCCTTTTTCAGAGACAGGTTTGGTACTGTTGTATGTGGCTTGCAAGTGTTATCAAGGGTGGGTGCCACAAGTGCTATCTGTCACTAGTTCAGGGATTTGATTGCACTTTTGCTTTTCTTGGCTATTAAGACACACACACCATTGCTCTTCCCACTTCTGCCCTTCCTACAGAATTGTAGGAAATGTGAAAGTTTAAAAAGTAAAGGGATAAAATATATTTAATATTGTCCAAGTAATGAAATCTGCTGGTGTTCAGCCCAGCTGACACTACATCTAGATTTATTTTCTTTGGCTACTGACATATCAAGCAATAACGTCATGTGTTTTACTCAACAATTTGCATGAGGTTCTTGAATTTCTGATCAAGCTTATGTACTTTAATTTTTAAACACTCTTACTTAGTTACTGGCCTGGAATTCATATTATCATTGTAAAGCTGTCCAACAAATGAATTCAGAAGAGCTGGTAATATAGTTCTGGTACTAAACTTAACATTCATGGGTTTACACTACATTGAATCCAACTACCAAACAGATCTGTGTAGGAACAGTGCCATCATTTTTCATTTTCTCTCATCATTGCTCATCAACTGTACATCTGTGGTTATCAAATTTTAAAAGGGCTTTCTGTAAGAAAAACAAAAACAAAACAAAAAACACATACACAAAAAACCCAAAAAAGATGATGAAATTTTAATTTTTCTAAATATTTTAAAATAATAACACAATCATATGAGTTTATGTATTAATAGTCATAACAAAAAATGCCAACAATGACACTGGCATTGTATGGATTTTTAATTACTGAATAGAACAGTTCATTGTAATAACACTTGTATAGTAAAGGAATAAAACACTAACTTAATGAACGTGTTCATTGTAAATGGTTGTGTATTATAAAACTTCTCCAAAAGAGTTTGTATGTTTATGAAAATTTATTTGTTTCACCTGAAGACCTTGATGTGGTTCTTACCCTAACAGAGTTTAAAATTCACATTCACACTTTTTATATAAATAGTAATAAGTTTAATTATGTAACTAAGTATTTTTATAAAGTATGGCATTGTTGAACTGTTTTGCAGAATTGGTTCAAAATAAATTTCACCTTGATTGCATCTGCTTATTTGAGGTGGGGGGGGAGAAGGTGGGAGGGGGACAAAAGCAGAGTAGCCTTCAAATTGAGGGGAGAAGAACGGGAATAAAACATTCATGAGGTTCTTTTTATCCTATGTAAATTGTACTTCCGTGCAGGATTTTGAGTTCATTGTGCATTATTGCTGTTAAAACAGACATTTTCTAGACCAGTTCACAGGTCCTTGGCAGGAATGGGTTAGAACAATTCTGCCTGGGCATAAAACAAACCCCTCTGGTGGACAGACAGACTTGGGATTCTCGTGAGAGCAAGTCCAATGTCAACTCTCAGCTGGCAGTCACTGTCATGCTGTAAGGCAAGCACATATCCTCCCTCTTGCTTTCTCTGGGATTAACAGCCACTGTTCACTTCTGTCTAATTTTTCAGGGAATTTTATACGTTTGTTCTTGTGACAGCCAATGTTTTATCTCAACCTCATTGAATGTTACCTGTCTCAGTGACCAATACTCTCAAAGTGCAGATCCTGGCATGTATCTACAGTGCCACTGTAGGTCAAGGAGCTAGTACTGTTTGAGTTTCAATAACACAGCACTAAAACCATTCTTCTTACAGAACCTACAAACTGCAAAGTTTACTGTATTTTTAGTATTTCCTGTAATGTAATGTATGTTTTACTATTTTTAATGAGAACAGTCATGTAATTTCTGGTAATCTGTACTCCTCCCTGTTGTCCATCCAAACCTTGTGATTCCCATTCTGCATGCTAGGCCTGCAGACTGCTTCTGTCATGCATTGTTTCAGGCTGTAGTATTTCAAGAATATTTTCATAGTATTTTTGAGTAAACTTCCAAACATAAACATGTGTACGAGCCTACTATTTAGATAAAGTACATCCCTACTTCAGTATAAAGCATTATGAAAAGAACCTTATGTGTTCTTATCCTTGCAACCACTGAATTGTCATTTCACTAGGCTTGTGAGAAGGCCTTAAAAGTGAAAAGTAGCCTTGGAAAGGATTGGAGGGGTTTTTGTTGGGTTTGCTGGGTTATTTTGGTTGGTTGGGTTTTTTTGTTTTGTTTAAAGAAAGACTTCTAGAGTTTGCTGATGGGCAGAAACAAGGCAGAATGCTGCCTTACCCACACTCATCTACAATACTAATGTTTGTTCTAAAACACGTTTTCTGCAGCTGGAGTGAGTATAAAGAAGTAAACTTAGAGCCCCTGCTTTTGTTATTTATTTTCAACTGTTCAATAAACTTCTAAGTTTTTAAGTTTTCCATGGAGATGCTGTAGATGTTTGTATTTGTGGCAACATTCCCCTGACAAGACTTCGCTTAGAGCTACACAGTCAGGTTGGGTTTAAACCACAGGAGCACTCAATGTAAGCTAAGCAGTACATTGCAAGCAGGAGACTCAAATCCTCACACCTGGCTTAAGGAATTTAGGGCTAGATTGGAGCAGCTGATCTGGGCACCAGAAGCAGGTCTGGGTGGGTAAGTGCCTCAATCCAGAACTGTGATTCACCCAATAACTATTGCCTTGTGCAAATGTATGAAAGTGCAGGTTCCTTCATAGACACACATCTTGCTCCCACTTCAACCTCATTGTAGTACAGGAACAAAACTGCCTTTGACCTTCCAGGCACTGCAGGAGAGTGACAGAGTGACTGTCAGTGTGGGGCTGGGAGCATCCCCCCAGCTATACATCTCTGACAGACACCTCTCCAAGATAGGCTGGGAAGAGTCAGGAGACGGAAGTGAGGTGGTTGTATCTATTTTTGATGTAACAGCCTGGAGTGTAAAACCTGGGTTCTGATCAAGAATCCTGGCTAGCTGGGTGTCAGCTGTGAGAGACTGTTATGAGGGTGTTGAGAGTTGGAAGCAGAGCCCACAGAGGAACTTCGCCCTCTGCTGCAGACTTTAGCATTTCCTCAAGGACCAGATTATTTTTTCAGCACCTTTTCCTAGTGACACAGAGCGAGTGTTAGCTACAGAAACAGCAACAGCTTCCCTGCTTCTTTCTCCCTTAGCATAGGGGAGGAAAAGGGGTGAGTGGGATGGAAGGATGGAGACAAGCAGCTGAAGTACCACACTTCATCACTGGGCAGAGGCAAGCAGGCTGAGGGGTGTGGCACGGCAGATGTCATATGTTCTTGTCTCTGTCATATTTTGAAAAGGAGGTAGAAATGCAGAGGAACTGAAGAGCATCTGTTCCCTTGTGCGCAGTGGAAATGGAGCAAGGCTAATGCCAAGTGCTGCTACTGTTCTCTCTGGTAACTCTGGGCAGCTCACCCTGACTGGTTTCTAGCAGATCAGCTTCATATTAGTTGGGGAGTCCCAAGCATTGTTTTGCTCTCAGAAATTTCTAAGAATGAACCTTGATCAGCTCTTAGCAAATTAAAAAAAAAAAAAAGATACTGAGAGCCTGACAAGAGAGTTACGGGCCCCTGGATCCCAAACAGACAGCATATCAAACTCTGGAAGGTAGCTTAGCATTCCTTTCCTAGTGAATGTATATGTGGATGTAGGATTTTCTATCAGGTTTCCCTCCTCTTCATGTCTCCTCTCCATATGGTGTGCCTAGGAACTTTACAGAGTTCAGACTTTACCCATGGGACTCATGTTCTTCTCTGGTCCTGCTCTTTGAGCTTATTTTCTTTGTTAGTTCTGCATGCAAACGTGCCTTCTGTAGGTAGTACATTGATAATATTTTTTTAACATACTCTTTAAAGGCATAGGTTTTGTCAAATTGTAACAACCACTGTTGTTGGGGTATAAAGTATTTCTTTTTTGTGTATTTTTACAGAACACTGTCCATCTTCTCTTAGAATTTAATTTACTGTAGGCAAGGAGAAAGGTGTTGGCCATTGTGTTGTTTTTGTTTTGTTCTTAAAGACAGGACAGATAACCAGTTAAACTCAGCAGGGTCTGGAAACAGACTGGAAATCTAAAAGGCAAACCTGAATACAAGCAGTCATGATGAATTAGTCATGTATGAACTGGAAAGCTGACTGCTGTGAAAGCATTCCTTTCTTTAATCAAAAAGCTACTGCCAGTAGGAGCACTTCCTTTGTGCCCTGCTGCTAGCTTATTGAGTCTCTAGTTGAGGATGCTGGTAAGTACATACTGGGAAAAGGATAAATCTGGGCTTTTTTCCTTTGCTCCTGAAAATCCATCCCAGGCGTGCTAACTTGCACCTTTTTTCCTGCACCTCCACAGGTGCAAGCTGCTGGATTCACCATTCTTTCAATACCTCTCCCCACACATTTATTAAACACGTTTATTCACATTTGGGGCAGTCTTCCAGGGGCTAAATGACTGTTGATCCTTCTCTTGGCTTCAGTGTTTGGCAGTGCCAGGGATGTATTTGCTGAAATAAGGAAGGGCAAGGAAGTATTTCTGCTCTTTCAAAACCAGAATATGATAAATCTCAGTTCAGTATGACTCCTATGATATAAGTACCACACGTGAAGAAAGCATCTAATCATTTGACTGCTGCTTCATGAGAACAGTGAGGACTTTTCCCTGCTTCTCCAGCAAAGGTAGAAAATGCCACTCAGGGCAGCTCATGGTGTGCTGTGGAAAAGGGAATGACCTTGCTAAATTGCGGCCCCTATTCAGTCCTGCCAAGGGGCCAAGTCAGTGATTCTGTCCTTCCAGAGAGTTCCCACGAAAAGGCAAGTGTTGGTTTACATTTCTGAGAGTGAAAGCTGGTGACTAGGTGACTTGGGCTCCTTAAATGTCTCTATCCACCTTCCTCTCCTCTCAGTTCCAGCCAGGGTGTTTACAACCAATCAGCTTTTATTTCTCCATCGTGGCAGTGCAGTAATAGCATGAACATATATGAGAATTCACAGTTGTTGTTTTCTCTTTTTTAAGAGAAGGGTGCCTGGCAAATTAAGCAGCTTTATAAGAGCAAGGTTAGATCTGTACCCCTTTCACTGGAGTTTTGATTTTGTTCTATATTACCCTCTTCATTTCTGGAATGACTCTGTTTTTCAAAGTGGCTTATGACTACCACAAATGTATATTGTTTCCATTGTGCTAAAAGACTAGAAGTACAATAGAAACCATTTCCATATTTACATTTTAGTCCAGTGTCACTTGTTAAAGTGCATCAAAATCTGTCCATTGAATTTTCTTGACATCTTTATCAAAGAACTGCCATTTGCAAGGAGAGGATTTTTTTTTTCCCACATGGAAGTGAGGTTCAATCAATTGCCTCAGTGAGTTAAGGGTTATAATGAGCAGATTACAAGTAGGCTAAATATGAGCTCTGGCGCCACTGTCATTAGAATGGCCCCAGCCTGTTCAGACTGCTACTAAGTGTTCTGAAGAGCAAGTGTGTATACACTTAGCAATAGATATGCCCCTGATTTCAATTGATCAGTAAAGTAGGAAGGAATGACCCTTTTTGCAACCTGGCAATGACAAAGAGCAGTCAGGAGGATAGTGGGATACACATCCACTATGAAAGGTCAGCCTGTCTTGTGGAAATGCTCTTGATCTATTGACAAATAGCTTGGGCTTCATTTGTTCTTTGTTCCAAGACAGACACTGTTATGCCAGGCAATAAACAGAAATCTACTGAGGGGCAGCATCTCTCCCAAGGGTTTCCGAGACAGTTACCATTTTGGCCAACAACCCTTATTGCCTCATACATAGCATTTCTCACACACTCTCAAACAAATGAGATCAGTGTCATTATCTCTGTCATTAACCTTTAGCAAGGGGAAAAGGGGTGTTTTGACTCATCCAGGGTCAAGTTGAAGGCCATGATCAAGCAGCAGCCAGAATCTAGCATTTGGCTGATTGAACATTTCCTTTCATATGGGCAACTTTTAACATCACCCACCAACTTTGACCCCTGGTGGAGAAGAAAAGCTGCAGTAATTTCCCATTATTGTTCACAATGGACTCCTGAGCTACTAAAAAAAAAATCCAACAAGAGAGAGAGAAACTTGCATAAAACCTGTTGGCCCAGTCCTGCACAGCACTTTGGCTGCTACAAATCCAGTGTACCAATACGTCGAGTGTGCATCTCTAGCCTGAGGCTTGCCCAGTGGTTCTGGGATGCAGCTAGCCACCTTTCAGACAGCCCAGAGTGCTGGACCTTGGCCTCTGAGAAAGGCAGTGACAGTGCGTTAGTGGGATCTGCCTTCCCAGGTCTCTGAGCTTCCACATCTCAGACACACAGCCAGGGGGCAGGAGGCTTTTGTTAGGCAGTTTGGACAGGACACAGCTTCTGTGACTGTTCCACAAGCACTGCACTGTGAGCACGTTCACGAGTTCCCCTACAGTTCTCATTGCTCCCTTCTTGCACCTTGGTGTAGGTTCAAGACATCACTGGTTTGCAGCAGTGCCCTTTCAGCCCTAGATCATAGAATGAGCACTTCCTCCTTTGCCATTCCAGTCTGTTTCACTAACACTTCAAATATGTTAAAACCCTCTAAGCACTCAGCTTAACAGCCACAAAGCCTCTGACTTTGTGATATCATGCCTTTTCCTCCTTCAATCTACCTCTGCAATTATTTCTCACAGCAATAATTTCTCACAGGAATGTCTCATTTGTTGTTTGGCTTTTTTATTCACTTAGGATCTAGCAAGTATGTACTCAGTTATTTTAAGCTTCTTCAGGAACAAACCATTATCTCTAGTCAGCCTAAGACTGGAGCCTGTGTTTCACCTGGTTTGTTATAAGATGCTGAAATCCCTCCCCATCGTCATGGGTGAAAAGTGCGTAGTACAACCTGCCTAGATACATAAATGACCTCAGGCACCGGAGTACATGATTCATCACATCCAAGAAAAGTGGAATGGGATGTTGTTCCCACAACGAAGGTGGCAACAGCAGAGGAACTGAGACAGAGGCAAGGAAAATGTCTTTGCCAGAATCACGCAAAGGAGTTCTCACAAAACTGTTTTAGACATCGGTTACTCGTACCTCAAGCAAATACCCTAAGCAGGGGAGAAGTCACAGAGCTGGAGTCACTGTCTCTTAACTCTCAAGACTATTTATTCCATGCTGCTGAAGGAAATGATGGCTGGCACAAGGCTTATGCTCTGTCTGTTCTTTCTCTGACACTCTGCAGTTTGCTGAAGAAGATTGGCATGTGGTTTACCCTGGCAAAACCCTTTGCTCGGAATAAATGTTGACATTGAGTGGTAGTATGTGGGACTGGAAAGAAACAATTCTGGTACAGCCCTGAGTCTTGGGGACTTGAAACAGCTGGAGCACAACTGCCATTACCTCACTGCCAGAAACAGAATGCCTTACGAGGAAATGGGAACTTAAATGTGACTGCAAGTGCCAAAACAACTCAGGGACATGCAGCAGTGGCTGGAAAGAGACGGTATGTAAAGGGTGCATAATTTGAAGAAAAGCTGTTTTCCTCACAGGATAAGGGGATCTGGTGGCCTCTGTCCCCTAAACAGTGTTTTGGACTGCCAGTCCAGGGTGGCTGTTTTCTTCCTCTGTGGAGTGGGAGGTGATACCAAATAACTTTCATCTTGAAAGCCCTTTGTGACTATTATTTTTTTTTTTTGAGGAAGGGGTAAGCATCTGGAAACAGGAAGCATAAGATGAAACATGGCCACTCAACTGAATTGACAGTGGCCACCCAGGTCTGGGCACAAAATGAATGGCTCCATGCTGATACTTCAAATTCAGAGACTGTCTGAAAAGGTTAATTCTCAAAGTACCAGCTGAGGAAAGGGCCCACAGTCCTTCTGTTATAGGCATTTGGATGTAATGAGGCAGTAAATTCGGCTATGTTTGGCAGTCATATGTGCTGTCAAGGCTTTCTTTATTCATGTGGTCAATAGAGACACAGGAGAAATTGTCAACAACTTTGAAGGCTTCTCCAGAGAACTAACCAGCAACAGGCAACTCTGCTGTAAGACACATTTTAGGGTGCAGTTGTGAAAAGGATTGTAACAAACATGTAAGTTGTGAATTTTCACAAAATAATTCCATTTGCATTCTTAGAAATTGGGAACATGTGATTCTCAGACAAGCCAGTGTGAAAGTGACCAAGCAGAATTCTAGGGAGGTATTTTATACAAGTTGCACATTTCTGCACCTTTTCTTTTTTTCTAATTTTTAAACAATGTGAATTGTTTTGGGGTTTTTTCCCCAGTATCAGTGACTTTTTCCCTTGCTGTGTTATCAACAATGCAATCTTTCAAACCATGGAGAACAAAATATCATTTAACAGAAGCTGAGTATCAAACCACTGTGGAGGACACTGAGGGCTCTACATCTTTTTGTTCAGTAGATTGGACCAGAGAAGGGCACTGTTCACCTGGCTATAGCTGCTGTTCTGAAAGTTCTCTGGGCCAAACAAGAGGGAAAGGTGATGCCCATGGGACCTCAGTGTAAGAATGCTCATTAACTCAGAGAGATCCTGGTTGCCCACATTTGCACGTGGTCTTGATCTAGAAATAATCTGTACATACCATTGGCATTAAAATATCAAATAAAATACAATCATTGCTGAGTTCTTGGAGACTCTGCCGATGCTTCATTTTTGCAGGATGGAAAATTGAGGCCACTGCACAATGCTTAGTGGTGGAATTGGTTGGAACATTACAGAGTAATTTTGTAGAGCTCTGGCATTTCTGGAAGAAAATATTTTTGCTAAGTCCTGTTTCTTTGTATATCCCTCTCTTGATTTCATCTTTCTTCCTCACATATTTTAATCCGAGATTTTCACCTTTTAGGCCCTTCTCTGCTGAATATACTGTGGATCTGGGAACCAAATCTTGCATACTTAACATGTTACTATTTATTAAAAATAGCCTTTTAAGGTAGAGATGTGCCATAAAGACAGCCTGGTTAGAAAGGCAAATTAGTGAACAAAAGATATATGTCTGCTCAAAAAAGACTGACATAGAAAGAGCTCCCTGGAATTGCGAGCCTGGGGACCAGCCCTGTGAACTAGTGAAAAACACCCTTGAAAAGGGCAGCTGGCCTCTTTGAAGTGCAGCTGAGGTACCTAGAAACCAGAAACATCCACAGATACCACTGATAAGCACCAAACAATGAGACTGTAACAAGAATTTGTCACATGAAGGTGGAAAACAGTCTGAAAAAAATAATAGCTCTGAAGGAACAGATAACAGGATCCCTAACTGTCTGTGAAAAATAGAAATTAAAGAGGATCTGTTGGCTGATCAATGTCCCACTCCTTTTTATGACTATCTTCTATTAAAACACCTTATGTTTATCCAAAATTGAGCCTCAGAACTTTTTGGTTGAATCCCACACAACCTTTCTATAAGCATTTGGGCTCTCCCCAGGGACAGCTGGCTGAAACAGAGTCTGTGAAATGGATCATTTTGAAAATGGGACTCTACCAGTTCTCTTACTGTCTAGGTCTGTCCTCCTCTCTTTCAGGAAGGATTGGTCCCCCAGGTTGTTCCCACCTTTTGAGATGGTTTTGCTGCTTTTGAACTCTGGCTCGTTCACTTCATATCAATAGCATAAATATTAATATAAGTAATAATAAAAATTTCTGCTGTTGTATCATTGATAAATTTGCTTCATTTGTGATAAACAGTAATCTAAAATAGTATATAAATGTACTATATATCATATATAATAGATAATATTGGCTGCTGCTGTCATTGGTTGTACCACAGTACCAATTTATGTAATTATTAATTGATACCATGCTCTTGTTTGATAATATGTGTTATTGATGGCAGATATAAATTTGTAATAACTTGATATATATTCGTTCATTTTATTGACCATAGATATGTTTTCTAGTGGCAATATTTGTCATATTTGTGGTAATCTGTAATAAAGGAAAGAAATTTAGTGGGCAAAGCTTTCATGTCCTCTTGAATTACAGATTCCCACAAACCCACAGTCATTATCTCTCCTCACCTTTTTTAATAATCACTCTCCCAGTACTGCTTCCATAATGAAACCAGGTTAAGAAGGATACTGAATCCTTAATGATTTTCAGGAGAAAGTGTCAAATGTTCTTGCTTGGTGTTGAGAACCAATTTGCTTTGGTGTCAGGAATTAACTTTGCATGCCAAATGTAAATGTTACTTGCATTTTGTGACATTTCATCATGAAGAAAAAAGCCTCTGTGTGTTATGGCATCACTGTTGCTCCAGTTATTTAATTTGTTTTGTTTTCTAGTTTATGTGAAAGTTGGAGGTTGACATGGTCAGAAAGTCTAAAGGAACTGGGCCCCTTTAGAAGAGTACATGTTTCACCTGGCACCCAAACTAAAATGGTCTTACAGAAGCTGTGTCACTGGCAGGGAGTGCTGCTTTCTGCACAGGGAAGTCCTTCCCTCCCAACATTCCCTCTTCCAGTGTCTGATCTCGAGCAGAGATGCAAACCAGCCCCTCTCCTGGGGAGACTCTACAGCCTGTCTTTGCCCTCTCTTGCATCGCAGCCAGTGAGGACTGATGTCTGCAGCTGAAGGAAGCTGAGTACTTAAAGAATGTGCTTTAATCTGTAGGTCCTCGTTTAGGGTTTGGACGAGAAGCTGCTTTTTTCTCAGTCTGGATAATTGGGAGTTTGTTTTCATTTTTTTAATGGCTGGGCGCTTTTTCACAAAAACAACTTCGCACTGAAAACTACAAACTTGGTAATTTAATTGCCTGTGCTACCATGGTCTGCTAGTAAACACTTGGCCTTCATGTGTTGATCTGTTTGCTGAAGTGATCATTGTGAAGTGCTGAAGTGATCACTGTCATTTTGGGGGGTAACTCCCTTCAGTATTAAGATCTAAAAGATCCTGTTCTAAAATAACTAGGTATTTCCTTTTCTGAGAGCAGGAGGTATATGAGAATAGGGGTGCTTCTCTGTTTTAATTTGACAGCTAAAATAGTGTGACTTGGCTTTCCTGTTTAATCTTTTACTCCTGCTTGGATATAGTTTAAAAAGAAGCTGAAAAGGGCTTTTTATCAACTACTCACAGCCATGAAATTAGGCAAACTCACATTTGGCAGTGCAACACAAGCTGATGAGGGAGGGGGGTGTGAAGGTTTAGAATATCTGCTGTTTCACTCCCTGCTTGCTTCAGAAAAATGGGGGAAAGATTGCCAGCTAATACCCAACTGACTAGCATTACTCAATCTTTTCTTCATCATACTGTTTTATCATGCTATGGGCTTTTTTTTAATTTTATATGTCATGCTTGAAGGAGGCTGCCAGCATTTGCTATTCTGCATGGAACACAGATAGATTACTGGTGTGGTACCAGAGAAGGAAGCTTGTGGTAAGTCATCTTTCCTTCAAAGCTGGAGTTTTGGTGCCCTCCATTTTCCCAGTCTTGGACTTGTCTCATCAGTTTTGATGGGAGTAACTCTGTCAGGAACACACCATCAGCCTGTGAGACTGACAAGCTGGAGGAACAATGGTAATGATGAAACCTGGAGTGTGAGGAGAATTTGATCCAATGTGTAATTTGATATTCATTCTTGTTCCCCTACAGAAATACTCCAAAATGGTTTGCTTGGGAAAAAAAAGAAAAGTGTGATCTTAAATACATCTGCACCTGATGGGAACAGTTTCTTTGCATCTCTCAGAGAGTGGGAAGGGACTGTGTGAGACAAAGCCTGTTGTTTGCTGGCATCTTCTTGTGTTTCCCAGGAGTGCAATGTCAAACACCAGGTTTGTGCCACAGTGGTGATGTTTTGCCATGTGACTCTTTGCATTGGGTTAGCAAGGAGCTTGCGCTGACCTCAGCTTCTTCCAAGGATTTATCTGCCTTGCAGTTCTTTTGCAATAAAATAGCTAGGGAGAAGAGGGAAGGGCTCATTTGGCCAAATTGATCTATTTGATTAAAATGCCAAGTTTTGGGAAAAAATAAAGAAGTAAAAACATCTCCAATCCTTCAGTTTTCGCAAATAACATTCTTTGATGCATTATTTAACAAAATAATATGCTGTTGACTAAAATACAGCCTGACTTATAATTATTCTTATCTGCTTCAGACCAGAAAATGTTAAAGTATGGATATCTGGATTATTCAGGATCCTATTTCTGGCTAGAACCAGATCAGCAGTTAAAACAGGCTTGAATGTTCAATTTTACAGCCATAAGGTTTTAAATAGTATGTGAAGTGGGAAATGCTAACAGATGACGATCAATTCTCACTGCTTGCTCCTAAACACTTACAAGTTTTGCTGGACTGACTGAAAATCTCTCATTACCATTTGGGGAGGTAAAAAAGTAGGCTTAGTAGCATTTCAGTGATTTTCCCAGTTAGGCAGAGTGTTTATGAACGAAGATATATCCACAGAACTAACATAGAAATGGAAATTGTGGTATATTGTGTGTAACAGTGAGTTTGCATGGCTACAGCTGTTGTTGGTTTATGCAAGGGGCTTATGTACATAGGGATTCTCAGGGGAGTGCTACAAAAGTGTGATCATTAGGACTGTTAATGAAAGTATATAAAATCCGTGCTTGGATGGATACATTGAGAAGCACAGTAACTTCATGGATGAGAAATGAGGATATCTTCTTCAGAGTCAACATGAACCTCAAAATTTGATAAATGCTGGTTCAATCTAGAAATTCTGGTTGCCATCTCTTTGAGGGATACTTTGGAACTGTCAGCAGCAGAGGGCCCTTGGCTTCCCTTGGCTTCCTTCATAAACAGCATGCCTATTGCCAGAGAGAGCTGCATGCGCTTGACTCCCTGTCTCAGTTCATTGGTGTCAGATCAAGTTAATATAGCGGGTATTTTTCCTTCATAAAATATACACCTTGGTATACCTAGAAATACTGTTGCCAAGTTATGGATTAGAAAAATGTATTATTTGTTACAGTTAGCTGGGATGAGGAGTTTGGTTCAGCTGTATGTTACTGATATATCTGATCTCATTTTCTGATGGTTTCTTCTAGCTACTTGTGAGGAAGAAATAAAAAGCTTATTCTAATTACATGTAAATTAATATTATTCTAGATGCAGTGCGGTGGAGTTATTTGGAGATGCATAATCAAGTGACCTAACTTTGCTTGCAGTTGCACACACAGGCCTTGAGAGAAGGCTGGATAACATACAATAAATGCTGGAATTGGGTATTCTACTTCTGTGTTTTATGCTTTGGAAGGACAAACTGGGCTTAGTCTAACTCTTGCAGGGCAGGTCTGTGACACGGGCAGTGATGACTTTGCTTCTGTATCTCTCCCAGACACTCCCCCCTTCCACTGCTGCATGATGCTGCATTGCAGGAAAACAGGAGTGGTGCTTTTGGGAAAGCTGAGGGCTGATCACCAGTGGAGATTAACGCGCTCCCACTGACTTACAAAACACCATCGGCGCTTTATGGCCAGAGCAGGATGAAGCTCACTCACAAGGGAGGAGAAGTAACCAGGAAGTTCTTTCTGTAAGACACTCATGCTATAATTATAAAATCTACTTTATGGGTTCCAGTTTATGGCCCCATTAATCATTCAGGAGTGATCTATTCCATGTTCCAAGTATGCGTATACATTCAAAGTAAAAGTGGGTGATTATTACAGGATAACATTTACAGATTGAGATCTATGCAAGAAATGATTGGCCAGAATAAAAACTGTGAATATCACTTTTTGCTACTATACTATGTTATTTTTCTATTTAAAACCTTTAAATTAAATAGCTCTTATATGCATTTATTGACAAATATTGAGTTTTTCCTTCTTCAAATCCTGAATAATGATATCAACAAATGTTGATATATTTCAACAAACAGCAATATTGGATATGACTGAAGTAGATGTATTACTATTTTAACCTGTATTTTTGTGCCAGCAATTTGAGTCTGTGGGGGAGCCCCACTACCAGGATTGTCTTCTAAAATATGTAAAGTGGCTTTTATATCCAGAGAGGCTACCAGAGTAAAGCCTGTTAATAATTTTTAACGGATATTTGGCCAAAAATAAGCTGAAAAAGAAGTTATTCAAACTAAAATATTTGAGTGAAAATGAAAAAGTAGATGGAAGCCACTCATTTTTACTTTGAAAGGTTACTTTGCTGACTGCTGTGGGTCAGATTCTTTGCCCCATATGTTCACTGAGACACTACAGCTGATGACCTACTCTGGGTGCTGCAGTGCAGCACAAAGCTTTCATGGGATGCCATAAATCATGGAATGCTGAACCACGAACTCTGTCAATATAGAATGGCAAGGACCTGAAGAGCCGGCAGAGGAATTATGATGTAATTTTCAGATGATTCATTTTTTATAGAAAAAAAATTTCCCTTGTGTGGGAGAGAAATGCTGCTTCAAAAACTCATCTTATTTAAACTATTGCACTTTTTTTTTTGTCAGGAAGCTTTTCTGCTGAAAATTTCAGGCAGCCATGACTATGTTTTAGAGTGCTTTACTTAAATATATGCTGCCAAAGATATACTCATTCCCACAGAAGACTGCTCGACTTCCTACAGGTCCTGATCTGCTTAGTTTGAACCTAGTCTGGATACTGACATAGTCATTGCAACACTGCATAAGTATAGCCAAAACTACAATACAGACAGAACAGCAATTCCAACTTTTCATTTGCTTTCTATTTCCTGAATTTCTACCACTTCATAAAAATTTTGCAGTTTGTCAGGAAAAAATAACTCTCTAGAAACCCTCACTGTATTTGATTATTATTTTTCTTATCCCAGATGCTGAATGCAAAGCAAAACAGGGAAATAAAGGAAGCAATACAGTGGGTCACTGAACCAGCTGGGTTTAAACCCTCATGTATTAAGAAGCCAACTTTTCCAAATGAGGATATACATATCCAGATGGGACATGCAACTGTTTCAAAGCCTCGAGATTTAATATTTTATTTCAATAATAATACAGTGACTCCAGTACTGATGTAATGTTGATACTGTTCCTTCACATATTCAGAGTTCATTTTGAACTAGTGATTCAGAATATTGTGTTTCCTACAGGATCTTAATACATATTCTGCATCTGTATTCCCTTAAGTTTAAATAAATAGCTCCTTTCTAAAAAAATGTTGAAGGACTGCAATGCTTGCATAAGGAAGGCAGCCAACATTTAGTATGAAATGGGAATGGACTTTTTTTTTTTAATGTGTGGTTTCCAGTGAAATTGGAAGTTTGATTCAGAATTTTTGTTCTCAACATGCTATACTTAGCAGTGCTGTTAAAACCCCAGATCTACTGTATGTGTATTTCTTTACTGCTGCACACACCCTGTTATATAATTCTTAACATTGCTTGTGGAAAAGAGAAAGCAGAAAAAAAAATCAATAAAAAGTTTTATAACATGTATTGCATTTTCTATAAAACACATAGAAAACATATTCCTGATATTCCATCCTTTGTGCTACTGAGCAACTCCACTGGGAATTCAGAAAACCAGAAGCAAGTCTTGAATGTTTATTTCCTTGCAGGCCTTAACAGTGCTAGGAAGTGGTGCAGCAACCAGAGAACATGTGAGTATATGTGTAAGTGCTTTGGGCTTTTTCCTAATTACTGTTTGCTTAATGAATCTACTGCATAACTATTGGAGTATGTGCCAAAACTCTTTTGTGTGAAGTTAAACACTAAAGCTGAAAATTACTTGGTCTCTATTTCAGCTATTTCCTACCAAGATTGTCTTCACCTTATCTCCCTGGTTCATTCTTCTCACAAAATTTCTGTGAACAACCTGGAAACAACTGCGGGGAGGGGGGGGATTTCATTATTATTATGAAAGTAATTGCTAAAATTTTATATTCCTACACCAGTGAGAAATATGAAAGAATGCATCCTGTGATTGTGATTGCCCATACGAAGGGTAGAGAAGCAAGGTACAAAGATGAAGTCCATGCTGCTCTGTGGAGCAAACTGCAGGTCCATGAGACAGTCTGGATAACACCTGTGCAGAGCAGTGCAGGCTGGACAGTGTGGTCTGTAGAGCTGATGAAAGTGATATCCCCTGTCGCACAAGGATGATTACCCAGCTCCCATTTTCATTTTGCTCTGCGGCTTTGGTGCTGCAGCCAGTGTTTGGCTGAAGCAAAACACTGCACAGCAGCACATGTGTAGACACGACTCTGCAGTGGCTATATGAAAGAGCGGGGTTTAGAGGGGGGAGGTTCCAGGCTCCTCTAACTGCACCAGCTCTATTTGTGCTGCCCTAACTCAGCTGTAAATATCAGCATTCCAGGAAATCATGCTGTCGTACTCTCGGTGGTACCAGAGGCACTGCCAGGGGTGCAGGAGGGCTGGGGAGCCAGGAGCATGGCTGGCAGGGCAGGTCTGAGGGAACAGTCAGAACTGGGAAGGTTACCAGACAAGGTTGTGCTGCCAAGACAGCTCTGAGGGCAAGCTCTGTCCCAGTGACAGGGACCAGGGTCAGACAGAGCCCAGGGACTGCCAGCCTGTCCATGGTGATGAGGTCAAGCCCAGCTCAGGCAGGGCTCAGCCTGTGGCTCAGGGCCCAGAGCAGTGAGGCCCATGGCACTGCACAGCTGCCATCACAGCTGGGGTAGCTCAGGCAGGGACCATGTGGGGCCATGTCCTGAGCTGAGATGGGTCTGAGGGCAGGGTTGGTGGGGGATGGCTTGTAGTGAGGCTGGGCAGGGCAGCAGGGCTGCTCCTGCCTGGAGCTCCCTCCCAGACAGATGTATCCTCTCACCCAACAGAGAAGTAAGGGGGCTCTGATGGGATTCCTCTGAAGGGGAATTCAGTTGCTGTGGGGTGTAGGGGACACAGAGCCAGGGCAGGGACATGAAAATGGGAAAGGGACAAGGATTGTTGGAGCCAAGTGGAGGGCTCAGGCAGACTATAGCCCCAGAGCCTTGGCAGACTTATGGGTGGGGATCAAAGTGGGGATCCTCAGATGGCCCCTGAAGATCATCAAGTCCCCCTTGTGAGGGGGTCAGTCACACTCAGTGTTTGGGCAAAGGCCTGTGCTGGGAGGGTGTGCTGGTTTTGGCCGGGCTAGAGTTCATTTTTTTACAATGGATGTGTTTTGGATTTGTGCTGAACACAGGGTTGATAATATAGAAATGTTTTTGTTATTGCTGACCAGGGCTTGTGCAAAGCCAAGGCCTTTGCTGCTTTTCATACTGCCATGCTGGCAAGGGAGTTGGGTGTGCCTGGGAGTTTGGGAGGAGACACAGCTGGGACAGGTGACCCAGACTGGCCAAAGGGATATTCCAGACCATGTGGTGTCATGCCCAGTGTATAAAGGGGGGGAAGAAGGAGGAAGGGGAATATTTGGAGTGGTGGTGATTGTCTTTCCAAGAAATCATTATGTGTAATGGGGCCCTGCTCTCCTGGAGATGGCTGAACACCTGCCAGCCCATGGGAAGCAGTGAATTCATTCATTCCTTGTTTTTCTTTGTTTGTGTACACAACTTTTGCTTTCCCCATTAAACTGTCTATATCTCAAACCATGAATTTTCCATCTTTTTCCCTCCAATCCCACCCCTGGCCCTGATGGTGGGGAATGAGCCATTGGCTGCTTGGGGCTGGGTTGCTGGCTGGGGTTAAACCCCAAGAGAGGGTCAGAGCCCAGAGTCAGGCCAGGTTTGTAGGGCCAGCTCTTGTGCAGCTGCAGGCCTGGCTCTGCACTGCTGGCTTAGGGCTTGGGGCAGCCTGAGATGCCTGGCAGGCAGAATGCCACAGGGGCCAGCTGCTCCCAAGGACTGGGAGCTGTCAGGAGCCCCATGGGGGCAGCAGGGCAGAGTCCTCCCAGCCAAGCTTGTCCCATCTCCAGGGGTGGCAGGGCACAATGAGGTGGCCCCAGCCTCCTCTCCCTGGGGATGGGGATGAGCAGAGGCCAGGAGTGAGGAGAACCATGGTCAGACATGGCCCAGGGTGTGTCCAGCCAGGATGGGGTGTAGTTCCATGGCCAGACATGTCCACAGCTGTAGCACAGCTGGAGGCAGGTACATCTGCCATGCCACCCAGGTAGAAGCTAAGGCACATGGGCAGAAGGCGTGAGCCCCAGGTGAGACTGGTCACAGTGAGGTCTGTCAGTGCACTCAGGGCCCTGTCTGCCCTTAGGAGGAATTTGTCTGGTACATTTATAGCTAAAAGGTGAAACCTGTCCTTTCCCCCAAGGAAACTCATTGCTAGCATTAGAGGTAAGTCACTGCCGTCGGCGATATTTAAATACCTTTTGCATGAAATATTTTTAATGAGTCCAAAGACCAGAACAAACTGCCAGATATATCATAAATAGCAAGGTGCCAGCAGGCAGGCTGATATCTTTCAGAATACCAGTCTCCAGATTAAAGTAAATTGGTTTTTATTGCACCCATCGTTTTGCCAAGTATTGACACCAAATCTACAGAGCCAAACAATGTGAATTAACAAATTCTTGGTTCTCTGCAGCAACTGGAAACAACAGTGATGACATTAGCATAATTTCTCTGCTGCCAGTTTCTCATGCCAAGCCCTGCTATAAAAATATTTAATCTTACTTCTCACTCTCAGCTGTTGTCTACCAGTAGATAGGACACTTCATTTGCAGAGGGAGGTGTTTTATAATGAATATCTAGTAGGATGAGTTTGAATTACCCATTAGTATAGCCCTGCTTTACAAATTAAAGGCCAGTCCTGAATTTTGGCTTTACTGGATGTTTTCTATGGCCTTTCTCTTCTTTTCACCATAACATCTGAGAACCACATAAGCACTTAATGTATTTATCCAGAGAATTCCCATGTGAATAAGGGGAATGCAATTATCTGTACTAGAAACACGGGAAATTAATATGAGGCCTGAAATGACATAAAAACTTAGTCCAGCTACAGACAGGAAATCTGTACCAAACTAGAAATTGAATCCTGACTCTTATCCAAGTGTATCTCAGCTACAAGGCCATCTTTCATCTGGCTGGACTGGTCTCCAGGAGGAAGAATGATTTCCTACAGCAGAATCACTGCTATTTCCCCTTTAGCTGCCTCAAAGTGGGAATAGCTGCTCATTCACATAGGCAAGCACATCCCAAAGCTGTGCAGTCCCAGGCATGCTGAATCCTGTCCCCAGAGTGCCCCTAGTTCCTGCCTGTGCACACAGTTAGGTGACCAGAGGGGTGTGAGTTGGCTCCCAAAGGAGCCTAAATGCTAAAAAGATTTTAAGGGAATGTGTGAAGCAATTATCTGGGAGAGCTGCCCAATCAGTTTGTGTGAGCATTACATAATATTTGAGACAATGTATTTGTCTCACTACAAGCTCCGTGTGCCTTTGTGCCATGTCCATGGCCTGGAATGGAGCAGCCATTTTCACTTGGCATTTTCGCTCCATTTTCACTTACAGGATTCAACATCCAGTTAAGTGGCAGTAATTTCCAAACTCAGTCCAGTACAACTGTGCCCTTTGGCACACACTGATTTTTATTCAGTGTACCTCAGTTCATTGTGTCAAGTTCAGTGTTTTTGACATTGCAAGTATAAGCTGATTTTTAATACTGACAACATCCTTCAGGTTCATTCAAATTATCATGTGATCTCTCATTTAAATTTAAATTATTTGGATTTATAGAGACACACACAGGAGGGACACTGTACAAATGCTTTTGTATGAGTTGCCAGCAGCTCTTATAATATGTTAATTTGGGAGTCTCCAGGTCTTAACTTTCCATTTTCTCCCTTCCACCGCCACAACAGAGTGATATTTAAATATCTTCTACAAGCCAGGGCCTTGAGTTGTCTCCAAATTGACAGCTGCAGGCTGGGAAGTGTGAATGAAAGCTTGTCTGTGCTGCTGATGGCCAAAAAGTTCCAGAGAAAGGCTCTCCAAAATGCAGCAGCAATGAGAAAATCTTTCTCTCCCTATCCTTCAAAGCAGTCTGATTAGTTTCTTCAGCTGTCATGACTGTGATTTCTGAACATAAGCTTGTGTGCACTGCTGTAATTTTTGTTGTTTCATGTTATGCATCATGTTATGCATGTCTCAGTGTGGCAGTCATCTCTAGTTTGGATTTGGGGGCCTCTGTCAATTAGTCCAGCACTTGATCACATTTAATCATATCCAAGTACCTGAAAGGCTTGAAAACAGGCTAGTTATATAAAAAAATCTAGTAACAGCTTACTGTGGTGATCACTCTTTTTTTTTTTCTTAAAAAACATCTTGCTGCATGGTGGTCACAGCACTTATTGGTGTTGTTACCCCACAAGCTCACCTTCCTCTGGGTTGCAAAGGGAAGTTAGTAGGGTGGGTGGAACTTCTAGCAGGTGGATGTGAACTGTTTGTGGTTTTAATAAAAGCCCTTGAAACCTGGGCTGCATTCCACATTCAGACACTTCACAGGTACCAGTCACTATGGTGACAAACTCACCAAGTCAGGCTCATTAGAAGACTTGCTTTTGATGGCTGATCAGACGGGTGTTTGTCTCATAAATTCAGCAGTTCTTTCTTTTCTGACCCTTCATCCACCATAATCAGATAACTAATATTCTTTGTGCTACTGCCGTACAGCAAATTTTGACATAACATGTCAGAAATAGAGTGGGTTACAAAACTCGTCTAAGAAGGTGGAATGCAGTAGATATTTGATCAAAGTGGTAAGACATTTCATTGCTATCTCTGAGTTGTTGAATGGCCCTTGGAAAGTGGAGAAATGATACAAGGATACATCTCTTGAAAATATCAAGAAATGTCCCATGTTTTGTCTAAAATACTGCTCTGAATATGGCCTGTGGTCATAGTAGTCATCATTGCAGCATGAGAAGTGTCCATATTCTGCAAGTCAAAATTCCTTGAGTACTTCCTGTTTAGCTCTATATATTAAAATTATTTGAATATTCATATTTTTTCATGAAAGCCCCTAGAATTCTGATACCTACAAATTTTAAAATGTAATTTTATTTTAACTCACATTAAAGTGTGCTGTAGAGATGTTTTTTACATCTTTCTGATCTTTTGAGCACCATAAACCTTCTTGGTCTTCAAGGTACAAGCTTCACTCCAACTGCTATTGGTAGTAAATTGTGCTGATAAAGGGAAACAGTGAAGTTGTAATTAATTCCTGTACTAAAAACTAGAAACTCTTCCAGAGCTATAGAGACTGCTCTGCTTATGTAGGCTATGTATGTCCATACACCTAACTCCTCTGTAATTTATGAGAAGTACATTCCCTTTCTGAATTCTTCTCTTGGCTAGGTATTCCTGTCCTGGATAACCACTGAGACTGCTAATTCCCACTAGTAAAGCCCTGAGGCCAGCTTTATTTCACATCCTGTCTGGCTACACTTGCTAAGATGTCCTGCAGAATCCACCTTATCTGCAGTGTTACATAAAGCGGATTCCAGCAAAAGGAACTTGACTTGCTAAGTGTAGGCAGAACTGTTAAGTGAATGTGCAGCTTAATCTGTTTCCTTGTACTTTAGAGGGCTGTAGGAACACTCAAGAATCTTTAATTTATAAAAGTGTGCACATGGTAAGAAGTGGCTGACAACTTACAGCTGGGACATAGCATGAATGGAAAGGTAACACCTGGACCATCTGAAGAAGACCAGACTAGTCTGACTTTAGAATATCAGACTAGTAGAGCTGAGATGAAGTTTATTAGGAGGAGCATGTGGCAAAGCTCTCAGGTGTGGTAACTGCTGCTACTACCTGTGAGTTCAGGAATTTGAGAGAAGACCCAAGTGTGTGTTCTACTGCAGGTTGGCTACTGAGCATCCATTTAATGCAGCCTCAGAAAAGGATGAGGTTTGACCATTCCAAGATCTGAGCTGAAAGAGCTCAGTCTGATCATCTCTCTTCACAAATGATGCACTACACTGTATATTAAGAACCTTTCTAATAAGCAGTGGTCTCTTTAACATTTGGTGTGCTCACAACAGGAAGATTTTTTTTTGTGCAATCTTCTTGTGTTAGGCTAAATGTCAGGAAATGAGAATCACTTTTTGTGCTACAAAAAAATTGGTCTCAATATCAGTGATCAGTAGAAGGAAAATGAGCATAATGGCATATGCAAATAATTTTAATTAAAAGTATAATTTTCAAAGTTATAATGAGTTTGGTTTAAGAAAGGTTCAATGGTCCTCTTATGCAGGCCCCTGAATGAAAGCACACAGATTATTAAATTCTTAGAATTATCTGAAATTGTACACTTTTCCAATATTTATCAGTTTATTGACTTTAAAATTTAACTCAAAAAAATTACTATGCATTTTCCTACACGTTCAAACATGTATTGCCAATCCTATGAATATTAACCACATATCTACTCACAATTAAATTGCTGAAGAGGAATTTAATGTGTTACTGCAGAAGGTAGAAGGATAGGAGACTTGAAAGCTGAATTCTGCTAGAATTTAATTCATGAACTCCATTCCTAAAATTACTATGATCTCTAGGTTTTACTGCTCCAGGCTGCAGAATTAGTCCATATGTTTGTGGGATCTGTTTTAAATGATGACAGACAGCTGATTACTAATATTATCTGGTAACCTCTGTTTAACTGCAACTATCTTAGACTTATATCAAATTAGTAATTTATGTAGGGTTGAGGAATAAAAAAAAAAATTGCTGCTACAGAGACATGATGTAGAGATTGCAGTTCCAGCAAGGTTCCACTAAAATCTTTTGCCTTCCTGATGGTTCATCTGTGAAGACTATGGGAAGTTTGTTTTTCCTGGCCAGATGTTACCCTCCAAGACATTTTGCTTTCCAATGCTTTTTTACTGCTAACTATAAAAAACCATACCAGAATTAAATATGCACCATGCCTTCCAGAAGATTTTTTAAAAAAAAGCTTTATTAAACATACACTCTTTAGAATATATTTAACAACTTCTCCCACCCTGAAGGAATCCTCAATCACACATACAAATTCTTATTTTCAGCACCAAATCAAGCATGTAAACCTGTGCTACTCACACACAGTAGCTGAATGGTAACAGAAATGGCCACTGGCACCTGAAACAACATGTAGAAAAGCAGCTCTCTAACAACTTAAAACTGGGTTAACATCTGCATGGCATATCAGGAATAATCACCTGTCCTGTAAAACTACAGGGAGCAGCACTGGAAGCAAATCTGGTCTGTGACTATTTAACAATAAAGCAAACACCTTTTGAAGTATACAAAAGCCCCACCACTTCACAGAATCTACGCAGCTTAGGTACATTTCCAGGTTAATATTTAATGCTGGTTTATAGCATCAGACAGCCATCTCCATTTTAATAGGTGGATGAGGATTATAATCTTCAATCTGGAAGTCTTCTGCCTTGAAGTCACTGATGTCTTTAATCTCATGAAGAATTCTGAGTTTGGGGAAAGGTCTTGGGTCCCTCTGAAGCTGAAATAAAAGCAAGCTTACTGTATAAAGCTAATACTTGAAAGCAGAGACTCTGTTCTCAATCTCCAATCAGATTACACTATGTAGGCTTTCCCTTACCACCAAGAAGATTTACAATAAGAAAACAAAATGAAAGAAAATCCCAAGGCAGTTAGATAGAATCTACCTTAGTATTTTCACAGGGAGTAGTAGCATAATTTTCAGGTGAATTCCCTGATCATCCAAATGCACTGCAAGTACTTTCTGATGGCAAATCAGTTCTGGTGGTTACAGATTATATTCCTTCCAGGGGAAATTAAATTGGAAAATTTGACCCAAACATGCATCAAATATTCTACAGCTTCTCACTTCCCATCGTTAGGGTCTGAATCGATAACTACTTCTCTGGATGGTTTTGAACCATACTAATAATGAGGACATTCATTGCAAGCTTAGTCTAATCAAATCAAACACTGATTTTATCCTATTGCAACTAATTACTTCCTGAAGAAAATGTAGCCTTTCTCAGCCAAACAGTATTACTGATTAACTTTGTGAATTTTAAGTGATCCTTTTCTGATATATTACAAAGACATTTTATTTTGTGTTTTTGGGACTAGGTGGAATAATTTTTGAAGTTAAAAGTGCAGATTCTGATCTCTAACTTGGTTTTAGAGCAGTACATTTCAATCATGCTTGTATTGTATTTCTGTTTGCAACCTGAATTGAACAGATGCTAAGATATTACAGTTTTTAGGATAGAAATGAGAAAAATAGCCATAAAAATTAATATCTGCAAAAAGGATATTTAAAATATCAAGGTAATTGATATTTTAAATCAAGGCACTGTGGAAGACAAAAGGATAGAGTACAGAATAAGTACTTACTTGGACTTTTAGAGGTTCCACATGGTTCAGATATATGTGAGCATCTCCTAAGGTGTGTATGAACTCTCCAGGCTGAAAAGAATGAAGAATACATGTAGTCAGATTCCAAGAAAGCAAAACATTACAATGCTTACAGTATTGATTCTCAGCATCTGGCTAGTGTGGAATTGCCACTTCCGTACAGGATTGTATCCCTGAAAGCTGTGAAGGGCACAAGCTTCTCTGACTAATGCATAATTAATGGAAAATATAATGAAATTTCCACTAGCTTACCAAAAAATTTATCTTTCAAATCCTGCTATGACAGTAGCTTTGGTAAATGAATGGAGCAATACTGATCTGCCCACTGACAGAGAAACAGGTGCAGCAGTGACATCCAGCTTTTCCACTCCACTTCTTGTAAGTACAGCTCACCAAAGCTGGTTCAGAGCAGCTGCCTCAGCCACTACTAAACAGCAGTGGAGGTGTCAGACACAGGCAAGCGCCCAGAGCTTACAGGTGGTGACTTACCAGCCCCTGAGCAATGGAATTTCACATGGGGAAGTTTCATCAGCTCTTTTACTGGCCTCTGACCAATGTTGATCAGCCCCCAGATGTGTTACACTGAAAACCACCAAAGCCATGAGAGGAAGTGGTTGAGAGGAAACAGCTGGACATAACGTTAAACTTCACTTTTTTTAGTAGCTTGGACTAATTTCTGTGGTTGCTGTCAAGTCTGATTCTTCCGTATTGCCCTGTTTTAAGAAGTTCCACTTCATATTGTTGGTGGCAGGAGGATTAGGCACTGAAGGCCTTTCTAGTATAATTTTTTACATGCTCTAAAGAAAAGGGGTCTTCCTTTGTACAAGACTGTCGCACATTTAAGTTTCTCTGCTGAATTACAAAATACGGCTCTGAAGTCAGGGCAGGAGCTACTTGAGCACATACTACCACTCATCTACATGTAAGCATCTACAGTAAGAAATCAAAGAAATGCACAGCTGAAATTATACCTGGAAGTTAAGACGGGCAGATTATCCAAATTAGAACCCTGACAGCAACTGCTGAGCTATTGCTCACTTCTAATAAGTAATAAACACATGCTACAAAATCTCATCATTGGTATATTACTACTCATGAGGACAAGCACTCAGTTCAGATTTCTAAGACTAACGAACAAAGGTCAGTCTTGACAGATTCAAGACATGAAAGAATCTTCCGCTTAAACTGAATTTTAAAATCCTTACCTTGCTGATTCTAACTGCCCATACAAACCAGAGGCAATTCACATCAAATTCACAGGGCCCTTTTTTACACATATATCAGTAAGATTTCAAACAGTATGCTCATTCCAGTTTTTCTTGGACATGACATGAAGAGCCTTATCTTTCAGTCCCTCCTTTCTCAGACAAGAATAAATGAAATTATTAAATAGCCTACCTTCAGCCCTGTGACATGGGCAATCATGTACGTGAGCAGTGAATAGCTGGCAATATTAAAAGGCACTCCTAGTCCCATGTCTCCAGACCTCTGATAGAGTTGGCAAGACAATTCTCCATTTAGAACATAGAACTGGCAAAGGGCATGGCATGGAGGCAAAGCCATCAGTGAGATATCTAGGAATTGAGATACAGAAGGTGGGGAGGGGAGAAAACAGTAACAGCATTAGTATGTTATAAATGTAGAAGATGCAAAACTTAAACAAGCATGTAATGAGATACAGTAGAGAGCCAACTGCACTGTCATTCTGTTGCTTTTTCTCTTGTTTATGAGCACTTGCTGCCCAAGCAATTAAGTCCAGGTCATGACAATCTGTCTCCTGGGCTGTATGACCAGAAAGTCATAAACAGATATTCCACAGAACAGACTTATGCCATAATGTTGCACAGCAGTTTCTTTCTACTCACCTTGGTGAGACAGCTGAATTCCCTAAAGGAAGACATTAAGACTAAAATTAAGTATATACCCTAAAGCAAATTCCAACTGCTTCATCTTACTCTCTTCCAATTGCAATGTGTTTGTTGAGATATAAAAGTAATGATAATTTTTAAAAAAAAATCAGAAACCACAAGATCTGTGTGTTTTTCTACGCTTAAAAAGTGCAGAGAGTAAAATTACAGCTTGACAAAGAAAACTTTCACCAGATATTTTCTGAGGATATTTAGCCTTGAAAATAACAGCAATAGCATGTGGCATACCCTTTCAGACAACAGTGGAAAATGCTGTGTGATTTTTTTGGAGCACAAGTCTATCACTGGTGAAAGTTAAACATTCACTTGTAGTAGCTCTTGTTTAGAAGTCTCTACAGAGTGAATAGATATCTATGTATAAATAGACCCTATCATTTGTGTGATACAGGTTCATCATATGATCCCATGTTCAATGAGAAGATCACAACACAAATAATATTTTTTTCTCTAGTTTTAAGGGTTAAGTTTACAAGAGATTACATGGCTAAAAGCCAGACATATTGCTTTAATATAATTTTTATGGTTTGGGTTTTTTACCTTTTACTGTCTTTGAATAGACTGTATGTCAAAGACACTGGTGTATCCCTCATTTTAACCTAGAGAGAAAAACTTTGAAGAAATTACTTTTGAGGTCTGAACATGAAGATAAAGTAGAAAGAGAATCAAGATTATAACTCCTGAATGTTTTTACTACACTCATTGTAGTTTTCTAAAGAATGAACAAGGACACCTAATGGAATTGACTGCTGACACAGGAACAGAAGATAATTTAGCACACAGCAATATAACCTAATTTAGCACACAGCAATATAATGTGCAACCCCATTCACTTTATGCCAGCTGTTCAATACCTTTGGGATTCCAAGCACACATAATGATTCTTCTGTCATCTGGATTGGTTTTGATTGTTTCAATCACTTTTTGCAACTGATCAACTCCTTGGTTGGAGTAATCTGGAGAAATAGAACAAATAAGATCGAAACCAGACAGATTCAAGTCATGGTATTTTTTTATCACCCAGGCCATGTCCCACTGAAAAGTGATACCCAAATGACAACCTGTGAAGTTTTATTGCAACTTTGAAACTGATTTGTAAGTTGGCACCATCCAAACATAGGCTGTTCTCGGTCTTTCTTAGGATGCTCCAGAGCTTGCAAAATTCTCATGATGATATGTCTGTATGCCGCCCCCCCATATATTTTGAGTGCTTTGAGTACCTTTAGCACCCACTGAAATAGGACCATTCCTATTTATTCCATTTTCAACCACTTGATTTATTTTAAGACCAACTAAAAATTCTGTATAATCACTAAACCCCAAGAAACAGAAGTTGCAATACAAAAAACTAGCAGGAAAATATTTTATCACTCATGAGGACTTGTTACCTAAATAAGACAAAAGCTGTACTGGAATGGACAAGATATTACAACCCAGTTAAGTCACACTATTAAGACTGATTTGCTTATTGCATTTCTGGATTAAAATGCCTTTCTAGACATTCAATTTGCATGCTACATGCTCCTTCTTATATATAAAAAGAAAAAATCATGCCCAGACCAGTGTGCCAGCATTCTTTAGACACTCAAAAGTGGAGTTTTTGACAGATGAATAAATGCATCCATCTAGCACTCTCAAGGTCATGTATGAAAACTAAATTTACATAGCATTTAGCTCCAGAAAGGAACTTTAATTATGTGTAGCACAGGATATTACATTTCACCCAATGACACAGGCTGAATTTTAGGCTCAATACCAGTTGTATAAGAAATTTTCTGAAATTAACTGACCATAGAATGGATTTCAGAATAAAAAAGTCATTAGTTGTTAATCATTGTTCTGACTCATGCCAGTCAATCAGCATGGCTGGTAACTACTTTTTTCTAATAACTCTTTTTGCAGCAACACCAAATTATGGTTACAGGCAGACCCAAGCTGGAAAACAAGGTAGCAATATACACAATTAGCATCTCAGGGAACTCTTTCCCAGCAGCACCATGCCAGAAGCCTTGTCAAATGGTCATGTTAGTTCCTGAAGCTACTTACCCATCCCTTAGTAATGCAACTTAAGGAAATCTGTTTGTAAGGAAAACCATGGGAATTTATCTTGTTAATTTTCTCCATGCTATGCTGTACCTTAAGACTTTTTAAGACGAGAAACTGTAAGTTTTCAGATGTGCCAGTTCACAATTTGCATCATTTGTGTTACCATAAAAATGTATTCTGCTAGTGGCCAACATGCCAATACTAAGAGTAATATCAGCAATTCATAGTGAGCTGCAGTTTGAGGCTGTACTGAAAATAAAACAAAACAAAACAAAATGAAAAACCACACACAAAAAAAAAAACCAAGAAACCTCACCTAGATAATTCCCATGTTGTTAATCCACATTAAAAAAAATCACACCAGATAGTGACAATCTGGTTTTTGACACCTTTTTCTTAATGGCAGTCCTCTAAGCATTTTCTATAGCCTCTCCTGCAGAGACTTGGAAAAGAGGAATCGATGCATTTGAGAGTCAGTTTAATAAACCAGTTCCACTGAAAATACCAACAGGTACTGCATCACATCACAACTTGTCACAGCTGTTCTGCCCACAGCATCATCAGCTGTGGAAACACCCTACTTTGTTCAGATGGAGAATGGAAAAATCTTTCTCTTCACTGCCTCCAGTGAATGTAGTGTACTGATGCCAGTTCTTCCCAGCACAACAATTTCATGGACCCTGCACTGGTATACAGAGATGGCAGCCTGTGTTCTGGTATCAAATGGAGCTAGCTCAGGTTTCTGGACTGCAGCACACACATCCTTCCAGCTATCAGCAGCCACATCTGCCCTAGGTAACAGAGTAACAGTGTGTGCCTTGTGACTTATCTGTTCCACAAATACTGAACTATAGTATACAAAGCTACATCTTTCAGGATAGTTAAGATTGAGTAAGGAAGAAAGTTCAATTAACTCTCTCAAGCACTCTTTATTCTGGCTATCAGCTTGCTCTGTATGGTTAAGAACATTCCATTCCACACAGGCTTCTGGAAGTGATGTGTCACAGCTGTCTCACTGAGCACTCAAGACTGTATTTGGATGTGATTACCTGTATGCATATCTTTGTATTCTGCTCCAAAATGCCTCCACTGGAAACCGTACACTGGTCCCAAATCACCCTCCTCTCTGGTGCTGAAACCCTGCTTATCCAGGAACTCACGGGACCCATTGGCATCCCAAATCTTCACACCTTTTGCAGAGAGCTCTTTGGCATTTGTAGAACCCTACAAAACACAGTGAGAAGTCTGCATCCTAATTCCAACACAGAGGGCATGATTTAGAACAGTTGTATTAAGCTTTGCTAGTCCACAGTATTTCTCCACTCATAAAGGATGAACAGTGTAATTATTGTACTGCACGAGGTCCTTGCACACGGATAGAACAAAACTTGTGAGCAACACATTGGGATGGAGTTTGAAGTGCCACACTGCTGCTGTTTAGCTCAGGATTCTCACACTTTGTGAATGCACAAACAGCCTCTAGGTCAGCTGTGGAACATCATTTCGTATTTGCAGAGCACAAGATGTTACTTTACAGATTGATGAAAATAGGCCAACAAAAACTGTATGGCCTACGCACAGTCTTTTCCAAGCTACCTATAATAAAATTATGGTCTTAAAAATCCTTTTGTGAAAATGAGAAAAAATGAGAAAATAACCCAGAAAAATGTCACTGAATCCTGCAAGATGTCCAAATCAGCACACTCAAAAATCCAACACAGAAATTATGCTGGTTTGGGGAGTGTCTAGTCTTTTCCATTAAAAAGAAACAAAAACCAAAACCCAAACCAAACAAACAAACAAACAAACAAACAAGCAAAACCAAAACCAAACCCAAAACAAAACCAAAAGCTTTTAAAAAATCAATTTGTATTAGAGTCCTACTATCTAGCAAATGCTTATGTAAATTCTCCCACACTTGCACAATATCACAACATAGAAAGGAACACTTACATTGTAATGAACTAACTATAGCTGAATTTTATTATACTAGGTACAGCTATTTGCTCTACTAGATGTCATTTTTTTGCTATTAAAAAGTCTAGCATTTACATCAGTCTTACTTCACCTGTGGTTCCACACTGCTTGTTTGTTCAAGTCAAGCTACTTCAATATTAAAAAGCAGATCATTAAAATGCTTACTAGCTGTCTCACATTATTATTTCTGATTAAAACACAAAGAAAAGACACTGCATTAGGTGTTGTAGCTGTGGAGTATATTCAAATTAGTCCTCACTATTTCAAATTTTCTCCTTTAAGAAGAACTAGAAGCGAAACTGTTCTGATTGCACTGGTAGCAATAGTCTGTACTAAACAGCAGAATGTCTTGGTGATAACGCCCTTCCATGTGTGGTCACAGTATTACGGGGTTGCATTTCTTCTGTAAAAGGAACAGAAGCATCTGCAGCTACCCAAATGCATTAATCCACTGCCCAGCAGTTGGTTCCGTTTATGCCACTCTGGGCCCGCCACCCAGAGGGACACCCAAATACCGAACCTTGATGAACCACAGCAGCTCCTCCAGCACTCCCTTCCAGAACACCCTCTTCGTTGTCAGCAGCGGAAACTGATCTGGAAAAGAGTTCCACAGTGCCAGTGGGGACCAGCCATTGCCAGGGTGAGCAGATTCGCCTTTTCCCCACACAGAGGGCAATGCGACCCCTGACATTGTGAGGGTGGGATATGAAACAAAGAGTTAGGATGTGTAGCTGCCATGGTCAGACCCCTCGGGTGGGAGGGAGCGAGACAGGCCCGGGGTGTGAGACCCCCACACTCAGCCCGGCTCAGGGCGGGGACAGGGAGCAGGGGCAGGAGCAGGAGCAGGGAGCAAGCTCAGGGGCCGGGGTCGCGGCGGTGCCCACCTCTGAGGCTGTACCGCGCCTGCATGCCGAACACGGAGATGGTGCCGGTGCCGGTGCGATCCTCTCTCCGGTGGCCGTGCTGCAGGATGTGCCGCACCTGCTGCAGGTACTGCTGCTCGCCGGGCTCCGGGCAGGCGGCGGGGCCGCTCAGCAGCTCCCCGTCGGCGGGCATGGCTGGCGAGCGGCTTCTGGGCTCCGGCTGCGCGCCTCTGCCGAGCCCGCCAAAGCGCGGAGTTCCCGCCAAAGCAAGCCCGGAGTTCCCGCCAAACAGTGCTGAGGGGCGGGCGGGGCGGAGCGGCACCACCGCCACCTCCTCCCCTGCCCGGCCCCTTCCCTTTCCCCTCCCTTTCCTCTTCCAGTCCCGGGGGTCTCAGCGGCACCGCCTCCGCAGTCGCCCGCCCACTGTGGGCCTGCAGGGAGCTGCTCCCCCTCAGGGAGGGCTGGCCCGAGGCAGTGCCCCGAACCATACCGACTCCTTTAGGTTGGATTTTAGGAAGGGTTTCTTTACAGAAAGGTTGATCTCATATCAGAATGGGCTGCCCTGAGAGGTGGTGGAGCCACCATCCCTGGAGCTGTTTGAGGAAAGACGTGGTGGCATGTAGTGCCATGTTCTAGCAGACAGGGTGGTGTTCCGTCCAAGGTTGCACCCAGTGAGCTCAGAGGAGCTTAAGTCTTTTTGTACTTGATTGACTGTGTGATTCTGTGACTTTTCTGCTCTAGTGGCGCCATAAGATTCATCCCATGCTGGAGTGTGCTGTTGACATTTGTCATCTTTCTCCCTCTCTCTGCAGCCTCAGGCACCCCCTTTCGGAGCTGAACAAGACCAAAGCCTTCAGCTGGGCCTGGCAGGCTGCACACATCTGGCACTGGATCCCCCCAGCCGGGATATCCCAAAAAAGCCCCTGTGGCAGCCTCCCTTGTCTCCTCTGCTGTGGTGGCCCTGCAGTGCCATGCCCCATGCACAGCTCACCTTCCACATCCAGCAGTGTCACCCTGAGCTGAGCTTCCAAAAGCAGGTTCCT
The DNA here is from genome assembly GCF_027579445.1 of Ammospiza nelsoni. Lineage (NCBI taxonomy): Eukaryota > Metazoa > Chordata > Aves > Passeriformes > Passerellidae > Ammospiza > Ammospiza nelsoni. The sequence continues at coordinate 105,892,422 of NC_080633.1, forward strand.
TTCATGCCATGCCATCAGCTTCCTGCTTCACATTTTATTGGTACGTTTGCTGCTCACTAAGGGTAGTCCTCGTCGCTTGGGTTTATCGTGTCTCATCATGTTCATCTCAGCTTCTCCCATGTCCCAGTGTAATTTTGCATCCCAACCCGTGTCTGATTGCAACTGTTCCCAACATGGTGTCCTCTGAAAATTTTCTACATATAATCTCTGCTAGTCAGAAAATACTGATTCTTCTCTGAATATTTAATCATTAGTATCTCTTGGAAGTCAAGAATTTCCTGAGAGTCACTTATCTCTGAGATAAAGCCCAGCTTTCTGACAAGTGATATGTTTATGTTATGATTGATAATCTCTCATGATTAGGAGCCTGAAATACAGGTTTATATGAGGGAAGCTAAGGACCACAGAGGACTGTGGATTAGAAAATGCTACTTTTCTTTGCAGCATGCAGAAAATAATCTTTTCCACTAATTAAAAGAGTGAAATAGCTTTTTTCTTGTATAGATTTGTATACTTAACATGTATGTAAAGAAATAAAGGAAAACATAAAGTGTAAGTGGGGTGTGGATGTTTTTCTCTGCTCATATCTGATAAAGATGTTTTTGTACACTTTGAAATTAGCATACTTCATTTAGCAGAGCTACAGTTAGAAATGGTGCGTGTACCAGTGTGCAAAACACGCTTATAAAAACTTTGCATGGCAAATGATACCAAATCACCTAGAGCTCTGCTTCTAGCTGAGAGATATATCAGTTCTAGAACTTTATTGTAATTTACAAAGACCATTGAAAACTGATGTGTATAATTTAGGGAGAAACAAGCTTCTTTACTGATAAAGGCTTTTAATTAATTAAGAAATAAACTCCAGAGGCAGACTACTGTTTGTAAGAAATGCCAAAGGCAGAAGGCTTACTCATTAGTGCATATTCAGATAAGTCATTTAATGTACACAATAAGCATCAAAAGCAACTGGAAGGAAAAATTGAATATTTTCATTGCAAAATAATATGCTACATGCAGATGGAAATCTGGTTGATTCAGACTTAGCTGAATGTGCAACATCTGTAGGGATCAGTCTTGAAAAGGCTTGAGAATGTGCTTGAATGTAAGTATGCAAATAGAAATTACTTTTATGCTTACAGCTGATTATGTCCTTAAATCTTTGCATAACCAGAGCCATGACTTGTTATCAAAGATTACCTTACTGACAACATAAATAACATTTTATTTAAATAAACTAATACTGAAATGGATTTGGTTTGGGGTTTGAGTTTAAAGATTTCTACAGACTTTGGTTGATAGCTTATATGTCACAGTATTTACTAAGCAACATTTTATTTATATGCAACTATTTTAACCATAGAAATTTAACAGTTAGCTATGTTGAGCATAGGGGTAGTTCAACTAAGGAGCATATACTTTATTTCAGGAAGAAAGAATTCACACTTCTTTCCTAGGAGAAAAAAAAAAAAAAGATTATACATTTTGGTTTTGAATGGAGAAAAATATGTTAGAAAAGTAAGTATATGTGGAATGTAGCAGTGTCCTGCTACAGAAACATGCATAACATAAAAACCAGACAGAAACTTTTCTTTTTCTCTCCCTTTCTGTTCTCACAGATCTACCCAGTTTTCTTGTAGAATTTTAACTCTTTTTTTATCCATTGCATTTTCATCTACTCTAAGCCTTGTGCAAACTGAATGGTGGTGTGATTTTGAAATCAACACTGCTTACTTTTCCCAGGTATTAAATGGGTATACAAGATATGCCCACAGGAAAATCAGACTAAGATTCAGGCTAAAAATCATCATCAAACTACAGAAATAATTATTGCTATCATCAGGCCCTGAAGATTAGTATTCCATAATCTGAAAGAGTATTTATCATTTATATTTACAACTGCATATAAATTACAGAGAATTTTGAATAAAAATTGTAAAGAAAGTGTTGGAGCATTTTATTCTGGATGTTTATAAATATCAACATGTAATTTCACCAACATTTACCTAAACAAAGTACATGGTTTATTCTGTAAATTCTGCAGCCCACCTCAGCCTCTCTGGTGGGTGTGGTTTCTTTCATCTGCTCAAAAAGTGTGCCTCTGACCTCAAAAGAATAAGCAGATTTAATACAAAATGCTGAAATCTTCTTCATCTACTTTGTTAACACTGAATGCTCTTTCCCTGCCTCCTGAGACTTTTCCTTGTGTGCAGGTCATGCTTCAGTTGCTCAGTTGAGGAAATCAGCTATGACCTAAAGAGAAACTGTTCAAATCTGGTCCTTCTCCGAAGATTTGGGGACCCTGCAGTGATTTGCCTAAAAGTCTCATGTGTCTTGTGGCTCTGTTCCCCTGGAAGAGACAACTCTGAGAGTCAGAGGCCACTAAAGCTGTGCATCCCAGAGTCCCCTTGGAAGGGAAACACAGGGAAGGGTGGTTTACAAGTTTCACAGTAGTGTGATGCCACCAAAAACCATTCAATCTTTCCTGGAAATTCCCTGTGGGATTAGAGAATATGAAGCATTTGTTCTCCCTGCCTCTCTGCCTGGCTTTTCCTTCCTCTTCTTGAAATGTCTTAAACAAGAAGAGAGCCCTCCTGTGTGTCCTTTTTACAAAAATGGTTGAAGCCCATGAGCAGGATCTTTCTGTGCATGATCCTGTAAGTAGAACTGCAGCCTCTATTAATAAACACTGTTAATCTGAGCAGTGTGCTGCTAATGCAGAAATATTATGGCAAGACAGCTCTTCCAAGTCCTGGTGGTGATTCTCACTTTTCCCTCCTTTATCATCAAAAATAATATGAGGATGCTCTCAAACACTACTGAAAATTTAAAAAAAAAATCCAAAAAACATAATGAATAGTGGTAATTCCAGTCCATTCATGATGAATGAGCACAAAGACATGGTTTTCAATGCCAAGACACTGGACTGTGGTTATGAGGCAATTCTTTTGTGAAGAAATATTTATTATCACATTACCTCATCCCAGCTGTTACTTAAAGATTGGGGGTTTCACAGACATATAAGTCAAATCATTTAATATCATCGTGCCTGTGTTTTGCAGGCAAGAACATTGAGTATTTGTTTGTGTTTTCCATAATGCTTGTGTTTTACTCAATGTGTCCTTTCTGAGAAGGCAGTCTTGTATACACCATGAATGAATCTTGTTCCAACTAAAGTTTATTGCGATGTAAACACCTCTTACAAAGAAGTGTGTTCTCTGTGAAAGCAGAAAGAATGAACTTACCACTTAAAAATTCTGCTTATACAATTGGAGTGCTTTCCCAGCTATGTATTCGATGAACTCAGGACTCTTGGGATCTAAGTTGGGAGGAACTTTAATGGTGAAAGTAGGTGAAGTCAGAACATTCACATCTACCACAGTTTCGTCTTTACTGGAGGGATCCCCAGGTACCACCTAGAAGAGATCAGTACTTTAGACACCACAAACTGCTGTGTGCTTTCAGTTTTGTTTATACCTGCTGTGCCCACTCTCTTTAACAGGGAAAAATTAAATAGGGGAATATTTTAGACTTGCCTACTTTCTTTAAATTGCTTTCTTCTCAAAAGACAGTGGGTGTCTGAATTCATGTAGGTGGTGGAAAGAGCTGACATGGCACCACCAAGACCATATTAAAGAATGGCATGTTAATATTTATATCATAAGCTACATCTATAAAGAGCTTCTATTCTCCTAATGAAAACTTCTGAGCTGTCCCACTAAGTTCAATACAACATTTGTGTGATTGAATTTATTCATTCCTGTGTGTTTTTCTAAATCAGACTTAGTTCTGTAGCTTTATTTTCCTAGAACAGATATCTCAGACTCAGTTGGGAAAATGTGCCTGTCTCCTGTTCCTATTTTGTGCTTTTTTTTGGTGAATTGTACCACTATTTTGTATAAAGTTCTGATAGTAATAGTAGTAATTCACTATATATAAGTGGATTTCTGAGTTAGAAGAGAGAAAAAGATTTGTCCCTTGCCCAGGAAAATGGATTGAATTTACCTTGGATGTATCTTTGTGTGTGAGACACAATTAATCATTATGTATTTACTGAAATATTGGCCAATGCTGTCAAGCATGTGCAGCTTCCACTGCAAAAATCTGTATAACATTTGCCTTCTTTGAACTTTGGAATATGTAGGTACAGACACACAGCTAGACATTCATCCATCTAATGTGGATGTGTCAGTGACTGGTGCAGTGCAGTTTATCTGTGAAGGTAATCTGAGGCCAGTCAAAGCTGCTAGTGTCAATTTACTTTTACCAGACAGTGATTCAGGTTAGCCTGTCAGCCATCCATCACACTAAAGGGATTTAGAGGAAAATAGTTTCTAATCTCAGGAGTTTCAGCTCATTGAGGGATTACCAAGCACACACAAATTCAAGATGAGTAGGAAAGTCATGTTGTAAAGCTAAACATTACACATGTATGAACATCCAGAGCCCTCAGGAATGTAAACATGAGCAAAAGGCAGTTTAAAGGCAGCAATAGCTCCCTTCAGAAGACAACCCTTACCTTAACTACGTTGAAAATGTTTTCTGGTCCAATGGTCATGTTGGACAGCTCAGACACCCACCCAAACCTTTCCTTCATTTTGTTCAGCAAGTAGGAAGTGTCCTCCGTGTGATGCCGAACGACCTGGAGAATCTGCTCGTACTGCTCCCCTGAGAGATTAACCAGCTTAAAGGCTTCATCAAACTTTATGTGCAGCTCAGGAACGTTTGGGCAATCTGTTAGGAAAGACAGTGTTATGTCTTGTTCTTTGTCTTTTCTGTCTGAAGAAATGAAAACTGTAAAAAAGCCTAGCAAGGGGGCATGGTTTGGATGGGTCTTTAAATAATGCTGAAAAAAAGGAGAATAATTTTTGCTTATTGATTATGGTAGATTTAGTTTAGACTCAATGACTAAATGAATGCATTATGCCATTTATTGTATCAAAGTCATTTAGCAAGTTTATATCATATAATACATAAGGTTTGTATAATATTTCATGACAATAGATTTTTTGTTAATGCTAAATAAGATCTGGTAAATTTTACATATAGAAATTTCATAGTCTTCTTATAGGTTATGGGTTCTTTTATTGGCTCACATTCCATTATGAATCTATCCCAGGTATATAGACTCCAAGGCAGGGGCTGAGGAAGCCAAGTTCCTTCCACTGTAAAAGAAGTTTTAAATCCACATGAGGAACCTTAATCTGTCTAGGTCTGTGGCACCTGATGAGTTCAGAGGCAATTGGCTGATGTAGCCACTCTCCATGATATTTGAAAAGTCATGGAAGAGAAGGGAGTCTCTGGTGATGAGGAAAATGGAAATATTTCACTGATGTTTTTGAAAAAGGATTGTAAGAAGGACCCCAAGGACTACCACTCTGTCAGCCTCATCCCTGTGCCTGGAAAAATTGTGGAACAGACCTTCAAGAAGCTCTGCTTAGGCACATGGAAGATAGGGAAGTGATTCAGGACAGCCAGCAGAGCTCCAGCAAGGGCAAGTCCAGCCTGACCAGTCAGTGGCCTCCTATAATGGAGTGATTCCATCACTGGACAAGGAAAGGGTGGGAAAAGTCATTTATCTGTGCTTCTGTAAGGCCATTGACACAGTCCCCCACAACATCCTTCTTTCTCCCTAAACTGGAGACATAAGGATTTGATGGGTGGAATGTTTGGTGGATGAGGAATTGTATGGATGGTCATACCCAGAGGGTGGTGGTCAATGTCTTCATGCCCAGATAGACATCATGGACAGTTTGGTGTCCCTTAGGAGCCCGTACTGGGACCAGTACTGTTTAAGGTCTTCATCAGTGACAGGGGGATCGAGGGGAAGCCTGCAAACTTGGCAGGTTCACAGATGACACCAAGCTGAGTGGTGTGGTTGACACACCCAGGGGATGGGATGGGATGCCACGCAGAGGGACCTGGACAAGCTCATGAAGTAGGCCCAGGTGAACCTCATGAAGTTCAGCAAGGCCAAGTGCAAGGCGCTGCACCTGGGTCGTGGCAACTCCTGCTATCAACACAGGCTGGAAGATGAACAGACTGAGAGCAGCCCTACCAAGAAGGACTTGGGGGTGCTGGTGGATGAGAAGCTGGACATGAACTGGCCATGTGCGCTCACAGCCCAGAAAGCCAAATACATCCTGGGCTGCATCAAAAGAATCATGGCCAGCAGGTTGAGGGAGGTGATTTTGCCCCCCTACTCTTCTCTCATAAGACCCCTGAAGTACTTCATCCAGGTGTGGATCCCTGTATTGGTTTGGCACATCCTGGTTCTAGGTAGCAGGGGGGCCACAAAGATGGCTCCTGTGGGAAGCTGCTGGAAGCTTCCACCAGGTCTGGCAGATCCAGAGTTGATGGCTGTGAAGATGGCCAAAAGCGGGTCAATGAGAGAGGTTGTTAACACCTCTGTGATAACATATTCAAGAAGAAAAACAAAGTCATGGGGTTTTGCTTCTAGTCAGAGAAGAGGAGGAGGTGAGAATATGTGAGGGAAACAACATGGAGACACCATGTGGATGGAGAAGGAGGGGAGGAGCTGCTCCAGGCACCAGAGCTGAGATTCCTCTGCAGGCCGTGGTGAGACCATGGTGAGGCAGCTGTGCCCCTACAGAGATCCACCCACAGCCCATGGGGATCCATGGGGGATGCAGAGATCCACCCACAGCCCGTGGGGATCCACAGAGGATGCAGAGATCCACCCACAGGCCGTGGGGATCCATGGGGGATGCAGAGATCCACCCACAGCCCATGGGGATCCATGGGGGATGCAGAGATCCACCCACAGCCCATGGGGATCCATGGGGGATGCAGAGATCCACCCTCAGCCCATGGGGATCCATGGGGGATGCAGAGATCCACCCTCAGCCCATGGGGATCCATGGGGGATGCAGAGGTCCACCCTCAGCCCATGCGGATCCACAGGCGATGCAGGAATCCTCCCACAGCCCGTGGGGGAGGTGCCCATGCTGGAGCAGGTGGATGCCTGGAGGAGGCTGTGATCCAGTGGGATATCCGGTGGAGAGAGGCTGGAGCGGCCTGTCCTTGGAGGACCCCGTGGGAAGAGAGCCATGCAGTTTTGGGAGGACTGTATGCCCATGAAGGGAGTTCATGTTGCAGCAGCTGCAGTACGGCTGCTGCTTGTGAGAGTGGACCCACACCAGAGAAGTCCACCAAAAACTGTCTGCCATGGGAGGGACCTCACAAGCTCACAGGGGAAGGACTCCTCTACCAGAGAAGGAAAATCCCAGTGATGAACTGACCAAACCCCCGTGCCCTGCACTGTTGGTGGGAAGGAAAGAGGGGCTGGGGGGAGAAGGTGTTTTAAGGGCTTATTTTACTTCTCATTACCCTCCTCTGGTTCTGTTAGTAATGAATTTCACTTTGTAACAAAATCTGAGCCTTTTTTGCCCTTGAAGTTTTTTCTCCCAGTCCTTATCTCACTCATGAAGCCTTCATTAATTTTTTTCTTTTTCCTCCTTTGCCCAGCCGTGGCAGGGGAGGGTGAGCGAGCAACTCTCATGGATGCCTGGCATTGGGCCAGTGTCAAACCACAGCAGCTTCTCAGCACAGAATGCATGGACCTGTTGGAGCAAGTCCAGAGGAGAGCCACAAAAGCTGTTAGAGGCTGGGAGCACCTCTCCTATTTATTAGGATGGGCTGAGAGAGCTGGGGTTATTCAGCCTGGAGAAGAGAAGACCCTGGGGACACTTATTGTGGCCTTTGAATATAATCTGTGACCATCAGCTACTGAAGGGTGCCTGTAAGAAAGATGGGGACAAGAGGTAATGATTTTGAATTGAAAGTGGGTGGATTTAGATTACATGTAAGCAAGAAGTTTTTTCAATAAGGGTGGTGAAACAATGAAACAAGTCGCCCAGAGAGCAGGTAGATGTCCCATCCCTGGAAACATTCAAGGTCACGTTGTGTGGGGCTCTGAGCAACATGATCTAGATGAAGATGTACCTGCTGATTTCTAGGGGGTTGGTCATCTAGACCAAGGTCCCTTTAACCCCACATTATTATATGATTCTATGATAGAGGTTATAACAAGAAAGCCTGTATTCTTGTTGAGTGTTAAGACCTAATATTTATCTTACAATAGCTAGACTAGCTATTGTAGACTAGCACCATCTGCCACAAATTCAGAACTGAAAATTGCTGGTATTTTCTTTACTAAAATATGGATTTAAGCAAGAAAAATTTCTATGCAATAATTTCTCTGTAAAAATTAATTTTCTGTTCTGTCAAATTGGATTATCAAGGAGTAATTCTGTCAAATTGGATTATCAAGGGGTTCCAGCTGATGGTACAGTAACAAACTGTTATCCTTAGTACATGGGTGTAGATAAAAAGATAAGTGGTCAGATATTCTTTTAAAAGTGTTTCATTGTTCATTAATGTTTGCCCCACTGGAGATATTCTGAAGACATTTAGATTTAAGCATTAGGTTTAGTGCTTAAATGCTCTTAGATTTTAAGATTGAAATAATTCTGGAAGGACAGGTATGTTATGCTGCAGTGGGAGTCCTGACTGGCAGTTCTGGGTGATCAGTCTGAAGGTTTTTCAGGTGCCCATGGACGGTGCTGACAGAGCTCTGCCATCTCCTTATTTACTGACATGAAGTCCCCTTTTTGTCCTTCATGTCAGTTCTATCTGCAGACAGAGTTCAACAAAAAGTAATTACAGGCTCTTCAGCGCTTGCTTTCATTGCAAGGAGCTGAATGATACCTGAGGTTACACCTGCTTGTCAGCAGGAGAGGCGACTGTCGGGAGTTTGAGCTTCTCCTCACTTTCTGCTCAGCACTGCTGCACCCAGGCAGGATCGACTGCTGCCTGACATCTTGCTTCTCTGCAGGATTGCAGCTCTAACAAAACACCTATATATTCTGTTACAGGCTGTGGGACGTCTCTTTGGAGCGCCAGCGGTGTGTTAAGAACTGAGCTATACTGACACTCTGTGGAGACAGCGGGGAAAGCTAATTGAAATAATCTGGAATGAGGAGGAATGGTTACTGTAGCCGTGGTTACAGTAAAAACTCAGTGACTGTGTTAAATGTTAATTCCAGTAGATAATTAACACCTCAAAATCTATAAACCAGTAATCAATTCATTACAGAGAGAAAAAGGGAAAAAAAAAAAAAAAAAAAGGAGAATATTTATTTACCATGCAAGAGATTGTCTTGACATTTCTGGCATCTCTCATGGAACTGCGGGCATCCGGAGGAGTTCTCCCGGAGCTCCCTGCACTGAAGTCTCTGGCGCCCTGACACAATTTTTGAAAACATGCCACTTCTTTCAGGATCTAGAATGAAGTCATAGTATTTTTAGACTGCTGTTAAACTTAGAGTCTTTATAAGTATGCATTCATTACCGAGCCTGAGTGCTAGAATATAATTTCTTGTCCTTAATCCAAAGTATTTTTCATAAATCCCCTTCCTTACCTCTCGACCTCCCCTCCACTCCAAAAAAGTAAAAGGAATAAATTATTAAAAAGTAGAAGTCAAGAGAAGATTCAAATAATATTTTCTTTCAAGGAATTCTTGCTGTAGTATATTCCTTTATAAAGACTTAGGAGTGTATTCCCCAGACATAACCAAAAAATTGCTAATATTATTGCACATTATTTCTACAACATGTGAGTTCTGGTAAGATCTTTTTGACCCTTAGAAGTCAAGATGTTTCATAATCCCATACAGTTACATGAGAACACAGTACCAAGTCTGTTTCTCAGGTAACAGGGCTTATGATATAGGGAAAAATTTAAAAACACTGTTCAAGAGTCACTTAACTTTGTATTTCCTGATGATCACGTAATGTTCATGTCACCTGCCACTCAGAGTTATGGCATGTGCTCACTGTGATTTCCCTGTAGACAAGGACCAGCATGTATTTGTCCTGTTTGCAATAGTCAAATATTAGGCTTATTTGTATTCTAAAAGCCAGCCATGGTCATTTTCCTTCACTGAGTGTCATCACCAATGGTATGCCCAGAATTTTCTGGTCACTGGAAAACCTGATGTCTGGTCTTTGATTAGCTGGTATTTGATTGTCAGATTACATTGCTGCTGTAGCCTGAAACAGCACTTGCAGCTGTCAAACTGAAGTTAGCATCATTTGGCAAGGGCAGGGATATGCCTTGACATCTCACAACATTACCCTAATTTTTTAGAATTGGTGACCATTAAGAGATAATAAAAATCATATCCTGACAAATGCTGAGATTAAATCTGTCAGTCAGCCTTATGAAAAACTGCATGCACCCTGAATTTAAGTGCTCCTGAGGAGCACTTAAAGAATTGCCATGAAAATCAGGCTGCGTAGGACCCCTAAGCCCCCCTGCAACATTTCTCTGAGATTTCTAGGCGACTTCTATTTGTTCATTTAACTGATAGCTACCCTTGACCCACAGCCTCCAGAGTTTCCTTATGTATCTCACACTCATACTGGAAACTGAGTAATTCGCTGTAGTTTAGCCATCCCAAAGGGGTTGATGTCATTGACAGAGCAGTCAATTTTCATCTTCTAACACTTGCCTTTGGTTTGTTCTGGCACATCTCTTCTGTAATCTCTGTATTCATCAAACACATCAGTGATCACCTCGCTGACACCTTCGAACACTGTCCTGCTGAAATCAAAAACTGTCTGTAAGAAGCCAGGCACGCCCCAGCCTCTCTGGGAGCCTTCAATTCTGGTGGTGACCTCAGGTAAAGCTGGCATACTGGGGGACTCACTCATCTCCAGGTCAGACATGAAATAAGTCTGAAAAGACTGGTCAAATTCTTTTTGCATGTGCTTGAAAAAAATGAAACTTCTGTCAAATATTGAGCCCACATCCGATAAAAGCTGGCTAAATAAATCTTCCATCTTTACTAGCTGGGTGTCCTCTTTCTCAGGCTTTTCATTAGATTGGATGTCTCTTCCTTGCTCCTCATGAAAAGTAAATATGAGTGGAGGTATTTTCCTCAAAAAATCTTCAACCTGTGTGTAAGAAAGAGAGAGATCAGAAGAGAAAAGTTACTGGTTTCTCATGTCTCAGATAAGTGTCTCTAATTTTTCTCTTTCAAATACTCAAAGAAACAATGCCCTCTTCATAACTGCCAACACAGCATATTCTCTGAAATAATTTAAGACAGTAGACCCCAAAGAGAAGTGCATTCAATCTAAATCATTAATTTCAAATCAGATCTGGAGTAAAACTTCTGCCAGTTACCCTTTAATCTGTGGGAGCTCAAAGTTATTGTCAGCATTTGGGTTTCTTCCAACAGACAGCTTGGGCTTTATGTTATGAAGATGTGAGATGCATTTCTGTCTGCTTTATGTGCAGTGTAGCGAGCAGAAGGTTCTCACCTTGATTTGTAAAAAGCCTGTCCTCTCTCACCATTGGGCAAATCCTCATGTCCTTGTGTGAATGGAAACCAGCACAATCAATAAAGCAGTGGCTGTGAGTCCATGGTTTTATCGTGTAAGAGGCCAAGTGTCAATTCTGCTGTCACAGAGTTCCAGTTCCTGGCCCTCAGCCACTGATTCTCTGCTCCCCACTCTGAGGCACTACTTTGGCCTGAGCCGATGGAGTGGCTTTTTGAGCCACACTCCATGGCATTAGAAAATGGGTAAGGGTTAAGAAGCACCTTGCTAAAACACACATATATAGATATAGATAGATATCTATAGACAGATATACATAAAGACATCTAAATATATTAATTATAAATGTGGGAATGTGTCCAATTATGTCAAATGCCCACGTTTACCGAGGAAACCATTGGCCGCGGCAACGACATCCAGCTATGGACAACACAGGACAAACTGGACCAGGGACATGAGCTTTTTTTTATTTTCAGCACATCAGTCTCAGGACATTGTTAGACAATGGACACAGGATGTTAACAGCTCGCTGATCCACAGGGAATGCCAAGGAGGTGGGGCATTACAGCATAGCATAAAACCATCTCAGCCTAGATTTCAGCCAGTCATACATAGAACAACACATATTGACAAGCATTCTATCCAATCTTATAAAACACACGTAATGGTAGTTAAAACAAAGACTGGTTCATAAGAGACAAAGAACAGAGCTCTATTCATGCTAACCTTCTAAAGATATACATTAAATAACCTTGTTGCCATCCTTAAGCTAGTTCTACAGAGGCCTATTGTTATTTGTCACGTATGCTCTACTGCTTAGAAAACTTTTTTGCTGTATTTGCAATGCTATCAAACCTTCTGTCTGAGGCCTATTCTTTTTTAACCATTTCCTAAAAACCCTCTAACTTTATGAACTCCAGCAATAAAAAACTAAAAACAAATCTTCAGCTTGATCTGACCACTAGTGCAGCTTAGAGGGTAGGTGAAGTGTGAAACAGCACTGCAGGAACAGCCTAAGCAAGTATTGCTCCTGCTGTCTGTGTGTCCTCAGCTACAGCTACAATTTTTTCTTTTCTTTCTTTTTTTTTTTTTTTAATAACTTTGGTTATAACACAGCTCTTACTTTGAATGCTTCAAGTAAACCAAATAACTGATGAGGGATGTGTCCAAGAGGGTCAAAGATGGGGACAATGCAGTGTATAACTTTTACTGCAGTAATTGCAGCATCTACAGACTCTTGAAAACCCAAAACATTTATATGAGCCACCCATAAGTGATACCTAAAAAGCTAAAAATATCACAAATAGTTTTAAATTTAGTATCTCCCACATTTTAACATGAATTATTTTAAGAATATGCACAAATATTAAACACCTCTGCTGTAAACCCTGCCTGAAACACCACATTTAATGTTTAAGTTATTGTATTTTTCAGTACACAGGAGGGGTGAAAGATAGAGAATCTGGCTGACATTTTAGTAGCAGCAATTACAGTTCTGCTTCAGAAGTTTGTTGCGCCTAATGTGTATGCCCAAACAAAAAATGTGATTACAATTGTTAAATTTTGTAGTAATAATGGTCCAGACAGGAAACCATATTTTCTTTCTAGTAGAATTAGGGGAATCTCCTTTGCTGACAGGCTCCTTTATTACAAGAGGTTAAGCATTTTAAAGTTTTGTTTGTTACTTAAAGAGTTTATTTAAGAAAAATATAGGAAAGAATGGTGTAATAATTAGGTGATTTTTTTTACCCCATGTAGTTTTGCTAACTACATCTACGCTTTTAACTTTGCTGATTTTTCAGACGGACCATAAAGAATATATGTGGTATTTTTCACAAACAGTGTTCAAGCATCTTAGTGCAAGTCCCACTGTGAGAGAAAACATGTTATATCTGGAATGAGTCTGTTGGAGTTAGGGGAGTCATCAGTTTCCATGGAATCTTGCCAGGGTGCAACTGAACTCATTTTGGCTCAGCATTCCATGACCCATAATCACATGTAATCTCTACCATATAACTTCATACTTCCAGACTCTCCAAATGAAATTAATTTTAGTAAGCTGATATAACTGGCAGACCTAGGTATTGAGAAATAAGATGTGCTGTCTCTTTGGATGAACTCAAGAGTATTCTCCAGATGCAAAGTTTCCTCCTACCTTTCTCTTAAAGGTTGACACACCACGTTTGCAAGTTGTATAATACCTCATGCAGGTACTTTCTAAACAAGATTCACATTCATCCCATAGATTTTTCAAGGATACTTGACATTGTCTTTCCTCTTCTTCCAGTCTTGCCTTTACTTCATCCATAAGTCGCAAGGCTTGCTAAGTAAGGAAAAAGATCCAGTTGAGGGCCATTTTCAGATTAGCATTCTAAGTACTTACCCCAGTGTTCATCACTCATTTTGGCTATTTATGGCTCCTTTTTTTGCTAATCCCTAACCACTCGGCTAGGTTGCCTTCTCAGCTGCAGTTACATATGGAAGGAACTGAAAATTGAAAACCTTTTCTTTATGGGATTTTTCTGATGTTGTTCTCTCAGGGGACACAGCCTACAGAAACAAATGGATTGCTACAGACTACCAGGATTTTTGATGTTAAGAAAAAAACTCAACACATCATTCTGTGTAAGAATTCAGCCTCCCCCATGGTCATGTGTTCAACTCGTGTTATTTTTGCTCCATATCATCTGAACAGTACTCATCTGTCCCACAAATAGTCCTTTCCTGTTGCCTTTCTCTACCTTTAAGGGATTGATATTTCATGAGGGTAGGTCCTTGCCATAAAGTCTGTCTAATGCAGAAATATATAAAAGTTTAGCATCTCTGCTGCTTGTGAGTATGCTAATCAAAAGGGGAATTTTTCCTGCTCTTGTGGAAGTGTGAGGCACTCCTTCCATACTGAAGGGCAACAAGATGCATTTCACAACGCTGCTTCTATTTGCTTCATCAGTTAGGGCACAAAGCTGAGCAGATAAGAAGCAGCATTTTTGGATATAGGCTTGACAATGGAAAGAGCAAAGTTCTTCCCATTGAAGTAGGTTACACATCATCAATTTCTTTCTCCAATTGCAACATATTTCAATAGTTTTTGTTTCCAAACAATGTTCCAAGCTATCTCTAAGTATGACAGAAACCTTTTAATTGATGGGGCTTATTCCTTTTTGTCAGCATTCCAATAGGGAAGAGACTCACATAAAAGAAAACTTCCGTCAGAATGTGCTTGATGGAGACAGTAACTGCAATTTTCGTAATCTATGTTCAGTTATTTTCTGATCTTTCTAATACATTTATTCAGTGTTTTATGAACTCTCACTGTGGATGTGAGTCCTGTGTAAATGAAATCATCCAGTAAGATCTAACAAGTGTTGAGTGTGGGAGTACACTGGTGTTCCTTAAGATGTTAGAAAGATACCAGGTACTTTTTTAGTTTTAACTAACTACCAGATGTTGGGCCAGGAGAGAATTTTCCTTCAACTTTGTTGAAACAAAGTTAGGATATTTGTGTTTTTTTAAATATAGAGTAAACCTCTATTTCTTCAGATCATCTGAGCATATGGCTCTGAGCCTAGGCATTGCACTAAGACATTGGAAATTTCCCTGATTCATTGTACTTTCTTTAGAGCACATTATCATTTGTGGCTTTGATGTTCTCCTGCAGGTCTGAGGTTTGCAAAGCAAGCTGGAGAACATCTTGTGGCCCCAGGAGTATAGAGACATGGAGGGCAGAGCTGCTGGACCTTCTGCACAGAACACTGTTCTACAGTGGCCTGCAGTTGCCTTGGTGTGAATTCAGTGAGGCAGGGGTTTTTAGAAACAAGCAGTATGTGCAATTTTCCTCTGCTAGTGAAACAAAGGGCCAGAATCAGGTTTTCTCTCAATTCCATGACTGCATGAAAATATGTACACTGCTTTGGTTTGGTTTACATTCTTCCCAGAATAAACATAAAACCCCCACAGATGCATTTATGTTACCTGTTTTTCTTCACTGCTCTTCTTCAAGGTTTTCATCAGATCTATGTGCTTATCTTCGTTTCTTTCCATCATAATTTTCATCTGCTTAATACCAATCAAAGCTTTCTTTACCTCTTCATCTACATACTTCTCTCCAACTTCAGATAATTCTAAAAAAAGCCAAATTATCCAGTTACTTAATCAGATTTTAACACTATTGCAAATTGTCATGCACTGATGATGGAGAATGAAATAGCTCTGTGTTTCCCTACAGTGGCAGAGCCAAATCTGAGATAGCGAATGCTGAATGACACTGAGCCAAGACAATTTCCATCAGATAAGAATCTGGCCCAGAGCTTTTGCAAGGATGAGCTGTATGTTACTCAAAAGATACATTCAACTGTCCCACTGCTGAATACTGAATCCCAGAGCAATTGGGGCTGGTACCTTTGGAGATCATTGAGTCTGCCCCCTCCATTCAAAGCATGGTCAACTACATCAGGTTGCACAGGACATCATCAACCTGGGTTTTGAATATCTCCTAGGATCACTCATCTGTTTTCTAATGGCATAACCTTTATATTTATCTTTGATCTGGTAGAAGCCTGTGACAGCTTCCCTCTACATTTCGAAAATGTCGATTACAAGTGCCTTCAACCTGTTTTCATAAAAATACAATTTGTAGACTTCCTGTGAAGTAATGAGCATAGAGTTTTGGTGAAAACCTGGGCTGGCCCATGCATTGCACCTTGAAGCTCTGCATGATTGCCTATCCTTTATCTGCATTTGTTTTCTTTGTGGAAATACCCTGAATATCACTGAAACTTTAGAAAACAGTAAAACCATCTCACCTTGAGACTGCCAAAAACACATTGATCACTTCTTCCTTTGTGTTTTTCTTCCTCATCTCAAACTTTCTGTTTGTTTATTACAAAAATCCTGTCAACATAGACTGAAGCACAGCATTGTTTAATGGCTGATCCTCTTTCTTTCCACAAAATAAATCCATGCTTAGAAGTATGTGTGTGTGTGCAGAATAGCTGGTATTTTCTAAATTAAGTAATTTTTTTCAGTTGTTTGTAAAAGCCACCTTTTCAGTGAAGTATTTAAGTGTAGAGGAAATATTTTCAAAGATTATTTGAAAAAACAAAATCGTTCAAAATCTGTTGAGCCTCATTTTGGGTTTGGTTTCTATTCTGATGATCTACAAGGAACCAAATAACCTATAAAAATCCCGTAAGTACTTTTTTCTTTTGGCAGGTGATGCTTATCTGTTAATCCCTTTGCTTTCTCATCCTGCTTGTTCTTATCTTCCTAATGTGTGCGTGTAGGCATGAAATCGACTTTGTTATGTTTTCTAAGCTCCACACATGCAAGTGGCACTTGTTGATGGCAGTGAGTGTGGAAGCCAAGATGCCCTGCCCAGCTGGAGACCTGGGCCCAGGGGCTTCCAGCCCACCCTGGCAGGAAAAGCTTACGTACGCTTGAGGTTGTCCCGGAGATTCATCTCCTCCTGCTTCGTCGGTGCGCACTGGTGGCCACTCAGACACAGCACATGGATCAGAAATATCCAGGAGGACCTCATGTTCTTTCTGTTCAAAGAAAAGTTCAGTGCAGTTACGTGTAAACATTGGCAGGAAGCTCAGATGTCTAGGTATACTAAGTAAATATAAATGCTAACTATAATACTACAAATCTTATAAGATCCCGCTAATTTTGTCTCTGACGATGGTTTCTGATATGTATAGCATGCACCTAGGTGCTACTTTTGGTGAAAATACATGAGTAAGAAGCTTGACCTCCTTTGTAATTATCTATTTAGATTAATTAGATGAGTTCCACTCAGTTTGCACAGTGGTTAACAGAATCAGGACATGTATATATAAAATCAGAAGCTTATGCTGTTCAGTCTGTCCCTTTTCTTCTTTGTGAAACACACTAATTACCAATCTCATATTGTGTCCTTAGTTCATATTATAAATACATTCATGCTAAACATTATTGCCAGTTTTAAAGAGGGAAGTTTCTGGAATGTTGTTCCCTTTCTTGTAAACGTGCAATTCATTTCAGTGTCCTTCAGAATAAGACTTAATAGAAGAGACTCAACAAAGGTGTGCCAAAAAATCAGTAATTAGATCAATTTTGTAAACAAACAGATCAGCAAATGAAAGAAATCCCTAAACAAGGGAAAGAAATGCCATTTGCTTTATTTCTCTCCTAAGAGCAGAGCCAAAAGGTTCATTTTTCAGAAACCATGCAGCTTCACTTTATGGTTCTCTTCTGATTAAGTGAACACAGTATTCAGATGCCTTGTAGTTAGCCAATATAGCCTTCTTGGAGATGCAATTATCAGCCACAAGGGCATATGTAACTTAAAAGCCTGGATTTGTTTATAGCCCAGATTTACTTCTACAGTTACTTGCATATTTCACCTTCACATTTACACCAAAAGACCAATTAACTGCAAAGAAATACAAACACACAACCAAAGAAAAGTAAAAAAGTATATTTACCATTAATATTTTGTGCCTCTTCTGCAAAATTGCTCCTTGTGTCAGGAAGGGGCTGGGCTGTGTTCTGGACTTATTTCTGGGAGTGCCAGGGATTTTGCCATGTTCTACTTATCTGATGAGAAGGGACTTAATCCCATTAAGGGACATTTAGTCGCTAGGCTGGGGGATTTTGCATGTGTGCCACTTCATGCTCATCTCTGTGGGCAAAACCACCAGGGGGAGTGTTGGGCAGAATTGCCTTATTTAAAGTAATTTGGAACCGCTATTTTTCTGTAGTCAGTAGCCTTTTGTCGCGTTAGGTCTTCCATCGTCTTACTTCTTACTTTAGGAGACACCTGCAGTTTATGTTATTAGTGAAATTGGTACTATTAGTTTGGCTAAAAATACCTTTCAACATTTAATCTCCTCAGCATGGTTTTAGCTTGCTATAAAAACCACTTCCTTATGTAAAGGCCTCCTTTGTACACCTTCTGAAGGTATGGGAGTTGAAAAAAATATCAGGAACCCAGATGGAGGCTAGCATATGAGCAGATTCTGGAACGAGATAAGCAATTTTTTTGGCATTTTATACATCATTGTGTTTGCCAATGTTTTGGGGGTTTGTCCACTTAATGCTATTTCCTTCAGTTTCTCCATGTCTGTGAAATATGTCTGAGATCTGACTCGTACAAACTTTTGGATACTTTGAAATTAGATATTTAAATGCTAACAGGTGCTTAATATAAAATATGGACAGGTACTGTTAGCAAGTCATATCCCACCTTGTGATATTCAGCAATATTACTCCCTTGTAGCCAAAGAGGAGATGGGGAGAGCGGGTGTTTTGAGCCCACAGTCTGTAACAGCAACTTTAAGACATTCTGTTCCATTTTGTTTACCTAATCATTCATAAAGGCCAATTGATGGCTAAGATCTAGCATGATTAATGCTGCTTAGGCAAGAGATTTCAGGGATTTAGCTTTAAACACATTATCAGAAGAGTGGAGAATCTACTGGCTCTAATGGGAATTGCAAGTCCCCAGTTTGCATTAAAAATTAGGGTAACTTCACTTTTTTTCCCTGAAAATTATGGATGGAATGGGATGTGTATTTTGGTGTAATTTATATGAATTGCTGTCTCATTGAGTTTCTGCTTACTCCTTGACCAAGACTCATCACTACCGAAAACATTTCAAGTTCTCTTCTGTGGAAAAACCAAGCAGGCACCCCTGCAGACCTTGCAATCCCCTGGTGATTGATTGTTAAGGATCCCTGGGTCTTGGGCTGAAGCAGAAGGGGCTCTCCCCCCTCTCTCTCCCCCTCTGAACCTCACACTCAGCTCAGGAGAGAGTGAAGCTGGAAAATACATTGGCACAAAGGAAGACAATCTATTACAGACACTTGTGAAACATGTGCTACTAGCCTACATGTATAATGAATCCTAACAAAGACTTTAATCTTTCACTGCAAGGGTTTCTCCAGTCATTTTTGACGTTTCTCTTTGCTAATATTAATTTACTAGCAGCATTCATTTTCTGGTCTTTCTCACTCTGACTCTGTATAGAGAAAGCTTCACTCAACCTAGATTAAAAAGGGTGGTTTCAACACATCACTCATAGTTCACAGGAGTTTGTGAGAAAGCAGGCGGCCCCAGCCCTGTGGGGAGGGAGAGCTGCACTCCTGCCCCAGGGCAAGGGGCTGGAGAATGCATTTATAAATTAATCTATAAAATCAAAAGCTTGTCTGCTTTCTGAAGGTCTCCTGGGGAGTCTCTGGTCAAGCACACACTTGCACCTTGCAAAGCCAGTCCTCAAGCTGATGCTGAGACAGAGAATCCTGGTGTATGTTGAGCTCCTGTTCTCAATTCAGTTGATTTTGAACATTGCAAAGTGTCTTGCATCATCTTAGGTGCTACTCCTCATACTTTATTGCAACCATTATGTAACCACATGGAAATAGGCACTACTGTATCTATGTATATCTTTTTACAAAAACACAAAATCCTAGTTCTTTGCTCGCATGTTATTTCATATATATCTAATGGCTGAAAGAGGAGGTGTAAGGAACCCAAGGACAAAACTGATAGAGCTAGTATGTCTGGTAAATTTAATCTTAGGCTTAAACTTAACCTTAAAAGTGCACTTAAGAAACCAGCACCCTGTTCTTGAAAGGCAGCTCTTAATTGTGCTCACTCTGGAAAGTTTTTCCTCTCTCATTTCTGTTTTGAATTTAATTAAACAAAAATCTCATCAATAATACCTTCAGGTTTCATGTGAAACATCCATTCTCTTTTCTTTTAACTTTCCAGAGCTGATTTGCAGTGACCTATTATGGAGATCTCCATTTTTCATCTCAGCTGCCATGTTCAACAGTTTCCTCTTAATATTTTATTTTCCTCTGAATTTGAGTGCTTTGATCAGCTATAGTATAGTGTGTCATGTCATGACATTGTGATGACTTTTTCAATTTATTCCACTCTTATACAAGCAGATGATTCAATGATGCTGAAATTAATAAGGTACTCTTCTAATATTGAATCCTACTAGAGATAGTCTGAAGAAGCTGTTGGGAGCTAATTGTAGAAAGTGTCTTTTTTCCTACCCCTACTTCCTACCCCTGTTATTCCACTACTACTCTATTTTAATTGAAATAATATTTGTCCATTGAAAAGGAAATGGAAAATAGCTTGAAAAGGAGTTTCAGTTAAAATAGATTTTTTTTTGCAAGAAACTGATAAATTGAAAAGTAAATAATTGTAACAAGATATATAGACATTGAGTTTGAACCAAGCTGAACTTGAGCAATGAGAGTTGTAGCTGCTTTGTGGATTTTTCTTGGGTCCCGTTGGATGACCTCCACAAATGTGTAACATTTTTTCACCACAGTGACTTCTCCCTTTTTGTTGATCCATTCCACCTGGCAGGATTAAGCATCAAGAAATACGTTGAAATGGAATTTCCTGTGTTGTACATCAGCTATAGGATTATGTTCCAGTTAGATATTTACACAATTATTTTCTGTTTGTAAGAGTTGTTTCCTACTATGCTACACATTTCCTAAGCATTTCTTTCTGAGCTAGGCCAGGCATATAATAATCAGGCTGAAAATACCTGATCATATTTATAGACTCTATGAGTCATGGAAAGTGCTATATACTAACATTAAATCTCTTGGTATTTGCATGAAATAGTCCCTAGTTCTACAAAATCTTAATTAGCTTTATTTGTAAGCACACTATTAATTCTACTGCTTTCAATTGAAATTAAATCCTTGTGGGGGTTTGTGGTGTAATTACATGGCTAATCTAAAGCATGCACAAAGCTTTGCTAAAAGTTGGTAAGGGTTTTAAGGGTATAGAATTGAACTTTTGTGCTGTAAAAGTTTGTTTTGTTTTGTTTTGTTTTGATTCTTCCCAGTGCTTCGTGAGCCCCTGAGTGGCTTTTCTGCTTTCTCCTGTATTTCAAAGGCTCTCAAAGGCCTCCTGAGGTTCTGTATGCAGTCTTTGAGCTCTACCTGGTTGCCTGAAGTTAGGAACCAAGGCTCCCTCTTTAGCCCAGAGGGAGAGGCACGTTCCTGAGGTGCTCTCAGTCATGCTGGAAGGCCTCAGACAGAGGAGCTGAGGCTGCATTACGCTGAATAGCTACAGTCAGTCTAAGCTACACATCCTGCAAAAATACCAGCTCAGGCCCCCAGAGCAGCACAGCTGTGTTAGCATGACAGGATCCCAAAGTTCACAAGCCCTGAAGCTCAGAGTCAGGCTGACACAGTTACCCTGTCTGGAGCAGGGTCAGGCAATGCCAGGTCAGGACGCTGCGCTGTGCTCAGCACAAACGTGAAACCAGCAAAAGGCAGAAATCAGCCCGTGAAACTTGGAGCATCACACTGAGAGTTAATGTGGCTTTAGCTGGAATTACTGAGCTACAGCTTTTGGGGTCAGCAAGACCAACTTCACAAGGCTTAGCATGCTTTAAAGTGCATGAGCCTTTTCTGATTTCCTTTCACTCGCCTATCCTTGGATCATAAGGATGATAATTCAGTGGGGAAAAAAAATCTTCCACTTCACTGCTGAAATTTTTTGTTTTCCAAGCCCTTCAGGGCTTTGACACAAAGTTCTGAATACCAATCCCAGCAGTAACATGACAACTGTTGTTTCACAGGGCCATGCAAAGTTTTTTCCCACCTTGTCCAGAGGCATTGCAGAAAGGATTTGTGGTGATACTGGAGACTATGTGTGGGAAGACAAAACTGTAACAAAAATTTAATTCACTTTACGAAGCAAAAAGTTAAAACCTTAGGTTGAATGAAAGACAATATGAAGGTGAAAGCTAAAAACTTTGCCGTTGTCTTCAGAATTTGTGCTGAGGATGTCAGCTAACTATTAAACTTGGAGAAGCACCATTCCTGATGTTATATTATCAGCAGGAGATATCAAAGTCAGTGCAAGGATAACAAAATGAGCTAGAAACAATTTATTAGAAAGCTATGAAGCAAACCTGCACAGCTCAGTTGCACAAACAGATTTCAGGAAGCATTTAATATTAAAATTCTGAAGTTTTGAACCAGATGTTTTGCAAGGGTTTAGTTTCAAGCTTCCCTAGGAACATTAAAACAAAAAGGTTTTATTGCATGCAGACATGTAATATATCAGCTTTCAGCCTGCAACTGAAAGGAACAGGGTTCCTTCTGTGTGTTCGTCTGGTTTGCTTAAGCATATTTTTGTCATTCAGCTTGTATCACCTAGTTACAAGAGTGACTGATTATTGAAAACAACTCCAGAATTTATTGAAATTGGGAGGACTGAGTTACCAGTTTGTGAGGTGCAGAACAACTCCTGAAGATGGTGGCTGCCCTAACCTGCTGGAAAGGGATTGGAGGCACTCAGGACAGGGCCTTGGTAATATTCAATGAAGAAACTGGAAATGGCTTTGTTGGGGAATAACCTCTCTGCCTGTAGCTTTTTCTGCTGCATTTAAAGTGGACCATGCTCCAGTGCCTATGGGACTGCAAGCCCAAAGAAGGATGTCTGAATGTAAAGCTTCCTCATGTAGTTGATAATCAGACACACACAGTCCCCTTGCTTGCAGTAGCACAGAAGTGGGTTCCAGCAAAGCTGAAATGCTGCCTGAAGCTGACATTTTCTCCATTTCAAATATTAAGGACAATTTCTAAGAAGAACTCTTATTGCAATTACGATTAATGACCTCATTCTTCTAAGAGTTCTTGCTTAATTGCTGTTGCACATGTTTTTACAGCTGTCCTTTTATATAACTGGTACCCTGCCCTGTGCATCTGCCTCAATACTCAAAGCTTTTTAAAGCACTATGAAAAAAAAAAACCCAATAGTTACACAGACCTGAGAAATGGGAGGAGAATTAAAAAAAAAAAAAGAAAAAGAAAAAGGAAAGAAAAATTGAGTTCAGAACAAATGAGAATTATGAATGAAGTAAAAAGGCAGAAAGGAAAAGGAAGGTGAAATAGGAAAGACTACAAAGTACAAAACATCAGGGGAGACACAGACAAGAATAATATACTTCCAATTGGAAGTATATGAATTCATATCCATGTCCTCTACCAACAGCCAAATTGTTATTGCACATAAAAATAATGTAGGAATCCCATGAAGACATGCATGTGGCAGAACAAGATAACTCTTGAAATCTTTTATTGCTCCTCATATTTCCTTTGGCTCTGGTATGAAGCCGTTCTGGGAAAGATGGGGGGACTTGCCCACACTTCAGTACATTTTCAGGTACGGTGAAATGCTAAACACCAAGGAAAGAATTGTGGAATTCACCAGTCCAGATGTGTGTGTGCGCAGTGAGTGTGTGCACCTCAGCTAGTAGGAAGCAACCTGATCTATAGGAAGATATCCCCTACCTGTGACAGGGAGGTTCAGTTAGATGATTTTTTAGGGTCCCTTCCAACCCAAGCCATTCTGTTATTATATGATTCTGTGACATGTATGATACAGGCCGCAATGGGAGACTTGGATATCCTGCTGAATATGGATTTGTGCAACATCTCTCATGCACGGAAGCTGGCAGGGTCTGATCATTCATACTTATGGCACAACAAATACAGAAATTATTTCAAGTTGTAAAAAATCCAGTCTGCAATTTTCTAGCACAACTTGCAGTCGGCTGAGACAGCAGCTACCACGTTTAAATCATCATCTTTCTGAAAACTTCAATCAAAGTGTTAAACTCATAAAAGATGAAGGCAAACTCCTACAGAGCACAGTAATATACTTAGCTTTAGGCTCTTAACACTTCAAAGTCATGCTAGATTTTCACTTAGGTTTTGGATCAGGTACATTATAGTGTCCGGCGCAGTATCACAAATCCTATTTTGTGGACAGTGGTTTGTAGGGATTCCTTGTTCCTTATTCCTTATGTTTTTATTTTGTTCCTGCAAAATATGTTTTAAAAAATCCTAGAAGATAAGCTTATTGTGAATATTTAGAACAATGGACAAAATGTTCTCTCCAAATGAAGAAATCCATGAAATTTCACCTGCTGGAAGGATATTTGCGCTAGGCAAATCTGGAGTATTGGGGTAGTACTCTATTTTAAGGAGTAATCTCGCTGTGTATTCTCACATTTTAGCAGGGGTTTGACCCTGAATCTCGTCAACAGACCAGATACAGAAATCTTCAGAAAATAATTGAAACTCTGAGCTGGGTAATACTTACCTTCCAAGCCTGACTGATCTGAAATGGCTGCTTCACAATGTTTGCAAAAGCAGACAGAACCCCTGGTCACGTGTATGTAGGGCACAAGAATGTGTGTTGTGACTATTACTAAAAATTCATCAATAATGCAGTTGCATTTGAAACAGCTTAGGTGCTAGAAAACTTTCAAATGTCCATGGGACAGGCATAGTTATGTTGCAAATCTTATTAAGAAGTATTTTGCTATTGGTACTGGGGGACAATACCACATTATGCATTCCCACACCTGACCTCAGGAAGAAACGAACTTTCCTTTCAGCCTTTGCCCTTGTGCTCCAATATTGTATCTCATATTCCAAGAGCAGATGTTTGAAGTCCTGTTCCTCTGCCTGGGCATATTTAACTGCACACATAGACACATTTATATATTAAAACAGTAGACAACAGGTCAGATTGTTAGCTGATGTAAATAAGCAAAGCTCCCTTGTCTCTGCAGACAGCTCTGATTCATACCAGCCGAAGACCAGTGCATTTTCAGTAGGTCTGGATTCAGTAAACCACACACACGCAGAGTGCAGAGCAGCCTATTGTTTGAAGGAAACCTTTCTTGTTTAGGGCACTGCTGAACAAATAAACTAGGCAGCAGAGGGAATTAGCAGGAATGAAGAGCATTACATCCTCAGAGAAAATAACATCAAGAGAAGCCCTTGGTATCCATCAGTCAGAATTCCTTCAGTGCTAGACAAAAGCTGCCATGGAAATTGCTGTGTTGTAACCTATGTGATCCCATACTGAATAATTTACTGGAAACACTGTGCTTCCAACACTGTGCAGATCAAGTATCATGAGCAAGGAAAGAAAGTGAAGGAGAAATAAGAAACAACTTAAATACTATTCAAGCAAAGCACTTAACCATGCATTTAACTTTTAACCATGAGAGCAGTCCCATGGAAGTCAATGGGATTACTTCTGTGCTTAAGTAAATCGTGTGATTAAGTGGTCCAGTGCATTGGGATTTTAAAAATCTGCATGGCTGTTACTTAAAAATGGATACAGTACAACAGAGGAAGGAAAGGAAAAAAATCTCTTTTCCAACCTCAGTTTCAAGTGTACTGACAAAGGCATGATAAGATCTAGCACTAGGAAGTTAGAGTTGGAAAAATCCAGCCTTGAAATAAGACATTTCCTTGTAGCTGTGAGGAGAATATTGAGGCAGCTTATGAGAAGGGAATGGATTTACCCTCACATAGAGTTTTTACGGTGGAGTTAAACATATTAAAAGAAGAAGGGGATTAATCCAGATTCTGAGAGTAAACTCAAGGAGCTAAAAAAAAAATTAAGTTGCACAGTTCCTGGAGAAGAGACACCTCCACCAGTTTATTGCAGCATACTGGTCCACATCCAGCCTCCAGCCCAAAAGATTCCTAAACCACTGATTATGAGACAGATGATTTTATATTGCTCTGCTTTTTGTATCTCTTGTAAGCATCTGCTGCTTTTGGAAGTATTACTTGGCTTGACATATTTCTGATTTAACCTCGTACAACCATATTTCTTTTCAATACTGCACTATGCATACACACACATCATGAGAGGATTAAGCTGGCTGGTATCTGCAGTCTTTTCTAGCCCTATAGTATGTCAGTCTGACTTGTGCTTACCCCCCTTTGTTCATGAGTTTGATAGGAAACAGCATTGATTAAATCTCCTGGTGCTGTTTGACAATTCTGGGCTTCCTTCAGGATTTGGGAAGGAAGTGAGTACTGTGCTGCACAGTTGTGTGTGACTCAGTGGCTGTCAATGGAGCTGGAGTCATCTGGGAGCTTCTCTCCTGAGCAAGTCCCAGCAGCCAAGGTGCCACACTGTGACAGAGGCACCTCCATTTCTCTGCTCCATGGCACATGCTTTCTAATCTCCTAAGGCAAAAAAAAATGTTATTTCAATACTGTCATATCTGGATTAAACTTGCATATCCTGTGGTTAGCTAGGGACCAGACCAGATGACCTCACTCAGTTTTTTCTGGCTCCAAATGCTGTAAACTCTTGTCCTGGGCTAGAACCCATCAAAGCCCATCTGAGCCCCTGGAAATACTTGTACTGACTTCACTCTGCATGAACAAGACTTCAACTCAATGTACAGACTATGCCTGAGTCAACAGGGGTCCAAAAAGAATGTGGCTCGGCTTGCAGTAAATACGTACACCTAAATGACCACAAGCACAGCTATTCAGAAAGGACTAGTAACAGCATCCTCACAGAAATTTAATGTGTGAAAGCTCAATTAGCTACAGATATCAGCAGGAGATAGTCTTCTCAGCTTTCTGTATGAAAGGCCTGCTGAAGTTAAAAGTATTTATAGTTACTTATGGGGCAAAACTTTAGGATGGAATATAGGACCCTACAGGATTCAGCCACTGGAGAAAAGCTGTTTCACCACTGTTTGTCCATTTCCCAAAATGAAACTGACTTCAGCCCACATAATTTAAAGTGTTCTAAATGAGAAAAGACTTATGCTTTAGTCCAGAAGCACATCTGGTATAGCCCTAAGGATCTAGTTCATAGCAGTAATATTTTTCTGCAGTTTTAAGCCAGAGCTTCTGCAGGTTTCACTGTGAAAGCTCTTAGCTTTAGACCTAAGACATGGCAGAGTGCTGGGAGAAATTAACTGTACACT
Source organism: Ammospiza nelsoni (assembly GCF_027579445.1). Classification (NCBI taxonomy): domain Eukaryota; kingdom Metazoa; phylum Chordata; class Aves; order Passeriformes; family Passerellidae; genus Ammospiza; species Ammospiza nelsoni. The sequence continues at coordinate 105,919,576 of NC_080633.1, forward strand.
TTTACCCTAAATCCCAAAGTTAAATATGCCTACATCTCTCATGGCAGAGAGGTGATCCCAGTTTAAATGTTGGGCTTTTTGTTAAATACTGAGCTGTGATTTTCCTGCTCTTCTTTATGCAGTGATATTTGGATACCATTGAGAGATAGATGCATCTTTGCAGATAAATGGAAGTCATCATGGTCTTAAGAGAGGTGTTTATAAAGCAGTTATCTGTGTGCCATTAAAATAACCTCACTTATAAAATAAGATATTTAGGAATGTTAGTTGGGTAATAAGGAATATTTCACTTTGTACAAGTTACAATAACACACCTTTTCAGCTTGGCATTCTTATTATCTTTATGTATAGTCACAGTAAGGGAGATTTGCATATGGTAGCTTGGGAGATTTGCATATGGTAGCTTTGTTTCTTTGTGGGTAGATTTGCCTTCTACACCTTCCATCTGTGGAATATAAAAGCTCAGGACTTTATGAGGCAAAGGTAATTTGAGACATAACCCTGTTCTACTTGGCAATTCAAAATTCCCACATGAGACCAAAAATTTTAAAGAGTATAAAGATTAGGGTGTGTTTTCTCAAAGTGGGTATATTAAATTAGGGAGGTAGATGATTAGCCAGGCGTGATAACAAAGACCCCTTGCAGAGCACAAGTGAGAGCCCAAGGTCTGGCTCAGCCTCAAGCACTGTCAGGCAGAGGAGACTACATTCCTGGACACTGGGTGTGATAGAGAAGCATTAGAAAACATGAAGCACTAATTATGTACATGTGAGCAAAAAATGTGGTAGCAGGTCAGGGCTGTGTGTATTTGAGAGAGATGACTAACCTGGAAAATTTACTTGTGGCTGATAAAACAACCTGTTTTCATAAGACAGGGATTTTTTTTCCTCTGCTTGTTTGTGAGTTATGCTTTATTTGCACTTGTCTTCAATTCAATTATTTGTAATTGTTGCATTTTCCTGAAAAGTTATGACTTTGGCACATACAGATGAAAATTATCTTGGCAAAAAAAAAAAAAATCCAGTGAAGGCTGCCTTTGTTATATGGTATATTTTAGAAGTGTCTTAGAATTCTCTAAACTACAAAAATGCTGCCTGTCATTTCACAACACTGGGGAAAGACAGCTGAATCTCACTTTTAATTGTGAAATGATAGGCACAGCTTCAGGCATTTGGAGGAATGTAAAATATTTCCATTATCATTTCTCTTTTTTCTGCTTATCCCTGCCTCCTCTGTCTCTCCTTCCCCCAAAGTATTATTTGGGAGGGGAGAGACATTTATCAGGAATTCACAAGCATTCCCATGGAGTTTCACAGAAAACAGATATTGATTAGAGGAAGGGGGAACAGGTTTTTTCAAGAACAGGCTCAGCAGGGGATATTGAGCATTTGATACAGGAGTGTGGAGAGAAATTGTGGAGCATCGCCATAGGGGCTGAGAGCCAAGGAGAGAACAGAACAGTGTGGGGTACCAAAAAGAGGTCAAAATAACAAAAAATTAGCCTAAATATAATATCCTCACGCTGTTGGACTGGAATAGAGTCCAAAGGGTGAGCTTGGTGTTTGAAGACAGAGACTGGACATCGAATCTGAAATGCCTCCTGGGCAAGAACACTGCACTGACAGAGAAATGGATGCATGTCCCTCAGCTCAAACACCAGAACCAGAGGCACAGGACTGGTCATGAGCTAGCAGCTTCCACATGGTGATACCATGAGGCTGCAGCACTCACACTGCCTGCTATAAATCCCCTGTGAAGAAGCAGGGTACCCAAGAAAGATGAGAAAGATGTTTAGCACATGGACAGAGATGGGAGACCTGACTTCCATATATCTCAATACCACATCCTTCCTGGTTGTCTTACTTGCTTAGATGCTGAGTTTCCTCTGGAGACAGTTCCAGGGAGACATCTCAATTATGTAGATCAGCAAATTGCAGCTGTTTCTTGATCCAGATGTTAGAAACTGCCTCCAGCAAGCTTCTCCCAGGAGCTGGGCTGCCTGTGGGTGATTGCACAGACATCTCCTCCTCTGCCCTCCTCCCTGTACCACCAGACCTGGAAGCTGGTCAGTGCCACCCCCTGCTCCTCTGTGCCACCTCACAGGCCTGGTTGTCACTACAAGCCAGGACAGGTAAGATTCAGTCTGACAGTTCAGAGCTGTGGTTGGAAGAGAATTGGATCATTAAGGAGCTGTGTGTCTTTCAGACTCATAACTAATGGTTTCATTGTAGATGAGGCTGCTTAGGCAATGTGTAAGTCATCAGAGCTGTCTTCACTTCCACATTCTGTGTCCAGGCTGTGCTCTGTTTCCAGATTGATGTTAGGCACTGATGTGCGCCAGCCAGGTATCTCCCCTGTCCACCCAACCCTGCACAACCTACTCAGCCTACACAGCCACGGTCCTGGCTCTGAGCATCCAGGCATAGGTGCAAACACACAAGGGGAAGCATGACTTGATGTATCTTTCACTAATTGGGTGATGAGACCAAGAGAGATGAACAACAGCTGTAGGACCTGTACAGGAGCTCATCTGCAGCTTTTTAAGAGCCATAGCTCCAGGGGAACTGTTGTTCTGCCAGCCACTGTTATGCATTACCAAATAAAAGGGCTCCTGAACTCTCCTGCCTCGGTGACATTCCTCCATTAAGGGCTTAATTGTCCCCTTGGCCATCACTGTCCGAGGGAGGGGGATATAGCAGAGAAACAGTCCTAGGGAAAGTGGTGGAAAACAAGGTATCTAGCCAGCACATTTAATTCAGTAAGTAAATTCAGTAGGTAAATTCAGTAGAGTTGAATCTCTTAAATGTCTTCTCTGCATCTCACCTGGGCTAACATTTAGACTTTCAGTTTCTTCAAGATCAATCTAGAATTTAATTAAGTTTACTATATAGAGTTGCAACTCATCGTTTCCTAGTAGAAATGCAGCTCCTTCCATTAAATTGCATTTTTAAGACTAAATAACCCCCATCCTTTTACCTATAAATATATAAAATAGTATTTCTTGCTCACTTGCAACAAAGGAATTTGATGCTGGATTGTCTCCTGTTATTAAATGTGTTGAATATTTTCACAACATCTGAGGAAACAAACCAAACAGGGTTCACCTGCTTTGCAAAGCATACTTTAAAATGTTTATTTTGCTCCTTTGAGCTATTTATTTCTTTTCACAGCAATTACAGAAAAAATATGGGTTTATACTTAATAAACATCAGTTAGAAGGTTTCTATGCTTGTTTAAACAGAAGTAAACTCAAAGACCTTGTCAAAATAAGTAGGTTAAGCTTGACTAATCAGCTGAACTCATTCTATTAATAGCCAAGGTGGCATCATTATTCCATTAAATTTTGTCTGGAATATTGGGGGCAGGTACATATATCCATACAGAAGACATTAAATCTGATTAATCTATCCAAAATGAAAATACAGTAATGGTCATTTACTCTCTATTTCTTCAGTCTGGGAAGAAGTATTATGCCTGGCTAAAAAAAGTAAGGATCAATGAAATTGAGATTTTTTTCAGAAAATTTCATTATGGATTGATTAGGTGGAGTTTGAAGTGATGTTGACATTCTTATGGAATATGGCCACAAATGTAGTTAAACTCTCTGCCAGTGGAGACATTAAATGCAATCTGATGCAATTAAGATTTCTGGGAAACACAGATGCATTTTTGATTTCTGTCAGTCCTGTGGTAGGATATAAAATTACAAAAGAGGTACAATCAGGTGTTACATTAACATATGTTAACTAAATGCAAATTTATCAGCCTCATTCAAACCATGACTGATGGGAGCTCACACTTTGCCATTATTCACCATTTCCTACAGCCATAGCATGAGTCTCTTAATCTTACAGTGCCTTGTGTAAAGAAGCTAAGTCCACTTAAGGCATCCACTGACAGCATTTGAATCTAATTTTCTTTTTCTGTGATGGATTCCTCTCCAGCTCTAATGGATGTTTGTCTATGATGATGTCTAAAGTTTCAGCTTTTATATTTTTCAAATTCTATGCTGCTTTAATGTGTAGTTCTGAGTTTCATATTAGGGGATAGTAAGCTCTCTTCACAGAGCAGCTAGTCAAAACAATTCCTTTTCTAGCTTGGGACCAAGGACAACTGACCCAAATTTCAGCCCAAAGAGCATAAACATTGTGGGCTGAAGAGAGAAAAATAAGAAGGATGGGACTTCATAAGCTAAAGCTGTAATTGGACAATTAGCTCCAATATGCTAATGGGCCAGAACTTATAAAAGCTAGAGACCCTGTGCCCGGTTGTCCATTTTGTGACCACTTTGGGTTCACCTTGGGTGTAGCCCTGGCTGGGCTCTTGTGCTGCCCATGGTGTATCCATTGAGGCCTTCTAATAAATACCTACTTTATTCTTTAACTCCATCTAGCTTCTGTACCAGGTCAGCCTTGACAAGGCATCAGTGGCTCCAAGAGGGAGTCAGTTTAGATATTTCTGCATATATTTTCTCCTGGTGATAGTCAGCAGTACTGAGAAATCCAGGCACTTATTCATGAAAACTTCCCTAGCAGAAGTTTTTACCTCTGAGCTCTCCTAAGAAACTGTTTCCATCTCTGAATTTTTAGCCCAACAAACAAAAATGCAACAAAATCTTTACCTAAGAGAAAAGACCTAACATTAATTTTAGACATTGCTTTTAGCCACCAGCCAAAGCAACAAACTGCAGCTGAAAGCTGCTATCTGTATCCTGCTGGAACCATAGAGATAAGCAACTAAGAGAAGCATTCCCAAGGTCCCAAGTATCTGGATTTTAGATAAGAGCTGTGTGAGCCACCCAGAGTACAAGGGTCTAAAAGGAAAACCTGTGGTTTATCTTGCATACCTCTGAAATATTAATAATATCAATGAAGAATTTTTCTCATGTTAGGAAAGTGGAAGCAGCAAATGGACAAATGATCCCTATTTCCTCCACAATTGTCATAATACTGTGGAGCTATAGAGCAGTCAGATCTCACTGTTTCAATAAAATCATTTAATAGAGCTGCCACAGTCCTTTGTTGCCATCTCATGGCATCTCTACTTTCTCATTAGAAGTATAATCTTCTACTGCAATGGTTTCTTACAGGTGTAAATAGCCCTGGCTTGAGACCTGGAGAAAATCAAATCTGTCCCATAATTTATGGGGGCATTAATGAGGGAAAAAAATACACTGCAACTCCCCATCTGCCTGAAATGTGTGTGTTAAAAGAGCTGCATGTGAAAGTGCACAGCAGATTAATAAGACGCTCTCATGTATGTAAGTAGCAGGGGTCCCTACTTTTCTTACAGGTCATTGTGTTAAAAAAGGGCTTACACTGCTGCAATCACAGCTAATCTCTGTTCTTGCTACACATATGCAAACAGATTTAGGACCTCTTGTCACTTGGGAAGTGCACACACTCCCATGTAATTCAGAATGGAACAGTTTCCAAAGAAATGATGATAAAAAGTCCTGTTCTGTGACACAGCAGCAATAGATAATAGTGGTTGTTTTAATTGTCAGATTGTGTCCAAAACCCACCTCCAGTTTTCTTGAGGAACGGAAGTGGGTTTGCAAATGAACGATATGTGCTTAGTTTTGCTGATAGCTACTGTCTTTATTCCCTCCTTGTAATTTCACATGGGGAAGTATTCTTTCCATTCCTTTCAGCTCAAGGATGTGCTTCCTTCCTGTTCTAGCTTCAGAAACATGAAGGAAACATGATATTTCCTTTTTTTGTTCAGAGACATGAGTGTAGGTACAATTCAGCTGAAACTTCTTCAATGGAATGCTTTCACTTCTGCTGTGAGGAACCAATATGAGTGGTTGCCGGAAGAATCTTCGCATGTGTAACCTCATCAGAAGCCTCCTCTTCTGGCAATCCAGCAAACATTATCAAGGACTGAAATAGCCATGGAGAGTGCTCTCTTATCCCTCATACATCTTGACTTACACCTGTTGTCAGAGCAGGAAGCAGTTTAGAGAAAAAAGCCTTAGGATCTACTTATTTCAGCACTAGTCAATATTAAAGAGAAAGAAATAGCAACAGTCTTCCAAGTGGAAGCAACCAAGGAGTTGTATTCACTCTGTTATGGGCACTTAAGGTAGTTGCTCTTTGCACAAAGAAACCCCAAACAAACAAAGCAGTATACTTTACTCAATGTTTATATTGTTTGCTTGTGGTTAAAGAGCATCTGCAATCCTTGGTGTTTGGACTTACTGCGGAAATAGAAAAGGGATTTTTCATGTCATGGATAGAACAGAAAAAATTACTTTTGTCAACAACTCACAACTTTTATTCATATCATGTGAAAAGTCCACTTAAATGAGGACATTTGTCAGAAATACCAAGTCTATATCCTTAGCACATAAATTTTTATTTTTTACTTTGTAACTGGATCCTCCAAGGTCTTGCTCTTCCATTTCTTATTAATTGTGTTCCAAGTAGCCAAGAAATTGACAGTAAAATGAAAGAGAATTATCGCTAGACAGCTCCCATTTTGTGATTATATGAAAACCCTATTTTCATATGCAGCTGAGGGCATTTACATTAGGAAACCAGTTATGTGGCTGTTTTTTTAACTCCAGGTTTTCCAAGATATTCCCAGAGCCTCTCCAATCAAAAGCTTTTCACAAATGTTTTCTATAAACCATCTCGCAGCATTATTCACCCCAAGACCTGCAGCTGACCCCTCCATGCCAAAGGAAGCTGTGTTGGCCCTGTCTGTATGGCAAAGATGGAACTGCCAGGGAGGAAGACTTCCCTGGGGAAATCCTAGGGCTGGGAGAAGTGTTCATGGGATTTTCTACCTTTTCTATCTCTTTTGGAATGCTTTGGGTCAAGGTAGCAGCGTGGTAGTGAATGGCATTGGGCTGCAATAGTGACATTACCCGCTGCTGAGACACTGCCATGCTCCCACCCCTGAAGGAGCACTCTGTCTTCACACAGAGTAAAGAGTTTTGACCACATGCCATCATAGAGGTAAGTCTATCCCTCTTGCCTAGCTCTTTAGGTTTTTTTCACAAAACGGTGTGTTTTGTTCACCATCCTGTCTCTAAATTCTTTTGTGTTGATAATAGCAAACTGCAGTCAATATCTGCATATTACCAATGCAATCACAATAAGGTAGGTGCTTTTTATTCCTTGAGAGCACTTGGTATATGGTGCATTATCTTGCATTTTAATTTTATTTAATCCCACACCATCAAAACACCTAGCACAACAATTCTGAGAAAGGACTAGAGCAATTTACCCCACCAGCAAGTGCCTATTCTAAGTAAATGCCTCCTCCTATCTGATGATGTACCAAGCCTAAACTGGAGAAGAACAGAGCCATTCACTGTATTCTCTAATTTCTTCTTCAAGTAACCCAGGATATTTGCAGAGATGAGGCCTGCTGTGCTTTCCCTGGGGTATTGGCTCTAATACAGCAAAAACTGCTTGGTACACCCAGATCACACTTAATATTAGCTTCTTCCTAGTTAGTCAGTACAGGAAAATTTACATTGCCTAATGTGCCAGAAATAAAGGTATTTCTGCTCGTTGTTACGTTTTCCATAACTCCAAGTCTAAGGCCACCTGCTTCACTGCTTTCCTCATCATGTTTTCTGAATGTGCTTTCTTTCCATCTATTTAGATCATGTTTAATATATGTTTAATATATGTTTTCTGAAAGCTTTTGGGCTGCTTTTCCAAAAACTAGGATCTTCTTTTCCATCTTTTCAGCGTATATCTCATTATACGCTGCAGTCTCTTAGGCAAGTCTCAGGGACTTTAATCCTCTGTAACCAGTTGTACAAAAGGGAGTATTTAGATATGGGAAGTACCCATTCTCCAGGCTCAGGCTTGGATTTCAATATATTGAGCAATGAACGTTATTAGTTCAGAGTCTGGGGAATCTCCTGATGGAGATTTCTGTGGGATTTGTCTGAAACCATGGAGTTGCACAAAAGTAGCCCTGCTGTAAAAGGGCAGGTGTTTGCAGAGTGATGGCTCACCTGCTGACAGATAACCTGCTTTGCTAGGGAAGATAGTACTTCTGCCCACTAAGGGATCCTAGGAAAAATCAGATGTGGTAAGTTCAGTCTGTCTTTGGATGATTTGGGTGGTATTTCCACTGAGGAAAGCAAACAGTCCCAATGACAAGCCTTGGGGAGAAAAATTGGCTTGAAGAGCACATCCTGTAGGACCACCTGATCCCAGGCAGTGGCCTCCCAAAGAAACCTGAGATGCTGCTCTTAGGTTTGGTCACAAACTAAATGGTGTTTTTCCTGGATAACTTTGCTTCTTCTTCTTCTTTTTTTTTTTTTTTAATCCTTTCCTGAGAATTTTGTATACAATTTTGGTAATTCCTTGTTATCCACCAAACAACCAAACAATTGTCAAAACTACTTGGTGTCTCTCAGCTTTTTGTTCTGTACATGGGGATGGAAGTGAGAAGGATTGCTTTGCTGCTGTCCCAAGCAGTCCTTGCAAAAACAGCCACTGTGATGTCAAAAGAAACAGTAAATCTCTGGCATAACAAAAGAGAATCAGAGTGACTTACAAAGAAATGTTAAAGCAGCATTTTTTCCCAACACACACACACCCCACAGTATTGTAGAAAATTCCTTAAGCAACAGAAGTGGAAAGAGAAACAAAGTTTAACATTTCAGTGTCTTACTCAGCAAAGTTTCCTGAGGAAAACAGATCCGTTGAAATTGTAACCTTTGTTAGTTTTTCCATATACTTTATTCAAATAAAGATATGCGAGCTACATGTGTTCCTGTTTAATCCCAAGACTTTATTCTAAATGCCTTGGATTGTACATTAACTTGGTATTTTTATTTATTAGTTATTGAATGAAAAGAGTGGCACACAGGGATAATGTTGAATGTGCTGTAAATCAATGTAGTATTTATATTGTAGAGATTTAATCAGAAAACTTAGATTTGTAGAGGGAGGAAGTATCTTTTATTGGCCTAGCTGCCAGAGTGGGGGAAAAGGGAGAGAAATCTAAAACCTCTGCTCATTTTTCTAATAAGGTCCTTCAGGCTTATAAAATAAAACAGTACTCTTGAACCACAAAAGTTACAGCAACACCAGTATGATAATACAAAAGATGAATCATTTATGCAGACATGGCCACAAACCTCTGTAACCTCATTGTCCACATCCTCCCTTCTGCCCAAATATAAAATATAGTTACTATACTCAGAGCTAATGATTTTGTTAGGAAGGGGGAGGCTGTATTTGATGCATTTCATGAGGGAAATGAGTTTAGGCAGATAAGAGTAGCCTGTCTCAGCCCACGGAGCAGGCAGGAGGATGGTGTGTGCAGGAGTAACACTGACTTACCAGGGGCAAACTCTCCATTTCAATCCCTGAGCACTTGCAGCAAAACAAAAATAAAGCCCAGCTCTGTGATGCTTGTTTGAGTATTCCTCAGGCTCATCAAATGATACAGGATTGAGTTTGAGTGACAAGTTTAGCCTCCTCTTAGGGCAAAGGTTTGAAATTCCTTTACTTAATGAGTAATTGTATCATACAGCGCCTGCTGAGCTGCTAATGGCAAATGAGAGATGTTTTGGGACAGAAGGAAGCTAGGAGTCCTTTCTAATTAAGTGTGCCCCTTTCTGAGTCTCTAGATAAATTCCACAACCATTTTCAGTCCATGCTTGCATTCTACACCTTTTTCTTCTTTCCCTGTTTTTCCTGCATGCTCTGTCCACTGCTCTGCAGGCAGAAAATTCCTCTTGAATTCCTTTTGTGTCTGGTCATTCCATAGATTAAATCAGAGCCCCTTGGTTTATTATAAGAATGCAGTCCTTACTGCTATCAACATGTCTCTGGACCCATCCTATTACTATTTCCAATCTGAAGGTTCTTTTGGGTCCTTGTTTTATCAAAAGTCCTGTTTCCTAAATCTTCTTGAACTTTGATCTGTGAATTTGTGCATCATCTGGTTTATCTCCAGTGCACTGTCCAGACCATTTTGGCACAAAACAGCAAAAAATGTGCTCAGTTCTGCTCTGGAGGGATCACCACTTGTCTCACACTTGAGCTGGATGTGTGCCAGTTCGTGCTGAGCCCAGGAGCCATGGAATGACTGAGGTGCTCTCAGGAGCCTCACCTCAGATCTGCACACTCTGGAAGTGCCTCAACTCATATTTGCACCCCATAGCCTCCATGCCTCTTGGTGAATCAGCCCAATTCCTCTTTTGTGTCTTCATGAAGAGGATGTTTCCATTCCCCTCACATCCCACATACTTCCACCACTGCAATATGGATACCCCCTCCAGCATGTTTCAGTGTCCCTAAATCTTCTGGGCAGCAGAAATTGTGGCTGGCTGGGACGTGCCTGCATGCCAGCTGGCCAGCCTAATGTGCACATGGGCATGGGCTGGATGGCCACTTCCAGCCTGAACAAAGGCTGAGCTCTGTCTGCATTCCCATCAGGAACAGATGCTCCTCTGGCTCTGGTTTTCCTTTGGGGACAAATGGTTCAATAAAAAGTTTGGGAGCCAAGCAACTTTGAGCCCATGTCTTTCAGCTAAATCTTTGAAATGGGTGAATTGCAGGGCAAAGGTCTAAGGAGAGATGACACACTGGTCTTGAGAGTTGACACACAGATTCTTGTACAAACAGGCTGCAAAAGTCACGTAGGAATCGTTTTCTTAAGAAATAGGGCTAACAATGTAATAGCGTGGGTGGAGAATGATATCAGGGAAGCTGGATTTGGCTTCCTGATTCTGAGACTCAGCCTGTGCAGTCCCATAAATAATGTTGCTGACAGGCAGTTTTAAATTGCACAACAAATGGACCAGGGCAGGGCTGGTCTGCTCCATCTGATGGAGCAGAGCAAAGCACATCCCCTGTACTTTCCTGCTTTTCAGATCCTTGCTGCCTCCTTCTCCCCCTTCCCTCACACAACCAAGTGTAAAGAAGAGATCTGCACTAACAGGATTCTCCTTTCCTGCAGGGAAAATAACTCCTGATGGTTTTTGTACCCACAGATCTCCTCATGTGAAATGGAGCTGGTGTGTGAATGGATCTCAGTGTTGAACCCCTCTCATCTACAGCCAGCTCTGGTGCTGGTCTGGGTCTGGTTCTTGTGTGTGCTTTGGTTCTGGCACGTGCACCTGAAATTTCACATGTTCAAGGTGGTACACGATGTCTACTTGCAAATTCTGAAGAATAGACAATAAAGTAGTGGAGGCACAACCACTCAAATGGGGAAGATTAGAAAGGAGGGAGTATGCTGGTGAAGAAAAGTTCATGGCACATGGGCTCTTTGCAAAAAGCTAGAAACTAGGAGAAATCGTCTTAGGCTTTTATTATATTCCATCTTCCTGAAACCTCCTCCATGATGTGAAATGAAGCTGTTTTGGCATTGGAATCTTGTCACTCTTCAGATATTCTAATTATCTGCCCTAACAGGAGCCTGATTTCCTAGTTCACTGTTTCTTTTTCCTCCCTTGAGACTATTTCTGGCATGCATTTCTACATCATTATGCGAACACAGAGTGCAAAAAATGTCTTTAATGTTTCAGCAAGACTGTACCTTGCTTATCAAGTGAATACAAATGTGTAAATGGGTAAGAAAATCTGCTGTCTTTTTCATCCACCCTTTTACCCTTCAGGGTCAACTTGAAAAGAGCTTTGTAACATACATGAAAAAATTCTGATTTCCTCTCCCTTTTGTACTTCCTTACCTGACACACCTGATGTGAAGCATTGCTTCCTGATACATTTATCTGCTGTCCTCCATTTGGAGCCAAGTCCTCACTGATTGTGATGGATAGAGAAAGGGAGGGAATGAGGTTCCTCACAGAATTCATCATTAAGAGGTAATTGAGAAATACTGAAGCTGTCTTGAAGTTAGATTTTAAATGTCAGGCACATTTTGAAAAGACCAAGTAAAACTTACTGGGATATTGTAATTAATCTTGGGAAATTTCAAGGAGTATTTTTAATGAAGCTGAAAAATAGTGGCAATGCCCAGAATATTGCTTATATATGGAGCCTCTCATACAGACAAATACAGACTCCTGACTCTGCAGAGAAAATCAAAGAGTGGTGGTATAGGTAGATAAGCAGAGACCCTGAGGGATTTGCAAGATGGCCACAAAAAAAAAGGGGCCAGGGATGGTCTCAAAGAGGAGGCAGGAGAAGCAGGGCTGCTGTGGGAGCAAGGGGACAGCAGGGCAGAGGAGGGCAGGGACAAAGGTCTCACCAGGTACCCCTGGGAGGGTTGGCCCTGCCAAAACTGCTGCTCTGGTGGCTGTAGCAGAAGCTGCAGTGAGTCTGTGTGTCCTGAGCAGTGACCCAGGCAAGGGAGGCACCCAGGTCACTGTCATTTTCCCATGCAGACGCTCTTCCCCAGTAGATCTCCATTTGCTGTCTGCTGCTCTCCCTGGCCCTGGAAAAGAGCTCTCCACGTCTGCTTTGCCTTTGCTCTGTTGGGTTGTGCTAAATCAAAAGCCAGCCCCTCAATGTGTTTGTAAAAGATGCCCAAACACCCATTTTTTAACTCCCAAGTGGGCTTTGCAGCTTCTCTGCTGTCCCTGCCCTTCTTTACAAGCATATGCTGAACTACACTGTGTCCACAAAGACAAACATGCCAGTTTAGCAAAGAAGATAAATAAAATTTTATTGAAAACATACACCAGGAAGAATGTCTGCTTGAAAGCTGCCTCTCTGCATGTAACTATAGGCTCTACCTTTTTGTTTTCAGCTCAGGAATGAACAAACTAGGATTTACAAGGAATGCTTATTAAGAAAAAGCAGTTTCAAAGAAGAGTCTGAACTGAGAGATGCAAAATTACTGGTGGAGACCTGAAGCGGGTTGGAGATGCAAATAGACTGTCCCTTCATGTTCAGTAATTTCACTCCTGGCAGCTGCTTCAGCTACAGCTGATTCCCTCTTCTTCCCTGCCCTGCCCAAGAGCTGTGAGGGTGTATACATACACTTATCTCAAAGGAAAAAAAGGATGAAAAATACTTTGTTCTTAATGGGAAAATATCCATCTCACAAGGTTTAAAATGGAGAGCTTTTTTACTCACAAAATGGAAACCCTTTAAAATGTAGATATGTGTAAAAAAGCCTCCCCAAAAAAACTTTGAAGAACAAATTAGCTGGTTCTGTGGCATCTCACCAGGCTGTGGAATTTATGAAAACCACATTCCTCGGATTCTAAAACACTGGCCATCCCGCTGCTCTTTCAAATAATGTTGATTTTGCTGACTAGTCTCTCTGAGAGCCAGCACAGTTGTCTAATTGTAAGTAAATAATCTCAGAACAAATCCATGTTTGACATACTAGCATTTACTGTTTTGCAAAAGGGATTTACTTCAAAGGATATTGAAAAATTCCATTGGTGTTTAAGGGGAGAAGCAACTGTGACCCTCTATAAATTAAAATGCTTGACCCTGCTATATGATATAGAAGATCCAAAGTATTTCACAGGTCCAGGTCAGTGAAGGCAGAAAACAAGCCCTGCTCCTGAAGGTGCGGTATTGTGTTCACACAAACATCCGCCAGCACCGTGAAAGTTTACAAGGGTGAGGTATTTCAAGCTCAGACTCTTAGGCTCATGTGCAGCCCCCCATACCTTCTTGGGGAATGTCTAAGGTTGATTTTAAAGGTCTACCCTTAGAGATCATGTTGCTAGGAAAGAACATGCTGGCCACGCTCAGAGCTGCTGTGAAGGGCTAAAGGGGGACGCTGGTGCCACTGTGGTGTCAAAGTTCAAGAGCCTCACGAGTCCTGTGGACCTCCTACAACCTGAGGCTGCCAAATCCTAGCATCCTCTGTATTCAAGGGAAGATGAAGCCATGAAATCTAGTCTAAAAGCCTGGAATGGTCAGCTTGAGTGTAACCCACCACTGTTCTTCTGAGACCCTTTCAGGGCAGGCTGGGATAGCACAGGGACTCGAGCACCAATGCCCCACTGCTCTCAAATGCAATGCCATAGTGGTAGCTGTAGTGGTGGCACTACCACAAGTGCCTGTAGAGAAGGGTTTTCTTGGCTGAGATGTTACAAGTCTCCTTCTCTATCCATACAAGCCAGGACCTGGCAACCTGGCATATGAGCAAGCTCTGAAGAGCTCATCATGATCTTGGGTGATGACACAACAGCGGCACCATGGGCACAGCAGAATGCATGGTCTGAGGTGCCCGGGAGCCCCTGCCCTGCCAGCTCAGAGCCTTGCCCAGAGCTAAAAACTTCCAGGACAAGGCAGATGATGAGGGGAATCTGAAGCGCAGGATCACCCCCAGGAATTACATACCCACACACATCTATTGAATATTGTGGCCAGAAATGGGAAGGATGCTGGACTGAATTTCCATCTTTCATTCTTCGACTGAGCATAAGAAGCCACATGGTGTGTTGGGGGCTTTTCCATCACCAGTATGAAGATACAGATCTAAATCTCCCTTTGTGGAATTCTTTAAGAGCTCATATTTATGATGTCATCATTGTAGTTGCTATTTTCATTTGCATCAGCACTGCTTATTGTAGCTCTTGTTTAATATAGCTATGGAAAAAATGCATCCTTTTTAGCACAGCCACTGTAATATCACAGTCACTGTCTAACTTGCTTGAAAAGGGGTGCAGAGCTCCTTACAAGTTCCAGTGATTCCAGAGCACAATATCCCATTAAACCCATGAGCCTTATTGAGGCCCAAACCGAATTCGGAGCGTGACGCAGAATTCCCAAAGATGTGCACTTTGGTTTGTTAGGTGTAAGCTGATGTTTGAGGTTTTTTTAAGAAGAACACTTTCCTATTTTTTACATGGCTGAATACTTTTTCTTTTTACTGTGTGTTTGGTGTATATGGATTGAAGAGTTTTAGCCTGTGACATATTTTAGTTCTAACCCCTTCAATATTCCCATTATAATGAAGAGACAAAACTGGCTTATTGTGAACTAATTTAATAGAAATATTCATAAGAAACAACAAAAATGTTCTGTGACTAATGAAAGCATTCAAATTAGCAATCCAGTTGTCTAAAAGGTCCTGCTAATAAAAAGTTTGTATTTGTCTGAAAAGTTAAAATGTTGAAGTAGTCAGTATGATGGAAGTGCACAAAGTTTTGTTTAAATTTTTGGCTCCTACAGGGAAAACTGTCTCTTTGGATTTGTGTGCATCTGTTTCTGTCTGAAACTAAAATCCAAAGAATAAGGAGCTGGAACAGTTTTTGGTGTTGATTCAAGTGGTGCATGAGAATTCAGGTCAGTTTTCTTACTGGATCAGTACCAATTTGACTATTTCCAGTCAAAGAAGTTATGATACTTGTTCTTAAAATGTTCTTGAATGGGACTGCATAAAAAACTCCAGCATATCAAGCCAGTTCTTCTGGACTTGTGTGCTGCTCATGGGCAGATCACTCATAAATACTGCTAACAAATTTGCCCTTTGTGACCTCATGCTGTGAAGTTACCTCAATAATTAAAAGAGTTCCTATATCAAATAACAAAGCCCCTTTTGGACAGTGGAATGTGTAATGTTTGTAGATTTTCCTCTCCAGTAAGCTGTCAACATTTTCAAAGGAAAACAGGAAGATGTCTAGCAGGGAGATCACAAGGTAGGGAGCCAGGAGGTCTAGGTTTATTCCTGGCCCTGCCACCATCACATTACATGATGCACAGCTCCTCTCTGCTTTGTTTTCATTATTTCCCACACAACAGTGCTGTTCCTGATGGACTCTGGGCTGATGGACTCTGGGCTCCTGGTGCTGGGGACCATTGGGGAAGCTCTGGTAGCAGAAGATGTTCACAGGACTCCTGGGCACAGCAGTGTGAATTTTCAGAAAACATCGACTGCCTCTGAAAAAAAAAAAAACTGTACATTTTTTTGTCTCTCTGAAAAGTTCAGCAGCTTTGTAGGGAATATTAACCTCTTTCCCATGAATACATGTACTGGCCACAAAGGTGCCATTAAAATAGTTGTCATTTAATCCAATGTTTGTCTTAAGCAATAAATTTTCAGCAACAATCCAATAATATTTCCCTGGGATCCCGAATGGCTTCTTTTTTTTTTCTTTTCTTCTTTTTGAGGCTGAATTAACAGTTACGTAATATAAGGAGGGATTTTTTTTTTGCTTTTGCTTCATAAATGAATTTTTGTTAGGCACAGTGGAAAAAGAACACCATATAACAATTCAAAATGAAGCCATCTGGCTTTGTGTCCATCTAACAATGTTAACAAATATCCCACATCTAAAGGAAACAAGAAGCACTATTTCTGTGCCGTGTTGATTTACTGCACTTTGAAGGAGCACAACACAAAGATGCATTTATTAAACCAAGCATACATCTTCCTTTTTCTTTCCTGTGGCATTTCATTACTTCTTTGCCTGTGTTTCAGTGATCTTGGCTCCACTGTGGTGCACCTTAAAAAATCAGAAACAAATTCTCAAAGCCATGATCTTACTGTTCCACTCGGTGTGGGCTCCTACCTTGCAGCCCAGCAGAAGGCAGCTTGTCCAGCTGGGACTGCAGATTAACTACTCCACACAAAGGGAAAATAGAAGGCAACTGCAGTTATCACCAGGACTCAGCCCTTAAGTCACTTCAGAGTAACTCATTGGCTTGTCCCATAATGGGTTTTTGCTTGTGAGTGTATTGGATGATGCAAGATAAATATGAAAAATGAAACTATTAGAAATGTCTCCCTGCTTGTTGGCATTGAGATATTGCTTGTGGGAAGAAAAAGAAAAGAGCAGAAGGGATTTCAAGCTTAGATTCATGCTACTGGGAAAGTCTTGCAATTAGTCTACACCCAGTCTTCCTTAATGTGTGGTCTCCAAGACATCAGAAGGGACACTGTGAAATGATTGCGAAAAAAATTAAAAAACACACACGCACACATATTTCCACAGATTAAAACAAGCAGGCAAGAAAAGCAGGAGAAAATAAAACTAAAAATATAAAACTAAATAAAAATCCTGTATGGAGTCTAGCCTTAGTGTTTGACCATAATGAAAACTACCTTGGCAAGGTGATCCTTGGATTTTTTTCCTCCCCCCACCCCATTAGGTGGTACTTCAGTAAGGAGGAGTGGTAACACTGGCAAACACCTTTAGTGAAGACACAAATTTCACCAATGAATGGAGTTTGTGCTCACACAGCAAAAGGACTTCACAGTAAAAACCTCACCAATAGACACAGAGTTTGTATGGACAAGCCTGTCGGTTTGGGAGCGTTTACTTTCATGCTCCTTTCTGTAAAGCCATAAGCCAACACAACAGCTCTGGCCCTTCCACCACAAGGAGGTAGGACAGATTTGATGAGATAGCTCTGCTTGGAAGTGAAGATGGACGTCTCTGTTGCTGCAACTTATTTAGTTAAGAGGGAATTGCATCTCTCTTGGATTGTTCCTCCAGAAGCTGGTCCCTGTCTGGTATATTATACAAGGAACTCTCCCTCTTGGGGGCACAGAAAATATGGGCAATGGCCAAGGACTTGTGCTGCTGCAGATCCCTTTGTCTCTCCTCTCCCACCACTGACAGAAACTGCAGGTGCCAGATAGAAGAAAACTCAGAAGAGCTCCTGCAGGGCAGCTGTCCTGATCTCTGCACCTCTTCAGGCCCAGGACAAGCACAGCTGAGTAAGCAAATCCATAGGATGGCCAAGCTTTAAGTGAGATAAATAAATAAATAAAACTATAAATAAATAAATAAATAAATAAATAAAATACTGATATAATTAACTCCTAATTTTTATATAGCACCCAAAAATTATCATTTGAGCCTCTCAAAAGATGACAAGAGTTTGGCATATTCATTGGAAATTGCATTATGTTTTTTCTGTTTCTAAAAAAAAAGAATTCCAAGGAGCCTCTTGCCTTCCAAGCGAGGAGCTGGGGCAGGCACCAGCAGTGGTGGGACTCCAGCAGATGTGAATGGGCTCTGCAGCAGGGTATGGGCTCTTTTCCTCAAAGTCCTGATCTTTGCATGCACACACACATACTCAGCTAATGCAACTCTGCTGATACTATCAACAGCTTTTCTTCTTTTTCATGCCCATCTGTAGTTTTGACTCATTTATTCCAAAACTGTGCAGCTAAGTCTGCCCAGCTATCTAAAATTAAAGATCTTAGCTTGCTTTTCCTTTTTTTTTTTTTTTCCTCCTTTCTTCTTTTAATGTGGTTTCATTACAATTTGTCCTCCTTTCTGCTGTTATGACTGAAAGGAGCTCATTTAGGTGTCCTAAGACAAGGGAGAAGAGTTCAGAAATCCTGTGTGGTGTCATCTTCACATAGGAGAATGTGTCTGAGAGAGTATTTAAATCTTCTGTGTCCATGCTGAAGACTTTCTCTTTTTCCTGGTGACACAAGTGTTTACTTTGCCATTAGCTCACCATGTGGGAATCAGTGTTTTAGCATGCATAACAGCACGGCAGAAGTTTAGAATATGCTACAAAGCTTAATGACAAAAATATGTGTAGAATCAAATAAATCAAAATCTTGCTTTTGGACTGGGTTCTGTGGGTGGAAGGTTGTTCTTATATTTCATTTTTAAGCCTTCATTCATTCCTGCAATAGAATGCTATCTGTTTTGGTTTTAATTTGGTCAACTTCACACAGTACTTCACATGCAACAGATATAAGATACCTCTTTACTGTCTTGTTTCTTTATCCAATATATTTTTTAAAAGTATGTGATGTTTACAGTTTGACTAAAAGTAATGCCTTTTACTCATCTTGGAGGGCTTAGCACCAGGGGCCTCATCAAATGAGTGTCTCTTGATTACAAAGCCAAGCATTCAGGCTCAGAGAGATGATTCTTTCTAGCATAAACTCATAAAAATATGTCTTGCTGAGACCTCTCAATACGATGTAATATAAAATATATATATAAACACAGGAATTATTCAGAGAGGTTTTGCAATCTTGACAAACGACCCATTAAAAGATGGATCTTTTCCCTGAAAGGGAAAGTTATTCTTAGCATCAGAACATAGTCACTTGCAAAGTAAAATGAGTGAAAGGGGGTTGTATCTGTTCACAAGTAGTTCAATTTTGTACAGACCTTGAGAAAATTGCAAACAAAAAATAAGTCTGTTGAATTTTACATCAACATGTAGAGAACTGCAGTAAAAACCTTAGGAGTGTCACGAGTGGAGCAGGAGTGGAAAAGTCAAGGTGGGCATCCACCCAAAGAAGCAGCAGGGGAAGGTTTATGAGTGCAATATCTGCTGACAATGCCTGGATTGGTGGCACATGAAGAGCCCATGGACTGCGTGCAGCTTCCCAGGACACCCAGACTGGGAGACATGGAGGTGCCCAGGCTGGATAATGATGATCTGATTTCTAGATGGTATGAAAGGCACATACAAACCCACATCACTGCCACCAAGCTAAGGAGAAACCAGGACACGTGGGGAGAACTTTACAGGTGGCATCCCTTGTCCTACCTGCCAAGGAGTCCCAGGCAGACTGGCTGGGTACTCATATCTGGATGCCTGAATGCATTTATTTGGGTATATAGCCCTCCTGGTGCTTGTCAGCATATGGGCACAAGAGTGTGAATGAAATTTACTCCATTTTACCAATAAAATACCTTCCCCTCTCTAAAGTGATCTTTGATAGATCAAAGTAGTGTAGTGTTGCAACATTATTTCTTACAGATGTATGGGGAATTCTGGCTTTCAAAGAACTTTGTGTGTTGTTATGATCAGCGATTGTTCTGCTGCCTGCTTGCAGTAAGAGCACAGGCACGTTCTAGCACAATTTGCCTCTAATAGCATAAAATAGGAGTTACACATCCAAACCCATCAGAAGTTTGTTTAACTGGATTGGTTTTGCACAGCTTTCCTTTCTGCCAATAAAATAAATAAATTAACATGGTAATCTTCTCAACGTGCAGTGAAATCCTGACTCTGCTGAAGCCAGTGGCACGTATCCCGTTGATTTCAGGAAGGCCAAGTTTTCAGCGATGGCTTCTGGTGTTCCAAGCTGTTGAATGTGAAAGCTGAAGGCAAAGGACATCTGTAAAGGTTCCTCCTTACCAGGCTCTCTAGAGCTAGCACCATCAGAAAGAGCAAAAGCAGTAGGACTACTCTAAAATGAGCACATCCAATGATCATTTGAAGTTCAAGCAGATATTTAATGGCTTTTAATGAACTAAACAATCTATGTATGAGATCTCTGTATGAGATGAAAAGTAAATAGCATCTTCCCATTAAGGTTAATGTCAGCTTGCTCCATCCCTCAGGAAACAAGCAGCAATATTTACATCTACGCCTGCACATGTCCTTGAAATGAGTTCATTTCCTTCCTATGCAGGTTTTAATAAACTACCATCCTGTCTTAGAACAGTACCTAAAACACAGGCTGACTTTTTCATCAAAATATTTGCCAATGCAGTAGTGCTCTCTTCATCAAAATTTGAAAAATTTTATAATATGTTGATACAAATCAACTCCACCCCAAAGTCTTTCAGTGCAAATGTTTCAAGAAAAGCACTATTTCAAGAAAGTAGATTTCAGCATACATTATGAAACTTCATTTCAGCATTCTGAAATTATGTTTCTATTTGTCTTGTGTTCATTTTAAAATAAATTTTATAACTTACGGCAATTTATACAATACTGCAGTTAGCAGATGACAGAGCACAATACAATAAAAACTATCATCACAGCTGAAATATTTTATTCCCTTCCTGAGTTTTACTGTCTTTTAAAATCATTACTGTGTGCTGCTTTCTATCACTGAATGAAACTTCTTTCCTTGATCACAGTGTCTCCTGTTTTTTGCGAAGATCGGGTATGTCACTCCTATCCAAGTATTTCCTGTTTGTTTTGGAACTAAAGAGTCTGATAAATTCTTTCAACACAACAGAAATTGGAGACAGCTACATTGAGAAGATAAAATGCTTTAATGTGCAATAAACAGAAGCCAGACTTTAAAATTATTTAAAGTAATATAATGAAATATAGCTGTTCTGAAGTCATAAACTGATTTCAAAGCAATGAAAGTGGCATAAAGTAATGTCAAAATGTAAAAACATAAAAAAATAAATACAGCAAACATTTAAAAATCTTTAACCCAGAATTTCAAAATCCAACCCCTAATTTACAGTGTTCTAAGTAGAGAGAATTTGTTAAAAAATTTTTTTGCACTGAGGAGTGTAGGAAAAATAAGTTCAAATGTCATTTCTCCTTTAATTCAGAATGAAAACAAATTTTCAACAGCAAAATTTCCTGAGCACATGCATCCCATGTTTTGATCAGGACTGATACTTAGACTGACAAGTTAAAAGAAAATTCCTCTTTCCAAAAAGTGCCACATGTTATAGAACAGCATGAGCCCGAGCGAGCATTTAATCAAAACTGTTTAAATTTGGAGTGGTATTCATAAACCATAAAGGAATTCAGTCATTGTTCCAATATCAATCCATATATCATCACCACGTACAGTGTAAGATTATATATAGTTTTCTTATTAGCCAAAAATGCTGCCCATCAGCATAACCAGGAAGCACAAGTCCAAGTAAAGCTGTGCAATTATATTCAAACCATTTCAGGTCATCCTTGCCAAGAAAAGAACATTCACAGAAGTGTTGTCTGCATGAACAATTAATGCCTGTAGAAGGCTGAGAGCATTGGGCCATGCACGAGGCTCTTCACTTGCAACACTTGGTGATACAGGGGTCTACAACTGAGTGACCACACCTGAATGTATCTTTGTAACCGTGTTTTGCCTGACCAGAATAAACTTGCCATAAAACAAGCAACAGAGACCCTAATGTATAATTTAGAATTTACTTTTATAAAGAATCGCTTAGGTTGGAAAAGACCTCCAAGATCATCGAGTCCAGCCATTAACCCAGCACTGCCAAGTCCACTACTAACCCACATCCCCAAGAGCCACATCAACACAACTTTTGAACACCTTCAGGGATGGAGATTCCACCAATTCCCTGGGTTGAAAATGTGACAAAACAATCCACTCAATAGGGCTCACCTGGACTCATACAGGTTATGAACTTTCAGCTTTCCCCTTCATTCTTTGCAATTATTATTTGCAGTCTTATTTCACATGACTTTTAAAATTCAAAGTTTTGGTAAGAGCAATCCATTACAACAACTGCCACCACCCTGAAAAAAGCTTCCAGTGGTATAAAATGCTGCTGCCTACTTAGTTAGCAGAGCAGATCATGTCCCAAGGTTTCATTCTTCACATTTCAACTCCACCATAAAAGAAATGCAATTCAAGATTTCTTCTCTGGTGACCAGATTCCCACATAGCTATGGCAGTGGATGAATTAATCTCCTGCATTATCACCTTCTACAGCAATTGTTTTTCTGGGGCAACTACCAAAGTCAGAGAAGAAGCTCCAAATGAAGGGCTCACAGGAGCACTCTGCTTCCAACTGGATGAAAGAAGATTGAGCATGGCCATGCCATTTAACACAGGACCATGTATTGTACCTCCTATCAGTGGAGGATTTTCATATTTCATGGATTCAAAGTTGAATTGGGACTGGAATACATTTTGAGAAGACATAATGAGGGTTGTAGTCTTCATATTTTCCCAAATAACTTATGTAAAATTCTTGTTTGTGCTTTATCTTAGCCCCAGTAATTCACCACAGGCACAAGAGGAGGGTGATATGGAAGACCACAGAGCTGGAGCACCTCTGCTGTGAAGACAGGCTGAGCTGGGGTTGCTCAGCCTGGAGAAGAGAAGGCTCTGGGAAGACCTTATGGCAGCCTTCCAGTGCCTGAAGGGGGCTACAGGAGAGATGGAGAGGGACTTTCTACATGCACATGTAGTGATAGGACAAAGGGAATGCTTTTAAACTGACAGAGGGTAAGTTTATATTAGATATTAGGAATAAATTCTTTACTGAGGGTGGTGAGGTGCTGGAACAGCTTGCCCAGAGAAGCTGTGCATGTCCCATCCCTGGAAGTGTTCAAGGCCAGGTTGGATGGGGCTTTGGGCAGCCTGGTCCAGTGGAAGATGTCCCTGCCCATGACTGGAGGGTTGGAATGGGATCATCTTTGATGTCCCCTCCAACCCAGACCATTCTGTGATTCTATAACTCTATGTTGAACAGTTTTTCTGAAATTAGAGGCTGCACTTTCACATCCCTTTTCTTCACCCCAAGGCTGCAAAGAGGTTAGGAAGAGTTACCAGAAAACTCTCTTAGTCACAAGGAGCTCATTCCCTGTAGGAGGGGGAAGTGAGAGGTGGCTGCAGTCACGGCCAAGGCTCTGCTAGCCGAGTCTGGTTTCTGGCAGCAGCTCAGCCAGTCTCTCCGAGGCAAGGTAATGCTTGTTCCTGCAGCCAGCAAAGGCAGCCAGTTCTCACCCTCATCCCGAGGCACCGAGCTGCTGCTGCTGCTGCTGAATCAGGGATGCACAAAGGCGAACGAGCCCAACGGGAAAGGGCAGGGAAATGGAGACAGCTCACACTCATAAAATGAGAAACACAGAGTTAGAGGAATTACAGAAACTATAAAAATCCTCTGCGCTTTGGAACGTCCTTCTACCAGCAAATCCTGAGAAGTCCTTACCCCACAGTAATTCCTCTTCTGTGTCATCCAAACCTCAAATTCCTCTCTGGAAATGAATGTGGATGGGACTATATTTCCCTGTGGTTGTTGCTGAATGACTCAAAACTTTTCCCTCCCTTTTCCTGTGAGACCGAGGGGCCACATCAACCAGCAGCAAAATTTTGCACTCTGCATTTTAGTTCTGTGAAAAAAGTAGTATCTGGGCCAAAATAACAGGAAAATTGGTTACAAGTTCAGGTTTCTTTAATTGCAAGCACAAATATTACCAGTATGTAAAATGAAAGATAATAACATAAAGTTAGGCTGCTTGGTTGGGTCTATGGAGGCTTGCAGGGGTGGACAGAAAGTGGCTCCAGATGTCCTGCCTTTAGGACAACATACACTACTGCTCCTATGAGCTGGGTCAAGGCAAACTGCCTCAAAGCATCCTTGCTTGCCACAAACACCCCACTCCTGGCCATATCTCCAGCAGGTCAGCAGGTTCTTCTTGGGACTTGTCTGGAAAGGTCAAGGGAGAGAAGACCACTGCCAGGAGCAGCTTGTACTCTCCATTGGTGAATGCAGCAGCACCAGCAGCTGCAAGGCTGAGCAATGGCTTCTGTGCCTTGGTCTTCAGCAACAAGGTGTCTCAGACCTTTTTGCCCAGAAGTGATGGTCAGGGAGAGAGAAACTAAAAAAAAAAAAAGAAAAAAAAAAAGGAAAAAGAACAGAGTCAGAGGTTCCTTAGGAAACTTTGATCTATGTCGATGGAACTAGATAGGGTTTGTGCAAGGGTTCCAAAAGGTTCAAAGGATAGTGGTTAATGATTCCTGCCACCTTGTCTGGTGACTAGTAACAAGTGAGATCTGTCCTGTCTTATACCTGTATTCCTGCTTTGAAGGAGGGGATGGGGTACACTTTATTAAATCTGCAGATGAAACAAAATTGGGGAGTGCATTCACTGGGCTAGGAAGCAGCCCTGGATCTAGGCAGGCTGGAGGACTGGGCCAACAGAAACGTTCTGAATCGAAGAGCAAGTTCAATTTTCTGCTCCGGGGATGGACCAGCTTACTGGAATGGGACAAGCTGGGAGCATGGGGAGCAGCTCCACAGGAAGGACAGCAAGCTGAGCATGAAGCAGAGGTGCAGCCCAGTAGGTAACAGCAGCTTCCTGCTGGGAGGCTGGGGAGGAGATGGAGCTGGGCTCTACACAGTGCTCCACGCTGGGAGGATGAGAGACAAGCACGCATTGACACAAGGGAGGTTCAGACAAGACACAAGAAGAAACTTGCTCAGCCTGAGTGATCAGTCCCACCCAGGCAGGGGTGCAGGCTGCCCAGAGAGGCTGTGCAGTCTCTGCCTTTGGAGCTTCCAAGATCCAAAGGGGAAAAGCACTGAGCAACCTGGTCTGGTCTCACATCTGACCCTACTTGGAACAGGAGGCTGGACCAGACACCTTCTCATGGCTCCCTCCAGTATAAATGACTCCATGTTGCAATTTTGCTATTCCAGCGAATTTTGTTCTCTGATACTTCTGCATATATTTGGATATTAATTTCTTTGCAAGTACCTTAACTATGTTCATTTAATAAATTAAAAAAGGGGAATTTATTACACAGGCAAATATCTCAAGGGTGGAAAAAAAGGAACATTACAAGCAGACTAGCTGCCTGTTACCAATTTTGAAGTCTATTTTCTGAAATCTAATACAAAGCAAAACCAGTAACACTCCAAAACTCAGAAAAATACATGGTAACAGAAGAAGCAAACTCTTCCCTACTTGAACTTATGAACATCCCCCAGGAACAATGGTCAGGTGGTGCCTCTGGTGCCTTGCTTCATTTTCATTCCCCATGAAAATGATTTTTGCATGTATTGCAAGTGGCACATGGACTGAACACAGTGCTGCTCCATGCTTCACAGCTCTCCCTGCCCTTGCAGTTATCCATTGCCCAAGAAACCCCAGAGATCTCCAGGTCCTAGGGGAACAGTTTGAACAAACAGGTGTATGTATATAATTTTTCTGCAGTTCATGCTGATTTTGACAGATTTTGACTGTCAGCAGGCATGCCTGGTCTCTTTCCATGAAGAAAACAGCATGACAAGTTACAGCATGAAAACTCTGCACTTCAAGGATTATTTTATAAATGTGTGACAGAACTCTTTCCTCTCCATCCCAAGCACCCCTGCAGGAACAACAAAGCTGGTGAATAGTGCAGAGCTTTGTTCCTGATCTCTGTGCTGCTCCCTTCCTGGGAGGCAGAGCTGGAAACCTCACTGAGCTCTGTCAGCCACAGCAGATGAGTTTCTGCCAGAGCAGGAGGGAGATTTTCCCAGTCTCCATACTCTGCCCTAGCACCTGCACTGAAATGAGCTAATAACAGCACTTCTTTCCTGAACTTTAACCTGAAATGTTTGGAATACCCTTTACACAATACTCTGGAAGCCAGCTGCGTGCTGAGCAGTCATCTTTAAAGTCAAGAAAAGAGGTCTATACTCTACCTGAGGGTGTGTGAGTGGCTGATGCTGAGTCTGGAAGCCAAGGGCTGTAACTCATTGCTCAGCTGGGCTTGTAGGTAGTTTTATGTGGATCTGAGAGAGGCATGGATGCATGTGTTTCATTCCTCACAAATATCTCATGTAGAGAAATTGACTTTTCTATTGTGGGAGAAAGCTTTGTAGAGCTTTCAAAAGACTTGACAGCCTGGATTGACAAAAGAAAGATCAATATCAGCTTGTTCCCCTGTGTCCTCTCCACAGATACCTCCAAACACATTTTGGGTTATGTCTTCCCTTTATAAGGTTACATGGTAGATGAAAGATTAAAATCACTGGCCACCACGGCCATTCTTTCTTCATTCCTGAACTGGTTTTGGCCTTTCTTTAAAGTTACCCAATACTTTCCATTATAAGGACCTTATAGCCTTGCCAAAATTCAGTCATCCTAGCTGTAATTTCTCCTGCTGGCTGGATGCCTCTGGCTGATTTTGTTTGGACTTCTTTTGATAATTTTTTTGGAAAATTTTCAGTCATTTCCAAGAAAGAACCTAAGGGAAAATGTATATATTGTTGTCTGTGTCAAAAGCCTGTGGATGTTTTCCTTTAAAAACTCTCATTTCCCAGGCTTTGCATCAAAATCCTGAAATCTGGTGGGTAGGTGATCTTTGTGCCTGGAATAACATTTTCTCTTTCCCAGCGTGAGTCTGCACAGCATAGAAGCAAGATGTCAACCCCAGGTTTGTAGAGTGAGGAAAACTTTAAGTCTTTTAAGGGTTCTACCTCACTCATTGTAAAGGACAGAGAAGAGACAGGGAAAAAGAAATTTCTGATTTTCAAAGCTGAAACTAGAGAACAGGACTCTGACTCTGCCAGGCAGTGCCCATGTGATGGGAACAGCTACGCTGGGTCTGGGTGGGGTGGAGGTGACTTTCTTCAAGCGGCCAGCCCAGTGCTGTGGTTTAGATTTGTGACCAAAAGAGAGCAGGTAAGACATCCATGTTTTTGCTGTTGCTGTGCTTTCACAGCACCAAGGCCTTCTCTGTTTCTAGTCTGAGTAGGCTGGGAGTAGGCAAGAGGCTGGAAGGGGACAGCTGACCCAAACTGCCCAGGGATGTTTCACACCAGATACAGCATGCTCATCAATAAAACTGGGACTTTTTGTGCTCAGCTGCTGCTTGAAGACTGACTGGGCACAGGACTGCTGGTGGGAGGTGATGAGTGATTGCCTTTGGGATCTTCTGGGATCTTCTTTTCCCCATGCATTTATTAAACTGCTTTCATCTTGACCCACGAGTTTCTCTCACTTTTGGCTTTCCAGCTCTCTCCCCCGTCTCTCTGGGGGAAAGTGAGTGAGCAACAGGGTGGGGGCTGAGCTGCCACCAGCTGGCCTTCACCCATCCCAGCCACTCAACAACATCCAGCTCAGCCCTGTCTGTCACTACCCATGTTTTTCTCAACAATCCTGATAGGAGCCTATGGCTTCATTTGCAGAAGGGCTGAGCACTGCCCCCTGACATGGAAGACAATGGGATGTAGCCTTCAAGCATGGAAACACTGGGCATGACTGTAGCTGGATTGCTGGTCCTCTGCAATCAGCAGCACCCCTCATGTCCCAGTGATCCACTTGTGGGGATTCAATCAGAGACTGCCAGGGCTGCTCTTTGCAGGTTTCACATGCATGGAAAGATGGGAGAGAAAGGTCAGAGGCAGCACTGTGTGTAGCTGAGCCTCGTGGGGCTGTCACTGGGTCTTTCAGCCAGGCTCGGAAAGTGGAAGGTGTCCTCAGGTGTATAGTGTAAACATCAACAACAACATTGGGTAGCTCAAGAAATCATTGCACTTCTAGGGATTCACTTCTTAGGAGAGAATGGCTTTAATCTTACTGTGACTCAGTCCTATAAAACAGAGGTATTAATACTACTTATTGCTTGCAAAGTTGAATTAAGATTTGGGCAATGCTACCCTGATGACAGACAGAGGAAATCAATAATTTTATCTTCAGAGAGGAGCATGAACATTGCAGTGAATGGGACCTATAGGAACAATGAAGAAAAGATAAAATATTGAAGGGATGCTCCTTGAATGGGTTCAGTCCCTCCTCTGTACCAGATAAATGGAATTAGGAGAGAAGAAAATAACATGCCATTATAAACTAGTATTCATATTGATACCTTTTGTCAGTAGGAATGTATGTCTTGCCAATAATTCCAAACATAGGCAAGTGAGCTGAAGTCCCATGGGAAATCTTTCTCCTGGCATTTCCTATTGTGAGTGCTCAATTTCACCACCTCAATAATGTTTTTTGACCACAACTATTTGTGCATGCCTTACAAAATGAAAAAGCCATGGTATCTCTTTATAGCCTTCATTAATATTTCCAGTGAGTATCTCATGCTCTGTAATCTACCTGAAAGAAGACAGAAGCAGAACACCTGTTCCACCAGAAGCAATTGTTGATAATATGGTCTCAGAAGCAATCACTTCCTATCTTTTGGTACATTTCTTCCTTTTGAAGTCCATTTGCTGTAAAAAAAAAGATCTGTGTAAACCTGGTAAATTCTACTAAAAATACTAATCAGAGTGGCCATCTTTTATTTTCAGTATGTTCCAAAAAGCAAAACTTCAAAGGTTCAACACTCTCCATAAATATTAATTTACATAATTTACAGATGTGTTCTACATAGCATGCAAAATACTTTACAATTGCAGTCATGATGTTCCCTGATTTTCAAAGGTTTTTTTTCTCTTCTTTTTGGGCCAAAGTCAGAGCTGAAGAGTTGTAATTTAATATTCCCCTGGACCTACTTACACCCACTTGTTGAAGCGTCAGGGAGTCCTAATGGGTGGAACTCACAGGCTGAGGAGCCAAAATACATTGCAATAATGTTAACTTAATATAGGGAGGATTCACTGTATTTTTATTTGCTTTTTCTTGTTAGGATCCTCTCCTGTGACCAAGCAATATACAAGCCACATTCAGACCCTGTTTGACTCTGAGATCTGCACTGCCAGGCAAGGGATCAGGAAGACATATGGTATTCCAGTACCTGAAGAGATCCTACTAGAAAGGTGGAGAGGGACTTTTCACAGGAGCACACAGTGACAGGACAAGTAGGAAGGGGTTCAAACTGAAAGACAAAAGGTTTAGATTAGATAATAGGAAATAATTCCTTACTGGGAGGGTGGTGAGGCACTGCAACAGATTTCCCAGAGAAGTTGTGGATGTCCCATCCCTGGAAGTGTTTAAGTCCATGTTGGTCAGAGCTCTGAGCAACCTGGTCCAGTGGAAGATGTCCTGGTCCACAGGAGGGGGGTGGAACTAGATGATCTTGGAAGTTCCTTCCAACCCAGGCCATTCTATGATTGTATGATTGTATCATGCATTTGCACTTACCATGTGAGTCTCTATTGACATAACCAGCAAATCTGGGGAGTGGACAGAGCGGAACCACGCTGTGTTGGTGTCTGTAAGTTATTTACACCGGCTTCCACTCCCTCTAGTGCCAGGTGCCCTTACAGAGACAGCTCTGTGCACCACTTTGCCTCTGGGAGAAGTTGCACAGCCAGACTGGGGCATGCAGAACACACCCAGCTCAAACCCAGATGTGTGGCATGTAATGACAGCACACTGATGCTTCTCTGGGCTGACACAGCCCAATTCTGGGTTCCTGCTGGCTTGCTCCCACTAAAGATAGCCATAAACTGAATGTCATTGGCATTTGGACAGTCTCAAAACATGGAGAGACCTTTGCTGCTTTCTATCCACATAAATCAAACTCTGGCCAGTATCAATTTTATATAATCCAGCTGAAGAGACAGCTAACCTGGTTAGACCTCAGGCAATAACAATCTATTCCTGAGGCAATCAGAATTATTTTTCTGTGTGTTGAAAGAAACACATTCTATGAGCAAACAAAATGTCATAAGTAATGTATAAAAATCTGCTTCTGCAAGGATCCTAATAAAATTGGCACAAATTATTTGGTCTTGGTTTTAGTGTCTTCAGCATTTTAGCACTCTAGCAGTAATGGAATTACTTTTCATTATGGAAATTTTGGAGTGCAAATGACAAATATTTCATTGGTTTGGATATTCAGCAGATACAACGGCTACACAATTGTTTTAGACAACTTTGACAAAAAACTGTGCAAGGAAATTGGTCTGTAAATTGCCAGAATAAAATTTCACAAACTTTCTGAACTGTAAACAATCTCTCTTCATGCAAAATATGAAAAAACACCACAATGATGTGTTTTACCAAATATCAAAAATATTAAACAGTGGTCCTTCAATCTCACCCGCACATTAGCGTAATAGCTGTACTTTTACTTGCATTTTGCTTTTATTTAAATTTAGTGCAATGTGACTGTCCAGCCTATTCTAGAGTTATCTTCCTTTCTTTTCCTTCCAAGATAAAAAGTTCACAGCAATTGAAAGACAAGAGAACTGGCACATGAGCCTTTGCAGGATCAACATCCAAACCATAGCTAGAACAAGTCTGTATATCTGAGTAATTCTGGCAGACTGAAAAGACAACCAGGTGTTTTGCTGCTTTCAGAATCCCCCTCAGTCTCACAGTTAATCAAAAAATAGGAAAGGAAAAACAAAAATCAACCTCACTTGCCAGGGACAAGTCTAGATAAGTAAATACTTTCAAATTATGATGCTAATTACCCAGATTAAGAAAAGGCTCATCTGTAGATTTAACAAAAAATTTTAGCAAATAGCTTCACCATTTGTTCAGGATCATTTACAAACTCATTACCCAGATCCAAGGATAATGTCTTCACTCTGGGCACAGCTCCAAAATGGTCATTAACAACAATATGAAATTGTTGCGCAGAAAAAGATTTATCATTAAAATATGTTATAATACTCAACTCTTACTTTTCAAATGAACATTTTGTATGGAACCCAAATGGTACTTACTTCAGACAAATGATCCTCCACATATGGTTCCCGTGTCACATGCAGTTCTCCTCAATGATGCATGCAATTATTTTTTGAGACATTTTTAAATTCAATTGTGGCTCTTTGTATTGTATGTGAGTTCGGGCTATGAGAAAGCTGCTGATCAAAAGAGAATGCCACACATGCCTCCATGTGCAAGGATCAAGGCTTCCAGGGTCTCCAAGATTTGCCAAAGAGCACAAATTTTGTAGGTTAGGCTCTGGGAATGAGCCAGGTGAGGGTAATGGTCCGTTATGAAGTGGAATCAAAGTGAACAAGAACTGAGCCCATTACCTTGGCTCAATCACTTTAGCACAGCCTGCACAATTTATTCTAAAGTGCACACGGGGAAATTAAACACTGACATCTTTCTCTTTTGGATTACTGCTGAATTTCAACATATTTTGCTAAGCAAAAGTGAGTGAGACCCATTATAAACAAACTTCCTTTATATTCAAGAGGAGACTGTAGCAAGAAAAATAAAATAAACAATGCACATGTGGTTGGTAAGTGCTTAAAGTCACACCGTGCCACAGCATCTGCAAAGCACTCACTTGGGTACCTTACTTCAGCGTTTGATGAATAAATTGTAATAGTTCCATATAAACAGGCCATATTAAGGCAATATGTAAACATTTCTGAAGAAGGATGATTTGTTTAGATCCTTTAGCCCTTCTCTGAGTCTGAATCTGGCTGCAACATGGCATGGCTTTGTGACAGGCAGCCCGTTGTGGCAGTAAGCTGCTGTTATATTGTTATTGTTGGATGAAAAAACAGGCCTCATAATTTATGTCCTGAACTAGATTAACAAAGAAGCCCCTAAAATGAAGCATTTCTGTGAAATTAGTTTCCCTAGAATGTGGTCTAAAGTTTCCTAAAAATAAAAGAATGTGAAAATACACTTGAAACTTTTTCTGAGAAGATCCGTGGTTTTCTGCGGAAAAGCAAAGCAACTGTGTTTGGCAAATTTCACCATAGATTTAAATGAAACTTGAAAAATATGAAAGAGTGTATAAAAAGCTAAAGTTTGTGAAGGCCTGTGACTGAGCAACACAGTATTATGTTTCCTAGCATAATACAAACCTGTATTATGCAGTGTACTGCACCCTCAATATGAATGTATGCAGCTGAACATATACAATAATTAATATGCTCCATAATATCAATTATCCACTGATGTTTGTTAAGTGCTTGATCAATTACCCCATCTCCATGATCCATCAACAATCTGTCTTCCCATCTGTTAGTCCCAGGATTGCTAAGGGCGGTGATAGTGTCTAACACCTACACATCCTCTGGTGGACAGACATGGATTGGTGAGAAGGAGAGAAGAATGATCACTTTAGAAACTAAAACATAAAATACTTGGGTTTAAAGGCAAGATTTGACATGTAAAACAGTTCATGAGTTTCCTGCACTTCTTTACTAAAACTAGATTTTTACAGCAGTGTTAGCAGAAGCTCATCAGCCATTTAAATTAAGGTATTTTTACCTATACTTTCTCACACATTCCTAACATATGTATAGGAAATCCAGTATGGAATACAACTTACATGATTAAAAGCCCATATGGAAGCTTACTCCAGAAATATGAAGTGTCCCACTGTGTTCACAAATTAATAAATATTTTCAAGTCACAAGAATGAAGGTAGACCCCAGGCCTACTAAATCAATCATAAGCTCTGTATGAATTCAAAATACTAATAATTTTTCTTTCGATTAATAAGGAACATATTTTCCTCAGATGCAGAAGTTAACTCATCAGGCTCTGCAGCTTTCGTTGCTACTTTTCAGTTCATTAAGGTTACTGTATAAAAAATTAGAAAAGTGTTATCTTTTACTGCTTTTGAGGAATTTTCTAAATTCCTGCACAGTCCTGCTCCTTGCACCTGATGACACAGGTTTAAGGTCATATTCTTCTTTCCCCATCTTTTTTTAAAGCACTCCTTCTGCACAGTGTTTTCAAACAGAGGTACCCTCTTATGGAGAAATGGGGCTTCATTCACTGCTTTCATACAGTCAATGAAAAGTGATGGAAAGGTTTCTTTTTGGAAACATACTCATGGGATTTGGATCAGAGTTTTGATGGCTTTCAGTTTTGAAAACAGAATTTTATTGATTCTTTAAAATAAAAATTGTAAATTAACTTAGGAGCCTCACACCACCAAGTAAGCACAAGTGTGTCTCATATACACTGCAGTCCTAAGCCAACACAGCACTACAGGGACCCTGTAATTACCTGATGACTGTATTCAGATTTAAGTGTTTTACTCCTGATATTCCAACTGCTAGAGTGTAAACTAAAAGCTGAGTCAAGTCTCTTTGATATCTGAGCCCTGCTTTAAAGCAGCAAATGGCTACTGCAGCTGGTATTCCAATATTTTCATCAGTCCCAAACTAAAGGTACTGCCTCCAAGTCAGTGAAACTTGCTCAAGCTGACGTCAACTCAAGTAATCAGACCAACTGAAGGAATTCAGATTTCTGAATATGTTCTTTCATTTTTCCTCTAGAATGACTACTTTTGGCAGATTTAATCCTCCAATCCTTGCTGATATGAGATCTTACTTGATAGGTTTCCAGTGCTTTTTGACCTGGTGTTAAATTAATGCAGTGACTCTGAGCCATGACCTTTCTGGTACACTGTGGTCCTTAATGAAGCTATAGACCCTCTGGAAAGGCCATGTAGTATAATCATTTCTTTGGGAATCCCCACATCCCACAGGCTGTGGTACCTCTAACTGCAAAGGCAAAATCATGTGCATCTTCTCACTGCATCAGGAGTGACTCTGGTGCCTCCACTCCTCTCTGCCTCCACTACTTTGTTCATCCCCAGAATGAACTGGGACACATTGCACCTGCCCTGCCTCATCAGCACTGATGTTAACACCCAAAGCTGGATCATAAACATTTATCACCGTCTTCAATTGCCTAAAAACTGGTAGCTTTGCCGGAAAACAAACCATGCCTTTCTTGAAAACAGGAGCCTGGAAACGATCCCTTATTCCTGGCAACATCCAGAACTAGAAAAATAAAAGATGACTGGCCGGTATATCCCTAATCCCACAAATATTTACACACACTCTCCAGTGCCACTGAAGTACACGCAGTAGTGCATGTATGCATTGTAGTGCACGCAGTCCCATTGAATCCAACAGGACTACTCGTGGCCCTTCATTCAGCACCAGGGTGAATTTGGCACATCCTGCAGCAGTCAGCTATGCACCCCCGCTCCAGGGTCCCTCCATCGGCGTGCCGCGAGTGAGGCACGCTGCTGCGGGGAGCCTGGAGGCACCACACTCGCGAGGAATCCCCGGGTGCCTGCAGGGCTGTGGGAAGCGCAGAGCCAGGACCGTTCTCCTGCCGGGAGCATCACATCCCGCTTGAGCTCCCCGGTCCTTGACGGGTGCCCTGTACCTTCCGTCCGGGGCTGCTCCCCACGGGCATCCCGGGAGCCCCGCGGTCCCTTAGGACGCGGCGGGCGGGCTGTGACAGCCCCGGGGCGCGACACCCGCTGTCCCATCCTGCGGCGGGACCCCGAGCCCGCCCCCGCCGCCCGGCCCCGGCCGCGGCCCCTTCCCCGGGGCGGAGGGAGGGAGGCGGGGCCGGGCGGGCTCGGCGGGGCTGGCGGCGAGGGCTGGGTGCCGGCGGCGGCCGAGCAGCGAGGCGAGCGGCCGGGGCTGCGCAGCGGGGCCCGCGGCGGTCATGGCCCGGCAGTAGGCAGGGAGCGCCCCGCCGCCCGCCGCTCCGGCGGCAGCCCCGCCGCGCCCCGACCGTCCTATGCGAGCCGCCCCGGCGCCAAGATGAAAGGTAGGCACGGAGCGGGGAGCCCGCACACGTGCACCGGGCACCGGGCAGCGCGGATGGACCGGCGGCGTGCGGGAACGCCGTGCGGGAACGCCGTGCGGGAACGCCGTGCGGGAATGCCGTGCGGGAATGCCGTGCGGGAACGCCGTGCGGGAATGCCGTGCGGGAATGCCGTGCGGGACCGGGGCGGGAGCGCGGACAGTCTCAGCAAGGGGACGCTGCGGGCAGGGCGGTCTTGGGGACAGTGGCCGCGGGACACAGGTGGCGGGCAGGGCACGGGCGGCCGGTGCCGGGAGAGGCAGAGCGGGGTCTGACCGCCACCCCGGGTGCGGGGTCTGCGCCGTGTGTCCGTCAGTCCCGCTCCGGGAGCGGGCTGTCCCTGCGAGTGTGGGAGTGAGTGTGTCCCGGCACGTGTGCTCTGCCCCCGGCACGGTCTCTCTCGGCACCCAACTTTTATCTTCTCCCTCGCCAGTACCCCGAGAAGAAGAGTTGTGTTTCTCCCTGGTTGATTTGTTTATTTTTTGCCAGCGTTTTGCGATGTTCTTGGTGTTGCTTCTAAACATCTGGCAGTGATTAGGTGCCAGTAGAAGCCTAACTGGCTTGTGAAATGTATTTGGCGTATTTCTTCTCTGCATCCACCGCCTGGAAAATTTTTGGTTTTTACTTTGCATCTGTTCAAACTAAAACTTTGTTTCTTTTCCTTTTTCTCTCTTTTCCTCCCTTCCTCCTCTGTTTTAAATGAGTGGAATGTCTCTGTCCTGCATAGCCGTGACAGAGAGGTATCACATACTTTAAATTGAAATAATGAAGCAGATTGCCGAATTGCTACTCTGCAACCTAGTAAAGATGTATGGGAGGTGCAAGAAAGCCTTCTGTTTATGAAAATTGATAGCCTTACAGCAAAAGGCAGAGGCTTTACACACTGGGGAATACTTACAATGAAAACATCAAAGGACATTATGGAAAGTTTAGGAGTTAGTTGGGATGTTGTGAGAGTTGAATTCAGTTTTTCTTCAGAGGCAAAAATAAGCTTAAGGAAAAGACATACATACGTGAAAATTGCTTTTGGGCACCACTGTGCCTGTTCTTGGAATGCAGTTTTATTCCAGATGCCAGGAGGCCAGCAAACATCATGATAGTTACACTGAGTTTCCAGAGTCTGGGACACCAAATGATGTGATTATTTATTCACTTGCCAGAGTAGCTGCCTGAAGGGAGGAAAAACTTTTGGGGGGCATTTATTTTGCAAGCCCACACACACACTATTTAAGTTACTTCGGACACTGTGGCAATGGTGCCTCTCTAGAGCCATGCAACATACGACAAATAATTTATTATTTGTATTATTAGTATTTACAATGTTCTTTATTTATAGGCTGATCATGCCAAAAATTTTGTCATCAGTTCGTCATTATCAGCATAAGTGTAAGGGCAGGAACAAACCAAAATAATGGGGATCTGACAGTAGATAGAACAAACCTGTTACCGCTGAAAGCCTTACACTCCATTCTTTGGGGTTTTGAGGAGAGGTGGGATGCAAAGGAACAAGGATGGGAATAACATATAATGCAATTTGTGTCTCCTTCCATTCTACTTACATCACTCTTTGCAAAGCAGAGCAGTGGCATTCAAAGGGAGGATGTAATTCCTGCTCCTGGGAGCACTCCCTGCTGTCCCACACTCCATCAAGAGGGAGTGCTAGTCCTTACCATTTGGCTTCCCTAAGAGTGATCGCAGCCATCTTATTTCTTTCCCCCAGAGAGTTACAGAAATCAGTCATAAAACATGCAAAGAAGAACACTTGAAGGACTGTGCTAATAGCAAAAGAAAAGAGTCAAACAAAACATCACATCACGTGCTTCTGCCAGTGTTAGAGAAGTCAGAGAGTCAAATCAGATTTTGACTCAGTGATTTCCTTTTCTGGGTATGGACTTGGATTTTCATGTTTTCTCTTTAAACTTGATGGTAGTGATAATAGTAGGACTGTAGTATAGTTTTTTTATAGTTTCGTACTTGTTTTTGTTCTCAATAAAAACAAAAAGATCTGTTGATTGCAGCTGTCTCTGTATCTACCCTCTCTAGAGAATGGAGGAATATCTAAATAATTACATCACTAAATATCTGTAAGGAATAAATTATATTTCCATTGCTGTGAAGCCATTTATTATAATGGTTAATAGCTTCTGAAAAATAAAAGAATTAAAGACACTCAAAATATATTAAGGGAATTGCAGCAGTTAATAAATAACCTAAAATACACTTTCAGGAAGATCTTTGATCAGATACTTAGGTAAGGCAATGTAAAAATACACTCACAATATTTGGATAGGTAATCTAAAATACACTCTCAGAAGAAACTTTGGAATTAGAATATTTGAAGAAGAAGAAGTGGAAGCCAATAAGTTAAAGTGACCTGCCAACCCGTTAGGATCAAGCCAAGTATAACAGTTACTTCAGCTAAGTCATGGAAAAACATGCCAAGGATAACAGGAAGAAGACCAAATTAGGAAAAGCTTAAAATTTAACTGAGGAAGACCAAGAATTCCCAGAAGACTCCGCCTGCCTATGAATATGCATGTAATAAATGATGTAATCCTTGTTTAAAATTGTATAAAAACCCGCTTTTGCGGTGCATAATTTAGAAATCCATTTCGTGATTTCTCCGACGCGTCGTAATAAAATACCTCCTGCTTATCTGACTTAGGCTGAGTCTCTTAAGCAGTTATTCTCGCCTTTTGGGGCAAATTCGGCATCATTTTCTGGCGACCCAGATGGGACCAGACAGGAGATCCGGGCCCTGAGGTCCTCCCGGGCCGGGTCCGGGGTCGGGATTCTCTGGGCGCCCCTGACGAATTTTTGTCAAGAAGAGACCCCCCCTGGACTGGCGCCTTGGTGGACGGAGGGTTCCCTGCATCTCCTGCTTCAATTAAGAGGTATTTTAATTGTTTATTGGTTTTATTGGTAAGGAAACGGGGGTCAGACGTGACCGCCCGAAGGGAAAGCTGGGGGACGCCCCGGTAACGAATCCCATTGGGTTGCTAGCATTGGTTTGCCAGGGTTGTTGCTAGCATTGGTTTGCCAGGAGATTCCCGGCATTGTTTTTGTAAAGAAAAGGACAAAAGTCCTGCTGAAAGAAGTGTTTGTTTATCTTGGTATTTTTTGGTCTGTATGGGAAACTGTTTTAACATTGTGTTTGATGTTGTAATACTGTGAATTAAGGGTTAAGAACTGAAACTGCTATCTGAAGAGGTCTGTCAGCCGGTGATCTTTTGTGTCTGTTCTATGTGTTTGTTGCAAAATCTTACAAAAAAAATATTTTGCTGCTCTCTCTATAATTTTTAGAAGAGAATAAGTTGATAGATATCCGGAAGAAAATTGTGACCTCCTGCAATTGTTACACTGTCTATGGTTGCGATTGCACGAATCTGGCAAACCGGTGTCTCACGGTCTGTAGGTGACCTCGCGTGACCAAACCCGGTAACAGTCTGTTCTGATATAGACCATAAGGTAGGAATTCCTTTATAAAGGTGCGCGTGTATGGTTGAGAGTGAATAAGATGCAGCATCGCTGCGACGCGAGAAGCCAGGACAAAAGCGACTGAAAATTGTGTGTGAAGTGTTAAACCAACACAGGGAATAACTATGGGAAGTCAACAGAGTAAGGACGTAAATATGAAAACCCCCTTAGGATGTATCCTAAAACACTGGAAGGACTTGGGAGGGATCCCGGGGGGAAACATAAGTAAAAAGACACTCCTTAAATATTGTACGCAGTGGTGGCCATTGTACAAGTTAGATGACAATGAGAAATGGCCGCCGGAGGGAACAACTAATTATAATACTATTTTGCAATTGATGCTTTTCCTTCGCCGACTTAACAAATGGGACGAAGTGATGTATGCTGATATGTTCTTTACCCTAAGAAATAAACCGGAGTGGCAAAAAGAGTGCGGGGTAAATGTAGCACCTCAGGACCCCCTAGTGCTAGCCCTGGAAAAAGATAAGAAAGGTTCA
Source organism: Ammospiza nelsoni (assembly GCF_027579445.1). Classification (NCBI taxonomy): domain Eukaryota; kingdom Metazoa; phylum Chordata; class Aves; order Passeriformes; family Passerellidae; genus Ammospiza; species Ammospiza nelsoni. The sequence continues at coordinate 105,958,316 of NC_080633.1, forward strand.
AAGCCTAAAGAACGGTGCTGTGATGCATGTAGCATTGGGCAACCATGTCTTAAATTGACAAGAAGAGATAGTGGAAAGGAGAGCGAAATAAGCCTGTGGGAATACCATCCATTCGCCCCAGGACGGGAAGGGCCTCTTCCCAGGCCAAAGGAGGAACAAGGGGATCCTAGCCCCTTAAAGGAGCTGGAATGATGGTGGAAATCTAAGTTTGGGCACAGTCCTCAGAAACTAGATAACACTTGGGAGGAGGATAGTCCATTAAAATCGGGGATGGACAAGAGGGAAAGCAACCCGCAGGGACCAGATAGTCCACAGGGGTCGGGAAGCTACAGGGATGCTGACAACCCACCCAGATTAGAAGTTGAGAGGGAAGAAGGCAGCCCACATGGAACAGAGAGTCGAGGGGAGACACGCAGCCTCCCCGAACTAAGTCCATATGGGGATGGTAGTACACCCAGAAATGGAGGTTTTGGGAAATCAGGTACCTGTAGAATAGAAACCAGCACACCGAGGACTGGGGATAACTCACTAGGAGGCAACGTCTCTAAGCTAAGGTATAGTGAGAAGAATGACACTGAGACATGCGAAAGGGAGGCAGAGAACAACTCACAGAAGCTGAATATAATAATTCAGATAGAGGATAAGAGAGATGGAAGGGGAACAGAAGATGAGGACAGTAGCCCGGAACAGGATAGGCGCCGGCAGATGCGGGAAGAAAGGCGACAGATGCAGAGCGAGGCGCGGCTGGACTGTGTAAACCATGCCAGGGGGGTAGTAGGAAAAGAGTTAACAGAAATAGAAGGTGAAGATGAAGAACAGGGAAAGGGAAAGAGAAAAGAGAAGAGAAAGAATAGGGAAGACATTGAGGCACAGGAAGATCCTGGGGAAGGGACTAGTCATTCGTATTATACCAGATCTGTGGCACGGAGGGAAGCAAAGCAAGAAGAGGAACGGAACCATACAATAGCTCCTCTCCGACAACTTATGCCAATGGTAGGAGAAAGGACCAGGGTAAAGGTACCGTTCTCCACAAGTGATCTGAACAATTGGAGGGATGAGGCAAAGAACTTCAGGAGGAATCCAGAGGGAGTAGCGAAGAGGTTTGAATTAATGGCAAAGAATTTAGATATTGATTGGGAAGATATAGAGGTGATGTTGTCAGAATTGACAGATACAGAAAGGGAACTCGTATTGGAAACAGGAAAACGACATGCTCAAGTATTATCAGGGAGACTAGAAGATAATTTCCCCAGCAGTAAACCAGAATGGGATCCGGGCAACGAAGAGCACTATCGACGATTGGTGCAGTACAGAAAGCTGATAGCGATGGGCTTGCGTAATGCGATCCCTAAGGCTATCAATTGGTCGATGTTATATGACATTAGGCAGGGAAAGGATGAGACCCCGTCAGAGTTTTTGGATAGACTTAGGGCAGCCATGAGACAATACACACCCCTGGACCCAGCAACGGAAGAAGGGAAACAACACCTGTTAGGATTAATGATGGGACAGAGTAACCCAGACATCAGAAAGAAATTGCAAAAGCTCGAACATCCAGAAAATAAAAACCTGGAGGCCTTGTTGAATGAGGCATGGAAGGTATATAATAATAGAGAAGTTGAGGAGAAGAAAAGGGAGGACAGGAGGATAGCTCGAGTAGTGGCTGTGGCAGTGGCAGCTCAGAAGACAGGTCACTCGGAACCTGGAACCAGGGGTAGGGGTAGAGGCTACCCGGTGAGAGGGGGAGGAAGGTTCCAACCCCACCCAGCTAGAGTAGGGCCAGATCAATGTGCATACTGCCTACAGACGGGACACTGGAAACAGGAATGCCCCCAGTTAAAGAGAAGGTTAATGGTCACCACTACCACCACACAGCAAGAAAGTGAATGAGGGGGACCGGTGGGCCATACCCTAGCAGACCCACTGGTTAAAATGGAGCTAGGGGAAGGTAAAAAGGAATTGGACTTTTTGATTGATACGGGAGCAACCTTTTCAGTTTTAAATCAAGAATTGGTACCTAAAAGTGATGAATTTGTACAAGTTGTGGGAGCAACAGGCCAACCAGAAAAGGCTTACTTTTTGAAACCTATCAAATACAAAATTGGGAAACAAATGGGAATACACCAGTTTCTGTATTTGCCAAATTCGCCAAAACCTCTACTAGGGAGAGACTTATTAGAAAACTTGGGAGCTATAATAAAGTTCAAAAAGGACAGATTTGAATTTCAAGTAAAAGAAGAACAACTGATTACAGCCTTAAGCCTAACAATCAGTTGTGTGAAACCTAAACCTGAGAATCACAACTTTGAGCGAATCCTGAGCGAGGCATACCCATTAGTATGGGCTACTGATATACCTGGAAAATCAAAACAAGCAGCACCGATTGTTGTTGAACTTAAAGATGGGGCAAGACCGGTGGTAAGAAAACAATATCCTTTGAGAATAGAAGACAGGAAGGGGATTGAGCCCATAAATCAAAAGGTTTCTGGAACTGGGGTTATTGGTAGAATGTGAATCGGATTTTAATACACCAATCTTGCCAGTAAAGAAACCTAATGGAGCTTATAGACTAGTTCAGGATTTGAGAGCAATAAACGAAATAACCAAGATATTACATCCTTTAGTTGCTAATCCATACACGCTTTTAACTAGACTCAAGGATAATTTGGCCTGGTTCACCGTATTAGACTTGAAAGACGCATTTTTCTGCCTTCCCTTAGCTCCCGAGAGTCAAAAGATTTTTGCCTTTGAATGGGAATCTGTAGATAAAGGAAGAAAGACCCAACTTACCTGGACGGTATTGCCCCAAGGATGGACAAACTCCCCTACGATTTTTGGGAATCAATTAGCCAAAGAATTAGAACAGTGGGAAAGGCCGCTGGGAGATGGCACCCTTCTGCAATACGTAGATGACCTTTTAATAGCAACAGTGACAGAGGAAGAATGCATTGAATGGACTATTTCCTTGTTAAATTTCCTGGGTTTAAGTGGATACCGAGTCTCTCAACAGAAAGCACAGCTGGTGCAAAAAGAAGTAGTGTACCTGGGATACGAAGTCTCCAGAGGACAGCGATCCCTGGGAGCAGCTAGGAAAGAGGCCATCTGTCAAATGCCCAAACCAGAGACGGTGAGAGACCTGCGCGCCTTTCTGGGAATGACAGGTTGGTGTCGGCTGTGGATCTACCAGTACGGGATACTTGCTAAACCACTGTACGATTTGTTGAAAGAAACCAAGGATGTTCTAGTTTGGACTCCCGAGGCAGAAGAGGCCTTCAAGAAGTTGAAGCTGGAGCTAATGAGGGCACCGGCTTTAGGTCTCCCAGATGTATCAAAACCATTCTGGCTGTTCTCCCATGAACGACAAGGGATGGCCCTAGGAGTCCTGGCACAGCAGTTGGGAACACACAAGAGAGCTGTGGCCTACTTCTCCAAGCGACTGGATGAAGTAAGTAAAGGATGGCCAGGCTGTCTGAGGGCAGTGGCTGCAGTGATAATTAACATAGAAGAGGCCAGAAAGCTCACACTGGGCCAAAAGATGACTGTGTTAGTATCTCACACTGTGTCAGCCGTGCTGGAACAGAAAGGCAACCATTGGTTGTCCCCATCCAGATTCCTAAAATACCAGGCCATCTTGGCTGAATCAGATGACGTAACCATTCAGGTAACTAACATTGTGAACCCAGCTTCATTTCTAGAAGGGAGAGCCCCAGCAGAACCCATCGAACACGACTGCCTGGAAACAATTGAAGCCGTCTACTCCAGTTGCCCAGATCTCAAAGAAGAGCCGCTCGAAGGTGCGGACAACTGGTTCTCAGATGGCAGCAGCTTCGTGAAGCAAGGAGTAAGAATGGCTGGCTATGCAGTCACCACTACAGAAAGGGTAATTGAGTCAAACCCCTTGCCTGCAGGGACCTCAGCCCAAAAGGCAGAGCTGATAGCTCTGACCCGAGCCCTGGAATTGGCAGAAAACATGCAAATTAATATATGGACAGACTCTAAATATGCCTTCTCTGTTGTACATGCTCATGGGGCCATCTGGAAAGAAACAGGACTATTGACTACACAAGGAAAAACAGTCAAACATGCAGAAGAGATTCTGCGATTGCTAGAGGCGGTCCAACTCCCAGCACAAGTGGCCATAATGCATTGTAAGGGACATCTGAAAGGTAACACTATACCAGAGATAGGGAACAGGAAGGCAGACACAGAAGCTAAATTGGCGGCCACAAGAAATAGGGAAGCGGAAATAGCGGCCCTAATACCAGGGGAGCTGGATATCAATATCCAGCCAGATTACCAAGAATCAGATCATAGATGGATTCAAAGGAATAAGGGCAAAATACTAGAAAATGGTTGGGGTCGATTAGAAACAGGACAGTTAGTGATACCAGGAAACGTGATGTGGCAGTTTGTGAAGGCAGAACATGAGAAGGCCCATTGGGGCCTAGATTCGCTTTACCAATATTTGCAGACCAGAATAGCAGGACCAAAATTATTTACTACTATAAAACACGTTACGTCCCAGTGCGAGCGGTGTCTGAAAAATAACCCGAACACAGGAACCAAAGTACATCAAGGAGCCATAAATCGAGGTAAATTCCCAGGTGAAGTATGGCAAATTGATTTTTCTGAACTCCCAAGAAAAGGGGGGTTTCGGTATTTGTTGGTAATAACTGATACATTTTCTGGGTGGCCTGAAGCATTCCCTTGTAGGACAAATAAGGAAAGAGAAGTGACCAAAGTACTGTTGAATGAAATTATTCCACGGTTTGGGGTACCAAAGAGCATTTCCTCGGATAGAGGTACACACTTCTGTGCAAAAGTGGTGAGAGCAATAAGCAAAGCATTACAAATCAAATGGCAACTACACACACCTTATCGCCCACAGGCCAGTGGGCAAGTGGAAAAGATGAATCATCTCATCAAACAGCAAATTGCCAAAATATGCCAGGAGACTAATTTGCAGTGGTATCAGGCTTTGCCTATTGCTCTGCTTAGGCTGAGAGTCAAACCAAGATCAAAAGAAAAGTTAAGCCCATTTGAAATTTTGTATGGTAGACCTTATGCTATGCAAGTTGTAAATGGGGACGCTATAGACCAAATCGGTAATCAGTATATTTATGATTATGTAATTACGGTGGGGAAACAGTTTGATAAGAATGCTACTGTGGTGATAGGGCACTAACCTTCACACCGATATTACGTATTTGCAAAAGGGTTGCCAACCATTGATACAGCAAAGCCTTAAGGGATGGAATGCATGGCTAGCAACAAGGTCTCATCATAGAAGAGTACAAAGAGATCTAAGTGGATGGATTGGCACTGGATTTGGTATATTAAACACGATAGATCAAGAAGTATTAGTGAATAAATTAAGTACCGTTACTTCGAACTTAGGAAAGCTAAAAATGCCCCTCAGTTCATCCATGCTCACATTAGCAGAAACATAATCACTTGTAGTAAAATTACTAACCATGGTAGCAAACCATACTGAAGAGGATTTTTTGAAGTTCGCTAACTATACAGGGGAACTTAGCAGAGAAATTGCACTAGCTATCCAGTGCCCTCAGACACAACAATGGGTACAATCAGCAGCGGCAGGAATAATGAGAGAAGGAACGTCAGGTATATTACCTCAAGAGATAAGAGAAACAATACTAAAGGACAATCATACTACACAATTTGAGAAGGACCACCAAGCCTGGTGGCAATTAGTAAATTTCACTTATGAGCCTCAACAAGAACACATTGAAGCCTATGTCCTCACCATTAGTGCAGCAGAGGAAAGAGCTATCTTTCCTATCCTCACTCTAGGGACAATACATCAAGATGTTATTGTCAAGCCCATAGACCATAATGTCTGGGCTAGTTATGATAATACCAAAAATAGGTGGCAATCGGTTAACACAGAAGCATGTATTCCTAGAGGACAATTAGGCTATGTCTGTGAAAACGCTGTAGTAGAAGCGGAAGATCTATGTTTAGATGCTGAAAACAGTGTATGTACTTTTGAAATGCTTCCGCATAATAGAACACAATCACAAGTTTATTATATAGGGAATGGGTGCGCTTGTGTGAGGACAGCTTGCGATAACGTCACCATAGATAATTGCCAAGAAAAGACTAACAATACTAACTTTTGTGTATGCAACTTCACCAAGATAGTAGGTTGTGACTTTCATTATACTGTCCCAATAACTACTCAACAGCTAATTAATGCAGATTTTGACCTATATCAAGAGATACCGAAATTACAAATAGGGATGGACGTCGAAGTCCTTAAAGCAATGCTCACACATCCTAAAGTAAGGGAATTAATACAAAAGGTAAATCAAACAACCAAACGAATGGTATGGCAGGTAGAACATAATTCAGAAAAAAATACAGAATGTCCTGACTAAAGTAGAACAAGTAGGCCAGCATCATTGGTGGGATATCTTTGTAGGATATTCCCCAACAGCTACACAAGTCTTTAACTATCTGGTGCACCCAACGCTAATAATAATCATAGTTCTGTTACTATTAACTCTTACAAATATTTGCATGTGGTGGAGACTGAGAATTATAATGAAAAGAACCCAAATGATCTGGGCTATGGTACGAGCATATCAGCGCCCTACAGGGTTAGAATTTGACGAAAGAATTCGTAAGTAATAAGAAAAGGGGGGAAATGAAGCCATTTATTATAATGGTTAATAGCTTCTGAAAAATAAAAGAATTAAAGACACTCAAAATATATTAAGGGAATTGCAGCAGTTAATAAATAACCTAAAATACACTTTCAGGAAGATCTTTGATCAGATACTTAGGTAAGGCAATGTAAAAATACACTCACAATATTTGGATAGGTAATCTAAAATACACTCTCAGAAGAAACTTTGGAATTAGAATATTTGAAGAAGAAGAAGTGGAAGCCAATAAGTTAAAGTGACCTGCCAACCCGTTAGGATCAAGCCAAGTATAACAGTTACTTCAGCTAAGTCATGGAAAAACATGCCAAGGATAACAGGAAGAAGACCAAATTAGGAAAAGCTTAAAATTTAACTGAGGAAGACCAAGAATTCCCAGAAGACTCCGCCTGCCTATGAATATGCATGTAATAAATGATGTAATCCTTGTTTAAAATTGTATAAAAACCCGCTTTTGCGGTGCATAATTTAGAAATCCATTTCGTGATTTCTCCGACGCGTCGTAATAAAATACCTCCTGCTTATCTGACTTAGGCTGAGTCTCTTAAGCAGTTATTCTCGCCTTTTGGGGCAAATTCGGCATCAGCTGGTATTTGTAATGTGTTATGTTTTAAATCAGTAAAATAAATTGAAGTTTATGTTCAATATGCTGGCAGTTTTATTTCCAGCAAACAACACTGAGCTCACAAACTTTGTCATATTTTTTTTTAGCAATAATTCATGTGATTTATATAGGGATTTGTCTGCTTTAGGGTCAGATATATCTTTATCAAATGATACTTCTAAGTTGTAGTTATTTATTTGGGTATGAAGGAGCACTTGCTGCCTGGGAAACAAATGAAAACAACTTCCTCATAGTCAAACATCACCACATGGTCAAAAACATTGGCCCTAATTTAAGACTGGGACAAGCATTTTTAAAGCTGAGAGCTTCTTCCCATATAGCTGCAATATATTTTGTAACTGCTACTTTAAACTCTACCTGTAATCACTATTGTCAATGGCAGTGCTGGTGATAAGTATTTCCCTCTGAAATATGGATACTGTTTGGATAACCACTCAATACTAATGCCCAAAATCAGGCAATGTGGTCATTTGGCTTCTAAGCCAAAGTGGTCATTTTGAGACTGTTGCTCCAGGATGACAGAGAAGCTCTTAATTAGAGATGCTTAGAGTAGCTTAGCTGCTTCTTTTCATTCCTTCTCCTCCTCCCTCTCTGCCACCACAAGCACCTTGCTGTGTACCACTTGTATAGCAATGCAGAAGGAGCAATGTACTTGTATAGCGCTGCTGGAGGACAAATCATCTGGGATCCTGTGGGCCAAATATTCTGTTTTGTGCTGTTTCTCTCATTCTATACAAGAGGAAGCATGGGGGAGAAGCAGGTGTGGCCTTGGTTGTGTTCCACTGGAGCAGTGAAGCCCTTGGTGCCTGGGGACCAGCCTGGCCCGAATTCCTGTCCTGCTTAGCCTTGAGTCCTTTGCCTCAGAGGCGCTCTGTGCCCTCCGTGCGCAGGAGAGGAGAGCACACCCAGCTCCCTTGGGATGTGCCAGTTCAGCTGGCCACAAGTTTGCCTTACACAGCGAGCACTTTAGCAGACATTTAATTACCATACCAGCCTGTGTTGCTAAAATTGTCCCTTCTGTGGGACTTAGAGCCGGGATGTAATTGCAAATAATGCTTACAGTAGCAAAAGCTGACTGTTTATGCAAGCTCACTTCTTTCTTGACTACCTTGAAAAATTTTTAAAAATTTATTTATATGATGGTTACCTTCTTGACAGGTTTTGTCTTTCTCTCAGTTTTGATGCCACTGCTAATTTTAAAGAATAAAGGAATAAAAGTTATAATTTTGGAACATTGCAGAAAAGACTTTCTCTCTCTCTCTTTTTTTTTTTTTTTTTGTGTGCACAAAATCAAATGAAGAGTCATCTGCAAATAGGTCTTTCCTGGATAGAAACTTCAAACCAAGAATTTTTTTAAAAATCCAGTCCAGAGCATTTTGCAGAAGCCGGAAAGCATCTGAAAACCAAGGATTAGAAGTGGAGTGATCCAGTAACCTTTCCTTAGTCCATTTATAACAGAGCTTATATGAATATAGTGACATAAACATGAAACATATGCAGGAGGTCTGAGTGGTGTGTGTTGGACATGTCACAGGACCCTACAGCAGAAGTTCAAAGGCACAAGCAGTTATAATAAATGTGTGATAAAACACAGAACAAATCCTGAGCAACGCTACTATACAGTCAGTGTGTGTCCTGAATTGATTGGTAGCACAGAGGATTTTAAACATATGGATGAGAAAGATGCAAGTGTGTGTCAAAGCATGGTCTTACTAATACAGAGGACAACAGAGCTATGAAATTATAAGAGAAATCTGTTCTTGCACAGATAGAAATATTACTATACAACTGCAAAGGATATTGAGAAGAATTAGCATATAACCGATTTATGACAGGAGCATTTTCAGGAAGAACTTGTAATTGTTTGTTATTGCTTCAATTCTACTTTTCCCAGCCACACAGGACTAAGACTAGCAACTAAGAATAGCATAGACAAACCTCCCTATGGAGAAGGGAGTTGTTTAAAGTATCCTTTTTCTCTTACTTTGGATAATGTAGATTCATTTTAGAATGATTTTGCTACAGCTGAGGGCTGAACAGAGCCCTTTTTTTGTCACAACCACTACACAGTTAACTTAGATCCACACTGAAAGACTGTTGTGCCCAGAGGTTCAGATTCTGACTGCCAGGATAAGGAGGGAAAGGTAATCTTGCAGAGAGACAGAGCTGATCAGGCCTTGCAGAGATAAAACAGAGTAAAATAAAGAGAGCTGGGACAAATGTCAAGGATGAAAGCAGCTCAGTACTGCAAAAGATGCATACCCAGTTATCTTCAGCTTCAAAAAACCTTCCTTATCCTGAGGTTCTGTATGTCAGAACAGAGAATCTCTCCTTCCAGCCCTCCCCCTTGGAAAGCAAAATAAAGACACTTTTTACAAGGCATGGAAAGTGAACCTGATCCTCCTCATAATGTGAGTGTGGTCTGTGAGAGCGAGGGAGCAACCTAAGATGAATTGTCTTTGGAGTTTGACCGCTTCCACCTAAAACTGCAATCCCTTTTGGTGCATAAATTTAAGGTGCAGACTGGGACATCACTGGGGAACAAAGTGAATGAGTTATGGGAGGTAATAGAGACATGTGTTGTTAGGAATGCGTATGCCATTTTAATACCGCTGTTAATTGCCTCCTCTGACATACAGACAGGGAGGCACGATTTTTCAGTGCACTAATGAGAACATATCTGTTTGCCCTTAAATCATTATTCTGAAATATGATATGATTTAAACTTTTAACTTCTAAGGTCGATCCTCCACACCATGCAGCTGCTCCTCACCCCAGTACGGTAATGTGGCACTTATGTGCGAACAAGTTTTGTTCAAATCTCCCTATTTACTGTCTTCATCTTGTGCCTAAAAAGCAAAACTAGAGTGATTGTTTTTATACCTCTAAATTTCACAATCTTCCGTCATTTTGTGTGTGTTCCTAATGTAAGTGCTCACATTTTTTGGGCACAGCAGTAGGGGAACAGATGAAGACCAAGACATTAAAGTGCACCCATTTGTCACGATTACTGGTTTTGTTTTTTTTATGCATGTGTTAAGTGATGGTAGACACTAACCGAGTCACAGGATAGTACCAAAGGAGGATCTCTGATCTAGGACATTGCCTCTTTCAGTCACTGAGATAAGCAGAAAAATTCCCAGATCAGCAGTCTCAGTTGGACAGAGCTGAGGAAAAGCCTCAGTTTTGCTGCCAGAATCCAAGCTCAAACAACATCCCAAAGGATGCTTTGCAATGCAGGGAGGTGGTCTCTCTTCCAGGACAGCCTCAGCTGAACTTCAGCCATGGCTGCCCTAAAGACCAGGTACTCTGCAAGTGCAGAATCCGTGTCATCCCTGTCCAAAGTGACTGTTAGCGTGACATGTCAGCTCGGGATCCTCTCAGTCAGGAAGTGCTTCAAGTGGGGGGTAGGATTTTGTGAGGGAGGGCTTATCAAAATAGAGGCTGAGAGAGAGACTTGACTATGAAAAGGACCTATAAAGAAAAAGTAGTGGAGAAAGGCAGAACAAGAGGACAAGTGAAATAAAGCATCTGTGAAGAGAACTGGGAATGAGCAGCCCATTAGCACAAGCAGGAGACTGTTCAGAATAAAAAGCTATGAAAACCAGTGGAAACCAATTAGACTGATGAAGTCATCAACATCTGAAGGCCACAGCTGCTTGCTGTGCTTCTGCTGACTCCATTTCACCTCTAGGTCAGCAGTTTGAATGTAGACCCAGTTAATAGTGAGCAGAAATGCATATAAATCTGGTGGCAGCTCAAAAAGCTTTTGAAATGTGATATGAGAAAGATATTGGTGTCGCTGTTCTTGTCTGCCTGAACAGTTGTTAATATTACAGAAACCTCACAAGTGGATGGGTTTTGCCTTTCAGTGAAAGTGCTGAGAGGGAGAGAGCAGGCAGAAGCAGCTTTTTGACACTGCAGGCAGTCTCTCATGAAGGAGAGGCACTTGTTCCACAGTTCTGAGTAGAGTTCTTCATCCATGCTGATGGGTTAAAGAGTGGAATATTGTGATTTTCAGCTAATAGGCACACCTTCTTTCCAAAAGGTACAAGTAAAAATCTCTCCCTGATAATATTAGAATGAGCTTTACTGAGTTGCACTGAGATATAGCTCTATAGTTCCCATTAAGTCAGCAGGAAAGGCAGGGCTCTAACCATTAAAGCCTTTTGAAAGAGAGATTTATTTTAGAGGAAACTCTTACACTGGATGTCATTTTTACTACAAATTAATCTTACAGTCTGAGTTCCCAGACTGGTACTTCTAATGTACTGTAATTTGAGTTTTCAGGGGATTTTAAAGGAACTTCTAAAATCTGAGGTGAAACTTGGCATGACCATTTTCAGCCCAGATGCCTCATTCTCTCCTGGAATAGATTTTCCCAGATTTTGAAATGCAATGTAGAATATTGGTTTGTTTTCTTTATTTAGGACTTCAGACAAGGTCCTTAAACAAGGACTTTGTATCCATGTTTGCAGCACACAAGTGCTCTGGAAATTATTGGATACCACGTGTCTGCAGCCACCATATGACCCAGCATCTCTAATGGTTCTGAGGTCTTGTTTGCCTCGTTAGTTAATTAGGTTTAAATGGCTGAGCAAGGTGTACTGTTAAAAGGAGACAGCTGGACACGTACATTAGCAGCTTTCTTTAACACCTTCCACATGCCAACAATGACACCCATGAAAGGAAGGGGCTAAAATGGAAACAACTTCCCTAAAATCACCTTGCACCAAAGGCTCCTCAGATCTGGTGCTGTGGTTTTATGCCCTGTATTGTCTCAGGGGCAGATTTAGCATCCATTTTGGCTCCAGGCCAGCTCTTTCTTTCTTGACCTCAGAGTGACTCATAAGTGATCCATGATTAATTTATTTAAGGTTTAAGAACAAGAAATTAAACAGTTCTACTCCACAGATTTGCTTTGCCACTGGCAAATTAATCAAATGAGAGTCTAATTTGTTTTAGATTAAATGAATTCCCTCTGTTCGCTGTGCTAATCCCCAGCTGAACTGCCTTTTCATAATTCCCACTCCCTTGAAGCATTGTACTGTAACTTATTTAACTCTACAACTGCATTTACTAGAGGTGTTGCAGTAATAGCTTATAACTGGAGGGCAAGTGGAATTTGGCATTGCTACTCAATTGGGCATGGATATTGCCAAAATATCTCAGAGGGTTTTTTTTTTTACTTTTTTGGACCAGAACTCTTACTTTGCACTGACTCCATAGAATATTTGATGTATTGCTGTTCAGCCTCAGTGAGACAGTGATTTGTAGCAGTTTGCTGTAATCTCCCCATGACAATCTGTTCTAGCATCCAAGGAGTCTCTTGTAAACCCAATAAAACAGGAGATCTCTGGTGGCCCTTCCCTTACATGGTTAAATACAATTGGTTGCTCACATATGTTTCTGTTCTGCCCAAAGTTCACCTTTTTTATGGACCTTCCTGCTGCCAGAGTTCTGTACAAGTCAGGGAAATAGGAGACCAGCTTTTCATGTTTCTTCATCTTTCTTATTCTGGATTTTTGGTTCACAGCTGAGAGCTCAGTTAAGTGTCTTATAACTGAGTTAGAGCTGGTCTTCCCCCTACTAAAGAGTTAATTCTTGTGACCAGAACATAACAACAAATTCTACTTGATTGTCTCCTTCAAGGAGGAGTCTGCCCTTGATATTTTTCACCTATGAAAATAAGCCTTGCCTGCATATTAATGCATGTGTATGTAACAGAAACACTGTGTTCATTCCAGTCCTCTTTGTAACTGAGGACTGGATTTAAACTAAAGTAAACTATTTCTAACTTAAGGCTTTCACAATGTCCAGCAAACCCCTCCTGCACCAGTTGCAGCCTCACTCAAGTGTGGGCACCGCTGATGTGAAAATGCAGAATTTCCATTTCTAAGATCAGTCACTGGTGCTCAAAGCTCATGAATTTCTGCCACAACAATTTCTGATACTGCCTTTAAAACCATAAGTCATTAAAACATACTAGAGGTGTTCCTAGTATTTGACTTCTTACTTGGTGTATATTTTCTTAACCTCTGTAATTCATAACAGATCACATTTTCATAGTTTTCACTAGAAAACCTGTTACCTTTTAAATGAAAACTTAGGTTCTCCTGTATTTTGCTGATTTGAAGATATCAGGAAGCTTTGAGATTTTTGTAGAACTTGTGACAAAATTTTAATATTTCCAGCACTGTAACAGGGAGCTGAGGATCGTTTCTGCTGCCTCCAGTGAGGACAATACTGCCCAACAGACATGGGAGGAACAGGCTGGGTGCAGGGCTTTGCCTTGGGACCTAAATTTATAGGCTTGTTTGTCCACTTCATTTTTAATATTTCAAGCATAGACTTCTTCTGAGGTAGGACTTTCAATCCATCTTAGTCTCTTTTTCCAAAGTGCTGTGATTTCTGAATGTTTAGTCCAAGCTTGCTTTATTAATTTCCTCCATCTTTTTTTCTTCCTTAAACTTGTTACATTACAGTTAATATTTTAAAGTACTGTATTTGCACATAATTTCAGCAAAGTTGCAGTTGTGACTGAAAGAACATTGAGCTTTGTCTGTTAAATAATTTTTAAAGATTTCCCCTAAAATTACATTGACTACCCCTTGCAGGATCTACTCACAGAGATGATGTTTGAGATTTTACTGATCAGGGAGATGAGTCACCATTTGACATAACCATCCTTGCTCATCTCCACATCTTTGTTTCAAATATCACAAGTGCTCTTCAAAATTAGGAGGTGAATAAATAATTATAATGTATCCAAAGCTCAAGGAAAAAGCCCATCCCCAGAAAGAATAACACGCAGCATTGCAAATACTGAAAACCACATATATATATATATATATTTAAAAGTATATGTGTGTATAGAAATGTATAATATGTACATATATAAACATGTTGCATATACTGAAATGCCCAAAGAAACAAAAATGTAATTAAAGTTGTAAAAGGCAATGCTGTTGGTCTAAGCATGAAAAACAAGAAAACTAGGGAAGGGGCTGTCAGCCTGGGAGGAAGGATGTGGAGATGTGGTGTGGGATGAAGCTGCAGGATTTAAAGATGGCCTGGCTATATAGATCAGCTGTGGATCAGATAAACCAGGTTACACTCCTGAGAAACAAAGGAGGCAATTGTGTTGCAGCCTGATAGCAGGAGAGGGCAGGAAGCTAAGGTCTCTGGAGCTGTAATCTTATTTTGTGCAGCATTTTATCTTTCGTGCAAGAGGGGAAGATCTTTCCTGAGTAGCTCACTGCTGGGATAAGAAGTTGGTTGCTGACTGTTTATGGTTTATTAGTATTTGTCATGTTTAGCTGTGGGGCCTTGTCTTCAGATAACATTTGGGACAATTGTGAGGGTTTGTTTGGCTTGGTCTTTTAAAGGTTTCTTTCTGTCTTCAAAACCAGGATGTGTTTGTTTTGCCTAAGGAGCATCCACTGGCTCTTCCACTTCTTAAATGCACATCTGAATTGGGGGTCTAGTTAAACATATGGACAGGAGCACTGCTGGCAGTAAGCAAAATGTCTTACCTGGTGAAGAATATGTTTTTAGCTGTTTAATCAATCGTTCTGTCTGAGTAAAGGGTGATGTTCTGCAAAATGATGCATTTCATGGACACTGCTGATGCTTCAGGCAAAGTGTCCTTCAGAGACTTCTGTGTGTGGCACCTCACAGGTCAGAAGGAAGAACAAGTCAGATTTCCTGCTGGAGACATGCACACAAATAGTTTAGGCTTTGTTGAAGCTGGATGCAGACTGTATCTTTGCCTTTGAATTCATCCCCCCAAGGCTGTGTGCTGTCCCAAGGTAGCTGTGGCACCAGTTAGCTCAATTTCATGATGCAGAGCAGCTCAATCATGTGCAGCAAGTCTGTGGGCAAAAAAGATCTAACTAAACACAGACTTCTCACACCATCACACGTGTTTATCTGCTTTGAGCTTGCTTTTCCTCCACCAGTCATTAAATGTTCCCTCTGGGAAATACAGAGGTGGGAGAAGAACGGCCTGGGCTGGGGCTGGTGACAAGGCAGAGCTTTTGCCTTTCCTGGCTCAGCAGGAAATTGGACTAACAAGGGGTTGTCTTGGTGGAAGGAGGCTGAACACATGAACACAAACATATTCTTTTTTTAATAAATAGTCATGAGTGTATTTCTTTTTTGCTGATGCCAGCCTTTTCCTTTGCTGACGGAAGGAAATGGAGAGAAATTCAGCTTCCGACAAAATAACCTTGTGATTATTAGCATATTACTGCTTGCTTACTGTAAAGATGAGAACAAAGGGCATGATGGAATGATAGAATATCCTGAGGAAGGGACCCTCAAGGATCATCAAATCCAACTCCTGTCCCTGCACAGGCCAGCCCCAAGAATCACACTCTGTGTGTGAATGCATTGTCCTAACACTTCCAGAACTCAGGCAGAAGGGTGCTGTGACCCCTTCCCTGTGGAACCTCCCTACAACTTCCCTTCCCTCAGGTCCCATCATCAGGGTTTGCCCCTCCACTTCCCCTCATGAGGAAGTTGTAGACTGTCGTGAGGTGTTCCTGCAGTCTCCTCTTCTCCAGGCTGAACAAACCAAGTGATCTCAGCTATTCCCCTCTAGACCTTTCACAATCTTCACCATCTCAGTTTTTATTTTTCTCACCTGAGTTTCCCAGTTCTGTTTCCCATGTTTTATGGGATCTGACATTTTCAGGCCAAGCTAGTGTGCATGGGAGGTGATGGATGGATGGATGGATGGATGGATGGATGGATGGATGGATGGATGGATGGATGGATGGATGGACAACCATCCCCTCAGACTCCTGTGGCAAGCTTGATCAAGTGGCACACTGGCGACAATTGTGGCTGTCATTGTGATGAGGGACATTTCTGCTCTGGTCTGCTCTTAGGTGGCCAAGCAGGCCTCAGGATGGCTGCCAGGTGATAAATCTGCAGAGTTTGTAATCCAGAGTTCTGCTGGGGATTCTCATTGGAGGAAAGGCTCTGAACTGCCTTCTGCACTTGGAGACAGAGGTGGGATAGGAGTAGCAGAGGGGAAGAGCAGTAGCATGCCTAACAAACCAAGTAAACTTATATTATTTGAACATGCATCTGTAAAACCTTTTTCTCATCTTTTTCTAGTGGTAGTAGTAATAATCTGCTGCTGTGTCTTTCTTTCTCCAGACGACTTTGCAGAGGAGGAGGAGGTGCAGTCCTTCGGCTATAAGAGGTTTGGTAAGTGACCTGACCAAAAGCAGACTTTCAGCTTGCTTAGGGTAAATCAAACACTTGCTATGAAAAACCTTCCTGTTGGCAGCATTGAGATTTACAGGTATAGTCCCATCATCCACATCCAATGTCCTCCCAGAGGAAGGTGTGATGTTTAGACTTGGTTTATTTTCTTGGCAAACATAAGGCTTCCAAAATACTTCTTTCATTAGGAAATTGAAGCCCACACCTGAAGAGAAATGAATGTGCTGGCTGTGAAAAAAAGGGGCCATGCCTCTTACATGTTCTCTGCTGAGCTGGGCATTGCTTCAGCCCCCAGACTGATGCGCAGCAGAGTTTGTAGGTTTTCCCCAGAGTGGTTTCATGGCATCTCCTGTAGACATGGCCCAGTTGTACCAGCAGCTGAGCCATGACACAGGCTGTGCACTCCTCTCAAAGGAAAAGTATATGGTATTAGTGCATTCTGATGTCATAAATTATTAAAATGAGGTTGCTCACTTTCTTTCCTTTTTCCACTTTCCTCTTTTTTTTATGTTTGTTCACCCAAAATGGCCTTCTCCTGTGAGGAGGGTAGTACCACGCATCTGTGCACAGGGGTGAGCAGCCTTCAGGGCCCCTGTTTTCAAGGCTCTTGTGATCTCTTTCTGTTGGGAAAACAGTCTCTGCAGTCAACAGTTTCACCCAGGGCAGGAGAATGCCTGTCCCTCTGGCAAGGGGAAGGTGACATGGTGGCCTCTGAGCTCCCACAGTGCCAGCTCTGTCTTGGCACAGCCAAAGGGGCTCATCATCAAAGCTGCTGGTGCCTTTTCACCTATGAGCCATCAGAATAGTTCACCTCATTTTCTTCTGTCATGGGAAAGTAGCTGCAGCAAGAGTCACTTTCAATGACCCCTGTTGGCAAATGGATAAAAAAGGCAGGCTGAAAATAAAAATGAAAAGTAAGTAAAAAATTCCTTCCATCCCAAAAGGAGCAGGGGGAGGCAGCATAAGGAGATGTGGAGTTTGGGAGGTGGGGATCACATTCGCATGACCTTTTCTACCCCCTGAACCACTCCATTGCTCCCTGCTGCTGAGCTTTATTTTGGATAGACCAGCCAACCACAGAGCCAGCATCTGTGGCTTGGGAAGTCCTCCATAAGGCTGCACATAGGGTTTTTTCCTTTCTTATTTGTTGTTTTCCTTTTGTTTGTTTCCAGTTGTTGTTGTTGTTCTGCATTAAGCCCTGGAATAGCAAAAAAGCAAAACAAATCTTGAGAAATAGGAAGAAATGCTAACTGTTCATTTCTGTCACCTCCAAATAAGTAAAAAATATTACTATTTATTAACAGCTATAAATATAAGTTCCTTTGGTGTTGTCTTCTACCTGGCTACTCCTGATCAGCACTTTTGCAGTGAACAAGATTTTAGGGAGGTGTGGGCACTTAATTATCCTTACTGTCCCAATAGTAAGTGTGCTGTTGAGACGGGATGGGATTTTTGCCTACTAACTTGCTGTCATTTCTTTCTTTCTCCTGGGTATTGTGATGCTACCAAGGTGAGTTATTTCTCCCCTTAGAAATACAGACCATTTCCAGAAATGCTTGCGCTGTTGTGCCTGGTGGGGCAGCATGGAGGGAGGAGAGGACTTACAGCCTGGAAGTGGTAGGAGGAGATTTCACCACCGGAGGAGGAGTCAGGGTAGCTCCACCCTTAGGAACCAACCCTAAGTGCCTTATACCTCAGGAAAACACCCTTGCTGTGGTCAGGAAGGTATCCCAAATATCTGCAGTACAGAAGAGCCTTGATTAAAGGGGAGATGGGATCATGAAGCATTGACACTGGTGAGAGCTGTGTAATTCAGTAGGGTCTCAATCCAAGGAGCCGCCTTTGTCCATAATATTTTGGAGCCCAGACTTCCTCCTATACCCTCCTCATCTTTCCCAGCATCAGGAGACAGCTCAGGGAGGAGCTAGGCTGGCCTGGTTTCCACACACCCCTGCACCAGCATCCATGGTGTTTGATGCTATGTGCTCATGCTTTTGTGTGCCTTAAAGGGTTTATTTCCTCTTCTTCAGAAAACCTGACTCAGTGAGTTCCCACCTCTACAGTCTCTGCTGCGTTTCCAGGCAGCCTCTGAGCAGCCTCTGGAGAGAGTGGGAGCCTCATACCTTCAGCAGTGCTGGCTGCTTCCTCTCCTGGCACTGGGCTCCTCCAGACTGAAATGGGACCTGCACGACTTTTAAAGACTCCAGACTCAGTGGACAGCTGGGTCAGCATTTCAAGTGAAGCACCAGAGGTTGCTCTTGGGGCCAAAATGCAGCTGAGCTCCTGCCTGACCAGTAGGAAATGTTACTCCTGCTGTCTTGGTGTTCCCTCTTGGCCCTGTGTCCTTTCTGGTAAAAGAAGGCAATAAGGGGGAATCTCAAGGCAAGAACCGAGTTTTATTACACAAACCTTGATAAAAGGTAATTTTGAAAGAAGTGCTGTCTGTCTGCTGGCTGGCACTGTAGAAATGCCAGCCCTGTTGCTGTTACAGCCTGTTGGTGTGGGCAGGGATAAAAACAGCAGTGGGGTTTTTGTTTCAGGAGTCATAGTGCAAGAGCAGTTGTGTTAATATATTATGATTGGAGAACTCCCTGTATGCTCCATGGACATGAGGCATGGTAGGTGGACCATGAGTCAAGTACCTTTGACTCCATCATTTGGAATTGGGAGGTCTTGTTTGGAGCAAAATGTGCTCTGAGGGGCAGAAGGCTAAAGTATAACTGTTTTAAAAAACGTGGCTAGCAGTCAGTCACTGCTGGCAGCTGGGAACATGTGTTGGTCAGCATTTGGCAGGCAAAGCCTTGACCAAGCTCCTTTCCTAGAGTTCAGCTGAGGAGTTTATTATTAGCTGCCTTGTTCCCAGAGCCTGTAGTTTGGTTCAAGGAAGGAAGAGATCAGCAGAAGGAGGGAAGGAGGGAGGCATTCTCCAGCAATTCTCATTTTGGGGAAGAAGTTTTTGAAAAGAGGGTGGAATACGCACTGTCTTGCACCACTTCCCCTTTTTCTGAATCATTCTGTCCTTCCTTCTCAAATAAGTTAATTTGTGAGAATTTGTCAAGCTACTGTATTTTTAGTCAATAGAACATTAACTGGTCATAGTAAGCCAAACATACTAAGCATAACACACTAACATATTAAAGAATAATGAATACAGATGCAGACAACTCCTAGGAAAATACACATCAGATTTTTTTCTCCTTTGAGGTTGGGATAGATTTGCTGCAGGGGGTCAGTAAGAAAAACAGTCTTTCCAGCTCACTGATGCTGTTTACTTCTTTTCAATGAATGCTACAGATGTGCAGGGATGCTGCCAGAAGTCGCTCAGCTGCAATGCCTCCAGATTGCTGCACTGAAAAAGGGAGGAAGTGTGTTTTTTATTCCAGTTACTTCATCTTCAATCCCATTTCTCAGGCTGTCTTAAAGTTATCTGCTCCAGATGGAAGCTAAGCCTCTCCACTGGCTTTCCTCTACCAGATTGCCACCAATATTAACTGGTCAATCAGTGTCACTGGTTTGTACCACCTCATGCAACTCACTTTGGGAAACAATGAATAAGGAAAGGGCAAAACTTCCTTTCCAATATGATACACTTTGGGGATGCTAAATCTCAAGCATGAGAGCTAAGACTAGTTTTGAAATGTCGACAGAAGGATGAGACCTCTTTCTGGCAGGGTTTGACTCTTTCCTCTGAGATTTGGGCTCTGGGCATCTCCCTAGGCAAGGGAATTGAAGGGATCAAATGGACTCCAAGGTAGAAGATCTGATCTTCCTAACTCATGGCATTCTGAGGTAATAGATGTAGAATTTGTTGTGCTTTTTTTTTTTTTTTTCCTTTATGGTAATGTTTAAGAACTTAATATCTCTGCTTTAATAAATAGAATATTTGAAGTAGAAATTTCCTGTCAAATTACTGATTGCATAATACGAAGCTACGGTACAATATGGGATTGCTGGAAGCAGAGAAGATGGTCTTTGACCTGTTGCAAAGCACACTGTAGTATTTTAGAAAACAGGCTTCAAATAAATGAGCTGAAAGCCCTGCTGATGAAGAGAAGCTTCCCATGGAATCAGAAGATAGGACCAGTACACTATAGATAAGTTGAAGACTAAATAGCTTGTGCAAGATAATTACCCTTTGCCCTTGACAAACACAGCCAGAATTACAGACTGTGAGCCTGTTCTCCACAGAAACACCCATCTTGGCCACCTCCATGCTCTAGATGGTGAGTCAGGGTACTCCTCACCATGCCCTCTCCTCTTCCCTGCTGAGCTGTCAGGAGGGGACAGGCTCTCATGTCCCCAGGGAGGTCCAGTGCACACCAAGGCACTGATCCTCCCACCTTCCCCACACCCCCTAGGTCAAGAGCTGCCAAGGAAGGAGGGATAAAAATTACTATGGGGCTCTCTCAAGGAAGGCAGGTACTTCTTTAAAGCATATAGGATATGACTGGGTTAGGATACCTCTTCCATGCAGTTACAACCATCTAGCTCCTAAGCATGATTCCAGGTGTAAGAATAAAGTCTAGGAATTTGTGGACCAGGAATGGATGAATCATCCTGCTATGCAGTAATGAAATCTGCCATACTAAAAAAAAGGTGAGGGGGAAAATATGTTTAAAAACATTTTTGTAAAATAGGGTTTTTTTCCCCTTGATGAGTGGCCTGGGAACAGCTGAACAAGATCCATTTAACTGTTTTCTTGCTGTGCACTTTTTATAGAATTTTGTATGGTAAGAAGTTATTTATTCTTTCTTCACCTTTGATAACATATAACTATGGAGTTTTAGGAGTGTACAACTGACAAAAGCATTGCGAACGGGTTACAGCAAAACTGAAAACTTTAAGATACAAAGCTTTTTCTGAAAAGGATTTTAAAACATACAGAGGAATTTGTGCCTATAAATAACTGCTCAAACATGATCAAAATTCATGGCTCAGAATTTTGTGATAGTTCAAGAAGAGCATTTATTCATTAACACTGAACAGATGGAATAATTTTAGTCCTTGTCTCTGAATAAATCCAGGCCATTGTTCATATCTCTAATAACAAGCACCAAAACAATGTCTGGCATCAGCCTGGTGGTTTGCTATATGCACACAAACCTTAAGCCCCTATGAAAAAAAAAAGTAAATTCTAAGCTTTAGGAATTTGTCGACTTTTATTTATGGTTTGTAAACGACCAGTGAGGGATTTCAGGTGCCACAACCACATACCTCCCTGGGCATTCTTTCACTTGTGTGCCTGCAGTGTGTAATCATATGGCTTAATAAAAAGTCACAAGGTCACTCACACTCACAAAGGCAGAGGAAAGTCAGGCACTGTTGCTTCCAGTTCACTGATCTGGCCATATTTGACAGATGAGGATTTTGCCTGCGTGTGTCCTGGGGTATGAAATCCCCACTGAATGGCGGTGCCCATGTGGCTGTTCATTTCAGGCCAAGAAATTTCATTTGAAATGACCCTTTTAATTGCCATGGCCAGTAAGGTGGAAGGGGGTCAAGCCTGCCCTCTCATAGGGTGAGCCCTGAGCAGATGAGAGAATCCAGCACCCTCAGGGGTCCTGGTTTGTGCTGGAGCTTCAACCCCAGCATCAGGGGCTGCATGGAGAGGGACCACCTATATACAGTTTCTTTGTCTTTCTTTTCTTTTCCAGTAGATACTCCCAGTACTGCTCCCTGGAGCAGTTGTCAGGGAATTGAAGTCTCAATAAATAAATAAAGAATGCTGACATGTAGAGGAATGTGCTCAGGAACTGTCAAGGTGCCCCTGTGCCACCAGTGTGTGTCCCTCCTCTGTCAGTACCTTCTGCCTTTTGCAGTGTCATGGCACATGTGATAGATGGGATATCCAAACAACAAATCTGAAACCACCTGTCTTCATAAAGATAGAGAATAATTGGTGGACCCTGAGAA
This sequence comes from Ammospiza nelsoni, assembly GCF_027579445.1. Classification (NCBI taxonomy): domain Eukaryota; kingdom Metazoa; phylum Chordata; class Aves; order Passeriformes; family Passerellidae; genus Ammospiza; species Ammospiza nelsoni. Next base: position 105,980,780 of record NC_080633.1, read on the forward strand.
ATCCATCAGTGTCAGGCAGTAATAGCAAGATCCAAAAAGTTATCGGGTCTATGTGCCCTGTGCTAACTTAGTCAGGGGCTGAAAGAGCCGAGATGTTCAGGTCTGTGGGTTTGGGGCTGCCCCATCCAACCTGTCCTGCTGTGCCTAGCTAAAGGCACTTCTAATCCAAGCCCATAAAGAGGCCTCTTAGCAGTGCTGTGGGGACTAAAGTCATTCCAGCTGTGTGTTGTTATGTAGGCAATCTATTTTCTCTTAGTTACGGGTTTTTCCTATTTAGTACAATTAAAATTCTTGACATGCTTCTTCATATATTGCATTCGCATGCTTGCAGCAATACCTGTTTGATCAATCTCTGTCTTTTACAGGGGTAAATTGAAAGGCAGTGTGGTCACCATGATGTGTGAATTTTGCTCTGTCTTTTTCATTAGAGCTGTAAAATAGGTGTGTGGGCTGAACAGCACGTTGTATTTACGGGAGGAATGAAAAACATTGGCTACACTGTAAGCGACACCTGGGGATTTTGTTTTTATTTCCCTGTAAACTAGCTGGACAAATAATGATGTTTGGTAACATCAGCTTGCTGCCAGAACACCTAGGCTGCATTTTGGGCTGTTCAACTTTGTAGCAAAATTACCTGTGAAATTACTGTCTTGGAAGGAAACTCTGCACTGTGTTTTCATTGCTTGGTACCATTATGTTTCCATGCAGAGGAATATCACAGGAAAACTGGCAGAAATGAAAAATTCAGATATGAAGCCATCACGAGATGGAAGGAGACAATAATGGAAAATACACATTAGTGGACTCTCCCAGTACTGCCGTGGGATTGTAGAATGCACCAGCATTACTCTTGAGCTCCTCTTAAGCTTTATTCCAAATACAAATCTGTATTTGTAGCCAGCTGCTACTACAGCCAGCTGAACTTTAGCTTTCAAGTGCTCACATGTCTGCAGTTGATCTTTGGCTTTTCTGTACCTTCTTCATAATGATTATATCTGAAAGTGACACAGGGACACTGGGCTTCCCATGAGAAAGGGAGTGCTGTATTCCCTTGAGGCTATTTTTTTGGGTGAACCTAACAACACACACAAATTAATCACATACCTGTCATGTGCTGCTTACTTTGATATCCTGGATTCTTTTTATTTCTTAGGAATTTCTTCAACTTGTACTGTAGCTCTGTGCGTGGTTGGTGCTGGGTTTTCCATGCTCCTGTGGGAGCCACAGCAGGGAAGGTGTGAAAATTAAACAGCTTCACCCAGACCTGAATGTGGGACCTGGACCTAGACCCAGACCTAAATATCTCTGCTGTCCTCTACCATCACACTCAGCATCCCCGAGCCTGGCCAGTGTCCTGGCAAGGTAACACTGAATGCAGCTATGTGACATTGCTGCACTTGACAAATTTCTTGATAATTTTCAGAGAGAAAATTTTCTGCCTGAAGATTGACTTCCATATAAAATCTGAATATAGGATTTAGGGTAGGAGTTATGTCATCTACTTTTAGGGATCTGTGGCAACTACCTCTTTGAAGATACCTGTCCTTAAACTAGCAATAGCAAGGAGAGGCCAATGATGCATGAAGGAATTCCATGCTGAGCAAGAGCATCACCATCCTGATAATTTTGAGTTACAACATAGATAATATTGTCAACTCCATACCTCTGTAATATGTCTTATATAAAGGCTGGGAAAAGCCTAAAGAAGCCTGTGAGAGAGAACAATATAAGAGATAGCACAAATGAAGAACAGGGTAAGTGTTTGAGGATGATTTTTCCTGTTTCAGACACTAACAAGGAAACAGTATGCTGCTTTGCTAAGTCAAAACCAATCCAAATTCCACAGTTCTGCACTACAGAATATTAGCCAAAATAAAGCTTGGATTAAAATTTTACCCAGTCTCAATTAGCCTTCTATGGGTAAATCTTAGGTGAAGCAGCCAAGAGCCAAAAAATTTCCATTTCTCCTGTTGCAGCCTGGGTTAAGTGAGTGGGCTGAGACTCTGGAAAGTGGAGAGAGGTTGGGAGAGAGGCGTGAGTGGGAAGGAGTCTTGCTCGGTGCCCGGACAGGAGTTGTGCAGTGGGGGTGTGGAGAGGTTTCTGTCCTGCAGACACTCCAGCTCAGTCAGGAATGCATCTGGAAAATCCACCCACTCAGCCAGAGAGAGAGATTGATGCCTTAAATAAATAAGATGTGAATGTGTTTTTGTGGTTCAGCTTGTGACTCTTGATAGAAGCAGCTGAACTCTCTGTAATACGTGGAGTGTGAGACTCAGGGATCCACTTTGCTTCAGCCCGGCTGAGGCTTGTAAGGAGATTTTGTATTTGAAGTTGTGTGCAGACATTCACACCTAGCATAGCAGGACTTTATGTTTTCTCTGGCAGCTGTTTCATAATGCCACAAAGAGGCAGAGCAGAATTGTTTTCCCTTAAGGATATCTGAGCATGAGGGTCTGCTTAACAGGGCTTCACTGCATATTTTTCAAAACCTGAAATTTTAAATATTTAGATTATGCTTATTGATTTGCATTACATAGCATATATCTGTGAGCTTGTTTTTCAAGGTCTTAGTCAGGGAAGATGAAGAATTCCACCAAATTTTATATTTTTAATTAGTCCAGGAATGGACCTGGAAGATTTTACTTACCAGGCTTGTTATGATCAATATACCCTACATTTGCTCATGTTCAATGGCAGAAAAAACCTTCCCTTTTGTGTTTTGTTAGTGGGTGAAGTTATGATTTCAAACCATCTGTGTATGTAGTGACAACCATTGCCTGAAAGATTCCTTACATATATTTCTGCTTTGTCATATGATAGGGGACAGTCTGGTTACAAGAAATAATAATACATAGAGCCAAAAGATATTTTTCTTCCTTCTTCATTTGTTTCTATAAGTTATTTGCTTCAGGTGGAAATCTGATGTATAATTCCCCACAAAACTGGTGATTTAATTTTAAATCTAACCTGTGAGTCTTGAGTTGGGAGTGGGAGAGATCGTGTCTTTAATTAAGACTGCACAGTCTGAAGCCAATTAATCCAGACACACACTGTCCAGGTTTCAGCACAGCAGCTGTGCACAGCTAAACTCATTTGTCCCCAGAAGTTACCACCTGTCCCTTCTTGCATGCGCAGATGTTTATATTTAAACCTGTGTGCTTTGTGTGAATACATCCAAGCTGGATTTGGCTCAGGCTTGTGTAGGGCTACCTAACAGCACAACTTCAGACACAGACCTGTAGGACTAGATTGCATGTAGGTTCCATGTGGAAATTTGTGCTCCAAACATTGTTTCCTGGGTCTGGAAAGCCAAAAATCTGAGAGGTGGCTCTTGTGCTCACTGTATTCCAAGGCTCCATTCATGAGTATTCTGGCTGCCTCAAACAAAGTAACTTGTCTCCTTAAGAAAACAGGCTTCTTCTTGTTTAATGATACTACATGTTAACCTCTTTAGCAAATTTATAAAAATAACCATGTGCAGATTTCCGATTTTTATAATATTTCTTTACTCAAGGCGCCTTGCAGAAAGCAGCAGCATAGCTCAGTTTTAAGGGAAGGCAAATAAACCAATATTGTGTTCTTCTGCTCATTACACAGGAGCCGAAAAAACTTTCCATAATATTGACAGTTTTAATACTAATGTGGGTTTAAATAGTTAATCAAGGGTAGCTAAAATTAGGAGAAAACTTGGGGGACTCAAAGTAATGAGTTTGGTATGTGTAAGGGTCTGAATCAGCTGAAATACTGCAGGAGGAGGAAGAAGACTAAACATGTCTTCATTGTCTTTCTCTTGCCTCATCAAAGAGATCTAAAGTAAAGGTCATTTTTCAGAGACCTGTCATTTAACCCTCGGAGACCATCTCTTCTGGTCTCAGATCAGAACCATCCTTTCTGCAAAGGTCCAAAGCAGCGCAAGAAGCCACATCTGTGAAAGATCTCTGTGCTTTGTGTGGTGTTCATCGCTCAAGTTCATCATGCTTCAGAAAACTGCAGGCTCTGTGGAGATGCTGGTTTGCGGTGCCGTGGTCTGCTTTGGCTTTTTAAGAGGTGATAGGAGCAAGGCATATGTGGCTCCTGTCCTTTCCGTGTTTAGCTGAAACTCTGTCCATTATTCCCCCTGCCCATATCAGTTAGGTCTGGAGCGGTCCACCAGAAGGTAGAAAGCTCATTTCAGTACTGAGCCCATGGAGAGGATGCAGGAGGGAAGTTTGGTAGCTGCAGGAAATGCCTGCCCTTGTCAGAGGGTGATTGGCACTCCATAAACCCCATAAACTTCACAGCTGGCTCTTGCTCCAGCAGGCCTTGACTCTGGGCCAGGAGCAGATGAGGCTCAGCGTCACTTTGAGCCCCTTTGCCCCTTTGTGACCACCGTGCGTGCTGACCCACAGGACGGGAGGGTGCTGGCAGGGGCCCACCTCCGCAGCAATAGCCACATCTGCTCCTCTGCTGCAGCTCTGACTCCTGAGAAACTCATGCTCTTGGCAAGCTGCTGTGTGAAATACAACGTGGTGAAGCTGTTTTTATTCTCAGTTGTCTTGCAAAAGGTTACTGTGAGTAGTTCTGTGCTTTAATAAAAAGAAATAGAGCTGTGTTCTTCACAACGAGCCCTTTTTATTACAGCTGGTTTGAATAGCAATTGGCCTCTAATCATGTCTCAAATGGAAAGAAGACCCCTTATGAAAGCCTTTCATTTACTACAAAGAATGAACTTTCCCATGCATGAAACCAGATTACCAAAACAAACCCACCAAATAAGTGAAAGAGCTACCAAGAATTTGTATATGTGGGTATTCAAGGTGACTTAGAAGACATTAAGTGTCTTTGTAAGAGGAAGCAGAACAGCTGACTGTGAAATTAAAAAGCATTTTACGTCAAAGGGATACTTAGATCACTGTAGCCTTCTTCATTTTGAGCTTGGCAATTGTGCTGATGTGGTACTATAATAATTTACTTTATTTTTCTCCCTTCTGGGAGGTTTCTAAAACAATATTTTTAAAAGAAAAATAATGTCTAATGTCTTTTCAGTTGTTCTTCTGGGAAGTCTTGTGGTGAGTTAAAAGAAAATACTTGGTGAAGCTGTGAATGGGAGACATTTCCAGGGTGGGAGTGTTTTGAGGTTTGTTTGGGTTTTTGTATTACACTACCCCTATGTGGTTATTTTTTAAATAGTTTTCATAGGCTTTTAATACAGGGGAAACTAAATTGAGAAACTCTTCCTTATTCCACCAGTTTTGGGAGCTTTGCAGGACGATGTGTTATGGGACTATTACACTCTTTGAAGTCCTGATGGAGGGAAGCCATGATACCACCCTAGTCCTGCAGCCTTCTCTCAGGCAAATTCCCAGCAAGGAATTTTTTGGTGGTCACTTATCTCTCCTTTTGCTATCAGATCTGTATATGAAAAGGTTTCATAGCCTCCAGGTGGCCATGTTTCACCTTTCAAAATTGCTGTTTCTAGAACATCAGAGTTCCAAGAGGGAACCGAAGGTAGTGCTGTGGTCATTATGATCTCATGAGAAATTTCTTCTTTTCCCCCAAACACCTTCAGTTTGGAGATTGCAAAGCTTGATTTCCTGTTCCTCTGCTCTGAGCAACACTTCCCCACTTCACATTCACAGGTAGGACTTGTTCCTAAGCATCCTGCCTCAAAGTGAAAAAAACACCACCTGAAATCAGATCAGTACTTGAGAGAATCAGCAATGTGTTTGTATAATTTCCTTTGAGCTTCTTAAAATAAAATACAATCCTGCATAGTTGACTGGTTTTATGAAAGACATCCCCTTTCCAATGGACACATTACATCAACTCAGCCACCAAAACTATGCAGTGTTGGCACAGCTATTTTGGTACTGGAATTACTAAAGCTGCATGAAGTCAGATGGGGTTTTCCTCCTGTCCTGTGCTGGAAGTGCTCTCTGAGAACAAGAGCAGGAGAGCCAGGCTCAAGATGACAGAGGTGCTCTGTGGCTGTGGGGAGGCAAAGCCACACAGAGCTGGCAGGGCTCAGCAGGGAGGGGGTCATCCCAAAACCCTACCAAGGGACTCTGTTGTTGCAGTCTGTTTACCACTGCTCAGCAGGGTTTACCACTGCTCAGCAGGGTTCATATTTCTGTGCCATTCACCAGAGCAGAGATGCCACACAGGCAGGTTTCAGGACAGGGTTAAAACAATCTGCAGTCTGGAAACCAGCAGGGTCCCCAGAGAGGGAGTTAAACCCAGGGAGTCCTGATCTGTTTCCTGCCTTTGTTATGATTTCTGCCATGTAACCCAATCTCGCCCACCAAGCAGCCTGAGTGAGCCCTGCCAGCTGAGTCAGCAGGGCATGGGCTGCTGCTGCTCCCCTCGCGTCAGCACAGCCAGTCTCCAAAATCCCTGGCAGGTTTTCAGGTTAATCCTGCCCCAAAATCAATGGATGCTCACCACCTTCACCCCCAAGCATCAAACAGACCACAGAGGAGGCAGGCAGGGTGTAGGCAGTGGTCCCCAGTCAGCTGCCATTGTGTGCCTGTCCAGAAGGGATATCCAGGGCTATGAACCCACCCCACCGCTCTTACATGGGTCCCAACACAGCCCTTTAGGAAAATCCCACAGAAAATGGATATGGCATTTAAGACTCTTGGGTGGGCACTCTTCTTTGATGTTGACCTCCAAAATGTTTAAAAGACTTTATGTTCTTAAAGAAAATAGAGCATTACCTGCACATTTTTAGCCCAGCACAGTGTGGGTAATCTTGCAAATACAAACAGGTGAAATGGGATGTAGTGTAGCGAGGGCAGGGAAGGAGATGGTGCCAGGACCTGGCACTGCTCACAAATCCAGGGAGTTTCACCTCCCACTCCCAGAGAGAGCCAGGCCCTGCGTGGGCAACACTGCCTGCCTGTGAGCAGGGCTGCCCTCCCCCTGAACCCTTTCACTGTTTGCTGTCAAGTCAAACCAGCACCCAGAACTCCTTGCCTTCTCCAGGACTGCCAGCCCAGTGAGGAGGAGCACTGGGAGGAAAGTGCTGGTGCTGCCAGGATAAAGGCTGATCAATTCTTTGGGGACAGGGGTGGGGCAGTGCTGGACAGCACGATCCCAGTCATGCTGTGGGTCCAGGTCTCCTGGCAGAAATGCTGTGTTGTGCCCAGGAGCCCTTGTGTGCAGATGAGGAACATAGAGTGATGCATGGCGAGAAAAAATCTTCTCACTTTGTTTTTTCCTCTTTCTTGCACGACTGGCATGAGCTGGAGCTGACATCTGATCCGCTTTTGATCTTTTTCTAGCACGGGCTGCATGTTTTTCAAAGCATTTCACTGCCAGAGCTGACCACTACTGAGAGAGAGAAAAGGCAATCAGCAAACATCCCCATTTAAAACTGCGCTGGTTTTAAAGATTTGCAGATTACTTTGCTTGTTTTTCAGCCAACTCATAAGATGTTGCCAGCAGATTTCCAGTAAATTAGACATTTAAGTCAAAGTGGTTTATTAGAAATATTTGAGCAGTGGCATGGGGAAAGCTTAGGAGAAAGACAGAGCTGGGAGGAGGATGATCTGTAATTTGTCTGCAGCGTTACCTGGTGCAGATGAGATACTCACAGCAGACGGTCATTCTCATCAGATTATGGTTTGTTACAAGGATTTGGGATTATCTCTGCTGATTTCCCAGGCCTTAAAATTCTGGTTATTCATTTTGTAGTACAGTAAGCAAAACATTGTGCATTTTTTCTGGGATTCTTGCTTCAGGCTCTTTTTGAAATTCATGGAAGCTATCTGTAACATAATTTTCTCATAATAATTTTATATGTCTTTTAGAAATCGGAGGAGAGTGGAGAATTTTGTGACTATCTCTCAGGAGTTACATTCTTAGGTCACAGACAATTCTGTTGCAAATAAGTACAGTTCCACTGATTAAAGCAGTGTTGTCCCTGACAGTGTTGAAGTGTGAAATTATTTGGGTAGATTTGTGTCATCCCACTGTTAAAAGACAGGGAGTTAAACAATACTTGTGCAGGCAGCTGAAAGGCCTAAATAAGTATATTGCTTTAAATCACAATGAAATCAATCATTTATTTTCATTGTATTTAGTGAATTAGAACCAGGATCTCAGTGAGCAAGACTAGTTTCCTCTGTAGTTGCTTGCACCATGCAGTTCCTTAACACTTGTCAGAGGAGCATAAGGAAGTTTGTTAACATCAAAGAATTATTGCATCTCACTGTGAAGTTTTTAAAGTTTTGCAGTAGTAAAGTTAGTCCTGCCATGAAGTTTTGCATCAGGTTGGTATGGGATTTATAAAAATAACATTTTGTTCAGTACTGGGTCTCCTCACTGACTGACAGTTTTAAAAGACTCTTAGTTTCCTTCTACCAAACTTGTACGTTGGTCTTTACTACAGGTTGATTAGAGATGGACATTCTAACGTTTTCATTGCTGTATTCTTAATTTTTTAGTGAACCATAGAGATGTTGAATGGGGTCCTAGATGACTGGGTGATAAAACAGCTAACAGTTAAATTGATTTTATCATAATTTATGTTCTGAAGCCATATCCACCTCCTCCATATATAGAATATATATTATCCCAGTATCTATGTTTCTGGTATTTTCTTATCTTTTAAGGGGGAAAACCTTGTCAGAAGCAGACTGAAAACTCAGAGTCGTGCCACAACTGTCCTGCAGATTTATGCCAAAGGAGAAATAGCAAGGACCAGGAATAAGCAGTATCTTACTTCCTCTGTTTTGTTCAAAAAAGCTTCAATGTTCCTTCAGCTCCCTTGAGGCAGTCCTCTGTCCTCATCTTGATTCTGGAAAAGTGTTTCTTGCTGGTTTTATGTACCTGGCCCACTGGGCCATACACGTGTCCCTGCTCTGTAGATCAGCTGCCTGCCACATCCATGTACTTCACCCCCCCATCCAAGCAGAAGCAGCCTTCTTGCTCTGAGAGGTGGGGTTTCACTCAGGAGATTACTTGGAACAATGCCTAAAACACAGAGACAAAAAAAAAAAAAAAAAAAAAAAAAAAAAAAAAAAAAAAAAAAGACAGTTGAGCAAAAGAGGAAGGCCAAGCGTTCCTTTTATCACGAAATTCAGTCATGGGTATCACCAGCCTCTGTGGAGGGTGAGCTCATACTCATTCTCCCAATGGCATTTCCACTCCAGGCAGAGGGAGCGACCAGGAGGAGACAGAGCACCTGCTTTGTATCCTGTGCTGGCTGCTGCAGCATCACTGTGGCCTGAACTAATCGTTATGGACAGCAATGAAGAGTAATTGAGGTAGTCTTTCTAGCCCAGTGCTTTCCCTGTAGCTTTTAATAAGGAGAAATTAGAAGGGGAAACAAATGCTGTTGTTCACTAAGCTCTCATGAGTGGTTTCTGATTGTCTCAGGATTCAACAACTCATTAGATGGAGAATTGGCAGTGCCTGGTTTGAGTAACACCAGTTTTCTGCATGTCTGTGTGATGACGTTGTTCACATTCTTGAAACATGTGGAATGTTAATTTTTCTGTTGGTTTCTTTCCTCTGGTATGGGGTTCTTGGGTTATTTTGAGCCTGAGCTTGTTTTTCTCTATTATGTAAGAAGAATATAGGAAGTGTGATGTGCCTTCCTCTAGTGAAACTGCAATTAAAGAAACTATGAAGACAGGACTGGCCAAATAGAATCTTTGTCACAATAAATCACTGGGTTTAGAAAATATAATAATAATAATATGATTTGTTAGGGTTTTTTTGGTAATATTTCCTGTGTTTGATGAGACGAGGACAAGTACCAAATAGATTGCAAAAGAGCAGTATGTTTGTAGTGGCAACAGCCCTGGCTGAAACAGCTGCCTCACCTGCAGCCTCTGGGCTGGGCAGTCTTAGCTGGGATCATGTCTGACACACCAAACCTGTGAGCAGTGTCCAGAGCCTGCCAATGAAAAGAGAAAATGTCTAGGGAAATTTTATCTCCCTTATCCCCCATCCCAAAATGTGGATTGCTTTTTTTTCTTCACGTTTGTTTTGGTCCAAATTCACGACCCCAGAGCACAACCTGCAAATGGTTGGTGAGAATGGGGCAAAGAAGATTCGGTGTCAGCTGCTCATCCTGCTGCATGCACAGCAGGATGCCCATTCATCCTCATGCCCACTGCTCTGTGGATGCCCTTGCCACACCATACTAGTGGGAAGACACCTCCATGTTCGTGCATGCCTACCAATTTGGGTCCTCAATAGCCTCTATTCATAGCATGCTACTGAAAGGGTGAATCCTCCACCAAGTTTTTCTTATAAACACCACACATTTTTTACAATCAGGCCATCCGAGCATAACTTGGGGTCAGTGCACTGTGGTAGAGAGTGCTGTAACAAATGGGAAAACTGTGCTTGTAAATGCATAAGCTTTTCAGAGGCAACTGCTGGTAAATTCTTTCAGTTCACCACAGTTTCTCCAAGGAGATTTGCATTTTTCACCTTCTTGTCATCAGGGCTTCACAAATGAAGGCATATAGGCTGATGTCTTCATCAGACACCCATCAGGCAACTCAGGTCTTGTTTTGGAGGGTCTCTATGCTCTCAGACTATCTGTAAACAAAATGCACATATTTATGACATGTTCTAGAGAGAGCAGACAGAATCAGACGTGGGTCTGTTCCTTAGTCTTTGTCAAGGTCCCCCTGGATGGCGTCCCTTCCCTATGATGAGGGACCACCAATGCAGGCATTCCATCATAGAATTCCACCAGATCATCAGGCATGATTTGCCCTTGGTGAAGGCATGCTGGTTGTCTCTAATCACCTCCCTCTCTTCCTTATATTTCAATGTAACTTCCAGGATGATCAGTTCTCACCAGGCATGGAGGGGAGGCTGACTGGTTGGTAATCACATCTAGCAGTGAATTAGGAGTTTATTGAAAGACTGGGCAGCAAATATATTTTTTCTGTCTGTTGTCACCATGATTCATGGCCCATCTATTTGTGATATGGAAGTTTCAAAACATGAAATGCTTCTTTCATTTAGATTTCACATGTGGGATTGCATACTGCAAATACAGCTGCATTGCATGAGGCTGAATTTGGTGTTAAATTCCAAGTATATAAGTTTGTTTTTATACGGAAATACCTCTGTTCAGGATTAGCGCAGTGCTGATGTATTGCTCTAATATTAGAGCTTGTCAAAAACTTTTGACTCTTTTGTCCCAGAAAAAAGTGCTGGCATTTCATTTTTTTTGTTTTCTTGCTCTGAATAAAGGCACCATATGATTCCCACCCACCTTACCCCCCCCAACAAGGGACAGTTGCAGAAAGGATCATCTTGGAAAAGCTTATACAGCTTTATTTTGAGGTCTTCAGCTGAAGAACAGCTTCAGAATTCCTGAGCAACTGAGTTATTCTACTTTATTCTTGTGTGATTTTAAATTTTGTTCTTTTGTTTTATGGGAAAAATAGATCAGATAAATTAGTTTTCACTAGGAGGCTGGACTCCCAAGCCAGAAATGCATCGGGTATCACAGTGGTTTATTTAGGAATACTGTCCAGTGTTTCCTTTTTGCTACCTCAAAATAAACACATTTCAATTGAGTAGTGCAATTTTTCACTTTTGCAGAATGTTTTGATGCTTGTTCATTATGCTTTATCCAGAATCTAAACACTACCCACAGCTTATTTTAGCTTTCATTAAAGAAAAATCTGAAAGTGTTTGTAAATATTAAATCTTTCAAATGGAACTGCCTTCTTCCAGAGACACATTAATCTAGTAAAAATTTCTGCTGTGTTTAATTTCCAAAAAAAAGTGTCAGATTCTTCACTGTGGTTTCTTCAGCAGTGCCCTACTCAAAAATATATTGCAGACTACTCCTCCATTTATAGAAACTATGTATTTATTATCTGCAGAAAATCTGAGAAGATCTGACCAAAATCAGTGAACAACTGTTGCCTTTCCAGTGTCTAAATGATGGGCTGCTGCTGTTACTCATGGTGCTTATTTCATAGCATCTGAAATTCATCAACAAAAAAATTCATAGTAAGAATCGTGCAAGATCTTGTGGTCTCAGCAGGTGAGATGAGCAAAGAGTGGGTAACAACCTGCAGGCCAAGGGAAGGATGTGACAGCAGGAATTCACACATCTGCTCTGTTCTAGACTTGAGATCCAAAGAGTTAAAATAATAGATAGCAGTAGCATTTTAGGAGCATCCGTGATTCCAGGAGAACCTTCCCCACTGGATGACTAAGTCCTCAAGTCTTTATGAGCAATAAATAAATTAGTTCATCTGTTAGCTGTCATATAAAAGCATATTTTCATCTATATTGCCTTCCACAAAAATTATTGAGAACAGGCAAGGGTTTCTAGCCCTGTTTATAACCAGCTAGTAAACATGAGGCTGAACTCTTCTCCAATTCATAAATGCTGTTTTTTCCTTTTTTAAGTTTTCTCATCTTAACACCTCTGGATCTTTTGGTACAGGGCAGGGAGAGTCTTTATATGTCAATCATATTTCTCTCATTTTAACTTCTTAATCTGGAACTACCACAGGAACATTTTACTAAGGGATTTCCAGTTGTTTGGGGTTTTTTTCACTTTGAGTATCAGAATGCAATGTGAGTTTAATGAACACAGTCTAAAAAATCACCAAGAGAATATGTAGTAGAGCTCAAATTACAATTTCTAGATGCATCCACATTATGCTTTAGAGAATAAAAACCTCTCTAAAACTTGCAGTATAGGGCACAGAGATGAAGGATGGGAGGGATGTAGCACTCCCATTCTTCTGCTCAGTTCAGCAGAGGTTTATCACCGAGTGATGTGTTGTGGCTATAAAACTGCTCAGTGTCCCACACAGATCAGGGCTGTATTTGCATGGAGTGTTATGTGCTGAAAAAGGACTTGTTGACAGACTCCTTGCTGCAGCAGCATCACGGAAGGTATTGCAGCTAATTCAACATGTCTCTGGCAGGAGTTGGGCAAGTTTGAGGCTTCTGTGGTACCACTGTGCTTCCACATCAGCATTTGTGAGAGTTAACTCAGTTCCTTATAAGCAAATATAAACAGACCAGTTCAGGTTGTACAAATTCCAGGGGTGGAACCAGTGCTCGCAGCTGTGACAAAACAGGAGTGTGACGTGTCTGGAACAGAGGGAGACTGTTTCTTCCTGAAACACTCTAAAGGCAAGGAAGATGGAATCTGCTGAAAACGTATTTTTGATGAAAAACAACCTTGAAGTTATAGTGTTTTCTGATATTTAACTTATTCTGTTTGTCATCTGAAATGATGGCACAGACCCTCTTTTATTACTGTAGTACATTTACCAAGTCTCATATAATTAGACTCTTTTCAGCAGAAATAAGCAAACTGAAGGAGCAAGAGATTTTTCCTGACAGAAATTCATGATAAGCAATTAAATCTTTGTCTTGTCACTGTGGAGAAAGGCAGGCTGCCCACTCAGTCTGATGAAAGTTTTCCCTTGGATTATTCTGGCAACTGAATCCATCAGCTCTGCCTAGTTTGGGGTGTTTTTTTGTCTGAGTTAGGTTGAATGTGATGTGGAG